>NC_136467.1:88828186-93628186 GCF_902686455.1 Sciurus vulgaris | reverse complement strand
AGTTCAATAAACCATATTGCTAGTGGTGATTCCTCCAAGATTCTGGTGTAAGTAGAAAATAGGAAAAGCTAAACTTCCACTAGACTCCCCCTTTTTTTTCCTGTTATCAAGACTTGAACCCAGGGTGTTTTAACCACTGGGTTACATCCCTGTCCTTTTTTATATTTTATTTAGAGATAGGGTTCACTAAGGTGCGTAAGGCCTCACTAAGTTGCTAAGGCTGGCCTTGAACTTGAGACCCCCCTGCTTCAATTTCCCAAACCTCTGGGATTACAGGAAAGCACTACAATACTTGGCTATAGTAGATATTTTTATAAATCATCAGGAATTTGCAACAGTACCTGAGATGCTTGTTAATTGACAGGATCATGTTCACATTCTGCTTCTGCAGCACCCAAGAAAAATGAATTGGCAGGAAAATAATTTTAACAACACAGTGTATGAAATTAGGACAGAATTACACTTTGCAAAGCACCATTGATTCTTTTCCCTATAATAATAAGCTGGGGTTTTCACCCAATTAATATTGTAACCAATATTTTATTTTAACAATAAAAAGATTGTTCTTGTCTTAGAAAAATCTTTTTTTTAATCATTAGCATTAGGGAAAATAACAGTGATAAATGAAGGATCATAAAAGAGAATAGGGTCATTATCCTCCACTTATATGATACATAAGAAAGAAATAATTGAAGAAAAACTATATATATAGATTAAATAGAAGGTGGGTAAAATTTAAAATTGATGTGATTTTTGTCTGGGTAATTTGTTCCAGTCTCTTCATTATTATAGTTTTCATGTTCATGCAATAAGAACTGAATTAAGATATACAAAATATATTAATCTGTAACATGTTTAATAATACAACAAATATTGTAGAAATAAAATGAATATACTTTAGTATGCATATGAATTTAAATGTATTTTCTTCCTAACAGAAAAATGTCTCAAAAGTCACTGAAACTTAAAACTTTACATTTCAAATGTGGCAGGTCTCTGTGAGCAATAAGGTGTCAATGAGCACAAAATAGAAATTATTAATGACAAAAAGGTACCTCTTGAATCAAGCCCTGATGCCAATCAAATCTAGATTTTGATTATGATTTCTAGATTTTATTTCTTTGGGTTAATCAAGCTAACTAAATTATCCAGTTTGATTCTATCCCAATGAGACGTCTATGTCTCCAATGCTCTTTCATCACTTTTACCAAATTATATCAGCAAAAATTTCATAGACATTAAACATGATAGTAATTACACAAGACATATTAAAAACATAAAGCCACAATTTAATGTTATACCTGATGGCATTATTGTTGAAGACATTCTCGTTTGATCTATTCCTTGTCAGTCTTGATGAGAACCAGGGCTGCTTAAATGCTGTAAGATTATTCAATATTTTTATTCACTGGACTTATGCCCAAGAACTCAAGAAGTAATGCATAACTCAGTTTTATATGCTGTTTCTGAGTCCATGGGGAACTTTTCCAACTTTAAAAATCTGTGATTCTGTTTGAATGCCTGGTATTAAGAATTAGAAATGTCAGTGGAAACTGAAAGTTACGTCAGGAAAGCTGATTGTAAAATAGACATATGAATACCTGAATCTCTATATTATTTTATGTATATTTATATTATTTTATTAATTTAATTAACTTGAGCCCTCCTATGTATGTGCAAAATTGTGTTTATCACTAAGTCACAGTGAACAGAGATCAGTTAAAATAACAAAATACACAGACTGGGATGTTAGCTTAGAGGCAGTATCATAATTAATATTTCTAATTACAATTATGACAAAGATATGTATATTACATTAAGGTGTACAAGTTACAAATTGATTTTGCTATTCTTCCTAATTCATGGACGTGATTATTATTTGACACTCAAATGATTTAACAAATATCAACTTTACATGACCAACATTATGTCTGATGGAACTCAAACCTAAAACCTAGTTTTCACCTTAAATTTGAGTATTCTTTTTACTCTTGTATGTCTCCTACTCAGTGGAGATACCACGAAATGGAGAATTGCAGTTTGATTTTGGCATCGGGTTTTATTTATTTATATATTTATTTTTGGTTTCCGTTTTCTTTTTTTCTTTTTTCTTTTATTTTTACAGACTGCATTTTGATTCATTGTACACAAATGGAGTATAATTTTTGTTTCTACGGTTGTGCACCATGTAGATTCATACCACTTGTGTAATCATACATGTACATAGGGTAATGATGTCTGTCTCATTCCACCATCTTTCCTACCCTCACTCACTCCCCCCTCTCATTTCCCTCTATGTAATCCAAAGTTCCTTCATTCTTCTTTTACTCCCACTCACCTCCATCCCCATTATGTATCATCATCCACTTGTCAGGGAAAACATTTGGCCTTTGGTTTTTTGGAATTGGCCTTTTTCATTAGCATGATATTCTCCAATTCCATCCATTTACCTGCAAATGTCATAATTTTATTCTTCTTCATGGCTGAATAATAATAATAATAATAATAATAATATTGTGAATATATACAGTTTCTTTATCCATTCATCTGTTGAAGGGCATCTAGGTTGAGTATTGGGTTTTAAACAATTTTAATGTTGTGAACGTTGGAATGACCAGGGGAATTCATAAATACATTGTCACAGTGTAATTCATTCTTCTTAACATATAGTAGCTCACCTATGCTTGTTGCCACACAGTTCTGCCTAGGTTGAAGATAGAAAAGCTAATTTTAGAGTAATTAGTCCACAGATATAGAAAAAGACTCAGTACAAGAAGACTGCATCAAAGAAATATAATTTCTTTATCAGGTATGATTTTTAGAATAAGCATAATTCCACCAGGTGTGGAAAAAAAAATCAAAGGATTTTTAGAGAAAAGATACAGGCAGAGATACACATATAAGCATACAACATATAACACACATAACATATAAGCTACATAAAAAGCATGAGAAGAAATGATGCAATAAGGTTGGCAGTAAATAAGAGGTATGGAATACATTAATGTCCCCAAAGAAAGCAGCAGGGTCAGTTAACTATTTGTTCCTATAAAACAAATGTAAAGTGGATGCTGACACATAACAGGAGGTGGGGGTTAAGGGAAAAATGGAGGAATGTTGGATTGTGTAGAGGGAAATAAAGGGAGGGGCAGGGACGCGGGAAGGGAGTATGGTGGAATGAAACAAACATCATTACCCTATGTACATGTATGATTACACAAATGGTGTGACTACATCATGTGCAACCAGAGAAATGAAAAGTTGTACTCCATGTGTATACAATGAATAAAAATGCATTCTACTGTCCTGTGTAACTAAATAGCACAAACAATAAAAAAAAAAAAAAAAAAAAAAATGGAAAGTCTAAGAAATCAGACTCTCCCAGTGTGAGGTTGGGAGTTCACCTTTGTAACAAGCTCACTACAGGTAGCTACTGCTTCCCCCTCAAACTAAAGGTCAAAAGAACTTGTTAATTTCATCACTACACACATCAGGCTTAGGATTGCTTTTTTAAAATGAGAACACCTTTTCACTCTCATAGTTCGAAAATCTTAGAATATGTCTACCAATTCTAACTGCTTGGATGCCACCTGACACTGCAAATTGGGGTAGTCTCAAGACAAATGCAGCTGTGCTCCCTGGGAGAAGTTTGAGGCTGAGAACTCTGCCTGACCTTTCTCCTTGGCCTTTGCCAATCTTCCCCATGTTCCTTTGAGGAGTTGCCTCCCCAAGTCACCTGCACATTGCCATGCTCTCTTGTTTTGTGCCTCCTGTCCCCAGCCAGCCTTGCTTTGCTACACCATACCACCACTCCCACTCTCTCTCCCTTCTGGACCCCCTCCAAAACAAATGAACAAACAAACAAAAACAAATGTAAAGAACAAAAACAAGTCAATAGCTAGATTTTGTGCCATTTCTTACAGTGTAGTAGCATTGCTAGCTCTAGATACATGCACATATGTAAAAAGACATGCATATATGTCCTAACACTACACACATACACACTATACATAAGATACTTTTAGTTCCTTGTAACATACATGGGGACCAGAGGAAAGGTGATTGAGAAATAACAAAAAATATGTGTTATTCTAAGAAGCGGAAATCCCAATTTGTGCCTCTTATTATTTTGCTTAAAGCTTTTCTGTAATAGAAAGTTTCATTGAATAAAAGAGTTTATGCATTGTTGAATCCACCAAGGTTCATAAAATCTGAGATAAAATAAAACATATAGAAAGGCAAAAACTTGTCATTTCCTCTTATGCTCATAAATTTTCCACTTTATTTCTTGAAAAATTCTCGTGACTTTCTGCCAGACTTTCACCGAACTCCTGCTGTGCAGAGTATGTCAGAAATTTTGAGCTGATAACTGTATCTGGCTTAATAAACAGAGCTGAGACATTTCTTCTCTTTTCTTTGATAAAGTATAATAAGTTTGCCCAGTTTTGCATTTTTAATGAAATACCTAAATCCTATCATTGAAGAAAAAGGTAAATGCACTTTCTACACAATTATATAAAACCAAAGAAGATTTTAGTCAAAGACAGAGCACATATACAATGATGATCACATAAGATTTTGTCATACCCATTGTAATATCATAGAGTTACACACTATTCATGTATTTTTGGTGATGCTAATGTAAACCAATTTTCTGTACAACCAGTTGTAAAATGTATGCTATACAATTCTATATATAATATTGACAATGGTAATAAACTTACTGATTTTTACATGTACTCTAATGTAGATTTTTCTTATTTTTAGGTATACTCCTAGTTATAAAAACAAAATATTTACTGTACACCTATGGTGTTTGTCCAGCAGAATCCTCATACATTTCCTATTCAGCATATTTCTTAATTATATCATTTTATTTTTGCTTGAGTTAATAAATATCATGTTGTTTTGTTCTTTATGGACCCAAAATACACAAATTCCACTGATAATGTTGCCTGTAAGAGGCCATATCAAGTGTTTATCCTGGAAACGAAATGAAAAGTGATTAAGGACTACAAAAGTAGAAAATCAGTGACAGTCCTTGCTCACCAGTCAGACATACCATTCCATCATGGCTACCATCTTGATGAACAGAACAAAGTGACAGAAGCTCTTACAGGACCTGCCTCATTGAAATCACATGGAAAAATTTCTAAAAACCCAGACTGAGGACAAGACACTGTACACTTCTCTCAGCACCGTGACGATCATGATGAAGCGAGAAGTTTATTTGCAATGTTGAAAGAAAAGTTGTGTATGACTGAAATGTTTCATTTATTAGTAGTTTACATAATTGATGATTCAAAATCCATTACATAACATGAAATCATCCGTACCATCAACAAGTTGCAATGATGTGAGGGCTGCTGAAGAATTTTTGGAAACTCTAGATAAGCTGACTGTAAATGAAAATTACTTGCCACAGCAAATATTCAATGTAGATATTTTCCTATTCTAGAAATTGATGCTTGAAAGGAATTCCATTCATAAGGAGGCTAAGTTAGTGACAGGCTTTAAAGGATGCATTTGTGAACAGTGTTGCAGGGCACAAATTGAAACCTCTTGTGATGTGACACAGCAGTTACGCCAGGCTCTTCAACCTTAACCACATGCACACACTGCCAGAGTGCTGCAGGATCAATTAAAAGTCACATATGGCTCAGCTCTTCCTGAAAGATGCCCTCTTAAACTGCTATGTCATTGAAATAGAGAAGAGCTATATGGAGAATAACATACCTTTTAAGACCTTGCTTATTGCTAATACTGTGCCTGAATATCCTCTATTCATTGTGATATTAACCTCGACATCAAATTGGTATTTCTCCCTCCAAACACCACCTCTGGGCCAACCAATGCATCAAGAAGTTTTAGCACCTTTTAAGATCTACTACCTGAGGAACACCTTTGTCCAGATCATTGGCACAACTAGGAAAGACACTGAGAAGACAACAATGTGCTACTGGAAGGAATACAACACATATGCTGAATTAAAACCTGGCCTGGGTTTTGCATGAAGTCAGTGTGGACAGCATTAAGTGTATCTGGAAGGTGATTAAAAGATTCATTCATGACTTTAAAGGATTTTCCACGGCTAGAATAGTGGCAAAAATCAACAAGAATGTATTTGAGATGGCAAATTATAACCTGGGTGTACATAAGGATGACATGGAATTGCTTTTAGTGCATTTCCTGGAGAATAGACTGATAAAGAGTCATTGGAACTGGAACAGAAATGCATAGCTGAAGAATAGGCAGAAATAAAGAAATTGTGCAAAAAGAAAAGGAAGAATGCTCAAGAAAATTCACAGTGGAAGAGTTTAAGAGAAGTCTTTTTATACTTCAATAATCTCCTTAAAAAGTTTTAAAATGTAGGATAGTAGAGTGAACAGATATTATTACCTCACGTACATATATGACTGCCTGATGGATATGATCGTACAATAGGTACAATCAGAAAAATGAGAAATTATGCTCCATTTATGTATGATTTATCAAAATGCATAAATGCATTCTACAGTCATGTATAACTAATTAGAATAAATAAAAATAAATTTTTTTAAAGTTTTAAAATGTGGACCCCAACATTCCTTAACATTGTAAAGGCCATCTACGCTAAGCACATGGCCAATATCATTCTAAATGGTGAAAAACTGAAAGCATTGCCCCTAAAAACTGGAACAAGGCAGGGATGCGCTCTTTCACTGCTTCTATTCAACATCGTCCTTGAAACTCTAGCCAGAGCAATTAGACAAACCAAAGAAATTAAAGAGATCCAAATAGGAAAAGAAGAACTCAAACTATCCCTGTTTGCTGATGACATGATTTTATATTTAGAGGAACCAGAAAATTCTACCGGAAAACTTTTAGAACTCATAAGTGAATTCAGTAAAGTAGCAGGTTACAAGATCAATGCTCATAAATGCAATGCATTTTTATACATAAATGATGAATCTTCAGATGGAGAAGTTAGGAAAACTACCCCATTCACAATAGCCTCGAAAAAAATAAAATGCTTGGGAATCAATCTCACAAAAGAGGTGAAAGACCTCTACAATGAGAACTACAGAACACTAAAGAAAGAAATTAAAGAAAACCTTAGAAGATGGAAAGATCTCCCATGTTCTTGCATAGGCAGAATTAATATTGTCAATATGGCCATACTACCAAAAGTGCTATACAGATTCAATGCAATTCCAATTAAAATCCCAATGATGTACCTTACAGAAATAGAGCAAGCAATTATGAAATTCATCTGGAAGAATAAGAAACCCAGAATAGCTAAAGCAATCCTTAGCAGAAAAAGCGAAGCAGGAGGTATCGCAATACCAGATCTTCAACTCTACTACAAAGCAATAGTAACAAAAACGGCATAGTATTGGTACCAAAATAGACAGGTAGATCAATGGTACAGAATAGAGGACACAGACACAAACCCAAATAAATACAATTTTCTCATACTAGACAAAGGTGCCAAAAATATGCAATGGAGAAGAGATAGCCTCTTCAACAAATGGTGCTGGGAAAACTGGAAATCCATATGCAGCAGAATGAAACTAAAACCCTATCTCTCACCCTGTACAAAACTCAACTCAAAATGGATCAAGGACCTCAGAATCAGACCAGAGACCCTTCATCTTAAAGAAGAAAAAGGAGGTCCAAATCTTCACCTTTTTGGCTTAGGATCAGACTTCCTTAACAGGACTCTCATAGCACAAGAAATAAAAGCAAGAATCAACAACTGGGATAGATTCAAACTAAAAAGCTTTCTCTCAGCAAAGGAAACTATCAGCAAAGCAAAGGAAGAGCCTACAGAGTGGGAGAAAATCTTTGCCACTCATACTTCAGATAGAGCACTAATCTCCAGAATATATAAAGAACTCAAAAAACTACACCAAGAATTCAAATAATCCAATCAACAAATGGGCTAAGGAAATGAACAGACACTTCACAGAAGAAGATGTACAAGCAATCAACAGATATATGAAAAAATGTTCAACATCTCTAGTAATAAGAGAAATGCAAATCAAAACTACCCTAAGATTCCATCTCACCCCAATTAGAATGGCCATTATCAAGAATACAAGCAACAATAGGTGTTGGAGAGGATGTGGGGAAAAAGGTACACTCATACATTGCTTGTTGGGTTACAAATTAGTTAAGCCACTCTGGAAAGCAGAATGGAGATTCCTCAGAAAGCTTGGAATGGAACCACCATTTGACCCAGCTATGCCACTCCTTGGCCTATACCCAAAAGACTTCAAATCAGCATACTACAGAGATATAGCCACATTAATGTTCATTGCTGCTGAATTCACAATAGCCAGATTGTGGAACTAACCTAGATGTCCTTCAATTGATGAATGGATAAAGAAAGTGTGATATATATATATATATATATATATATATATATATATATACATGTATATATACATATATATATACATATACATATATATATACATATATATATATATACACACATATATATATACACACACACAATGGAATATTACTCAGCCAAAAAGAATGATAAAATTATGGCATTTACAGGCAAATGGATAAAATTGGAGAATATCATGCTAAGTAAGATGAACCAATCTCAAAAAACCAAAGGACGAATGATCTTGCTGATAAGCGGATGATGATACATAATGGGGGGTGGGAGGGGTTTGTGTTAGGGTTAGGGTTAGGGCTAGGGAGAGGGGCAAGAATGGAGGAAGGAAGAACTGTATAGAGAGAAAAGAGGGGTGTGAGGGGTGGGAGGGGTGGGGGGGGAAGGGAAAAAATAACAGAATGAATCGAACAACATTACCCTATTTACGATTACACAAATGGTATGCCTTTACTCCATGTACAAACAGAGAAACAACATGTATCCCATTTGTTTACATTAAAAAAAGTAATAATAAATAAATAAATAATGAACAAAAATGGAAATATGTATGGAAAAAAATGGGGAAGTGTGAGAAAAAAATGTGGACCCCAACACTGAAAGGTTTTCATTAATACTAAGGAATGCTCCCAGGGAATTCATTATATGAGTATAATAAATCTAGGATGATAAGAAGAAACTGGAATATTATTCAACCTTAAACAAGAATAAAATTATGGCATTTGTAGGTAAATAGATGGGGTTGAAGTATATCACACTAAATGAAATAAGCCAATCCCAAAAATCAAAGGCTGAATCATTTCTCTGATAAATGGATGATGATACATAATGGGGGGAGGAAAGAACTGAGGAAAGATGGATTATATAGAGGACAGGAGGGGCGGGGAGGAGGTAGGGAGGGGGTGGGGGGAAGGAAAGGAATGAGACAAACATCATCACCCTTATTGTCATGTATGATTACACAAATCATGTGACTACTTTGTGTACAACCAGAAAAACAAAAGTTGTATGCCATTTATGCACAATGTATCAAATTTTTTAAAAAATTAATTAAAAAAAGAATTAAAAAAAAAAAAAAAAAACAAGAAACAAACTGAGCAAACCACCATGGATATATTTCTGAAAAGTGACACTGGGAGTTCTTTGAGAAGACCTGAGGCAGGTCCTTTAGAGGCATTCCAGTAGAATAGAGCAGTGTGACACTTCTGTGCATGTTACTGCTCCCAAGGACTTTCAAGTGGGACACGATCTGAACTTGTAATACAGGGATCCTGGCAGTCTTGAAACTTGGGTAAGCCTCAGTCAATGTGTGTTTATATCTTCATTTTTAACAAAAACAGCTAAGAAGTTAAAATAATATTTTCAAAAGAAACATGCTTATAGAATAAGAAAAAATATTTATACATCTCTGCAGTGTATTTGTACCTCCAACTAAATAAACATATCATTACAAAGTGTAAGACTGATAAAAAAAAAATAAAAGTTTATAAGGTAAAAAGTTATAAAAGCTAAGGTTCATTAATTTAATGAAAAATGAACATTTTTAAATAAATTTGGTGAAACGTAAGTATACACTTTACAAAGTCTACAGCAGTATAAAATGAAATGTTATCACTAGCTAAGGTAAGTTCATCATGAAGAAAGAACATTTCAAATAAAATGTGTGAAACTTAACTATACAGTGTTTATGGAACCTGCAGCCATGGGCAGCAGTATTCCAGGCCTTTACATTCACTTACCACTCATTCACTGGCACTCAGAGCAATTTTAAGTGCTGTAAGTTCCATTCATGATAAGTGGACAACAGAATAATACCATTTTTTCTTTATTACTGTATTTTTCTGTACCTTTTCTAAACACACACAAATGCTTAGGGTTGTTAAAACTGTATTATAATGGCCTGCAGCATTCAACGCAGTAACATATCTACGGATTTGCAGCCGGGGACCAACAGTCTACTACTAGATGTGTAGTAGACTATAACATTTAGGTTTATGTATGTGCACGCCATGATTTTCATACAACAATGAAATTGCCTAAACACTACTTTTTTAACACATGTTTTTTTAATCCAAACTTATTCATAGGTTCCTTGTGTTTGTCTAAAAATCCTTTACACATACAGTTGAATACACAAAGGCAATAGCATATAGGAAGAACATTGTTCTTTCAAGTACATATCTCTCATCTGATTAGTTAGTAATTTGTACAATTACACCTAAATGGATGCAATGCTGATATCACTGCTTATTTTATTATAGTGGTAAAAGAGGTATAGTGCTATCTACCCTTCTTGTTCATAATATTACTCATAAACAATTTTGTGTACACTACTTTAATTCTCCAGCTTGATTAGCTAACAATCTGCACTAAAACATTCAAGGTAAAATGAAAAGCTAATTGCATAGAGATTTTTAAGCTCATTTGCACACAACAGGATTTATTAGTGCCAACGAAGGCAAAAAACAGTATGAATGCTCTCACAGCTTCACTAATTCCCTCTGTTAATTCAAAATGTCCACAGAGAAACTAAATGGGGTAGAACATGCAAATAGTATTTTTGATAAGGGCCGTATTCTAAAAGAACAAAATGTTCCTTGGTTCTGTGTACAGGTTATGAATTGCTTTTATTCTGGAATATTGTGCAAATTTTAGAATGTAGCATCTAATGATGTAGAAAAAGATAAAGGTTCTTTATATTATGGGCTGATTTCCATTCATTGCATTCTCTTACAATTTTCTGTTAGGTGTCTCTCCATTACTCCTTATAACTGAATGATACCAATTATAGGATATCAAAGAAGGAATTCAAGTGATAAAAGGTTTGAAAATATATCACACAGAGTACTGTCCTAAAAACTTGTTATTTTAGAATGGAAAATAGAAAAATTTAAACTGAAATTTTCTTAAAGAACAGAAAAATCAGTCCAAAATGGAATTCTCTTAAACTTTTAGAACTTATCAAAAATGATTATAACTAAAATATTTTAGCACAAAGTTCTATTGAATTACAAAATTTTATACCTGCAACAACTATTTATTTACTCAGGCAACAATTTTAAAGTACACTAAAAAAATGTTCTTGGAGGGAGTTCATAAAAGTAGGTCTGAAACCTTTGTCAATTATCTAGTTAAAAGTTTAAAAAATGTTGATCATTCCTATCTTGAAATAAATTGAGTAATTATATTGGTTTTTTTTTTTTTTTTAAATGAAGATTTTCCATCAGCTTATTGACATCTACAATGGTTTATTTACCCCACTTATTGGGGCAGTTCTGGATGTGGAAGACTTCAAGTCCTAGTTCTCTTCAGTCTGGTACAAGAAGGGGAATATTTCTTAGGTGATGTGTCCTCCTGCTCCTGGGTTTCTCTCACCCATAGTTTTCTGGAATAAATCATGCCTCCTCGGGGCCCTCTTCCTTTGTCTCTCTGCTCTCTGGGTTCTGAAGTTCCCTTGTTCTTTGTATGTTCCTCTGGAACAGAAGCTGACCTCATGCAGCTGCCTTCCTGGAAAGACATCATCCTTGTGTTCTATAGGCATCACTCTTGCATAGTCTTATTCTGAAAGTGAAAGCATTCACCAACAGCTTTCTTTTCAGGGTTGCTTGACAAGTACTGACTCTCAATTTCAAACTTTTCAGCATGTGTCAGATACCAACCCCTCATAGTTAATGGACTGTATACCACGTTCATCAGGTGATCCTCTGAGGCTCCTTAAGTCAAAAGTCAAAAGTCATGCACATTTACCTTATCCTTCTCATGTGAAGATTTGGAAATTCAGGTTCAAAACATCTTTATCTAAACTACTTTTCAATTGCTCAGCTAATATTTCACTGCTCAACTAATGCTTTGCCTTCTCTTACATGGACTTGACATCTCTGATAGGATAATTTTAGCTAACACAATTTCACAATTCTTTATGAAGACCATAGATTCTAGCATAGCATATCAAACTTTGTAATACCTGGTTCCTACATTACTACTCTTGATCTTTGAAAACTCAGAAATAATCATGTCTTTCTTTAATTTAGTCATCACTACATTGATTTATATTTCTAAGTCATTAAAAGATTTCGCAATTGACCATATTTTTTTTCATAAATTGGACTTCTGAATTGTTTATTCTTTTTTTTTAATTGTAAACAAATGGGATACATGTTGTTTCTCTGTTTGTACATGGAATAAAGGCATACCATTTGTGTAATCATAAATTTACATAGGGTAATGTTGTTTGATTCATTCTGTTATTTTTTCCCTTCCCCCCACCCCCCCACCCCTCTTTTCCTTCTATACAGTCCTTCCTTCCTCATTCTTGACCTCCTCCCTAAACCTAACTCTAACCCTAACGCTACCCCCTCCCACCCCCCATTATGTGTCATCATCCACTTATCAGCGAGAACATTAGTCCTTCCATTTTTTGAGATTGGCTTATCTCACTTAGCATGATATTCTCCAATTTCATCAATTTGCCTACAAATGCCATAATTTTATTATTCTTCATGGCTGAGTAATATCCCATTGTATATATACATATATACCACACTTTCTTTATCCATTCATCAACTGAAGGGCATCTAGGTTGGTTCCACAATCTATTGTGAATTGAGCAGCTATGAACATTGATGTGGTTGTATCTCTATAGTGTGCTGATTTTAAATCATTTGGGTATAGGCTGAGGAGTGGGATAGCTGGGTCAAATCCTGGTTCCATTCCAAGTTTTCTAAGGACTCTCCACACTGCTTTCCAGAGTGGCTGCACTAATTTGCAGCCCCACCGCAATGTATGAGCATACCTTTCTCCCCACATCCTCCCCAAAACCTGTTGTTGCTTGTATTCTTGATAATGGGCATTCTAATTGGGGTGAGATAGAATCTTAGGGTAGTTTTGATTTGCATTTCTCTTATTAATAGAGATGTTGAACATTTTTTCATATGTTTGTTCCAACCTTGCATCCCTGGGATGAAACTCACTTGATCATGGTGCACTATCTTTTTAATATGTTTTTGTATGCGATTTGCTAAAATTTTGTTGAGAATTTTTGCATCAATGTTCATTAAGGATATTGGTCTGAAATTTTCTTTCCTTGATGAGTCTCTGTCTGGTTTAGGTATCAGGGTGATATTGGCTTCATAGAATGAGTTCGGGTGGGTTCCCTCCTCTTCTATTTCATGGAATACTTTGAGAAGTATTGGAATGAGCTCTTCTTTAAACGTTTTGTAGAACTCGGCTGAGAACCCATCTGGTCCTGGACTTTTCTTTGTTGGTAGGCTTTTGATGACTTTTTCTATTTCATTACTTGAAATTGGTCTATTTAAATTGTGTATGTCCTCCTCATTCAGTTTAGGCAATTCATATGTCTCTAGAAACCTGTCGATGTCTTTGAAATTTTCTATTTTGTTGGAATATAGATTTTCAAAATAGCTTCTGATTATGTTTTGTATTTCAATCGTGTCTGTTGTGATATTTCCTTGTTCATTCCGAATTTTAGTGATTTGGGTTTTCTCTTGTCTTCTCTTTGTTAGTGTCGCTAAAGGTTTATCAATTTTGTTTATTTTTTCAAAGAACCAACTATTTATTTTGTCAGTTTTTAGTATTGTTTCTTTTGTTTCAATTTCATTGATTTCAGCTCTGAGTTTAACTATTTCCTGTCTTCTACTACTTTTGGTGTTGGTCTGTTCTTCTTTTTCTAGGGCTTTGAGCTGCAGTGTTAGGTCGTTTATTTGTTGAGTTTTACTTATTTTATTGAATGTGCTCCATGAAATAATTTTCCTCTAAATTCTGCTTTCGTAGTGTCCCAGAGATTTTGATATGATGTTTCTTTGTTCTCATTTACATCAAAGAATTTTTTAATTTCCTAATATCTTCCTAATATCTTCTGTTATCCATTCATCATATAATAGCATATTGTTTAATCTCCAGGTGTTGGAGTAGTTTCTGTTTTTTACTCTTTCATTTATTTCTAATTTCAATCCATTATGATCTGATAGAATACAAGGTAGTGTCTCTATCTACTTGTATTTGCTAACATTAGCTTTGTGGCATAATATATGGTCTATTTTAGAGAAGGATCCATGTGCTGCTGAGAAGAAAGTGTATTCGCTCTTGGTTGGATGGTATATTCTATAAATGTCCATTAAGACTAAATTGTTGATTGTGTTATGCTCTATGGTTTCTTTGTTCAATTTCTGTTTGGAAGATCTGTCCAGTGGTGAGAGAGGTGTGTTAAAATCACCTAGTATTATTTTGTTATGGTCTATTTGGTTTCTGAAATTGAGAAGGATTTGTTTGACATACATGGATGAGCCACTGTATGGGCATAAATGTTTATAATTGTTATTGCTGATTTATGCTTCCCTTAAGCAGTATGAAATGACCTTCTTTGTCCCCTCTGACTAACTTTGGCTTGAAGTCCACATTATCTAAAATGTGGATGGATACCCCAGCTTTTTTGCTGAGTCCATGTGCATGGTATGTTTTTCCCCATCCTTTCACCTTTTGTCTATGGGTATCTTTTTCTATGAGGTGAGTCTCTTGCAGGCAACATATTGTTGGATCTTTCTTTTTAATCCAGTCTGCCAGTTTATGTCTTTTGATTGATGAGTTAAGGCCATTACTATTCAGGGTTATTATTGAGATATGATTTGGTTTCCCGGTTGTTTGGCTCATTTTTAAATTTTATTTATTTATTTATTTTTGACACGACTTGGTTCCTCCTTTATTTGACAATTCCTTTAGGATAATTCCTCCTTGTGCTGATTTGCTTCTTTGTTTTTCATCTCTTCCTCATGGAATATTTTGCTGAGAATGTTCTGTAATGCTGGCTTTCTTTTTGTAAATTCCTTTAGCTTTTGTTTATCATGGAAGGATCTTATTTCATCGTCAAATCTGAAAGTAAGTTTTGCTGGGTATAAGATTCTTGGTTGGCATCCATTTTCTTTCAGGGCTTGAAAAATGTTGTTCCAGGCCCTTCTAGCTTTTAGGGTCTGGATTGAAAAATCTGCTGATATCCGTATTGGTTTCCCCCTGAATGTAATTTGATTCTTTTCTCTCACAGCCTTTAAAATTCTGTCTTTATTTTGTATGTTAGGTATTTTCATTATAATGTGCCTTGGTGTGGGTCTGTTGTAATTTTGTGTATTTGGAGTCCTATAAGCCTCTTGAACTTGATTTTACATTTCATTCTTCAGATTTGGGAAATTTTCTGATATTATTTCATTGAATAAATTGTTCATTCCTTTGGTTTGTTTCTCTAAGCCTTCCTCAATCCCAATAATTCTTAAATTTGGCCTTTTCATGATATCCCATAGTTCTTGGAGATTCTGATCATGATTTCTTACCATCTTCTCTGTTTGTTCAACTTTGTTTTCAAGGTTAAATAATTTTTCTTCAATATCTGAGGTTCTGTCTTCCAGGTGTTCTAGCCTATTGGTTATACTTTCTATGGAGTTCTTAATTTGGTTTATTGTTTCCTTCATTTCAAGAATTTCTGTTTGGTTTTTTTTCAATAACTCTTTATTGAAATGATCTTTTGCTTCCTGTATTTGCTCTTTTAACTGTCAATTGCTGCAATCTTTCAATGCTTGCATTTGCTCTTTCATCTCATCATTCAATGCTTGCATTTGCTCTTTCATCTCATCGTTTGCTTCCCTGATAATTTTAATTATGTGCATTCTGAACTCCCTTTCATTCATTTCTTCTGCCATGCTGTCATTGGATTTTATTGATGTAATATCTAGATTTGTTTGGGATATTTTCTTCCCTTGTTTTCTCATATTGTTCAGGTATCAGTGGACCACTGAGATATTGCAGATTTCCTCTATTGACTTATAATGTCCCTGAAGATTTCTAGTATATCCCCTCTTAGCCTTCAGTAGACTGCAGTCTTGGAGGAAGTTGATAATGCGGTGCTTCACAAGGAAGCTGCCTCTCTAGGGGTTGTGGCCTTCAGGTGGGGTATATTCCCTGCTAGTGGGCAGAGGTGCCTCCACTTGTTGACCAATGGTCATCCAAAGGGGAACTAGGCTGGGGGCTGAGGCAAGGCCTGTGTCTCTGGTTTTACAGTTCTTGTGGGAAAACCTTACCCGGTAGGGAAGACTCACCCGGTAGGGAGGTCTCGGTCAGTTCCCCTCCTAGAGGTTCCCCTCAATCCACAACTACAGCCTGGGCTGTGCTGCCTTCCTCTGCAATGTTCCCAGGTGCCCAGACCTACCTCCTGGGCCTGGGAGCCTCACCCTTTGCAGAGGAGTCACCTTAGGCTGCCCCGCTGCAGAGACGCTGCCTGCAGTCCTGGAACCTTTGCTCCGTCCCTCAGCTTATCTCTGTGGGGCTCTGCCACCAAGAAGCCTCCTAGGTCCTGGGACCCTGCTCTGCACCTAATCCCCTGGCTATGTGGCCCCTCCTCTGAGCAGCCACCTGGAGGCCGTACAATCACTCCTAGTCCCAGCAACCCGCTGCACGCCTCTTCCTCTGGGCAGCCACCCGGTGTTCTGGTGCAGTCGCTAGGAGTCCAAGCAACTCACTGCACACCTCCTCCTCCTGACAACTGCCCGTAGCCCTGGTGCAGTCACTCCGAGTCCAAGTGACCTGCCGCGCTTCTCCTCCTCCGAGCAGCCCCCCAGTATTCAGGAGTGGTTGCTCTGGGTCCAAACAGCTCGCCACACACCTCCTCCTCTGGGCAGCCGCCCGGAGCCCCAGTGGTTGCTTGGTGTCCTAGTATTGTGCTGAGCGGCCTCCTCTACTATGCTCCCAGTTGTCCATGTTCACTGCTCCAGCGGGGGGAGGAGTGTCTCGTTGGGCAACTCTACTTCACTAAGTTCCCTGCGTTCTGGGACTACCGACACATCCAGTATGTCTCCCCAATGGGAGAGAGTCACCTGGCAGCTTTGAGTTGGTCCCAAGTCTCTCAATATCTCCTCTTCTTAAATCCTGAGTCCTGGAGCAACATGAAATGCAGCCACCCTCTAGTCTGCCATCTTGAAAACCCCAAATTTCACTTTCCTGTTTATTCTTTTAATTTCTAAAATCCCTAGCATTTGCCTCTTTATTTATTCTAACACAACCACACATAAATGTGCCTATTTAAATTATTAATATGTTACAAAATCACACAACTCTCTTCCCTGGATAGTTACTAATGACCTAGTGTTAGAAGTGAAGTTAGATGTTGAAGGTATTAAACAATACTACATACATGTAGATTAAAAAGTATATTTACTATTTTAACAATACCTCTTCTCAACCTCCTGAATCTTTGGAATTAAGTTATTTCTAAGATATAAAAACCTTTATGGGAATAGAAGCACTACTTAACTAAGTGCTGCATAAGGTGAAGTGTACAATACCACATTCAGAGTCACATTTCACGTGGGTTCTACTTCTACCTAATCTAAATTTTTGGAAAAGTGTTTAGGTACACCTGTGGGGAGACAGAGAGAAATAAGAAGGCATACACGCTTGTGTGTGAAGACACACATACACCACATATAGGTATGTATGTATATGTATGAGCTGTATATATTTATAAGTATATATAAATATAGTATGGATTATTGTACCATAACAAACATCAGACCATCTCTGAAACTTATTATAATATGCATACTTCTTGTTCACACTACACCGTCCACCAATGTCCATCAGAATTGCTCACTGTCAACACTCAGGGATTCAAGCAGGAGAAATCGAATGCAGAAAATTAGATACAATCTCCTAAGAATCTCCAGAAACTATCATGCATTATTCACACTCAATTTTTTTTGTCAGGGCAAATTATACATTAGAATTAATATCAAAAGAAACAGAGACATACTATTCTACCTGTGCCTAAATAGAGAAGAGAAACAAACTATTGGGAAACATTCCTGGTAACTGACAAGTCCATAAACCCAACTGCTTCAAGGACCAAATTGCATAGACTAACAAGACTCTGTTTTTGTGAACGGCAAATCAAGGCCTATTTTAATGCAGCAGTCCAAAACTCACAGTCCATGAATGACCGGGTACTTCCCAAATCCAGAACATTCTCATGATAATGACAAAATGTTATGTTTTCTTTCTCATATACTGTTTTCTCATGAGTTTATAGCTGAAATTTCCAGAAGCATAGAAGCCATCTCTCTATTGAACAAGGAATTCAATATATATATATATATCAGCCTCACTCCTCATTAAACTTTTTGTTTGCTTAATGTAGTCTTTGCTCATGAACATATGTTCCATTTTAACATATAGTAGTATTCTTATTATTTTAAATCAGTTAATACATTTTTGTTCCTTACATCAACTTGGAACAACTCAGAGGAAAATTTGAGTTATAGCTTTCCCCATAGGACTAGGTAAAGCTTTATTGTTGTTGTGTAATTGTTAAATGTTTTCCTCTGTCATGTATTCCTTCCTTTAATTCCACAGATGCTATTTCCAAAAACAGCACCCAATAAACCTCTTGCATGCAAATGTCTGTCTCAGTGCTTGTTTCCCAGAGGCTCCATTTAAGGTAGTTGGTGCAAGAAGTGAGTCAGAGAAGCAGACTCTAAAATTGGATATTAGAGC
The DNA here is from genome assembly GCF_902686455.1 of Sciurus vulgaris. Classification (NCBI taxonomy): domain Eukaryota; kingdom Metazoa; phylum Chordata; class Mammalia; order Rodentia; family Sciuridae; genus Sciurus; species Sciurus vulgaris. The sequence continues at coordinate 93,609,246 of NC_136467.1, read as the reverse complement.
TCTATTACCCATTGGCCAATGGGTAGTAAGGGTCCTATCACTGGGAATATGTGGAGCACTGCTAGCTCCTGGTAAGTTAAATAGTGCATTGGTTAATACTCTGGTTAGTGGTGAATTGGGATGGGAGGTTAGGAGTACGATGGTGCTATGTATCAGATATTTGGGGAAAGCAGACTAAATTATAATGTGAAGATTAGAAAACTGAATGGATTTTGCTGGGACCCATTAATAATATGGAAAAAGATAAGGTCTAAGAGGAATTAATCACCAATTAACGGCAAAGGTGAAAGCAAGAGGATCATGAAGTATGCGAAGAGGATCAACTTTTACATTGATAGGACACAAAAAGCTGACGATCCGTCCAGGGCACAATATTTAGAGTAGAAGAGGTCTGGAAGAAGTTGAATTTTAGAGTATGCAAAAGTTGGTTCCTGAGGTATGAGGCACATGCAAACCTTGAATCTTCACATTCTCCTGAACTATTAGTAATCCACTTGCAGTCACTGTGCTGCATTAAATACCTTACCAGAGCAAATTAACAACATGTCAGGATTATGACACATGGCTATGGGTCAAATAAAAATATTCTTATTTATTCCTATAAGAAAGGAAGATTAAAAACATTTTATACTTATTTTAAATGGGCTAAATTATACATTTATGTTCTTTCTTCATGAACTCTTGTATGCTTTCACAGATGTCACATTGGTCCATACTACAGTAATAGGAATGACTAGGCAATAAGTTGCATGAACCAAAAAGATCAAACAGAATATAGGAAATCATCAAAATTATAAATTTCCACTCTTTAATAGTTAATGTCGATAAAAGGAAAATATAAGACACCAACTGTATGACATACATATGATAAGAACATGTTTCTGGCATATAATGAAACAACATTAATAGTAAAAACACACATTTTTTAAAAAATGGACATGATTTGACATTTTACCAAAGTATGTTACAGAATATAGGAAATAAATACATGAAAAGATATACAATGCCATTAATAATTATGAAAAGACAAGGTAAAACCACAATCAGATACCACTACACACTAGTGACTACAATGACTAAATAAAAGTCTGATAAATATAAGTGTTGGAAAGTAATAGGATAAAACCAGAACTTGTATGTATTACTATTTAAGAAATAATGTGGCAAATTACTTTTGAAATATGGTACAGGTGATCTCTTCCTAGACATTTATTCAGAAATTGAAAGTATATGTTTATACAAGAACAACTTGTAAACAAGGCTTATAGCAGGAAGCTTGTTAATAATAGTGAAAAACTATAAACAATCCAAATGTTTATGAACAGGAGAAGGAAAACAAACATCATGGTATATGTAGGTGATGCAATGTTACTCATCCACAAAAAGTTAAAACTATTTACACATGCAGTGGCATGAATGAATAGCAATCAAAATATACTATATGAAGAAAAAAGCTTGAACAAAATAGACTACATTTTGAATTATTCCATTTAGAATATTTAGAAAATAAAACATAATTTATATTAAGTATTTGAATTGCATCACTGTGATTCAAATACTTCACAAGAACAACTTAGAGGAAATAAAGTTTATTTGGAGTTTGCAGTTTCAGAGGTCTCAGTTCATACACAGACAACTTATGACATCAGGGCCGAAGATAAAGCTACATATCATGAGGAAAGCTGCTCAACTCATGGCAGAGTCAGAGAAAGGGTGAGGAAGAGGCCACCAGGTAGATGCACTCTGCCAGGGCATACCCCCAATGACCTACCTACTCTCATCATGCTCCAACTATTTACAATCACCATTAAGTAGATCCATTCAAACCAAGATGGACTGACTAGGTTACAGCTCTCATATACTAATCTTTCTAACTCTGGATATTCCTGCATTGAGAAGTTTTGAGTGAAACCCTGTCTCAAAACATAACATTCTTCCCCAGGTTTCCAAAAGTTCATGTCCATCTCACATTGCAAAATACAATTTGCATTGCTAAAAGTCCCAGTGTCTTGATAGTCTTAGCATTTCTCAAGTCCAATATCTCATGAAACTCAAGGGAAATTTATCTGTGGATTCCCTACAAAAATCAAAAGCAAGTTACATGTGTACAATATACAGTAGCACAGGGTAATCATCTCCATTTTGAAAGTGAGAAATAAGGTCATTGAAAAAAGGGGTAGAAACAAAAAAAGAAAAAGAAAAGAAAGAAACAAAGAATCTAAACCCTAACCAGGGAAGCAGGTCATGTAACCCTGTCCTTAACTCTGCATCCAGAATTTAGGATGTATAAACACATAATGTACTCTCCAAAGGGCTTGGGATTCTTGACCCCTATGACCTTGCAAGTTGCAGTGATCAGGGTTTTTCTTTTAGCCTGATTTTTTCTGGAGCCAGAAACTTTCCTCAGCAAACTGTCCAGTTTCTGTTATCTCTTAATTCCTGGCATCTCCTTTCCAGCTTTTGGTTCCCTTTCATAGCTTCACATATCAACCTCTCAGAGGTACAGAGGTAGCCTTCAGGAACTCTCACCCTGCTACACTTTGCCAGGCCTCCCAGTTCTTCCTTTGAAATCTTAGTGGAAGCCTCTGTGACCCATAAACTATAGCAGAGTGCATCCTGCAGAACCAGCACCATGGGCTGCTACTAAGGTCTTCTACCAGTTCACACAATTTCTGGGCATCCTGAACTCATGATTACAGTTGCCTGAGTTCCTGAGTGGCTCAACTGGTGAAATAAATTTACAGCCCCTTCCCCACTGCACCCCCAACTCCTGCAAGCAGGGTGCTTCCATGATCTCTTCACAAAGAAATTTTGGATCCTGCAGTGGGTGTGGTCTTGTAAATTCCTGAGATGCCTTCAAGCCGTCTTTCCTATTGTTTCTCTACAAAGTACTTAACCTCCCTTTAGAAGCTATTATTTCTTTAAAAAGCCCAACTCCCTCAGCCCCAGCTTTACATGTGCATTTCTGGCCAAATTCTTTTAAAATTCTTTAGCTATTTTTTCTGATCCTTATTCTCACAATAAACCTAGCTAAAATTGCCAACAATATTCATGCCACTAACCAAATGCTGTGCAGCCTTAAAATTTCCTCTGTCAGGTCCCTTTTAAATTCAACTCCAACAAATATGGGCAACATTGAGCCAAGTTTTTTGCCAAAATATAACATGAATGACCTCTCATCTGATTCTAAATAGATTCCTCATTTCCCTCTGAAACTTCATGACCTATTGGCTCCCACCAGAATCACCAGAATCTTCCATTAAATACCGCTTACAACATTATAACTATTTTCCAACTTGCCTTTCTAAACTTTTCAAAATTCCTCCTACAAATGAGATCCAAAAGCTTCTGAACCCCAAGGTCAGATTAGACACAAAAATGATCTCACTACTCACTACCAATTTCTATTTTGGTCATCTTCTGCATTGCTGTACCAAAATATCTGACATGAACAATTTAGAGGGGGAAAGCTTTATTTTAGGCTCCTGGTTTCAGAGGTTTCAATCCATAAACAACTGACTCCATGTCTCTGAACAAAAATTGAGGCAGCACATCATGGAAGAAAGATCCAGCAGAGGAAAGATGTTTCCTTCATGGCAGCATGAAAGCAGAAAGAGAGGCGACAGAGAAAGGGCTTCAGAGAAGCAACATCCAGAGCATACTTCAATTGATTTTTCTCCTCCAGCCACATACCCAACCAACCTACAATCACTAGTCAGTCCACTCAAATTAAGATGAACTATTCAGGTTATAGCTTCATTCTACTTTTTAAAACTCTAAATATTCCTGCACTAATAGGAGTTGTTTTTTTTTTTTTGGGGGGGGGGGTACACTTCATATTACAAGAGAACAGCGACAGAAATCAGATCAGTGATTTCCTGCTGAATCAATGTGCAAGATCCAAGAGGGCGAAGGAAGGAAGGGATAACAAAGGGTAATAAGAAAGTTAAACTTTTAAACTTTTAAGGGTGATAGTTATGTTCATTACATTTATTTGTGAAGTTCCATGAATGTATGCATATGTCAAATTTTATTTAACTATGTTTTTCTGATATTTGTAGTTTATGGCATATCAATTATACCTTTATAGTATTAAAATATTGTCATTATCCCTGCAGTCTCCTAATGACAATAAAAACTTGGGACAAAAAATTAAGATTACCACATCTTTCATTATGTCATGTCTTTATTGATGCCTCAAAATCAATTTTTCAAATATAATTTCACATTATTTGGTAAAAGTCATTACTAGGAAAATATGTTGTATACTGCATGCAATGAATAAGTTATAAAATAGTATATATTTATGATTCAATTTTTATCAAAGACAAAGTAAATACAAAACACAGTGCTAAGCATTTGAAGATTATCATTTTGCTTATTCTTTTAACTAAGGATACAGGTACTATTATCATTTGCATCCTTATTGTTAAAAAGCCTAAGACATGGAGCACTCTCTGACATGGAACCTTCAGTGTCCAAGCCAGCAGAAGAAGAAACTGGACTCAAGCCTAGATCATCTGACTCCAAAAATGTTGTGACTCCCCCATTATGTGTTACACTGGAGACAGAAGACTTGTTCAATAATCCTGTCTTTTGCAGGGAGGTGTTTTGAAATCAGCAACTGCACCTTCACACACATTCATACACACACTACCATTAAACTTCACTCCATGTTTTTAGCAATTAATCAAATCACTAATAATTTTCCCTAGTGTATCTTTAAGTGTTCTTCAGTGTTTTTCAGAGCCATGTGCTTCATTTAAAATTATATGAGGCAGTATTATATAGTGATTATGAGACTAGATGCCAGTTTTTCCAGTGATTAGCTAGATTAAATTGATGTTAAAGGACTTGAGATTTCTTTATCTACTGTGGAGGAACCCAACCCCAAATGCACATTTACTTCATCTCTGCCATTTCATAAACCATGTCACTATCATATTGAAATATTCAGAAAACAAACTACGTTATATGCTGTCAGTCTCTCAAAGCTACTAAATTATATTTACTCAATTTCAATCTATTCTTTTAAATTATATGATTTAATTCTATGTTCATGCATTCTTCTGGGCCTAATTCTGCAGAATTTCTGATGAATAAAGCATGGCTTGAGAATTATTTTAACATTAGAGAAATTGAATGTTTGGAGTCTACCTTTAGGGTTCTAGTCTAGGCACTTACTAGCTGTGAGATTTCGAGCATATGTTTAAATCTCTGAACTATTTCTTGATTACCCATTAAATAAAAATACTACTGCTTTTATTTCAAGATGTTATGGATGAAATTAGTTTAAGATATTGGGATACAAAATTCTCATTATGGTTCAGATATGAGATGATACAAAAAACTAATGAAAGAGCATTTAGAGGTGACATGATTAGGTCATGAGATTGCTAACCCAATCAGTGCATTAATCTCCTGATAGGGATTAATGGGGTGGTAACTCTAGGCAGACAGGATGTGGCAGGAAGAGGTGGGTCAATATGGTATGCCTTTGGGGTTAATATTTGTCCTTGATGAAAGGAGAGTTCTCTCTCTCTTCCTCTCTCTCCTTCCTGGTGTGATGTCCTGAGCCACTTTCTTCCACCACACTCTTCTGCCATGATGTTCTGCCTTGCCTTAGGCCTACAGCAATAGTCAGCCACATATGGAATGAAAACTCTGAAACAGGACCTCAATTAAACTTTTCCTATTCTAATTGTTCTTGTCAATTCTTTTGGTCACAGCAACAAAAACCTGACTAAAACAGAAATTCATATCAAGATGTGACTAACATAATCATGTGGTTCAGAAGCTTTTGAAGCTTTTCAAAGTATGTGGGAGGAATTTTTAGATATTTAGCAGTGCTAGCTGAAAACACTTTAGATTTTTGTAAGCAGAACTTAATGGGAAATTCTGTTGATAATTCAGAAGACCAAAATGCGTACACAGTAAAGACAGGGCTCATGAGGTTTCAGAGGAGGAAACCTCTTGAGTCTTGGAATAGAAGTCATTCATGTTGTTTTCTCTAAGAAATTGTCTACATTTTATCTATGTGCAGGAGATGTAGAAAAGCTTAGGTAGGCAGGGAAGATGGCAAGTGAGGAGATTGGAGGCAGGACCAGAACAAAGGAGCAGGGAGGGGGTCTTCTCTTGAGGTCAACTTCCTGCTTGACAAAACTGCTGATGGACACAAACAGGGGACCCAACAGGCAGACTCATCCATACTCATGCTCTTAAGTGGGAAACCCAATAACAAAATTAAAACATAGCCCGGCCCAGCCACCAGTCCTACCAGTGCCCATCAGCTCCAGTACTGAGGAGACCTAGCTGCCAACTCCTGCAGGCCAGGCCCCAGCCCATGGTCTCCAATGCCCACACCCCAGTCCAAGGTCTTGCACCTGTGCTGCAGCTGACCATCTATTGGGATTATTCCTGACCTCGAGGCCACCATCCCTAGTGGGGCAGCACCCTTCTTGGGACACCACATTATCAAGTTCTTCCCAGGCATCAGGCTACTGAAGACTAGGAGGTTTGAACTGTACATTATAGTTTGATTGTAAATTTTTTATTAGTAGTATTATTATGATTATTCCTATTATATCTACTATTATTTCTACTTTTCTTTTCTTTTATTAGTATTTTTCTCACCCTATTTTCCTCTTATCTATCTGTTTCCTTGGAGACTCTTTCTCTTTTCTCTCATGCTAACAACGTATTTATTTTAATTCCACTTTCACTACTCCTATGATATAGTACTTCTATAGACTCACTTCTTATCTCATTAATATTATATCCTATATGCCTCCCTGTCCTCTTTGTCATTAGAAATTGTGGTACTTATTGTAAACCTATTGGCTAATAGATAATAATTGGAATCATAATCTATGTTTATTAAGACAATATGTTTAACATCTTAATAGGGACTATTTGAGTTAAGGATGCATATTTTTTTGTATGGTGTGCTGCTAATATTGATCTATCACTTCAAGGTAAGTTACTGGAAACAAGCAGGGACACTGTAAGTCTATAGGGGGAAAACTGCAATACCTTGGATTTGCACTGCTAGAGGGGAAGATAATGAACAACATGAGAAAAAAGGGAAGAAAGTGTCTGAAACAAACCTAGATGCTACATAAGTACAATCCAATGACAGCATGGCAGAAGAAATGTCAGAAAAGGAGTTCAGAATGTACATTATTAAAATGATCTAAGAAGCAAATGATGAGATAAGAGAGCAAATGTAAGCAATGAATGATTGCATCAATCAACAGTTAAAAGAGCAAAGGCAGGAAACAAAAGACCATTTCAATAAAGAGAGATTCTGAAAAAAACAACAAACAAACACCATCCCTAGTTGGGCAGCACCCTTCTTGGGACACGACATTATCATGTTTCTCCCAGGCATCAGGCTACTGAAGACTAGGAGGTTTGAATAGTACAGTATAGTTTTATTGTAGAATTTTTTAATTAGTAGTATTATTACAATTATTCCTATTATACCAACTACTATTCCTACTTGAAAAGAAGGAAACAATAAAGCAAATTAAAAACTCAATAGAAAGCATAACCAACAAGATAGATCACTTGGAAGACAGAACCTCACACAATGAAGACAAAATATTTAATCTTGAAAACAAAGTTGACAAACAGAGAAGATGGTAACAAATCATGAATGGAACCTACAAAAGTTATGGCATATTATGAAAAGACCAAATTTAAGAATTATTTGGATTGAGGAAGGCACAGAGATACAAACCAAAGGTATGAATAAGCTTTTCAATGAAATAATATCAGAAAGGTTCCCGAATATGAAAAATGAAAGGAAAATTAAAAAACAAGAGGCCTACAGGATACCAAATGTAGAAAATTACAACAGATCCACACCAAGGCACATTATAATAAAAATACCAAACATACAAAATAAAGATAGAATTTTAAAGACTGTGAGAGAAAAGCATAAGATTACATGCAGGGAGAAAACAATATGGATATCAGCAGATTTCTTAGCCCAGACCCTAAAAGCTAGTAGGGCCTGGAACAATATATTTCAAGCTCTCAAAAAACATGACTGCCAACCAAGAATCTTATACCCAGCAAAACTTACCTTCAGATTTGATTATGAAATAAAATCCTTCCATAATAAAGAAAAACTAAAAGAATTTACAAATAGAAAGCTTGCACTACAGAACATTCTCAGCAAATATCCCATGAGGAAGAAATGAAAACAACAATGTAATTTAGCAAAGGGAGGAACTACCCTAAAGAAATAATCAATCAAAGAAAAAAACCGAGTAAAGTTGAAAACCAAAAATAAGTCAAAATGACCAATAATACAAGGCACATCTCAGTAATAACCCTGAATGTTAATGACCTAAACTCATCAATCAAAAGACATAGACTGGCAGATTGGATTAAAAGAAAGACCCAAAAGTATGCTGCCTTCAAGAGACTGATCTCATAGCAAAAGACACCCACAGAATAAAGGTGAATGGGAAAAAACATACCACACATATGAACTCAGTAAAAAAGTGGGGGTTTCCATTCTCATATCAGATAAAGCAAACTTCAAGCCAAAGTTAGTCAGAAGGGACAAAGAAGGACATTTCATACTCCTTAAGGGAAGCATAAATCAGCAAGACATAACAATCATAAATATTTATGCCCCAAACAATGGTGCATCCATGTACATCAAACAAATCCTCAATTCCAGGAACCAAATAGACCACAACACAATAATACTAGATGACTTTAACATACATCTCTCATGATTGAACAGATCCTTCATACAAAAGTTGAACAAAGAAATCATAGAACTCAATAACATGATCAATAATTTAGACTTAACAGACATATATAGAATATTTCATCCATCAATGAGTGAACACACTTTCTTCCCAGCAGCACACGAATCCTTATCTCAAATAGACCATAGGTTATGCCACAAAGCTACTCTTAGCAAATAAAAAAAAAAAAAAATACAACTTCAACTTTGTATTTTATCAGATCATAATGGAATGAAATTAGTAATCAATGATAAAATAAAAAACAGAAATTACTACAATACCTGGAGACTAAATAGTATGCTGTCGAATGATGCATGGATAACAGAAGATATCAGGGGAGAGATAAAAAAAATTCTTAGAGGTAAATAAGAATGATTATACAACATGTCAATATCTCTGGGACACTACAAAGGCAGTACTAAGAGGAAAATTCATTGCATGGAGCACATTCAATAAAAGAAGAAAAGTCAACAAATAAATGACCTAACATTACAGCTCAAAGCCCTAGAAAATGAAGAACAGACGAACACCAAAAGTTGCAGAAGACAAGAAGTAATTAAAATCAGATCTGAAATCAATAAAATTGAAACAAAAGAAACAATTCAAAAAATTGACAAAACAAAAGGTTGGTTCTTTAAAAAAATAAACAAAAATGATAAACCCTTAGCCACTCTAATGAAGAGAATGTGAAAGCACCCAGAAATCACTCCAGATGTGGGAACTCACACAAGAAACTTTATTAGCAGACAGAGTGTCTGTTCTTAAGGGAGAAAAAGAGGAAAGAGCAAGAGAGTGAGAGAGTGAGTGAGAATGAGAGTGAAAGTGAGAGAGATAAAAAAGAGCAAATACCAGGGGAATTACCTTTAAATACTGAAAGCCCATGGGCTAATTGGCCCAGTGACTGACAAGGAAGTTAACAACCTAGTTTACAATATGGTGTGTGGAGAGGGGCAGAATCAGGGGAGAAATAGCTGCAGCCTTATTCCTTACATTCCCTCATTTTTGTTTTTATAAGAAGATCCCTTTGGGACATAAGGGTGAACATCCATCTTCAATGACTGCTTCCTGTTGAACATGGGTGTAGAACTGATTTAGGGGAAACAGATGTCATTGCAGTAGGTGGGGGTAGGGGACTCGATAGTTCCCCTAGGAAGTGTACTTATAGCCAGGCTTCAATTCATCCTTTATAAAGTCCTGATAGTCCTATAATACAAACTGGACAGATCTATTAAGAAAAAATCTAATAGTTAGAAAAATAGGAGACAGGGTGAATGGCAAGAAATGCAAGAATATAGTCGGCAGTCCAATCCTCATGGCTGAGCGTAGTTGTTTGGTGCCTCAGTGTTCTAATCCTCAGTCTCCTGAATGGGAAGAAGGGTAGAGGGCTTGATGGTCTTCAGTCTGAGGCAGAGAGGTCCTACTGGGGTGACCAAGTGTTGGTTGGAAAAAGCCTGAGGGTTAGAAACTGGAAAGGAGTTTGTGGATTGAGAAGAGAGCTTACCCCAAGAAATGTGTAGCCATACTAGTACACCTTGCACTTTGACAGATGTTGGCATAACCAGAATCACCATAAGGGGTTCCTCCCTTTTGGGAGATAGAGGGGCTGTGACCTCCTGGGGAGGAGAGATAAGAAATTAGTTTCCTATGTGAAGAGGTTGAGCCAGGAGGCTGGATAAAGATCTAGACAGGAAGAAATCAGTGTAACCCCATAGGAATGCCCAAATGTGGTTTAGGAGAGAAATAAATATATGAGAAGGAAGAGGGGAGGGAAGGGGTATTACCCCAGGGGGGAAAGATGGGACGATAGCTCAAAAGCGGAAGTATTGGTAGGTTTCTTTGGGATCAAGTGAAGACGAAGAAGAGCAAGAAAGCAAGAGGCAGGAATTTAACCCAATCAAGGTGAAGTTCTAAAGAAAGTTTGGATAAAACATTTTTAAGAGTTTGGTTAGTTTGTTCTACTTTACCCAATAATCCTGGGTGAAAGGGAATATGGAAATGTCAAGCAACTCTAGGAGCTTTGGTAACTCATTGGGAAACTTGGGAAATGAATTCAGGTCCCTTATCTGACTGAAAGGAGGTAGGCACTCTAAAGCAAGGAATGATTTATGAAGGTAGAGAGAGTTAATGCCCTTTTGTTAGAGGTGGGGATGGCTTCAACCTATCCCGAGAAGGTGTCTACTATAACCATAAGGTATTTAGATTTTCTTACTGTGGGCATATTAATGAAATAATTTGCCAGTCTATCTCTGGAACCCGTGTCATGGGCCTGGTGAGTTGGAAAAATGGGGGAACTAGGGTTGTAGAATTGGTTCATAGACAAACTTCACATGTGGTGGAGAATTCTTTAAGAAATAAAATGTCAGAGGAAGATAGTTGCAAATGAGTCTTAGCAAATTATGAGAGTGAAGAAAGTTTGGGGTGATGCCAGATCCCCACATTATAGTCCCATCAGAGCTCCCTATCTGGTACTCCTTCAGCCCTGACAGGATGGGTTGGAGTCAATTGGTAAAACTCATCTGGATAACTGAGTGCCTATTCCCAGATTCTCCTGCACTCCTCAGGGGTCAAGGTGTTGCACATGATCATATAAATACCATGTCAGGTAAAGTCATAAGACTGAGCGAGATACTGAAATTCTTTGATATAGTTCCAGGAATTGGAAGTGACGGAGCCTACTGCTTCTCTATCTGGGAAAGATCAGAAAGCAAAAAAGGAATGGAACATGGACTCTGATCACTCCCTCCGCACCAGTCACTTTCCATAGGGGAGCTAGAATATGTGTGGAAGACCATGTGATGGATGGAAGCAGAAACAAAGCAGTGCAAAGAAGATGGAGGAGCAGAGGCCAGAAAGTCCTCTGCAACAGGAGACTGGTATGGTGGTGATTCCTTAGCTGGGTTGAAGTCAGAGAAGGAGGAGGGATTAGGAGGGGGAGGATAGGAGGTGTTCGGGTTTGCAGGAAAAGCAAAAATCAAGTTTAATTCCCAAGAAAGAGAAAGTTTGAATGTAAAGAATTTCTTTCCACTTGTCAGCTCATTCACAGAAGTTGTGCAAATCCCTCAAAACATTAGTATCCAAAGTGCCATTAACTGGCCATGTAGATTGATTATCCAAAGGATACTGTGCCCAAATATCATTACACAAACAAATAAGTTTTGATGGCTCTAGGTCAGGGATCAGGTGAAGGGATTTAAGAGTTTCTAGTAAAAGTCCCAAGGGCGAGTTTGCCGGAATAGAAGAACAAGATCACATGGTAGAGACTGAGAAAGAGCCAAATCAGTGTCTAAGCTGTCCTGAGGTAACATAATAACTGGCTGGAGATGAGAAGGCAGCACAATGATGAGAATCATCACCCCCGTCAGTGTGTATCAGGGAAAAACTTAGAGAGTTGAGGATCTGACATCAGAATTTTGAGAGAAAGGAGACTTAATCCTGAGAGAGAATCTCCACCGTAAAGATCAGAGATCCACCCATCAGATAAGGTCAACTAAGGGGGCCGACTGTAACTGTAAAAGTCATAGAACCCCCCACTCCTCAACTGCCTCAAGGATGATCAATGATTGTGTCTCAGGTCAACAGAGCAGTGTTTAAGTTGGCCTAGGGGAAATCTCCCAAGCTGAAGCCAGTGGTGGATGTGTAACCAAGTGTCCAGGCAAATGGAAGTGAGACCAGTGTCTGAGGGACTGGACAGGGGGATTCCACTTGCCTAAGTGGTGGTAGAAAAACCCATTCAAGTCGCAGCAACAATGAAAACACCCAGAAATTACTCCTTATGTGGGAACTCACGCAAGAACTTTATTAGCAGAAAAACAGTGTCTGCTTTTAAGGGCAAAAGAGAGAGAAAGAGCAAGAGAATGAGAGAGTGAGTGAGAGTGAGAGTGAAAATGAGAGAGAGAGAAAAGAGAGCAAATACCAGGGGAATTATCATAAATACTGAAAGCCCATGGGCCAGTTGGACCAATGACTGACAAGAAAGTTAACAACCTAGTTTACAATATGGTGTGAGGGGAGAGGGAGAATCAGGGGAGAGAGAGCTACAGTCTTGTTCCTTAAAGAAGAGAGAAAACTCGATTACTAAAATTCACGTGAAAAAGGAAATACCACAAGAGACACTATTGAAATACAAAACATAATTAGAAGCTATTTTGAAAATCTATACTCCAACAAAATAGAAAATCTCAAAGACATCAACAGGTTTCTAGAGACATGATCCACCCAAACTGAATCTGGAGGATATTCACAACTTAAATAGATTAATTTCAAGCAATGAAATAGAAGAATCCATCAAAAGCCTACCAACCAAGTAAAGTCTGGGAACAGATGGATTCTCAGCCAAGTTCTACAAGACATTTAAAGAAGAACACATTCCAATACTCTTCAAAGTATTCCATGAAGTAGAAGAAGAGGGAACCCTTCCAAACTCATACTTTGAAGTGAATATCACCTTGATACCAAAACCAGACAAAGATCAAGGAAAGAAAAGTTCAGACCGAATCCCTAATGAACATAGATGCAAAAATTCTTAACAAAATTTTAGCAAATTACATACAAAAATATATTAAAAAGATAGTGCACCATGATCAAGTGGGTTTCATTCCAAGGACGCTAGGTTGTTTCAATCTGGAAATCAATAAATGTAATTCACCATATTAACAGACTTAAAGTTAGGAATCACACGATTATTTCAATAGATGCAGAAAAAGTATTTGATAAAATACTTTTAAAATAGCACCTCTTCATGCACAAAGCACTAGAAAAAGTAGGGACAGTAGGAACATTCCTCAACATTGTAAAGGCTTTCTATGCTAAGCCCATGACCAACATGATTCTAAATGGAGAAAAATGGAAAGTATTTCCCCTAAAAGCTGGAACAAGGCAGGGATACCCTCTTTCACCACTTCTATTCAACTTCATCCTTGAAACTCGAGCCAGAGCAATTAGACAGACCAAAGAAATTAAAAGGATACAAATGGTAAAAGAAGAACTCAAACTATCCCTATTTGCCAATGACATGATTCTATATTTTGAGGAGCCGAAAAATTCCACCAGAAAACTTCTAGAACTCATAAATGATTTCAGTAAAGAGGCAGAATATAAAATCAATGCTCATAAATCTAATGCATTTTTATTCATAAACAATGAGTCCTCTGAAAGAGAAATTAGGAAAACTACCCCATTTACAATAGCCTCAAAAAAAGACTTGGGAATCAATCTAACAAAAGAGGTAAAAGACCTCTAAAATGAGAGCTACAGGACAATAAAGAAAGAAATTGAGGAAAACTTTAGAAGATGGAAAGATCTCCCATGTTCTTGGATATGCAGAACTAATATTGTCAAAATGGCCATACTACCAAAAGTTCTATACAGATTCAATGCAATTCCAATTAAAATCCCAATGACATACCTTACAGAAATAGAGCAAGCAATCATGAAATTCATTTGGAAGAATAAGAGACCCACAATAATTAAAGCAATCCTTAGTAGGAAGAGTAAAGCAGGGAGTGTCACAATACCAGACCTTAAACTATACTACAGAGCAGTAGTAACAAAAATGGCATGGTATTGGCACCAAAATAGACAGGTAGACCAATGATATGGAATGGAAGACACAGAGACAAACTCACATAAATACAGTGACCTCATAACTAGACAAAGGGGACAAAAACACAATGGATAAATGATAGCCTCTTCAACAAATCGTGCTGGAAAAACTGGAAATCCATATGTAGTAAAATGAAATTAAACTCCTATCTCTCACCCTGTATGAAACCCAACTTAAAATGGATCAAGAACCTAGGAATTAGACCAGAGATCCTGCACCTAATAGAAGAAAATGTAGGTCCAAATCTTCATCATGCCAGCGTAGGACCAGACATCCTTACCATGACTCCTAAAGCACAAGAAATAAAATGGGAACCAATAATTGGGAGAGAATCAAACTAAAAAGGTTTTTCTCAGCAAAGAAAACAGTCAAAATATGAAGAGAGAGTCTACAGAGTGGGAGAAAATCTTTTCCACACACACTTCAGATACAGCACCAATCTCCAGAATAGATAAAGAACTCAAAAAACTTTACACCAAGAATACAAATAACCCAATCAATAAATGGGCTAAGGAAATGAGAAGACACTTCACAGAAGAAGATCTACAAGCAATCAACAGATATATGAAAAAGAATGTTCAACATCTCTAGTAATAAGAGAAATGCAAATCAAAACTACCTTAAGATTTCATCTCACCCCATTAGGATGTCTATTATCAAGAATACAAGCAATGATAGGTGTTTGCCAGAATGTGAGGAAAAAGGTACACTTATACATTGCTGGTGGGGTTGCAAACTGTTGCAGCCACTCTGGAAAGCAGTATGAAGATTCCTTAGAAAATTTAGAATGGAAACACCATTTGACCCAGCTATCCCACTCCTTGGCCTATACCAAAATGTCTTAAAATCAGCATACTACAATGACACAGCTACATCAATGTTTATAGCAGCTCAATTCACAATAGCTTGATTGTGGAACCAACCTAGATGCCTTTCAATAGATGACTGGATAAAGAAACTGTGGTATATATGCACAATGGAAAATTATTAAACCCTAAAGAAGAATGAAATTATGGCATCTGCAGGTAAATGGATGGAGTTGGAGAATATCATGCTAAGTTAGATAAGCTAATCCCAAAACATCAAGGCTGAATGATTTCTCTGATAAGTGGATGATGAATCATAATGGAGGGGGGGTTGGAGAGAGGCAAAAATGGAGGAAGGACGGATTGTATAGGGGAAAATGAGGAGTGGGGAGGGGGTGAGGGGAAGGAAAAATAATAGAATGAGACAAACATCATTACCTATGTACATGTATGTGAATGGTGCAACTCCACTTTGTGTTCAATGAGAGAAACTATAGTTGTACCACATTTGTGTACAATTAATCAAAATTTAAAAATTAAAAAAGCAAAAAATAAAAATAATACCTTAAAAAACTAAAACATATGCATGGACAGAGGGGGACACCAATCAATAATAGTATGGATCAAGTGGACAGAGGAGGAGGTAAGGAAAGGAGGACATTCCAGAGACCATAAAAAGAACAGGTCAAAACTCCCCCACTGGATTCCCAGCTCTGGGGTCCCTTCTCTTCAAAGAAATCTGTCTCTGTATTTCTGTCATTTTTGCAATAAACCTACTTCTT
The DNA here is from genome assembly GCF_902686455.1 of Sciurus vulgaris. Taxonomy (NCBI): domain Eukaryota; kingdom Metazoa; phylum Chordata; class Mammalia; order Rodentia; family Sciuridae; genus Sciurus; species Sciurus vulgaris. Next base: position 93,593,288 of record NC_136467.1, on the reverse strand, counting down.
GCTTTCTATCTCTGTGTCCTGTTCTTCAATTCTTTGCTGAATGAAGACAATAAATCCAACACCACTAGGTGGTAACATATGTCCTGAGACTTTTTGTGAGGTTGACTTGAAAGGTGATAGACTTCTTAATCTGGTGGAAGAAATTTCTATCCAGTATAGTATTCAAGTGGTGACATGAATATTGCTGGTGGTTTTTAGCCAAGTTTATTGTGATATTCAGCAGAAGAAAGCATAGCAGACAATTTTGAAAGCTTGGGCTTGAAAGGTGGGAGCAAAACTGGAGCTAAGGAAGCTAAGGAAGTTGCAGGTTTAAAGACACTAAAGCCACTAAAGAAATGCTGGAGATTTTTCCCAGATACTATAAAAAAGATGACTTGGGGCCGTCTCAGGAATTGCCAAGACCACACCCATCTCACGTTCAAGGGAGTAAAAGTAAAAATTCCTTTAAAAAGAGACCAATGAGACATCCTGCTTACACTGGAGGCCTAGGAAATTGTTTCAGCATGCTCAGTCATCCAAGCACCTAGAGCTGCTGCAATCATGGACCCTGGAGGCTTGGCTGCTGCTTGATCTGGGTCAGAGGTTGGCATCATCACTTAGTGCTAATTGTGCTAGAGTAAGGGGACCTTTGAGTCTTCCACTGAGATTTCAAAGGAAAGCCTAGGAGGCCAAGCAAAGTGCAACAGGATCAAAGTCCCAGCAGGCTTCTCCTGAAGGTACAAAGTATGGAAATGTGAACTGGAAATAGAAACTGAAGTGGAGATCCCCAAGAATAAGAAATGCCAGTACCATGGAATGCTTGTCAAGGAAAGAAAGCTGCAGGAATTGAGTAGAAAAAAGCCAACACTGAGGGCATATGCACTGCAACCAGCAAAAACAAGCCCTTTCGAGACAACATCAAGATGCCATGTGCCTCAGGTGCTGGCTGTGGACCTGCAGAACTTGTTTTCCCACCTGGATTTTGTTCTTGCTTTGGTCCTATCCCTTCTTTCCATGTCCCTACTTCTCCCTGTGGAATAGTAATGTTTACTCTGTGCCTTTACATATTATATATGTGTAACTTGCTTTGGATTTTTACCTGGGCTCATACTGAAAGTTTCCCTTGAGTTTCAGAGGAGTTCTAAGATTTTAACGCAGACTTTTGGGCAATCCTTGAACTACTGAGGCAATGGCGACGCTGAAATGGACTAAATGCATTTTGCATTGTTTGATGGGAATAAGCTGAATGTTATGGTTTAGATATGAGCTGTCCCCTCAAAGCTCAAGTGTGAGAAAATGTAGCAGTGTTTAGAGGTGAAATGATTGGGTTATGAGAGTCTGAACCCAATCAGCGCATTAATCCCCTGATAGGTGGTAACCGTACACAGATAAGGTATGGCTGGAGAAGGTGGGTTATTAGAGTGTGCCTTGGTAAGTATTTGCTCTTGGAAAGAAGTAAGAGATCTCTCTCTCTCTCTCTCTCTCTCTCTCTCTCTCTCTCTCTCTCTCTCTCTCTCTCTGCTTCCTAGTGTGATGTCCTGAGCACTTTCCTCTAAACTCTTCTGCCTTGATGGTCTGCCTCACCTCAGGTCCATAGCAATAGAGTTAGCCATCTATAGACTGCAATTTCTGAAACCATGGTGCCAAAATACACTTTTCCTTTTCTAATTATTCTTGTCAGGTCTTAGTGACAGCAAGTTACTGACTAAAATAACTCTTTCTATTAAAAAAAATTGTAAACATAATCCTTTTTTGTGGCAATCAAAAAAGACTGCTTGTTAACATACATGGATTCTTTCATTAAAATAGAAAAGAAAGACAATTCTGGGTCAGTTGAGTGTTTCAAAGGATTTAGGGTATGCAAGTATAGACCAAGTCGAATTGCTCCACAAAAATAAGAAGAAATTAGAGTTCTAAGGCCATTAGATGGGGCAAAGAGCAGGGACAAGAAAAGGAGCCTCGGAACAGGTCTAGCAGCCCAGACTGATTCAAAAATGTTAAAACTGTCATTGTGAATGATAAGCAACAGATTTTAAAGAAATTATTTTAAAAATTTATAAGAATTGAAATAGATAAGTAATGTGTGTGGCACTTTGCTATTTTAAAAGTAAGCATGAATCCTTCACCTTGATTCTACATTTTTTGATATAATAAATATTAAAATGCCTATTGTAGTCCTAATTAAAGAATACTTAGATTGGTGGTATGCAGAGTCAACTATGGTACTCACAGAAGAGAGAAGTATGTTGTCTCTGGACCAGATCTGAAGCAAAGATAAATGAAGAGACAGGCGTAGTAGAGCACACCTGTAATCCTGGGGTTCTTGAGGCTGAGGCAGGAAAATCACAAGTTCAAAGCCAGCCTCAGAAATGAGGCCCTAAGCAACTTAGTGACACCCTGTCTCAAAATAAACATTAAAAATAAAGGTCTGGGGATGTGACTCACTGGTTAAGTGCTCCTAGCTTCCATCCCCAGTATAAATAAATAGATAAATAAATAAATAAAATTAAGAGAAAAAGAACAATCAATCAAAGGAAGTTAGAAAACAAAGGCAATGAGAATAAAAGCTGGATTGGGAATTTTCTGACATGTTAGGGAAGGAATATGAAAGTCTATAAAGATCATTAGATCTCTAATATTTGAGATAATACACAAGTAATTGAGAATATATATACCTTCTTTATAAATAAATATGTGCATGTATATATGTATACAAAGAGAGTACACACACATTTTGGTGGTATAAATTTTGCCTATATCTGTGCATTTGTAACTTCCTGTCTTGATGGTTTCTTTTCCATTTAGTACTTTAAGACAGAAAAGAAAATTTAAGTCATTACAAATAAGGCCTTTTAACTAATTCTAAGGGAAAAAAATATATACACCTGATAAAGATATTAAAGTAAAGGATTTCCAGGGCCTCTTATCAGAGGCTAGTGTTATCTTTCTTCAGGACACTGTCCTTTCTACTAGCTACGTTTTAATTCCTGGTCAGGACATGATCACCAAATCCTTATGGAATATATTGATTCCTATTCTCCCTCAGGACAAATCAAACTTTCTACATCATTGCAATGTGGCTCCTTCACACATAAGTCAGGTTTGCTAAAAGCAGTCTCTGTTTCTTTCTACTTTTCATCCAATAGAAATTTTGTACAATGGTCTTCAAAACAATGCTTTTATTTCCTGGAGTTTCTGCTGGGCTGCAGTTGTTTTATTAGTTCTCAGATGATTTATGTATTTTCAATGTTCAAGTGCCTAAAGGGTAAGATAAATAGAGGTATTTTTTATGGTAAAATTTGAAAAATAGTTCAAGGCTTGAAAAAGCAAAGCTTATTAGGTGCTCAAAATTAAAATGAATGTTTTCTATGTGAAACTGTTTTTATAAAGGACACAATAAGACATGTGAAGAGAAGGTTTCTGATAAATATTTTATTTTTTGCTCTATATCCACAGAACATCAAAGTCAAATATCAATAGTAAGTCATTATGTAAGATTGTTGTATATTTTAGAAGAAAATAATTCCAAAAGTTATAGCCCTTAAGCTGGGGTATATGAATTGTGGGATATCTAGACCTCTAAGTACTGAAGATAAACACCAACCATTACACCAGTGCAATTAATACATGTAGACTGTCTTGTGACATTTCTTCTTCATACAGAAAGGTCAGATTTCTGTAATAAATTGATATACCAGCCCATTCTAATATGGTTATTATCATTATGTCAAAATAATTCTCTATACATTTGTGTATTTCTGTATTTTGGTCAATGATGAGGGGATTTGGTACTTCAGTGTTCCAGAGTGACACCTTAGTCCCTGTGATGTGTGAAGAGGGCAATTCCCACATGTCCCATACTATTACAAAAAATAGAGAACATCTATTTATGCTAAGACTTGTTTCTGAATACTTATGAGAAAGTATTGCTGCAACATCTAATTTTATCAGTTTTGTAACTAAAATATTAATCTCCAATCAAGCTTAAATAATTCCCCAGAAGACTCAGATGTTGATTATGATCACAAAGAACATTTATGTATTGCTATATGCAGTTTACTTAAGTACATATGAATTAGATCTGGCATAAAAATCACAATTAAAAGAATTTGAGGATAAAGTGTTCTTATTTGGAACAGAATAGAGATAAATACTACACTGTCTTGGTTAAACTATTAATAGCCAAAGTCTTTGACAAAATGAGTACCAAGTAGCACAGAGTAGCAGAGAAGTGTTCTGGAAAGGACTGAGGTCAAATATGAGTTGCTGATGCACCCTATTACTCTCAGTAATAGACACTGCTTCTAATGTCGGTTCATAACCTGTAGGAAGGTGATTAAAATGAGCATTCAGGCAATCAACGTACCTTTTGATGAGGTATGCAGGGCGATGAATACAGGGGGAAAAGGACAGGATCATGGCTGGGCCCTGATGAGCATGGATATGAAAGAGGTGAAGAGAAAAAAAAAAAACACGGAAAGTACTAAATGGAAGCCAGAAATGTGTGGGTGGAAAAGAGAAGAAAATGTTTTAAGGAAGTCAAAAATGAAAGAGTTTGGAGATCAGAGAGGTCATGCTGGAAAGGAGCATTTCTACATTCTACAGAATGCAGAGATAAGAACCTAAGGACTCAACTTTAAATGGGGGCATTGAAGTGACCACAGGGCTGATTGATCATTTTAAAAGCCTATCTTGAGAAAATGCAGACATCACCAAGCAGAAGGGAATATAAATCAGGAAAAAGTGGTTTTGTTTCATTTTAATATTGAAAAGACTCTGTGGTTTGTATGCTCTTGGGATTAAAAATCCAGGAAGGAGACAAAGGTTGACATTACAGGAAAGAGAGGTGGCTTTGATGGAGCAAGACATTTGAAATGTGGGAAAGATAGAACCAGATCGATGGGCAGGAACTTTCTTTGCACAGAAGGCACAACACGTTCCTTGATAAAGAAGGGAGTTAGAAAGTAAATGAACAATGGCTGCTCATTTGTAAAATCAGAGAAGACACTATAGAGGAACCTGTTGGTTTGACTACCTTAATGAAGCAGGAAATAAATATGGTCTGAGGATAAAAGAGCATCTTATAGGGTGGAGAGTTTGGAAGGAATTTTCAAAGTCTAAATGTTGTTTTAGGCAACGTGGGAGGACTCAGGCTAAGGAATTTTTCAAGGACTTGTGAGTAATATTGGGGTAACATGTATGATTGAAAGTAGGCATTTATATTGTCTCCCATAAGCAATGGGGACCATTTTCTCAAGGCAACCTCAGTGACACAGGTGAAATATTGCCTAAGTCATGAGGCTGTTATGATACTTATATTATAATAGTTATAATAGGTAAAAAATGAGGTCATAGTGTTTAAGATACTGGGAAGAAAATGATTTTGTTTTACAGTTAGGTAACAGTGTACTGTCTCATCCAAACCTGAACATATTTGAGAGTGAAAGAAGGAAAAGACCATTCAGAATGTGAAATAGAAATAAACTGTTAAGTCAATAAGAAACATGTAATAAATGACCATTATGTTCAAATTGATAAAGAAAAATTTATAATAAGACACATGGATTGGGGGTAGGGAATATCTAGTAAAAAGGTCTATTTGTGGTTGGACAAATCTAGATCATGAAAAGAAAATTAAAATTCAGGAAGGATAGAGTGCATGGTTGAAAAAAATTGGGCTTTGTAGGAGTTTAGATTTCAGAAGTTTGATATTATGACTGGTTAATGAAACAATTTAGTGTTGCTGGAGTGGTGAAGGTAAGAAATTCAATGAGGTTCAGAAAGTCACAGTGGTCTAAGGTTAAAGTGTGGATGTATTTTTCCCCATACATTTTTAAATTGTCCAGGATGATAGTGGAATTAATGGTGGAGAAAAATTTGGAAGCCAGAGGCCACAGTCCTCAAAGTACATGAAGAAATGAGCTTGAGTGAGGTCAGTTAGTAACAAGGATGAGCTCTGGGTGACATGATGCTCAATGAAGACAGTTTTATAAGAGGGCACAAGAGGATTGGTGATGGCTATTAAGAAAATGAATTCATTTGGCTGCCATTACTTCATGTAATTAAGTATTTGAATCATCCTTGATCCATGCTCATTCCAAAGCTTTGATTACACTTTTACTTTCCTTGCCTATGGGGAGAAAATTCACTGTTTGTGCTAACAGTATATCAATTTCTACGTATCTCTTATAATCTTCATTTTAATACTCACTTGGACTTCTTGTTCATGTTTTGATTTTAATTAAGAACAGTACCTCCATACTGGAAAAATCTGTTCTTTCTCTGCCATTAAAAACAAGATATCCTGCCTACAACAGAGTCAGGCCTTACACTAGGGAGACGCTATCAAGGGAACTGATAAATTTTGTGGATTCTTTGAGGCTCTTCACCTTGGGAATGCTTTCTCTATAATTCATTTTAAATACTAATAGAAGTTAAAGTTAGAGGGCAACATTTATTCATATCTTCTGTGCTAACCCTGTAAATACCTGCTACCTTCACTCTTTGCCTCTGATTTTTGTAGATAAAAATGTAATTGTACATTTTCTTAACTTTTACATTTTATCCCTTTCTATCATTTCAAAAGGGAATAATTTTATGCCTTTTACCAAGTCTAAAAAGAATGAATATTTGCTAGCATTTATAAATTGCATTGATATATTCCTAGCAAGACTCTGACAAGAGAATTTTAGTTGTACAAACATTACTTTATGATGCTTTTCTTATGGTGAAATTACAGAATCAACCAAAGCTTTTTTTAAAACTTGGAGAATGTTTCTTATACCAAAATGACCACAAGTTTAGTGAATAATTATAGTTCATTAACACATCTGAGATTTTAAATCACGATGATTTTATAAGATTGTTGAGATCACAAGTTGTAACAGAACACAGGTAATAAAAATTCAATCTTAACATTTAATGAAAATATATATTCTTCAAACAATTGCTATATAAATTGTTTCATCAATTATTTTTGGTATTTATAACATGAGAGCAGAATAAAGTTCCTCTTGGCACTTAATATTTTCTCCATTTTATACTTCCTCACATATATAAAAATGAGTACTTAATGTTATTTTTTACATATGTGAATTAAATTTTGCTTTTCTTGGAGCATTTACTTATTCCAATAATCAATCTTGCTACGTTTTAAGTACTTATTTTGTACCAGGAATTGTACTGAATCTGTTGTGATGAAAGCAAATGATGAATAAAACATAATTCTTTATGTAGACAGTCATCCCCAAATCTATTTAAGAGAAGTATTGAAATAATTATCCAGAGTTGAGAACTACAGGCTTAATACTTTGTTCCTTAAAAATTTCCATTAAAATTTAAACTTATTTGATCCAGTATTTTGCCCCAAAGGATTTGAGTTGTTATATTAGACATAAACAATATTAATAAAATAGAATATCAAGATCATGTAAAGGAAGATATCTGAAAATGCTTACCATTTATATTCATATTTTTTCATTGTTTCAAGAAATTTTTCTTTGTGCTAGGCACCATACTATAAGAACTCATAAGATGGAATATTCACTTATAAGGATAATTTCTCTCTAGTCACAGTGGTGGACATCTAAGTCAAATTAAGAATAATAAATCTTCAAAATCCCAAGAATGGAATTTAAACAAGAATGATGCAGTTTAGCAAACAAAGAGGGAAATGTCAATTTTCTTGAAAATATCATGTTTTAAATTATTGTGTAAGTATTTATTTTTATTTTTTAAAATAGTAAATCCCAGTGAAGGACATAGAAAATAACTTGCTCAAGAAGTTCACAAACAACCTCTACTAGTCAGTTTTATTTCCTTTGCTCTATTTTTCTGTCAGATTTCCATGCATAATTGAGTTTGTTTCACCTCAAATATTGAGTTGAGTTTTTCTGATCTTTTGTTTTTAGTTAATCTACAGGAATTTTCTAATCACTTTTTCACAACGTCCTTTAAAATTACTGAATAATACTTTTTCATAACATAATCTCAGTATACTTAACTAAAATTTGGAACTTTTATGTCACTTTCAGTATACTACCTTCAAAAACACTGTAATGAGTGTCTTTGGCATGTATCAGCCTGTGCATTTGTGTACATTCTACAGAAATGGATCTGTAGGATTGAAAAGTGTAAACATTTTTAAGGTTCTTGATGCATATGGCAATATTGTCTTATAAAACTATGCACTCTACTAAGCAATACATTCTTTATTCTGCAAATCATGCCAAGTTAGGAAAGCGTAATATTTATCTTGCAATTATAAAATAATACATGCACACTCATTTGGGAACTAGAAAGTTACTTCTTGAGCTGCATACTGGACTAGATTTTTCATATTGAGATTTGTTAAAGAAAATATGAGTGCAAAATATGGCGTTGTCCTTGACAGCTTTTCTGCAGGAACTTAAGAATTCGTTTATGTGATAGTTTCAGTGTAAGAATGTTTCGATAAGTATAGAATCTGGCTTCAGGATGCCAGGAATTAAGTTCTGATTCTGACACTAAAAGACTATTAAATTATTAAATTTCTCTGTTTCAATATTTGTAACTAAGATTAAAATGTAATTTGTGCAAATGATGTCAGAGAAAATTAAAAGAAATAACATGTATAAGCACTCAACAATCAGTGCAAGTATACACAGAACTCAATAGAACTTAACTACCATCACTACTGATGGTCTTTTATAAACATAGATGTCAGGTAAAATTGGTTTTTGTGTCTGTTTCACTTGTAATATAGGGTTTATGTTAGCCTATTTCTAAATCCCCTGTGGTGAGCACTTTCTGGAGTGGCCCTCAATGATCCCTGCCTCCTGGCTTTGAGGTTTTTGTGAAACCCCATGCCCTTGAACACACACTGGACCTAGTAACTTTATTACAACTGGTAGAATAAGACAGAAGTTAAATGACACCATATCTATGATTAAGATACACAAATATGGGACTTTTTTTTTCTCAGAATCTTTAAGTTGCTCACTCTGAAAAAATCAGCTGCTATATTATGAGGTGTTCTAGACAGAGGTCCACTAGAAAGAAACCAAGGGAATCCTCTGAGGAATTGAAGCTCTTCATCCAATAGGCAATGACAGCTGAGTCCTGCCAAAAATCTCACTGGTGACTGAAGCTGATCTTGGAAGCTGATCTTTCTCAGTAAGGGTGTGAGAGGATTACAGTCATAGCTGACCCCTTCACTGCAGGCTCCCAAAAGCTTGACATAAGCCATAGGTGGATTGTAGACATACAGAAATGATAAATTTATATTCTTGTTTAAAACCAGTAAATTTGGGGGTAATTTGTTACACAGCAGTAGGTAACTAATAAAACCCATTCCACTTCTAGAATTTTATGAATACTAATGATTATAACAATCTTTACACTTTTACCTTTCCCAAATTATATGTGTATGTGTGCCTTAATAAGAAACTCTTTCTTGGGAAAAAAATGCAATTTTCCAGAGTATAATATAGACATTTGTGTGTGTGTGTGTGTGTGTGTGTGTGTGTGTGTGTGTGTTAAAATTTTTAGGAATTAGTTTCTTTTCATATTAGCTGAAAGGAAACAGGATATTTAATTATAAAGAGTATCTCCAGTTACTTTATTTTTAATTCTATTTTATTTGCTCACTATTGTTAATGTATCATTCCACTATCTGTTTTTAATTATGCTTGAGTCATGTTGAAAAATTCCACAGGAATTTTTAGAAACTAATTTATATTCACATTAAATATAGAAAGTGAATTGTTAAGATTTCATCTCACTCCAATCAGAATGGCAATTATCAAGAATACAAACAACAATAAATGTTGGTGAGGATGTGGGGAAAAGGGTACACTCATACATTGCTTGTGGGAATGCAAAATGGTGCAAACATTGTGGTAAGCAGTATGGAGATTCCTCAGAAAACTTGGAATGGATCCACCATTTAACCCAGCTATCCCCCTCCTTGGTTTATACTTGAGTTAAAATCAACACACTACAGTGATACAGCCACATCTATGTTTATAGCAGCTCAACTTACAATAGCTAAACTATGTGCCCTTCAACAGATGAATGGATAAAGAAAATGTGATAGAATATTACTTGGCTTTAAAGAAGAATGAAATTATGGCATTTGCTGGTAAATGGATGGAGTTGGAGAATATCATACTAAGTGAAATAAGCCAAACCCCAAACACCAAAGGCCATATGTTTTCTCTGATATGCAGATGCTAATTCACAATAGGGGTGGGGGCACTAGGGAAGAACAGAGTACTTTATATTAGGTTGAGGGAGTGAAGGGAGGGGAAGGGTTGTGGGGGTAGGAAGGATAGTCTAGTGAAGCAGACATTATTACCTCATGTACATACATGACTGCATGACTGATGTGATCCTACAATATGTACAATCCAAAAAATGAGAAATTATACTCCATTTATGTATGATTTATCAAAATGCATAAATGCATTCTACTGTCATGTATAATTAAATAGAACAAATTAAATTTTTAAAAAGTGAATTTTCAAAGAAAATGAAGTAAAATTTAATTCGTTATTTAAACATATTTTCTCCATTTAATTTAGAAAATTCTTAAATACATAAGTTAATATTGATTTTAACAATTTATCTCTCCATTATATGTTTAATAGCAAGAGAGACATAACCTTTTAATGGCTGAAAAACACACAAGTGTTTATATAACAGAGTTTTTAAGCTTTTGTTAGGTTAATAAATATAGCTTTAAAACAATAGAAAATGGTCATTTTACAAATTTGGCCCAGGAAAACTCCTTCTGAATATCACACTTTTGGATGAATTTCAATATTAGACTAAGCGAAACATATTAATAAGCAATTTGGCAAAGAAGGACAAAGAATTCTGTGCTTTACCATGCCTAATACTGGCTCTCCGTGCCTAATAGTTGGCTCTCCTAACTTAAGGAGAGAAGTTTCTATGGGAATTGTTTAATAATTTAGTAGAAATAGAGATTTTGGAAAGAACACTTAGAAACAGAGTCTTTAATGGCTGGTAGAGAACATGGGAATGAGAACAGCTTGCAGAATGGGTACTATAAATAAGAAATGAGAAAGATTTCTGGACTGTATCTTAAAACTGAATAAACTCAAATTCACATGGTGTCAAAATTAACTTGATTTATTTTTCAATGAGAAAATTAAAAGTCAAAAATAAATGAGCTCAGATTTCTGTAGTACTGAATAATTTGGGATAGATAGGAGTAAAAGGTACTTCCTTCAAACTTACTAGGTGACTACTCTTATTGTAAAGACCTAAATGACTAAACACTATAGGCAAAACTGTTTATTCCAACTATAAATCTAAGTATAAGCATAGAAGCAGTTGAGAACTTGGCTATATAATAAGCCAAATTAGATCTTTTCAAGCCAAATAAACTTATACATTGTGCCCAGAATTATGCAAATGAGTTTGATACATTAATCTAATTAACTAGATGCAGATACAAACCTATTAAGAATGAATTACTTTATGTACACTCTATATAGCTACGGATCATATCAATTGTCTCGGAGTATGCACAACACCTTCAGGTTTGAGATCCCCTTGATCAGTTAGGATCTGATAATCACCATTATCTAAACTTCAACAAGTGTACAGGAAAGAAGCAAAAGTCCCCAAACGTGCCGAGCACCTCACTACCTTCACTAAATTGTACTACAATTGCATTGCATGGGCTAAAGTTCATTGCTCATATGAAGGTGCTTACTTGGATTCCTAATAATTGAACAAATGAATTAGCAGATACTGGAGCAATATCCTTTAATTGAGACCCTTCTGTAGTTGCCAAATTTTTTTGCTTCCAGCACTGCCATCAATAGGCAATCATATTATAATCTGCCGCTCTTCCTGGTACCTCAGTGAGCAAATGTACTTTCCTGTCTTATGGTTGAGCTACCTGGATGCCAGACAGAGCCTGGTTTAACAAGGTCTTCAATAAGGTAATCTGCAGCTTGAAATCTAATGTTGATTTTTAATATTATAAAGAAAAGTGAATTCCTAGTTATTATTCTCCCTGAAGGTTCAATAGTAGTACATTTGCCCTTAAGTGTGAGTAAGTGAAAATCCTACAGTCCAATTTTTTTACCCATTTTGAACAAAGTTAAAATGAATTTTGGTTATATCAATGACAACCATGTTCTCTGGAATAAAATGCATACTTTCAGTGACAATGGGTTTTAGGTGCCTATGATCAACTGGAGCTAACTGAAGGATATTTCAATACTGTATATGTATGTGTATGTATTATGGATATTGTATATACATACATATGTATGTATACATATATATCATTGCATGATGGATATATTTTGATTACACCACATTGTATATTTATAGGGATATCTGGTGTGGTTTTTCTGGTCAAATTGATTAGTAAAGAGCTAGCTCTGATTAAATCATAGGTCTTCTCTTTCTTTTACATGTTTTTAAATGCCTGTGTTGAGCTCATTCTTCAACATTAGACAAGTTTATTACTTTTACAATGGGTTACTAATAAGGAACCATTTATACTGCTTATCCTCTTGGACTCTGTACGTGAGAAAAGTACATGAAGCATCGATTGAACACAGGGTAAAATCACCCTTTTACTAAGCAATTCTTTTAAAATAAATGTCTCCTATGAGAGGCCAACACACTATTCTAAACTTGTCCATCAATATTTTTAAAAGGCAATGAACTAAACTCACGAATCCATCACTTATTCATCATTCGTCTTGTTCTAAATCAACATGTATTAAGTGTAAAACAGGAGAGATGAAATGATTCCCTATTTCTCCAAACCAAATATGTGTAGAATTGAAGCTCAGACATTTCTCCTAAAACAAATAACTAAGTCAGACAATGACATTATTGTAAACCCCATCTTTGAATAAAGTGAGGGAGACTACATCTTAAGAAAGGTCAGTATTTTTCTATGTAGGCATTTCTTAAAGTTAACTTTGGGTTCTACTGTATCCTACCTTTTTTTCAAAACAGATTTTTTTTTTTTGTCATTCCAAATTCCAGTAATGATTAACCAATTCCTTTTAATCTGCCTAGTTTTATGATATGATCCAATATTTAATTTCTCATTAAAATCTAGAACTCTTCCTCTGTAATGTTACTTTTCAAATACTGTTCAGATATTAGTATCTGTGGTTATGAAGGTGAGTCAGTTTCCAGTTACATTCTTGATTTTATAAAGTAGTTAATGTATCTTAAGAATACAAGTATTCTTCAATGAGACAAAAATAAAAGTTTTGTTTGAAGTTATTTTCTATTATGCCTCTTGTTTCTTTAATCCTTTAGTTAATTTTCAAGTCAAAAAGAATAGTTCATATTTCCCCAAAACCATAAGTAGTGAAAACTTACTATCATCTCAACATTACTTCTGACTTCCAATTCAGGTCTCCCAGACATTGAGATATGCATGACTAATAGGAACATGACATTTCTTCCAAGAAAGAAGGAAGTAGTTGTCCTGATAATACGTTGTCACGGGAGAAAAGGAATTCCTAGATAAAAGCCACTTCTCAGGCAAGAAGAGAAAGCATAACCTTTCTAGCAGTTGATGTAGTAGAAAAAAAATATTAATTAAGTCCCAAGGACTTGACAATGTGGCAAGGACTGAACGCAAGATGCTACAAGGACAGGTGAGCTCACTGGAGGACTTGCATGCTATACTCAGAGGATGAGAGGCCATGTGGCACGTGAAAGGAAGTGTTATATACATGCTAAGTCTGAGGCACTTTGCTCTTCATGACATCATAGGCTGAACCAGCTTCCACAGGTTCCTGCACAATAATCAGATCCCACTTGGGGCTGTGGCAAGAAAAGAACTATGGGAGAATAATATGGATTTCATGAATAAAAAGAATGGTAGCAATGTTAGAAATAATTTGTGTATTATAGGGATCCCAGGGAAGGGATTGTCTCTGTCATAACACAAAAGTAAGAAAATCCTGAGCTAAACTGGGAGAGAAAAGCCCAGAAAAAGTATGTATCTCCCATTATTTTTTTTTTTTTTTTTGTCACTAAATGAAAAGTATGGGCAAAAGCACGAAATAACATTATGCTATTAATCTTCAGCCTTTTTACATGAAGGAAAAACTGACAAAGGAAGTTTTGAAGATAGGAATATATCTGATTTGCATTTATCTCTTTTCAGTCCATCAAATCCCTTACCTTTTTAATGCAGTTGAACTCCTTCATATGATATCTCAAGGAACATATCATAGCCCACTGAAGCCAGAATTGGGGACAGGCAGTTAGTGTAGAAATAGGGAATCGGGTCAGATCGAGAAAATGGAGGCCATAAAACCATCTGCCTCTGGAAGTTGGAGACTGCTGTGGGAGAATGGAATGTCAAGGACCTGCAGAACCCATTGATAACCAAATTTACCTGCCCTTGTCAGAGACTGCAGGCAAGAAGATGCTGATTAATGCCCCCTGGGCCCTTACCTGCCTGAGTCACTTTGACCCTCCCCCTGCCCCATCCGCTTCTCACCTGCAAAACCAGGCCTAACCTGTAGGCAGGAAGGAAAGAGATAAGGGGAGAGAATGGGAGAATAAAACCCATAAAAAGGACAGGATTTGCTCATCCCACGGATTCCGCCTTTGGGTCCCCTTCTTCCACCCGGGAGAAGTCTGCTTTTACTTTTCTTTAATAAAGCTGCATTTTCCACTCTACATTTGCCTCGGCGTGCTTCTCCGGCGTTATACTTCAACACCTAGGAAGCAGGACTCGTCACCGGTAAAGAGCGATATCACCACCAGGGGGGAAGCACCAGCCTTGGGTCTTCACACAAAGTCACACTCATTCCTAAAAGGATCTGTTGCATGATTCCAGGTTCGATCTCTTTTCCTTTAGTCTTTGAGTCAAAACCTTCCTTGTGTAAGCACACGTTCGAGGTCTCTTCTTTGACTTAATCTTCTGTTTGTCATCTTCTTTGGCTACCACCAGGTTCAGGAAACTGGCATTGTTGCCAATAAAATCTCCTTAGCCAGATGTCATTGGTCACAATCTTCTCCCTTAAGTTTGTACTAGGAAAGGATGATTTCCCCTAACTGAAAACCCTTGGTGTCTCAGGTTCTTGATTTCTCTTCTTTGAGTCTTCTGGTTCTCCATCTTTCACAGAAGTACACATGAATTATCACATTTTGTATCAGAGGTTGGAAAACCACAGCCCATGGGCAAATCCAGCATGCAACTTGGTTTTGTACAGCTCATGAACTAAGGATAGAGTTTATTGCTTTAAATGGTTACATTTAAAATGGTTATATGAGTATCACATTACATTTTCAATTTTGGTTTTTAAACCACAAAACTTAAATAATTTAATACTTGTTCCTTTAAGGAAAAGTTGTTGACTTTTCCAATAACTACATTTTTTTCATAGTCTCTATTTCAAACCAGTTGTATTGTGGTCCCCACTCACAATATTTCCAATTTGCTTCCCAGAGAATCTTCATTAGTCAAATCCTTTCATTTCACCATGACAACAATACATTGATGCTACCACTATTTAAAAGTACTTCATTTGTCTTCTACAAGGTGCAAGTTTAATAATTATTTGTTGGATGACTAAGTCTTATGGATACATTCCCAGAGTTCCAATTCCCCTCTGGAATCCTGTTGTCAGGGGTCTGCCTGACTTTGCCAATCCCTTTTACATCCATCCTTCTCTCACCCTACAGAACATGTTTCCCGGATTTTCTTTTCCTAGGTGTAATCTCTGCCTGTAGTACAGAAACTAAAGAATAAATATATGCTACAAAGAGCAGCTATCAACTTTTGAATAACTGTTATGTACCAGACACTTTGAAACATAATCTTATTTGATCCTCTCAATAACTCCACAAGATAAGTGTTATTCATATTTTAGAGATGAAGAAACTAAGATTCCAAGAGGTTAATTGCTCAACTTCAGAGAGCATGCAAGTGTCAGAGTTCCAGCTGAGGCCTTTAGAGCTACAAATCCCATGCTGCTTCTACTGTGCTGTGTACTGTAAATGTCAAACAATGACTTGAGAGGTGGTTATACTGGTTAATGATAAGGGTAGAGTCATGAAGCTATGTAGCTTGGGAAGTAGGCTTGCATGTCAACAGATAATGGGGCTAAAGGGTCCTGCTCTGGCCCTTGAATGATGATAGCACCTACGAAATTAACAGACTGGTAAACAATGCAGACTCACCAACCTGTGCCATATCTGATCATTATTTTAAACACAATAAATGTGCAAGAAACTTCATTTTCCCCTAATATTGTTGTACCTCAAGAAGCTAAGCTTTGCCCATAATCTTCTAATTTTCTACCTGGAAAAACATGATGACTTGATGGAAACATCTTCCTACTGAACTACGGAGGGACTGTTTACTACTTTCTTCCAAAAATAGAGGGGACTGTTTAGCTTACAGAAAAAAGAGCCACGTAATGTGGAAATTAAACTCAGGTTAAAATTAAATTTAATTAATGACTTAATAATTTTTCTTGAGCTCGCCTCAAAATAACCAATTAACATAGCTCTTCCTTCTTCTAGCCTAAGGTTTTCTGAAAGACTAACCAGTTCCAATAAAGACATTCAAATCTGCAAGAAAGGAGATAATTCTCAGTAGTAGTTAAAAAATACTGAGCATGACCTATAAAATTTATTATTCATATTACTGCTCTTTTTAAGACTCTATCTTTAAAAAAGAAAAAAAAAGATTTGTCTACTTTTCAATGTTCCTTCAGCACAGTCTGTCATGCTTCAATTCTTTAAGAATTTCTCATTTCTCTGCAAAAGGCTAATGCTTCCTGAGCCATTGACATTCTTCTGCTTCCAATTGGGTACTTAAATTCAGTGACTCCATTTCCCCTCTGAGCTTCATCTGACTTGTTCTTCTTGGCAGCATTAGGCTGGATTGTTTAGTACTAATTTTGGACTTGAAAATAAGAAACCATTTGTCTGTGTCCACTTCCCAAATACTGATCCCTACTCAAATCAACTTTCCCTGGTATAAAACAAATATTTTATTAATATTAAGATTCCACTGAAAGAGGAAGACTGAAGAAATCAGAATTTTCTTTTTCATTAACATTCATTGGATGCTTACTGTTCAGGCATTACACTTCACATGTATTCAATTATTTAATATTCATAATTCCATTAAGTAAATATTATTATCCCCACTTGAATAAATGAAGTAACCAACTAGAGGACAAAGATATTCAATAAATTGTTCAAGCTCACAAATCTAACATGCCTTAGATCAGGGATTTAAATTTAGCCAATCTGACCCTAAAGTTTATTTAACACTAAAATTATATTCTGTCTTGGAAATAATACCAGGTGCTAGACTTCTTCAAGAAGGTTTATATTTCTTTTTGTTATTATTTATTTATTTATTTATTTATTTTGGAGTGAGCACAATGTCTTCACAAACGGTGGCCTCCCTCAGTAATGTATGATTTATTCCCACCCCCCAAGTTAATGCATATGGAATCACCAAATTGGACATAAGTTTTCAAATTCACTAGAAAAGCTCTTGTCACAACTCAGAGCTTCCTCTCCAATCTCCATTCTAATTTCTCCATCTGGCTTTATTGCTTTAATTTATGGCTTTAGATATGAAAAAAATACTAGAATGTACTTCTATCCTTTCCCTATTATATCTCCCCTCTTTGCCTAGATTATTGTCTAAGACATGATAATTACTCCCTAAATATTGCTTTAATATAAAAGAAGAATTTATAGAGAGATCTTCATAGAGATAAGAGGTTAGGAATACTGATTTTGTGAGACTGGTGTGGAGGGCATTAACCCCAACTTCAGTCCAATAGGTAGAGTGAAATATGTATAAATTTGTATGTTTATATTCGTAAACTTATGTATTTTAAATTTATGGTATTAATAAAACAATGTTTAATTAGATGGATATAAGTCTCATGTTTTATGTATTGTGCCTTCCATCTTTGTGCTAGCAATACTTAGTAGGCTGTTCTTTGCTTAGAAGGTAATTTTGCTGATGATATTCACGTGTGTGGTGTCTTTAACCCCTCATTAGTCTACAGGATTTGGGGCACAAAGGGAGAATTTAGAAAAAGTTCATTTCCCACAAACAAACATAAACACACCACTCACAAATACACAAGGAGTCAGGCTGCCTTAGGGGAAAAAACAAAAGTTCAATGCATAGTTCAATATTTAAGACATATATGTATTGCCACAAATAAGAAAATGTAGTTTGTGCAAATTAAAATACTTCAAAACCTTGAAATCTTTAACTGATTGAAATTTGAATCCTTTGTCTAAGAAGGTTTTCAGATAAGCAGAGTCATTTCCGAAACATTAAAGAGGCAATCATGAGTTTCCTCCTTTTGTTCAGTTCTCCCAAAGTTCCTCAGTCATCTCAGCTGGCAGTGTCTGTCTCTCAGCACTCAATTATTAATGAAAAGAGAAAGTGCCAAAAATTGAATGTTTCTGTATTCTCAGAATACACACACACACACACACACACACACACACACACACACACACACACGTGTTATTTTTTATTTTGTGGAAAGCACACCTAATTTTAATGTTGTTAGCTTTGTCAGGTGCCACGTCCAATCATCCTCAAATAAATATTTTGCTGTTGCTGTGAAGAGGCTTGCTTATGTAGTTGCTCTGTCATTGCTGCCAGAAAAAAAGCCTGAGTTTTTCTTCTTAGTACAAAACTCCAGTAGCTATACTTGAAATTTCTTATGAAAGAGGCAGCCTGATCCCTTGCGTATTTGTGAGCGGTGTGTTTATGTTTGTTTGTGGTGTATGTTTGTGTGTTTCCTTGACCTATTTTAACTCTTATGGACATCAACAACCACTTAAAACATCCAACCATTATTTTCTCCCCAATTTTCCTTCTTTAAGAGACATTTTGCTGCAGCTGCTTTAGTTCTGTAAACCTGTATTATACTTATAGTTCAGAGTTGAAAAACCAAATGTATTTCTAGAAAATATAATTGGCTTTCTGAAATTTTTGTGCAATATTGTTATTTGACTTTTTGCATGCATGCCTGTGAAGGAAAATATTTTTATCAGCCAGCTTAGGCATTCATGCTTTTATATTAAAGAACTTTCTTAACCACACAGGAAAAATAAACTTGTAATCACAACATGCTATACCTGAATAGTAATAGGTATCTTCACTATATGGCTTTTAATAATGATTCCCAAATTATAAGCATTATCGAAATTTACCAGATCTTTAGATTCCTATGACTTGGAATAGCAAGACTTGGTGGGGAAGGGATTGTTTATGTATGTGTATATATGTATGCCTATATATATATATACATATAAGTGAATATGGATATACAGAGAAAGACAGAAAATGTGATTTTGCTTCTCATATATGTATTTAGGAAAATAAATTTAAGCTATCAAACAAATAAAAATTGAATTGATGATAAATCCATATAAAGAGCAACCTGTTTCCCAGGACTTTAAAACATCTGAACTGCAATGAACTTTAAATTCCTAAATTCCTAAATACTGTTTTACTTTTTTAATTCCTATAAAAATTTAATTATTATGAAGTGAATAAGAACATGATCATTATTAACATTTAAAATAACAGAAGTAGATTCAGATCCATCTGTGGCTCTGTGAACTGAAATATAGAAGATCCATTCTTACCAGGTGTAGGCAGTTATTAGGGCAGACTATTTATCATCTCTCATGCTTACAATTGCATATCCTTGGCCTAAGTTCCAAGCATATGCTTATTGAAGTAAAGAAGGATAAAAAAGGAAGGAATGAGGAAACAATGGAAATAATGGAGGGATGGGAAGAAATGTTAACTATTTTGATGGTTCTCATTGTTCCTTTCCAAGATGACTGAGGAAACAACATGAAATGAATGCTACAGAATGGAGACTAAGAATTTCCACTTCAAATCACACACGGTTTTGTACTTTGTGTACTCCAGGAAGCAGAGTCTGAGTTGCACTTGCAATTCCTCTTCCTGGGAAGTAACACTAGTGAAAGGAGAAGGGAATTGTAGGTAACAACTAGATCTGACAAAGCCTCTAGCCCAATAATAAACTCTGCAGAGCAAATATTACCCATAAGAGGAGTCCCTGCCTCAAACACAAATGGCTAAAACCAGATTGGAAAACCAGCTTCTTCAATCGTTGGCTGGCAGCCAGGAAGAATATTGCCTCAGTTTGAAATCTGAAGCTGACCCTGAAAAATCCAACAGCTGGAGACTATTAGATAACTACACTCTTTGGTAACTACACCCTTTCTTGTGGGGTAATATGGAAGGCTCATCTTTGTTTCTCCTATAGATGGGAGGAACTGGATTCTTATTATCGAAATCACCCTAAGAAATATCAACTTCTCCCTTTTAATTTGACATTTCCAAATCAGAAAAGAATAGAATTCTTCAAATGGAAATGGAGACTCCAGCTGATGAGTCTATGCATTCATCACTATGTTATTACATTTTTGTAAGTCTCTATTTTGCAAATTAGGGGCCTTCATAACAAATACATTTACAATTGTTCAAGACTAAGAAGCATAACTTCGGTTGAACTTAGAACAGATCTATCTATTCCTCATAAAGAATAAGACATTAAAATATTCTAATAGATATCATTTGGTGAAGCTGAAATGAGTTAATGTCTTTCTTTGTTTTCCCTTTTGCCTCACTTGTTGCGGGTTTCCATGGGAATCTTTCTGGAGCTACTGAGTACAGATGAATCTATATGTGCTCTAACAGAATCAGCTTCAATTAAGTATTTACTGCATCTTCTCCTTATAGCTTATGAAAAAGTCTATGACTTTATTGAATGACTAATTACCCCAAATTATGAAAAACCTCTGGGAATTCATAAATGAAGGAGTCCCCTTCCCAAATCTTACAGCAGAGGGAAATTAAACTACATATGATTATCAATATGATGTAGGAAGGAAAAGATTCTTCACCTATTGCAAGGTTCATAGCTCAGGCGCCTGTAACAAAAGATAGAATAGTAAGAGAAAACATCCAAATTTATTTGAGGTAACTTTTGTGAGACACAGGAGGCTTCAGAAATGATCAACCAAAGATGTAGGTATAACTATTTTTATGAGCAGTCATGCAGAAATATGGTTAGAAAGAAAAGGGAATTACCTGAGAGTAACAAACTAAAGGGAATTTAGCAAGACTTGTTTGTTCTGATTCTTCTTTGACCTCTTCCTATTATGTTCTTTCTCTGCTGGTACAGAGCAGGATACCTGTGACATGATTCCCTCAGGGGAATGGGAAGGCAGAAGGTCAAAGAATGCTTCCTCTTTCTGCAGTTTTATCAATTTACTTCAGCTTAAGATATTCAGTATGCAAAAGTATGGTATTTGGAGACTCTAGTTCCAGGAGCCCATAAATGAATGGCAAACAAGATACCTTAGTTTGTCATTCCCATGCATCCATTCATACTCTGCCCACCACATCCACAACTGAAACGGCTTTCTTCAATCTTAGGGAACTGTTAGACTTACATGAAATGGGAATTATATAATATTGCAGACACTCAAGCAGTATATCATTCATTATCTGAATAAGTCAATGAATGTAAATTGAATTTCTATAATTTACCAATCACTATGATAGAAATTAAAAATAGGTAAGATTTCACTCTTCAATTAACTTATATGTAGCAAAAATAATGCTGATTTCAAAGAATTCTAAGGACCAAGAATGAAATGAAATAAATATTATAAAGAACAAATTGAGTGGAACTGGAGTGTTGGGAGATTTTTTTTTTCTTGTCTGATCAATCATGTGCACTTTACGCAGATATAATTTGAATTTAGATGCAAGATGTGATAGGAGTAAAGGGACCATATGGTGGGAAAAAAAATAAAGAGAAGAAAACTAGAAAGAAAAATCACAACATTTCTGAGATGGCAGTAAGCTAGTCTGTCCTGGAAATATGCTGTCCACTAGAACCACAGTGCAAGTCACATATGTAATTTCAAATCCTCTAGAAGTCACACTTATTTGTTTGCTTGTTTGTTGTTGGTTAGTTTGTTTTTCTTTGACATGGGGTCTCCCTATCTTGCCCAGTTGGACTCAAACTCCTGGACTCCAGTGATACTCTGAACTCAGGTTCCCTCACAGTTTGGACTACAGGTGCATATCACTGCACCGATCTTGAGAAGTCACAATTTGAAAGTACAAATAAACTAACTAAATTATGTTAATGTTTCACTTTATTTTATCTAATTTAGTCAAGATATTAGCATTTATACATGCAATCAACTCAAGATAAGCTATTTTATATAAATACTTACGATGTCATTGAAATATATTATGTATTTTATACTTACAGGAAAAAAGTATATCAAAATATTTAAAAATGGGTATCATATTTTGAGTGATCAATAGTTACTGATGATTAATGACTGCCATATTGGACAGTATAGGTCTAAAAACTGAAAGAATGGCTATGGCATTGGAAGATGCCTGACAAAGAGAGTGGATCAAAGTGAATTTGCAGCTAGAGATAGTGTACAGATAAGCAGGGTCTATTAATCAATAGCAATAAATTTGAACTGTATATGAATTTCAGTAGAAGGTCACTAGATAGTTCTCAGCAGGAAATTGACATGTTATGATGATGACTTCAAGGCAAATATTTCTGTGTGCTACAGAAGATGCAAGACTTGGTGAGGGAAAACCAATTAGAAGACTGTTTCAATCTTCTTTGGGATACAATAGTTGTATAGAGAATATTGTCCTACTGCATCCAAGTGGAAAAGTATGGATGTGTTTTGAATTCTATCGGAGAGATCACATGTAGAGTAAATATAAACAGAGGAATTAAAAACTAGGTATGTAGTTCAGTGGTAGAGTATTTGCCTCAAGTGTGTGAACTCTGGTTTCAATACCTAGCAAAAAAACAAGCACCAAAGGATGAAAAACAACAACAACAACAACAAAACCAGAAAACAAGAAAGTAAAAATAGCTTTATTTATTTATTTTTTTTTATTTAGTTTGTAGTGCTGGGGATCAAAACCAGGGCCTCATGTATGCTGCATAAGCACTCTACCACTATCACCTGAGAATAACTTTTATTTTTCTGGGGCAATTAAGTGGATGGTGGAAGCACACATTGCAATGGGAAAGATTTAAGGTTTCAGATGGCAGAAATAAAGTTTCCCATTTAGTTATACAAAATTTGAAATGATAGAAAGTAATGAGTACACAATTTGTTTATTATCATGGAATTTGGAATCTGGAGGTGTCAGTATACAGATACTTAAAATTGAGACAGATAAAGTAACTAGAGCAGGGAATGGACATGATAGTTTTGGGGAAGGACAGAAGTGAGGAGGAGAGAGGATGGTATTACTATCATAAAATTAAAGAAATTAGGAGAATTGAAGTTGTTTTTATATACAGGTAGGGGGTCGACCTAGTTGAAGTCTTGTGTAGAGAGATGGGATGTGACAAAATAGAGACAGTGGGTACAAATAATGTTTTCAAGAAGTCTCCAAAAAATGGAGCAGAGGGCTAGGGATATAGCTCAGTTTTAGAGCACTTGCCTAGCATGTTTAAGTCCTTGGTTTCAATCCCAAGCACTGAAGTAAAACAAAGAAACAAACAAAAACTAACAAACAAACAAACAAAAAAACCACAGGAACAGAGAAATGTAGGAATTTGAGGGAATTTGTGAGATAAAGAGAAAGGAATTTTGTTTTTCAAGAAAAAATATAATCTTAAAGTTGAAAGTATTAAGATCCATCTTTAAATAAATGGATAATCCATTATCCATTAACTTATTATTTAGGATAGGAAGGTGTCAGATGTAAGAAGTAAATCCAGAAAAGATCTAAGACTAAGATAGGTTAATCAATTAACCCTAAATTCCACGGTATGTAATAAAACCAAGTTACAAATCCAGGTATTTTTAGTGCTAATGGCCAGGCACTCACAGTGGTACATCACATGCTGTAAAGCTTCTTAAGAAAGAAAGCTGACTTTTGCAAAGACAATCTCCTTTAGATGCAGTACTATCAAGTAAGATTGGTTTAGGTAAGAGATGATAAGAACCCAACTAAAACTGAAGTTGTGGAGCAAAGTAGGAAAAACTGATGGAAAAGCCATTAATAGCCACCAAGACAAAGCTGGACTTCAGTAATGTGGAAATAAAAAGTAATCAAAGATGAGTTGGGTTCCAAAGTTTAGCTATTTTGAGTTGTTCTGCTATAAACGTTGATGTGGCTGCATCACTGTATTATGCTGATTTTAGTTCTTTTGGATAAATACCAAGGAGTAAGATAATTAGATTATATGAAGTTTCCATTCCTAGTCTTTTGAGAAATCTCCATACTGCTTTCCAGAGTAGTTTCATTAGTTTGCATTCCCAATAACAATGTACCTTTTTCCTTACATCTTCTCCTACATTTATTATTATTTCTATTGATGATTATCATTCTAAAGGGAGTGAGAGGAAGTCTCAATGTAGTTTTGATTTTCATTTCCCTGATTGCTAGGAATGTTGAGCATTTTTTTGTATATTGACTATTTGTATTTCTTCTGAGAAGTTTCTGTTTAGTTCTTTTGACCATTTATTAATTGGTTTATTGATTTGCTTGCTTGTTTTTTTGTTGTTAAGCCTTTTGAAGTCTTTACATATTAATAACCTGTCAGAGGAATAGCTGGCACTAGCCAACTTATGGAACAAGTCCAGGTGCCTGCCAACAGATAAATGGATAAAGAAAATGTAGTATATTGACACAATGAAGTTTTACTCAACCATAAATAAGAATAAAAAAATTATGGCATTTATTGGTAAATGGATGGAACTGGAGAACATCATGTTAAGTGAAAAAAGCCAGACTCAGAAAGTCAAAAGTCAAATATTTTCTCTCATATGCAAAAGGTAGAGCAAAATAATAATAATAATAATAATAATAATAATAATAAAAATTTGGGGATCCCATGAAAATAGAAGGAAAATCAGTGGAGATGAGGAAAGAGATTAAGAAGGCAAAAGGACAGGTGAGAAAAAGGGAGAAACTATGGAATGAAAATGAATAAATTATACTATTCACACTATGAATATACCACAGTAAATTTCACCTTTATGTAAATCTATAAAGCAGTAATTAAGAAAAATATAAATAAATTGAAGGGAGCAGAGTAGAGGAAGCGGGTTTGGGAGAGGGACAAAGAAAGGGAAAGGGGAAGTACTGGGAACTGAAGCAGAGAAAATTATATTTCATGCATGTATGATTATGTCAGAATGACCACCACTATTATATATAACTTTAATACACTAATAAAAACATTTTATAATAAAGACATGGGGTCCAAAAAGTTCTTTAAATATGGGTATATGGTATCTGCATCTATCATGAATTTGACTTTCACACAATGCTCAGATTAATGCATTCCCTTCACTGCCTCTCATCTGTGTTTTTGAATCTGAATTGATTTTCACACCTCAGCTGACTAATGGTGGTTTCCAGCTATTACTTGGCAGCACTGCCCCCTAGTTGCTTCAGAATTTTTTGGGTAAAAATATGCTTGACCTTCTAATGTATTTTTTCAGAAATCTGTTATGTATGAAAGCAAGTTGATTCTTATAAGTGAAATGCTGGCAAAAACAACGAAGAGAGAAAAGACCAAATTTAAAATAAAAGATAAGTTTAGCTTTAGAAATTAAATTTTGATATGACAGAAAGAGATTTAATTGGAACTGTGGAGACATCTTCAGGACTTGAGTTCCTATGTAGCGCTGTGAGTAATTTTCCACCTTCTCTTTAGAACCTGAATGACTTCAGCATTCTAACTGAGCTCAGCAGCCAGCCTCATGAAGATTTGCCAAAAGGATCTGGAGGGTCCGTGTCAAGGCTAATGTCAGTACAGGCTGTCCCAGGTAGCACAATTTAATGCAGAACCTTGGATAGGCAGTTAGCCTTTAAAATTGTTTTAAACTTTTACTGGAAAATCTCTATACAGTAGAGAATTTGATCTCTTCTCATAGACAAAGAAAGAAAAGTCCTACAAGTTATTTGTCCACAATCCCATTGCTAGTAAATGGCAGAATTGGGGTTCAATGCAGGTGTGTTTTATACAAAACAAGCACTCTTGCCAACAGTATGGACCTGTTTCCTGCAATGCATCTTGGGGGCTAGAACCCCATCCACTGTGTAGTATCTCCACAATAGCTGTTATATCTCTGTGATGTGCTGGTTCCCCTGCAGGACACATCCGTACTATGTTTCAGTGGCCTAAGGAGTAAACTATTGAAGCAGTTATGATCAAGGAGAAATAGTTATAATTAGCATAATAAGAATAGGAAATATGGGTACTAAGTTTCAACAGATCAATGATATTCCATAGAGATGTATAAATATATAGCATGTAAAAGCAACTTCCATCTGGCAAGAAAGGTTGTATCACTGGTAACAGTTTTCAATGCGTTTACTGTAACATTGGTATTACAACTTTGTAATTTCCTGCTAGCTCTTTATGCATTTTAAAATATTCCTTTTTCATCCTCTTCAATCGAACTGCAACCCATTGTGTGGCAAAATCAAGAAGATCCATGCACCACATATGGAATAAAAAAACTTTTCCAAAGCATCTGAACCAGTTGATTCATCAACCTTGTTAATGATAACTTTGAGCACAGTGAATGCAAAGTTTTTGTAACCCCAAGAGCTGTTTTTGAGCGTTATTAACTTTTAAACTATTCTAAGCCTCATCAGGACATAGTATCTCTTTCTTTTCATGAATGTAGAAAATTATACATTTTTAGGTATATCACTTTTGGCATCAAAATGTTGTAATTCAAATTATTGAATTCTAGTTAAGCATCAACACCTATTAGAGTCAACAAATTCAGTGATAATGTTCATCTTAGAAGTTCTGAATAGATCTCTGGAGAAAAACCATAGATCAAACTCTGCAAATTCAAAGTAAGCCTCCAAGAATGGAAGCCATCCACTCATCCATTTGACTGTCTATCCAATGAGGATTTAAATCAGGTCACTATGGAACTGACAGCTGCCTGAACACTGAAGATGAAAATATCAGCAGCCGTTTCAAGGAATATATTGAAGGAGGTGGAAACAAACTCTACTAACTAGTATTATGAGTACTGATGTACTAGAAGTATACATAGAGTATTATAGTACTCTATGCATAGAGTATAGAATAAATATTCACTGCACAAACATTTATTCTGTAGATTGAAAATATTCCTAGGGAGAATGAGAAGTCAAAATTGAATTTCATAACATATGGAATTATAGCGATTATCAGAGGTAATTTAAAAAATAGAATTTTTCCAGTCTTGAAAAAAAATGAAATTATATGTCCTTACCACTGACATATAAAGACAGATAAAGAAATAGCAATAAATGACTAATGGATAAAGTGACTAATAGATAAAAGATATCCATTAGTTGGATAACCTGTAAACCATTTAGAACACTCCATACAAACTGGGAAAAGTAAATCTTATCTTATTTCCATATTATCATTTCAGTTAACTTGCCACATTGTACTTCTTAAGCTTATGCTACTTATGATCCCATGGCTATCCTAAGACACAAAAGTTGAATGTATTTAGTTTTGTTGATTCTATTCAAATCATCACTTTAATTTATCTAAAAGTACTCATCTGAAATAAACCAGTTTCAGGGACTTGGAAGATAAATTTTTTTTGAAGTACAAATAACAAAAGAAACTTGCATATTTTCAGTATCTACAAACAAGGATAATAGCAAAAAAATAATTGAATTGTCATGGATGCTGACTAATGAGAACAGATAATGGCTGTAAATAATTAATACAGCTATTGATGAACTGGTGAACATCGGTTAAATGTCAGATACACTAGATCAAATTGTTTTTCTATGTTAGTATTTTAAAAATTATCATATAATGCTGAGCAATGCAATAAAACCTTATCTATTGAGATAACTTCAAAGATCAATTATTGAATACTTTCTTCTTTCATCAACTTGGGAGTAAAGAGTATTGATATTCGAGAAAATCCATATGAGATTTACCTAAGTAAATTAAGCAAGGTCATATTCACATATTCACTAGGTCTTAATGTTGAGGGTTGAGTAAAATAGATGATGCTAGACTGTCATTTCAGATATCTCCAAAAAACAAACAATATTAATGAAAACATGGTTCAAGTATAGGCAGATAACTGAAATATGGCAGTGGTAGTGCCCTTAAATGTAAGTAAACATACTATATTATTCTATTTGAATAAAATTCCGGAGAATGCAAGCTAGTCTATATGGCACAAAGTCTTGGACAGGGGATGTATTGGCTTTGCATCACTTCTACAAAATATCTGATGCAGCTAACTTATAAAGAGAAAAGACATTTAGCTCATAGTTTGGAGGTTCAAGTCTGAGATTAGGCAGCCCTATTGGCTTGGGCCAGTGGTAATGGCACAAGATGGCAAGGTTGAGAGCATGTGTCATGGTTAGCATGAGTTGCGGTAGTATCTGAATCCAGGAAGCAAACAGGTGTGGGTGGGGTCCCATAAGCCCCTTTGAGGACATACCCTCAGTGACTTAGGGCCTCCCACTAGGCCCCACCTCTTTAAGGCCCACAGCATCTCCCAAGGCTGCCACCTTGAGGACAAGCTTTACATATAGACCTTTGGAAGATGCTGAAATTCACTAACACTATAGGAAGGGAGGGTGATGAAGGAGGGAGGGATTCCAAAAGGCACCAGAAGTCTTTTGGAGGATGATGTTTGTTTATTATTTTGATTGTGGAGGCAAAATCATAGATGTACACATATCAAAACTCATAAGATCATACATTTGAATACATGTAGTTAGCTTAATGTCAATTATATCTCAATAATGCTGTAAAAATGATCTGCTGAGAAACTGTTAATAGTTAGGGTGCTTTAAGTTCCACCAAAAATGCAAAAAAAAAAAAAAAAAATCCCACAACACTCCAACCTGCATAAACAAGGAAATGTCTGATTGAGGCATCAGGCACAGTTCTACCACACCCCCAACTCCATGTGTCTCGAAGCACTCCACCCACTTCTTACTGGTGCTGACTTCCTCTATTTTGGGAGAGTGGGGGACCAGGGATTTTGTATTTACCAGTCTAAGAGAAATTTATACATTTGTTTTCATGTGTTTTCAACAGTCCTATAATATTTTACAAATTTATGTCCAATTTCACCCACCTTATTCACCACCACTCTAGAGACTAGCATTAACATCATGCTAGATAGCTTATGTTGGAACATCAGTTGAGGATATACATTCTGACACTATGTTTGAGTAGGAAAAAGATAAAAGTTATGAAACTTTGAAATATTTTCAGCTTATCTTTGCAATAGTGAAAATCTGTGTATCACTCTCACACATTTGAGATGTAATGGGAAAGAGCAGGTAGATACGGAGTGGAGGAGAGAAAATGCTAAGGAACTGTATAGTTCTTTGACTTTCTCTTCCAGCATAGATGAAAAATTCCACTTTTTTTTTTCCTTCTCTATTAAAGCTGGACTACCCTTTCTTACCCACCATCAAATTCCAAAAACCCATATAACTGGGAGACTAATGAGGGTAATAACCATGGGTCCTTGTATTTCTTTAAGTATTTTCATATCCACACACCATCTAACATACCTGACTTTCTGAGTCAATTTTCCTACCCACGTTCTTATATATGGAATAGCACATTGTAATCAGAGAGAGAAAAGAAAGCTTGCAACACCATTGGAAAAAATCTAATGAGTTCCTAATTGACAAACAAATCACATTGACTACTACACATCACACAGAAAAATGCCTTGACATGTTATTTAAAACACATGACACCATTATCAATAGGTGTGATCTATTCGGGTTATTTAAAGAAGTCTAAGGAAGAAAATTTTTCACGATTTTTGCACATGCATCATACAATGGACCAGAATTTAAAATGCATATATGTAGTTTATATTAATTAGCAAAAAGAAAATTACATTTTATATACCTGCTATGTCACCTAAAACCTCTCTAATCAGAATTGTGTCTTTAAAGTAAAACATTATGCACTGAAGTTGAGTGTGAGAGTAAAAATTATTTTTTTCCTAGATGCAAAGATATGTTCCATGTAGTGGTTGAGTTATATCAGTTTTGTCCAAATGGTTCCACCTTTTAGATAGACCAGAACCTTAAAGGAACAGGGTAGGCGAAAAAGTTGATATAAGACAAAGGTAGAGACATGGAATATTGCCCAAAATGACTGTTACAAATAAAAGCCTGTAGTGGAGGACCTTTAAATGAAAGGGGAGCATTAAATATTGCTATGAAGCCTCAACTGGGGGAAAGGAAGAGGGGCACCCTTTATATGACATGCTGGGAAGAACACCCACTATGAGCTCTGATATAGGCCCCGTGTGGTATCCGTTTATGCTATCAGTTTGTCATGTACATAGTGTAGATTAGGACATTGAAATGCAGGGAAAGTAATAAGGCAAATAAGTATCAGGAGCAAAAGTAGAGGTCATGATTGTCAATTTTCCTTGGGAAAATCTGAATGTCTACATTGTTATACAATAATATACCAAGGATTAATGAGAGAAAGAATAAAAATAAAAGAAAAAGAGAAAGAAAAGATAGAGAAAGGAAAGGGAGAAAATGGTAAAGGAAAGGGGAGAAAGAGAAAAGGAAAATAGTTTTTTAAGGAAAAAAGATGAAATAAGTGAATAATTATTGATTATACATATCCAACTTTATATAATTTAGAGATTGTCCTGTGAATATTTCCAAATCATTTATAATGATGAAAATTATGATTATGATTAGAAGCAAAAGGCATCACAATCACACTGAGTGAGAGTAAATTTGGGAAGTAAGCTGGCCTATAGTACTACCAAATACGTCTTGAAATTATGTAATATGTTTGCCATCCCCTGTGCCTTCTCACAGAAAATAATCTGAACAAGTTGTGCTTAAACTGTCGCACATCTTAGGTTAAGTCTTGATTAAAGTCATCAACTCATCTAATATTCAATTATATTTCTGGAGCCAGAAACTTTAAAGTGAATTTTTGTTTTCCAACTCTTTAAGACCCTGGAGCTTCCTTCTTCTTTGGAAGCAGTTATGAGAGATTGATATGTGTGGCAATACTAGGCCAACTCCCAGAACCATTTCTTTGTATAGAAAGTATAATAAATGCTTGTTTATACAGCAAAGTTAGGAACTGGGATGGCTTGATTAATTGCATGTTTTAGTTATCTGTGAAGTTGTATCACTAGGGAAAACTAGCAGATGTTAATATAAAGTACCCTGTGCACTAAATCTATTACTTTGGGGCTTACCACTTCTTTTCATTTTATTCATGGAACTCATCCTTGATTCTATGTAAGTTAAGCATCTAGCATTTAGAAATTATTTAAAGAGAAGATAAAATGGGGGAACAAATTATACTTGATTGCATTTCTCAGAGTGTGAATTTTTTAAGATTTTCTTGTTTATTAAGGTACCATGATTACAGATTTCTTGGCCATGAAATGAATCAGTTGCTATTGTGAACCTTGACCAAAGCTGTGTTTTATTCAAAAGATTTGAGGCAGTGACATTTCAGGGAATGTCTACAGGAGCCACTTTCATTTTCAATAATATCATATTATTTTCTTCCCAAATACCATATCTAACCACATCTATAATGAAGCTGTGGACAAATTCTGTATGTCACTTTCTTTATTTCAGCAGCAATTATGAGAAAATGCATGTCAAATACAATCAGCATTCTGTGAAGCTTTCATTTCATTATTTGACTGCATAATACACACATCTGTAAAGTTAGTAATGTGCAGATACCTGGGGTCATTTTCATTCATGGGTATTTCACAGACCAACCATCTCTAAATGCCTGGGGTCTTTGGAAACTCAAGTATAAACTGTTCATTAAAATTTCAATCATTTCACACCTAGTAGCATATACCATATGCTAGATATCCAGGGAAGAAATTGCATAACACTCTAAAATTCCAGTGTAGTCAGCTCTGGGCAACCTTTTGAGCGGAAGCTAATCTGAGCTGCCAGCCTCCTTTGGAAAGTAGGAAGAATGTGGCTGTGAGCCTACTCAGTTCTTACTCTTGTAAATGAAGGGAAATACCACTGTGTACTCTGTGACTGATGAGACATGGAATCTTTTCAACAGTCACATCCTTCCATAGTGTGGTGCAAAGTATACTTAAGAGCCTGGAGAATTATCACAATTATATGTTTCTTTATTGAAAGTTCTGCTTCTTTCTTGGAATAGTGGAATTATAGGTAAGAATATATCCATTTCTTAGAATTTACAACACTCTGAAAGTAAAAATAGAAGTGTTATAGCTGACTGAGGAGTATTATCTTATGGAGAAATTTAGGTATGGGTTTCTCGTATTCATTTGATGCCTCAAAAATAGGGACTCAGGCATCTTCCCTAATGTGTTACATAAACATCTTTTCAGAATGGGTTTCCTCTAAATGAGTCGTTTTTATCCTTCCTTGGATTCATTCCAGAATAATCTGTAACATTGCATAAACCCTCTCATGAGACCAATATGCACATAAACATAAACTCATAAAATTGCTTCCATTTCCAGAAGTTGGTGAAACAACCTATCCCTGCTATGTGTCCACAAATCGATCATACATAACCACACAAAGGAGAAAAGAAGGTGTTGTTTGGCCTCAATGATTTATTAAGCTTGCAATCACTCTATGACCCCAGGTAACTGTTAAGTGTTAAAAGGCCCCTAAGAATATTTAATTTTCCATTAATGTTCTGCCAGTTCAAGTTAAATCATGCCAGCGGTGTGTTCCTGAAACCTAGGGAAGAAAAAGCTCTAACTTGAGGGGAGTAAGATGCCTGATGTGCCCGTGAGACAGCTTGTTCCCCCCACATACAAGAGGAGAAAAGGCCTGCTTATATAATCACTTCTTAAACATTTGCTTCATTTCCGAACTAAATGTACTCATACATGTTGAAAGAATTCGAAGTACTCAACTGAAATCTGCTAAAGAATATTCATTTAAGACAGTTTTATTCAGTACTTGCCCAAAATTTTCTTTACCTCATGATTCAAAATTACAGATTTGTATTATTTGTAGGCAGAGTGTTTTGGACAGCACGATTAGCGAGTTTTCAGGTAATCAAGAGCTTTAAGGAACATATCAAAGATCAAGTGTATTTGTTCAATAAAAAATTGGAAAAGACAATTAAGTCTATTAAAATATATCTGTACAACGCATTTCTCTGTGTACCCTGTCTCCTAATTGCTGCACAGGATGGGAGATGAGCAGCTTTAATGCACCATCCTCCCTACTCTCCTCAACACAAATAGCTCACATTTCACACACTCTATTGGAACTGCTTAACGGCAGGGAGAAAATTGCTGTCCTAAAAAAGGAAGCGCTAGCATATCTCTGAGCTGAGCCAACCAAGGTGGGAAAAAGGATGTTCTGAAAGCTAATGTCTTTTTCCTCTTGGGAAGACCAGAGCGAATCTTCATGGCAGTCCACCCTGAGTTGTAAATATCCACACCTATTACTTCATTTGCTCACTCACCCTCTGTCCCCCACCCCCAGAGTTTTAAGCTCTAATCCTACTGCCTTTCCCAGACAGAGCACATGTTTGTCACATTAAAATGAAACATCCTTGATTTTCTCTGTATTCCATATTTTAAGAAATAAATAGCCCCTTCCATACTTTGTAGTAATCCTTATTCCATCTTTGTGTTCTTGGTAGGAAAAACTCACACTCACTCCTTGTGGGTGAGCATGCTGTCAAAACCCAGCAAGCCGCACACACTGTTCTCTTGGCCACAGCAACGAGGAGAAAAGGGTACCAGATTCAAGCCAGGTGAGCCAGCACCTCTCCATAATTCTGTCACCACTGGAGGACAAGCTTTCTGCTCAAAGGGATCAGGATATAAATGGATGATATAAACTACAAGGTTAAACACTACCGCCATAGAGTAATAATTTCCTAGGAATGTGGTCAAGTAGAAGGAATCAGATTATCAGATGCTGAGAAAGAGGTTTTAAGGCATTGTTTGAAAAAGAATCTGGCTATGCCCGAAGCAATACCTCTCATCCTCCCGAGCTGTATGACTCAGTTTTATTGCTTAAATTAGTTTGCATTTACTTTTTGACACCTTTAACTAAAATAGTTCCAACTAACATAAAACTTGGTACCTGAAAGTGGAATATTGCATAAGAACGGAACACAAATATGAATTCAGTTAGGTTAAGATAAACAGTAGGACAGAAGTGATCCCTCATCTCTGATTGGGAAATTTATAAACCTCCTTCTGTAAAAGAATTTATTATCACCTATAGTATCAAGGGAACCAGACTGTGTAAATAAAATATCTGGAGTTTTAGGATAGATTAAAAATAATCAGAAAATATCTGCTGGGATGTGGAATTTATTTCCTGTGACCTATATTAAGGTCATAGAAAAAAAAAAAAAAAAAAAAAACCTTAGCTTCAGTCCAGACCACTCAAAGCAGAGTGCAACCTTTACTTCCTTGTTAAGGTGACAGACAAGAAGTCAAGATGACTGAAATTTAAATAAGCATGACTTACAGGCTGAAAAGGCCAAATTGTATGATTACAAGTCAAAAATAAATAAATAAATAAATAAATAAATAAATAAATAAATAAATAAATAAATAAAGCAAGCCAGTAAAGGCAAGGAGGTAGAGAAATCAGCAAACTTTTTCAGGGATGAAGAGGAAGTTTCATTCTGCTGGTCTCTGGTTACTATAAGATGACTGAGGCCCTCATTGCAGGTCCAAAAAGTAAGCAATCACTAAAACCCTAGGTAATCAGGACAAATAATATTTTAATGCAATATTTTTAAAAATTAAAATTGATGCAAAACCTCATGCTAAACAAAATATCAAAATCATAAATAAAGACAGGACCAAACCCAAATACTCCTTGTGTACTTCCTGTTCCGAAAAGAAAATAGTATCACTATTGTTAAGAGCAACATAATCTAATGCAACCAGGATTTAAGGGACAGATTGCTGGCCTCACTGCCCCAGGCAGAAGTACCAAAATGGGTTGCTAAGAGACAAAGACTACCAGAATGAAATTCACATTTCAGATTAGACGCATCAAACTTGGGCACTGCTTGCCAGTGCAAGGAGGAAGTAGAGAGCAGCCAAACAAAAGTCTCTGAGGTTTTAAGGGCACTGTTTTGTCAGAGAAACTTCAACACTGGCAACTTTTCAATGCACCAAACAATTCACACATCTCAGAGTTCAGACAAAAAGGAAATCGTCCACCAAAGCAATACTGCTCCAGAAATAGAACCCAACCAATCGTCTCTGATGCAGCCATGAAGAATAGGGGACAGAGAAAACCTGCCAGAGAGTAGACAGGAGCCAGGTTGACCAAGAAATCCACTCAACTGCCCCTTAGCCCTACCCAGCAGGAGTGACACATGCTCTACCCCGAAGGCCACTGTGTGCTATTTGCCCTTCTCTTCTTTTTCATATGAAAATATTTATTCTATGTGTTTATCTTATTCTACCTATTTAATTTTAGATGTGAAGGAGCTGCAGATTACACAGGTGCTTAGAGCGACATCCAAATTGAACAAGGGAAAGTTAAAGCATTTGAAGATCTTGATGTTAGAAATGGATGTGGATATTGAATCAAACTTTGGAGTATCAAAATTTTGGGAGAAATTAATTTTTAGTATTATGTGGAAGTAGTTGCGTTATGTGAAACCTGATACCTTTCATTCTTTTAAAAAAATTCCATCAGGGCATTTTAATTACACACATTTATGGGTTCATTTTGACGTATTTGTACATGAACATAGTATAATTTGATCAGTTTCATTACCCAGAACTCCCCCTTACCCTTCCTTCCTGCTTTGCCTGATCCCCTTCCTCTACTCTACTAGTATCCTTTCTATTTTCATGATTTCCACTTCACTCCTTTTTTTCCCCCATTTTTTATTCTAACTTTCACATATGAGAGAAAATATATAATCCTTGACTTTCTGGGTCTGATTTATTTTTCATAATCTGTTGTTCTCCACTTCCATCCCTTTCATTACAAATGTCATAAGGAATTTTACTTTTCTTTATGGCTGAATATAACTCTATTGTGTATATATTCCACATTTTCTTTTTTTTTTCATTTTTTTTTATTGTAAACAAATGGGATACATGTTGTTTCTCTGTTTGTACATGGCGTAAAGGCATACCATTTGTGTAATCATAAATTTACATAGAGTAATGTTGTTTGATTCATTCTGTTATTTTTTCCCTTCCCCCCACCCCTCCCACCCCTCTTTACCCTCTATACAGTACTTCCTTCCTCCATACTTGCCCCCCTCCCTAACCCTAACTCTAACCCTAACAATAACCCTTCCCTCCCCCCCATTATGTGTCATCCTCCACTTATTAGCGATATCATTCGTCCTTTGGCTTTTTGAGATTGGCTTATCTCACTTAGCATGATATTCTCCAATTTCATCCATTTGCCTGCAAATGCCATAATTTTATCATTCTTTATGGCTGAGTAATATTCCATTGTACATATATACCACAGTTTCTTTATCCACTCATCAATTGAAGGGCATCTAGGTTGGTTCCACAGTCTGGCTATTGTGAATTGAGCAGCTATGAACATTGATGTGGCTGTATCTCTGTAGTATGCTGATTTTAAGTCCTTTGGGTATAGGCCAAGGAGTGGGATAGCTGGGTCAAATGGAGGGTCCATTCCAAGTTTTCTAAGGAGTCTCCACAGTGCTTTCCAGAGTGGCTGCACTAATTTGCAGCCCCACCAGCAATGTATGAGTGTACCTTTCTCCCCACATCCTCGCCAACACCTGTTGTTGCTCGTATTCTTGATAATCGCCATTCTAATTGGGGTGAGATGGAATCTTAGGGTGGTTTTGATTTGCATTTCTCTTATTACTAGAGATGTTGAACATTTTTCCATATGTTTGTTGATTGCTTGTAGATCTTCTTCTGTGAAGTGTCTATTCATTTCCTTAGCCCATTTGTCGACTGGATTATTTGAATTCTTGGAGTAGAGTTTTTTGAGTTCTTTATAGATTCTGGAGATTAGTGCTCTATCTGAAGTATGATTGGCAAAGATATTCTCCCACTCTGTAGGCTCTTTCTTCGCATTGCTGATAGTTTCCTTTGCTGAGAGAAAGCTTTTTAGTTTGAATCTATCCCAGTGGTTGATTCTAGCTTTTATTTCTTGTGCTATGGGAGTCCTGTTAAGGAAGTCTGATCCTAGACCAACAAGGTGAAGATTTGGACCTACTTTTTCTTCTATAATCTGCAGGGTCTCTGGTCTGATTCCATGGTCCTTAATCCATTTTGAGTTTAGTTTCGTGCATGGTGAGAGATATGGGTTTAGTTTCATTCTGTTGCATATGGATTTCCAATTCTCCCAGCACCATTTGTTGAAGAGGCTATCTTTTCTCCATTGCATATTTTTGGCCCCTTTGTCTAGTATGAGAAAATTGTATTTATTTGGGTTTGTGTCCGTGTCCTCTATTCTGTACCATTGATCTACCTTTCTATTTTGGTACCAATACCATGCCGTTTTTGTTACTATTGCTTTGTAGTAGAGTTGAAGATCTGGTATTGCAATACCCCCTGTTTCACTCTTCCTGCTAAGGATTGCTTTAGCTACTCTGGGTTTCTTATTCTTCCACATGAATTTCATAATTGCTTGCTCTATTTCTGTAAGGTACGTCATTGGGATTTTAATTGGAATTGCATTGAATTTGTATAGCACTTTAGGTAGTATGACCATTTTGACAATATTAATTCTTCCTATCCAAGAACATGGAAGATCTTTCCATCTTCTAAGGTGTTCTTTAATTTCTTTCTTTAGTGTTGTATAGTTCTCATTGTAGAGGTCTTTCAACTCTTTTGTGAGATTGATTCCCAAGTATTTTATTTTTTTGAGGCTATTGTGAATGGGGTAGTTTTCCTAATTTCTCTTTCTGAAGATTCATCACTTATGTATAAAAATGCGTTGAATTTATGGGCATTGATCTTGTAACCTGCTACTTTACTGAATTCACTTATGAGTTCTAAGAGTTTTCTGGTGGAATTTCCAGGTTTCTCTAAATATATAATCACGTCATCAGCGAACAGGGATAGTTTGAGTTCTTCTTTTCCAATTGGTATCCCTTTAATTTCTTTGCTTTGTCTAATTGCTCTGGCCAGAGTCTCAAGAACGATGTTGAATAGAAGTGGTGAAAGAGGGCATCCCTGCCTTGTTCCAGTTTTTAGGGAGAATGCTTTCAGTTTTTCACCATTTAGAATGATATTAGCCATGGGCTTAGCATAAATGGCCTTTACAATGTTAAGGAATGTTCCCACTATCCCTATTTTTTCTAGTGTTTTGAGCATGAAGGGGTGCTGTATTTTATCAAATGCTTTTTCTGCATCTATTGAAATAATCATGTGATTCTTGACTTTAAGTCTATTAATATGGTGAATTATGTTTATTGATTTCCTGATGTTGAACCAACCTTGCATCCCTGGGATGAAACCCACTTGATCATGGTGCACTATCTTTTTAATATGTTTTTGTATGCGATTTGCTAAAATTTTGTTGAGAATTTTTGCGTCGATGTTCATTAAGGATATTGGTCTGAAATTTTCTTTCCTTGATGAGTCTCTGTCTGGTTTAGGTATCAGTGTGATATTGGCTTCATAAAATGAGTTTGGGAGGGTTCTCTCCTCTTCTATTTTATGGAATACTTTGAGAAGTATTGGAATGAGCTCTTCTTTAAAGGTTTTGTAGAACTCGGCTGAGAACCCATCTGGTCCTGGATTCTTTGTTGGTAGGCTTTTGATGACTTCTTCTATTTCAGTACTTGAAATTGGTCTATTTAAATTGTTTATGTCCTCCTTGTTCAGTTTAGGCAATTCATATGTCTCTAGAAACCTGTCGATGTCTTTGAAATTTTCTATTTTGTCGGAGTATAGATTTTCAAAATAGCTTCTGATTATGTTTTGTATTTCAATCCTGTCTGTTGTGATATTTCCTTATTCATTCCGAATTTTAGTGATTTGGGTTTTCTCTCGTCTTCTCTTTGTTAGTGTGGCTAAAGGTTTATCAATTTTGTTTATTTTTTCAAAGAACCAACTATTTATTTTGTCAATTGTTTGTATTGTTTCTTTTGTTTCAATTTCATTGATTTCAGCTCTGAGTTTAACTATTTCCTGTCTTCTACTACTTTTGGTGCTGTTCTGTTCTTTTTCTAGGGCTTTGAGCTGTAGTGTTAGGTCGTTTATTTGTTGAGTTTTACTTCTTTTATTACATGCGCTCCTTGAAATAAATTTCCCTCTAAGTACTGCTTTCATAGTGTCCCAGAGATTTTGATATGATGTTTCTTTGTTCTCATTTACCTCTAAGAATTTTTTAATTTCCTTCCTAATATCTTCTGTTATCCATTCATCATATATTAGCATATTGTTTAATCTCCAGATGTTGGAATAGTTTCTGTGTTTTACTCTTTCATTTATTTCTAACTTCAATCCATTATGATCTGATGGAATACATGGTAGTGTCTCTATCTTCTTGTGTTTGCTAACATTAGCTTTGTGGCATAATATATGGTCTATTTTAGAGAAGGATCCATGTGCTGCTGAGAAGAAAGTGTATTCACTCTTGGTTGGATGGTATATTCTATAAATGTCCATTAAGTCTAAATTATTGATTGTGTTATTGAGATCTATGGTTTCTTTGCTCAATTTTTGTCTGGAAGATCTGTCCAGTGGTGAGAGAGGTGTGTTAAAATCACCTAGTATTATTGTGTTATGGTCTATTTGTTTTCTGAAATTGAGCAGGATTTGTTTGACATACATGGATGAGCCACTGTTTGGGGCATAGATGTTTATGATTGTTATATCTTGCTGATTTATGCTTCCCTTAAGCAGTATGAAATGACCTTCTTTATCCCTTCTGACTAACTTTGGCTTGAAGTCCACATTATCGGAAATGAGGATGGATACTCCAGCTTTTTTGCTGAGTCCATGTGCATGGTATGTTTTTCCCCATCCTTTCACCTTTAGTCTATGGGTATCTTTTTCTATGAGGTGAGTCTCTTGCAGGCAACATATTGTTGGATCTTTCTTTTTAATCCAATCTGCCAGTCTATGTCTTTTGAGTGATGAATTCAGGCCATTAACATTCAGGGTTATTATAGAGATATGATTTGGTTTCCCGGTCATTTGGTTCATTTTTTAAATTTTATTTATTTATTTGTTTGACACTACTTGTATCCTCCTTTATTTGACAATTCCTTTACGATAATTCCTCCCTTTGCTGATTTGCTTCTTTGTTTTTCATCTCTTCCTCATGGAATATTTTGCTGAGAATGTTCTGTAATGCTGGCTTTCTTTTTGTAAATTCTTTTAGCTTTTGTTTATCATGGAAGGATTTTATTTCATTGTCAAATTTGAAGGTAAGTTTTGCTGGGTATAAGATTCTTGGTTGGCATCCATTTTCTTTCAGGGCTTGAAAAATGTTGTTCCAGGCCCTTCTAGCTTTCAGGGTCTGGATTGAAAAATCTGCTGATATCCGTATTGGTTTCCCCCTGAATGTAATTTGGTTCTTTTCTCTCACAGCCTTTGAAATTCTGTCTTTATTTTGTATGTTAGGTATTTTCATTATAATGTGCCTTGGTGTGGGTCTGTTGTAATTTTGTATATTTGGAGTCCTATAAGCCTCTTGAACTTGATTTTCCATTTCATTCTTCAGATTTGGGAAATTTTCTGATATTATTTCATTGAATAAATTGCTCATTCCTTTGGCTTGTTTCTCTAGGCCTTCCTGAATCCCAATAATTCTTAAATTTGGCCTTTTCATGATATCCCATAGTTCTTGTAGATTCTGTTCATGATTTCTTACCATCTTCTCTGTTTGTTCAACTTTGTTTTCAAGGTTAAATATTTTGTCTTCAATGTCTGAGGTTCTGTCTTCCAGGTGTTCTATCCTATTGGATATGCTTTCTACGGAGTTCTTAATTTGGTTTATTGTTTCCTTCATGTCAAGGATTTCTGTTTGGTTTTTTTTCAATATCTCTAACTCTTTATTGAAATGATCTTTTGCTTCCTGCATTTGCTCTTTTAATTGTCGATTGGTGCGATCATTCAATGCTTGCATTTGCTCTTTCTTCTCATCATTCAGTGAGTGCATTTGGTCTTTCATCTCATTATTTGCTTCTCTGATCATTTTAATTATGTACATTCTGAACTCCTTTTCTGTCATTTTTTCTGCCATTCTGTCATTGGGTTTTATTGATGTAACATCTAGATTTGTTTGCAGCATTTTCTTTCCTTGTTTTCTCATATTGTTCAGGTATCAGTGGACTGCTGAGATATTGCAGATTTCCTCTATTGACTTACAATGTCCCTGAAGATTTCTATATATATCCCCCCTTAGCCTTCAGTAGGCTGAAGTCTTGGAGGAAGTTGATAATGCGGTGCTCCACAAGGAAGCTGCCTCTCTAGGAGTGGTGGCCTTCAGGTGGGGTATAATCCCTGCTAGTGGGCAGAGGTGCCTCCACTTGTTGACTAATGGTCATCCAAAGGGGACCTAGGCTGCGGGCTGAGGCAAGGCCTGTTTGGGCCTGAGTCTCTAGTTTTACCGTCCTTGTGGGGAAACCTCACCCGGCAGGGAAGACTCACCCGGTGGGGAGGTCTCGCTGGTCAGTTCCCTCCTAGAGGTTCCCCTCAATTTACAGCTACCGCCTGGGCTGGGCTGCCTTCCTCTGCAAAGTTCCCAGGGCCCTGGCCCTACCTCCTGGGCCTGGGAGCCTCACCCTTCGCAGATGAATCTCCTTATTCTGCCCCTCCTCAGAGAATCTGCCCGCAGGCCTGGAACCTTCGCTCCGCCCTAAGCCTGTCTCTGTGCGGCTCTTCCACCAAGAAGCCTCCTAGATCCTGGGACCCTGCTCTGCACCTAATCGCCTGGCTATGCGGCCCCTCCTCTGAGCAGCCACTTGGGGCCCCGTACAATCGCTCTGAGTCCCAGAGACCCGCCACATGCCTCTTCCTCCAGACAGCCGCCCAGTATTCCGGTGCGGTCACTAGGAGTCCAAAAAACTCACTGCGTGCCTCCACCTCCCACCAACCACCTGTAGCCCTGGGCAATCAATCACTCCGAGTCGAAGTGACCTGCCCCGTTCCTCCTCCTTCTCCAGATAACCCCCCGGGTGTTCAGGAGTGGTCGCTCTGAGTGGCTCTGAATCCACATGACCCGCTGCACGGGTCCTCTGGGCAACCGCCCAGAGCTCTGGTCGGCCACTCAAGACCAAGCAACCCACCATGCTTCTCCTCCAGGCAGCCCCCCTGTATTCAGGAGCTGTCACTTTAAGTCCAAACAACTCACCACTCGCCTTCTCCTCTGAGCAGCCGCCTGGAGCCTATATTCCACATTTTCTTTATCCATTCATGTGTTGAAGGATTCCTAAGCTAGTTCTATAACTTGAATATTGTGAATTAGATCGATAAAAATGTAGATAGTTATGTATTGCTATAGAATGCTGACTTTCATTCTTTTGTATAAATACTGAGGAGTGGTAGAGTTGGGTCATATGGTGATTCCATTCTTAGTCTTATGAGGAATCTTTATACTGATTTCCATAGTGATTATGCTAGTTTATAATCCCACCAATACTCATGAGCATTTACTATTGCTTGTATTCTTGATTGTTGACATTCTAACTGAAGTGAAACAAAAATCTCAGTACATTTTTGGTGTGCATTTATCTGATTGCTAGAGATTAAATTTTTTCATATACTTGTTAGTCATTTGTATATTTTCTTTGAGAAATATCTGCTAAGTTCATTTTCCATTTGTTGATTAAATTATTTGGGATTATTTTTGGTGTACTTTTTCGAGTTTTTTATATATTGTGGATCTTAATCATCTGTTGGAAGAGTAACTGGCAAG
This sequence comes from Sciurus vulgaris, assembly GCF_902686455.1. Lineage (NCBI taxonomy): Eukaryota > Metazoa > Chordata > Mammalia > Rodentia > Sciuridae > Sciurus > Sciurus vulgaris. Next base: position 93,550,363 of record NC_136467.1, on the reverse strand, counting down.
AATTCCTTCCATTCTGAAACTTCTTTCTTCATGCTCTTAATTGTTTCCTTTGTTGTGCAGAAGCATTTTAGTTTGATGCTGTCCTACCTATTGATTCTTGGTTTTATTTCCTGAACTTTAGGTTTCCTCTGAGGAAGTCTTTGACTACACCTCTGTGATGGAGGTTTGACCCTGTGTTTTCTTCTTTTGCAGTGTTTCTTTTCTAGTTCCTAGGTTTATCATCTTCTTTGAGTTGAATTTTTTGTGCAGGATGACAGATAGGGATTCACTTCATTCTTCTACATATGGATATCCAGTTTTTCATAACCATTATTAAAAAGGCTGTTTTTTTCCTCCAACATATGTTTATAGCATCTTTGTCACAGATCAGATGACTGTATCTGTGTGGGTTTGCCTCTGTGTCTTCTGTTCTATTCTGTTGTCCTATATGTCTGGTTTTATAAAACTGGTATCTCTTAAAAAAATGCATGTATAAGAATAAAAATAATATTTCTGGATTATTATGGGGTGAAACCAAAGGTCATTTGTTTTTCAAGTTGAAGTACCTCTCCTTAGGAATAAACTGTCTTCCTTGCATAGTAACCTGATTCGGTCTAGGTGTTTTGTGAGATCAATCCTCTACTCCTATCCCTTCTTCATTCTACTCTTCTCTTCAGCCTGAGCCTAGGACTCAGAACTAGACCATCAGAATAATTTCTCCCAAAGCTACGTAACACTGTCTCTGGTACCCTGGTGCCAGATCAAAAAAAAAAAAAAAAAAAAAAAAAAAAAAAAAACTAAAGAAATGAATTCTCTGTTTATCTCCATTTCTACAGTGGTCAAAACAATTTGTACTTTAAAAATTATTAAAATTTATCAGAACTAAGAATAATGATATAAAGAAACAGAAAAAAGCCTTCGTAACGGTTTCTCAAACAGTACAAGTGGCTCATAAATGCTGAGTGCTTTCTGTGTTTCATGATTATTTTAAATGTTTTACATGTATTTTATCATGTAACAGGAATAATTATAATCATTATTATTTTATAAATGACAACAGCAAAGCATAGATTATTTATATAATTTGTTCAATGTTACAGAATAATTAAAAGGCAGAGTTGGAATTCATATTCAGATAGCCTGATAGGAGTCTAGGCACCTGAACTCCTCATAAATACTATTCGTTCTTAGTAGAAGTGAGAAAAACATTGAGATGGATGAGTGAATTGACTCAATTTTTTTCAGACAGAGTAAAGGCAATAATATGCAAGTACACGAAGGAATACAGTTCTTAGTAGAAGAGCTTCGTGCCTTATTGTAAGTCATGGTATATAGGGGCTTTTTAATTTGCACCTTGAAGAACCCTGTCTCCATATGAAGGACTGTGCACTAGCCATGTTTATATAACCATATTACAAAAATACTACGACCATATTCAAAAGAATAGAATTATTTCTTTTCCCTGTCAAATCAGTTCTTTCTTTCCCTATCTCAAATATGAACATAAATACTGCCTTCAGCACATTTAGATACACATGGCCTCTGTTCCACCTCTTTTAACATTTGTTTTTAAGAATGTTCAACTATGTGCTTATTTTATAGACCTTGTTTTTTGTGACTTGCAAAATGAAAGCTACTCAACATAAGTGTTTTACTTTCACTGTGCTTTCAGCTAAATCCTGCACAGTAAAACAAATTAAGCAGATGGCAGACTTAAATGTTAAAGATAGGAAAAAATGTATGAAGAACTCTTAAGACAAATTAGAATACAGGATAGAATATGTTGAAGTGAAATGAATCAGAGGTTAAAGTCACAGAGAATTTTGAACCATTTAGTTTCATTGAAGATACATGAATGATGCGAGACAGTGACTGAAAGTGCCTTCCTGTGACCAGTGTCTTCATAATGCTTAATTCCCAAACTAGTCAAAAGTCCTCTTATGAAGCCCTCTCAATTTCTAAGGGCATTCATATTATCACTGTCACCTTCCCTTTCAGGGTAGAACATTCACAATCTTAACCAGCATGAGGAAGGTGCAAGGATCAGAGGTCTATGAGATTTAAAATTAGTGATGCCCAGAGAGAGTCCACATGAAAAAGAAAATAATTCTTATCTTCTATCCATTACTACTTTCCCTGATTCTACTACTAAGGAACTTGCATTCACTATAAAATTTTAAGTTTTGTTAAAATGTAAATTTTCCTGGGAGCATCCAATCTCATGAGTCATTCCCAACTGTGAGTAAACGAATCTTGCAGAATTTTTCCTTAGGTAGAAAGCAGGCATAAGCATAAGGATATGAGGAAGTTGGAATTGCAAAGAAAAAGGCTCAAAACTCAAGTTTCTAATATGAGAGAGTTCTCTATTCCCATGACTGGCCTTGGTCCTTATCTATTAGATGTATGTTTAAAGAAAATTAGTACTATTTTGATTTCACAAAATTAACAAGAGGTAAAAATAAGGTGGAAGCAGAGAAACTAAGATTTACTAAGCACCTGTTATGTGCTAAGTATTATCTTTTACCATTACAAGTCTCTGAGATATTTTCATGGACCTCACTTTATATGAGAACAGTGAACCTCAAAACTGGCACTTGGCAAAGGTGACACACCTAATAAATAAAGGAAAGATTCTGCTTCCAATCTCTTTGCAAAGCAGGGGTCCTCTCTATACACAAATTGACATTGTCTCCCTTGTTTCAAAATCCCTAACTTTATGCTGACATTTTAAAGGCATTAAGCAAAGAAATATGCACGATTTCATTCCAAAAAATAAAAACATTAAACACATAAAAACCAATAATATGTACTAATACATCTGACTTTGACCAAGAAAAGGTAATCAGAGAGAAGTGTTACTATAAGGAGGGAAAGGGACCCAGAGGCAACTTGAACTAACCCCAAATTGGACCCAGTCACCATTAGGATCTACTTGAGTGCTCATGTCACTTGCACAGAGGCAAGACTCATTCCCTTCTGACAGAGCATATTAATCTAAAGACATAGAGTGAAGGGGCTGAAGACTTTCAAAACATTCTCATTATAATTTAAAAGTAAATGAAGAAAAAAGTATTGCAGAGAGGCACTTTAAGAAAATATCTGCCAGAAATACTTCATTTTTATAATGTTGAAATCCAAGCAAGTCATATCTAGTCTTTCTTCTCTGTAGTTAAAATTGTTTGATAGCATTCGACGAGTCAAAGCAAATAACAATATGCAATTAGACTAGTCTCTTTTTGTGGCTCAGACTTTGGGTGGAGCAGGAAGCATTATCTCTGAAGTACAATTTACAAAGAAAAACTGCGTGAGCATGCTCAGGTAAATGAAAAACTACCTTTTAAGTGTTTACATTACAGAAAAAAGACTAATAATTTTGATTAACTGCAAGAGTTCCTCAAGAAGATGGGAATAACGAAAATCCATTTATAATAACTATGTGAATGGTTACACAGAACAGAGACTATTTCCTTGGGGAGTTTGTGGAGAAGCACATTTTAAATACACTTGTGACAAAAATATAATATCTTAATTTATATGAGAATGTGTGAATAGACAAATTCATGAATGCAGAGAAACCATTTTTGTATTTATTGGTACAAATTAGCATACATATTCTCCATCACAGTTGGAGTCATAAGCTTATTAAATAAGATATGTTCTTGTAGATTTTGTACTCTCTGTAGTAGGTATATATTTCTTTTTCAAATATATTTATGTTTCTGAGTTTCTTATTTAGCAAAATATGAAGCTTTATAAAAATTAATTTTGTTCTCAGAAGTGGTGGTCATTTTCTCTCAGGTATGTATTATAAACAATAATATTTTTAGAGTCAACTGAGAGAAGATATGGTTCTGTGGACAGTGTCTCCTCATCTTCTTTAGTATCCTCCACCAAAGAAGTCTTGCTTCCAGTCTTCTTTAATTGCCCCCATCCTCTCTTCACACATACCCCTATTTATACATCATCACAGAGTTATCAGGACAATATGTAGAAGTGTGCAGTTAAAATACCTGTTCTGTGACAAAATAGAGTTCTGGTTTACTATGGTGAGGTTGTAAAGCCACAACTACATAATATGGCTTGCTTTATTTTTCTTTGAACAACTTTCTAACAGTGTATCAATATAAAAGCAAATTTGATTTTTCTATCAGGGCTCTCTGAAATAAACACTGGAGTGCATTTAACGTAAAAAGAATTATTAAAACTTGACAGCTGAGAGATTAAAGGTCCCAAATTTAAAAATAAATAAATAAAATATCTGCTTTAAAGTCCATTAATGGCCAATTTGCTATATTCCAAATGAATACAAGCTGTATTTCTAAGTAAAATAAGCCAATCCCAAAAAAACAAAGGCTGAATGATTTCTCTGATAAGTGGATGATGATACATAATGGGGGTGGAGAAAGCAAGAATGGAGGAAGAAAGGATTGTGTAGAGGAAAATGAGGGGTGGGGAGGGGGCAGGGGGAAGGAAAGAGAATGAGACAAACATTACCCTATGTACATGTATGATTACACAAACAGTGTGACTCTACCTCATGGACAACCAGAGAAACAAAAGTAGTACCCCATTTGTGCACAATGAATCAAAATTTTTAAATATTAAAAAAAAAAAAACAGGAGATGCTGCTAAGCAGGAGGAGTAGATTGTTATTCTTCAGTTCTGCATTTGGACAGAGACACAGACAGGACCAGACAAGTTCAATCATTCGTGAATTAAAAACAGGTTTATGAACTATTTCTCTAAGTTTTGGAAAAGACAAAGAAGTTCATAATTTTATAAAAAATTTGTAGGAACAAACACAGTGTCACAAACCTGTAATTCTAGTGACTCAAGAAACTGAAACAGGACTGCAAGTTTGAAAACAACCTCAAAATTAAAAAAAAAAAAAAAAATAGAAAAGGCTGGAAATGGAGCTAAATGGCAAAATGTCCCTGTGTTCAATCCCTGGTATCAAAAAATAGTAATCCACACCAAGGTCAGATGCCATCACTGAGCCGCCTGCCCCTTCACCAAGGTTGGAGGTCAGTAGTTGAGCCTGCCTGCCTGCCCCCCTTCTGCTGAGGACACTGCACCTGCCTCTGTGCTGACTCTGCACACCCTCACTGGGGCTCCCCATCTTTTTGGAGGCTGGTGCAGGCATTTTGAATTATTCCTAAGGGTGTGGCCACCATCATTGGAAGGGCAGCTCCCTTCCTGAGACACCTACAGGAGACTGGAGGCCCTTTGACAGGTACCTCTATTTACTCACTTACATCCCACACCCTTCCCCATCTTCTTGCTCACAACTAGAAATAATGTAAATAGTAATCAAATTGATCCTGTTTCTTTTAATAATGTTAAAGACTTTATAGGGGCTATCTGGTTCAGGGCTACATTTTCTTTGCATTGGGTGCTACTGATATTGATCTTCCCTTCAAAGGAGAGGTAGTGAAAGACTGCAAGGTCATAATAAGCCTGTAGTGGGGGGAAATTCAGAATCTCTGATCTTCACTGCTAAAGGGGAATATATAAAAACAATACAAAAAAAAAAAAAGGGAAGAAAGTGTTCCTATCAAACCAAGATGTTACTAAGATAGACAGCATGGCAGGAGAAATGCCAGAAAGAGTTTAGAATCTGCATAATTAAAATGATCTGTGAAGTAAAAGATGAGATAAGAGAGAAAATGCAGGCAATGCATGACCATTCCAGTAAACAATTAAAAGAGCAAATGCAGGAAGAAAAAGAATGTTTCAATAAAGAGAGAGAGATTCTGAAAAATAAAAACAAACAGAAATACTTGAAAGAAGCAATAAACCAAATAAAAACTCAATGGAAAGCATCACAAACAGAGTAGACCTCATGGAAGACAGAATTTAGACAATGAAAACAAAATATTTAATCTTGAAAATAAAGTTGAACAAACTGAGAAGATGTTAAGAAGTCACAAATGGAACATCCAAGAATTATGGGATATCATGAAAAGACCGAAATTAAGGGATTGAGGAAGGCACAGAGAAATACAAAGGCATGAACAACCTGTTCAATGACATAATATCAGAAAATTTCCCAAACCTGAAAAATTACAACAGATCCACACCAAGGCACATTATAATGAAAATAGCCCACATAGAAAATAAAAATAGGATTTTAAAGGCTGCAAGAGTAAAGTGTCAGATTACATATAGGGGAAACCATTACGGATATCAGATTTCTCAGCCCAGACTCTAAAAGCAAGAAGGGCCTAGAACAATATATTTCAAGCTCTGAAAGAGCATGGATGCCAACCAGGAATCCTATACCCAGCTAAACTAACCTTCATATTTGACAATGAAATAAAATCTTTCCACTATAAACAACAGTTAAAAGAATTTACAAATAGAAAGTCTGCACTGCAGAACATTCTCAACAAAATATTTCGTGTGGAGGAAGTGAAAAGCAAAAATACAAGTCAGCATGGAAAGGAACAGTCAATCAAAGGACAAGTTAAAAAACAAAAATAAGCCAAAATGACCAGGAATACAAATCATATCACAATAATAACCCTGAATGTCAATGGCCTAAACTCAGTAATCAAAAGACATAGACTGGTAGATTGAATTAAAAAAGAAAGACCCAAGAATATTCTGCCTTCAAGAGACGAATGTCATAGAAAAAGACATACACAGACTAAAGGTGAAAGGATGGGGAAAAACATACCATGCACATGGACCCAGTTAAAAATCAGGAGTCTCCACCCTCATATCAGATAAAGTGGACTTCAAACCTAATTAGTCTGAAGGCATAAAGAAGGACATTTCATACTGCTTAAGGGAAACATAAAACAGCAAGATATAACAATTTTAAATATTTATGTCCCAAACAATGGAGCATCTATGTATATCAAACAAACCCTTCTCAATTTTAAGAATCAAATACACCAAAACACATTAATAATGGGGGACTTTAACACACCACTCTCACCAATGGATAGATCCTTCAAAAAAATCTGAACAAATAAACTACAGAACTAAATAATAAAATCAATGATAAAGACTTAATGGATATTTACAGAGTATTTCATCCATCATTGAGGGAATATACTTCTTTCTCAGCAGCACATGGATCCTTCTCCAAAATAGACCATATGCTATGCCACGAAGAAGCCATCAGTAAATACAAAAAAATAGAGATACTACTCTGTACCCGATCAGACCATAATGGAATGCAATTAGAAATGAACAATATAAAACAAACAAAAACTACTCATACACCTGGAGACTAAATAATATGCTACTGAACATTGCAATGAAAACAAAAGACATCATGGAAGAAATTAAAAAAAATTCTTAGAGGTAAATGAGAACAATGACACAACATATCAAAATCTCTGGGACACTCTGAAAGCAGTACTAAGAGGAAAGTTCATTGCAATGAGTGCATACATTAAAAAAATAGAAAGTCAAAAACTAAATGACCTAACATTACACCTCAAAAAGAAGAACAGATCAACACCAAAAATAGTAGAACACAGGAAATAATTAAAATTGGAGCTGAAATCAATGAAACTGAAACGAGAAACAATTCAAAAAATTGACAAAACAAAGAGTTGGTTCTTTGAAAAAAGTAAACAAAATTGATAAACCGCTAGCCACACTAACAAAAAGGAGAGAGAAAACTCAAATTACTAGAATTCATGATGAAAAAGGAAAGATCATGACAGACACCATTGAAATACATAATTAGAAGCTACATTGAAAATCTATACTCCAACAAAATAGAAAATATTGAAGACACTGACAGATTTTTAGAGACATATGATCCTCCCAAACTGAATCAGGAAGATATACACAATCTAAACAGATCAATTTCAAGCACTGAAATAGAAGAAGCCATCAAAAGCCTACCAACCAAGAAAAGCCCAGGACCAGATGGATTCTCAGCTGAATTCTTCAAGACCTTTAAAGAAATAATGATACCAATACTCCTCAAAGTATTTCAGGAAATAGAAAAGGAGGGAACCCTTCCAAATTCATTCCATGAAGCTGGTATCACTCTGATACCAAAACCAGACAAAGACACATCAAGGAAAGAAAACTTTAGACCAATATCCCTGATGAACATAGATGCAAAAATCCTTAACAAAATACTGGCAAGTTGCATACAAAAATATATTAAAAAGATAGTGCACCACAATCAAGTGGGGTTTATCCCAGGGATGCAAGGTTGGTTCAACATCCAGAAATCAATAAATGTAATTCATCACATCAATAGGCTTAAAGTTAAGAATCACATGATTATTTCAATAGAAGAGAATGTGTTTGATAAAATATAGCACCCCTTTATGCTTAAAACACTAGAAAAAATAGGAATAATAGCATCATACCTCAACATTGTAAAGGCTATCTAAGCTAAGCCCATGGCCAACATCATTCTTTTTTTTTTTTTAATTTTTTAATTTTTTCTTCCATTTTTTTTTATTATTGTAAACAAATGGGATACATGTTGTTTCTCTGTTCGTACATGGAGTAAAGGCATACCATTTGTGTAATCATAAATTTACACAGGGTAATATTGTTTGATTCATTCTGTTATTTTTCCCTTCCCCCCCACCCCTCACACCCCTCCCACCCCTCTTTTCCCTCTATACAGTCCTTCCTTCCTCCATTCTTGCCCCCCTCCATAACCCTAACTCTAATCCTAACCCTAACCCCTCCCACCCCCCATTATGTGTCATCATCCGCTTATCAGAGAGATCATTTGACCTTTGTTTTTTTTGAGATTGGCTTATCTCACTTAGCATGATATTCTCCAATTGCATCCAATTGCCTGTAAATGCCATAATTTTATCATTCTTTATGGCGGAGTAATATTACATTGTATATATATATATATCACAGTTTCTTTATCCATTTATCAAATGAAGGACATCTAGGTTGGTTCCACAGTCTGGCTATTGTGAATTGAACAGCTATGAACATTGATGTGGCTGCATCTCTGTAGTATGCTGATTTTAAGTCCTTTGGGTATAGGCCAAGGAGTGGGATAGCTGGGTCAAATGGTGCTTCCATTTCAAGTTTTCGAAGGAATGTCCACACTGCTTTCCAGAGTGGCTGCACTAATATGCAGCCCCATCAGCAATGTATGAGTGTACTTTTTCCCCACATCCTCTTCAACACCTGTTGTTGCTTGTATTCTTGATAATCGCCATTCTAATTGGGGTGAGATGGAAGCTTAGGGTGGTTTTGATTTGCATTTCTCTTATTACTAGAGATGTGGAACATTTTTTTCATATGTTTGTTGATTGCTTGTACATCTTCTGTGAAGTGTCTATTCATTTCCTTAGCCCATTCATCAATTGGGTTATTTGTATTCTTGGTATAGAGTTTTTTGAGTTCTTTATAGATTCTGGAGATTAGTGCTCTATCTGAAGTATGATTGGCAAAGATTTTCTCACACTCTGTAGGCTCTTTCTTCACATTGCTGATAGTTTCTTTTGCTGAGAGAAAGCTTTTTAGTTTGAATCTATCCCAGTTATTGATTCTTGCTTTTATTTCTTGTGCTATGGGAGTCCTGATCCTAAGATGAAAAGTAGGTCCAGATCTTCAACATGTTGGCTTAGGACCAACATCATTCTTAATGGAGGAAAACTGAAATCATTCTCTCTAAAAACTGGAACAAGACAGTGATGCCCTCTTTCACCACTTCTATTGAACTTCATCCTTGCAACACTTGCCAGAGCAATTAGACAGACCAATGAAATTAAATGTATACAAATAGGAAAAGAGGAACTCAAGCTGTCAATATTTGCTGATGACATGATGGCTATATTTAGAAGATCCAAAAAAACTCCACTAGAAAACTTCTAGAACTAAAGAATGAATTCAGCAAAGTAGCAGGATATATAATCAATACATGTAACTCTAATGCATTTCTATTCATAAGTGATGAATCCCCTGAAAGAGAAATTAGAAAAACCACTCCATTCACAGTAGCCTCAAATATATATATATGGGAAGTAATCTAACAAAAGAGGTGAAAGACCTCTATAATGAAAACTACAGAACATTAAAGAAAGAAATCGAAGAAAACCTTCAAAGATGGAAAGATATCCCATGTTCTTGAATAGGCAGAATTAACATTGTCAAAATGGCCACCCTACCAAAGGTGCTATACAGATTCAATGCAATTCCAATTAAAATACCAATGACATTCCTTGTAGAAATAGAGAAAGAAATCATGAACTTCATCTGGAAGAACAAGAGACCTCAAATAACAAAAATAATCATGAGTAGAAAAAGTGAAACAGGAGGAATCACAATACCAGACATTAAACTATACTACAGAGCAATAGTAACAAAAACAGTATGATATTGGCACCAAAATAGACAGGTAGACCAATGGTATAGAATAGAGGACACAGAGACAAACCCACATAAATACAGTCACCTCATACTAGACAAAGGAATCAAAAATATACAATGGAGAAAAGATAGCCTCTTCAACAAATGGTGTTGGCAAAACTGGAAACGCATACATATACAGTAAAATGAAATTAAACCTCTATCTCTCACCCTGCACAAAACTCAACTCAAAATGGATCAAAGATATAGGAATTACACCAGAGACCCTGCACCTAATAGAAGACAGAGTGGGCCCAAATCTTCATCACGTTGGCTTAGGATCAGACTTCCTCAACAAGACTCCTAAAGCACAAGAAATCAAAGCAAGAATCAATGGGATGGACTCAAACTAAAAGGCTTTTTCTCAGCAAAGGATACAATCAAGAATTTGAAGAAAGAGCCTACAGAGTAGGAGAAAATCTTTTCCACATGCACTTCAGATAGAGCATGTAACTCCAAAGTTAGTGAAGAACTTACAAAACTTTACACTAAAAATACAAAGAACCCAAACAATAAATGAGTCAAGGAACTGGACAGACACTTTACAGAAGAAGACATACAGGCAATTAATAAATATATGAAAAAGCGTTCAACATCTCTAGTAATTAGAGAAATGCAAATTAAAACAACTCTAAGATTTCATCTTACTCCAATTAGAATGGTATTATCAAGAACATAAACAATAATAGATGTTGGCGTGGATGTGGGGGAAAAGGCACACTTTTACATTGCTGGTGGAGTTGCAAATTGGTGCAGCCACTCTGAAAAGCCGTGTGGAAAATCTTCAGAAAACTTGGAATGAACCCACCCTTTGACCCAGTTATCCCACTCCTCAGTTTATACCCAAAGGACTTAAAATCAGCACACTGCGGAAAAAAAAGCCACATCAATGTTTATAGCATCTCAGTTCACAATAGCTAGAATGTGGAACCAACCTAGATGCCCTTCAACAGATGAATGGATAAAGAAACTGTGGTATATATACACCATGGAATATTAGTCAGCCATAAAGAAAAATAATAATATGTCATTTGCAAATAAATGGATGGAATTGGAGAATACATACTAAGTGAAATACGTCAATTCCAAAAAACCAAAGGCCAAATGTTTTCCCTGATAAGTGGAGAATGATATATAATGGGGGTGGGGGAGGCAGAGAAGAATGGGGGAACTTTAGATTATATAGAAGGAAATGAGAGGGAAGGGAGTTTAAAAATGGTGGAATGAGACAGATATCCTTACCATATGTACATATATGATTACACCTATGGTATGAATCTACATCATGTACAACCATAGAAATGAAATGATGTATCCCATTTGTGTACAATGAATCAAGATGCAGTCTGTAAAAAATTAAAAGATAAATAAAAATAAATAAATATAAAAAATAAGTTGGCATATAAAGGAAAACAGAAAGGTCATAGAATAGTTTAATATTTAACTTTTTAGAAATAAAAATATCATTAAATGTTATTTATACATTAAAAAGCAATAATAATCACAAAAACCTGACATGAGTACTCATCCTACTAATAACACCAGTTTTGTGCACTACTTTAAATGTCATAATTTTGCTCAATAAATTTTGGTCTTGTTTTGTTTATGATTTTTTCCAACAGAATGTAGAGGAAACAATGAAGGATTTTCCATTTTGAACTTAATTCTGAGCAACAGGGTGGAGTTAGTTTTAAAGAAAACAAATAAAAATGTCCTTATCTTCTTATAATCAAATATAATATATATTTTTCAAGCAATTAACTCCAACTATTTAGAGTATTTATTCTCTTCTTGAAGATGAGAACAGCTTTAATACATTTGAACTCTTCATTGAATACCTTACTTCCCTTTAGACACTTTTCTATATTTTTAAAAATTGGAAATTTACTTTGAATTTTTTAATATGAGAAATTTTTTCTGATGACCAATAACATAATTATATGGAAATGGTGTTTAACTACATAATTATATATAACAATATTATTTGCTCACTAAAACTTTTGCTACTAACATCTATTGTCTGTCTTTACATTTCTTATTGACAAACTATGTCCCCTTAGAAATTATTTTTTGATGGAATATGAAATATAAACTCTTCTTATCTGCTATCTAAAATTGTCTTTATTTCTCCTAACTTCCTGATGACATTTTAGTTGGGTATGTAATTCTATGTTATAAGTTGCCAGCTTTAGGTTTTTTTTCTTTTAAGATTTTCTTGGTACCAATGCTTTAAGTTTCTCTATAATGTGTTTCCGGGTCTCCAGTAGGTATTACTTTATGCAGAATTATCTACCTAAAATGTAATATTGTTATGATATTGCTTAGAATCCAGAAGTCCTCTCTCCTCCTACAATCTACAGGTTGAAATCCAAGTTTTAGGAGAGTATGCTAGTTTGCTTCAATTTCTATGGCCCAGTCTCTCACCATTGCATGCCTTACACTTTATGCCTTAGATACATAAAAATCCTTTCAATCTACTAAACTCTGCACATTGTTTTGAGTTTGGAAGCCTTTATTGATTCTTTTCTATGTGTTAAAATGTTTCAACTCTCAATCCTGATTGTACTTTATTATTTAAATTCTTTTTAACCTTTAAAATTTCAAAAGCCTTGGCATTCCAGTGTGAGGTGAACTTACTCTTTGTTTCAATAAACCCCATATGTGTGCCTGCTTCACCAGATATATTTTGCTTCACGATATCAGAGATATTTTTTACAAGTTTCTAGTCCCCACTATGTCACATAATGTCCTTAACTTAGAAATGCTTAGTAGATACTTGCTGACTATTGAAATAATTATGAAAATACACCATAAGTAAATAGTTTCTCATTCTATGGGCACAAATACATTTCACTAAACATTCAAATTACAACTGCCTTTCAATTAATTTGCTTAATCTATAATACAAGTATCTAAACATTTGCTAAGGTCAATAATCCAAAATTAGGAAAAGAAGTGTTCGCCTTTCCTCAGTTCTCAAAAAAAGAAAATAATATGTGAAGGTACACATTGAAATTTCTTTTTTTATGGACAGCAAGAGAACTTACATTTATTTTCTCAAGGAATTTTTAAATTATTTTTTTAAATTTTTTACAGACTGCATTTTGATTCATTGTACACAAATGGGGTCCATCATTTCGTTTCTATGGTTATACACCATGTAGATTCATATCATTCGTGTAATCATATATGTACATAGGGTAATGATCAAGGAATTTTAAATAGCCAATATTATTGAAACTCTCAAAACTACAATGACGTTCTTCACTCTGAAGTTTTAAAAGCTTTCCACATTATTGTTATCCTTTCTTATTTCTGGACATAAAAAAATGTTTTAAATTGATCACAATCAAAATGTAATTTTCAAGGAAGTGTGTGTGAAAGAGTGAAATGAATAGGTAAGTGATGTTAAATTGGCATACAAGATTGGCATTCTTACTTTCAAATTTAAAAAATATGTTTATGAGAATCTTTTCACATCGTTTATAGTGGCACTAAAATATTAGTATTTTAAAGATCCAATAAATATTATTATCTTTCTATAATTGGAATTATTAACATTGTTCCTGTGATTATGGAGCATAACTTCCTTTGATAGCCATTTAATTTATTCATCTTTTAGTTCACTTATTCAGTGAACACTTAATAAGTAAGTCCTAGGTCCTAAGTCAATGTTTGGTGCCAATCTAATGACAAATCCAATCCATAAACATTTAGACTAGACAAGCAGAAAAATATGTCATAAAATAATATAATATATGACTGGATATAGCTAAGTAACAGAGTGCTTGCCTAGCATTTACAATACACTGGATTAAACTCCCAGCAACACACACACACACACACACACACACACACACACACACACACACACAGATCCCATTAAAAGACCTCGTAAGGGGAGAAAGGGTTCTTCAATGGGTTATTACTAGTGCAATAATTGCTGAGTAATATGAAAGAAACTCATAACATAGACTCTTTGAGGAAATTGTGTTAGACAAGTCATTGTACAGTCAAGTAGGCAATCACCAGACTTAAGTAGAAATAATATTTCAGAAGGAGGAAATAGCAGGGAAGGACTAAGGTGAGAGAAGACATCATAAAGTCAAAAATCAACTTCAAAAATTTTGGCATTCAAAACATGGGTGAGGGAAGAAATTAGTTGTGGTGAAGGAAGAATGGAATGTAGCTACAGAGAGGAGACAAGTTCAGGGAAAAATCTGCTTTCTGAAGATGGGTGCGCGGGGGAAGGAAAGTTTCGAAAACAAGTGACATGTCCAAAGTTAAGAATGAGTTTTTGGTGCAGGGCATAGTTCAATCCTAGTAACCTAGCTCTCGGTCTAAATTTAAGAATCAATAAAGGGAATTAATGAAAGGCCCTCACTTATCATTAGGCTAAATAGATTTAAACCTCTCTCAAACAAGTACATGTTACTTATCCTTAGAAAGAAGAGAGTAAGTCCTATTGCTAAATATATATATGTGAATTGTGATAGCTAGTTTCCAAAGATGCTCCTTCCCCAACAATGAACTTTCTTATCCAGATAATTATACTCTTGAATAGGACTCTTCCTTTGCATTTGGGTTGACCCTGTGATTTTAGCCAATCACATGTGGCAAAAGTAAGATGCTCTATTTCATAACCAGATTACAGGTATCTGGGTAACTTAAAATGCACATCCTTAGGACATTCCCTCTTACAACCCAAACCATTTTGTGAGAAATCGAAGTATTGTAAAAAAGTCATGTGTGGACACTCTGGTCAATAGCCCCAATGAATGTCCTTAACATACATCCAACAGCAATAGCCAGCCATGTAAGCAAGCCATAATAAGACCAATATGGACATAAGTTTTAATTTCATGAAAATTTTGTAAGTTGAAACCTCCTATATGAATTCAATTATCCTAAGGCAGCATGAGAAATCATAATTAATTATTGGTAATCCTTGCCAATTCTTTTTAAAATATTTGCACATATTCGTTTTAGATAGTAAAACAAACATTAAGCTGAAATTTTTTTTTGTTATTATAAAATGTCTAACTACTTGAACTCCTACTCATGATTCCTTCTCGTTAGGGAAGCGTTTCTCTTATGTTCCAATAAAAATCATTTCTATTTGGTAATGAAAAAATAAGTAATTTAAGGGGATTGCTTCTAATCATAAGAAGTTTTTATCCTCTCTAGGAAAAAGATTATTTTGTGTCCTATCTCATGCCAATTTACTTTATATATTTTTTCATTTATTATTTCCATCATAGCATTTTATAACTCAAATATTAATTCCTGCCCTTTGAAGAAAAAAGACATGCATTTTAAGCCTACCACAAATACCATATTGCATTATGAAAAAAGTATTAAAATTTGGTTATTTACCTTTGGTAAAACATATATTTAATCACTTTTTATAAAATGTTATACTAACAAGCAGGGCATGATAGTTCACCCCTATAAACCCAGTGCCTTGGGAGACTGAGGCAGGAGGAGTGAATTCAAAGCCAGTCTCAGCAAAAGTGAGGTGCTCAGCAACTGTCTCTAAATAAAATACAAAAAAGAGCTGGAGATATGGTTCAAAGATTGAGTGTCCCTGAGTTAAATCCCCAGTACCCCACCCACCTCACAAAAATTTTTTAAGAGTTTCATATCCTGCTGTATTTGATTTTGTGATATGTCACGAGTTTTTATTATGCCATTTTTTATCTCTTTCATAATATCATGTTCTTGCCCTAGAATTGTTTGTCCAACAAAATCATATTGTTTGGTATTTACTTACAAAACTTTACATTTGTAATGTCTTTGTTTTAATTTGGTAAATAATCTTACATTTCTGATATTATTACATGAAGGAACCATTTTCCCATATCTTCACAAAGATTTAAATATTAATATTCTAAATTAATAATTTTTGACACATGTTAAGATGATTATTGGCCCATTTAATCTAAATATCTCTCCATGTTCTTAGTCATTATTTCTACAGGCACATCAGTGTTTTTATGAATAATTTCTAAAGTTTGAACAAATATTGATGATGTGCCTTTTTGTCATAAATTCCTCAAATAATTTTTAGGTGTTTGACTTTCATTTTCCCCTAGTCTCAATAGAAAAAAATAAAAATTCATGTACAGTATTAAGGCATAATTGTACGATTTATAGATATTGATAGATATTGATTGGGCAAAAGTAGCAAAAACAGTAAACTCAAACCTGGCTTAGTAGAAAAGGTAATCCATCGTAAAGTTCAGGTGACTATGGAAAGAGCAAAGGGCTCAGGAGCAGTTATACCTAAGGAATGGAACTTGCTAGCAGTCCCACTCCAACACACTCTCCTTTTCCAGCACACCTCAGGCCCCTCTGAACCTTCAATTCCCAAAGTGTCGGCTGCAGATATTCCTGTCATGGATCAGTCTGCCTACGCAGTAGGCATAAAGTTATGCTTCTCACATCAGATCTTTACCATTAAAGGGAATGGAAACAGATTTCTACAACTCAATTTGAATTTAATTTTTAAGAACCATTTTGTTCCCCAACTCAGCAATCACAGGTCCAGAAATATGAGGTGAAGTTCTTGGTCACGAATTAAATCCACTGCCAGGAGAAATACATAAATCGTATTCAGCACTTTGATCAATCAGAAGGAAAAATCTGAGCACTTCAGGATTCTAAGGATTCTCCCTCTAATTTTCTAGTAATGTTCTTCCTTCTTAGACCTTCTTCAAAACTTTATTCATACTCAACACTATGTTAACTTTTTGTAGCCTACCTTTTTTTTTCCTCTGCATATAAAGTACAATGGGTATCCTGGTATTGTATGTAGGACAAGAGAGAACACCTACAATAGCATGAGTATGGGTTCTGCAGGCAGTCAGCTGGGGTCCAGATCCTCTCTCTGCCACTTATAAGCAGTGTAACTTGGGCAATTATTGAATCTCTCAGGTCTCAGATTTCTCATGTGTAAAATAGAAGTAATAATTCTACTTGGCATGTAGAGTTATTTTGATTCTTAAACTAAAATATGTAAAACATTTAGAACATTTCTGACATACATTTATCATATGAAATAAATTTATCATTTTTAGGTATCAAATCTTATAGGTATTAAAAAATATTAAGAATTCTTTTCTATATAAGTTACAGATTCCAAATTGTAACACTTCAAAGTAGATTGTAATTCTTCCTTTGTCTCATTCCATTTGTTCCTTTTGAAGCATAAATTTAACATTTTCAGTAACAAATCCTTATTCCAATATGTAATTGGAATAGTTTAGAGTCTGATAAGCAAAGAATTCATCATAAATTCTTCCTTCACCTCCCACTTCATAACCAAGCATCAAAATTATTATAGGCACAGAAATTACTTCCTCATGAGAAACCACTTAGTAATGATTTAAATCAATGCTTTGCAAACTAGCTACATTGAGTTTTGTTATTTTAAGTATTTTGGTGTTGTGGTGATGCTGATCCTTAGAAAAACAAAAAGTTTAAAGAGTAATCATCCTTATCAACAAATATTAAGAATCAACTTGTTCTATATGACCAACCATAAACACTATGCTAACAACAATAATGTGTATAGGAAAGAATTGTGGGGGGATATTAGAATTTTTAGACCTTAAACTGGTTTCTATTCTCTACTAGCATACCTTGCTTAACTTGAGGATCTTATCATCTGATCTCAATTAGCTAGACCAAGGTTAATAACACTGTTTCTTAAAGTTCATAAATACCTAAATTGTTGAAGTAACATGTTTTCAAACTTCTGTTGGCCCAGATAGGAAACAGAAACCTTTTCTAGTAACCTTATTATTTAACAAAAAATAGCTTATTTTTTGAATTTATAACATCATTAAATTTACTTACCTGAAATTATTAAAAATTCTTAGATTTAAGTCTATTTAACATAGGAAAAGAATTTTATAATTGGTATACAACCAAGTACTCATGATTTTGTTTATCCGAAAGTCCAAGATTTATCTTTGCCAATTTCCTGATTTAGCATCTATGAATATGCTGGTTTCATGAGAAAGAGCAGTGCATTTTTTTCAGTCAGGGTCTATCTAGGAAAGAGAAGCAATTTTAGATCTACCACAAAATGTTTTAACACAGAACATTGGTTACATTTGTGATGAAATAGCTACAAAGTCAAACAAAGGATGGTGAAACATTTTGGACATTAGCAACACCTAAAGTCACTCTCTTCCCCAGGGTCAGGAAAGCAAGGATGGAAGTAATTTCATAACCAAAGTACCTCTGATTGCTGAATCATACGCAGAAAACAGAGGCAATTGAACTTGAGAAATTTCGTTCCCCATGTTACAGATAAAAATAGGAGGAAGGAAATGGATCTGGGGATAGTCATCATTATCATAGGTCAGACACAAATTGAGGAAGGCTCTCTGGTTCTAGTATGTGTGATGTTCAGCTTTGAAACAAGCAGGGAGCTTTTGAAAGGGTAAATTCATAGGACCCACCATAGCCTACAGACACACAATATCTGAGAGTGATCCCAAGGAATTATATTTTATCATTTACATCAATAATTTATCATACCAATTTATGGTCAAGTAAACTTTATTTTCTCCCTCTCCCTTTTACCTGACCCTATAGCATTCTATGATGATAATGCTCAAATAGGTCAGCATTTGTAAGAATCAGAACAGTCTATTAAGCCTTCTAGTTTGCTTACTAGAATGAAACATACTGCTTCTACTTTCACATCTTATCAAGAAAACAGTGGAGATACCTAATGGATGTAAGTGGGTATCACCTGAGTTGTCTGTATTTTCTGAGATGACATTTCAGGGTCAGACTGAGTCATTGTAGCCAACTTTGATTGGATGTGGTACTAATGATTCTGGGCAATGACATATATAAAGAAATATGTCTGAAGAATCTGGTCCTCTCTCTGTTCTGATAGTGGCAAAAAATAAACTGCTTAGCAAATCTTTCCTTTATCCACAAGATACAATTCTCCCCTGTCACTTTAGAGAGCCAATTTTCTCTTGTCTTCTGTCTGCTATGAATAGATTTGAAGAGTACAATGTTGTTAGCTGAAATATTCCATTCAGTTTGACACAGTGAATTTGCTCTGTTATTTTCTATCTGAACTTGCATTTGCTTACTCCTCCAAATCAGTTTCTCAATTTTCCGTAGACTAGGGGATATTTCTACCTATTTATGTAGCACATTGAATCGTTTCATTAATTTCAATGCTTTGAACATCTTTCCTTGTTAGGGGCACCCGTAATAACTTTGAATGGTATTTTAAGCATCCTAGTGTGTTTTAAAATTTTATATTGCTTCAATTGACTTTAATACAAACAGAACATATAGCTTAGCAATTAGTAATTCCTTTTAGGGCTGATCAAAACAATTGTAATTATAAAATCTGGAAGTAACCAATAGAAAAGATTCAATAACTTTTCTGTCAATAATCTCAAGTTTAAAGATCCTTGTACAGCATCAAACTATTATATAAGCATTAAAAAGCTGCAGCAAGAAGAAACAGAGAAAATTGTATCTTAGCATTTCTGTTTTATAAATGAAAATGACACTACTGCAGAATAAATGGCAATGAGTGTTTCATATAAATAGTTTTTATAACTTTATTGATGATCAAATTAAAATGTATTTTGCACAAACAAACCCTAAAATAACCAAGATACAGCTGATATACAAGCAAGATTTTTGATGGGAAAAATAACATGCATAAATACTAGACATTCTCAGAATACCAATAAAATATTGAATACCTATACTAGATTAGAATATCTATAGACACATTATAGAAATTAAGAGTAAATATCCCCCTGTGTTCAGTTCTGGCTTTGGGGAAAAGATTTCTAGTTGGAGGCACTCCACTAAGGCAGGAGGCACCATCCAGGAGATAAACATTAGAAGAGCGTTTAAGAACTTCAGCCTGAAGCACCTAGTCCAGAAACAACCATGCAGAGAATCTGAATTGCCTGTAATATGGCATTATAAGACTGATAATGCTCAAACCATACAAGCAGAGGAGAAAGGAGTGCACACAGAGAAACTAAATCTGAGGCCATTGGATTTTAAGTCAGAATCAGTCATATTCAATTCCTGGTCAGAAAAAGAATTTGAAATTAGTGTGCTAAACATTATGTGCTGTGAATCTCCCTTTAGGCACTTTTTGGTGCTAGGAGAGGATGAAAGAAGATAAGAAAAGAGCAGGCTGGGAAGATATGACTCAGTAGTAAGTACTAGCACATGTAAGGTCCTAAAAACAATCCCCAGAACTGAAAAAAAAAAAAAAAAATTGAAGGTACCATAGAGTCCAAGATAAGAATCATCACAGGGTTTTAATGGGGATGTTGCAGAGAAACAAAGAAGTCAAAGAGATGTCTATGTGGGATTTAAAGGTTTTACATTTCTCTTCAGAATGTATTATATTTTTATTATAGAATACTTTGGTCTGGTTGGAATGCAAACAAATTCTAGGAATCAGTTCTGGGAATCTTTTTTGTTAATGCTAGTTCAAAGGTAGTTCTTAAAGATGCTGTGCACAAGGAGCAACCTCCCAAACTAAGAGATGTACAGTGCTATGTGGACATTGGCTAAACCTAGGTCATTTGTTTATAAAGATTTCTGTTAGACTAATGCTTTTTTAGTCTGTACTTTGCATAGATCACTGTTTTTTCATCACCTGATAAGTCTGTTCATTTAGAAAAACCTCAAGAAGTTTAGAGTGAATTAAAGGGTATGGAAATTGTTTAATCTCTGGGATCCTCTCCTTGCACAGAGGTTCACACTGACCTTGACATCTTCAGAGCAAGATTGCTTGTCAGTTATCTCTGAATCATATCTCACAGGGCCTGGTGTCTAGTCATAGCTGGTGTTAAAGACATGCATATTCTATGCATAATTTTAATTGGAAGAAATAGTCATGTGATTTTTTTTCACCTTTCTAACTCTGTCTTGAGTATTACTGGTATATTTGTTACATACAAGTAGAGTTCAGGAAATATAACTACTAAAAAAGTAAACAGAAGAATCCAAAGAAAGGATATCTTTCTTTTTTTTTTTCCCTAGGTTTTTTTTTTTTTTTTCTTCCAGAAAGCTAATCAACAGAGAGAATGACATTGCAAACATAGACTTATTCATGCAAACTAATGTATACACATGAAAATAAAAATCTCAAATTATCCAATGAATATAGAATAAAAATTTTTCCTACTACCCCATCAAGTCTCCTAGTTCTCCCAAACAGTGACAAAGAATGGTGCAGGTCTCATGTATATAATACTCACAGTCATAAAGTCCAATCTCACTATTTTCATGACAACAAGTTTTCAATTATATGATTGTCATAACTTTCAAAGCCTTATATTGATGGTTCAGTGAATATTCCTATACATATACCTTTTCACACAAGCAAGCTAACTTGTAAGATAAATCCTAGAAGATTTTTACATAGTTTGCCAAATTAACTTACAAAGGGATCATTCCAGTTTATATTCTCACAAAGAATGTAAGATCATGCTCTGATATATTAATTTGTTAAGTTTTGATTTTTCACATAGAAATAAATGTCATCTAAATGTATTTAGAGTTTGGATGTGTATGTGGTTGTGATAAAGTTGAACATCTTTTCATATTTTAAAAGTGTTTCTTATAAACTGTGTGATATCCTTTGCCTATTTAATTGTATTTGATATATATGTTTAATATTTGATTGCTTTTGACCTTTTTCTCCCACAGATTTGATAGTTTTACAAAAATAAATTATGACTTTGAAATATGACTTGTTAGTATTTGTTTTCAATTTGTCTTTGGTCTTGTTTACAATATTTTTGCCCTGCAAAAGTTTTTCTTGCTTGTGAATAAAATATATTATTAATTTTACTTTTAGGACTTCTGCATGTTGTGTCTTGCCTAGAAAGATTTGCACTAGAGGTGCATTAGTATTAATAAACCTATCAATCTAGAAATTCTGTTCAATTTTGAAATTTAGAGAAATGAAAAGAATGCTAAATATATATATTTTAAAATACCTAAAGTTATTCACAAATTTGAAAACTATATAAGTAAACAGAAAGCATCCTAAACATGCATCCATCTTTTGATAAAATAATCAATCATCACAATAGTTAAGGATAATGGTTAAACATATTCATTTTTTTCTAAGACAGCATTTCTTAAAGTTTAAAACATAGAACTCTAGTTTGTCATGGAATAAATAAATATACCATAAAATATCCTCTGATTAAATAAATTTATATTATGCTGTTATGCAGAAATACAATTTTAATGTAACATTTTTTTGTTTTTATAAGATGATAATTTATGTAATAAAATAAATATATAAATATCTTTTAAATAATATATTTTATGGAAATAAATATACAACATGTTCCATTATATATTATATATCATATGTACATTATAAAGTACATAATATATATACATATATAAAAATATACAAATATACATACATATATATTTATTATGTATGTATCTTATGGAGATGGAAAGAGAGGAACTTAAAATGAAGAGATATACATGTCATTTTAAATTTAAAATGTCTTCATTTTAAGCATATGTATTTTAAATATATATTAACTAAATAAATTATTAAATTTATATATTTAAAATATGGGTGTGTGTGTGCGCGTGTGTTGTGTGTCATTTTAAATTCCTCCTTTTCCATATCCACAAAACAGAATTTGAGTCAAGGATTCCAACTCCAAGTGGGTTAGTTCACAGTTTATCCCAGAAAACATTAGTAGGAGATTAGAGAAGCAACACACAAAATAAAGGAAAACAATACACATTGTTATAATGGGTGGTTATTGTTGTGATCAGCTGGAATTTAATTCCAGTGGTGATCTCTAAGGGACTTCGATGAATATACCAAAAAAATGCCTCACAAGGACAAGAGGTTCCTGACACATGCCTCTGTCCGTCATTATTTGAGGGTTGTTCTCAGTGATGCTAATTACCTGGCATTTCATTAGAAATTGACTAGCATGATTAGGAATAGTGAGTGTTAAGGGCTTTGGATGGAGTACCAATAAGCTCTAATACAGCCACCATTTTTTTCAAGTTCTTGCAGAGAAAAAAGAAAATCTTCCACTCCTGTCCAACTGTGTCCACTCATACATCCTTTCTGTGTCTGCTTGTTCAACTTGCAAAGTGTAAGGAAGTGTCACATTAGCGAGCAAGCAGAATATTGTGCTTGCAAAAACTATGTTTGTGTTTGCAGTTGTCTTTAAGATTCCCCTTCATACCTGCTGCAGGTCCAGCCTCAGGAAGTTTAGCCGTACCAACCTCTCTTTTTATAAGCATTCTTAAACTACTGATTGCCTCAGGTTCTTACATTAAGTTACTTGACCTACAGATGGTGAACAAGATTTGAATTTTGTGTAGGAGAAAAATGAGGTAGTTAGTTTTATGCTTGGACCTGAATACAGTACCCAGTTCTTTGTTCTAACATTAATCTGTGTGTTATTGTAGAGGTTAATCAATATGGTTAACAGCTACAATCATTTGACATTAAGATTATACCTGGAAGTGTGAATAGGTCTCATCCAGTAAATTGAAGGCCATAAGCTTAAAAAGTGAGGTTTCTTTGGAGAAGAAATCCTGTTTCAGGACTGAAGCAATAATTCCCTTCTGCCCGCAAGATGGAGATGGAGATGGAGGTGGAGGGGGAAGTGGAGGTTTGGAGATGGAGATTGAGTTGGAGATGGAGACAGAAGTGGAGACTGAGAAAGAAATACAGATACTATGGTAGCAGGGTCAAATCTGTTTAGAAGTAGTACTGCCACTGCTTGAATTTGGAGCCACTGAGCTTCCTCTAAACTGCCATCTTTAATCCTTTATTTTGTTTTATTTTATTTTATTTTAATTAATTTATTTGCTTAGTGCCTCACTTTTGCAGAGGCTGACTTTGAACTCTCTATCCTCCTGCCTCAGCCTCCTGAGCTGCTGGGATTATAGGCATGCACCACTGTACCCAGTCCTTTATTTTATTTTTAACTGATACACAAAAACATAAAAAGCATATGTGTTTGAGGGGTCCAATGCTATATTTTGATACATGTACACATTGCATAAAGTTTTAATCAGGTTAAAAATTTATCTCCTCAAACATTTACAATTTGTTATGATAAAACCTTACAAAATACTTTTTGCTAGCTTTTTTAACTGTACCATATACTATGATTATCTAGAGTTGACCTGCTGTGCGATAGCACATCTGAATTTCTTGCTCTTACCTAACTGTAACTCAATATCCTTTGATCAACATTTCCTTATCTCTCCTACACCATCATCTCATCTGAGCAACACCACAGTTTATTACATACATATATCAAGTGTATTTCTAATAGAGAAAGTAAGTAGGAAATGAGTTAATTCTATATCATAAGTGTCAGCTACTTTTAATGTTAAGTTATAATATGTGCCTGAAATAGGCCTGTGATATTATATTCAGAGTAAATAATAGATTTTTTAGAAGGTATATGTTATTTTCTTGTAATTAGGAAATTCATATTAAGCATATATTAGTTTTATTTATTTCCAATATATTTTATATAAAAACTTCTCAAACCATAAAAGCAGTCATCTGTTTGTAGTTTTTACGAATCCGTGATCTCGACATGGTGACTATGCCAGCTTTTTCTCTTTTTAATATATGTCGTTCATTTCTGTTTCAACAACCATACTCATGCACTTCAGGGGTCAAGGGGAGTACCCCTTCCTATCTGGAAACAGTTTATTCTAATTTCAGGTCAAGTGAGTTTTTCACTTGTTCTTTATTTGTAAAAGCAAAGTGCATCTGGAATTTCCAACACACAAATGAGAATGAATGTCATACTTTAAAAAGTTGAGAATTAGGGAAAAAACCCCAAGGATAAGGAAAGAGGAACATAATTGCTAAGAATAAATTGTACTTGAAGCCAGGTAAGGTGGCCCAAGTATGTAATCCCAATGGCTCCAGTGGCTGAAGAAGAAGGATCCGGAGTACAAAGTTAACCTCAGCAAAAGTGATGTGCTAAGCAACTCAGCAAGACCCTGTCTCAAATAAAATACAAAACATGGCTGGGCATGTGGCTCAGTGGTCAAGTGTCCCTGAATTCAATCCACAGTATCAAAAGAAAAACAAAAAGGAACAGATAAAAAGTAAAAGAAAAATGCACTTGATTCTGACAAAGAAAATTTTAAAAACAGAATAAAGAAATAGGGAAAAATAAGTCATGAGAGCTGCTTAATTTGATTATGTATAGAGCTAATAATATTTTCTGTTTAGTTACTTCTCAAAAGAACTTACAGGAGCAGAAGATAATGAAAATGAACATTGGAATAATGACAGTACTGGAATGTACTAATTGCTAGTATTAATAATATTACTTGAAAGATATTAGCAGAAAAATGAGGAATATAATATAAATAACTTACAGGAAACTGAATATAGCTATACTATTCAAAGAAAAATGTTGAAAGAAAACTTTAAAATTTTTTATGATGTAAGTTTGACTTCTAACAAATGATAAAACTACCAATTAATAGAGGTTATATTAAGTCATAGTTTCATATTTTAGAGTCAACTACAATGATTTTGGTGTCTTCACAAATAAATTACATTCTCATGTATGGAGTATGTATTTGAGTAGTCTATTGAGTCATGAATATTTTTAAAAAATACAATTAAAATATATTCTCATTAAATATGAATGCATATATGGCTAATATATTTTAACTACATGTAGAAATTAAGATATGAAGTGTTAACACACAAACAGAGAATATTAGTGACCTAAATGTATTAATTAGTCACATGTCAAATCTTTTGTGGACCTGAAAGTCTTCACAGAACAAGTGTCCTCCATGCTCCTTCTCAGAGCTCTAGGGTAACAGCCTGGAAAATGTGACATTCTTGGGCAGTGCAGAAGGAAAATGAGATTTGCTGGGTCTTCAACCAACAAATAAATGCTTCATTAAGGAAATGATACATGTTATTTCTCTTCAGAACTTTTTTTTACAAAAAGCCACTTGTTCTTACCTAACCACAAAAGGTCATGAAGGAAAGGATAATTTTATTTTCAAGAATATTAGAAATTTCTGCCCCAAGGTACAAGATTTTAAATTTAAGTTCCATGTGGAATCCACAATATAGAGAGAGTCCAGTGATTGTTCCATGTAGCCTAAAATGCAAAGTTTGAATTAGTAAACTTTTTGTATCATATTATTGCAAACATAGTAAATATGTTTATATTATTGCAATAGTAAACATGATATTCTCTGTATCCAAAAGACACATAATAGTATGTTATTGGACAGGGTAATGGCAACAATAACAAAAACGACAAGAAAATCATAAGCACATTAGTGATAGAAAATTCTCCATGTTATTTTAATGTCTAATGAAACAAATATTACTTTAGATAACTATAAATGTCAAGAAGATAAACATGAGTCTAACTTTTGCCACACAAGCACAAAACTGTAGAACAGGTTAACATTTCTGCTCAGTGTTAGCCCATAGAAATTCTTCAGGGTCTTTTTTTCCTGAGGTAGTTTCCTCTAGAGAGAAGACCTCGCAGTTTCTGCATCTGTTCCTGCTGAATGAGAATGTTATTATATTCATGGTAACAGATGTTGTACCTGGAGGTTCCTCTTTTACTTTTAGTAAAATTTTTTACTAAAAATTTTTTTACTCTAGAAAATTTTATCATATCACAGAACAAGAAGTTTTATGAAACATCAGTAATTCCACAAAATAAATATTCCAATCCCAATTTAAATTGTTTCATTAAAAAATAAAATAACAGTGAAAAATACCATAAGCATGCTTTAATTTCACAAAGGTAAAGTCATTATTTGAGTTGATAATTATTTCAAAAACTTTAAAACATCACTATCAGAAAGTGAATGAGCATTTTAATATATTGACTTAAAACCTTGAATTATTTGCATGTAATCTTTTTTCTTTTTAATTAAGTCTGATTTGATCTTGAGATTAATGATAAATAAAGTGAGAATTAGCCATATTTTCAGGTATAATTGTTTCATTTCTGAGTGTGTCTGTGGTGCTCAAACTTTTCCACTTCATTATAACTGGAGGATAAATCTTTCCTGAGTTAAACCGTCAAAAGGAAAGAGAGCAGAAATAAGTTTATTAAAAATAATTATGTCACATCAAATTGTATTAACTGTGTAAAATTGATGTGGAATTTTAGAGAAAGTAAAAATGAAAATAATTTAGGACCTGTAAGCCATTTCGTGTAAAATTTGCATCAATATATGTAACTAAGCAAATATTTAATGAGCACCCATCATGTACTTGCCCTGTACTCAGTTCTTATTATAGAGTGGTGCTGCAGATCAACTTCACTGGAGAGTTGACTCTGAGAAGGACTTTGACTTCAGATAGGCAAAGCAGCCTGATCCTATGTGTGCTGGCCAGTCACTGGATACAGCAGCCCCTAAGCAAAGGACATGACCTTGGGTAGGTCAGCCAACCAGTCTCTAGAAAACAGGGAAATAAGTGCTTAAGCTCTGCATCTAGGAGACCAACTGCTCAGCGAAGGGTCACATAATCCCTTCCCTGAGAGAATTTAAGTATAATCTGGTCTGATTTGATCACCTTTCTCATATATATTCCATTGTCACATAAATATGAGTAATATCTTCACATATTAACATGAAAACTATGAATTAAACTATGCCTTAAAATGTTTTATTCAACAGAAAAATAATGTGATACTATATGGTGTCTCATTGGAGTATAGGCAAATTTATGTACACAAATATTCATAAAATTCTTGATAGGAGGACTAATATTATGATGTTCCATGTAGAAGCATGTTAATAAAATGATTTAAATGTAGTGGCATAAAAATGGTATTATACAGTTATCTGAAACAGACCCTTGATCCTAATTTAAAGAGAATCATGTGTATTTTCCTATATCAGTTACTACGTGCAATTTTAAGTGACTGCTTAACCTCACTATGGATTCAACTACTTTTGGTCTAGGATAAGATGAAGGGTTGTTCAAATATCATCTAAATGGATATGTTTAAAACAGCTTGTAACTGCATTTTTTTTTTTTTGGTAACTGCATTTGATTCCATGGTTATCTTACAGAAAGTCACACTTCAGGGGGCCTGACCTCCAGGATATGTTTTCCATGCTCAAAAGAACGGGAGATAATAGTGATTTTAGTACAACTATTCAGAACTAGCAGAGCATTTTAAACCTCGGGGGGGGGGGGGGGAAATATGTTCCCTCTGAGAGAACTATGTTCAGGGAGATAGCTGAAGAACATGGTTAGCCAGTTGATTCCTTGGTTAGCAGCCTCAGTAGCTAGCCTCCTCACAAGACTAAACAGCATAAAGTCCCTCCACACTACAGTCAGATGAAAAGTGGTTTCATTTTCTGAGAGCAGCTCATAAGGAAGGAAGTAATCTATGATTTTATTCCACTGAGAATAGGTGATTTATTAGGACATGAGTGGTGGTAATACACCAGAAAGATATATATGCTCATTATTATGTTAAGTGAAGCAAAAAACAAAAACATCAGAAGGTTCAGAAAAATTCTATCAGCAATTTTCAGACATTGAAGCACATTTTATCGCATATCTGCCATGATGATTCTGGCAGTGTGTTCAAGGGTATTTGGCACACAGGACAGCAAAATGAGTCTTACATCTACAGTATCCATTGACATCAGAAGATATTCATGTTATGTGCTGAATATTTAATATAAATGAAATCAGTAGATGTTATTGAGCTAGAGTCATTGTGACAAAGTCAGATTTTAAATTTGAAATTAGAATTTCCCTCTAGAGTAAAAAACATTCATGATTTTAAACAGTGGCAGAAAATTATATATTTTGTATGATATATTCTTTTCTCTTCAAAAAGACTTCAAATGAACCAACTCAGAATGTACAAAGTCCAAGAAAAGGACTTCCTTGAGTTATATTTTTAGACAGGGGTGATAATACTCTTAAAACAAAGTAAATGAACTCTCATGGTTCAATCCACAACAGATAGATTATACCCACTAGGTAAATATAAATAAATTCAGAGAAAGGTACCAAGGGTTTTAGCTGTTTTGCAATATATTGTTTAAGAAAATTTCAAGTAATTTATGCAAAGTGGTAAACCTAAACCACTTTTTCTTTATCTGGATGCCATGTGCCTAACTTTTGAGATACTGGCACTGGCAAATTGTGTTAAGAGAAAAGAATCATGGTCACTTGAGATGAATACAGAAAAAAGGCCAAATATCTCCACAATAAGGGGGAAGACCAGAGCTCATGTTAGAGAAACAAACTGGGTGAGGCCATCAGCAGTGTTTCTATACATCAGTATGTGGGCTTAGAGTCTGACTTTAGCCTGATTCACTTGGAAGCTTGCTCTATTGCTCTACTCATGCCTACTGGCTACACTCATCTCTGTTCCTAAGTAACATCCTCAAATTTTGGAGGTCAAATCCATGTGCCAAATATAAATCATGCATATACACATATGATACACTATTAAAATTTTATATTCAGTATTCGGTACAAAGAGCAGGTCACAGTATCACACCTCAAGGAGTATATGGCACTGGTTGGTATAAAACAGATTCATAGACTAATAAGAAAATAACCCAGAAATACATCAAAGCATCCACAGTTGATAAATTTTTGGCAAGGTAATCAAGACACAGTAGGTAAAGATGATCTCTTATTAAATGGTATCAGGATAACTGAAAACACACATGCACAAAAATGAAACTGTAAACAGAGTGTTTATATCATGATGGGGGAAAAGATATATTCATACATTGTTGATGAGACTGCAAATTAGCACGACCAATTTGGAGAGCAATATGGCACTTCCTCAAAAAAATTAGGAATGAAAGCATTATATGACCCAGCTATTCCACTCCTTGGTATTTATCTTTAGAAATTGAAATCAGAACACTACAATGAGAGAGGCATACCAATGTTTGTAGCAGTTCGATTTACAATAGCCAAGTTATGGAACCAGACAGGTGCCCATCAACAGAAAATGCAGTATATATACACACTGGAGTTTGCTAGATAGCTGGAACTGGAGAACATCATGCTAAGTAAAATAAACCAGACTCATGGTCAAGGGTTAAGTGTTTTCTCTCATATGTGGAAGCTAAAACAAAATGGAGGGATTGGGAAAGGGGAATCTCATGAAAACAAAAGGAACGTAAGTGGAGAAGAGGAAGGGGATAGAAGCAGAGGGAGGAGGTACAGGAAAAGAGAGAAATGGTGGAATGAAATTGACCAAATTATGCTATGTACATATATTAAATTTACTATGGTACATATACCATAGTAGATTTCATCTTCATGTATATCTCTAAAGCACCAATTTTAAAAACTATAAATGAATCAAAGGAAGAGAAGTAGAATAAAGGAAGAGTAGTGGAGATAGGGAAGAGGGAAAGGAAAGAGGAAGCACTGAGAACCACAGTGGAGCAAGTTATATCCCATGCCTGTATAGTCATGTTAAAATGAAACACAATATTATGTATAACTATAATAAACTAATAAAAACAAAAATCCTCAGGCAAAAATAAACAGAAAAAACTACATCAAATTAAAAAGCTCTGCCTAGCAAAGGAAACAATCAACAAAATGAAAATAGACCATAAATTGGGTGAAAATATTTGCAAGCTATATATCTAATGAGGAATTAATATAAAACATATAAGAAATTCACACATTCAATGCAAAAGAAAAAAATCTGATTACAAAGTGAGCCAAGGGTCTGAATAGACAGTTTTCTAAAGAAGATATAAAACGGTCTACAAATGTATGAAAATATGCTCAGCCTCAATTTTCAGGGAAATAAAAATTTTAAAAAATGGTACATCACCTCATCCCTGTTGAGATAACTATTATCAAGAAGCAAAGTATTGGTAACATGTGAAGAGAACTCTGGCACACTATTGGTTGGAATATAAATTGGTAGGGTCATGAAGACAAACAGTATACAGGATTCTAACAGAAATAAAAATAGAATTACCATAACACTCACCAATCTCTCTTCTGGGTATATACCTCATTTAGTCAAATTTGTGAGAATCCAGTGAAATGCCTGAGGCAATTAATTTACAAATAAAAACAGGTTATTTGACTCTTGGTTCTAAAAGTTTTAATCCTAGATCAAGTAGCCCCCTCACTTTGAGCCTTTGGTTAGGATAGCATATTATAGTGGGAACATGTGAATAAGCAAATCTCTTGTATCATGAATAAGAAATCAAAGAAAGAGAGGCAGGAATTTCCAAAATCCCCCTTGAGATATGTCCCCAATGACCATCACCTAAAGGTTTCAGCACTTACCTGTAGCACCAACTTAGGAACCAAGCCTTTAACACAGAGACCTTTGAAAGACACCCTTGTAAGCAATAGCGATATCCAGAGATAATGAAATCTCACCTCATGGAGATCTCTGCATTCTCATGTTCATTGGAACATTGTTCATAATTGCCAAGACATTATAGGTTTTTAAAAAGGAGATGCTGGGCACTGGGGATGTGGCTAAATGGTAGAACACTTATTTAACATGCACAAGTTGCTAGGTTCAATCTCCAGCACCCCAAGGAAAAAAAGAGTGAATTGGTGGATTCAAAAAAGGAGATTCCACCATTTATAACACTAAATAGAAGAAGCCAGATGCAGAAATGCAATACTGCAGAACATCAATCATATATGAGATCGAAAAAAAGAGTTTGAATACCTAGAAAGAGAATACAGAAGTAGACAGGTAAGTGGAGAGAAATGGGGAAATATTGGTCAAAGGCACAAAGTCCCAGTTCTGTAATGTGAGTAAGTCTGGAGATTTAATGTGTAGGAGGACTATAGCTAATTGTACTATATCACATTCTGGAAATTTACTTAGATTTTAATTCCTTTGAATACACACAAACACAAACACACACACACACACACATACACAGATATTCTATCTAGTAACTGTGTAAAGAGACCTTAATTTGCTTGACTATAATTATCATTTCAGTATGTATACATATATCAACACAGCATAATATGCACTTTAAATATAAACAATAAAATTAAATAATTATTTTACAAAGAATCAGAAATTTTTAGTCAATCTGAATAAGAAATAGAGCATCGTTGGCCCTCAGGTTGTATTGATTAAGAAGATGAATTTTGATTTACCCATGATGTTATTTTTTCCATATTTTCAAATTTATTCAGTTGTTTACATGTCAAATTTGGAAATTGTCTAATAATGTCTCATAAAAATCAAGACTTCTGACTTAATTGAGACAATACTGAATGAACATAGCCTCATTATATAATTAACCAATGCTATTTTGTTACGGTTTGGATATAAAATATCCCCCAAAGTTTCATGTGCCAAAGACTTGGTTGCAAACTTGTGACACTCCTGGGAGGTGTTGGAACCTTTGGTGGCAGGGCCTAGTGGAAGGTAATTAGGTGATCGGAATTGTGCCCCTAAAGGGGATATGGAAACTACTCCCTATCTTTCTTTTTTATTTCTCAGCCTTTATAAGGTGAGAAGTTTGTAGAATCATGCTCTCCTCACCGTGCAGTACTGTGCCACCTGAGACCCAGAGCAAAACTCAAATCTCTGAAACCATGAGCCAAAATAAATCCTTTCTCCTTGTAAATTGATTCTTTCAGGTATTTTGTTACAGTAGCAGAAATCTGACTAACATATTTCCTACATAAAGAACATATTTCTTCATTTTGTCTTATATCCCCAACATTTTCCATATTCAACAACCAAGGATCAATTGCTATTTTCAGAAATACACACAATTTTTGTAGTTGCCATTGTTACAATGAGCCACTTCCTTCCCTTCTTACCTGCTTGTCTTCTGTATATGTTTGAATCAACACCAGGAGTAGGCTAAAATAATCTGACAAAAACAACCCTAATATCAACATTGAATGAACATAAAAAATGACTTTACAAATCAAAAGTAATATAAATTTTACAGTTCAATGTTGGATTAAAGTCAGAATGTTTTTGAGCTTATAAAATGATAGAGTTTATTGGCAATTTAAGCAAGTCTATGAAACTAACAGTTGCAATTGACTTACTATTAATTTCACCCTGTGATGATGTTCTTTTGAAATGAATAAAATATATGTGCATGATAAATTTATATAGGTCTTATATTTTGATTCATATTTCTATATGTCCCAAATGGACATTTACAACTAGGAAAAAAAAAATGGAACAGAATTTTTCATTATGTGGAAATAATAGTCATTATTAAGATTTTTCTTAAATAATATTTTTAGAGAGTATGCTAAAATTCTGAGATTTATTGAATCATTTCCCTGAGAATATTATTGATATAATAAAGAATGAATCAAACAACATTACCCTATGTAAATTTATGATTACACAAATGGTATGCCTTTACGCCATGTACAAACAGAGAAACAACATGTATCCCATTTGTTTACAATAAAAAAAAAAAAGAATACACGTGACTAAGTCTTATGAGGTAATATTTACAAATACAAACTTTGAAAATTATTGGATGTTAGCTTCATAGACTTTGTAGTGATATATGAAGGTAGTAACCAAGTAATGGATTATCAAGCATAGTCTTCCAGACCTTCTTGTATTATAGAACTTGTTTATTATTTTGTCTTCAAAGTTTATGAAAATAATATAAAATAACAGATTTTCAAAACAAAATGGGACCTTGGAAAAATGAAAGCAAGGAGAATATTCTTTTATTTCTTAAGATAAAATACTATCCAAACTGAAATTCTTGGTTTTCTTCTCTATAAAAACAATTTATATGTTTGAATTGTATATATATATATATTTATTTTTCTATCTCTCTATAGAGAGTGTTTATTAAATAACACTTTTTGAGATCTAAAATAAAATAATTAATCTACTTGCAGTTTTTGGTGAATGTTTTCAAAGAAACATTTAGCTTAAGATTTTGCTATTTTCTAGTAATGTGACAGAAATATTGAAAATTTCCAAGTAAAAGAGAAGAGAATAGAGTTAATGTCTGCTCATGCCAAAGTTACAAATTGTGTATCTGCAAGCAAGCTTTTCTGAGGATAGTAGGATCACTTTCCATTACACCAGGCTTGAATAACTAACATCCTATAAGACATTTTAAATGAGGAATTTAAAAGAGGACTTGCAAAATAATTTTAGCACAAACAGGAAAACATTTAATGGGATCTATTGAAGCAGTGTATGGAACAAGTCGAGCAATAAAAGATAATCGATGTCGCTGTTAGTCTAGTCTGTGTCCAAAAGATATTTTGAATAAGAAGTTCTTTTACCACTATACTTTGATCATATTTAGAGTTTTCTTTCTGTCAAACATTCTTAAATATTTTCTCTGAACCCAGTATATCATATATGTTTTCAGTGACAATTTTGAGAGCTATTTCCCAGAAGAAGTAAATCCCATGGAACAACCTTGAGAAAAATATTTTCCTTACTTCAAAGTTCATTTTTGGGTAATTTGTCTATGTAATTTCATCGGGATCAAAAAACCAGGGTCTTCTGATGAGGGTAACTTCCTGCTTGAGGAAAGTGCTTATGGACACAAGCGGGGAAACCAATCAGACAGACGCTTCTGTTCTCAGTGCTTCTAAGCAGGGGATCCAGTAGAAAAACAAGAACAGACACGTGGACAGAGGGGTCGCCAATCAATAATAGTGAGGAGTGCTTGGATAGGGGAGCAGTCAAGGAAAGGAGGAAATTCCACAGACCATAAAAAGATCGGCCAAAACTCCCCTACAGGATTCTTAACTCTGGGGCTCCTTCTCTTCAGAGAATCTATCTCTGTATCTCTATTGCTTTTACAATAAACTTATCTCCCTCATGCTTGCCATCTCTGTGTCCTGTTCTTCCGTTCTTGCTGAATGGAGACAACGAACCCAGCATCCTAGATGGTAATAGAAGGGATTCCAAAAATGTATATAATCAATATTTTATATATGTTTGTACACCCGGCGGGGTGGGACATGCCTGTAATCCCAGCAACTGGGGAGGCTGAGGCAGGAAGAATGCAAGTTGAAAGCTGGCCTCACCAATTCAGCAAGAACTTTCTTCAAACTGAAAAAACTAAAAACGCCTGGGGATGTTGTTCCATGGTTAAGCCCTCCTGGGCTCAGTCCGTGGTACCAAAAAATAAAATAAAACAACAGTAATAAAGAGTATTTTTGCACATTGTTCTTTGAGTAGCAGTATTTTATTCTACTGATTCTATTAAAGAGATGTAGGAATTGATATTAAAAAGGCAACTGCATTGGTTAAGCAAATTTAACATCATGGCATTCAGTAAAATATTAGAATAGGCAAATAATCATAAAGAAATGTGAATGTATTTTCATCTGTAATTAAACAAGATGGAGCCAACATTAAAACAAAAACTACCCCTCCTACCAGATGTGTGTGGTATAGTTGGCAATAGTGTATTCTCTTTTCAACATTTATAAAAATGTACACAATGCCTCTAGGCACATCCACAAAATAGCAAACAAAGAAAAATAAATGTGTTATTTTTAGTCAAGAAAAATGTGCCAAATTTGAGGTTTGTTTACATATTTGACTAAAAATAAATCATCTTAACTAAAACTGTCAAAAAGAGAGGAAAATGTGTCTTCTCATACCAAGGGAGAGAGCAGGAAACTTCAATTCAATGCCTGGAAATTAGTTGACTTTAGTTGACTAAATGTCAACTAATTTAAATATAGTTTAAATGAAAGAATGAGAAAAATGTGTGAGTGATAATAACAGCTAATAAAAGAAGTTGTTTATT
This sequence comes from Sciurus vulgaris, assembly GCF_902686455.1. Classification (NCBI taxonomy): domain Eukaryota; kingdom Metazoa; phylum Chordata; class Mammalia; order Rodentia; family Sciuridae; genus Sciurus; species Sciurus vulgaris. The sequence goes on along the minus strand of NC_136467.1, from coordinate 93,514,210 downwards.
ATAAACATAGGAAAATGTCACACAAATAGCAAATAATCTGGAAAATACTAATTTGACCTGATGAACATTTAGGTCTCAAACTCTAGAAGAAGCAGAAAGTGGACTGACTGTATCTGATCTTGATTATCACTAATAGGAAGGAACCATTTAATGAAACGAAGCGATATAGGCTCTAGAGAAAGTAACCATGACCTCATAAGTTAGTAATAAGGACAGAGTCCTGGAATTTAAAAGAAAACTATTATGAATAAAGAAAAAGAAGTATCTTGGCAGATTTTATGAATAAATTGTACTAATTCTACTAAAGAGGGCTGAAAGTCTCAAAAATGTCCTCCTTAGAGATAATGATAAAATGAAGAGTCAAGAACATAACATGTGAGTGGAGAGCACTAGAATATTTACTTTATTAAGGCATAATCAACAAATAATATATATTGAAGATATAAAGCATGATGATTCAAAATATGTATGCATTTTATAATGATCACCATATTCAGGTTAGTTGACATATCCATCACATCACCTATTCACCTTTGTGTATGTATGTGTGAACACTTAAGATATACTGTCTTAGCAAATTGAATTTATAATACAATACAGTACTATCGCCATGTTATTATTCATCTAATACTTAAGGGTTTACATATTTTGGTCAATATCTCCCCATCAACTATAGCCCCTATTAATTTTACTTCTTCTGATTCAGCTCATAAGTGAATTCATGTAGTATGTGTGTTTGTGTGACATTTGATTTAGTGTAATGCCCTTCAATTTCATTCACGTTGTCACAAATAATAGTATTTTCACACTTTTGGTGGGGATGTAAATTAGTACAGTCATTATGGAAAACAGTATAGAGATTCCTCAAAAAATTAAAAATTAACTGCTATGTATTTTAGCAATTCTACTCCTGAGTATATACATGCAATGGAAATGAAATCACTATCTCCAATAACTATGTACATTGTAGCATTTTTCATAACTGGCAAGACACAATAATTCTTTCACTTCTTCCCATTCTCAGAGCCTAGTATAGCCTAAGCAATGTGAGTATTCAAATGAAATTTAGAAAGAAGACAATGATAATCACTATCATAGCTGTTCTGTTTCTCAAATGTCCTGACAGATTTTCTACTTGGAGTTTGCCCTTCTTGACCATTTTGCAATACAATAGTAAATGAACACTTAGGTGCAATGATAGGAAAGGAAATCAGATAGGTCTTAAGTCAAATATTGTAGTCAATGATAAGCACTTACCTGTCATGTAAATAAATTTTAGGACTATCAGAATGTATAATATCAAACTGATTTTAATTTATCAAATGATTGCAATTCCTGTTTCTCATCATGGTACCATGATGTTTGTGCTATTTATTATCATGAAGGAAGAAAAAAATAATCAACTCAAGAAAGTACTTGCTGAATAGAAAAATTCACCTGAATTTATTCCTAGTAAAGATGATCAACTCATTTTTTGTTAAAAATTATTTTTATTCTGTAGTAAAATCGTGATCTGTTATTATGAAAGGTCAGTGGAAACACATGATATAAATGTGAATTTGTTTCACTTACATAAAAATAAAATAAAAATAAAAAATCTTGGTCATATACAATAAAACAAAATTATGTAAAGAACATTCATATAAGAGAAACCTGAATTCTTACCACAGCATTTGAGGGACACCAGAAATTATAAGTGTCCCCTGCCCAAGCAGACATTACTATCCTATTTCTAAACTAGAATGCACTTATGTGGAAGTAGGAAGGATTATAAGAGTGTACTGAAAATCAGAGCAAGCTTAACATATGTATAAGTACTAAAAGAGGTAAAATGAGGGCTATCTGGGTACATATGAATAATACTGAATGCATTGAAAACATTTTATAAATATTTTTCAATGAAGTATTTTTTTCAATGTACTCCATTTTTATTTTTATTTTTACAGAAAGTATTTTGATTCATTACACAAATGGGGTACAACTTTTCATTTCTATGGTTGTAAATTCTGTAGATTCACAACATTCATGTACTCATACATGTACATAGGGTAATGTTATTTGTCTCATTTCACTCTTTCCTTCCCCTGCCCCCCAGCCCTCCCCTCATTTCCCTATACATAATCCAAATGTTCCTCCATCTTCCCTCTACTGTCCTTCCCCCCAATTATGTACCAGTATCCACTTATCAGAGAAAACATTCAGCCTTTGGTATTTTGGGATTGGCTTATTTCACTTAGCATGATATTCTACAACCCATCCATTTACCTGCAAATGCCATAATTTTATTCTTCTTATGGCTCAATAATATTCCTTTGTATATATAATACCACAGTTTCTTTATCCATTCATCTATTGAAGGCACCTATGTTGGTTCCACAATCTAGCTATTGTGAATTGAACTGCTGTAAACACTGATGTGGCTGTGTTACTGTAGTATGCTGATTTTTAGTTCTTTGGACATAAACCAATGAGTGGAATTAGGTTAATTAGGTTAAATGGTGGGTATGGAGATACCTCAGAAAATTTGGAATGGAACAACCATATTTTAAAAATCTAAAGTCAATATCCTAGGGAGTATTGAAACATCGAAATATCTAAAAATGTCTTAATAGATCATGTAGAATTTCATTTTAAAAAAGCAAAATTTTAAAAAAGTTAGATAACTGTTTTGAAAATAAAATTCCACCCCTAAATGTAGTTCGTTGGTAGTTAAGGATAAACATTAAGAATGAAAGTAAGTGACTTTGACTGTATTCATGTGGATCAATGTATAGTTGAATGGTAATTTGCCAGTTTTTCAGTAGGGAATATTCTTTCTGACAACAATGATACGCATTCTCCATCCAAAATACCTTTTTTGAGGTAAATTGATTGCAGGGACATCAAATTGTCCCTTTAATGTTTCCTGGGTAAATAGAAAATAAATGCAAAGGAACCAAAGAAGGAAGGAAGCAGAAAAACAAGAAAGCAAGGAAGGAGGTTGGGGAGGATAAAGAGGACAGAAGAGGCAAAAATAAAAAAAAATCTAACTGTCACTTTATACAATCTTTAAACATTTGTACTCTCTCCTTGACATAGAGAACACTCTTCAGTACCAAGATTACCACTCACCCAGATTCATCTTGCTCTTTTTCTTAGAATGCATGCTGCTTGTTGACAACTTTCGTTTTAACGAGTCCCACTTTAGCATTCTGATTATGTATTGTTTCAGTTCTCTATTTCATTTTTAACAAATAATCATTTTCATTTTAACAAATAATCACAACTGGAGTGATTTAAATGCAAATTTATTGTTTAAAGGTCTATAAGTCAGACGTCCACAATGCATCTCGGCACTGCATTCAGATCAAAGCACTCTCAGGGTCGCATTCCTTTCTCAAGGCACTAAGCAAGATTAAAGTTCTTTTTCCCACTTCTAGAGTCTGCCCATCTTCTATGGTTCAAGGCCCCATTATTCCATTTAAAAATCAACAACAGCAGATCCAGTTTTTTTCACAATGACATCTTCTTTCCATGCCTCTTCCACTTTTAAGGACATTTATGACTGCTTTGGACCTACTCGACTAATCCAGGACAATTTCTGAATTTTAAGACTCGCTGATTGACAACCTTAATTCCATCTTTTATCTTAATTCTCTTTTGTAATATAATGTAACCTATGTATATGTTCCAGGTGTTAGTACATGGGCATCTTTTTTTTTTTTTTTCTTTTCAAAACTATGGATGGTTGGCTATACTCTGCATGCTTCATTTACCTTCTGTGATATATTCTACTTTGTTAATACTATTCATCAGGGTTCAGCCTAGATGCTCTTCCTATTGGCTTAAGAAATATTTTGATTCTCAAGTTATATGAAAAGTCAAATCTTTGTATACCTCTGTGTCCTCCACTGTCAGAATGCACAAGAATTCATCAAATGTATAGTATGCTTGCAACATGTAAATCCCTCATGAGAAATAACCACTTTTATCTCATATTTTATAATAAGTAAAGAGATCATACTGCATATATTAATTCCTACTATTATAGAATTCAAATAGTTTTCAAGGTTAGCTACATACCAAAATTATAAAGATGTATTGGAGATCTAGATGTTTCAGCCCTAAGATTTAGTGAATCATGATAGATGGAGATAGAACTCATATTTTCTAAAGTGCTCAAAATGTAATTCTAATGTATAACTAGCCCTAAGAATCCTGAATTACATTATGCATATAAATCTTCAAGTGGACTCTCTCTCTTCCATATACTTCAGTGATATTTTGTTAAAGGATATTGTGGGGGCAGGTGAGCTCAGCGAGACAGACATCATTACCCTATGTACATGTATGATTACACAAATGGTATGAATCTACATCGTGTACAATCATGGAAACAAAATGATGTACCCCATTTATGTACAATGAATCAAAATGCACTCTGTAAAAAATTAAAACATAAATAAATAATTAAAAAAAAAAAAAGAAAAGGAATCAGATCTCACCCTTGAAGAGAGGACATCGGGTCCTTGGTAAAACATTATCGTTGAAGGAGATGTACTGCTGTGCCATTCCTCCAAATGTGCAATCTGCCACATATCCCAATTTCCAAGAAGTTAACTACAAAAGCACATTTTTTAAATAATAAAATATGCAGTTGTTCATGTAACTACCAATGTTATCAGAGAGGCATTCCAAGTTCTGAAGGAAAATAAAAAACATGTTCATGTTGAATTTAAAAAAAAATGGAGATTGTGTTTAGAGAATTCCCCTCTTCATAAGAGGTTGGTTCTATATATTTTTGAATACAATGTTACTTGATATTTATATTCAACAATAATTATATTTCACTTGTGTAAATAGCCCTAGCACTTCTAAGTCAAAAATCAAAACATGTAAAGAATAATAATGAATCAAAACCAATAAGCTAAAAAGTCTTAAAAGTCCACAAACAACCTACCTTTTGATACTTTTTAAGCTTGGTATTAAAATAAAGGATCAGGAATGTTTTCATTATGTGTTTGCTGAATAGCTTTTTGTTACCATATGGCAGGTTCTGAATGTAGCCATTGGGATAAATATCATAAATGGTCATTGCCAAAGGAACTTAATGTTTTCATGACCTGAATTAAACCTTTTGTTGTACAGAATTGAGTAACACTTTTTCTTTAGGCTGAGTTTCTAAAACATGCGTGGTTGTATTAAATCTAACCTATATTTTACAGGGGTGCTAAGCTTCAAAGCAGGATTATTTCAAAAGTACTTTCATTGGCAATTATAAAATAAATTATTTATACAGCAGACTTTGCTTTTAAAAAGTCAATTGAGTGATAATATTTTAATCAGAAATGATTTTAGTTGCTAAGGACTATCTTCCTTAAGTAAGCCTAATAAACATATTTGACAATATCATAGATGCAATAGGAAAACACCACCAGCAGTGATTATATTCTCCCTCATGTTCACACATTAAGTAATGTCTAATAAAGTATCTATATTTTCTATGGTTTGTCAGAGAAAAGCATTATAAATTTGTACTGTGCCAACAGAAAAAAACATCATTGATAAGTTAGAGGAAACCTCTCTGATAGCATAGTTACATTTCAAAATACCTAACTAGAGTCAAGATACTACAATTTATATCAACTCTCCTGTGAAAAGCAAGATGCAGAATTTCTTCAATTGAAATATTATTTTTCCTGTGATTGTCACAAAGAAAATTAAGGAATTGAGAAAGATCAAGGAATAGAATAGCAAATAAAATTAAAACTATAAAAATAACTTGAATGCTGATTATGCAATGCCACAATATCTAAAGAAACTACTCAGAAATGTGGGACATGTGAGGATTTGCATTTAAAATCAGGTAATAATTATAAACAATTTGTAATATTTGCTGAAGAAATGGAGCAATTTTTGTGTTTCAGAGATTGTGGTTAACAATAGGTTTATACTGCTTTCATAAATGTGAAAGACAACAATTTGAATTTATAGGCAAATAGATGAAATGGTAATAATTTGTCTTATATAAACTACTGAAAGATTTTATTAATAGTACTCTACTAGTCTAGTTAAGTGTTTATGTATAAATCAATATCTGCTTGAATGAGTCTGAACCTGAGGAGCAGAAAACACTAAACTTGAATATACCTACTTACTGAAATGATTTGAAAGTAGAGAAGACATTTAAAATATTACAATATAATTCAGTGGGAAATATAACATTCATATCCAGTGGCAAAATTCTGATACCTGTGGGCATGGACTCTGATAATTTTATGAATATTCCAGGGATGATGATATTATACATTAAAAAAGATAAGCTTGAGGAAGAGAACACTCCCAACAGTAGAGTTATGAGAAATTTTTTTTTCTCTTGCCTCTAATGCTGTATACAAGACAATTGGCATACCTGTGGAGACAATCAAATTCACTATCACAATTTGGGAAATCATATGAAAAATTGAGGCTAATATTTGACTTTTAAATATTGTGAGAAAATAAAACTACCTTATATTATCAAATGATTCATTTAGATTAATTACTATATTCAGTCTGTAATCACTTCCTTAGTAGTAACAATATCTTCAAAATTAGAAATATACTCTACTTCGGAGACAATTTTTGATCCATATAACTTATTAGAGGTAGCTAAATAAACCTGAAATAAGATCTTCAATTGGGAGTTAAAATATTTAAAAGTAGCATCCCTTCTAACAAAAGTAAACAAATAACCTGAAAGTGATGCCTAAGTAAAATTTTCACCAAAATCTGAAGAATGCCAAGAGGATTCTAATTCTTTATTCTGAGGATATTGGTTTGTTAGAAACAGAAAGTTAGAAATGAAGAATCATAGGTAAAGGGTCAAGTGAATTCCAGCTATCCATAGGTAAGAATTTGTTTCTAAGTACCGACAAGGAAGGTGATATGAACTCTGGAGCTGAAATACTTTGCTTTGAATTCTGACTCTAGGACTTAAGCACAGTGGATGACTTCTAAGAATCTCTAAAGATTCCTACCTCCTTGTAGTCATGCCTTTGTGCAATTCACTTTTCTGAAAAGTGATCTGGACCTAATAACTTGAATCTAACCAATACAGTACAGCAAAGTGATGGAAGACCACTGCCATTATTAGAGTACAAAAAATTATAGCTGTCAGTCATCTTGCTAGTAGACCATCTCTATAGCCTTTTCCACTTATTTGTTTAAGCAAGCTGTCACAGAGAGTTCTACATACCAAGGAATCAGAGTTGACCCCAGTCAACATCAGCGTGCAAGGATATGAATTTCACAAACAACCATTTGTTGAATGTAGATGCAGATACTTCTCCAGTTGAGCCTATAATCCTTTAGCCAGCACCTTTAATATAGCCTCTTAAAACACCCTGAAGAAGAGAACTGACTTGAGAGGTGTCCATACTCCTGGCTCATACAAATTGTACAATAAAAATTTATGTATTAAGACCAAAGTTGTGTAAAAATTTGTAACAAAACTATAGATAACCAACATATTCAGTGTGACCATTAACAGATATCTCAGATATCTTAATTTCTCAGGCCTTCAGTGTTCACATTTATAAATAAGACTTAGCATTTAGCAAATATAATATGGAATATGGCAAGAGTCAGTAAATAATATGCATTCTCTCTTACTGATTCTAGAAAAAAAATGAGAAATAAGCCACAGTAAGGCAGACGTAGATAATTTTCCCTTAATACAGAAAATGTTGAAATTGAATCTCAAATATCATGACTTTATAGACAAATAGGCTTAAATTGCCAAGTTCCAGATAGAGCAGAATTCTGCAACCAGTACTACAAATCTAATAGTCCTATGGAAAACAAAGCAGTAATTATGTATTGGATGAAAATATTTGCAAGAGAAAGAAAGGAGAGGAAGAGTTTGACCCAAGCATGTGCATTTTTTTTTTTCTTTTTGAACTCATCAATTGTAGCAAGTCCTGCAGTATCAGAAGGTAGAAGAGAAGGAAGGGCTTCATGAGTTATGTTTACACATCTTCCTATTTTGAAACATTGAGAATATCAACAAGAGCTAGTAGAAGTAGTCATGGTAGTAGAAGTAATAGTAATAGAGGCCATAGTACTATAGATATTATTATCTAACTGATGAATTTGGTAAAACAAATTTGTAGAAATGACCACTTCAGTCTTTTTGTAGACAAAATGTAATAAACCTCAGTATCATTTCATGATTTCCCTTAACAAATTCTGCACACGTTAAGAAAACTTAATTTAAATTACTATGTAGATCTTCCTATAAACAAAGTATAGTCAATGAGTTTCAATTAATGCTTATTATATTTGCTAAAGTAATAAGTTAGTATTCTAATTTTTATGCATTTATTTTAACTACTGCCTCTGACTGCACTAAAGAAATCAAATTTCTGAGATTAATAGTCATTCGTTACAGAAGCAAGTTATGCTGTAAAGTGATAACACCAACATGCTGCCATCCTGTCGAAGTAGCCTGCCAGGATTCCCTCTGAAACCCATTATTCAAATTGCAATAAATGTTGACAGGCCATGTCAGACATAGAGATTGTTTGAGAATACTTATCAGTGACTTCTCATCTTTAAAGTTATATATTTGCTCAACTATGCTAAAACCGTCCAACTTTACTGGTTTTATAATTAAAGAGTAGCCCTAGTTAGAGAAAAATAAACAAATAGAAAATTTTCAGAAATTAGCATGGTATCAATATAGTATCAAGTAAGTCAGAGAAAGGAATATTAAGATGGTGGGTGGAGGGGAGAGATGCAAAATGGCAGAAGAGAGGAGGTTGTGTTACTGGTTGCTCCACGGCATGAAACCAAGAAAAGAGAGAGGCAACTTTTCCAAAAGGTGGGTGAACAAAGAATAAAGAAAGGTGTGTGGGGAGGACTTTACTGGAACCTAAAACTGGACATTCAAAGCAGACCAGGGACAAGGAGGTTGAATATAATAAAATAAGGAAAAGAATTCCCAGCAGCACAGCCACTGCCACAGCCAGACTGGAAGCTCCAGCTGGAGATCCCCCTGCGAGATAATAGAGGGATAAGAGAATTAAAGGAATCCACGTTTTGGGGAGGGCTGAGGCGTGTCTGGGTATGGAGCATTTAGAGTCCAAGGACATTGCCCAACAAACCTGGAGGTCGTGCTGCAGGATATCTCTGTGTGGGGAAAGAAGCGGCCTTCTCTTCGCATGGTGTGCTAAAGAACAAAGGAAGGAAACATTTTCAGCTGCAATGAAGGGGCTGACAAGAAGGAAGCTGATTTCTAGCAAACCCAAGTTTGGCCCAAAATACAGATTCAATGAACACATGATGCATGACATGAGTGTGCTTCAATGACCAGGAGAAAACCAAAAATGGAGAGAGGTTTACACAGGGGTCTGCAGGTCATGGAAACCACCCAGCTATACTCCTACTCCAATCTGACTGCTTGCAGGACCAGCTGGGAGAGATTCATCTGGCTGGGAACTCAGAAGGGCAGGGTGGGAGAAATTGTTTGGAGACTGAACCTGAGACCAGGAAACAAGGAATTTACAGGTGATGTAGGGGATTAAGAATTGGTTCCCCACCACAGAAGAGGTACCCAAAGGAGATCCTTGGGTAAAGCCTTCCAGTATGGACCAGCAATTACTGGGTGCTGGAGAGCCACTGATTTAAAATCTTCAGGCCAATTAGCATTCCATGAAGAGCCTGGAGCCCCCCTTAGCCTAAACCCTGCCTCCAGGATTCCACCTATGGGATGACCTCTCTCACTTCACTTCCGCAGTCCAGAGGGTGGAGCATCACATTTCAGGTGACCCCACCTAAAACTGCTAAGAGAAACTGAGAATATTTTGGCTTTCAATGGAAAGAATTCTTTACCTTTTCATCAAGACTTCTTTTCTTTTTAATTTTTTTTTATTGTTTTTCACTGTTTAATTCTGACCTTAGTGGTACATGGGTATTTATAAAGTCTCCTATTTTTTTTTTCCCCTTCTCATCTCTAGCATTTGTGAAGACAGTTATTTTACATGGATTAGTAGTTTGTGAACTAGGATGTTAAACTAGTATGTTTTAGTTTTGTTTTGTATTGTTTTATTTTTATTTATATTTTTATTTTTTTTAAATTTTGCTTCATATATATTTTCTCTCCTACCTGTTTCCCTTGATTTTTTCTTTTCTTCTGCTAACAACCAATCTTTATTTTTCTCTTTCACTCTACCTTTAAGTTTTTACTTCTGACTTGTCTCCTCCTCCCTCATACTCATCACATCCTATAGCACTTCTGTTCTTTCCCAGCCCACCATTCAAAAATGCAAACCCTTTTGCAAACTTGCTGTTTTTATTATAGGCAATAACTGATCATATAATTTCTGTTTATTGTGATAATTAACATTGTAGATGTCATAGTAGGAACTATTTGGTTTAATGCTGTAAATTGTTTTCATTGGTTGTTGTTATTGTCTCTCCCTAAACAGTGAGGTACAGGAAATTATGAAGGACACTGTAAGTCCACAGGATAGAAATTTTACAGTCTCAGATCCACACTGTTAGATGGGTAGACACACAAACAACATGAAAAAGCAAGGTAATAAATTGCCCCAAGGAAACCAAGATACTCCAGTAATAGAATCCAGTGACACCACAGTGAAAGAAATTTGAGAGGATTTTAGAATGTACATTGTTAAATTGATATGCAAAGCAAAGGATGATGTAAGAGAACAAATACAGGAAGCAAAATATCACTTCAATAAATAAAGGGATTCTGAAAAAAAAAAGAAAAGAAATTCTTGAAATGAAGGAAACAATAAACCAAATTTAAAATTCAACAATAGGCTAGACCACTTGGAAGATGGAACCTCAGGCAACAAAGATAAAATATATAATCTTGAAAATAGAATTGACCACTGAAAGAAGACATTAAAGAACCATGAACAGAAATTTCTAAGAACTATGGGATAACATGAAAAGACCAAATTTAAGTTTTATTGGGATAGACAAAGATGCAGCGATACAAGGAAAAGGAATGCACAATCTTTCCAATCGAATAATATCAGAAAATTTTCCAAACCTGAAAAATGAACTGGAAAATCAAATACAAAAAGTTTACAGGAACCCAAATGTGCAAAATTACAACATACCCACATCAAGGCACATTATAGTGAAAATATACAGAATACAGACTAAGGATACAGAATAAATGAGGAATTTTAAACACAGTGAAAGAAAAGTATCTGATTACACATAGGGGGAGCCAACAGAGATCTCAGTTGATTTCTCAATCCAACCATCAAAGCTAGGAGGTCCTGGAATAACATACACCAAGCTCTGAAAGAAAATGTATGTCAACCACGAATCCTACATCCAGCAAAATAAAGCTTCAGATTTGAAGGTGAAAAAGAACCTTTCATGAAAAACATAACTTGAATGCACAAGCAGAAAGCCTGCTCTTCAGAACATCCTCAAAAAAATGTTTCATGAAGATAAAATTTAAAAATGTGAAAACCAGTGAAGGGAAGAACTACACTAAATGAATAATCAGGCAAAGAAGAAATGAATTCAATTTAAAAACTAGAAATAAATCAAAATGACCAGGAACACAAATCATATCTCAATAATAACCTTGAACATTAGTGACCTAAGCTCATCAATCAAAAGACATAGGCTGGCAGATTGGATTAAAAATCAAGACCCAACAAAAATGCTGTCTCCAAGAGACTCACCTCATTGGCAAAGACATTCAATGACTGAAGGTGAAAGGATGGGGAAAAAAACATCACTCATATGGATCACATAAACAATGAGAGGTTTCTATTCTCATATCAGATAAAGTGGACTTCAAGTCGAAGTTAATCAGAAGAGATAAAGAAGAGATTTCATACTGCTTAAGGGAATTATATATCAACAAGACTTAACATTCATAAATATTTATGCCCCCAAAGTGGAGCATCTATGTACATCAAACAAATCCTTCTCAACTTCAAGAATCAAATAGACCACAACACAATAATACTGGATGACCTTAACATGCCTCTCTCACCACTGCATAGTTCTTAGAAACAAAAACTAAACAATGAAACTATAGAACTAAATAATATAATCAATAATTTAGACTTAAGACAAAGACATATATAGATTATTTAATTCATCAAGGAGAAAATACCTTTCTTCTCAGCAGCACATGAATTCCTCTCTAGAATAGACCATATCTTATGCCATAAGCAACTCTTACAAAATACAAAAAAAAAAAAAAAAAAGAGATAATACCCTGCATCCTATCAGATTATATGGAATGAAATTAGAAATCAATGAGAAAACAAAAAATAGAAGCTACTTTATCACCTAGAGACTAAATAATATGCTATTGAATGATGAATGTATAACACAAGAAATCAGGGAGGAACTTAGAGGTAAATGAGAAAAGTGATACAACATGAAAATCTCTGGGACACCATGAAGGCAGTGCTAACAGGAAAGTTCATTGCATTGAGATCATTCATTAAAAGAATAGAAAGTAAATGAATAAAAGACCTAACATTACATCTCAAAGCCATAAAAAAAGAAGAACAAATCAACACCAAGAGCAGTAGAAGACAGGAAATAATTAAAATCACAGCTGAAATAAATAAAATTGAAACAAAAGAAACAATTGAAAAAATGAAAAAACAAAAAACTGGTTCTTTAAAAAAATAAATTACATTGATAGACCCTTAGCCACGCTAGTGAAGAGAAAGAAAATTCAAATTACTAAAATTCTTGATGAAAGAGGAAAAATCACAATGAACACTACTGGAATACAGAAGATAATTAGAAGCTATTTTGAAAATTTATACCACAATAAAATAGAGTATCTCTAAGTCATCAACAAATTTATAGAGACATATGACCTACACAAACTGAACATACACAATTTGAACAGATCAATCTCAAGCAATGAAATAGAAGACATCATCAAAAGACTACCAACCAAGAAAAGTCCAGAACCAGACAAATTCTGAGCTGAGTTCTTCGAGATGTTCAAAGAAGAATTAATACCAACACTTCTCAAATCATACCATGAAATAGAAAACACGGGAACCCTTCCAAAATCATTCTTTGAAGCTAATATCACTCTGATACCAAAACCAAAGACACATCAAGGAAAGGAAACTTCAAATCATTATCCCTGTTGAACATAGATGTAAAAATTATCAATAAAATTCTGGCAAATCATATACAAAAACATATTAAAAAGATAATGTCCCACAATCAAGTGGGGTTCATCCCAGGGATGCAAGATTGGTTCAACATCCAGAAATCAATAAAAGTAATTCATCACATCAATATACTTAAAGAAAAGAATCATATGATCATCTCATTAAATGCAGGAAAAGCATTTGGCAAAATGCAGCAACTCTTCATATTCAAAATACTAGGAAAACTAGGGATGGTAGGAACACACTTCAACATTGTGAAAACTATCTATGCTAAACTTAAGACCAACATCATTCCAAATGGAGAAATATTAAAAACATTCCTTCTAAGAACAGAAAGAAGACAAGGATGCCCTCTTTCACCACTTTTATTCAACACTGTCCTTGAAACTCTAGCCAGAACTGTTAGTCAAAAGAGAGAAATTAAAGGGACACAAATAGGAAAAGAAGAATTCAAACTATTAACATTTGCTGATGACATGATTCTATATTTAGAAGATCCAAAAAATTCCACCCAAACATTATGGAATTAATAAATGAATTCAGCAATGTAGCAGGATATAAAATCAATACCCATAAATCAAATGTGTTCCTATACATCAATGTTGAATCCACTGAAAGAGAAATTAGGAAAACTACCCCATTCACAATAGCCTCAAAATAAATTTGGGAATCAATCTAATAAAAGAAAGTACAAGACATCTATAATGAAAACTACAGAACACTAAAGAAAGAAACTGAAAAAAACCTTAGAAGACGGAAGATTTCCCATGCTTTTGGATAGCCAGAATTAATATTGTCAAAATGACCATACAACCAAAAGCATTATACACATTTAATTAAATTCCTATTAAAATCCCACTGATATTCTTCATAGAAATAGAAAAAGCAATCATGAAATTCATTTGGAAAAATAGGAGACCCAAAATAGCTAAAGCAATCCTCAGCAAGAAAAATGAAGCAGGAGCATCACATTACCCAGTCTTAAATTATACTATAGAGCCATAGAAACAAAAGTGGAATATCATTGGCATCAAAACAGATACATTTACCAATAGTACAGAATAGAAGACACAGAGACAAACCCACATAAGTACAGTTATCTCATTCTAGACAAAGGCATCCAAAACATTCATTGGAGAAAAGATAGCCTCTTCAACAAATGGTGCTGGGAAAACTGGAAATCCATATGTAACATAATGAAATTAAATCCCTAATTCTCACCCTGCACAGAAATCAACTCAAAGTAGATCAAAGACTGAGGCACTAGAGCAGAGACCATGCACCTAACAGAAGAAAACATAGGGTCAAATCTCCACCATGTCAACTGAGGAACTGATTTCCTCAACAAGACTCCAAAAGGGCAAGAAATAAAATCAAGAATCAATAAATGGCATCGACTCAAACTAAAAAGTTTCTTGCCAACAAAGGAAACAATCAATAATATGAAGAGAGAGCAAACAGAATGGGAAAATATCTTTACCACACACACCTCGGACAGAGCATTCATCTCCAGGATATACAAAGAACTCAAAAGTTAACACCAAAAAAACCCAAATAATCTGATCAATAAATGGTCAAAAGAACTGAACAAACAATGCACAGAAGAAATACAATCAATCAAGAAGTATATGAAAAAATGTCCAACATCTCTAGCAATTAGAGAAATGCAAATCAAAACTACACTGATATACCATCTCACTCCAATCATAATGGCAATCAGCAGAATACAAGCAACAAAAAATGTCGGCTAGGATGTGGGGATAAAGGTACACATATACATTGCTGGTGGGACTGCAAATTGGTCTAACCATTATGGAAAGCTGTATGGAGATTCCTAAGAAAACTTGAAAAGGAACCACTCTTTGACCCAGTCATCCCACTCCTAGGTTCATACACAAAGGACTTAAAATCAGCATACTACAGTGATGCAACCATATCAGTGTTTATAGCAGCTCAATTCACAATAGCTAAGATATGGAACCAAACTAGGTGCCCTTCAACAGCTGAATGGATAAAAAAACTGTAGTATATATAAACAATGGAACATTACTCAGTCTTAAAGAAGAATGAAATTATTATATTTCCTGGTAAATGGATAGAAGTGAAGAATATTATGCTAAATGAAATAAGCCAATTCCAAAGAACCAAAGGTTGAATATTTTCTCTGAAATTCAGATCTAATTCATAATAAGAGGGAACTAGAGAATAATAGATTTACTTTTGGATTAGACAGAGGGGAATGAAGGGAGGGTAGGGGGCAAGGAGGTAGGAAAAATAATAGAATGAGTCAGACAGTATTACCCTATGTGCATACATGATATTTAATTTTTTTTATTAGTCATCTTTGCTAAGCTCATTGTGGTCACATAAAATACATAAAGAATTTTTATTTATTTATTCATTTTAAAATATTCTTTTAGAAGGCATTTCCATAAAATAAGGTTAATAAAACTCAAATAAACAATTCAAATATAGAAGAGAAAGTGAAAAACTCTTGAAAAGACTTTAAGTAGGACCCATAATAATGAGTAACTGTTGCAAAAACAAGGCCAATGCAAAAAGAGTTCAAAGAACTTAGAAATTTAACACCTCTCCAATTATTTCTCTAATTACCTCGCTAATTACAATTTACTGATGTAAAAACATACTTAGAAGAGATTAAAATATAAAAGGACATGTTTTCAATGCATTATAAATAACTTATCTTTGTCCAAACAGGAAAAAAGAAGTCAGTGACTGGAAGAAGGCCTTAAAAAGATGTTTGTCCTGTAAGTAACACTAGCATCCTCTAGAACTTGGCATATGACACTATGGTATGAACTGTAACAATGTCCACTCTAAAGGAGTCTGAATAAAAAGGGCACATAGAAAGTAGCCTAATGAATTGTCATACTTGAGAAAACTCTGAATGTCAACTCCACTCATGTTGATACAGGAACCCAGCCTATAATATTTAGTACTCACTGAGAGAAAGGAGGCTAATGAAGAGTGACTTTCAGTGTTACTCGAAGTCACAGATAGCTGGAGTTCTTCATAATGTCACAGGAAAAATGGCCATCTGAGTAAGTAAAGATGGGAGAGAACATAACATTTCTATCTAGGAAAAGACCTCATTATATTTGTGTACCAAAACAATATTACACATTCAACTTATTCATCTACACTGTGTCCCTAAGATGTGTGGACTTGGCAGGAATGTGGTTAAAGATGGTAAGTCTTTAGTATATGACACAGACTGACATCAGAATATTAATCACAAATACCTTCAACAGTCCTTTCAATGAGTGTGTCCTAGTACTTACCTAAATGTAAGATTAATCCATCGTATATTCTTTTTAATTTTGATGTTAATTAGTGCTTAGAATAATCCAGAATTTTTTATTTCCTTCTAGTTTGTATACCCTATTTCAGACATGATAAGGAATATATCCAAAAGTAGTTGCAAATTAGTCTTAGTTAACCAGAAACTATATTAAATCTTACATTACTTTGTAGTTGGAGAGGTTATAGTAAAAGCTAATCATGTTATCGAGTATTTCAAAAGGAATTTCAGAAACTTTCTGACAAACTTTAAAACACATATTTCAGTTAAAGTGTTAATGGAATTTATCAGTTGATTTTCTGATAATATGGACTACAACTTATTATATTTACATATTTTAATTTCTAATATATAGAACATTAAACATAGTTTGCTTCCTTATCAACTTATATAAAGAACATCTTTATTGTATTCCTATGGCAATTTTACATATAAATACAATTGGTAGTGCTTATGGCTGTCTTTTTTTAAAATAATTTTTTTTTCATTTTTTTCAAAATGAAAATTTTTTTTCATTTTTTTCAAAAGTAAATTCTAACATAATTTATTAATCTAAATAGATGCACATACCTGAGATAAAATAATATCTGAAATGAAATGTTCATTAAAATTCAATGGACTAACTTCTTTTAAGAATCAAAGAACAGACTGCATTTCATCCTGTTATAATGTTTACTGTTTTTTTTTTTAATGAATAGCATCTGTTAGGTGATTATGAGTCTTTTCAGATCTTTTCTAAGACTTATAGCCAAAAAAAATGCAATATATTTTATTTTCATGAATGTCTTTGGCAGTATATATCAATAGACAAGTATGTGGAAGGTACATTATAAGCTTCTGCAAAGATGAATTTGCATGGGTATTAATCAATGTTCCTCATTTCAAGCAACAGAAACTGATGCAGATTACTGAGACTAAAAAAGTCTCCAAGAGGGAACACAGATTATTCAGAAAACTGAGAACTCTACTTGCACCAGGACCACAGAGTGAATGTGACTAGCCCCACCAGGGTATGTAATAAATTCTAACCTACCTGGTTCTTGTGTCATTAAACTTTCTAAGTTTGGCTAACTAGCTCTTTCTTTCAAAGACCCATTTTCTGAGTGAGAAATGATGTGAGGTACCTTGATAAAGGGATATTACTAGCTTTAAAATAGCTTGTATAATAAAAGTATTGCTGCAAATTGGCACTAGCATTGTGTGCACCAGTATAGCAATGCCAGGTTGCACTAGTAGACTAAAGCCTAGAATTTCTGTGGCTTAACAAAACAAGCATTTGTTTTTACTTTTAACACACGCTGATGTGGTTATTGTGTGAAGATGTAAGAGGAGTCTGAATTTCTATATTTTCTCAAGTACTCAGACAACAGAAGCCTACCATCTATGATTGTTTTTCTGAAAGATGGGACATTCTTAGTCACCACACAAGAGAAAATTAAGATGGGCATTTGTGCATGGGTGTTTGTCTGCTTCAGTCTGGAAATACTTTGCATTATTCTTAATATTATTGGTCACAGGAGACTGTAACGAGGGATGGGAAGTACAGGGATGGGGGGGTATATGAACAGTTCAGTAAATACTTTTGTTAGTATCACAAATAATTTTACATTTTCTTTATCACAAAAATTTATCTTCTTGAATTGTAAGGACAATAAATTTGATTTTTTTCTCAACTGGATGTATTAAAGCATACATCCATGTTTAATGCTATTAGAAGGAGGTCTTTGGTAGTAAGAATTTTAGTTTTCCAATTGTTTCTTGATGTATATCTAGATAACTGATCTTTTCAATCTGCTAGTATAGTCTGAAGAATTGTGTGCAAGATTTAAAAAGTTATAGAACACAAGAGAGGAAATATTATTAACCTATTTTCAGATATTACAAATTCTATATATTAAAAGCATTTGCTTTTTAAGTGGTACTAATACACTTTTTTCTTAATGACTAACTTTAATCTGTTAATATCTACCTATTTAAACTGCATCTATCTGTAGATACAAATGTAATGGAAACAGAATAATGAAAAAAATACATAATATATTGAAGTCAAGGACATGCACATAAATAACCAAACAACATTTCAGACAGAAGACCATCATGAGATGGTTCTTTTCCTTCCCCCTCATTTTCACACTGTCTGTTCTATTCTAATTATATGTAGTATATACAAAAACTTAGATACACAAAAAAGAGAGCTTTTTAGGGAGAAAATAAATGTCTTTAAAAATTGAAATGCATAAAACAGAGGGATGAAATATCCAAATAAATAAATTGATCAGATGTAAATCAATTGAATTTAGTTTTTAAATTACTCTCAAATCTAAACATGACTACCTAATTGCAGTTTATATATATATATATATATACACGTACTCATGCATATATATATATATATGCACACACATGTACAATGTATGTACCATGGTATGTGTACCTATGTGTGTGCATGCATGTGTGTGTGTGTGTGTGTGTGTGTGTGTGTGTGTGAAGGTATTTAAAAAAAACAGCAGGGCTAGTGTATTTTAAAATAACTGCAAAGCGTTGTGATAAAATAACAGAGTATAGTTCTTTATTTAAAATTGTTTATGATCTAATAAAATTAATAAGATTTATAATATGATGTGATATAATGTGGAAGAGAATTAAGACTAAAAATGCATAAACTTTAGATAATAAACTTTAGATAACTTAATTCCCCGTGACTTGGACATAGATCTGTTAATGAGGCAAGAGGGGGCAGATAACTGTTTGGGGAAAGTTTGATCTACATCTTGGAAGAAAACTTTTGCCATATTTAAGACATAGGCATAATCTCTTGGAAGCTCATAAGCAAGAAAATGTCATGGAGTCAGATACATACTAGGAAGACATCTTTAACATCATGCACAATACTCAGAATAATCTTGCAGTGGGCTATTGAGATAGCTGGGCAAAAATGAGCTTGTGATACACTTCATAGATTACCAATGAATGAAAGGCATTGTTTGGGAGAAACAGATAAAAAGTGGAATTGACTATAGACAACTGAGTGTAAGGAATTCAGAACGTATTGTTTTTCAGAACTAATCCACTGGGAGTGTTGGGAACACAGTGTAGCCATAAGAATACAAAGTTTTGGGGTTAAGAATTCATGGAAAGAAGGAAGGAAGGATGTAGGGTGATAAGGCTATGAAATTCAGGTTTAAATACATCTATATGGTGAAGGTAGTTTATGTAATAGAAGATGTTGATTTCAAAGAATTTTGAAGTTTAGAAAAGTGAGAGAAGAATCTTCCATAGGACCAAAGGAAAGAATGTAATTTGGGGAAGATAAAGAAACTAAATAAAGAAGACATGGGACAAACAGTTACAGGATAGCATTCAATCTTTTCCATTGCTCTGTTAACTTGAGGAACTTAGCCTCCTCAAGTCATTTTTCTTGATCTGTGATAGTGAATAATTTTTAACATGCAGTACTGTCCTTAGAATTAGACATAATAAAAATGCAGAGATCTAAGCTGTCACTAGTACATACTATATACCACAGGTATTAATTTATAAGAAGAAATGTGGCTGGGGATGTAGCTCAGTGGTCAAGTGCTTGCCTACCTTGTACAAAGTCCTAGCACCACACAAACACACATAAAAGAAGAAAAAATAATGAGAAAAATACCTGTTTTAAAAGACACCCAAAACAAGTACGATTTAAGAAAGTGAAGGAAACATTGAAGTAAGTAAATGCAGACCAATTGCCAATTGATGAATTTGTACAACATTTCATAAAAGAGATGGAAGCAAAATGAACCCCACTTGATTTCAAGGGTCTTATATTTTCTCTCAATGTGGAAGTTGGAGAGAAACAACATGTTCAAAAAGAAAATAGAAACTTCATGAAAATAGAAGGAGGACCAATAGAGTTAAAGAAAAATCAGGGGAGAGAATAGGGGAAGGAAGGGGGAGACACTGGGAAATTAAATGGATCGGATTATGTTACATGCATATATGAATATGGCACAATGAATCCTATTAGTATGTCCAATCATAATGCACTAGTAAAAAATAAAAATGAGAAAAATGATGAAAGAGGAAGACAGCAAAGGATACAAAAATAAAAAGTGATTCCTTAGTAAATGTCATGGTAAAATTTATCTTTCAGATAAACTTGCAGTGAAGGAATAAATTGGATTGTGTCAAAAGTATTGAAGGACGTTTTGTTTTTGTTTTTGCTATGGGAGGTAAGAACAAGCTTACCTTTAAAATACTCATTTGAAAAGTGTTGAAAAATGCCAGGAGAAAAAGCTGTTAACTAAAGGAAATCAGCCTTATGTGAGGCAGAAAGACAGGATTCAGCACACAGAAAGATGCTTAGCACTGAAAAAATTAAAAATAAGCTTTTCTCAACAAAATAGTCCAATTTTTAAAAATGGAAAAATTATCTGAAAAGATAATTTTCAAAAGAAGATGTACCAATGACCAATGAGCATATAAAATATGTTCAACATCACTAATTATCAGGGAAATGCAAATTGAAATCACAATGAGATATCATTTGACCCCAGTAAAATGGCTATTATCAGAAGGACAGAAAATAACAAACGCTGACAAGGATGCAGAGAAAGGGAGACTTCCACACTCTGTTGATGGGAATGTAAATTAGCATAGCTATTATGGAAAACAGTATGGAGGTTCCACCAAAAACATAAATTAGGAATGCTATATGATCCAGCATTCTCACTACTGGGAATACAAGAAAAGGAAAGGAAATCAATATGTCAAAAAGACATCTTCACTCCCATGTGTGTAGCAGCATTGTTCACAATAGCCAAGATGTGGCTTATGTGGCTTTAGCTTAGGGGTCTACCAGTGTATGAAGGAATGAACAACGATTGGTATATATAAAGAAGGAAATATCATTCATCCATAAAAAGAGATGAAATTCTGCCATTTGCAGTAACATTGATGAGCCTGGGAGACACTAAGTGAAATAAGTCAGGCACAGAAAGGAAAACACTGCATGTTCTCACTTATGTGGAAGCTAAAATAAGTTGGTTAATAACAGGGAATAGAACAGAGATCTCCAGAGGCTTGGAAAAATAGGCAGGAGGTAAGATAAAGGGAGATTACATAATGGGTACCCAATACGATTAGATAGTAGGAATAATTCCTAGTGTTTAATGGCACAATAGAATGACTACAGTTAACAATATACTGTATTTTTCAAAATAAGACAGGATAAGTATTTCCACCTCAAAAGAACATGTAAGGTGATGGAAATGCTAATAACCCAGATTTGATTATTATGCATCATGCAAATGCAGTTAAATACATCAACATACCCTATAAATGTGTACAGTTATTTTCAGTAAAATTAACAAAATAAGCTGTGCTTCTTAAAACACAGCTTAGACACTGGCCTCAGACAGACCTGAGCTAAGTCTGTACAGTCATTCATCACATATGTGCCATCTTTAGTCATTTGCTATCTCTGGGTCAAATATTCTCATCCATAAGTTGGGAGGATAATATTAATATCCATGGCTATTTTAAGCATTACAGAACTAGTCTTTTAATAAATATTACTTTCTTCCCTTCCTTCCTTAATATAGAGAAGTAGAATAGTATGAAGAATTTGGAAAGCTGAAAAACAGCCTTCAACTTCTAGTTAAGTTTTGATGTTATCTCTGGGGAGCTCTTTGGAGTCTGGGGTGAGGACAGCAAAAAAAAAAAAAAAAGAGCTGAATAAAAAAAAAAAAAATCACCCAGATGTGTCAGGTTTCAGTTAAGTTTGAAAAATTTGAGAGTTCATTCAGATAGTGACTCACTAAATACAACCCTGGGTTCAATCTTACTAACAAAATCTTTATAATCCTAAGTAGATATCTAATTCTCTAAAGAGTTAAAAACTTAATGCATAAAACCCAGCAGTAGACTAGACCTGAAATAAGCCTGCTCAAAGAGTATGTAACCTACAGTATATTGCTTTCTGTGAGCTGTTACAGATAGACCCTCCAATAACCCTGAGGGATCCAAGTTTTCTTTCAAATCATGAGTTTTGCATCATTCATCATTTCTAAAGAGCACTGTGGCATCTCCCTGACCAGTGAGTCACTTATTCACTTACAGCTGGTTGACAGAATTTTGTGCTTGATCTTGAGGAATGAATGCTATTCAGAAAGAAAAGATGACTATTATTTTTTCTCTTTAATCCTTAAAGAGCTGAGATAACCAGAGGAAAAAATAATATTATTTAGGCATCTGTGAGTGCATGTAAGATGAAGTTTCCCCATGTTTAATGAGAAGATGTAGCACTCCCCATGAAGACAAGGTTTGCTCCTAGGCTGCTTATGCCCCCAAATTGTTTCATTAATATTAACCAAGGTTTGCAAATCTCCTCGGGCAAGCATATGCTGTAACTCAGAGAATAGAAGTACATAACTCACATAGTCTTCAAACTTATCTTTAGAACTTAGAGGAATAATGGGGAACAGAAATACTGTTTGGCAGGTAAGAGAAAGACTTTTCTGCCACTGGGAAAATGTTGCTTCTCTTCAGAGAAAAAGTGTTGCCTTATTTACAATTGTATAATACTGACACAGAAATTTGTAGCATACATTTCTTGCTCTAGAGGCTTACTTTTTAAAGGTAACCACTTTAGTATATGGCATTAGTTATTAAGAAAATACAAATTTATATTTTAATTTTATTTAATATGTTCTCTTTGAATATTCATGACTTTAAAACAAAAGCAAAGTTCATCTCTGCTGCAAACAGGCTAACACTGTTCTATCAATAGTCCTATCAAGCGTTTACTTTATTTAACCATGTAATTCTCATAAAAAATTATATGGGTTGGATACAATTAATTTATTTATTTTAAATATAAAAATATTTAGTATTGGTAAGGCAAATTAAATTTCTCAACTAAATATTCCTGGTGTCCCACACTGTAATCCCATTGACTCCAGAGGCTGAGGCAGGAGGATTGCAAGTTTGAAGTCAAGGCCAAACCAATGCCAAAAACAACTTGGCAAGACCCTGAATCAAAATTTTAAAAAAATTAAGAAGCCTGGAGATGTAGGTCAGTGGTAACCAGTCCCTGGGATAAAGCCACAGTACCAAAATGAAAAGAAAAAATATCAGTGAAACTTAAGGAAGAATTCAAATTCACAATCTTAACATATATTGTATATCAGATAAAGTATTTGTGGCAAATACATATAAACATTTTATCAAATACATTGAAACAAATGTATAACAGTCTTGTATACTATTATATGAAATACTGTCAAGTTGCTAATTCTTAAATTTTATTTTCTCCATGATTATTTCACTTTTTTAAGTGGTAGGTAAAGCAGACAGACATATCAAAAGGAAGATCTTGAATTTTTGGGAAAGGTAGGTATAGAACCTATTTTAAGAAAAAAATTAAAAGTATTTGGTATATAAAGTTTTAATGCATTGGGCTTGTTCCATTCAAATTAGAAGGAAGGTAAAAGATAAGCTTGCATTAACTAAGATAGTTACATTTTTAAGGAATCAAATTTAGATCCATGTTTGTCTCCTCTAAACAAAAGTTGATATCACTTCATGATTATAGATCAGATAGATTGCTAATTCTCACAGTCATTTCTATCCTAAAGTGAACTGATTTTATTATTTCCTAAAAGTATATATGTGTATATATATACATATATATATATATGTGTGTGTGTGTGTGTGTGTGTGTGTGTGTGTTTATGAATATACACTTATGTGTATGTGTTCATATATGTATGTAGTCTACAGACAGTTCCAAGTGCCAAAAGACTTGGAGCTACAGGCAGAAGCCGGAGATAATGGTGTATCCTACAAAAATGAAACACAAAGTCTGGGTCCATATTTGTATAACTCCAGAAATGATAATATCAGAGATGATTAAAAATGAGGAGTGACTCACACTAATTAAAAGCATAGGAATTTAATTTACTGTCAGGTATATTATTATTTTACAATGATATTCATCTTTAATTCAAGAATTGGGATGTTTGTGACAATATTCCAGGGTTTTTATTCACCCAAAAGAATTCATAGGAAAATTAAATTACAAGCAGTTTAATTAAAATTTAATAAAATTTTGATCAATACTAAATATTTGTAGGTGAGATGGAAAGTTTGAAATTTGAGCAAATTAATGAGATTAGTTCAATGGAGGATAATCTTATTTATTTAACAAATATTGATTAAACTCTTACTATGTTCAAGGAACTTATATTTTTATATCTATTACCTCACTTCAGAATATTGAATTCTTTGGTTTTTGTTTTAATTTTTTCACATTGTTTTACTTTCTCATTGTGCATTTCTAGACCTGGAGTGCTAATAGCGCTATTTTATCTGGTAATACCTCTACCTTGAAGTTATTAGTTCCACACTCAGAAGTTATTACTAAAGGTGTGCATTGGATATAATTGAGCAGGTGGGTGCAGGTCTGTGGGTTTTGAGGTACTGAGGATTAAAAAAGCCAGGATCTTGCACATATTAAGCAAGCACTTCACCACTGAGCTACATTCATAGGCCATTTTCATTTTATTTTGAGACAGGGTCTTGTTAAGGTGACTGGGCTGGCTTTGAACTTGTGACCCTCCTGTTTCAGCCTCTCAAGTAGTTGGGTTAGCAGATATGTACTACTTTGCTCAGGAAAAGTGGTCATTTTTTCCCTATGTATGTTTGAGTTCATCTGTAATATTTTCCCACTCAAATATTTCTTCCTTCCTTTTTATTTTATATTATACTTCATTTATTTACTGGTTTCAGGGTTTCTCTCTACTATATAGTTTTGTCTTGAACTCCTAGACTCAAGTGGCACAAGGTACTGCACTGGGCTTCTTCCCTCAAATCTTAAAACATTATCGTATCTTATTTCAGCCAAAAACTGTAAGTTAATCTTTCCAGAAACATGATGCCATGTTTACATGTCTTTGCTGTTGGTGAATGTGTACACATCTTCCAATTCTTACAGTTAGACAAATTCAAAAATTTCCTCCAAGTAAATGAAACATAATTTTCAGGGTTCACGTATACATCAATTGATTTGTAAAGAAGACCTGATTTACATATTGTTTTGTAGTATATCTAAGTTTATGTATGATCTAATTATCTTTGAGCACAATTAGACTTGTGTCTTAGAAAGTTTATCATAGCAGGTTTTTTTTTTTTTTTTCTTTTTCAAAGAAAAAAAGTAAATCTGAAGTCTGTGTAGCACCCTATTTGGTAATACTTTAAATATAAGGCATCATTTTTAAGAGGGTTGTACATCTTATGATTAGATAATCTATTGATTGCATCATTCTATCTTGCCTTGACACACAGTAATATATTACTCAGGGATATGTAAAACAACCATTCTGGGGGGAAAATGATCAAATAACAAAAGTTCAGGTGGTTGGAATTACATGGACATAGTCTGCACTCTGGAAAGGTAGCACTGAGTACACTGCCATCCTGGCTGGATGAGAGGTTCTGGGGATCAGCACAATTCAGGTGGAATATAGAGATTATAATCTCCCTGGGGAATCAAATGAAAAATAACTTTTTTGAGATTATGTACATTAGCAAATATCACTTTTATCAGTTCATATAGTTTTACACAACATTTGGATTTAGTTTGTCATAATTATAAATGCGTGGAGTAGTTTTCTCCCATTAAGTCCCCAGTACTTCCCTTTGCTCTCCCCGAAATAACTGTCAAACTAAATTGATTCAAGTATATCAGGACAAAATTTTAAAAAGAAAAAAAAATTAAAAATAAATAAAGGCAGGAATTTTCCCAACTTTGAGGAAAGATAAAATACAGAGTCAAAAAACCCATTGAATCCTGAACATGGTAAAGGTAAAGAAAACATACAAGGCACATTGAAGTTTGACTACTAAAATAAATAATAAAAAGCAAATATTAACAGTAATGAGAGGAAAAAAGACATCATACACAGTGGAACAATGATTTTATTTTATCAGAAACCATGGAGGCCAGGAGACAGTGGAGCAATATCTTGAAAATATGAAAGAAAAAAATTGTAAAATCCCATCAGCTCAACTCACAATATCTAAACTATGGAATCAACCTAGATGTCCTTCAACAGATGAATGGATAAAGAAAATATGACAGGACTGTGGATATAGCTCAGTTGGTAGAGTGCTTGCCTCTCAAGCACAAGGCCCTGGGTTCAATCGCCAGCACCACAAAAAAAAAAAAAAAAAAAAAAGAAAATATGATATATATCTACATATATATGATAAAATATTACTCATCTTTAAAGAAGAATGAAATTACGTCATTTGCTGGTTAATGGATGGAGTTGGAGAATATCATGCTAAGAGAAATAAGCCAAACCCAAAAAAACAAAGGCCAAATGTTTTCTCCGATGTGGTGATGCTAATTCACAATAAGGGGGTAGGGGTGGCACTAGGGAAGAACAGAGTTACTTTAGATTAGGTAGAGGGAAGTGAAGGGAGGGGAAGGGGTGTGGGAGTATGAAGGATAGTAGAGTGAAACAAGCATTATTACCTCATGTACATATATGACTGCATGACCAATGTGATTCTACGATATACACAGTCTGTAAAATGAGAAATTATACTCCATTTATGTATGATTTATCAAAATGCATAAATGCATTCTACTGTCATGTATAACTAATTAGAACAAATAAAACCTTTTTTAAAACCATCAGTAATAAAGATAAAATAAATTTTAAAAAATGTATCAGGACCCCCTCTTTTTTTTTTTTTTTTTTAGAAGTACTTGATTTTATTTTAACCTGGATCATAATTTTATTTTATTTTATTTTTTTTTTTATTGTAAACAAATGGGATACATGTTGTTTCTCTGTTTGTACATGGCGTAAAGGCATACCATTTGTGTAATCATAAATTTACATAGAGCAATGTTGTTTGATTCATTCTGTTATTTTTTTCCCTTCCCCCCACCCCTCCCACCCCTCTTTACCCTCTATTAAAAAAAAAAAAAAAAAAAAATGTATCAGGACAATGAAGAAAACAAAAAGAAAAGTAATGTGAATAGATAATGACTTGAAGTTCCATCATGGTAGGCATAGGTATTAGGGGCTTAAAAACCATGACAGACACACAAGTTGGGAGACAAAGGCAGAGTTACTGGCAAAGTTACATTGATTCTCTATACTACCTATTGAAACACCACTCAGCATATTGAAACACAAACTTCTTTCATAGTTTTTGTGAGTCAGGAGCCCTGACAGTTTACCTGGGTCCTCTGTAAGACTGCTATAAGATGTTGCACAGGACTGATTTCTCATTTGGAAACTTAAATGGGAAAAAATACACTTCCAAGTTTACTCAGGTGGTTGGCGGTATTCATTTTCTTGCAGCTGTAAGAAACTGCAGCTGGCTTCTTCAAAGACACCTATTTAGCATAAAGTAATCAGAGAAATTATATCCCACCAACTTTATCATATTCCATTGGTTAGAAGGAATCACTGATTCTGCCAAAACTCAAAAACAGGGAATTAATTGAGGGTGGAGCAATAAGGATAGTTGGAGCCACCCAAAGTCTATCTGCCTGAGAGAGCATGCAAATATTTGATTCTATAAAGAAATGACTACAGAATGGAAAATATGGACCTAGGCTAGCAGCAGCAAAATGTTTTATCTTTATTTTAAGAAGACTGTAAGGTTTTTGACAAAAAATTGGCATTCTCTGATTTTCCTTTCCCAAACTAACTTCGCATTTGTAAGTGATCATTGGACACTTACTTTATTCTTCCTACTGCATGATGAGGAAAACAGTTCCTAATTCAATTACAGGAATACTTATACAAAAGAGAAGCATAAAGAAATCACATAAGTCATGAATGCTTAATAGGAGTCAAGTCCTATGCATGCGCTTTAGTTTCTGCTATAGCCTTGTGAACTAAATATTACTATATCCTATTAAGTACAAGGGACTTGGGACAGAAATAAATTGTTTTGCCTGGTCTATAGGGCTAGTAAGAAATCATGCATAGATTTGAACACAGATTTTTCTCTCTTAACCACACTTCTTTTGAGCCAAGTTTTAATACCCATTAGCTTACTGTAGTTTCTGAATTCAATGTTTCTACCTCTTCCAAGCTAAGAAATAGAGAATGTTTTCTGAGAAATATCAAACTGCTTGAGTTATAACTGTATAACTGTCTCTAAACTTTCTTCAAATTGTATTGGAATTTAAAGAGCTCATAAATTATCAACTTCTATGATCCTGTGCCTATTTCAGATAGTATCTTGCCAACTACAAAAATTTGATCAATATAGATTGATAGGAACTTACTGAAACTTTAATTTAAATAATTTTAGCAATATTCAGATATTTGTTTTTTAACCATAAAATATATGAGTATATGATTTTTTTTCCCTCTTTGATGGGAAAGTACTTGATAAAGAAAGGAAATTTAGAAGGCTTTGTTTGTTTAATGACCCCATTTAGAAGTATTTTCAATATTTTTCATTATTGTCACTATAATACTAAATAATATATTTTTAAATATTAATAAATATTTGCATATTTGGATTCATTTTTTGCACATGTGTATTTATTATAGTCACTTTTGAAGAAAATGGTGAATATGATTATCATCCACATCATAAATGGCTGGAGCATAATCATTATAGTTAAGAAAGAAAATAACTAATATTTAATAAAGTTTTATTAGGAGCAAATATTGTGCTAATCTTGTTTCATTTATTATATTATT
Source organism: Sciurus vulgaris (assembly GCF_902686455.1). Lineage (NCBI taxonomy): Eukaryota > Metazoa > Chordata > Mammalia > Rodentia > Sciuridae > Sciurus > Sciurus vulgaris. Next base: position 93,484,997 of record NC_136467.1, on the reverse strand, counting down.
CAAATCTCTTGATTATTTCTGGAGCCAGTTAATATTGCTACTAATTAGTTTATATAAGTCAACATAGGTATATGTCAAGTAAAACATGTTGATTTAAAACATAATTCCTAGGTCTGGTACACTATCTATGGTGCACACACAGTATATAAGATTCATCAATACTAGTACAAATAAATTGAGTTTTCCATAATTTATTTTTGATTTAGGGCTTTATTCTATCTGAGGAAAGCATACTTAAGAGCTCTGAATAGTCTGCAGGGAACAGGTCAAAGATGTATGCTGAGTCTTTTCTACTGTGTCTTCCCATAGCATCCCACAGTGTTCACCACCAGCCCATGGAAACTTAATCCAACTGAGGCAGGATTGATTCTTAAACTTCTTTTCATTACAGTGGAGTTTCTATCACTATACCAGATCAAATGTTCATAAATGGAAAAGAAAACATTGCCCATTCTTGGACTAAACTGTAACTGATCATAATTACCCCTGCCCCATCAGCACAAAGTTATTAAATTCAGAGAATCTGACAAAATTATAGAAATACCCAAGGGCTCCTCTATGTGAACAGTAGACCTAGTGGGTGATGCAGGTCCAGTGCTTCTCCAAGTTTTTTATTCTAATTTTCTCTAATACATGTATAAAGAATTAGATATTGAAGATACAATTAATTGATAGAAAGCATCTCAATTTGCTTCCAACTTTGGTACCAAAGCAAAACGGCTTGAAATTTTTCAAAAAAGGCATAAAACGATCTCTAATCAATTTAATTTACATTTTTAACACTGAGAAAAATAACACTTGAAAAGTTCAATTCATACTTGAGCTCTTAATGCCCAGAAATCATTTTTGCATACATATGTCCCTTGACTTTTTTAATACTCAAAATGTTACCAGCAATTTTCCAAAATGTTAACAAAATTTAAATTTTATAGCTAGGGTATCTCCCTTTGTTTTAGGAAGTGAATATCATATCTTAAAATGTAAAAAATAAGTAATAAATAGTAATTTTGCTTTGTTTTTACTCAACAAATATTTATCAGACTTTTATTGAATCCAAAGTTTCTGACATGAGACAGCTTGAAAGCATAAATTTTAATTTAAATCATTAAAATATGTTAATCAATTCTTCTATATTTTATGTGAACCTCATAATTGAATGTTGTTGTTTTCTTCTGACCTCAATTAAGCAATGTGTCAGGAAGTCATAAGATTTCTATCTAATATGCAGTTATATGAATTTCAGAGGCAGACAATATATGTGTAGTTGAGAACTCTGCAAATGTTTTCCTCCATCCAAGTGATGTTAAACACCAATAAGTTCTAACCAACAGAACAGATTGTTTTTCTTTGGACTGCAAATTGCTATCATAAGGCATACTTTGTATTTCCAATGTTTTATTTTATTTTTACCTTTGAGGTCAAGAAATTTTTCTAGTCAAAGAACTTACTACAAACAAATATCATTACTTAGTGTCATGTGCCCTCATGTGCTTGGCTTATGAAGTGCATGGCTTGAAGTTATCCAATCAAATGCATGGCTTCATTCAAAGTCCCAATCCAACTGTATTTCCTGATGTTCAGAGTGTGTAACTTTATAGATATGGAAGAGAAATGTGTATATGTGTATGTGTGTATATATACCCAAATACAACTTTATATATGTGTATATGAACACACACACACACTCCAGGCAAAGTTCACAGTGGTTCAGATAGAATAACACACAACTAAATCATAAAAATTGCATTTGGAAATATTCATCATTTAGAACTGCTATCTGAAGAGAGACAGGCCATCCTACCATTCATTGGTTTCTGTTTCTCTACTTAAGTTGTGTAAGTAATACACTAACCACAGTACATATGAGTTACTGAAAATATTATTTCCTAAAACACCCCAATTTTACAGATTCAATCTTTGATTTTATTTTAACTAATTCACAGAGCTTGACAAAGGAGTACAGAAATTAATGTAAAGTTACTCTAATTTGATCAATATGATTGTAAGTGTGAAAGTATAGAAATATTCCTTTTCTTTTCATTTGGCAGCAGTCTCTCAACAGACTTTGTTATCTGTTGTTAGGAACATTCATTTTCTATCTTACATTCAAATTTCACTTAGGAATTCAATAACTATAGTGAATTTGTAACTTACATTTTGTTATTTATTTAGAGCAAGAAAAGTCTGAGTCACCCTGTGTTTTCAAACTAATGGGGATGATATGGTCATTGATTATTAGATTGCCATGGTATATTAAACATGAAATAACAATTTTCCTGGAAAAAGACTGATAATTCTAAATGATGAAGATAAAGACAATGATAACTATGATAGTGGTAGCAGTAAGGAAAAGGAGAGCTGCATTTTTCAGGATGTACTTTATGCCAGTCACTTTATGAGCTATTTCCCTTGCGCTATCTCACTGAATCTTCACAACAATGAAATATGTAATATTGCAGATGAAAAATCTGACTCAGAGGTGTTAACAGAGGATCCTTGGGATGAAACCTTGCTGAGATCAATATTCCAAGTTTGTCTAACTCACAGAAATTTTAAATTATACCAATTTCAAAATGGCTTTTTATCAATAGCTATATCACATCTTGTGAAACAGACAATGATCATTATCATGGATGCTTCTTTGTAACAAACATCTTCCTGTGATGGAACTGTCCACGGTCAATTTGCATGTATGCAGGCTGGAGCTTATAAGTGATAATAATGTTTTCTTAATCTAGATTTCATAAAGTAAAAAAGGAGCTAAGTATTAAGGGCAAGTATTCAGCTGAGTTTGAATCTTACATTCATTGCTATTTAACAGTGTGGTATTAGATCAGTTATGTATTCTGCTACACTATAATCTGTTAAAATCTAGCTATCATAAAACAGTTTACAATAAATTTTCTCAATTATTGAGATGCATTAAGCATTGAATTAGAAAAATTTTAAGTACTCATATATTACCTATTTTTGTTGTTTTATTTATTTGTATTTTTTTTTTTTATTTTAGTATTTTCCACATCAGTAGACATTGGATGGACAATCATTTGTAGTCAGCTTGCTGTTGTTTTTTCTTTCCACAACTCAAGAGTTTGCTGGCACCAATCAATAGCTAGAGGCTAGCATTAGAATAATGAAATAAAGAAACAAATCAATATTGCTTTATATCAAACAGCATAAAAAGACCAATTGCCTGCCCTCATTGACATATACAAGAAGAGAATAAAATAAAAAGAAGACAAATATCTTGATGTTTTTGAGTTTCTACACCATGAATTCTTAACTATAACATTTAAAATTTGATGAAAATGATGCAGAATAGTTATTAGCTATCACCACTATTTAGAAAATGCAGATAATCAGCTATTCTGTTCAAAAATTAATATAAAACAGGGAAAACTTAATCAAAAATTAATCATATGAATTATTCTTAATTAAAACTAATTATACTTCCAAAGTCATGTATTCTTTAATCAGAAAGATGCAGGCTTTAATATAAATAAGACATTGTTATGAACCAAACAATTAATATCCCACTGCTGACAAAAAGTTAAATTTCCCAATAATACGAATGAGCCATGTCCTAATATAATCAATCCTCTTAATGTTTCTCTACACCCTTATTTAATATCTGTAGACATTCTGCATTTTTTAGCTCTTGTCTGACACAGGTTACTGTCCAAATCTAGCCAAAGAACATAAACAACTCCAATTGCTCTCTCAGCAAACTATAAGAAATCTCAGAATAACAAAATCTCATATCTGATAAATATAACTTTACTAGAAAAATCTTCATATTCTTCAAAATTATTTAAGGATGTTGTTTATAAAGAATCATTTTAAGTGAACCCTGATGTTTCTAATAATGAGTGAATAGCTGAAAATGTTCTTTCATTTTACTCCTTTGAAAGTAATTTTTATTTACTGCCTACTATGTACCAACACAAAATATGTGTCTAACTAGTACCTACTGGTGAGCCCAGCAGTTTAATGCTCTGATCCATGACAATCAGATAATATAAGATAATCAATCTCAACAGTTTTCATCCAAACATATGACATGCAGTAAGGATAAAGTTTCACAGATAAGAGAGAGCAGGTCAACTTGGAAAGAAAAAACAAGCAAAAAAATGTTCAGTATTTCAAAAAGTTAAATGTGACTGGAGCAGTGGCCCATGCCTGTAATCCCAGTGGCTCTGGAGGCTGAGGCAAGAGTATCTCCCGTTCAAAGCCAGTCTCAGCAAAAGTGAGGCACTAAGCAACTCAGTGAGAACCTGTCTCTAAATAAAATACAAAATAGGACTGGGGATGTGGCTCAGTGGTCCAGTGCCCCTGATTTCAATCCTTGATTATCTCCCCTCACAAAATAGTTAAATGTCTGAGGCAGGAAATAGTGAAATATGAAGTTTCCTTAAAGATACAAAATGTTAAAGTGAGAAGATCTTTAGTTCCTTTCCAGTAGCAAAGAGAAGGCTAGTTCTTTTAAGGAATAGAATACCATGTCAGGTGTGTATTTTAGTAAAATTACGTTAACTTCAATGTAAAGAATGGACTTGAAACGAGAAAGAACAAAGGGGAAAATAAGCATTTAAAATTGTGATATTGAGTCAGAGAGGCTGATAATATGCATTCGGGCCCAAGGGTTATTGGAATGACCATTAAATAGTAAAGTTTTAGCAGGAAGGGCAAGAATAAAATTTTTTTTTGGCCTGGAAGATATAAATGATTTTCACCAGGAATGGAAATATAGAAAGAAAAGTAGTTTGTCAATGGTGTTGATGGTGGTTTTGATCTTGGTTTTGGGTGAATTCAAGGACAGTCTTAAAGATTGTATCACCCCTCACTGTCCAGCTTCTGTACTGAGACACTTTCATAGATGCATATTTGTGAAACCACAAGTAATTAAAAATGACTCTTCTATCTTTTTCAGTATCTCTTGAAGAACTTTGTTTGGTTTTGTTGGTTGCTTTTGTATTCTTTTTATTAACTATGTTTTGTGTCTTTTCACAACACTGTCCTGGTAACCACAGATTCAAGTATGCCCCTGGGTTGGTCCATTGCTGCAGGGGTCTTAGAGAACCTTGAATACATTGGTTGGTTTATTTATTCATCAACATTTAAACCTCAGGATAGAAGATGAGATAATGTGGAACTTGCTGTGTGGGTTTCAGAGGCTGAGAGAGCCCAAATGGAAAACAATGGAACTCTTCCTTGGAACTGGCTGTGATAAAAAGTGCCTGTTATGATCATAACCTACAAATTTTTCCCTGAACCCTCCTACCAGTTTCTGAAGACAAAACAATCTTCTCTGAAGATACTTGATAACAATTTCAAAAAACCAAAGCATGTGCTTTCAGTGCCCTGTGTCTTCAGATATATGGGGTCTAGTTTAGCTAGTGGATGAGTCGATTAATATGTTCACTCCAGTAACCAGGTAAGACCACCTCCTTGGGTACCACCTTATTCTTGGTAGCATGAACGCCACCATTCTATGTTCTTTGCTTCTTCATATTTTATGATGAATTCTCAGACAAACTCACATTTGGATATTCCTAATTTAAGAGTTCAATGTAAGGAGCATTTTTAGGTTTGAGGGTGACTGACAAAGATACCACTAAACATTTTCTTCAGATGAAGTCTTGCAATGGTCCTCTGCATCAGTAAACTCATCCCATTTACAGTTTGGATGCCTGTAACAAAGGTCAAGGGATGTTAGGCACTTTCAAAGCATGGGTTTCACCTAATCAATCTGAGGTACACCAGTGGGTGGCCTCAGGGATTATGCAAGAATGATTCCTGTGGTTTCCATCTGAACTGGTTTTCTTTCCTCTGCTCCTTCTTTGCCAAAAATGCCTGCTTATCCTGAGTGGCTTTAAGGGCTTAATAAGCCTTCCTCCTTTCCAGTAAATTTTCTAGAGCCAAAGGGATTTTTTTCTTTGCTCTTCCTCTGCTCTTTCCTGAAAATTTTTAGAAAAGACTACTGGACTATTAAATTCATTACCACGAGATACATCATCAAAACCTTTTTTTTCCCTACTGCTCTAGTTTTACTTATTGAATGGCAGTTCTGGAGGTTTTTACTAACCCTGCAAACATTCTCCTACATCCAGTCTGCAAAATTGTTCTCACTTTTACTATCACTGCAACTGCCCTGCAGATTTTATTATCTAGATAAACTGCTTTACTTTGGAAATTTTCTTCTCTCTCTCTCTTAATTGATTTTTCACACACACAAAAAACGAGTACAGGATTCTAGAATTGACTTCACTCTTTAGAAACCATTTACCTTCATCAGCTTTTATAAGAGTGATCAGATAGTTGGTCAGGAGTAGAAGCCATAGCAACAGATACCAGGATAGAAACTAATTGAGGTATTGGTACCAAAATAGAAAGGTAGATCAATGGTACAGAATAGAGGACACGGACACAAACCCAAATAAATACAATTTTCTCATACTAGACAAAGGTGCCAAAAATATGCAATGGAGAAAAGATAGCCTCTTCAACAAATGGTGCTGGGAGAATTGGAAATCCATATGCAACAGAATGAAACTAAACCCATATCTCTCACCATGCACGAAACTAAACTCAAAATGGATTAAGGACCTCGGAATCAGACCAGAGACCCTGCAGATTATAGAAGAAAAAGTAGGTCCAAATCTTCACCTTATTGGTCTAGGATCAGACTTCCTTAACAGGACTCCCATAGCACAAGAAATAAAAGCTAGAATCAACCACTGGGATAGATTCAAACTAAAAAGCTTTCTCTCAGCAAAGGAAACTATCAGCAATGCGAAGAAAGAGCCTACAGAGTGGGAGAATATCTTTGCCAATCATACTTCAGATAGAGCGCTAATCTCCAGAATCTATAAAGAACTCAAAAAACTCTACACGAAGAATACAAATAACCCAATCAACAAATGGGCTAAGGAAATGAATAGACACTTCACAGAAGAAGATCTACAGGCAATCAACAAACATATGGAAAAATGTTCAACATCTCTAGTAATAAGAGAAATGCAAATCAAAACTACCCTAAGATTCCATCTCACCCCAATTAGAATGGCGATTATCAAGAATACAAGCAACAACAGGTGTTGGCGAGGATGTGGGGAGAAAGGTACACTCATACACTGCTGGTGGGGCTGCAAATTAGTGCAGCCACTCTGGAAAGCAGTGTGGAGATTCCTTAGAAAACTCGGAATGGACCCTCCATTTGACCCAGCTATCCCACTCCTTGGCCTATACCCAAAGGACTTAAAATCAGCATACTACAGAGATACAGCCACATCAATGTTCATAGCTGCTCAATTCACAATAGCCAGACTGTGGAACCAACCTAGATGCCCTTCAATTGATGAGTGGATAAAGAAACTGTGGTATATATATACAATGGAATATTACTCAGCCATAAAGAATGATAAAATTATGGCATTTGCCGGCAAATGGATGAAATTGGAGAATATCATGCTAAGTGAGATAAGCCAATCTCAAAAAGCCAAGGGACGAATGATATCGCTAATAAGTGGAGGATGACACATAATGGGGGGGAGGGAAGGGTTAGTGTTAGGGTTAGAGTTAGGGTTAGGCAGGGGGGCAAGTATGGAGGAAGGAAGGACTGTATAGAGGGTAAAGAGGGGTGGGAGGGGTGGGGGGAAGGGAAAAAATAACAGAATGAATCAAACAACATTACTCTATGTAAATTTATGATTACACAAATGGTATGCCTTTGTGCCATGTACAAACAGAGAAACAACATGTATCCCATTTGTTTACAATAAAAAAAAAAAAGTTGTTTATGACAAAAAAAAAAAAAAAAAAAAAAAAACTAATTGAAAAAACTGCTCGAAAACTTTGTGAAGAACTTATTAATAATACGTCATCCTATATGTGTCCTCTGAAAAGGGACACTAAGAAAATATTCTGAAATGAACAAATTCCCTAGCAGTACCATCACAATAATGTTATTTCTAAGAGGAAAAAAAAAAAAAACCTACTAATAATGTCATGGTTAATCATAACAGGAATAGGCAAATGAACTGGCCCACTTACTTAACGGAATACTAAACACACAATTGAAGAATTTTGACACTGTTACAAATATAAATATTTGCACATCAAATGAAAATGAACAAGATTATGTAAGCAATGCATAATACTGATATATTAGATGGATAGACGATAAAGGTATATTCAAAGAGAAAATACATAAAAATGTAAAGACTGGACCTTTATATAATAAAATTGTGTCTGAGTTTGCCTTTTTACATTTTCTATGTTTGAAACAAATTTTTACCAGGATGAGCATTACTGTAAAACTAAAAATAAATCTAGCTTCAAAAATTTAAATTTTATCACATAATGTTAAAAATGTTTACAGGCTTGGAATGTAGCTCAGTGGTAGAGTTTGTAGAGTAGTAGAGTTACCTAACTAGCATGTAGCCCTGGATTTGATCCCCAACACCAAAAACAAAACAAAACAAAACAAAAAAAAAACCAATTATATAAAATCATCATCATGATTTTGTTGAAAACCTACATTATTTCTATTTCATAAGTGAAAAATGTTTTTTCAGATTCTGATAGAATTAAAACTACTATAATTTCAATGGTAAAATGACTTTAATATCTAAATTAGAAATTGATTCAGGAAATCAAAATGCTTCTGCTTTTTTTTACTTGTATTTCTACTACAAAAGCATATCTGAAAGAAATAAGTATACAGGTATGTAAAACCATCTATGTTAGAATTATATCTTAGTACTTTTTTAGTAGACCATTTGTAAGTAAATGTAAATATTCATCCAAATAAGAATAGCTGCACTCAATGAAATGTAATCCATCCATTAAACAAAATGATACTCAATATATACAGAAAGAACAGTATTCCACACTCTAATGTTGACCTACTGAAAGATCATAGGTACATTTTATTCTTATTGAGTACTACATGACAAGAATTTCTCAGGTAATTATTGATCTTCAAATTTATCTTGATGTCAGGTAATAAAATGCTTTCTATTTATCAACACACTGCAATTTATATGACCATTTTCCAATTTTTGACCAGTTAGAAAATACATACAAAGTCTCTATGCACACAGTCTCCATTAACCCTACAGTCAAGTTGCATGGATTAAAAAAAAACATTATATAAAATATTTTTCCATCTCCCTTCCCCTTAAAAAAAAAAAAAAAAAAAAAAAAAAAAGAAGAAGAAGAAGAGAAAGAAAGAAACATTATTGGGCACAGAAAAAAGAAAGCACATATTTTTCACTGGCAATATGAAAGGTTTGCAACATGATTCTTTCACTTAAGAAGTCTTAATTACACAGTAAGACCTTGATTTGTTTTCCATAGCAAAATACCATAGTGATTGGTATAATCAATAGAAGTGTATTATCTATTATCTCAATATTCCAGAGGATGGGAGTCTGAGATCAGTAAGCTAGTATGATTGACTACTGGTTGAGTTCTGGTGAGAATTCTCTCACTGGCTTGCAGATGGCTGCATCTTGCTATGGACACGTGATCTCTTCTTTGTGAAGGTACTGAAAGAGAGAAGCAAGGATAGCAAGTTCATTAATCTTTTCTTAGAAGGGCATTAATCCTGTCATGAGGTTCCTGCCCATATTATCTCATCTAACCCTAATTATCTTCCCCAAACACTGTCTACAAATGGGGATTAGAGCCTTAACATAGAAGTTTAGAGGGAATGTGAATGAATTCACAGCAGTCCTAAAGTCTAAAGTTTGTTTCTTTGTAAAATTGACTGTCTTGTATGTCAACTCTTTATTATGTATTTCTATGTTGAGCAAATATAGATTATTTCTATATTGAGCAAATAAAGGAACATATAATTAATGTTTTTAAAAAGCCATTTAAAATGTTATTTATTCATTATTCAAAAAATATTATATTCAAAAAGTGATATTTAAAGTGTGTAAATTTTTTGGTGAATTGTCAAATACCAGGTATGGAATAATTAGGTAATAAGTATAATTGTACTTAATTATGCAGTTTTGACATTAATGCAAATATATGCTTTTAATTCATGATTATGTAACACAAGGAATTAAAAAGTTTTAATTTATTAGCATAAAAAAGCAAATTTTATCATTATAAAGGTAGAAACCAAAAGTTGGAAATTGACTTTACTTTTCCTTAATCTATGGGCTTTAAGTATTAGTATAATTTCAGATGTAAATGAACAAATTTGATATTAAGGAAAAATTTAGCAGTCTCAAATGCATGATAAATTTTATAAACATGAGATTAAAATTACTGCTAGAAAAATTCTAAATCTTATTCATCTTATAGATGCATCTGAACAAATTTTGATTCTGTCTCATAGCCTATCCCCCATTATTCAAAAATGTTTTATTTATTCTTTAAACAGAACTTAGAGCAGAAGGGGGATGGTAAATAAAGAAGGAAAATTCTGTTTGCATATTTTATGTCTTAAATCAACTGTGATATATTTATTGGATTGCCTCTGTGTATGTCAGGAAGTCTATTTCCTAACCATCATCCATGAAACATGTTGCAAATATAATTTTCCACTTAGGGCATCACTGATTTTTAAGTAAGCTTCAGATTTTGAGAACTTACTCTGTGTAGCTCTCTTAGTACACATCTGTTTTCCTTTGTTTGTAGCTGCACAGGCTTTTCCAAGAACTAAAGTCCACATAGATAATCATGTGGGTTTCAAAAAAATCCAGTTCTCATGGTGGTCTTTCCCACTGGTGATCCAGAACCTACTACTCAAAGAGAAGTACTCATTGAAAATCCCATTAAAACAGCTTCAACTGTGAAGATTTCCTGTTGTGTAGGTATTGAAAGGCCCCAAGACTTTGAGGAGTGATGACAGAGCAGGTTACTCTTTAAATCCATCATGGTCTTAACTCAAAGTACACATAGGTGTACCATTTTAAAAACATAAGGAGACAGCTTAGAGCTTGAATAGTAGAGTAAGAAACAATAAAATAAAACTGCTCTAAAATTTTCCTATAAAGATATTTTAGAGTTGTAGAAAATCATACAAATGCTTATGTACGTGTATCCTAACACTTGGGAGCTGTGGAAATGTCACAGAATATGAGTGAGATATGCAGTACACCAATTAGTAAGGGTTTTAAAGAAACGGTCTCATGAGTGAGAATTGGAAGGCTTTAAGAGAGTATATTTTATCTTGGAGTACAATCTGGATTCATTAAATATTACTGACATCATGAGCGTATCTGTCTTTTCATTTTGTTCCACCATAATTTCCATTAAAGTGGGAGACAGCTGGTAGTCATTGGAATCCAATATGTTCAAGCCATGTAATCTTGTGAAATTTAACCTTTCAGAGAAATGGTTTCCTCAACTGTAAAATAAACTAGCAATGATTACTTTGTAAATTGTTATGAAAATTAACATAATAAATTGTTACTTTTGGCTGGGTACAGTGGCATGCACCCGGCGTCTAGGGAGGCTGAGGCAGTAAGATAGTGAGTACAAAGCCAGCCTCACCAAAAGCCAGGTGTTAAGCAACTTAGTAAGACCCCTTCTTTAAATAAAATACAAAGATCTGAGGATGAGGATGTCGTTCAGTGTCTGAGTGTACCTGGATTCAAAACACAGTATCCTCCACCAAAAAAAAAAAAAAAAAATATATATATATATATATATATTTGATTTCAACCTATGCTTTTAGAGTTAATTTTTTTATAATTTTCAGTGTGTAAGGGAGCAAAGAACTAGCTAATAAGGTAATGTTTGCAAAGTGTATATATATATTAAAAGTATATATATATTATATATATTAAAAGTATATATATATTAAAAGTATATATATAAAGTATATATATATTAAAAGTATATATATATATATATACACACACATATATATTACTTTTAGGGTTGGGGGCTAGTGTTACCTTTAGGGCTGTGACTCAGTGGCAGAGCACTTGACTGGCATGTGTGAGGAACTGGGTTTGATCCTCAACACCACATAAAAATAAACAAAAAAATAAAGGCATGCTGTCCATCTATAAATACAAAAATATTTTAAGAATTGTTACTTACATTGATGTGTTTATTTTCTATAAAGATAGGAAATTGACTAAATTGTTATGTTATTTAAAATAAATAAACTTATTTACATTCCATGCCATATTCTCTCCTCAAAAATAGTTGTAGTGTAAAATAAATGAAATAAAAATGTTTTAATATAATATGCTTTTTCTATTGGAGGAGGCTATCTTTTAACATTTATTATTGCCCTTAAAATTTTCTAATCTCTTACAAAAACAAAGCATTGTCTTTCAAACAGTCTACATTAATGTTGGGACTAATGACACGTTAACTAACTCAGGCTGACTCCTTACTTCCTGGATGGTGAGCAAGATCAAGGCCTCAAAGGTGGTTTCAAAAGTTAATGACGATAAATCTGACCACCATCAGGGATTGGTTAACAACAGTTCAGCAAATGTGATCAGCTCGTGCTTGCCATATAGTCCTACGGGACTCTCACCTGCGTGAACCCCCCTTTAAGCTGATTGGTTCCTGCCTAGCCTCCACCCTACATAAAAGCTGTGTGACTTCCTCAGTAAACGAGTTCCTGCTGTGACTGATCTCCCTGATTGTCCTCCACCCAGGGGCTGGATGCGGGTGGTCAGTTGGCCCTACCTTTCCCGTCTGACCTTGTTGGGGAGTGCTCCCTTCCCTTGTCGCTGGTTGAGAAGAGCAAGGGGGCCAAAGACCCCAACACATTAATATAATAATATTTACAAAATTATAATTAATGAACTATCTTGTTTCATTTGTACAAAAACATGGGACATTTTTATTTCAACCTATGCTTTTAAGAGTTAATTTTTTTTTATAATTTTCAGTGTGTAAGGGAGCAAAGAACTAGCTAATAAGGTAATGTTTGCAAAGTGTATGTATGCTCCTAGCTGAAGTTTTTATTCCTAGAGTTTGAAAAGTAATATATTAAGCATCTATAAATTAAGGGGTATGAACAGCTGGGATGGAATAAAATTTGTTTTGACCTTATTCTATTTTCTATCTTGGACCTTAAGAAACTCAGTTGTAGTGATATTCCCAAATCCATGTGGGTTTAAGAATGAACTCAAGAAAATACATGTGTATCAAAGAGACTGCAGTGCAGGGAGACAAGGATTTTTCAGGGTGACAGAATCTCTATTCTATCTGAATACATGGATACTAGAAGGCACTAAGACCATAAGAAACAGTTTCTGTCATCTTCAAATATAGGGAATAATTGCCCAACAGGGCTTTTCTGACTGTTGAAAAGACTAGTACAACCCAACTACCTCCCCCATAAAACAGCCTTATCATTTGAGTGCTCTGTGAAAACCAAAGGGACATGGTCTCCTTTTTGTTATCCAAACATCCCTTTCTTGCAACAGCCCTTCAGTGTTATCAATTCTAGTGGAAATGAAAACTGATCATATATAAGAATCAAATAGGAGACTACCATATGTAAATTGATAACATATATTTCACACTCTAAGCTTTGTATAATTTAATGGTAATTATCAAGAAAAATTATATTCAAAGCATTTACAATCTCATTTAACCTTTATAAAGTACCTAATAGATACAAAGCCTTATAGGAGTTATTAAGCCTAAATATTAGAGAAAGGTAAAGACAATATATTTCAAAAATGTGACTGATATTACAATTACAATTTTCTGCTGTTGGGAGTCACTGGGATTTATTAAATTATCCACTGGGAAAAAGAATTTACTGAAGTTAATGTGAATTTTAAAATTTTTTCTGTGTAAATATATTTTTTTTTCCATCTTTAGGAATTAGTGGTTATACTCAAAGTATAATGATGGATCATGCATATAGTTCAGTGGTATAGAACTTGTTAGGGTGTAAGAGGCCCTAGGTTTGATCCCCAGTAAAGAAAAAATATATATACAATATATGCACATAATACATGTATACATACACATACATGTATATTTGTTAAAAACTTTTCCTATAAAAATTTTCAGAATAATAGTCCCTCTAAAATATATGTATGTGTCCCTCTAAAATATATGTATATATATACACATATATATATCAGTATTATATGCCTATGTATACCAATCTTGGGTTACATTAATTTATTATGGATTAATTTTCTTTAATAAAGGATTGTCTTTCAATAATTATGTAGTTTCTATGTACCACTCAATTACATTAGAAGAAGAAGAAAGACATCATAAGAAATCTTGGGATTTTTGTATTGAAAAAAATTTTTAGAAGGTATTTTAATATGTTTCTTGTAATTTGTAATATTATATCTTGTTTGTAATGTGTTATATACCTTCAGAATTCAAGAGTAAAAACACTGGACATGAGGAATTTATTTTTTTAGTCAGGCCTGTGAATTTAAACTAATGAAACTAAAATTGTTCTGTGAATATGCTTAGTTTCACAAAATGTCCAAATGTTGACATGCTTAAATCTTATAAAACATACAATTCCATCCATAAATTTCCCCACTGAGCACATTTTAAAGAGCAGAAATTGGAAATAAGAATCCAAGTCAGGATCATCATTTGTTGCCTGCAGTCTATAATAGATAAAAAGGAACTCTAGTGCCCAGCACTTTGCTAGGTCCTGAATATTCTTCTCTACAATATTTTAATACAACAAGCATGAGATTGACCATGTATTCTTTTAACTAATTTTCAAATTTGAAGCGTCAGGGACCAAATAAGCACCGGTGGCAGCATCAGTAGTGAATAGAACCCTCCAAATGAGCCCTACAGTTTAGTAAATTACCAATACAATTCTCCATAACACTACTATGAAGTTAGCTGAGAAACAAGAGATTCCAAGGATAGGTCGTTCTACTGATTGACAAGGAACTTCACACAACTACATATGTCATGGGATTCTCTGTAATTAGTAAGAGCCTCCACCCCATCTATATTTGGCTTCTCCCAGAAAGGACAGCCCTTGTTTTCAGAGCCTCTTTTATGAACTAATGACTCTGATCATTTGCTATTTCTGAGGTATTACCAAAAGCTACACCTTGGCTTTTTTTTTTTTCTTTTTAAGAGTCTACGTTTCTGATAGTGGATCTCTTAATTTTTTAAATGTTTGCAATTTGACAGGTTGAGATTTTTGCAAATCACCCAAATGTGTTTTCTTTTTATTTAATGTCTTCCCCTAATTACCTCTTTTCATCTTGCAATTTCCTGTAAGCATCAAAAATAAATAACGCCTGCAACTTCAACATTTTGGTTGGAAATTTCCTCAGTTAAATGTACATTTTTATTATTTATGAATTCTACTTTCCATGTAACTGCAGGACACAACTGGGCTAAGATTCTGCTACTATATAACAATAATCTATTTCTTCTAGTTTCCAATAACATGCTCTTCATTTTCTCCTGAACTTTCAACAAGAACACTTTTAACATCCATTTATTCACTATGTATGAATGATAATTTAGAAATTATCCAAAGTAATATACATTTTCTCTATCATGCTTTTCATTTGTTTCTGTGTCTTCACTAGCAGAATAATTAACATCCATATTTCAAATAACAATGTGTTGATAACCGCCTTAGCATTTTCTAATTATTTTCTCCTCACCCTCATTTTTCCAGCCTCTGTTCAATATCAAATTCAAAAAACTATTTCCCCATTTTAGGATATTTCTCACAGTAGCACCAAGCAAAATCTGTATTAATATTTCATTGCTGCCATAACAAATTAACACAAATCAAGATGCTTATCACAAATTTATTATTTTATAGTTAAGAAGCTCTGAAGTCTAACAGGAGCCTCACAGGCTAAAGTAAGGATTCCTGTAGGATCTACTTAGAAATTTTTTCTTAGCTTTTACAGCTTCTAAAGGCTACTTGCTTTCATTAGCTGGATCATGGCCCCTTTTATCCATTTTCAAAGTCATCAACATCCGGCCAAGTAGTTCTCATGATCCTACCTCTCTGTTTCTCTCTCTCTCAAGTTTGTTCTACATTTAAAGATTCTAGTATTTACATTGTTTCATCCAGATAATTCAGAATAATTTCCCTGTATTAAGGTAAAAAATGAATAGCAATTTCAGTTTGTATTACAAATTTAATTCCTTTTTGTCATGAAATGAATATATTAAAATGTTTCCTGGATTAGGATGTAGATGTTCGACAGTATACACAGGGATTTAGGGGCATTATTCTAACTACTATATCTGGAGTCATTAGTTCAAGAATATTCAAGTCACAAGGCACTACAGAATCCATCAATTCTATGCCAGGGATGACATAGATTTTGCCCAACTCTATAGGAAACTGGTGGGCAGTTAGCAGGATGAGGTCTATGAAAAACTCCTTTGTAAACCCTAATAGAACATCTATCATTATTTCCTAACAACATCAAGCTTAGGCACCTTGTCTGGAAGCCAGTCAAATCTTTCATTTGCTACTGGGTAAGTAGAGTATTCAAGCCAGTGTAACAAATCCCCACCATGATAGAATGCACCAGAGTAAGATGCCAATTAGATAATTAAGTCATGGTTTGCGGTTTTTTATACAAATGCTGTCCAGATCTATATTCTATGATATTTGATTTCTATAAGAAATAATTATCAGTGGCCTAATTTTCTGGTTTTAGTGGCTAAAAATGACACAGGTCCAACTTAATTTAGGAAATCCAATTCTCTTTATATCAGGGACCAACATGTTGATATTACTGACCTAATGCTTGGCAAAGCTCTAACTGGGAGTATACCAATGTATTATGTAAGTAACAGCATAATCCTCATAACCATTTATGAACTGATTTGTTTTTATTAAATGCACACACATGCATATTTTTCCATTCCCATTACTTTTTAGATTATATAAAAAGACAAGTGCAGTTACTTTCTAGTTGTAATATGATGTTTCATGATCAGGAAACATATCTCCTTCACATATCATTAGAGACATACAATGTTGAGAATCTCTGATTTTAAAGTACTAAACTTCTGTATCTCTCTTTTAAGGAAAAATATCTGTGGGGATATTGTGCCTGCAGTTCAGAATTTGGCTTCTTCTATACTCACACAATTCCACTGATCTTAGATTAAATTATTATTCACAACTCTCACACAAGCATGTGTCTCAGTCAATTCCCAATATGTACTGTGAACCAAGATATGTAGTTGTGCAGGAAACTCCCCCAAGAACTCCATATATTAGTGAGTACTCATCAGTGCTTTTCTTGAAGTAGTTGTTATAGTCCTTGATGGTACAGCCATGGAAAGTGTGTTAGTGTTTGTTTCTTGTCTATTGTTTACCTATAAGTCAGTTGACACTTGAAGCAGTTAATGTTGGAGGTAAGAAAAACATGTTTCTCTGTTATTTCATTTTCTGTTTTTCTTTCCTTGACCTAAACAGAGAAGCATTCAAATCTTAAATGTGAAGCTGTTCTCCAAAATCTCTCCTGGAGAATTCCCCAAAACCAAATGAAAGGAAGATCCTTAAATCCTCAAATATGGACATGAAATGAAAATACTGTTTCTTTTTCCTTTAATGTCTTTACTAATTGTCATTTTGACATATAACCTCAAGATTGTAAGTATGCATTATATTAATAGTGACAAATACATTTTTGGTATGCTAAACCCTCACTATAAAGAAAAATAATTTAATCAGTTTGCTAGTAGATACTATTTTTCTAAATGACATCAGTAAATGAAAAGGAAAAGAATGTATTTACATACATAATTAATTTTATAGTTTAGGATACCTGAAATCCAGTTATAGATTTGAAGGAAACACGTGCTTTATGCCATTACTAAGGAAACCATATGAATAGATGCAGCTTAACAGTATATTGACATATTATTCAGAATACAATAATTTTCTTATCTGCTAATTCCTATAATATTTACAATGATGAAAAGCTCTAAAGCTAATATTAATTTCAGTTGGAAGAGAAAGAAATTGATGATGCCGTATCAGATACTTTAACAAAAATAAATAAGTTGGGATCAAGATTTATATCTGTCTTCTTCAGTGCCAAATGTAAAAATTAAAGTTGTTTTAGATCAGCTTTACAAACTGTGTGAAAATTAGTTTAAAACTTTCAGGCATTAAAAAACAGAAAACAAGAAGCAGATGGGCCTACACTTCTTTAGAGAAGAGCTGTCTGTTTCTCCTTATGATCAACAGAAAAGCAAGAAAGGAAAATGGAACAGAACACCCAAGATTTCACACGATTGCTACACATTGCCATTTATTCATTAGATAGATAAATATATTCATATTAGAACATTCACTCTTATTCAATATGTTCATATCATCATTATTAAGAGCTTAATTTTTATATCTGATTGAATTTGTTTAGTTTATATTTAAATTATCCAGGGTGAATATTAACCTGCATTTTGCTGATAGTCTAAGTTTTATAATATATTTATGGTAAAATCTATATTGTAATAAATATAAGAATCACTCAAAATACTCACCACATACTATTTAGTTTTACTTTATTATGCCCCTTATAAAAATTGTGAAACTCTATTTTTACCAGCAATCTCTCATCTCCAGTGCTCTAAGTTCCTTATTGTGGTGGAAACACCTAATTGTCCTCAATATTGATGAAAAACTTTTGGTAAGGGTATCCAATATGAGGGAAATTGATACTGAAACCAAAAATTTTAAATTAATGGAATTGTGAAATAAACAAAAATAATTTTGAAGATTTATGAATTTTTTATTCTTCCAGTATGGCTACAATGGACTAAGTCCATGCAGGTAGTAAATATAGATGTGCTCTGCACTCAGTAAAGACTTGCTCTCCATTCCCCAGCGCACTCATACAAGCTGCAGGAACACATCATATCATCCTCTAGTTCCTGGGTCATCACTGGCATGATATTTCCCAGATCACATTTCTTTTGCAGCTTTCTTCATGCTGACAGCTTATGCAATTTTCTCAATCTCATCCTGGTGTACTATCCCACTGACAAAGTACATATGTTCCTGAGACATTTATAAAACACGTTAATGTCAAAAAATCATACTTCTCTCATTGAATTATATTACAATAACATTTTCTTATAGGAGCAATGATTTTATTTCAAGCTAAAATGTTCACTTTACATTTTTACTACTTCATGTCAGAAGATTTTGATCACTGCTAATAGACATGTATCTTTCCACATACTGTATCTTTCAAGAAACTATCATTACCTTATTGGAGATTTTACTATTCCCATGTAAATATCCCTATTATTTTCTGCAATAAACTGGAATTTATAAATGTGTACATTACTAACTCTTTCTAATTACATTTTCCCCAAAAGCTCTAATACTTTCTTTAATCTCTCAAATCTGTTTTCCTCCCTTTCCTCTGTTTACATTGCTTTGCTCAGAAACTCACAATCCCCTTTTTTGCATGAATGCAATAGCTTGCTAACTGATTTCTAGCCTTCAACCTTACCAAGTTTCCAACTTAATATGTCTTCTAAAGTGGGTTTTTGAAACACACAAAGCACTTTGATTTGATACCATATTTAAAGCTTTCTATTTAGCCATCATAGTGTCTTCTATATTGTGTTTCATAGGATGTCAACTGAAATACAGATTGGGATTAGGAGGAGAGATACAAAAGTTGCCGGTACAAATAAGCTTAGGAAGTTGTAGCTATAACTGTTTTCTTTACTGTATTCCTGTCAGAATATTTTGAAGTTACAGGCATTTTGCATATACAAGAAGATAGAATGGCATGCGGTGTTTCTGTTCATAAATTCTGGGGCATAGACAGGGAGGAGCATAAATGGCTATGAACACAATCTGAAAAATGCTGGGTCGATGGAATAATTTCAAACTCTCATGTGTGGCAATATGAGGGCTTTTAATTCTGGCTACCTCTGAAACCTGGCTGGTCAACTCTGCCCTTTGTGGTGATTCCTGATGCACTTGCAGGATCCCCATTTTGACCGTGCCTGCTGTTATACTTGCCGACCAGTCTCCATCCTGGGAAAACTTGTGTCCCACTCCTTGCAATCAGCTTGAGACTCACTCTCTTTAATCCAGTGTTTCCACCTTCTGTTCCCTGGATCATTTGAGAAATCTCCAGATCCCTACAAATGAGGTCCTGATACGTTTTCATAGCTATCATTGATTCTGAGAGAATGGTTGTACCGAGAAATATTGTTCAGATTTTCCAAACAGGGTTCACTGCAGCACTGGGGCAGGGTGCTCACTGAGGTTCTATTACAGCATCCTTCACACTACAGTGTGTCTGCCTGCAGGTTTTATCACTAAATCAGAGCTATTATTGTTGGAGTCTGTATTTTTGTATAATATTACTAATCTGATATAGAGTCTGTATTCAGTAAGTATTTATTGAATAGAAAAAAAATTGGTCTAACATTGGATTTTAAGTTCCTGTAGAGATGGACAATTTATGTGTTTGTTATTTTGTGTTATAATAGAAAAGCAAAAAATTCACACTTGCAGATAATTGCTATCATCATGAATATAAGATGATTTTAAACAGGAAAATTAGAAAGAAAACATCATTAAAATTTTGAGAACTGCATGAGTAGAAACTACATCTTTTGTATTTGAGATAAAAATATAAAGAAGACAAACCTGGGAGGCCTGAATTAATAATCATAAGTGCTGAAACACTATAAATCATTTGAGCTTTGTAAAGATAGATTAAACAAAAACTCAGAAACTTGTGTAACAGTCTTTAGCATAATGAGATGAAAATCACTGTATGGAAGATTATGTATGAAATAAATGATTTCTTTTGCCAAAAGCACAGAGTACATTTAGGGGAACAGCTAGTAACAGAAAAGGCCAGGAAAAATAATTGTCAAAGAGCAAAAGAGAAAATTGACTCTACCTGTTAAAAACGAGTCTGTGGATAACTCATCAATACTTGGAGCAACACTCTTTAAAATCCACTTACATAAAGCAACAGCAAAAACCAATCAGCAATATTTAAGTAAAGGTAAAAATCTGTCATACTAATTAAGATAAAATTGATATCAATACACAGATCAACAAACAAGTAGTGTGCACATAACCCAGTTCAACAATAATAAACATTTAATGTCCATCAAAATTCTATTCTTTTCTTCATCCCTTTTAGCAAAATCCTACTTTTGTTGGGGTGGCACTGTGTTGCACCTACAAATATTCCAGCTTCTTTAGCATAACCAAGTTGTGGCCAATAAAATACACATGGAAATTTTGGACCAAACTTCCTCCTATTAGGAGCTGAATTCAACTTTCTGCCATTCATGAAGACATGATGGCTGGAACTGCAGGGACAACCAATAACAATGAGGTGGCCTTGAGGTTGGAAGACATTTGTCAAATATGACAGAGCAAGGTTAGATAATCCAGGTGTTAAGGAATCATGGAGACCTGTAATCTACCCCAGACTCTATACTTTGGGACATTTTTACTTTATTTCACTAGGCTCATTTTTTCTTACGTCTGTTGCTAATAAGAAAATAGAATACAGATTGAATGACAATGTTGGTTTTTGAAATGACAATTTTCTAACAAGTTCCATTTGGTAATTCTTCCCAGAGGTAAGTGACTAAATGTCTTTCCTAAATATGTGAAAGGGAACCTAGAGAGATGGAAATTAGCAATGCCTGACTTTTCTGAATGACTGACATCCCAAATGGCTCTACTTTTCAAAGAAAACCCAACCAGTACTCATGAGTTACATTGAGGTATGTACAAAGTTACTGTAGTAGTGAAGTAGAAGTTACCCTGTGGTAAATTAATGAGGGAGTTTCAAAGTGTAGAATAACTTATTCATCTGCACATTTGTCTAAATCATTCAATGTAAGAGGTATTCTTTGTGAGCCTGAAATTTGATCAAGGTGACCTAAGAATGCTTTTAGGAAGGCATGACTAGATTTGACTGTAACTAAGGAAATACACATTAAAATGATTACATTTAACTGTGTTCGAAGAGCTTGAAGAATGTATGAAAGGGAAAACCAACTAAGGGGAAAAAAAGGAGACTCAGATAAAATGTGATAATGTCCCTAGTATTAGTCAAATTAGAATATACCTAATTTGAATAAATAAATTTGAATTTTCAGTGAGCTTCATTATCTTCAGTCCAGTTTAGACATTTAAAGGTTGTGATGAACTCACAAAAATTTTGCCACCCTGTTGGGATATGTTTGATGAGCCAGCTGGTAATCTTCATGTGATTTCTATCAGGGCCACTAATTCAGTTTTCTTATAAGTACCAGCCCCCATAAAGGACTCTCTTTGTCAGTACTCTCCATAAGTCAGTAATATTCAAAGTACAACCAATATTAAGAATGTAATATGTAGAAAGTTATTCTAAAACCTCTACAGGGACTATCATACATAGGAAAGATGTAAGTGTTTTGTCATTATCATTTTCGACTTCCATAAAATACCTTTTCTAATTGATCCTTTTCTTATTACCTTTCTTAACAGCTCTATTGTCTCTCTTATAACATGTAGCTGTTTCTCTAAGGTTCAACACTTTCTGCTCACTCTAGTTTTCACTTTAATAAAAAAGTCCCCCAATGAGCAACAACTTTATTACTTACTCTCCAGTGCAATAAAATTCTTCCAGAGTTGCTATACTTGTATTCACTTCTTCTCCCATTCTGTTTTATCTGTTTCACCCCAAATTCCCCTCATGTCTCCATGACAGTGCTATGGAAATGGCACCAATATCCTTCTAAACACAACACCAATGCTCTGTCTTCACCCTACTGAGCCTTTCATCAGATCTCTACACAGATGATCACACCTTCCTCAACAGTACACTTCAACCTCTTATTTTCCAGAACTCCAAACATTTGGATGTCTCACAATTCAATGATTCCTCCTCCAGTACTTGTGCTTTCTCACCTTCTCTCCAATATTTCCCACTGGTGTACCCAGGACTTAGTTTTCATCTTCTTTTTTTATCTATGAATATTCATTTCTTCTGACATTCTCAGAGATTTCCATATTGTCCTTATGACCCAAAATTTCAATGCTTTGTGTCTCAAACCTAGACCTCACTCTCTTATACCCCAAACTGCTTACTTGAAATGTGCACTTGGATGTATTATATTCATCTCACATATTACCTATAGCGGAACTTCAATTTTCACCTGAACTATGTGCCACTAGAATTCTTTCTTTTTGAGTTGATGATAAATAAATTCTCCCAGTTTCTCACACAAAAAATAAATTACTAAATAAATACATCATTGATTTATTCCTTTACTTTCTGGAACCACAGTAAACTTTTCTGGAATTCTTCTGTCTCTACTGTCAACCTATATTAAACCTGACCACTTCTTACTACCATTACTATTCCTGCCTTATGCATAAGACAGGGCATTCTCTCACAAGGTTTTTCAGTGGCCTCCTGACTGCTGTCTTAAATTTCTTCCTGTCTCACTACATATTCCTCAATACTCAAATGCCAATGACAATTTACAAGTGAATCAATTGTGTCAAATCACTCTCATGGTTCTCTTTTCTATTAGAATAAAAGTCTGACAGAGCTATCTGATTGGGACCCTTGTTTGGCTCTCTGATCTGATCTCCTACTACTCTTCCAACCACACTGAGGTTTTGTTGTACCTTGAATGTACCAGAGAGTGTTCCATTCATAGGGTTGTTTGTATTTATTTCTCTCCCTTTTACCCCATTATGTGCCTTTCCATCTTCATATATCTGTTCAAATGTCAGTTTTTCAGTGAATCCTACACATTACTATTCGTAAATTGTAATTGCCAACTCCTTCCTCCTCAATTCTTCCTAAACCCCAATTCCCCTGTTGTCTTTTCAACAAAGCTCTTGCAACCTTCCAACAAAATAAAATTTTGCCTACTGATTCCTTTGGTGTTTTTGAGTCCTCTCTGCATGTAAACACTTCAAGAGAAAGAACTTTTGTCTTTTCATTCATTGCAATAGCCTGGTACCTAGAACTGGTCATGCTACATCAGTTGCTCAGTAAATGCTAACTGGGTAAATGAGTGGATGATATTTCCTTGCCTTGGTTTCTGTTGTCACTCTGTGATGATCATTTATTTAGTGTTTTCCTTTCCATACAGACCTTACATTCTCTGATTTTTTTTACTCAAAAAATATTGACAAACAGGTACATTCCAGTAAATCAGAAGCCAGAGACAAAGAATTACTAAAAAAAAAAAAAAAAACCACTAAGCAGACATGTAATAATTATAAAAAAATCATTGACAAAAATATAATAAAGAGAAACAAACTTAGCTGTTAACAGTATAATCCAGAAGCTAGAGTTCCTGAAGTATCCACATTTCTGCCAGTCAATACTTGTGGAAACATGTATGACTTGCTTCAACCCTCTGTGCATCATTTTCTTCATTTGCAAAATAGAAACAATAGCACCTACTTCATTAGGTTGTGAAAGTTAAATGTTTGTGTATATAAAGTAAGTTTAGCTTGGCATATAATAGGTACACTATATATGTGCACTTTAAAGATAAGGGACATGAAAAGGATAAAAGGCAGCAAGATCATTTTCTCTTTACATGTGAGCCAAAGTTTTCAGATCCATTTATCCAGGAATTTTTATTTTTGCTTGTCCCTGAACACTCTCTGTGACCTTGAGTGATTTACTTAACTGCTCAGACATTGGTTTGCTTATTGATAAAATGAAGGAATTGATCTATATAACTTCCCAAGTCCCTACAGCACCAAAGGTTCATGCTTTTCTGAACGTTCAGTATCTAGGTAAAGTTTTCACACTAAAATCAGTCCTTGGCCATTGAGCAAACAGTTCTGTGATGATATTTCTTTTCACATAGATGTTAATGACTTTATTCAGTAGAAAGACGAGATCTGTGCTTCTCCATTGATCAGGAGATAGAAATGTAGCTGATGTTCATCTTCATCCTGGTGTGCTCTTTATCTTCTACATTTCTGGATGGTGAGACTTCTTGAAATAAAGTAAAGAGAAAGTGAATGGGTAAAACAAGGACAAAGATAGTGACATAAAGAGAAGTCAAATTTAGTGCAATTGACAACAGGAATGACACGGGTACTGACAATGAGAATAACTCTCAGGTAAGTGGGTACATTCCTGATGAATGCTGGGTTCAAGATTAATTAAAAAAAAACTAGACCAAGGAAGAATAAGAAGTTAATATTATATCACTTCAGGAGCAATGAAAAATTTAAAAAGGTTTAGCTCCTTCAAAAATGTTGTGAGTCACAAAACAGTCTAAAACATATTCTGCCATTTTGAGTTGCTGAGATCATGCTGTAACTTCTTTAAAGATGGCTTGAGAATGTCCTTTAACAGAGAACAGTGGAGATGCTTTAATGCAAGTGTTTGTTTTCATCAGTTGGTATTAGAAAACCTATTTGGATCTCAGTAGAAATGAATTTATTGGCAACTTCATTAAATTCCACACATTTATTTTTCTGGCAGTGTGACTCTAGAAAAGCAGAGGCCTCTTAAAACTATATTCTGCTTCCTGCCCTCATTTCTACTCCCTTACACTGTAAAGTACTAGCAGCTTGAATACATCTGAGTCCTCAACAGCTGATGCTCCTGTACCCTCTGCCACTTGGCTCCTGGCTCCTGGCAGCTCATGCTGGCACTCATGGTCCCCGCTGTTTCTAGGCTCAGAGGAGTAAATGCGTATTGCAGAGTTATTAAGAAGGCAGCCTCTAGTGCCAGACTACTGGGATCCAGACTCCTACTCTGAAACTTGCTAGGTGTGAGCAACTTTGGGCAAGATATACAACTTCTTTATGCCTCAGTTTCCTTATCTGTAAAATTGAGATAATTATAGTATCTAATTCATGTGATTGTTGTAAGGATTAAATATGCTCATGGCCCATATTAAGTACTTAGCAAGTACATACTATGATTTAAGTTTCAGGTAATTTACTAACACCAAAATATTTCATAGAAAATTGAGATTTCTTTTGAAGTCTTCTGGTCACTTCTAGAAAAAAAAAATTCTTTTAATTGTTAACACACCATTAATAAGGATGCCACCAGCATTCACAAAACACATATTGTGTAATTTCTTATTATCCATTAAACCACTCTTTTAACTAGTAGCTTCTGCAGCTTTCATGATTCTTCTGATTTTGAATTATTTTGGTTGAAACAAGCACACAACCAAATTTTCACCCCCAAATATTGCTTTTAAATTGCAAAACTGTTTTGAATATAATTATACTGCATTTTGTATTTACCTATAGATAGTTTAAAAATAAACCTCTTTTCAATGATTGTCGTAACTTCAACTTCAACTGTTATGCTTATACTTAAGAAATACTTTAAAATAAACACACATCATTTACTACAGAACTATGACAAAGTGGCTGCAGTGATTTTTGGTGATGCTAAGGCAGCTCTCAACCCATGTGCCTATGATGAAATGTTAAAGAAGACTAAATACATTTAACACTCACTGGGACATTCATGGTCATGTCAGTAAAGGAAGGGCAAGGTGTTCACTTAGGAAACTCATTATCCTCTTCTAATCATTAATTCTAGTAGGTAGAGCCATATTTGCCCATTTCAGGGATATGGATACTATTTTTTAAGTCCTTGGATTTATAAACCACTCTTAGAAGTTGATATCAAAAAGTAAAGAACTGGGACATTTTCATGATCAGAATAGTGATTTACTTTTCTCTCCTTGATACTGGAAGTGAAGTTGAGGATCAGACAATGAATGTTTTGCCCAAAATGTATTAGGAATCAAAGCTTTCCTCATATCGTTCAACAAAACTAAGAAGCCAGAAAAAAAAAAAATGTTCTTATAGATTAGGTGGAGTTCCCTAAGAAAACTAAAGTAGATTTAGAGTTCAGTCAATGTGAATTAACCCTCCACCATTCACTGCTCTGTCAGAAGCTTAGAAAGAAAGAGACCAAGGAGGTGTAAGCCCTACTTTGATACCATTGCTTTTGGGGAAAGAAGCAGTGAAAGTTGATTCACCTCCAGTTAGTTGAGGTTCGGAGATATTTTAAAATGCCTAAACCCTATTTAAAAATCAGTACTCTTTGGATTAGACCATACCTGTAATAGAAGTAAAACCCAACCCCAAACTTCCAGTTCTCCCTAACTTTGGAAAAGTAGGGGCCTGTGTAAATAAGGCATCATACAGAAGGAAACATTAACAACACCCCACCAGAGAGGAGAGCTAACTTCTCCCCATCCAGCACCAGTGACAGAGGATAAAATGGAAGGAGCTATACAGTCTATGCCACATATTTTTTTCCTTTCTGTGAATGAACTCAAGAAATAGTTTCTACCTTTAGGTACCTCTTGTTAACACAAACAGGTCAGGAATATTTGCAACTCCCTATTATCAACTGAGTACAAAAGGCATTCAGTAAAAGGAATACCTGGTTCCAGTTTATAAACATTCTCAAGGAGTCAGTCTTTTTACTTTTTCTGTAAATCATATTATACTTACTATGGTAACTTCAAGAATTTCTATGCCTTGTTATCTTGGTAAAGATCCCATTACTTTACACTAGAATATTTCAACACCATTGAAATTAGCATGTGTGTTAATAAGCTTTATGTGGCTGTTACTAATACCTGAGAAAAGCAACTTGGAAGATTAAAAATGTATTTGGGTTCATGATTTCAGTACGTGGTCATTTAGCTGGTTCCATTATTACTGTGAGCCTGGAGAGAGACAGGACATCATGGCAGAAGGGCATGATAGAGGAAAGCTGCTAAGCGCATGGCAGCTAAAAAAGCAAAAGGAGAAGTGAGGGGGGCGGGGCAAGAGGCAAGATAGACCCTTGTAGGGCGTACCCTCAGGGACCTACTTACTCCACTGAGGCCCCACCGGCTAGAGTTCCCACCACCTCCCAATAAATTCATCAGATTATGAATCCAGGAATGCATTAATCCAAAGATGTGGTTAAAGTCATCATGATTCAATCACCTTCCTGAAGGCCCCACCTCTGAACACTACTACATGGGTGAGCAATATGTGAGCCTTTGGCAGACATTCCAGATCCAAACTATGGAAACATAATTTCTTTCCTAGATCTGTAGTTCTTACAAGTATGTAAGAGTGGTCACCATTATTACTCCTCTGCTTTATTTCTAGAAATCTGACACAGTGATTAGAATAGAGGGGATACTCAGAAAATAGACATTGAAGCAATGAATGGATACTAAATCAGAACTCTCGCAATGCCCATCTCCTCAAAAAAATCTAAGTGGGTCCTTGTGGCCTACGTTTATAGTTCAAAGCATAATATTCATATCTTTTAAACCTAGTCCCCAACTCTCCATTCCAAAATATCTAATGCAATATCTGCAAAGGACATATTTTAGTTAGAATAACTATCAATCCATCTGAAATAGAGCACCTCACAGTACACCTTGCCATTGAATGTGTAATACTGTTACATCAGCCTAGACTCTCCTTTCTTCCTTATCCTTTCAAACTGTATCTATCATTTAAAGCAAATTCAAGTGTCACATAATTTATAGTTGATTCTCCAAGTGAAAAATTTCTGAGTTTACAAATAATTTGGTTTCAATTATTTTCAGCTGGCAGTCATTCTTTAATTTATAAAATTGTTACTACAAATTCCTATAAGGCATTAAACCAGATAATTCAGTTACACATAGTTCTGACCATTATACTCATTGGCTAGCAGGAAATCTAGACAAGCAAACAAATCACTATGATGCGGAAGCTTTACTAAGTCTTAGTACAGTGCTCTAGGCAACAGTGAGGAAAGGATTCAACATAAGCTCCAGGGTGTCAGGAAATACTGCCTGGAAAATGTGAAATCTCATGGGCCCAGGACTGAACAAATGATTCCTTAAAATAGTTAATGAGCCCCAAATTATAAGTCTGTTCATGCAAATTCTATGCTCCAAAATGTGTAATATCTCCTTATTGTCTACAAATAGAATATATGCAAACAAGGCACCTACAGCTGCATTGGAGTCAATCAAACCCATGGGAACTCAAGAGAGAGGAGGAAGAGTAGTTGCACCATTAGTGGCCTGGGAAGGAAGAGCATTGCACATGAGTTATAGCCATGATTTCTCACCTCCTGACCCCCACCTTTCTCCCCAATTACAAAAATGGGCTTTATTTGACTTCATGTAGAAATGATGGAGAAGTTTTTAAATCTTCACCACCCAAAGGTAAGTCCTTACCTTGACAATGCTTGTGCTATATTTTTTAAAAGGTCAAACACAAACCTAAATGCTGATCAATTAATTGTGTTGAGTACACTTAAGTACATGATGGCAATATTCAAAGGAAAAAATATCAATTTTGAAAGAAATGTGTTTTTTTCTTTATTCATGTCAACTTCCATCAATAATTTAAAAATATTGAATTTAGTTTCTGTCTTCTCTAAGAATTATTTTAACTTACTCCCTACTCAGATGCTTCCAGTTTATTCCTAGCCAACTACACCTGCATTTTCTGCTATCAATCAGAGCTTTCCACTTAAGGAGCCAGAAGTCGATATATGCAGTTTCATGCCTCAGGCATCAAAAATCTTTCATCTTTCTTGACTATACTGAGCTAGAAAGCTTTATCTCCTCTTACTTTTCTGTAGAATTCTATTTGTTTATCTGCTTTGATTTTTTTCACAGCCAAAGAATGTGATTCTATCTTTATTCTCTTTTCCTATAGGTTGAAAGGTGAGCTAAAGCCTAGGGAAACATGGTCACTTGGTAAATATCACCTCTATTATATCTCTTTTTCTCAGAATGATATTGATTCCTCTTCCATAATATCATTTATATATTCATATACTTTGCTTTCTCATTGCTCCTCTGGCCCTACATTATTGTTTTCTTTTTTTGTAGAATAGCACAAGGACCTGAGGTGTAACTCAGTGGTAGAGCACTTGCCTAGCAGATATGAGAGATGTGAGACCTGGTTTAAATCCCCATGACTGTGAGGGAAAAAATATAGAAAAAGAAAAGAAATAATAACACCAGTAGTTGAGGATGTTTTTCTCTCATCAGTTGAGAGTCGTTGCAAACTTGATACTCCATTAATTCTACATTCTTCCTAAGTGTGTCATTTCTTAAAATAAGGACATTATCTAGCACACCCTCAAAATGACCTTCAAAATAAGGAAATTAACACTGATAAGTTAATATATTAATTCCATCTGTTATGGGCTGAATTGTATTCCTCAAAAATTCATACATTGGAAATCCTAAACTTCAGTATCTCAGTATGTAAATATAGTTGGAGATATGAAGATAAAATCAATTTAACACAATCTGATAAGAGTGCTTAAGATAAACAGAACTTTGGACAAAGTAAGAGACAACAGAGGTATAGGTCCACAGATAGATAACTAGAGAAAGTGGCAGGAAGGACAAACAAGAACAAAAACCTCAGAAGAAACCAACTCTGCTAGCACCTTGATCTTGGACATCCAGTTTCCAGAGCTATGAAAAACAAGTAAAAGAGTTTGTTGTTTAAGCTACCCACAGTCTTTTATTTTCACATGAAAGTCTTAGAAACATAACATATAAACCCCATTAAAATTTTTTGAGTTGTTCAATAATAAAATGTATGGTGATATTGAAACAAAAATTTCTAGTTATACTAAACGGCCAAATCTCTATTCTTCATCAATGTGGAGTAGTTCATTATTCTTGCATTGATTTCCATAACCTTTCCACTTGAAGAATGTGCTTTGGATGAACTTTTTTACATAAGGACATTCAATTTGTTTATTCATCTGTTGATGGACAACTAAGCTGGTTTCATACCTTGACTGTAGGGCAATAAACCAAACTCACAAAATCAAGGGTCATTATGTTTTCTCTCATATGTGGAAGCTAGGGGGAAAAAATAGAGGGAAGGGATTTCATGAAAATAGAAGACAGACCAGTAGAGCAGAGGATGGGGATTAGGTGAAGGCAGGAGGGAAGTTTAAGGGGAGGTATTAATAAGACAAAATTATGCTATGTGAAGGTACAAATATATAACAATAAAGCATAATATTACATAGAATTATAATTCACCAACAAAATTTATAAAAGAAAGGCACTTGATTTGTCTAAGGTTACTTATCCTTGGATTCAAATACCAGAGTTTGCTCTATTTAATAGTACTCTATAGCAGATATTGTCTCAATGCTGTTAATATTAATTTGACACTATATTAAACTTGTATCTGCTGCAATTTTTTCTTTAAAGGTATATTTTGTTAATTACTTAAGTTTACTGTTGTTGGTTGGTTGTTGTTCAAGAAGAGATGATTTAAGATGTATAGCTCTCTCTGTTCCCATGAAGATTTCACCAGCTGTGTTTGACATTCATTGATGAATCTTGCTTCAGTCAGTCACTTTTAGGTTTACAGGATGATAAGATATTCATTTCTTCTACATATATTACACATAATTCTACAATAAGTAAAGATTTATCTTCTCTACATTTATGTTGTTGGTATAATTTATGCCTATTCTATTTTGATGCTTGAGTCTTCTCACATTTCAATAATCAAACTCCATACACTGGCTTCAGTATTCTTTTGACATGCTTAAGGACTCTGTCACAGCAAGCTCTTATAGCCTTATCTTATGCATTCATTGCCCCACTCCTGGAATCAGAAATTAGTCTCAGATGTCCTGTTTTCCCCTCATGACCATGTGATTTAGAATCCAAGAGCTGGCCACTAAATGAACTCATTGCTATTTGGGAGTCAATTACCCCAGACTCTTCCCCTTGAGTCCGCAGAAAGTGTGTGTGTATGTGTGTGTGTGTGTGTGTGTGTGTGTGTGTGTAAAACCATGAGTTCACATTGATACCTTCAATTCAAATCCTATATTTGTCTTCTTTCTTTTCACATTTATAACTTGCTTTTTCAAATTAAAAAATATGACTCCTCAACTCAGTTATCCATGTAAATATGCTTAACTTACATGTATGTAAATATCACACCAACACCACCCCAGTGCAAACACCCTCCATTTTCTCTGACTGACAATCAGAGCCACTACTGTCACTCTTTGTTTAAACACTCTTTTTAGGGTAGCAAATTTATTCCACCAATGCATACCTAAATTGTTCTTATCCCCAGGTGTATTATTCAGAGGGAAGTAACTAACTTTTTAAAATAAAACATTTTATCTAATGTAAGAATTATAACCAAGATGTCCCTTGTGTATCACCAAAATATGAATGTGTCTCAAACTATAACAATCCACTGCACTGAGGTAAGCGTATTTATTCCTTCCAAATAGGTCATAAGCAAGTGTGCCTTTGGAACAAGCCCTTTATCTATTTTTTTCTGCTTTTTTATTATTGAAAGTAGTTATGTCAACCTGAGCAAATAATGACTTACATAGGAGCAAACACCTGGAATGTGTACAATTTCATTTGTCAAGTGTATCTTAGTAAAGATGGAAGACAACACGGTTGTACCAGTCTTAGTTCAGTCTTTCCTGTCATGAGTTCACACTAAAACTCCCCATGCATTTCTACCTTGAGTTATCAACTACTGATTTAATGTCTACCCCCTCTTTGAAGAGTTACTTGCCACTAAAATAACATGTGGCCTAAACTTACTGTGATGTCAAATACTAAACTGGCTCCTGAGATCTCTACTGTCTGATTTTCTGGCTTTGCATATTCTTCTCTCCTTGAATATGGGTGAGACTTGATTGAGCCTATAAGGAAAGGATTTTGTAGATGCAATACAAATTCCAAATCAGTTAGTATTGAGTCATAAAGGAGATTTATCTTGGCTGAGTATGAGACAATTAGTGGGCAATCCTTTAAAACGGGACTGAAACTTCTTTTTTCTCTCTCCAACAATGACTTTGAGACCCACACAGGGCCATGGAAAGAATCTTCAAACTGCTTCTTCTAGGAGCTAAGGGTAGCCCCTCCATGAGAAGCAACTAGAAACTGAAGCTTCAGTCCCACAACATCAGAGAAATGAATTCTACCTGCAGTCTGAGACAGTTCAGAAGAACACTTTTCCCCAGTTAATCTTCCACATGAGAAAGAAACTGACCAACATCTCAACTGCAGTCTGTGACACACTGAGCAAAGGACCTGGCTCTGTTGGTCTGGAATTCTGACACATGAAAACTGTAATAGTAAATGTCTAATGTTTTAAGTGGCTAAATGTGAGTTAATTTGTTATGCAGCAGTAGCAAATAAATGCACTGACAAACATCTTTTTGGCTGTATAAAGAAGTTCCCAATCTGTAGGAAGTGATTAATCTTATTAAGATGAAAAGATGGAAAAAGTAAAGCATCAGTAACGAACTAGGTGATGAGAAAAATATTTATTGATTGTAAATACTTAGCAAAAATAATCCATAGAATGATGGATGCTATATCTCTTCCTACCAAATATTGACAGTTTCAAAATATGTTTGATTGCACTTCCCTTCTTTCTCCATGCTGTTAGGAAAGTCAGCAGTTTGGCAGTGAATCACTGAGTCTGTTATGAACTACATTTTCCCAAAATTTGTAGGCTGAAACCCAACCCCCAATAGAATAGAATGGTATACATAGTTTGTAGTATCTTGTTCTAACAGCCTAAGCTGACAAAGACAGGTTCATACACCTCTGCCTGGAAACATTTTTGTATAATTTTTATAAAAACAAATCAGCGGTAAAATATAGCAAGGAGCGTTGTGAAATTTATGATATTGTCATTATATACTTTAACTCAAATTACACAGATTGAATTATGCCTGACTTTACCCCACCCACTCACATTTACTCAAATTCTCAGTACAAATAAATCATTTAATTGGAAAGTTCATGAAAGCTCTTCTTAAATTTTTCTTTCAAGCAGTTTGATATCTCTCATACACTGCCTTTGAAAACTTCTGTACAAATGTATGCCTGGGATTAAAAGTGAAATACTTTTACCCTTGAGCAAATTTGGCTTAGGGGAGAAAATGGAACATAGACCAGAGAAGAAGATAATAAGAAGCTCCCTGGAATAAAGAGTGGCCTTTGGAGGGGCACCGACCATCGCCGTGGGCAAGAAGCATGTTTGTCCTGCAATTATGTCACTCCATCTATCCTGTATAATCCAATATTTCAGTCAAGCTTGTTGCCTTGTGTCTCAGGTTCTCTGAAGTTAGTTTTCTAGTATAAAATGGAATGTATATCTTCACACTCTTTGCTAACTTTTCTATTAAAATCATGAATTCAAGTTCTCCCTGATTTGAAGGCCAGTGTCTCCTTGAATTTTCAACATACAATTTTTACCATGTATAGGGGAGGAAAGGAGAAGAGTGTGAGGAGGGCAGTTCCTCAAGACAGCATACCATAAGGTTTTTTTTTTTTTTTTCTTCTTATTTGTTTGGACTTTAATTTTTTTGTTTGTTTGTTTTCACTAGTAAAATTCTATTTTCTAGAGTAGTTTGTTGTTCCCAGAAAAATTAAGAGTAAGGTACAGAAATTTTCCACATGCCTCCTGCCCTTCTACATGCATGGCCTCCTATTACCAACACACCACCACAGGCCCCATATACAGTGGGAAATTGGTTACAGTTGAGGCCCTACCTTTATGCATCACTATCACCCAAAGTCTATGATTTACAGCACGGTTGATGTACATTCTAAGAGTTTGGACAAATGTATTTATATTGCCATCTATTTATAATATTCTGCCCTAAAAGTCCTCTGAGCTCCACCTGTTCCTCCCCTTCACCTAATTCCTGGAACTAATAATATTTTTACCATCTCCATAGTTGCCTTTTCTGAGAATGTGTTATTATTGGAAACAACAGCATGTAGGATTTTTTTTTTCATATTGGTTTCTTTCAGTTATTAATATGCATTAAATTTCCTTCATGTTTCTTCATTGATAGCTTATTTCATTTTAGCACTGAATAATGTCCCTTTGCCTGGATGTGCCATAGATTATTAGCCCACTTACATACTAAGCATTACCTTGGTTGCTTCCAAGTTTTGAAAATTATGAATAAAGCTACTAGGAAAAGTTATGTTCAGACTATGGTGTAGACATAATTTTTTTCTAATACTATGGTTTATGCTATAATATAATGTTGAGAAGTGTTCTTGCTAGATCTTATGGTAAGAGAATGCTTATCAGTGAAGAAAACATCAAACTTTCAGAATGACAATTTCATTTTGCCTTCCCACCAGAAATGCATGAAAGATCCTGCTGGTCCACATCTTTGCCAGCATTTGACATTGTCAGTGTTACAGACAGTGGTCCTTACTAAAGGTACACAGGTGAAAGTCATTGTTTTAACTTGCATTGCCCTTATGCTATATAAGGCAGAGCAGCTTTTCATATTGTTATTGGTCATTAGTGAATGTTCTTTGGTGAGGTATCTGTTCAGATCTTTGACCACTGTAAGGCTATTTGTTTTCCTCTCTTTTAAGTCCTTAGCTCTTAAAACCATATAGTAACAATTTTCCCTTTTAAAACTACTTTAAAACTATGTAGTTTAATAAAATAAATGTAACATTTTTTAATTTCAAATTCCTGTTGTTTACTTCAGAAATTCAGAAATGTGATTGATTTTTGTATATTAACTTTGTGTCCTGAAACCTTAATATAATTGGTTATTAGTTTCAGAAGAGGTTCTCCTGGCTTTGGTCAATTATTTTGGATTTGCTACATATATAATGTCATGTGTGAACAAAGACAGTATATTTCTTCCTTCCCAGTCTGTGTTTCTTGTATTTTCTTTTTTTTTGTTTTAGTGCATTATGCAGTACTTTCTGTGTGATATGGACAAGGGGTTCCAAAATGGGATATCCTTGCCTTGTTCCTGATCTTTGTGGGAAAGATTCAGTTTCTCATCATTAGGTATAGATTTAGCTGAAGGTATTTTCTCTGTATTTTTTAGTCAAGTTGAAGAAGTGCCCCACTATTCCTACTTCACAGAGTTTATCATGGATGAATTTGGAATTTTGTTGAATGTTCTATCTACATCTGTTGAAAATCCCAGATGATTTTCTTTTATACCTTGTTGGTCTGATTGATTTTGTAAGTTGGACCAACTTTGAATAACTCGGATAATGACTTGGCCATGTGTATAACATTTCTATATGCTGTTGGATTTAATTTTCTAATGTTTTGTGGAGGTTTTCTGTGTGTAAAAAATATTTTCTAAACTAGTAGTTTTTATTTGTCTGATTTTAGTATTAAGGTGACTCTGTCTTTATAGAATGAGTTAGGAGGTATTACCTCTGCTTTTATTCTCTGAAAGATATAATATTGATCTTCAAATGTTTGGTTTCTTTCACCAATGAACCCATTTGGGCCTGGGGCTGTGTGTTTTAGATGATCACTAATAATTGATTCAATTTCCTAATAGATAAATGCATATTCAGATTGTTAACTTGTTCTTATGTGATTTTTTGCAAATTTTGTCTTTCAAGGAATTGGTATATTTCTTCTAGGTTATTATATTTGTTGGTATGGAGATGATTATAGTAATCATTACTCTTAGCATTCATAGGATCTGTGATAATTCTCCATATATCATTTCTGATGTTAATAATTTATACCCTGCATCTTTTTTCTCCGTTTATTTGGCAAAAGGGTTATTGATATTATTGATGTTTTTTTAAAAAATCAGCTTTTGGTTTTATTGATTTTTTCATTGATTTTCTGTTTTCAATTTTATTAATATCTGTTCAAATGCTTCTTCCATTTCTTCTACTTTGTATTTAATATGACTTTTTTTCAGAATTTCTTAAGGTGAAAACTTCAATTGTTGATTTAAGATTTTTATTCTTTTCTTATATCTGAATTCAAGGCTATAAATTTCCCTCTAAACACCAGTTTCATGGCAACCAACAAATTTTCATATATCATTTTAATTTTTATTCATTTGAATATATTTCCTAATATCTCTTGAGATTTCTTCCTTGGCTAATGTATTCCTTAAGTGTACATTGTTTAATCTCCACGTTAGAGGACTTTCCAGTTATCTTTCTGTAATTTCTTTCTATCTTAATTTAATACCTTAGAACAGATATTATATGATTTCTTTTCTTTTGAATTTGATAAGGTTCGTCTTATAGACGAGAATGTGTTCCTCCTTAGATAAATGTACCATGTGAGCTTAAGAAGAGTATGTATTCTTCCTGACCAAGTGGTGGATGCCTGTAATACCAGCTGCTCAGGAGGCTGAAGAAGGAGGATTGCAAATTCAGAACCAACTTCAGCAACTTAGAGAGACCACAAGAAACTTAGTGAGATCCTGTCTCAAAATAAAAAATGTAATGGGCAAAGGATGTGGTTCAGTGGTTAAGTACCCCTGGGCTCAATCTCTGGTACCATTAAAAAAAAAAAAAAAAAAAAAAGAATGTGTGTTTTGTTGATCACAGAAGTCTAAGTCTGTGGGTGTCAATTGTATCTAGTTGATGGATAATATTGAGTTCAACTATGTCTTTACTGATTTTTGCCTGTTAGATCTGTCCATTTCTGATGAATGAATATGAAATCTCCAACTATGATAGTGAATTCATCTGTTTTCCCTTTGTGATTCCATTTGTTTTTGCCATAATACTGTGAGATACAGTTGTTAGGTTGTTACATTTTCCTAAAGAATTTACCCCCAATGAGTATGTAATACTCCCTTCATCCTAGACAACTATCCTTTGTTTAAAATCTGCTTTTCCCCAAATTAATATGGTTATGCTTGTTTTATTTTTTAATCAGTGTTAGCATGGTATATTTTCTCTCTTTATTTTTAGTTTATACGTATATTTTTTTGAGAAAATCATTGAGTTGTTTTTGTTCTTTTGATCTACTCTGTGACAATTTCTGCCTTAGCAATGAGTTTACCATAGAGATACAAAGTAATTATTGACTTGGTTGTATAAATATCTACAACCTTTGTTACTATGTTCAAACTGTTGCTCTTACATTTTTTCCTATCTTTGTATTCCATTTATGATTTTAATTTAGTATTTTGTATAATTCTATTTTGTTTTTTTAGCATATCAGTTATATTTCGTTTTTGCCCACTAGAGTTTGCAATATACATTTAGAAATGAAAGTTTGCTTTCAAATAACATTATAGTCTTCAAGAGTAGCATGAGTATTTTATAATAACAAAAATAATCCTAATTCCTCCCTCTTATCCATAGTTGTCATTTCTGTCATTCATTTAACTTATATATGTATACATGAAATTATATATATTACACATATATGAATAAATAAATAATAGTAATAGTTGCTATTACTATTTTGAACAAGGGCTATTATCTGTTATGCCAAATAATAAGAAGAAAAGAATAAAAGATTTTATTTTACCTTTGCTTATTCCTTTTCTGAGAGATTTTCTGCCTTTCTGTGATCTGAGTTTTTGAACTTCATCATTTTCCTTCTAAATTATTTTAATATTTTTTTCATGGTATGTCTACTGGCAACAAATTCCATTAATGTTGCTTTGAGAAAAATCAGTATTTTTCCTTCACTTTGAAAGACTAATTGCACAGGGAACAGAATTCTAGGTTGATTTTTTCCCCCTCTGAACACTTCAAATGTACTCTCTTGTGCTTACATGACTTTTGAAAAGAATTCTCGTAATTTTTTACCTCTGTTCTTCTGTAAGTGAAGTATTTTTCTCATCTGGCTTTTTTCAGAATGTGTACCTTATCCTTGACATTCTGTGGTTTGAGAATGATATGCCTTCATGTATTTTTTTCCTGATTTTTATCCTGTTTGGTGTTCCCTGAACATCTCAAATCTGTGGTTTGGTGTCTGACCTAACTTTGGGGAAATTTTCAGTCACTGTTGTTTCAAGTATGTCTTTGGTTTATTTTTCTCCTTTTGGTATTCCCAGAAGGGAACATGTATGCTGAAACTTTCGCATTGCCCCACAGTTCTAGGATATGATGTTCTTTTGTTTTTAGTATCCTCAAGTTCAGAGTTTCTTTCCTCAATCATGAACCATTTACTACTAAGCACATCAAAAGCAATATTCATTTCTGTTATAGTGCTTTCTATCTCTAGCTCTTCTTTTGGGTTCTTTAATAGGATTTCCATCTCTCTGCTTGCATTGCACATCTGTGCTTGCATGCCATCTATGTTATCCATCATAGTCCTTAGCATTTGAATCACAGTTGTTTTAATTTCCCAATCTGACAATTCCAATATCCCCACCACGTCT
This sequence comes from Sciurus vulgaris, assembly GCF_902686455.1. Classification (NCBI taxonomy): domain Eukaryota; kingdom Metazoa; phylum Chordata; class Mammalia; order Rodentia; family Sciuridae; genus Sciurus; species Sciurus vulgaris. Next base: position 93,445,875 of record NC_136467.1, on the reverse strand, counting down.
CTTTTTGATACTTACTTTTTCTCTGCAAATTGTGATTTTGCCTTTTGGTATGTTGTATAATTTTTTCTTGACAGGTGGTCATGATGTACTGACTTAAGGTGAATGCTGTGCACAGGTCTATACTCATGTGATGGTGAGGTAAGGAAAGAGAGGAAACATTACATAGTCTTATGAATTGGTCTCAGTCTTGCTGGGCCTATGTTTCTGGGCCTTGAACTCCATATAACTGTTTCTCAGTTTCCACCCTCCCCTATTTTGTAGGACACAGTGGGCTGTAGTTATATATTTTCCTTCTTCCACATTTAAAGCTAGAGCTGACTGGAGTTGGTATTTCCCTCTCCTGTGTCAGTTAAGCTATGTCAGTTAATACTCCTAGGTCACTGTCTGGTTACCTAGTTTCTCCTAAGCCCTTTTTTAGAAAAAGGAGTATTTTGGCATGTGTCAAAATGGGTCATTTTCCCTGCCCCCTGCCAAATCATGAGGGGATTTTCCCTCTATATTTATTATGGGAATCTGGTTGAGCTCCTGGACATAAAACTCATAATACTATGACCATTCCACCTCAGTTTTTCACTATTACAGTTATCCACACTGATTCCCCAGCAATTCATCATTACAGTTTAGGCAGATTTCCCTGGACATGGTGGCTGGAGTTCATGTATCTCTTCTCTGGAAACCATGACACTGAATTCTGAATTGATTGCTTGTCTCTCTAATCTTGAGGGCAGAAGTTTTTCTGAGTCCTTCCCTGTCTATTGCATCAAAAGAAGAGTGTTTCACTTTCAGTCTGTTCAGTTTTTGACTTGTTGGGACATATAGGATCAGAAGCTGGAAGCCCCATCCTGTAAGGTTACTAGCAGAAAGTAATAAAGGATGAATGTTTTTAACTCTATTTTGAGAAATATCCAAACAAATGTTAATTGCTTACCCATGATAAAAATGATTGATGATCATATAATTTGGAGAAACACCGAAATAAAGAGAATTAAACAATTTAAATGTTGGTACTGACTGAAAATTTTCTTATAAGTCCCCAAGATTCCTGTAAAGCCCCTAGGATTTCCAAAACTTTTTCAAGTGTTTAGGCACTTTTAAAAATAGGAAAACAATTGAGCAAATTAATACTCATTGGCAGTAGTTCATAAATTAACTCTCAGAGCAGCCACTTTAGCATCAATAGCTCACAGGAACATGTCAGAAATACAGCTTCTTGGTTCACATCCAGGCTTGTTGAACTTCAAACTCTGGGTCTGGGACCCAGTAGTGTTTTAGCAAGCCTCTCAAGTGATTCTAATGCATGTAGAAGTTTTAGATCCTTTATCCCATGAATGATTCGAGTAATCTCAACTCATCCTTCCTTTCAGAACAGCTATTTACTACAAGGGATATTTTTAAAGAGTAAGAGGATTAACATTAGGAACTGTGTAACCATTGACATTGGAAACCCAATTTCTCCCTGTGGAGTTTTAATGCTTAGTTGGAGTAATTGAAGAGACATGAACACTGTTTAACAGCTTTCAAAGACTTCACTAAAGACATTGACTCTGAAATCAAAGGTGTTTAATTGATAGGAAAAATATAGATATTTCACTCTCTTCTAGTCTGTCAATTTTATAATGTACAGCCTAAAAGATTTCTTTTAAAATGAACATCGAAGAAGTAAATGTGCTAAACGTTAACATCTGTTCTGAAGTTATTCATCAGTTGCCAAACACAGATGAGGTGAAACTTTCTTAAATGCCCTTTTAAGCCATTTAAGTTTGCAAGTGTTAGTAATGAATGTTAGGTACTTGACAACTTGAATGTGTTGTTTGCAAGAGGATTAAAATCTCAATAAATATGGAAGCATATCACAACTTTCTAAATATTAATAAAATAGTTATGTAACACTAAAGGGAGTGAAATGGTGTGTGGGGCTATTAATATCTATTTGTACTACATAAAAAGAATCAATGACAAAGTCTGGGTTCAATGACTAGTTTATTTGGATGATCCAATCACTAGAGGGACTACATGCTGGCAGTAAATTTTTATGTCATGAAAATGCATCCCATTGAAATAACCTATTGGACCTTTCAGTTAGAAATAATTCCACTGCAATCAGAGAGTTCATGCAGGTCAGCAGACAGTCTATAATTAAGGATATAAGGCTAGGCTAATTAAACAAAGACCAGTTCTTCATGAATGGTTACATAGTTAACCATGGGTTTTAGTGTCACATAAATCCTTTTATTTTGTTAAATATTTGCATATATGAAATTCTCAGTCACACAAGGGACTAGGCTTAAAATTTCCTTTCAGGAAAACCATTGCACCCAACTCTGCCCTTTTTTCCTCCTTGCCAAACCCATCCTCCAAGCTCCATAAATATTGATGCATAAGAGCTTGTTTGTTTGTTTGTTTCCTTCTTCCCATTCCCTTTGCCTTTACCTCTACATAATTTTCCAGGTTCTACCTGCTTATTTGGCCAGATCTCCTCCACTGTTCTCCAAGCTTGAATAATTCCCAGTTTGGTAGAGGATATGATTTGATCACTGGCTTCCGCTTAAAATTTGAGTTTTGAAACTTCCTTTATGTAATTATTATTTTTTCTCACTGCTGAAAACATTTTCTCCTTTGTGGTCTTAAGGAATCTGTCCTAATTGTGGAGTTCTTCACCTAAGGAATTGAGTGGGTGGGGCAGTGAATGATAAAAACTTCTTAAGCTTAAAAAAAAAAAAAAAAAAAGGCTAGTGGGCTGAAAGTGGAATTTCCAAACTTCCAGAAGTTATCTTTACTCAGAGTTTAGTGTTTTGAACATTTTTGAACTAAGAAAAACTGAAATGAACCAATCTAAGAAGGTTGAGATTCCTTGGAGCAGTGGTCCTAGAATGTTCTCTGTGCATGATAAAACAAAGCCCCCATAAGAATTAACGTCCATATTGGAGTTTGCTATGATAAATGAGTAGAGAATATACATCAAGCTTTCTAGATTAAAGAGCAGATTAAAAGATCACCGTAGGCAAGCTTGAGGGAAGTATAGTGAGATTGGGAACTCTGATAGACATTGGTGCTATTTGCCAAATATATCTGGTTCCATTCCTAGGTCCATGGTAGGATTATATTTTCCTGCCCTGAGGTGTGTCCTTGTGACTTGATTTGGCCAAAGGGAGCAAGATGTCACTTTCTGACATAAGCTTTAAAAGTTGATGGAAAACAGAAAATGCTATTCCTGTCTTGGTCTCAGCAGAACTCTCTAGTAGTCCTAAAATAAACTTACATGAGCATGAAAAAAAAAAAATCTTCTGTAGGGTTTCTGGGATTCATTAACCACAGTATAATCTGACTAATAAGACACACTGGATCTACTGTGAGTAGTATCCTGAGAAGCATCTGAAGATCATCTCTTGTCATAATATTGAATAGAAGAATTACCCAAAGAAATAGCCACATACCTATCAATTAAGGACTTGACCTTTCCTTAGATGTTTTGTAACCTAAGAGACTCTATTAGGGTAGAGTTCTAATAGTATATGAGGTTGAAATTATTGCATCAGGAGAAGCCTTGACACAGTTGAAGTGTGCAATATATCTTATATTGATTCACAAAGATTCCCATTTATACATAGGCTGTATCTCAAAGTCTCTGAGCCCAGCATGCTAAGACTGCTCCTTCAACTGAAACATGTAACTCCTTACTTCAAACATAAAAATCTGAGCTAATTTTCCATGTCCTTCTCCCCAAGAGAGTAATTGGCATTGATTCTTCAAGTAAATATAACAGTAGTAATAAAATCACTAATTTGAGGAATACTTAAAAGGTACCAAGCAATATGTTAAGCAGTTTATGTGGATTATGAGGTATATCCCTTTCAATAAGTTTATAGGGGAATTACTACTTTCACATACGGTTTTAGAAACTTAGAAATTGCAAAGGCTAAAAACTAGCCCCAAGTCACACAGCTGGTGGGTAACTGAACCAGAACAACAGTCTAGGCCTGTTTGATGCCAATACTGTTGCTCTGTATGGCCGTCGTTAATCACCTCTCACCTGGACTATTGGAACAATTGTCTAACTTCTGTTTCTGTTTTTCTGGTAATTTTTTTCCTGATCCTTCCCATTCTATGTAGAATACTGACGGAGGAATGCAAAACTGACCTCATAAGTGCTTTTATAAAACTCTTCTGGCTCAGTTGTTTCTTATGTGGAATCTAAACTCCTAGTTTGTGTCACATGGAACCCTCAAGGACAAGGGTCCAGACTATTTTTCAACATAATTTTCCACCAGTCCTATTTTCTACATTATGTTTTTCTAATACTAGATTGATTGCTCTCTATTAATGCTTTTGACTGTCACCTTGCTGTATGCAGTCTCTTCTGTACACGTTACAGGAGAAAACTTCTCCGGGGAAGATCCTTTCACCTAAGTCCAGCCATCATTTAGCAAAATATGTATATGTAACTGTACCAAAGAGACTCTAGCAATTACAATTTGGGTTAGACATTTCTGTTTTCCCATTGCATTTTATGCATTGTGTATGTAACATGATAATTTAAATATATGAACTCTGGAATCAGAAGGACATGGGTTTGGGTATCAATTCTGCCACTCTGTAGTTAAATATGCTTTAACAAGTTAGTCAAATTTGAAAAATGTCAGTTCTGAAGTTGGTAAAAATAATACAAGCTTAAAATTTCCTGCACAGATTTTTATTTCATCATATTTTTCTAAAGGACTGTATTAAATATTACATTAATGCCTGCCTATAGTCAGACTTCAATAAGATATCTGTTGTTATTCACATTTACCTAACATTTTGTAGAGCAATTATTTAAATATTAGTTTGTGAACTCTGTAACATCAGGATTCATTCTCCTTCTTTATGGACAAACATCTACTGTATTAGGCCCTCAGTAAATATTTACTAATTGAATGAATGGATAGATTTTAAAATTGTGAGATGACATTTTCTTAAACTCAAAAGGAAAAGCATATACTCAGGACTCTCTCTGATGCCAATAAATGGAATAAAAAATACAAAATCTGGATTCTGGACAGCGGGATAGATTCTATTCCTGAGACTGTACAGAAGACTGCAAGAGAAATATGAGAGGTACTGAGACAATAAAATAACTGCTTCTGGCTTGACCCAGTATGCACAGTGAAGTAAGAGATCTGCTCAAACTGAAATAGAGGAGAAAAAATTGGAAGCTTATGGGCAAAAGAGCTTTGGAACATTTTTGAGAGCAATGAGCCAAGGAGTCAATGAGGGAGAAATATCAGGCATGCTGAGCAGTGGTCAGGGCCAGGTTGCAGCTGGTTGGTGTAAGCATTAAGAAGGCCAGGTCTACTTGGCTATAGTTCTTTTTCCAGCATGGATGCAGGCATGAAGGAGGTGCCCCTTGTCATGATACCATGAAAGAGATCATCAAGGGCATCACAAAGTCAGAATGACGATTAAATAGGCAGAGTATAGAATTTTATTGTCATCTATTGAAGTGGACCAATTAGTTCCAAATGAATCAACACATAAAATTTTTATAAATATTTGTTGAAAAACTTTTAGTGATATGAATAGCAGATACACTCCTTCTAGAGCATATATTTCATGGGTAAAGCACAAATAATTAATAGAATATACTTTCAATACAAAACACTGTTCACAGAAAGACAGTATTTTATGTATGAATTTGAAAATTTCTAGATTATTCTTTCCAAAGTACACTCAGAACCCAATTAATAGGATAAGTAAATAACTACAAATAATGTCAAACAGTCTTCCCTTCTTTGTGTTTTCAGAGTATTAAGTATAAATGGAAGTGAATCATCATTTGAATTTTTCTGTAGAATCACAATTAACCACAAGAGCGATAATGAATCCTACTCAATTCAGAGAATTGACTGTAGAAACAATCTATTTTGATATGAATATAACTAACAGGTTCTTCAATAAATGAATATAGACATATGTTTGATGCTAGTTTCATCTGACTTCATTTTTACTCACATATACCCTTAAAAGCAAAATGGAGAAAAGAGAAGAAAAAGCAGATGTTGAAGAAAGATCAAATGAAGGGAGGGAAGCCGTTTAAGCAGAACCAGGAATTTAAAGCATTTAGAACAGGACAGGGGGCAGGACCTGAGTGTTTCTTTTGAACCATTAGTTTTGACTCTTTCAGATTCATCAGTGTCACTTACTGTTAGTTTTGCCATAGGATAGTATGAGAGAAATGTAAGAAGAGACAGCCTGGCAAAGTAATGGCCAGGCTGTGCAAGGGTTGGGAATGGTTTATGCACTTTAAACCAGTTCACGTCCTCTACTTGAATAGTTACACACACAAAAAGTAAATTTAATTCCCATGTATTGCTGGAAAGTTTAGATACGTTTAAAAATATTACTGAACTCAATGATTTTAATATAGTTATAAACATAATAGCAAACAAAACATGGATTCTTTGGATAAAATGCATGTCTTTACATACATCTGCAAATTATAAAACTTTTCATAAAAAGTAAAGTTCTGTGTGGTGAAGATACTTCTTCCCCCTAGCTCTACCTCAACTGTACCTTTTCAGTGGAAAATGAAGCAGGTGAAAGATTTTTTGAAGTACTTTTCTGTTTACTCCAGAGAAGTATGTTGAATACCGCTGGATATTTCAGGAATTTTTAACCAGAAAGTCAGATAGCTCTCCAGAGAAATCTCATATAAGGAATCACATTTCTCATCTAAATAATTTGCTTTTATTAAAATAAAGCAGAGAAGTGAATAAAGGTTTTTATTTTAGTTCTAGGAGTTTGTCCCAGAATGGATCTGCTCTCCCTCCACATCTTCTCACATCTCCCCAGTCTTCACTATGTCTTCACACAGCCCCTCCTTAAGTGCACCATTTTGTCCTGCTCAACTGATATATTTTCAGGATCCTGCCAGAAAAAGGTTCCACACCCCCAAGGGTAGAATATATCTGGCTTTTAGTGGTTTGCAGCGTGTGGTGCCAGGGGAGGCGAGTTGATCTTGATAGAGATGGTTTACACCATGGAAAACATTGGATTGAGCTCCAGTATAAATACTATTTTAAATTTTTGAGGGGAAAAGGAGAATCTGCAATGAGAGTATAAATGAGAGAGCTCATGTAATCGTGAGATGTGAAAGATTATTTACTGAAGGTGCTTTTTAAAATTTTTGTAAGCTAATCCTGTGAGAACAATGCTACATCTGAAGGAGAGAATGAAGTCCAAGGAAAAAGAGAGGAAGGGAGAAAAATGATGCAAATTACTATTTTGCTTTTGTGATTCTGTTTAAATATCAGAACTTTTTAAGAAATATAGGAGCTGAGGATTTAGCTCAGTAATATAGCATTTGCCTAGTATGATCCTGGGTTCATTCCTCAATACTGCCAAAAAAAAAAAAAAGCAACATATACAGGAAATAGCACATCATATTGATTTGCTGGATATTAATGCACATTGGCAGAAAAAAATGGAAATTTTAAGAATTTCTTTCATCATGATTGCCTTTCAACAAATATTCCATATGTCTTCATATTTTATGGTAAAATTTGGGTTGCTTTTCTTCAAAACAAATCCTATAGCAATTTATGATCATATATTAAACTTGATCAAATATTAATGATTAAAATTTTTAAATGCTCTAAAATATTGTAAGAAAGAAAATAATATTCTGTCATATGCATTGAGAATTCATTATATACATTGGTATTGAATTATGACCTGTTACCACAAATGGGATGATTAGTATAGAGGATGTCACAATAGCCCCTATAAACATATGTGTGGTTGTAATGGCTGGGAGATGGGAGAGAGGATTTATTCTAAAATTCTTGTAACCTGTCCATAATGAGAGGAATTGTGAGGGAATTCTTTACAGTAACTAGATGGCCACATAGTATCCACCAAGCACAGTATTTACTCTCTAACTATTAAATTCCTGTCTTGTATGATAGACTAAGAGGAAGTACCCTAAAAGGGATAATCAAATCTGTACCTCTCCACCCTAAATATCAGAGAGAGAGAGAGAAAGAGAGAGAATGAATTACCCAAAATCCCAAGGTCTTACTAGAAAAGAATTATCCTTGCTTCAACAGTCCCATGGGGGGAAAATAATCTAGAAAATCCCGTTGACAAGCTTGCCATTGCAAGGAACCACCATTGTTTTGGTTTGTTGACACAGTGTTGCTTTTGACACTAGTCCCATGTGTCCTCTTGCAGATGCCAACCTTCTGTGAAGAAGCCCTTAAAACGTCCAAATCCCTGGCTGGGCTGTAGTGGCTTTTCATGGAAAGGCAGTCCCACTTTGCTTTCTCCCACTAGGATAACAGAGCTCTGCATAATAAAGTTGTGAAGGCAACCTCTTTCAAACCACCAAAAGTTGCATATATATGTCAGGGTGTGTCCATTATATTATCTATTCCAAGTAATCAGCAAGTAATGAACTCAGGGACATGTACCAATTTTTGCTAAACCCACATACTTGATAAAGTATTGGCAAAAAATTGACATAGGTAAAGCATATAAATTGAGTTGAAATAGACTTATATAGGACATTATGTAGGGTATTTAGGAATTTGTGTTTATTTTATCTCAAACATTTTCTATCTAGTAATTCTTATGCATGTCAGATTTATCAGACCATCTGATCCTATTTTCACTACACCTACTTCCTGAAAATGTCAGTGTTACCATTAAAAACTAGTGTTTTAAACTGTTTCTCAATAGCTCATAACAAAAATAAATGCAAATAGCATCATATTGTCAACAATGCTCATAATTGTGTGTGTGTTTTTTTAGGTGAATCTGATTCTAGTAATGATAATCAACAGAATGGAGGGGTTTAGCTTTCTTTCTGGTAGTAATTAATTCATTACTTCTGAAATACCCATGCAAGACTATTATTTAACTCTGGAAGAAATGTTAGTATTATATAGATTATCAGATAGGGTAGACAATATGTTAATCATATGCAACGTTTTAGGTTCATTATGAAGATGATGATGATAAAATATCAAAGGAGCACAGAGACCAAAACAATTAACTCAAAAAGCCTTCCTGGTGACCTTCAACAAAAAGATGCCATGTATTTGCACTTTCAGTTATAATAACAAAGAAATGGGAAAAAATTCAAAGTATAGGGCCTACACTATGGCAATACCTATGTCCACAGTAGGAAACAACCCATAAATTACATGGGAAGAGTGAGGAGAAAGCAGTCACCGGAAGTGTTCTCAGTAACTCTATATGAAATTGTAGATCATTGTTAGATAATGAACAAAGTTCTAAAAGAATTTCTGTAATTTTCTTTCTTTACTTTGCCCAGTAACTGACATTTGACCTATTCTATCACATATTCATAAGTGTGAAATAGACAGATCTGTTGCTAAAGGGATGCAAAATGAATGACTCTTCAGGTTACACATGCTGGGCTCTCTTAAAACGAGATTTTCCAAATTTATTTCCACCTGAATGCAGTCTGATAATTTGGATAGTGCATCTATGCAACCTGTGTTTTTTTGATTAAACACGTTTATTTTACAGCTGAATTTCTACCATCTGGTTAGTATGTGGCACAGGGTGAACATCTAATAATTCTGCTTTTAAAACTGAATATAGAGGATTCATGAAAACAGAATATTAAGCCAAAGGCTCAAATGGGATAAGAATGTCAGTGTGGCCACAGTAGAATGAGTTCAGGCAAAGTGGAAGTGGTGAAGTTAAGTTGTCAGCCAGTGACCAGATCTTGAAGACTTTTGTAGAACATGGTAAAAATCTGAATTTTTGTCTATCAGTGATAGAAAATTTTTCATATGAGTTTTCAGAATGGTGCATGGGTGTATGACATGATGTAATTCTGAAGATTACTATGATGTGTGAGAGAATGGACAAAAGGGGGAATAATTAAAAGACACCAAAGGTGACTCTGGTATAGACCATAAGCAGTAATTACATTTTTTCTGACAGTACTTTTTTTTTTGACAGTGTTAGGAATCAAACCCAGAACCTCACACATGGCAGGCAAGCTTTATACCACTGAGCTATATTCTCTATATTTTGAAGGTAAATTTAAAAGAAATTTATAATAAATTGGTTGTGCATGTCAAGGACAGGTAGAATCAAGAATCACTTTTATTTTATTTTTTAAATAATTTATTTATTTTGATTCATTGTAAACAAATGGGGTAAACTTGTTTCTCTAGTTGTACATGAAGTAGAGTCATACCATTTGTGTAATCATACATGTCCATAGGGTAAAGGTGTTTGTCTCATTCTGTTATTTTTCCTTCTCCCCACCCCTTCCATCCCTCTTTTTCTTCTATACAATCCATCCTTCCTCCATTTTTGCCTAAGAATCACTTTTATATAACAAGTTATCATAAACTCAGTAGCTGACAAAAACATATATTTATCATTTCAGCTTTTGTGCACTAAGAGTCTAGGCAAAGTTTGGGGCCTCTGTTTAAAGTCTCCAGAGAGCACAATCAAGAAACCAGAATGTCTTCATCAGAAGTCTCTTCTAAGAAAGGATCTGCTTATACTCTTACTGAAGTTGGAGGCATAATTCATTTCCATGTGAAGGTAGGATAAGGAACACTAGTTTCCTGCCTCTCATTTCTTTGAACCACTCTTCGCGTCTGTCCACGGAGGCTTTTAGTACATGGGCTTTTTACATTTTCAAGGAAGGCAAGGAGAGTCTCCAAAGCAGGTCTGCTGTGGGATTACATGACACCATCAAGGAATTGTCACCACATCTTATGAGTTAGAAGTTATATGTCCCACTCACCTCACCCCCAGGCAAAAGGTAGAAGACATGAATGCTAGGCATCAGAGGTTATGAGAGGCCACACAAGTGGCCATCACAGAAAGAAAGTGGTGGGGTCTCCAATGACAATGTCATTCATCTGGGTTGACCTGGGCTCACCTACTTCAGAACTTTCTTTTAAAATGATATAATAAAAGTCCTTACTTTTTAAAGGCCTTTTTGGTAACAAACTCTTCTTTTCCAGCTAAAGTTATCCTTCCTGACATTGAAACAATGATGATTTAAGACTTCTCACTTGAGAGCATCTATTTCTCTTTGAGTTAGAGAGTGATGATGGATTTGAACCTTACCATAAATGAAGGTTTAACATTCCTGATGCAGAAAGTGGTGAGAAAGATAGTAAAGATGACATGAAAGTAGTTTCAAGTAGTATTTAGGGATCAGGTGAGAATATAAAGTCTGAGTACTTATTCACAACAATCTGAAACTGTAGTTCCCCATTCTCCTCAACATAAATAGAGAAAGTTGACAGTTAATTGGCCAAATGAGAGCCTCCTAGAAAGAAGGGTTGGGAGATGAGACTACTGTCAAGAGAATGAATAGACTGATGTAGAACATAAATCTAATTCTATGGAATAAGAATCAGAGAGAGAATTTTCTTCAGAAGTCAAAGACAGACTCTCTAAATGTATAATCTGAGATGTAGAAAGGAAGTAAAGAAGCAAACAACTGAAAGAAATATCCAGAATGGAATGAAAGACTCAAAAGGGGAAAATATCTTCACAAACCCAATCAGAAGTGACTAAAGTGGAATGGGAAATATGAGACTTAGAGGTTGAAGACAAAGAAAAGGGAAAACAGAATGCTGTAAGGTTTGCCATGTGATGACAGAATAATAGCAAAGCTTAAAACACAGGGCAAGGTAAATAACCAGGGTTAGAGACTTCAAGAAGGATAGACATGAGAGTGGAGTATTGACAAATGGTGGGTGGATGACAGAAATGGGAAAAAAACGTGACAAATTCAGGTGTTATATGTATTAAAGCAGAGTATGTCTATTTGCATGAACTTTAGGTTGTAATGGTTTAGAAAGAGCAAAAATGACCTAAGACATTCAGAATAGCTTCTGAGCCCTGCATTGCATGGAATTAAGGAAGTTAAGAAAATTTTCCTTATGAAACTGAAGGTTAAGTAATCTTTTTAGGAAAGGACTGGGTGTTATTAAAGACTAATGAGGAGGGAGCATGCAGTATGTGGTAAGGGTTTTATTTACATGAGATTGGTGTTCCTCGGTTGGTTTGGAGGATGGCTCTGTGCAAGAGAATACTGAGATATTATTGAAGAGGACATATTATCTACCACTACTGTATTCATCTGATTTGTTGCTTTGAGTAAAACAAGACTTCCAGCAGATGTCCAGTCATTTGAAGTCCCACATGGCTATTATATTTCACTTTTGCAACAGTTTCATGAGCTGTATTAGGGAAGCAAGTATGCTGCGCTGAGTGAGCTGTCATCTACTTCCACAGCATCATTAATTTGGGGTTTCTTTCCTTTATTCTCACCCAAATGTTGTCTACTGTGATATTCCTATGGGTCCACAGTTTCCCATACAGTTGTACACCTTCTTGGGATGCAGAGATACTCCTCTATCACCTCTGGTCCATTGATTTATTTAAAAAAAAAAAACTATTTAAATAATCCAGTCCTCTGGTCCCTTCCTTAAAAAGTCTCCATGATAAATACAAAGTGATATTAAATGGCTTGGGCTAGAATATTTATTTCATATTATATATTAGCTGTTCACATTCTTATATCCATGTCTAAGAAGACTACTAATATGTTTTCTGATTAGATGTTGTTACTTTATATAATATACTAAAATTTAGTTTTTTTCCATCATTTTCTTTAATTCATTTTCTATTGCTTACCTTTTATTTTCTACATTACTCTATTTTCTGAATTTTTCAAAAATTAAGACAAAATTTTACATCTTTTGGGGTATAGTAGGATGATTTGATATATGCATACTATGTATAAGGGATCCTCTCCTCAAACATTAGCAATTACTCTTGCTAGTTATTTCAAAATACATTATAGATAGTTGTAGCCAATGGTTACCAGAAAGTAACTCCTGCCCTCTGTGTTGATGTCCTTCATCTAACTCCTTCCATCTGACTACTCCTGCTCTTCCTAGTCTCTGATGACCCCTGTTCAACTCCTTTATTTTATGTTTTGTGTGTCTGGCTTATGGCAATTAGCATAATGACCCTCATGTCCACATGTTTTTGCAAATGACAGGCATTCATTCTTTTTCATAGATGAATAATATTCAATTGGGAATTCAACACCTTTATTAAAAGAGTCAACTATTCAAAGTTTTAAAGTCATCTGCACAGATTGGTTTAGCCCTCAAAAATTTTATTTTTCCTCATTCTCAGGAGATATTCTCTTTTGTGCTTTCAACAGCACCTTCTATTGTTAGTTTTGTTCAAATCAACTCAGCATATCCTGGAGAAGAGTTCATACATATACAGCTAAACTTGGTTTTGATCATGAGAATTCCAGTAGTAACCAGGTGTGGAGGATTCTAGGCACCCAACAATTTCTCCTGTTCTAGGCACAGCACCAAGATTCCTGATATACTGTCCTGTGCATGTAAATGAATCCAACTGCTATAGACTAGATTCGAGATGGGAAAATTAGATTTACCTTGTGCCAGGGAATTTTGATCATCATAAACAAAAAGATACAGATGGAAATGTTATGGGAGATGGGGCAACTTGATGTTAATGCCTTGGTTTTAATATCTAGGAATTCCTTCCCCCAGAAGCCATTCTCATACCTGTCCTTGCAGAGACTTTACTTCTCCATTATTCATCTTTTGAACACTATACAAACTTACAATAAATTTCCATTGTGCATAAATAAGCAAAGGATCATTGCATTCTATTGTGCACACCAACATAAACTTAAAAGATACAATAAACTTGTTAAGTGTCACCCAGAAAACTATTTCATGCCCAAGGAATGTATACTTACAGTTTGATACTTAGCCAATTTTTGAAAACTTTGGCCATTAATAAAAGTTGAACCTGATTTGAAAATATAGGTGAATCAGTGAAACTCTATTACCTCTCTGGCAAAGAAAAATAGCATGTACAAATCATTCCTAAAGTAGATTATGACATAAAAGCATAACTTCAGATATGTTAAGGCATATAAGCTGTATTCTTCATTTCTTAAATGTATCATAGAAGTGATTTTATTGCTAGTTATATTATGTTTATCATTAATGAATAAAATTTCTATATGCTGCATTTCTGTGAAAATTCTTTTTTTGAGCAACTTGAGGAAAAAAAACTAAGGGAGATTAATCCATCTCTTATATTCACTCCAATCCACTCTATAAAATATAATGAAGGTAGTTGAAGAAGGCAATTATAAGATTTAGGCTTTTTCTTTAAGAAGCTCAAAGTACTTATCTGTTGTTATTTCAACTGATTTTGTAGGATCCCCTTGAGAGTCATGAAAAACAGCTATTTTATAACCACAGAAATTAATGCAGAAATACCACATACTGTGTTAACTATGGGAGCAGGATTAGGCATCACAACCTCTGAGTTTACAAAATGTCATTAGCCCATTAAATCATCCTGGGTCTGTCACAGTACTTATGCAACTTCCTCCTCTTCACTGTACTTCCACTACAGCGATGCACTAAATGCCTGATCATTTGGGGACATTTCTTCTTCAAGATGACCAAAAATTATTTAATGCCAATCACCTTCATTCATAGTTTAACCCCCATCTTTACAATTCTCTATGAAAACATTTGTATCACTGCTAAAATGTCACGTGTATTGTGCTTGGGTTAAACCACTTTAGAAGCTGCAGTCACATTCTTTAGTTTTCTTTCAAATGCCTTAGAAGGGTATTCTACATTTCTTTTTTTTAGGAAGAAACTCATCCTTTGGTTTTTAGTCTCATAACGGTTTCATTTTAAAGCAATACAAAGTCAGAGACAATCTGAAATCACAAAAAAGTAAGCAAAAGCAATGATGGAATGTCACAGTACAATAACACAAACCACAAATATCAGTGCATACATTTAGGAATATGATAGAAGACTTCAATGTGCATATGAATTAGTTAATAGATGCTATTGTACAAGACATCATGGTTGTATCTATGATTTTATTGTGTCTTCCAACATCATCTGCCTTTTGACGTTCTACATTTGCCACCCACTTCAGCCACGTTGTGTTATTCCCCACGAGATGAATATTATTTTGTGCTTTCCCACTTATTCTCATCACCTTTCTTCTCCTTCCTCTCTTTTCCCTCTCCTCCTTCTTCTGAGTCATCTTGTTTCTCCTGACATGATAACATCTCCTTTGCCTAACTATCTAAATCCTCGTGATTCTTTCTGCTTCCTGGGATCTTCAAATGAAGTTATCCTTCTCACTTTTAAATTAAGTTGCATTTCCATCTGCATTAGGATTACTAGTGCTGCTTATTGCACAGATTTGTCCTCCCTTGAGCATTTATTCAAACTTCATTTGGTCACTTCCTTTGATTATCTCTCTTCTTCCCAGAGATTAAAATCTCCCAAGGATGGTAACTGTGAATTACCTATTCTAGATCAGATAAAAACTAGGACAGTATTTTTGCACTTATCAAATACATAATAAATGGACACTGTAGAGCTGATTAATTCACTAGCAGTCTTAAGTGAATTTGAGGCTATTCTGGTACTTTGAAAAGCAGAAGAAACTTGTAACTTCTTGATTTGTACCTATTAATAATAAAAATGAGAAACTACATACATTTTAAATGAAAAATGGTCTCAAAATCATGACTTTTTGTAATTTCTTAATATGAAATCTTTAGAAAAGTTTAGTAGGCTAAATAACACAAACACTAGGAATACCTTTACTTCAATATTAATCTTGATTGTCATGTAACCTAAAATAAAATCATGTACTTGTTGATTAAACATTTTAATCTACTATTTATTCAGGTAATCATTGATTTATGTATGAACACCCAAGGACTATCCCCAAACCTACTTGAAAATCTTGTTCTCTATCTGCTGTTTTGACCACTCTCATCCACAATTCTTATCATTTATCACCCCACTTACTGTACAGTTGATGGTTGATTCAGTTCATGATTCCAATATTTTATATTCAAATGCTTATTGCAGACTTCCAAGGTGCAACTTCCATGTATTTCACACATTTTTTATTCAAAAATGTCCACTTTCAATTTAACAAATACCTTATGAGTTATTAGCAACAGGGTGCTGGGCTAGCTACTGCCAATGAAATCTATGGATTGTCAAATGTTTAAGAAAAAAATCACATATGAATCATCCAACTAAGTTATTCTACTGTAGGATTTTTATTTGAAGGAAGCCATCACCATTAGGGTATAACATTCACATCCAAATATGTTCATTGTGGCACTATTTTAAATATTAAAATAATCTAAACCAAAACAAGAAAAATAAATATTGTACATTCAAAAACATGAAACAACATACTAACATTAAAGAATATTGTGAAGAATGCCTTATGACAAGTACAATGGTAACAATATAGTGTAATATGTCCTAGTTTATTAATTTTTTCAGGTATATTTATGATCACATGCAATGTATTATAAATAATTCAAGGCACTCTTTATACAGTCTTAAGTAAATACACAAGCCCCTGCCCTTTTGAAAAGAATATTTTCATGGTAAAAATGGATAATTAAAAAAACAAATGGGGAAGTGTTATATAGTAATAGACAAAATAAAAGGGAATCTAACTCAGGTGCTATTTCTAAGGAAGACCAGAGAAGATAAGAATCAGAAAAATGGATATTCAGGAAAAAGCATTTTAGATGAAGCAAATATTAAAGATTGATATTGAAAATTGCTTGTCACTAAATGAAACTGGCATTCAAAATGAACAAATAAATAAAATAATTATTCACCTTTTTTTATTATGATCCTAGGATTGCATAAGTCTTACTGATCAGTTTTATAAAAGCATATCCTATTAGTCAGTCCTGGGCATATAAAACTTGAGTTCCCATTACTTTTTCAAACTTTTAGAATTCATAACACAAATTGAAAATTTTGTTATTATGCTTCCCCTTTTACAAATGAACTGAGAGCTAAGAAGCTAGTATATTTGCCCATAGCTATATAATCTGATAGTCAAACTTAGCTGTATGCACTCTGTATTCAAAATCTTTCTATGATGTCCTGTTGTCTTTCGTTGTCTTTCGTGACTAATGAATGTGAGAGAATGTGCAGACTTCCATTAAGCAAAAAGGAAGGGGTGTACTTGAAAGAAAAAGTGAAATTTTATGCATGAACTTTCCCTATATAAGAAAAAATATACAGATATATTTAAAATTGAATATGTTTAACTAATCCCTGTTAGGCTTAAGAAGAGATATAAAGTCAAATTTGATTTTATTGGAAGTATCTATGATTTATTTCCTAACTTGAATGTCCTTAGTAAGAAAATTAAGTATTTCCTCAATCTAGAAATATACTGCCTAGAAAAAAAATTGTAGCTTGATAATATTTCAGAAGTTTATATTTAATACTAAAATTTACCTAATCTCTGTTTCTCATCAATGCATAATAATTACTCTTTAATTCTAGTCAGTATAGTTGGAATTTACTTAGATCTCTCCTAATAATTATGAAGTCTTTGCTGGTAGTCTTTTCTTCCCAAAATATCCACAGTCATCTCAGAATCCATCATTCTCACTCTTTAATGGTAAGAAACCTCAGATCCCTGAAGGGTCCTCTGATCTTACTTGATACACCCACCTTGTCAGGCAGAGCTTTGTCTGAAAACCACCATTCCCATCACTCTTCAACTCCCACTCAAATCTCACCAAACCTTGACCAATTTAAACATTTTACATTGAAATAATCTATTTTAGTCAAGAAAATTTAACGTTTTTACTTTGCAATTAAGAAGAGGGACATTTATGTCAGCTACACATTGGTACAAATACTAGCTTCTGCCTTCATAAGATGTGTAACTTAACTGTTTAAGCCTTAATTCTCAACTGCTAACTGAGGACAATTATATTTTATAGCATGTAAGTTGTGTAAGTGTGCAGTTTTTTAAAAGAAGGAAAATCCTTAAGAAAATATCTGATGCATAGTTAACACACAAGAAATGTGATTATTATTATAAGGCACTTTCAGGTAATTAGTTCCAGTTTGATTATTTGCAAAGATTCAAACCCCATTTTTTTCTTGAACAAACTAAAGCATGCTTCATTAAAAATGGAGTAATAGAAGCTGGGCATGATGGTGCTTGTCTTTAATACTAGCTACTCTGGAGGTTGAACCAGGAGGATCACAAGTCTGGGCAATTTAGCAAGGACCTTCCTCAAAACAAACATTTTAAATCCTCAGGATATAGCTCAGTGATAAAGTGCCCCTGGGTTCAGTCTTCAGTACTACAAAAATAAATAAACAAAATGAAATAAAAATAAAAAGAATGGGTATGTAGCTAAGTGGAATAATTTGTAGAACACTTTGTCTAACATGTGCTAGACTCTGGATTTGATCACTACTACAGCAAAAAAAATTTTTTTTAATTAAAATCAAAAAACCAATAACATGAATGGAATTACAGAAAATATTCATACATAGGACTATTTCTAATCTTCTCTATGTGGTACCAAAAGAGCTTTTCTTTAGTTGCACTATTTTGGCACAATAAATTATAATACAAACTATGGATAAAACTCTGTTGACACTCTGATTATTATCAGAAGGCCCTGTTTTAGGGAAGAGAGTTTAATTTAATTTGCAGTTTTAAATTGTATTTCAGCTACCTGTGTACCATGCAGTCAAGTGTAAAATCTGTGTGAATCTGTCTCTATCTCATTTCTAAAATGAGGGTAACACATAAACATGTCCTGAGTTTATGATGATAATTAAATAGTATATTTACATAGAAAGTCATATACACCTCTCTCTCTCTCTCTTTCTCTCTCTCTCTCTCTTTGTCTCACACACACACATTTTAAAATGGAAGGCATTAATAAAGGAAACAGAAGCTATCACCAAATTATGAAATTGAAGGAAAAAAGGAAGAAAGGAGAGCAATAAGGGAGACAGGCAGGCAGCTTATGCAAAATGAAAAAAAGCACCAAATTTGAAACAGGATATAATGCTGCTGATAATATCAGAATAAATTTAAAAACCATAAAAGGCCACTTTGCTCAGCAATAATTTATGAAACTTGTATGAAGTGGATGACAAGCTGATGACATGCAGTGTTGTCTAGGTTGCAGGGAAACAGGTGTTTATTCATTACTGATGGGAGTATAAAGTCATGGAACCTTCATGGAGAGCAATCGGTCAATCTTCTGAATTTTATAATTCACATACACTTGAACAAAATAAGTCCACTTCTTGAAATCCATCTACATAACCTCTTATATTTGTGAAATGATGTACATGCATGCATAGAAAACTTCAATAGGAATAGACTATATCACATTGGAGCCCTGTAATGAAATACTGTGCTTCTGCTGAATCAAGTAACACTATATATTGCTAAAAAGAGCACAATAATAAGGATTAAGTCACAGAACAAGAGCATAGTATGCTTTCACTTAGAGAAAAATTAGTGAAGCTTTGTATATGCGTTTACACACAGGTGCCCACATAGATGTTCTGTAGGAGGATATTCAAGAAATCAATAACAAGAATCCCCCTAGGAAAAACCTATTAGGTAGCTGGAAAATATATTTGGTAGAGAAAATTTTTCCACTGATTTTTTTTAATCTTTAATAAATTTTATATTTTTATGTATTATAAATTCAAAAGCTAACATTTTAAAAATTATAAATTATTATACATAGGTAGGAAGAACCAATCAAATGTAAATAGATAGATGAGTGAAAGGAAGTCTAGTTGAACAGAAGAGGGTATATGGGAGAGGAGGGAAAACAGCAAGAAAAAGTGGGAGGGAATAAGGGGAGACAGTCATGAACTGAAATCAAATTTCATGCATGTATGTGTTTATTGGGATGAACCAAACTACTATGTATAAGAATAAAGCTCTATTTAAAAAATCATAAATTGATTATTTTGACTTAGACACTGCATTCTCCCCGTCAGATTTTCACTCAGTTCAATAGCATGGTGATGGCTCTAGTGTTCCTCTAAAAATATCATTTGTGGTGTGTTTTGTACCAAACACCACACTAGATCCTGAATTTAAAAGCAGAAGAAACAGACTCAGAAAGCATATTATTCATCTAGGAAGAAAAAAATGATTGAATGAATAAATAAATACTTATTATTTTGTTTTGTTCAGTACTTTTTAAAATATTTGACTCTATAACTACTTTTGATAGGTATCATTTCTATATCTGAAACACACTTCAAGAAATGCTATGTTTAGTACCCTCTTACAGCAAGATCTTTCACAAAGAAAAGAAATGATGATGAAGAAGAAGGAGGAGGAGGAGGAAGAGAATGAAGAAGAAAAGGAATAGGGGAAAATGAAGAGAATAAGTTCATTATATGTTTAAATTTTTAAAAGGAGAAACTTTTTAACTTTTGGTAATATGTCCAAAGATTTGCAGATGAAGCCCAGTGCTATAGCACCCCTGAGTTCAATCTCTAGTGCTGAAGCAAGGAAGAAAGGAAGGAGGGAAATCATGTGCTGCTATCAAACAAATTTGAAATCTAGAAAAAAAAATAAGCTCAGATGCAAAAGACTGAGCTAGTATGAGAGGAAATCCTAACACTCTCCAGTGCAGTTAGTGAAAGGGAAAATGGCTGTAACTTAAAAAGACTCTTCATCTGGCCTTCCTCAGTTAGAGCCTACAGTTTACCTTTATATTTCATTTTTCATTCACAACTTTTTTTTTTTGTCTTTTGATTTTGATATGCTTGCTTTTGGTGCACCTGTGACCAAACTGTCACTTAGGCTTTACTTGTCACTGTATCACTACATATTCAAGCTTTGAGTCTGTCTGGGCACAAAAGTGAGACTGTAAAACAGATTTGGGGGAAGGTGTGGATGATGGATGCTGCAAATCCATCTTCAGAGGTAAGAAGAACAAAGGGCACCTTCGCTGAAATTAGTGGCCTTAATTCTGGGATAAGGAGTGTGACTAGAGGGGTAGGAAGTGGGACAAATGAGGGCTGGGTGAACAGCTATGACTCCACAATATCCTACTGTGGGACCCAAGTTACCTGCCCCATACCTGCCCCAAGGTATGGAGATAGACTGATATGTCCCACACATTTTGCCCCAGCACATGGACTGAGGCTCTTGGAGTAAGGTTTGTGAGGCAATCTGGATTGGTCCACATGATGTGCAAGTGAGAGGGCTGGCAGATGTCCCTGTCAGACTTACACTTTCACTCTTGTTGCAACAAAGCTATTTTGAGAGTAAAGTCTTCCTTGAAATGGACAATACAGTCCTAATAGATGCTGCCAGGCAAGAAGGGAGCGAACCACCAGCATACAGACTCCCCTAGCAAGTTTGATTGGTTTGGTCAGTGCCAAGAAGAAACAAACAGCACAATATTTGTGTCACACAAACTTCCTCATAGCTGGGGAATTCTAAAAGTGAAATCCCAGAAATAAATGTACATTTTAAAAGTCTCAGCAGGAAGAAAACCAAATTTCTTTATGACTGTTACTGCATTAAATGCTCAAAAACATTGATTCTCAGTGCTTTCCTGCATTTTATAGTTTTACAGCATTCTAATTTTATATTTTGTCAATTAATTGGATTTAGTCTTGATATATCTATTCTTCTTTCAGATTTCTAATCACTTTTCCTCTCCTTTATCCTTCTTTTTCTCCTTAATTTACCTACTGTCCCTCTTACCCCTCCCAACCTTTTTATTTTTTCATTGTCTTGTCTATTTTCTTTATTTTTTATTCTTTCTTCTAATTCAATTCATTATACTGTCATTAATGCTACTTAGACTATTGAATATTATTATATCTCACCCATGTTTCTTCTTGGTTAATACAGTTATAGAAAAATGACTCTTTTAGCATATGCTGATGTGTGATTTTCTCATAAATTACCAATATTACCAGCAGTTTTATCCTCCACTAAAAGTGGTACAAGTGGTTGAAATTCAAACTTTCACTACACTGATAAAATGTTTTGAAGCTAAGCTATAATCCCAACCCAGGACTTTTTGTAAAGAAATAGCTTCTCACTAATGTAACTCACATAAACAAGGATGAGGAATCCATCTACCCAGATAGAGAAATACAGGACCTCAGAAAACATAGGGAAACAGGTAAAAAAAAAAATCCTCCAAAATTATAACCCAGAACAACTGAATCCACAGATGTTGAAGTGTAAGAAATTCTACATAAAGAATTCATGAGGTTAATTGTTAAAATGATTAATGAATTAAAAGAAGATATAAGAATGAAATAAGGGAAAAGTATAGCATATAAAAGAGCATTTCAAAAGGAGATAGAGACTCTGAAAAGAACCAAATAGCAATCTTAGAAAAGAAAGGCTTAATAAATCATGTAAAAATTCTGTTGAAATCTCACCAATAAACTTGATCTAGTAAAAAATAGTATCTCAGAATTGAAGACAAGATAGGTGGCCTTGAATATTCAAACAACATCAAAGAAAAAAATAAGAAACAATGATCAGATTACAAAAGAATTCTGTGAAAACATTAACAGACCAGAAATAAAAAAACAACTTAAACATGAAGGAAAGAACATAAATACAAGCTAATGGCATTGATAACATTTTTAATGAAATAATAGTAGAGAATTTTCACAACCTTGGAAATAGATGGACATTCAGAAACAGGAGTCATTTAGAATCCCAAATAGTCAAGGGAGAAAAACAGCTCTCCATGACACATTATAATTAAAATGCCAAATATTCAGAATAAGGATGGAATTTTAAAAGTCTCAAGAGAAAAAAAAAATTAGGTCATATTTAGAGGTATCCCCCCCCCCCCAAAAAAAAAAAAATCTGCCTTCTCAGTAAAAAATCCAAAAATATAAGAAGCTTGGAACAATGTGTTTTATGCACTGAAAGAAATTAATTGCCAACCAAAATTGTTATATCCAGCAAAGATATCCTTCAGAATCTAAAAAGAAATAAAAACCTTCCAAGATAAGCATAAACCAATAGAATTACTACAAATCCAGCACAGCAATAAATAGTGAAATAAATCTTTTACATAGAGTTTTAAAACAATAGCAGAGTGTGGGAAAAGCAGTTTAACAAGTGATAATATGGACCAAATTAAACATCAGACACAAATCATATAGGAAGGAAATAATAAACTTCTTTGTATAATAACATTGGTTATAAACAGATATAAACTGGCAGACTGGACTAATAAACAAGGTTAATATGTATGTTCTCCAAAAGTGACACACCTTTCAACAAAGACATCCATAGGCTGAAAGTGAAAGAATAAAAATGATACTATATGCAAATGGAATCCAAATGAAAGAGGAATATCTTCATTAAATAGCCAACTAAGCAGACTTCAATCCAACTTGATCAGAAGGGATAAAGAAGATCACTTCATATTGTTAACAGGAACAAGCCAACAAGAGAATAAAATGATAATGAATATTTATGCCCTACTGTTCATGTACATAATTACATAAAACAAACACTACTCAAAACTAAACCTCAGTTAGAGCCCAATTCAATAATACTGGATGATTTAAATCCACCTCTATCACCAATAGATAAGTCATCTAGACATAAAATAAATAAAAACACTTCAGACCTAAAAACTACAACAAATCAAATTGATTTAATTGACATCTACAGTATATTTAATCCAACAACAGTTTTAATACTTTCTTTTCAGGAGTTCATGAAACTTTCTCCAAAGTGACAATATATTAAGTCACAAAGCAGTTCTCAACAAATACAAAAAAGAAAGAAAACTTTATAATTGTATCTTAGTGTATAATCATGAGATGAAATTAGAAATCAATAACAATAAAAAATCACAGAAATATATGTACACATGGAGACAGAACAATACACTCTTGAACAATGAATAGGTAGAAGAAATCAGGGGAGAAAATTAAAAATTTTTAGATCTCAAACAAGAATAGTGATAAAACTTACCAAAATCTCTAGGACACTATTAAAGTGGTTGTAAGTTTTTTTCCTACTGTGACAAAAAGACCTCACAAGAACAATTTCAAGAAGGAAAAGTCTATTTGTGGGCTCATGGTTTCAGAGGACTTCCATTTCTTGGTCCTGTGTTGAGGCAGAACATCATGACAGAAGAGTGTGGTGAAGGAAAGTAGTGCAGGACATGGAACCAGCAAGTAGAGAGAATTCCCCTCACCATGGACAAATTATGTATCTCAAAGGCCTGAGTCCCAGTGACCTACCTCATCCAGCCACATCCTACCTGTCTACTGTTACCACCCAGTTAATCCTTATCAAGCAATCAATGCACTGATTAGGTTAAGGCTCTCATAATCCAAGCATTTCACATCTAAACCTGAAATTGGAACAATAGTAAGAAGAAAAAAAAAAAAGTTTTATTTTAGGGCTCATAGTTTCAGAGGTCTCAGTTCATAAATGGCCCCTCAGGACCTGAAGTGAGGCAGAACATCATGGCAAAAGAGTGTGGTGGGGGAAAGCAGCTCAGAACATGGAACCAGGAAGGGGAGAGAGAGAGAAGACAGAGAGACATGCTCCTGTCATCATGGACAAAATATATACCTCCAAGTCATGCTGCCAATAACCCACCTCTTCCAATCACATGTCCATAGTTACCACCTAGTTAATCCCTATCAGAGGTTTAATGCACTGATTAAGTTAAAGCTCTCATAATCCAATTATTTCACATCTAAATGTTCCTACATTGCATCAGAAATAAGCTTTTGGGTGAGACTTCCTATCTAAAGCATAACAGTTCTAAGAGGAAAATTTAATTCTGTGAGTACCTACATAAAAACAAAATGAAACAAACAAAATACAGACATACCAAACAGACAACCTAATGATGCATGTCAAGGTCCTAGGAAAGCAAGAACAAATCAAATACAAACTAGCAGACAAGGGGAAATAATATCAGGTCTCGAATTAATGAATAGTGAATAAAAAAGCAATATAAATGATCAATGTGAAAAAGAGCTGATTGTTTGAAAAGATATACAAGATTAATATACCCTTAGCCAAATTAAACGAAACAAAAAGAAGGTAGACACAAACTTCTAAAAAATTAGAGATGAAAAGGGAGATAAGAGAAGATATCACTGAGATGTAGAGAATAATTAGGGAGTATTTTGAAAATTATGTTCCAATAATTTGGAAACTCTAAAAGAAAGGGAAACATTTCTAGAAACATATAACCTACCAAAATTGAATGAAGAACATATAGAAAGCCTAAACCAGAAAATAAGGAGAATGAAGTAGTAATAAAAAGCTTCTCAACAAATAAAAACCCAGATTCTCAACTGAATTCTACCAGAATTTTAAAGAATCAATACCAATAGTTCTCAAATCATTCAATGAAATAGAAAAGTGTATGCAGAAGAGGCACTTCCAAACTCATTCTAAGAAGCTACTATAAGCCAAATACCTAGGGACACATTGAGGGGAAAAAAAACTATAGAATAATATATTTTATGAAAATAGATGTGAAATAATAATAAGAATTTTCTTATTAAAATATTAGCAAATCATATACGAAACAAATTAAGAAGATTGTACAACATGATCAAGTTGGTTTCATCCCATGAATGCAAGAATGGTTCAACATACTCAAATCAAAAAATTTAATCCACTACATAATATAATTAAGATAAAAATCACATGATCATCTCAGTACATGCAGAAAGAGCCTTTGACAAAACCTAGCAGTCTTACATGATAAAACACAGAAGAAACTAAGTATATAAGGAACTCATCTCAACATTAAAACAGAACAATTACACAATAAAAAAATAAGAGATACATAAATAAGAAAGGAATAAGTCAAATTGTCCCTGATTGCAGATGATACCATTCTATACCTAGAGGATTCAAAAAGTTCCACCAGAAGACTTCAATAACTGATAAAAATAATTCACCAAAGTAGCAAGATACAAAGTCAAAACACAATCAATCCACTGAAAACAAAATCAGGAAAACAATTCCAATAGAATTTTAAAAGTACCTGGAAATAAATCTAACCAATGAGGTGAAATATGTCTCCAATGAAAATTATAGACTACTGAAGCAAGAATTTGAAAAAAGATAATAAAAGGCGGAAAGATCTCTGATGTTCATGGGTAGTCCCAATTAATATTGTTAAATCATCTGTATATCAAAAGTATATATAAATTCAATGAAATCCTCATTAAAATAATAATATTTTTCCCAGAACTAAAAAAAATAGCCAAAACAATTGGGAAATAAACACTATAGACAACATGACAACTTATTTCAATTTATAATGAAGAGCTATAGTAACAAAAATAGCCTGGTACCAATATTAAAAACAGACATATAGATCAATGGAATAGAAGACTTAGAGGCAACATACAGATACAGTCATCTGATTCTTGACAAAAGTGCCAAGAATATACATTGAAGAAATGACAGCCTTTATAACAAATGGTACTATAAAAATTGGAAATACAGGATAATGAAACTAAATCCCTATTTGTAACCCTATACAAAAGTCACTCAAAGTCAATGAAATACCCACCAATGAGATTAGAAATTATGCATCTAATAGAAGAAAATACAGAAAGTAAAACATACCGGTGCAAGCAGTGACTTCCTCAGTAGGTCTTCTAAAGCTTAGGAAACAATTTAAAGAATCAGTAAGCAGATTGCATCAAATTGAAAAACTACTGCACAGTAAAGGAAACAAAATCATGAAGAGAGGACCTACAGAACAAAAGAGAATCTTTACTTGCTACTCTCTGACAGAGGAATAATATCTAGAATATACAAAGAACATAAAAAACTAAATACCAAAAATCAAATAAATCTATCAAATGAACTAAACAGACTTTTCTCAAAAGATGAAGTTCAAATGGCCAACAAATATATGAAAAATTGTTCCACATCTTTAACAATCAGAAAAATGCAAATAAAAACTACACTCGGCTTACATCTCACTTCCATTAGAATGGGTATAAAGAGTACAAATAATAAGAAATTCTGGTGGGAATCCTAGGGAAAATAAACTAATATATTATTGGTAGGGTTTTAAATAAGTGCAATGTCTACGGAAGTTCTTTAAAAGTCTGAGAATGGAGCCACTGTATGACCCAGCTATATCACTCCTTACCTGAAAGAATAAAAGTCAGCGTACTAAAGCAACACAAGCATACCCAGTTCACAACTGGCAAGATATGGAACCACTCTTGATATTGGTCAACAAACTAAGCAGATAGAGAAAATGTGGTATACAATGGAGTTTTATTCAGCCATACAGAACAAATCCATGTTAATTCCCAGGTAAATGGATGGAGATGATTCTCCATTCTATTAAGCAAAATAAGCCACTCTCAGAAAGTCAAGGATCCTGTGTTTTCTCTTATATGTGACAACTAAAGAGAAGAAAGGGAAAAAGGGGCATCTTATGAAAATAGAATGTAAACTACAGAGTAGAGAAAGGGAGAGGAAGCAGGGAAGAGAAAAGAGATGTGCTGGGGAATAAAATTTACCAAATTATACTATGTGCATATATGATACGTCACACAATGGATCCAAC
Source organism: Sciurus vulgaris (assembly GCF_902686455.1). NCBI lineage: Eukaryota > Metazoa > Chordata > Mammalia > Rodentia > Sciuridae > Sciurus > Sciurus vulgaris. The sequence continues at coordinate 93,418,382 of NC_136467.1, read as the reverse complement.
TATTATTTACAATTTTAATGCAGCATTAAAGTAGTTTTAAAAAGGCCCATACTATAAATTATGAGATTAGATTATCTCAGCCTTGGCATTCTAGTAAGTGAGAAAAATAAATCCATATGTTTTAGTTGGTTTTGTGCTATTTGCAATGAAATGCTTTTCTGAAAAATGAAAAGAGAAATAAGAATCTGAGATACATTGTTGTAAAAGTGTATGTTCTGGGAAAATCAAGGCTAATACAAGTATATTCTACATAGTCATAAATAATAAATGTGAATACTGCTATCCTAAAAATATATAAAGAGATGATGCTTTTTTGTATATAACATGTAAGTCATTGTTAAGGTAGAAGGAGTATTTTATTCAATTTTCCATAACAGAATGGTGGTCCTGGGATAATGAAGACAGGTAGAAATAAATCACAAACTCACCAATTTTAATAGGTGAATTCCCATATTTAACCCAAAGAGATAAGTTATTTATTTAGAAATCAGATCAAAAACAGGAAATTTACTTTTTCTCTGCTTTATTGTTTGTTTCTGTTTTTAAATCAATCCCACAGTTTCTGAGGCATACCTTTTATAGCCTTGTTGCTGAAATAATACCAAGTTATTACTCTAAGGGTATCATTTCGCTCCTTGAGACAACAGTGCCCTGGAGCGCAGGACCATGCTGATTTATTGATTTAGGAAACAACCACTTATTGAATAGCTATTACAAAAAGGACTTTGTTGAGTGTTGGGAAAGAAAATAGACGGATGACTAACATAATTGTATACAAAGTAGGTCTTAATTGAATAAGGGAGCCAGACATTTACAAAAATTTTACACAAATGTGATCTAAAGTATGTGAAGGTACTAAATGAAGCAAATGTTACAACAGTCCATGTGGTGAATGTGAATTGTTCCCTAGGTTTGAGAGTGTTGGTAAAGGGCTGGCTGGTAAAGATTAAGAGTGCTGCTCCTCACCCCCTGTATCCCTGGAACCAGAAAAGGATATTTCCCAGACACATCCCTCCTCATGCCACCTTATTCCCACTAATAGGTGGAATATTTGAAGAATGGAAGATGGGGATTAATTCCTAGTATTTGAAAGTGTGTCTTTGAACACTTTCTTCTGGTGTCTGTGTCCTCTCAATTAAGAGGGAAAACTATTGACTCCATCTCACTGTAGAGGTAAGTGTCCTCGTAGGAATAATTTTCTCTTCTTCTTTCCTCATGTGGAGAAGAATCTTTTTTTTTTTTTTTTTTCTGGTTTAGTTTTTAACTTTTTAAATTTATTTCTAACTGATAACATAAAACAGTGAAACATATGTATTAATGGAAACCATGTGAAGTTTTGATACATGTATACATTGCATAATATTTAAATCAAGTTAAGCACATTTATTTTCTGCAGAATTTATTGTTTTTTATGATGAAAATATTGAAAATCCTTTCTTCTAGTTTTTAGAAATTTACAGCATATTACTGCTATCTATAGCCACCCTACTGTGCAATAGCATAGCAAACTTAGAAAAATCGTTTCAAAGACATAAGTACTTTCATATTGCCTCTGCATACCTCCTTCTAATATTTTCCTCTATATTAATTAAAACTTGCCCTATTCTCAAAGTTTTTGTAGAATTCTTCAAATTCCATAGCTAGTATAAAACCTGTTCCTGTTGCCTTTGTTCTCTAAATATTTGAGTTTGCAGACACAGAACAGACATTTCAGTAGCTCCTTTAGACATTTAGTTTTCCATCTGCAAGGGTTAATACCCACCCTGGTGAAGCATGTGCCCTGCTACTTTGTCTGTTTTTACAGCTCCTTATCAACAGGACATGGCAGTGGGCTCTGCGTCCTCTCTACCTCCATGGCAGCCTGGCAACTTTGATGGAAGGAGTAAGGGTGACTCAGGGTCTTACTTACAGATGACTTGATCTTTTTTCCTCCCAAGTTCTGACCTTAGCAATTCACTCTGCAAACAATGCTAAATCCCAGATTCATCAACATTTCACATTTTAAACCTGAAAGCTCCATTTTCTCATTATGATTCCTAATCCCTATATTTTTCATGCTGTATTTCCTCCAAACGTGTTCCACTATCATTAATCTCTACTCTTTCTTGAATACTTTCTATTTTCGGTGTTCATTAATCCTTTTCACTGGTGTTCCAACACAGCAGCATTTCCTACTCAACCAAAAATGCACTATTAAAAGTATTTTCTAACTCTCTAACCAACATGCTCAACATGTTTGGCCACTTATCTTTTTTTTTCTAATCTTAGGTCACTATAGATTTCTAAATTCTCTATTTCTGAACATATTGAAAACATTTGAGAAAAAAAAAATCATATGTTACCAGGTACTCAAGAAGCATCTTAATTATCACCACCCTCTGCCTGCTTCACAATATAAAAAAAATTATCACTCTTTCTGAATCTTTGAGAAACTACTTCTCTCATTCCCCCTTGTTATTTCAAAATAATTAATGTGTTTCAACACTCCCTAATATACATCTTAGTCTATTGGGCTATCAGCAAAATACTATACACCAGGGAGCTTATAAATAAACACATAAATTTACTTATCACAGTCTTGATGGTAAGAAGTCAATTTTGTGTCAGACAAGGGCCCTTTTCCTGTTCCATAGGTGTCACCTTCTTGGTGTATCTCCACATGAAAGGAGCAGGGCAGTCCTCTAATGCCCTCTTTATAAGCATGCCAATTTGTGAGGGATTTTCCTCCAAGACATAACCTCCTGAAAGTTATTTCCTAACATCATCATGTTAGTGATTAGGTTTCAGCATATGAACATGGGGAACACATTAAGAACATAGCAACACACTAGCCCTAGACCCTTCTCTAACAGTAAAAGAATTTGCCTTCAACTCTCAGAAAATGTTGTGGTCAGTATCTACCTCTTTTATGTAATGAGCTGCAAAACTGCAAACATGCATGCTATTTTCTCACCTTCATTCTCAAGGGAAAAAAACATCTGCTTATCTCACATTAATTCAGTGGCATCTGGGTCAGAGTTTCAGAGACTTTAAAATGTTTATGAAATATCTGGGAATCTTGTTTAGTGCAGATTCTACTTCAATATGTCTTAAGTCAGGGATTCTAAACACTGAAACAACATTTATGCTCTTGCTTCTCCAACTATACCAACACTGTTATAAAACATTATAAAATTTGCTTTGGCCTAGACTAAATGGCTCATGAAGGCAAAAGCACCTAAGTCACAGAATAGTGATGATGTGGCCCAGTTTTACTCTCCCAAGTCATCATAATTAATATTTTCTAAGAACCTTCTTAATTCTTCAATAGTTCTCTTCAATCAGTAGCTAACAGCTGAGAGTTCTATAACATGTTAGAGACATCATCTAAATTCTAGCTCTTTCCTGGACTCTTGGATAATTTCTCTCTTGTCTTCTACCAACAATCTCACCCTTATTACTCTTTCTTATCTAATGAGTGCTCTGTAATAAATTTTAGCAGTATTTTCTCTCTTTAAAATTTTCCAATGATTTGGAAACTTAAAAGCAAAAACAGACATACCTCTTTCATGAACTACACTTTACAGGTATTCCTAGTTTTGCTTCCCCATATATATATATATCCAGTTCTACCTCCCTAAATTGTTGAACATTTCAGTTCCTGATATTCTTTGTTATCCCTTTAAGTAGTTGCTTCTGATTAGGAAAAGCACTTCTCCCTAGTTAGTGCTTTCTTCTCCATATTCACCTTGAAAGCTATTTTTATTCTCTTTTTGCAAACATAATAAGTACTTGTAGTTACTTAAATAGTAACCTTTCCTTAGCATGAACAAAATTCAGATGCATAGCTCACTATATGTTTATGTATGTCTTTATTTTCTTGTGCCTTGTGTGGGCTCTTCAAGGGTAGGAACTTTGTTTTGTTAATTCATATATCTTCAGTTTCTGTTACAGATAAGGCATCCAATAATGGTACATAGAATGATTGAATAAATAAAGGATTTGAATGTAGATTTTAGATACACATTTTATTAAAAGTACAAACAACAGCAGCCATACTTAAAATCAACATAATAATTTCAGCCCACATACCATATCTATTTCTGCTTGTATAGTTATAGCTGGTCACTCCAATTTTGTAAGCTTAAAGAGCATACAAATAAATAATAATAAAGCAGATCGCTTAATTATGAAATATGATATTTAAGATCAATAACAATGTATGCACTAGATGAGCTTATGTAGTATTAAAACAAAAATATGTCAATAGAAAATATTAATTTATTTAAAAACTCTCCTTGTTATAAGATCTCAAATCTATTCTTAGCTCTATCTTACTTTGGCAACCTATGTAATTTTTAGAAGTTCCTAAAGATCAGAAAGATTCAATTCAGATAGAAAACCCTCATATAAGTTCTCTGAAAGTTGAATAGTGTTTTTACAATGAATCAAAATACAGGTAAAGAAATCATATTGTCCTCTACCCTGCTTTTCTTCTGTGACCACCCTGAGAGCATTCTCAGCTAAGTTAGGTAAAGTGCTCTTTAATCAGTTGTGTTACTTAGCTTTTCATCACCATAATAAATACTTGAAATAAACAAATCTGTAAAGTGAAAAGGTTAATTTTGGATCACAGCTTTGGAAGTTTCAGAACATGATCACTTGACCTTGTTGTGTTGGGAAAGTAGCTCGATAGCACATCATAGAAGAAGTGGGTAGCATAACAGACTTCTCACCTCATCACTAGAAAATGAAACAGAGAAAGAGAAAGTGGCCAGAGTTGCATTATATATTTAAAGGGCAAACCCCCCAATGGCTTGAAGAGCTGCTTGTGGGCCCACCTCTTAGAGGTTCCACCACCTTTCAATAGTGCCACTTTGAGAATAAGCATTGAACACATGGTTCTTTGTGAGACATTTAAAACTATAGCAAGTACATAGTATAATATTAAAAAGACAATCATCCGATATACCACAAATATGTTTTAAATGAAATATATATTATCATCTTACTATTATTTTGGTTTAGTCAATCATTCATTAAATAAGAAATATTTACTCAGTGTGTACTATCTATTTGGCACTCAGCTAGGTGTGGGAACACTACAGGGATGAAAATAAAGAATTTTTAGTATATCACAGGACACAGACAAAAATAAATATTTATAGGTGAATGTTATGTACTGAAATTTTGTGTTCCATTAAAGTCAATATTGAAATCCTTCAGTGTGATTGTGTCTGGAGATAGGTCCTTTAATGAAGATAATTAATGTTAAATGAGGTCATAGACGTTGGACCTTTATCCAATAGGATTAGTGTACTTACAGGAAGAGCCAGAAGGAGCTTGCTTCTTTCTACCAGGTGAGTTCACAGTGAAAAGTAAGCTGTCTTCAAACCAGGAAGAGAACACTAACAAGAAACCAACCTTGATTTGGGATTTCTAGCCACCAGACCTATGAGAAAATAAATATCTGTCGTTAAAACCACTCCTAGATAGTATTTTGTTATTTCAGACTAAAGTTGACTAACACAGTGAGATAAAGGGAATGAAAAGGGGATCCAGGGTATTATTTTTCAAAAAGAATGCCAAAAAACTAGAAGGGGAAAGTCGTCTTCAATAAAGAGTGCTAGGAAAACTGGAAATTCACATGCAAAGGAATGAAAGTATGTATTACACTCATCATACACAAAAATTAGCTCAAAATAGATCAAATAGCTACGTGTAATTGATAAAATATAAAACTCTTGAAAGAAAACATCAATATAATTATTTGTGGACTTGGAGTACTCAATGGTTTCTTAGATACACCACTGAAAGTAAAACCAACCAAGAAAAATATAAGTAAATTTGACATCAAAATGTTTTATAAATTGTATTTCAAAGAACATCATCATGAAATTGAATGGAAACCCACAGGCTGAGAGAATGTGTCTGCAAATAATACAAATAATAAAGGTGTACTATCCAGAATGTGTTAAGAACACTATCTACTGAGTAACATAAAAAAAAAAAATAGATTTGAATACATGTGATTTTAAAGAGCATAAACAAATTCAAATAATCACATTAAAAGATGATGAATACCAGTAACTTGAGAAAATGCATATCAAAACTAAGATGAAATACTTCATACCTACTAAGGTGGCTCTCATCATAAAGATAATTATGATGAGGATATAGAAACATCAGAACCATAATACATTTTTGGTAGATGATAAAATTTTTCAGCAGTTTTATAAAAATGTTTGATACTTCCTCCAAAAGTTAACCATGAAGTTGTCATGTAGTCCAGAAATTTTACCCTCAGGTCTATCCACAACAGAACTGAAAACACATGTTTGAACCAAAACTTACACACAAATGTACATAGCAGAGATATGTATAATGGCCACAAAGTGAAAACAACCTACATGTTTTTCAAATGGTGAACTGAAAAACACAATGGGGCATAGCAATACAATAGAATATTATTTGGCCATAAAAAAGAATGAAGTGGTAACACATGCTTCATGAAACCTAGATGAATCTTGAGAACGTGATACTGAGTGAAAAAAATACAGCTACAAATAACTATCATATTATTCCACTTATATTAAATATTCAAAATATGCAATAGAAAATGAGCATTTATTAGGGATTGACAAGAGCTAGTTGAAGAGGAGAAAGAGGAGTGATTGCTACTGGCATAAGGTTTCTTATTGGTGTTGGTTGCACAACATTGTGCAATGTGCAAAAGTGAACACAATAAAAATCATAGAATTGTGCATTTTAAAATGGTGAAACACGGTTGTAATAATAATAGCTTGGTTTTATGCAAAAATGTTATATAAGTCTATGAAATCATAAATTAGGCAATTGATCTGATTTCACATGTCCAAGAAAATTCGTATAGGATGCATATACTAATGTCAGTAAGTACACCAGAACTCTCAATGTTGTGTGTGTGTGTGTGTTTGTGTGTGTGTGTGTGTGTGTGTGTGTGTGTGTGTGTGTGTGTGTTTGAGAAAGAGTGACAGAAGTTGGAAAGATGGTATTGCAGTCTTGTGTATTATACTGTGTCAGGGAAAGAACTGATGAAAGATGATAGAAAAAGTAAGAGGGCACACAATTATGGATGACTTTTAAAACAAAACCTTCTAGACCTTTACACGATGCATGAAAATGTAAAAGGAAGATGGGGGGGGAATGGTTACATTTGGAAAAGGGTAAGTCCAGAGATAAGAATACTGAATCCATAAGAAGGATACTGCCACCATGTGTGGTGGCAGACGCTGTAATCACAGCAGCTCAGGAGACTGAGGCAGGAGGATGGCAGGTTCCAAGCCAGTCCTAGCAATTTAGCAAGGCTGTGAGCAACCCAGTGAGACCCTGCCTCAGAATTAAAAAAAATAAAAGAAAAGAAAAGGCTGGGGATTTGGCTCAGTGATTAAGTGCTCTTTGGTTCAATCTCTGGTACCAAAATAAGAAAAAAGGAATTTGTTACCTCCAAATTTCTGGAAAAGATCATTGAAACTTGTACTAGAACAATGACATTGGTACTTGGCAAAATAGTAAAAAATATTTAAAAGGGAAGAGTCAAATAAATACTAATTGGAAAATTTCAGTGTATATATAATGCAGGCAAATTATATATTCTATTTCCAATCTTCAGGATTAAGCAGTAGCCCAAAACAATTCTCATGATGTAATTGGGCTCATATGCCACATTTTCTTATCCATTTATTCATTGTTGAGCACTTACATTGATTCTTAACTATTACATATTAGTGCTAAAATAACAATAGAAGTACTGATAGATGACACACAAATTTCATTTTCTTTGAATGTATTCCCAGTAGTAAATTATATAAGCTAGGCACAGAAATAAACATCACATGATTTCACTCACATTTGAAATCTACAAACGTTGATGTCTTAGAGAATATAATGGGGGTTACCAAAGGCCAAGAAGGAAGATATGAAGAGATATAGTCAAAGGATATAGAATTACAGTCAGACAATAGGAATAAATTTCAAGTGACTACTATACAGGAAAGTGACTATACTTGATGACAATATGTATTATTTTCTTTAAAAATGTAAAATAGTGGGTGTCATTTGCTCTCATGACAAAAAAAAACTATGTGAGATAATTCATTTGTCAATTAGCTAGATTGAAGATTGAATCATTCCAAAATTTATATTATTCCAACACATGTTGTACATGGGAAAAAAATACATTATCTGTCAAATTTAAATTTTTTTAATTTAAAATGAATAAAATTATATGGATAACATTTTGTGCCAAAAACAATAAGTTCTTTTTGAAGCAAAATAAAATGGATATGTATACACACACACACACACACACACACACATATACATACATAATATGAACATTTCAGTAATTTTATTCAAGTAAGCAATGCAAAAATTTCAATACATAAAATAGTCATTTAATTCTATTAATGATAAAAATTCCTTTTGTAGTACATACTTAAGTATGTAGTAAATACCTAAGAAATTGATTACAAAGAAGAATTTTTCATATCAATTTGCCATGAAATGCCATTAATTAATGTTGAAGATCTCTCATATATTCATGGGCTCTGTTGCTTACTTCCAAAATTCATATTTTGAAATCATAATCTCTAGTATTTCAAAATATGACTGTATTTGAAGACAGGGCCTTTAAGCAGGCAATAAATATGAAACAATGTCATTAGGGTGGGAGCTATTCTAGTATGACTGACATCCTTCATGGTACTGCTACACACAACATGAAGATGCAGGAAGAAATCATTGACAAGACAAGGAACCAGCCCTGCCAATAGCCTGAGTTTTTATGTCTAGCCTCCATAATTCGAAGAAAATAAATTTCTGTGGTTTAGGGCATTCAGTCTGTAATATTTTGTTATAGCAGACCTCAAAAATCTAATAATTAATATTTTACTATTAATGTATTTTTCTCTGTTAAGTTCAGATTTACACAAGTTAAAAATCATTCAAAAAAATATCCATATGCCTCTCTTCCAGAATCCCATTGTAAAGAATTCAAAGTATTTACTTTATTGTTAATTTATGCATAATTGTATACATCTTAATTATTTCCTAAACCAGTTGACAGTTAAGTTCCAAATATGATGCAGTTTTACACCTACATAGTTTACTAAGTATTTACTAGTAAAAAGGTTTTTTAATTTGTGTCATTATTGATAAAACTGTTTTAGAGACTACACATATTTAGAGACTACCTTAGAGAAAAAAATTAAAATTATTAAAAACACATATATCCATTATATGATAATGTGTTTATTTATACATATATAAATATGCTTTGACTTTTTCACATTATTAGTGATCTTAAATTTGATCATTTGGTTATGATAATGTTTTCCAGATTTCTCCACTGTGAGCTTACTATTTTGTATTTTTAAAAAATATTTGGGCCTCTCTATATAATATTATATTTAATAGTATAATCTGCATAGCATTATACAATTTTATATATAATATGCATTATTTATTATATATAATAATATAATCTACATATTATACTATTATGTATATACAAATGAATTATATATAGCCTATATACTATCAAACTTTGAGCACTGGTTTCATTTATCCAAAATTTAACAATTCATACCTTAAAATTATTTTATATATATATATATATATATATATATATTACTATGATTGTCAAATTGTGATTTTCCCTGAATGTTTGGCATTCTACCATAAAAAACAGCTTGTAGTTCTTTATTGACATGGCCAATGTACTTCTATATTTTTCAATAATTTATAATGCATTACTACCATTATATATTTTGATACTTACATTGTTCCAGATTCAGCTAGTAGGGGACACTTTAAGTTGTTCTCATGTTCCCCTTTTCATATATATATATATATATATATATATATATATATATAGCCATGATCCCATTAGCACTTTCTTTGTTTCAGTTTCAATAAGAAGTCAAGTTCTTCCTGTATAAAAATTGACTATGTTGCCCTTGGTTATTGTATTCTTTTCATGATCAAAATGGATTATAAAATTTATTTAATTTAGTAGCCTTTATAAAGTTATAGACATGGTATCTAATATAGATTTCCCTGTCATTTCAGCAAGACTGTCCATATCTTTATTTAGTCCTATATATTTATATCAAAAAGTCACTCTTACCATTTATACATATATGTAGCTATTTTCACATATGGATAAAATGACAATGAGGATTGATGAATATGCATAAGTGCTTTCATATCTTCATTAATATTCATATGAATATATATTCACTTATTAATCCAATGTCTAGCTATGCAAAACAATTGTTTCTTTTTTTATATGCCTGAAATTGCTTTTAATGATACATTCCTGTGGGTGGAAGCAAAACTATGTCTCCATATCCATATCCATATTTTAATAATAAAGCCAGAGTTCCCACCGAGAATACTAGCAAGCTATTGAGATTTTTTTATTTGTTAAGAATGCATATGCTACATATTTCAAACAGAATGGAAGGTAGATTGAACTTAGTGCAAATATAGCTGTTGGAGACTTAGAATAAAAACCATGTAAAGTGAGCAGAGAAAATAGATAGTATCAGGTATCAGAGCCATGCATATTGCACTCTGAATTTAATTTTAAGCTATAAAATTCTTATTTTTGAAATTTTAAGGTATATAAGTCACACAATATTTATATTCTGAAGTGAGCACATGTGCATCCCCCCTCTCTCTCTCTCTCTCTCTCTCTCTCTCCTCTCTCTCTCTCTCTCTCTTTCACACACACACACACACACACACACACACACACACACATTCAAATTACTTAAGGACCAAAAACATTTTCTATACAATTTTACTAAAGCAGAGAATTTTCCAGATGCATTCTGTTTGTGTTGTATTAGTCAAAACTATGGATAATAACTTTAGCTTTAATTTTTTAAAAGACACTAAAAAGTTATTTAAATAGGTACTCACAGAATGTTTGTGAAGATTAAATCAATGCATATAAAGATCTTCAACCGATTGCAAGCATATAATGAATATTCTATAAATGTTAGTATCATAAAAGATATGGAGATATATTTAAATGTTGAATTGTTGGAAACATTTATGACGAGAAAATATTATTTTATTTTAGGCGACATATCTTAGTACTGGGGTGAAATTCAGAGACATAAGAAGAAAAGATAGAGCTGGAGTTGGAACTCAGTGGTGGGGCTCTTGCTAGGTTGTGTGAGAGTGAGGCCCTTTATTCAACTCCTAGCACCACAAAAAGAAGAACAGACAGTTAATACATATGTCAAACTCTTTCTCTATGAAATTTCACAAGTTCTATGCCAACCCTTGGCAGTTTTTTTATTTCAGTCAATTAGTACATAAATTCTTAAAAATGAATTCTAATGTAGAAATTGTGTTGTTGGTTAAAGTGAGACCCATATGCTTTAAATACTAAATGTGAGTAGTGAAAAGTTCTATCTCTACTTGGAAATTCTAAGAATTGTCCGCTAGTCTCATTCATATGGAATGTTAATATATTTCACTGCATTCATTGGCAGTATTACTGCCTACGGCTGGGGATATAAAGTGCGCCTAGCTTGCATGAGGCTCTGGGTTTGATCCCTAGCATGGCAAAAAAGAAAAAAAAAAAAAAAAAAAAAAAGAAGAAGAAGACAAAGAAATAAAGGATTGCTTGACAGTGTAGTTTATATTATCTCAAATAACTTTGATTTAATTAAATGATATTTTGATGTATCATATTTGGAATAATTGGCTCCCAACTTTGTAGTAATCATCAACTTACAAAAGGCTTGGTAAGAATAAGTCATTTAATAAAATGACTTATGAATCAATCATTGGTAATCTGAACTTTTATAATCTTCTTACTGAATATGCAAGACAAGGTAATAGCTCACTCTCTACTCTTTCATTGGGAATGAATTTCTAAAGAATGCCTTACCTCTGACTTCAAGCTGGTAACACTAGGAAAAAAATGTGAGGGATGAAGATGAGTGAGTTCAGCGTTCTTGAACCCTACCTCCTTCTCTACTGGTTTAGATTGGCTGGTTGCCTCCTTTAACTGAAACTCAACTATCAAGCTGACCCCTGCATGTAACTGTTTCTTACTGCAGGTTCTAGTAGTTCTTTCTCTCCTCTTTCTATAGTTTCATCACACTTGTTCAAGTGACCACCAGGAATGCATGGGTTGTAGCACAAGTAGAAGAGGACATAGCACATAGTCATTTGGGGTTCAAGAATCCCCAGAACTCACTTGCTCCCATGATCCTAGAGAGCTGAGGTAAGGAAAAGCAGAATCTGAAAACTGTGTGTTTGGAAACAAGAGGGCAGATAAACATTGGCCTTGCTTCAGCATCTGAATTTCCATGTCCTATAACTCAAGTGAGGAGATCCTTATTTAGCTGAAAGAATAGTTACACAGTTGCTAGAACAAATAAACTTTCAAACTACCTAGTTTTCTTGCTAAACCAAGGGCATTCCCAAGTGTGTGGATGAGCATTGAGAAGAAAGACCCAAGGTTGATCACTTTCCAATTTTAAAACCCTGAATTCCCCTTTCCACAAGAAGTGAATCTCTCTCTCTTTTCTTCATTTCCTCACCAGCAGGAGCTTTCCTCTTCATTACAAAAGAAAATGAAAAGTTTCCACCCGAGATAACCACTTATCTCCACTATACTTAATACTTCATATTTTTAATGAAAATTAGATCCAACCTAAATTTTTAAAAATAACTTCTTGCCAAACATTGCCTACACAATCTACATTTAAGAGGGATCATAAATATGAAAAGATTTTAAGGGTGTTAGCTCCAAAAGAATTAAATGTAATGCCAAATTTATAAATTATAAATTTATAATTTATAATTTAAGATTAAAAATTGAATGTGTTAGACCGAGCAAGTATAATGGGCTTTAAAATTCTGCTAGATTAGCAAATTCAAAGTGGAATTTAAAGCTGGCTTATACATATGTGGTTGAAATGTTTAAATTTCCCTAATATGTGGTACAAAAAGAACATTGAAAACTTAGAGAGATGGAAATATTGAAATGGTTGTGGCAGTTACCACAATGAGCCACATGGATGGAGTAGTTCTCTCTGTTTTAACCCTTAATGCTTATGATGCAATTTGTATGTTTCTCTCACATTAATCAAGTTTTATATTTGCCTATTTTAATAGTCTTCGAAAATTTTAATAGCAAATACCAATAGTAGTCATTATGCAATCTATTTTCAGAACATGAAAACTAATTTTTGGACTACTGCATGTTCAGTGTTTGGAAAGAGCACTTGTATGTGGAGATATGAGAGTTAATATTTTTAAACATGTTAACATTTTCAAATTTTCAATATCTCCACTTATATTTTGTTTAATGAACAGAGTTCCAACAGGCAAGTTAAACTGTTATTATTTGATTTTCAATTTGACAGTTTTTTTCTGTTTTAATTAATTTTCTCTGTTTATGATATGAAATGTTAACATTAAGTGCAAAGATTTTTAGTGTCTTATGTTCTTGGTGAGTTTTGTTTCATTTTTCTGTTGTTTTTCTAAATCAGTATTTTACCTATTTGTCTACGTGTATGTTTTCTGCATGATTGAATCATTTTCTGTGTCAGTTGAGGTAATTTAGGGTACTTTTACAATCACAGTAATAGCCTTATTTTTTATTATGGTAAATTATGTTACTTAATTTTTAGTACAAAACCATCCTTGCATTCCTATGATAAACTCAACATAGTATTGATGCTACTTTTGAAAAGTTAACAAGATTCATTTTCTAATATTTTGTTCATAATATTCGTAATCATATTTTTGGTAATTTCATTTTGAATGAAACATAAAAATGTAAAAATTGCAAATATTAATTTGGATACTATGTGATATATTCATACTGCATATAATGCCTAATATTTAAGTCAAATTAAATATTTCTGTCTCCTTAAACATTTTTCATTATTTTATAACTAAAGAGTTCCTTTCTTCTGACTTTTTGAGATAAGCAACACATCGTTGTTATCTATAATCTCTCTGTAGTCATACACCAGAACTTCTTTCTCATATCTAAAGTTATTCTTTAGTAATTTTAGTTAAATTTATTCTCATCCCTTGCTCCTACCTATTCTCACCATACTCTGGTAACCATCATTCCACTCTCAACTTATAGGAGATCAATTTTTTAAACTTACATGTTTGTGAGAGATCATTTAATAATTGTCTTTCTGTGCCTGGCTTATTTCACTAAGCAAAGTGATCTCTACTACATCCGTGTTATTGCAAATGAGAAGACAATTTTTCTTGAAGTTGAATAATATTCCCTCGTGTACCATGCTTTCTTATCCATTAATTAGTGGCTGGACATGTAGGTTGTTTCTATTGGGAAACTATGCAAATACATAGAAATGAAGAAAATTACACTTGAATATCCAATGGATCAAGAGAAGACTCAAGGTGATTATTAAAAAATTTCTACGTATTTGCATAGTTTCCCAAGTTTTGATTCATAGTTTTTGCACGAAGCTTGCAAAAGTTAATCAATGAAATTTCAATTTTTGAAAAATATGTTAAGATTTGTTTTGTGGGCTATCATAGGATCTATCCTGGAGGCAGTTCTGTGTGCTTATGAAAAAGGATGTGTATTTTCTAGCCATTATATGGAATGTTCTGTCGATGCTAGTTAGGTCCATCAGTCCTAGGGTGCAATTTAACTGTGTTGTTTCTATTTTCATTTCTTGACTGATGAACTGTCCTTTGTTGAGAATAAGGTGTTAACATCCCCTACTATTAATATATTGAATTCTCTCTTTTTTATGTCTATAAATATTAGCTTTATGTATTTGAGTGCTCTGATAGTGGTTGTATATATTTAGATTATTATTTTCTCCAGCTGAATTGACTTTATCATTATATCATCTGTTACTGTGACAATCTCATGCCACTTTCTCCTGGCCTATACATGCTAAGGAATCTTCTTTCAGATGACTTGGGGAATACTAATGTGTTGTTTGTTTCTTTTCTCCTGCTTCCTTGAGAAACTTTTCTTTATCTTTCACCTTCAAAATTTGCTTATGTTTTGGGTGGGTTAAATCTAACTGGTGATCTTTGGCCTTCCTATAACGGATATTTCTATCATTTTCTAGGTTTGGGATATTTTCTATTATTTCTTTGAATAAGCTTTCTACCTTGTTGGCATTCTCAAGTCACCACTAAGCACCAGTAACATGGATATTTGCTTTTAATTGTTATCCTAAATTTTGCATAAGCTTTGGTCATTCCTCTTAATTCTTTTTGGTTTTTTCTCCTCTGTGCATTTTTTTAAAGCTTATCTTCGAGTTGAAGAACTCTTTCCTCTGATCTATTCCACTATTGATGCAGTTTATTATGTTTTTAATTTCCTTTGGCTCAGTTTCAAGCTCTGGGTTTGTTTATTCCTAATTGCTTCCATCTCAAAGTTTTCTCCATTAGAATATTGAATGATTTTTCTGTTTTCCTTTTTTTGTTTGTTTGTTTTTTAAGCATATTGCGTTTCCGTCATAGAGCTGTTTAAGTTCTTCCATTACTATCTGATTAGTTCTGGCATGAGGGGATAGTTTTGACATGAGGGGATAGTTTCCTGAAAGTTCTCATTGCCCATTGTCATGTGATGTCTGAGCATTGAAGGATTGGATATTTATTCTAATGTTCATAATATGGCTTTCTGCTGTTCCTGTCTTTCCAGGAATTCAAAGCTGGCTTGTTTTCGTTGAGCCTGTAATCAATTCCAGTATTTTAGCACTAGAGGGTATACTCAGGCCAGGTTTGTCACAAATCTGTACTTTGTATTTTTCACTGGTTCTCAACACTAGAGGGTGATCTAAGTCCCTGTTTGTCCCAAATCTAAGGTTGGTGTGTTATTCAACAAGAACTGGGGAAATATCTAAAAAGGCGGTCCATTCTTGCAAGATTCTCCCTGAGACTGACGTCAGCACAGACACATCTTCCACAATGATCAGTATGTGGTTAGACACTGCAGGCTTCCATGACAAACCTATCGACACCAATGCCATAAAGCTCTGTTACACCCCATGTCAACATCCTGCCAAAACCAGCACAGAACCAGGGCAAAATTAAGGCCTGTACTGCTATGCACTGCCTGATGCTGAGGTAGACACGTGCCCCAAGACTGTTGCTACCAGTTAGAAAAAACACTGGCCAGAACAGAAATCTGATAGACTGGAGCTGCATGTCTGCCTGACCACAAGGCTATTCCAAAATCCCTGTCTACAGTCAGACCAAGGGATAGTATTTTTAGAATCTGTCCTGTGTTAATTTTCTCCACCTTGACACTAAGTTATAAGGGAAAAAACCTTCTGTTTACTATGCTAACTTACTCCCCTCCTTAAGCCGATGAATTGAGTCTGTATCCACCCTATGCTGCCTGATGTTGGGAGTGTTGGTGAAGTCCCTTGAACACCAAGGCTGATGATGTAAGGTTGGGTCATGCCTGAATCTCACAGCTTCAAGGATCTGCAGGGCCTCAGGGGAATGTCTGGCTATGCCACAGCTGGAAGTGTTTCAGCTCAAAAAATCCACACATCTCATCAGGGTATAGGTCTTTGCAGGGTTTTGGAGCAGATCAAAAGACTCTGTGAGCCAGGCATGGTGGCACACACCTGTAATCCAGCAGCTCAGGAGGCTGAGTCAGAAGGATCGTGAGTTCAAAGCCAGCTTCAGCAACTCAATGAGACCCTAAGCAATTCACTGAGACCCTGTCTACCACTGGGGATGTTGTTCAGTAGTTAACCATCCTGGGTTCAATCCCTGGTATCCATTAAGAGAGAGAGAGAGAGAGATTGACTCTGTGAGCACTTGGCATGGGTTAGCTGTACTACCCAAGGTTGAGATGTGATTGGTGGTGACAATTCCTTGGCTGCCGAGGCTACTGCAGAGCTATGTCTTATCTGAGTCTCACAACCTTGGGGATCTGAAAGTGTTGGATGCAGGAATACTCTAGGCTAGGCCCAGTGATACTGCATAAAATTTGAGTCTGTTCCACCATCATGCAAGTCTATGGCTGTCAGCAGGGCTATCTAGATGCTATCCTGGTAGTAGGTCCTTTGATTTCTCCTTGGTGCTGTGTCTAACTCCCCAGCTCTGGGTTTCACTGTGATGCATCTGGTATTGTGTTTCAGGTCTTAGGCATGGACTTAATGACTTCCCACTCCCCCAAACAATAGGTGACTCTCTCCAACATGCCTGTAGTTTGGGGAGGAGTGATGCAGGCAAAAAAAGTTTCTGTTTTTTTTTTTTTTAGCTTCTTCAAGGCAACTTTTCTTTTTATAATACTAAAACTCCATGCTGTGTTCTTTCAGCTGACTTCCTTAGTTCTTGTGAATAGCTATACAAATATGTGTGTCTGTGGGATGACAGTGGCTGCAGCATCTTCCCAGTTAGAGCCCCACTGTCGCTGACCATGTTAGAGAGTAAGAATGGTCTATGCTTTCCCTATCTCACAATAGCTCAGTTCAGTTCTAATTCTCTGATTACCAACTTGTAACATTAGTTGCTAACATTTCTGCATTTTCTGTTTTGTGGAAGAGTTTTTATTTAAAAATAATAATCTTTAGAAATTAATTCTAAAAGTATCTGGGACTAATCGCTTTTCGTTGATAGTTGAACTTTTTAGTTGATATTAAAATGAATAAACCTATCCACACTTCCTGTTCCCATTTGAATCTGATTAGTTAATTGTAGTTTCCTGAGAAATTATAATGTCTAAGTTTTCATCATTAGTTGCATTTTCTTTTTGTTTTTTATCATTTTCAGTTTTCAAGTTTCTTTGTATCCACTTGGAGTTAGTCCCCATTTCTCTAAATCTTCCTTGTACAAGTTTGCTTTATTAATTTCACCCAGGACTTGTTTATTTTTGATAGCATTTTTTAGTTTAGTACATTTATTTCTGCATGTCTTTCCCTAATAGACAATGAGTTCTATGAGAAGAATGACTTCTTTCCTTTTTTCTATGTGTTCCTTAATTTTTTACATTTTAATTTTTTAATCATTATAATAACTGTACATATTTATGGACTGCAGTGTGATAAACTGATGCATACACTGTGTATTAATCAGGTTTGCATTGCTCTGATCAAGAACAACTGAGAGGAGGAAACATTTATTTTGGCTCAGAGTTTCAGAGGTTCAGTTGACCATTGAACAACTTCAAAGCCCTGGGTCTAAGATGAGGCAGAATATCATGGCAGAAGGTTGTGGTAGAGGGAAGCAGATCAGGACATGACAAGTAGGAAGCAGAGTTCCACTTACCAGGGATGAAATATAACACCCAAAGTCATGTTTCCAGTGACCTACTTCCTCCAGCCACATCCTACTTGCCTAAAGGTGCCACCCACACAGCTATTCTGTATCAGTGGATTAATCCACTGAGGAGGCTACAACTCTTATAATTTAATCCTCTAAACCTTCTTGCAGTGTCTTACACATGAGCTTTTGGGGAACACCTTATAGCTACACACTATCATCATGTGTAGTGATCTAGTCCGGATAATTAGCATTTTCATCTAAACGTTTGTTATTCTATGTATTGGAAACTCTGGAACTTCTCTCTTCTGTTTCTTTATAAAAAATATAAGAAATTGTTGTAAACTATAGTCAACCTACTATGGTGCAGAGCACTAGAATTTATTATCCTATCTAACTGTATTTTAGTACTCATTACCCAACTTCCCTCGATGCATCCTTCTTCCTTTCCTTCCTAGCCTTTTCTTCCTAGCTTGCAGTGTGCACTATTCTATTCTCCACAACTATGAAATCAGCTTTTTAGTGAGAACATGTGGGTGTATTTGTTACTCTGTGCCTGGCTTATTTGGCTTAACATGATGTCCTCTGGCTCATTCATGATGCTGCAAATGACAGGACTTCTTTATTTTCATGCATGCATAATAATCCATTGTGTATATGTACCACTTATTCTTTACCCATTCACCTGCTGCTGGACACTTGGTTAATTCAATATCTTGGCTCTTGTGAATGATGCTGCAATGAATGTGGGCATGCAGCTATCTCTTTGCATTTCCTTTGGATATATTCCCAGTAGTGGAACCTTAAAATGTTAATAAATCATTTTCAGCTTTGTTAATCCACATTACAATAGTTTGTATTCTTTCCTTAAATTTTCTACTTTATTTTCTTTCTTCTGTTTTCTTCTGTTTATGCTGTAGCTCTTCTTCTAGCTCTTAACCTTATTTTTATTTCATTAATTGCAAGCATTTTCTAAAATGTAAGCTTTATGATGATAACATGTATATAAACATTGCTATAGCTAGGGTGAGTGTATAGCTATAGAAATTTAGTAAATTTCTGTTTTCATTGCTTTGTGGTGAGTTAGGTCTTCATAATATAAATTCTTGTAAAATTTACAATGTATTTTTTTAAAGTTACATATTCTTCATATTGTATGTTAGCTGAAACATGTCGATTATATAACTGTTTTCTGCCCTCGCTAATATTTCTAACAATTTCTGAGAAAGTTGTGTTAAAATTTCCTTTTGTGACCAGGATTTTTCAAATAGTACCTAAAACTCAGTTTATGAGATTATATTATTTTGAGTGTTTTAGGAATAATTTGTTTTTTTTTTTATTTGTACTAATTAGTTATACATGATAGCAGAATGCATTTTGATTCACTGTACATGAATGTTGCACAACTATTCATTTCTCTGTGATGTATAGTCATAGCATTCATGCGATCATACAAATACCTAGCATAATAATGTCAATCTCATTCCACCATCTTTCCCAATCCCCTACCCCTTTTTCTCCCCCTACTCCCCTCTACTCAGTCCAAAATACCTCCATTCATCCCTCCCCCACCACATTATGGATCAGCATCCACATATCAGAGAATACACTTGGTTGGATTTTGGGGATTGTCTTATTTTGCCTAGCATGATATTCTCAAATTCCATCCATTTACCTGCAAATGCCATAATGTTATTGTCCTTTAAGGCTGAGTAGTATTCCATTGTGTATCCATACTACAGTTTCTTGATCCATTCATCTATTGAAGGGCCTCTAGGTTGGTTCCATAGCTTAGCTACTGTGAATTGAGCTGCGATAAACATTGATGTGTCTGTGTCACTGTAGTATGCATATTTTAAGTCTTGGTATACACCAAAGAGTGGGATAGCTGGGTCAAATGGTGGTTCCAGTCCAAGTTTTCTAAGGGATCTCCACACTGTGTTCCAGAGTGGTTGCACTAATTTGCAGTCCCACCAGCAAAGTATGAGTGTACCTTTTTTCCCCACATCCTCGCCATCATTTATTGTTGCTTGTATTCTGATCATTGCCATTCAGACTGAAGTGAGATGATATCTTAGAGTAGTTTTTATTTGTATTTCTCCAATTACTAGAGATGTTGAGCATTTTTCATATATTTGTTGATGAATTGTATACATATATCAAGAAAAAATAAAATTCACAAATTGTATTATAAGAAAAGAAGACATAAGGACAATTATGTCATTTCTCATTGTTTTTATTTACTCTATAATGAAATGCATGATACCGTGTTTCTCATTTCATTATTATAATTTAATCACTTATTTGCAATATTATTCCTTGACTTAAATATAATTTTTTTCTGATAGCTACATTGGGCCACAACACTTTAAGTTGATAATTGCATTTTATTTTCAATATTTCTGTATTCTTGTATTTTATGTATGACTATTTTAAATAGCATACATTGATTTTTTTTTTTTAACTTCACAATCTAACCTGACAATTTTGTATTCGTCAAGTGACTTAGTGCACTTGGATATTTAGCATATATTAATATATTCATATTTTTTTCATAATACTTGGTGTTTCTACTTCCCAACTACTTTTGCCTGTCTTATTTGAGGACGATTAAGATTTTTTAAAATTCAATTTTTTACCAACTCTTGCTGTGAAAGTTGTACATTTTACTTCTGTCATTATAAGCCTTAAATTATCATAACTATTATCATAGAGAACAAAGTTTAATAGTAGTTCTACATTTCACTTACATAATATGAATCTTATAACTAATTAATTATGTTTGTTACCTTTACATGTAGTTAATATTAGATGTCATTGTGGGTCTTGCATTAAAAATTCAAATAAATATTTTTATTATAGTTTTATTATTTCCATTATCTGAAACAAAACTGTTTCTTCATCCATCATTCCTTCTTACAATCACTCATTTTGTCTGATTTTTATTTCCTCCTTAATATCATATATCAGTATTTTGGAAGTATATTACTCATGCATCTTTGTTTTTTCAGTCTTTTCAAAAAGACTATTTTTCTTTTCTTTTTGCATGAGAGTTTAATCAGGTGTACTGCCAGTGATGATGGTTCCTTTCTCTCAGTACTATAATGATAATATTGATTTCTAGCTTATATTTTTGCTGGTACTATTAAAATGCTGTTTCTTTGAAGGTGATCCCTCTTACTTTTTCTAGGACCTTGACTTTGATTTTGGAACGATATGATTTTTCTATTATTTCTCCACATATTGATTTTTTTACTTTCTTCCTTTCTTTGGTGTGTTTACTTTTTTGGCTTAATACTTGTGATTTTTAGATATGAGGATTAATATATCTTAGAAATGTCAAATATTTAATTCCATTTTCTGCCTCTTTCTGTAACTTGTGTTAAACATATGCCAAATCCTTCACCCTATTTTTTCTACTTTTCTTAACACTTCCTATTTTTCATTTTCTTATCTTTATTGGCTACTTTGTCTCTTCAGGGAATGTTTAATTTGTGATTTTACTTGCTTATAAAATTTTAACTTGCAGAATTTGTATTTGTTGCTATGTAATTTTGAGGTGATATCTTGTGTCTTCTGATTTTGATTTCTTTATTATGCTTAATAATTTTATGTATTATATCTTCATTATTTTTGCTAAATGAAATTCTTGGATTCAATGATATTTGTCTTGTCTATCTCTAATTCATGATAACTTTTTTTCCTACTGTATTTGGAATTTTACAATACAAAAAATCATTTTAGTATTACTTTTACAGCTAAAATTGAACTCCAAAAAGGTTTTGTCTTTGTTTCTGAAAAAACAAAAACAAAAACAAAACAAAAAACCTCATTGTTATAACTTACCTAGGATAATGTTTGGTGTTATTTTTTGCTAATTTCTTAGGCTAGAACTTCTTGGATCATGAATAATTTGTACCAAAAACTCAGATGTGACAGAGTTACATTTCAAAAACTTAGTTTTTAAAAACTATCTCAGAGCTAAGACTGAAAGAAAAAATTTGTTTTCTTACTCTGTCACTGAGTTTTATTTTCTTAGATCATACATTTGACTGATAGTACTGTGTAGTCATTTGAGGGCTCTCAATTTAGGCAATAAAATCATTTTCCACTCCCCACTCCACAGGAGTCAAGAGTGGGTCTCCCTTCCCCACATGGTTAAAGCCCACCCAGAGCTCTGCAGCACCAGCCAACATGCCCTCTCTCTGATCTTCCATTTTATCTTCTTTTTAGTTCTGTGGGTATCTCCTGAATTTTCCTGTGAGTTCAGCTAGGTAAGATTTAAAAGGACATGGACTTTATATTTTCATCTTTTCTAGAGGTCTTCAAACATGTTATTTAGATTGCTTAATCCACCATACTATAGAAAAAGGAAATCATCCTCTCTGGTTGTACTGCAGTTACACTTACAGCATGTTTGGTACTGTGCCTAGACTAAGTTTCCAGCCCACTTCCTTCTCAGACCTTCTACTTGCCTGTCATTGTAAGGTTTCTGTTGATTTCTTTCTTTTTTTTTTTTTTTTTTTTTTTTTTGTGCCTGGATTTTTTTTTTTTTTATTGTAAACAAATGGGATACATGTTGTTTCTCTGTTTGTACATAGCGTAAAGGCATACCATTTGTGTAATCATAAATTTACATAGAGCAATGTTGTTTGATTCATTCTGTTATTTTTTCCCTTCCCCCCACCCCTCCCACCCCTCTTTACCCTCTATAGTTTTTGACAATGTCCTATCCTCTCCTTTTGTATTCCCCTCCATTTATACTTATTTTCACTAAGAGAGAGAAATTGTAGCTTAATTGAAATATAGTAAGACCAAATTTTCTTAAGAAAACCTTTTAGTTTGAAAATTCTACTCTATTCTTAGGAACTATGGCTTCAAGTAATGAGGTTTCAGCTCCATACCAGGATAACTTCTGGTCCTGAAGAGATCTGCCTGTGTTTAAAACTACATATTAGAAAGATAGGTAGTTCTAAAAAAAAAAAAAAAAAAAAAAAATCATCAACGTTTCCTTGCTGCAGAGCAAGCTGTCTTTTAGGCTCTCTTCTCTAACTTAGTGCTTCTATTTTTCATGATCTGCTATAGTTACCATGAATAGTTGTAAAATAGTAAAATTCTGGTGTCTGAAAAGATTGTAGAAGTCCATATGAATAAAAATAATGTGATCAATAATGATGAACACTGACCAGTAATTAGAGAATATTTTAAAATATAATACTTGGATAATAATTAAAGATTGCCTACATAATCAACTATATAAATTTGTATAGAGAGGTTGTATTTATCTAATTAATAAACCATAGACAATTTAGTTGTAATAAAATCTTCATTTAGCAGTTATTCTACTATGGAATATATGCTGAATGTTAAATCATAAAAACTTAAAAAGTGTATATGCTTTGAAAATATGCTAACTTTTTTTTGTCTGAAAAGGAGGTGACCCTTTCCAAGGCAAGGAAAGAAAGTGTATATTAGGTATTCTTTAAATTTCTCTATTATTATAACCTATGACCTACAATTTCAGGACTAAAAAGTTAATATACTGAAAAATTACTTTAGTACCGTTAAGTAGGTCAAATTAAACCCATTATATAATACATTTTGTGGGTGACATTTTGACAACATCATAGCATCAATATCAAGGGATTTAACTGTAGAATGTGCTTCCAAAAAGAAAGAAAATTAATTTCCACTGGTATTGCTCTTGATCCAGGTAAATGCATATGGAAGAGAACAGGGAATAGTTCAAGAAAATTTAGAAATTGAGGACATTAGAGACTTCTTTATCTTTTTTTCATTATTCTGTCAAGTTCTTTAATATGAGGTTTTCAATATAAGTGAAGGAAGAGAAAGACCAATAGCATAAATATTTCATAAGTGTTCATTTTAATATCTGTGATCTGTTTGAATACTTCATTTTCTAATCTTTAAATTCCTACATGCAATTATATTAGTTTCCTTTTCTATTTAGATAAAATTGCATTTACAGAAAATGTTCTAGCCTCTAAAGAGGCATTTATGATATTGTGGGTACTGTGTTAACTATCCAACGCTTACTTTAATCCATCCTGTGTCTGCCAGTGCCCAGATGATATACATCTGTTGGCACCATGTAAACATGTATTAAGGACCAACTGTATGTCATGCATTCTAAAGGGTAACAGAGCCACAGCCACAAACAGGATCATCTGTCAGCAAGAGTTTTGTAAATTAATGGAGAGAATCTTTCACAGTGCTCTCATATTTACCTCACAATATTAAACTCATAGGGTCCCCCAAAATGTTCTTTCATTGGAAATAATGCCATAAGTATTTACAGAATTTGTAAACAGTGACAGTTTTTTTTAACTGCTTTTTGTAGCTTAAGTCTCGTTTAAGTAAAAACATCTACCGATGCAGCAAATCTCTGTAACATAAATACGAAAGCTATGGGCCTGTACTTTGAGTCTTACTATATTTGGAGTAAAACATAGTAAGTTCCACGTGTAGTTGGATACGGCCAAAGGTGGATGTGCTACTGGTAATCTGACTTGAGTGTACTTGGAGGTAAATATTGAAGGCAACTAAAGGCATTGCAGTTAAGGAGTTTCAGATTGATGTCCCTGAGTTTTAAAGAGCAGTGTTAAAACAATTTTGTTTGTTTACTTGTTTTTATTAAGAATTTCAAATGTGTTCTAATCCAGAAATTTGATAAATTTACTGCTGACTTAGACACAGCTATAAGCTTACTTCATTTCATGAATAGTAGTACATATAAATATGTTTTACAAACTTGGAGGTTTTATCTTTGGATTCTTTTATAACACGTGTAGCTTTGAAAATGAGATTAAGCTGCAAATTTAATTGTGTCTGTGAACAGCACTGAAATCAGTATTGATGTCAATGAGAATTATGATTAATATATTGATATTCAATATCCCTTTTAAGATTCCTAATTGTTTGTGTAATATATTTATGAACCAAAACTATATATTGGATAAAGAATATCACATCTTAAATTACCTTTTGTATAAAAAAATGTTTACAGATACAGTTGCTATTTTGATTTACTTTAGAACAGTAAATCCTTGGAAAAAAGAAAAGTGTAATTGTGATTTTATATATGCATGAATATGCCACAATGAAACCCATCATTCTGTATAATTGAGATGCACTGATATAAAAGAAACATGTATATTCATGTGTATAGTACAGAAATGAAAATAGAAGCATGAACAAATAAAAATAATACCTGTATGTTTAATATGAGTAAAATAGTCACCTACTTTATAAATTATAATTAAACAGAGGAACCAAGATAATTTACCTCTTAGAAACACTTAATCAGGATAATTCTTAGAAGTTATCCTGTATCTTCTAAAATTTTAGAAGTTATTCTGATTAAGTGTTTTACAAGTTATTCTGATTAAGTGTTTTACTTAATGGGTGAGAATCATACTGAATTCTCAACACTTAAGTTAAAGAGTGTAGGTTGATTCTCAGTTGTTTAGAAAATTGTTAGTGGCACAAGGTTATGGAACTAATTGTATGAAACAATTACCTCTGCATAAAAAAAATCAACATCAACATCAACAAAGCTGTTCTACCAACACAAATCACACCATTAAGTGCGGTCAACCATCCCAGGAAAGCAAGCCAATGGTCCCAATGGGATGGGTGCAACATATTTTCTTTCCTGGAAGAACAATTAAATACACATTTCCAGCTGTTGACAGTTCAGTAGTGGCATTTTAATTTAGGAAGATATCTTTAAACAGAGGTACTTAAGGAGGAATATGTCTGTGATAAAACAGCAGACATAGACGCCAAAATGAACACAATTGAAAATCACAGAGTCCTATTTTCCTACGACTTAAAAACATAAAGCTATGAAATAGTTTTGAACTTCCAACCAATCACAGAGTTCTGTGGACTGTCAACAGGCTTGCAGAATTCAGCTAGCTCTCTTCAGTCTCACTGCTGTGTAGCAAGCATACCAAGAAAGTGCCAATATATTTATTTGTACTGAGAACATCAGTAATGGGGTGTCTCACAAGATATTTAATTCTTTCCCCTAATTATGTTGCTTGTCCATTTTGGTCTATTCTCCGTCCTTGATTTATATCTGAAAGACTGACTCCTATGAATTCAGCACCCAGGCTCCCTTTGCACTGAGCTTCCTGCTAGGTAAGGTAAGGGGTGAAACAGGAGATGTGAAAAGAGGGAGAGTCAGGTTTTAGTATTTCCGCTCCTCTTTCTGTACTTGAAACATAACATATGTGTGAATAGCAAGGCAACTTGCCACACTTCAGATACTGCTTTTCCTGTCTAGGGATCCCAGATCAGACCAAGATTGACCTGGGTAAGTAGCTCAACTTCCATTCTTCCCAAATATGTGGATCTAATGACAGACTCACTGTCTTTCTGATCCTGTCTCCAAGTTTCAAGATGTGTTCATTCCTGTTCTTCTTTCCCCTTGTTATACTGATATAAGCATATTATTAAATTATTTCAGTAAGTTTTATACTGAAAAATAACACATACAGAAATTGTACCAATCCTAAGTGCTCAGCTAGATGAAGTCTCACAAAGTGAGCACATCCATGAAACCAGCATCCAGAACAAGAAACAGAGATCACCTAGCATTGTAGAGGCTTCTGTGTGCCCCCAGCATGTCCCTATACCCAGGAGAAAAAAGTGTCCTGGTTTCGAACTACCAGAGATTGGTATTGTTATTTTTAAACTCATATAAGGGAAATCATACCATAAACATGCTTTGTATCTGGATCACTTACTCCATCTTATGTCTGAGCTTCGTCACTTCCCTTTATCCTACTCCATTATCCTTCTCACTCCAGTAAAAGTTTTAAAAACTAGATCACTAAAACTATTTCCCTTTTTTTTTTTTTTCTGGACAGTCACAAGTTTAGCGTACACTTATTTGTTAGACCTTTCCCAAAAAGTGGCAGCCGCCGTCAATTACTTGTCAACAAGATACTGATTTTGCTTCACCTGAGGCACTACTTGGAGATAGCTTCCCCTAAGGTATGAATCTTCTCTGACATTTCCACAGTGTGTTCAAAATTTTCCTCCCTGGCAACAGTTTTGTATCTTCTCTCCTCAACCAAGTTCACCCAAAAATATGGTGGTATTTTAATATCTGGTTGAGTCCAGCAATGATTGCTTATTTATTACTTGCTGCAGTCTTTAAATCCAGAACCCAAAAGTGGTTGTCTCCCTGGTTTCTCCCACCACCATTGTCCTACTGCCATTCCAGAGTTAGTACGACTTTCTATAAAATCTGGTATCTCCAGCATATGAATCACTGTCCATTAGTCCCTTACTCATAATTATTGGGGGGAAAAAAGTCATGGTGATAAGCATTTAAATGACAGTAGCCCATAGTTTTCTTATGAAACTATCCACTCTAAAATTATAATCATAAAGTCTCTTATGAGGTATTTCATAGTCCCCAATACCAATATTTAGATTTTCCCTTATTTTTCTAACACCCCCTCCTTTTTTCCTTTTTCCCCCATGTGATTTCTTTATCTCTTCCTATCCTCAGTATACCTCCCATGGTCCCACTTGCTGTTGCAACCAGCTCCTCCGGGCTCCATTTTCCTTCCAACATTTACCCCTGGAAATAATTATCAACCTTCTAATTTGAATGGGGAATAGGACCCTTTGGAGTCTTCAGAAAGAAATAAAACCAAATCTCTCCTTTGCTAATTTCAGCTGCCTCTCATGCCATAATGCCGATGATTTGTTAAACTAAGAAAGGTTTTGTTTCTTTGCTCAGTCTAACCAAAAATAGAAGAAAAAAATTGAAGGAGAAATAAAGTATCATCCTATCATATCTACAAGCATAAAGTCAGATGAAATGCTTTATTTTTGATTTATTTAATACTCCATTTGATGCAAAAGCAAACTTGTTAAATAGAAAATATTTAGGACAATTTTCCCTAATATTTCATATGTGCCAAAATGAAGGGCCAGTTATGAAAGAGTAGATGGTAAAATCAGATATATCTCTTAAGTATTGATATGAGAAGAGTAAGTTAATTATGGGAAATCATTAACAATCAGGAAAGTTACAATAATACACTCTTCTTTACAGGTATCATCTATCATATCTATTTGTTCTGCAAAAAAGATGAAGTAACAGAATTAATAATATCATTATATGTGATAAAAAATTTATTCATAAAATAATGTAATATTTATATTATGTAATTAATATATTTTGGTGAAATTATAAGGAATCATGAAAAAAGTTTAAAATCAAATAGTGGGAGGGATAAAAGGATTAACACAGAATAAGTGGAAAGAAGATTTAAAGAAAGTAGCACTAAAAATAACAATGAAGTACATGAGTGTATCTGAAAAGATATTTGTGCTTATGTCAATGTTTTATGCCTAAAACATGTAAAAATATATGTCATACTTCCTAATAACAATGTAAAAATAAATGCTATATTTTTAATACAATAGCTTAAAGAATGCATTTGTTATTAAATGAAAGCTAGGAAATATGTGTATGCTCTCTCTCAAGCACTCTTTTACAAAATATCTTTTAGAACTTCAAAAGGTTATGCAAATACAGTTTGAAAATTACTTGGGAAAACTCAAGGAGAAACTGGTGTTTTTTCTATTTGAATTTGAGATATATAAAAGAAGTGTAGCAAAGTAAATTTTGAGAACACTTTTCTTTTCTACTTCAATAAGGTTGTTGGAAGACCTTCAGGCAGCAAGATAAAGGAGCACACACAGTCTTATTATTCATATGCTCAAAAATCAAGATGCGATAACAGAAAACTTTTAAAATTATAAATTGTGTTAAATTTTGTTAGCCAGTTTAACACTTCAAGTGGCCAGAACTTTTCATTTGATCACCATTATTACCTTGAAAATATGATTATAGGCAATGGTGATAAGAACATCTACATTTTTTATAGTAGTGAGGACAAAAAGAAGAGAAAAACACCACTACTTTTAAGATAAAAGACTTTGAAAACTAAAAGCAGACCTTATTTTTCAAAATAAAATAAAGATAAAAATATCCATGAGTTATGTGATTGACAAGATCATAAAATCAGGATGCTTATGTGTGGTTAGTATATGGAGCAACATTGCAGGCAGACAGTTGGTGAGTTGACCACCATTACAAGGGATACTTGCCATTTACAAAAGGGAGAGACAAGAGCCATCTCACAGGTCACCAAACATCAAACACCTAAGGCTGTGGCCCAAATAAAAACGTATATTCAGATATCAGTTGGAGGCAGGGATTTTGCTTCAGATTGATATCTGATCGTCTTTAGTGCACATTTGTAACTGGCCTTACTTGGACATTGCTTGACTTCTGACAATTATCAACAAAAATGTTGAGTACAGGTACAAATTGGTTTACATGCTAGTAAATATAATTCCTCCCAAGAGGAAAAATAACAAATTCTCTTCAAAATTGTGAGTTTTCATTACATCCCAAATGTTTCTGACTCTTCTAAATCTTACAATTCTCATAGCTCAGTTGTTTTCTCAATTCCATTAGTTTATAATCCTCTATAAAAATAATTTCTCCAAACCTAATCTCTACAAATGTAGCCATAACATAAAAAGTTCTGTGTTTTTCTAGTTCAGTGAAAGTCCATAGTAAGTTATGGGTCTTATGTTTACAAGTTAAAGATAAGCAGTTGGCTTTTTCATCTAAAATGACAAACTAAACCTAAAATTCAGGGAAATACAAGAGACCCAAAATTGCCACTACAATATCAAACAAAAACAAAGTTGAAAGACTCAGAATATCTGATTTTGAAATTTATTATAAAACCATAATAAGATGGTATAATTTGCATAGATCAATGGAGTATCATTGAATATTCATGTTCAGTGAATTCTTAACAAGGATGCTAAGCAAATTCAATGGGAAAAGAATAGACTTTCCAAAACTGGTGCCAGCAAAACTATATCTACACAAGCAAAAGAATGAAGCTGAGAAAATTCCTCAGACTGTACACAAATAGATTAAATCAATATGGATCCACAACCTAAATTAGTGTCTGTAATATACAAAGAACTCTTACAAGTCCATAGTAAGAAGACAACCCAATTTTGACTCATTAAGTATTAGAATAAGTGACAAAGTAGGAAAGAGTGGAAACTATAGAAGTGTAGATATTGAAGTCATTACAGTTACTGGTAATGATGAGTTGCATGGAATATCCCATTAAGTAAGTGGGCAGGGAGTGTAGCTGCAACAAAAGATTGTTTATGTTCAGAAAGTAAAGAAGTGAGATGCCATTTAAGTGTTCCAGACACAAGGTAAGATGGGGAAGAATGCAGTGAATAAGGAGATAAATTGTTCAGTGAATCAGTGGGAATGACTGCAAGGTTACTTTGTGAAAGCTACAAGAATTTCAAGGTAATTCAGGGAAAAACAAGACAGTAGCAATACATAGCAATGGAATTAATAAACTGAAATTAAGTCACTGCTATTTTGTTATTTGTATAGTCTGTGAAAAGTTACTAATTACATTAAAACTCCACCCCTTCATCTGTAAATCTAGGAAGAAAAATGTTTCAAAATGTTATTGTGGAAATTAAATGAAACACTGAATACGAAGTATGTGGCATGGGAAGGACAATTAACTGAAAAACTCCAAGTATTGAATTTTTTTTAAGTCTGATTAGCCTCTGAACTGATTTTTTAGTATTTCGAAATATGCCACTGTGTGACTTTGTTTGGAATCTGACATCAGAAATCTAAGAGCAAAACATTTGCTGATTTCATGTTTTATTAACTAGTTTGCCTATGATTGTCTTGTGTTGGACAGCCAGACACACACAACAGACACACCTTAGGTCTAGAGTAAGTGAGTCAAAGAAAAAGACAGTTAAAAATCCATCCTGGTGATGATGGCAGTGACATCTGGTGGAAGTGTTAAACATGTCATCCATGTCTAAATGCATCTTCTTCAGCTCTTTCTGTAGAGTGAACAGATTTCTTTCAATATTCACCCCATTTCCAAGCCTGGTTTCCCAGAAAAAGGAATTCAAATACTGCTGAGTCTCAATCTTTCAAATATCTGTCTCATTCTCTTGGCTTTCTTCTCTGACACTGGCTTCCTCTACGTGGCAGGAAATGAAACAACCATCAGTGTTCACTCCTCATATCTCCTTGTTTGTCCCTGGGAAAATTTTAAGATCTCTTTCCTTTGGTTACAAGTACAAAACTGAGGAAAGATTGTAAATGTCCTAATTTGTGGTGATGTCTATTCCTTGAGTAATTAACAGTGGCCATAGTGTTGAGAAAATACAACTGATATAGATCACACTAGGAGCTAAGTCCATGCCAATCCACACAAAGCTAAGAAAACAGAATCCCTCTGACAGGAAGAGTCATACAGCAATGAACATGTATAAGACAGGAAGAGAGTCATTTTCTAGAAGAAGACAGGAAAAGAGGTGTTTTTCAAATGATGAAAAAGGAGTATTACCCAGATGAGTTAGAAACATTAATAATAATTTATGAACAAACATAGGAGCAAGATACTAAAATATCTAGACATTATTTTGTATGTAGGACAATCACTAAAGAGGTATTTGTCATAAATTAATATATTTCATATAATCTTTGCAAATATTGTATGAGGACAATGTATTTTAAAAGAAAAGGAGGAATGAAGGAAAGGATTTTAGGATGGAATTTTTTTGATGGTTTGAAAATGAGGGCCTGAAATAAGATAAAAGTCAATAAAAATATAAGAAAGGAACAAATAAAAGCATTATTTTGAAGGAAAAATCAATAAAACTAGATGGTTAATGGATTCAAGTTTGAGAAGGTGATTTCAAAACTCCAATCAAACTTAATTGTAATATTGACAAAAACCTCTAATAGAAAAAGAGTATTTGTGTACATGTGTGTGTTTGGGAAGCTTAGAGGCAGATAAAAAATATATTTGTGATGGATTTCTCAAAAACTTCTACTTTACTAATATGAAGATTTTCCTTCATGATATTTATATTCATATATACCTTTCCAAATATGCATAAGTGAAAATATCAGTGAATGAATATATAAATATATGGCAACATTTTTATTTTCCTGAGAGACTTTTCTATAATATATCAAGTAAATGTAACCCATAATTTGGGAAATGCTGCCTAATGTAACAAAAAATAAATTTGAAATAGAACTCATTCTACTATTGAGCAAGCTGCCACCTGAAAGCAAATTAGACACTTTTCCACATTGTATCGAATAATAATTTTAAGGCCATGGGAGTAAAGTAATGCTTTTGATACTAAATGTATTCTCACATTCTGTAGAAAGTAATTTAGCTCTCAAAAGCAGCTGACACCTTGGAGATGATTTATTTACTGCAAGAATCAGTTTCTGGTCATATCTCTATGTTTTTGACCTTTTATTTATAATTAATTTCTTGATGTTCTTATTAGCACTGTTTCAAAATCAGATATATCTGGAGAACGAAATTTACATTTTTTTGTTGACATTACATAGGTATGTGTATGCAAGCTTATCTATCTATATCTATATAACTGAATTTGGTTTTTAACTTTTAGAAATAAGTCTACAATACTGCATAGATGAGCCCAAATGAAAGATTTTAAATTACTACCGAGTGACCTTATATTACGTTTTTAGAGTCATTTAACACAGAAAAAATAAAAATTGTCACATTCATTGATAGCATGTCCAGTGAGTTAGGTTCAGCAATCAGGAATAGAGTAGAAGTAGAGACAAATTGTAGAAACTGAAACTCAGGAATGCTACCTCAGCTGAGTTAAACTTGACCAGTGGTAAAGTGTTATTTTGTATATACTCGTACAATGATATTTTACCCCAGTGGCATTCTCCTCCAGAATTTGCATTTCCAGTCTTGTCATGAGAAATCACCTCTCCAAGATCAGTTGTATTCCACAAAACATTTCATCAGTAACCTTCAAAAATGCCCAGATCATAAGCAAGGAAAACTGAACAATTTGAAGATTGGTAAAAGCTAACAAATATGTGATGCTAAATGAAACATAGAAGTCTGGAATGGATCCTGGAACAGAAAACAATCTCAGTGGGAATACCTGGGAAACACAAGTGAAGTCTGTAGGTTGGTTAAGGGCATTATAACAAAGTTAATTTCTTAGTTATGATAAACATAATGGTTAAATTAGACGATAGCTGTCAAGCCACGCATGCCTGTAATCCTAGCTGTTTGAGGCACTAAGGCTTCAGAAGAATTGCAAGTTCAAGGTCAGCTATGGAAACTTAGCAAGACACTGTCTCAAAATAAAATGTAGGGATGTAGTTCAGTGGTACGTGGGTTCAATCCCAGTACCCAACAAATAAATACATATATATAATAACTGTCATGGGAGCTGAGTGACAGACAGATGGGAATTTTCTGTACTGTCTTTGGATTCTTATGCACATCTAGAATTATCTAAATATAAAAAAATTAAATATTAAAATAATTTTAACATTACTTTTCATATCCTATTTATGAAGATGAATGAATAAATGATTGTATCTGTAGATATCCTCTTTTGGTCCAATTATCAGTATTCCACATAAGTGATTTCTTTCTTCTAGGCAGAAATACATATAATTAATTCACACATGACTGTTTTAACCACATGAGTCCTTTTTGGGAAGAATTTTCATCCAAAGATGAAGGAACTAGGGAGAAAAGTTAAAACTGTCTCGAAGTCACAATTAATAAGCGAGACAGAGTTAGAACTCAATTTCCTAGATCAGCAAATGGCATTCTTTCTTTTTATGTTCTTCAATAAATAATTAAATAGATATGTATTGTTCTAAGTATTTGTGTTTGTCCATACTTGGTCTATTCTTTTAAAATCTCCAAATTTGAATTTTTAACTTTGAATATAGCATTTCTAAAATGGATTCTTGTACTCCTAGAACCTTAATATACATGAATTTTAGCATTCAAGTGGGAAAAACAATGGTGTGCTACAATTTATGATAGAATTTATTAACTTAGTATTATTACTAATTGTATTGCTTATGCCTCTGTTAGCACAATTGTGAGCCCCTGAATAGGCTCTCATCTTGTGTAAAATCTCTAACAAGCAAAACTTAAAAGCAGTAAGGATTCTGACAGATCTCTAGCAGATTCAACCTACCCATACACAATGATTAGTTTACATTGTACTCCTATTAGAGATTTTCTAAAAATAATACTTAAATAAAATTGAGGAAAAAGAACTAGTATTGTTGGTGTTTGACGGCTATTGCTGGAAAGTATGTATAAGATACCTTACACTGATTAGTCAATAAACCTAATTGAATATAATTTTATTGTTTAATTCAAACCCTTAGTATAAAAGACTTTTGCATACCCAGAATTCATTCCTCTGTCTACATTCCTGGCAGACATAAACTTTATTCAAGTGTCTAATTCTCCTCTCTCTTCCATATAACTTAAATTAAAATAATGCCCCTCCCAGTTCTTTGGATAAATCTTAATTGATCCAAATCAGTCATGATCGTTTTATTACCCACCAGGCTATCTAAAGTCCACTAGAAGAACCTGAAAGTTTTGAATAGAGAATGAAGAATAAAAGAAATAGTTTAAGAATGCTAGTAAGTAAGACTTTGCTGAGCTCTGAGCAAAACAGTTCTGCTAGAATACTTAGGTGGAAGCTGCTCACTTTGTGAACGTACCTAATAAGACAGTTTCTGTTCCCTGTTCTGGCAAGTAGAATATGCAAATATGTAGCTATGCTCTCTAGAGTTGCTGTGACCATCTTGCCATCTGCGCAGGGTAGTAGAGACAGAAAGTAGCACTATCTGATTAAAAGTCAATTTTCTATCAGGATTTGCCATTATTTGCAGCCAAATACATCTTGAATGAAATGCTTAATGCAAATAGACAAAAATCACTGTTCAACCTACTGATTGACCTCAACTACTTCCTCCATGAAATAGATTTGTTTGTATCTTAAAAACTAGCAATTAAATCAAGAGTTCAGGGCAACTGTTTAGTTCTATATCTTGAAGAAATTGAAATACCAACAAAAACAAAGATTGAATGAATTCTTATGACAAAAATATTTCCACTTGTTTAGAGTTACCCCAAGAATTAAATTTTATATGATCACCAGCATACAGTTTGGCATAAATTGTTTACATAATATGTAATTAGCCACTTCCTAACTATTCTCTGGATACTGATACTATCATCAATTCTATTCATTTCACTTATTTGAAGACATATTTAGGGGAGATATATTTCAAACTATTAGAGGAAAATTGTTAATTACAGGTTCTTGATAATGTTTCTCTTATCAATAAAATAAGCAATACTAGCATTAATTGAAGAGTTAAGTCATGAACAAAAGTTACAAATAAATAGTTCACCAAATACATACATAAAAAATGGTAAAATTTTCATTCCTAAGCAAACAGAATTATTTGCATGATCATTGCTACTTTTAACCAAAATTGTATAATGAATACTTAGTTCAACAATCTGAAAATAATTTCTATACCATCTGATCAACTGATAGTACCAATTATACTCTGTCTTGAAAAGTGTCTCTGGGTGGTAAAAAATGCAAACTGGGTGAAGAAGATTTTTATTAAATGTGTTTCTTAACTTTATTTGTATGCATCTGCATATACACACACACCATTACATGTAAATAAACTAATAGTTCTCTAAATCCCACTTTATTCTTTTAAAATCATACATTAATTTTTTTCTCTTGAAAATATTGCTATGATGATCAATCTAGTTCTAGGAGAAGAACTCATAGGTAGCAAAAGTCTCATATTTGCATGTTGAGATTTTTCCACTGGGTCGTTTTTTTAATAAGCAGAAACTATCACTAACTTAGAAAATTATTTAAAATATACAATCATTTCATAGAATCAATGGAAAAAGGGGAAAAGAACACTTGGACATAGAAGAAAGCAAAGGCGATTCCAAATACTTTTGAAATAGACATTACAGAAGTTGTGTATCTGTAAGAATGATATTGCCAGGGAATCATCACACAAAATCCAATCTTTCTTCAATTCATGTGCCTTTCTGAGAAAGTCAAACATCAAAAACCAAGTATTTGCAATTGACTTTAATAATTATCTGAAGTATTCAGATGATTACTGTAGGATACAGTTCTTGCTTTCAGAAAGCTTACAATCTAATGAAGAAATTTCTGAAAAAGGAAATAGCTATGAAAAGTTGAACATACATCAGTCAAATAGCTATGCTACTGAACTCATAATCTACCACAACTTACCTTTTTATACCCATGGTTTCCTGCTGTTATCCAAAATCACTTTGCAGACTATCTTCTTTATCAACATATCTTTACCTTGTGCATCTCTTATAACTCATCACTGGAATTCATTCTTTTCTTTCATATTAAATCTCTAAAGTTAACTAATTACACATAGAGCACCTTATTTCCACTAAAGAATCTGTTCCATATAGCCTTAAGATACTTCTTCCTTTCGTGAATGCACCTGAACTTTTCTAAATGATGTGCTTTTAATACTTATGTCTTACTGATCTGAGCTGCAATTATTCATTCTTTGCTTGTGTACTTAATTATTTCTCCTCAACCAAATTGTACACCATGGAAGAACAGAGTCATTCCTGGAACTTTTTTTCCAAATCCTCTTCCTTCCACTCTGTACCCCCACCTTTATCACCCTGATATAAATACTCCTAGTCTAAACTATCCATAGCATGTACCAAAGGACTTTGTCATGAACTGCTTGTCTTTTATGTAAATGTATAATTTAATACATAATCTTTGAACAGGAACTATTCATACAACTGCCTCAAGCTTTCATAAAATATAACTATTTAAATTTTTAAATTTTACATGTAACTATTTAATATTTAAAATTTCAGTCAGGCATGGTGATACATGCCTATAATCCCAGCAATTTGAGAGATTAAGGGAGGAGGATCTTAAGTCTGAGGCCAGCCTTTGCAGTTAACTTAGCAAGAACCTGTCTCAAAATAAAAAGTTAAGAGAGGTCAAGTGCCTCTGGGTTCATGTCAGAACCAAGAAAAAAATTTTTTTAATTTTTCATGTTTCTTTGAATCCTCCTCTTAGGAGTGACATTAAAATGGAGAAATGGTGCAAAACTAACTTTTTTTCTGGCTTAACTGTTCCAGACTTCTTATTATTTAAATGTCTATAAACAACTCCTAAATATCCTGTAACATTCTCTTCAATGTCATTTTCTCTACTTCATAAATGCCCAATTAATTTTTTGGCTTACATCACCTAGCACACTATTGTTTCAGTATTTTTGTACACTAAATGAGCAATATGTTAATGTGAGTAATGCAATTATTCCTTATTTTACTGGTGTAATATTTAATTAACTCCATGGAAACAAGCATAACGAGTCTGAATATTTTAGCCTAGCCTGGTTATGTTCAGGCAATTGTCCAGCAGCATTTTTTCCCCTCAAGTGACTTTTAGTTGCTGAAAAACTACAGGGTCCATTTGCTACTAGCACATTGCATATCATAAGGGATTGTTTTCACTACTGAAAGTTCCATTACTATCAAGTTTCCACTTGTAATGTTTCATAAAACTAATCATTTCTCTGAAAATCATTGTAATATTATTATCAATTCCTGTCTGTTCTTTGGATACGCATTATTGTTAGAAGTCTGTTTTAGAGTTATTCCTAACAAATTACTGATAATAAATACAAATAAGTATTAAACTATTTAAACTGAGAGTATGGCTACTTCTTATATAACTTTTTCTTCTAGCATCTCAAATATACTCTGAAAGTTTTCTCTTAATTGTCTTGCTTACTTTATTAATGAGATGAAAAGTTTTCACCTTTGTATTCTTAATATATTACCCAAATTTAATGATTGTTTATATTTTCTAATAAAATATTTATTTTCAATACTACTTTCTTTAGTTTTCTTTGATTTCCATGTTACCAGGTGCACACAGAGGAAAGGCTTACTTGCAAATTGGAATATATTCAACAAGCTTATACATACATATTCTTTTCAATTAAATCTCAAAGGTGAAGTCAAAAGAAAATTTGAAAATATTCATGTAAATTATAGATTAGTTTTATCTTCTTCATTTTTAGATAAGTTTTTTATACACAAGAATATGAAAGAAAGAATTCTTCATATTATGCACATTTCTTAGAAAATAGATGTAGCATTTCTCATGCCCTTTCTAAGAAAATATTAGTATATTTAGAACTTCTCAATTTGATGGTACTTTTTCTATAAATAGAAAAATTTACACACATGCCGTTGGGCAGCAGTTGACATTTAAAAGAAATGTTGTATGATGCATTTAGTTAATTTATAAACTCAAAATAACAGAACTAAACAATTTGAGTTTTTGGAATATAGAGCTAGAAAATATCTCTTGAGGTCATTTAGTTTCTCTGATATAAAACTTCAATTTTTTTCTCATTGCACATGTTTTATTTTACTTCCATAAATTTCAACGTGTCTGAGCTTATAATTATTGGAATCGTTCAACTTTTAACATCACAATGTTATAATTCATTCAAGAAATTTTACAAATAGAAATAAATTATCTTGTCAGATTGTCTCACTATTTATTCAAGATAGAAAGAAAAGAAAAAACGAAAATAATATCCACAGGGGAAAAAAAATAGTTACAATAGTTACTACCTATTTCCAGTCAACAAGACTCATCGTAATTGAATACAGTCCTTATACCTACTTTGCAAATCACCTTTCCTTTTTAAAAATGTGTAACTATGAGCAGTAAAAGCATATCAAAAATATAGTTAGTTAAAAAGGGTGACAACAGACCATCATCAGTGGAACTGTAGTTTAACAATGGTGACCTTCTTTGGAAAGAAATCAGTAAATATACATAATAAATAAATAAATTTTGTGATAGAAACAAGCATGCACCAAGTTTACTTCCAAAAGAATTTCTTAAATAATTCTGTCCTCTCTCTATAAATTAAATTGGCTTTGTGATATTTAGTGCAAATATTTTATTATAAATATTCATTTATTATAAATTATAAGTCAATATGTTTTTG
This sequence comes from Sciurus vulgaris, assembly GCF_902686455.1. NCBI lineage: Eukaryota > Metazoa > Chordata > Mammalia > Rodentia > Sciuridae > Sciurus > Sciurus vulgaris. The sequence goes on along the minus strand of NC_136467.1, from coordinate 93,379,057 downwards.
TAATTTTATTATATAATTCTAAGTATTAATATACTTTAGTTGCATGCTTTCACTAAGTACTGATATCTAATAAATAATCATATAAAATGTTACAGAACTTTTAGAATAAAATGGACAAATCAGCACCTATATTTACTGATTCTGCTTCCCATAATCCCACTGAAATTAAAAAGATATTAGAAAAATAAAAATAACGCTTTTTTAAGAACTCTTTTCATCAAATATTGTTTCCAATGATCAGAATTCAAAGTTTGAAGAATTTTTAGAAGATGCAAATTCACAGTGAGTGTGGAATGAACTAGAATTGAAGAATTTACAACCATATTTACCGAAGAAGAGAAGCTTGAAAGTTCTGAATATAAGCTGAATATTCCTTAAAAACCTATTTTATAAGCCTTTGGTTATTTGTATTAGTGGATGGTAGAAAAACAAGGTCTAAGGCAGGTGGCTAGGTTATTAGAATATTATTTAAAGAGTAATAAAACAAATATCACATCGGGCAATTAACTTCAACATAAAGAAACAAAAGGTATTAAAGCCATAAATGCACAAATTTTATACCACAAAAACTGATGCAACTAGGAAATGACAAGCTTTCTTCTCCTTTTCCCTCCCCATCACACTACTGTACTTTGCAGGTATTCTGAAATAAGAAGTACCACCAGCAGGGGACATTTCAACAATGGCTCAAACCTCAAAAAATGAGGAGCAATTGGCAGCCTCTATCACCATATAGACATATTATGCTCTGGGGACAGGGACTGAGACTAAGTTTCAAATGCAAAGAAACTGAACCTACCCAATGGAATTTTAAAACAAAGCACAACCACCAACCACCGCAACCAACAAATAGTTGGAGCCAGAGAGACCTAGTTACTTTCCCCTCTGTAACTGCTTAGGAGAAAATGGAGAGGTGCTCTACAGGAATATTCTTCTGATACTAACAATGAAGATGCTCTCTTGAACAGTGCTTGCTGGTGCCTCACCCAGATCTCTTTATTCAGTTTATACACCAATCTCCCAGCTGCTTTGAAAGTTAGCTGTCAATAGCTCATGGCTCATCCCCAGGCCATCATGCCCTTTCCTCTGACAACATTCCTTCAGTCAATCACAGGGTCATAAATTTCTTGCTTGACTTCTACTTTCAGTGAACTCTACTTAAGATAACACTGGAGTCTCTATGTATCAGTGTCTCCCTACAATTATCTCTGGTCAGTGGTTTTAGAAACCAGAAATAAAGCAATCTATGTATATTTGGTATAAAGTTGTATGTTTGAATGCAATAAGCTATAGTTTTATGATCAGTGATTTCAGTATTCTATCACAGAGCCAAAATGGTGTAAAACTACATACAGTTAAAATCTCTTAAGAATTTAAACAATAAATAGTTTTACTAACTCAACACAGATGCCCAAATCTCTTTTACTTATCTCTAATTTCCCTTATAAACAATACTTTGCCTAATACTTATGTGAAGTAGTATTTTTTAAAATGAAGAAAATGTTAACTAAATTATGTATTACCCTGTATGCTGTTCAAAATGGCTAAGTCAGTGCCTGACCTAATACCATTTCTTCCATTTGCTTTTATCCAAATGCTAATAACACATCTCCTAGGAGTTCAACTTTTATATTAAAATTTAGAATTATTAGTTTATGTGGGAATAGAATCTCTCTTATGGAAAAGGTGAAGGGAGACCAGATATTTCTCATCTGCATTAATGAAAAATAATATTGTATTTCCCTGCACCATAGTCTATGAGAGAATATTTTATAACATCCCAGAGAAAATAGAATATGATTTTTGTTCAAATTTACCTTTATATATACAGGAGAGATGTGTCTCCTTGCTCTAAGTCTTCAAAATATCCTTTAAAAATCATTCTAAACCAATTTTAAAACTGGAAAGTGCTCAGGTCATTGAAATAAAAAATAAAACAGTTAAAAAGAGGGTATACTACAGATGCTCAGTTGTTCAGCTCCTCTTAAAGTTAGATTTGATGATGGCTATGTCAAAGGTGAATGTTCATAAACAGTTTTAAATATGAAAAACTGCTTGGTAAAAACACGAAAAGGAGCAGTAGATATTTGAGTACAAAGGGCCATTGAGGGAAGTCATATATAGATAAGCTGAGCAAAGGAAGCTGTCATGTATTGAAGATAAATGAGACACAGAGATGCCTAAGCATCCAGAAGTGGAAAATAATCAGATACAGAAAATGAGAAAGAGCCAATTGAGAAAAGAGAATGTCTTTGCAAGATCAATCAATATAACAGTATTTTAAATAATATGAGTAATAGTATTACACTAAGAAGAAAACCAGAGTTGCTATTTATAATTAAACCATGTCTTTGTTGCCATTTCATACTTAGTGTAATTTTTAGCATGCCCATAGCCTCTTTTTCCTAAAATAAGAATCTTTGGCACCTTTGAAATACTGATTTGATGATAAATCATTAGAATAATTATTTTAAGTCAAGCATTTCTAAGCAGAAGTAAAAGATTAACCATAGTATTTTAATTCGGTATGAATCTCAAATTATATGTATAAATGTATATTATATATACATATATATAAGACATATATTTATAATATTAACCCTTACTAATGAAATTAAACTGGGCATGGTGGCACACATCTGTAATCCCAGCAACTGGGAGACTGAAGCAGGAGAATGGCAATTTCAAAGCCTGCCTCAGAAACTCAGGGGTACCCTGCCTCTAAATAAAATATAAAAAAGAGCTGAGATTATGGCTCAGTACTTAAGTACCTCTGGGTTCAATCCCTGGTACCAAAAACAAACAAATATAAAATGTGTTTCTATAATGTGCTTCTTTCTCTTCTGATCCAGAACATTGATTTTGTAAAAGAATAGTAGAGGTATGTGTCAACTCTTTAGTAAACTTACAGAACATGTTAACAAGGCTATGATTAGTTACATTGCTTTTGAAATCAATTATTTTTGGAAGAGGCAGAATTTTGTTAGAGAAGTTATTGAATACATTTAAAGTCTAACAAATAACCATGAAAAAGGAGAAAAAATTCTGATTGGATAGGACACAGTGAAATGAAAGTTTAAATAAACTAACATTGGCCAGACAAGTTGTTTGTTGGTAACATTAGGAAATGCAAAGACTGAATTAGAAAGGTAAAAGCAGGTTCTTCCAGTTGAAAAAAAAAAAATCTGAAATCAATTGCTTGTAATGTCTAATAACAGGAGGGTAGAATGAATGCCAATACAAACATCCTTTGCACCAAGGCCTTTCAGTGATCGGCTCCATAAAGTGATGTCTGCAGCCAAAGTAAAAAGACATTGTACCTGCATAGTTTAAAAAAACAAGAAGAACTTTAGGATCATTATTTTGAGAGAAAGTCAATGAATGAAATTATAGTGGTGAAATATAGTAAGTAGGAATTTCTTGGAATATAAGTGAGGTAACAAAATTACAGTGTCTGTTAGAAATAGTGTTAAGGATAAAAATGATGAAAAATATCTCTCCTGATAATTAAGGTAGCTACAGTATTTCTGAAAATAGTCTTTTTAGTTTTCAGCACTGGAGAGGAGGAAGCAAGCATGTTTTTATGGCTGATATTTTCAACAGACAACATTATGTTTTCTTGGTCAAGCTACAGTTTTTCTGTGTATGGCATAAAATGAATCTCATTTGATAGGACTTTTTCAAAAACTCTGAATTTGCATTATTACAAAAATGCAGTCATCTTCTGGGTTAATTTTTATATAATACCTTCTGGGTTAGTTTTAATATAATGTCTTAGGTAAAATGATTTAACAATTTGAATGTATGAAGAAATTAAATGATAGAAAAATCCAAGTCCTCTTCTTATATATTTTCTCAAAGCATGTACCTTTTAAATGAATGCAAGTATTCACTTAGCCGTCTACTTCCATGGTGTATAATTATACTAACCTCACTGCTAAAAAGTATGTTTGTAAGAATGTGAGAGTAAATGCATAGATATGTGCATGTGTACGGGCTAGGGATATAGCTTAGTTGGTAGCTTGCTTGCCTTGCATGCACAAGACCCTGGGTTCAATCCCCAGCACCACCAAAAAAAAAAAGCGAAGATACATGCATGTTTTACTTCAAAACAGACTCCAACTGGTATGGCAAAAGCCATGTGATTTTGAAATCTTGCAGTAAGTACACCCCAAAAATTATATTTTAAATGAACTTTATATTATAGTTTATATTTTGTAAAACATTTTATAATAGTTTTAAAATAGGTCTCACAAAGAAACTATATTAAGAATTAAAAACTATTTTTTACTGCAAAGAACTCTATGTCATCGTGAACCACACAGTGGTCTGTGTGAACATAAGAAAAAGTGTTACTGAATTTTTTCATTAGTTCCCTGTAAGTTTAACAAGTTTATTCTTCTTCTAATTTTTTTCTGTTTATTATTCTACCAAAAAAAGGGTGTGGATAGGCAATCACTTCACACATCCTGCATATGAACTGTAGCCATAGCAAATGTGTGACTTATAAATCATTGATCATTAAAATTTGGGTAACACAGTGTCTCTCTAGAGGAGATGAGCTGAAATAATAATGTGACATGTTTTTGTACTTTCCTGCTCACCAGAAGTCTCCCCAGCATCCTTCTCTCCACCTTTTCTTTATGTTCCAAAGAAAGACAGTAAAGCAGTAACTAGACAAGGACACAGAATTCACACAGCTTTGGAAAACTGAATTTGAAATCTAGCAGCCTGTGAGTTCCAGGAGATTCAGGTTGCCCATTAAATAGTTGAAATAGTTCACTGCTTTTACCAATAACTTCTTAAAAATAAAGTTTATTAAGTGACTTACTTATCCAGGTTTTTATATAGGCTTTGAGGACACTGAGGGAACCCAAAGAAGATATCTATGATTATAAACCTAATAGGCTAGCGGGACTAAACATATTTTAAGAAATAATTTGCCATAAAATTTTAAAGAGTAACAAGTAATGGGAAAAAAACATGAATAAATTTAAATGGGGAGAGGAACTCTAGTAGCTAATTTCAATTGACTTGTACAGGAGTCTTTCTGCAGGTGATTTCTAAGACATATGAAGAGATTAGTCATGTGCTGCCACACAGCATTTCAGGTAAAGGAAGATTCAAAGACAAGGATTCTAATGTAACATAAAGTAGGCATTTTCTTAAAAAGAAGGCCAACAGTTTAGCAGTGTGGTGAGCTAATAGTAAGATGGTACCAAGATAGAGAAAAAAGGTCTACTAGAACATATTCTTCTATCTTAAAAAATTCTTCTTCAGCATTTCTGAATGTGTATTAGAAGCCCTAGAAGATTCTATATAAGATTTTTTAGATAATCAACATAATCATTATAATCTATATCCATATGACTATCAATGCAACTTAAACCTCAGACGCACTAAGTCATTTTTAAGGAGTACTTTCTTGTACTTTCTTTCAGTATCCTTTTATAGCACAAGAATTCTATGTACTGTACAAAAACTTTTACTTTGTCGGTTTCTGTTGTCATTGTTTTGGTTGGTTTGGTTTGTGGTGTGAGAGATCAAACCCAGGGCTGCACACATGCTAGGCAGGTGCTCTACCACTGAACCACATCTGCAGCCCCAGGGACTCTCACTTTTGACCTTCTGAAAGTTCCACATTTACTAAGGATATGGTACTGCAATGATAAGGCAGGGTATCTTAGTCAGTTTGGGCTTCTCTAACAAAAATCCTGGGTGGCTTAAACAACAAACATATATTTCTCACCGTTCTAGATAATGGAATTCCAAGACCAGCATGCCAGCATATTTGGATTGATAAGAGTCTTCCTGATTTACAGATGGCAGCCTTCTTGCTGTATCCTTCCATTTTGTCAGAAATCGGCTATTGTGTCTGGTCTTTTTGGAGACACTAGTCCTGTTCATTAGTGTTGTACCCTCCTGACTTAATTACTTACCAAACACTGACCTCCAAATAGCTTCTTATTGGGTATTAGGACTTTGACATACACAATGGATGGGGACACAGCATTCAGTTCATTACACAAGGTAAGAAAAAAAATGCTTACTAAAAGTACACAACAAAGAAGGAAGATATGTACATCTTCATTAAATATATATATATTTGACTTACAGCATAGCATACATAACATTTCTACTTGGTGATATATTAAAATCTATAAACTTAAGTACAAATACATGGATTAATGTGTAAATTACACAAGTTTATGTTTTAAATATTTTAAAATATTTTAAAGTAACTTAAATTATTGTAAATACTATATTTAATGATTTATTTTATATTGATACAAATAAAAACAAATTAACAAAAACCATAATGGGAAAATTTTTGAGAGCCAAATGCAACACTTGTCACCATACACACAGTCCTTCACATGACAAAATTTCCAACAGATTCCTACCAAACTCTTTAGTTCAGAAATAAACTATGAAAATAAAGAGAAAATGAAACTACAATGTTCATATGCTACTGAGGCAAATCTCTTGTGGTTTTTAGGGGGGAAGCCTCGTGTTTTGCATTTTTCTGGGAGAAAAGAACAAGTAGTTTACAATCCTTGCAAATCCTACCTAGTTTCTTAGCATTCCTGAGAATTCACTGAAATTAATTTATTGAGTTACACAAACTCTAAAAAGGAATTGAAAATGGTAGATCCAACAATCTATCACAAAGCAACTAAATATGTGCTGCTAAAATACACAGACTTAAGTAAGGGGCTCTGATAAGAAAGCATTTATATTTTTATGAAAATGAAAAGTGTTCATTTGAATATTTTTCTACTTTTTAATATGGATGATTGATGAAATTAACAGACTTATATACTTAATATACTTTTACATATTTATCAAAAATAGATATATTTACCAGTGAATAATATTATGTAAGCAAAAAGTAAATGCTATTTATTAGGTGATTTCCACTTCATAATACACAGATTTCTGTTTTCCTTTTTTTTTTTTTTTATACTTTTCATAGTGCTGGGAATTAAATTCAGGATGTTCTACCACTGAGCTACATCCCTAGCCCATCAATATTTTATTCTGTGACAAGGGTTTACTAAGTTGCTGAGGCTGGCCTCTCATTGGCAATCCTCCCACCTCAGCCTCCCTGGGATTACAGGCTTGTGCCACTGAGCTGGTGGATTTCTTCATTCTAATATAGGATAGGACATTTAAAATACCAATTTGGAAGGCTTAGTGAAAGATGAAAAAATAGATTAAGAAAACAAAACATCCCAGAAACTCATTTTAAAGCATGCATTAATATTGTATTTAACATAATTTAAAACAACCACTAACAAGAACTTTATGCATAGGGAAATGATCATTTTATTGCACAACATCTTATAGCAAAGACTAGACCTGAGAGTACAGGTGAATATTGTTCTCGGAGGTGGTGTATCTTCCAGAAAATATATAAATTTTATCTTCCTTCATAACTTTGACAGCAGTTCTGTCTTGTTTACCTACATATTAGTTTTCAAGAGCAATTATATCACTGTCCTTCCAAAAAGAATGAGAAAGAAACTTTTTCTGTAAATTAATTGAGATTGAGTTATTAAGAAAAAAGATTTCCTTGCATTTTCTTTCTCTATATATAATTTCATAAAGCCATCCCACCTTTGACTATAATGTATAATCTGACCAACATGGATATCAAATAATTTCCAAGGGTATTTTGATCAGATCATCATTAAACTATGAAAATGGGTGGTAGAGTAGAAGTAGCAGTATAATTTTTGTTGTAGTTCTAGTGGTCTAATACTTTATTATCCCAACATGAAAATTTTGCAGATCTTAGGTCATTATGTGTAAGGTCTAAGAATAGGTAATGTTACAAAATACAGTCTTTCAGCAATCTTTTCACTATTAAGTTCAAGTCCCAAGTGCTAAAGGCTTAGGGTTATTTTAGGTTTATTATAATAAAAGCCCACAAATAGATAGTGTTCTCATATACTTGGATGAGAATTAAGAAAACAAAGAACTTTGTTCACATATGAAAATAATCTTTTTAAATAAAAACAGATAATAGTGACTAATATCTGTACAAAGAATTACATTTTCAACAAAAATTTTATGTGTATAATTAGTACTAAAAAGGCCGTTACTTTTACCTTAAAAAATCCAGAGGATGACTGGGCATGACCTAAAATGTGACTTTTTTATTTCTAGAAGCCCTGGTGGAATATGTTCTCCTTCCCATATATTACTATAATTAATAATACTTGAAGTCTTTATATAGCATTTCTTTAGGGGGATTCAAAACAGATTACTATTTTTACATCAACTTGAAGAAACAGAAATCTTTCCTTAATAACTTAAAAAATAATCTTACACAACCTTATACTTTACTCAAGGACACTAGGATCAATCAGTGTTAAAAATCAGTATTATATCAAGATACCATTGAGTGTCTATTCATGATGCACAAAACTGCATCACATTCCCATCTACCACAGATAAATACTGAAAAATAAGGTAGAGAATTCCTTGGATAGAAAAACTAACATAATTATGTGAAATTAAAAGCATCATTTTATCCTATTGAAAAGTATAACTAATCTCCTGATCATTATGTAATATAGAAGTAAACAAGTTGAAACCCCTGATTTTATTTTATGTATTATTATTTTATTATTGCCATATAATTATATGTAATAGTGGTATTCATTATGCCATATTCAGACATGCACATAATTTGTCAATATCATTCCCCAGTCTCTTCACTTTTCCTCTCTTCCATTCCTCTGATACAGCTGCTTTACTGTACTGATCTCCCATCATTATTATTTTTTAGTTAGTACATTATAATTATACATAGAAGCAGGATCCATTATGGTTGTATTTATACACATACAGCATAATTTGGTAAATTTTGTTCCTCATTATAAAAACCCTAATTTTATTATTGATAATGTATGAAATTAATTCATCTCTACCTATTGCCACACCCTGTCTTTGAACTGTAATCAAAACCTAGGTGAAAAATCTTGAGGCACGACCACTTTTCTCTTTGTACATTCTATTTCTAGATAAATGGGGACTTTATGGCAACACCAAGGAACAACAATTGTCAAAGCAGAGATAGAGTCCCTTGGTACCTTTAGTACTGGAATGAACACTGACATTGAATTGGAGGGAAGGAAAAGGAAATATTGACTCTTAATCATTCCAGATAAAAGGAGGTTGAAGCCAGGTCCTTACCTTAATGTTACAGAATCCAGCAGGAACAATTGTTTCTGTAGCTCCAATCATGAGTATTAGTATAACAAAAAGAATGAATTCAAATAATTTTTGCATTTAGCAATGTGTGAAGTGCTCCGGGTTATGTATAAAATTTTGTATTAAAATTTCTCAAGATACACAATCTAGAATATTTTTACAATATTAAATTTCTCAAATAAGTATAGTCAATTTGTTAGTGTATTACAGCATAAAAAACTTGACAATGGTAGAAAAAGTTGCAACAGTTTAGTCCGGATGACCTTACATCAACCTACATAAAGACATTCATAAGCTATAAAATAAAAACCATTAAAAATATTTGAACTACATCAAAGGATCTGTTCCCATCATGAGTGTTGGTAATAGAACAGTTCTAAGAAACAAATTTTACAATTAAAATTCAAGGGATAATTATAATTTTATATTCACTCTAATCTGCAAGAGTTCAGATAAATAAGTTTAGTAACAGAACTTCTTGTGAAAAATGAAGCACATTAGAACAGTGAGATACATCACCCAAAACAACTTAGACAATAAGGAAAAATGTAAATTTGAATGACTCCTCCAGTCATCACTAAGGTTACAAAGCACCATATTTTCAGTGCCTTTGTTGGCTGAATAACATGCCTGTCTTTTCATTGTTGAATGGATAGCCATGCTCCCCTTTCTCTCTTATCCCATTTTTGTTTTTGGAAATCAGAATCACATGGATTTCACACTGTAATAGCCTAATGAAGTAGGCTTTTGCATTTCTGAATTTCTACTTAGAGTTCAAGCAGATGATCACCATTGAACAAAGCTCATACCATTTCTGATTATTTCATCATAAATCTAATGTCCAGCAAATTACAGTATAAGGCTGCCTTGTCACCTAACCAACACCCCTCTTTTTACAGCAAAAAAAGATATTCCAAGTACAATTCAGTTTATGTGAACACTCACCCTAACAGTGGCATTTGAGGTTTTTTTCCATGTGCTTAAATTGACAGATAGAAGGAAATATTTAAAAGTCCTGCTTAGAGGATAGAACTATAGAAAAAGGACTTGACGTTACAAAATTCAGGTATCTACAAAATGACAGTATATTTCTCAGACCGATTTGTCATTTTATTAATTTTACATGTGATTTTAAAATGTAACTGTTTCAAATCACAAATAAAAACATGTAGTATGGGAACCTTTATTCATACAGATCTCCAAACAATTAATTAATTAATTAATTTTCTGAAACCAGTCATTTAATAAAGGACAACTTTAAACTCTGCAATACTTCAAAGCATTTTCAGATAAAACCACTTGAAACATTCCTTTTAATACAGTCTTAAAGGGAAGTTACCTGCACTAGAATTTCAGTATATATACACAAGAAGGTGATAAAATTGTTTTTACTGCTATGTCTTCTTGATGTTATTGTCCATTTTACACCCCTACTTCCAATTTTTAGCAAGGTCCCTCATGTTGTTCATTTATTTACTTACAGTTAATGTGAGCAGTTATCATTTCCAGATTAAAAATGAATATATACCTTCAGCAGAGCCCAAGTACATGGTTAAAAGAAAAGAAAAGCTACATATGAAAAAAATCAAGTAATTCCCCAAATAAATAATAATCTATAGTTTGATACATTAAATTTCTATCTCAGAAAATTAAAGACAATTTGTGTTATGGCTTGAGATATTATAAGAATTTCAGACAGCCAGTCCCTGTAATGAGATAAGACACAATACTTTTTGTGGGTCCCTAATGACATTTAGAAATTGCATTTTTCATTATAATGAGTTAGGGCCTAAGTATGATACATACTTTATGATTTAACTTTAAATGTACAAATTGCACTGGACCAAAAAATTAATAGACTTGTAACAATATAATTGGTATATAAAATAATTAACATCAAATTTAACCCTTCTCTTCATTTATGGCATTGTGAGAAAGATGGGTTGATACAAAAATCAATTATGTTTCCACTGGAATTAAATATTATATATTCATGATTATAAACTTGAATATACTTCATAATTTCAATAAACTTGGACAGTTGTACATTAGTTTCTGATTATTTGTTATGTTCTATATTTCTCACAAGAACTTTATCCATATATGGCTCTTCTTCAAGTCAGAAATTAACTTGGGTGACTAACTTTCCAGCTTCTATAACAAGCTGAGTGGAAGAGTCATAATAGCTGGGTGCTAATGGCTGTGTACAACACATTTTTGAAGTTTTGCATCAGGAAAAATTCTGCACCCTATGCCCTCCAAGAAGCTCAACATTAATTAGTCAGAATTTTCTGTTGTACAAGTTGGTTATTTACATCCCTCACATCTTTAATATGTGTTAATTTGGACATTCAGCCTTGGTTGGCCCTTCGTAAAATCTTTTCTCTTAAATTCTCTGCTATTTTATTTTACTTTTTTTATTGGATTTTTTTTTCTATTTGTCTTTTTTTTTTTTTCACTAGGTTAAGATTATTTTTAATTAACTCCAGGGAGGAATAGAGGAAAAACAGAATGTGTCCACATTGCGATAGTGCATGCTGGACAATTTTCTTCCCTTTTTAACTCCTTATAAGCCCTTCAAAAATGAATGACAGCACACACCTGAACACCAAGCTCTCAGTTTTCTGCCCAACTTCAGGTCAAACTTACTTATTTTGAATACAATACCCCCATATGTAAACATAATTCAAGAGTGCTAAAGGAAAACAACTGTTTTAATATTGAAAAATAATAATATCAACTTACACAATCTTCTTATGCCACTCAACCCATGCACTGTCACTTAGAGCACCCAGGATTTGACTGAATAAACATATTTAGAGAAATCTGGCTCAACGTATATATTCTCTCTGACTTAAAGGTGTTCTAGACTTGTTTTCTAGTGCCTAAACAACTTAATGTAAACTTAGGTGACTGCAAAAGTAAAGTTAAAGCTATAAATCTTACTAACGCCTTGTATGGAATATCTACCATATAAAACAGATGTGACTTGGTATTCTGATATTTGTAAAATTGTAAGTTTCAGGTTTTTAAGAAAGAACTCTATAAGGTCTAACTTTCTTTCACATTGAGGATTTTAATTGTTATGATGAGTTTCAGAATAAGCATTGGAAAATGATGAAATGTTACGTAGAATATTATATGGGAAATATTTTTTTTTCAAGAAAGATTAATTAGGTGGATTTAATTGCTTATTTTCATTGTGGAAGACTTGGGTTCAAATCATGAGTCACTATAACACATTTTTAAATTTCTACCTGAGGATGATTTCTGTACCATATGTGTGCTAGTCAGTTTTCTGTTACTATAATGTATTATCTGAGATAATCACCTTATGAGGAAGGTTTATTTGGGCTTATGTTTTCACAGTTTTCAGTCTATGATTTCTCAGCCCATTGTTTTTGGTCTTGAAGTCAAAATGGCTTGGATTGTGTGGTGGAACAGTTATTTGCTTTATGTTGGCCAGGAAACAAAAAGAGAATAAAAGAAGGGTCCAGGGTCCCATGATTCCCTTGAGGCATGCCAAAAGGCCAGAAGACTTTTAACTAGGCCCGACCTCTTAAAGGCTCCAGTTCTCAACAGTGCTGTGAACTAGAGAACAAGCCTTTAATACATACACCTTTGGGGTAAAACTTATTCAAACGACAGCAGTATGTCATCTGAGAAATTCGACTTTTATCTTAAATCAGATTTTCTATTGCAAACATTGGTCATTTGAGTCTCTCAAGATTATAGGGAATTTCCAAGTAGTTGCAGCAGCTTACCTTTCCACCAGTAGTGTATTGGTGCTTCCCTCTAGCAATGTAATTTGCCAACTTTTCTATTGTAGCCTTTCTAGTGACTCTATAATGGTATCCCACTGTGGTTTAATTTTGCATTTCCTTAATGACTCCTAATGTTCAGTATCTTTTCACATGCTTAAGGGCCACTTGAACATCTTGTGAAGTATGTGTTGAATTTTTGGTCCTATATTTAGGTTATAATTTTTTATATATTTTGGATATGTACATAGACATAGGTGTAGATACATACTGCCTTTTAATTTTCTTAATTGTCTTTCAGAAAACAAAATTTTTAACATGAATGTGTGTTGAATTTTATATCATTTTTGCTTTTTGCTATGTTTCTGTGGGTAAACAGTTTGTTTTCAAATGTTACATTAACTGTATATAAGATTATAACAGCTTTATTGATGTGTCGATTAGGCTAGGTCACATTCTCCAATTTCTCAATCAAAACTTATCCAGGAATTGCTATAGAAGTATTTTGCAAATAAAATCAGGTCTCCTAATTTGTTGATGTTAAAAGTAGAAGATATTTATTAAGTTGCTTTAGTGGTGCTGATTAAAGTAATTAGAAGTTTTTAAAATCAGAGTCAAGTTTTCCTCTAGAGAAAAAAGAAATTTTAAGTCTTATTCTTTTCCCTGTTTGAACCCTGACTGATAGAAATATATACTTTGTATATTGCTGAATTAATGAGCTAATATCTTGAACTGGTGTTTGCACATATGTTTATGAAGGATTGGTCTTTGATTCTATTTTCCAGCATTCACTTTGTCAAGGTGTGATGTAAGGGTTATGCTTCCCTCATAATTTTTTAAATAGTTTTCATATCACCAATCTTATTTCTCACTTAAACGTTCCATAATACTCATCAGTAAAACCATTTAGTTCTGAAATTATCTTGGTAGAAAATACTTAATGACAAATTTAAAGACTTAATTAGATACAGCTGGAATTTTTCACATTTTCCATTTTCCCTTCAATATTTGATAAGTTAGTTATAATAAATTGTATTTTATCACACTTGTTACATGAATTAGGATAAAGTTGTATATAACATCTTATTATTGCATTCTTTTTGCTATATAGTGATATGTGTCTTCAATTTTCTCTGAATTAAATTGTCAAATTTTGATAATAGTTTAAGAGAATCAAGTTTAGGTTTTCAAATTTTTTATTATGTTCTGTCTTCTCTGTAATCGATATTCATTCTTTTCTATATGATATTCATCTGTTAGCCTATGTTGTTTTCCCTTCCTAAGTATCTTTGGTGGAAATTTACATTACTAAAAGTTAACTGTTATTTATTTGCTATAAATGTTTAAAGCTGTGATTTCTCCTCTAAACACTACACTAGCACCCTTCCACAAATTTTAATATATTGTTTACAATAAAATTCAGTTTAAAATATTTGTTAATTCTCATTGTGATTTCTTCTTCAATGTGTTGATATGTAAAAGTATATTCTGTAAAGGAAAGTAATCTATAATTTTGGATGAAGTATTCTATATAGATAGATAAATAAATTATGTTGAGAATATTGTTCAAATTTGTCCTCTTATTTCTAATTTTTTGTATTAATAATTTCATAATTGCTTATGGAGAGTTTTGAAAATTTCCTGCTATGCTTATGATTCTTAAATTTCTCCTTTTATTTCTGTCAGTTTTTATTTCATTAATTAGGAAGATCTATTATTAACTATACAACTTTTTATTTTTAGGTCTTCAAGAGCAAGTACTCTTCAATCATTATAAATGACTCCCTTTGTGTCTAATAAAACTCCTTGTCTTGGATTCTACTGTCCTTGATATTAAGATGCCCATATGCTTACTATAAGCATAGTATATCTCTAATGCATTCTTTCATTTTCTGCCTGTCTCTGTTCTTAAATTTATGTGGATTCATTTTAAACAGCATATAATTTTGTCTAGCTTTTCCACCCTAACAATATACCTTCCAACTTGAGAATTTAATCCATTTACTTTAATGTATTAACATGGTATTGCTGAGCATGGTGGCACATACCTGTAATTCCAGCACCCTGGGAGGCTGAGACAGGAGGATCATAAGTTCAAAGCCAGCCTTAGCAACTTAGTGAGGCCCAAAGCAATTTAGCAAAACCCTGTCCCTAAATTTAAAGAAATAATAATAAACACATAGTATTAATAAAATATTTTAATGATACATTTAATTTCCTCCGTTCACCTTTTATTTATATCTTCTGTTATTCTTGTGTTTTATTCCAAGGATTACAATATATACTGACAACTTACCACACTCATCTTTGAGTTGATTCTATCCCCTTTCCATAAATTGTAAGAAATTCCATTTAATGTGAACAAATTCATGAAAATATAAGACAATTCTATTTATGTCATTTTTGGATCATTTATATTCCCCTGGCATTTGTATCTATTCTTCTATAATGTAGTGCATCATTCTTTTGCTAATTTCAATTTTTTAACTTTGTTTTGGTTATTTGATCTTTCACTTATCTGATGTTTGTTTGTTTGGCTATTAGAATATAAACATTAGTATTTTCACCATATTGTGGGAACTCTTAACCAACATCTTTCCAAACAATTTTTATTTCTCTTCTACTTTTAGAATCAAATTTCCCAAATTATACATCCTATTATCCCATTTATATTTCCTATTATCCCAAAAGGCTCTGTTTACCTTTTTCAATTTTTTTCTTTCTCTTGTTTGGTCTGAACAGTGTCTATGGGTCTGCACTGAGTTAATTGACCCTTTCTTCTGTTATCCCCAATCTAAAGTTAAATTGTGTCAGATTTTAAAACATTTTCCTTATTGTATTCTCACTGAAGAATGTTCATTTAGTCACAACTTATAATTTCCATTTCTCCATTGAATAACTCATATGCTTAATAATTATGACTAGGGTTTTTCAATTATTAAGCAATTATATCTATTTGTTCACTTAAACATTTTGTCATCCTATGTTCTATTTTTTTCTTTTTCTTGACAATATGTTACATTATCTTCCATATGTTTAACATTTTAAATGGACATTGGACATTGTAGATTATAATTTGTAGAAACCCTTAACAATGAAGTATATTGATGTGCCTTCTTGCAGACAGTTAAATTGCTTTTTGCTCACCTTTAAATTTTTCATATTTTAAAACATTTCCATAGAAAGCATAAAGTGTTAATTAGTGCCTCTGGTTTGGTAGGACTCTAATACCAAACTATGTTTTCTTGAAGGGAAGCAGCAAAGTAGTAGTTCTACTACTTTTCATGGAGTAAATTGGAATCTCCTTTTCTCACATCAAGGTAAGGGTTCCAAAATGTACCAAGCATAGCTTATGTGCAACTGTTGGAACTCGGTGCTCTGTGTCTCCTCTTCTCTAATAAATACATTGCTACTTTGGCGTTCTTGAGCTCCATCCTCTGTTAATTTGCCCTAACAAAAAGAATGTTCATGCCTTGTTTTTGCTCAATTATATACCCATTCTTACAGTATACAGGAAACTGTTCTCTAGCAAAGGCTGATTAAAGTTAGATCGCAAGTGTGCATCCCCTCTTTCAAGAGTTTACCTACATTCTTCCCTTATTCCCTCCCCAACCTGTGCTATCATATATAACTAAATAGAATAGACAATGAAAAAGCAAAACAGTTTACTTACTCTAGTATCTTTTTACTCACCAGTGCCTTCAAATAGGTGAAGTGTTTTATATTTTATCCAGGGTTCACAGTTGTTGTTTGTAGTAGAGTTGGTACAATAAAAGTAACTCTTTCTCTGTCATTACTATAATTGGAAAACTTACCATATTTATTTTCATTTTACTTTTCTGACTGGTTTAGTTCACTTTAATTTAAGTTCATGCAGTAATAGAGGAAAGTAAGTGAGGGAATGGATGGAGTTGATAAATGGATCTTTCAGAACAATAATACTTAGTAAATTATCAATTGTGGCATATAAGATATAACTCAATCCATTCAACCCTGTTCTGATTTTTAGTATAGTCTATTCAAACATAAACACTATTTATTTATTTTGAAACAGTGTAAACTTTACGCTTAGATTAATGGGGTAGAGAACCAAACCCATGGAGATACTTGATATTAGTATCCTGATCTTTTGCCAAAGTCACTGGAAAGATTTTGACTTGTATAAGCTATAGAAGTGGAAAAATTGATACAATGTTGCATACTCTTTCAAGGAAGAGAGAACAGAATTATATTGTTATTGCATATGTTACGCAAGACCTTGGAGGACCTAGCCAGCCAGGAGGACAAACTATCCAAGTTACAATTTAGGATAAATTTTGTCATGACAACAGGACATCAATGGAGGTATAGAACTTTGATCTCTCAACCAAAGGCAAGAAAAGTCCTCATTTGTAAAGGAATTATTACATAATATTGCATAAATCATGATGGATTACAACTTGTAAAATCTTGCTAAGTGACAATATTTATACTGATGATCACAAACCACCTACTGAAAACATTAACTTTCTAGATATTTCCAGTATTCTTTGCTTCTAATGTATCCTAAAGTAGCCTTCCGGATGCAATTCAGTTGTCCATAAATAAGACAATACAAGACATCTTGCAATTGTATCATGGACAGAACAGTAAGTAAACACTTACTCTAAAACGTAAAGGTCATACCAGTCAACCTCTCTTTATATTTGCTAAAGAATTATAGAATGCTACTCAAGTGCTTTTGAATTGCCTGGAAAAAAAGTAGTTCACATACGAAGAATATTGGATACTATAAAAGCATTTCTGCTTCAGTGGATTGGCCCTCTTCTTGGTTAAGATAATAACTCAAGCTTTGGAAATTTGAAAACAACTTCTTCCTACCCCATGGCTAAAAGTTCAAACAGATGACTTCTTTTTACAGCAATATCACAGGCTGCACCACGTAGTAAATGATTAATAACATGCTTTCTGGAGACAAACTCCTTAAGTTTGAATCTTTGTTCCATCACTTCCTTGTGGTCTAAAATTAGGCAAATATTTTCCCATTCTGTGCCTCCAGTTTCCTATCTACAAAATGGTAAGGACAATAGTATCTATATCTTAAGATAAATATGAAAAGTAAATAAATGAAAAGGTATAAAACATTTATAATAATCACATTAAAATTTCTGTACACCTATAGCTAACCTAATAACATATAAGGGAAAAAAACCCATGTAATAATTGTTTTCAAGTCATAATTTTCTATAGATTCAGTTAAGTTATGAGAAAACTGAAACACTCATACCACGACCATTTTAACTATTCATCTATCCAGAGTCTCCAAACTCTATCTAATGGTAAATTAATAGTAAAAATTTTCATAGTTCCTAAAAATCTCATCTTTGCTGAGTAAAATGATGGTTCTTATGTTTATTCTTTGTTTATATTTATTGTTTAATTACTCTCGGGCACCAATAAAATGGATCTCAAATGCCTACTTCCCAGAGTCTCCAATCTAATAGAAATGAAGGAAATAAATAAGAATAATGAGTAAGTTATACCATATTATATATTAAAAAGGAAAAAAAAGGAAAAGGAGATAGGAAGTATTAGGGGTGAGGGTACTTTCAATTTTAACTGGAGTTAATGAATAAATGTTCATTTCAGTAGTGTCTTATGTCATTTCCCACACATTCCACTGTTTATGCACCAGTTCATAAAGTAAGCTAATTTGGGGGTAACAACACAACCTTTTAATAAAATCTAGGCCATAATTAGTTACCAGCTTTGCAGATTAATTATGGCTAACTCTCTATATTGCGTTTTTAATACCCACAATATACCCGACCAAAAAGAGAAAATATTCTAATAAAAATTTCATCTATACTAAACATGTAATACCTTTTTCTTGCTATTATTCCCTAAAGAATAGAGTATAACAGCTATTTGCATAACATATTGCACTAATTAATATAAGTAATCTAGATATGATTTAAAGTATATAGGAGTGTCTCTGGCTCAGTGGGTCCCTTAGCTCATAGAGGATAGAAATCAATCATGGCTAACAAAGAAAGAGTTAGTAACAATTACCTAATACATTTATTAACTTCACAAAGTGGCAACCTCACAATTAGAATGGCAAGTAAGGTGGCTAACCCACAGGCAGTGTATCAAGGGAAGGTGGCTGCTCCATAGGCAGGTAGCAAGTAAGGTCACTAACCCATAACGAAAGTGGCAAGGAAAGGAAGGGTTAAAAAGCATTTATATGTTTTGGAGCTAGGAATTAACATATTTGTAAGCCATGATAAAATCTCTTGTTGCACTGGAACCAATTTGCACATGGTCAAATATTTTTCTAAATTTGTATTAGGTCTCTCGGCTGAGCTTATCAGTTGGCATGTAAATGCACTTAAATTAAGGTCTCAGTTACTTTCATGCAAACAGTAGTTGTGGTCAGATATGCCTGCATGGATTCAATGATCTGTTGTTTATCTTGAATAATGAGTGTAGTTGTGATAGATCCTCCTGATACTTATCTCAAGCATATAACACATATTTTATTTCATCAGTCACCAACTTAAACTTTATCCTATAACCCTGCCTCAGGAGGAGATTCACAGGTTACATTCTAATGCCACATCATCTTATATGAGGGAGTTGAGCATCCATGAATTTCCTGCAAGGAAACCTGAACCAATTTCCTGCAGATACTGAAGAACAATTGTATATCGTCTGTATAATTACTTAATTTTTTTAAGGCTTAATTCCTTTATCTTTGAAAACAGGACAAAATCTACTATATAGAATTACAGAAATGAATAAGTCAAATATTAATAGAAAAATATTTGATATATCTAATTGCATACAGAAATCTCTCTGGTGGAAAGCAAACTGTTTCCTCTTGAAAAGAACCTAGATACTCACTTATTTTATTTAAGAAGCCCATATTTTCATTAACTATTATGGATGTTATAAACTCTTTCAAAATAACCCATTCAATGCCCTTAATAACCTCATGAGGTACTTGTTACTAATCTCAGTTTAGTGATAAAGAAACTGAGGCATAGAGAAATTGATTCTCTAGTCCAAAGTAACACAAGTTGCAAATGGTAAAGAAACCATTCTACAGTAAGTTATCTTAATTGTGATGTTATGCTTCAAAGTTAGGAAAATTAGACACTTCCTCTTGCTCTTGGGAGACAAATTTAAAAAATGAAACCACTTCCTTCCTGCCAACAGCTTTGTGTCAGGGCACAGGATCTGTTGGGTGGAGCTTGGGTAGGATTTCAGAGTCCCGGCAAACTGCTCTTGCTTTGTGCATGCTGTTAATCCTTAAGAAAATTTTACATAGTGCTAATCCATCCTTCCCCATAGGCCTACCATGTAATGATCTTCCTTTCTTGTGAGAAACACAGACAGCATTACACTTGATCCTATACAAAGTACTGCAAGCATCAGTGCATTCTCTGATTTTTGTCATTCCTTATTTGGAATATGAGCTATATTTACACTTAAGAAAAAATGAATAACAAATGCAGATTCTATCTTTAAACTTCCTACTGTTTAATCATTTTACTGACTAATCCTTTTAGAAAGAGCATGGACTGCATTTAAGGTTAAATAGCATTGATGGACTACAAAAATGTATGTCTTTACTTAGAGAGTATCTACTATATACCCTGGAGATTGTTGAGGGGAGTATTGAACACCAATAACATCTCTATCTTTTCTACTAAGGAAAATGTTTTTAAAAGTTCCACTATCTCTCCATGTAAGGCAGTAGCTCTCAAGGCTGCTTATATAATATAGTATAATAGGGAGTCTTTAAAAAATATGTTTGCATGGCAAACATCAGACACTTCAAATGACTTACCTATATTGAACCAAGAATATACAGAAAACTTAAACAGACCATTAACAAGCAATAATATTGAAACGGTAATAGAAAGCCTCTCAATAAAGAAAAATCTGAGACCAAACAGATTTATAGCTGAATTTCACAAGATCTCTAAAGAAGAATTAACACCAATGCTCCTCAAATTATTCCATGAAGTAGAAAGGGAAGGAAAACTTAAAAACTCATTTTACAAAGATACTACGAATGATTCCAAAATTATTCAAGAACATATCAAGGAGATAAAATTAGATCAATACCCTTAATGAACATAGATGCAAAAATACTTAATAAAATACTATTAAATTAAATTCAATAGTATATTGAAAAGATCATACATCATGATTAATGTGGCTTCATTCCAGGAATATAAGGATGTTTCAACATACACACGTCAATAAAGATATCACACCACATATATAGGATCAAGGCCCAAAATCACATGATTTCTCAATAGATGCAGAAAATGCCTTTGACAAAATTCAACAGCTCTTCATGATAAGAACCCTAAAGAAACCTGGGACAGAGAAATTTATCTCAACATCATAAAAGCTATATATGACAAACACAAAGCCAAAATCATACAAAATGAGAAAAAGAAAAAAACACTGAAACAATTTCCTTCAAAATCAGGAACCAGATAAGGATGTCTGCTCACTATTCATATTCAACAGAGTACTAGAAATTTTAAAGCAGAGCAAATAGGTAAGATAAACAAAAGTGATACAAATTTGAAAGGAAGAAATTAAATTATCACTGTTTGCAGATGATATGATCCCATAATAAGAAAACTCTAAGAGTTCCACCAGAATAATTCTAGACTTGTAAACTAATTCAGTAAAGTAGCAGGATACACAATCAAAATACAAAATCAATTATTTTTCTATATACCTATCAAGAAAACAATTCCATTCATGACATGATAGCTTAAAAATGAAGGTAAAAATATGACTAATTAAGGAGGTGAAAGACATCTACAACTAAAATTGTAGAAAACTGAAAAAAAAAAAAAGACATAGAAGATACTAGAAGTTAGAAAGACCTTGCATGTTAATGGAGAAGCAAAATTAATACTGTTAAAATGGTCATATTACCAAAGTGACCTACAGAGTCATTGAAATTCCCATTACAAATGATATTGTTCACAGAACTAGAAAAAAACAGTCCTAACATTCTATGGAAGAACAAAAGATCAAGAACAGCCAAATCAATTCAGAGCAAAAAAAGCAATGCTGGAGGGATTAAAGTACCTGATTCTAAATTATCCTACAGACCTGTAGTAACAAAACAGCATGGTACTGGCTTAAAAATAGATATGTAGACCAATGGAATAGAATAGAAGACACAGAGACAAACCTATGGAGGAAATGGTATTAAGTTAAAAAGCTTCTCTACAGCAAAGAAGCAAAAGTATAAAGAGAGCAGTCCACAGAATGGAAGAAAATTTTTGTCAGATAATCTCTGACTGAGTATTAATATTCAGGATATTAAAAAAAAAAAGAAAAACCTCAACATGGAAAAAAACAAATAACCCTTTCAATAAACAGGTAGAGGAACTACACAGTCATTTTTCAAAAGAAATTGTACAAAGGACAAACAATTATACTAAAAAATAGTCAACACTGTTAGCCATCAGGGAAATGCAAATCAAAACTACAGTGATAGTACATCTCAGAATTTCAATCATCAAGAACAAAAATAACAATAAATGCTGATAAGGATTCAGGGAAAAATGGATTCTTATACACTGTTGGTAGAAATGTAAATTGGCACAGTCATTATAGAAATCAGTATGGGAGTTTCTCAAAAACCTAAAAGTAGAACTACCTTAAGATCCTGCTATAGCACTCTGCTATTTAACCAAAAGAATTAAAGTAATTATACTTTAGAGATGCATGCAAACCCTTGTTTATCACAGCACAACTAATAATAACTAAGTTATGAAATCAGACTAGGTGGACATAAACAAGAAAATAAATAAAATGTGGTACTTATACATAATGTAATTTTATTCAGTCATAAAGAATGAAATTGAAACCTGCCCCCACACTGCAGATGGAGCCTGATAGCTGAGCTTGCCCGCCTGCCCCCTACTTCTGAGGGACACAGCACCTGCCTCTGTGCTGACTCCATGAACCCTCGCTGGGGCTCCCAAGCTTCTTTGGAAGCTGGTGCAGGCATTTTGAATTATTCCTGAGGGCATAGCCATCATCATTGGAAGGACAGCTGCCTTCCTGAGACACCTACAGGAGACTGGAGGCCCTTTGACAGGTACCTCTATTTACTCACTTACATCCTACACCCTTCCCCATCCTCTTATTCACAACTACAAACACTGTAAATAGTAAACGAACTCATCCTGATTATTACAATAATGTTAAAGTCTTTATAGGGGCTATCTGGTTCAGGGCTACATTTTCTCTGTATTGAGTGCTACTGATATTGATCTCCCCATCAACGAAGAAGTAGTGGAAAACTGCAGGGTCATAATAAGTCTGCAAGGGGGGAACTTCAGTATCTCTGATCTTCACTGCTAGAGGGGAATATATAGAAATGATATGAAAAAAACAGGGGAAGAAAGTGTCCCTAACAAACCAAGATGCTACTATAATAGAATCCAATGACGGCATGGCAGTAGAAATAACAGAAAAAAAGTTTAGAATCTGCATAATTAAAATGATCCATGAAGCAAAAGATAGATAAGAGAGCAAATGCAGGCAATGCATGACCATTCAGTTAAAAGAGCAAATGCAGGAAGCAAAAGAACACTTCAATAAAGAGAGTTTCTGAAGAAAAATCAAACACAAATACTTGAAATGAAAGACATGGAAAAACAAATTAAAAACTCAATAGAAAGAATCACCAACAGAACAGATCTCATGGAAAAAATAATCTCAGACAATGAAGACAAAATATTTAATCTTGAAAATGAAGTTGAACAAACTGAGAAGATGTTAAAAAGTCATGAACAGAACCACCAAGAATTATGGGATATCATGAAAAGAACGAATTTAAGAATTATTGGAATTGAGGAAGCACAGAGATACAAACCAAAGGCATGAACAACCTGTTCAATGAAATAATATCAGAAAATTTCCCAAACCTGAAAAATGAAATGGAAAATCAAATACAAGAGGCTTACAGAACACCACGTGCAAAAAATTACAAGAGGTCCACTCCAAGACACATTATAATGAAAATACCTCACATACAAAATAAATATAGGATTTTAAAGACCGTGAGAGAAAAGTATCAGATTACATATAAGGGGATACAAATGCAGATATCAGCAGATTTCTCAGCCCAGACTCTAAAAGAAGGGCCTGGAACAATATATTTCAAGCTCTGAAAGAACATGAATGCCAACCAAGAATCCTATACCCAGCAAAACTAACCTTCAGAGTTGATGATGAAATAAAAATTTCCACAATAAACAAAAGTTAAAAGAATTTACAAATAGAAAGCCTGCCCTACAGAACATTCTCAGCAAAATACTTCATGAGGAGGAAGTGAAAAGCAACAATGTAAGTCAGCATAGAAAGGAACTACCCTAAAGGAAAAGTCAATAAAAGAAGAAACAAAGTTAAGTTAAAAACCAAAAATAAGCCAAAATGACTGGGAACACAAATCATATCACAATAATAACCCTGAATGTCAATGGCCTAAACTCATCAATCAAAAGACATAGACTGGCAGATTGGATTAAAAAGAAAGACCCAACAATATGCTGCCTTCAAGAGAATCGTCTCATAGAAAAAAACATCTGCAGACTAAAGGTGAAAGGATGGGGAAATACATACCGTGCACATGGACCCAATGAAAAAGCAGGGGTCTCAATCCTCATATCAGATAAAGTGGACTTCAAACCTAAGTTAGTCAGAAGGGATAAAGAAAGAAATTTCATACTGCTTAAGGGAAACATAAATCAGCAAGACATAATTATTTTAAATATATATGCCCCAAACAATGGAGCATCTATGCATATCAAACAAACCCTTCTCAATTTTAAGAATCGAATACACCAAAACACATTAATAGTGGGGGACTTTAACATACCGCTCTCACCACTGGATAGATCCTCCAAACAAAAACTGAACAAAGAAACTATAGTTATGATTACACAAATGGTATGCCTTTACGCCATGTACAAACAGAGAAGCAACATGTATCCCATTTGTTTACAATAAAATTAAAAAAAAAAAAAAGAAACTATAGAACTGAATAATTGCAATCAATGATATAGACTTAATGAATATTTACAGAGTATTTCATCCATCATCGAGCGAATACACTTTCTTCTCAGCAGTTCATGGATCATTCTCCAAAATAGACCATATGCTATGCCACGAAGAAGCCATTAGTAAATACAAAAAATTAGAGATACTACCCTGAGTCCTATCAGACCATAATGGAATACAATTAGAAATCAATGATAAAATAATAAACAAAAACTACTCATACACCTGGAGACTAAATAATATGTTATTGAATGATGCAATGATAACAGAAGACATCAGGGAAGAAATAAAAAAATTCTTAGAGGTAAATGAGAACAATGACACAACATATCAAAATCTCTGGGACACTGAAAGCAGTACTAAGAGGAAAGTTCATTGCATTGAGCTCATACATTAAAAAAATAAAAAGTCAGCAACTGAATGACCTAACAATACATCTCAAAGTACTAGAAAAAGAAGAGCAGATCAACACCAAAAATAGTAGAACACAGGAAATAATTAAAATCAGAACTCAATGAAACTGAAACCAAAAAAATTTCAAAAAATTGACAAAACAAAAAGTTGGTTCTTTGAAAAAGTAAACAAAATTGATAAAACCTTAGCCACACTAATTTAGCCACACTCAAATTACTAGAATTCGTGATGGAGAAGGAAAGCTCACGATAGACACCATTGAAATACATAACACAATTAGAAGCTACTTTGAAAATTTATAAGCCAACAAAATAGAAAATATTGAAAACTTTGACAAATTTTTAGAGACATACTGAATCAGGAAGATATACACAATCTAAACAGATCAATTTCAAGCACTGAAATAGAAGAAGCCATCAAAAGCCTACTACCCAAGAAAAGCCCAGGACCAGATGAGTTCTCAGCCAAATTCTACCAGATCTTTAAAGAAGAACTGATACCAATATTCCTCAAAGTATTCCAGGAAATAGAAATGGAGAGAGCCCTTCCAAATTCATTCTATGAGGCTAGTATCACTCTGATACCAAAACCAGACAAAGACACATCAAGGAAAGAAAACTTTACACCAATATCCCTGATGAACATAGATGCAAAAATCCTTAACAAAATACTGGCAAATCACATATAAAAATATATTTAAAAGATAGTGCCCCACAATCAAGTGGGGTTTATCCCAGGGATGCAAGGATGGTTCAACATCTGGAAATCAATAAATGTAATTCATCACATCAATTGACTTAAATTCAGAATCGCATGATTATTTTAATAGATGTTGAGAAAGTGTTTGATAAAATGCAGCACTGCTTCATGCTTAAAACACTAGAAAAAATAGGAATAGTAGGAACATACCTCAAAATTATAAATGCTATCTATGCTAAGTCCACAGTCAACATCATTCTTAATGGAAAAAGACTGAAAACATTCCCTCTAAAAACTGGAACAAGACAGGGATGCCCTCTTTCACCACTTCTATTGAACTTCATCCTTGAAACACTTGCCAGGCAATTAGACAGACCAAAGAAATTAAAGGGACACAAATAGGAAAAGAAGAACTAAAGCTTTCACTATTTGCTGATGACATGATCCTATATTTAGAAGATCCAAAAAACTCCACTAGAAAACCTCTAGAACTAATAAATGAATTCAGCAAAGTGGCAGGATATAAAATCAATATGCATAAATCTAATGCATTTCTATTCGTAAGTGATGAATCCTCTGAACAAGAAATTAGGAAAACCTCTCCATTCACAATAGCTTCAAAAAAACAATACTTGGGAATTAATCCAACAAAAGAGGTGAAAGACCTTGAAAATGAAAACTATAGAACATTAAAGAAAGAAATTGAAGAAAACCTTCAAAGATGGAAAAATCTCCCATGTTCTTGGATAGGCAGATTTAACATTGTCAAAATAGCCATTCTACCAAAAGTGCTATACAGATTCAATGCAATTTCAATTAAAATCTCAATGACATTCCTCATAGAAATAGAGAAAGCAATCATGAACTTCATCTGGAAGAACAAAAGACCTCAAATAGCCAAAACAATCCTGAATAGAAAAAGTGAAACAGGAGGTATCACAATACCAGACATTAAACTATACTACAGAGCAATAGTAAAAAAAACCAGTATGGTATTGGCACCAAAATAGACAAGCAAACCAAAGGTACAGAATAGAAGATGCAGAGACAAAACCACATAAATTCAGTCACCTCATACTAGCCAAAAACATACAATGGAAAAAAGATAGCCTCAACAAATGGTGCTGGCAAAACTGGAAATCCATATGCAGCAAAATGAAAATAAACCTGCATCTCTCACCCTGCACAAAACTCAACTCAAAATGGATCAAGGACATAGGAATTACACCAGAGACCCTGAACCTAAGACAAAGTAGACCTGAATCTTTGTCATATTGGCTTAGGATCAGACTTCCTCAACAAGACTCCCAAAGCACAAGAAATCAGAGCAAAAATCAATAAATTGGATGGACTCAAACGAAAAAGATTTTTCTCAGCAAAGTATACAATCAAGAATGTGAAGAAAGAGCTTACAGAGTGGGAGAAAATCTTTTCCACACACACTTCAGATACAGCACTAATCTCCAAAATTTATAAAGAACTTACAAAACTTTACACCAAAAATACAAAGAACCCAATCAATAAATGGGCCAAGGAACTGGACAGACACTTTACAGAAGAAGACATACAGGTGATTAATAAATATATGAAAACGTGTTCAAGATCGCTAGTAGTTAGAGAAATGCAAGTTAAAACAACTCTAAGATACTCCAATTAGAATGGCTATTATCAAGAACACAATAATAGATGTTGGCATGGATGTGGGGGAAAAGACACACTTTTACATTGCTGATGGAGTTGCAAATTGGTGCAGCCACTCTGGAAAGCAGTTTGGAGATTCCTAAGAAAACTTGGAATGAACCCACCTTTTGACCCAGGTATCCCACTCCTCAGTTTATACCCAAATGACTTAAAACCAGTATACTACATTAACACAACCACATAAATGTTTATAGCAGCTCAGTTCACAATAGCTAGATTGTGGAACCAACCTAGATATCCTTTAACAGATGAATGGATAAAGAAACTGTGGTATATATATGCATGATGGAATATTATTCAGCCATAAAGAAGAAGAATATTATGGCATTTGCAAATATGTGGATGGAATTGGAGAATATCATGCTAAGTGAAATAAGACAATCCCATAAAACCAAAGACCAAATGTTTTACCTGGTAAGTGGAGAATAATATATAACAGGGTTGGGGGTGTGGGTAGTGAGAAAAGAATGGGGGAACTTTAGATTATGTAGAAGGAAATGAGAGGGAGGTGGGTATGAAAAACGGTGGAATGAGACAGACATCATTATCCTATGTACATGTATGATTACACAAAAGGTATGAATCTACATCATGTACAACCATAGAAACAAAATGATGTACCCCATTTGTGTAGAATGAATCAAAATGCAGTTTGTTAAAAATTTAAAAAAGAAATAATTTAAAAAAGAAAATAAAAGAATGTTATGTTATGTTATTTGTAGGAAAATGGATGGAACTGTATAACAACATGTTAAAAAAAATAAGCCCAACTTGGAAAAACAAGTTTTGTTTATTCTATTATTTGGAAGCTACAAGGGGAAAAGCTTGATCTGTTACTTGCTAACTATGTCAGAAGAAAATTTTAGGGAGCTAGTTTTTTTCATTGTAAGATATTCTGATTTTGTATATATGTGCTTATTTGTTTATATCATGGGTGATTTTGGAATCAGATTAGATAGAAAGAAAATGCATATATAAATAACTCATTAAATCAATTCCATCAAATATTATTAAAGGTAAATCATATCAGGCTAATGATTCATTCGGGAAGAAATTTAGAAAATGTGTCCTATGAGTATAATTTTAGAGGGAGGTTCATTTCTTCAGAAAGAATGTTACTATATTTTGTAGATTTTAAATAGTTTTATAAATAAAGAGTGTATAATCCAAGACATATGGTTAAGAAAAATACCTGATACTTAAAAGAGGGTATTGATATGAATTTCGAAGGTCAATATAAAAATAAAAATATGTCACCTTTGACTTTGTGTCACATAACATGGCCCAGGTATGGTGGCACACACCAGTAATCCTAGCTGTTTGGAAGGACTGCAAGTACAAGACTAGTCTGAGCAGCTTAGCAAGACTCTATCTCAAAATAAAATTTTAACAAAGCAAAAAGGTTGGGTGTAGAGCTACATGGTAGAACCCTTGCTTAGCATGTGTGAGACACTGGGCTCAATCCCCATTTTACTGTAAAAACTAAAATATATCAAAAAGGAAAAACTTATAATAATTTGCCCTAACGTGAAAAATGTAAATTTTAAAAATGTTGCCATTATCATGACATATTCTAAGTGGAATTAAAATTTTATTTAAAAATATCAATGAGTCTTCCAAATTGGAATAATAATGAAAATAAGACTTTGCATACTAAAAGTGTGACATAGTCAGATATGGTAGTGCATGCCTGTAATCCCAGTGACTTGGGAGGCTAAGACAGGATTCCAAGTTTGAGGGCAGCCTCAGCAAGTTAGCAAGACACTTAAAAAAAAAAAAAATGACTAGGATGTAGTTCAGTGTCAGTGATAAAGTGCCCCTGAGTTCAATCTCCGGTACCAAAAAAAATAATAATAATAATAAATAAAGTGTAAAATGGTAAGCAATAAAGAGTAGTAAAAATAAAAGTTAAAAATAAAAAATATGAAAGTATAAAATTGTAATCCATATGTGTATTAATCAAGATTCTCCAGAAAAACAGAACCAAGAGATTGTATACATGATAAAGAAAGTTATTACAAGGAATTGTCTCAAGAGATTGTAGTGGCTCACATGTCCCAATAGATGTAGGATGAATCAGAGAGCTGGAGAACTAGAGCTGATGGAGCCGTTCCAAAGTATGGGAGCCGCAAGAGCTTGTGGTGACATTCTAATCCTAAAGGCAGTAGGCTGAAAATTCAGAAGGAGCCAGTGTGCCAGGTCATGTGCAAAGGCAGGAAAAAATTCAATGTATAATTCGAAAGCAGTCAAGGGACAGAATCTTTTACTCATTGGGAAGGTTAGGTTTTTTGTTCTATTCAGATGTTCCAATGATTAAATAAGTCCCAACCACATACAGAGAGGGCAATTGCCTTTCCCCAGTCTATCCATTTAAGTGTTTAATTCATTTAAAAATATGCTCATGGAAACATTCACAATAATATTTAAACACGTGGCACACTCAAGTTGACCCCCAAAATTAACCATCACAACATGTTTATATAATGTGCTATAAAATACTGATAATCCAAGACTGTGATTTGCACTTGTAACTTATAATGAAGGGTGTGATCGCAGACTGTCAGTTTAATTGTAAACTGAGGTGACTTCCTTCTGGCTGCTACCTCTCCTGTTAGTGCTTTCTCTGTACTGATCATACCATCACTTCCAATTCTGCAGGGCTTCTGAATGACTCGCATCAGTGGGATGCTCTAATCCTACTATACGGATCAGAGCTTTGTTCCCAATATTTCTACATGATAAATTCTTATCAATTGTTATCAGTGAGTTGGTAGTCCTGCCCCAATTTTCTGGCTTTAATAAATTTATATGTAGGGAGATGATTCCCTACATGGTCTCTCACACCCTTATTCCTTTACAATATGTAAAGAAAGATGCTGATCTCACTATTTGTAATTATGTGATATCTTGTGGTGTAGAAAAACTGTATTGAAAAAGATGATAAACTTTTACTCTCCTCTCACTAGTGTGTTTTTTACAAGAACATAAGTTGGCCAAATTACTTATTATCCATAATTCTCAAATCCTTCCTTTCACTTGTACAAAATAGGAAAGTTAAAAAAAAATAGCATATAGACTAAAATAATGTATATAAAGTTAGTAATGCTTTATTCAACATATTGTAAAAGTTCTTGGTTGTGTAAATATATTTTGACTAAGAAACTCTACAAAAGGGTCATCTCCTTAACTGTAGGTCCATATCTTCAGAATTGTCCTTTTTAACAAATTTGAAAATATCATGCTCACAATATTATTAACACCAACTCATCTCCTTGGAGATAATGTGCTTTATCCCTAATACAGCCAAAACAGAAAACAAACTATTTTTCATCTTTCCTCTCTTTTAGGTACATTTGAACTCACATATGATAGTCCCATTCAATATTATCAACTAATGTCAAATTCAGAAGATAATAGTTGAGATTTCAGGTTACAATAATGCCTCAGATCTATGGGATAGGATATCTTTGAATGTGGCTTTCCTCTGGTGACTAAATCTGTCACCAGACACAGAATCAAGTAGTCAGCTTTGGCCCCATTCCAATATGTAATGGAACAAATTCCAGACCTCTCTCTGGGTAATTCTTATTTGCAGTCCAGAGACATGCGGCTATTGTAGTTAGATGTTAATAAAAGACCTCAGTGCAGAGAAGCATAGTACAAGAGAAGTACGTCTTGGTGTGTAAACCAAATTGGGACAGCACTCTGTCATCTGGTAACAGTCAGGAAGAAATAGCAGAGAATTTAATTATAAAATATGTCTATGGCTGCATGTTCAACAACATATTTGCTTGATTTTCTGTGGGTTTTTAAGAAACCATGACATTTAATACAGTTACAGAAATAAAGTAAAACATGAAAATAAAAATAGAATTCAAAAATTTAGTGAAAATTCAGTTACCCCAACACAATAAATCCAAAATGTTTTCTCTATAATGAAATTACAAATTCCATCATATGTTACTTCCATTAAAAGAAGAGTCTGGTCAGATTAGCTCAACATATAATTCATAATTTAAGTCTCTAAATTGAATCCTTGTATTATGTGGTTACTTCAAGCAGGTGTATGTTGAAGTGAGGAACAGCATGTAGAAGATAATAAGCACCATTATTTGAACTAATTTTATTGGTGACCATATGCTTGAGGTAATGTTTATGGTGGTTGTGGTCAATTAAATTAGCTAAGTGTGATTCATTTCTAATTTGAGCAATTTCATTCAGAATTAAGGTTAGAAATGTACTTTTCTATATTAATTTGTTTTACCAGGAAAATCTAGATAAAATATCAACTTTTATTAAATAAATAAGAACTATTAATCGAAAGGTCTAAATCTATGTATATAGCCTTAGGCAAAATGTATTCATCCTATTCTAATAATTATTTCTTATGTGTGGGCCACTGTTTATATGTACTGAAGCAACTTTCTGTTAAAATGTACAAAGTCAGTGTTCTAAGATAATTTTATTGCCATCCCTAGTGCTCACAAAATGGCATCAAGGCCACTCTCCTGAGTGTTTGAGCATTTGTAGGTGACTCACACTGCTACATACACATTTCCAACAGTGCAGAACATGATGGACATGGATCACACCAAGGGGCTCTACTCTACAATGAGGTATTACACCTAAATATCAATAAAACAAATGAAACAGTCAATTTATTCTAGAAGGTAGAATGAATTTGAAGGAATTTGGTGTCAAAAGGATAATGATATTCCATAAATGGAAAATACAGGCACTTGTACAAACAAACAGAACTGAACTTCTATTTCAGATCCAGAACTAAATATATGTTGGTGAACATTAAACATAGAGACAATAAAGAAACTTATAAGATAACAATATTTTTGATAGGAGTGACATGCTGGAAAATGACAGAGCAAGTCATTTAAAACACTGGTGCCTCTCCTGAAAAATTTAAAAACAGGCAAGAATGGACAGCAGCAACTTTTTCAGAATTCTGAAATCAAACTCAACACTTAACAGTAAGCAGAGGACTAGTTGATGAAGAAAAGGGCAGCTGATTTTCGGTAAGGGTTCTGTGGCATTTTTGCTCAATTACCAACTGTTCTTCATTTGCCATGGATGGTGGTGACCATGGAGTGGTGGCCATTTGTCCTTCTGCAGACATTATTCACTTTAAAATATTTATCTTTATGTTAAATTAATTTTCTTTCACTTATGAGAAGAATATTTGTATAGCTGCTCTTTTCCAAAATACCTGGACAATGGAATCTAACTTTGAGAAATACACAGAATCCGAATTCTATTTTCACTTTATACAAGATGAACAGTCCTTAATATTCAAAAATTTTGAGATCCTGAAAGTCTAGAGAAAATAAAATAATGCTTTGAAATCAACTAGTTAAGTAAATGAAGTGTATTTCCTGTTTCCTGGCAGAGAATTCCTTTTTTTTTCCTTTTTTATGTAATTTTTTTATTTGTTCTAATTAGTTATACATGACAGTAGAATGCATTTTGATACATCATACATAAACGGAGCATAATTTCTTATTTATCTGATTCATCTGGCTGTACATGATGTAGAGTCACACAGGTCTTATAATCATATATGCACATAGGGTAATAATATCTGATTCATTCGACTATCATTCCTACCCCCAATTACCTCTCCTCCCTTCACTCTCTTCTGTCTAGTCCAAAATACTTCTATTCTTCCCCACGCTCTACTGTGAATTAGCTTAAGCATATCAGAAAACATTAGACTTGGGATTAGCCAATTTTGCTTAGCATGAAGGTGTCTGATACTTTAACACAGTTTACTCAAAGAGGCTTCAGTTTCCAAGCTCTTACCACTGGCAACACTAGGTTTTCCCCACCAACTGGATTTAGTAAATTACTAAGAATTTAGTAAATTACTCCTTCCTTACCCAGATCCCCTCTCTCCTTTGGGTTTGTGTTTTCATTTTTATTTTTGTATTCATAAATAGCATGCTTATATTTGCATAATGACTTTTCAGTTAGGTTATTTTTGATTTTCTACTTTGGAAGATGATAGAATCTCTTTTTTGAGATGAGGTCTTACTATGTTGCCCAGGAAGGTCTTGAACTCCTGGGTTCAAGGGATTCTCCCATCTGAGTCTCCTAACTGCTGAGACTACAAGTGAACAGCAGCAAGCTGGGCTAGACCACATCTGTAGCTATGAATGACACTATTGGAATTCTTAGTGATTTCTGAATGGACTCTATCAAAATATGTATCTTCTTTGAGGCAGTACTGTGGTCATGTAGTTGTGTCCTTTTAAATATATATTGAAGTATTTAGAGATGACAGAGTGTGGTATCAGCATCTGAGGGAGCGGGATGAATGTTGTGAAAGTAACAATCTAAATGAGGATAACAAAGGGTGTTATTGTCTCTCCCCCCTTTATTGCATACATTCATGTATTCCATCAGTCTCAGCATACTGGTAACTACAACATGTTCACCTTTGCAACTCTGTTCACTTTCTTATTTTAAACTACTACTTCAATTTTATTGACTCCCAAATCTATATACTCACTCCAGGACTTGTTTCTTAGCATTCCACTAATCTAACTCCTCAGAGCCACAACCACTTCAAATTTAACACAATCCATTCATCAGCTGAACAAGTAGTCACCAACTTCCTGTAAGGCTGGTATTCTGCCAGGCACTAAGAATATGTTATGAACACAGTACTAGATAGCCTGTGAGAGATCTTTCACAAAGCTAACAGCCCTCATATTACTTGTAAGCCTTCCTTTGCTAAAATCTGCATCCTATAACTTCATCTAGAAATCTAGGCACTATTCTGGCTTTTATGCTTTATGCTTTATCCTCCTCTTACCAAGGTGTGCCAATTTTACTTCCTAAGGATTTCTGGCACCTTCTTGGCACTTCTTGTCACTCCTCCTTCCTTACCCCTAAGTGAGCCCTAATTAGCCACTAACTGTGCCTCTGGACTTTCACAGCAACCTCCAAATGGATTCTGTTACAGACAATTTTGCCCAGTGTAAATTTGTTTCACATGCTGCATCCAGGCTGATCCATTTTAACTCAAAATTTAATCATATTCATCTGCTAAAATGATGTCTTAAGTTCAGATTATTCTAAAATGTTTTATTAGTTTTAATAATAGAATATCCTAACCTTCTTATAAATGTCTTTGCCCAAATATCACTTTCCTGATCTTATCTTTCCCAGTCACCTTTTCTACTTTTTCACACTCAACACAAATTATCTCCTGTCTCTATTCTTCACGTGATTAAATACTTTATAATTTTTATATCTTAATGACAGTCTTCCTCCTTTTGGAGTAGGTGCTGTGTGAAGACAAAAATTTCATTCTTTTTTGGTCCTTGTTGAATCTCCAGTGCTTCGAGCAGTGGCTAGCACATGATGGCCTCTCAATAAGCACTTGCAAATGGAATGAATGAATTCCAACAAAACTTTAAACTATAAAGCATAAAAAGAAACATAATTTTGAATAACTAGTGAGAGAAAAATAATGGCATTGACGATTCTTCCCTCCCACCTCAAAATCATTATGACCTTTTGTTTCTTGTAAGCAACCATAAAGAGCTTACTAGTATAAGATCTAAATCTCTGATCCACATCTCAAAAATTCTCTTAGCTCATCCCCAATATCTATAGGAACTTGGGTGCTCAGAGTTTCCTGCACTAGCCAGGACGCTCTGTAGGCCACACTCAGCATGTACTCCCTTTTCAAAGAGAACATTTTCATTCATTCATTTTTCCATATTCTACCGTGGGGATCATTTCAAACTTCTCAGTGCTCACATATGAGTCTATGCAAACCCTTTATGTGATAATGTCCACTTATATTTTTATCTTGATATCTTGGCACTTAAAGTATTATATTGAATTTTTTCTTCATTTTCTTATTTGTTCATTTTAGTTATACATGAGTATAGAATGTATTTTGGCAAATTATATATACATAGAAGTATAACATTCTATTTAGGATTCCACTCTTGTGGTTGTACCTGATGCAGAGTTGCCCTGGTCATATACTCAAATATATTTCCCAATAGGCCCAAAGAATGATGTAATGATTAATTTGTATTGTCAGCTTGACTGGATTAAGAGATGCTGAAGATTAAGAGGCTTCTGGATGTGTCAGTGAAGGTGTGTCTGGAGACTCTCCCTAATTGGGCAGTACCTTCCAATAGATTGGAGGTGTGGATAGAACAAAAGTTGGAAGAAAACGAAGCAGCAACAGATGCAAGCTCAATTCTTGAAGAGATTCTTGATCACTGCCGCTATTGCCTGAGGACATCAGACTTACTCCTTCACTTTTCCAAACTGGACTCTGCCAGTGATTCTCAAGGGAGTTTCCAGAAGTCCTTGGTCTTGGACCAGGGTAGCATCCCTGATCCCTCTTGTTCTGAGGCTATAGCATCTTGGAATACATAGCTATAGGTCCCTCCAGCTCTCTAGCCTGCTGATGGCCATTGTGGACTACCCAGCTTCTGGTTGTGTAAACCAACCTATTAAGTCCCCTTTTTATCCTCATACCTCCTGTTGGTTCTGTTCCTCTAGAGAACCCTGATTAATACAGATGGACTAAATAATGACATTCTCTCTCTTTTTGTTTTAACGGAAGAGTGTATCATTTTGTTTGTTTTTTATTTCAAATCAGAGATATAATCTACTCTTACCTGTGGAAAAAAATTTTAATTACATAGAAAGTACTATGCAATAAACACTGTTAGGTACTTCATATATGTTGTTTTAGTATACTAAGCAAGTAATATTTTAAAATATTTTCTAAATACAAATGATAAAAGTGATATTCTAAGAGGTTAAATATTTTTCCCAAAGTCATGCAACAAGAAAAGATCAGAGCTAGGATTCTTATGCACATTTATCACATTAAAAAACTGATGATATTTGCACTCTTTCAAAGTGCTCCTCCAAAAATTTTAACTGTAGTGGCACCCTAAGTTAATTGAATTGTTACTTATCATGCATTGTTTCATATATTCCTCATAAAATTTTAGTGAATAATTTCTAGAGTCTGCATACTGGTATCCTCCCCAAATTCATATGTTGGAACTTAATTAACAAATGTGAGAGTGTAAAATGAGTTGCATTTACTATGTACGAACTCTGTGAGTGTATCTAAGGCAAAATAGAGAAGCTTTCATTAAGGAAGGTAAAAGTGTTGAGTACAGTCAGGAAGGTGTGGATATACAAAATTAACTAGAGTACATGAAGGAGGGAGATGGGAGAAAGAGATGGGAATGTGCTGACAGTGTAAAGCCAGTCGAGCTTACATACCAGTGTTTTCATACGAAGTGCTTCATGCTTCTGACCATGGTGGCTTTGGTTAGGCAACTTCCCTGGAAGAGTTGATGTGTGTTTACTGCTCTGTAGTAGACATTCAGGGAAAGCAGGATAGCTAGAAAAATCAACTTCAATTCCATTTCAGGGGTAATTGATGATAAGCTACTTGAATGAAGGACCAATTGTACTTCCTGCAATGACACTACTCTAATTGAAAATAGTGATTGATTGTGAGTAGATGAATATTCTGTTTAAGTTTTTACTTTGATTTAGTTAGCTTTTTCACTTCTGTGACTGAAAGACCTGACAAGCACAATATAGAGGAGAAAAAGTTTATTTTGGGGTATATAGTTTCAGAGGTCTTGGTCCATACAGAGCTGATTCCATTCCCTGGGGCTTGAGGTGAGGAAGAACATCATGACAAGAGTGTGACAAGAGGGAAATGGCTCCCGTGATGATCAGGAAACAGAGAGACAGACTCCACTGGATAAATACAAAATGTGTATACCAAAGGCACTCTCCCAATGACATTGACCCACCTCCTCCAGCCATACCTTCAGTTCCCACTCAGTTAATCCCATCATGGGATTAATTTAGGTTTGGGTTGAGGCTCTCATAATCCAATCATTTCTCCTCTAAACCTTGCATTGTCTCACACAACAGCTTTTGGGGGATGCCTCACATCCAAATCATAATCTCCAGTTTATAAAAAGAACTCAATAAAATTAACACCACAAAAGCAAATAACCCAATCAATAAATGGACAAAGGAACTGAAAAGGCACTTCACAGAAGAAATACAAATGGTAAAAAGAAATTTTAAAAATGCCCAACTTCTCTAGCAACTAAGGAAATGCAAATTACAATGAGATTCCATCTCGCTCCACTCAGAAAGGCAATTATTAAGAATAAAAGTAACATTAATGTTGTGAGGATGTGGGGAAAAGGGTACTCTCATATATCACTGGCAGGACTGAAAATTTGTGCAATCACTATGTAAGGCAGTATCAGATTCTTTAGAAAACTTGGACTGGAACCACCATTTGATCCAGTTATCCCACTCCTTGGTCAATATCCAAAGGACTTAAAATCTGCATATTACAGTGACACAGCCACATCAATTTTTATAGCACCTAAATTCAAAATAACCAAGCTATAGAACCAATCTAGGTGTCTTTCAACAGATGAATGGACAAAGAAAATGTGGTATATATACACAATGGAATAATACTCGGTCATAAAGAAGAATGAAATTACGGCATTTGCCAGTAGATGGATGGAGCTGGAGAATATCATGCTAAGTTAAATAGCCAGTCCCAAAAAACCAAAGACCTACTGTTCTCTCTGATATGTGGATGCTAACCCACAGCAAGGGAAGGTGGAGAGGGGAAGAAGTCCATTGCTTTAGACAAAGAGAAAGGTAATAGAAGAGGAAGGGAATAGGAAGGACAGTAGAATTAATCAGACATAACTTTCTTATTCTTGTAATTGAATACATGACAAGGGTTAATCCATATTAGGTACAACCACAATAATAGGAGACTAATTAGAATAAGTTATACTCCTTATTATAGGAGTATAAGTATTATACTCCTTATTATTATACATGTATGTATAATATTGCCAAAATACATTATATTGTCATATGGAATAATACTTCTTGTTTTTTATCATGTTATGCTTTCAATTAATTAAAATTATAAATGTTTATATATGTTTGTTAATGAATATTGAAAAATACAAAAAAGAAAATATCTTTAAGTTTTATCATTCAAAGACTGGATTATTTTTACAGCGTGATCATATTCTCATCTAATTTTTGTTTACTATTATGCCACAAATATTTTCATGTTATTATGTTGTCTTTTAAAGTATAATTTTAAAAAACTTTACAGTAATTAACAACTTTTAAAAAGGAGAGAGAGAGATAAAGCTGGCCACAGTGGTGCACACCTATAATACCAGCTGTTCAAGGGCTGAGGCAGGAGGATACAGCAAGTTCAAAGCCAGCCTCAGCAACTTAGTGAGACTTTAAGCAACTTAGCAAAACCCTACCTCAAAATAAAATATAAAATGGGTTGGGGATGTGGCTCCATGGTTAAGCACCCTGGGTTCAATCCTCAGTACCCTAAAAAAAAGAAAAAGAAAAAAGAAAAAACTCAAAAAGGTGGGATGTCTAGAAGGTAGTAAGTAATAAGCCTTGCTCTCATGAACGAGATTTCTACTCATATGGAAAGAGATTTAAGGGAATGCCCTCTCCTTCCTTCATGTGAGAAAAAGCAACCTCTCTGAAGCAGAGAACACCAAAAATGTTAGTACCCTCTTTGTGGACTTTCCAACTCTCAGAGCTGTGAGAAATAAATATCTATTGTTTTTAAGTTATCCTATCTTTGGCATTTTTAATAATAGCAAGAAAGTATTAAAACCCTAATCTTGCACAAATGTTATCTGAAGTAAAGGGGATTAAGTAATTTACTACAAAACTGGAATTTGAACCTTAGGGAGTCTGACTTCAGAAAGTAAGTTTTTAAAATCCATAAGTTGACAATGAAACACAATCTTTTTGAGAAAACAATAGGTAGGCCCAGGATTATATGCCATAAGGGTAATTCAGATGATTGTAATCAAAGTTCAGTGAAAGAGATCAAGGTATTATAATTATCAGCAAAATTCTCTCAAAAGTAAAACAGAATTCCAGCAAAATTTGAATTAGAAATTAAATTAAGGAAATATTGTTTTAGTAGCACATGCTTTCTAACATTATTTCTAATGATACAATTTATAAGTGTATCATATATTGGATATAGGCATCAAGAGTTAGAGACTTTGTGTGTGTGTGTGCACTGATATATCTCAATT
The DNA here is from genome assembly GCF_902686455.1 of Sciurus vulgaris. NCBI lineage: Eukaryota > Metazoa > Chordata > Mammalia > Rodentia > Sciuridae > Sciurus > Sciurus vulgaris. The sequence continues at coordinate 93,339,018 of NC_136467.1, read as the reverse complement.
GTCAAGAACACCAGTGCCTAGCCAATAAATATTTTTGCTCACCTAGCAAGAGAAGTAGAAGTCATAGCAAGGCCAGGATTGAGTTAAAGGGATTACACAAGAGTGAGCAAGAAAGATAAAATGCAGTCAGGAAACACAAATTAGCATAAAGAACTAATAAGAAAGGTAAGAGGCAACTTAATATGATTAGAAAAGCAAGGACACCCCTAGTTCCCACTTCACAGTCCAAGCTTCTGAAATTGTGAAAATCATTTCAAATAAGATAAATAAGTTAAGGATTGAGCTTACCCCAGAATGTTCTATATTTACAAGCATCTGAATCTCAAATATTATATAAATATGCATAGTATAAAATATATGGAGAATATTATATATCAAATACCATTTATATTAAGCAAAATTATTAATATAAGTGAAAATATGCTAAACTAGTAAAATTCATAAAACATATCTATGAATGTAGGTACAAAGAACAACTATTTTAGGGAGTAGATAAAAGGGATTACTGAAAAACCTACTAAGGAAAGCAAATTCTTCTTGTGGAGATATAAAAGCAGACTTTGAAGCAGGGATAATATGAGAGTAATATGAAACACATGTGATAAGACTTGGCATATTCAAGGAAATAAAAGATTACATTATCCAAATTAGTAAAATTATATTCATTCTTTCAACAAATATGTAAAGAACATATGTGTGTGTGAAATACTGCACTATGATAACACAGTAGAAGAAGATAGTAGCACACCACTGGTATCCTTTGGTGACCATTGTATATACTGTGAGTAGAAATGAGTTAGTGCATTTTTATATATTATGCTGATAATCAACTGAAAAACAAAAAATTTTCACTGTTCAATGTATACATACATTCCACTAAGGAAAAACTATATAGGAATCAATTCAACTATTCCAATACATCAAAAGCATCAAGCATTTAAGATATGTAGTATGTATAGTCCCACTGAGTCTAGGTAAATGAAAAGGCATCTTTCTGCCTCTGAATACTGTGTTGTCTCTGCATCGATGTGAAGCAATTTCTAGCTACAGAAATCAAAGAAAATTCATGGTCTTCATAGTGTGGTTCTTTCTAATTCATGAGGAGCAAAAAGGTATGGAATAGTGTACAATTTTTAAATCTGTACTGTTGAAAGTTATCTTTCAACCAAAAGTGAAAATGTTGAATTTATGTGTGTGATGATTTTGATAGTTAGAGATTTTAACCGAGTGTTTGGTAGTAGCACTGAGGTTCATTGATTCAATATTAATTAGGTGTGAATTTATTAGCCTTTCTAAACTCAACTTTCTTTTTATATTTCAATAAAAAAATAATAACCCCTAAATCCCTGGGTAGTGGAGAGATTCAGTTAAATGATTCATATAAAATCCTTAGACTAAGCATAACTTAGCACTCAACACTGCCAACCATTATGATTATTATCTCCTTGTTCTGTTTTTTGCAGAAGAGTGCTTTACAATAGTGTGGGTAAGATTTTAATTATTGACATGATTCATAATCACAAAACAAACCTAATTTCAAAATATTGCTCCCTAAAACATTAAAGAAAACAAAACAAATCCACCATTTTCCTAAAACCTAGGAAGCAGTCAGGTTTGTGTAAGCTAAGAAAAATTAGTTAGATTCTGTATAGTTTTAGTTTCCTTTATTCTTCAGAAATTTGTTAATTTCAGCATTTTATGATATTTCAACTCTGCTTGCTTACTTCACTCTTCACACTTCTGCATTTTTTCTTAGTCTAAATTTGGGAGTATCATTTTGCTCTATTGACACAAAAATACTCTAACAATTCTACTTTAGAATATAATTCATTTGTGTGTGAATAGTTGGAAAAATTAACTTTTGCTATTCATAAGAATTGACCTTTACTCCACCACAAGCAGGAGATATGTAAAAGATGAAGGAGTAATAGCTTATTTTAAAAGTTCAAATTTTGAATTCTGCATGACAATAAAAATGAAAAAAAAAACATTTTATCTTATATTTTTTGATAATTTAATATTTGATAAATAATTTTGGGTGAGGGGTACCAGGAATTTAACTCAGGGGTTCTCAACCACATTCCCAGCCCTATTTTCTTTAAATACAGGGTATCACTGAGTTGCTTAGCACCTTGCTTTTGCTGAGGCTGGCTTTGAACTCTGGATCCTCCTGCCTCAGCTTCCTGAGCTGCTGGGATAACAGGCATGCACCACTGTGCCTGGATGATAAATACATACTTTGATGAATATTATTTAGTTATAAATTGTTTTTCTATTCATTGTCATTCCATACAAACATCTCTAATTCAAATTTAAATAATTCCCAAAATGATATTTGATATAAACTAAAATTAACTACAATCAAATAAAACAAAAATAAAGAAGAAACTGGTTTAATTGACTCAGTTCAAAGCATTTTCAAAATTTTTTATAATTATCAGAATTTGAATCTCCTACTAGAACATGTCATGAAATTTTAGAAGAAAATATGCAAGACATAGCATTATTATTTTTAAATGTCACTTATGAATCTCATAATGTCCCTACCTTAATACTATGTATGTATGTTTCATCTTAGAAGATGAAATCTACTATTGATGGTAGTCACCTAATACAAACTATTCCTTTTGTAGCTATTGTAGTACAATATCACAATGACATGAAGAACCAAATAACCAGGAATTTCCTGGTCTAAAGATTATACTTTCTTTTCCAGATAAAATTTGCTTTGAAGAAGAGGGAAGACTATGTTTTGAATCCTCATTACCTGAGTTTTATTGACCTTTCCTCTAATTATCCTATGATATAAATATTCTGCCCCACAGGGAATGAGGAGTTCCTTTAGTAGAGAAGTCAAAAAATTATTTTCTTGTACTATGATCTACAGTCCAAAAGACCCATTGAACTCTCAATATCCCAATTTGTATTTTTATTTATTTATTTTATTCTTTTTTATTTTTACAGACTGCATTTTGATTCACTGTACACAAATGGGGTAGAAATTTTCATTTCTATGGTTGTGCACAATGTAGATTCATACCACCCATGTAATCATACATGCACACAGGGCAATGATGTCTGTCTCATTCCACCATCCCAAATTGTATTTTTAACACAGTCTTCTTTAGAGACAGAGTTTAGGTTACTAACTATTCTGCATACCTCTCTTTAGGCTGTGACATACTTTTTATAGGAAGCAAAGGTGACAAGCAAAGGGACAAGTGGTGATTCTGGAGAATCAATACATTCATCTTTATGTTTTGTTTTTCCAAATTTCTCAAAGGTATTCAGCTGGTAGGTTGGGACATATGGGGTCCAATGACAGAAAAGTGCTTCTACTTCTCTCTGGCATTCTTTCTCCATCAATACAGATCTGTTTTTGTTAAATTTGGGAATTTCAAGTAAGATCATTTTTTAGGAAGTGTTTCATTTTTACTATGTTCTTATAAAATAGTTTCTTATCCAAATAAGCAGCTTGAATTTGGCTCTACTTCCATTTCTCTTTTTTTCTATTTCATATAAGTAATCTTTTCTAAATTTATATCATATGTGATTTCTCTTTAACACTTAAGTGTAGCCTTTTACAATATATTGTAAAAAGAGTAATTTCTGGCTTCAAAAGTATATTATGAATATGTGCAATCTAGTTCACTTTTTGAATAGTTTATGTAGATCAAATATGGCCAATATTTTTCTTGTTTAAAAAAAAAACTAAATTGCTTTCTTGTTTTCTGAAGCTCATAACCTTGTATAAATAGCAAAACGTACAAGGTACATTTTTCATGACAAAAGAACGTTAGTGTACAGTGATAAATACTTTTGGAGTGTCATAAGTAATCACTGTTTTCAAAGCCACTGTTTTCACATTTCTTTTTCAAGGAAATGTGTATTCCTCTTTCTTTCCTATAACACAATGTGTTTTAAAATTCAAGGCCCAAAATACACTGTAACTTTTAAAAGCAAAAACATCTATTTTAGACTTTCGTCCCGAGTATGCTAAAATAGAGCTGGCAATTCAGTTTATCTCAGAAATTATCCATCCTTAGGGGCCATTTTATCAATATTAGTATGTGCTTTCCCCTCTCCCCTTCTTGCTGCTGCTCTGCCTTGGCATCACTACCCAAAGGCAAAAACACATAAATCTGTGTGAGTGCTCTATTTGTTATATATAATTACAGATTAGGAAGCATGAGGGTAGTTTTCTAAGAACACAAGAAACAGAAACTGTAAGAACTGACATTCAAACTCAGATGGTCCAACTCAATATTAAATATGATTTTACACTATCACCTGCAATAAAAGTTTTGTACTCTTAAGTGTCTAGTAGGTGTTTTCCTATATTCCCAACATGTGATTCAGGACATGATGATTCAGAAACAAAACACAGTAGTCAATAAAATACTCTCATTGTATTTGAAAATATTAGTGACAGGTATGTATAACTCTCAAGTCCAAGACAATTAGGTAAGGTGACAGCATAGGTTCCATCATTTTTAATGTCTTCCCTGGAATTTGTGGAGCCTTAAAGATATGGACTGGGTTCCTCTATCATCTTTAAAACTTAATTATATGAAATAAGTCTAATCATACCTATAATGGGTATGTAAAATATAAAACAAAAGGAACATAACATAAAAATACCAGAGTAACTATCATAGAGATAAAGAAATAAGAGATTATGAAGTTCTTTGAAACTATTTCATGAAAATTTTCTGTGCAATCTCCATTTCTCCTTGTTGACTGTTGTTATTCTAATTTTGAAACTGATTTTTCCCTTGTCATTCTTTGCAGACATTTCAACTATGCACATTATCTTTTCATTTATTTATTCATTCATAATTTTATTTTTAGTTATAGATGAAAGTAAATGTATTTTGACATATTGTACATACGTGGAGTGTAAATTATTCTAAGTAGGATCCCATTCTTGTACTTATACATGATGTTATCTTTACATAACACTTTATGTATGACTTGACACTTTGAGAAATGGAATGATACTGTATTTTTCTTCTAGTTGTTTTATTAAACATTATTTTTCTTAGATTACCATCTAAGTTGTTTATACTTCACTTTATATCACTTTCTAATATAACATACATTATTTAATCAATTTCCTAATTGTAGATATTTGGGTGCTCTCATTTCTTGAAATTCAAAACAAAGCATTTTGAATATTTTTAACATGTCATTGTGCACATTAGGAAAGTCTCAATTATAGACTTGCAATCCTCTAGCAAAGTTTTGGGTGTTTGCATTTAGGACTTTGTTGCAAAATGTTTCCAAATTAATCATGCTACTGTGTCCTCTCATCTGTAGTAGATAAGCATACCCATTGCTCTAATATTTAAAGAAAATAATTGACATTATCAAACTAAGTGTGACAAAATATGAGATTTATATGCTCTTTTTGTGATTTGACTTTCCATTTTCCAGATTAAGATATTCAACAGCTTTTCATATATTTGCTATATATCAATGTTTTCTCTATTGAGAAATGCCTACTGCTTTTTACACTTTTTATTTAGTAAATTTGTTGAAATTGTGAAATGCCTGCCATTCTTTACACTTTTTATTTAATAAAGTAGTTGAAAATATTTTCTCACATTTGTCTCACATTGTCTCTAATGACAAATTCTTATTAATTTGTGATTATATTGCTTTTTATATTTTATTTTTCTTTTTTTGGAAGTATTTTTCTCTAGTGTGATCAAAATGTATAAATGCATTCTGCTGTCATGTACAACTAATTAGAACAAATTTTAAAAATTAATTTAAAAAAGCATGACCATAGTATATAATTAGGATTTTTTTTTTATTATTATTATTGCCAAAGCAGGGGTGAGCAAACTATGGCCTAAGGGCCAAATCCTGGCCTGAAGTCCTCTTTTTTCATAGCTGTTCAGCTAGAATGGGTTATATTTACATCATGAAAAGGTTGTAAACATACAACCAGTAACAAATATGTGGCAGAGACTGAATGTACAGCCCACAAAGCCTAAAATATTTACTTCTGTCCCTTTACTTAAAAAGTTTACCAACTTTTAAGTATGATAAAATAATTTATATAAATGTTTAAAAGAAATATTAAACTCTGTGATAAAATGACATGTTTGTGGATGATCTCTGATCACTTATTTATTGCATAAATAATATGAACTGTAAATACTGTGTGGTATAAAGATGAATCAGACTTGAGTGCTGAGTTTGAAGAACTGCAGTGTTTTGTCCCGTGCAGTATGTTATGTTTTTCCAAAGCAGCACTTTTTATTTTCTTTTTGGTGAGGCCCTCTATAGCTCTCTGACTTGGGATCCACCTGCCTCAGTCTCCTGAGTTGCTGAGATTACAGGCAAGTGCCACTGTACCTATCTAAACCCATTTTTCGAAATAACTGGGCCTTATAGTGTCAACTTCGGTCTGTTACTCCTTTAATTGGAGTGAGGTCATGGATGTCAGGTAAAAAGTAGCTGCCTGTGGATGCTATATATTTCATACATTGGCAGGAAACCAAGGGACATCCTTGCCTTTGCTATATTTTATTTTTTCTTAAGCAAGTAAAGACTGCCGAGTTACATGTTGGGCTTGACAGGGTATCAAGTACATCCTTCTGTCCCTCCAGTGCTCCAGCATTTCCTGAAAGTTTATTTCACTTCCCTCTGAAGTTGGGAATCAAAATATATTTTTAAAAAACTAGAAGTGAGGAGTTCAATTGTTCTCCACACAAAGAAATGATAAATGCTGGAAGAAATGAAAATGCTAATTACCTCAATTTGACCACTGCGCATTCTGTGTGTGTATGTGTGTGTGTGTACACATAATTATCACATTGTACCTCATAAAAATGTACAATTGTTATATATATAAAACAATTCCATATATACAATAATGATATATATATACATAATTATATATGATATATATATTTGCATATTGGTGATTGAACCCAGGGCCTCTCACAAACACCCTCTACCACAGAGCAGCACAACCCCAGCCTATTAAATAAATAAATAAATATATATAAATTTTACACAACTTTTGTATATTTCAGGTGATGTTTTGACATATAGACACATACTAATTTCATTAGCATACCATCTTTCAAGTTATCTGTTCTCTTTGTGTGTGATCAGAGCAAATTCCATCTGAACTATATAATATCATTCACTGTGGTGAATTTAGTGTTCATGGGATCTCTAGAACTTATTCATTTTGCATTACTGACACTTTCTGCTTTTTAAAGGACCAAATCTCCATATTTCCCCCCACTCTAGTAGTCACTATTCTAGTCTCTCTCTCTCTCTGAATGCAAATTTTTTAGATTCTACATCTGAGCTCATACAGAATTTTTCTTTTTGTGTTTGAATTATTCACTTGGGATCCTGTATTCTTGGTAAGAATATAAGTTAGTAGAGCCATTGGGGGAAAATTATGGTGATTCCTTGCTAAATATCTTTAAAGAAAATCTTATTCTCTAAGGCTGGCATGATTGTGCCCACCTGTAATCCCAGTAACTCAGGAGATTGAATCAAAAGTTTCCCCAGTTCAAGGCAAGGCTCACCATTTTAGTGAGACACTCAGCAACTTAGCCAGACCTTGTCTCAAAGTAAAAATAAGAAAGGACCAGAGGCTGGGGGTATAGCTCAGTTAGTAGAGTGCTTGCCTCGCATGCACAAGGCCCTGGGTTTGATCCCCAGCACTGCCAAAAAAAAAAAAGAACCAAAGATATCCTTTATTTATTTATTTTTAATTTGTTTTAATTAGTTGTACATGACAGTAGAATGCAGTCATACATTTTGATAAGTAATATGTAAATGGAGTATAATTTCTCATTTTTCTGTTTGAACATATTGTAAGATCACATCAGTTATGCTATCATATATACACATAAGGTAATAATGTCTGTTTCACTCTACTGTCCTTCCTACTCCCATACCCCTTCACCTCCCTTTACTCCCCTCTACCTAATACAATGTAACACTATTCTTCTCTAGCCCCCTCCCCTTATTGTGAATTATAATCCAAATATCAGAGAAAACATTCAGCCTTTGATTTTTTGTGTTTGGCTTATTTCGCTTAGTATGATATTCTCTAACTATCCATTTACCAGCAAATGACATAATTTCATTCTTCTTTAAAGCCGAGTAATATTCTATAGTATGTGTGTGTGTCTATGTGTTTGTGTGTGTGTGTGTGTGTGTGTGTGTGTATACATATATATCACATTTTCTTTATCCATTCATCTGTTGGATAAACACCTAGGTTGGTTCCATAGTTTAGCTGTTGTGATTTAAGCTTCTGTAAACATTGATGTGACTGTGTCACTGTAGTATGCTGATTTTAAGTCCTTTGGGTATAAAGTGAGGAGTGGGATAACTGGGTCAATGGGGTTTCCATTGCAAATTTTCTGAGGAATCTCCATACTGCTTTCCATTATGGTTGAACCATTGTGCATTCCCACCAGCAATGTATGAGTGTAATTTTTTTGTGCTTTAGGAGTCTTGTTAAGGAATTCAGATCCTAGGCTGACATGATGAAATTTGGGCCTACTTTTTTTGTAGTAGTCCCAGGATCTCTGTTCTAGTGCCTAAGTCTTGATCCACTTTGAAATGAGTTTTGTGCAGGGTGAGAGATAAAGTTTTAATTTCATTTGTTACATATGGCTTTCCATTTTTCCCAGCACCATTTGTTGAACAAGTTATCTTTTCTCCAGTGAATGTTTTTGGCACCTTTTCTAGTATGAGATGACTGACTGTATGCATGTAGGTTGGTCTCTGTGTCTTCTATTCTGTTCCATTGGTCTATGTGTCTGTTTTGGTGCCAATACCATGCAGTTTTTATTACTATGGTTCTGTAGCATAGTTTGAGGTCTAGAATTGTGATGCCTCCTACTTCACTCTTGTTGATAAGAATTGCTTTGGCTATTCTGGGTCTCTTATTTTTCCAAATGAATTTCATGGTCGCTTTTTCTAGTTCTATGATGAATGTCATTGGAATTTTAATAGGAATTGCATTAAATTTGTATAATGCTTTTCGTAGTATGGTCATTTGTGGTAAAGTGTTCCCAGCACAATCGCACCCACACACAACACACACAACGTTTGTTCTCAGTACCCTAGCCATCATGATGTTTTTATTCTTCCTTAAGTCTTTAAAAGTTTGCTTTAGTTCCCAGCACTCAACTAGTTTATAACAGTCACCAATTTAAATACTACTATTTGCCAATATAGTAGCTTTATAGTACAACCACTTTTCAGTCACTGCAGAACTTCATTAGGCATTTGAAGTTGTGGAGAAGTCACAACTTAAGACTTTCAAGTCTTTCTCTTTCATTCCTCCCTGCTTTCTCTGTCTTTGGTCCTTCTCTTCTGTCTTTCAGCATTCAGACTTCGTTGGAAATTTCTTATGCTCATCCAGCTTCATATGTGAACTTCTATAATTTTTTATAATTTTTTAGAATTGCTTAATGGATAGGAAGAAACATATTAAGACTAGTTTATTAAACCAATAGATACATGAATATAAGATATCTCTTATCTGTAGCCCAACGTTCCTCTTGTTAAAACAGGTGCTTTTATCAGCCTGTTTGAATTTCTACAAAGACACTACAGAAAATATTCAACTAATTAATTGACACAACTCAATACAGTCCCTGATCTCTTCTTTCTCAAAACATAACTGTTGAAATCACAATTATGGTGATTGTATTTGGTTAAATGAAAATCAGAACTCAAAAATCTGACGGATACACTGGTACTTGAGAGAGCTATCTGATAGACTATTTTAAAGTAGAACTAAAATCAATTCAGTTAATTCCCCCAATAGCTTATCTCTTAATTTGCTGAACAACAAGAAAGTAAAGGAATAAAATCAGCTTGAAAAGTTCTTAACATTGTCAACGAATAAACCAGGCTTTTGCAACTCTAGCATGTAAATGATTCCCACAAAATAATTGCACCAGTTTAAAATTTGCCCCTTTCATTCTATTATGATCAAGGTCATTTCTACAATTTTCTCTGGTTAAAAAAACAATCAAAACAAAATGTAAATCTTTTTCAACCTATGTGAAGATGGTAAATCTTTAAAAAAATTTGCTATATTTTAATAAAATAACTATTTTCAGGTAACAATTTTTAAAGTTTTTGTTTGAATCTCAGTTATTTGATAATATTTTTGTTAGTTCAGAATCTGAAAAAAAAAAAAAAGACTCCTTTATAAGAAGAGCACTTAGTAAATGATATGGTTTGAATGTGAGGTATCCCCCAGAAGCTTACATATGAGACAATGTAAGAAGGTTCAGAGAAGAAATGATTGTGTTTTGAGAGTCTTAACCTAATCTGTGAATTAATCCCTGATTGGATTAACTGAGTGGTAACTGGAGGCAGGTGGGGTGGGCTAGAGGAGGTAGGAATTGGAGAGTGGCTTTGGGGTATATATATTTGTATCTGGTGAGTGGAGTCTCTCTCTCTGCTTCCTGATCATGGTGATGTAAGCTGCTTCCCTCCACCACCCTCTCCCACCATGATATTTGACCTCACCTTGAACCTTGAGGAATGGAGCTGCTCTTCTAGGGAATAAGAGCTCTGAAACTGTGAGCCCTCAAATAAACTTTCCCCCTTTACAGTTGTGCTGGTTGGGTCATTAGCGATAGCAGCAAAATAGGTGACTAAAACAGTAAATAAGAACAATTAATAAATATGAAGGAATATTTATATAAACATTTGCCAAAGGAAACATTCATGTTCCCTTTTAAAAATAATTTGCTAAATTTCAAGTATACACATTAATTAACCTCATAAAAATATAAAACAATACTGTATATTCTATTCAGGTACCATTTTCTAGCAAAAATATGTTCACAGAAATTAATTTTACAGCATAATTGCCTTTTGTAGAAGTTGTTATTCAACAAAAGCAACCTCCATCTTTGTTTTAGAAACACATTAGTGAGAGCTAATTGACCTTGAGATCTTCTCTAATATCTTTCTTATGATTCATTCTGACCTATGCATCCAACAACCAGGTCATTGCCTCATCTCTCTGATCAAACATGTTTCTAAATGAAAAGAAAACATTAGGACACTCTTTTCCTCCTATAATTCAGTTGCATTAGTAAATTCAAGGCATGTGCCACTTTATTTTTATTTAAAAAAATCTTTATTGTTTAGTTGAATTTCTAAGAATACTATCAAGAATAATGCAAGAATTTATACACTCAAAATTTCCCACTACTGAAATTTCATCTCATATACATTACAGACCTTCTCTCTTGCTCACTATCTACATTTTTCTAAATTATTTGAGATAAAGTTGTAAATATGATGTTACTCCTAAATCTATAAAATGGTCTTCCTAAAATAAGGATATCCTCGTATACAGAGTACTATATGAGAAAGTTAAAATACACATGATAATAGTATCTAATTAATAAAGTTTATTCAGTTTCTGCAATTGTATAAATAGTATCCTTTCCATTAAAACAAAATTCTGAGTCAAGTATTGATTTCAATATTATGAATATTCTCCTTTTTTCTCTAATTGTTTCTCAGTCTTTTTCTTCATGACTTTGCTACCTTTGAATGGTATAGGCCAGTCATTTTAATGACTTAATTTAAATGTGTTTAATTTTCCTCATAAGTAGATTCAGACCACACATTTTGCAGGAATATCACAGAAGTGGTTCTTTTCTTCTTGCATTCCAACAGGTAACTCACATTTCAACTTGACTCATTGTCAGTGAGATTAATTTGATCACTCAAAAATGTGGATCCTACCAGTCTCCTGCATTGAAAAACAATGCACATTTTTTCTTTTGAATATATGATTATATTTTGAAGTGAAACGTTCATGATAGGTAACCAAGCAGTCTTAAACCCATGGTCCTGGTGTCCTGTGATGGTTCTTACATAAAACAGGTATTATCCTGATGCTTGTCAAATGAGGGTTTGCTGCCTCTATCATTTCATCTACATTTAATTATCAGATTCATGCCTTAAGGATCCAATTCCTCATCCCTCCTATTTTGATGCTGTTTGCTAATAATATTAGTGTATGCACACAAGTTCTTTTTTGATTCATTGAGTTATAATCATTTGCTATGATAACCATTATATACTTGGTTACCCAGTTTCTCAGTTTGACTAATAGGAAGCACTATTAAGCTGATTTTGGGGCAAATAATTTGTCTATTAATCTCTAAGTAAATAGTTTAGCAAAATAGTTTATTTAAAACATTTTTGTTTATTTATAACATTACATATTGTGTGGTATAACATAGGTATGTAACCATGTATATGTATATTTGTATACATGTATTTACAATATGCATACATGTGTGTATATTTTGTATAATTATTAATGTCCTTGTATTCTGGCCCAATAATATATTCCTAGACTTAGCCCTGGAATAAGCTATTATTTATTCAAGAAGACTTCTTCCCTTTTAGTCTAGAATAATATTTAGAAACCAAGATCAGTATGCATATTGCCTTTTGTCACAGAAATATATATAGAGAGAGATGTGCATGTAACTATGATTTGCTTGAGTTTATTTCACATAAACACATCTGTATGTATTTCTATATATTCACACTTCACAACAGGCAAGCATTCTGAGAAATGTGCTAGGTAATTTCATTGTGGAAGCACCACAGAGTCAACTTATACAAAGATGGCTACAATACCAGTAGGTAATATAACCTTGTGGGATAGCTATCATATATATAGTCATTTTTAATACATTCTAAAGCATGAGTCAATATTGATGACTTCAATATAAATGCAATTAAAACAATACAATCTGTGCTTCCACTTTTCTGTATTGATGTCTCTTCCCCGGATGTTAATAATCCTGCTTCTATTAGCTACAACATATTTACTTGTTTGCTGAATTCTAGAATATGTTTTAAAAAGTTATTTCAGAACTGCAGAAACATCTGTGACACACATGTGGGTGTGGGAATGAACAAGACGCCCTGATGTTGCTCTTGGAAACTGAGTATTTTATTTGAAACCGGTCATACTTGGCATGGACTTCTTCCTCCAGTCAGTGAGAAGCACAGCAACGAAACTCAGGAAGAACTGTTCCTGGTGACAGAGGACTCCTCCAGCTGCCAACTGGTTCAAGGACCCTCAACGGCTATGACCACTGAAAAGTCTAAGATGCTTATCTTCCTCTCTTTATTTTCTCTTCCTTGTTCCCTCAATAGTAGGCAGCAAAGATTAATAAAGAAAAAAAGGAAGCAACAGAAATTACCAAAGTTAAACACAAAGAGATTAAGTAGTAGCCAATAAGTTATAAAAGAGTATCATTGTGTTGTGAAGCAACTGAGGGGGGTCTAATTTAAATGTAAATAAAGTCTCTAACAGAGAGGAAATTTATAGAGAGAAAATAAAGAAATAATATCAAAAATAAGAAATTGTTGAAAAATTAATACACAAATCTTAATAAAGAACAGAAACAGGTTAATCAAGAAAATACGTGTATCATCATAAAGATGGACAAATAAAGGTATAAAAAGAGTTCACAGAAAACCCAGATGTTTACAATAATTTATTTTGAAAAAAGTAGCAAAAGCAATTTACTGGAGGATGATCTATAAAACAAATTTTGCTAGAATAATTCAAAATTCATAACCCAAAATGAATGTTATCATTGGATTCCGATACTTACCTCTCACATTATATTAAATTAACCCAAAATGCATATAGACTAACTGTAGAACATATAAAATTTATAAAACTTGCAGAAGAAAAACAGAGCAGTAAATCTTTGTTAAATTGAGTTAGGCAAAGATGTCTCAGATATTACATCAAATCACAATCAACAAAAGAGCAAGTGATAATTTGACTTCTTAAAACTGAAAATTCATTTCTCCAGAAAACACTATTAAGATAATGAGATGATCAATGACAGACTGCAAAAAAATACTTTTAAAATCATATATCCGAAGGACTTACTTCTAGAATATAGAAAAACACTCAAAACTCAATAAAAAGAAATCAAACAATATAATTTTAAATAGATAAATTATTTGAACAGACCCTTCATCCAAAAAATATATAAATAGCAAATAATCACTGAAAAAAAAGTTCAACTTCATTAGTCTTTAGAAAAAATAAAATTAAAACAATCATGAGTTACCATGACACACCTGTTAGAATATTAAAACTACAAAACTATACAGGGAGTACCAGGGGTTAAAAACTGAGATATTCATATGTCTTCATGGGAATAAAATATTGCAGTCAGTTTGAGTGTTTATGTTTTCTTTACATTTTATTTTATTTTTGATTGACACATAATACCAGCCCATATTTATGGAATACAATGTGATGTTTTGATTCATGAATGTACTGGATGCTATTCATCAACTCAGAATAATTAACATATCCATCACAAATTTTTATCATTTCTTTATGGTGAGTATATTCAAAATCTTTCTTTCTAGCTATTTCAAGATATGTAATATATATTGTTAATTATTTTCACACTTTGTGCCGCAGAACACCAAAATTTACTCCGCCCATTTAACTGACATTGTGCCTATCCACCAACATCTCCTCATCTGTCTACTTCCTACTCTTCTAATTTTCTTAAAATATAAAACATTATCTAATACAACCTAATACAACTGTCCTACTTACAAGCATTTATCAAAGGGAAATAAAAGCACATATCCACACAAAAAGCCTCACATAGATGTTCTAACAGTTTTATGTAATACCTAAAACACAATCTAATTGCAAATAGGCAGTTTCTTCTATTATTCTTCTCTATTTTTCCTCCATGTACAAATGCTTTCTATATTTGTAATTATGATTACACAATGGTATGCCTTTACGCCATGTACAAACAGAGAAGCAACATGTATCCCATTTGTTTACAATAAAATTAAAAAAAAAAAAAAGAAACTATAGAACTGAATAATTGCAATCAATGATATAGACTTAATGAATATTTACAGAGTATTTCATCCATCATCGAGCGAATACACTTTCTTCTCAGCAGTTCATGGATCATTCTCCAAAATAGACCATATGCTATGCCACGAAGAAGCCATTAGTAAATACAAAAAATTAGAGATACTACCCTGAGTCCTATCAGACCATAATGGAATACAATTAGAAATCAATGATAAAATAATAAACAAAAACTACTCATACACCTGGAGACTAAATAATATGTTATTGAATGATGCAATGATAACAGAAGACATCAGGGAAGAAATAAAAAAATTCTTAGAGGTAAATGAGAACAATGACACAACATATCAAAATCTCTGGGACACTGAAAGCAGTACTAAGAGGAAAGTTCATTGCATTGAGCTCATACATTAAAAAAATAAAAAGTCAGCAACTGAATGACCTAACAATACATCTCAAAGTACTAGAAAAAGAAGAGCAGATCAACACCAAAAATAGTAGAACACAGGAAATAATTAAAATCAGAACTCAATGAAACTGAAACCAAAAAAATTTCAAAAAATTGACAAAACAAAAAGTTGGTTCTTTGAAAAGTAAACAAAATTGATAAACCTTAGCCACACTAATTTAGCCACACTCAAATTACTAGAATTCGTGATGGAGAAGGAAAGCTCACGATAGACACCATTGAAATACATAACACAATTAGAAGCTACTTTGAAAATTTATAAGCCAACAAAATAGAAAATATTGAAAACTTTGACAAATTTTTAGAGACATACTGAATCAGGAAGATATACACAATCTAAACAGATCAATTTCAAGCACTGAAATAGAAGAAGCCATCAAAAGCCTACTACCCAAGAAAAGCCCAGGACCAGATGAGTTCTCAGCCAAATTCTACCAGATCTTTAAAGAAGAACTGATACCAATATTCCTCAAAGTATTCCAGGAAATAGAAATGGAGAGAGCCCTTCCAAATTCATTCTATGAGGCTAGTATCACTCTGATACCAAAACCAGACAAAGACACATCAAGGAAAGAAAACTTTACACCAATATCCCTGATGAACATAGATGCAAAAATCCTTAACAAAATACTGGCAAATCACATATAAAAATATATTTAAAAGATAGTGCCCCACAATCAAGTGGGGTTTATCCCAGGGATGCAAGGATGGTTCAACATCTGGAAATCAATAAATGTAATTCATCACATCAATTGACTTAAATTCAGAATCGCATGATTATTTAATAGATGTTGAGAAAGTGTTTGATAAAATGCAGCACTGCTTCATGCTTAAAACACTAGAAAAAATAGGAATAGTAGGAACATACCTCAAAATTATAAATGCTATCTATGCTAAGTCCACAGTCAACATCATTCTTAATGGAAAAAGACTGAAAACATTCCCTCTAAAAACTGGAACAAGACAGGGATGCCCTCTTTCACCACTTCTATTGAACTTCATCCTTGAAACACTTGCCAGGCAATTAGACAGACCAAAGAAATTAAAGGGACACAAATAGGAAAAGAAGAACTAAAGCTTTCACTATTTGCTGATGACATGATCCTATATTTAGAAGATCCAAAAAACTCCACTAGAAAACCTCTAGAACTAATAAATGAATTCAGCAAAGTGGCAGGATATAAAATCAATATGCATAAATCTAATGCATTTCTATTCGTAAGTGATGAATCCTCTGAACAAGAAATTAGGAAAACCTCTCCATTCACAATAGCTTCAAAAAAACAATACTTGGGAATTAATCCAACAAAAGAGGTGAAAGACCTTGAAAATGAAAACTATAGAACATTAAAGAAAGAAATTGAAGAAAACCTTCAAAGATGGAAAAATCTCCCATGTTCTTGGATAGGCAGATTTAACATTGTCAAAATAGCCATTCTACCAAAAGTGCTATACAGATTCAATGCAATTTCAATTAAAATCTCAATGACATTCCTCATAGAAATAGAGAAAGCAATCATGAACTTCATCTGGAAGAACAAAAGACCTCAAATAGCCAAAACAATCCTGAATAGAAAAAGTGAAACAGGAGGTATCACAATACCAGACATTAAACTATACTACAGAGCAATAGTAAAAAAAACCAGTATGGTATTGGCACCAAAATAGACAAGCAAACCAAAGGTACAGAATAGAAGATGCAGAGACAAAACCACATAAATTCAGTCACCTCATACTAGCCAAAAACATACAATGGAAAAAAGATAGCCTCAACAAATGGTGCTGGCAAAACTGGAAATCCATATGCAGCAAAATGAAAATAAACCTGCATCTCTCACCCTGCACAAAACTCAACTCAAAATGGATCAAGGACATAGGAATTACACCAGAGACCCTGAACCTAAGACAAAGTAGACCTGAATCTTTGTCATATTGGCTTAGGATCAGACTTCCTCAACAAGACTCCCAAAGCACAAGAAATCAGAGCAAAAATCAATAAATTGGATGGACTCAAACGAAAAAGATTTTTCTCAGCAAAGTATACAATCAAGAATGTGAAGAAAGAGCTTACAGAGTGGGAGAAAATCTTTTCCACACACACTTCAGATACAGCACTAATCTCCAAAATTTATAAAGAACTTACAAAACTTTACACCAAAAATACAAAGAACCCAATCAATAAATGGGCCAAGGAACTGGACAGACACTTTACAGAAGAAGACATACAGGTGATTAATAAATATATGAAAACGTGTTCAAGATCGCTAGTAGTTAGAGAAATGCAAGTTAAAACAACTCTAAGATACTCCAATTAGAATGGCTATTATCAAGAACACAATAATAGATGTTGGCATGGATGTGGGGGAAAAGACACACTTTTACATTGCTGATGGAGTTGCAAATTGGTGCAGCCACTCTGGAAAGCAGTTTGGAGATTCCTAAGAAAACTTGGAATGAACCCACCTTTTGACCCAGGTATCCCACTCCTCAGTTTATACCCAAATGACTTAAAACCAGTATACTACATTAACACAACCACATAAATGTTTATAGCAGCTCAGTTCACAATAGCTAGATTGTGGAACCAACCTAGATATCCTTTAACAGATGAATGGATAAAGAAACTGTGGTATATATATGCATGATGGAATATTATTCAGCCATAAAGAAGAAGAATATTATGGCATTTGCAAATATGTGGATGGAATTGGAGAATATCATGCTAAGTGAAATAAGACAATCCCATAAAACCAAAGACCAAATGTTTTACCTGGTAAGTGGAGAATAATATATAACAGGGTTGGGGGTGTGGGTAGTGAGAAAAGAATGGGGGAACTTTAGATTATGTAGAAGGAAATGAGAGGGAGGTGGGTATGAAAAACGGTGGAATGAGACAGACATCATTATCCTATGTACATGTATGATTACACAAAAGGTATGAATCTACATCATGTACAACCATAGAAACAAAATGATGTACCCCATTTGTGTAGAATGAATCAAAATGCAGTTTGTTAAAAATTTAAAAAAGAAATAATTTAAAAAAGAAAATAAAAGAATGTTATGTTATGTTATTTGTAGGAAAATGGATGGAACTGTATAACAACATGTTAAAAAAAATAAGCCCAACTTGGAAAAACAAGTTTTGTTTATTCTATTATTTGGAAGCTACAAGGGGAAAAGCTTGATCTGTTACTTGCTAACTATGTCAGAAGAAAATTTTAGGGAGCTAGTTTTTTTCATTGTAAGATATTCTGATTTTGTATATATGTGCTTATTTGTTTATATCATGGGTGATTTTGGAATCAGATTAGATAGAAAGAAAATGCATAATAAATAACTCATTAAATCAATTCCATCAAATATTATTAAAGGTAAATCATATCAGGCTAATGATTCATTCGGGAAGAAATTTAGAAAATGTGTCCTATGAGTATAATTTTAGAGGGAGGTTCATTTCTTCAGAAAGAATGTTACTATATTTTGTAGATTTTAAATAGTTTTATAAATAAAGAGTGTATAATCCAAGACATATGGTTAAGAAAAATACCTGATACTTAAAAGAGGGTATTGATATGAATTTCGAAGGTCAATATAAAAATAAAAATATGTCACCTTTGACTTTGTGTCACATAACATGGCCCAGGTATGGTGGCACACACCAGTAATCCTAGCTGTTTGGAAGGACTGCAAGTACAAGACTAGTCTGAGCAGCTTAGCAAGACTCTATCTCAAAATAAAATTTTAACAAAGCAAAAAGGTTGGGTGTAGAGCTACATGGTAGAACCCTTGCTTAGCATGTGTGAGACACTGGGCTCAATCCCCATTTTACTGTAAAAACTAAAATATATCAAAAAGGAAAAACTTATAATAATTTGCCCTAACGTGAAAAATGTAAATTTTAAAAATGTTGCCATTATCATGACATATTCTAAGTGGAATTAAAATTTTATTTAAAAATATCAATGAGTCTTCCAAATTGGAATAATAATGAAAATAACTTTGCATACTAAAAGTGTGACATAGTCAGATATGGTAGTGCATGCCTGTAATCCCAGTGACTTGGGAGGCTAAGACAGGATTCCAAGTTTGAGGGCAGCCTCAGCAAGTTAGCAAGACACTTAAAAAAAAAAAAATGACTAGGATGTAGTTCAGTGTCAGTGATAAAGTGCCCCTGAGTTCAATCTCCGGTACCAAAAAAATAATAATAATAATAAATAAAGTGTAAAATGGTAAGCAATAAAGAGTAGTAAAAATAAAAGTTAAAAATAAAAAATATGAAAGTATAAAATTGTAATCCATATGTGTATTAATCAAGATTCTCCAGAAAAACAGAACCAAGAGATTGTATACATGATAAAGAAAGTTATTACAAGGAATTGTCTCAAGAGATTGTAGTGGCTCACATGTCCCAATAGATGTAGGATGAATCAGAGAGCTGGAGAACTAGAGCTGATGGAGCCGTTCCAAAGTATGGGAGCCGCAAGAGCTTGTGGTGACATTCTAATCCTAAAGGCAGTAGGCTGAAAATTCAGAAGGAGCCAGTGTGCCAGGTCATGTGCAAAGGCAGGAAAAATTCAATGTATAATTCGAAAGCAGTCAAGGGACAGAATCTTTTACTCATTGGGAAGGTTAGGTTTTTTGTTCTATTCAGATGTTCCAATGATTAAATAAGTCCCAACCACATACAGAGAGGGCAATTGCCTTTCCCCAGTCTATCCATTTAAGTGTTTAATTCATTTAAAAATATGCTCATGGAAACATTCACAATAATATTTAAACACGTGGCACACTCAAGTTGACCCCCAAAATTAACCATCACAACATGTTTATATAATGTGCTATAAAATACTGATAATCCAAGACTGTGATTTGCACTTGTAACTTATAATGAAGGGTGTGATCGCAGACTGTCAGTTTAATTGTAAACTGAGGTGACTTCCTTCTGGCTGCTACCTCTCCTGTTAGTGCTTTCTCTGTACTGATCATACCATCACTTCCAATTCTGCAGGGCTTCTGAATGACTCGCATCAGTGGGATGCTCTAATCCTACTATACGGATCAGAGCTTTGTTCCCAATATTTCTACATGATAAATTCTTATCAATTGTTATCAGTGAGTTGGTAGTCCTGCCCCAATTTCTGGCTTTAATAAATTTATATGTAGGGAGATGATTCCCTACATGGTCTCTCACACCCTTATTCCTTTACAATATGTAAAGAAAGATGCTGATCTCACTATTTGTAATTATGTGATATCTTGTGGTGTAGAAAAACTGTATTGAAAAAGATGATAAACTTTTACTCTCCTCTCACTAGTGTGTTTTTTACAAGAACATAAGTTGGCCAAATTACTTATTATCCATAATTCTCAAATCCTTCCTTTCACTTGTACAAAATAGGAAAGTTAAAAAAAATAGCATATAGACTAAAATATGTATATAAAGTTAGTAATGCTTTATTCAACATATTGTAAAAGTTCTTGGTTGTGTAAATATATTTTGACTAAGAAACTCTACAAAAGGGTCATCTCCTTAACTGTAGGTCCATATCTTCAGAATTGTCCTTTTTAACAAATTTGAAAATATCATGCTCACAATATATTAACACCAACTCATCTCCTTGGAGATAATGTGCTTTAATCCCTAATACAGCCAAAACAGAAAACAAACTATTTTCATCTTTCCTCTCTTTTAGGTACATTTGAACTCACATATGATAGTCCCATTCAATATTATCAACTAATGTCAAATTCAGAAGATAATAGTTGAGATTTCAGGTTACAATAATGCCTCAGATCTATGGGATAGGATATCTTTGAATGTGGCTTTCCTCTGGTGACTAAATCTGTCACCAGACACAGAATCAAGTAGTCAGCTTTGGCCCCATTCCAATATGTAATGGAACAAATTCCAGACCTCTCTCTGGGTAATTCTTATTTGCAGTCCAGAGACATGCGGCTATTGTAGTTAGATGTTAATAAAAGACCTCAGTGCAGAGAAGCATAGTACAAGAGAAGTACGTCTGGTGTGGTAAACCAAATTGGGACAGCACTCTGTCATCTGGTAACAGTCAGGAAGAAATAGCAGAGAATTTAATTATAAAATATGTCTATGGCTGCATGTTCAACAACATATTGCTTGATTTTCTGTGGGTTTTTAAGAAACCATGACATTTAATACAGTTACAGAAATAAAGTAAACATGAAATAAAAATAGAATTCAAAAATTTAGTGAAAATTCAGTTACCCCAACACAATAAATCCAAAATGTTTTCTCTATAATGAAATTACAAATTCCATCATATGTTACTTCCATTAAAAGAAGAGTCTGGTCAGATTAGCTCAACATATAATTCATAATTTAAGTCTCTAAATTGAATCCTTGTATTATGTGGTTACTTCAAGCAGGTGTATGTTGAAGTGAGGAACAGCATGTAGAAGATAATAAGCACCATTATTTGAACTAATTTTATTGGTGACCATATGCTTGAGGTAATGTTTATGGTGGTTGTGGTCAATTAAATTAGCTAAGTGTGATTCATTTCTAATTTGAGCAATTTCATTCAGAATTAAGGTTAGAAATGTACTTTTCTATATTAATTTGTTTTACCAGGAAAATCTAGATAAAATATCAACTTTTATTAAATAAATAAGAACTATTAATCGAAAGGTCTAAATCTATGTATTATAGCCTTAGGCAAAATGTATTCATCCTATTCTAATAATTATTTCTTATGTGTGGGCCACTGTTTATATGTACTGAAGCAACTTTCTGTTAAAATGTACAAAGTCAGTGTTCTAAGATAATTTTATTGCCATCCCTAGTGCTCACAAAATGGCATCAAGGCCACTCTCCTGAGTGTTTGAGCATTTGTAGGTGACTCACACTGCTACATACACATTTCCAACAGTGCAGAACATGATGGACATGGATCACACCAAGGGGCTCTACTCTACAATGAGGTATTACACCTAAATATCAATAAAACAAATGAAACAGTCAATTTATTCTAGAAGGTAGAATGAATTTGAAGGAATTTGGTGTCAAAAGGATAATGATATTCCATAAATGGAAAATACAGGCACTTGTACAAACAAACAGAACTGAACTTCTATTTCAGATCCAGAACTAAATATATGTTGGTGAACATTAAACATAGAGACAATTAAAGAAACTTATAAGATAACAATATTTTTGATAGGAGTGAACATGCTGGAAAATGACAGAGCAAGTCATTTAAAACACTGGTGCCTCTCCTGAAAAAATTAAAAAAACAGGCAAGAATGGACAGCAGCAACTTTTTCAGAATTCTGAAATCAAACTCAACACTTAACAGTAAGCAGAGGACTAGTTGATGAAGAAAAGGGCAGCTGATTTTCGGTAAGGGTTCTGTGGCATTTTTGCTCAATTACCAACTGTTCTTCATTTGCCATGGATGGTGGTGACCATGGAGTGGTGGCCATTTGTCCTTCTGCAGACATTATTCACTTTAAAATATTTATCTTTATGTTAAATTAATTTTCTTTCACTTATGAGAAGAATATTTGTATAGCTGCTCTTTTCCAAAATACCTGGACAATGGAATCTAACTTTGAGAAATACACAGAATCCGAATTCTATTTTCACTTTATACAAGATGAACAGTCCTTAATATTCAAAAATTTTGAGATCCTGAAAGTCTAGAGAAAATAAAATAATGCTTTGAAATCAACTAGTTAAGTAAATGAAGTGTATTTCCTGTTTCCTGGCAGAGAATTCCTTTTTTTTCCTTTTTTTATGTAATTTTTTTATTGTTCTAATTAGTTATACATGACAGTAGAATGCATTTTGATACATCATACATAAACGGAGCATAATTTCTTATTTATCTGATTCATCTGGCTGTACATGATGTAGAGTCACACAGGTCTTATAATCATATATGCACATAGGGTAATAATATCTGATTCATTCGACTATCATTCCTACCCCCAATTACCTCTCCTCCCTTCACTCTCTTCTGTCTAGTCCAAAATACTTCTATTCTTCCCCCACGCTCTACTGTGAATTAGCTTAAGCATATCAGAAAACATTAGACTTGGGATTAGCCAATTTTGCTTAGCATGAAGGTGTTCTGATACTTTAACACAGTTTACTCAAGAGGCTTCAGTTTCCAAGCTCTTACCACTGGCAACACTAGGTTTTCCCCACCAACTGGATTTAGTAAATTACTAAGAATTTAGTAAATTACTCCTTCCTTACCCAGATCCCCTCTCTCCTTTGGGTTTGTGTTTTCATTTTTATTTTTGTATTCATAAATAGCATGCTTATATTTGCATAATGACTTTTCAGTTAGGTTATTTTGATTTTCTACTTTGGAAGATGATAGAATCTCTTTTTTGAGATGAGGTCTTACTATGTTGCCCAGGAAGGTCTTGAACTCCTGGGTTCAAGGGATTCTCCCATCTGAGTCTCCTAACTGCTGAGACTACAAGTGAACAGCAGCAAGCTGGGGCTAGACCACATCTGTAGCTATGAATGACACTATTGGAATTCTTAGTGATTTCTGAATGGACTCTATCAAAATATGTATCTTCTTTGAGGCAGTACTGTGGTCATGTAGTTGTGTCCTTTTAAATATATATTGAAGTATTTAGAGATGACAGAGTGTGGTATCAGCATCTGAGGGAGCGGGATGAATGTTGTGAAAGTAACAATCTAAATGAGGATAACAAAGGGTGTTATTGTCTCTCCCCCCTTTATTGCATACATTCATGTATTCCATCAGTCTCAGCATACTGGTAACTACAACATGTTCACCTTTGCAACTCTGTTCACTTTCTTATTTTAAACTACTACTTCAATTTTATTGACTCCCAAATCTATATACTCACTCCAGGACTTGTTTCTTAGCATTCCACTAATCTAACTCCTCAGAGCCACAACCACTTCAAATTTAACACAATCCATTCATCAGCTGAACAAGTAGTCACCAACTTCCTGTAAGGCTGGTATTCTGCCAGGCACTAAGAATATGTTATGAACACAGTACTAGATAGCCTGTGAGAGATCTTTCACAAAGCTAACAGCCCTCATATTACTTGTAAGCCTTCCTTTGCTAAAATCTGCATCCTATAACTTCATCTAGAAATCTAGGCACTATTCTGGCTTTTATGCTTTATGCTTTATCCTCCTCTTACCAAGGTGTGCCAATTTTACTTCCTAAGGATTTCTGGCACCTTCTTGGCACTTCTTGTCACTCCTCCTTCCTTACCCCTAAGTGAGCCCTAATTAGCCACTAACTGTGCCTCTGGACTTTCACAGCAACCTCCAATGGATTCTGTTACAGACAATTTTGCCCAGTGTAAATTTGTTTCACATGCTGCATCCAGGCTGATCCATTTTAACTCAAAATTTAATCATATTCATCTGCTAAAATGATGTCTTAAGTTCAGATTATTCTAAAATGTTTTATTAGTTTTAATAATAGAATATCCTAACCTTCTTATAAATGTCTTTGCCCAAATATCACTTTCCTGATCTTATCTTTCCCAGTCACCTTTTCTACTTTTTCACACTCAACACAATTATCTCCTGTCTCTATTCTTCACGTGATTAAATACTTTATAATTTTTATATCTTAATGACAGTCTTCCTCCTTTTGGAGTAGGTGCTGTGTGAAGACAAAAATTTCATTCTTTTTTGGTCCTTGTTGAATCTCCAGTGCTTCGAGCAGTGGCTAGCACATGATGGCCTCTCAATAAGCACTTGCAAATGGAATGAATGAATTCCAACAAAACTTTAAACTATAAAGCATAAAAAGAAACATAATTTTGAATAACTAGTGAGAGAAAATAATGGCATGACGATTCTTCCCTCCCACCTCAAAATCATTATGACCTTTTGTTTCTTGTAAGCAACCATAAAGAGCTTACTAGTATAAGATCTAAATCTCTGATCCACATCTCAAAAATTCTCTTAGCTCATCCCAATATCTATAGGAACTTGGGTGCTCAGAGTTTCCTGCACTAGCCAGGACGCTCTGTAGGCCACACTCAGCATGTACTCCCTTTTCAAAGAGAACATTTTCATTCATTCATTTTTCCATATTCTACCGTGGGGATCATTTCAAACTTCTCAGTGCTCACATATGAGTCTATGCAAACCCTTTATGTGATAATGTCCACTTATATTTTATCTTGATATCTTGGCACTTAAAGTATTATATTGAATTTTTTCTTCATTTTCTTATTTGTTCATTTTAGTTATACATGAGTATAGAATGTATTTTGGCAAATTATATATACATAGAAGTATAACATTCTATTTAGGATTCCACTCTTGTGGTTGTACCTGATGCAGAGTTGCCCTGGTCATATACTCAAATATATTTCCCAATAGGCCCAAAGAATGATGTAATGATTAATTTGTATTGTCAGCTTGACTGGATTAAGAGATGCTGAAGATTAAGAGGCTTCTGGATGTGTCAGTGAAGGTGTGTCTGGAGACTCTCCCTAATTGGGCAGTACCTTCCAATAGATTGGAGGTGTGGATAGAACAAAAGTTGGAAGAAAACGAAGCAGCAACAGATGGCAAGCTCAATTCTTGAAGAGATTCTTGATCACTTGCCGCTATTGCCTGAGGACATCAGACTTACTCCTTCACTTTTCCAAACTGGACTCTGCCAGTGATTCTCAAGGGAGTTTCCAGAAGTCCTTGGTCTTGGACCAGGGTAGCATCCCTGATCCCTCTTGTTCTGAGGCTATAGCATCTTGGAATACATAGCTATAGGTCCCTCCAGCTCTCTAGCCTGCTGATGGCCATTGTGGACTACCCAGCTTCTGGTTGTGTAAACCAACCTATTAAGTCCCCTTTTTATCCTCATACCTCCTGTTGGTTCTGTTCCTCTAGAGAACCCTGATTAATACAGATGGACTAAATAATGACATTCTCTCTCTTTTTGTTTTAACGGAAGAGTGTATCATTTTGTTTGTTTTTTATTTCAAATCAGAGATATAATCTACTCTTACCTGTGGAAAAAATTTTAATTACATAGAAAGTACTATGCAATAAACACTGTTAGGTACTTCATATATGTTGTTTTAGTATACTAAGCAAGTAATATTTTAAAATATTTTCTAAATACAAATGATAAAAGTGATATTCTAAGAGGTTAAATATTTTTCCCAAAGTCATGCAACAAGAAAAGATCAGAGCTAGGATTCTTATGCACATTTATCACATTAAAAAACTGATGATATTTGCACTCTTTCAAAGTGCTCCTCCAAAATTTTAACTGTAGTGGCACCCTAAGTTAATTGAATTGTTACTTATCATGCATTGTTTCATATATTCCTCATAAAATTTTAGTGAATAATTTCTAGAGTCTGCATACTGGTATCCTCCCCAAATTCATATGTTGGAACTTAATTAACAAATGTGAGAGTGTAAAATGAGTTGCATTTACTATGTACGAACTCTGTGAGTGTATCTAAGGCAAAATAGAGAAGCTTTCATTAAGGAAGGTAAAAGTGTTGAGTACAGTCAGGAAGGTGTGGATATACAAAATTAACTAGAGTACATGAAGGAGGGAGATGGGAGAAAGAGATGGGAATGTGCTGACAGTGTAAAGCCAGTCGAGCTTACATACCAGTGTTTTCATACGAAGTGCTTCATGCTTCTGACCATGGTGGCTTTGGTTAGGCAACTTCCCTGGAAGAGTTGATGTGTGTTTACTGCTCTGTAGTAGACATTCAGGGAAAGCAGGATAGCTAGAAAAATCAACTTCAATTCCATTTCAGGGGTAATTGATGATAAGCTACTTGAATGAAGGACCAATTGTACTTCCTGCAATGACACTACTCTAATTGAAAATAGTGATTGATTGTGAGTAGATGAATATTCTGTTTAAGTTTTTACTTTGATTAGTTAGCTTTTTCACTTCTGTGACTGAAAGACCTGACAAGCACAATATAGAGGAGAAAAAGTTTATTTTGGGGTATATAGTTTCAGAGGTCTTGGTCCATACAGAGCTGATTCCATTCCCTGGGGCTTGAGGTGAGGAAGAACTCATGACAAGAGTGTGACAAGAGGGAAATGGCTCCCGTGATGATCAGGAAACAGAGAGACAGACTCCACTGGATAAATACAAAATGTGTATACCAAAGGCACTCTCCCAATGACATTGACCCACCTCCTCCAGCCATACCTTCAGTTCCCACTCAGTTAATCCCATCATGGGATTAATTTAGGTTTGGGTTGAGGCTCTCATAATCCAATCATTTCTCCTCTAAACCTTGCATTGTCTCACACAACAGCTTTTGGGGGATGCCTCACATCCAAATCATAATCTCCAGTTTATAAAAAGAACTCAATAAAATTAACACCACAAAAGCAAATAACCCAATCAATAAATGGACAAAGGAACTGAAAAGGCACTTCACAGAAGAAATACAAATGGTAAAAAGAAATTTTAAAAATGCCCAACTTCTCTAGCAACTAAGGAAATGCAAATTACAATGAGATTCCATCTCGCTCCACTCAGAAAGGCAATTATTAAGAATAAAAGTAACATTAATGTTGTGAGGATGTGGGGAAAAGGGTACTCTCATATATCACTGGCAGGACTGAAAATTTGTGCAATCACTATGTAAGGCAGTATCAGATTCTTTAGAAAACTTGGACTGGAACCACCATTTGATCCAGTTATCCCACTCCTTGGTCAATATCCAAAGGACTTAAATCTGCATATTACAGTGACACAGCCACATCAATTTTTATAGCACCTAAATTCAAAATAACCAAGCTATAGAACCAATCTAGGTGTCTTTCAACAGATGAATGGACAAAGAAAATGTGGTATATATACACAATGGAATAATACTCGGTCATAAAGAAGAATGAAATTACGGCATTTGCCAGTAGATGGATGGAGCTGGAGAATATCATGCTAAGTTAAATAGCCAGTCCCAAAAAACCAAAGACCTACTGTTCTCTCTGATATGTGGATGCTAACCCACAGCAAGGGAAGGTGGAGAGGGGAAGAAGTCCATTGCTTTAGACAAAGAGAAAGGTAATAGAAGAGGAAGGGAATAGGAAGGACAGTAGAATTAATCAGACATAACTTTCTTATTCTTGTAATTGAATACATGACAAGGGTTAATCCATATTAGGTACAACCACAATAATAGGAGACTAATTAGAATAAGTTATACTCCTTATTATAGGAGTATAAGTATTATACTCCTTATTATTATACATGTATGTATAATATTGCCAAAATACATTATATTGTCATATGGAATAATACTTCTTGTTTTTTATCATGTTATGCTTTCAATTAATTAAAATTATAAATGTTTATATATGTTTGTTAATGAATATTGAAAAATACAAAAAAGAAAATATCTTTAAGTTTTATCATTCAAAGACTGGATTATTTTTACAGCGTGATCATATTCTCATCTAATTTTTGTTTACTATTATGCCACAAATATTTTCATGTTATTATGTTGTCTTTTAAAGTATAATTTTAAAAAACTTTACAGTAATTAACAACTTTTAAAAAGGAGAGAGAGAGATAAAGCTGGCCACAGTGGTGCACACCTATAATACCAGCTGTTCAAGGGCTGAGGCAGGAGGATACAGCAAGTTCAAAGCCAGCCTCAGCAACTTAGTGAGACTTTAAGCAACTTAGCAAAACCCTACCTCAAAATAAAATATAAAATGGGTTGGGGATGTGGCTCCATGGTTAAGCACCCTGGGTTCAATCCTCAGTACCCTAAAAAAAAAGAAAAAGAAAAAAGAAAAAACTCAAAAAGGTGGGATGTCTAGAAGGTAGTAAGTAATAAGCCTTGCTCTCATGAACGAGATTTCTACTCATATGGAAAGAGATTTAAGGGAATGCCCTCTCCTTCCTTCATGTGAGAAAAAGCAACCTCTCTGAAGCAGAGAACACCAAAAATGTTAGTACCCTCTTTGTGGACTTTCCAACTCTCAGAGCTGTGAGAAATAAATATCTATTGTTTTTAAGTTATCCTATCTTTGGCATTTTTTAATAATAGCAAGAAAGTATTAAAACCCTAATCTTGCACAAATGTTATCTGAAGTAAAGGGGATTAAGTAATTTACTACAAAACTGGAATTTGAACCTTAGGGAGTCTGACTTCAGAAAGTAAGTTTTTAAAATCCATAAGTTGACAATGAAACACAATCTTTTTGAGAAAACAATAGGTAGGCCCAGGATTATATGCCATAAGGGTAATTCAGATGATTGTAATCAAAGTTCAGTGAAAGAGATCAAGGTATTATAATTATCAGCAAAATTCTCTCAAAAGTAAAAACAGAATTCCAGCAAAATTTGAATTAGAAATTAAATTAAGGAAATATTGTTTTAGTAGCACATGCTTTCTAACATTATTTCTAATGATACAATTTATAAGTGTATCATATATTGGATATAGGCATCAAGAGTTAGAGACTTTGTGTGTGTGTGTGCACTGATATATCTCAATTGTCAAGAACACCAGTGCCTAGCCAATAAATATTTTTGCTCACCTAGCAAGAGAAGTAGAAGTCATAGCAAGGCCAGGATTGAGTTAAAGGGATTACACAAGAGTGAGCAAGAAAGATAAAATGCAGTCAGGAAACACAAATTAGCATAAAGAACTAATAAGAAAGGTAAGAGGCAACTTAATATGATTAGAAAAGCAAGGACACCCCTAGTTCCCACTTCACAGTCCAAGCTTCTGAAATTGTGAAAATCATTTCAAATAAGATAAATAAGTTAAGGATTGAGCTTACCCCAGAATGTTCTATATTTACAAGCATCTGAATCTCAAATATTATATAAATATGCATAGTATAAAATATATGGAGAATATTATATATCAAATACCATTTATATTAAGCAAAATTATTAATATAAGTGAAAATATGCTAAACTAGTAAAATTCATAAAACATATCTATGAATGTAGGTACAAAGAACAACTATTTTAGGGAGTAGATAAAAGGGATTACTGAAAAACCTACTAAGGAAAGCAAATTCTTCTTGTGGAGATATAAAAGCAGACTTTGAAGCAGGGATAATATGAGAGTAATATGAAACACATGTGATAAGACTTGGCATATTCAAGGAATAAAAGATTACATTATCCAAATTAGTAAAATTATATTCATTCTTTCAACAAATATGTAAGAACATATGTGTGTGTGAAATACTGCACTATGATAACACAGTAGAAGAAGATAGTAGCACACCACTGGTATCCTTTGGTGACCATTGTATATACTGTGAGTAGAAATGAGTTAGTGCATTTTTATATATTATGCTGATAATCAACTGAAAAACAAAAAATTTTCACTGTTCAATGTATACATACATTCCACTAAGGAAAAACTATATAGGAATCAATTCAACTATTCCAATACATCAAAAGCATCAAGCATTTAAGATATGTAGTATGTATAGTCCCACTGAGTCTAGGTAAATGAAAAGGCATCTTCTGCCTCTGATACTGTGTTGTCTCTGCATCGATGTGAAGCAATTTCTAGCTACAGAATCAAAGAAAATTCATGGTCTTCATAGTGTGGTTCTTTCTAATTCATGAGGAGCAAAAAGGTATGGGAATAGTGTACAATTTTTAAATCTGTACTGTTGAAAGTTATCTTTCAACCAAAAGTGAAAATGTTGAATTTATGTGTGTGATGATTTTGATAGTTAGAGATTTTAACCGAGTGTTTGGTAGTAGCACTGAGGTTCATTGATTCAATATTAATTAGGTGTGAATTTATTAGCCTTTCTAAACTCAACTTTCTTTTTATATTTCAATAAAAAAATAATAACCCCTAAATCCCTGGGTAGTGGAGAGATTCAGTTAAATGATTCATATAAAATCCTTAGACTAAGCATAACTTAGCACTCAACACTGCCAACCATTATGATTATTATCTCCTTGTTCTGTTTTTTGCAGAAGAGTGCTTTACAATAGTGTGGGTAAGATTTTAATTATTGACATGATTCATAATCACAAAACAAACCTAATTTCAAAATATTGCTCCCTAAAAACATTAAAGAAAACAAAACAAATCCACCATTTTCCTAAAACCTAGGAAGCAGTCAGGTTTGTGTAAGCTAAGAAAAATTAGTTAGATTCTGTATAGTTTTTAGTTTCCTTTATTCTTCAGAAATTTGTTAATTTCAGCATTTTATGATATTTCAACTCTGCTTGCTTACTTCACTCTTCACACTTCTGCATTTTTTCTTAGTCTAAATTTGGGAGTATCATTTTGCTCTATTGACACAAAAATACTCTAACAATTCTACTTTAGAATATAATTCATTTGTGTGTGAATAGTTGGAAAAATTAACTTTTGCTATTCATAAGAATTGACCTTTACTCCACCACAAGCAGGAGATATGTAAAAGATGAAGGAGTAATAGCTTATTTTAAAAGTTCAAATTTTGAATTCTGCATGACAATAAAATGAAAAAAAAAACATTTTATCTTATATTTTTTGATAATTTAATATTTGATAAATAATTTTGGGTGAGGGGTACCAGGAATTTAACTCAGGGGTTCTCAACCACATTCCCAGCCCTATTTTCTTTAAATACAGGGTATCACTGAGTTGCTTAGCACCTTGCTTTTGCTGAGGCTGGCTTTGAACTCTGGATCCTCCTGCCTCAGCTTCCTGAGCTGCTGGGATAACAGGCATGCACCACTGTGCCTGGATGATAAATACATACTTTGATGAATATTATTTAGTTATAAATTGTTTTTCTATTCATTGTCATTCCATACAAACATCTCTAATTCAAATTTAAATAATTCCCAAAATGATATTGATATAAACTAAAATTAACTACAATCAAATAAAACAAAAATAAAGAAGAACTGGTTTAATTGACTCAGTTCAAAGCATTTTCAAAATTTTTATAATTATCAGAATTTGAATCTCCTACTAGAACATGTCATGAAATTTTAGAAGAAAATATGCAAGACATAGCATTATTATTTTTAAATGTCACTTATGAATCTCATAATGTCCCTACCTTAATACTATGTATGTATGTTTCATCTTAGAAGATGAAATCTACTATTGATGGTAGTCACCTAATACAAACTATTCTTTTGTAGCTATTGTAGTACAATATCACAATGACATGAAGAACCAAATAACCAGGAATTTCCTGGTCTAAAGATTATACTTTCTTTCCAGATAAAATTTGCTTTGAAGAAGAGGGAAGACTATGTTTTGAATCCTCATTACCTGAGTTTTATTGACCTTTCCTCTAATTATCCTATGATATAATATTCTGCCCCACAGGGAATGAGGAGTTCCTTTAGTAGAGAAGTCAAAAAATTATTTTCTTGTACTATGATCTACAGTCCAAAAGACCCATGAACTCTCAATATCCCAATTTGTATTTTATTTATTTAATTTTATTCTTTTTTATTTTTACAGACTGCATTTTGATTCACTGTACACAAATGGGGTAGAAATTTTCATTTCTATGGTTGTGCACAATGTAGATTCATACCACCCATGTAATCATACATGCACACAGGGCAATGATGTCTGTCTCATTCCACCATCCCAAATTGTATTTTTAACACAGTCTTCTTTAGAGACAGAGTTTAGGTTACTAACTATTCTGCATACCTCTCTTTAGGCTGTGACATACTTTTTATAGGAAGCAAAGGTGACAAGCAAAGGGACAAGTGGTGATTCTGGAGAATCAATACATTCATCTTTATGTTTTGTTTTTCCAAATTTCTCAAAGGTATTCAGCTGGTAGGTTGGGACATATGGGGTCCAATGACAGAAAAGTGCTTCTACTTCTCTCTGGCATTCTTTCTCCATCAATACAGATCTGTTTTGTTAAATTTGGGAATTTCAAGTAAGATCATTTTTTAGGAAGTGTTTCATTTTTACTATGTTCTTATAAATAGTTTCTTATCCAAATAAGCAGCTTGAATTTGGCTCTACTTCCATTTCTCTTTTTTTCTATTTCATATAAGTAATCTTTTCTAAATTTATATCATATGTGATTTCTCTTTAACACTTAAGTGTAGCCTTTTACAATATATTGTAAAAGAGTAATTTCTGGCTTCAAAAGTATATTATGAATATGTGCAATCTAGTTCACTTTTGAATAGTTTATGTAGATCAAATATGGCCAATATTTTCTTGTTTAAAAAAAAAACTAATTGCTTTCTTGTTTTCTGAAGCTCATAACCTTGTATAAATAGCAAAACGTACAAGGTACATTTTTCATGACAAAGAACGTTAGTGTACAGTGATAAATACTTTGGAGTGTCATAAGTAATCACTGTTTTCAAAGCCACTGTTTTCACATTTCTTTTTCAAGGAAATGTGTATTCCTCTTTCTTTCCTATAACACAATGTGTTTTAAAATTCAAGGCCCCAAAATACACTGTAACTTTTAAAAGCAAAAACATCTATTTTAGACTTTCGTCCCGAGTATGCTAAAATAGAGCTGGCAATTCAGTTTATCTCAGAAATTATCCATCCTTAGGGGCCATTTTATCAATATTAGTATGTGCTTTCCCCTCTCCCCTTCTTGCTGCTGCTCTGCCTTGGCATCACTACCCAAAGGCAAAAACACATAAATCTGTGTGAGTGCTCTATTTGTTATATATAATTACAGATTAGGAAGCATGAGGGTAGTTTTCTAAGAACACAAGAAACAGAAACTGTAAGAACTGACATTCAAACTCAGATGGTCCAACTCAATATTAAATATGATTTTACACTATCACCTGCAATAAAAGTTTTGTACTCTTAAGTGTCTAGTAGGTGTTTTCCTATATTCCCAACATGTGATTCAGGACATGATGATTCAGAAACAAAACACAGTAGTCAATAAAATACTCTCATTGTATTGAAAATATTAGTGACAGGTATGTATAACTCTCAAGTCCAAGACAATTAGGTAAGGTGACAGCATAGGTTCCATCATTTTTAATGTCTTCCCTGGAATTTGTGGAGCCTTAAAGATATGGACTGGGTTCCTCTATCATCTTTAAAACTTAATTATATGAAATAAGTCTAATCATACCTATAATGGGTATGTAAATATAAAACAAAAGGAACATAACATAAAAATACCAGAGTAACTATCATAGAGATAAAGAAATAAGAGATTATGAAGTTCTTTGAAACTATTTCATGAAAATTTTCTGTGCAATCTCCATTTCTCCTTGTTGACTGTTGTTATTCTAATTTTGAAACTGATTTTTCCCTTGTCATTCTTTGCAGACATTTCAACTATGCACATTATCTTTTCATTTATTTATTCATTCATAATTTTATTTTTAGTTATAGATGAAAGTAAATGTATTTTGACATATTGTACATACGTGGAGTGTAAATTATTCTAAGTAGGATCCCATTCTTGTACTTATACATGATGTTATCTTTACATAACACTTTATGTATGACTTGACACTTTGAGAAATGGAATGATACTGTATTTTTCTTCTAGTTGTTTTATTAAACATTATTTTTCTTAGATTACCATCTAAGTTGTTTATACTTCACTTTATATCACTTTCTAATATAACATACATTATTTAATCAATTTCCTAATTGTAGATATTTGGGTGCTCTCATTTCTTGAAATTCAAAACAAAGCATTTTGAATATTTTTAACATGTCATTGTGCACATTAGGAAAGTCTCAATTATAGACTTGCAATCCTCTAGCAAAGTTTTGGGTGTTTGCATTTAGGACTTTGTTGCAAAATGTTTCCAAATTAATCATGCTACTGTGTCCTCTCATCTGTAGTAGATAAGCATACCCATTGCTCTAATATTTAAAGAAAATAATTGACATTATCAAACTAAGTGTGACAAAATATGAGATTTATATGCTCTTTTTGTGATTTGACTTTCCATTTTCCAGATTAAGATATTCAACAGCTTTTCATATATTTGCTATATATCAATGTTTTCTCTATTGAGAAATGCCTACTGCTTTTTACACTTTTTATTTAGTAAATTTGTTGAAATTGTGAAATGCCTGCCATTCTTTACACTTTTTATTTAATAAAGTAGTTGAAAATATTTTCTCACATTTGTCTCACATTGTCTCTAATGACAAATTCTTATTAATTTGTGATTATATTGCTTTTTATATTTTATTTTTCTTTTTTTGGAAGTATTTTTCTCTAGTGTGATCAAATGTATAAATGCATTCTGCTGTCATGTACAACTAATTAGAACAAATTTTAAAAATTAATTTAAAAAAGCATGACCATAGTATATAATTAGGATTTTTTTTTATTATTATTATTGCCAAAGCAGGGGTGAGCAAACTATGGCCTAAGGGCCAAATCCTGGCCTGAAGTCCTCTTTTTTCATAGCTGTTCAGCTAGAATGGGTTATATTTACATCATGAAAAGGTTGTAAACATACAACCAGTAACAAATATGTGGCAGAGACTGAATGTACAGCCCACAAAGCCTAAAATATTTACTTCTGTCCCTTTACTTAAAAAGTTTACCAACTTTTAAGTATGATAAAATAATTTATATAAATGTTTAAAAGAAATATTAAACTCTGTGATAAAATGACATGTTTGTGGATGATCTCTGATCACTTATTTATTGCATAAATAATATGAACTGTAAATACTGTGTGGTATAAAGATGAATCAGACTTGAGTGCTGAGTTTGAAGAACTGCAGTGTTTTGTCCCGTGCAGTATGTTATGTTTTTCCAAAGCAGCACTTTTATTTTCTTTTTGGTGAGGCCCTCTATAGCTCTCTGACTTGGGATCCACCTGCCTCAGTCTCCTGAGTTGCTGAGATTACAGGCAAGTGCCACTGTACCTATCTAAACCCATTTTTCGAAATAACTGGGCCTTATAGTGTCAACTTCGGTCTGTTACTCCTTTAATTGGAGTGAGGTCATGGATGTCAGGTAAAAAGTAGCTGCCTGTGGATGCTATATATTTCATACATTGGCAGGAAACCAAGGGACATCCTTGCCTTTGCTATATTTTATTTTTTCTTAAGCAAGTAAAGACTGCCGAGTTACATGTTGGGCTTGACAGGGTATCAAGTACATCCTTCTGTCCCTCCAGTGCTCCAGCATTTCCTGAAAGTTTATTTCACTTCCCTCTGAAGTTGGGAATCAAAATATATTTTTAAAAAACTAGAAGTGAGGAGTTCAATTGTTCTCCACACAAAGAAATGATAAATGCTGGAAGAAATGAAAATGCTAATTACCTCAATTTGACCACTGCGCATTCTGTGTGTGTATGTGTGTGTGTGTACACATAATTATCACATTGTACCTCATAAAAATGTACAATTGTTATATATATAAAACAATTCCATATATACAATAATGATATATATATACATAATTATATATGATATATATATTTGCATATTGGTGATTGAACCCAGGGCCTCTCACAAACACCCTCTACCACAGAGCAGCACAACCCCAGCCTATTAAATAAATAAATAATATATATAAATTTTACACAACTTTTGTATATTTCAGGTGATGTTTTGACATATAGACACATACTAATTTCATTAGCATACCATCTTTCAAGTTATCTGTTCTCTTTGTGTGTGATCAGAGCAAATTCCATCTGAACTATATAATATCATTCACTGTGGTGAATTAGTGTTCATGGGATCTCTAGAACTTATTCATTTTGCATTACTGACACTTTTCTGCTTTTTAAAGGACCAAATCTCCATATTTCCCCCCACTCTAGTAGTCACTATTCTAGTCTCTCTCTCTCTCTGAATGCAAATTTTTTAGATTCTACATCTGAGCTCATACAGAATTTTTCTTTTTGTGTTTGAATTATTCACTTGGGATCCTGTATTCTTGGTAAGAATATAAGTTAGTAGAGCCATTGGGGGAAAATTATGGTGATTCCTTGCTAAATATCTTTAAAGAAAATCTTATTCTCTAAGGCTGGCATGATTGTGCCCACCTGTAATCCCAGTAACTCAGGAGATTGAATCAAAAGTTTCCCCAGTTCAAGGCAAGGCTCACCATTTTAGTGAGACACTCAGCAACTTAGCCAGACCTTGTCTCAAAGTAAAAATAAGAAAGGACCAGAGGCTGGGGGTATAGCTCAGTTAGTAGAGTGCTTGCCTCGCATGCACAAGGCCCTGGGTTTGATCCCCAGCACTGCCAAAAAAAAAAAAAGAACCAAAGATATCCTTTATTTATTTATTTTTAATTTGTTTTAATTAGTTGTACATGACAGTAGAATGCAGTCATACATTTTGATAAGTAATATGTAAATGGAGTATAATTTCTCATTTTTCTGTTTGAACATATTGTAAGATCACATCAGTTATGCTATCATATATACACATAAGGTAATAATGTCTGTTTCACTCTACTGTCCTTCCTACTCCCATACCCCTTCACCTCCCTTTACTCCCCTCTACCTAATACAATGTAACACTATTCTTCTCTAGCCCCCTCCCCTTATTGTGAATTATAATCCAAATATCAGAGAAAACATTCAGCCTTTGATTTTTTGTGTTTGGCTTATTTCGCTTAGTATGATATTCTCTAACTATCCATTTACCAGCAAATGACATAATTTCATTCTTCTTTAAAGCCGAGTAATATTCTATAGTATGTGTGTGTGTCTATGTGTTTGTGTGTGTGTGTGTGTGTGTGTGTGTGTATACATATATATCACATTTTCTTTATCCATTCATCTGTTGGATAAACACCTAGGTTGGTTCCATAGTTTAGCTGTTGTGATTTAAGCTTCTGTAAACATTGATGTGACTGTGTCACTGTAGTATGCTGATTTTAAGTCCTTTGGGTATAAAGTGAGGAGTGGGATAACTGGGTCAATGGGGTTTCCATTGCAAATTTTCTGAGGAATCTCCATACTGCTTTCCATTATGGTTGAACCATTGTGCATTCCCACCAGCAATGTATGAGTGTAATTTTTTGTGCTTTAGGAGTCTTGTTAAGGAATTCAGATCCTAGGCTGACATGATGAAAATTTGGGCCTACTTTTTTTTGTAGTAGTCCCAGGATCTCTGTTCTAGTGCCTAAGTCTTTGATCCACTTTGAAATGAGTTTTGTGCAGGGTGAGAGATAAAGTTTTAATTTCATTTTGTTACATATGGCTTTCCATTTTTCCCAGCACCATTTGTTGAACAAGTTATCTTTTCTCCAGTGAATGTTTTTGGCACCTTTTCTAGTATGAGATGACTGACTGTATGCATGTAGGTTGGTCTCTGTGTCTTCTATTCTGTTCCATTGGTCTATGTGTCTGTTTTGGTGCCAATACCATGCAGTTTTTATTACTATGGTTCTGTAGCATAGTTTGAGGTCTAGAATTGTGATGCCTCCTACTTCACTCTTGTTGATAAGAATTGCTTTGGCTATTCTGGGTCTCTTATTTTTCCAAATGAATTTCATGGTCGCTTTTTCTAGTTCTATGATGAATGTCATTGGAATTTTAATAGGAATTGCATTAAATTTGTATAATGCTTTCGTAGTATGGTCATTTGTGGTAAAGTGTTCCCAGCACAATCGCACCCACACACAACACACACAACGTTTGTTCTCAGTACCCTAGCCATCATGATGTTTTTATTCTTCCTTAAGTCTTTAAAAGTTTGCTTTAGTTCCCAGCACTCAACTAGTTTATAACAGTCACCAATTTAAATACTACTATTTGCCAATATAGTAGCTTTATAGTACAACCACTTTTCAGTCACTGCAGAACTTCATTAGGCATTTGAAGTTGTGGAGAAGTCACAACTTAAGACTTTCAAGTCTTTCTCTTTCATTCCTCCCTGCTTTCTCTGTCTTTGGTCCTTCTCTTCTGTCTTTCAGCATTCAGACTTCTTTGGAAATTTCTTATGCTCATCCAGCTTCATATGTGAACTTCTATAATTTTTTATAATTTTTTAGAATTGCTTAATGGATAGGAAGAAACATATTAAGACTAGTTTATTAAACCAATAGATACATGAATATAAGATATCTCTTATCTGTAGCCCAACGTTCCTCTTGTTAAAACAGGTGCTTTTATCAGCCTGTTTGAATTTCTACAAAGACACTACAGAAAATATTCAACTAATTAATTGACACAACTCAATACAGTCCCTGATCTCTTCTTTCTCAAAACATAACTGTTGAAATCACAATTATGGTGATTGTATTTGGTTAAATGAAAATCAGAACTCAAAATCTGACGGATACACTGGTACTTGAGAGAGCTATCTGATAGACTATTTTAAAGTAGAACTAAAATCAATTCAGTTAATTCCCCCAATAGCTTATCTCTTAATTTGCTGAACAACAAGAAAGTAAAGGAATAAAATCAGCTTGAAAAGTTCTTAACATTGTCAACGAATAAACACAGGCTTTTGCAACTCTAGCATGTAAATGATTCCCACAAAATAATTGCACCAGTTTAAAATTTGCCCCTTTCATTCTATTATGATTCAATGTCATTCACAATTTCTCTGGTTAAAAAAACAAATCAAAACAAAATGTAATTCTTTTCAACCTATGAAGATGGTAAATCTTTAAAAAAATTTGCTATATATTTTAATAAAATAACATATTTTCAAGGTAACAATTTTTAAAGTTTTGTTTGAATTCTCAGTTATTTGATAATATTTTTGTTAGTTCAGAATCTGAAAAAAAAAAAAAGACTCCTTTATAAGAAGAGCACTTAGTAAATGATATGGTTTGAATGTGAGGTATCCCCCAGAAGCTTACATATGAGACAATGTAAGAAGGTTCAGAGAAGAAATGATTGTGTTTTGAGAGTCTTAACCTAATCTGTGAATTAATCCCTGATTGGATTAACTGAGTGGTAACTGGAGGCAGGTGGGGTGGGCTAGAGGAGGTAGGAATTGGAGAGTGGCTTTGGGGTATATATATTTGTATCTGGTGAGTGGAGTCTCTCTCTCTGCTTCCTGATCATGGTGATGTAAGCTGCTTCCCTCCACCACCCTCTCCCACCATGATATTTGACCTCACCTTGAACCTTGAGGAATGGAGCTGCTCTTCTAGGGAATAAGAGCTCTGAAACTGTGAGCCCTCAAATAAACTTTCCCCCTTTACAGTTGTGCTGGTTGGGTCATTAGCGATAGCAGCAAAATAGGTGACTAAAACAGTAAATAAGAACAATTA
Source organism: Sciurus vulgaris (assembly GCF_902686455.1). NCBI lineage: Eukaryota > Metazoa > Chordata > Mammalia > Rodentia > Sciuridae > Sciurus > Sciurus vulgaris. The sequence continues at coordinate 93,298,464 of NC_136467.1, read as the reverse complement.
ATAAATATGAAGGAATATTTATATAAACATTTGCCAAAGGAAAACATTCATGTTCCCTTTTAAAAATAATTTGCTAAATTTCAAGTATACACATTAATTAACCTCATAAAAATATAAAACAATACTGTATATTCTATTCAGGTACCATTTTCTAGCAAAAATATGTTCACAGAAATTAATTTTACAGCATAATTGCCTTTTGTAGAAGTTGTTATTCAACAAAAGCAACCTCCATCTTTGTTTTAGAAACACATTAGTGAGAGCTAATTGACCTTGAGATCTTCTCTAATATCTTTCTTATGATTCATTCTGACCTATGCATCCAACAACCAGGTCATTGCCTCATCTCTCTGATCAAACATGTTTCTAAATGAAAAGAAAACATTAGGACACTCTTTTCCTCCTATAATTCAGTTGCATTAGTAAATTCAAGGCATGTGCCACTTTATTTTTATTTTAAAAAAATCTTTATTGTTTAGTTGAATTTCTAAGAATACTATCAAGAATAATGCAAGAATTTATACACTCAAAATTTCCCACTACTGAAATTTCATCTCATATACATTACAGACCTTCTCTCTTGCTCACTATCTACATTTTTCTAAATTATTTGAGATAAAGTTGTAAATATGATGTTACTCCTAAATCTATAAAATGGTCTTCCTAAAATAAGGATATCCTCGTATACAGAGTACTATATGAGAAAGTTAAAATACACATGATAATAGTATCTAATTAATAAAGTTTATTCAGTTTCTGCAATTGTATAAATAGTATCCTTTCCATTAAAACAAAATTCTGAGTCAAGTATTGATTTCAATATTATGAATATTCTCCTTTTTTCTCTAATTGTTTCTCAGTCTTTTTCTTCATGACTTTGCTACCTTTGAATGGTATAGGCCAGTCATTTTTAATGACTTAATTTAAATGTGTTTAATTTTCCTCATAAGTAGATTCAGACCACACATTTTGCAGGAATATCACAGAAGTGGTTCTTTTCTTCTTGCATTCCAACAGGTAACTCACATTTCAACTTGACTCATTGTCAGTGAGATTAATTTTGATCACTCAAAAATGTGGATCCTACCAGTCTCCTGCATTGAAAAACAATGCACATTTTTTCTTTTGAATATATGATTATATTTTGAAGTGAAACGTTCATGATAGGTAACCAAGCAGTCTTAAACCCATGGTCCTGGTGTCCTGTGATGGTTCTTACATAAAACAGGTATTATCCTGATGCTTGTCAAATGAGGGTTTGCTGCCTCTATCATTTCATCTACATTTAATTATCAGATTCATGCCTTAAGGATCCAATTCCTCATCCCTCCTATTTTGATGCTGTTTGCTAATAATATTAGTGTATGCACACAAGTTCTTTTTTGATTCATTGAGTTATAATCATTTGCTATGATAACCATTATATACTTGGTTACCCAGTTTCTCAGTTTGACTAATAGGAAGCACTATTAAGCTGACTTTTGGGGCAAATAATTTGTCTATTAATCTCTAAGTAAATAGTTTAGCAAAATAGTTTATTTAAAACATTTTTGTTTATTTATAACATTACATATTGTGTGGTATAACATAGGTATGTAACCATGTATATGTATATTTGTATACATGTATTTACAATATGCATACATGTGTGTATATTTTGTATAATTATTAATGTCCTTGTATTCTGGCCCAATAATATATTCCTAGACTTAGCCCTGGAATAAGCTATTATTTATTCAAGAAGACTTCTTCCCTTTTAGTCTAGAATAATATTTAGAAACCAAGATCAGTATGCATATTGCCTTTTGTCACAGAAATATATATAGAGAGAGATGTGCATGTAACTATGATTTGCTTGAGTTTATTTCACATAAACACATCTGTATGTATTTCTATATATTCACACTTCACAACAGGCAAGCATTCTGAGAAATGTGCTAGGTAATTTCATTGTGGAAGCACCACAGAGTCAACTTATACAAAGATGGCTACAATACCAGTAGGTAATATAAACCTTGTGGGATAGCTATCATATATATAGTCATTTTTAATACATTCTAAAGCATGAGTCAATATTGATGACTTCAATATAAATGCAATTAAAACAATACAATCTGTGCTTCCACTTTTCTGTATTGATGTCTCTTCCCCGGATGTTAATAATCCTGCTTCTATTAGCTACAACATATTTACTTGTTTGCTGAATTCTAGAATATGTTTTAAAAAGTTATTTCAGAACTGCAGAAACATCTGTGACACACATGTGGGTGTGGGAATGAACAAGACGCCCTGATGTTGCTCTTGGAAACTGAGTATTTTATTTGAACCGGTCATACTTGGCATGGACTTCTTCCTCCAGTCAGTGAGAAGCACAGCAACGAAACTCAGGAAGAACTGTTCCTGGTGACAGAGGACTCCTCCAGCTGCCAACTGGTTCAAGGACCCTCAACGGCTATGACCACTGAAAAGTCTAAGATGCTTATCTTCCTCTCTTTATTTTCTCTTCCTTGTTCCCTCAATAGTAGGCAGCAAAGATTAATAAAGAAAAAAAGGAAGCAACAGAAATTACCAAAGTTAAACACAAAGAGATTAAAGTAGTAGGACAATAAGTTATAAAAGAGTATCATTGTGTTGTGAAGCAACTGAGGGGGTCTAATTTAAATGTAAATAAAGTCTCTAACAGAGAGGAAAGTTATAGAGAGAAAATAAAGAAATAATATTCAAAAATAAGAAATTGTTGAAAAATTAATACACAAATCTTAATAAAGAACAAGAAACAGGTTAATCAAGAAAATACTGTATCATCATAAAGATGGACAAATAAAGGTATATAAAAGAGTTCACAGAAAACCCAGATGTTTACAAATAATTTATTTTGAAAAAAAGTACAAAAGCAATTTAATGGAGGATGATCTATAAAACAAATTTTGCTAGAATAATTCAAAATTCATAACCCAAAATGAATGTTATCATTGGATTCCGATACTTACCTCTCACATTATATTAAAATTAACCCAAAATGCATTATAGACCTAACTGTAGAACATATAAAATTTATAAAACTTGCAGAAGAAAACAGAGCAGTAAATCTTTGTTAAATTGAGTTAGGCAAAGATGTCTCAGATATTACATCAAATCACAATCAACAAAAGAGCAAGTGATAAATTTGACCTTCTTAAAACTGAAAAATTCATTTCTCCAGAAAACACTATTAAGATAATGAGATGATCAATGACAGACTGCAAAAAAATACTTTAAAATCATATATCCGAAGGACTTACTTCTAGAATATAGAAGAAACACTCAAAACTCAATAAAAAGAAATCAAACAATATAATTTTAAATAGATAAATTATTTGAACAGACCCTTCATCCAAAAAATATATAAATAGCAAATAATCACTGAAAAAAAAGTTCAACTTCATTAGTCTTTAGAAAAAATAAAATTAAAACAATCATGAGTTACCATGACACACCTGTTAGAATATTAAAACTACAAAACTATACAGGGAGTACCAGGGGTTAGAAAAACTGAGATATTCATATGTCTTCATGGGAATATAAAATATTGCAGTCAGTTTGAGTGTTTATGTTTTCTTTACATTTTATTTTATTTTTGATTGACACATAATACCAGCCCATATTTATGGAATACAATGTGATGTTTTGATTCATGAATGTACTGGATGCTATTCATCAACTCAGAATAATTAACATATCCATCACAAATTTTTATCATTTCTTTATGGTGAGTATATTCAAAATCTTTCTTTCTAGCTATTTCAAGATATGTAATATATTATTGTTAATTATTTTCACACTTTGTGCCGCAGAACACCAAAATTTACTCCGCCCATTTAACTGACATTGTGCCTATCCACCAACATCTCCTCATCTGTCTACTTCCTACTCTTCTAATTTTCTTAAAATATAAAACATTATCTAATACAACCTAATACAACTGTCCTACTTACAAGCATTTATCAAAGGGAAATAAAAGCACATATCCACACAAAAAGCCTCACATAGATGTTCTAACAGTTTTATGTAATACCTAAAACACAATCTAATTGCAAATAGGCAGTTTCTTCTATTATTCTTCTCTATTTTTCCTCCATGTACAAATGCTTTCTATATTTGTAAGTAAAGTAATTGTAGATCCTGAGGAAATTTGGATGTCATTTTATCCATTTACACCCAAGCTTTCAAATGTTTGTTGCTACCTACATTAACATAGGCTGAATTTTATGCTTTTTTCTTTTAATTTTTATGGCTGGAAGAAACATTATCTTCAAAAATTGCTTTCAGCTTTTCAAAATATGTGCAAATATGTTTACGCTTTTTCCATTTTACCTTCTACTTAGTACTCTTTTACCTTCCTCCTCCAGTGTTTCCTGCATCCCAGAGGGATATCATTAGTTTATGGATAGTAGATTGAGTTGTCTGGTACTTTTAAATGTTTTTAAATGAAAATCAGCTTTTAAGCTTTTTTTCACATTTTGTACCAGTTGTTGAGTATAGAATAATTGCACATTGGAACATTAAAGGGTGTCACTTATTTTAAGGGTGAATGCTAAAATAGATAACTATCTGAATTATAACTTTTAAATAACAGAAAGAATGTTACCATACATGCAATGCCTACATTCAACTTTCAAGTGCATTGAAGTAAAAAGGATAAAGGTGCATTCTGATAGTTGTGGTTTCTCCCTACAATTTTATATTTTATTTTACATAATATCATACATGTTGCAGGCAAGGTATCCACATTCATGCATCTAAGTAAATAATTTTAAGACTCTAACATATCTTGTTCTGATTTCTGCCTATTATGAATCTTACAAATGTTTTTATTAAAAAAGAAATAGGAAGTTGAGAAGTAGGATCAGATAAAGAATGAAATGCAATGTTGTATACATCTCTAATGAAGTCTGTGTTTTTAAAAAATATATTCATGTGCATATTTATATTAAGGGAAAAATAAAACATCTTAAAATATAGCCAATGCAAATACAAAAAACGAATTTAACGTTCGTTCTGGGCACTTGTTGGTATGCTCGGATAAAAGTAGTTTTCCTATTTTCCCTTCCTTTAATTCTGTTTCTGTTGCTTGTGCACACACACACATGCACACACCCAGTAACTCCTAAACATGGCTAGTGTACTTTAATATATTTGATCACAAACTCTGAAAGTCTACATCTGTTTCTCTCTGCATTAAAACTAGATTTTAACTGATCCAAGCAGCTGAAGGTTCATTAAAATTTCAGATAAAGCAGCATAAATTCCACCAAAGTATTCTGTGCTATTTCCAGTAGTACCACTGATCACTGTAAAATCACAGACATGATCCCACAGTGGCAGACCTGCTATGAGAGTACTTATTTCATGTGATTTTCAAAGCAGACTATCAAAATCTCTCCTCATGTCACATGTCTGGCATTTTTAGGGAAGCTATTGAACAGAAAAACAGGAGTCTCAATATCAGCACATTTTTCATAGTGTTTTATGGGTTCTCAGCATCATATGAAGTGAGGTCTATTACCATATATATGTATTGATTTAAGTATAAACTGTATTTTCTTTCAAAATTATAAGACCTGATGTAGATATTTTCTTTTATTTGGACATTTCTCTCAGGACAAAGAAAAAAAAAAAAAAGAAGTATGAAGAAAAGAAAATTCCTTCTCATTTTTTCATCAATAGTGTAGTATAGATTGTCACTCATTAGTCATTAACTTCATAAGCTTGCAGTGGAAGTTATTCTTCAATTAAGTTTAATGAAAATAAAAATCTGTAAAGAAAACATATGCTTCATACATATCATCTTAATTTTAAATGGCTTCAAGAAAATTAGGTGAAGTAATTTAATATATTTTATTTACAATATGAAATACATATCATTGTCACCAGTTCTCTTTCCCAAGTAGTTAGCAGACGTGTACTGAATTCTACTGAATTCTTACTAGTAGTAAAATGTATTAATAGATATTCAGATAGACTTGAATATATATTTCTAATAATTCTTCTTTACTATGTTTTTACATGAGCAAGTTTTGCTTTGCTTTGTCATTAGCTCATAGGCCCTATCAAAATAAGTTCAAATACATTATCAATGGCATATTTTCTAAGCATTCTCGTTTTGCCTAGATTTTCTGTTATATTAATCAGGATTGTCATGTTTAGTATCAGAAAAACAAGAAAATTAATGAGTCACAAAGGAGTTCACTAACTCATGTAATCTAAAGAATGTTCTGGTGTCCATTCCTGAGCCTCAGGAAAGCCTGGACAAGAACATGGATTCTCCGCAGACCATAGGTAAAGAAATCATGGAATAGTATTCAGTCTTCAAAAATAAGGAAATTCTGCTATTTGTGACAATGTGGCTGAATCTAGAGAACATTATGCCAAAGAAAATCAACCGACAGAAGGGAAAACAATGCTTGGCTTCAGGTATATGTGGAATCGGGGAAAAAAAAAAAAAAAAGTATACCAAAACTGAGAGTAGACCAGTGATTACCAGTATGGTGGAGGGGAGAGGTAGCCCAAAAGGTAAATGAATCAGTCTATAAGTCAAAAGTACAACAGGATGACTCTAGTCAATAACATTACATTATATACTGGTAATTTGCCAAGACAGTGGATTTTAAGTATACCTACCATACACGAACACACAAATGAATGGAAGTTATATAATTATACAAGATGCTGAACATGCTTATTTGCATAAATGTAGTAATATCACTTCACTATGTATATTATATGTATTTCACATCAGTGTATCAAACTATCTTATGACTGAAAGATATTCATAAAATATAGTTCATGAAAGCCTTAATCAAGAGATAAACTATGATCATGAATCAAAACACTTTATTATTGAAAAATAAATTCTTCCCAAATTAATCTATAGGCCTAAAGTAATCTCAACCAGCAGAATTTTTGGTAAATAATGCAAAGCTGAATCTAAATTGATATGAAAATGCAAAGAAAACAAAATAAAAAGACATCTTGATAAAGAGTAAATTTGGAAAATTTATGTATGACTATGGTGGCAAAAATTAAAAGAATGGGCAACACAAAGGTTAACAAGAAAATAGAGTAACAAGACTTTAACAAGACTGAAGGAAAATGTCCAATCACCATGCAACAAGTTATTTGTTATAAAACTAATTATGCATCCAACCTATGGAACAGAAATTTCACATCTGGATAATTATCTAAGAGATACAAAAACACTAATCCACAATTACATATGTTCAATAACTTTTATAGTAGTCCAAAAAAGGAAACAGATCATGTTTCATCAATATAGAATGGATAAAAAAAATGCTGTGGAATAATAGTAATGTAAAGGAATGGACTATGGATACATATAACATGAATAATCATCAAAAACATGCTGAGTAAAGCAGTCCCACACACCCCTATTATCTGATTTTGATACTTTTACTTAAGGTAGTAGAAAGACTCAATGATAGAAAAATATGTGAAAAGTGATTACCTTTCATTGGTAAGGACAGAGACTGAACAGAGTAGCTGAGAAAATTGGTGATGGTAATATACTTAATACAGAAGAAGGTTTGGTTTGCGCTATCAATTTGTCAAACTCATCGGGAAGTGCACATTATATTTATGCATATTACTTCATATAAGTTTTACCACCAAAGAAAAATAAGAAATGTAAATAATCAATTGAAGTATACTTGGTAATATACATGCAAAAATGTTTATGGCGATTTTAACTGATGTCTACAGATTAATTTGAAATTTATCAAAATAACAAAATAGATCTATAGATAGCAAAATAAATTATATAACATGTTAATAGTAGAGCCTAAATCAGTGGTCACATGGTGTTAACTTGTAAATTTTTTCAACGTTTTTGTATCTGAAAACTTGTTAAAGAATATTGTAAAAATCAATCTTAAAGATAGAGGAAGAAAAAAAGAAACCTGTGAAAGAGCACAGTTTTATTCCAATAGCCCCAAATCAGAAAGGACACTAAAATCCATTAGCAGGTAACTGGCAAACAATTTGTTGTATGTTTCGAAAAGGATGAATTAATGCTGGACATGCATTAGCAACAGTGGATGAGGCTCAAAAACATTAGGCTATGCAAAAGATGCTGGACATAAGAAGGTATACCACATGATTCTATTATGGAAAATTATAGAACAGGCAAAAACACATCTATCATGACACAAAGCACTTCAGTTTTGCTTAGGGACAGGGGAGGAAGGAAAATGAACTACTAAAAATATGAATGAATTCTGGATGGTAGCAAATATTCCGTATTTTAAACTTGACACTGATGTATATATCTATTAACATACACTAAATTGCACACTTAAATTGACAAATTTATAATATGGAAATTATACTTCAGTAAATCTAATTTAAGAAATAAACTATATACTCGTACTAATATTCTGTGTAACTTGTCACGGGTTAAGTTGTTTTCAGTCTTGCTGAGAACTGCAATAACTCTAGTGTGTTGACATTTTCTTAAGCCTCCCAAGGCTGGCTGTCTTTGAGGGCCTGACCCAAGTGCCTTATTTCCTATGTAATCAAGTACTTTCCTTCTTATACTAAAAATTCTTCACTTCTCAGCCCAACTGATGAGTTCTTATGCCTTAACAAACTCTGTATCACTCACTTAGCTAGTTACTCTCAAACACGGGGGCAAGGGCCAAAACTTACCCAAGGTTAAAGAGGAAACATATGGACCCATGAAATACTTTGAAGTTTTAATAAGCAAAGCTCTGTAAAGATGAGTATGCAATTTGGCACCCACGAAGAACTAGAGCTAGTTAAACTAGGCAATTCTTCCAGGGTTCTTTCACAAACCACCCTTCCTTTTTTATTTTATTTATATTTTTATGAAGAGGGCTTATGTTTGTTTTCTGAAGTTCAAGGTCTAACTTGCCATAAATTCCTTTTTCTTTACTCCTCTATATTCCTTCATTCTTTGCTCTGCGACATGCTCGCACAGAAATATTTTGTGGAGTAATAGTCTATGAAACTAAATCAGAAAGTATTTCAATAGACTTTTCAAAATAAATATGAACTCTTTCTCAGTCTACCTTACCAGATTAAATGACTAGTTTGTCCTTAGTTTCTCTATACTCTTATTCTTCTTATAAGACATGAATATAAGAAAAATATGTTTTTTTAAGAATAATAGTTTGACAGTCTGAGATTATCAAACAAGTTTGCTAAAAAGGTGATGATGTTACAATTTTAAATATTATACTCATAAAAATTTTGTTAAAGATGTACATATGTCAGTGTCTTTATTTGACTCCTTGAGGCATTTTTGTGAAGTCATAAAAAATCCAAAGAAAATTTAAACAAGTGTATTTTTTAGCAGAAGTATACATTTAGGTATAACACATACCCCTTTCTGGAATGAAAAAAATGCAGTAAAATATATTCTATCTATAAATAAATCAAATATTTTGGTGGTAAAGTTACTTATTTTCCAAATTTATATGTAAATTTAAAACATTTTCTGATTCTAATTTAAAAAAGGAAAATCCTACGTTTTTAAACAAATGCTATTATATGGTCTTTACTTTACTTCTACCATTCTTTACAATTTTGTTCTTAAATCTTCTTACAATTTAATTGTATTTTAAAACATTTTAATGTTTGATGTTTTTAAAATTTTAAAATTTTGAATCAATTCTGTGGATGAAATCCTTATTATACACACATATAACTCAATATAATATTGAGGTTAAGCAAACAGCAGATTACCAACTTTAATACCTACTAACTTATTCCCCATCACTCAGAATTGGTTTTTGTATTTCAGATAAATATTTATGCAATAATTTCAAAAATAATTCATTCAAGTTTTCAAAAAAAAAATAAAATCTTTAAATAATCAGTATTCAAGATAAAGGTGGTTGACACTTTAAGATTATGGTAGTAGTTATCAATTATTCAATGTGCAGGCTCCAAAGTTTATCTATCATATCATACTGCTTTGTAAATTAATAAGTCAACATCCTTCATCTATGAATAACTCCCAAGTTAGAAACCTAAAATCAGGAAAATAAACAGCCCTTAAATGAATGACTAAAAGCAGTGTTTCTCACCTGTTCCAGTGCTATTTTGGGGGGTAGATTCCTCCTACGGCTACAAGTCAAAAAGTTTGCTGTCAGCAAATATGACTCATTTCCTCACAGTTGGAACAAGATCTTTTAATTTTCAGGGTACGTTTCCTAGCAGTATCTTTCATTGCTTATGGATAGTACTTTGAACATTTATTTTTCAGTGTTCTGATTACTTAGAAATTAATACTACCTAGAAAAGACAAAGTACATCAAAATTCATGTAAAGAATTAGATGCTTGGATCAGTGCTCTACAAGGCAGGGATTTAGTACATAACTCCCCAGTGATTAAGCTTTAATGTTGTAATCAGTGAAAATTCATGACTCTTTGATCTTTCAATAAGCATTAATTTGCATGGTAATTTACATAGCTAAATTGTGAAAATATTCCTTTGATCTTAGTAACCAAATGCCAAGACAAAATTTTGTTTTCTTATTTATTTGCCACATGGATATACATTTGACTGCACACAGTTAAAAAACACACATAAAAATAGAAAAAAAAAGAATGAACTAAACATGAAAATTAAATTCTCTTTTACATAAAGGAAGCCTAGAAGTAGGTGGTCCAGGCAAGACTGTACAGGCCATTAGTGACTAATGTATTTTATTTAATTTAATGCTCTACCATCAAGGCTAGGACTTGCTGTCTCAAGATTACTTCCTAAATTAATATGGTTCCTAGAACTCCAGGAATTAAATGATAAGTTTATAGGTCAGAAGAAACAATAGAAGAACTAATGAAGCACCTTCCAATGGAGTAGGATCTGTAAGGATCTTTCCTGGAAATTCCCATACACTTCTCTTTTTATCACTACTTTCAAACTGGTTACTCTAAACTAAGTTCTTCTCTTCTAGAATTTGGTTGAAAACAGCAAGACATTGCTAATATAGGAAACATGTGATCTACTAACACAGAATTGATGATCATACATCTAATGATAATTTTCTTTATAGTGATACAAAGATGATTTTTTAAGGTATCAAATCATCAAAACATGACTTGACTCATTATCTTCTTGTGTTCTCTATTATATCCTTGTGTATAACATTATGAACTAAAGTCTAAAGTCTTCCTTCCCTTCATAGATACATTGTATAAAGAAAAAAATTATTTTCTTTTTTTGTCAGGTGATGAGTAAGATGCTATCTTTACTGTGATAAAATAAATGACCAAAATATAATTAGTTCTTGGCTGATTACCATGAGTCATTGTATCTCTAGACTCAATATTTCCTCTACTTCACAAACTTGCCATATCTTTCATAAATTATAAAGTGTTTTCTGTATCTAAATTTTGGCAAACTAAATTCATTGCTTTTGGACTTTCTTGATATTTGCATCAGTGAATTCAGTTCAAATAAGAGAGATTACCATCGATTCCCATCTATAACCTGCAGCAATTTACTGCTCTTCATGGGTCATGGGATTCTGTCAGAATTTTCTTCTATTTACCAAACATGGCACCATGCTTCTCATTCTCTGAAAAGGAATCTCTGAAACTTTCCTCTTTGCTGTTCTGAAAATTTGGTGTAATTGACTTGAATTTATCAGAAATATTTTGAAAAATGTGACATTTAGATTATATTCTTTATTCACTGACAATGAAATTATAGGGATTCTACTATTTTCCTATGCGTTAGATAGGATTTCATGAGGTAAGATTCAAACACTACCATTTAAATTGTTATCTTGCCTGAAATAGCAAAGCTTTATTTGCTGTATGTTTGATGTTGATGTAAAACAATAATAAATTTATCTTATTTTATTATCCTGAAGTATTTACTAAAATAATCTCAAAATATATAATCATTTAAATTCTTTTCTCATGACATCTGTGTATCTATTTCTGGAATCTCGATTCCATTCAACTGGCCAGATTTTCTATCCTTATATCAAAATAGTACTTAAGTTTACTAATATATCTTCATAGTAACTATGAACACAGGTAATGTAAATAATCAATTTTATTTTTTTTTCAAATATTTTTGTGACTCTTCTAGACCTTTTGCATTCTCCTACAAATTTTAGAAGTACCTTTCCATTGCTGTAAAATAAATTTAAAAACTTCCAGTTAAAAAACTTCATTGACTTCATTGGAATGGTGATTATGATTCTGCCAAATCTGAAAATTATTTTAGAAAAAATACTAAGTATTCTAATCTGTTAATATCGAAAATTCTCTTTTAAATAATTTTAGAATATATTGTTCATTGTACATTACATTTTTTGCACATGAAGGTAAATTCATTCTCTTGTACATTATATATTGTGCTATAATAGTTAAAATGTTATAATTTTATTTTCTACTTGTTTATTGATAACATAAGGACATGCATTTGATATTTGTACTAATATCATATTTTTAAAATTTGTGAAATTTATTTAGTTTTCTTTAAAATTCCTTAGAAATATATATTATGTTTTCTATGAAAATACAACTTCAAGGTTTTCTTTTCAAACTTTATACAATTTGGTTCTTATTTATCTTTTTATTTGTTTACCTTATTGCACTAGCTAGTAAAAAATTGAATAGAATATGTGAAATGAAGAAAGCACTATGCCTTGCTCTTAATCTTTTATGAAAGCAATCAATTGATCACTACCAAGGACATTGTTAGTGTTTCAGTAGATACCTTTTGTCATATTACAAAAATTCTCTCATAAATTTTTCTTCTTATTTGTTCTTTTTAGTTGTACAGAACATTAGGGGTCATTTTGACATAACTATAAAGGCATGGAGTATAATTTGCTCTAATTCAGTCTCTAGTAGTTCCCCTTTCTCTCCTCCTGTACCCTTCCCTCTACACTACTAATCTTTCTGCTACTAACTTTTACTTACCTATTTTTTTTTTCAGGTAGAATCTTGTGTATGTATATGATAGTGAGATTCACTGAGGTATATTCATACATGAACATAGGAACTTTAGGTGAGATCCATTCCTCTGATTTTCCCTTATCCTGACCTTTTCCGTTCTCCTTTAATCCTCCTCATCCAGTCCAACAATCTTTCTTCTGTTTTCATGGAATCCCTCCTTTTCCCTTTCTCTCATTTTATTAATTTGTTATCAATAACAGGGGTTGAATTCTATCAAATGTTTATTTCTGTGTTTATTAAGGTGACCATTTGAATTCCCCCTTCATTATTTGAGAGCAGTAAAGTATATAGTTTAATTATTAAATGTTAGAGAAATCTCTCATATGTGGTATTAACCACACTTTTTCATGGGAATTCATAGATAGATAGACAGAATTTATATGCTCATATATTTTAAGATACTTTTGTAATGGGGTTCATCCAAGGGTTGCAAAGTTGGCTCAACACATGGAAATCAATATATAAAATTCATTACATCAATAAACTTTAAGACAAGAATTACATGATTATCTCAATAGATGCAGAAAAAGCATTTTACAAAATACAGCATCGATTCATGCTCAGAATGCTAGAAATACTAAGAATAAACATTATAAAAGTTATATATACTAAAGTCAAGACCTACATAATTCTAAATGGAGAAAGATTGGAAAGCATTCCCTCTAAAATCTGGAACAAGACAAAGATGTCCTCTTTTACCACTTCTATTCAACATAGTCCTGAAAACTCTAGGCAGAGCAATTAGAAGGAAGAAATTAAAAGGGTAAATATAAGAAAAGAAGAACTCAAACAATGCCTATTTTTAATAACATGATTCTATATTTAGAAGACCCAAAAAAGAACCAGAAAACTTCTAGAACTCATAAATGAATTCAGCAAAGTATCAATATATAAAAGTAATACCCATGAATCAATTGTGTTCCTATACATCAGTGACAAATCAACTGAAAGAGAAATTAGGAAATTAATCTCATTCACAATAGCCTTGAAAAAAATACCTAGGAATCAATCTAACAAAAGAAGTGAAAGACTTCTACAATACAAACTACAGAACACTAAAGAAAGAAATTTAAGAAGACAGAAAGAAGATGGAAAGATTGCCCATGTTCTTGGATAGGCAGAATTAATATTATCAAAATGACCATACTTACCAAAAGAACTATAGAGATTTAATGCAATTCCTATTAAAATTCCAATGACATTTTTCATAGAAATAGGAAAAGCAGCCATGAAATTCATTTGAAAAATAAGAAGACTTGAACACCCAAAGCAATCCTCAGTGAGAAAAGTGAAGCTGGAAGCATCACAATAGTAGACGTTAAACGATACTACAGAGCTATAGTAACAAAAGCACCATGGTATTGGCACCAAAACAAATATGTAGACAAATGGTATGGAATAGAAGACACAGAGACAAACCCACATAAATACAGTTATCTCAATACTAGACCAAGGTGCCAAAAACATTCACTGGAGAAAGGATAGCCTCTTCAACAAATGGTGCTGGGAAAACTGGAAATCCACATGTAGCGAAATGAAATTATACCCCTACAGCCTGCACAAAACTAAACTCAAAGTGGATCAAGAACCTCGGCATTATACCAGAGACCCTGTGCCTACTAGAAGAAAAAGTAAGCCCAACTCTCCAAAAAGGGTAAAACACCAATGAGATAGAAACACACACAGAACAAGAAAGAATAACAAAAGACTTCTCACAGGAAATTGTGCTGCAAAGAGAGTATGGAATGGTAGTTGTGGGATGTCAAAATCTACATTCATCAAAAATTACATTCAAAGAGCATAATGAAACCAAGATTTCTTTCAGATTAGAAGGAGCCTAGAGAATTTATCAGTAGCAGATATGAATTATAGATATTTTAAAGAAATTCTTTTAACTAGAGTAAAAAATTATATGAAGAAAAAATTACAGAGAATTGAAGACTGACCTAAAATGGCAAATATATGGGTAAATACAAACATTTTCTCAGTTTTTATTTTATTAAAATGTAACTAAATACTTAAAATAATAATGCATTGGAAGTTTGTTTTACAGCAGAAAGAATGAGGGGGGAAGTGAAGTATGGCATACACTGTAGAAAGGTTCTTACAGTGTCTGTCAAGTGCTAAAATGTTATTGCTTGAAGATGGTAATGTACACAAAAAACTATAATATAAGCTTTAAAAACTACTAAAAATAAAGAGAAACTATTAATCAAAAGTGAAAATAAAAAGTAATCCTAAGAAATTAAATCAGTTCAAAGGAAGACAGAACAAAAAGGAGCAAAAGCAGAAAACACACAGCAACAGGAGGCTGGATTAGGAGGATCCTAAGTTCAAAGCTATCCTCAGCAACTTACCACTGTCCTAAGCAACTTAGCAAAACCCTGCCTCAAAATAAAAAATAAAAAGGGATTTGGGGATGTTTCTCAGTGGTTCAATACCTGGTACCAAAAAAGGAAGAAGGAAGAAGGAAGAAAAGAAAAGAAAAAAAGAAGAAAGGAAGGAAGGGAGGGAGGGAAGGAGGGAGAGAGAAAAAGAGAGAGAGAGAGAGAGAGAGAGAGAGAGAGAGAGAGAGAGAGAGAGAGAGAAGAAAGAAAGAAAGAAAGAAAGAAAGAAAGAAAGAAAGAAAGAAAGAAAGAAAGAAAGAAAGAGAAAGAAAACAGGAAAATGGTAGGTTTTAAATTAATTTCATCTGTAATTATATTAAATGTAAATACCTAAATTTTCCTATTAGTAGATACTATCAGACAAATAACTCATTTTAAATACAAATATTACAGAGAGGTTAAAAAATAAAGAAAAAAAGATAATAAAACATCTCCATGAAAAGCCTAATCATAAAAAAACTGGAGTAGCTCTATTAATACCAGTAGATTTCAAGGTGAAGAGTTTCACCATTGATAAAGAGCAAAATTTCCACAAGACACAATGGTTATCTCATTCAGAAGGCATAAAATTCTAGAAGTGAATATGTCTAATAACAGAGCTTTCAAACATATAAACCTAAAACATAAAAGTTCTGTAAGAAAAATTGAGAAATCCAAAACTATAGCTGGATATTTCAACACTCTGAGTCACTAACAAAACAAGTATATTTTAAAATTATTAATGTGTGCCTTATTTAAAAACTCTACCAATAACTTGAACCAAGTGACATGTAGAGTAGAAGAAGCATATATTAAAAACACAAAAATATTTGGAACTAAACAAAACCCCTATAAATAACTCAAGTGTCAAAAAATCACAAGACTTGAAGAGAAAAAACACAAGTCTATAAGATCACAAATATTACATATATTATATCGCATTGCATCTATTTTTAACCAATTCCAAAATAATAGTCTAATTATAATATTGAAAAAGGGAATTTTATTTTGTTTGGGCTTGGGGTATACCGTTCAGTGGTAGAAGCACATACACAGCATGCACAAAACTACAGGTTGAATCACTAACAACCTGTTCCCTACCAAAGAACAGAATTTCATTTTGCCAAATATTTCCAAGAAATATCAGAAATAAGTATATATAACTGGCTTTTCTCAGAATTGAAAACCAAAAAATATATAATGAGAAAAAAATTTTACATCAGTGAATGGAAGATGTTAAATAGTCTGTAGTAAAAACTCCTATAACTTGAAAAAAAAATAACAAAACTAAAAATAAGCAACAAAAAAATCAAAAGAAAATTGGAAATTAGTTTGAAGAGAATTAATGTGAAAATTCAATGTGTCGAACTGTGTGTGACAAAGAAGTGTTTAGTGGGAAATTTATAGCAGTCAATTCGTGCATTAAAAAAGAGGTAAGGATCAATTACTTCAGTATCTACCTTGGGAACACAGGAAAAGAATTACAAATTACAACAAAAGTAAATAGGTAGGAGGAAATAATAAAAACGAGAGCAGAAATCAGTTAAATA
This sequence comes from Sciurus vulgaris, assembly GCF_902686455.1. Taxonomy (NCBI): domain Eukaryota; kingdom Metazoa; phylum Chordata; class Mammalia; order Rodentia; family Sciuridae; genus Sciurus; species Sciurus vulgaris. Next base: position 93,281,548 of record NC_136467.1, on the reverse strand, counting down.
GAGAAAATCAATTTAGAAAAATCAATGAAATCAAAAGCTGTTTGTTTGAAAAGAATGGTAAAACTGTTACATTTATAAACAACCTTATGAAATATAGAAAATTATCTTCCCAGTGACCTGAAGGTAATTACTTGACTGAAGGTCATATATGTCATTTGATTTTTACATAAATTTACAAGGTACATTAATAAACCTCATTTTACATTCAGTACATGTTACTTGTGAAAGAAATGGAAAAAAAAAATAGCCTGAGTAAGTATAAGATCATTACAACAGCAAATGAATGTTAGAACTGGTGGTTTTAATGATTAAAAAGAATAGAAGATGGATGGAAAATATTAGCTGTCTTCAAACACAGTCAAGTTGGCTAAGTTACAAAGGTTTTAGGCTTGCTGAATGGTAAGTGAAGGTAATAATAAAAATGTAAAAAAGCTAGAAAGGATAAATACAGGTCCCCAAAAAGGAAATTTTCTGAATTCTTGGTGGCAGATTATTTGGTATCCCCCTGAAATTCTATTTTTACTATAATTACTTATGTAATACCATTTCCCTAAAGGGAGAACAAATGTATGGTTTACTTTATTTTTCACAATATCCATATATGGTACAAAGATTTGCATTATACTTTTCTTCTTATAGATTTTTGAATAAAGATGTATCAGATAATGCATCATTATTACAGGAAAGAAGGAAGGAATGAAGGGAAGAAGGAATGAGAGGAGAAAGGGACAAAGGAAGGAAAACAGGATAATTGGCAGTTACTCAGTTATCCTCAACTAAAGCTTTGAAGTAAAAGCTGCATGACACTTTCTTTGATGTTTCATTGAGGCCACAGAAAGAGAAATGGAAGCTGTTACTATGAGACTAATGTTTCACAAAATGCACTCTTGAAAGGCTGCTACTTAAAATTTGGCCCCTGCACTGCTGCTGATCTACAGCTGTGTTCTCAGAACCTGAAGAAATGATGCACAAAAGTGAGAAGAAACAAAGAGCAATGCTTGTAGCAAACAGGTTAATTTTATATCTCTAGGTTAATTTTATATCTATTGAATCTACTTATAAAATTTGGGACTCATATTTTGCTTGGCTTCATTTGATTTTACATTAATCCATTTTTTACAAAAGAATTAATCCATGCAAGGTCGATTTTTAAAAAGTCTTTACTTCATATAATTTGAAAGCACTGCTATAAAATGATAGTCCCTTTTAAAAGTCTTATTCTGTAAGAACAAAATTATTTTGCAAAATATATCACTAGGTTTCTCTGACAAATTACAAGTGCATATTCAAATGTTAAAAACCTATTAAAATTAAATTTTTTTCTTCAGTTTCTTGACACTATTTCTCAAGTCTTTTGGAATACAGAATTATTTCCATATAATATTATTAAGATCCTGGTGGGACCAGGTGCAGTGGTGCATGCCTGAAATCCCAGCAACTTGGGAGACTGAGGCAGGAGCATCTCAAGTTCAAAGTCAGCCTTAGCAACTTTACAAGACCCTGTCTCAAATTTTTAAAAAATCAAAAGGGCTGATGTTGTGGCTTAATGGTTGAGTGCCTCTAGATTCACTCCCCAGTATCCCATGCCCCAAAAAAGATCCTGGTGGAAGAATGTTCCAAAAACATATTTTGAGTTACATGATGAGAGTTATTAGAAATTATTCAAATTCTGAAAGCTTTACTATTATATCTAAACATTCACTCTTTCAAATTTCTTTTTATTAAATACATTGTACCTCTGTTTTATAAGTGGTGATGCAAAAATATGAGATGTACCTTCTTAACAAAACTTCAAGAACAATACAGTATTGTAAACTGTACCTTATTATACAAGAATATATATATAGTTTATTCATCTTCTGTAACTGAAATTTTACACTCTTTGAACAGCAATTCCTCTTCTCTCCATTCTCCCACTCATTAGTAATCATCATTCTACTTTGTTTCTATTAATATGATTTTTTGTTAATTCATATAAATGAATTATTAAATATTTATCCTTCTGTGACTGGCTTATTTCACTTAGCAAAATGTCCTCCTGGTTCATTTGTACTGTTGCATACAGCAGGATTTCCTTTTTGTTAAAAATTAATCCACTGAATGTAAATGAGACAATTTCCATTCATGTTTGGGTAGTATCTATGACTTGGCTTGTGACTATTGCCACAGTGAGTCTGGGAGTGTAGCTATCACTTCAATTTCTATATTTCAGTTATTTTAGATATGTACCCAGAAGTGGGATTGTTGGATAATATGGTTGTATTATTTCTATTTTTTTGAGGAAATTCTATTCTATTCTAATGACCATTTTGCATTCCCACTTACAGAGTACAAGAGTTCAAATTTCTCCACATCTTCCCCAGTATCTCTTATTTTTTGCATATGATAGTCATCCTAGTGTCTGTGAGGTGATATCTCACTGGAGTTCTCTGTAAGACCTGAAATTATAAAACTGCTTGAAGAAATCATGGAGAGAAAGCTTTATTACACAGGTCTAGGCAGTGCTTTGTTTCTTGAACATGATACCAAAGGTATGGCCAACAAAAGCAAAAATAGACCAGTGGAACTACATCTAATGAAAAGGATTTTGCAGAGCAAAAGAAAAAACCAACAGAGAGAAAATTCAAATTATGGAATGGGAGAAAATATTTACAAATCATCCAATAAGGAGTAAATGTCCAAAATATATAAGGAACTTCTACAACTTGGCACCGCAACAAAAAATGACCTAGAATTATATGAAAATGTATTCAAAATCACTAATCGTTCACTAATCATTATGAAAATATAACTCAAAATTCCTAAGCATATTGAAATGAATTTTCAGTTAACTATGAGAACTTAGCTCTTGTTTGATAAACTACTGTTTGTAATAATTTTGTGTTACAAAAATATATTGATTCTACTTTAAATAATTAAGTTATGTCATCTATTTTAATCATATAAAATAAGGCAATTTTTAAAATCACATTACATGGTTAATGTGAATCGAGATAATGGGTTTAAAGTAGATCACAATAAAAATTAGAAATAGAAAGTAGTTTATTGCTTCTTAACTGCATATGTCTGAGTGGTAAATTTAATATTTAGGCTTTTCATAATAAACTATATAAATATATTTTGCCACAATCATTTAAGATATTTTAAATTCAACTTTCACATAGATTTTTTTCTTTTCTTTTTTTCCCTCCATCACTGGAATCAATCCCAAATGCTGGGGCATGTTAGACAGGTACTATATCACTGAGGGATACCTATAGCCTGAAATTAGTTTTTAAATTTGCTTTGAACAAACCATTTGATATTGTTGCTACCCAATATTATTTTATCTCCTTGAGGGAATAACACATGGAGAATTTTATCTGATACTTTCATCTGTATGTTCTTGGGAATATATTAGTAAGAAATTATTTCAGCATCTAATTTTCAAACTTGGTTTTATATCAAGTTAAGGAAGAAGAAAACTTGTCAATGGTATAACATAATCTTCCCTAATTTCAGAAATATCCAAAATGTCAATCTGTTAGATAGTTTTTCTATCCCCGCAGTTCTCACCCCCTTTGGAAGATAAACATTAAACTAAGAATGACACATCATATTGGAAAATTGCCAAATATAATTAATTAACAATGTGGCAAGTTAGATAAATAAAAATAATACATTTCTCTGATCCACTACATAAAAGTTGGTTCCCACACCTCTCATTTTTATGTTAAAAGTGAAAATGCTATCATATAGAGAGACTTGACTTCCTTTTTATAGTTGCTTCATATGGAAAAAGCTATGGAAATGTGAATGAAATTCACTTTAAGCATAAAATTTGTCTACAAAATATTCTGTGAATATTTCTAAACTTTATGGTTTATTAAAATCAGGTTCCTATTTGTACATACTATTTCAAATTCAGAAGCACTGACCTATATCTGAATGAGCCAAACCATTTTACTTAAATTTCAGATTTGCTCAAGAAATACCTCAGGAATTTGAGATTCCAAACAATGTCAACATTGATTAACTTGGTTAATTGCATGTTCTCATTTATTTTGCAGGATAATGCCTTCAACATTAGGCAAAACAGTTTTTCATAGAAACTACACCTAAAAAGCAGGAATATATGTATGACTAGAGTTGTGTCTGAGAAATTAGCTTCAATTTATGGCTACATATACAAGAAGCAAGTTTCCCAGAGGAAGCAATACGGAAATATTACATGTGTGATCTTCAATTATATGCAAATTTGGTACAAATTATATATTAGATATACAGACCGTTATAACAAACAACCCAAATTTAGGATGCAGGAATTTTAGGGAACAAAACCTCTTTTCTTTGGAGTCATGCAGGGACCTGGATTCCTGCTATCATTTATATGATTTGCCTTCAGTTTCTTTTAGTCCTCTCCATTCAGTATGCAGGTAAAGAAAAGCAAACTTTGACCAGGGTTTCCTATTAATTCAGCAAGCAAGAATTCCAAGTAATGCATTAAAAATATAAAAATATAAAGCATAACAATAAACAGAATTAATGAATAAGATCATGAAGATGTCGTACCAGTTACATTTAACTTTCCTTTCAGGTAGTCCTAACATGGAGGTCAAATTAGATAATGGATATAAAATGTGGTAAAAATTATCATATATTATTAGTACAGTGCAATTCTCAATTTTACCAGTATTTATCATTTTTATGTTAGTAGGCTTATATGCTCATCATTTAAGCACTATATGTTACAAAGAAAAATTATTTTCATATAATGTATATCATAGATAAAACATGGGTATCATTTATGTAGAAGAATATGTTTGAGGGTTGGGGGTGTGCTGCAGCTTAATAGTTTTGTTTCATTGCATTTTTCTTACTCATGAATTGCTAGGCTCTAAAATGGAGTTAACTCAATAGTAGCTATTGTTTCAGTAAAGAAGAATTGCTAGAAGTATCTTTATATATCCTCTATGTCAATTTAATACTATCCTAAATAATTCACAAAGAAAATAAACATGAAATTCATGTGGGTGTTTTGGTCTTACTTGTTTTAATGGTAAGAACTAAGCCTGCTCGTTGAACTACTTTAGCAACTACACATATTTCACTAAAATAATGCTTTCTAAGGCAAACTCTGTTTCTGGACTTTCAGTACATCCAACCCCTCTGGAAAGAAAATCTAGCACAAGGGGGTCCTGTGTCAGGATTCTGGAAGGTTTTTCAATTTTCAATTATCAACATAGAAGTTCCCCTGAGAATTCTGCAGCTGAGCTGAGAGTTATGACAGGTAAAAGATAGCACAATGGAGGAAAATGACTTTAGCATTATGACCAAAAAGCAATATCGCATTTTACTAACAAGTGAACGAAAGCCCAGAAGAGTCATACAGAAGCTTAGATGCATAACCCTGGGACTGAGTTGAGTTTGAATTTAGAACAGGGAATACATAAAGAGAGTAATTTGAAGTCATTTTGGATTTACATTCCTTTTGTTTTCTTCAATTTAATAGCAGTATTTACCAACTGTTTTGTAAGTATTTTTCCTCAAGCTTAAAAAAAATCTACAAAGAGAAATGTTTAAAACAGAAAAAGAGTAATCCAAGTCAATGAGCAAGTTCCAAATGTCTATAGTCGTAACTCATGAGGTTTCAAGTGAAAGAAATCTTCAAGGGAAAACACAGGACTTCACTACCTGAATAAAATATTTTCTTTTTGTAACATTTTTTTTTTTTCTATTTTATTTCTTGTCTTACTCTTTCTGGTCTCCTTAGAGTTCTAAAAACTACCTGTCAGCAACAGATACAACATTTAGCCATAAGTGTTGCAAATTTCACTGCAAAGGAAAGTAGACTTTCAACTTTGTGGCTTTAACAGCTACATGTGTCCTCAAGAAATATGAGTTGCTTGGACAGGAACAGATTAAACTAAGCATATGCTTTTCTCAACAGCCCTACCTAGGAAGTCTGGTTCTGCTGCTAAAATAAGACTGCCATTTAGAGCAGGTGGATTCTGCTATTGTTTTCATTCTCCTTCCTTCCTTCCTCAACACCTTTCAGGAATAAGAAATTAGGTAAAACCAATTTACCTTCCCTAGACAGGTGTCTTAATTCTTGTTTGAAGATCCTTGATCAAGTAAGACAAAAAGTTTTAAGTCATTTCTTAGAGAAAAGCTTCCTTACTTTTAAAGAATTGAAAACATCTATTAAAATAATCAGTCACTACTAAAATATAAACTAGAAGGAAGCTCTTCCAACCGAGTTAGATCACATCTTTCAAAGCTATTCTTGTTTTTAGATCAAACTTGTTTATTCTTCCTGAAGAAAGGAGTAGTGATGTAAATGACTAGGTAGATAGGTCATATTTTTTGTGTAGTATTTGCAGTGGTCCCATTAATGACAATGTGGCTCATTCAGTCGCATGACTACACACAATAATACCAACTGCAGTTGTACTGTATTAGACTGAAGTTCAACCCCACATAAAATAACAAAGTGGGAGTTCATCTTCATCCCTAGTCACCCTCAGGACTTCTCTTGTTCATTCCTGTAGGCCCCTCTATTCCTTTCCTTACTCATAATATTCATTAACTGCCAGAAAGTAAATTGAAATCTAATTCCTGCCCAAGGGATAGTTGACAGTCTTATGGTTCCAACATCTTTTACAAGCTATATCTGGTCACTCCATAGCATGTGAGAAAATACTCTCTAAGGCTGAAAGTTATATCTTTCAAATTAATTTAGAAAAGAAACAGTTCCAATGTCAAGTTCTATGTTTGAGGAAACAATTTGGGCATACAAAACAATTTCAGTATGCAGAAAACCAAGCTGCCTTTATCATTTGTTCCTAAGTTAAACCCTAATTATAGTTAGGTCTATCTCCAAACATGGTAATTATATATTTCAAAATGCTGAAATTCAGAATATAATATCTAAAAGATAAACATCAAAGAAAATAGGTATCTTGGTGGAAAATTGTTCTCCTGGCTGGGAAGAGGAATTTATATTCTGGTAACATGAACCTTGTACAACTTGGGTTAGGAAAAGAATATTAGAAAGAATCAGAAACTAACACAAGATGACTAGGTCCATGAGCTGTTGCCAGAAGGAAATGATGCCAGGAAAATGGATCATGTTAGTCTAGAAGGCCGTATTGTTTCCACAGTATTCTGAAAGCGGTGAGCAGAGACTCACAAAACTGAAAAAAAAAAAAAAAAAAACTTAACATAGGGTCATTATGAGATCACATGCAGTAGACTTTTCTAAGTACCTGAGGATCAATCAGGAGCAGTAATCTAAGGGAACATGCATGGAAACTCATACATTCATGGAGGAAGAGGCAGGGACTTACAAGAAATATGAAGGAAATAGGAAGAACTTTGGGTAGAACCAATACATTCTAAATTTCTATTTATGGTCACAAGATAGTAAGAGAACAGTTTGCCTTTTGGTGTTAATATCAAACCAGTTGAAATATGTGAAAAAACAAAAACAATTTTTATATATTCAATGAGTAGCTTTAAAAAAAGAATCCTTAACAGAAGGGCACAAGTGAAACAAGACTTACAGCCACCCTAGCTTTAGCTTAGAGAAGCCACCAGGCTGCAGGGGTTTTCCATATGTTTAGGTATTATGTCTCTTCATTTTATTTTTAAGCTACCTGGATCTTTATGTTTTGCATTTCATAGATGACATATATTTGCATATTCCTTCCCTGCTATCAGCTATTGTCTGCCTGTTTGTGTGTTTTGACCACTTACATTTAGTGTGATTATTTGTATTATAGGGCTTAAATTTAACATCTTGATATTCATTTTATTTTTTTTTAATATTTTCTCATTGCTGTCTTATTTTCATTTTTTCTGTCTTCTTTGGGAGTATTTGAATGATTAAATCCATTTGATTATATTTAGAATTATATTCATTGTTTCACGGTTTTAGTGGTCAATTTACAATATGCAACTTTTATGTACCATAATATACTTCAAGATAACACTTTACTGAAGTATAAGAATAATACTACCAAATGTTTTCAATTTTTGCACTATTGCTATGTGTTTATCTACATGTGTGAATAAATACATTGGTATAATTTTCCTTTAATAGGTCAATTATTTTTTCTTTGATTGGCATTCCATTACTATAACCTGGATAGAAACTTCAAGTTGACATCTCTAGTTAATGAGCAAGTGCCACAGACCAGTAATCATTTCTTCAGATCCAAGCTTCACTGAAGCAATTAACTTGTAAAGTATTATAAAAATTTGTTTAAATATTCTTATAATATTTTCATGGTAACATTTTGATTGTTCTTTTCCTTTTGTATACATCTCAATTTTCATCTAATATAATTTCCTTATACCTGATGAACTGTTAAGAATTCCTATCACAGTGTTCTATTGATTATGACTTCTCTCAGCTTTTGTATGCATGAAAGGTTATTTTTCTTTCTTTTTCCATTCTTTTTTGGAAAGGTATCTTTGCTTATAAGTCTACTATAATGGCAGACTTTTTCTCCATATATTTTAAAGATATTTCTCCTGGACTGGAGTCGTGGCTCAGTGGTAGAGTGCTGGCCTGGCATGTGTGAGGCCCTGTGTTCAATAGCCAGCACTACATGTAAATAAATAAAATAAAAGATCCATCGACAACTAAAAAAAATTTAAAAAAAAAGATTTTTCTCCTGGATTGCCTAAATTATAATGAGAAAAAGACTGTAATTTTTAGTTTTGTTCCTCTGCTCACAATGTATCTTTTTTCTCTGACTACTTTTAACTTGTCACTTTATTAGTTGTTTAAGCAATTATAATATCATGTACATTGTTGTGTATTTTCCTTCATGACTTTTGAGTTTGTAGTGTGTTGTGCTTCTTAAATTTGTGGATTTATAATTTTTATCAAGTTTGGATGAATGTTGAACATCATTTCTTCGAATAATTTCCTGTTCCTTCCATTCTCCCACTGCTTTTCTGTGATTCTAATTATAGGTACATTACACTGTTTCATGTCATTACTCATGATTACTCTGTTCCTATATTCCATTTTCTGTTTAATTTTTTTTAAATACAGACTCTTACAATGTGCAGTTCACTAACACACCACTCTGTCTCTTTAAAGTCTGAGCTGCTGTTTTCACATCCACTGTATTTTTCATCTAATATAGTGAATTAATCATTTCTAGAAGTTTGACTTGCATCTTTCTTTTACCTTTCATGTTTATCTGTCACACTCAAGATTTCCTCATTTTGTGGAAAAATGTTCATTATTGACATATATTTAGCTTCCATGTCTACTAATTCTAAGTTACTTCTGGGTCAGTTTATGTGATTTATTTCTCTCCTATAGCATATGTCATATTTTTTTCCTTTCCTGAATGCCTATTATTTTATATGAGTACCAGGCAATATGAATTTTATATTTTGGCCTGTTAGAATTTTGTATTCCTTTAAGCATTTCCAATGTTTGTTCTGAGGTGTTAGGCTTAGGGGCGGAGCGAAGGTTCCAGGCCTGCGGGCAGATTCTCTGAGGAGGGGCAGCCTAAGGAGATTCATCTGCGAAGGGTGAGGCTCCCAGGCCCAGGAGGTAGGGCCAGGCCCCTGGGAACTTTGCAAAGGAAGGCAGCCCAGCCCAGGCGGTAGCTGTAAATTGAGGGGAACCTCTAGGAGGGAACTGACCAGCGAGACCTCCCCACCGGGTGAGTCTTCCCTGCCGGGTGAGGTTTCCCCACAAGGACGGTAAAACCAGAGACACAGGCCCAAACAGGCCTTGCCTCAGCCCGCAGCCTAGTTCCCCTTTGGATGACCATTGGTCAACAAGTGGAGGCACCTCTGCCCACTAGCAGGGAATATACCCCACCTGAAGGCCACCACTCCTAGAGAGGCAGCTTCCTTGTGGAGCACCGCATTATCAACTTCCTCCAAGACTTCGGCCTACTGAAGGCTAAGAGGGGATATATATAGAAATCTTCAGGGACGTTGTAAGTCAATAAAGGAAATCTGCAATATCTCAGCGGTCCACTGATACCTGAACAATATGAGAAAACAAGGAAAGAAAATGCTGCAAACAAATCTAGATGTTACATCAATAAAACCCAATGACAGCATGGCAGAAGAAATGACAGAAAAGGAGTTCAGATTGTACATAATTAAAATGATTTTTTCAATGCTTGCATTTAAAGCATTACTAGATAAGCCCAGTAATTTCTGTAATCCAAATGAATTTCAGCTCACTAAGGCAATTATCTTTCTAGATGCACTATTTAACTTCCTTGTTAGAATTTTCCACTTGCTGATTGGAATACCAACACTTGTTACTCTGTTGGGATTATGGAGTGCCCCACCTGTCCTTTCTGGCAATTGTTCCCCAGATCTGGTAGAGCCTTGGAAATAAAGCAGAAAATTAAAAGGAGCAAAACAAAGCAACCATTAAGTAGAGAAATCATGGAAATGTAAACAGAAAAGCACTGGAGAACATTAATAAAATTAAAAGTTCATTCTTTGAAAGGTTCATTAATATTTATAACTATCTATCCAGACCAAAGAGGAAAAAAAGGGGACACAAACTACCAGTATTAGGAATTGAAGAATAGATGCTAAAAACGTGACTAGAAAGCACTAAGAATAAGTTTATGCTAACAAACTTAAATTGGGCAAATCTCTTAAGAGACACACGCTACCAAAATTTTTTCAAGAAAAATAAGGCAAATAAATCTGTTAATTATTTATTTTAAAAAGGGCAGTCATATTTTAAAATCCTTCCCACAAAGAAATCTCCAGAGTGAGACAGGCCCATTTCTGAATTCTATCAAATATCTAAGTAATGTATAATATCTATAAAACACAATTTGTAAGACATAGAATAAGTAGAAGCTTACACATCTAATTCTATGAAAACTCCAATACAGAAAACTCCAAAACCAGAAAAATATATTTTAAAAAAACTGCAAATATCTTTTTTTTATTATTTATTTTAATTAAAAATCATAAATTTACATAGGGCAATATTGTTTGATTCATTCTGTTATTTTTTCCCTTCCCCCCACCCCTCCCACCCCTCTTTTCCCTCTATACAGTTCTTCCTTCCTCCATTCTTATCACCCTCCTTATCCCTAACCCTAAACCTAACCCTAACCCTAACGCTAATCCCTCCTACTCCCCCTTATATGTCCTCATCCACTTATCAGCGAGATCATTTGTCCTTTAGTTTTTTGAGATTGGCTTATCTCACTTAGCATGATATCCTCCAATTTCATCCATTTGCCTGCAAATGCCATAATTTTATCATTCTTCATGGCAGAGTAATATTCCATTGTATATATATGCCACAGTTTCTTTATCCATTCATCAACTGAAGGGGATCTAGGTTGTCTCTTGTGAACATGAATACAGACATTTTTATTAAATAATTGAAATGAGTTCAAATATACATAGAAGTAATAATACATTATAACCAATTGGAGTTAATCTTCTGAATGCAAAGTTTTGATTTCATATTTGAAAAAATGTAATTTTACATATTCACAAAAAATAAAAAAAAATTTGTTAAGTCTAGTAGATACAGAAAAAGTATTTTGTAAAGTCAGTAGTCAAGTTCCGTGTGGTAGCACATGCCTGTAATCCCAGTGGCTCATCTTCAACAACTTAGCAAGGCCCTAAGCCACTCAGTGAGACACTATCTCTAAATAAAAGTACAAAAAGGGCCGGGGATGTGGCTCAGTGATTAAGTGGTTCAACCCCTGCTACAAAAAAAATAAAAAGTCAGTATTCACTTGCCATAGGAACTATCAAAAACAGACAATGAAGGAAATTTGATGAAGGCAGTGAACTAATAGCTTGTAACCAATATGGTACACAATATGTAAAGGCTTAATTCCTTACCCTCAGACCAGAAGCAAGAACAATATCCATTCTTTACAATGTTCAAAACATCCACTTAAAATTTGCATTGAGGTCATATTAGTGTACTAAGGCATAAAGAAGAAACAAAATGTGGAGGGTTATGGAAAATAATATTCCTATAAGACCGCTCTCCAAGAAAAATGGAAGGACATTGTGGCTCAGGAGCAGGAAGGGGAAATTGACCAAATATTAAAACTCTCTCCTAGTGCCCCTTTCCTAATAACAATGAGCCCTACAGGAAAGGGGCAAATATTGAATGCTGGGCCCAGGACTTTGACCTTCCCCCATTGAAAATTAGTCCTAAATGGAGGCACAGTGAATATTGAAACTCTAGGAAACAAGGGATCCCAGAGAAAGAAAAGCAAGTGGCAAAATTTGAGTACTCATCCCTCAGGATCCAAACTTCTCTTTCCCCAGATAACAATGAGTTTCAACATTTTTACAACTACCTTCCTAAGTTAAAGTTCAAACCTGTACAACTAGTCCCTGACTGTCAAAATTGCACATCTGCAGTCTCCAATGAAACTATAAAACCCAGACTCCTTGTAACTTGGGGACCAGTTCCATACACAGAAAATGGGCCCTCTCATGCCTGATCAATGGACTTTGCAGCAGAACAAAGGAAAACTTGCTGATCTGAAGTTTGCTTCCCGTTTCCTGCCTGTCATTTGTGGGCCATGAACTTACAAAATGCATATGTACAAAAAATTTACCTCTAATTCTAAAAGAATAGATTTCCTACGTAGAAAAACCTAATGAATTTCCAAATTGTTACTAGAAATAACAAGTGAACTTATCATGTATGACATCAGTGTACAAAAATAAATTGTATTAATTTTGAAGAAGCAACCAAGTTGGAGGATCTATAATATCTGATTTAAAGACAATATGGGAAGGAAAGGAGTATGAGGGTAGGAAGGATAGTAGAATAAATTGGACATTATTACCCTATGTACATATATGATTACATAACCAGTGTGATTCTACATCATGTACAACCAGAACAACGAGAAGTTATACTCCATTTATGTGTGATGTGTCAAAATGCATTCTACTGTCATGTATAACTAATTAGAACAAATTTTGAAAATAAAAAAGTATAATACTCAAGAGTGAGTTACATTTGTATAAAAATAAACATATAATATAAAAATAAACATATAATATAAAATTGTATAAAAATAAACATATAATATAAAAGAATGAAGTTCAGTGGCCAAAAATAGATGCAACATATCCAGTCAAATGATTTTCCACAAGACAAGAAGACAATAATATAAGGAAAAGAGAAAAATTGTATATACAAAGTAAATTTTTTAAAATGCTCTAATCTTAACATGTATTTTCTATCATAGTGTTTAAACAAGGTATAAAGTTATTAAACCTCCAAGAGAAAGTAGAAAAACGTTACCTGTTAAACTTAGGTTTCTATGATATAAAACATACAAAAAAAATTCACAAAAGAAAGCAAAACAGTTATCACATGACCCGTCCTTTTACTCCCAATAGAATTTACTCAATAGAATTAAATGTTTATATTTATTAGAAGCCTGCAATATAAATGGTCATAGCATTTTTATTTCTAACACCCAAATGCTAAATAAACTAAATATTTTTGAAATAAACTAAATATTTTTCTACCTTAATCCAGTTTTTGCTCTTTTAAGACTATCTGAGGGCTGGGGAGATAGCTCAGTTGGTAGAGTGCTTGCCTTGCAAGCACAAGGCCCTGGGTTCGATCCCCTGCACCACAAAAAAAAAAAAAAAAAGACTATCTGAGACTGTGTGACTTATAGAGAACGTAAATATTTCTTACGGTCCTGGAGGATGGAAAGTCAAAGGGTGAAGGGCCCATATCATTCGAAGGTCTTCTTGCTGTGTTGTTCCATGAAAGAAGGTAGATGGCAACAGTGTGTATGAGAAAGAGAAGTGGCTTGAACTAATCCCCAGAGAGCTAACCCACTGTCATGTAATCCAGCCATAGAGCTCCCTTGACCTACTTCACCTCTGTAAGTTTCCACCTTTCAATGCAGTTGCATTGGAAATTATTAAGTTTTCAATATATGAAATACCTTTAAACCACAGCACCATCACAAGGTGAATTATAAAAATACCGCGTTACAGCCCTACAATGAAATACTACTCAGCAATTCAAAGGAATGAAACCTGACGCAGACATCAAAAAGGACAAAACTGAAAGTAAACATTTTATATCAAAGAGGCAACACTCCTGAACTTTTGTCTTAGTCCTTTTTGTGCTAAAAAAAAAAAGAAAAAAGAAAGCTGGAAAATGTAAGAACAAGACTGGACTCTTACGTGTGTTTTCTTGCTGTGTCCTCCCTTAGTAGAAGGCAGAAGGACAAGTGCACAAAATGCTATATAAAGCCTGTTTCATAAGACCTCATTCCTTTTACTAATTACCTCTTAATGGTCATTGTCTTAATATTATCACATTGGAAACAACTGAATTTTGGAAAGGATGCAACCAAACCCATGGCACTCATTAAAAATGGAGTACGTGTTCCATAATTGCATCATGAAAAATTCTGGAATCTATAGTTATATAAAGCAAATCATTGTTTATCTTGGATAAGGCATGAGAGATAAATTACATGGGGATACAACAAAACATTTCAAGATGATGCAAATAAATATTACCTTAATGGTAGTTACTATTTTATGGGTGGTTACATATGTAAAAATTCATCAAACTTGGAGTTGGAGAATATCATGCTAAGTGAAATAAGCCAATCCCAAAAAAATCAAGGGCCAAATGTTGTCTATGATATGTGCATGCAGATCCATAATGGGGTGGAGGGGAGAGAAGGGATGAATAGAGGAACTTTGGATTGGGCAGAGGGGCGTGAGGGGAGGGAAGGGGACAGGGGAGTGGGAATGATGGTGGAATAAGATTGATATATTTACCCTAGGTACTTGTATGATCACAGAAATGGTGTGACTTTACATCATGTACCACCAGAGAAATGAATAGTTGGTGCTCCATTCATGTACAGAGAATCAAAATGTATTCTGCTGTCATGTATAACTAATTAGAACAAAATAAAATTAAAGTTAAAAAACTCATCAAACTGTACACTTAATATATGAATAGTTTATTATACATTAGTTAAACTTTTGTAAAGCTGTAAACAATAGAATAGGCAATAAGTGTTCACTTCTTTCTCCTCATATATTTACATTCTTTCATTTTGTCGTTATGATAAACTAAATAATGACCCCACAAGATATCAAATCCTAATTCCTAATTTGGAAAAAGGGCCTTTTAAGATGTGAGTTAAGTATCTTGAGATGAATTATGCTGAATAATCATATGCTGAATAATCTTATGCTGAATTATCCTAGTGTGTCCTAAATGAAACGTCATGTATCCATGTATAGGAGGCAGAGGGAAGATTGACCTAGAAGAGAAAGAAGCAGTGTGAACACAGGAGGCAGATTCTGGATGGAGCCACAGTCAAGGATGCCATCAGACAGAAACTGAAAGAACAGGAAAGATTTCTCCTGTAGAACCTCCATAGGGAGAGAAGCCCTGAGAACACCTTTATGAAAGCCCAGTGAAGTAAATTTAAGACTTTCAGTCCCCAGAAATGTGGAAGAATAGTTTTCTGCTATTCCAGCAAATTTTTGATAATTTGTTACATCAGTCACAGGACAATGATAAAGCTATCTTTCCACTTCCAAAGATTCAAATGCACTTTTTATAAGAAATTCAGTTTCTGTTTGTTTTGTTTTGTTTTTAAATCTCTGCCTGGTCCTCTCTTCTGAATTTAAACTGTTAAATTCAGTTGCAAATTTGATACTTCCCTTTGGAATATCTCCATATTTCTAAAGTTAAACATCTCCTCATAACTGCTTGCCCTAAAACCTCTCCTCCTCAGTTAGTACCAAATTCATCCCTCCAATTGCAGCATCCTAAATTCTCTTTTCTCCTTACCACTGACACTCAGTACATAAGACTCATGTGAGCACAACCATCAAAACACATTCAGAATCAGATTGTCCTTGCACGGCCTCTATCATGACTATAAATTTCATTCAATTCACCATTATCTTTCATTGGGATTACTGAAATACCCTACATCTCTCCTAGGTTCTATTCTTGCTCTTATTCAGTAACCCAAGAAGAAGAATAAAAGTTACCCTTTTAAAATGTGAATAAGATCATATCACTCATCTTAACATCATGCAGTGATTCTCCATTTGGTTCAGAGTAAAGGCAACATCTTTCCATTGTCTTACCTTCCTGGAAAACTCTAGTTGATCTGGGCCTCCAATTACTTGTGTGACCCCTATTGTTGGGGGCTATGCCGTGCAGACGGTGCCAGGATGGTGCCTGGCAGCCAGCCAGAGGCTGCTTTGATCACATCAGCGGTGAGGAGGTTGATTAACATAAGCACACCCAGGTGATTTATCATTGACCGTATTCAATTAAGTCCACACACACAACGTGTGCACAGGTGTTCCCGAGTGTTCCTGCTCGGGCCTGCTCATTTTAACCTTTACCATGATGGGGCAACTGGCTCCTTGCCTGATCTCAACTAGCTTGGCCCCGCCCTCCACCTCCTGGAGGGGATATAAGCGGGCAGTAGGAAGAAGAAGCAAGCAGCAGCTAGCAGAGAAAAGAAGCGGCTAGCAGTAAGAAGCAGTAGGCAGAGGCAGAAGGCAGATCATAGAGCGGAGAACTGAGAACACACCTCTAGGTTGCACCCTTTAGTTCACAGGATGCAGGATGCACCTCTAAGAAGAAGAAGCAGAGTTTAAGAAGAAATAGATCTCTGATAAGTGTAGCAAGTCTCTCTTTCTCTAAAACTTTCTCTCTAAGCAAAGTCTCTCTTCCTGATAAGCAAAGATTCTCTTCCTCTAAGCAAAGCCTATCTTTCTCTCAAAGTTCTCTTCCTCTATAAATTAGTGAATATAGAAAAAGTAGTTTATTTCCAGGTCCCTCCGATAAATACCCTCGTAATTGTTGCCGCGGGCGGCGACACCCTATCCCACTATTTCCTCCCTCACTCAACATTTCACAGCCACACTGGCCTCATAGCTGCCTTCACATACCCTGCCTGGTGGTCTTTGCTCTGACAATTCCCAGGATTTCAGATCTGTCCTTCTCCCCTTAACTCTCAGCCCCTACATAGAGCTATACACATCATTGGTATTCAATACAGGTGGGGAGAGGAATCTCATAATAATTAAGGGGAGATCAGTATAGAGTAAAAGAAGGGACAAGGAGGAGAGAGGATGGGAGAAAAAGCAGTAATACAGCACAGTGATATTGTCCAAATTAAATTGTCATATTGTGTACACATATAAATATGTAACAATAAATTCAACCATTAAAACTAAATAAAAATGGGGAAATTTTACTAACTAATGAGTGATTAATGATTCTCTCCACATGTCCCACATGGGCAAGGGAAAAGGTTCCTGTAGAAGTGATGGACTGGCTACAAAATGATAGCTAAGAAATTTATTTATCATAAAGAACGACAGAAGATAGAATTATATTTGAAGCCGGGCATGACTGATTGAGCTGTCCATAAGGGACTGGGTCTAACAAAGGAAGAAGCCCAGGCTTGGTTTATTTATAGTGGTACAGATCAAAAGGGGACCCATAGGAGCTTCTTCCATGAAAAACAGGATGGGGTGGAGTTAAGCAAGCTAGTTGGCTCTAGCAGGTCATTCCCACATTCAGGGCCTGCATACAACCTCCAGCGGTGAACCAACTGCAGGATAACCACATGCTTCAGGCAATCTCGAATTACTTTCCATAATTTTGAATTCCCTGTCTAATAGTTCAACAAAGCTTGGATTTTTTTTCAGGCCATGGATGGTGCCCTGCAAATGATAGTTACCTTGACATACACCTGAGTTGCTTAACCTCAGTGAACTACACATGAATTTTTGAAGAAATGAGACTTCTCCAACAGTTGACTTTAAGGGCTTGCTACTTGAAAGCTTTTCTACCTCAGTGACTATTCCCATCAGCACACTGATTAACCCCATTAACACTCCATCCATCCTTTTGCCCAAATTGTATTTCTCTTTTATCAAACTTATAAAGGCAATTACATTAAATGGCTCCATCCATTTATATCAACGATTTTACATACAGATCAGACAATACTGAACAAAGTACCTTCTCAATATTTAAGATTTCAATAAATTTTAGAATGAATAGACTCACTGTACTTAAAAGTAGAAGCAAAAATCTTCTAAGTGATATTGTCATCAAATTGAGGGTTTTCTCCTAAGAATAAGAGTTGTAAAAGATGATAAACATGGTTTGGTGTACTAGGTTGAATATTATATACCAAAACTTAATGTCCTTCCTGGAATCGAAGAATGTGATTTGGAAATAGGAAGACTGCAGTTGCAATTAATTTTGTTAACATGAGGTCATACTGTAGTAGGGTGGGCCCTAAATCCAATATGACTACTGTCCTCTCAAAGGAGGAAAAAGAGACATGGATACACACAAGGAAGACAGTCATGTGAAGACAGAAGCAGACAGTTCAGAAGGACTCAGCTACAAGCCAGAGCCTGGGATGGAGTGCCTGTCATCACCAGTAGCTAGAAGGAGGTAGGGAGGGCTCCTCCCCTCAAGCCTTCAGAGACCCCATGGCCCTGCCAAGACCTGCATTTGAACTTCTGGATTCTAGGGCCTTAAAAGAATACATTTCTGTTGTTTTAAGTGTTCTGGTTTGTGATACTGTTAGCACTTCATTTTTTTCTGGATTCCAATTCTCATAATTATTTATTAATGAGCAAACTAACCTATGTTATATTGTTAAATTAGTGAAAATCTGATCTGTTAAAATATTTTTGGATTTACTGAGCACTTTTTCTGATAACCTCCCTTTTCAAAGCTTGCTAGAAAGTCTGAAGCAATTCTTTGTACAGAAATATTTTTGTTTTCATTCTTAATCCCTGAATCTCTATTCATCTTGTGCAATAGAACTTAGTTCCTTGGGTATTAAGAAAAACTTCATGTGGAAATATGGAAAGTGTTAGATACAGTATTTTGTATTTTCAGACTCTTTGTTATTTGTCACTTATATTTGCCTTAAGTGTGCTTTGCTTTTATGCTGATAATATAAAATAAATGTCATAGACTGAAGTTGTATCTAGTAACAAATCACATTTCTCATATTAAAATTATGTTTACATTGTTTATGTGTATACAAGAGGAGTTTTTGAAAATCGCTCACTTACTTGATGAAAATAAATATATAAATGGCAAGAATATACCTATTTCTAGCAGCCCATAAATTTAAAATATGAAAGCATACTGAATTGTCAAAGAAATATCCAACCATATAGTATTAGGGGTTGGCAAAGGCATTCTTGACTTATCTGTTCAATGTTTTGTTAAATGCAGTACATCTGCTTAACCATCGGTGGTCAGTATTTGAGTAGCCACTGAAATATGAATATGCCTGTAAGTAAGGAGTTATAATGTACTTAATGCTTCAGGAGATAAGGTTTATGTGTTAAATTTTTAGCCTCTAAAGGAGATTTGATCATTGTTTCCTAAAGGATAGCACATATTAAAGCTTTGTAAAAAGTACAGTAAAATCTCTCTCAATTAAATAGCTCCGCTTTTGCCTCAAACAACGTCTGGGTTAATTCTCTTCTAGGATAGACATCATTTATATTTAGATAGGCTCAAATTCAATAGTTTATTTTTGGCAATTATAAAAAATATGCCAAGCAATGATGATAAAGTCAAAAAATTCATGTAACAGTTTTAAAATTTGTGGGAGAATACACTCATATAAATTTGATTTCTAAAACCATAGGTTTTAATAGCATGTATGTTTACTTCCATGTCATAGATTGTATGATTTAATTAATACATGGTTAGATTCACCTTGCATTATAGGCTTATTTGATGGGATCCTCAGCATTATAAACTTTTTACTTTTCAGATACTAAAAGAGAATTAACTATTTTTTAAGAAGTTGGGATCCTTCCAAGGGAAAAGGAGTGTCTAGAACAAGCCCATTTTTATACATTAGGCTGTAGCCATTAATCTCCTACAAAGCCGACTTTAGCAGTTCTCATTAGATTTCTTCCCTACCTCATGGACATGATGATTTGCAAAGGTTAAATTGAATCACAAGCCCTAGCCCACAGAGTTTCATCAGATTCTGCTTCTTCACTGTCATAACAGTCTTTTTCCCAACTAATTAGGTCTCTGCTGTGCATCTTATTTTTAATTCATGGATAATATCCAGCTTTGCCTTGGCAAGTTATATTTCTTTCCCCTGATCAATGCCACCCCTTCTCCCTATAGGTGTAGGTATTACCTCTACCGACTGACCTAGCTGATCCCTTGTTCTCTGACCTCCACATGTCAACTCCATGTCTGGAATTGAACATGATTTCATTATACACTCTAAGAACCAGTGTGTACCTGTCAACCTGAACTTGTCTGCCATGGAACATTCTTTCCCAATGTCTATTTACCTGCACAGGCAATGCAGTTCCATTATGTGTTCTGCAAGATGCTAAATGCCAAGCTATTCCTAGAGCTGACTACACATGGCTTAATCTTCAAATTTAATTTTCATTGCAGTATAGATCACATATCAATATTACCTAGTATATCAGAATCTTTCTCAGGGAAACAACTTTGAAAAATGTAGTCTTTCCAGAAATGCCTGTAAAAAAGATTACAAACACCAGTATCAACAATATGTAGAAAGAACTAGTGTGTATTACCTGCCTTCAAGATTAACTGAGGGAGTGAGGTTGTTAGGTGGATATATGATTCCATGAAATAGTTAATCTCCTTAATCAAATATTGAAGTAACCAATAGATAATCCCATAAAGTTTTGAGCAGATAAATACTGTGGCAGATTTTATGATTTAGAGAGTTTTCATAGATACAGATAAAACATTGGAACAGAGCAGAAATTTTTTAAGGAAACATTGAATAATCTAGATTATGGGGGAGAAAAACGATGCCCACCTCTATGAACAACAAAGAGGGTTTAACAGAGAAACTTAGGGAAAAAGATAACTGTGCCTCTGTATCCCAAAGATGAGGGAGTAATTTAATTTTGGACTTCTAAATATATTTGAGCCTATCAATAGTTTCCTTTCCTCAATTAGAATTAGTTTAGCCAGATTCATGTGGCAGAATCTGCAAGTGGATGAATCAGTGAACTCAGTTCTAAGAAGAGAGACCCGGTAAGGGCAAAGGAAACCAGGCAATGGTGACAAATTTTGTCATTAAATGTAGGTGGGTATAAAAAAAGAAGCAAGTTTAAGGGTGAGAAGTAAGGGTCAGAGCAGGTTCTAACAGTTGTTTTGAAATTGTGTTGAGTTTTAAATTGTGTGGGCCTGTCAGGGAAAGGCTAAAGGGAAATTAATGTATTGAGTATGGCACCCTGGAGAAAAGTGTGGATTAAAAGCAATGATGTCACTCATACAACAGAAAGGATAAAAAGAAAGAGTGGGAAAGGTTACATAGAACTTAGGTTGAAAATTAGGCATTGATTTAGCAATTAAGAGGCCATTAATTGATCTTTACAAGTGCTATTTCAATAGTATGATGGGATAGATAGTAGATTGCACTGAACAATGGGAAGTGAAGATGTGAATGCAGTTGACTTAGTCAAGTGGTTTAACAATAAGTAAAAATAAAATAATTCTATATCTTGTAGTCCAAAAAAAAGAGTTTGCAGATATTTTTACAAGTTATTTTTAGACCTGGGAAACTCAAGAAAATTGATTAGATTTTTTAATAAGTTCATAAGAAATACTAAAGATAACACCTGTGATGATTTTAAAATGTAGGAGAGAAAAATCAAGAGTACAGATGGTACCTACACATTGTTGGTGAGAAGATAAATTGATACAACATCTCAAGGAAGAATCTGTCAATATTTTTCAAGAATCAGAAATAAATTTATATTCTATGTAATTTAGTTTACATGACTTTATTATAATAAATAATTACATTACATAACTTCTGTGATTCTCTCCTAAATATATAATCAAATACCATGATAAAAGTAAATTAGTATAAGCATGTGTGTATAATCATATTCTAAATGTTGATAAATTGGAAACAAGTGAAAATATCAATAATTTAGAGATTAAATAAGTATATGTTCATAGGTTGCAATGTTATGAGGTCACTAAAAACCTTCTTTGGGGAAATTTTGTGACATCATGGAATAAATTTTCAGTACATATGATTAATTTTTAAAAGTAGGACCTTATACTTAGGAAATAAACCAAGCACAGAAAAAAAAAAATACTAAATGATTTGATCTATGTGTGGACTCCAAAAACATTGAACTCATAGAAGCAGAGGTTAGAACGGCAGTTACTAGGGGTAGGGATGTGGGTCAGAAGGGATCCCAAGATATCGGTCAAAGGGCATCAAGATTCAATAAGACAGGAATGAATTCTGGTGATCTATTGCACAGCCTCACTACCATTAATACCAATGTCTATTTCAAAATTGCAAGGAGAATAAATTTTATACACAAGTTGTCACCGTAATAAATGATAAGTTTCTGAGGTGCTGGGGATGTTAATTAGTTTGATCTCATAATTCCACAATTTGTTTCTGTGTATATATGTGTGTGTATATACATAAATATATATATATATATATAAAATCACACTTTACCTGATAAACACAAATAATTATAATTTGTCAAGTAAAAGTAAAAACAAATTTTAAAAGTAGAATGGAAGGCTATAACAACATTTTATAAAATTGAAATTCTTTAATGTGACCATTACCTCAAATACAATTTAAAAATATAAAAATTGGATGTGTAGCATATTCCTATAGCTATTTAGGAAGCTAAGGTAGGAGGAACACAACAAGTGCAATGTCAGTCTCAGAAACTTAGGGATACCCCAAGAAAGAAAGCTGGGAATATAGCTCAGTGTTAGAATGCCCCTAGGTGAGGAGTACAAAGCTATAAATTTGAATAATTACAGTGGATAAACCTGGGAGAGGTAATAGAATCAAAAAAGCATTTTAATTTGAAAAGATTATTTTGGATGCATCATGGATAGAGCTTAGATGGCTAAAACGGTATTCATGAGGAGAACAACTAAGAGGCTATTAAAAAATAAGAGAGGTTGCTGGGACTCACATGCTGTGGTGACAATGGGGCAAAGTGGGACCATCCTCACAGTATTTGGAAGCTAATACAACTTGATTAAAGGGGTCTAGTGAGATAGGACTGTTATAAAAATTATAACATAGGTTTCTCCTTCACTAACAAGAAACATTCAGCTAATAATGATTGCTTATTTTAATAGCCAACAAATAATTTTATGCTTCTTTCTCAAACACTCAGCAGTAGACCGAGCTGTTTGCCACATTCCCTGTGATTTTATATGATTTCAGGATATCACCTTCCCTATCTCCAACTATTTCTTCTCAACCTCTTTCACTGATTCTATTATACTATGATTATTATAGTTATTACAATCATAGATCTAAGCCTTTCTCTTTTTATTATGTATACTGTCCCTGCATCCCTGGCACAAAAAGGTTTTGACTGTAACCTATAGTTAAAAAAAAATAAATAAAATGTAAATAAACATGAAAAGTTATATTTAAAAAAAAATACATTCTACATTGCACCCTAGATCATTTGCATGTATGTGTATATAATTGAAACAAAAAATGTGTGAGATAATATCTAGTTTAATTATACACTTATATTCTATGCTCTTTTATTTCATTTTTAAAGTGGATTTTTAGTCACTAAATTCATTGATGACCTACAAAGAGGTCTTTGTCTATGAAGTGAAATCATGACTTGAGTTGTTCTTATCCACTGAAATAACTTCAGTTTTATACATAAGCTGATTAAACATAAAATTGAATCCCAATCTCTCCTCCAAATCAGAACTCATTAATTCTGCTGTTTTATAACTCTCCCAGAAGGAATTACAGGCACTTCAAATTCAAAGTGATTGGAATTAAGCCTATGATATTTACCTCCAAATCTGCTCCACTTCTAGGAATTCCTGTCTCAGCAAATCAGTGGCTTCTACACATTGCCTAAGTTAAGACCTGGGAGTTCACTCAAGGCATCTTTCCCACTATTCTCTATATTCAACCAATTGCCAGGTTTTGTCCTTTTTATCTATTAATGTTCCTTCAAGATATGTCCTCTTAATCCCTATCAATAATAACTTTGTGCCCTATAGCAATTTCTCTGGACTACTGCTGCAAATTATTTCTTGGTTTCTAGATTAAACAAAAGTCATCTTTTTACACACTGCCTGGAGATGTATTTTTGAATAAAAAACATATACTTTCTTATCTTTGTGATCTTAAATACTTCCTTGATGATCATGTTTAGACTTGCCTTTCTTGACCAAAATTTGTGCACTTATCCTTTTGTCCCTTTAATTCTTCTCTATAACCATAATTTCACAGCTGTCAACAACTCTTACTTGACCTGCTCTTCCTCTCTGGTCTCAAATACTTACTATTCAGATTTTTAAGTAAAAATACCTCCTTCAAGAAGATTTACCTATTCCCTGTAGACTGGGTGAGAGATCATTCCATAAATTCCCAAACTGAACTTATTTCTCAAGTTGAAGTAATTACACTGTTTAAAGTGTCCATTTATTTAACATCTTCTCATTAGTACACAAAGTCCTTATGGGAAAAGACAGTTCCTTGTTCATCACTAAAACTTCAGTTACATGATGGTAAATAACTGCTGCAAAGAGAAAAAATAATTAAAAGCTAGTCTAAAATGAATCATCCAAATTATTTCAAGTAACCCTAACCCTAGAATATTTTCCAGTTGACAGGAGAATATGTTGAACATAAGGGCAAGGATCTACATTTAAAGATATAATGTCTGAGAACTCAGTGGTAAAGCCTGTGCCTGGCATGTGTGAGGCCCTGGGTTCCATCCCCAAAATGAGAGAGAAGTGGGGAGGAGGAAGGAAAGGAGGGAGATAATAATGTCTTCTCTTAATTCAGGTTGTTGTATTTCTGTTTTAGAATTTCTATTTGATTCTTTAAGTTTCCAGTTAACTGCTAAAAGTTGCAATGCTGCTTATATTTCTTTGTGCATATTAATCACGATTATTTTATTGTCATTTTCTGAACAACTCAATTTATAGGATCCCCTGTGATTTCTTTTCAATTATCTGTTGTTTGTTATGGTTTAGAATCATGTTATATTATATCTCAGTGTGTCTGGTTAGTTTTGATTGCATGGTAGATATTGTATATATTATCAGGTTCAGGATTATATTATTTTCCTCCATACAGAATGTGCTCTGCATTTGCTGGGGGTTGGGGCATGGAATCATTCTAGAAGAACTACAGTCCAATGCGGTCACTGGGATGATCTAAAACTGAAGTAGTCTCTGTTAAATCATTCCTCCTTTTGGATCACCTTTATTCTTGGTAGGCAGCCTCTTTGTCTCAACCCACAGAAAGCATGTTCAGGAGCATACACCACTTGGTAGCACTTGACTTGAACCTCTGTTCTTAGCAGATGAGGTTGCCAAAATTTTTCAACTTCTCAGATTGTCATCGTCCTCCAAAAATGAATAGCTGCTTCCAGATTAAAAAGAACCTCTGTTTAATGCTGTGCTCTTGTCCCTGGGTCTCTATCCTCCAATATATCATTATCCAGTATTTTTTTTTTACTGTCTTGGTGTCCTTTGATGTCTTCATGCAGATTCATCTACATCAGTATCACTCAAGGTCTGGGCCTAGATCTCTATTAATCCCACTTTCCCACTTGTTCATAGTCAGAAAATTAGTCTGGTTAGTACATTCACCATTGCAGAAATAGAAATCTCTAATCTAAGGATTCTTTGGGAATCCTACAAGAATTGAGTTGACCTCTTCTCTTCAGATTATCTTTATATTTATTTTATCAGATATTTTAGAATCAGCATACATTTTCATCTTAACATCTCAGCTTGTTGCTTTCTGGACCAGATAGAGGGTATAAATTTGAAATCCAAGCATATTTAAGTTTGTAACCTTAATTACAAATTCTCAGGATTTTTTTTCTCAACCAGAGCCTAAGGAGAAATATAGAAAAGCCTTGTGCTGCTGACAGTGAGGGATTAATTCCTGGTGTTATTCAGATTTTGTTTTTTCCATAGATCCAACTAAGCAAGTCCTTTTCCTGTCTCTACAGAAGATGTTAAAAATTAATACCCTTAGTTATCAAATTGGAATCTGTCCAGAATAGCTCAAGCATCAGTCAGGCATTTAAACACCAGATTCAAATCCCCCTTTTACTTTAGCCTACAGATTTCCCTTAATTTCTTGAATGTTCAAGTGGTCATTTGAAAAGAGATTTGATACATTTTATATAGCATGTGTTCATATTTTATAATAGAAGCTTTTCCATATTAATTTATATGTTGCTGGAATTAGGCATCTACTGAAAAATTTTATGTACACTATTGCTTTTGGAATAAAATAGCAGTTTGCTGTTAATATGAATAGCAGCTATGAAGACCCAAAAAAATCACAAGAATCATAAGACAACTG
This sequence comes from Sciurus vulgaris, assembly GCF_902686455.1. NCBI lineage: Eukaryota > Metazoa > Chordata > Mammalia > Rodentia > Sciuridae > Sciurus > Sciurus vulgaris. Next base: position 93,255,128 of record NC_136467.1, on the reverse strand, counting down.
AAATATGAGAATATGAGTTGACGTACATTCAAAGAGGAATGATATCAAGAACTTGTCAGTAATCAGAGAATCCTTAGACTCTAGATTAATGGGTAAAACATGAAGTATGTGAAAATTAGATTGAACACAACTCTTACCTTTCATTGCTACAGAGTCTGAGGGTTTTATCAATTCAGACACACAATGGTCACTCCTTACTCTGTGGGAACTTCTCTCTGAGAACTGTACATGCTTCTACCCTGACACACTAATCCTGTCACTTCTCACAGCTGCCCAAGCAGCATAAGTACTATTATTCTCCATCCTCTTAGTGATACAGCATTCAGGGCTGTACTAAAGCTTCAACAAAATCAGTGCAGGGGACAAGGGAGGAGACTTATTCTTCTGAATCTCAGAGTAAAAACTTGGTATTAGAGATGAAATCTGAGAGTGTCCTGGATACAATTTACTTTGTCAATGGTGGTGTTTTTATGAACTCCTTTTGGTCTAAGAAGAAGTACAAATTGCATTTTATTATATAGTAATAGAATTTTTTTCCACAGAGATAACCAGGCACTGGAACCTGGAAAATGTCTCTGCCTAGCCAGTAAAGGCATTTAATACCAATGCTTCAAGGTCATGAGAATTTATTAGGGTGTATTCACATCTAAACTGCATAGTTTCAAACTGAGAAGATGTCTCTTCATTTTGAGTTTAACGTTAATGTGCATGAGAGCGAATTCACATTTTGTCTATTGCCAAACATGAATTTTACACAGAAACACTCTACTTTAAGAGGAATAAAGCATTAGCAGCAGCACAGAAAAAAAAAAAAAATCTGCAACAGAAAGGGAGAATTTCCCAAAAGATTGAGAAATTTCACAATTTTACAAAAGCAGTTTTTTAGGAAAACATCTAGTTTGCATAATGACAAGACAGATATCAAATATTGTGAATAACATAAAACATGAAATTACAGATAATATTAAAATACAGTGGACTGAGTGTCTCAGGGTGCAGATGTAAAAAGAAATTTCAATGAAGATTAAAATGAGTTGGGTGTGGTGGTGCACACCTGTAATCCAGGCAGCTCCAAAGGCTGAGGCAGGAAGATTGAGAGTTCAAAGTCGACCAGCCTCAGCAATTTAGCATGGCCCTGTCTCTAAATAAAAATATAAAAAAGGGCTCAAGATGTGGCTGAGTGCCCCTTAGTTCAATTCCTGGCACCAAAATTAAAAAAAAAAAAAATTAAAATGAGGAGAAGCTAATACAGAATATTGGAATTGTCTTCCCGGTAAAATTAGTCTGTTAAAAGGAGAAGAGTGTGTTAAAAAAAAATGAAACCACTGCCTACCAATTCAGAGAAAATAAAATATAAATAAAAGTGAAGATGATGATAAGTAAGTAGGGCAGAGAAATGTAGACTCAATCCATGAATTATAGGTGCTATTGAAGAAGAAATGAGAAAAATGGAGCAAAATAAATGACCCTTAGTACAATAATAATTAATGGTAATAATTATTAATGCTTTCTTAAATTATTCTTATACTTTTCCTAAGAAAGTCAGTTTTCAGATCTTACTAATCAGGATATTACAGGAAAATAAGATTAACCCATGCATAAGCTAGTCTGGTAATAGATTTTCATTTTTTAAAAAATTTAAACATAAATATAAATTTTTAAAACAGATAAATGAAGAAATTCTATCTCAGAAAAAATAAAGGAACAAAACAGTTCACTAATAAGAAAAAATAAAAGAAAACAAAAACATATATCATGTATATTAATTTACTAGTGCCTTACTATTTTCCAGGCAATTTACATCTAATATCATTTAATACTTAGAAGAACTCCATGAAGCAGGTGTTTTTGTTCCCCTTGTGCACAAGGTGTAACTGATTGCCCACCTTTACACCAGCAACAAATGATCAAGACAACATTTTAAACTAAACCAGCAGTTCCAGAAACTGCACTTAAGCCACTGTGGCATATAATTTGAAATAATTTTTTAATATGTTGAAAGTCTTCAAGATGTTATTATTAATAAATATCGGATAAGTGTTGATTTAAAAGAAAATACAACTGGTTTTAATTTCCAGTTAAAGAACTCTCACATTGAGATTTAAAACTACATAAGTTTATGTTTCTATTTTGGTCATAACTATTTTTGCTTTTAGTAACAAAACTTAGTTCAATATATGAAATACATGGGCATACATTATGGCAAAATAAAAGTAGTGTGACCAGATTCAGATGTAATAATAAGATCCAGCCATCCAAAATATGCCTAGAAGTGTAGCTCTTCACCCTTATCTTTGTTTTCTAGTGCTGACTTCATTCATAGGAAAACTCTCTCTATATGGGGACCAATATGTGCAAGTTATAGATATAGGCTTAAAATTTCTCAATAATGAATAATTCATAAAGAAATGACTTTTTGATTGGCTAAACTAGGGTAGCAAATCCTTTCTGAATCAATGACCACAGTCAGATGTGTGGGATTACAGATGCACTCCTATAGCAATAAAGATAGTGTAAGAAATAAAGAGCAACCAACAGGTGAAGGAAAGGATGTTCACACAAGAAAGAGATGAGGGCAGTGATGAACAGTGATAAAATGTCCACTGCCACTGCTCACAACAGCATCAAAACAATATATATTTTTTAAAGGAAAAAGATGAGCAAAATATCTAAAGATGAAATTACAGTACTAACATTAGAATTTTAAATAAAAAGCACTAATGTAGCAAAATATTTACACTAATGATGTTAAATATATAATGAAAATATGATAAATATAGACCTTTATGAATTAAATATTATAGCAAGAAAATATAAATAGAAAATTATTTAAAATGATAAATTGAGAAAAAGGCAATTTGAATATAAAGAGCTAATAAAACAGCAATCATTCTATGATAAATCTAGTAAAAATATGAAGGACTGAACAACATAATCAATAAGGAAAATGTTGATATATTTTTTAACTTCTTATTCTAACACCCAAAATTTCCTTTTTAATTTTCCAAAAATATATGTTCAGAAATTGGTTATAAACAGGAACATATAGATAAAAGTTCTCTAAATTTTCAAAACATTAATCATATTGACTAGAAATACATGTCAATAATAAGTATTTACTTTAATAAATTCAAAATATTTGAAATTTTAAAAATCCTTCTAAACTAATTGTTGGGCCAGATTTTTTAAAAAAAATTAAACTCTTTAGCCCTCTTTCTAGGATTCTATGTGATGAAAAGTGGTAAAATTAATATAATGTTAATGAGATCTATTATTTTTAAACTAAGAGGAACTTCATGCATAAAATACTGACCAATTCAATGATGAAAAACAATTGCCTTGAATTTAATCAAATCTACTTCAATCAACTTAACTGTGTGCTTGCAAAGCTTTACCTCAGTTTCATTCCATATCAGGTCTTCAATATATAGTATGAAGTATGAAGTAATGTACTTCATCATTTGTCTATCAAGGAGATTGATGTTGATTAAAAAGTACTATATATAACTATGGTATAGAGAATAAAGTTTGGCTAAAAACCCTCATTCAATATGACTATAATTCTACTTGTATTTTATAGTAATAATTAGCATGAGGATAATGGAAAAATTTATAACTAGGGTGATCTTCAAATTTAACATATTTCTATTAAAATCTTTACTCTCAGATACTTATTCTATTTTTCTGAGATATATCTATGTTCCTGAATACAATTAATTTCCTAAATGAGCTTGGCAAACCCTGTTACTACTAGAGGGCAGTAAAGTCTTGTTACATGCCCAGGAGATCACCAGTACAATTAACCCCTTGCAAAACCACATGGTTTATTGCATGGTGCAACTTTCAGCTTTATTTTCTGCCAAATAATAAAGTCTATCTGAGCAATTTGGTTCTAATATTTACACTTTAAACACAACCCAATCATCGATCCAGCTCAGTCAATAAACACTGATTAGCAAGGCAACCACTGTAATTAGGTTACAAATCTGTTAAAGTGGTATATTCCTTTGTAAGTAGCAGATAGTAACACTTTTTCTATAAAATTTCCTACTCAAGTTGTTTAGGGTTTTTCTTTAAAACGATCATTGAAAGTTATTGCCTCATATAAAATATGACAAATATTTACTATAAAATCATGTATCCAGCAGACTTTTCGATATTTAATTATCTATGGGAAATACCCAAAGTAGAATATTAGTACTACTGAGAACATACGTAAAAATAATTCAGTTACCTAGCAACACTTCAAAAAACTAGAGAAGAAACTTTGCATACTGTTCAGTCATTTTTTTAAAAAGCCTTATTCCTGTCCTGCAGCGTATTAGATCAGCGCGCCTTGTGAACAGGATTTTAACAGTCAGGAGATGTGACTGTGTTTAAGATTCCTTTTTCCAGTCACTAGTTCATTGTCAGCAGCAGCTACAGAGCAGCTTTATGTGCATTCAGAGACCGCCAGGAAATTAGTTCTGCATGACTGAGTCAGCACTGTAGCCCAGAGAACGAGGATCACCCATTTCCTTAAGCAATTGTTTATTCCTCGTTGTGATAACAATATTAAATATTATAATCCCAGTGTAAAATAATGGTCATGCCTATTATACTTCATGTAAAACTTGCCACCCCTAAAAGAATAAGTCATCCAATAGATTTCACACTAAGTTTAAATGTTACTTGCAAGGCATTTGTTCACTTTTTGTTGCCTTCCAAAGTGCTTGATAACTGTTGGTAGTTTATTTAGTGTCTTAGAATCTTCTAAACTACATGAGGCAGTGAAACACAATGTCAGTGAAAGGAATTCAAGGAAAATGAACACTTAAAACAAGCAACAGCTAAAATTAAACTGATCTTTAAAATTAAGATGAATGTTTTTGTTTCTATGGTTTTCAGATGAAAAAAATAGCAATGGCATTAAGATTTTCCTATCTGGACTAATTAGTCAGTAAGCTATATCCCACAGTAAATTAATACTGGTCCCCTGTGCTTCACTACTGCCCCATTTCTGTCCACACTCTACTCTCATACTACCATTCCCCAAAACATTTTTCATTTTTATTCTTTCTTTTAAAAAATGAAATGTTCCTAAACTCAGAATTATATACTAGGAATTGCGTTATAATTAAATTTAAGTTGTTTATTTAAATAATGTTCCTGCATAGTCTTTAATATTGAGAGTGATAGTTTTCTCCATTACTGCAGAGTATATACATGTAGATATAAATCTGCGAATAGTCTGTTAGATGCTTTGACATATTTCTGAATAATATATCAAAATATGATAAAAATAGAATCTCAAAATATGTTACATGTATATGAGCACATCTGCACACAAATATCTTATTGTTATACTTTGGATATGAGGTGTCCCACAAAAGCTCATGTATGAGACAGTGCAAGAAAGTTCAGAGGAGAAATGATTTGGTTGTAAAACTCTTAACCCGATCAGTAACTTAATCCTCTGATAGTGATTAACTAGTGGTAGGGTGTGGCTTGAGGAGATTGGAATTAAGGCATGACTTTGGGGTATGTATTTTGTACCTGGTGAGTGGAGTCTCTCTCTGCTTCCTGATCCCTGTGATGTAAGCTACTTCCCTACACCACCCTCTCCTGCCATGATGTTCTGACTCACCTCCAGCCCTGAAGAAGAGCCAGCCTTCTATGGACAAAGACCTCTGAAACCATGAGCCCTCAAATAAACTTTTCCTACTTTAAAAGTGTTCTGGTCAGATCATTTAGTCACAGTAATGAAAAAGTTGACTAAAACACTTACCTAAATTTCAAGATATAATTAAAGCCTAAGAGATTGTGAGTAGAGAGGGTTCTAGATATTTTAAGACTAGATTGCTATTTCGTATTTTGTTTTCTATATATCCCTATCTAAATCTATATTATCTGTATATCTATTTTTATCTTTAGATACAAACGCTTCTTTATAGAGTTTGTATAGTTCCAAATTCTTTATAGAGTTTGCAAAGTTTCTACAGTCACTTTTTAGACATGGCAAATTGATGAAAATATAATCTAGAAAATTCAATTCAAGAAGCATTTACTCTATGGCTGGAACTTTGCTATTTTCAATGGTAAATACAGAAACTGATGACATCACACTTATTCTAAATGTGTACCTTAATCAATATAAAAGTTACAGTTTACTGTTGTAAGTTTTGGTTGAAAAAATGTAAGAACATGACAAGCAAAATAATTTGCAAAATTTTTAATAGCTTGGGTAATCGAAATTTTTCATCATCATATTTTTCAAATTGAACAAATTCCAATTTGTGATGGAATGATGAGTTTCCTAATTCAAGGAAATTAAGAGATGTAATCTATGGATAATGCCTAATCAAGGCAAAATAACTAGCAAAAATATGAGGAATCTTATTTACTATGAACTGTTTGTTGACTCTAATGTCAAAACTGAAGTAGTTGTGGAAATAAATGTTAATTACCATGTTAGCCAAGGAGGAAAGCAAATTGTTCCTATTAAGATTATTTCGCTTATTAATTTAAGTGTAATAATGACAAAATAGCATGAAGTAATTTTGTATCAATTACGAACTAAGATACTGGAGGAGGTTAGTATGTAACAATCAAAATCAGATAAGGAAAACAGGGTTCAGAAAAGAAGAAAGCTGAAATACAGTAGGGTTTTGCAACTTTGCTACATTTGAAATTGCTGAGTTCCAGTTCTAGTTCTTTTTTTTTTTTTTTTTTTATTGTAAACTAATGGGATACATGTTGTTTCTCTGTTTGTACATGGCGCAAAGGCATACCATTTGTGTAATCATAAATTTACATAGAGTAATGTTGTTCGATTCATTCTGTTATTTTTTCCTTTCCCCCCACCACTCCCACCACGCTTTACCCTCTATACAGTGCTTCCTTCTTCCATACTTGCCCCCCTCCCTAACCCTAACTCTAATCCTAACACTAACCCTTCCCTCCCCCCCATTATGTGTCATCCTTCACTTATTAGCGATATCATTTGTCCTTTGGCTTTTTGAGATTGCCTTATCTCACTTAGCATGATATTCTCCAATTTCATCCATTTGCCTGCAAAGGCCATAATTTTATCATTCTTTATGGCTGAGTAATATTCCATTGTATATATATACCACAGTTTCTTTATCCACTCATCAATTGAAGGGCATCTAGGTTCACAGTCTGGCTATTGTGAATTGAGCAGCTATGAACATTGATGTGGCTGTATCTCTGTAGTATGCAGATTTTAAGTCCTTTGGGTATAGGCCAAGGAGTGGGATAGCTGGGTCAAATGGAGGGTCCATTCCGAGTTTTCTAAGGAATCTCCACACTGCTTTCCAGAGTGGCTGCACTAATTTGCAGCCCCTCCAGCAATGTATGAGTGTACCTTTCTCCCCACATCCTCGCCAACACCTGTTGTTGCTCGTTTTCTTGATAATCGCCATTCTAATTGGGGTGAGATGGAATCTTAGGGTGGTTTTGATTTGCATTTCTCTTATTACTAGAGATGTTGAACATTTTTCCATATGTTTGTTGATTGCTTGTAGATCTTCTTCTGTGAAGTGTCTATTCATTCATTTCCTTAGCCCATTTGTCCACTGGATTATTTGAATTCTTGGAGTAGAGTTTTTTGAGTTCTTTATAGATTCTGGAGATTAGTGCTCTATCTGAAGTATGATTGGCAAAGATTTTCTCCCACTCCGTAGGCTCTTTCTTCGCATTGCTGATAGTTTCCTTTGCTGACAGAAAGCTTTTTAGTTTGAATCTATCCCAGTGGTTGATTCTAGCTTTTATTTCTTGTGCTATGGGAGTCCTGTTAAGGAAGTCTGATCCTAGACCAACAAAGTGAAGATTTGGACCTACTTTTTCTTCTATAATCTGCAGGGTCTCTGGTCTGATTCCGAGGTCCTTAATCCATTTTGAATTTAGTTTCGTGCATGGTGAGAGATATGGGTTTAGTTTCATTCTGTTGCATATGGATTTCCAATTCTCCCAGCACCATTTGTTGAAGAGGCTATCTTTTCTCCATTGCATATTTTTGGCACCTTTGTCTAGTATGAGAAAATTGTATTTATTTGGGTTTGTGTCCGTGTCCTGTATTCTGTACCATTGATCTACCTTTCTATTTTGGTACCAATACCATGCCGTTTTTGTTACTATTGCTTTGTAGTAGAGTTGAAGATCTGGTATTGCAATACCCCCTGTTTCACTCTTCCTGCTAAGGATTGCTTTAGCTATTCTGGGTTTCTTATTCTTCCAGATGAATTTCATAATTGCTTGCTCTATTTCTGTAAGGTACTTCATTGGGATTTTAATTGGAATTGCATTGAATTTGTATAGCACTTTAGGTAGTATGGCCATTTTGACAATATTAATTCTTCCTATCCAAGAACATGGAAGATCTTTCCATCTTCTAAGGTGTTCTTTAATTTCTTTCTTTAGTGTTGTATAGTTCTCATTGTAGAGGTCTTTCACCTCTTTGGTGAGATTGATTCCCAAGTGTTTTATTTTTTTCGAGGCTATTTTGAATGGGGTAGTTTTCCTAATTTCTCTTTCTGAAGATTCATCTCTTATGTATAAAAATGCGTTGGATTTATGGGCATTGATCTTGTAACCTGCTCCTTTACTGAATTCACTTATGAGTTCTAAGAGTTTTCTGGTGGAATTTCCAGGTTCCTCTAAATATATAATCATGTCATCAGCGAACAGGGATAGTTTGAGTTCTTCTTTTCCAATTGGTATTCCTTTGATTTCTTTGGCTTGTCTAATTGCTCTGGCCAGAGTCTCAAGAACGATGTTGAATAGAAGTGGTGAAAGAGGGCATCCCTGCCTTGTTCCAGTTTTTAGGGGGAATGCTTTCAGTTTTTCACCATTTAGAATGATATTAGTCCATGGGCTTAGCATAAATGGCCTTTACAATGTTAAGGAATGTTCCCACTATCTCTATTTTTTCTAGTGTTTTGAGCATGAAGGGGTGCTGTATTTTATCAAATGCTTTTTCTGCATCTATTGAAATAATCATGTGATTCTTGACCTTAAGTCTATTAATATGGTGAATTACGTTTATTCATTTCCTGATGTTGAACCAACCTTGCATACCTGGGATGAAGCCCACTTGATCATGGTGCACTATCTTTTTAATATGTTTTTGTATGCGATTTGCTAAAATTTTGTTGAGAATTTTTGCGTCGATGTTCATTAAGGATATTAGTCTGAAATTTTCTTTCCTTGATTAGTCTCTGTCTGGTTTAGGTATCAGTGTGATATTGGTTTCATAGAATGAGTTTGGGAGGGTTCCCTCCTCTTCTATTTTATGGAATACTTTGAGAAGTATTGGAATGAGCTCTTCTTTAAAGGTTTTGTAGAACTCGGCTGAGAACCCATCTGGTCCCGGACTTTTCTTTGTTGGTAGGCTTTTGATGACTTCTTCTATTTCAGTACTTGAAATTGGTCTATTTAAATTGTTTATGTCCTCCTCATTCAGTTTAGGCAATTCATATGTCTCTAGAAACCTGTTGATGTCTTCAAAATTTTCGATTTTGTTGGAGTATAGATTTTCAAAATAGCTTCTAATTATGTTTTGTATTTCAATCCTGTCTGTTGTGATATTTCCTTCTTCATTCCGAATTTTAGTGATTTGGGTTTTCTCTCGTCTTCTCTTTGTTAGTGTGGCTAAAGGTTTATTGATTTTGTTTATGTTTTCGAAGGAACCAGCTATTTATTTTGTCAATTTTTTGTATTGTTTCTTTTGTTTCAATTTCATTGATTTCAGCTCTGAGTTTAACTATTTCCTGTCTTCTACTACTTTTGGTGTTGTTCTGTTCTTCTTTTTCTAGGGCTTTGAGCTGTAGTGTTAGGTCGTTTATTTGTTGAGTTTTACTTCTTTTATTAAATGCGCTCCATGAAATAAATTTCCCTCTAAGTACTGCTTTCATAGTGTCCCAGAGATTTTGATATGATGTTTCTTTGTTCTCATTTACCTCTAAGAATTTTTTAATTTCCTTCCTAATATCTTCTGTTATCCATTCATCATATAATAGCATATTGTTTAATCTCCAGATGTTGGAATAGTTTCTGTGTTTTACTCTTTCATTTATTTCTAACTTCAATCCATTATGATCTGATAGAATACATGCTAGTGTCTCTATCTTCTTGTATTTGCTAACATTAGCTTTGTGGCATAATATATGGTCTATTTTAGAGAAGGATCCATGTGCTGCTGAGAAGAAAGTGTATTCGCTCTTGGTTGGATGGTATATTCTATAAATGTCCGTTAAGTCTAAATTATTGATTGTTATTGAGATCTACGGTTTCTTTGTTCAATTTTTGTCTGGAAGATCTGTCCAGTGGTGAGAGAGGAGTGTTAAAATCACCTAGTATTATTGTGTTATGGTCTATTTGGTTTCTGAAATTGAGAAGGATTTGTTTGACATACATGGATGAGCCACTGTTTGGGGCATAGATGTTTATGATTGTTATATCTTGCTGATTTATGCTTCCCTTAAGCAGTATGAAATGACCTTCTTTATCCCTTCTGACTAACTTTGGCTTGAAGTCCACATTATCGGAAATGAGGATGGATACTCCAGCTTTTTTGCTGAGTCCATGTGCATGGTATGTTTTCCCCATCCTTTCACCTTTAGTCTATGGGTATCTTTTTCTATGAGGTGAGTCTCTTGCAGGCAACATATTGTTGGATCTTTCTTTTTAATCCAATCTGCCAGTCTATGTCTTTTGATTGATGAATTCAGGCCATTAACATTCAGGGTTATTATAGAGATATGATTTGGTTTCCCGGTCATTTGGTTCATTTTTTAAATTTTATTTATTTATTTGTTTGACACAACTTGTTTCCTCCTTTATTTGACAATTCCTTTAGGGTAATTCCTCCCTTTGCTGATTTGCTTCTTTGTTTTTCATCTCTTCCTCATGGAATATTTTGCTGAGAATGTTCTGTAATGCTGGCTTTCTTTTTGTAAATTCTTTTAGCTTTTGTATATCATGGAAGGATTTTATTTCGTCGTCAAATTTGAAGGTAAGTTTTGCTGGGTATAAGATTCTTGGTTGGCATCCATTTTCTTTCAGGGCTTGAAAAATGTTGTTCCAGGCCCTTCTAGCTTTCAGGGTCTGGATTGAAAAATCTGCTGATATCCGTATTGGTTTTCCCCTGAATGTAATTTGGTTCTTTTCTCTCACAGCCTTTAAAATTCTGTCTTTATTTTGTGTGTTAGGTATTTTCATTATAATGTGCCTTGGTGTGGGTCTGTTGTAATTCTGCATATTTGGAGTCCTATAAGCCTCTTGAAATTGATTTTCCATTTCATTCTTCAGATTTGGGAAATTTTCTGATATTATTTCATTGAATAAATTGCTCATTCCTTTGGCTTGTTTCTCTAGGCCTTCCTCAATCCCAATAATTCTTAAATTTGGCCTTTTCATGATATCCCATAGTTCTTGTAGATTCTGTTCATGATTTCTTACCATCTTCTCTGTTTGTTCAACTTTGTTTTCAAGGTTAAATATTTTGTATTCAATGTCTGAGGTTATGTCTTCCAGGTGTTCTATCCTACTGGATATGCTTTCTATGGAGTTCTTAATTTGGTTTATTGTTTCCTTCATATCAAGGATTTCTGTTTGTTTTTTTTTCAATATCTCTAACTCTTTATTGAAATGATCTTTTGCTTCCTGTATTTGCTCTTTTAACTGTCGATTGGTGCGATCATTCAATGCTTGCATTTGCTCTTTCATCTCATCGTTTGCTTCTCTGATCATTTTAATTATGTACATTCTGAACTCCTTTTCTGTCATTTCTTCTGCCATGCTGTCACTGGGTTTTATTGATGTAACATCTAGATTTGTTTGCAGCATTTTCTTTCCTTGTTTTCTCATATTGTTCAGGTATCAGTGGACCGCTGAGATATTGCAGATTTCCTCTATTGACTTACAATGTCCCTGAAGATTTCTATATATATCCCCCCTTAGCCTTCAGTAGGCTGAAGTCTTGGAGGAAGTTGATAATGCGGTGCTCCACAAGGAAGCTGCCTCTCTAGGAGTGGTGGCCTTCAGGTGGGGTATAATCCCTGCTAGTGGGCAGAGGTGCCTCCACTTTTTGACCAATGGTCATCCAAAGGGGACCTAGGCTGTGGGCTGAGGCAAGGCCTGTTTCGGCCTGAGTCTCTAGTTTTACCGTCCTTGTGGGAAAACCTCACCCGGCAGGGAAGACTCACCTGGTGGGGAGGTCTCGCTGGTCAGTTCCCTCCTAGAGGTTCCCCTCAATTTACAGCTACCTCCTGGGCTGGGCTGCCTTCCTCTACAAAGTTCCCAGGGGCCCGGCCCTACCTCCTGGGCCTGGGAGCCTCACCCTTCGCAGATGAATCTCCTTAGGCTGTCCCTCCTCAAAGAATCTGCCCGCAGGCCTGGAACCTTCGCTCCGCCCTAAGCCTGTCTCTGTGCAGCTCTTCCACCCAGAAGCCTCCTAGATCCTAGGACCCTGCTCTGCACCTAATCGCCTGGCTATGCGGCCCCTCCTCTGAGCAGCCACCTAGGGCCCCGTACAATCGCTCTGAGACCCAGAGACCCACCACACGCCTCTTCCTCCAGACAGCCACCCAGAATTCTGGTGCGGTCACTAGGAGTCCAAGAAACTCACTGTGTGCCTCACCTCCCACCAACCACCTGTAGCCCTGGGCAATCAATCACTCCGAGTCGAAGTGACCCTCCCCGTTCCTCCTCCTTCTCCAGATAACCCCCCGAGTGTTCAGGAGCAGTCGCTCTGAGTGGCTCTGAATCCACGTGACCCGCAGCACGGGTCCTCTGGGCAACCGCCCGGAGCTCTGGTGCGGCCACTCAAGACCAAGCGACCCACCATGCTTCTCCTCCAGGCAGCCCCCCTGTGTTCAGGAGCTGTCACTTTAAGTCCAAACAACTCACCACTCGCCTTCTCCTCTGAGCAGCCGCCTGGAGCGCTAATGCAGTCACTGCGAGTCCACACGCCCCGCCGCGCTCCTCCTCCTCCTCCTCCTACTCCTCCGGGCAGGCCCCGGGGTTCAGAAGTGGTCTGAGTCCAAACAGCTTGCCGTGCGGCTTCTCCTCTGGCAACCGCCAGTAGCTCTGGTGTAGTCACCCCGAATCCAAGTGGCCCTGCTCCTCCTCCTCCTCGTCCTCAGGGCCGGCCCCGGTGTTCAGAAGCGTCGTTCTGAGTCCAAACAGCTCGCCAAGCGGCTTCTCCTCTGGCAACCGCCTGTAGCTCTGGTGCAGTCACTTCGAATCCAAGTGGCCACGCTCCTCTCCTCCTCCTCAGGGCAGGCCCCGGTGTCCTGAGTCCACACAGCTCTCCTCGCCACTCCTCCCCTGGGCAGCCGCCGGAGCCCCAGTGGTTGCTCCGAGTGGCAGTTCTAGTTCTTGATCCATGTTTTGGAGGATCTTTAAAGGATTTTCCTAAGTTGATCAGAAAAAAGAAAGTGAAGTTAAATTTTAAATATCTAAAAGGCATCACAATTCACTTGTAGATATTTTTTAATTTTTCAAAAATATTAACATTACAACATCACAAAGGATGTGATTTAGAAAAACAACCGATAGGGTAAATTACTCAGATATTTGTTAACAGTATCCAACTGTGCAAGCAGAAAATTTTACCATAATCACCATTGCATATTTTACCAAGAATAATTTCATATATACAAAGCTGTTATGGAAGGTAGGGAGGAAATACTGATCTTCTTCAACTCCTAGCACACAAAAAGTTGAAATGACAAATACCAAGGCTGATATAGAAGTTTTGTCTTGCACAAGTACAATTGTATGAGGTAATGATTGTAGACTGAAATCTGTCTGCCCTTTGCTTTTGAATATCTGGGGCTCAGCATGGGGCTCTGTAGGTATGGTAAGAAGAGACACCTCTTATACATAAATAATTTATTCACCTCTCTGAAGAGTCCATGGAGACCCTAACCTTAACTTGTCAGTGAAATATTTTGTTTGTTTGCACTTTCATGATCTTATTTTGTCATTTATATGATAGAAATAGTAGGCCTTTTCTTCTAAGATACATCTTCACAGGTGTTGGCAGGCATTTAAAATGAGAGAAAGCATTAATATCTAAGATTGCTCATAATTTGCTCCAATATTTTATTTCTCCTTGAAATTTTTTAACAAATTGTTAAAATTTCCACTTATAAATCCATGTTTAACACAATGATTGATATTTTAAAGAGAAACAATCTTTCCAATAAGTTCTTTTTCATATTCTTTAACAATATAAAAATAAATATTTGGATTTTGTCTTATTGTAAAACTAATGGTTTTAACAATAAAATTCAAAGAATATTTCAATATGTCAATCTGAATTTTAAAGGAGAGTGAGAGAAAGAGAAAGTTTCCAAAGAACAATGAAATTTATTTGAGAATAGCAGAGCAATGCAATGGAACTACACATACCACTGTAAGCCATGAGTATATTCCAAAATACTGAGGTGAGAAAAGTTTTTAAAGACAAAAAAGAAAAGAATTGCATCAGGTTTTGGGGAACAATAATCTTTGGCCATAATGATTAATAACAAGAATTGTGTCACTTTTAAGTTTGAACTAATTGTTGCTGGGCAAATGTCCTTGAAGTTGTTTTTATATAAGGATACAGTGTCCTCTATGCAAGCTGTGTGTTTTAAATATTTACTTTCTTCACTACTTTTCATCTGTACGTATTCATTCCCTTACAGTGACTCCATTTTGATTCTGACAGATATCATGTTCTTTCACAGCATCTATACTTTCAGTGGAAGAATTGTAAGTTACAAGAGAAGCCTATTCCTGATATAAGGGAAAATTACAGAAAATCTTATATTACAGAAATTAATTAGCTTTCATTTGTGATTCCAGAACCAGGCAGCAGGCCAGACAAAAAATGATTCAGGATGATGTCCCCACCACACATCCAGATTATATTTATAGCAAGAGAAAACAAAATGACATAGAAAAAACTGGAAGTAAGGTGCAAAGATAGTGCAATTGTTTAAAGCTTGGTATTTGCCTTACTTGAATCTGATTTTAACAATTGATTGCCTATGGTTGAGTGAAACTCTGCTGCTGTGATTGAGCCTTGTCTACTTGTTACAAGAATAGGTTATTATCTATTTACATGAAAAGAATTATGGAAAAAGAAGAAATATACTAATTAATAATAGTGCATTATTATATATCACCAGCCAGTTGAAAATTTGAATACAAGGCAATATTCTAATTATTCAATATTTAAACATTGTAAAGCCTCTAAGGTCATTAGAAATTGCAACCCTACAAGGCAATCTCTACAAGGCAACTATGCAACAGGACTTGCAAATATATATTAACTTTCTAAAAACACAATCCCAATGATAAAATTTTCAGCTCAGAGTAAGGTCAAGATGGCAGAGAAGATGTAGATCAAGACCAGGAAAGAAGACAAACTGCTTCTCTTTGAGGTCATTAAAAAACGATAGAAAGAAATACCTCTGGGATTTAATAGTGGACTCTCAGAAAAGCCTAGGAACACAGGATTCAATAGAATAAAATGCTAAAAGAAAAAGAAAAAAGAAAGAAAGAAAAGAAAAAGAAAAAAAACCCACTGCCAGCACTGGCAACTACCAATGTGGCTTCACTACAGGTAGTCAGACAGACTAAGGGAGCCACATTTCCTGTGGCACCAAGGCATGTCTTGAAGTGGAGAGGACAGTGATCAGGGACATTGTTGAGCTAGTCCTGTGGGTGAGCCGTACTTTTCCTTCATGCGAGAGAGACACTGCACATCTCCCAGTGACCCAAGGAGAATAGCCCCCATCTTTTCCTGCTGTTCTTCAGTGGCTGGCTGGTGTGGGTTCAAACCCAGGCTTGCAGATCTGTGTAATTCCAGCTAAGTCTGAAAAACTGACCTGGCAAAGGCCTTCCACACAGCCCAGAGCGTGATTAGAAAACCAGGTGAAATTCTAGCATGGAGAGTGTTGTACCCGGGAATTTGAGACACAAAGACCTGACAAATGCTGGGGGTCTCTCAGAGAGAGGATGAGGGGAGATGGGGAATGGGGGTGGCATGGATGTGAATATGCACTTTAGGACTGAGCCCAGGTGGCTGAGATACAGGAGCTGTGGGAGGCAGTAGGGGGCGAAGGACTGGATCATCCATTGTTCCAGCTGATCACAGGGGAGATTCAGGCAGTACGAATGCCCAGTGCAGACAGAAGCAGCCAGGCTCTGAAGGTGTGCTGATTTAAGGGTTCACCAAACATCATTCAACAAAGCACTGAGGGTCTACCTAAACACTAACCCCACCTCTGGGAGCTTGGCCTCTGGAAATCCTTCGACAGAACTCTACAGTGACCCCTCATTGTGAGTGGAGTAGACAACAGCCACCATTCCACCTCACCTCAAACTTCTGAGAAGAGAAGCTGAGAAGGGGCAACAGTGACAAGCTCCACAAAGAGAAGAACTGACAACCTCCAACTACTACTGTTGGGCACAATACTTACCTCAAGAAAAAATAGGAAAAAAGACAACTGGGAACTGAGAACCAACATATAATATTATAGACACATTTTTAACCACCACAATGGAAACAGCCCCTTAATCTTCCAACAAGAAACCTTTTTCCTTGTTGTTAGTTTGTATGATGAATGGTCCATAGACATTTGAACATATACATATTTATTTCACTCTTCTTCTTTCAAGCATTTCTTGAGGGTAGTTATTTTTTTAACTCTGTCTTTTGAAGACTATGGATTTTGATCAGTATACCTTGGCTTTGTTTTATATAATTTTTGTCTGTTTCATATTTTTTCTCTTATTTCCCTTGATTCTCTTCCTTTTTTCACTTTTGCTAACAACTAAACTCTATTATTCTCTCTTTCACTCTTCTCTTAACCCTTTACTCCTCTCCTCCCTCTCAATTATTACATCCTACATCACTCTACATTCTCCCTCTTCACCTTTTTGAAATAACAAACCCTTTTGTAAACAAAATATCTCTACTGTTGGCAATTGTCTACCATACCATTTCTGTTTATAGTGCCAATTAGCATTGTAGATGTCAACAAAGGAACTAAGTATTTAGCTTAATGTTGAATATTGATTGCTGCCTCAACTTGCACAGCGGAACCCAAGAAACCAGTGAGAGGTGATGGGTAATTAAAGAAAACACACACAGAGATATTAGAAATCTGAATCAGATGGAACACTACTGCACCATGATGGATAAATAGTGACTAGAGCTGGCCCATAAGTTTATTATATATGGTTTCATGGTCAGAAGTTAAAGACTATGCAGGCACTGTTCTTTGTGCACTAAAAAGTTATAGGGCTAGAAACAATCTTGTAGCTATTTCACTGCTGCAAAGCTAGGAAATTACTGTGGCACCCAGGAATCCCATTGTCCAAAGTTTCTATTAAGAGGGCAGACTTGAAGTTTACAGCACTGGTGAAACACTGTAATTATCTTCTTATGCTCAGAATCTTTCTATCCCTGGGTGCTGGCATCTGAGGTCTAGATCAAGAAACTGAATGACTTTGTGGCTAGCACAAACCCTCCTATTGAACAGGGCATCACTATTCAACTGTACCATCTCAGTTGGCACCCTTGCACCTAGAGTATTCTCAGAGGGACATCACATCTGTCATAGGAGTTTCAAAACCCATAATTTGGTCACCAGTCCCAACAGATTGTATCAGTTATTGTTATTATTTGTGAGGTACCAGAAATCTTCAAGAACACTATAAATTCATAGGGTAGAAGCTCTGACACCTCAGATTCTTACTGATAAATGGGTAGACATAAAAACAATATGAAAAATCAAAGGAAAGAGCCATCCCAAACAATCAAAATACCTTATTAATAGAACCCAATAATATCACAGTGGAAAAAATGTCAGAGAAGGAATTTAGAAAGTTCAATGTTAACTTATCTGTGCAATAAAAGATGATGAAATCAGAGAGAAAAATCCAAGAAGTGAAAAAGCACATCAGTAAGGACATAGAAATCCTGAAAGAAAATCAATCAAAAATTTTTTAAATGAAGAAATCATTAAACCAAATTAAAAACTCAATAGAAAGCATTACCAGCAAACTAGACCACTTGGAAGATAGAGTTTCAGGCAATGAAGACAAAACATATAATCTGGAAAATAAAGTTGACCATGGAGAAAAGATGTTAAAAGAACATGAACAGAACTTTCAAGAAATTTGTTGAAATATCTTAATTTCAACAAATTTAAGATGACCAAATACTGAAGGTAAAAGTGTGGGAAAAATAATGTGAAATGACCAAATTTAAGATTTATCAGGATAGATGAAGGCTCAGAGGTACAAATCAAAGTAATTCACACTCTTTTCAATGGAATGATATCAGAAAATTTCTCAAACCTTCAGAACGAAATGGAAAATCAAATACAGTAGACTTATAGGACTCCAAGTAAAAAAAAAAAAAAAAAAAAATTACAATAGACCTACACAAAGCACAGCATTATGAAAATACCCAACATACAGAATAAGGATAAAATTTTAAGGGCTGCTAGTGAAAAATCACCTCATTTACAGGGAAATTAATCCAGATCTCAGCTGAGTTCTCAGTGCAGACCCTCAAAGCTAGGAGGTCTTGGAATAGCATATATCAAGCCCTGAAAGAAAATAGATGCCAACCAAGAATACTATATCTGGCAAAATTAAGCTTCAGATTTGATGATGAAATAAAAACCTTTCATGATCAACAAAAATTAAAAGAATTCACAACTAAAAAGTCTACAAAACATAATAAAATATTCATGAAGAAGAAATAAATAATTAAGTTGAAAAATAGCAAAGGAAGGAACTAAATTAGAAGAATAGTTAATTGAAGGAAAAACTAATTCAAATAAAAAAATCAAAAAGACAAGGAATAAAATTAGTTCTCAATAATAAAATAGAAAATAACATTGAATGTAAATGGCCTAAATTCAGTAGTCAAAAGACACAGACTGGCAGATTGGATTAAAAAACAAGAACCAACAATATGCTGCCTCCAAGACACTCGTTTCATAGGCAAAGACATTCAAATACTGAAGGTAAAAGGGTGGGAAAAAATGGCATTCATTTGGATCTCATAAATAAGCTGGGTTTCAATCCTAATAACAGATAAAGTGTACTTCAAACCAAAGTTAATCAGAAGGGACTAAGAAGGACATTTCATACTGCTTAAGGGAACTAGACATCAATAAGATACAATAATCATAAATATTTTTGCCCCAAACAATGGAGCACCTATGTGCATCAATTTTAAGAACCAAATAGATCACATTACAATTATACTTTTACATGCCTCTCTCATCACTGAATAGATCATCCAAAAAAAAAAAAAAAAACTAAACAAAGAGACTATCAAATTAAGGAATAAAATTAATAACTTAGACTTAACAGATATATATAGAATATTACACCATCAATGACTGATAAACTTTCTTCTTAGCAGTAATGGATTATCTTCTAAAACAGATCACATCCTAGGTCACAGTGTAATGGTTAGCAAATTAAAAAGAAATAGAGATAATACTTTGCATTCGATAAGATTATAATGGAATAAAATTAGAAATCAATGATATAATAATAAATAGTAGCTACTCTAACAGCTGGAGACTAAATAATATGCTACTGAATAATCAATAGATAACAGAAGAAATCAGGGATGAAATAAAGAATATACTTAGAAGTAAATGAGAATAGCAACACAACATATTGAAATCTCTGGGCACCATGAAGGTGGTTCTCAGAGGAAAGTTCATAGCAGTGAGTTAATTTCTTTTTCTTTTTCTTTTCTTTTTTTGAGTTCATTTCTTAAAAGAATAGAAAATCCCCAAGTATATAACCTAAGACTATATCTCAAGGCCCTGAAAAAGAAGAACAAATCAACACTAAAAGCAGAAGACAGGAAATAATTAAAATCACAGTCCAAATCAATGAAATTGAAACAATCAAAAAAAAAAAAAAAACCCACAATTAAAAAAATCAACAAAACAAAATTTTGTTCTTTGAAAAAAAAAATCAATAAAATTGATAAACCCATAGCCATGCTAACCAAGAGAAAGAGGGAAAAACTCAAATGTTAGAAAATCAGATTCTTAATCTTAGTAATGAAAACAGGAAAATTACCACAGGAAACACTGAAATACAGACAATACTCAGAAACAATTTTGAAAACTTATACACCAATAAAATAAAAATCTTGAAGACATTGACAAATTTCTAGAGAATATGACCTACCAAATTGAACCAGGGATCAGAAAATTAAAACAGATCAAATTTCAAACAATGAAATTGAAGATGCAATGAAAGCCTACCATGAAAGAAAAGCCCAGGATCAAATACATTCTCAGCCAACATCTACCAGATCTTCAAAGAAAATCTAACAACAATCCTCCTCAAATTACTGCACGAACTAGAAAAAGAAGTAACACTTTCAAATTCATTCTATGAAGCTAATATCACCCTGATTCCAAAACCAGACATAGAAACATAAAGGAAAGAAAACCTTGGGCCCGTATCTCTAATGAACATAGATGCAAAAATTCTTAATAAAATACTGGCAAACTGCATACAAAAATCACATGAAAAAGATAGTGTACCATGATCAAAAGGGTCTCTTTCCAAGGAAGCAAGGTTGTTTTGACATACAGATATCAACAAATGTAATTCACCACATCTATAGACTTAAAGAATCACATAATTATCTCAATATATGCAGGAAAAGCATTGGACAAAATTCAGCATCCATTCATGTTTGAAATGCTAGAAAAACTAGGGATAATAGAACATAACTCAATATTTAAAAACCTATATATGGTAAAACCAAGGCCAATATCATTTGAAATAAAGAAAAAATGAATGCATTCCCTCTAAGAATTGAAATAAAACAGGGATGCCCTCTTTCACCATTTCTATTCAACATAGTCCTTTAAACTCTAGTCAGAGCAACTAGAAAGAAGAAAGAAATTAAAGGGATAAAAACAGGAAAAGAAGAATTCAAACTATTCCTGTTTGCCAATGACATGATCCTATATTTAGAAGACCCAAAAAAGTTCACCAGAAAACAGAAAACTACTAGAACTCAAACACAAATTCAGCAAAGTAACAGGATATAAAATTAACACCAGTAAATTGTATTCCTATACACCAATAATAAATCAGCTGAAAGAGAAATTAAGAAAACTATTACACTCACAACAGTCTCAAAAATAATACCTCCAAATCAATCCAACGAAATAAAAGACCTCTACAATAAAAACTATAGAACGTTAAAATAAAGAAATCAAAGAAGACAGAAAGAAGATGGAAATATCTCTCATATTCTCAAATAGGCAGAATTAATATTATAAAAATGACCATACTACCAAAAGTGCTATACAAGCTTCATGTAATCTCTATTAAAATTCCAATGACATTCTTCATAGAAATAAAAAAGGCAATCATGAAATTCATTTGGAAAAATAAGAGGCCCAAAATATCCAAAGCAATCCTCATCAAGAAAAGTAAAGCAGGAAGCATCACAACACTAGACACTAAATTATGCTACAGACCTATAGTAACCAAAACACCATGGTCTTGGTACCAAAACAGACATGAAGACCAATGGAGCAGAATAGAAGACATGAAGATGAACCAACACAAATACAATTATCTCATACTGGAGAAAGGCACAGTAAATATACATTGTAGAAAAGATAGTCTCTTCAACAAATGGTGTTGGGAAAACTGGAAATCCATATAGAGCCAAATGAAATTTAACTTGTCTCTCTCACCCTGCACAAAATTCAACTCAAAGTGAATCAAAGACCTAGACAGTAGACCAGGATCCCTTTGTCTACCAGAAGAAAAGATAGACCCAACACTCCATCATGTTGACTTAGGAACCAACTTCTTCAACAAGACTCCTAAAACACAAGAAGTAAATCAAGAATCAATAAATGAAATGGTATCAAACTAAGCAACTTTTCTTCACAGCAAAGGAAACAATCAAAAGCATGAAGGGAGATGGTACAGAACGGGAGAAAATCTTTGCCACATGCACGTCAGATAAGGTATTAATCTCCAGGCTATATAAAGAACCCAAAAAACTTAACACCAAAAAACCAAATAACCCAATTAATAAATGGGTAAAGGAACTGAATAGATACCTCACAGAAGAAGATATATATGAATGGTCAACAAATATCTGAAAAAATGTTCAACATCTCTAGCAATTAGAGAAGCAAATTAAAACTACACTGAGATTTCAGCTCACTCCAATCAGAATGGAAATTATCAAGAATACAAGTAACAATAAATGTTCAAGGATGTGGAGGAAAAGTTACACTCATACATTGCTGGTGGAACTGCAAATCAGGGCAACCACTCTAGAAAGCAGTATGGAGATTCCTCAGAAAACTTGTGATAGAACCACCATTTGACCCAGTTATCCCATACCTTGCTATATATGCAAAGGATGTAAAAACAGCTTACTACAGTAACACAACCACATAAATGTTTAAAGAAGCTGAATTCTCACTAGCTAAGTTATGGAATAAACCTAGATATCCTACAGCAGATAAATGTGGTATATATACACAATGAAATATTATTCAGTCAGAAAAATGAATGACTTTATGACATTTGCTGGAAAATGGATGGATCTGGAGACTATTACACTAAGCAAAATAAGCCAATTCCAAAAAAAAAAAAAAAGGTCAAATGTCCTCTGTGATATATGGATGCTAACACAAAATGAGGGGAGTAGATAGAAGTTCATTGGATTAGACAAAGAGGAATGCAAGGAAGGGAGGAAGAAAAGAAATAAGATGGTGGAATGTTTCTGTCACAACTCTCCTGTGTACATATATGAATACATCACAGTGAATCTCTATTTATGTACAACCACAAGACTGAGAGCCTAATTAGAATAAGTTGTACTCCATGTTTATACCAATAAGTCAAATTATACTCTTTTGTGTATAAATAAAGGAGAAAAAGATTTTAGAGCTCTGCCTGAGAATGTAAAGATTTAGGGGAATATAAATTGGGAATTGTATTGAAGAAAGGAAGAATAAATGGTGAAAATAGTCTATTGCAAGTGTGAGTATATAATTAAGAGTTCAGATTATTAAATAAAAATGAGAAAATAAAGGATGAAAAAAAAAACAAAGACACGGAAAGACACCTTTGCCTAAACAAGTAGATAAAGTTCACTTTCTCATTTACATGTCATTTAAATTTAATTGTGCTTCATCTCTGCTCATTCCTTTCTAACAACATCCCTCCCTCCCAGGAAGGCTTAGAAGATGATGGGTCAGTAAGTATTCTGTCCTGATCCCAGCATGCTTTGCTTTGCGGTGTTCACACAAAGAAAACCCACATCCAAGGCCTCATTCATATATCTCTTGTATCTCTTGGAGAAGGAACTGTTACTAAGCAACTCCTCACTCGGTATTACTTCTTGATTCTAACTAAATCATTGGAGTTAGTCAATGACTTTCTTCACTGAGTGTGAAAAGAATTCCAAAAAGATTGTTCATGAAAACAATGAGAATTAACAGCTAATATTACATGTGCTAAGACTCCTAGGACATTTGGTGTTTGTCAGAGACCTGTATTTTGTTCCAAAATCTTTTCTGTGGCCATTTTGGTTTGTTGTAAATTGCACAATGAAGTACCCCCTGCACACTAACAGGATGTGTATTTTGCAGTTTCATTTACAATAGTGAAAATAGACGATTCCTTTGAGGAACATACACAAATACAGCAAATAGTAAATGAGTACAATTTTTAAGATTTCTGAATAAATGAGGACTCCTTGATCACTGTATACTCCAAGAAATGAAATAGCACATTAATGTTATTAGCCTTATGCATAAAAAGAATGATTAACCAAATAGGCAACAGTCATTAAAATATTTTGAGACTGTGTAGAAGTGTCATTTGATTAATGAAAAATTAGTGGATTCAATTAAGAAATTTACATATCTATAAAATTACACTTTTGTTAGATCTGCATGTAATGAGTTTTATGGACAAATATTTACTTGCTTGATTTATGTTCATTGGGGCTGGAAATGTAGCTCAATGGTGGAGGGTTTGCCTAGCATGCACAAGGCCCTGGGTTCAATCCCCAGTGCCAGAAATAAAAAAAATAAAATAAAAAAATAAAAAATTAAAAATGCAGATTACTGGGCTCCATCCCCAGAAGTGTAGATTCAGTGCCTATGGAGGAAAACCTGGGAATCCACTGTTTAGGACACTCCCTGGATGACTCCCAGTCAGGTGGTCCATGGACCACATTTTGAAAAACTGCATTCACCCTTAGGGGTCACTACTCTTCTCTAATTCCACTACCCTCTGTCACCAGCCCTTTGGAATCCTCAAACTCCCTAGACCCTAGGCCTGCATCTGTTGTCCTTTCTCCTTCCCCACCTACCACTCCTTGAGGTTCCCTTATCTACCTACCCTTGCCCTCTGCTCACCACTGCCCAATAGTCATTCTCATGTCCTCTCCATGGGCATTGGTTCCTGACTGCTCAGCCTACCTCTTTATTTCTCCTTCTTCCAGAATGCTCAGTGTTCCAGGTTTATCTTCCAGAAACCCACCTCTGGCCATCCCTCTTCCTCTTCTGTGGTTTCCAGTGTTGCAACCAGAGCACCAAGTTCAGAGCCCCGGAGCCTAGTCATTCATGACTTCCTGCCTTCTGGCCATACTTGATCGTCCACTTTGTGTACAGTAGCCAAATGCTCACTCCAGCCACACAGATTTCCTCAGTTCCTGTGGGCTCCTCTCTGTGTATGTACCTCTTTCTCTGCTAGAAATGACTTTCTTCCAAATGGCTTCCCTCCTTAGAAGCCCAGCCCTGAGTTCTCTTTGTACCCTTGCCCAGTGCTCTGACTAGAAGCAGCCCCGTGGTGTTCTGTGGCCCCACAGCACTTTGTGTCTCGCTTCCAGCACTTGTGTCTCCAGCTGGAGTTGCTGCAGCTGATTGTGTACTGTGTCTTACTTCCCTCTCTAGATTGTGAGCTCCTTACCGGCAGGGACTGTCTGTGTTCCCTCTTTGTATTTCCAGTGGCACCTAGCACAGTGCCTTGCACTTGATAGGTGCTCAATAAATGTCTGCTCTAGAGAACTGGAAAAAAATATTATTAAAGTTAAAAATTTTATATCATAGACCTGTAACAATAGCAGAGACCAATAACATGAAGTTTAAAAACTAAAGTGAGATTTGAATTAGATATTCAAGTGTATAAATTTCTAAATATTTAGTAGCCTAGTCAATCATGTTGTTTATTCACATTGTCTAGAATTAGAGACCCTTAATAGTATCATAGATCACTCCATAATTTTTCCATTCTTTAAGTTTGTAAATGCTCAGTATTAAATCTCTTTTCTTTCTTCAATATAATCTTGACACTCCATTTGGAAGATCCCATGGGATTCTAACCATTATCTAAAACAACCTGTGGAAATAATACCTTGTTTTGTCTTTGGTAAGTGCATTAAAGGCCATTTCATACACCTATAACTCTTGAAAATGGTGTGATTCTGTTCCCAACCTGGTGGGAAAAATAGAGATTTCATTTTAGTTCTTATCTCTAGATGATTGCAAACCATATACTTTTCTAATAGAGAGTAAAACAGTCCCTCAGAGACTATTCTTTAGTTTTCACTCAAAAGAAGAATTTTGAAATATTACATATTAAAAAAATAACTTTCTAACCAAATAAATAACTTCTATGCAATGTTGTTCAAATCGAAATACTGGGTTGTCACAAACAAATCAAAGAATTTTTATTCCTGTCATAAAACTTACAGAGAATGATTATAACAGCAATAGCTTATCCAACATAGGAAATCTCACTAAAGCACTATGTAAAGTGCATTAGAAATATTTCAACATCTTCAGATAATCCAGCAACATTGGTATCTCTGATGTATATCATTTTAGATTAGTCAGTCTGGCAATAATAATGCCAATTTATGAGCCTTCAGGACACTGAAGTCATTAAGGTCCCTGAAAATGGCTACAATAATTTTTTTCTTTTTAAACTCAGAAAGGCTAAGAATCTTGCTCTAGATGGAGTTTGAATGGGGCAATGACTTTGAATCATAATTTGCCTTCATTGTATTTTTTGGTCCTCTTGAAGCAGATCTGATCGTTAGTGTGAACTGATTCCTTATAGAACAATAAATTGTCATTTTTAATTGCAAAGTCCTTGATGTTTGAATGTTTGAATAATCTTTCCTTTGTGAGAAGTTAATAAAAAGGAACTTACATGGTAAACTCCACACTGTATGTTTTATGCAAATCCAGGCGAAATCTGATATTTTTTTCTCAATCTGGCAATTATAGCAAAATGCCTTATTCTCAAATTACTATATACAAAATAATTGCCATATTTATTCTTGCTTTCAAACAACCACACTTAATTTTTAAATATTTGCTTCTAAGGACTTTACAGAGAGTTGTATATTGGTGATCTAACTACCATTTCAATTTCTCATGAGGTTGATTGAAGAAACATGTTGTATTCATCAAAAAAAAAAAAAAAACTGCAGAGTAGCAGAAGAACACACAGATCATATTTTTAATGAGCCAGAAAGATTCAAAATGAGAGGAGATATTATAGTACATCTCTATTTCCACAAATTCTTTCTCATTTATCCTTATGACACTAACCTTCACAGAATTAAAACTGTAAAGATATTAGAATAAATGATAAAAAGATTGTGGGTTAAAAAAAGGAATTATGCCCTTTGATGAAACAAAATCTTATTATGAGATAAGAAAGTATAGATCAAAAAATACTAAGTGGCAAGTGGAACCAATGAAGACCACCACCAAAAGATGGAAGAATGGATGAAAGATAAACAATTCAAATTTTTAGAATATGGATAAATTAAAACCAAGAACATTCATACCACTTCGACATCTTTGTATCATGGTCCAAAACCAAAATATAAGTGGAAGAAAACAACAACTACAAAAATGTCCTGGGAGCTTGTTGGGTTTATGTGGAGCCTTTTTATTAAGTTTACATCTATCAACTGTTAATTCAAGCTACATTGAGAGCATAGGTAATTATTTGGGCCAGAAATATTTTGAGAATTAATTATGCAATACTAGTAAAATTTTACTGTGCAGAATAATTAGAAGGGTATTTTTTTGACTGAAGTAAATATAGGTGTGAATCTTGGCTCTTACTTAAGCTCTCTGAACCCAATTTTCTTATTTTAAAATAGAGATGATAATATTTACCTTCTAGGTGATGTTGTTGATTAAATGACTGAATCTAAAATCATAGCATAAAGGAATAATGAAGCTAGTATGCTTTGCCATCTTGCTTCCAGTAGTATAGCCAATTCATTTCCTCGTCCAATTTGTCTTCCTTGTTAAAATTTCCTCTGACACAACATCAATTCTGACTCATTCAGTCCTTGAATGGTGACTTCACTGTTGATAGGACTATATAGAAAGAAAAAAAATAAAAGTGGGCTGGGTCTAGAAGTTTTAAAGTGAATGGACTCAAGTTGTTTGGAGTCATTAGTAAACATTAAGAATCCATGGAAATCTACTAGTAGAACTAAGTATGAGCAGGAGAGATTGTCTGCATGTAAATGCAGAGCACAATGTCAGGAGGTTTGAGAAGCAGCTGAGCAGGCCATGTGGTGAGAAATTGAATAAGTAGCAGCAGTAGAAGTGAAAGTAGATCAAAAAGGATGGCAATAAGTAGTGTGGGATTTTGGAAACCAAGTTAGGGATGAATATCTTATGTTGTAATTTTTTCTTTTAAAGCTGTTTGATGTTTTAGAGCAGTTGTACTTTCACAGCAAAATTGGGAGAAAAGTCTACAGATTTCCTACATAATCCCTTCCTTCTGACAAGCATAGCTTCTCCCATCATGAACCTCTCCCACCATCATGGCACATCTGTTAAGAGTAACAGACATACCCTGATGAATCATAATCACCCAAAGTCCATCATTTACATTAGGGTTTGCTCTTGATATGATATTAATATTGGAATTCTTGTTTTCTTTTGACTTTAGTTTGCATGGAACATCTTATTCTTCCCTTTATCTTCAGTCCTTTTGTGTTCTTACAGGTGAAGTGAGTTTCTTTTAAGCAACATACAGTTGGGCCCTTCTTTGTTTTTTGTTTGTTTTGTTTTGTATGCTTTCTGTTGCTCTATGTCTTTTAATTGTAGAATTTATTTCATTTACATTCATGATAATTATTGATACGTTAGATTTTACTACAGACATTTCCTTCTTTGTTGGTTAAATGAATTGCTCTAGTTATATGTTCTGATCCCTTGCTTATTATTTTTGGTTTATGAGCTATAGATCTTTGCTTTGTGGTTACCATAAGGCTTATTTAATGTCTCATTGATGTCTTTCTTTAAATTTAAAGAATATCCTTTATGATTTATTATAAAATATATCAGTCTATCAGCTTTTTTTTTTTTTTTTAAATCTCTTTTGGACCGAGGAAAATATCCCTTCCTCATTTCCAAAGGATAGCTTTACTGGATATAGTATTCTTGATTGAGAGGCCATTCTCTCCTGCTTGGGCTATAGGTTTCTGCTCAAATGACAGCTGTTAAGCAACTTGTAGCACCCCAATGCATTGTTGTTGTTGTTGTTTTTCCTCTGCAGAGAATCTTCTCTGTATTTTTCATCTATTATAGCTTGATAATGTGTCAGTAGAGACTTGATTGGGTTAAATTTGGTAACTTTTGATCTTTCCAAATCTTGATATTTTTTATCCTTTTCTAGATTTGGTATTCTGTTATTATACATTTGACTAAGTTTTCTAGCCCTTTGGCATTCTCAATTCTTCCTTGAGCAACAGTAACCTGAATATTTGCCAGGTTACTACTTTCCTAATGTTCCCAAGCCTCTCCCTGGCTTCAGGGTTAGCCCAGATGCCTCATCTATAACTACTGGTCTGTGTTCACACAGTGTAGGATTCTACTTGGCTCTTGGCAGAGTCACTGTGGTTTGAGCAGTCCCCAACTTTATTGCACATCTGTTATTACCAAAACTTTCAAGTTTTGTCATACCTTGAATCCACAGTACACAAAGACGTAATACTGTGTTGGGACCTGCCTGTACCTCTATGGGCTGCCTATTGCAGGTTGGTTCATGTACCAAGACTGCATCCCTCAGATGATGCTATCTGGAATAAAAGTCTGATGGACTGGGGCTGCATGTTTATCTTCCCCTGGCACTGGAGCAATTCCAGAGACTGCATCCACAGGTAGACTTTGGGAGGGGGACTTTTAGTTTCTATGCAATGTTAGTTTTCGCTAGACTAACACTAAGTTCTAAGAAAAATTCTTATGATTGCTAACCTGTCCTGTCCCCAGGAAATCAACCCAACATTATGGGTAGATGTTAAGATGTGTCATGCCTCAGTCTCACAGCCTCAAAGACCTGCACAGTTTCAGGAGTAGACTAAGGATCACACCATAGCCAACAGTGATTCAGCCTGAAACACGAGTATGATAGACTAGACACAAGTCTTTTCCTGGTACTAAGAAAGTCCCAGAGTTCAGTCTGTGGACACTGGCCTGCTGATAGATGTGATGCCTAAGTTTGGGGGATGAATGGTTACGAGAATCCCTGGTCACCCAGGCTGGTGCTATGTTAGGTTTCACAATAGTCTCTCAGATACAGGACCTGCACCATCTCAGGAGGTGGGTGGGTGTGCCCTGGGCCAGCGCCAAGGCTAAAACTGATGCAGTCAAAACTTGGAGCTGTGCCACAGGTTTACAGATCTCTGCTTGGTGCCAGAACTGGTCTAGAAAGAAGCTCCATCTATGAGCTGTGGCCTATATATGGGGCATATGTTTTTACAAGGTTCTTGGTTTCACCATAGTGGATTCAACATTGTGCTCTAAGAAAAAAAACCCTATGCTAGCTTTGCATTCTGCTGCCCAGTAGTGGAATCCTACTGTCTCCCATAAGAGAGGAGGTAGAGGAAGTCTCTTTGCTGCCTGCTATAATTCACCTCCAGGAGTTCCATCCACAGCTATTGGCCCAGAGGTATGGATTGTGGGGGGTTGCCCACCACAGTTTTTTGTGGCAGGCTTGGTACTGGCTTTCAAGTTCAAGGCCTGAGCTTACTTTTCTCTCCTTCTCTCTATGCTGGGATGCTTAGAGTTGAAGGAGGAATAATGGGGGCAATTCTTTCCTTCCTGCCTTCTTCAATATATCTTTTAATTTTGATATACATAAATCAGTTACTACCATTTTCCACCTGATTTCCTTAGGCTTTGTGCTGGTAGTTTGGTGAAGTTGTTCAACTTCGAATGTCTGAGGGCAGAGATTGCCAAAGCATCTTACTCGGTCACCATTTTGCTGTGCCCCAAAGACTTTTTAACAGTTTAATACACTTGTGATGTATTATTGGTTTATTTTTTATGGTTTTATATATATACACAAATATATATAATTTTTATTTGCAAAATTAAAAGTGTTAACAATACAATAAATATGTTGCTGTGTACCATATGATGAGAGAATGAACAATTGCAACAAAAGCATTCCAACAATCTTCTCTCTAAGTCTGACAGCAGGTCTATTAAACCCATTTTCCAAAATATTATATCATCAAATCTATCATTTACCCAATTTTCCACTGACCTGCATGTCAGGTGTTCTTTTTTTTCCAATTATGTGAATAATTAATTTAAATATAAATGATCTGGATATCATAATTAAAAGGCATAAATGTTCAGCATGTGTAAAAACAAACAATAACTATATACTCTATACATATGTCACACTTTTAATATCAACACACCAATACGTTAAAAGCAAAAGAAGGTGATAATAAGCATGAGAAATCTGAAGTAGAGCTATTATTATAAAATAAATTTTAAGAAAAAAGTATTTTCAAAGATAAAGGGGAACATTTCATAACCATAACAGGGTAACTTCTTCAAGAAAGTATAACAATCCTAAATGTGTATGTACCTAATAACAAAATTTCAAAATACATGAAGTATAAATTAATAAAACTACAAATACAAATCCACAATCATATTTGGAGATTTTAAATCCCCTCACTTTGCTGGAAGGAGTAATGATATAGAAGGCTAAACATTATTATCAGCCACCTTGACTTACTTGTTATTTATAGAGAACTATACACAAAAATGACAAGTAGAAAATTAATAAGAATAGACTATATTCTGTTATAAAATAAGCCTTGAGATTTTTGAAAAGTTGGAAATCAAGCAGACTGTGTTTCCTGCATGATTTATTACATTAAAAATCAATCACCTTAAAATATATAGAACCTCCACCCCCATGTCTCAACTATGTCAAAATTAAACTGCACACTTATAAATATCTCACAGATCAAAAAGAAAGCACAAGAAAAGTAAATAAAAAGTGCTGTGAACTAAGTGTTAATAAAAGCTTAAAATATCGGAATTTCTGGGACAAAATAGTACTCAGATACATATAAAGTATTTGCATCAGAAAGAAGCTAGATTAGCAATCAAATTATTTTTAAATTAGGTAGTAGGAAGGAAAAAATAAGAATAGGAGCAGAAATATGTGAACTAGAGAAGAAATAATACAGCTAAAAGTTGATAAATATCTGGTAAGCCCTAATTTAAAAGAAGAAAAAAGCTTATCAATGGAAAGGGAGCTATCAAAACAACTCTACAGATGCTAATAATGTATCAGGTAATATTACAATTGTATAATTACAATTATATAGCTTACATAACTTGGTCTATTTTAGAGAACAGAAACCCCTGCTTCTTTATGCAATTCATGTGAGTAATATATTTTTTCCCCTCCTTTCACCTTCAGGCTATGGATGTCTTTGCCTATGAGGTGAGTCTCTTGGAGACAGCATATTGTGGAACCTTGTTTTTTAATCCAATCTGCCAGTCTATGTCTTTTGATTAATGGGTTTAGGCCATTAATGTTCAAGGTTATTATTGAGATATAATTTGTGTTCCCAGTAATTTTGGTTTATTTCTAGTTTTTAATTTGAATAAGTTTCTCCTTTGATTGACTATTCCTTTAGTATAGTTCCTTCATTGGGTTTTCACTTGTTTATTTTTCTTTTTATCTTCATTAAATATTTTTTGCTGAGAATATTCTGAATTACAGGCTATGTGGTTATAAATTCTTTTTTTTTATTTTTGTTTATCATGGAAGGTTTTTATTTCATCTTCAAATCTGAAGCTTAATTTTGGTGAATATAGGATTCTTGGTTGGCATTCATTTTCTTTCAGAGCGTGGTATATGTTATTCCAGGACCTCCTAGCTTTGAGGGTCTGGATTGAGAAATCAGCTGAGATTTGAATTGGTTTCCCCCGTGCGTAATCTGATATTTTTCTCTCACATCCTTTAAAATTCTATACTTATTCTATATGATAGACATTTTCATTATATTGTGGTTTGACATGGGTCTGTTATGATTTTGCATATTTGGAGTCTTCAAAGCCTCTTGTATTTGATTTCCATTTCTTTCCTTAACTTTGGGAAATTTTCTGAAATTATTTTATTGAAAAGATTGTGCATTCCTTTGGTTTGTATCTCCACACCTTAATCTATTTTGATAATTCTTAAATTTGGTCTTTTCATATTATCCCATAATTCTTGGAAGTTCTGTTTATGGTTTCTAACCATCTTCACTGGGAGGTCAACTTTATTTTCAAGATTATATATTTTGTCTTCATTGCCTGAGGTTCTGTCTTCCAAGTGATCTAGTTTGTTGGTCATGCTTTATATTGAGTTTTTAATTTGGTTTATTGTTTCCTTCATTTCAAGGATTTCTTTTCGTTTGTTTTATTTTCAGAATCTCTATCTCTTTATTGAAGTGATCTTTTGCTATCTGTATTTGCTCTTTTACATCATCCTTTACTTTCCAGATCAGTTTAACTATGTACACTCTAAACGTCTTCTCTGACATTCTTCTACTGTGGTATCAATGGACTCTGTTATTGCAGTATCTTGATTTGCTTGGAGCAATTTTTTCCTTGCTTATTCATGTTGTTTGTGTGTCTGCCTATCTAATACTATGGATCTGAGGCAGTAGAGTTTCTACCCTATGGACTTATAGTGTCCCTCAAGGTTTCTAGTACCTCACTGTTAAGCAGGGAGACAAATAATAATAACCAATGCAAACAATTTAGAGCATTAACCAAACAGTTCCTGCAATAACATCTACAATGTTAATTATCACAATAAACAGAAATGATATGATCAGTTATCCTATAATAAAAACAGCAAGTTTGCAGAAGGGTTTACATTTTCAAATGGTGGATAGGGAGAGAACAAAAGTGATAGGGATGTGGTGAGGGAGGAAGAGAGAAGACAGAAGTAAAAGATTAAAGATAGAGTGAAAGAGAAAACAATAGAGATTAGTTGTTAGCAGAAGTAAAGAAGGAATCAAGGGAAACAGGTAGGTGAAAAAATATACACAAAGCAAAAATTTAAATTAAAAATTAAAAGAATACAAAACAAAACTAAACTATACTATTCAAACCTCCTAGTTCACAAAAAACGAATCTATGTAAAATAATTATCTTCAAAAATGCTAGAGATGAGAAGGAAAAAAATAGGAAATTGGAAAAATGTCCATTAAGGTCACAATTAAACAGTGAAAAAGAATTATAAAAAATTTAATGGAAAGTTAAAGAATTCTTTCCATTGGTGTTCAAAATATTCTCAACTTCTCTTCCCAGCAGTTTTAGGTGGGATCGTCTGATGTGTGATTTCCCACCCTCTGGATTTCTGAAGTGAGAGAGGTAATCCCATAGGTGGAGTTCCTGGAGGCAAAGTTTAGTTTTAGGGGGTCTCCAGGCTCTTCAGTGAATGCCAGTTAGTATGGAGATGTTTAATCAGCAAGCCTCCAGTGCCCAGTACTTGCTGGTCCATGCTGTAGGACTTTACCCCAGGGATTCCCTGGGTTCCAATCATGTGGTAGGGGGGTCAATCCTTAGTCCCCTATGTCACCTGCAGATCCCACATTTCCTGGTCTTGAGTTCAGTCTGCAGACAATTTCTCCCACCCCTCGTTCCTGGCCAGATGCAGCTTTCCAGCCAGTCCTGCATGCTGTGGACTAGAGTGGAGGGGTAGAGCTGGGTGGGTTTCTGTGACCAGTTATTTCCTGTGTAAACCTCTCTGCATGTTTAATTTTCTCCTGGTCACTTAAGCACACTCTATGTCATGCAGCATATAAACACAGGCAGCATGTAAACAGCATGAAATACAGGGTCTATATTTCAGGCCAAACTCAGGTTTGCCAAAAATCAACTTCTTCCATTGCCAACACCCACACTGCAGCTGCAAAATGGTTTCTTCCTTCGTCCTTTACATGCCACCTGGAGAGATGGTGGCTTCTTTCCCCATACTTGGATATTGTGCAACTCATCCTTCAGGTTTGTTAGGCAATATCCTTGGTCTCTAAATACTCCATAACCAGTCATGCCTCAGGCCTCCCAAAAATATGTGTTCCTTTAATTCCCTTATCCCTCCTCTATACTCACAGAGGGACCTCTCTAGCTGGAGCTTCTGGACTGACTGTGGCAGTGGCTTTGCTGCTGGGTATTTTTTTTTTTCCTTATTTTATTATATCCAACCTCCTGTGTCCCTGATCTGCTTTGAATGTCCAGTTTTAGTTTCCAGTAAAGCACCCCCTTCCTTTTTTTTTTTTTTTGTTCACCTACCTTTCAGAGAAGCTGCCTGTCTGCTTTCAAGGTTTCCCTTGAAGCAGTCATCTTCTGGCCTCCTCAAGGGTAAGGCAGTTCCAATAGCCCAAGGCAGTTCTCTAAGGAAGACTGCAGCAAGTTGAGCCCTTGGCAGCATCCACATCTGCTGTTAAAAAGGATTCTCAGGAATCTGGGTGAGACACCAACAGTATAAATTAGAGCCCTATAAAAATAATTCTTTCTTAAAAAAGTTAAATATTTTTAAGTATCTTATAAGCAGAGAGAGCATGAGCGAGGGAGAAGCAGCATCTTTTCCTTATTTCTGAAGACATTCAACCTGATTCCTCATAAATAAACCAATGTTTACTAAACTTTTAACAAATAAAGAGAAAGGGCCTAGTCCAAAGACATTCTCAACTGTGTGGTCCTTTCCATATGGGATAATTTCTTTAAACATATTATTCTTTCTAATATTTTTATTAGTGCATAATAGTTATACATAAGAGTGGGGTTCATATTGACATAATCATACGTGCACGAAATGTAATTTACTCCCAGCCCTTTTTATTTTGTATTTTGAGACAAAGTTTTGCTAATTTGTTTAGGACCTAAGTTGCTGAGGCTGGCATTGAATTTGTGGTCCTCCTGCTTCAGCTTCCTAAATTGCAGGGATTACAGGTATGTACCACCATATTAGGTCATTTAAAAAAAATTAAATGAACCTTTATTTTATTTTATTTTATTTTATTTATATGCTGAGAATCAAACCCAGTGCCTCACATATGCTAGGCAATCACCCTCCACTGAAAAACAACCCCAGCCATTTATTCTTGAATCTCCAAATGGTTCTGAAAGTTACATAGCACAAATATTTATTATTATTCTACAAATAAGCAAATGAAAACCTAAGAAAGTTGTTGACTGATGCTATTCACAAATGTCTTCATAGGTATTTCCAAAACCTGAACTTAAACCTTCACTTCCTGATTCAATGTTCTTTCCATTCTTTTACAATCTCCATTTTATTTTATTTGTTTTATTGTAAACAAATGGGATACATGTTGTTTCTCTGTTTGTACATGGAGTAAAGGCATATCATTTGTGTAATCATAAATTTACATAGGGCAATGTTGTTTGATTCATTCTGGTATTTTTTCCCTTCCCCCCTACTCCTCCCACCCCTCTTTTCCCTCTACACAGTCCGTCCTTCCTCCATTCTTGCCACCCACTCTAACCCTCACCCTAACCCTAACCCTAACCCTAACTCTAACACTTCCCATCCCCCTTTATGTGTCATCATCCACTTATCACTGAGATCATTCGTCCTTTGGTTTTTTGAGATTGGCATATCTCACTTAGCATGATATTCTCCAATTTCATCCATTTGCCTGCAAAGGCCATAATTTTATCATTCTTTATGGCTGAGTAATATTCCATTGTATATATATGCCACAGTTTCTTTATCCATTCATCAATTGAAGGACATCTGGGTTGGTTCCACAGTCTGGCTATTGTGAATTGAGCAGCTTAGAACATTGATGTGGCTGTGTCTCTGTAGTATGCAGATTTTAAGTCCTTTGGGTATAGGCCGAGGAGTGGGATAGCTGAGTCAAATGGTGCTTCCATTCCAAGCTTTCTGAGGAATCTCCATACTGCTTTCCAGAGTGGCTGCACTAATTTGCAACCCCACCAGCAGTGTATGAGTGTACCTTTCTCCCCACATCCTCGCCAACACCTATTATTGCTTGTGTTCTTGATAATCACCATTCTAATTGGGGTGAGATGGAATCTTAGGGTAGTTTTGATTTGCATTTCTCTTATTACTAGAGATATTGAACATTTTTTTCATATATCTGTTGATTGCTTGTACATCTTCTTCTGTGAAGTATCTGTTCATTTCCTTAGCCCATTTGTTGATTGGATTATTTGTATTTTTGGTGTAGAGTTTTTTGAGTTCTTTATATATTCTGGAAATTAGTGCTCAATCAGATGCATGAGTGGCCAAGATATTCTCCCACTCTATAGGCTCTCTCTTCACATTACTGATAGTTTCCTTTGGTGAGAGAAAGCTTTTTAGTTTGAATCTATCCCAGTTGTTCATTCTTGCTTTTATTTCTTATGCTATGGGAGTCCTGTTAAGGAAGTCTGATCCTAAGCCGACATGTGGAGGATTTGGACCTACTTTTTCTTTTATAAGATGCAGGGTCTCTGGTCTGTTTCGGAGGACCTTGATCCATTTTGAGTTGATTTTTGTGCAGGGTGAGAGATAGGGGTTTAATTTTATTCCGTTGCATATGGTTTTGCAGTTTTCCCAGCACCATTTGTTGAAGAGGCTATCTTTTCTCCATTGCATATTTCTGGCCCCTTTGTCTAATATGAGAAAATTGTATTTATTTGGGTTTGTGTCCATGTCCTCCATTCTGTACCATTGATCTATCTGTCTATTTTGGTACCAATACCATGCTGTTTTTGTTACTATTGCTTTGTAGTAGAGTTGAAGATCTGGTATTGCAATACCCCCTGTTTCACTCTTTCTACTGAGGATTGCTTTAGCTATTCTGGATTTCTTATTCTTCCAGATGAATTTCATAATTGCTTGCTCTATTTCTGTAAGGTACGTCATTGAGATTTTAATTGGAATTGCATTGACTCTGTATAGCAATTTAGGTAGTATGGCCATTTTGACAATATTAATTCTGCCTATCCAAGAATATGAGAGATCTTTCCATCTTCTAAGGTTTTCTTTAATTTCTTTCTTTAGTGTTCTGTAGTTCTCATTGAAGAGGTCTTTCACCTCTTTTCTTAGATTGATTCCCAAGTATTTTATTTTTTTTGAAGCTATTGTGAATGGGGTAGTTTTCCTAACTTCTCTTTCCGAAGATTCATCACTTATGTATAAAAATACATTGGATTTATGAGCATTGCTCTTGTAACCTGCTACTTTATTGAATTCACTTATCAGTTCTAAAAGTTTTCTGGTGGAATTTCCAGGTTCCTCTAAATATATAATCATGTCATCAGCGAACAGGGATAGTTTGAGTACTTCTTTTCCTATTCGTATCACTTTAATTTCTTTGGTTTGTCTAATTGCTCTGGCTAGAGTTTCAAGGACGATGTTGAATAGAAGTGGTGAAAGAGGGCATCCCTGCCTCATTCCAGTTTTTAGGGGGAATGCTTTCAGTTTTTCACCATTTAGAATGATATTAGCCATGGGCTTAGCGTAGATGGCCTTTACAATGTTAAGGAATGTTCCCACTATACCTATTTCTTCTAGTGTTTTGAGCATGAAGGGATGCTGTATTTTATCAAATGCTTTTTCTGCATCTATCGAAATAATCATGTGATTCTTAACTTTAAGTCTGTTGATATGGTGAATGACATTTATTGATTTCCGGATGTTGAACCAACCTTGCATCCCTGGGATAAAACCCACTTGATCATGGTGCAGTATCTTTTTAATATATTTTTGTATGCAGTTAGCTAAAATTTTGTACAGAATTTTTGCGTCGATGTTCATTGAGGATATTGGTCTGAAATTTTCTTTCCTCGATGTGTCTCTGTCTGGTTTAGGTATCAGGGTGATATTGGCTTCATAGAATGAGTTTGGGAGGGTTCCCTCCTCTTCTATTTTATGGAATACTTTGAGGAGTATTGGAATGAGCTCTTCTTTAAATGTTTTGTAGAACTCGGCTGAGAACCCATCTGGTCCCGGACTTTTCTTTGTTGGTAGGCTTTTGATGACCTCTCCTATTTAATTGCTTGAAATTGATTTATTTAAGTTGTGTATGTCCTCCTCGTTCAGTTTAGGTAATTCATATGTCTCTAGAAACTTGTTGATGTCTTTGAGGTTTTCTGTTTTCTTGGAGTATAGATTTTCAAAAGAGCTTCTAATTATGTTTTGTATTTCACTCGTGTCTGTTGTGATATTTCCTTGTTCATTCTGAATTTTAGTAATTTGAGTTTTCTCCCTCTTTCTCTTTGTTAGTGTGGCTTAGCGTTTATCAATTTTGTTTATTTTTTCAAAGAACCAACTATTTATTATGTTAATTTTTTCGATTGTTTCTTTTGTTTCAATTTCGTTGATTTCAGCTCTGATTTTAACTATTTCCTGTCTTCTACTACTTTTGATGTTGGTCTGCTCTTCTTTTTCTAGGGCTTTGAGCTGTAGTGTTAAGTCTTTTATTTGTTGTTTTTACTTCTTTTGTTGAATGTGCCCCATGAAATAAATCTTCCTCTAAGTACTGCTTTCATAGTGTCCCAGAGATTTTGATATGATGTGTCTTTGTTCTCGTTTACTTCTAAGAATTTTTTATTTCCCTCCTGATATCTTCTGTTATCCATTCATCATATAATAGCATATTATTTAATCCCCAGGTATTGGAGAAATTTCTGTTTTTTATTCTGTCATTTATTTCTAATTTCAATCCATTATGATCTGATAGAATACAAAGTAGTATCTCTATTTTCTTGTATTTGCTAGCAGTAGCTTTGTGGCATAAAATATGGTCTATTTTAGAGAACGATCCATGTGCTGGTGAGAAGAAAGTATATTCCTTCTTTGTTGGATGGTATATTCTATACATATCCATTACGTCTAAATTGTTGCTTATGTTATTGGGATCTATGGTTTCTTTATTCAATTTTTGTTTGGAAGATCTATCCAGTGGTGAGAGAGGTGTGTTAAAATCGCCTAGTATTATTGTGTTGTGGTCTATTTGATTTCTGGAATTAAGAAGAATTTGTTTGATGTACATGGATGAGCCAATGTTCAGGGCATAGATATTTATGATTGTTATGTCTTGCTGATTTATGCTTCCCTTAAGCAGTATGTCATGTCCTTCTTTATCCCTTCTGACTAGTTTTGGCTTGAAGTCCACATTATCTGAAATGAGGATGGATACTCCAGCTTTTTTGCTTTGTCCATGTGCATGGTATGTTTTTTCCCAACCTTTCACCTTTAGTCTGTGGGTATCTCTTTCTATGAGATGAGTCTCTTGCAGGCAGCATATTGTTGTGTTTTTCTTTTTAATCCAATCTGCCAGTCTATGTCTTTTGATTGATGAGTTCAGGCCATTATCATTCAGGGTTATTATTGTGATATGATTTGTATTCCCAGTCATTTGACTTATTTTTGTTTTTTGACATGATTTGGTTTCTCCTTTATTTGGCTATTCCTTTAGGCTAGTTCCTCCCATTGCTGATTTGCATCGTTGTTTTCCATCTGTTCCTCACGGAATATTTTGCTGAGAATGTTCTGTAATGCTGGCT
This sequence comes from Sciurus vulgaris, assembly GCF_902686455.1. NCBI lineage: Eukaryota > Metazoa > Chordata > Mammalia > Rodentia > Sciuridae > Sciurus > Sciurus vulgaris. Next base: position 93,215,193 of record NC_136467.1, on the reverse strand, counting down.
TTCTTTTTGTAAATTCTTTTAGCTTTTGTTTATCATGGAAGGATTTTATTTTGTCGTCAAATCTGAAAGTAAGTTTTGCTGGGTGTAAGATTCTTGGTTGGCATCCGTTTTCTTTCAGGGCTTGGTAAATGTTGTTCCAGGCCCTTCTAGCTTTTAGGGTCTGGATTGAAAAATATGCTGATATTCTGATTGGTTTCCCCCTGAATATAATTTGATTCTTTTCTCTCGCAGGCTTTAGAATTCTGTCTTTATTTTGTATGCTAGGTATTTTCATAATAATGTGCCTTGGTGTGGGTCTGTTGTAGTTTTGTATATTTGGAGTCCTATAAGCCTCTTGTACCTGGTTTTCCATTTCATTCTTCAGATTTGGGAAATTTTCTGATATTATTTCATTGAATAGATTGTTCATCCCTTTGGTTTGTTTCTCCAAACCTTCCTCAATCCCAATAATTCTTAAATTTGGCCTTTTCATGATATCCCATAATTCTTGTAGATTCTGTTCATTATTTCTTACCATCTTCTCTGTTTGGTCAACTTTGTTTTCAAGATTAAATATTTTGTCTTCAATGTCTGAGGTTCTGTCTTCCAGGTGTTCTATCCTATTGGTTATGCTTTCTATGGCGTTTTTAACTTGGTTTATTGTTTCCTTCATTTCAAGGATTTCTGTTTGTTTGTTTTTTTTTCAGTATCTCTAACTCTTTATTGAAATGATCTCTTGCTTCCCGTATTTGCTCTTTTAACTGTTGTTTGGTGCAATCATTTAATGCCTGCATTTGCTCTTTCATTTCTTCCTTCAATGCCTGCATTTGCTCTTTCATCTCCTCATTTGCTTCCCTGATTGTTTTAATTATGTACATTCTGAACTCCCTTTCTGACATTTCTTCTGCTCTGCTGTCATTGGGTTTTATTGATATAGTATCCATGTTTGTTTGGGACATTTTCTTCTCTTGTTTTCTCATATTGGTCAGATATCAGTGGGACTCTGAGATATTCAGATTTCCTCTTTGGCTTATAGTATCCCTGTAGATTTCCAGTATATCACATCCCAGCCTTCAGTAGCCTGAAATCTTGGAGTAACTTGATAATGCAGTGCTTCTGAAGAAAGCTGCCCCTAACCCGCTACTGGGTCCAGGGCTGCAGGCTGGTTCTGTGTGGAAATCCTCTCACTGGGCTGTCCTGTTTCTAGAAGCTGGGTATAGACAGAGCCTGCCCTCACCTGAGGGAGCCAGGGTGCTAGGGGAAAACCTCTCCCTGTCCCGTCTTGTTCCCAGAAGCCACCTGCGGGCTGGGGCCTGCCACTGTTTTCAGGGCTTGGGGTTGGCTCTGTGCGGAAAAGCTCTCACTGGGTGGCCTGCTCCAAGAAGCTGGCTGTGGATCGAGCCTGCTGCCGGAGAAAGCAGGGCTGCTTGGGGAAGACTCTAGCTGCCTTTCTCTGCTCTGAGAAGCTGCCCCTATTCGGGCCTGCTACCCAGGCCAAGCTTCACCTGGTGGGAGAGACTCACCCCGCGGCTCTATGTTGGTCCAAGTCTCTCAATATCTCCCCTTCTTGAATCCTGGATTCTGGAGTGCCGGGAGATGCAGTCACCCTGTAGTCCGCCATCTTGGATCCCCCCACAATCTCTGTTTTAAAGAGAATGTTTCAACTTCTCAAAACATGTTTCTTTAAATTATTCTGTTGTCTTAAGCATATCAAAAGTGCATCTTCTAGACACAGCTTTTTGAGATAACTCAAGTGGAAAAGCACTTAGAATCAGATTAATAACACTTCAGGTCTATACTTCTCACTTATTACTATGACCATAGACAACTCACAGTGAGCTTCAATTTTCTCCACTGAAAATTGATAGAAATAAAACCTTTGACCCAAGGTTGGTTTGGCCATGTTTGCAAAAGAATAATATTTACATGTTATAAAATTCTGTGAGGTGTGGTCACTGTAGTCACCGTTCTCTCTTGGAAAAGACCAGACAATATATTGTGGTGCATTTTATTTCCTGGTGCCCACTGCATCATACCTCTGACTCTTCCATCATTCGGAAACTTTCAGATTCAAAAATAATCAAACTCCTCTCTTGAATTTAGATCAGACAATATCTTGTCCATTTTAGTGACAGCAAAACTTGACTCTCCTTCCATTGCCTAGAGTATTATATCACTTTGATGCCAGTCATCCGGCTGAAGTGCAAAACAAGTGCACACTTTCTTGATGACTTTTCCTCCTGTTTTTGAAATAAGTGAATGATTTGCTGCCTGGGTAGCAGTGTTTGGTGGTATCATTTAACTGTTTTTATAAAGAAAATCTTTATACTCTACTGTTATAATTTTCCTGTGACCTCAATTATAATTTCCAATAGAATACATAAGCACAGCTCTTTACTATAAAATATGGATTCCTATAAGAGTTTTACTTCAAATGTAAAAAAGAATAAATTCTAAGGCTTCAAAATGAGTAAAACTACCACTTCACAATGTGTGTATAATATAAATCAATTTTTACCCTGGCCAGTGAATTAGAGTCAGAGGAAATTTTAAAAACTAATTAGAGAGTGGAACATCTCCATCTTTTTAACCTTTCTGTCAGAAGTTCTGGAAATTACAGAAGAGAATTACTCTATTATTCTGTGGGATGCTACTCATTTTCATAAACCATCATTGGGTCTGAAGTTTCTGAGTATGTCAGTACATTTAAGATACGAAAAGACATTTTTGAAAAATTGTCACACTTATAAGAAATTTGAATTCAAACACATTGATCAAATGCAACCATACCTCAAATTATTTTATCAAAATAAAATGTGTGACTTGGCTTAGGGAAAATACCTAAGAAACAATCAAATATCTGTATATAATATAGTTGACAGTAAAAGAAAATATTTCCCCATACATTCCACAATTGTCAATTGACATACACATCATTTTCCTTTTGTTTTCCTATTTGACTGAATTTGACCCAGCAGTGGATGGCTGTGTGTTAATATAAATTGCCATGTGTATCCTAAGTGCCTACCATCTTTAATTTTGTGGTTGATGATTCAAACTGAAGTACAAAAAACAAATGACTTGAAATACGACAAAGAAAAAAAGTGAAAGGTAATAGGAGGGAAGGGAGGATGACAGAAAAGAGGGAAAGAAGCAAAGAAGGGAAGAAGGAAGGAGGGAAAGAGGGGAGAAAAATCTCAGTGAGATTAGATTTTGTCACATTTCAGTTGTCTGAATTCTATCAGAGTAATGTCAAATACTATAGCAGAGATTAATATTGCAGAAGGTACCATGATTTACATATAGACAAAGGTAAATTTTTGCCTGTATTTTTTTTAAAGATATGCCTATTTGACATCAAGTATTTTGTTTTGACATTAATGTAATCCTAAAATTAAACAAACTCATATAACTAAGATGAAAACCACTGGTGTTACAGAAATTAGCTTGTGTCTGCCCTTCACATTCAAGCACAAGAGAGAGACTTTAAGAATTCAGCTATCTCAGTTTATTATTAAATCTGAAGACCAGCACAAAGATGCCCTGGTGATCTGAGAAACTGTTTCCAACTTCTGGCTTTCCCGGACCTCCAGTGCTCATCCTAGCTTGAGGGAAGAATAATGCATACAGCCTGCCCAAGTCCTTTGGTTTAGTTTGAAATCAGAGAGCACAAAACAACAGGAATTCTATGTGAAATCGGGCTTATATTTACCCATAAATTTTTGAAAGTTTCATGCCCAACTGTGAAATAGAAAAACTACATTAGGTCAAGCAGAGGATTCTCATCTCTATCCAATTATTTTCAGCACAGGCTCTACCTCTAGCCACAGAACTAGTTAATTATTCTTTTTTGTTTCTCTAACATGCCATAATATGCAATTGAGTGCAATTGAGTGTGTATTGGGCTAGCTAATATCCAAACTGACTCAACATGCCTGTGTCCCTAGAGCAGCTTCTTAGACATGCAGCTTCTTCCCCTAGCAACACACACTTTAACCCTGAAAAGACCCTAGAGGACATGTTTTCTTGGTTTACAGGTCTTAAATGAGTGTCGTGATGTTTTATTTCCATAAATTAGGAAGAAATATTTCAAATAAGGTGACAACTATTAACTCCTTCAGATAGGCCATGGAAAGAAATTAAAAAATTAATTCGCCTAAATTAAAAGCCAAATAATATGATAGCATCTGAGGGGGAATACTTAGAAAAGAAGAGATAAGCTGCTTTACACTGTGTTATGAAAATTCAATTATTTTTTGCTGTGTCCATGAAATTATTAAAATTTCCCCATCATATTCTCTTTTAATCAATCTTCATCTAAGACTGGAAGGAAAGTAAAAATCACTTATTTATCAGTAGAGGATAGCTATAGGATAGTTCCTTCCTTGCTTAAGTAATAATCATACCATTCATACCCAAGGTACATGAAAGTTTCAAAAACACGTCACCTGCAGGGTCTTCAAAACAGAGTTACCTTTCTACTTTGATCAGACTTCCTTTTGGGGAAGTAAACTTTCACATTAATCATGAATCCATGCTTAATCTTCCTACGAGACCAATTCAAGACCCATACTCAGTGACTATCTCAGCTGGCCTCTGGACAGCACATTACACAGCATATAAATATCAGATTTATGCTCTGTATGTGGAATTTTTGTCAGGTTTTTAAAGAAACACACCTCACATGTTTTTTGATAGATTGTGTCTTGGTTTACAATTCTACTATACAGAAATAACACCTCATTCTTCATATGTAAGATACATAAAAGCTATCATATAATCACTTATTCATACTCAGTTTTAGACATTATGTTTCTAACACATTTTATTGTTGAATTATCAAAGAAATTATCTCCTATTTGGAGGTTCTGGATCAATTGGGGGGGGGCATATAGTAGACCAACATAGCTGGTGTGGAAGGTTTTATTGTTTTCTCATCTTTCTGATTTTTTTAATTCATTTTCTTGTCCTTTCATCCTTTCTCTTTGCACCCTTTAAACTTATGTCAGTATGTGATCGGGCTAAGTGTATATTATTATTTGGTGTGCCTGCATTTTTTATTTCCATGTAAGCTAGTGCCCTATATACTGATTCTCTTTCTTGAATTTTTCACTAAGAACTGTTTTAAGATCTTCCCATGTTGCCAAGTGAATCTTGAATCAGTTGTATTTAAGTGCAGTACTACATTGTGTGTACCAAGCATATTATATTTTTTTCACTCCCAGCAATGGCCATCTGAACTGCTTCCAACTTCTCAACTCCACAAATAACCTTCTTCAAGGAACACACACATTCCCTATGGATCTTTATAAAAATGTCTCTGGGACTTATATTCAGAAAGGTAATATATGACTGAGTGGTAATGTACTTTTCTCTGGGAACAATTACACCCCTGCCTATAATCTCACCAAAGGGACCTGGGCATTACTAAAGCCTGTATAGCCACCAATGTCTTCTATTTCGAGTCAGGCTAAAATGATACTCTTAAATCACATGGTCATTTTCATTTACATTTATAAGAATATAATGAGTTTGAAATTTTCTTTATATAAAGATTGTGTTCTCTTTAACTGCACAAACCATTCTAAAATTTTACATAATCCTAGGGGTTATGTGTGCATAACCTCATGATGTGCATTTTTACAGATTGTTTTTGTACTTTGGTCACAAAGATATTTTCCTGTTTTTTTCTTTGTTAACTTTCCAACTTTTTACTGAATATGTAGATTTTTTAGACCATCTAGAGTCCTCTGGTACATGAACAATTTTGTCTGTAATATGCACATAATTGTCTCAAAAGAGCAGATAAGGTGTTAAAATGGGAAATGTGACATTAAGAAAGTATAAGAACAAGTTATAACTGACAAGAAAATATAGTCATATCAGGAAAAACAAATTGGTAAGAATTATTTTTAATAATTTCATTTTTTAAAGTCTATTTTCAGATTTTTGCAGATGTATTCTAAAAGAGACACAAGAGTAAAGACATTTTGCAAAGAACTATATATGAATTAAAACAAATTTCAACAAGTATTACAGTGGCAATATGAAATTGGACTCATTATTACAACAGGTATATTTCTTGGTGTGAACAAGGAACTAAACTCTATGGTTTCCACTATACTTTTCCCTCATTCTTTCTCTTACCTGACACACACATTTAGTATGAACAAGAATTCAATAATACTATCTACTTCTTATATGAAAATTGCCTTGTAAGGATTTTGCTTAATCATGAATAAGATGATTTTAAAGTGATGTTATGCATCATATCTAAGTCATTTTTATAAACATTGAATAATGGTTGGGTACCAATTTATTTTTAAAAGGTAACAAATCAGACATTTTGTCAGGTCAATTTTCAACAAGGATACATAATTGATAATGACACAATTCTAGAGAAATGATAAGATAATGGTAAATTGACTGTATACATAAAAAATTAAAGAAATGTTGTGGAGTGTGAGAAATACCATGCGTATTATTGTTAAGTATATCTTACTGTTTTAGTCAGCTTTGTCACTGCTGTGACTAAAAGACCAGACAAGAACAACTTTAGAAGAGGAAAAGTTCATTTGAGGGCTCATGGTTTCAGAGGTCTCATTCCATAGCAACTGGCTCTATTCCTCAGGCCCAAGGTGAGGCAAAACATCATAGCAGAAGAGTGTGGCAGAGGGAAGCAGCTCACATGATGATCAGAGAGCAGAGAGACTCTACTCACCAGATAGAAAATATATACCCCAAAGGTACATCCCGGGGACCCATCTCCTCAAGCCATACCCTACCCACCTTCGGTTACCACTCAGTAAATTCCATCAGGAGATTAATTCACTAATTGGGTTCAGGTTCTCATAACCTAATCATTTCACCTCTGAATGTTCTTGCACCATTTCCCACAGGAGGTTTTTGGGGACACCTCTCATCTAAACCACAACACTGATATAATTTTATTGAGAATATAAAAGCTGCAGTGCTCACATACTATTAGATTTTCATACTTAAGTCTTTTTTATGAGAGAAAACATTAATAACTATGAGTGTTGAAGGTTGTAAAATGGTTTAAATAATATTGGCAGAACTGTTTCAAAGATGAATAAATGCAGAAAATTCAAGAAAATATTTAAATTGTGAAAAAGAATAAGAGCAAATTTTAACAACAAGGCATGTAATTTGTTTTGCTATTTTATTTGTTTGGTTTTTAATTTATGATGAAAAAATAAGACTGCTTTAGAAGCCAAGGAAACTAAATATCAGTAGGAATGAGACATTTCTTTAGGATAGTTAAATCACATTTTTTAAATCTCCTTAAATTTCTGTCATCCAACTTAATGTTAATTTATTAATCATTCATCTTTAATAACAAATTTATTTTCATATACCAGTTGTTTCTTAATGCTTTTTAATTTTATCCCTTTTTTTTCTACATAGGAGAAATTTATTTTAAGAATAAAAGCATATGTGCAAATTGGATAAATTTGGTTTTTATGTTTCTGTGAACACAGTATACCATACTCTGCAAGTGTATAAGTCTGTATGTGTACAAGTAACTGCATGTGTGTGTTGGTGTTTCTTTCCCTTGTCATCTTTGAACCAAAATTTCAATTAGTTTCCTTTTGGTTTGCTATCCTTTTTTTTAATTTTTATTTTATTTTATTCATTTATTTATTTTGATTCATTGTACATAAATTGGGTACAACTGTTGTTTCTCTGGTTGTACATGAAGTACAGTCACACCATTTACATAATCATACATGTACATAGGGTAATGATGTTTGTCTCATTCTGTTATTTTTCCTTCTCCCCCCATCCCACTTTTTCCTATATACAACCCATCCTTCCTCCATTCTTGCCTCCCTCTCACTACCTGTTATGTATCATCATCCTCTTATCAGAGTAATCATTCAGCCTTTGGTTTTTTGGGGTTGACCCATTTCACTTATCATGATATTCTCCAACTGCATTCATTTACCTGCAAATGTCATAATTTTATTCTTCTATATGACTGAGTAATATTCCATTGTGTATATATACCACAGTTTCTTTATCCATTCATCTATTGAAGGGCATCTAGGTAATAGTAAAAAAAAAAAAAAAAAAAGACTCAAAAGCTGAAGAAGTTATGTCACATGTTTGAAACACTTTGTGCACCAAAAATAATAATGACTGAAATGGAGCATTCCCCACTGAACCTGGACATGTGTCTGTGAACAGGAGCATGCAGTGTGTATGTTTAACCAAATAATTATAAATACTACAAAAATTAAAAGGAAGAGGTAAGGAAAAGCTGTTCTTTGCAAAAGAATGATGAGTAGTAAGTATAGGAGGAATTGATTAGAAATCACCATTTGGAAACCCCTGAAATAAATTTGACACAGAATGTCATCATCAGTTAATTAAAAAACAGTCATTTGGTTTAATGATTAGTGGGGAAAATGCTGGTTATAGAGCCTCAAATATTTTTAATATTATTTATTAATTAAAAATATAAATGTCACATTGACATTTTTTGATTCCTGTTATGAAACACTGACAACATATCACCTATTTAATGCTATTTCTAAAAAATTTTTAATCTGATATTATACTAAAATCATAATGGGGCAGTAATTGACTAATTCAAGTTGAATTGAGGGGTATTCTTTGAAACCAGTGATATGAAATCTTTGACAAATTGAACATTAGCATCAGGAAAGGCATATACTGAAGAGAGTGCTTCTAGGTAAAATGAGACTTTATAATTAAATTAAATATCTTAAATTTTATTGATCTCTGGATATGTTTTAAAAGCAACATTTTTAGAAAAAAGTGAAATTTTTCAATATAAGCTAGTGTTATTGTATTAATTTTAAATATTTTCTTCTGATTGTTGTTCTGGAGTTATATGACCACATTTCTCATAATTACTAAGTATTTATATTAAATACAATATAATTGCCAAAACAGTAGAGTACTGACAGGATGCCAAAAGTAGAAATTTCCATACTATAAAGTTTGTTTCATATGAAAAATTATGAAACATTTGCATAACATTTACATAAATTTTCCATTAGGCTGTATGTGTATAACATATATGAAATAAACAAATTTTGTGTATAGAAAACACATCCCCAAAACATCTTATTATTTGTAGCATATATGAAAATTCCAAAATCCAAAATATCCAAAATTGGAAACATATCTGATCCCAAGCATTTCAAGTAAGGAATACCTAAATTGTATAAAAGCCCTGACAAAGTCTGAGTGAGATCTATAAATAAGCATTTATCAAGAGGCACAAAGGTATTCAGAGGCCTGTGATACTCTGACAGTTAAAGGGTTAATTAGTAGGGAAAATAAAATACAGAAACCTATTTTAAAATTTAATATAATACATAAAAATTGTATAACAAAGAGTGATACACAAAAATTGTCAAATTCTATGATATAGACCAGTGTTTTTTAAGTTATTATTTACCTATGAATACCTGAGATACTACTAAAAGACAGTCTCTGAATTGGTAGGTCTGGAGTAGTGCCTGGCAGTCTGCATTTCCACTAACCTCTAGTCCTCATATCATACATGTCCAGTAACAAGGAATGTAAGGTTTAAGAACTACAGAAGACGGCTGGGGAGATAGCTCAACTGGTAGAGTGCTTGCAAGGAACTACAGAAGAAAGAAATCATTAAGAATTAGGGTAGTTAATTAAGTCTTCATGAAGGAAAAGAAGTCTGATACCTTAGCTCTTTTCAAAAATGAAGGAGAAAGGGAAAAGAAAGGTTAACAATTTGTTCATTGTTTACTTTGTATATCCTCTCAGCACATAGCATGTCAAAGACACAAGGAGCAGCAGTGAATGCAGTATATCAATTAAACATAGTATCACAGTGTCTTGTAGAGAGGAGGAACCTAGTGAATACATTTATTAAACCTAATTTCATTTGTGGCTAAGAAATAATATGAAACAAGAATTGGAAAGAGAAATTATCATGATCCAATTGTGGGTTAGTAAAATAAATAGTTTTGACTCCAGAGAAGCATAACTGCAACAGGGAGGATAGGGTAAAGAAAGATAATGAGCATCTTAAAACATGAATAGGAAAGTGCTTTATGTAGTTAACACTGTCTGAGTTGGGGAATGATATTATAAAACAATATGTTAGGACAATTATTCCAGCAACAGAAAGCAGTCTTGTTTGGAGAAGTACAAAGTGGAAGCCATTTTGAAGCTGATGTGTAGTCCAGAGCACATAACCCTACTTCCAATTTATCAGTCTTCTGACTTTAATAATTTCTTTTGCCATGTTCTCTTTCTCTCCACGCCCCCCATATATATATAAAGTTGCAGAGAATAAGTTAAACCTAGTTCCAGGACACCAGGTCATTGGTGAAGATAAGAATGTGGTCATCTGGTTTCTTTGCTCGTACCAAAGAACTTACATTGAGATTTGATTTGTTTCAACCTTTTTCAAAGATTTATTTTAAAATTAATTTTAAAAAACTTGACATCAAAGCTAAAGCACCATGTTAATCTTTTAATCAAGCTCTTCCCTGAATTATTGATAGATTTAAATTATCTAGGCAATTATTGATATTAGCTTGTTAGGTGCAAACATTTACAAGTCTTCGTGTGTTACACTTCAAACTTAGTAAATATTCATGTGTATATTAGGAATAATTTTTCCTGTCTATTCTCACATTTTCATTTTCTTAATGCTATCTTTTATTTAATAAAATGTATTAATTTTAGAGAATAACTTTTCTACTTTGTAATCTATAGCAAATAATCTTTTGAAAATTACCTACAAATTTTTAGAAAAGAATTGAAAGAGGATGAAATTTCAATTACTATACTAAATCGTATGATAAAGTTAAATAATTTAAGCATCTTGATTCTTCCAAAAGATTCAAGAATATATAGACATTTAGAAATGGGAAATGTATCATGCTAGGAATTTGTCTGGAAGGTATATATAGTACTAAAAATAAATAATGAAGACTGCTATCTATTCGTTACTGTGTAACAAATTACCACAGATTTAATGGTATCAAAAAGTGCAAATGCATTACCTTAGAGTTTCTTTGAGTCAGGACATTAGGTACATATTATTTTGTTCCATATTATTTTCCAGGTTTTACAAGGATAAACTCAAAGTACAGCTCAGGCTGCTTTCCCGTCTCTTGTACATGGTCTTCTTCTGAGGTCACTAGTTCTGGCCTAATTCAGTGCCTAATATTTGGAGAACTGAGGGACTCCTCTGCTAGAGGTCACATATCATTCCCTGCTGTATGATCATCTATCCAACATGTCAAATTGCTTCTTCAAGAACAACAGAAGAAAATCTCTGTTTTTGAATTGTTGTGACTTATTTCTGACCTCTAAACATTTTCTCAAACGATTCCCTTGATTAGGTCATACTCAGACTAAATTTTTACGTAACCTTAAAATCAAATGAATAGAAAGGCAAAATATATCTGTAAAATCCTCTCTTTTCATCTTATTCCCTAATCTAACAATTGGAGTGATATTTCATATCATCATATCTCCATATTTCACCACAATTATATAGGACACATATACATTAGAAAGGGAGAATTAAACCATTAAAAGATTCGAAGAAAATAATGATGAAGTTTTAGTTCATGCTACTATTGGGAACTATATTCCCTGCATATAAAGACAAAGAGAGAAATCATAAGGAGGTTTTATATCTGTTTATAAAATATTTCTTAATTATGTAAATTAAAACTACAAATACAAAGCAATACAAGGAAAATTGTAAAATATTCTTACCTTTATGATTAAAATAAGATTCTATGTTTATATGTAAACTCTTGTAAAGGAGAATTGAATAATTATATGAACAAGAAATATAAAACATCATACCATTATCTAATATTGATCATGTAATAAGAGCAATAGAGTTCAATCTTCATAATGAACTTGTGGTGCAATATTATTATACCTGTGTTATAGATTGAATTGTATTCCCTCCAAAAACATGGGTTTGTGTCCTAACCACACTTACTTCAGAAAATGACCCTATATAGAAATAAAGTCTAATAGAGGTAATTTGATATGAATGGTAGTCTTGTAAAAGTGGCAAGTTAAATATAGAGATAGGGCTTATAAATAGAAGAATAGTAGAGACAAATAGGAAGAAGATGTCCACTTACATACCAAGAAGGAATTTGGAACATATCCTTTTCTTCCAGCCTGAAGGAACCAATCATCCTGATACCTCGATTTTGAATTTGTAGCCTTGTCAACTGTGAGAGGATAAATTTCTGTTGGTAAGTCACATAACTTATTGTCCTTTGTTAATGAAGCCTTATCCAACTAACACAAGACCTTTCATGCATAAAAAATAACTTAAAGAGATTATACCACTATTCTAGCTAGCATTATCTTTGGCTAGTTGCAGCAGTATTAACTGAGTTCACCTCAACAATAAGCAGCTCATAGCAGTGCTGGGTTTGATCTTAACTCATTGTTGTGCCTGTCTTGATGTTTTGGGGACTCAGTGGGTGAAGATATCTGGTAGTTTTGGTGACTAGAGGTGTGTCATAGGAACCTTGGACTGGTCCATCCATAGCAAGTCTGCTCTGAACCAAGTAAAATCCTACAGTAGCTACATACAAGCCAGTAACTGTGGGTGAGTCATCCTGGCCTACAAGGCTCCAGGGAGAGGCTTCTGGAAGACCACCACACTCTCTAGGTACTTTTCTATTTAGTGATACCCAACACTGAGAGATGTAAAATGGAATATCAAAAATTCAAAATGTAAATAGTAATGGAATGTATCTGTAGAGTTTTCTCATGGTATATTTTGCATTGTGATTTCCTTTGTTCCCATTTTTTTCTTATGATCATGTTAAGCTGCTATTATGGAAAAATAACTTCTTCTAATTGAAGAATTTTTTGTAAGCCTCATGATAACCACAAATCAAAATTCTATTATTGAAAATGAAAACTAACAAGTAAGGTTTCAAAGACAAAACTAGAGTAATTCATTTAACTATAAAAGATTATAGAAGATAAAGAAAGGAACTACAAAAAAACTAGAAAATAAATTATATAATTACTATAGTAAGACTTCATCTATCAATAAACACCTCGAATGCAGATGGATTACATTCTACAATATGAAAGATATAGAACAATGGAATTGATTGTTAAAAAACTGATCCAACTATATTTATAAAATATAAAACTCATCCATAGGTTGAGTATGAAAGACTCAACCTATAAAAACACACATAGACTGAACATTAAGGAATGGAATATTCCATACAAATGGAATTCAAAATAAAACATGAATAGCCATATTAATCGTGTGAAACAGACTTTAAATCAAAAGCAGTAAAAAAGACACAAGAAATGTCATTACATAATTAAAATTGGGTCATCTCAACAAGAGGAAGTAACAATTCTAAATATATATGCACCAAATATTACAGAACCCAAATATATGAAACAGTTTTTATAGATCTAAAAGGAGAGACACACCCTGATACAATAATATTTAGGGAAATTAACATATGCTTTTCATCCATCAAAAGATCATTTTGACAGAAAAATCAACAAAGACTCATCAAAGTTATATTTCACCCTAGACCAAATGAACCTAATAGATATCCACAGAGCATTCCTTCCAAAAGCAGCCAAAGTTTTTATAATCAGTGCATGGAACATTCTCTGGAATGGATCATATGGGAAGCCACAAAACTAGTCTTAAACATTTTTTTAAAAACCGAAATCATATAAAGTAGCTTTTCTGACTACAGTGCAGTAAGGCTAGATATCAATAATAAAGAAAACATTAGAAACTATACAAAGACATGGAAATTAAACAATTTAGTTTAACTAATAGATCAATGAAGAAATGAAGTAAAATATAAAAGCCCTGAAAAGAAATATAATTGAAGACACAACATACCAAAACTTATTGAATACAGGAAAAGCAGTAATAAGAGAAATTAAATCAATTAATATCTATAACAAAAAGAATAATAAAAAACAACCTATCACTACATCTCAATAACCCTAGAGAAAAGCAAAACTAAAACCCAAGATTAGTAAAACTAAAGAAATTGTATACATTAAAGCAAAAAAAAAAAAAAAAGAAAGAAAAATGGAACTGAAAAAACTTAATATTTGTTAGAGTTGTTTTATCAAAAAGATAAAGTAGACAAATGCTTAGCTAGACCAATGAAAAATAGAAAAGACTCAAAACAAGTGAAAAGAGAGATACCATGACTTCACAGAAATACAAAGGACAATTAAATATTATTATAAAGTACATACAAACAAATATGATACTCTAGAAGAATTGGACACATTCCTGGAAACATACACCTTACTAAGACTGAATCTTGAAGAAATGCAAAATCTGAACAAACTGATAACCAGTAACAAGATTGGATCTTTAATAAAAGGGCTTCAAAGAATCCAAGACAAAATGATTCACTGTTAAATTCTAAGAAAATTTAAATGAGAACTAATACAAATTTACTTTATGTTATTCTCCCCCTCAAGAATATAAGAGGAAGTAATTCTTCCAAACAAATCCTATGAGCATAGCATTGCCCTGATACCAAAACCAGATACAGACACAATAAGAAAGAAAACTACAGTCCAGGATCCTTGATGAGCATGATACAATTATTCTCAACAAAACACTTATGAATAAAATAGCACACTAAGAAGAGTGCTCCCCACAATCAAATGGGATTCATTTTTTTCAATATACACAAAACAAAAACCATGATACACCATATCAACAGATTAAAGGACAAGATACATGAACATCTCAATCGATGAAGAAAATACATTTGATAAAATTCAACATCCTTCATGATAAAAATGCTGAACAGATCAGGCACACAAGAAACATACATCAACATAATAAAGGCCATTCATAATAACAACTCATGTTATATTGAATGAGGAAAAGCTGAAAACTTTCTTTCTCTAAGATATGAAACAAGACAAGATACTCGCTTCCAGCACTTTTATTCCACTTAGAGCCAGAAGCCCTGCCAGAGCTATTAGGCAAGAGAAGAGCATCCATACTGAAAAATAAATAAAAGAAATCATAGTCAGTTTTCTGCAGATGAGTGATCTCATGTATAGAATACTTCATGAACTCTACCAAGAAACTCTTAGAACTAATCAAGTAATCATGAAATTTGTAGGATATAAAATCAACACATAAAATTCAGTAGCATTACTATATTCTAATAGCAAATAATCTCCAAAAGAAATAAAGAAATTCTATTCAAAATAACTCCAAAAATATAAATACCTAAGAATAAATTTAACCAAAGAGGTGAAAATTTCTAAAATAAAAAATTATAAACTTTGACGAAATAAATTGAAGAAAACATGAAAAAGTGAGAAGACATCCCATGCTTAAGGGTTGAAAGAATAAATATTGCTTAAATGTCCATCCTACCCAAAGTGATTTACAGATTCAGTGTGGTCCCTACAAACTATTACTGGCATTCTTCAGAAAATTAGAAAAAAAGAACAATTTTTAAATGTATGCAGAACCATACACACACAAAATAAATAAATAAAAATAGCCAAAGTCGTTTGGTAAAAGAAATGAAGCAGGAAACACTAAACTACCTGACTTAAAATGCATGACAAACCTGTAATAATCAAAACAGCATGGAATTAGCATAAAGCAGACATAGACCAACTGGATAGAATAGAAAGAATAGAAGTCAACCCATCCATCTGCAGCCAATTCTCAGGAAAGTTGGTAAGAACACACATTGGATAAAGTGTGGTCTTCAATAAATGGTGTTGGGAAAATTGGATATTGGTGTAAGATTTCTATCTCTTATCAGTTATAAAATTCAACTCAAAGAAACTATTAGAAGAAAATACAGGGGAAATGCTTCAGAACACTGGAATGAGCAAGAGGATTTTATTTCTTTTCTTTTCCTTCCTTCCTTCCTTCCTTCCTTCCTTCCTTCCTTCCTTCCTTCCTTCAGTCCTTCCTTCCTTCCTTCCTCCCTTCCTTTTCAAAATCCCAAAAGCACAGGAAACAAAAGCAAACAGATTGACAAATAGGATTACACTAAATTAAAAAATCTTCTTCTCAGCAAACAAAACATCAACAGAGTGCTGAGATGACCACAGAATGGGAGAAAATATTTTTCATGTATATATCTCAAAAGGAGTTGATAACCAGCATGTGTAAGGAACTCCATAAGCTAGCAAAAAACAAACAAGCAAAACACATAACCCAATTGAAATAGGAATAGTATATCTAAATAAACATTTCCCTAAAGATGATACAAAAATGGCAAATAGGTACATGAAATTTAATGTTACGAAATAAGGAAATGAAAATCAAAACCACAATGAAATATCTACCAACCCCAGGAAGAATAGCTAATATCAACAAGACTGAAGATACCCAGTACTGACAAGTATGTGGAGAAAAGGGAATCATTGCATTCTATCATTGCATACTATGGTGGAAATGTAAAACTTCCATATGAAAAACAGTATGGAGATACCTCAGAAATTAAAAATAGAAATATCACATGATCCAGCAATTCTATTAATGGGTACATATCCAAAGGAAATGAAATCAATTTGGCAAGGAGGTGTCTACAGGTTCATATTCATTGGAACATTATTCACAATAGACAAGAAATATATGTGAGCCAGCTTTTTATAATTACAACATAATATATGATAAAAAAAAAAAAAACTTAAGTGAAGGAAGATTTATTTTGGTTCACAGTTTGTGATTTCATTCCATGTCGAATGTTCGGAAGAGCAAAGTTGCCCACTTTATAGTGGCTGGGACGCAAAGAAAGAGAGTGGGGGGGCAGGAACAAAGTATATGCACCAAAGACATGACCACAAGGACACATTTCTTTCAACTAGGTCCTACGTCCTACAATTTCCTCCCAAATGTTCATTCAGCTATGATTTGTCAATTGATCAATTCACTTTCCAGAGCTCTACCTCTGAACCCTGCTGCATTGGGGACGACACTGTCAAAACATGAACCTTTGAGAGATATCTGAGTGCAAATTATAACAAAATGGAAACAACCCCAGTGTCCATCACCTGAGGAATGGATAAAGAAAATGTGGCACCTGCTAGGTGCGGTGGCCCATGCCTATACTCTCAGAGGCTGGGGAGGCTGAGGCAGGAGGATCTTGAGTTCAAAACCAGCCTCAGCAACAGTGAAGCACTAAGCAATTCAGTGAGACCCTG
This sequence comes from Sciurus vulgaris, assembly GCF_902686455.1. Classification (NCBI taxonomy): domain Eukaryota; kingdom Metazoa; phylum Chordata; class Mammalia; order Rodentia; family Sciuridae; genus Sciurus; species Sciurus vulgaris. The sequence continues at coordinate 93,197,988 of NC_136467.1, read as the reverse complement.
TGTCTAAATGAAATACAAATAAGGGCTGGGAGATGTGGCTCAGAGGTTAAGTGCCCCTGAGTTCAATCCTGGGTACCACCCCTACACCCCCCAAAATAAGAAAATGTGGCACCTATAATACAAGGGAATACCATTCGACCATAAAAAGAATGAATTTTTGTCTTTGTGACAACAAGGGTGGAACTGGAGATCATCATGCAAAGTGAAACCGGTCATACAAAAACACTACACGGTCTTATTCACATGCAGAATCTAATAATATCGACCTCACAGACTTTGGGATTAGATTGGGGATTACAGGGATGGTGGGTAGGTATGGAGGGATAGGGAAATTTTTGATCAATGAATGCTAAGTTACAGTTAGGCAGAAACAAGAAATTTTGGGGTGCTACTGCACAGTATGCTAACTATCCATAACAATTATATACTGTGTATTCTAAAAGCTAGAAGAAAGGATTTTGAAGTTCTCACAACAAAGAGCTAATGAATGTTTGAGAAGATGAATATGTTTAACCTGATTCAAACATTATGCAACATATACATGTATTGAACATAAAATCGTATCCCATTTTTATGTATGACTTTTATGTTTTTTATATCAGTTAAAAATGAAAAATAAATACATTTTCTTTGAAAAACGTTACTGGTGGAAAGTGTTAAATATCATGGCAATTATTGAAATATGTAGTAAAATTTAACAAATGCTAAATTCTGCAACCTGTTCCATGGATCATTATTTTTAAAAAATAACACATTCGATTAAAATATCTCCATCACTCTCCATTTTACTTTTCTCCTTTTCAAGGAAAACCTCTACCCTGAAACTTTCATGTTTATTTCTTTTTAAAATTTTTTTTTAATTTTTACAGACTGCATCTTGATTCATTGAACACAAATGGGGTACATCTTTTCATTTCTATGGTTGTGCACAATGTAATTCATACCATTCGTGTAATCATACATGTAATAGGGTAATGATGTCTGTCTCATGTTTATTTTTTGACTGTACCATATAGCCTTGTGTACTACATACAATGTGATTTTGAATTTACATCATTTTTAAGTTTACATAAATGTTTCAAACTATAATGTTACTTTTTTATATAATGACTTTCAAATTTGTAAACCATAATATATCTCTGTACATTATACACTTTACTAAGACACTTAAAAATATATTTTTCAATTTCAAAAACACATTAACTATTTTGCCTTACGGGATGATATGACTATTATATATCTCATACATACATATTTGTGTGGATACAGGCAACAATATGGAGGATTATAACAAAAGCTTAGTTCTGAATATTTTCATCTTTGAACTCTGAACTGTCATACATTCTTTTAAAGAATAGGTATTTCTTTTGAAATTGTATGTTATTGATATAGACAACTTTTAAGAATATCACTCATAAATCAAAATATATTTGCAAATGTATGTAATTATTTACCTACTAGTATTCTGTAGGAGGGAGTAGGGTTTAAAACTTTTCATCTATAATTTGTAATCTATAGGGACTTAAATATATATGAAGCATAATTCACAGATAATGTCATAATTTGAGACAAAAATTTTAAGCTGGACATATTCGACTACTAGAGAAATAAAGAGTTATAGAGAGAAAGAAAATATTAGAATAAATATAAATAAGATATGGATCAACCTAAAAAAGTAATTTATATGTAAGAAAAAAGATGACATTAAGAAACCTGACCTTTATTAATAAGATAGTAAAATTCTTTGAATGTGTCAAGTCATACAGAGCAGTTGGAATAAGAAAGCAAATTGTGTTTAATTATCAAAGCGTTTGTTGAAGCGAAGTAGTGCATACTATGATAAAACCCCAGATGCCTATTGTTAGGACAAACCCTATTGCTGTGGCCAGAGAGCTTGCATCAGTTCAAGGTGTCTAGACAAACTGCTGTCAGAACAGAGGGCACAGCAAATCCCTGGAAGTCCACAACATTATATTTCATTGGAACCTCAGTACTGGACCACATCACTCTCTCCTACTGCATCTTCCATCAACTGCTCCTCTAACTTAAGCTTCCTTGTTCCAAGAACAGAGTAAGCCCTCATCTATCTCATGACTTGGGACCTGGTATTCATGCCATTTGAACACCTCTGGCTCTAGATACATGAGTGATTCACTTCCTCACCGTGTACAGGTTTTATGGACCTCACATCAATTCCAGGGGAGGACTACTAACACCTCCCCAATAGAGCAAACCAATTTCAATCCACTTGCAGAAGTCCAAGCAAACAGCATTCATATGAGTTAAATAAAGCAACTTTTTGACTCACAGATAGGCAGTAAAGAATAATAGAATTCTAGGATTCGTGACAATCCAATTGCCCAAGGCTTAGAAACACTGTCCAGGACAGCTGGGTTCTCCTCTGCATGTGCTTCACATTGCACAGCAGTGAAGCCAAAGAAACTGAAAGCATTCCACTCTGGATTTTATGACTCACCAATAACCTCAATTTGTCAACTAAAATGTTGTAGGATGTCCTATTCTTGGAAGAACAGAAACAGAGGCTTAGATTCTTCCAATCAGTTCCTCCTTATCTCAAGGTGTTGTATTTTCAACACATTCCACAATTATTCTGATGAAGGAAATGAGGGGAGGGGAAAGCTGGGTCAGTCAAAGCCACATGAAGGCTACCCCGTATTCACTACCCAGTATTTTTGGGTCTCTTCTCAAGGAACAGACCTTCCTTGACTACCTGCATAAAACATTGACTCCACCCCTGCCATCTCTCTGTACTCCTCTGCAGTTTATATATACTTAGAACATAATGAGGGTTCAACAGATGTTGTCAAATATTGCATGAATGAAGACATAAAGTGTAATAATAACATGAAATCCTAAATTAGGTTTTCTGAATCCTGTCCTTAGATCCCATGATAAAGTGGTTCTTTTCAAAATATATTGCATTTATTTCTATTAACACATCTTCTGAATTTTTAATCATCTAACGTAAATTCATAGTGAAATACAAACATTAAAGCATTCCTTAATTTTGTGCCTACCTTCCAAGTACCCTAAAACAATAAAAATTACATTTGCATTTTATATTTTTGTTTTTACTTATTATGTTTTTTATTAGTGCATTATAATTATATATAATAGTGGGTTTCATTGTGACATATACATACATGCACGTAACATAGTTTGCTGTTTCATTTTCCACTATTTTTATATTTTCAAGAGGCTTATATATAGAATAAATCATTTTAATGTAAATCAGAAATTTATGACAATAAATTAAGGGTAGAATAAATTCATGAAAAAATTAGAATGTAAACAAGGATAAAAAAATGACTGTAATGAAAAAAATTAATCAGGTTTACTTTCACCAAATACAGGTGCTACTTCATATTATGTTATAAAGAACATTATTATCATGTGTAGGATGAAAATCAGGCCAGAGCACTTGTTTAGCAAGTACAGCAATAACCAATTTTCTTCAGACTCTAATAAAAGTATCTCTAATGGATATTACTATCTGTTAGGCCAAATGTATATTGTCAAGACAAAAGGAATAGAAAACAAAATTCCTGGTGATAGTTCCATCCCTGTTTGTCTCTGCTGTTTGTCTGTAAGTCAGAGCAATCCAGACATACATGAAGTACTTGCCAGGTGATGAAGTAGCTTTAGATTCCCAATAGTGCTGGACCTAGTCTACTGGTTCTGAGCCTATTCTACCTCTCAAGTCTTCCTCCCTCCACCTCTTCTGGGCATATTGTTCCCAAGTTTACCTTCGGCAGCATTCTATACCATCTATGTCAAAATTACATAAACTTGTACTACTGTCTCCTTAAAACCAAAGTTCTAGAGGTGGAACATTATGCCTCAGTTTCTCTACTTATGTCCTGTCTATTCCTTATAGGTCTCAGATAATCAAGTAGTTATATACTCAAATGCCTTCTATACAGTCATATCAAATAAAAATACACTATCTTTCTATTATCTATATAGATATTTCCTGCTAATATTCATATGATACTAAAATGAAAATAACCTTGGATTTGGATTCAAAAGACTTAGGTTTTCATTTGAGTGTCCCCACATGTGCATTAGATTAGACAGGTAAATATGGACTATTAGCATCACTTTCTGCATCTAATTTTAGGCATTTATAACAAGGGTACACAAACTTTCTGTAAAGGATCCAATAGTAAATAGTTTAGGCACTTGAAGCTGTGCAGTCTCCTTCGCTGATCAGCTCTCCCCTTGTAGCCACAAAGTGGCCATAAACCATGTGTAGATGACTGTGGCTGTGATCCAATAAAATTTTATTTACACAAACAGGTTGCTAGCTGGATTTGGTCCACAGGCTGTAGTTTGCCAATTCCTGATCCATAAAATGAAAATAACAATACCAGTCTTGGCTTTTTTACTGAGTCGACATAATTGATCAAACAGGTGAAAAGGGATTACTTCACAAACTGTAAATTGTGATACTCATACATAATGTTAGTTATTATTTGTAAAAATATAACTTTAGAACTCATTCCATGAGATATTGAGATATTTTTATATTGGAACATTTTAATATGATTCTTAAATACCATATCTAATAACTTTACTGACTTCTATTAGTAGTCTAATTCTAAAATCTGTTTTTCAATACTGAAATACAGAATTCAGGACAATTAAACCAATCCTTAAAGTCAGACATTTGATGCTTCATCTATGAAGGATATGTGATGCAAACCCATCATTGTATTTGATCTGGCTAATGAAAGTGTAGGTTTAAATTATAAAGAAATAAAATTGATGATATAAAATTAAGTATGAGAAGTATGACACACATTTTTACTGTGCTACCTTAAGGAGATAGAATTTTCTGAAATGGGTTTCCATCAAGAGTACTAAGAGATGATGCTATCCATTTAAATAGATTTTAATTCATTGTAAATTATAATTGAAACACAAAGCACATGAGGTGACCACATTAAAGAGTCATTGTTGAGCAAGAGGAAGCTTGATGGCAGTTGTGCTGTCTGCTTGGGAATACTGAACAGAGACAATGGCACTTCTGCTAGGAAATCTGGGAGAGCACATTTTATGGACATCTCTGAGGAGCAATTAAACTAACTGAATTCAATTAAAAATTGGCTTTACACCAAGAGGATATGAACTTAGCCAGGAGAATAGAGCCATGTATTTAAAAAAATTAAAAACCCTAGACTTGGAGGCAAGAGGCAGAGGATCACACTGATTCTTTCAGATACTATCTTGAATGAGATTGTGTTATTGCTATAATAGCAAATCATTTTAATAAGCAAGGACCTTCAGGAATTATTTCCAGGTCACTGCTCCAAAAGCTGAACTGAAGAACTCAATACAAACCTAGCTAAAGTATTTAGTTAGAAATTGCTTTCACACCACTTAAATTATTCTCCTCTTTCTGGGTACAATTTGTTTAACAGATGCTAGATAGGCCTCATTCTTCCTACATGATACATCAAAAACTGCCTATATATTAAGTTAAATATTTTGATTTAGTTTAATATCATGATGTGTGTGTGTGTGTGTGTGTGTGTGTGTGTGTGAGAGAGAGAGAGAGAGAGAGAGAGAGAGAGAGAGAGATACTGAGTATTGAACCCAGAGCCAAAGTAGTCAATCACTGTAATCACTGAACTACCTTCCAAGTCCATAATGGATATATATAAGATTATAAGATATCTATATCTATATCATATGCATATATGATCTCTCTCTCTATATATATATAAGCATTTATAAAAAGGGTACACAAGCATCTATCTATATAAATATGTTTGTTTACCTTTTTATAAACACATGTATAAATATATATACCCATATATATTATATGTATAAAATATATATATGTGTATTATATATATATATATATAGAGAGAGAGAGAGAGAGAGAGAGAGAGAGAGATTTTATACCCAAGATTAAATCCAGTGGCTCTTAACCCTGAGTCATATCCCCAGCCTTTTTAATGTTTTATTTTGAGACAGGTTCTCACTAAATTTCTGAGGGCCTTGCTAAATGACTGAGACTGGCCTTAAACTTATAATTCTCCTGCCTCAGTCTACTGAGTTGCTGGGATTACACGCATGAGCTATCATACCCAGCATCAATATATTTTTTGATCTAACATCTCCTTTTATTATCCTTGTCAAAATATGCATGGTATGTATATAAAAGCATCAGTAGCCTGTGAAGATCATCCCTAGAAGACTGCCGCGCTATTGTAGACTTCTGAATGATTGAATAATAAGAATTGCAGATTATCTTTTTTTTCAGGATGAAATTTACTACTAAATAATGATTTGAACATTAAGGACTATGAAATGGAAGGTATGTATTTCTGCTAGATATTTTTATATTGATCTATTAAATAAATTCTAATGCTTGAGTTTGAACACATGGACCCAGCAGAAGAAAGCCTTTTTTCTGGGATAGTTAATAATAAACTATCTGGTTTAAAATTTCTTAAAAAATTATGCAATGGAGAAAAGATAGCCTCTTCAACAAATGGTGCTGGGAGAATTGGAAATCCATATGCAACAGAATGAAACTAAACCCATATCTCTCACCATGCACGAAACTAAACTCAAAATGGATTAAGGACCTCAGAATCAGACCAGAGACCCTGCAGATTATAGAAGAAAAAGTAGGTCCAAATCTTCACCTTGTTGGTCTAGGACCAGACTTCCTTAACAGGACTCCCATAGCACAAGAAATAAAAGCTAGAATCAACCACTGGGATAGATTCAAACTTAAAAGCTTTCTCTCAGCAAAGGAAACTATCAGCAATGCGAAGAAAGAGCCTACAGAGTGGGAGAATATCTTTGCCAATCATACTTCAGATAGAGCACTAATCTCCAGAATCTATAAAGAACTCAAAAAACTCTACTCCAAGAATTCAAATAATCCAGTCAACAAATGGGCTAAGGAAATGAATAGACACCTCACAGAAGAAGATCTACAAGCAATCAACAAACATATGGAAAAATGTTCAACATCTCTAGTAATAAGAGAAATGCAAATCAAAACCACCCTAAGATTCCATCTCACCCCAATTAGAATGGCGATTATCAAGAATACGAGCAACAACAGGTGTTGGCGAGGATGTGGGGAGAAAGGTACACTCATACACTGCTGGTGGGGCTGCAAATTAGTGCAGCCACTCTGGAAAGCAGTGTGGAGATTCCTTAGAAAACTTGGAATGGACCCTCCATTTGACCCAGCTATCCCACTCCTTGGCCTATACCCAAAGGACTTAAAATCTGCATACTACAGAGACACAGCCACATCAATGTTCATAGCTGCTCAATTCACAATAGCCAGACTGTGGAACCAACCTAGATGCCCTTCAATTGATGAGTGGATAAAGAAACTATGGTATATATATACAATGGAATATTACTCAGCCATAAAGAATGATAAAATTATGGCATTTGCAGGCAAATGGATGAAATTGGAGAATATCATGGTAAGTGAGATAAGCCAATCTCAAAACGCCAAAGGACGAATGATATCACTAATAAGTGGAGGATGACACATAATGGGGGGGAGGGAAGGGTTAGTGTTAGGGTTAGAGTTAGGGTTAGGGAGGGGGGCAAGTATGGAGGAAGGAACTACTGTATAGAGGGTAAAGAGGGGTGGGAGGGGTGGGGGGAAGGGAAGAAATAACAGAGTGAATCAAACAACATTACTCTATGTAAATTGATGATTACACAAATGGTATGCCTTTACGCCATGTGCAAACAGAGAAACAACATGTATCCCATTTGTTTACAATAAAAAAAAAAATAAATGAAACTGGAGCATTTAAAAATGAAAAAAAAAATTATGTTAAAAATATATCAGAAATAACAATCATTTGTTATAATTAATTGCTAAATTTACTAAACAGTAACTGTGTATAGAAAATGATACTAATTTATCACTAATTTATATATAATTTGTAGCAATAAAATACTGAAAGAGTAGCATGGTGCTCACTACTGTTGGCCGTGAATGGTGTTAAGCATTTTGGCCTGTATTTTCTTCATTTATAGCTCATACTAACTTTAGGAAGCAGGTACTATTATTTATGTATGTATTATTTATGCATGTTTTGGTTAGCTTTTCACTGCTGTGACTAAATGATCCGACCAGAACAATTTTAGAGGAGGAAAGGTTTATTTGAGGGCTCACAGTTTCAGAGATCTTAGTTCATAGAAGGCCAGCTCCATTCCTCAGGGCTCCAGGTGAAGCAGGACATCATGGTTGAAGAGTATGGCAGAGGGAAACAGGTCACATGTTGATCAGGAAGCCTAGAGAGACTCCACTGGACACAAACAAATATACACTCTGTGGCCACACCCACAATGAGATAACTTCCTCCAGCCCCCACCTGCCTCCAGTTACCACTCAGTTAATCCCATCAGGGACTAATTGACTGATTAGGTTAAGGCTATAACACAATCATTTCTCCTCCAAACCTTGCATAGTGTCACATGTGAGCTTTTGAGGGAATACCACATCTAAACCATAACACTATGTTTTATATTTGAGACAGAGTACATATTATGGGCAGGGATTAGTCATTAAAACTTAACACTCTTTATCTTTAAACAGTATACAGTATACAGATCAGCAATGTTATCCCAATTTTACTGATGAAGAAACCTAGTCTTGGAGGTTAAGAACTTCAATAAGTGTTAGTGTTATGGGGCGCAACTTAATAACGGACTGATCACCACCGAGAAGTCCCAATTTGAGAGTCTTTATTAAGCCAGCCGGCTGACTATCTCACACAATGCCCAAAAACGGCTATTCGGAGAACAGCCCCGACCATAGGGTTGTAGGGTTTCTTATACCAAAAATCATATCAATCATAAGTGTCTGTTGCTATGATTCGAAATTACAAACTAACATCATGAGATCATCAACTGAGGGAGAAGTGGATCAAAATGACCCTTAACTAGGTACAAACTAAAGAATGGTTACTAACATCCACACAATCACTATTCACATGGTACATTGTTTAGAAGCAATAGGAATCAAAAGAGAGCAATTTTTCTTTACATAGTATTTGTCATTTTGTATTGTTAAACATGTCACACTAAGTAACTGATGATGGGTACAGAGGCGGGGTGTTCCCATGGGAGAAGCTTATTTCCTACATAACATGGAGTCTCAGAGCAAAATGGAGTCTGTTTAGTCATTTCCCTTAGAGTCTGGCCTATAACATTCTCATGGAGCCAGATCTGTCAGCCCATCACGGTTAGTTGTACAAACTAAAACCAGCGTTCTGATGTCAGAATTCACACTGATAACTAACACAATAGGCAAAATATAGTCAGCAACATGAATGCCAATGTTGATGATAACTTAATTATAGAATAAATTATTTAAATTGATCTTCGTATTTGTAAACAGAACATTTCTCAAAGAGGATATCCTTGACAAAACATATATTTTGAGCTTCTTAGAGGTAAGAGAAGATATACCAAGAACACAGGAAAAGATTAGATAATTTTCTGGTCATTGTTCCTGAAGGAGAGAATAAGAAGTACAAGAGAAGGACATGGAAGAAAGTGATCACTATACATCTAAAAGGGATTTTACAATGTCAATGTCTAACGTGTTGGGTGGTTTGTGATGTAATCACTTCACAGGTGTGAAATTGGGGTTTTAAAGCCTTCTTAATAAGATCTCAGGAGACAGAAGATTCCTAATAATATCATGTCCATCTATCATCCATCTATTTTCCAAGTACAAGGTATGGTAATAAAGTTCTAACTAGTTCACTTAGCAGATTACCTTAATTTAGTGGCTCATTCTCATTGCTAGGAGTTTTATTCAAATATTGCCATGCTCACACAGTAGTAAGTTTCTCCTATTTATCTCTCATATAAGTTTATAATTGGGCAAATTAAGAAAAGATTAAAATATAATTTCTGTATTAAAAAAATGAAAGAATAAGCCAGAAATGGTTGTGCATGCCTATAATCTGAGAGACTTGGGAAGCTGAGGTAAGGTGGATCACACACTCAAGGCTAGCCTCAGCAATTTAGCAAGAACCTGTCTTAAAATAAAAATTTAAAAATTGGATGCAACTCAGTGGTAAAGTGCCCCTGGGTTCAATCCATAGGGTCAGGAAGAAAAACAAAAAGCAATAAAAGTATCAAAAGTGTCATAGAGATGTTATGGGAATTTGATAAGAATTTAAGTTTGTTAAACTTAAAATCTGGTTTCATTCTACATTTCAACAGACTTCAGAGGTATGCAGATTCTTTTGAAACATAGAAGATCTGATAGCTGTTCAGATATTGACAACATTTTTTAAATAACCAGATAGATAACTGTAAAATTCCTATTAAATTTCAATGGAATTCACAATTTTAGGAAATTCGTGAGCATTGAATTTGTTGTCTTTGCTACATAGTGATTATTTACAGAATTTGTTGGCAGCATGTGTAATATTCCCTTCAAACGTTTCCATCAGTTCTTTGCTTCTTTTTGCATCAAAGTAATTCAAGTAATTGATAGGCACAATAGTTTTCAGAAAATGAAAATGTTGGTTGTTGTATCGAATTAACTCATATCTAGTAATTGCTTGGAAAGAATGTAGCAATTTAGAAACACACAGTAATGATCCCCAAATTCAATTTAACACCTTTTTAAAACTTCAGTACCTAATAATAGCTAGAGTTTGTATGATTGTAATAAATCCTACAATCTACTATTATCTGTAAGCACATGATAGAAATTTAATTTTCCAATCACTTGAGCCTTCTTATGGAAGTACTCAAATGTATTGCCCAAGTCATGTTGTTGGAATATTTTTCACATGGCAACAAGTACTTTGACATTAGCTCATCTCAAAGTGAAACTACTTTCAATTCTTCTTCCAATAAACTTTTTGGTCATGTAAATTGGAAAAAAAAAACTGTTACAGTTGACATGTCTTGAATTCATTCTTATGCCATCCATGAGAATTAAGGTGATCAGCATTAAATATTCAAGAATAAAAAATAGGTTTAAAATTTCAATTTTTTTCTCACACATAAGGGAATATTAATATTTAGTAGATATTTTTAATAGTTTATTATTTTTGTTATTTTCACAGAAAGAAAACTAAGTTTGAGCTTAAAATGCTAACATTGTTACTGAATCATGGGCTAATTATTCATTACCAAGCAACTAAATAAAATTATCCAGCATAATTAGGAATATATCTTAATAATGGTTTTATATGCTGCTTTTAACTTGAAAAAACATAATTTAACCCTATCATACAAATATTTATTGAAAAGAGTTTAAACATATTCAGAGTCCTACTAACTATAAAAAATTTGAATTATAGAGTTGAATTTTGTTCAAATATTTTTTCTGTATTTGGAGTTTAATTTGCTTTCAATAAAAAATATAATCAAATAAAGAATTGTATTTGAACAATAAGTTATTTTGATAACTTTCTCTGCTGGTACTCATAATATTTGATTAGTAAGTAGTCTTTAGTCTAAATAAAACATATGGGAACCACAGTTGTAGTGTGAAGTATTGTTTTAATTAGTTTTCCTACTGCTGTGACCTAAAGACCTGATAAGTACAATTTTAGAGAGGAAAAGTTTATTTGGGGCTCACAGTTTTAGAGTTCTCAGTCTTTAGCAGACTTTGTACCTCTCGGTTGACAGTGTGACAGAATGTCACAGCAGAAAAGCATAGTGGAGGAAAGTAGTTCAGAACATAGCTACCAGGCAGCAGAGAAAGACAGAGATTCCACATACTAATTACAAAATTTATACCCTAAAAGTTGCCCCTAATGACATACCTCCTCCAGCCATACCCTGCCTGCCTACAGTTACCATGACCTTAATGCCTATCAGTTAATCCCTAACTTATAACCCAATTATTCTATACGTCTAAACTTTCTTGAATTGTTTCACACATGAGCTTTTGGGGGACACCTCATATCTAAACCATAACAAGTGCAGAACCCATTTTCCATGCCCTGCTGAATACTCCCCCCGTATTTCAAAATAAACCCTCCCTTTGCCTTGAGAACAAGAAATGTCTGCATTCATCCAAGATTCCTCACTGCTAAACTCCAAGTCTTGTACTATGCTAGTAAATAGCACTAATAATTACCATTTATTAAGGTCCTTCTCATTTCCTCAACTATATTTGGCACTTCCCATGTTATTCTTAATCTCTGTTTTAAAGATGTGGTATGATCTTCATTGAGTTTTTAAAATACTGAGACTCGGTGTGAAGTGATTTGCCAAAGTCTACATAATAATTAGGAGACTGTCTTATACTGCTTCACTAATGTGTTTTCGTTAGGTTTGCACTATGGGCCATGATAATTTTCAAATTATTCCAAGAACAGTATATGTATGGCTAGTAGAAAGACATAGCAAACATTCTTCAAAGGATGCGATTATAATCTTTTATTATTTCTATGAACAGTTCTCTTTTACTTCCATGAATTTTACCCATAAATTGAACTAATTTCAAAGAAATCTTATTGCCTCTCTGAGTCCTCAATTTACCCCATCAAAGCACTCAGCAATTACAAGATACTTAACCAGCTCTCTCTCTAGGTCTAGATAAGCCAAGATCACCAGAGTGATTTCATACTATGTGAAGGGTGCCTACTCTTAGCAGTTTTAATGTAGTTCCTACTGTAAAAAGATAAATAATGCCTTTATCTTATCAAGTAAGAAAAGATAATACAGTATTTTTTGAGATAATCTAATATAATGATTAAATAAAAGGATAAATCATTGTCTTTCTTTCAGAATTCATAGACAAAAGTATCAAAGTAAAAATTGTTTTGAAAATGGAAAGAGGAACAGACTATCAAAACTTGGCTATTCATCTCAGCCCTGCCATCACCTAACTGGGTAAAATTGGAGTGTTTACCATCATTGGTGTCTAAGTCCTTTCCTTTTAAATTTAAGGGTCTCAAACCACATAGTTATTTTCCACACTTCTCTGGTCATCAGAGTCCCCTGGGATGAAAAATGTGAAAAAATCAGAGTCCCTATGGAAGGAGTCAGGGGAAGGTGTGTTTTAGTGAGAGTCCCAGTTTACAGTGATATTGAATCAACATTACTAAACACAGGAGTAAATCATTTCTAGTGTTAATTACAGTTAAGAAAATTCATAATTGCATTTTATAATTCTGTGGCAAAGTTTCATGTAGAAGCATGAAGAGAGGATAAAGTAAATTATTTATCATTGCCAACATTTGTACTTAATCTAGATTTTTCCCCTAGTGTATATATTAATTTTTGAAAAAGATAAAATTTAGTGTCAGTATATATTTTTTTGTTACCAGAGACCCTGAAATGGGAAAAGTAAGAAGGACAAAATTTTGTGTCAAATAAAGATAAAATTTCATGGGCGAAGCATGAAATTATTTCTATTTTACGTCTTTAGTTATTCAGAAGGTAACATTTGTTTATTGAGTATACTTCATTTTTATCCTACAGAAAAATTAAACAAATTGATGGGGACCTACATCATTTTTTTTTTTTTTTTTTTGGTACCAGGGATTGACCCCAGTGGTACTTTACCACTGAGCCACATCCTCAGCCCTTTTTATTTTTTATTTTGAGACAGGGCCTCACTAAATTGCTGAGTTGGATCTTGAACTTTCCATTCTCCTGCCCCAGCCTCCCAAGTCACTGGGATTACAGGCATGTACCACACCCAGTTTATATTTTCATATATTATGACAGATTAAAGTGAAGTTTCTACCATTACTAGTTCAGTTTGAGGCAACAGAGTGCAAAAGGAAAAAGGATAAATAAAATAAATGTTGAATCTCTTTCCCTTTCTTGTAAAAAAAATATAAAGATGTATTCATATAATTGATAACAAAATATCAGTTTAAAGCCAGCCTCAGCAAAATCAAGGTGCTAAGCAACTCAGTGAGAACCTGTCTCTAAATAAAAGACAGTGCCAACTGCCACTGAGTTCAATCCCCAGTACTCTCCTTTAAAAAAAAAAAAAAAAAAAGATAAACAAATAAACAAGGAGTTTGGATAAACAAATTGCCCTCCAAAAGATTTGGAATTTAATAAAATAATTTTATCCTTAAGGAAAATTTTTAAGTATTAAGAAAGTAACTACCTGGATATAAATAATATATAACTCCTATTAAGAAGAAAGTAATGGAAGATAGTCATTTGCATCATTAGGAAATATGATACTTAGTTAGATTATAAAAATTAAGGATGTTAGAAGTAGAGAAGGAAGGTCATATAAAGAAGGATATAATGAACAAAAATTTCAAAGACATAATAATAACAGGAAGTTTGAACAAGACCTTTCCTTCATGACACAGAATGCTTAATAAGAGAAGACAGAAAGAAGTATGATTCAATTCCTACTTTGATTCCATCTTCAATAAAAAGCAAAATGATTTTTTACCTTGAAATTATGGACCAACAATGTTAATGTTGAGCATAACGATACCCAAGAAATCAAGAAAATAATAAAAGGACCCTTAGGTACTTTATATTACTGTGAATGTGAAGGTCTAGAAAAATGCATCACACAGTGTACTTAAAGGAAATACAAGTGTTCTTATGAAACTATTCACCATAACCTCTGAAAAAGTCTCCTGAATAAGTAAGCACAGGTAAAAGACAGTGAATAGGAGATGATAGGTACTGTCTCTATTTTGAAAAAGCAAAGGGGACTGATTTCTAGAAATATTTGTTTAACGAATTTAATTTTGATCCCTGTAAAAATTTGGGAATAAATTATTAAATACATAGTTTATGAATGTGTAGGAAAAAAAGTTGTAAATAGGAACCATCTTGGATATTCTAAGGAACAACACTCATAGTTTAAGAGTTGCTGCTATTACAAGAGGAGAATATTATAAGCATAATGCATATGTTTCTTATGACAAGGTATTTGTCATAATCTGTTATATTCCTGGAGAGAGGATTGTTGAACATGGATTGGTTGTTTGGTTGGTTAAACAAAATTCTGTCACAACTAAATCTCAATTAGTGAGCTAGGGGGATGCTTATCAGGTGCTGTCCAAAGACTGATATTGTGGCACAAGATAACATCTCTGCCTTCTACAAGTTCACATCCTAGCAGAGAAAAGGTTCCGAGTGCATGTTACTGACACAATATTAAAATCCTATTTAACAGTGGCCTCTGACTTGAAAAGCACATCAGATATGCAGGTATAATTGATTATGGGATAATACCTAATGTGTTAAATGGTAGGATCCACCAACATGTCATTAAACCAAGGGTTCACAGCATATCACGCATCCTTTGGCCTTCCTTCCATTGATAAAAGTGATTACATCAGGTCTAGAGACATTCCTCCACTTCTTTGATGTTCTGTCCCCTCCACCAGCAATTTGAACCTGAGAAAGCTTAGTGACTGCTTGACTAATAAATAACTTCAGATATTAAGATGTTGTGTCAGTTTCCAGACATCAGTCTTAAGATACTGACACACGTCTTTTTCTTTGTTTTGGAACATAGACTCCTAGAAGATAGTCACAGTGCCATGTGGAAGATGAAGCAGCCCTACGTGAAAGGCCCGAATGAAGAAATACAGAAAATTTCTGTGATACAGGTTGTACTGAGTCCCCAGCTAAGAGAACACCAAATGTCTGTCATATGAGGAGCTACTTAGAACATGGACCCTCCAGATACAACTCAACTTCCAGCTGACACTGCAAGGCAATATCAAGAGAAAAGCCCTCCCACCAGCAGAATCCTCCCATGATTTCATATTTCAGAGAAAAACCAAAGATTGCTGTTATTTTAAGCCACCAAGGTTTTGGTTTGTCACACGCATACCTGAGTGCGCACACACACACACACACACACACACACTTAGGATCAAAAACTCAATTGTATAAAAAAGTAAATCGACCAAAGTATTTCAACCGAACATGAACTTCAACATGAACCAACATTAGGCCATGATTAAGTTTGAATTTTATTATATGGGCCATGAGACATTACTGAGGTGAAAAAATACTTTCCATTTGCTTTCAAAAGGACACATTTTGCCCTTTGAGAATAATTGATTAGACATAGATTAACAGAGATGATTAAATACCAATTAGAATGGTCTAGGCAAATTCCGAACTTTGGAAAGAAAGATGGCAGTTAAAAGGAAAAGACTATATTTTAGATTTACATGTTGAAGAATTGCGCCTTCTCCAACCCCTCATTTGAAGAGGCAATAGGACAAGAGCCTTCTGCAAGCCAAAGAGAGATGACTAATCCTATAGGTATCATTTGACTACCAGCTTCAGAACTATGGGAAAATAAGTGTTTAAACCACCCAGGCTGTGAGTAGTCTCATGGCAACCCTAGAAAAACAACCCAAGGTGAGACAACACTTATCAAGGGATTAGATGTGGAATGATAGAAAATGAGGCAGCAAGCATATTCCCATGAATGTCTAGGAAGATGCAGGAGTCATTTCCTGAAAAACTAAGGGAAAAATCACATTTTAAAAAAATAATCAGGAGTTTTACTTTAATTACCCTAAATCTAAGATGACTGTGAGATACCTTTAGCAGCGAATACAATTAGTTTATTATTTAAACACCTAGAGTTAAGAGGAGAGATTAGTCATTTCAAAGTCATGTGGAAAAAAACATTAGCAAAGGAGACTGAGAAGTCATTGGTGAGAATAAAATATGCTTGGGGGAATATGGTAAAATGAAACTCGAAGTAAAAGTGGATTTTCAGAATGAAAGACATTACATTAAAAACAATGCTGAAAATATTTATTCATTCAACTTGGCAACAAAAAGGTCTTTTGAGACATTGACATGATTTTTTATTTTAGCCGATTGCAGGAGCCAGAATGGAGTGAATTGAGAAATGAAAGATATGTGAGGAAGCAAAATACAAGTGATAGACAGCTTTTAAAAGAAGTTAGTTATGAAGAAATGCAAAGTAGAGGTCATTGACCCCAAGCTTTTAGCTGAGCAATTATTACCATAAACTAGTTATACTAAAGGAAATGATCCAAGAGAGAAGGAGAAATTATTGGTGTGAGAGTCACTAGAACTAAGATCCAAGTTGTTTGTGGGGTGGGAAACTTCTGAGACCTCGGCAATATTTCTCTGAATATAGGAAGAAAGGAAAAAGTGGGTGAAGACATAGGAAGATTAGTAAATCTATGTAAGATGAGGGAGTTTCCCTGTGATCTGCCTTATCAGGGGAAGAATAAAGGTTGTCAGCTATAATTAAAAAATTGAGTTGGAAGCTTCAAGTTGTAATGATGAAGTAAAAGTTACAAAACATTCATAAATTATTTTGGAAGTGTGAGCTTACAGGTGACAGCCAGAGTGGTGAGACCATGGTAGCCTGGTTATTTTAAATGTACAGGGATATCACACTGCCCAAGGGTATGAATTTCTTCAGTAGTGCTCTGCTGTAAGCATTATGGATCAGAAAGGGGAACTGGACAATACAATATGCATGCTTATCCAGCTAGAAAGTGTAGAAGATAGTGAAGTTTGTTTTAAGTAAATTTTTATAATGATGGTCATGGAATCTACCTAGTATGCATTTGTTGTCTATTTCTGCACAACAAATTATTCCCAAATGTAGAAGTTGGAAAGGTCAATGATTTGGTTTCCTATAGTTTCGTAGGTCAAGAATCCAGGACCAGCTTAGATGGGTGGTTCTGGTGCACAGTCTCTCATGAAGCCACGAGAGATGTTTGTGAGGCTGTAGTACTCTTAAGACTTGACCAAAGACCACTTCTGAGCTCACACCCATGACTGTTGACAGGCCTCAGAGATATTGGAATCAAACCCAGATATGCCTCTCCATAGAACAGCCTCACAACAGGGTTGCTGGTTTATCTGAGAGCTCTTGATCAAAGGGAAAGTGAAGAAAATCCCAAGATGGAATATATAGTCATTTTATACTTTAAACTTACTTTTTGTATGTGTGTGTGTGTGTGGTGCCGGGGTTTGAACCCAGGGCCTTGTGCATGTGAGGAAAGCACTTACCAACTGAGCTATATTCCCAGCCCCAACTTAATTCTTTTGAATGCTTATTATAGTTTAGATAAGAGGCATCTCCCCAAAACCTTTTGTGTTAGATAATGCAGGAATGTTCAGAGATAAAATGATTAAATTATGAGAGCTCTAATCTCATCAGTGGATTAATTCACTTGATCGATTCTTAATTTGAATGTACTACTGGGAGGTAACTATAGCCATGTGGGTCCCAGCTGGAGAAACTAATTCACTGGGGGCATACACTTGGAGATTATATCTTGTTTCTGCTTCCTTGCTGCTCTGAGCTGAGCAGCTTTCCTTCAACATGCCCTTTTACCAAGATATTCTGCTCTACCTGAGGCCCAGAGCAATGAAGTTGACCACGAACTGAACCTCTGCAACCGTGAGCCCAAAATAAATTTTTCCTCCTCTAGGTTGTTATTGTCAGGTATTTTGTTCACAGTGATGAAAAGTTCATTAACACAGTACTTAGGATTGAATCTGTGACCTTACACATGCTAGGCAAGTATTCTATCACTGTGCTATATCACCAGCTTTATACCTTATACTTTAAAGTGACTCTACATTACTACTGTCACATTAAATTCAATAGAAGAAAACTTCTAAATTTAGCCCACATTGGGGGATGCTGATTACAAAAGAGCATGAATATCAAAAGGTAGGAATTACTTAGGGCCTTTGCCAACAGCTGCATAACACAAGAGTATAAGGAGGAAAAGTGAAGAAAAGAGGAGAAATTTGTGAGATCGGTGGATAAAGGTCTGAATTTTATGGAAAACTTGGTTTCATGTAGTTAGTAAAATCAGAAGACTGTAATTAGATCATTTAAACATTAAATTTTTAATATTGGAGGTAGTACAGTTATTGATTATGACTTCTTTAATCAAAGACCATAGAAAAATGTGATCGAATTGGTCTGGAGGAAAACACCGAAATGGAACTGAAAAGTTAGTGTCAGATAAACCATGTATGTGGGCATTGAAGTCATGGGAAAGGAGAAAACGGAGTCAGTAGGTAGCAGATTCCATAAATGAAAGTCAATGATATGGAAGTCAGTACATGATGGCAAGCAGGAAGGGACATAGAGAGGAAAGGCAGGTGATAGAACCTCAAAGCAAAAGGAATATAAAAGAGAGATAGAGGATCCACACTTGAAAATAGGAGAGAGCAAGGATATTAATGTGGCCACTGACTCTACTTAATCATGGTGTGGGAAAAGTATATAAGTGGTTTCAACTTGACCCAGATGGAAGAGGTGTCATGTGTCAATCAAAGGAGGGGTAGACAGAACATTCTGTGAAAAGATATGTTGGTATGGGACAGCAAGGAGTTTTGGATGGCAGTAATAAAAGAATGTGGCAGGAAAAGGAATAGTAGGAATGAGTGGTTGAGAATTCCTAAGGACAGGACTGGAGACATATGAAAGTTTAGAAATAATGATTGATCAATAAACCTCTGTCTCTACTGTGAATTAAGGTCAACCATCACCAACGTGCTGGTCCTGGCAGTGTTAGTTGCTGTCATTAATGACATCAGACTAAAAATTTGATCAGGGGAAGAATAATATTGGAAAGAACACCCTGTACATGAGCTGAGAAAGGGGGAAAGGCAAAACTGGAAAAAGTATGGAAGTTTTCAGATTTACAGTAAATAGAAAGGAATTTCCAGAATTTGAGTGGAAAAATTGGGATCATATCTACCCAAGGAATTTATTACATTTTCTCTCATTTCTTCCACTTCTTGTGAGATACCTTTCTTTGTTTAGCAGATATTAGGAAGAACCTTAGAGATAACTGAAGTCCAGAGAGTCCACATATTCTTGTTCACAGTATTGTCAAGTTCATGGGTAAAACTGAAGAATCTTGATTTCTAGTGCATTGAACTTGCAGAGATTAAAAATAATGTTATAAACGCAGCCCCTTTATACTAGAAAAGAGACAAGCAAAATAACTGACAAGAATTTGGGGATGTTCATAATTGACTAGAAACACATATTTCAAGCTTTCAAAGTCTGTATTTTCCAAGATGTTTTTATAATACACTAATCCCAACCCACTTATGGTACTTTCCGATTTAAATTTACTTGTATCATTGTATAGGGAAATGATAATAAAAGTGGAAATTGATGCACGTGAGGGTTTTGAACAATAATAAATTATGGTTTGCCTGGCATGAAATGGCTTTATACTTGAGCTAACTTGTGATAACTTTCCTCTTATTCCACGTCTTTTTACCTTAATTTGTTCCGTTTATTCTTCGGTATGTTGTCATGTACTTTCTATTTGGGAATATCCAAGTAGAAAATGAATAATTTGTTTTTACATAGAGACTGAATGCAATCCAGTTTGGTTCCTGAAATGATTTGTTAATAAGAGAAATAAAGACAGTGGAGGAAGAAATGGGGAAGTTGTTTCAGTTTACATTAAATATGCTAATTTTAAGAATAAAGTAAGTACTTGTAATATTGTAATCTTGTAATATTTTGATCATTTTATTAGCAAGGACTATATTAAATCATTTTTATTATACTAAATAATAAGATAATTAAGGTACATATCTTTGAAGATGTTATAGTAATTCTCTTTAACTATGGAATTAATAATTTCCAGAAGCCTTTTCTGTGCATATTGGAGACAATAAATACAGATATATCAGAGCATTTTTGAACAAGGAATAATCTACAAACCCATTTGTACTTTCTAAAACCTTACTGAAACAATTTAGAAAATTTGAATGTGTTGATGTAGTAATACCAAAAAGACATGGGAGAAAGGAGCAAGGGAAGAAAAAACTTTCTAAAATTGAGTAAATATATTCTAGAAACATATTTTTGAGTAGGAGAATTGTGCAGATGATAATGAATTTTAAGCAATAATCTTGGAGGATGAGGTTATGCTCAAATGTAGATGAATTAAACGTTAAAAAAACATAAGAAAATATATAAAAATACACTATGAAATGTCATTTTTCTAAAGTAATCTTAATCAAATGGATATATAATAGTACAGATAAATTTGAAGAATTTTAACCTTAAATACTTGAGATGATTTAAAATGCAATGCCAGCCCATATTGCGATGTGCTAAACTGATTTCTCAATGGTTCTCTTGAAAGTCAACAAGGAAACAAAATTAGTTTTTACCATTAATTTGAAATTTTTGGGGTGAAATACATTAGTTTAGCAGAGTTACTCAAAGCAATAGAGTGAAACATCCTCAAAAAATATGTGTTCCAATTGAAAAACATACATGCATATTATGTGTTCCAATAGTAGGAAATGTGTATATTTGTACGCATACAGATATACATGGACATGCACAGAGACTTGAGGAAGAGATCAAGAGACTAACAATTATAATATGAAATGGTGATCTTAAAATACATTAAAGCATAAAGATGGACCTATGTTAATAGAAAGGAAAGGACACAGAGCCTAGGGTATGTAAACTGCTATTCTCCTTTGGTTGTTGAGTCAGTATGTCAGCAACGCTTTCATGTGGAACATTGTGCAGACATGAAACAAAGTAATTCCTCCTTGGTTTGCCTTTGGACTGTGCTATTGTCAGGGTTCAGAGACCAGATTCTCCACATACAGGGTTCTTTTTGTGAGTCTTGATTATGACCCCCTGAGGAAGTCAGTGGAGCCCGGGGTTACTGGAGACGATGTCTTGCTTGGCATATTTATCATCTACAAATCATCTGCTATAAATATACCTCAGCAGGCTCATCATCAGGCCAGCTCAGTAGCCTGCAATTTATGAAGGTTATGGGAAACAGTGTGAAGGGTGAAGCGCTTTATTAAGGGTAGCTTTCTTTTCTGACCCAGCCCTGCATTCTACTTGAATATAAATGATCCTGAGAATGAGTGTTTCTTTCCACTTAGGATTAAGCCTTTTAAAATTGTCCCCTTTGGATGTTATTCTTATGTCACTGAGTCATGACTTTTAAGAATTTCTAAGAAATATCAAAATCATCATGTTAAAGGATAATGCAAGAAATCACTAAATGCAAAAATTAGAAGCATATCTAAACCTCATGCTGTTTCCTTTCATTTTTTAAAGTACATACCATGCAAAGCATTTTTTTCTCCATTTTTATTGCACACGTATCATTAATCTCTATTTATCTCTGAATAAAATAACAGAACTGATCAAAATGTCTTAAAGATATCATGAGTTAAATCTCTGGAAGTTGAAATAAATAAAATGTGTTTATTCTTTGCTGAATGTTGTTTTTAAAAAGAAATGTGTTTGTTTTACAGTGTTTTGGATTTTGCCCTGGATGTATAAACCTTATTTTCTTTGCACATTAGTTTAAATGAATAAAAAATGTTGTAACGAACCAAAACTGACATAAAACAAAAATGCCACCCAAGCTTCTCTCACTGGTGATTTCTAACTGCAAACACCCTTAAAGCCAGCTGGGGAATGATTAACGTTTCCCTCACAGGGTTTTACTTTGAACACTCATCCTAGAAGAGAAAGCCTTCAAGAGGGTCATTCTATTAATATGTATTAAGAAGTAAAGAGCCAATTTTAATATTTCAAACAACTCTGGTGAATAAAAGATCATCTGGTACCCTCCTGTTTTCACTATAACCTTTTTAAAAGAATCTTGTTCTTGGCTACACAATCACCCTAGGGGAGAGGAACAAAAAAGGAATAAAAAATGCAGAAGAGTTAGGAGAGAAAATGATGGGAAATTGCTTTATTCAACTTCACCTGTCGCTCCAGCAACTCACCCTTAGGAAGACTCCACCACACTTGAAATGAATTACCCTTTATGGTCTCCTCCCACCACATCACTGCACTATTTTAGCATTTGTTTTGTAAACCACCAACTGAGTCTACAAGTAGAGAAATAGTAAGGAGTCCAATGACATTTTTGCAGCAGGTATCTGAAGTTAGTTCATCAAATACATCATCAACCTACTGTTCATGAGGCTAGATAAATAAATAATAAAAAGGTAGGGGCATGTGGAAATTTATCTCTTCCTTTCCTCTTACATGGAGAATCAGGTTCTTCTCTTGCTTTTCCCGTGTTTCTTCCCACCCATTCCCCAAATTTGTTACTAGGGAAACTTGAAAAAGAATAAGATACAGTAAGACCACAAAACAAAAGTTTTGACCCCACAACCATGATCCCATTGCCATGCAGAAAGCAATGCAAGATTCCCAACCTCGGTCGCTGCACCGCAGTCCCGACAAAGCCTGGGAGCCAGAACAAATAAGATGTTAATTGCAGCCTTGCTGAGAAAAACTACTATTGTTCCAGGCGGAGACCCTCAGCTAATGGGAGCTGAGATGTGCCCCCTCTGCTGCGGACTAGATCAATTCTGAATCCTGGTGCTGAAATGACAGCTCTCCCACTGCGAAGGGTCCGTGCTGAAAGACAGAATGAGAAAGATGATCAAGTCCAGCATTTACTTCCCACCCCTCAGAGTCGCCTTCCCATTCTCTGCACCCCCCTGCTTTGCCTCCTGGTGAGTTTCTCTTACAGTTGGTCGCCGCCAGACCCAGCGGTGGGAACTGAGGACGCAAAAACCTCCCAGACGCAGAAAATACCGCTTTCGGGACGTGCCTGGGTTTGAGTAGCCGTGACGTGCAGGCGCACCACGGCCCTGGCTGGACCTCCGTGGAGCACCCCTCCCGTTCGCCTCTCTCCCGCCTTCCCTTGGGGCCCCCCTCTTCTCCCACCCAGTCGCTCTCCTCGCCTGCTCTCGCACACACCCGCCCGCGCCCTCGGGAGGCAGAACTCCAAGAAGGCGCAGCGATCGCGCGGCGCGCTTAGAGCCTCGGGCCAGCAGCCCAGCGCACCGCGCGGGTGCTGGCGGCGGCTGCGCGCGCCCACGAGCACACGCGAGGCCGTCGCGCGGGCGCGGGTTCGGGGACGCGCACCCCTCACGCACGCGCCCCGGGGAGACCGAGCGCGGCGCGCCGGCGCGCACACCCGAGACAGAGCTTTACTATCTTTCTCCCTCTCGCGCCTCCCTCCTCGCTGGGCATTCAAACAGCTTTCCGACATCACCAGCCAAGGATTTTTTTCCCCCGCTCTCTTAGTCGCCGTCCGTCCATCAGTACCTGCGGGGGGTGGAGGGAGGTAGAGGGAGGAAAGCGGAAAGAGGAAAAAAGCATACGCTTGAGCCTTCCGATCCGACCACGAATACTCCAGTAATAAACCCACCGCCCCAACAAATCTGCCTTAGCAGCTGCCGCCGCCGCCGGTCACTTCTCGTCTCAGCGCTTTCTTTGCTTCTTGGCTAATCGGTTAGCTGGGGGATAGAGGTGGTAAAACAAATCTTCGATCTTAATTCACTTCCATCATTTTTTGTTTGTTTGTTTGTTTAGAGTCTTCCTCCGGGGGAGCTTCTCGGGGACCCCTCTCGGTTTGGAGGTTGGATTCAGTTGGATAAGGCTCAAGGCTCTGGCCCCCGGGGCTTTTTTTTTTTTTTTTTTTTCTTCCCCTCACTCCTCTTTCATCTTCTCCCATTTTTTTTGCTTCTCGTATGTGTGCATTTTCAAATAATAAATCCTGATTTTTGAAGCTGAGCCGGGGAAAATGGGCAACGGTGATTGGGACCAAAGGGGAGTCTCTCCGTCACTGTTGCTGGGACGCGTGCCTGTGCTGGTGTCTTAGAGCAAGAGCCTCTCTGAGCTTTCGGAGTGGAAGGTAAGTAAAGGGGTCTAGGGGTCACCTTCTGTGTGCCGGGGTCCGCCACCGAGGGGCTCTAGGCTTTGTATGTGGGGAAGGAGAGCAAGGGAAGGAAAGGCTGTTGCTGGTGGAAGGAGAGACTGCGAGCAAATCCGACTGTCTGCATTTACTTAAACGCCGCAGTTGAAAAGTTGGAGAAGTCTGGGTTTCAAGAAATGTGCTGGATCGGAAGGAATAGTTAGACCCGGAAAATCTGGTACTTGTGCGTGATCGGGGTAATTTTATGGGGAAAATTTTTAGGTTAAAAGGAAGTTAAAGAGTAGGCATTGGGTCTTCTGTTGGGGAAAAAAAATCAGTGGAGTGATGGCGCCGTCTATGTTCAACTAAACTAAAGTGTCACCCAGAAAATCAGTTTTGAGAATAGCTAAACTCAATGCCGGTTTGCTTCTCAGTAAGAGACAAATAAATAAATAAATAAATACAACATCCTTGAAACCTCGGTGGACAACCCTTAACCCCCCCCCCCCCTTACCTTTAACAGGGAAATACAGTTTTTTGAACAGGCCCTGCAGTCTGGGGGGGGGGGGGGGAGTTCAATGATTCAATTTTTGTTATTTAGAACAAAACAAGATTGTATACCAAGGCTGATTAAAAATAAGGAGCATTATATTGAGGGTGCTTACTTGAGCAGGCATGAAAGTGAAATCCGAGCCATTTCCTCACTCTTTCTAATCTTTGATGAGCACAGCATTGCAGACATGCTCTGTCAAATAAATGGAAGCAAAAGTACCAATTTCATGAGGAGAAGATATACGACCTCTCTTTGAGTTCCTTATTATAAAACGAAGCCCCCTTTCATGGATGGAATTCCTAATTTAGACACTTATTGTCACATTGGCTCTCAACGCCTACACTCTATCCTGAAGAACACTGCGCAGACCTGCATTGCCTGCAAAGTGCTACAGTAAAAAAAAAAAAAAAAAAAAAAAAAAAAAAAAAAAGAAGAAAGAAAAAAAAAAAAGATTAAATTTCCAGAATTTCCTACAACTTTCTACATTTGTTCACCTTTAATCTTTATTTTCTTAAGAAGAAAGGCATTACTCATTGAGCTATATGCTTGAAACAGAGAACACTGTTTTGATAGTCCCAGCAGTTCTAACGTTATTTTAAACTGCAGCTATATAGAGATTTAGAGTTGGGGCTGTTTTTGCCCATACCAAAACATAGAATTCGAATTATAATCTGTAAAATGCAGATCTGTCTTCAGGGACTTTGGTCACTGGATTTGGAGTGCATGCGTTGGTGTGTGTTATGCAATGGGAAGGAAGAGGGTTTTATCCTTTGGTTCAAAGATAACCCAGGCAAAGAAGGCATGAAAACTCTTAACTATCTATATGTCTGTATGTCTGTCTCTGTTTACAGAACAGTGGAAGAGACTGCAGCCTAAAGACTTTTAAAATTAACTTGGCATCACTTTTATCAGCTCAAAAGCTGAACCAAAAAGCAGTGTCATTTATTTTAAGAAATAACTTCTTAAAGGTTAAAGCTGAAAAATATTCAAGTTATTTTTGGATAACAACTTACGGAGGTAAATATAATCAAGGACTACTTTATTATGCAAGTCCAGGGTTAAAAATTAAAAAGAAAAGAAGAGAAGCTTTGGAGCTGTTATTTGAAAGGGAGCTATTCAATAATTGAAACCTACTAAGAAAGAAAATGCTAATATCTTTTACCTACCATGTGTAAATCTTAAGTTAAGGTAGATAACTCTAGATAAAATAACCCTAATTTAAAAAAAGAAAACATTAAAAGAAGCCAGCTCAGTTACTGCAATTCTGGGATTTTTCACTGACATCGCCTTTGGATACAGATACTAATACAGTGATCCACTTTATATATCCCAAGAGGGCATGTCACATTGAAATGACTGCCTCAAATTCTGGTTCTCAATGGTGATGCTGAACAACAAGTCTTCCCTGTGTATCTGCTCATATATGCCTTTTCTCAGATGGTGGCTTTAAAATTCTACTAATCCACATGAAATCCCTTGTTTTTGCACAGGAATTTCTCATCAATTCACATGGTAGCCCCTGAAAAGGCAAGTAGGGGCATTTGGGAGATGATGTTCCATCTGGAACAAATTATCATTTGTGCTTTTAAAATTGTGGCTATAATTTATCATAATTACTTTTCACATTTAAAAGAAAAGAAATAATGTGGTGACAGCTGCTCCCAGATTATCAGATTAGATTTTGTGTGATGTTTACTGCAGGCAGAGGACTGAGGGAGAGAAACGTTTGTACAGATTGATTAAAAATGTTTCAGTGATTAACATTTTAAGTTATGATATTTTAAATCCTATGTTTTCCCTCCTCATTTGATAGAATGATAATGGTTGTGAAGGAAACCCTGGTGGATAAATTAGGGCATTCCTATTAATAATCTATTAAATGTTATTTTTAAATTGAATGTTGAGAATTTGACCATTGTGATTGACCACGTGAGGGCGCTGTTCACACAGCAACAGATAATTTCCCAGCGTTATAAAATAAAAATTACCTGCCCTTTTTTATAAAAAGGATTTTTTTTTCACTGAAATCTTGAAAACAGCTGGCTGTAATATTGGAAGGAGTTTATTTTTTCAATGCGTGTAGACTCCGACTTGCATTTTACTTTCATTGCCATTTTACAGGCCAAATGACATAGGATGAAGGCTGTTCGTAACCTGCTGATTTATATATTTTCCACCTATCTCCTGGTTATGTTTGGATTTAATGCTGCCCAAGACTTCTGGTGTTCAACTTTGGTGAAGGGAGTCATTTATGGATCGTACTCTGTAAGTGAAATGTTTCCCAAAAACTTTACAAACTGCACTTGGACGCTGGAAAATCCAGATCCAACCAAATATAGCATTTACCTGAAATTTTCCAAAAAGGACCTTAGCTGCTCTAACTTTTCCCTCCTGGCTTACCAGTTTGATCATTTTTCCCATGAAAAAATAAAGGATCTTTTAAGAAAGAATCATTCTATAATGCAACTCTGCAATTCCAAGAATGCTTTTGTTTTTCTACAATATGATAAAAATTTTATTCAAATACGTCGGGTATTTCCATCTGATTTCCCAGGATTACAGAAAAAAGGGGAAGAAGATCAGAAATCTTTTTTTGAGTTTTTGGTATTGAACAAGGTGAGCCCAAGCCAGTTTGGTTGCCATGTATTATGCACTTGGTTGGAGAGCTGCTTAAAATCAGAAAATGGGAGAACAGAATCATGTGGGATCATGTATACAAAATGCACCTGCCCTCAGCATTTGGGAGAGTGGGGAATCGATGACCAGTCCCTGGTTTTGTTAAATAACGTCGTGTTGCCCCTGAATGAGCAGACAGAGGGCTGCCTGACCCAGGAGCTGCAAACCACTCAAGTCTGCAATCTTACCAGGGAGGCCAAACGACCACCCAAAGAAGGTAAGTGCCCCAGGATTGGGGAAAATGGATGCCAGCAAGGGAGGGGGAGGCTTGTGGCATGGAGGTGACGTGTGCTGTTTCAGTACTCAGACCTAAGCATTGCTCCTTTGCTCTGCCATCTTTGAATTTATTTGATTTGTGATCTTCACTGATGAAGTTCTCTTAAGCTAGTTTTATGTTTCAAGATTTTGGAGATAGGGTGGTGACAGTATAGCTCAGTGGCATGGCAAGGAAGTGCAGGTGGAAGATTCAGGAGAGAAGAGATGCAGAAATGTGAAGCCAGTTTGTATTAGTGGTTGGCAGGGAGGGGAGGGGAGAGAGGGATGCTTTTCTTTCAATCTGCAGTCCCTTGAGAGTCCTACACACACACACCTGTGAAATGGGTTTTTGGACTGATCCCTTCTGCTTTAATCCAGCAAATGGTCCCTTTCATTTTCTTTCCTCTCTGTGACTTATCCTCTTACCCTTTTGAGCTGGGGTGACATGACCAAAAGGTAACTCTCCAAGGCAAGCCTGTTTGGAACAAGAGACTTGTTAACACCTGAAAATAGGGGTACCCCCTTTCCCTTGGGCCAGGCTTCTGTTTAAGGTGGTTTGTACAATAAACCCGGCATGTTTGCTCTTTGGTGGGCCAAAAGAAACAGACTGGGTGTGCAAACTGTCTGGGTCAGGTCTTGGGGCTATGGAATCTCCTGTAGGTTAATACACATTCTGATCCTTTTAAGAACCTGATCAGCCTCTTGCAAGTGGTGTTTTTCTGTCTTCTCAGTTTCCTGTTGATATACACAGAGAGAGGGAACATCTCAGAGGTGAGCTAGATGGAGGGGGGAAAAATAGTGCAACGGAAATGCGGAGAAAAAATAAAGTGCAGGAGTGATTTGTGGCTTTCACCCAATCCTCAATGGAAGAGCTATCAGAAGATTTGAGATTGTGGATTACGTTTAATAATGCAAGGAAGCATGACATATTTTGAGAAAATGACTTTCTTGTTCAGAAGGTTAATGGCTATGTTCCATTCCTTTGAGGGCAAAGCTGATACATATTCGTACTTGCTCCCCAGCCCTGCAAGCAGAGAGTGTGTTGATTTCTTATGCAGGAAATGTTTTCTGATTGCCACAAAGATCCCAGTCTGTGGAAAGGGACAGCCAAGCTCCAGTCCCTCTTTCCTCCCCCTCCCCCAACAGAAGTTGTCTTTGTGACCAATGTAAAATTGACACGTTGTTGGAGAATTTTCTTTAAGGGTAGCCAAGGCTTTGTGGGTGGGGGGGCAGGGAGGGGGCAAAGAAGAACCTAACTAGCTTAGTGCTGTTTCTCTGCTGGCTGAGATTTGGGGGATGGGAATTACTTAGAGCAATGGCATGAGGGGAAAAGACCTGTTAGAAAATAATGCAAGCTAATGACAATGAGAGAGGTGAAAACCTTTCAAGATTTCTACAGGTCAGTGTTTCACTAACAGCTGTGACTGAAGAAAACAAAGTAGTTTTAAATTACAGGAGTTTCTTTTCTCTAGTAAAAATCCCAGAGAAGCACTTGCAACTGCAGGGATGGTATTTAACACCATTTAAAACTAATTAGTGTCCCCTAGAATAAGAAGCTACAGTACACACAGAAAATGTGATGTTACAAGCTGGCTAATAAACCAATTAACGTCAGAAACTAGGAGTTTTCTTGTTTGTTTTATCATCATTTTAATAAAATTTAGAAATCTATTTCTTTAATAGTTAAAATTCTATCAGCAGATTGACTGCTTATGACAGGGGAGAGAGAATCCACTTTTGCAGCTTCTCTTTTTAATGGAAGATATCAAAGGGAAAAAAACCAAAGTTGTATGCATGATTTTCAACCATTTTGCTGGTCATGGTCATGAGATGTGGGGTAAAACAGTGCTGGAATTTATAGAAGTTGCAGTAGATAACCATTTGATTTGTAAGTGAATGAAAATAACAGTGATTTTTAGACATTAGATCTTTAAATCACAAATCACGTTGCAGGATACATAATTCTTGTAGCTAATCGGATGTCAAAATGGAAATGAATACTTCCATAGACAAATAATTTTAAAATTATTATGTTAAGAGAGCTGAATTAGGGAATTTGTATAACGAGGAAGAATTTATGCTATATCAGTAAAATTGCATGGCGTATATTCCCTGAATTCTGAATTTTGTGCTCTTTAATTGTTTAGGTACTCTGAGTCAGAAAGGTAAGGATAAGAAGTTGCTGATAACATAATTGTAACTGATACATTTGTAGATGATTCTTATAAAATATATACTACAGCATTCCTTGACTCATTGAATGAGTTTTTTTTTTTTAAATGAAATTCAATATATTTTGGCTATGAAACATTATAGGAAAGGAAAGTGAAAATCTATACTCTTGATTTAGTCAAATTTATGCAAAGTATATTAAATCTTAAATTTTGATATAAATGATATATGAACTACGAATTATTATGAAGGTGTTATTTTACCATTTCAAATAAACTATCCCATAATGACATTCATAGGGCTTGAAGTTAATAATTGCATATAGATACATGCTGCTTATATTTAATTTTATTCAAACTCTTTTCTTTTTATATGATAGCATTTAATTCTTGATTTTGAAATGCAGTTTTAAAATATTGACCTGTATTTTATAATACTTGATGTTTCACATTTTCTATGGAAAAATACTCATACTACCCTGTAAGTCATCAAAGCAATAAATACAAGATTATTCTCCATAATTTTTTACTTCCGTTTTGTTCATTGAAATAAATAATGTCTAAGAAGGCCTGCCTTGAGTAGGAATATTTTCTACTTGTATTAATACATAGATTTGGCAGGAGAGTTCTCACAATAGATGCAACTCTGGATTGCTTTGAGTAATGCTATTGGTGATAAAAAAAGTAAGCCAAATGTTGAATGTCATGAACACCTCCACTGGAATGACAAAATCATATTTTGTGATTGCTGAGGAATGGGATATCTACTTTGGGAGAGGATTTCTACTAGAATATTCTTTGGTAATACATGCATGTACTGAAGAATTTCATAACCCCAAAATAACAAGAAGAAAACTATATAGTTTGTAGTCATACTAAAAAATGCAATGCAGTAAATTATTGGATTGATACTTCATTCAAATATTAAATTTTTTGTGCATTAAAAAATATTATCGAAGACCGTGTACAAAATATGTGGAGGTGACATACTTATAGAAACAGCTATTTCCCCAGTTTTTATTTTATTTTCAAGAAAATCAAGTAAATAAAAAATTGAAAACTCAAATAATGATGTCATAGTTCAGGCACTTTTTTTAAACCTATGAATTGATGGATATATACATATACATAGGTTTCAAGATTTTGGAGATAGGTTGGCGAGGACAGTATAATGCCAAGGAAATGTGGGTGGAATATTCAGGAAGAAAGAGATGCAGAACTGTGAAATATATATATTTTAAGGGAACTCATACAACATCAGTGTTTACCTGGTTTTCAGATACAAGTCTAGGGACAGAATGACATTTATTCATAAAGTCATCTCAGTTTTTCTGAAGACTTTAGTACACTTTACAGTTTTAGCGAAGATTCTGGACTCTATAGCTAAAATATAAAATGTGGCCTCAGATTTTATTTCTTACCACTTCATTTAAAACAAATAAATTAAACAGTTTGAGCAGAAAAATTCCACACCCGTATATCTACATCACATAATGAACCTTAATGGAATCTTTGTTTCCTACTAACATCAATGGCTCTACTTATGTGAAAGGAAATTGGGATCCCTGTATAGATTCCAGGAAATCTGAACACACACACTCACTTGTCTTTCCGCTGTGCCTCTGCTAATCTTGATATTTCACCACCCAGGGGAAGCCTCACTCTGTGCCTGTCTAAACTTCAACTCACGTTTGTGTGTGCGCGCACGCATTTTTAGGCACATACTTACAATCTTGAGGGATTTTCATTTATTTCCTACTACTTTTGCCCTGACATTACTTTTTGAGCTGCCTTTTACCCTCTTCTTTATACTCTTTTGATCTTACTTCCTTTGTGAATGACTTCCATGATCCCGCAATCTTTATCAGAATATACAAAGATGTACTGAATTTTGTTTTTCCTAAAATGTCACTATAGGAAAGGTAGCAATTTGATTATAATCAATAGAATAAAATTGTACCACTTTAGGAGAGTAGTTGCCTTTTACTTCCCCCATTTAGAGGAAGATGAATACCATTCATTTCATTTCCAATTCCATTAATGTATTATTGATGCCAGTTCCTGATCTCTAAGGTATTCTTTAATAACATTTTAAAAGAACAAGACTGACATTAGTGAGAAATATTTTAATTTAATATATGTTTATTTTAAAATATTAATGATCA
The DNA here is from genome assembly GCF_902686455.1 of Sciurus vulgaris. Classification (NCBI taxonomy): domain Eukaryota; kingdom Metazoa; phylum Chordata; class Mammalia; order Rodentia; family Sciuridae; genus Sciurus; species Sciurus vulgaris. Next base: position 93,165,476 of record NC_136467.1, on the reverse strand, counting down.
ATATAATTTTCCATCCATGGCCATCTAAAAAGAAATAGTGATAAGAGAATGTGTCAGTTTCTGTCTTCATTTTTCTCTCTGCTGGTTTTTTTCTCTTGGTTCTTTCATTTCTTGAACAGTAATAACATTTCTCAAATCCTCTTTTCCAGAATTTAAGATGAATATACAATCAGTTTCCAAGAGCAAGGAAAAGATTATTTGCATATTGAACTCAGTGCTTCTTTAATTAACTCTTGATTACAAACTATACATATAGTAACATTAGGATACTGGTAAAATTATAGGTCTGGTCAAGTATAATGCCATAATTTTTCCTTTTATTGTCTTAGAATTTGGGAAGAAAATTTAGAAATAGCTCATATATGTAGTATTTAACAACAACAACAACAACAAACATCTCTCATGTGGTAACATAGTTTTTGTAGGCAACAGATAAAAAATATTAAGAGAGATGTAAAATGGAAGTGAACTGTGCTGTGTGTATATGTGCCTTGATTGCACACCTGCCAATGTGTTTCAGCAGGTTTTTATGACAGCTGTAGACAAATATACTGAAATTAATTCTCTTCCAAAATTGAGATAGGAATTTTACTTCACTTAGAATCCAGCTTCATTTATCCCTTTTACTTCATTTCCTTCTAGAAGCAATTATATTCTTGAACCGATATTTTGATACAGCTAATTCTATCAAGTATATTTTCTTTAGAATCAGTTTGTTAACTATAAAAGTCAACCAACCTGGAGTTCATTAAAAAGTAAACTTTACTTACATTTTTTAAAAAATAGCATGTATGCAGGGTTTTTAGATCATGAGGCAGAGATAATTGTACTTTAATCTCCGTTCCACCTAACTGTTACTGTGTTACTAGTTTTTTCTTTCCAGATTTGTATGGCTCAATAATGCTTCTTTCTAAGGGTCTAGAAAAATAGAAAATAACATCAAGAATGAAAAAAAACTAATAAAATTAACAGCTTGGGATATTATAGTTCTTGTCAGTGTCTGTGGAAATTTCTTCTCAATTCAATTAACTAGTAAGAAATCAGAGAAGTATTAAAATTTTCTAGGTGTATCACTTCATTGAAATGAAAGGAATAATTTATTGTATGGTAGACTTCAATCCCTAGAATGACTCAACCACCTTATAGCACCTTTAATGAGTGACAGGGCTTGACTTATTAATAAAATGGGAGTAATACCTACCATAATGGAGTGTTTTATCAAATGAGATTACACATATAAAACACTTGGCTCAATTCTCAATTATATGAAGGGCTTAATAAATATCAGTATCTTTTTTTCCCTCTCAAGCCTCAAACCTCCTCCTCCAATATCTGATGGATCAAAATAATTTCTGGTAAAGAGTTCACATTATATTTTAGACATTTTTATATCCTTATGAAGTTTTCTTATATGTGTTTAGCATTATAATTTTTATAATTAAGAGGTTGTGTTTAGAAGTGAGGTGTCCCCCCAAAAGTCATGAGTGAGACAATGCAAGAAGGTTCAGAGGAGAAATGATTGGGTTGTAACAGTCTTAATCCAGTCAGTGATTTAATCCCTTGATGGTATTAACTGAGTGGTAATTGAAGTGGTAGGGTGTGGCTGGAGGAGGTGGGAATTGGGGTGTGGCTACGGGGTATGTATTTGTATATGGTGAGCTCAGTCGGTCTCTCTCTCAGCTTCCTGATCTCTTGTGAGCTGCTTCCCTCTGCCATATTCTTCCACCGTGATGTTCAACCTCACCACAAGCCCCAAGGAATGAACCGGCCTTTCTATGGACTAAGACCTCTGAAACCGTGACCCCTCATATAAACTTTTCCTCCTTTACAATTGTCCTAGTTGGATCTTTTAGTCACAGCAGCAAAAAAAAAAAAAAAAAAAAAGCTGACTAAAACAGGGGTAAAAAACAGGTTGAACCCTATGGGAATTCAGTTTAACATTTTTGATTTTGATGTTAATGTTTTCCATCCTAGACATGTCATCATGTCTGGATTATGGCATTATGCATGAATTATAAATTCGTTTTCTTGTGTTTTGAGTGAGAGGTTCTTCCATTGGTTTAAAACCTTAATTTTCCATATACAAGACTGGACACCATTTAATCTTTTTCACTTTTGGATTAGGGGAGGAGGAACAACAAAGAGGAAAAGTGACTTTAGTCACTGTGTGATACTACTTGACAGTTGGGCTTGCAAAGTTTTGAGAATCATTTATAACCTTGTTTTAAATGCAGCGAGTGTGTGTGTGTGTGTGTGTGTGTGTGTGTGTGTGTGTGTGTGTGTGTGAGAGAGAGAGGTTCTTCCATTGGTTTAAAACCTTTCTTTCCTTGGTGTTTTCATTGTTATACAAATATTCATTTATTTAGGAATTAGGAGTCTACTGAGTACTTAGCCCTGATGCTTTGTATATGGAGTTCTTTTATTAATGAATGTAAACTGGGGACTAGAATGGGAATTTGGTTTGGGAATTTTAAGAAAGGTTTCCATTATTTCTTTGTGAATGTGGATGAAAACCTAATGAGTAAATTAAAATTCAAAGGAATGCTGTTAATAATGAGGTAATTTGGTATAGAAAGTGTAGTCTCCAATATGATAGATGGTAGGTTCATACATTAAACATGGGTTCTCTTACAACCTGTTCATTGTAGGTGAAATAAATATTTACTGGGGCATTTCTGACTGAGTTTGAAACTGTTCATGATATTCCCTTGTGAAGCAGGAATTCATTGAAGTGTATTATTTACAGTTGCAACAGTTGTGAATGTTCTACATGTTTCTCATTATTTTCATGTATCCTCCTTGTATGGTAGTTAGTGTATTTGGTTGACTTTACCCTGTCTTTTAAATTTTGTTATTCTACATTAATATAAAAGAGTTTCTTCAAATCAGTGTTCTTTTTGAAAAATCTGTTTTTGTTCTTTGGCTATAAACTATAGAGTTGGTAACAATGATGTAGATTGTCACTTAATTATTTGAACTTGTCTATGAATTTCTGGCAATTAAGCAAGGATGATTAAACCTCACAAATGTGTGGACATTTTGTATGAGATAAAGAAAAGTCAGTATTTCCCCATCTTTATGTTGATTTTTATGCATGTTGAATAACTAATACATCAAACAGATCAAGCTGGTAGAGTGAGTCATACCAGGCCTGGAGAGGTATCCTTTGGACATCACTGCTGATGGACAGCAGAACTATTTACATTAAATTGTTTCCAAGTATTTAATCTTTGCCAAATTATACAAAATGAAGATTATGTTTTGAAATTTGGTTTGAAAGGGAATTATTTTGAAATGCTAGTCTACATTAAAAAACCTTATGATTTGCTGGGATTTCTTTCACTGAATTGTGGTCAGTTGTTATAGACCACTGAGCCTCAAAACTCCTATAAGATTTACATATTCAGATATGGAAAAGAAAACAAAACATTTTGTTACTACTAATTTGAAGATTCTAATAATTTTTAAAGCAAATTATAAAATGCCATCTGTAAGACTCCATAAAATGTTATGTGTTCTATATTCAGTTATCTTTGCAACAATGATGCAGGAATTTTACTGACTTGAAGAGGATGACTTAGCAACCAAGTTCCTAAAGGTTAATAAAATATTTAGTTTGCACAGAAAGTGCAGCAAGTAATAAATGCATAGGATAAACATGGATATGCAGCAGTTAATCTCAAAATTGAGTAAATACAAGCTTTTCCTGAAATTATGTTTGTTGATGGTCATTTTCCCCCAAATCAATTCCCTATTGCATATTCATTATGCTTAGAACATGTTGTGAAATGTGAAGCCAAATGGTTTTTGTTTGACTTCTACCATAGTAAATGAAACTGAAATATTTACCTCTTGACCTAATCTTGGACTTAATATTCTCAAATTATTTCCTAAGTAGCAAGTTTCTTTGGGAACCAAGTGTTGTTTGGGAAAATAGAACAAAATGGGCATAGGAATGATATTAGAAAGCTAATGGACCCAGATTGCAATATTTAGAATGCAAGTTAAGTTCACTCGGACATTATAAAAAGAATTAAGGAAATTGTGGAGTCAACCAGAGAAGGATAACTAGGTGAAATCACTTTTTAGCAATAGTTATGTTTAGGTAATAGGAATATCCAGAAAAACTTGTTTTCCTTGGCAATATACTCCCCCAGTGGGTTAATCTGTTGATGTTTCTTCCTTTTAAGGTGATTTTTTAAAAATCAATAAACTTCAAAAATTTAATTTCAACTCTTGGATATCTTAACAGTAATAATTTGTTCTACAATAAAACACATTTTAAAGAAAAACTTCATGGTCATACATATCTCCTTTAAGAAAGTAGAGAATTTTCCTTTACTTCATGTACAATCAGAGAAACAACATGTATCCCATTTGTTTGTAATAAAAATAAATTTAAAAAAATGAAAGTAGAGAATTTTATAAATTAGTAGAATATAATAAAATATAACTTTGGGCAAGTGCTTTCAAGTTTGCAAAACTTTATTGCACTTATTGTTTTATCTGGCCAATAACTATGTGAGGCATATTATTTGTTACATTTACATACATCAGTTATGCAGAATATGCTAAAGATCAGTGTCTTCCTTTTTCTAAAAAAAATCAACACAAGTTGATTCACATGAAAAGCTGGAAACCTGGGTAGCCGTAGATTTTCTTATTGTTTCTGAAGCACTTGAATCTCAATCACAAATTGTTACAAGGCTCTTTTAACATTGTTTAGTCCAAATCTTATGCAATTAATAGACCCCTAATCTGCAAATATGCAAGGGAATATGATTTTAGCTGAACACAACTCTTCTTGGAATTTACATTGAATAATGTCTCTATAATGTAAAAAGAGTCCCCACCACACAGTCGTGTAGGAATATTTTATAGATCTAATTATTAAAAAAAATTACCTGATATTCTTCAGTTCCATTCATTTAAAATGCCATAATTTTATTCTTCTTTATGACTGGATAATATTCCATTGTATATATACCACAGTTTCTTTATCCATTCATCTATTAAAGTGCATCTAAATTGGTTCCACAATCTGGCTATTTTGAATTGAGCTGCTATAAACATTAATGTGGTTGTATTACTGTAGTATGCTGATTTTAAGTCCTTTGAGTATAAACCAAGGAGTGGGATAATGGGGTCAAAAGGTGGTTCCAAATGTCAAATGTTTTCCCTGATAAGTGGATAATGATACATAATGGGGGTGGAGGATAAGAGAAGAATGGAGGATCTTTGGATTATGTATAGGGAAATGAGAGAAGGAAGGGGCGGGGGTATGAAAGATGGTGGAATGAGACAGACATCATTACCCTATATACATGTATGATTACATGAATGGTATGAATCTACATCATGCACAACCATAGAAACGAAAAATCGTACCCCATTTGTGTACAATGAATCAAAATGCAGTCTGTAAAAAAAAAAATTTTTAAAAGAAAAAATAATTTAATATATGTAAAATAAAAGTTACTTGGATTCTAGCCAGGGCAATAATCAGAGTCAGAGTATATTTTGCTATAGCACTTAATACAGACTTGTCTTTACAAATTAACTGATTCATTAAACTATTTTCTATTCACTTTGTGTTATTTAAATAAACATGGGTCTCAAAAACTTTGTTTTCAGTCTATACTCATTAATGTGTTTCAAGTTCAGGGTCTGTCTAGATTTCCTAAGATGATCTTCCTTAGAATTTTAACTTTTTATTATTATCTGGGGAAGTCCATGTTTTTTTGGAGAAACACTATCATATGTTTTCTTGGTTATCTTATGATATGCTGATTTATACATGAAAGAGCAAGATGTGGGTGGTTTTCCTCTGGGCTCCTTCTCTGTGATTTGCTGTAGGTAGGTTGCGTACTCTCATTGAAGGTCATGGCATCCATCAGCTGGCCTCTTCTTTGAGGCTCTGGTAGCCATTCTCACCTCTCACTGAGAATTTTGGAAGTAATTTCTCCAGTCTTAGAACTGAACTAGCAAGATCCATAACTTACTTGCCTCTCAGATTATCTTAAATGTCAGCATCTATTTCTTCCTGTAACCCTAAGACAGAGGTGTATAATTGTGGTAGTGAGGTGATTTCTCATCACCTGTGAGAATGACCTGAAACCAATGTTTCAAATTTCCAGACTTTCATTTAATGCAGAAAAGCCTATATAGAATACTTAATCCTTTTGCATATCGGCACATAGACCAGTCAAAAAGTGAATAGAGAAATAAATGATTATAGTAGTAATATGAATAACTTAAATAATTAATGAAAATTAAAATCAGTTAACCAGTTCATTTTATCTGTTTTTTTTTTATATTTAGTTTAAACTCAGTATATGCATGTATACAACTTTCATATTAATAACTCCTTTTAATTTAGATTCTTCAAAAGCTTTGCTGATTGACCTGTTAGTTTGTTGATTGTCTAGCTTTGTATACATCAATCGAACATTTTTTTCAAAGCTAATGTGACACTGGAATACTTAAACTTCCCTGAACATTCAAAAATATTTCTGTGTGTTTGACAAGTAAAAACAAGTAACTTCAAGTCTCTCAAATAAGGCATGAAAATTTCTGATAGATGAAGATTTTAGTTGTAATTTTATATAATTATAAAAATGTAAAGATAAAATGAAAATGGAATTTTCATTGCTAATTCAATTTTATTTTGCTTCTTTTTCTTACTATCCCTCTCAAAGCAAATAAACAACACACACACACACACACATTTTGAAATTCTTTGTTTTATTCCAAAGACAAAATCATGGCAGCTAAATTTATTATAGTTTCATAAGTAAAATTATAGTATTTTATTTTTTTCTTTGGGATTATTTGTTGCCTTTATATCCAGAAAGGAACACAGGAGATCAAGAACTGTCTGAAAAGCAAAAAAAGACTCAACTTTCTTCTTCTGAACTTATTTTGAAACACAGAATTATATTTTTTTGAATTGGGAAGACAAAAATCTGTTTACTTAATCTGGAGAACTTGCGAAGATCTGCTTCTACATTGTAGACTGAGAAATTACAGTTTATTTTGGTTCCCCAGAGAGGTCAGTGTCCTTTACAGACCTGTTGGCTTGTGATCAACTTTCTTTGGCAGGCCTCCGTTTTTGAGACTTAGAAGATGAACAGTGTATATTTTTTAAGTGATGTTTGAGAAACTAACCAATTACAATGGCCTTTTTTTATTTTCCCTAAGCTATACTTTCAAATATGAGAAAGTAATTACCACTGTTCCATTTGCACAGAATACAATCTTTTAATGCCTTGCTCATAATGTATTAAAAATCTCTCTTAAAAATGTATGGCTTTTTTCTCTTTAGTGGTTTCTGTGGAATTTTCCAATGACAGTATTTTGGTGTTCAATTGGTTTCAAAGGGCATAAATGAGTTCTGGGTATAATAAATATTGCGTGTGCTTGCCTCTGGCCTCTGTATCCTCAGACCACAGAAACCACAAAAATGGAGCTGTAGGAATTTAGAAGCAGAGTAGAAGTTGATCCACTAAATACTAAGCACTGATTTAGGCAAAAGAAATAAGTAATTGGTAGGATATGAAATAATACAACCTTTTCCTCTTTGCAGTAGAACTTGTTTTTCTCTCTCTAAATAAAAGCTAATATTTAAGAGTGTTTATTTAAGTCCCTATTTAGGGGTGTTTTGGTTGAGGTCCTCAGGAAGCTCAGAGGCCTGCCTGATTAGTCTCTCCTTCCTATGTTGGTTCCAATGGCAAGTCTGCTTGAAAACCACTGAGGAAATATAAATCTTAGTCTCAATATAATACTACATATAAAAAATTAGTATTATAAATGTTCTTCCTCTGATAAATCATTGTTTTCAACCTTATGATCACCAAGAATGTGTAACAACTGTCATATTGTTTTTTTCTGTGGTTTGCTTGCTCAGAACAAGATTCATAACTTGTCTAGATCAAATGACCCACATACCTGTGGTCAATTTTTTTCCATACCCTGCTTCCTGCTACCCAGCACAATGCTCAGGTTTGTCTGAGTCTGACTCCCACACCTCATGCAAGCCCTTAGCCTCCTCTGTGTGCTTCTCAGGTCTCTTTGATCCCTCTTGGGGAGTATCCCATCAGTGATCTTTGCCAGTTCTTCATTATGTTTCATCCTGTCTGGTGGGTGTTGGCAATCTCCTCCCAGGCATCAATGTGTCTGTTCATCTGGCAGAGCCCACTTACAGTGAAGCCATTCTGGGTTTAGGCCAGGGGTGAGATTCCTCCTTATCCACTCCATGTTGTAATTGTCAGATTCAAGACCTGCTCATGACCTTTTATTCCTATGATGCAAACACTTCCTTCAAAATATATTTAGAGCCAATTTGCACTGAGGCTCCATGTGGGACATGAGGGAAGCACCACAGTTCTCCATCTTTCTCTCTGTTTTTCTGGATATGAAAACTCTTGCATCTTGCATCATGTGCTGCCCTTCCACCTGCAAATTAGATTACTCTAAGCAAATCTCTAGCTCACATACTAGTTTATAAATGAATACTCATTTAGAAACCTTTTAACTCCTTCATTGCTAAATATTAAGAAGTCCTAATTTAAAATTTTTGTTAAGTACTATGTTTGTGTTGTTTTCATTCTGGCTCTCTCTCTTCGTTCATTTGTTTTTGTTCTCAATAAGTCATTTACAAACTGCCAAGCTTCTTGGAATAAATGAAAATTATTAGGGCAATAAAAGTTATTTTTAATTCTTCTGATTATTTGCCCGTAATGGACATCCAAAACTGAAGAACATTCTAAGTCAACAGTAAAAAACTTACTAGCATTGACATTTCATTGATATTGTCATTAATGCTCCTCAACAAATAGTTTCAGTCTTCTGTTCTGAGAATATAGAGCAATTGTGTTTATTGGCAACTAATTTTTGCATGGGACATATGAATATGTCCAATGAATTGTGAGCAAAAGTGATGCTGTTCAATTCTGAGCTAGGTCATTGCATTGCTGAGGAAAGACCACAAAGGTCTCTTCATTTCTGGCTTGAAGACCTGTCCCTAAAGAGAAGAGACGTTTTTATCAGCTAGAGTTGGAAATGCTAAAGTGAGAGGAGTCCCTGCTCAAAGCTCTTGCAAATCTGTGATGGCCTTGTGAAGCATGAACAAGGAATAATTCTCCTCTTTGGAGACTTTTTTTTTTTTTTTGTATTGCAGCTTAACCTAGCCTAATGTGACTTATTCAATGTCTAGTTGAGGAGGAATAGTCATCGTGATTGTGCTAAGAGGTATTTATGGGTGATGTGTTCAGTAATTCAACTGTGATAATGTGATGGCCATGTTAGTATGTCCTATTTCGGGTAATGAAATTCACCCACATATATTCAAATTGTACTCTTGGATGGCTGTATCTGAACTTTGTTTAACACTTGGGAATTCATTTTAGCTATTTATGAAAATGTTCTTGTTTTAGTCTGGTTAGAATGAGTTGATAATAAGATAACTACAAAAATTTTATGAGATCATTCTTCATTCTTCCAATATTTATTCAAAAAATTTCTTGAGGTTTTTTTTTTTTTTTGTATTTTAAAAGTGGAGAGAGGGTATTGTGGTCTTTTTTGTGGAGCTATGATTGTTGCAGAACTGTGGAATACATTCTTTTTAGCTTGGTAGTTCTTGCTGAGAGATGCAAACTTGTTCTACTCTGATTCTTTGTCCTTTCTTTCTGTCTGCCTTTCTTTTCCTGTTTCACTGTATTCCTTCCTTTTGCTTTCCCTCCCTTCCTCTCTCCTGTTTTCCTACCTTTGTGCTTTATTTTGTAGATATGTATAATGATTTATAAATCTTGGTGTATAGACATTGTAATGATTTCAACAGAATCTGTTATTAATATACATGTAGTTGGTTTTTGTAAACAAATATTTCTGTAGTAGTTCATGGGGCGCTTCTAACTAAGCACTGCTTAATTAATTTTAACAATTTTCTTGTGAGGTTAATTATGTAGCAATAATTAACCTCCCCTTTGAGTAGGTGGGCTTTTGTCACAGAAGTATTCTTACCTCCCCGGAGAGGTGGTGGGGGGGGGGAATAGATTGATGTAAACTTTAAACAAGCCTCTGCCTTTTGGCTGGGGAGGGAATATAGTTCTTTCCAATGCTAGTAACATGCTGGCAAGCCTGCACAGAGACAGGGCTTTTCATTTATTTTCTTAGTTTTCCTATCCTCAAGAAGTTGGGTTACAATATGCTCATTAATTACATGAGATATGCTCCAGGAGTCAAAGAATGTGCAAACCATTGAGCACCTAGAAAATTAAACAGAAAACAAGTGCTTTCTGCTCTTTTTAAATTTTTATTATATATTCTGAAAATATTTCAGGAATGGAACAAATTACCTGGTCAGTGTGTATGTGTGTATCTCATACATATATACACATTTATGTAATTATTCGGCATTAATGCTTGTAGATGTTATATGCTTATATAATGTGAAAGGACATTTTTCAGAAGTTTGAAAATATTCCTTGTTAAAATGCATATATATTAAATATACATGTAACAGAAGATGATAGGAATGACAAAAAAAAATAAATAAAAATAGTTTTGCAATGAATAAGTGTTAAACTTCAAGTTGATTAGTTTGAAAAATTCACTTGGAGTCTTTTTAATAAATGCATTCCAGGTAGTATTCTGTGGACCCTCTGGATATAAGACATTAAAGTTTCATTTAAGATTTAAGAATAAATCATTTGCAGTTTTATTTCTAAAAGTTGAAAACAAGTTTCAATTTGAAAACAACATATGTTTAAGTTGGAAGAACTCACATTATAATGTTATAACAAAATAACAGTCTTAAATTCTCTGTAACCATTTATTTTTTTTTCCTTAGAAACTTTGTTAAGAACTAGATTCCACATATCCCATAGCTATAAATTCAGTTTCAGGGTTTAGATATTTCTGTATAATTATTTTTAATGTAAAAAAAACAAAAAGTCACTGCAAGAGATGACCTGTCATGGTGATAAAGAATCAGAATTCTTGGGCTCAGATATTGGTTTCTTTATCTCCAACTTTCTGGCTTTCAGAATATGACACACCTCTCATTTTTTGTTTGTTTGTTTGTTGTTGTCATCGTTGTTGTTGTCGTCGTTGTTGCTTTTCTTTTCCTGCAAAGAGAAGCTGGTTTTAGTGAGGAAGTTGGGAGACTGAAGGAGCCTTGCATGTAAGATATTGATGTGGCCACATATACACAAAATATATCAATGGCTGGACTGTGTAGTACAAGCTGAATAAATGTTTACTTTCATTAATTGGATGACTTGCATACTTTACTACATTAGCTTTCTTATTACAACAAATATAATTTCATTCACAATAACAACTAATCCATTTATTTATAGACATGGGAGAAATTAAAATATCTCCTGGATTGTTCAGTCTACAGAAATGCAGTTTCTTTTATTCTTTATTTTTCCTGAGTACACGTGTTCCTGAGAAACGCCATCTGAGTTGACATGTTGTTCTTCTTTACTCCTCATTTAAAAAATGAACCATTGTCTTCCATTTCACAATTTTTTTCTTTCAAAATGAACTAATTGGTGATATTTGATTTTATTTGGCTACCCAATCAATGTCATCTTATGATTTTCTTGTCAATATGTGCATCCCTTTGATCTGTTTTATTTTAATGATGTTAGAATGTAAATGGATTCACATTTTATTGGTTGTATCAAGTTAAAGTGTGTATTTGCATTTCTTTCTAAGGATTAGTATGCATGTTAAAATGAAATAAGCTATCGTTTGTGTCTTGGTGTTCCATGTATCTCTTTTTCTTCTGGCAGTTTTTCTTCAAAAAATGTCTTACTTGCTGCCTCCTTTTAGAATTTTACTCATAGGCTTAATGTAGGAAAATAGCAATAAAATATGAATCCACATTTCATTTTCTGAAAAATTCTCTTTTATTTTCAACTTCGTTAAATTTTTAAGTTTTGGACCTTACAAACAAGAGATAGAAATATGAGACTAGGTTTGTAACACTTTAGTCCTTTGATTTCTGAGAGCTTTTGGATTAGAAGACTGAACAACTGCCTTCTGTAAGATTTTGCCATTAACATCAGCAACTTTGGGCAAGTTACATCTTTTCTCTGGCAGTTTTAGTTTGCACTTTTATAAACATACAAATGATCATCACAGGATTGTATTGGAAGTAAGATTACAAAACATGAAAGCCATTTAGAAGTTAGAAAGTGGTATCCAAAATGTTGTTGCTATTATTGCCAACATAAACTAGTAATTGTTTTCTCTTTATTTGTTTATTTCATGGGCTTGTATGGGAAGTAATGGCTCTATCCTCTGATGAGAGAAAGCACAGATTGTTGGATGATTTGCTGGGCTTGACATTTTTTAAGATTCCCATCTTCTGTTGAGAAAACATTTATTTCTTTGGTATCCCTTTTTATTACATATACCAATGGAAGGAGTAACAGTTTCAGCTTGATATTGAAACATTTCAGAGCTTGATTCCCAGCTCCCCCTTTCACTAGCTTTGTGATCTTTGGCAGTTTGCTTCCTATTTGTGAATCACACTTTCTTCATGTGTAGAATAAAGGTCAAATCTGTGTGATTTTTTTTTAATGTACTCTGTACACAAATAAAACAAGATTGATGTGCAAATAATGTAGGAATGGGCCATTCTCTTAATTCAGATTTGTTAAAGTAATGCATACCTTAAGTTTAGGTTGCTCACAGTAAATGAAATATAATGAGTTCGGTTTTATTCGGCTCTATCTTTTCTCATCTGTAGATGAAGATGAGAAATTTAATGAATCATTTCATAATAAGCTTCCACTCTTCAGACAAGAAGCTTAAAATTAAAACATCCTTTTTTCCCCCTTTGGTTTCCCAAAGTCAAAAGCTAGTATTTAGAGGAGAATGAACATAGATGAATTCTTTTTGAAATTTATGATTAGTGCTAAAAGAAACTAGGGGAAATTTTAATTTTACAGAACTGTTTATTTTTTGTAGGAAGGAAAAGCAACACATAAATAAGCATGGGTCTCTGTTCCATATTGTTATTAAAAATTAAATGTGTTAATTTTTAAGGAATGAAATTTAGGTGAATTACAAACAGACTGAAATATGGAATCATGTAAATAGAGCTTTTGTAATTTCATGGAGTGTTTTTTTTTTTTTTTTTTTTTTTTTTTTATCTTTTTTTTTTATCATTCCTGAAACTTATAGGAAAGAATCTGTCCTCTGCAGGTTTTAGGTTGGATTATTTAAGAAGACAAATATAATTTAGTAGCAAGCTATGATTATAGTTCTGAAGAGATTACTCAGCAAATTTAGTAGATAAAACACTTAATTTCTACCTAAAATACTTTTGAAGACTTTTGAAAAATTTAATTACTTGCTAAAACTTTTTAAAAACACAATTTTATACCTTTGAATAAGTGGAACGATATTAATAGGTAAAACTATATTCTGATTTTTTTATACAGATTTTACTTAATTCAGGTTGTATCAGCCTAATATATTTATTTTGACTATTTATAACTTACTACAACTGGCTTTGCATAACATAACCCCAAATCTAATAAACTTTTCTGTAAAATATGCATCTGTGGGGAATGGCTACTTTAGAAATCTATTCATAGAAATTTGCCATCAGCACTGGATATTTTAAAGAGAATGCAGATGGAACAAAACAAACACTAGCCTATACCTTTTTATTTATTTGTAACCTTGTTCACTTGTTTACTTGCATTTTATATGATCATAATGTTAATGAATCCCTTCCTGTGAGCAAATATTAGGATTTAGGCTTCCTGAGAGTCCCTTGAGGTACCTAATATAACTATCATTTTCTAGATGAGAAGCCAGACAAAAAGGGGTTAAATGACTTGCCCATTGCCCTTAGGAGGAAGGGCAGAGCTCAATTCAAGTACAAGCTCTTAAACTTTGCCCTATACCACTCTAAAGACAAATACAATCTAATATTTTTCAGTAATCCAAAAGTTGCTCAACTCAGGCAATCCTTTGTAAATATTTTAAAATATAATAAAACTTTAGTTGAAGCCTTCCAAAGTATATATCCTCAGATATGTTTAGTAGCTCAGTTAATGCTCTTTCCAACTTTGAGTGTTTCCCAAGCTGTAGGTTGCACTGACCTGCAATAATAATAGTGCTTTCTTCTTTCAATCAACAAGATGATTTTTCAGAGAACTCTTGTCTCATCTTTCCCAGGAAACTTCCAAGTGATTAAAATAGGGCATTAAATTTTGACCTGCTTTGAAACATGCAAAGCTTATGAAATACCTTTTGCTCATTAATATAAATTTTTTTATTCACAATTAATGTAAATGTTCATGTAGATATAAATATATTTTGATATTTTGTTCTAGAAAAATATGAATGTCTTAGGTTTATGGGGGGCATAGATGTTAAATACTTTGCAGTTTAATTGCTTTGAACTTCATTTAGCACCACATTAACACAACTAGACAATCTCTGTAATTATGATTGAACATCAAAATAAAACTAGAATTAACAATTATCTTTTCTTTTATAAATTGATGATTTTAAGTTGGTAAGATATCATTTTTACTCAACAAAAATAGTTTATATTTAGATTAAGCATCTCTAATACTGGATGGCATAGGACATATATAAAAAGAAAAAGAGGTAAAAAGTTCATTCCCCAGCTCTGGGAATATTTTGTTTACTTTTTGTCTTTAAAATATTTTTTTAATGTCTAAACTTTTATTTGCCTGGGCACTGAAAATGATTACTATCCTATTAGAAAAAAAGAATAAAATCTTGAACCATTCTTATTAAAGCAATTCTTTGTGGAATTTTCTTAATTATGGTAACAATTACTGAAAATCGAGCTGATGCAAACTTTAAAAAAATGATAGTGCTTCAATATTTTAGGGGTGTAAGAGTTTCCTGAGAGGAAGTAATCAAAACAAAATTATTTTTCTTTATAAAAAGAACAGCTATTTCATTTATTTCAAGCAGGGTAATTCAGAGACTTTTATTTAGGCCAAAGTTAGTAAAAAGCAATATAAATAAAACAATTTTAAAACTGTTATCAGAAAAATACATCAGAAAATTTGTTTTCCTTCCATTTTTTCTTCATTTTTTAAAATTTTCTTGAATGGCTTTCATATTTACATGTACTAGGAAAGCATATTCTCCCATAAGTAATTTTAGTCTAATTTTATTGACTTGATGTATAAATATTACATTTTTATTATAATACAAATATGTATTTTGTCAGCCCCAATGCTAATTGCTTTTATACTTCATCATTTCAAAGTTATTGTATTTGAATTATTCCAGAATTCTTACATTGTGGTAACTATGTACAAGGACTTTAGGTGCATGATTAAAAATATTCTAACATTTGCATAATTTAACAGATTAAGAAAAGAGTTTAGAAAACCATTCTAGGGCCATTTACTTGTTTCGAACATCTGGTTAACAGCTGGAGTAATGAAAGTTAACACAGCAGTACCCATCTTTCACACTGATCCCCCATGCACACAAACCACTAGGAAGGATTAACTACTATTAATTCTTGCTTTCTTTTGCCATAGGGATCTGCTTCTAAAAAGGAAAGAAGATTTGAGAATTCTTAACTGTGGAATATCAGCTGAAATTTATATGCAGTATATGAATAACACTGATTAATACTGGATTTCAATTTAATTAACATAAATTCCAAAAAGAAAGCTAGCACTTGACAGTTGGCACAGACGATTATGGTAAAATCTCCAGGTAATTCATATAAGCACACATTAGGCACTAAACAATATTACAGTAATAGCAAATGCCATATCCAGCAGAATCTTAATGTTGGACTAACAAGTTGATAGTGAACCTATAATTTTATTATGTAATGTATTTGTTATACCTTTTGTAAAGTAAAATATATAAAAATAATCTACAATGTTTTAGTACTTCAAGTTTTTACCTTTTCACATGAATATGGATTTTACATATTCATTCTTCTATTTTCATTTAGTATGTTGATAACTTTGTGATGCTTCAGTTGAAAATGCTAAATGAGCTTGCATGCTCAGTTCCCAGTAAAAAACATTTTAATTTCCTAATTTAATTTAAAATAAATAACCATTATATGCTCAATTACCCAGTGTAGGAAACATCAGAATTTGAGGATGTGAATTGTCCTTCCAAGTTATAAATCATCCAAAGTCATTCAAGTTGATATTCCTCCCTTTTTAAAATTTTACTTCCATATATCTAAATTTCTAGGTATATTTAGTGTACATTGAATAGAGTGATATTAAAAGAAGAGTTTGAAATTCTTGTGAAGTAAACTATATAGTGGACTGCTTTTAAAATGCCTCATCTTAACTCAATGCTTCAGTGACACAGCAAAAGACAGTGTTTTCTACTTGCTCTTATATACTAATTCTGATTTTTTAAGCTTTTTTCAGGGAGTAAGAATTGAGGTTCTGTCATGAATTTCTTCTCTTTAGCAAAAATTTAGTTTAGCTCATGCTGTGTCGTAATAGTTGTAGATGTAGTGGTGTGTGTGTGTGTGTGTGTGTGTGTGTGTGTGTGTGTACACACATCCAGTTTATGTGGGATAAATTGGATCAATGGCTGAAAGAAAACCATAATTTATGATGATGTCTTTATTCTTAGTCTGATTATTTTTATCAAAAATTATATGATGTCTCTATATAGCATAATATATGATTATAATATAATTATTATATATATATATAATATATATTATATAAACATATAGTGCATAGATTCACCTTGACCTGACTGCAGCCATCTTGACTCCTAACCAACATGAAATACCCTAAATAAGCCTGGTCAGTTTTACCTGCATTCTAACAGACTACAAATAAATAAAATTCTCATAGTAGTAGAGGAACTTTGTGACTGAACTCTGGAGCTGTTAGTGCCAGGAATGTGCTGACATCTTTGATGTTAGCTTGAGGTATACCAGGTACATTCTGGCTTGGATAAAGTAGCTTTATAAGACACCTTTCTGTTACTTAAATTCTCTGATCTTGTCAACAGGACCATACTCTGTCAAGAAGTCCCCAATAAATTGGACTTTGTGATCCTGGTACTGTGCCTTTTTCTTCGTTCTCATAGCACCTTGTGGCCATTTCTCATACACTTGGACCAGTTATATTAGGACATATGACATTCAGGATGATATAATACACTGTGAGTTCAATGATTTTATATATAAAAATGTTGTTGGGAACTTCATTTTCTAAGAAGTACCATTAGGTATAATATTACATTAACTAGTAATGACAAACAGGTATTTATTCATATATTATATTCTTAGCCTTGAAGTCAGAGCCATGAAATATTAATAGGAAATATATTTAATATGTACCTCAAATGATAAGAACATTTGCGATTTTTGCCATTATTGGGAAGAAGAAAACATTATAGATGATGCAAAAGAAAAGATCCATATGGCCCGTGGCCACTAGATTAGATTTGGCTTCAAGATTACACAAATTAGTTTGAATGAGACAGATTTAACACAGGTTATGTAAGAAAGTATTTTAGACTTTCCTTGAATAGAGCAGGAATTGAATGAGAAAAAGTATGGGCTCCTGTAGACTTAAGTGGAACAGATCCAAGAGTGCTTCATTTAAGCTAAATGCTTTGGATTTTAATCTCATGGTAGCAGGGAGCTTTAGAAGGAATTTGTTATGAGGGTAAGAGGAGGCAGGCAAAAGTCATTATAAAGAGGGTAGAGGTGACATAAAGTTGAAGTGAGCGGAATTAAGCTATTTGGGGAGAGTAGTAGGGAACTGGGACTTCAAGGGGACCAATAGGGGGCTTTGTAGTAATCCAAATATAATGGGACAAAACCATTACTGACTAAAAAGCAGCAATGGAAAGCACTGTGATCAGTTCAAGGCATCTAAAATGGAAAGGGGCTGTAAATTTTACAAATGATGTTCCAGAGCAAAAGAAAAGGCCCTAATTTTGATGACTGTGGCATTGGTGCAAGTTAGGAATTTGCAACTTGAGCAGGTTCAGGTTGGGTCAAGTACGGTGCAGACATGATGCTTTGAAGATTTTGGCAGATAATTAAATTGGCAATGCCTGGTAGAAAATCCAACTGACTTTTATATTGGATCTCTGTCACTTTATAGCTATGGATTTACCACATAATGAATTAAATAAATCTAAGAAGCTCAGAATAGTTCCTTTCATGTAATTAGTACTTAATAATTCTGGACATGGGATATGAAACAATTGGAAAAAGTAGTCTAAGTAACTATTCAGTGGAATAATTTATTTCATATTATCAAAACTGTCTTCAATCTAAGATGAAGAGAAAATCCAGGTGAAGCTCACAGGATAGGGCAAGATCTTTGGGAGAACGCAGTATTCATCCTGGTGCAAGAAGAAAAAGTCAGGATCCTGAGGCTCAAATAATGTTTAGTGAAGAATTAAAAGCTGTGGGCACAGGTCATACCTTTTAGAAGTTCTCCCCACCCCCCATGATACAAAATCTAATGTTTAAAGCCAGATGCAGTGTCACATGTCTGTAATGCCTGTGACTTGGGAGGCTAGGCAGGAGGCCCCCAGTTCCAGGTCTCAGCAACTTAGACCATCAGCAACCTAGGGAAAACTTGTCTCAAAATGTAAAAAAGAATTAAAAGGTCTGGGGATGTAGCTCAGAAGTAAAGCACACCTGGGTTCAATTCCCAGTGCAAAAATAAAAAAAGAGGAAAAAAATCTAAGTTTTAAAATACAACTTGGCACAATGAAAGGCAAAAGGAGAGCCAGAATGGGTAACATAGAGTATTCTTTCATTATTGCTTAAATACTTTCATATATTCTTTTAATACTTATTAAACATTTTTTGAGTCATAAAGTTAAATTGAAGGTTTTATTCTAGTATCTGTACAAAGAAATGGTGATTGTACATATTTCTAAATAATATTAGAATATACAATCAACCTTTATAGAAAATTTAAATCACAATATATTATCTATAAGGATATCATTTTGGTCTTATTAAACAACTATTATACATATAGATTAACATTATCACAGGGAATCATGAAGATAATGTTTGGTGTCTTTATTGACTCAATTTCACAAGTTAACTACAAAATCATTATTCTAGAACTATTTATATATAGGAGAAAATGGAAAGAGAACAACATTAACTCTTGAGGTTTCAAGAATTGATGTTTTCATGTCATGATAAACACAGGCTCCTTTTTAGATATGATATGATTGTCAGATGGACAGGGCATTTCCAGTAAATTCATTTCATCAGCTTCAATAATGTTATGCAAAATAATAAAAATTGGAATAGATAAGAAAAGTTTAAACGATTTATTATTTTAGCTTCTTTTATTCCAATTAATTTCTCTAAAGTTTTATAAATAAATATGAAGATTTTGAGAAAGAAATTAGATTTTTTTAAGCCCCTTTGTTTCCTTTTATTGTTTCCACAGGTTACTACATACTGCTATTTATTTTAGTTTTAAATTGTCTCACAACAATGGGAAAGAGGTAAAACCATTGAAGGATGGGGCCATTGTTAATTGTACAAAAGAGGTATTGCCATATTTTTCACTTAAAGCAGAGAAAGAGGTTTTATTGCATTTTGTAAATAAGCTATACTTTGTGTCCATTATATAATTTTTAGTACTGTTACCCATCAGTTCTATTTTACAAACATGTTGAAAAGTGATTCCTGATTTTTGAATCAAAATTTTTCTTCTTAGAGTTTTAAAATTTGTTACCAAAATATTTCACAATAAATTAGGCATTAATACAAAGTCATATTTTAGGACACTAAAAATCTTTATATTTTATGAATTATTATAGAAATTCTTTATTTGTGGTTGATAGGATAAAAATACCCATTCAAATCTTAGGGGTGTAGCTCAGTGGTAGAGTATTTGCCTAGCATGCACAAGACTTTGAATTCAATCCCAGGACTTTAAAAAAAAATTCAATTCAGGTCGATCTAATATAGTTCTTTATAAATTGCTTATGTTTGCCAAGATCTGCCGCTGGTATCAGTGTGTTCTACCCTGAAAGGTAGTGCATTGTGAAGAGTAAGAGTTAGTATGATCTGGGAACAGTGGCAACATGCCTGTAATCCCAGCGTTTGGGAGGCTGAGGCAGAAGGATCTTGAATTCAAAGCCAGTCTCAGAAATAGCAAGGCGCTAAGCAACTCAGTGAGACCTGGTCTCTAAATAAAATACAAAATAGGACTAGGAATGTGACTCAGTGGTTGAGTGCCCCTGAGTTCAATCCCCAGTACCCCCCCCTGCCCCCCCCCCCCCCCAAAAAATAAAAGAGTTAGTATGAAACATTTTGCTTTTAAAGAAGATAGGATTCAGAATGCTTGCTTTTGAAATTTTTATCTTCGTTGTTTAGGAGACATTAATAGCTTTGACTGGAAATAATTTTAAGGAGCAGAAATAGTATAGTTGTCAATGAGCAAGCGAACATGTGCTAAATAGGAAGAATTGAACCAAGTATGTGGTCTTTCACTCTTTATCTAGAACCTTAATTATTAAATATGTGAAAGTCAAATATGATTCTGGTATTTTACAATACCAGATTGTGATTGTTGGATTAGGGTAAAGATAGGCTACTTGTAATTTATAGATAAATATCTAACTAAAACATCTTCTATGTTGTGGTTTCTGTGCAATTAATTGTTGCTAAAAGCATGAAAGTCAATAGGAAAATTACTGTGTCAGCATTATGAACATGGACATTCCATTCAAGGAATAAAAGGGTTAAAAATAGAACTAAATACAATGAATGATATTTGTCCATTTCTTAAAGATAGGTATTCTCCTTTGTCCTAATTTATTTATCCTAGTGTGTCTAAAATATTTGTGGAATATAACAAATCATTTTAAGCATTTTTTTATAGTATCATCACTAGTTAAATCTCATAGGTCATCATCCTCATAATCTGTATTTATATGAGTTACATAAAAACGTATGAGATGTGTTTGATTTTTTGTTTGTTTGTTTGTTTTTGCTTTTTTTATGGTACTGAGGATTGAACTCTGGGTCACTCAACCACTGAGCCACATACACAGCCCAATTTTGTATTTTATTTAAAGACAGCAACTCACTGAGTTGCTTAGTGCCTCGTTTTTGCCAAGTCTGATTTGAACTCACAATCCTCCAGCCTCATTCTTCCAAGCTGCTGGGATTACAGGTGTGCACCAGTGTGCCCCACCAACATTTGGATTAAAATGTTATTATGACTAGAGACTGATTGTATTGCCCCCAAAGTCCTAATCCCACCATGTTGATATTTTGTTATGAGATCTTTGGGGAGTAATTAGGTCATGAGAGTGGAGCCCTTATGAATGGAAGTAGTGCCCTTATAAGAAGAACCAGAGAACCAGCTAGCTCTCTTTCTACCATATGAGACTTCAACAATATGACAGTGATCTACAACCTGGAAAAGGGTTTTTACCAGAACCTGACCATAGTAGCCCCTGATCTCAGAACCCCAACCTCCAGAACTGTGAAAATAAATTTCTATAATGTTTATAAGCCATCCAGTCTGTGGAACTCTATTATAGCAGCCTGAACTAAGTCAGATACCTCCTGTTATCCTGGTGTTTTTCATGCAGCTCTGGCCTAAATGAGAAAGATGGGAGTGGTGACTAAGTGTACCCCAGGACTCACAGAGGCAGAGTGGTGATTGTTCCCAAAGTATGTACCCTGCACCATCTTACTTTACTGACTCAAAATATTTGTTGAAAAATTTACACAAAGGAAGGAAAATTGGTGGGCTTTTGTGGGGTGAGGGAGGGAGAAGGGAAATATGGGTAGAGAGTGCTTGAAAGTGAAAAAGTCAGGGCAGTTCCATTGCAGTGTGTAGTCTTACACCTATTCTTACTGTTTTTTCCCGTTTGGTGATTTGGTAGGAGCACATCTCTGGGTTTTTGGTGTTCATGTACCCAGTGTATAAATCATATTGGAAACTTTTAGTCAC
This sequence comes from Sciurus vulgaris, assembly GCF_902686455.1. Taxonomy (NCBI): domain Eukaryota; kingdom Metazoa; phylum Chordata; class Mammalia; order Rodentia; family Sciuridae; genus Sciurus; species Sciurus vulgaris. The sequence goes on along the minus strand of NC_136467.1, from coordinate 93,143,499 downwards.
AAGATTTCTTAATTTCTCCCCTTCTGCCTTTGCCAGCCCTCATCTTTAGCTCTCTCCTCATCTCTCTCCTCTCTCCTCTCTCTCGCTCTCCTCTCTCCTCCTCTCTCTCTCTCTCTCCTCTCTCTCTCTCTCTCTCCATCCCCCTCTTCTTCTCTGTCTCCCTCTCTTCCTCTCTCTCTCTCTCTCTTTGGTACTGGAGATTGAATCCAGTGGTATTTAACCACTGAGCAACGTCCCAGCCCTTTTTTATAACATTTTATTTAGAGGGATGGTCTTGCTAAGTTACTGAGGATGGCTTTGAACTTACATCCTTATACCTCAGCCTCCCAAGCCGTCAACTCTCTTACCTGGGCCAGAATACAGGGAACTCTGTCCTGCTTGAGGGTGAGGCCACATCACCCTCATCATCCATATTTCATGGTACTTGTAAGTTCTCAGTAGTTTGTGTCTTGGGGTTATAGTGATTTCTTTTCTAGCCTATAAAGTGGGAGGTGTTGTTTTACCCTTTATATCCGTTTAGTTATAAGCTTTGTTTCAAGATTTGGAAGAAAGGGCAGAAAGATACTAATCTTTTAGTCTTTAACTAGGGTCCAAAATATTTTCCTCAAAATAATTTTATCTTAATAGACTTAAGCATCTTAGTGTAACTTTCACACGTCTGGAGGAAAAAGCCCACAACAGAACTTATTGAACAGAACTCTATTGGAATTTAATGAGGTTGAGATTCATGTGTGATGTGTTTAACCAAATATTGTATATCATAATAATCACACAATAGTGTCTATCTGTCATCAACATCAACATCATCATAAGCTGTGGCTGAGTTTTGCTAATATTGAATATATTTTTGTTTGTATTCACTTTAACCCATTAAATTCCAAGTTTTCGATTGTATAAGCTTTTCAATGATATTTATACAGGGGCATTAAGATAGTTTAGGTATCATGTCTAAGATTTTATGTATTATAAATAAATATTATCATTAATCATTCACCTATTTTCTCAAATAGGTGAATAGATATACTACCTATGTAGTTATATCTTTTGTTCAATTTAAGTTTTTAAGTGTTCTATACATGGGAGATGTGACATAATGGATTAAGCTCAGAATTCATTCAAATTTGTAACTCCATAAATACTTTTTTCTGAATGTAATATTTGGTCAAATAAGATAATTCCAATAATTTTTGTTTGATCCTTGGCATAGAATTTGCAATACTTTTATTCACCTAAGAGACATTACATTATTATAAGCTGAATCCTACAGTGATCTAAATATAGATCCATAAATATCTTTAGTGCCTAATTTCTGTCCTTAAGGTTTAGCTTTAAAATAAGATCTCTTAGAAGTTTATATAATATCAAACTATAAATAAATTTGTTATTTGGTTTAATAGGGTGTCACTGAATTATTTGCCCATGTATTCCAACCAGAATATATTCATAGGATTCATTTACTCCTGGTCTTATATGAGACACATCTGTTCTTTGAATCCTGTGTTCTTCATTATTAACATCTGATAATCCAGTTCTAGAAACGTAAACCAGCAGATCTGAATCTTCCTGAAGAAATGTTTTGATGTAGCCTACTTTTTAAAGTTTTTTTTTTTTTTTTTTTTTTAATTTAAATGCCTTCAGTCAGGGGATAGGGTCATTTACCACTCAGAATTAGTTTATGTGTGGTCACTTCACACTTTTGTAAGGTATCAGATCACTAAAGGAATCTTGAGCTTTTGATTCCTGAACCTCTATTTCAAAAATTGCTTCCATTTTTAAATTTGTATATATCCATGTGACTGTTATTGTTTAGAAAAGAGTTGGACAAATTAGCCCTTATTTCCACCTACCTCTCCTGACTGTTGCACTTTTTTGGTGAATACCTGCAATTGTCATATTCAGAGACAATTTGAGATTTCTATTTTGATGACACATAAATTTAGCATAGGTCCCAGATAACCATTGCTTGAAATCTATGAAGGTATTTGAGGAAAAAAATGATTCTTAATCTCCTATGAAAAATATAACAAATTGAGATTCTGATATTTTCAGTTTTATCATATGCTAATTTCATTCTCAGAATACTTTTTGAAAACTTACTATGAATATCAAATCATGACTTATTTTGAACTTCATAGACAGAATTGAATGACTATCCCAAAAAAGTAATGATAAATGATCTTAATATAAAATTCATAGAAATTTGATGGCCTAATGATCATGACAATGAGTTAATTTAAAACAAAGTGGTTTGTACTCTTAGGAAAAAAGTATCATTTCCTAGTTATTTTTTTATTTTTTATTTTTGATTACTTGATTAAAAGATTTTTATTATTTTTTATTGGTACATTATAATTATATATAATATTGGAGTTTATTGTGATGCATTTTACTATTCATAAATATGAAGTTGACTCATTACTCTCAGTAGTACTACCTGGAAACTTAAGACTTGTTATGCTAGTTCTAATGGAGTATTTTATAGTCAAGTTGCTTTACAGCCAATGACAGGCTCCTATATAGAATTGGAGCGATATAGAGTTTGTAATTATAACTGCAAAATAAGGAAGTACACCCTTGTTACCTAAAAGGGAATTTTTGGTAAAGTTTAAAAGTGATTATTTACTAATAGTGCAATATAACAAGAAATGTAATACTATAAATGTAAGAAAAACCCATCAAAGCTGTTTTGTTTTACCAATAATGGATTTGCTTGAGAAAATGCTAATTCATGGGTCTTCCAATCAGCAGTACTGTGTTTTTTGCTTCAATCAAGCCAGCACTCATGAAACAAACTTTAGTAACCCTTTAAATCTGAATTGATGATGGAATAACCTGAGAGAGTCAAACAATGCTTAGAATGAAGGTGTTTCAGGTAAATATTTTAAAGAAATTAATATCATATAACATCTTATAATAAATATCAGAATTTTATAACTAAATTCCCTCATAGAATCCAAAGAGCAATTGTAGAAATTGTAAGGTCTTTTTATGTTTAGGATCTCAAACTACCTGTTATTTTGCCATGTTCTATTTGTAAAAATATATAACAATGCCAGCCCAGATTTAAGAGTTATTAAAAGATTCTTGATGAGAAGATTTGTAAAATACTGTTGTCAGATTCTCAATCAACTTTACCATGAAATTTGCTTTGGCCAATGGGACATTCAAAGAAGCTTACTGTTAAGCCTAGCTTCTGGAAAATAAAAGATCACAGAAGACAAGCTTTGTGATTCTAGCTATCCCTACTGTACCCAGTATTACTGGAAACATCCACCATGAGCCTTAGATGTAGCCATCCAGTTTAGAACTGTCCAAAGATCAGAAGAACCAGCTAGTCAGTTCATGTAATCTTGAGAAATCATGAACATTGTTGTTTTACGTCACTAAGTCCTGACTGATAACAATCCCCTTCCCCCCAAATCAGACAACAAGAAATTCCATTCAAAATATTGGCTCAAAACTGTATCAATTTCTATAGCCCCAACTGAAGTGCCATGTTGGCTGTTGACAATCTTCAATAATGGAGCAATGCCCTAAAGACAAAATGCTTTCCCGGCTATTCTTAGGGCAGAAAGAGCACCTTTCTTACACATCTTGTATGATGGTATCTAATAAGCTGGAATTAAATGATATCAAAACCCCTGCCTACAGGGAAGTCTGAGACATTGATTTTAACACTTCAAGTTGACAGTGCAGAAACTCAGGAAGGTGTAACAGATTTCTGGCTTCAATCTACCATATTACTAGTCAGTATATGTTCTTTCTTTTGGTATTTTCCATTTTTTAATGAATTTTGAAAATACAATATATAGATTGATAAGGAACATCTGAAAAACTCATATTAATCTATAGATATTGAAATGATAAAGTTTCTTCAAATTGATAACTGATTAACTGTGTACCAAGAAACAAATTGGTCATTCTCTAAGCTAAGTATTTCCCTATAATTTTCTTAATGTTGGAATGGTGGGAAAGGCTCTTCTTATTCTCTTTATCCCCATCTCCTACTGACTCGTGATTGTCAAGTTTTGTCAGTACCTCAGAGCCCATATTTAAGCTATTCCTTTATTAGGATATCTAGATTTTTCCCTACCTCCAAAGTATAATTAACATATACCCTTATGTGATTCCCCATCCAAAATAGCATCTTCTGAGGGAGACATTTTCTGACTCCCCAAACTTGATCAGGTTCTGTTATAATAAAGAAAACTTATTATAGCAAGAAGGAAAACTATTGTGAGACAAGCTTCCCATAATAGTCTTTATTTTTTTCTATGATCTGTTGATAAAGGGATACATATATTAATTTTAGGAGGGGACTATCTACCAAAATGTTTAAATTTGGTTACATTAGGATAAGGCTCTCCTGGGACTTTGAATCTTCTTACCTGCCTTTGAGCAAATGCAATAGACTTTCTGATATGCAAGAAATATCTGGAATATCTGGATTGCATTTACCTTGAAATGTGGTTCCTGCTTGCTGCAGTGAGTTGTGATGCTCAACATTATGTGTCAACTTGGCGTGAGTATAGTCCCCAACTTTTGGTCAAACTCCTGTGTAGAGGTGGCTGTGAAGATATTTCTTAGATATGATTAATATTTAGATAGACTTTTAATAAGACAGAATGCCTATCATAATTTGATATAATCATCTGAAGGTCTTATGAGAAAAGACTGAGGTCTTCTAAGGAATAATCATTCTGCCAAACTTCCTTGAGACTAAAACTACATCATCAGCTCTTTTCAATCTACAGGAGTGCTCTATAGATTTCAGAGTTATCAATCTCAGCAAATGCCTTAAACTAAATCTGTCCCTCTTCTCCTGCTCTCTTTTCTCTCACTCTTGCTCACACACATATGCAAACAATCTATTGATTCTGTTTTTCTGATGAATCTTGACTAATACAGAGAGAACAGAGAAAAGTAATGAAACTAATCTGCCAAGTGCAAGAATCTCTACATCTACTAGTTATTTTAATTCCCAAATAATCCCTAGAAAGAAAGTTTAATCATTATTGTCATTTAACAGGAGAAAAACTTAGGCCCAGAGAAGATAAGGTGTACTTTAGTGTGTAATGGGAAGCCCTGCCAAGAACCTACCATGTCAGTCTTCATGCCTTCTGCCATTCTTAGATTATCATGCTGCCTGCTGTTGTGAGAGGCACTGGCTAGGGAACCTTGTATTAGCCAGAGATGGCAGTGTACTCAAAAAATAAGACAGTCTCTGTGGATGAGAAGAGGGCAAAAGATAAACCTTAAAGTATCTTGGTAAGCTTATGTGATTGTCCCTGGAGTTTTATTAAGTAGTATTTTTTCTGACATAGTACAGGGTTTCAGAGATGATGAAATAATCCCCCATTTTAAGAACAAAACAAAACAAAAAAACAAAACCCACTTCATTCCATTAGTGAACTGAGAATGGTTTTTATTTTCTTTCAAATTTCTTGACCAGTTTGCTTGAAACAGCTTCCACATTGGGATGTTTTGCTGAGACTAGACTAGTAGAAACTTTTGTCCTCTAAAGGAAAGATGTGTTTCTACTTCCCAGTCTACTACCCACGTGTGCCTTTGGGTAGGAACAATGATAGGAGGAGTTGCCAAAATTGTAGTATCCTTGGAGCAAAGCAATGTAGACTAATTGTACTCTCCATACAATAAAATAAGCAATAGACTTCAATGCTCAAAGCCAAAATTATTTCTAAATATTTCTAGTATTTAAAAGTTCCCTGGAAAGCATCTCAAATTTATTTTTAGTACTGTTGAATATGATGCCCTAAGGTATTATGCTAGAGATGAGTCTTGAGTTGATGACATCTTATTTAAATAGAGAGGAAGAATTTTCTGATATTATGTGTACTCTTTGATTGGTTTTTGTTTGGCATTCTGTCAAAATATTTTAGATGAAAACATGAGTTAGCTGAAATATGATAATAAAAAGCTAATGAATGTCAAAAGGTCTGAGACATTACAAGACTCGATAGAGGGAAATTTTTTGTGTCCCAAATAGATATAGATTAAAAATAATCAAAAAATACAATTACCTTTACACACATATAATAAATACACTTAGTGTCACAAGGTTGATTCAAATGAAAATCATTTTTCCACTTTTGAGATCTTTACCTTATATTAAGGATGGGAAAACAAAGAGAAAATGTTAAGAGAGCTAAAATTTAAACATAGCTCAGAGGGGCTATGCACATGGTATCACATGATCTTGGTGGATAATGGGAAGGGAAAATGGCCTCAAGTCTAGATGGTCTGTGAACTGTACGTTGGAAAACATGGAATTTCAGCATGTTCAGATGTGGGGACACGCTTCTGGGCAGAGGTGTAGTCTGCACCAAGGAACAGAAGTGCAGTGCACAGAAGGGAGAAGAGAGCTTCTTTTGCTTGAGGCTAACATGGGAGTAGAACTCAGCTGAGTAGTTTGTTGAGAAAAGCAGCAAAATTAAAAGCCAAGTGTTTCTAGCTCCAAATCAAATGTGTTTCCAAAAATGTATGGAGAAAGCAGAGAAGGATCATCAGGGTTCATAGATTCTGCCTGGGATAAAGAGCGTGGATCAGAATAAAAGATAAGAAGGAAAGTTACTCTCAAGTTTTAGACTTTGTTGCAGGGCATATCCTGACTGTGGCTAATTTAGGCATGTTAGGTTCTTTAATAGGTTTGCAAATATTGAAATTTATACAGTAATCCTAACTTGGATGCAGTTTAGTTATATGCAATTGGTATCATCAGAGAAAAAATAGAATGTCCTTCTGAATTTAAGGCTAGAAATATCAGAGGTAGCCTCCATCCTGCTTAGTCTGCAATATTGCCATTTCTTCTCTAAGTTTGCGTTTTTCTGGTAATCAACACAAAGGGGAAAAACAATAGAAATAAATAATAAATTGATGAGTCATTGCTTGAGAATTTAAGTTCAGTCTTAAATCCAGTTTGTAAATTAAAAATATAGTGGAATAAACAGGTATATAAAAGATTTGATAGGAGATATAGAAATCAAAAGCAAAAAAAGAAAGAAAGAAAGAAAGAAAGAAAGAAAGAAAGAAAGAAAGAAAGAAAGAAAGAAAGAAAGAAAGAAAGAAAGAAAGAATCACAACTGGGCTTAAAATCCTTAAGTGTATTTAGAACTAAGAAATAAATTTGATTGAAATGAATCGTACAATTAAAGCAAAACTAAAGTCAAGGTGAAGAGGCCAAACCATGCACGTAAGTTGGAGAGAGTAAGACAATTCACTGGAAAAGCTAAAAATCTAGTAGAAATGAGATTAAGAACAAAAAGAAGATGCAAAGTGGATGGAAATGAAAAGAGAAGTTGTAAGATCTGAATGCTGCGGGGCGTTTCCTATGGCAGGGCAAGGGCCTCCCCATTGCCTTCAGGTTGGGTGGGTCCCCAGGCCTTTCTAATGGAAGAGCACTAGGGAACCAACTGGCATATTGTGGTTTCCCCATTTCTCCCTAGTGAAAGTGCTTTCCACTAGGTCTTCATTTGCTCTCTTATTCTCAACCTTCTCCCAGTCACCAAACCTCAAAATAAGTAGTAATTGGAGAACCTATTTCTTTATGAAAACAAATGCTGCTCTTTCATGATTTTCTATTTTCATGTTTAATTGAATGTTTTTATAATTCATCACCATCTTTCCCTTTACCAAACATGCTTGTTTTTCTTTAATTTGTTTTAGCATTTACATGAAAGAATACTTTGTATAGATTTATTTATTCTGTGTTAGAGAATAAAGTTACCTTCTATTATTTTGTTGTTTTTGTTTTCCTAAATGAAAGTGTGCCCTTTTTTATGGGTGGTATTATCTTTGTAGAATGCTAATGCAATAATGAAGCCATAATAAAGCTAATTCATAGTCAAAGAATTGTTGTTTAAGCACCTGCCAATGTTGCGACTCTCTTTTAAGCTACATTTTTATGCACTTGCTTTTGTTTGCTGCTATTTCTAGGGTCTTGCATTTCCAACTAGACTGTAAAATCCCCCAAGACAGGGACAGTGTCTTACTGCTTCTATGACCTCCACTGCTCTTGGTATAGTGCTCAGTAAAATGTGCTTTTTAATGAGTGTGGGTTGAATGAATGATACAGTTCTTAAACATGCATATAACTTGAGTTATGTGACATCTGTAAATTACCAAAGTTTTTGGATTAAGCTGTACTTAAATGAAAGTAGCTTTAAATGATAAGCTTTTTCTAAATTCTGATCATTCCTAATTTAATTTGTTAAAAAAAGATGCACTATTTCAAGAGCCAACTATTTTAGAATATTGCTTATTCAATTGCATTTTGCTATTTGATTCTAGAAATCTTAAATAAATCCTATTTAGTATACATCTATTCTTTTTGGCAAGGATATACATAAAGAGTAAGTACTACATACATTAATTTTGTCAAGAATTATTACTATATTGGCAAGGTTCCGTAGTTTCTTTTAAGATATTTGTATTTCTTAAAAGCTTCACAACAAAACAAAAAATATGTGAATTATGTGAAACTGAAGTTCATTCTTTATGCTTTGCATAGATTTCTTTTCTCACATAATAAAAGATTTGCTGTCCTCAGCATATTTGTGCTGGCTCTGGTACAATGCAATCCTTTTGGTAACTCTCAGTTTTCCTGGACATTTTTAAAAGTGGTTTTCTTCTTAAGTCTAGCATAGAATCATTTAAAAAAATTTTTTTAAACAACATGAATGGTATGAATCTGCATCATGTACAACCATAGAAATGAAAAGTTGTACCCCATTTGTATACAATGAATCAAAATGCAGTCTGTAAAAGTAAAAAAAAAATTAAAAAGCAACAAAAAACTTTTTTGAGATGCTATTGCTTTGCCATTTTATGTTTTCATTCCAACATGAATGTTTCAAAGAAACATTCAGAATATATTGATATCCATGGAATCTGAGGAATTTTTAAAGAATATCAAGTAATAATAATGGGGGACTAGATTAAAAAGATGCTTCTAAACTTCACTTCTTTTTCTTTATTTATAATTTAAAAAAATATGATGGCATAACCCTGAGAAAAACTGTATCGATAATTTATCCATGAATAAAACCATCCTAGAATACGATGTCTTATTTCTTTAGGTCATGCTACATCAAAAGAGATGCCAAAGTAGCTTTTCTCTCAGAAGATCTTCACATTTGTTTTTGTGCCAATTTAAAATACACTGTTAGTTGTTTACACATAAGTAGAATCTTTAAAGCAGGTCAAAGCTATCTTCATCACATATTTTGGTTGCCTTCCAGGGTTTTCAAAATTTAAATAATTTCACATACAACTCAGGATTTTTCAGCTTCTCTGGAAAAATAAGAGGATTCAAAAGCATCAGGCCAGCATTTCCACAAGGCAACAAATGCATATAGCTATTGCTATCTGCAGCCGTATCTATCAGCAGTAATGCAACTTTCATTAGAAACCTCTTCCGACCACATCTTCTTATAAGCAGGTGTCAACACCTTTCACATTAATGAAACATGGAAACAAAAATCAACTTGAGGAGCCATTTCATCACAATTGCTACCTTTCCCAATAAGTACAACCCATCGATCAATTCCTAAGCCCTTGTAAACTTTTGAGATTGTCATCCTCACTTTAGAATGAGTAAGACAAATGTATGAAATGAATAACTTCAGGGAAAGGGTTTGAATTCATTTGGAATATGGGTATAATCAGAACAGGCAGGTGAAGTAAAAATTAAAGACTGTATCCTTGTTCAGATCATTATTTGAAGCCTTCCATTCATTTATGTATCAGGCAGTTTTGCATCTGTTCTTTACATTCATTGTTCATATTCTTTAATTTTATGACTTCTGATGTACAAGATTGTACCATCATTACAAAAATCATAACACTCCATTAATTCCAGGTTTCAGTTAGAATCCAGAATTTGCAAACTAAAATAATACCAGTAATGCTAATAAAAATAATATCAGAAGAACATTATAATGAGAAAAATAAAAGAGTTCAAAAAGAATATTTAAAGTTGTCTAATGGCTTACCTCACAGTTGTTTTGATGTTATACACATGAATGCAAATGATGGCTTTTCTTCATTTCTTTATAAATTGCTCACTTCATTTTAATGAGCTATTATATTTTTTAAATTCTGTATTATTTCTCTTTAAAATATTTATCCTGGGACCAATTTCTAAATATTATAGAAGGTACTTGCATAAAATTATATGCTAGTTAATTAATTTGAAATTATGCCAGTTTAACATTTTAAAAAATAACCAAGGTCTATAATGTATTGGTTTGGGTAATGTTTGCTGCTATAACAAATACCATAGTTTCAGTGACTGAACACAATAGAACTTATTTATTTCCTGCTCATATAACCAATTCAATAATATATCCTGGTTTGAGGGTGGCTTTCCTTCATAGAATAATACAAGGATTCAAACTGTTGCCTGTGTATCTGTATCTTATAGGGACCTGTAGTGTCACAAATTCAATTACAGAAAGGGAGACACTTGTAAAGAAGGCTTAGTTGCTTCTAGCAGACTGGAAATATTCTTTCAGTTTATATTCTTGTCAATTTTTTTACAAAAATTGTTAAAAATTAATTACCTGGCCACACCTGGATACAAGGATTTGTTGGAATATAGTCCCTGGCTAGGCAGCTGCTTTCCAGAGATAATCTAATTATTTGGAAAGAGGTACACAAATTTTGGTGGACAACATGCTATCTATCATGGACAGCTCTATGTGCCAGCACTAATGAATCTTTCCACTTGAATCTTTAGTCTGTACTGTCCATAGTAGCTGTGATAAGCAGAGGCCAATATTTTTTCAATAGAGAAACAAGTAAACAAAAATCAGCTTAAACAACATGCTCAAAGGGAAAGCATTGTTAAAAGAAAGAAAACTGTTATTTTTTCCTTATAGAGAAAGCAATGAGAATAGTAGGTATAAATTTTTTTTAATAATGCAGCAAATACTGGGAAATTGTTATGATATGAGTGTTTGTGTCCCGAATTTATGTTTGTGTCCCAATTTTAAGTCCCAAAATGGTGGTATAAGGAGGAAGGACCTTAGGGAACTGATTATATCCCAAAGATAAAGTTCTTGGGAATAGGATCGTAGCTCTCATAAAAGAGGCCTGTGGAAAGGGTCTCTGGCTCCTTGCCACATGTGAGGACACAGCTAGGAAGGTGCTGGCTGTGAACTGAGATAGCAAGTCTTCACCAAACATGGGGTTTGCCTTGAACTTGGCCTTTCTAAACTCTATAGCAGTGAGAAATAAATCTCTGTTGTTTATAAACTACCCAGTTTATTTTACAGTGGCCTGGAAGTACTAAGGCATAGGTAAATTGTCAAATAAGTATAGGAGGAGGAACAAAAATGCAAATAAGAAGGAAAATCAATAAATTGGGAAGCAGAAAATAAAACAACAAAGAAGGAAATAGGAACATAGAGACCATAAAAATAGACCTATTCAAACTAAGTGGGGAAGGAGGAATGAAAGAGATCAACAGTAGACAGGGAGGAGAAAGGCAGGTTTAGAAGTATGTGCTGGAGGGTAGACCCAGCTATGCACTTTGTTCCTGGGCTTTGGTGCATTCTGGACTTCATCTATTTGAACTGTGGTAGAGCTGGTTAACCTTGCTGAGAGCTCATCAATCCCTTTAATCCTAAAGCCTTTGAGGTCCTCCTCTGAATGGAATAACTAGAGCAAACCAACAGGATATAAATTAATTTCTAAACCTACAGATCAGCAAACAGAAGAACTATGTGAAATCAGTTACAACAGGTTTCATGGTTCAACTTTCTTTTGGGCATTCACTCAGACACTTATCTATAGGCAAATTGTATATATTGTATACATTGTACATAAATGCATGCTATCTCTATGGGAGTTGGAAATCAAACTACATATTAGTTCCTATTTCACAATTGTGAGATAATACAGTTACCTTCAGAGGATTAACTTCATATCTCCTAATTTACACAGGATTTAAAAGATCAGTTGACCAGTAACATGAGATAACAGCATGGTGAATAATAGTGGTTTCAACAAAATATTTTAGATTAATTGAATAGGGAAAGAGATTGGAGCCTGCGAAATGAATATTCCTTTTCTCCTACTTATTGAATCTTTGTAGTTCTTCTTGATTAACCTACAGTTAAATGAGAACTTACTCTTTGAAATCACCAAACCAAAATATCACTATTTCAGTCTTACTACTTTACTTCTCTATTATCTGATAGAACGTAAGTTCTGCTCAAATTCTGTGATATTACTATTTTAGCTGTTATTGCAGGTAAAATGGCTGGATGATGAAGTTGGAAACATGTTAGAACATTTTTAAAGCTATCAAATGTTCTTTCTCAAAGACAAAATCACTTCTGCAAATTGTGTCATTTTTCTGAAACATTGAACTATTGTAGAATATCTGGAGATACTATGAACTGAATTTAATTCCTTTCTTTTAGTGAAGTCAGATTTACAGTCATTTCAAGACTTTTAACATATGGGTATTTGGACAAAGGAAAAATGTTTCTAATTCTTCTTTGCTGAATTTGTTTATTGTGGGGGGTTTCAGCCATGTCCAGCATGGATGAGAGAAGGGTTGACTGACAGATGACAATGTTGGCTATAAATCAATTACCATAAACTTATCTAACACACAAAAACCAATACTCTTTTAAATGAGAGGGGGTGTGATGGAGTGGGCCATACCAGATCTGGCCTTTAACAACATGCAGTAGCCCAACTCTCCTTTATTTGTAGTCACACAGGTAAAGGGTCCTGAACTGGGAAAGGCTTCTCTGATAAACAGGATGGGGTGGAGTTAGGGAAGTCCTTCGGTTAGGGAAACTATCACATAACCAGACAATGAACCACTCCCACACAGGGCCACATACTCCCTGTCGATCTGGGATGGTTCTCCATGACTGCCAGTTCCTGGGAGTCAGGCCTCAGTGTCCCATGGCTCAACCAAGTCTGATTCTGCTAGATAAGGATGGCTCCCCACAGTTTATAATTTCTAGAACTCATAAACAAATTCAACAAAGTAGCCAGATGTAAAATTAACACCCATAAATCAATTGTGTTCCTATACACCAATGGTGAATCAGCTGAAAGAGAGATTAAGAAAACTATTCCATTCAAAATAGCCTCAAAAAAATAAAATACTTAGGAATCCATCCAAGAGGTGAAAGACTTCTACAATGAAAGCTATAGAACATTAAAGAAAGACGTTGAAGAAAATGGAAAGATCTCCCATGTTCTTGGATAGTCAGAATTAATATTATCAAAATAGCCATGCTACCAAAAGTGCCATACATACATAATCTAATTCTATTAAAATTCCAGTGACATTCTTCATGGAAATAGAAAAAGCAATTATGAAATTTTTTTGAAAAAATAAGAGGCCCAGAATATTCAAAACAATCCTTAGAAAAGTGAAGCTGTTGGCATCACAACACCAGACCTTAAATTATACTACAGAGCTATAGTAATAAAAACAGCATGGTATTAGTACCAAAACAGACATGAAGACCAATGGAATACAATAGAAGACACAGAGACAAACCCACATATATACAGTTATCTCATACTAGACACAGGCACCATAAACATACATTGGAGACAAGAGATCCTCTTCGACAAATGTGCTGGGAAAACTGGAAATACATATGTAGCAGAATGAAATTAAGTCTTTATCTTTCACCTTACACAAAAGTCAAAATGGATCCAAGATCAGAAACCCTCTATTAGAAAAAATGTGGACCCAACACTCTATCATGTTGACATAGGAAACATCTTCCTCCACAAGACTCCTAAAGCACAAGAAGTAAAATTAAGAATCAATAAATGAAGGGCTGGAGTTGTAGCTCAATGGCAGAGCATTTGCTTAACATGTGTGAGGTACTCTGTTAAATCCTCATCACTACATACAAATAAACAATTAAAATAAAGGTATTGTCCATCTGCAATTAAAAAAGTAATAAATGGAATGGTATCAAAACAGGTTCTTCACAGCAAAGGAAGCAATCAGGAGCACAAAGAAAAATCCTACAGAATGGGAGAAAATCTTTGCCATTTGCAAAGCGTAATCTCCAGGATACATAAAGAACTTAAACTAAATATAAAAAAAAATTAATAGATGACAAAGGAACTGAACAGATACCTCAAAGAAGAAGAAATATGAATGGTCAATTAATACATGAAAAAATGTTTAACATCTTTAGCAATTAGAGAAACACAAATTAAAACTACACTGAGGGCTGGGGATATAGCTCAGTTGGTATTGTGCTTGCCTCGTAAGCACATGGCCCTGGGTTCCATCCCCAGCACTGCAAGAAAACCAAAAAAAAAAAAAAAAAAAAAAAAAACCAAACCAAACCAAACAAAAAAAAACTACACTGAGATTTCATCTCATGCTAGTCAGAATGGTGATTATCAAGAATACAAGCAACAATAAATGTTGGCAAGGCTGTGGGGAAGTGGGTACACTCATACAGTGCTGGTGGGACTGCAAATTGGTGCAACCACTCTGGAAAGTAGTTTGGAGATTCATCAGAAAACTTGGAATGCAACTCCCATTTGACCCAATTATTCCACTTCTTGGTACTCAAAAGACTTAAAAATAGCATACTACAGTGATACAGTCATATCAATGTTTATAGCAGCTCAGTTCACAATAACTGAGCTATGGAACCAACCTATGCTGCCCTTCAGCAGATGAATGGATAAAGAAAATGTATATGTAAACAATGGAATATTACTCAAACAGGAATGACTTTATGACATTTGCCAGAAAATGCTAAGTGAAATAAGCAAATGCCAAAAAACCAAAGGTAAAATGTTCTCTGTGATATATGAATGCTAATATACAATAAGGAAGAGAAAAGAAAAGTTTAGTAGATTAGACAAAGGGAAATGAAGGGAAGGGAGCAGGGAAAGGAAATAGTAAAGACAATGGAATGAATCTGACTTAATTTTCCTATGTACATACAGAACTGCTGCACAGTGAATCTCCACATCATGTACAACCACAAAACTGGGATCCTAATTAGAATAAAATGTATTCAATGTTTGTATAAATATGTCAAAATATACTGTCATGTATAACTAAAAAGAACACATTTAAAAGAAGTAGATACTAAAAACAAACCAAAAAGACCCCAAGGCTAGGTGATGAAAAGAGGCTTATTTATTTATAATGAAAAAAAATTTAGCTCATGGTTTTGAGGACTAAAAGTTCAAATAGCATGTTACCAGTTCTGGCCAGGGCCCCAGGTTAGATGGCATCACCAAAGGTAAAGAACATGGGGAAGGGATCACATGTTGAGACAGGAAGTCAGAAAATGGGGATGATTTGGTTTACTTTCTTATAGCAGCTCACTCTCTCCTAAACTTACCAGAGTTTCATGGGAACTATTCTAATCATTCTGGAGGTCAGAGTTCCCAATTACCTAAACATTCCCACTAGGTCATCTTTTCAAGTCTTTCCACATTTCATATTGCCACAGTGAATATCAAGTATCCAACCTATGAAACTTTGGAGTATAAACCATAAATAAGTCTGAGCACACCCAGAAGTTTAGGTATGATGCTATTTCTCTCCTTTGAAGGGGAAACTGAATCTTCCAGAAAATAAGTGACTTCCCACTTTGCAGGATAGATTTGAACTTAGAACCAAGATTGTCTATATCCTGAACCTCAATTCTTCCCATGACATAACTCTAATCCATAGTCTAGTGGAATGGTTACATGACAATTTATTTCAGTACTGGTTGGGAAAAATTATGACAATAAGGATGTAAAGAATATCTTACTTCTATGCATACTTTAAATTAGAAATTGATCAATATCATAATTTAAACTTACCCTGGGAACATATGCATTTACTCTGGTGTAAGAACTGGATTAAAGTGTGGGTTCTAAGCAAGCAGGAAGTAGACACTGATACTATAAAGAAAGGGCATTGTGGGGAGGGCAAGTCAAACGATAGAACTGGGAGATTTGGTCAAGGATATTCAAGTCAGGGAGGTTCCATTGTCAAGACTGACCAGGAATCCAAGGATGTGAGGAAGAAATCACCAGGCATTGTGGTTGGGAAACAAATTGCAGATGGAGAGCTTCCAACTAAATACTGACAAGTGAATCTTTTCCAAATCCATTGTGGGTCAGATATGCCCTTACTAGCTTTTAGTCATCTTGTATGAGAATCACATAAGGCTGATTATTTCAGACACTTTGATGCAAGAGTATTTCAAGTGTGTAATTGATGTAGTCTGTTTTTACTGAAGTAATTTTGTCTTATATTTGTTTTAGCCAAGGAGAGAGTATAACCTGTTTAAAGACAAAAAGCTATTATAGAAATCAAGATAATAATCAGGGCACCCTGACGAATAAAATCAAAAGAAAATAAATCCAAAACAATGCATGATTTTAATTATTTTATTTGCCAACTTTCTTGTCTTTTAGTCATGTAATTCATGGCACACATTAATTGGAGGGAAAGTGTGGGTTTAGAAATTTTTGTTCCAATATTTACCAAGTATAAGTGAATTTTTCTCAAAAAAAATAATGAAATAATTATAGTTCTTCAAGAAATTTATGGAAATATCTGCTCTTAACAGCTGTGGGGCTTTTTATCATAAAAATAAAGGAGGAAACTATAAGGAAATAAATGAGTCCACAAAATGAAAAACTTTCTGTACCAAACACATAAATGGAATGAATGACAGAGGTCACAGATATAGTTGAACCAACTGAAAAACAATTCAATACTTTAAAAATAAAAGTAGTCAATGCTAGTTATTAATATTTAGATAGGATACTTACTGTTAGGTGCATGTATGTTGATTTACCTGTACATTTTAAGATATGTTGATTTATAATTCTGTTTCCAAGTATCTTTTGTAAAAGTAATCTGAGATATTAACAAATATTTATATAATGCTGGTAAATATTATACAGTGAACTGGAAGCCAAATACCCAAACATGTAGTGATAAATTATAATATATCATAAAGTAATATGGTACATTCGTAAGACAGAAGTTCACATTTTTATTATCATTGCAAATTTGTTTGCATCTTTACTCTCATTAAATTTTAAAAAGTTGATTTCCAAAAGGAAAAATGTATTAAAAACAAATAGTATAATGATTATTGTAGACTGTGGAATTGAGTAATTTTTCCCCTTATATTATTTTTCATATTTTCTATAGTGAGTCTCTATTGCTTTGTATTAAGGAAATTCTTATACTAATATTCAGTGGGTTATGGGATCAAGATGAATTTTGTGTCCTGGTGGCTAGGGTTGTATTAGTATTGCAAAATCTTTGGCTTCAATTTCCTATGAGATGTGGGATCAGTGGGGAGGATTGTGAACAGTTAAGTGACATTATCTGACTTATGTTTGTAAATACATGTAGCAGTTGCTTGGATTGAGCCTTTAGGGCAGTGGTCCCTCTCTCTCTGGAAACGCCTCTCGAGGTGTAGCAAATCCAGTAGTCTACATGAACCAGGAATGTACATTTTTGGGGAAAAAAACTGACAGTATAACCACATAAGAATACCTACACGAGGGGAGCAGAGGGGTCATCTGCTTACCAGCTCCATGGGACTGCTGCCATTTGGAAGTGGAGGAAAGTATTATCTAGCCTGCTGTGTTCTCAAGAAAACCTAAAATCTATCAGTGTATATGAATTTATAATTTTTAGATGTGGCAAGAGACATGTAATGAATCTACCTATGGAATGTTAGTTTACAATCTTGTCTTGTTCTCATTCATACTGTCCTAGATGAGTCTGTAATGTTCTACTATCGTCTTGGTATCGCGCACATCTGCCCTCCAGTTTTCACTGTCGCTTTGAGTTTAATTTATGTGGTTTATCTTCCTTGTCAGTCTTATTTATTGATCTGTTTTGTTCCACAGTTGACACAATGCCTTCCTAGCCATTTACTTCTTAGTTTTCATTTCACTGCATCGCTAAACTTTACACTGTCAGTTAAAAAAAAAAAAGTCAATTTCAGTTTTTTATAATCTTAGCTTGTAGGCAAAATAGATATTAAATATACATTTTTTTGGACCCTTGACACTTAAGAAATGCAGAATATGACCCTTTCTTGAGATTTAATCTTACATTTTATAATGGGGTCATGGAAATCTGAATCGAAATGTCTGGCCTACTTTTAATTAGGCCCTCTTTTTTATTATAGGGACTTGATTTCCATTGGGAGAAAAAATGAGAGCAGTGTGATATAAATTATAATTATGAGATTTTCTAATGTTAACATAGAGGAAATTTTCTAGAAAAAATTGAAGATGGGTTTATGATATGCTAGCAACACATTACATTATTTTTTGGACTGAACTAGAGCTATACATCATATATGTATCTAATTTAATTTTAAAATTCTTATTAATCATTGAAATGACCATAAATCCCATTTTTAAATACAGATCTATGCTTTTGTATATTTTAAAATATAAGAATATGGATGAGGAGTTTTTAGACTTGACTTCCCAGAGTCACAGGAAGGTGAAGTGACAAGGCTAGACCAAACTCAGAGGATGAAACTTTTTAAAGAAAAAGGAGACCGTGCTTCACTCTTATTCTTTTCAACCCCAAACACTGGTCCCCTTCATCCTCAGGGAAGGACTGAGCAGAAACTCAACTAACCCAGACAAAAGATCTTGACATATTTGAATGTTGAGTGTCTTCAGTGGAAAAAATCAATATTTGTGTTTCTACCAAAGCCTTGTCCAGACACAACACACACAGGCAGAGTTTCGAATGCACTTTTGCAGTGCTTTACTTCTGAATGAGTTAAGGAGACTTCTAATGCTAATAGTCCAAATTAAAAAAAAAAAAAAAAAGAGGAACTCAGTGAAAAATGAAGTTTGTCAGGGAGAAAAAGAACTTCAGAGAAGCTGTAAATTATTATCCTGATTAAAATAGAAGAATATATTACATCTCTGAAAGAAAAGTTTTAAAAACTCAGAGAATAAGAACTCCTGAAAATAAAAAAATATGATAGCCATTACAGCATTGTATAGCTTTTTTTTTTTTATTGTAAACAAATGGGATACATGTTGTTTCTCTGTTTGTACATGGCGTAAAGGCATACCATTTGTGTCATCATAAATTTACATAGGGTAATGTTGTTTGATTCATTCTGTTATTTTTTTCCCTTTCCCCCACCCCTCCCACCCTTCTTTACCCTCTATACAGTACTTCCTTCTTCCATACTTGCCCCCCTCCCTAACCCTAACTCTAACCCTAACACTAACCCTTCCCTCCCCCCCATTATCCCATTATGTGTCATCCTCCACTTATTAGCGATATCATTCGTCCTTTGGCTTTTTGACATTGGCTTATCTCACTTAGCATGATATTTTCCAATTTCATCCATTTGCCTGCAAATGCCATAATTTTATCATTCTTTATGGCTGAGTAATATTCCATTGTATAGATATACCACAGTTTCTTTATCCACTCATCAATTGAAGGGCATCTAGGTTGGTTCCACAGTCTGGCTATTGTGAATTGAGCAGCTATGAACATTGATGTGGCTGTATCTCTGTAGTATGCTGATTTTAAGTCCTTTGGGTATAGGCCAAGGAGTGGGATAGCTAGGTCAAATGGAGGGTCCATTCCAAGTTTTCTAAGGAATCTCCACACTGCTTTCCAGAGTGGCTGCACTAATTTGCAGCCCCACCAGCAATGTATGAGTGTACCTTTCTCCCCACATCCTCGCCAACACCTGTTGTTGCTCGTATTCTTGATAATCGCCATTTGAATTGGGGTGAGATGGAATCTTAGGGTGGTTTTGATTTGCATTTCTCTTATTACTAGAGATGTTGAACATTTTTTCCATATGTTTGTTGATTGCTTGTAGATCTTCTTCTGTGAAGTGTCTATTCATTTCCTTAGCCCATTTGTCGACTGGATTATTTGAATTCTTGGAGTAGAGTTTTTTGAGTTCTTTATAGATTCTGGAGATTAGTGCTCTATCTGAAGTATGATTGGTAAAGATATTCTCCCACTCCGTAGGCTCTTTCTTCGCATTGCTGATAGTTTCCTTTGCTGAGAGAAAGCTTTTTAGTTTGAATCTATCCCAGTGGTTGATTCTAGCTTTTATTTCTTGTGCTATGGGAGTCCTGTTAAGGAAGTCTGATCCTAGACCAACAAGGTGAAGATTTGGACCTACTTTTTCTTCTATAATCTGCAGGGTCTCTGGTCTGATTCCGAGGTCCTTAATCCATTTTGAGTTTAGTTTCGTGCATGGTGAGAGATATGGGTTTAGTTTCATTCTGTTGCATATGGATTTCCAATTCTCCCAGCACCATTTGTTGAAGAGGCTATCTTTTCTCCATTGCATCTTTTTGGCACCTTTGTCTAGTATGAGAAAATTGTATTTATTTGGGTTTGTGTCCGTGTCCTCTATTCTGTACCATTGATCTACCTTTCTATTTTGGTACCAATACCATGCCGTTTTTGTTACTATTGCTTTGTAGTAGAGTTGAAGATCTGGTATTGCAATACCCCCTGTTTCACTCTTCCTGCTAAGGATTGCTTTAGCTATTCTGGGTTTCTTATTCTTCCAGATGAATTTCATAATTGCTTGCTCTATTTCTGTAAGGTACATCATTGGGATTTTAATTGGAATTGCATTGAATTTGTATAGCACTTTAGGTAGTATGGCCATTTTGACAATATTAATTCTTCCTATCCAAGAACATGGGAGATCTTTCCATCTTCTAAGGTTTTCTTTAATTTCTTTCTTTAGTGTTCTGTAGTTCTCATTGTAGAGGTCTTTCACCTCTTTTGTGAGATTGATTCTCAAGTATTTCATTTTTTTCAAGACTATTGTGAATGGGGTAGTTTTCCTAATTTCTCTTTCTGAAGATTCATCACTTATGTATAAAAATGCGTTGGATTTATGGGCATTGATCTTGTAACCTGCTACTTTACTGAATTCACTTATGAGTTCTAAGAGTTTTCTGGTGGAATTTCCAGGTTCCTCTAAATATATATCATGTCATCAGCGAACAGGGATAGTTTGAGTTCTTCTTTTCCAATTCGTATCCCTTTGATTTCTTTGGTTTGTCTAATTGCTCTGGCCAGAGTCTCAAGAACGATGTTGAATAGAAGTGGTGAAAGAGGGCATCCCTGCCTTGTTCCAGTTTTTAGGGGGAATGCTTTCAGTTTTTCACCATTTGCTTTATGGGCCCTTTCTGTATATATACAAATGTAAATGTAACCAACTAGATTATCATAAAGATTAGAGGCCTTATTTTATTGATCCACATGTCAGCAGCACCTAATTAAATGTATTGATAGGTGACTCTTAATATTTGGTTACATTTGGTAGAGCTTATGCTCTGCAAAGTCTTTGGCTATTTGTTCTACTTCAAAAAATATTCAGCTATGGAATATTTAAATAGATCATTTTATATTCTTTAATTTCAATGTTAAACTCTCTAGCATAAGGTGAATTGCACCTTATTGTGTTGACTCAAAACTGAGAATAATAGCTTTCATGTAGCAGATATAACACATACCCCTACATCTCTTCAAAAGAAAAATGCTATTAATGTGGAATTTAAATGTCTTTCTCCATAACCCTAATAATAGAATCTTGCTTTGCTCTGACTCAAAGCTGATATTTAGGAATATTTTCACATATTTTGTTAGATATTTTTCCACACTTAATTTTGTTTTTGGATAGTTTTTCCATACTTATTGGATAGTTTTTCCATATAATACAAATGTTATACACACACAGTAACATTTGTACTGCTTTATATATACATATGTGAGTGTTTATTTATCTATTTTATTTATACTTAGCAACATATATCTAAACTTATTCACCTCAAATTTGAGAAAGCATGATTTTTAAATCACTTTTTAATTTATAGAGATAACTCTTCAGGTTTTGAGGTTATAATTGAGGACTAGAATTTTTTAAAAGAATCGCTATAATATCTGTAGTTCTTCAGCAATTTACAAATAATTCATGAATACTGGATTTGAATAAATAAACTTAGTGTGTGATAAATACAAGTTTATTGGCAAGTTAGAGATTAAAAGACCCTGGTGTGATTAAAGATCATGTTAGTGATGAGTGAGCATAAGTTTAAAGTTTAAGGTTGTTATTCAGTTATACACCTTATTGACCATTATGAACAGGATGAAATGTAGTTTTTCTGAATCCCAAATTACAAAGAGAATACATTTTAAAGGTTTTATGGTAAAATTGATTATTATGTTAGATTTTAGATGTCTCTTTCTGTAGGTTTTTAAATATACTCTGTGTGTTTGCCAAAACATTCTGCTTAACTTTTGAAATGAGCTAGAATATTTTTTATCAAAGAAAAAAGATCACGTAGTGATACTTGTTTCTTTATCCTTACTAGAATTTGGCATGAAAATAAACAGCATTCATTCCCTGATTCAAGAATGATCAGCAGTCCTTTGTATCATGTCACTCATCATGAACCTATTTCTCAGAGAAGAACTAGAATGCACAGCTCACATAAATATGCACCCAACAATTTTGATAAGTTCTATAAGGGAAAAGGAGAGGGTACTATAAGAATGAAAATGTACATCAATTTAATTAGTTTTCAAGTTAAAATACCTGAAAATTCCCAATCTTACCCACTCAACACTAGCATTTATAAAGTGATTTTTCTGAGGTACGTTAGCAAAGCACTATAGTTTATAGTATAAGAGCAATATGGTTTTTTGCCATTCTTGTCAAACACATTCAGGAAGATATATATTATTATCTCTCTTTGACCTTTGAGGAAATTGAGTAAAGGGAAGATTGAGTAACTTGTCCAAGAAAATTAAGTCATGAAGTACTTTACATCTAGGCATCATTCTTAAACCCAAATTATCAGGGTTGGTTTCAGATAGAGAAAGAGCGTGAGAAATACAACACCAACCCCATCATTTTGCACATGATGAAATTTAAGTCAAGGAAAGTGCCCCTTGTTACAAAGTGTGCTGAAACTTCACTAGCCTGCAGAGAACTTGATTCTAAGCCCTCTCGTTTCCATCTATGATAGAGGCCACGGTCAACCTATTTTAGACTGAGTCTAATCTTTAAAGATTTTATTTTGTCTTTTAGACTAAATATTTATAAGATATTATGATTTTCCTCAACCTGCCTGTGCTTTATTGGGTTAAATATTTGTTGTCCACTCAAATATCAAAGATGTAGAAGAGATAAAATCCCTAAGACATCTAGGGTAATTCATGATTTTATCTTTTTTCTCTGCTGGAATTTCTGTTGAGAAAGAGGAGTGAGCCAATCACATCCACTCCAGTTTACTCTTCCCAAAATGCTAAGAAATTTTATTTTCACTTACATTTATAACTTCTATTATCCATTTCCTTGAATTTATGCTCTACTGTATGATTATGGAAATACTTTTATGTTTCCACTTTGATTTTCAATAATGGTTCTGTCCTTAATTTCTGCCTGCAATAACTCTCAATAAAAAGTAAACTTTACAGTGAAGGCACAACAGAGAGGATACATTAAATAAAAGTAATCCCATGTTTAAAGTTTCTAAACTTTTATTCCACCTCAGGTATTATGTTCACTTTCTTTTATTTTTTAACAATATGATCATTGAGTTTTTAGTTGCCTTATTAATGTACCATTGTTAACAGTAGTTCAGACATTATTGCAAGAATTGCTAAGCTTCCTATTGCCAAATATGTGTGCATGTGTATGTACAAATATGTATGTAAATATTAATCTCTTTGATCTCTATTTTGACTATTAGCAGGAAAAACAGTAAGAAAAAAGGTCACATGCCAACTAAGATATTGTTCAATTTTGAAGACCATTTTAAAGAGACAAAATATGAAAAGTAGGTACAGAATGAATATTTAAGACAAGGAAACATTCACAAAAAGTGCAGAGTTTCTGTTTCTTATTTTTCTTTCTTTTTTGCAGTGCTGGGATTTAATGCAGGCCTTGTTGCATCCTGCACAAGTGCTCTAACCGTACAACTATACTCCCAGCCCCAAAGTGCAATTTCTAAACCTGATAAATGCAACATTTGTTATGAAATCCACATGTTGTGAAATACTTCAATAGTTCTAGTAGTTAACTGATTTAAGTCTTTAAGGTTTTTTTTTCACTGCTTATTTTTGAATCACTTTTTCATAGGACATCAATTATATATTTTTGTTTAACAAGATAGATAATTCAGTTTCCTTCTAGAATGGTATTTTATGATTTATGGCTGAGATAAATAAAACATGCAACTTGACATATACTTTGCTGTTCCAGGACAGCTACAGGTTCATACTCTACAAATCTTGAGTTCTAATAAATTCTATTTCATAATTCATACCTATAAGAGAGAGGAGAAAAAAGTATGCACTGTTTATTAAGTTATATCACTGATAGGAGAGATGTCTTTCTGACTAGTTATTTATGAGCACTAAATTTTCCTCTTAACTTTATATATCTGTTGATTTTAATAATTTTCTGCAGAACTTACTTGTGGCTCTGTGATCTCAAATTTTTTTTTATATCTCCACTATGCACATACTTCCACTGTTGAGCATGGTGAGATTTGTTTTTATTACAATTAAACCCTCATATCACCACACCTTTAAAGTAACCAGTAGGACTCCAGGAACCTATTCCTGTGATGGGAATGATGAACAAAGTGTGTATGAAAAAAAAGCTTTTATACATACAGGGATCACTATGACCACGTTAACAGAGCCCTCAAAAACCCTAAACTGAATGAATCCACAGTTCACCTTCAGCATAGCTGGATCTCAGATTCCTTATGTCATCATAAGACAACCCAATATAATGGAAAAAGAATGATTTATTTTTGTCGAAGTATCTTTTGTACACAAATTTTCAAAAATAATTACCGTATGTACTAGGGTCCTCTTCACGGACCTTGTGAGTGCCCTGCAAATCAGGACCCTGAAGCTTAAGTTTTGT
The DNA here is from genome assembly GCF_902686455.1 of Sciurus vulgaris. Taxonomy (NCBI): domain Eukaryota; kingdom Metazoa; phylum Chordata; class Mammalia; order Rodentia; family Sciuridae; genus Sciurus; species Sciurus vulgaris. Next base: position 93,118,531 of record NC_136467.1, on the reverse strand, counting down.
TGACTTCACAAGAAATGGACTTTGGACTCTGAAAGCTTCTAATCAATAGACCACAGGACCTATTTGGAAGATATTGCTGAAGTCCTACCTTTTCTCTAGTATTATTTAATTCTGCCATTAATGATTTCTCATTGTTTAATTGTTCCTTTTGTTACCCTGTCAAAGTAAATATTTTTTTTTTTTCTAAAAAGAATACATATCAAAGTCCTAGCAAGACACACACACACAAAAAAAAAACACCCTCTGTGGGTTTACCTGAGGAAAATTTAGGGAAGGGCCTGTTTACAGAGGACATGGTAAAAGTTGAGGTGATATGTCCAGGGACAAGCCACTATAAGAAGTCCTCAGTTGTCCTGGCTGAAGGAGCTATGGAGTATACAATAGTATTGGAACTTAGAGGGCAATCAGGTTCCATTAAGTGGGGAGGAGAGGAAGGGTAGTTATGATTAGAACCAAGACATGGAGGCTGGCAGGCCAGCAGAGCACTAAGCAGCATCCTCAGTCTTCACATTTTTGGTTTCTGCTGAGTAGTAGAGGCCGTGAGACTCAGAGTGCTGCAGTTCCACAGAGCACAAAGCAATGCAGACATGTCAGACTAGAATGTGTGCAGGGAGGGCAAACCATTATTAATCAGTGCAGGCCTGAGTACCTTTAAAATATGATCTGAATATGTAGATGCTAATACTGTTGTAGATCACTATTTGAAAAGCTGAATAAAATGTGTTATGAGAAATATTTTTACCATTAGTTAAAACTCCATGGAAAACAAAGCGAACTAACAGTTTTTGGTTGGTAGGTTGGTTGGTTTATTGGTTTTATTGTTTCTCTCTGCTCCCCCCCCCCCAATTTCTTTTTAGTGATAGGGGGCTAAAAATATTTTTGTTTAAAGTCCATAGGTGTTATGAATTTATATAGTCATGAAATACCAAGGAATCTTATTACATGAATGTATTTGTGTATTCATGTATCAAGTGTGTGAATCATAGTTTAATTACCAAATACATTACTATTCAATAAAAGTTTGAACATTTCCTTACCCCATAGTTTATAAACCCGCCTTGAGTATGGTTCCCGTTTCTTCTCCACTTATTTTGCCATTCCTGATGAATATACTTAAAAGCCTTCATTAGTAGCTTCCAAAAAACTGGTCTCTCTTTAGACTTTTTGGCTCAGTTGTTGTCCATTGTGCCATAATGACGGGCATTGAGTGTGTTGTGAAACGCAAATCCCTCTTTCCACTCCTGGGCAGAACGCAGCAGTACTGGCTTCACTTACCCGGGGAGTGGGAGGCAGCCTCCCTTCTCTCCTCCTTGTCTTTGGTCATTGAATGTGCAGTACACTATGAAGTGAGTGATTCATGTAGCCTTTATGTGGCCCGAGCTGCTGGGAGTACCTTCTGGGACTAACTGAAACTGGTGTGTGTGGGGGAGTTATGTACCCTAAAAAACCTGGAAATGTTATAATGCACCTTTGGTAGTTTGTGGGCTTTTGAAAAACACAGTTTATAATATATAAGGGCTACAGGTTTCCTTCTCTCAGTATTTAAGTCACAAAGTAATGACTCCTTTTCCCATGAAAGAATAAATTTGTCATCATAATGAGTGTTTCTTCTTCTGCCCTAAGCTCACCATGAATAGGATCAAATTCTATATATTTTAGATTTGCAGAAATTAAAATGTTACATTTCCAGCCCTAAATAAATCCTAATTTATCAGTTTCTTTGGTTTATGGAAAGAATGTAGATTCTTAACTTTAAAAATCTTGGACTGAATTTGCTTTGCTAATTTTATGACACTGAGAAACCTCAAAGCTTAGATTCCCTCATACTTAAAATAAAATTGGAAAGCAGCTACCTACTGTAAGAATTAATTAAAGAATTAAATGCAAGGTTAAACCTCTAGTTTGATATCCTAGCATATGTTAGGTACTCTAAATATAGTAGTTCTCTTTTTTCATCAGTAATTCTACTTTATGTTTATTTTCCTGTTTATATCATAGAGAACTCATTCTGGGTTGCAGTTTTCTTAAGGAAACCCAGAAACTATGCAAAGAATATTTTTAAATGCCAATAATAGTTTGATTAAAAACACTGGGAATTTTTTTTCCAGGCAACAAGATACTTATCTGACAATGTTACATTGTTTCAACACATATTTAGGGATATGATAAATGTTTGACAAAAAATATCTTTTACTGATTTTATTTCATTTTATTCCTGCAGGCTTTAGGAGAAAGAAGGTTAACATAATCTATATCTATATCTACATATATCTAGATAGATCTATATATAATTAGGTATAATTATTTGTTCATTTTAGTTCTAGGGTATCAGCTGAATATTTGAATGGATCATAACAAATCCAAATGTGTTTTATAGGGCACATGACTTTGTTTCTTAATTAACTGCTTGAATCATGGTAGGCATTGTTGTAGGTTTCTCATTGTGTTTTCTTTCTTCTCTCTGAAAATAACTGCTGACTTCGTAAGAGTGCTAAGTCACAGCTGCATGAACATTCAAAAGCCTTGAAACCAGGACCAGACATTTGGTCGATATGATAGATGAATGTCGTATCCTGAGTTTTATCCCTCTCAGGAAAATATTGAAATTGAGGTGGCTATGGCTAGTAGCAATTTATGTGCAATGTTAGAAATTTCTTTATCACCAAGTATCTCAGTTAGTTATCTCCTCAGATTGAAAATAGCATATTTAAATCTATGATTAATTATGGAACATTTAATACAACTGATTTTAATGAATTGATTCTTCCGTTGCCACACTCTTATCCAACAATTTCTGTATATAGCAGCAAGAGAGAAAGTATATTATTTTAATTCACATTTTGCACATGTCTAAAGTAAATCTTGAAGTATAGATGTCAGATCACAGATTATTTTAAAGCATAGTACTGAATAATTAGGTATGCTATTGACAATTAAGTGATAATAGTAAGCATTTATTAAAGTGTCAGTTTCTGTTTCTACTCTACCTGATAGTACTATACTATCTTAATTAAAAGTATCTTTTTCATCTCTATCATCTATCCACATATATAAGTAAATTTAGGCTCCATTTTAACACTTAATATAGGATTGCTGATAAATTTCAAATGTATTGTCTTTTTCCTAAACAGGTACTAATTAATTCAATGAAAGAAGCTTAATCTTTTTCATGGGGTCTTGCTATATTGCATAGGCTGGCCTGGAACTTAGGGGCTCAATTGATCCTTCTTTCTCAGCCTCCTCAGTAGCTAAAACTATAGCAAAGATACCTGGCTAGAAGCCAAATTTTAATTCACAAATTTCTTTAGTGTATGGAAAATTGACAAAAGTTATGTATACAATTTTTATTACTGTATACATAGACCTCATGTATATATGTACATATAAACTGCAACATATACACTGTGATGGATTAACTACAGTATTCCTACTATACTATAAATTATGAAAGAATTTTAATACTTATTCCTCAAAATAATTTTAAATATAATCTCTAGAAAACCTAAAATAGAATAAGCATTTCTAACACTTGAAAGTAACTATGGCAAAAATCTCTTGAAATCGTTTTTAGAGGCCATTAACTTTGATGTCATCTAAAATGCTGTTACATATGGAATAACTACTTTGATTATCCCCTAGAAAGTTAATTTTGTGTTTAGAGCAATGAAATCTGCTTTCTTCCACATTTAAAATTACAGAGAGATGAAAAGTAAAGAATTGCAGTACAGCAAGCTGGAATACTGACAAATAAAAGCTATTGTGCTCAAAGTGTGTTTACTTTTGATCTTGAACTCTTGCCATTTTAACTTTTTCCCTTCCATTTAAGAAACTGAGAGAATGCATTTAAATATTGCATATGTCATGTCATTTTTGTTTCTTAGTTTTAAAAGTAAAGTAAAATATTACCAGGGTTTACTTAAACCTGTATTGTAGGTACTGAAAATCCCATATGATACACATTCACCAGCAATGGTCCTTAACTAATGCTAACATCAAACCAGGATGGAAAGCCTTAGGGATATTTTGAAGTGGTTGTTTGGGACTAATATTGCCTACTGGGAGTTATTGAACATTTCATTGCTATGTTATGTTACTGTAATTTTGAAATTGATGGAATTTTGAAACTCAATATCATCATTTTAAAAAGTTTGCCTTTTGACTCCCACTCCTTAAAGAGGCGAGAAAATGATTTTCCTACAGCAGAGGGGGTTATAAAGAGAAATTGAAAGCTGTAGCTACTAGTGTAGAGAGTCACCTCCTTAAAAATGTCAACAATGAAATAATTTTTCAGAAGGGCTCTTACAATCACACACTTAAAAACAAAAAGAAGAAAAGAAGGTTGTCATTGGGATTTCTATGACTTTACTTAGCTCTATAAAATCAATTTAAGGGAACTTAGAACCTGAAAAGAGAGTGCCTTCTGTGTTAAGGGAACTGAGAAAGCAAAGAATATGGGGAAAATGTTTGAAGTCAAAATTTTTCCTAATAAAAATGTCCACTGTTTTGAAAATTCAAAGGATGATTTGTTCCCCATGTGTACCTATGATTTCAACTATGGAACTTAGGCATACAAAAATTAATTGTATGAAAAAATGTGAGTTAAATGAATTGTCAGGCCTGGGTAAGAGCATCTATTGAAACATGCCCAGTTGTAACATGAAACAAGTGAAGAGACCATTGAATTGCTTTATTTTTAAGAGATGCCCTTCCTCATTTAAGTAATTTCAAGTTTTGAAAAAATATTTCTAGAAAGTTTTGTATTGTATAATATAAATCAATTACCTAGAACATGACGTTATCATATTTTTTTCACATCACAATTCCTCAGGAAGAATTTTGGAGTTGCTTAACCCTAAGTAATCTGAAATATATCACGTTCTTGATGTTTCTTTTTTGTGATGTACATTGGTCTTTGATTTTCAAATATATTATGTCCATGAATTACCAACACATTTTTCTCATCCCAAACTTATGATATCAGCAGGACTGGATGTTCTATACTAATTGACAAATTAGATGCACATTAATCACCAGGAACACATGGCATCTACCCCCAAATTTGGAAAGCACTCAAAAGTGTCATTTGCAAATTTGGGACTGGTGACAAAATGGACAGTGTTTCTTTTCAGGAGGCATTATGCCAGGGGCCTGGTGCATTGACATATTGAACCCTATTTATAAGAAACCATAAAGAATATGAATATCACTTCCTTTCCCAACTTGGCTTATAACATGTGTAGATACATTTAGAATCATCATCCCTTAGGGTGGCAGAAGAACCTAATTTCACTGAATTTTTTGTCACTGTCCTCCCTCATCATTTCCTTGAGATTTATCCAAGTTCCAGGGGGTAACAAATACCAGGCCATTGGCATGGAAGTGGGGCAAGGGGAAATGTGTGGCAGCACTAATCCATCCTGTTTCTGAGTTCACTGCCTGCACACACAGATGTCTGCAGAGATGTCCATCATCCCATATGGCCCTCAATTATTTTTCCTATAGGTTACTTCAGAGACACGCTGGGTTCCTCTCAGTCTGACCCCTTAAGGTTTGGTGCTTTCTCCCTTTTCAAGGTTGGTAACAGTTTTGTTGCTTCCAAGCTACATTAGGAAAAGGAAATGGGTACTCTGAGTTTTCCAAATTCTAGTGACTACCTTCCCCCATCTCTGAATTCTATCCTTTAACCTCTATCTCCTTGCTCCCCAGGTTACGGGATTCCTGTCCTTAAGGAAAACTTTAGTTTCCTCAAACCCTACTTACCCCAAAACTGAAGATATACCTTGACCTCCTTTCTCAGTTCTTAAGGGTTTAGGCTTTTAGAAACCAAAGTCAAGAACACTCATTTCTTTTCTGTGTTGAGTTACTTTATATCTCTTGTTTTGAGGCAATACTCTTAGTTAAGTATATTGTCCACGTTGTCCAATAAAACTTGTGCATGTGAAGACATTCAGTATCTGTGATGCCCAGTGTTAGCTACTAGACACATATGACTGTTGAACTCTTCAAATGTAGCTCTGTAACTAAGAAACAAATCTTGATTTTGTTAGTTTTAGTTAAATTTTTGCCCCAGGTAGCTAATGGCTGCAATATCAGAAGGTAGAAATAGCACCTTGAATTAGAGATATAGCCAAGGGGAGAAATATGAGATTTCTTTTTAAATGGCTATAATCACAAAATATTATCCAATTCTGAAGTTGTATCCAGGAACTTCTATATAATATGTCAAGATTGTACTTTACTTTGTAATTCAGATTGCCTTAGAAAATATCTCTACTTCAAAAAAGAATTTTTTATGTGCCGTTTTATCACTAATGGGCAGAGATGGGTGACAGGGAGAGCAGAGGAGGGAGCAAATCTAAACTTTCAGTTCAATGTTTATTCTAAGTAAATTCTCAGTCTTTCATGAGAGGCTTTCCTTCTCAGTCCACGATCGGCATCAGGTTGTAAAAGAAAGCCTATGATACTTCTTGTGGTAGGAAAGGGTCCCATACATTGCTTGCCATTCTCTTTTGTCTCTTTTGGTCTCCTAAGAACTGGAACTGGACAGGTATGATGTCTGGCAACTCTTAATCACTGTAATAACAATCAGAGCAGGAGTTTTAGTTATTGTTTTCATTGCTGTGACCAAAAGACCTGACAAGAACAATTAGAGAAGGAAAAGTTTATCTTGGTGCTCGTGGTTTCAGAGGTCTCAGACCATAGATGGTTGACCCCATTCCTCATTGTTCAAGGGGAGGCAAAACACCATAGTGGAAGAATGTGGAAGAGGAAAGCAGCTCAAGACATGGCTCCAGGAAGCAGTAAGAGACTAAGCCCAGCTTACAAAATATTAACCCCAAAGGCACACTCCCAATGACCCTTCTTCCAGCCACACCCTACCAGCCTACAGTTACCACTCAGTTAATCTCTATTAGAGGAATAATCAACTAATTGGGTTAGGGCTCCCAGAATTCAATCATTTCTAAACTTTATTGGATTGTCTACACATGAGCTTCTGGGGGCATACCTAATGTCTATAGTATAACAGGCAGGTGAGATTCCTGGTCTGTGGTTGTATTCAGATAGATACTCTGTACATGATTTCCCCATGCTTGAGATCCTACAGAAGCAAATTAAGTGGCTGTAACATATTAAATGCAGTGGGGGAAAGGAGTCTGACACTCAGATGTTCTTAGATTTTGCACTTGCATACCTGTGATTTTAGCTGTGAATTTTCTCATCCATCTTCTTGTATTTGGCTGAAACCCAAATGTATAGTCTCTTTAAAGATTTTGTTGATCTGGGTTTCTTCTTCTCCTCTGAAGGTTTTCATTCCTCTTCCTGCCTGGGCAGGACTTCTCTTAAATCCTGTTTTCAGTGGTTCATAGTAAGCTATTATGATCTGAGTTAACTAAGCTTCAATCTTAATATTTAAAAGGAACTTTCAGAATTGCTTATTTTTCTCTAAAGCCTGGCTTTCAAAATTATTTTTGCTTTGGAATCAGATGCTTATTTTAGAAATTAAATGTTGAATATAAATTGTTTACCCTTAGTTTTTCTGCATTAAATATATAAGACCCATGCACAATAATAACAATGCCATTTATGAGTTTTGGATTTTAACTTTTTATACTTTCTAAACTTTCAAAAATTGGCATTAGCTGCTTTATGTCCTAAAAGAAAAGAATTCCTGAGATTTCACATACCCTCATTTAAAAATAAAAGTAAACTTATGAATGTTTTAGCATAAGAGAACTCCTGAACTTGATATATTCTAAGAAAGAAAAACTTTGTCATCAGTTTCTTCTAAAAATGTTTACATTTTTGAGATAAGAATCTATTTTTTCACACTTCAGAAAATTCTGAGTCATAAATATGAATGTAATTTATAATTAATTAAATGAAAGTTTCCAACTTGACCTCAAATAATTGAACATTGAACTATTTTAGATATTCTAAATATGTAGTCCTTTAGTCAAGAAAATTAGCCATTTATCTTTATATTATAGGAAGTCAATATGAAACAAATGTAGATAAATCATAGTTAATATTCTGTGTGTGCATTTGCTTTAATCAAAGACTGGAAATCCCAGATGTTGCTTTGATTAATTAAAGAATCTTTAATTCTCCTGTAAGTTCATTGTGCAAATCTTTTGTAGTGTGCTACCTCTTACTCCTGGAAAATTATCACATGTGCTATTGAGATAAGTAAATCAGAATTAAAAAACCTCAGGGAACTGCAAAGAAGATACTCATTATTATTGTGCATGGATCTTATATATTTGATGCAGAAAAACTAAGGGAAAACAATATATATTCAAACATTTAATTTCCAAAATAAGCATCTGATTCCAAAGTGAAACTTAATTTTGAAAGCCAGACTTTGCTTTAAGAGAAAAATAAGCAATTCTAAAAGTTCCTTTTAAATATCTAAGAAAATACTCTGCAGAATTGTGTGGAATTGTCAAAACTTGAGGTCAAAATTATCAGTCCTGATTTTATATTTTTTGAAAAATCATTTTTTGTATTTATGTATAGAAATAAATTGTACACCTTTTCTTTATGTTAAAACGTGTTTTATATTATGTTGAACAGAGAACATTTCATAAATTACTGTTTCAACTAACCTGTTTCTTCCTGGTTCATTTTAGTACAGACCATGTAAAGTATGTCTTTCGAAAATTTTATATATGGCTTGATTTTGATCATTGTTAATAATGCCCATGGTTCTCTCAGGCTAAGTTGTAGATAATGGACTTTTCTTCTAAGCACTGAAACGTGTTTACATTACTTGTTCTATTAAATACTTATGAAATGCTTGTCCATGCTGGATTTCCTTTTTCCTCTAGTATATTTTTATCAAAGGAAGATAAGCCCTTTATAATAACTTTCATTGATGTTGATCCTTACTGGCTATCTTGTTAGTAATTTCAGTTAATATGATGGAGTAACCTAGTTATGTGGTACTACACAGTGATGGTTACTGTCTTGAAAGCATTCTCAGCTTTCCTTGTCTTCTGCTCAGTAAAACAAACTGGACAGCACTTTCACTTATTCTCCTGATAGGCGATGCCTTTGCTTGCCACCTGTCACTTAATCTTTAACATTTGGTAAAACAGAGACCTTTCAGTTCATTTTATATTGTGTTGCTTCCCAGACACATGACTAGTTTGTCTCTGCTGAAGATTTTCAAAGGCCATAGGGTCTGAAATCAGAAGAATTTGTGGTTGAATCCTGAGCCCACTAGTTAATATTCAAATAATATTTTGCATGTTATTTATCATATGAAATTGAGTTTCTTTATTTGTAAATTGGATTAATAATACTATTTTTAACATAAAGATCAAATTAATACATAAGTTGGCAGATATGACTGATGAGAGATGATAGGTAGAGAAATATAAGGTAGCTAGATAGATGAGAGCTAGATTTATGATACCTAGGTAACTGGGTAATAAGACAACAATAATGTTAGATAGGTAGACAGGCATGCATGCAGGCAGGAAGGGGACTCTTGATTCAGAGAAGAGATTGTCTATTAATTGATCTAGTTTATTCCCTTTATTTCAGATAATTTATTTGTTAATTTCATTCAATTTTTAAATCTATTTATTGCAACTGATATCATTGAATGTCTACCTCTTGATGGACATAAAAGTATCAATCTTATCTTTTTAAGAGTTAGTGATGAGAACAGAGGCATTGAAGAAAAAAAAAAGTATCTGGTAATTTAGAAGTAACTTAGAACAAGGTTATTGATGTTGGGATGATAGTATTCTTGTGAGAAGGGCAATTCTTGGAAAGCAAGTAGAATAGGTATTATTCCAGAGTATTCCTTCGAGGAAGCCCCTCTAAGTATACAAAGCTATGATTTACCTATTATGTGTAGGTAGAACAAAGCAAGAAATACATAGGTAACCATAGGTAACAGAAGGATCAAATTGCTAATCAGACCTATTCACTTGAAATCTTTAATTGGTAAGTCAAGGTAAATGTATTATTTATGCTTAGGTAATTCTGATTCTATCTAGGGCTCTGTAAATGTCAACACAGAATACTCTACATTTTCTGTAATTTTTCCCAGAGAAAAATGAATAAAAATCAACATTTTAATTTTTTTAAAAAATGAAATATTTATTTATAGTGAAAACATTGAAATACATATCTTGTATCTCAAATTCTAAAATATTTAGTCCCACAATATTAATGGACATAAGCTCTTTTTTTGTGAAAATCATTAGGAAAACATATCCTTTTCGTAAGTAATTTACATTTTTTCTGGATACTACAGGCCAATAAATCTGACCAGATTGGTACATCTATTTATGGAAATCACTGCTACTGATAGAACAACCAACCGTGGCAATGTAAATGAGGTAATTCTGAAGAGTAAATCCAATTACTTTGTTAGTGAATTTTTCAGAGACCAATATTTCAAAACACTTTTATAAAACTAAATAGAGAAAATTCTTGGGATGTAGCAATTTATTTTGGCATTAGAGAAGGAATCTTCATAATTTAACTAACAGAAGTTTTCATATTTGGGGACAAATTTATGGGAAACAAAATATTGTCTCTAGTAGCTGATGGTGCTAGATTGGTCACATTTATTTCTATTCAAACCCTTCCTTTTACATCTCCAAAGCCCTTTTCTTTAACTCTTAGAGTCCCGTGCATTAAAAAGGAATGTCTCAGCCAGGCGCAGTGGTGCACATCTGTAATTTCAGCTACTCAGGAGACTGAGGCAGCAGGATCACAAATTCTAAATCAGCCTGGGAAATTTATCCATATGCTGTGAATTTAAATTATAAAAAGGAGTGGGGGTATAACTCAATGCTACAGTGCCCCTGGTTCAATCCCCAGTATTTTATATGGGACAAATCCAAGGCTAAATATCCTAATGGATATCTTTGCTATTATGCTGAATTGAGAATAAATATAATTCCAAACTATGAAGAGTAATTTAAACCAATTTGAATAATCAAAGAAACTTGGCACTATAAATCTGTCATTTATTTTTGTCAGCAAGAAAAAGTACTCTGACTTAAATCCTACAGTGTTGAAAGAGTACAATGTTAAAACCAAGAAATCAATTCTATTACCTCAGTGTTTCACAGCCAATGACTAAAACATAATTTCATTAATGTTTGGCCAGAACTGACAAGTAAACATGACTCATTACTAGTTTCCTCTGTCTTTTCCAGTAGTAGACATCAATCATTAGTTAACCATTCTTCTCCACTTGACCCAAATGAAGATTCACAGTCCTACTCAATACAGGGCTCCAGGTCATCACTGCTGATTGATCAAAGATCCAATGTAAGATGAAAACTATTCACCCTCTTCTTGTTAGTATATACCCTTATAATTTAATCAGAGGGGGAAAAATCTTCTGTATTTTCAAGGGGTTCGTGACTATGATTACAGCTCTTTTTCATGTCAAATTAACAGAATATTTTCTTGAAAACTTGCTTCTTTTATTTAATTATCATGTTTTCACCACACCTTGGTTTAGGGCTCTTTTTGATTGACAGCTTGTGAAACAACAGGACCAAACCAGGTTCATTTTTCTCCTATGCTTTGAAAGTCATTTAAATTGACTGTTCATTGTTGTTATTCTGCTTTCAAAAAAAAAAAAAAAACGAAATCAGAAATTTTCTAGATGAAATGCTACAGCAAAGATACACCAGGAAAATTCTCCTTTTTCGAATTCATCCATTATCTCAGTCATACTTTAAAGACAGAAATGGTGTTCATAAATATGAGGTTTTTAGTTTGTTTTTGCTGATTATTTTTCCATGCAAGAGGAAACTAAAAGGATTGTACAGGCACAGCCACACTCTGGTTTATAGGATGGATCCATTTTATCTGAGTCTGCAAAATTTAAATTTAAATATAGTCTTTGACTACATTTATTTAAATTATCAAATATTTTTAGACCCATTGACTTCTGTGTCAGTGAAACAACCTTCAGGGGTCAGTACTTCTGCCCTGAAGAGCACTGCGAAAGGATCCCAGGAGATAAGGGTAGAGGAGTCAGCACTGATTCTTTCCAAATATTCGAATCCCTAATGTCTCAGACTTGTTAATGGAATGTACATAAAGATGAGAGAATCTATAGTCATCCAGGATAAAAGGATAAGATGTTTAATCTCCCGTAACTACTCAAAGAAATTTGTTTTGTTAATGGGACCCTGGGTGATGCACAGGACTGAAATATAAAACATGTTGGATTTGTTTTTATTCTCTGGATATATTTATATGTGATGAGAACTTAGAGTCTGTGTCACATTTGGTCATAATTTCAGACTATTAAAGCTACATCTGTGAATTTGCAAATATTATAGATTGGTGATTTTAAAAGTACAGTATTATTAACTTACTTAAAATACTTTAAGATGTATTAATGGTTGGAAAGATCAATGGATAGACATTAATAAACAAGTATGGTAAAAAGTTGATAGTGAAATTGAGATAATGGGAATATAACTGTTTAATGTAAATAAAATTGTTTCAACTTTGCTCTATATGAAGATAGCTGTAATAAAATATTGGAAAAAATTCAGATTTTATAGATTTCAAAACAATTATTCATTTTTTTGTCACTCAGAACCAACCATTTAGAGTATTAAGTAAATATTTTACTCCCCTTAATTTGGTAAAAATTAATTAAAAAATTAAGAAAAAAGCAAGCTTAAATGTAATTAAGCCCTTTCTCATAAACTATCACTTTTGTGTGAAAAGACTATAAATTTGAAATTTTGAGTACTTCATTTTGCAATCCTAATAAAAGCCAGATTCAAGCATGAAATTTTAAAAATCATCAAAAAACTATAGATGACTAATTTTCTAAAATAAATTATGGCTACAATTGGAGACCTTTTGTATTTCAAAGATTTAATTGACATTTTTTGCAAAATGCCTCAATATTAAGTAAAGGAACCCTTATTCATTGTGATGAGAATATTGTCATTCATATATTGCAGTATTGCATCTACAGGAGACTTTAGCATGAAGCTTACAAGTTGAATGTTTTCAATGTTAAGACTTTATACATATCGATAGCTTATTTGATAATCATTGAATAGCAATTACTATTTGAATAGTAATTCACCATTTTGAATATAAATTATTATAAATTATTGTCTATGTTTAATTTGAATGTTGTCCAAGTTTATTATAAAATGTAAGAAAGAAATCTAGAATATTGAGGTAGTTATAGTATTGAAGCATGAAGATTTGTTAACCCCACATATTATATCTTTGTTGTTTTAAAAGTTTTGCTCTGTTTTTAGATTTGGGACACTTAGAGAATAATGCCAACCTGATTATCATTCTCAAGTGAGCTTTCAAGAGTTCATTAAAAGTTGAGAAGAGTACAGCATGCTCTAGGAAGCAGCTATTTTTAACAGCACCAAATTTGAATTCACCTACTTTAAAGCTTTTCACTGCTTTTAGAAAATATTTCTATCAATAACTTTAATATTATAAGTCTATTGAGGTTACGGTTCACAGTCCCATGTTGCTATAATCGGATATTCTTCCTTCTGATTGAATTTATGAGAACCAAATTATTTCACATCATGAGCAGCCTAAATAACCAGATTGTACTGGTTTGTTCTGAAATCCAAAAACCAAAACCTCCAAAATACTGAGTTCAGTTTGAATCCATAAATGTGTATAATTATGCTTTGATTTGATAAATTGGTATGAAATATTTTGATAAATTGATACTAAATATTCTTTCTATGTTTATGACAAAATACTCCTTTAAAAAGGGAATGTTTACAATTTCATTTAAAAATAAAATCTTATAATGTTAGACATAATTTTCAAAATTTAAGTTAAAAACAGATTGTGAAACCTATAGAACATTTGATTAATAATTAGCTGTATCACAAACTCAGTTTTAAATATACTTCTATAGTCGTTTAAGTATTTATGTTATAATTAAATATTTAGAGAAATACTGAAAATATTTTTATGATACTAAGATGTGTTTAAGAATATTTACTAGACAGAAGAATGCTACATTTTGAATTATGCCTGAAACACATCACAGATATTTTGGTTGTTCAGTTTTTCTGGACTGTTCTTGTTTTTCTTTAAGTTGTCCAGCTGTTCTTGACCACCTTAGTAATTACTTTCTCTAGGTCTGTTTCCCTGAAACTGAAAGCTGGCTCATCATCTTTTCAAATATAGTACCCTAATGCACTTACTAAATGTTTACTTAAGTATTTTATCATCTAGAATCTATGCTAAATGTGCACAAATTGTGATTTTTTTTCTCCCCAGTACTTAATCATTGCTGTTTGTAGCTCCCCATGCACAGGTTAAATGCTCAATAAGAATAACTGACTTATGCTTTGAAGTCTCCTTTATCTAAGAGTCAGTCTAGTGCAAATCAACATTTCAGTGACCTGAAAGGGTGCAAACTAATTTCAGGGTCCTGTCTTCCTTTTCTTTTTCAAACATATGTGTGTCTATTTGAAAAATCATGATAGAGTCAAATTACTAAGATTTATAATTCTAAGTCTCTATCAGTCAGTGGCCATCCAAGAATCAGATGAACTGATGAAAGGTTCAATCAAAGTGAGTTTAAGAAAAGGGTTATTAAGAGATTTGAGCAGGGTTAAGTGTATGAACCTGAGGCAGGGAAACACGAGGGACTAATGTTATAGAAGTAACAGCCCTGAACTGTAGTTTAAGTAGCAAAAGATTTTATTCAGAAATTATGTCAACAGGAGCAAAAACCCCTCCATAATAGAATTGGGCTTGGGTCTGAACACATCATGGACAAATGGGAATATTTGTAGGCAGGGGTGGGAACAAGTAAATGGAAAATTATAAGAGGGAACATGAGGATATTCTGACAAAACCCTCTTGACAGGATTCTTGCTGAAGGTCAGTTAGGATCCTAGGGAGTAATGGCGGGGGGTGAAAAAATTGACCAGATACAAGGTGGTCGACTGTTGAGGAAGGCGGAGTCTCTAAAACTGAGTTAGCAGAATTTTTTCTAAAATTGAGCAGTACAAATGTGTACACAGAAGTCTAAAGGCTAAGGCAGTTTCAAAGAGTGTTCAGAAGACTATCACTAGAGAGCTTCATCAGGGAGGAATCGTTTTCAGCAGCAGCCAGGAGAATCTGTTATCAATCCTAGACCTGCAGGAAAAGAAGGAAGGAGCATTAAAGGCTCTAGACCTTAGAGAAATGCAGCCACTGCTAAAATTGTGCCTCAGCAACGAAGAAGATGGGCATAGGGAAAACTGGAAAATGAAGAGTACACACCCCAATGGGTCAACCAGAGACGAGTAAGTAGGACTCCATGTGCAGAGAGGAACTTCCCAGGTTCAGAGCAAGGCAGAGAAGGTCACAGGGAGACTGCAGGTGTCAATGGAGAATACTCAGCTTATGTTCCATTTTAAAATTTTTGATTAGTTCTTTTATAGTTATATATGACAACAGGATTCATTTTAATGCACTTGTAAAAGCATGGAATATAATTTGTTCTAATTTAGTCCCTAGTACTTCCCCTTTCCCTCTCCTCCTTCCATCCCGTGTTCCCTTCCTTCTACTCCACTGACCTTTCTGCTATTTACTTATGATTTTTTTAAATAGTGTCTTGTGGATGTTCATGATGGTGAAATCCACTGTGGTATATCCATATTCATACGTAGGAGAGTTAGGTCAGATTCATTCCACCATCTTTCCCTATCCCATCTCTCCTTCCTTCCCTTCATTCCCCTTTGTGTACTGGTATATTCTTCTAAATTTACTTTTTATTAATAAAATGTGAAGAGTAAGCTCTAACTGTGGTACAGGATTTTTTTTAAAAAAGGGAAGATGTAATCACTGAGTACATTAGTCCCATAGCTTCTTCATTTGTGGAATCTGAATATGGTGATAAAAATGTAAATCTTCCAAGTTCCTAAACTTTGAATTTTCATTTGACTTGAGAGTTAATATATGAGTTGCATATACAAAGAAAAGGATAGAAGATGACATTATGATTAAAGCAGAGCAAACTTATTTTGATGAATGGAAAATTTCACTATACATAACCTGTAAGAAAAACAAGCATTTTATGAGTGATTGAGATTAATGTGCACATGTACACCTGCTTGCTGGAGAGGCAGCAGTATTGGCACATCAGCTGCCCCAGGCTGACCATGTTCATACTGTGACTCCACCACTTACTAGCTTTGTTACATTGGGCAGCTCACTTAATGTTGCTGCCTTAATGTCCACATCTATGCAACATCTGTGATAACAATATTGTTTCTTGTGGAATAGAAAGAGATGTAAAAGTTAAACTCTGAGAACAAATCTAGAATACAATAACCACTCATTAAGTGTTAGTATTATTAAGGGAATAATGTGATCATTTTTTTCCCAGGCATATGTAATATTGGGTAGCCACCCATAGATGGTTAGTTACTAAAGTGGTTTTGATGAAAGGATTTGCTGACGATAACTGTATTAGTGACAAAAATATAAAAACAAAAACAGATTAAATGTGATCATCTTGTTTTTAGATGATCTTAAAACAAACCTAAAATACAGTTTATTAAATTACATCATCTTAGAGTGCTGTGTTCTGTAGATGTGTTCCTTCCTAGCCAACACATCTGCCTTTATCTAAATGCTTTAAGAAACTAAGTAATTATTTTCTTTTAAAGTGAAGTAAAATTGTGTATTTGTGTGTATGTGTGTGTGTGAATGTGTATTTGGAGGAAAAATTTCAGAGATGTACAGTGCATTAGTATAAAAAAACATACTCTTTGGAAACCAAGTGAACTTATTTTTACCCATGTACCAGTTATTTCCATTTAACATTCAAGTAATATAATCTAATGAGCTAATTAGCTGAGATTCATGTATGTATGTGTGTAGGTTTCATGTATGTTTGAGATTGATCAGATAATTGTTTTGTTCTTATTCAGAGTAAATTTGATTCATTATGACTGCACTTAGTAGTAAACACAGGAATAAAATTGGGTGAATTATTTTCAAAAAGAAAAATTATTTTCAAAAAGTAATGTAAGGGCTGTGAGAGCTTAATTATTGTTACCTGACCACTATCCTGAGTAGAGAACCAACCCCTTCTGATGCTGGGAGGGGAATGGATAAAGGTATAGGGCTGGCACCAGGAAGGACATTTAGAATGAGTTAGCTCTGGAGATCTGAACAGAAAGCTTGGAGAACTTGAGGGACAGAGATCCTGTGCAAGTGGGTGCCGAATAGAGATACAAGATGTCTCAGAAAGAAACCCATGAGAGTCCAGGCAGCCTTGAGGTTGACAAAGGGCCCAAAACACAAAGAATGTCTACATATTTTGAATTAATCTGAGGCACCATGGCAACTTGTGTACTTAGGCTATATGAGATTTTCATGTAATAAACTCTCTTTATTTAAACCAGGGCCAAATTAGGCCTTTCTTGAACAGAGACTATTTTGATTTTATGGTTCCCTTTACCTATTTAAATAAAACAATATTGTATACCAACTGCATTATAAGAAAAAAGTACAACCCAGGCTAGATCAAATTTATTTTTCTCCTTCTATCTTTGGAAGAAATTTAAACACTTCCATTGGCCCCTAAAATTATCATGGTCCTAGACTCTGTGGCTCCTGTGCCCTGTGGCTAGGTCAGCCTTGGCATTCCTTATGAGCTTTCTGACCTTGAGTAATCCCCACCTAGGGAAATGGCATTCTCCAATGAGGTTCTTTAGGGATTAGTTCATGAATCTGTAAAATTTGCAGAAGTTTAGAGCATATCACATTGTTAGATTTTTTGAAAAACAAAAATCAAAGGCACATCTAATTCAAGAGGTCCGGCATGTAATAGATCTTAACCACTGACATCTGTGCTGAATATTTATCAAAAATATTTTGTATTATTTCAAGCTAATTAATAACAAGATAATGTACTCTTGGTACATATCAGATTTGAAGCTTCATTTGATTTCATTTTAAAATGCTTTTATCTTTCAGAAAATTAAGTGAATAATTTCATACTAACAAATTCTATCTTATGAAATTCTGAAAGTGAGCTGTTTTTAAGAGCTTGATTAATGTCAATGCCTATTATCAACTTGTACCGAATGTCATTTTGGGAACTTAATAGCATTGAAATCAGAAAAAAAAAATTATTATACCTCATTCATTGGCACATACACTGGGGTTTTGATGAAAGGAAATGCATTTTGCATGCACTCTTTCAATAAGGATTTGTTTAAAATGTAGGTTGTTCTACTTTAAAGCTCAATGCTCTGGACATTTTGAACCTTTTGCTTCATTAACTGCATTCATTCTAAAATACCTTTCAATTTAAAACAGGAGATAATTGTAATACCTTGAAGCAAATGAGATGTTATTGCAATAATTAAATCCAAAATGAGATGCAGATACTTTAGACCTGCTGCTGTTTCAGCTAGTTAATAGCAAATAACATTTCCATTGGTCACACTGATTTCTTTCTTTCCAGTTGAGATGGAGTACTGCATACTAATCGTATTCTAATGTGTTTTATAAGAGGTAAAATGTGTATTGAGCTCCATCACACTATTTTAAATTAATTTTATTTTGTAAAAATTGTAATAATTATATGACATGTTGCTTTCATCCCTTACAAAAATGCAACAGATTTAAGAAAATCATTTTACATAACAATAAGAATACTTGAATAATAAGTACATGTTTTTTCCACTAATGAATTTGCTGGTGCAATTGGGGCTTTTTATTAGCTTTCTCAAGCTTCAGAAACTTTCAGTGTTTAAAATGTACCTATGTTTCAGTTGGAGGTGCAGCTCTGTTGATGTGACTGGATGTGTAAGGTGGTTACATGATAGTACAAAGCAGCTGTTATCTCCACATAGTGATTATTTTTTTCTGAAAGGATATCATTTTCATCAAGGATAGAGCCACCTATTAAAATATTAAACAGGGATACATTATTTGTGTCAAACTACATATGCAAAAGGAAGTTTCTCTTTTATAGAAATGACCTTAATATAATTATTTCTCTTTAAACAAACAAACAAAAAAAAAACTACTTCAAGTAGATGCATTTTTCTTTTGGCAGAGATCATTATGCAATTCATGCTTTTGAGAAGCTGAAAACCACTATATTTTGGGTGCTCTTCATTTTGATTCTTGCCCATGTTCTTCCTTATTGCTCTTCTCTTTCCTATAAGTATTATCATTATTGATGTTGTTGAGATGGTGTCTTGCTATGTTGTTCTGGCTGGCCTCAAACTTTCAATCCTCTTGCTTCAGCCTCAGTTGAGATTACAGGCACTCACCACTGCAACTGGATGTGTTACTCTAATAATATTGATAGGAATAACAATGATGATAGCTGACACATGCTGAGACTTATGAGCACTTACTGAGTGTTGGATACTGTACTGAATGTTTTGAAAGATTACCACTTCTAAATTCTCACAAGAAACCTAAAGAGGATGTTCTTATTGTCTGCATTTTACAAGTAAGGAAAAAAGAGAAGCAGCCATGTGGAATAGCTTAAAAGAGGTTCTAATGCTGGTAAGCAGACAGAACCCTTGAACCTATGCAAGCTAGCTTAGAGCTCCTGATAATGTCTCCCTACTAAAGGGGATGCGGGTTCTCCCAAGTGAATGCCAGGAGGACAGTCTAATCAGAGACGTAGGCAGTGTTTTTTAAACAGTGTTTTAAATGTAACCTCTATTCTGAAAATCAGGGAAATCTCATTCCATGAAATCCCTCTTCCCCCTAAGATCCCCTTTGAATGATTCTAGATACTTCTGCTCCAAGGTAGTGTCATGGGTTTCCATTTTCTTTCTCTCTGGCTGTCCAGGTTCCCCACTTGTTCTGCAGTAACAGTTATTCTGGGTGGTTCTCAGTCTCCACTCCTGCCCTTATTACTAACTTTTTATTTTGACTCTGGTGTTTCATTTTCTTTTTTCTTTTTTGTAGTATTGGGGTTTGAGCACAGGACCCTATACATGCTATGAAAATGCTCTACCACTGAGCTCTATCCTAAGCCCTCTTGACTTTGGTATTTCTTAATGACTAGTGCTATCTCTTATTTGGATTGACCGAGTCCCTCTTATTGTTGTTGATGTATTTTTGCCCAGTGTTTAATGAAGAGCCAGGTTTGGTTTTCTACATCTACACTAGTTTTATAATATTTCTACTTTAAGGCAGACCCTGCTACAAGGACATTGAGGAGATGAACTAAAAAGAGTGTTAAGGTACTGGCGTGCCATTGTGCATCCCTACGCTAACCTTCCAGGTGGTTCCCTTGTAGAAACTACTGATGATTAAAGGGAACCCTATTGCCTACCCTAGTTTCAGAGTCTTAGACCTGGGGAGAACTGTTAGCCCAGGGTTTCTCATCATTTCCTTACCTTAGATTCTGCTAGATGGTCTTTATAAAAATCGAACTCCATTCACAGTTTTAAATCTCTCCAAGGGCTAGACTCTTGCGGTAGTTTTCTTTTGGGGACCCCATTTCCTATCGCTTTTCATCTGTTTCTGGAAATAATCAACTGATTTTGGTGGGGGTTACCTATTTTAATTCCCTTTATCGCTTTTTGCCCCTCAAACTCTGTTCTATTTAGCCCAGCAGGTCTTCATTATGTGTCTGTATATCCTTTGTTTTCTGACCCAGTCAAGATCTCTCCCTGCCAGATCTCTGCATGCTCATGGAATCAGGGCAATTGATGCTATCTTTATCTTTCCAGATCCCAGATTCATAATGCAAGACCTTATTTCTTTCCTCCTGTCAAGGTTATGACCTGCTTGTATTTTTCTCTTCTGCCTTTAATTGCTATTATGACATTGTTTTCTCCTTGCATTCCTTTCCCTTCCAGAAAACCAAGAAAACTGTAAATTTCAATCCCTCTTTTAAAATGAAGTTTTCAAAAATAAATAATTTCTATTTTGTGTGTTTGTGGTTAGTTCATAGGAAAACACATAGAATTTACAAAATTAGTAAATATTATTATAGAAATGCTAGAAAAAATGTGCCAAGACATAATTCAAAATGAAACAGGAGCCAGGTGTGCTCTCTAATATTCCGTGAAACTGCCCTATCTGTCTTTCTGCATGGATACTCCTGTGCCAGCATCCAGCTTTCGTCTGGGAATTCAGTTGCACCACAAAGATAAGGACATTTTCTTTTCAGCAAAAGTGAAGTTGACTTGGCTTCTGAGTCTGCTGTTGGTGCATCCCTTCCAAATTCCTTTCTTGGTCCACTTCCCTTTTCATTCTCTGTAGACATTCTGATTATTCTTTCATACTCATCACTTAAAAAACCACTCACCTTATAACTGCACAGTTATTCCTCACATGCAACAAAGAAACATGTTTCCTGCTTCTTGGTAGGATAATCTGAATTAGCATCAATATTTCTTGAGAGTTGAACACTGTTTCTGTAGAAATATCTAATGAGGTAGGATTGGGAGAAGTTGCCTTTAAGGGAATATATTTTATTGAGAAGGCAGTTTTTTGCTGGGGATGGGTACTGGAGATTGAACCCAGGCATGCTTTACCGGTGAGCCACATCCCTGGCCCTTTTTTATTTTTTTTATTTTGAGAAAGAGTCTGACTAAGCAGCTGAGGCTAACTTCAAATTTGTACTCCTTTGAGTTGTTGGGATTACAGCTGTGTGCCACTGTGCCCAGCTCAGAAGGCAAAGTTTTAATGTAACCATGTCTGCATATTAGTGGCTTGAAATATACAACTATGGAAACAAAAGATAACTTCAGGGTAAATATTCTTAAAAAGTAAGAATTAAAGCTCCAAAAATAATGAGTTAGAGCAAAAATATTGTTCATGAATTTATTGACTTCCAAAGTGCACTAACATTTTTATGAAGAAGTTGAGTATTTATGTGTGGTACATCATTTTGCAACAAATCCAAGTTCAGCATAGATAAAAATCCTTTCATAAACACAGAGGCAGAAATTTTTGGTGACTGTGAATGAGGAGGCAAAGGGCATAGCTATATTAGCAATTTTGGTCTTGATCTATACCACAGACATTTCAAAAGCTAATATTTCAAATTCATTTTAAAATCATTTCTTTTGCATTTTAATAGCTTTACTTCTAATGCTGGAATGCAAATGTGAATTTTTGCCTTTAGCATGTTTTATTCCTACCTTGTCAAAATTGCTAGAAATCTATATTCTTCCAATACTGGCCTGCACTTTTCAGAAATCAGGAGTATAAAGGATATGTGAATAAACTGAGGGGACATGCAAAGGTATCTTGTGAAAAGACTAAGAGAGAGGTAGACATACCAGATGAAAGATTAGAAAACAGGAGTCCCTTGGAAGAGAAAAATCCAGTAAATTATGGTCTTGATTGTTTAGACCAGTTGAATGGATTTTGCCTTTTCCTATTTACTTGAGTAGCAACAACCTCAAGTTATAACAATGTTGTTTGGAACACTATTTAACTTTAAAGAACATTCCTTTCTTCCTTGGAAGCTGTTTGCCATTTTTGATTTTCAGTGTTCAATGTTTAATGCTTTAAAAATGAATCTCCCATTTTTCTCTCAGTGGAGGAAGTTTGCATTATATAGAGGGAATGAGAGCTGGGAGGGGATGGTGGTATGAAAGATGGTAGAATGAGACAGACATCATTACCCTATGTCCACGAATGGTGTGAATCTACATTGTGCACAACCATAGAAATGAAATGATGTACTCCATTTGTGTACAATGAATCAAAATGCAGCCTATAAAAATAAATAAATACATACATAAAAAATAAAAATGAATCTCATAGAATACACATGGTTTTGCTAATGGTAGAAAGCGTTTCTCAGATAAATTCATTTTTGGAACCTTGCAGATTTTAGTCAGTTGTTATATATACTTAAATGCCTCCTCAACATTCAAGTACTGGCAATAAAACTTTTTTCAAAAAGATTATTAAGTATGCCATTTACCGAAATAAC
Organism: Sciurus vulgaris; assembly: GCF_902686455.1. Taxonomy (NCBI): domain Eukaryota; kingdom Metazoa; phylum Chordata; class Mammalia; order Rodentia; family Sciuridae; genus Sciurus; species Sciurus vulgaris. Next base: position 93,095,604 of record NC_136467.1, on the reverse strand, counting down.
TGAAGGTTATATTTTGCATCAGCAGATATTTTTTACTTCTCAGCCTTTTCTTTCAAATCAAACTCAGGTTCATGGTCTAATTAGGGACAGCATATGGTGTGAACAACAATAGCAAGATGCAAAATGACACCTCCATGGGAACCAAAAGACCCAGAGATAAGTGGATTAGGCACTTTTGCACAATTTTCAGCTTTTGTGAGAAAATCCTTCTAAGAATGTTCTGAATCAAGTAATCAGAGTATCTACCGTGTGTCTACCATTCTTACTGCATACAGTATGTCTACCTCATATCTGGAAGAGTTCAACCTCCATTTTTTCCTGTTTTCCTGCAATTCTTTCTAATTCTTGGGGATAGCAAGGACATTCAACTGGTCTAAACACTCAAGACCATAATTTACTGGATTTTTCTCTTCCAAGGGACTCCTGTTTTCTAATCTTTCATCTGGTATGTCTACCTCTCTCTTAGTCTTTTCACAAGATACCTTTACATGTCCCCTCAGTTTATTCACATATCCTTTATACTCCTGATTTCTGAAAAGTGCAGGCCAGTATTGGAAGAATATAGATTTCTAGCAATTTTGACAAGGTAGGAATAAAACATGCTAAAGGCAAAAATTCACATTTGCATTCCAGCATTAGAAGTAAAGGTAGTAGTCTGTTAAGGAACTAATTGGAAAGTACTTTCATATTGATGAAATACTGCAGTTCTACATTGAAATTGCATCAGAGATCTGGATGGATCTCTGGGGAGCTTAATCATTTCTATAAACCTCCAGTTGGTAGTGTTCCAGATTCTTCAGGAAATTTTCTCTGGAGTCTACCTCTTTTATATGATATCAGAATCCTTCCCAGACTGACCACTGGAACCATTTGGTCCAGGAGGTCTTAATCTGAATGTTTCTGCCTCAGTCTGTCACATTCTCTTTCTCAGACTGTCCTTGGCTTTCTGAATCAAATGAAAATCTCCCCACTGATTCTACCTTAACATTTTTCTTGATTCTACCTTAACATTTTTGTCGGCTTTGCCACATTTACTTACACTCCCATGGACCATTGTGATTCTTTTATTATCCCCTTCCTTGTTAACAGGTTGCCTTCCCTTTGCTACTAGATTATAACCTCCCCATTTGCATCTTCACTTTAGACTGAACACTCTAAGGACAACAAAACTAACTCTTTTCCTTTCAGTTATTCACAAGGCTTTCTGTCCTCAAATCCAAGTTAAAATTATACTTTTATCTCTATGAAGTTGGGATAAAAATATATTTTTATCCTTACATCTTATCCCAGTATAATTTATCTTTGTCTGTTATGAATATATACTTATTAATAAATTTTATTTAACATTATATAGATATTAATAAACTTGCTTCCAATTTTATACTATAATCACTTAAAACTACATGATTTATAAAATGATGTATTATACATTTAAATAAACATAGTTTATACAGAAGGAGCACAATAAAATAACTTATTAACTAGAAAGGCAGTAAATAAGTAACATATATAGAAAGAATATTTGGCAACATGGTAACCAAAGTACTTAGGTATAAAATGAAAACTGCTAATTGCTTGGACATTTCTGTAAGACTCTTGAGTAATTGGCAATTTGAGTTTATAGTTTAGAATCAAACCTCAGATAGCTTTTGGAATTTCAAAAAAATCACTAATCATGTATTTTCAAAATTTGTTGAGCATCTTCCATCAGATGGTCTGTTGACACCCTGACCAAAATGTTAATTCCAAAATATAAGATCATGTTAGAGGCTATCCAGAACAATAAACAGGTTGTCAATTGTGCAAATAGCTTTGTGAAAAGATTATTGAATGAATGATATTTTTCATGCTGTTGAAATCACAAAGCAGCATTGTCAGTATTTACAAGTTTTATTACCATATGGTGGTAGAGGGATGGCTGGTGCACAGGTGTGCACTAACCACCCCTAGCCTCATCTATTTATTTTAACTAATAGCCAATCTGGAAAATAATTGAAAATACTGAGCAGGTAGGAAAACACAGCCTGATGAATGTTCTCTACAACAATACAATTGGCATTTTGAAAAATTATTTTGAAGATGCTTTCAATTTAAAATGTAATGAAGATAAAGTGAAAATATGGAAGAATTCAAAAGATGGCAGTCTTGTGAGAGAATGAACTATATAATTTGGTGTATGTTTTAGGACTAACAGGGAGTCATTTTTGAGACATGGGTCATATAAATTTTTGTTTTAAAATGTCTTTTAATATAGTAAATGTTAAAAAATATATAGACTTGTGTTAGTTCTGAGTTTCATTCTCTTCTGGTACTTCCAAGCTTTGTGATCTTTGGAAAGTAAGTTCTCAGAGAGTGAATATTATTATCTGTAATGTAAACATACTATGACCTATATCACATTGAAGATTGCGAAGAGAATTAAATAATGCATATTGACAGTTTTAGAAAACTACAATGCATGATAGTTATCTTTGTAATCATTTGTAATCATTAAAATTTTTCATTAAATGGTGTTTAAGACAAAGCATACAAGATCTTGAAATTTATTCATAGCAAAGGGTGGGTAGTAGGGTTAAATCATAGATTAATAAGAAAATCATTGGAAAGTTCTTTAGTATTGATAACCATTACAGTTCTGTGTGTTGAGATTGCATCAGACCTTGGACTGGATCCCTGGGGGAGTGTATCAGTTTCTGTAAGCCTCTGGGTAGTAGCTCTCCAAGTGGTAGCTCTTAGTTTTCACCTTGCTTCTATGTCCATCATATTATTAAGGCTTGTGAATAAGAGAGTTTATCTATATTTGTCAAGCAACAATTATCTGGAATATTTTCACTCACTTTTTCTGTTTGCTCCTCACAATTACTTAGCTGATTCTATGTGCTGTTCCAAAGATTTCTGTTTATCTATCCTGCCAAATTGCTTAAAGGAAGAAACTTTTTGGTAAATATGAAGGCAGATAATGTACTTTGTTTTAAGCATTACACCAGGGGCTTGATGTGTTATTTCTCAACATGACTCTATACATCAGCCATTTTATTCCCCTTTGTATCCATTAGGACACTATTGACTAAAAATAAGAGAAAATAATTGAACTGAAAAATGTGTAATAAAAAAGGAAGCTCTTGGGGTTGGGGTTGTGGCTCAGTGGTAGAGTGCTTGCTCAGCACATATGAGGTACTGGATTTGATCCTGTGCACCACACAAAAATAAATAAATAAAACAAAGATATCATGTCCATCTACAACTAAAAAAAATATTCTCTGCAGTCCCACCATGGTCCCAGAAGACCGTGCTCCTGGTTATCTTTGTTCTTACATTTGCCTGAAAGTATTCTGGAATGTACTCTTTGACTACAGCTTAGAAATGCCAAAGAGTTGAGGTTTCATCAAATATTTTTTTAAAAAGGAAGCTCTTTGCATAACTTTATACCCAAAAATAAGAACAGAAAGGACTACTGGGTGGACAGTCTGCAGGATCAGCTGCACTGTTTCATGGAATGGGCATGTTAGTATGTGTTCTGCTAGAACAAGGATGTTGACAGTCCTTGGAATTTTAATATATATGAACTCCATTTAACTATCAAGCATTTTATTTTCATTATCTTATCAGAATTGGTATTATCTAGATTGAATAAACTGAGACCAATGTCAAATAAGTTGTTTGGGGTTGTACAAATCATAATTTGAAACTGGGCATTCCAGTCTAAGTCTTTCTGACTTAAAATATGTGCTTTTTCTAGTGACTGTACCATTCTTCTTTCATCTAAATACCCTGAAAAAAACCTGGAGTTGATAAGTTCATCTGCTTTAAACTGTAGGGATGATTTTCACTTGCTCATTTTATGTGTAGCACACACACACACTATATGTATAAGTAAAGTCTAGTTGAGTATATTATCCTGCTCGATTCATTACAACATCTCAGTATGCCCTTGCTCATGAAAGGAACCTGAAGATATTAAACATTCTCTAATGTTGTTCACCAATATTTTACAGGTTCTATAATACACACTATATGTTCCAAGTTTCTTTGAACATGATACAATTTGCAATCATAGGTTATTTTTGTTTTCTTTTCTAGAGGTATAGAGAAACCAATGCATACCAGCTCACAGAATCAACATTTCTGTCCAGATCTGCGTTCAGTGACATGCCCTTGTTTTAAAATCATCCCTGGTAGGAGTGTTTACACCACAGAAATTGACAGGCACTACCAGTGAGCATCCTACTTCCTTCCTTCTCCATCTCCCATCATCCCCAGCCTCAGGAGAGCCAGCTGTTCATTTTTTTAAGTTCATCACTGCTCTTAACTTTCTTATTAGGAAGCTTGCTGACGTATTTGAGAGATTTGTGGAGACTCTGCATCTAAGCAAAATAATTTACCTTCCTGTTCCTTAGAGATAAGCTCTGACTTTGGAAATGATTTAGCTTCTCTGAGCCTAAAAACTTAAAATTTAAATATTTTTCTTTATTATAGGACTTATTACTTTTCTCATGCCTTTATTTCCATGCAGACACCTTATGATAAGGCTAGATTTCTTCAATTCTCTCTTAAGTGCTTATCTTTCTACATGGTATATTCAGCAGTTTTCAAGTTTTACCAAAGAACACTTTGTTTAAAATGTCCTTCTCTTTCAAGAAGTGCTATTACATTTTTCAACATACTTATAAATAAATTGCTTCAATTTGCCTCGAATACCTTTTCAGTAAGGGAAATTTTTAAAGGATTTTTTTTTACTTTTTCTATATCAACAATTTTAAATACTCAGCATGCAAAACTCTTATGAATATCCTCATGGCAGTAGATTTATACAGAATTAACAGTATTTTATAATAATTCTAAACCTAGAGCCTCAGTTATAGATGTTAATATCTCATTAAAATTACACTCAATAGAATTGTGGCCTTAAAAATGATACATTTTAGGATGTTACATCAGAACAAATTTTAGTCCACAAATATCTTAGATATACCAAATGATAAAAATGAAAGTTATTTTATGGAAAGTCTTCTTGAATAGACAAAATGAAAATGAGTTAATGTAGATAGTGCATTAAGGGAAAAATGATTCTACTTGGAAACCAGTTGGCTCCAAGAGAATTGGGAAAGCACTGGAAGTACCTCATTTTTCTTTTTTAAAAGAATTTGGTATATTTCAATTGATTCAAGAGACCTTCGCTTAATTACTCATTTAATGAAAATATAAAAATTAAGCATATTTTTTCTTATAACTTTACAAATTGAGAGAGCATTAGTGTCCATTTGCTGTGTTTTTTTGAACTTCATAGATATGCCTCAAGAAAAAAAACATAAAGGCAGATAGGAGTGAGAATAATTAAAGGGATTTATATATTTCATTTCAGAAACCTGAGGCCTAGAAGAGGGAATATGTGAAGTATAAATGCTTAGTATTGAAATGATAAGGTCAATATAGGCTCATTCTAAGCTATTAAACTAGCTTAGAAGGAGCAGGAACTTCTTGAAACCACAATAAACAATGACTGGAATCTTTTCTTAAAGAAGAGATATAGTTCCAAAATGACTCAAAAATAATTCAGAGTGTTGCACATGTCTTACATGTTCAGCCTGTTTTAAACGTTAAAACTACTCATCTTGTCTTAAATTAAGGAAATATGTTTAGAGTGTGTAACCATGTGTGTTAGTGGTTCTTAAATATTAATGTGTTTCAGAATAACAGGGGTATTGTTTCAAAGTGGAGATTTCTAAGCTTTACCACAAATCTACTGAATTGGGATTTCTGCTGATTGGGACCCAGAAATATAATTTTTTTATAAATAGTTTTTAGTTTTCAAAGGATTTTTATTTTATTTATTTATATGTAGTGCTGAGAATTGTACCCAGCTTCTTACACATGCCAGGCAAGCTCTCTATCACAGAGCCACAACCCCAGCACCAGAAATCTAATTTTTAACAAATACCAGACATAATGCAACTGATCTAAGGCAATCACTTTTATACTACTTTTTGTTGATGTTAAGAAAGAACACCCTGGTCTCCTTTTAGAAAGCATGACTGCTTCCTACTAATATATATTCTGGTGCCTCTGTCAACTCCACTTACAATGATCTACCTCCGACTCATTGAACAAGTCCTATGCTGTTAAGCCTTTTGTCTTTTGTCAAGTTGTTTCCTGTTGCTGAAATTCCCTCTTCTTCATACTTACTTACAGAGGTCATGTTCATTTTTGAAGTCTCATTTCATATCTCACCTCTTCTGGGAAATCTTCCCTAGTTCACTCAGTCAAAATCCATCTCTCAACTTGTGTGTTTCTGTAGACATTGAACCTATTGGAACATTAATCACAGAGTACATATATGGAGTTCTCTTCCTTGTATGTAAGTGCTTATCTATCACCTGTAGCAGATGTTGGCAAGTTATGGTCTGTAGTCAAAGTTCAGCCTACTGCTTGTTTTGTAATTAATGTCTTGGGAGAATACAACCATATCTGATTATACATCGTTTAAGGTTGTCTTTTCATTCCAGCAGTAGAATTGAGGGATAAATGGACCTCAGCACCTAAAATATTTATCAAATTTTCTTTAGTTTGTCAATCTCTAAATTAGAGTATGTGATATGCTATGTTTTATGTGCTTATTAGTATTTAATTGAATGTTTTGGAGAAATTTGGTATTCTATACATAAAATAATTGGTGAAAGGGCAAAGATAGAGTTGGGAAATAAGTTTAACATTCTAAAAGAAGAAAGATAATTTTTTCCTTTCCTGCCTTAGATGGTTTTTGAGTCCTTGTTCTTGATGTTATTCAGTGCTTCAATAGAACACTCTGTGATGATGGAAAGTGCTCCTTATTGATAACGCCCGGTTTGCAATAGCTGCTAGGCCCATATGATCATGGAACACTTGCCATGTGTTGAGTGTAACTAAACAAATGAATTTAAATTTCATTTAACATTAATAGAAATTCAGTTACAATGTGTAGCTAATGGTTATCATATTTGACAATATAGATACAAGCAAAAAAGATGTATAAATATTATTTGTTTAAGGCAAGCAGGATGTAATAAGAGTGAAGGTGAAAGGGAAATTAAGTTGTGTTATAGAATGTGTAACAGAGCTCTGATGCCTCTGTTTTGTTAATATTTATTTGCTGGAAAAAATGTGATACAAAATTGTATTTTGACTAAGTACTCTTAATATTTAGATATTAAAAAATTAGAAACCAATTTTTAAACATGATATAATCTCTCATGTTGCCATTTTCTACTTCTGTTGAGTTTGCAGAGATCACAGAACCCTCCTGTTGGTGGTCTTTCAATATTTCCATTGATGAAAATATGGACATCAATTGCAAGAGTAAGTGAAGTCAGGCATGGTAGTGTGCATCTCATCTGTAGTTGCATATATTCAGGAGGCTGAGGCAGGAGGATCTCCTTTGCCCAGAGGTTCGAGAACAGTCTAGGCAGCATAGCAAGATCCTACTTCAGAAGTGAATTAAAGAGACAAAGAGTAAATGATGCCAAGATGAAAGTTCAAGAAGGAAATTAGAAACACCTAAAAATTCACACCATAAATTTAAATGTGAGTATATTGTGTGTTGAGGTTGAGCATGGAGTAGTGATAAGGTAGAGAGAGATGAAGGGAGGGAAAGAGAGTTTTGGCAACTTTATCAGTAATAATAAAGTGGAGGCTTTCATGCTTCCCCAACTTGTTTGTGTAGTTATCATTGCTCCACTGTTTCCTGAACTTTAATTAAACTTCACAGTACACATAAACATGTTTTATAAGCACCTTAAGCTGTGGAAAAGTACAAACTCAAAAGAGTCAATTGCAAATTGGTGTTTAAGTCTATAGGTTGTCTTTCAACCTTTTATTGTCTTTTCAATTTCTTTCTTCAGTGTTTCAGAATTTTTATTTTAGAGGTCTTTCACTTAATTTTTTTTTACTAGAAACCTCTCTCTCTCTCTCTCTCTTTTTCTGTGTGTGTGTGTGTGTGTGTGTGTGTGTGTGTGTGTTTGTGGTGAATGGGCTTTCTTTTATGATTTTTCTCAACAAATTCACTGTTGGTGTATAGCAAAGCTATTCATTCTTGCATGACACCCTACTAATTTATTGAATTCATATATTAGTTTCAATAGTCTTTTGGAGAAGTATTCAGTTTCTTTTATGTATAAAATCACATCATCTGAAAATAGGAATAATTTGCCCTTCTACTTTCCTACCTGATGGAAAGACGCCCATGTTCATGAATTTGGAAGAATTCATATTGAAAATGTTCATACTATCCCAAATGATCTTCAGCTTTAATATAATCCTCATCAAAATACCAAGGATATCCTTCAAATAACTGTCACAGAAAAACAATCCTAAAATTCACATGGAAGCAGAAAAGACTCTAAATAGCCAAAGCAGACTGAAGTAAAAAGAGTAAAGCTGGAAATATCATAATATCTGATTTCAAGACATACTACAGAGCCATAGTAACAAAAACAGCATGATATTGAAGTAAAAATAGACACTATAGAGCAATGGAATAGAACAGAGAACCCAGAAATAAATCCATGCATCTAGAGCCAACTGACTCTCAACAAAGGTACAAAAAACATACATGGGAGAAAGGACAGCCTCTTTAACAAATGATCCTGGGAAAACAGGATAGTCATACACAGAAGACTATACTTGACCCCACATCTCTCATTCTGTACAAAATTCAATTCAAAGTAGATCAAAGAACTAGATGTAAGACCAGAAACTCTGAAATTATAAGAGGAAAATCCAGGGGAAACACTTCAAGATATTGGTACAGGCAATAATTTTATGAACTGAAAATGCCAAACACAAGCAACAAAAGCAAAAAATTGAGAATGGGATTATGTTGAACTAAAAATATTCTGCCCAGCAAAGGAAGCAATCAACAGAGTAAAGATTCAACCTACAGAATGGGATAAAATATTTGCCACCTATTCATCTAGCAGAGGGTTAATATTAAGAATACATAAAGAACTAAAAAATAAAACTGTAATAACAACAACAAAAAAAGTAATCCAACTTAAAAAATGGGCAGATGATCTGAGTAGATTGTTCTCAAAAGAAGAGATACTGTCAGGCACAGTGGCACACATCTGTAAATCCCAGTTACTTGAGAAGCTGAGATAGAAGAATCACAAGTTCAAGGCTAGCTTGGGCAGCTTAGCAAGACCTTGTCTCAAAATAAAATATAAAATGTTTCCCTACTGTAGTGCCCCTCACTATTCTACCACTGATGTGGGTTATGCTCAATACCTGCTACTCATAGAGCCACATTCTAGTCATCCAGTTACAGATATGAATATGAATCATATTCCAAAGGTGGTTTTACATGAGGTGTTCTTAAATAGTATTCATCATAAGGAAATCTAAATTTGATGATAGTTTTCATAGGAAAGAACTTTAAAGTTCAAATGCATGTGCATGCAAACACATTCTTTCTCCATATTAGCCTAACATTAAATTCTCCATGTTGTTTGACCTGGAGAAGTTCGATGCTATAGCTAAGGTTCCCTAAGATTCTTTCTCAAATTATCAAGAGAAGAAAAGGATGGATTGGAGGATCTACCCACTGTATTCAGATTATGGTCAAAAGCTCACCATAATCAAAAAAAATCAAAGTGGCACACATCCATAATCCCAGAGACTTGGGAGACAGAGGTGGGAGGATTGCAAGTTTACAGACATTCTGGGCAACTTCATGAGTGAAAAGAAAAGAAAAGAAAAGAAAAAAAAAAAAAGAAAAGAGAAGAGGAAAGAAAGAAAAGAAAACGGAAAGAAGGAAGGGAGGGAGGGAGAAAGGAAAGAGAAAGAAAGAAAGAAAGAAAGAAAGAAAGAAAGAAAGAAAGAAAGAAAGAAAGAAAGAAAGAAAGAAAGAAAGAAAGAAAGAAAGAAAGAAAGAAAGAAAGAAAAATTTTAGGGGATGTAGCTCAGTAGTAGAGTACACTTGGTTTCAATACCCAGTACCAAAATAATACTAATAATAGTAATAAATTACAAATTGTGAATAAATCAATAAACACAAGGAAAAAATCGTTCAATATCATTAACCAATAGGGAAATGCAAATCAAAACTACAATGAGATTCCATCTAACCCATGTTAGAATGGCTGTTACCTTCTCCCCCACCAAAAAAGAGGGCAGAACAAAAATAACAATAATTACTTGTGAGAATATGGAGAAAATAGAATCATTATAAACTCACTGTGGGAATATTAGTTCATCTGCTATGGAAAATATTTATGGATTTTACTCTTAACAATAGAACTGCCATTATGAGGTAACTATCCCACTCCTGAGTATAGAAGGAAGTTTGGGCACAAAAGATACCTGCATGTCCCTGTTTATTTGACACTATTCACAACAATAACTAATAAGATAATGAATCAGCCTAGGCACCTATCAACAGTTGAATGATTAAGGAAAATGTGATATATATACACAATGGATTATTATTTAGCCATAAATGCAAATGAAATCCTGACATTTGCAGCAAAATAAATGGAATTGGTGGACACTATGTTCATTAAACTAAGCCAGACATGGAAAGACAAGTATCAAATATTCTGCCATATGTACAAACTGAAAAAATGGTCAAATGGAAGGCAGAAGAGGAATTATTACTAGAAATATACAGAGGTATGGATGGATGTTATAAATGTAAGCAGTATGCAGTACAGAAATTTCACAAATTTGTACATGCTATAGACCTGCTTTGGGGCAAAGAATAGAGACACAGCTAACACAGGCTGAAATGGATTAGTTTTTCTGGAAGTTGGTTTTGTGGTTCTTAAGATGTTAAACTGGGATGTGAGCCCAGCAGAGAGAAGTGGCTATTTCAGCAACAACTTCTAAAACAGTCCTAAATTCACAAGGGTGGTATAATTCCATAATACATCTTTTTGATTGTTTAATTTTATTTATTAAAGCTAACCTTGAGGTTTTTTTTTTTATTTTATCTGACTAGAACTGAAAGAAAATGTTGAAGAAGCAGGTATTCAGTGAAATTTAAAGCAGAAACTCTAGCTTCTGGAAGGGAAATAAGATTTATGTAGGACTGGGTCTGTAAAGTGCCTCCCACGTGCAAGACACTGGGTTTAATCCTCAGCACCACATAAAAATAAATAGAGAATATATTTATAAAAAGATTTATGTAGGTTACAATTGAGATTAGTTAACTATGTTAATGATAATATGGTTTCTCATTTCAAGGTAAGAAGTGAGTGTTATAATCTTAAATCAATTGCTGTTTATAAAATTAAGTGCACTCTTAATGTAGAATCCAGTATCTCAAATATAAAAAGATTAAAAAGGAAAGAAATAGCTCTATGCATTTATTTGACTCCTTCCTTCTCTCCTTCCCACTTCTCCCAGAATCCCACTAAACTCATGGAAATATTGCTTTGCCACAGTATGCTGGTGTAAACAGTGATACAGGGTAGAAAAGAAGTTTGGATGTTACTCTGCAGATTCTGGAGAGCAATAAAATACCAGGATATCAAGATGATAATGAACATTGTCTTTTTGTCTTATATATAGTCATTTTAAAATGATGTTCAAGATTTTTGAGAATTTTTTGCTCTTCAAAATGGGTAAGATAGACCCTAAATTATCACCTCAACTTCAGTGTGATACATGGATATTTATTGCAAATAAGTGCTCTGGTCTCTCTAGAACTGCCTTAGCAGAGGCAGCAGAAGAGAGCTCTGTTTTAAATGGAGTTATGTGCCCAAAGAGTTGACAACCTCTAGTAATAGTTGAGTTCTCTTTCTCCAATGTGAGGGTGTTAAAATAGGGGAGGGGGGCAGAAGAACCTGAGTAAACTTTTAGAGATGTGGACTAAGCCTTCATTTAAAGAATTAAAGTCATAAGTTGAACAAAATATCTTCAATTCAATATCCACAACTTATTATTCTTCAACATAATATCCTCATTTCCTACTGAATTATTTGAAGCACACCATTTTTCAAAAATATATATTTTTACTATCAAGCCACACATTCATTCCCATAAAATAAGCTTGATCCCAAAATACATATTTGTGATTGCCACAAAATTTCATTGCTGCTTAAAGATGGGGTAATATTGCCTTGAATATTGAACCAATTTGTGCTAATCTGTCCCTCTTTTTTAACTGAACCTAGCAGGCTACTTTTGTATACCAAACTGTCATTGCTTAAGGCCATTTCAGGTTGATGTGCTTTCTCTATAAATCATTTATTTTTCAAAATGAAATGATTGGAGATTTATCCCATAATATGAGGTACTGTGAGAAGTTTCAAAGTCTCTCTTTCCTCAGGGATATTTCAGAGTGACCCCATTGTGTTTATATTTAATTATTAGAAGTTATCATGTTCTGTTAGAAATGAGAACAAGCAAACAAGCAAACAAACAAACAAACAAAAAGAGTCAAAGGAAAGAAACAAAGCTTCAGGGAATAAAATGTGTGCAGCATAAAGTCTCTAGGGGCACGGTGCACTCTGGAAAGCCACCTTAGCATCTTCCAAATTCATACCTTGGTGAATATTTGCCTGTGGAAATGACTGACTCACATAAGTTACTGATGGATTGTTTTTGTGGTACTGGGAATTCAACCCTGGCCCTCACATATGCTAGGCAAGTGCTTTAACACTGAGCTACTCTCTAGCCCTACTCACACCCCCACCCCCTTTTTAAAATTTGATTTTGAGGTAGAATCTTGCGAAGTTGCTCAGGCTGGCCTTAAACTTGTTATTCTTCTGGTTTAGCCTCTCCAAGTGGCTGAGATTACAGGCACACATGACCGTGCCCAGCTAAAATAAGTAATTGACAACAATCAGACATGGTACATATATCCAAGTTGTATTATTCTCATTTTCTGCTCAGCTAGCAAACTTCTGATAAATTTGACTTGCCATGCTTTTGAAAAGAAAATGTGGGATATCTTTAAAAAAGATAGCATCCTACAATGAGTCAGTTGTGGATCAAGTAGATCCCACATTTGCCTTGGTGACTTCCCTGACTTTGTTTTTCCCAGGTTGAGAAGTTTTGCTTTCCTTGGTGTATTCTACCTTTAGATGTTAATACCTCCAGTGAAATAACAGCCCAGGGTGGCCCAACAGGGAAATGTTTGATCTTCTTTAAGATGACATTTTATGACTTCTGTCTTACAGACAGTGGTTTGAGAGCTTCAATCACCAAGGGCAATCTTCTTTCCCACTTTCACTGAATTGGTAAATTCTAACAATTTAATAGAACATATAAAATGGAGTTACATACAAAGAAGTCAACTGCTATTGTAGGTTTTTCTAGGAATGAGGAAACATCAATGGTCTTTGATCAATATGTATGAATTGGATATAACTTGGGGATAAGACACATTTGTAGGGTTGCTTGGATGGAGTATAATATATAGTCTCAAATATTAGCACTTGATTTTTTTTTTTTCAGGAAACATTAATTGAATGGTTTCCTATGTGTCAGATGCTATGCTGTGTGGCAACTGTTTAAAAAGTACAAACCAAGCTGCTAACCATCAAGGGCAGTAGTTCTCAACTAGAGATCATTTTGACCTTCTGAGGACATTTGGCAATATTTGGGTTCTGTGAAGTGTCACACCTTATGGGTGTGTACTGACCTCTTTTACCATTTAGTGAAATTCAGGGATATTGCAAAACATTGTGTAATGTACAGAAAATCCTCCACCTCAAGGAAATACCCTGCTTATTAGGACCAAGGTTTGACCTAGATTTTAGGACAAATGCCAATAAATTTTAGCATGACAGAGAGTAAGGTCTCCAACAGAAATATACATGAAGTAATAAGAAGACAGTCTCAGTGGAAAGGTTGGTTTTATACACTTGATATTTATTTTATATTATATATTTTATGTACTGGTTGAGGAAATAGTGAAGCCCAAGGAAGTACTTTCCAGAGTCATGTAAATGTCACATTATCACATTAATTAGCCCACTTTCTGTACAATGGCTCCTTTCAGCCATTATTGTACAGATTCCAAATTCATAACAAGAAACAATTTAACTGAAACAAGGAGAATATGAAATTAAATTAGAAGTTCAATGGACTTTTATTGACTTTTGGAGATGGTCAAAATATCGGTCAAATGCAGGTCACTTTTCTGTATCTCAGAAGTTTATTGTACTAGCAAGTATTTAATTTAATAAAATTTTGTTTATGGTGAAAATAAATTTTTCTACTTCCTGGATATTAACAACTAACAGAATTAATACAAACCTTTGTGTTAAAAAATAAAAATAGAACACATAAAATTTTAATCTAAATTTTACATGCCAAAAAATGGAATTCTTTACTGACTTTGTGTCCCTTTGTCTTTTAGAATTATGATTCTGGCAGTCCAGCTTAGTGCACATAATAACCACAAATAAACAAAAATGAATCATCCTTAAAAGCTCCCACTTTTCTTGATTAGTTCTTATGAAAAGCCATTCCCATTCTCCTCTATTTCTTTAACTTTCGTCATTGGGAGAAAAAAAAAAATCCAAGTGCTGTTTAAGCTAATTCATTGAGCAAATGCTTAGTTTGCTAGATGCATGGAATACAAATTAGAGAAAGATGTGGTCCTTGTGCTTTACAGAAGTAGAGTTACAAAGGGATCTTAACAAAGGTACCCATGAAGCCACAATGCATTCCAGAATTTCTAAAACTGTCTCTATGTTTGATAACCAACTTTTTGTTTCCATACACCTATTTATATTCATAAGACCTTGTGGTTGTGCTACTGGGAGTTACAGAACTGTGCCATCAATCACCTTGGAGGATATAAGAAATTTTCACAGATTAGGAAGGAGCTGAGATAGTCAGGGGAAATTTTGCAGCATGAACATCTCATGTCTAATAAATAACCCCTGTGCCTCCTCTGGCTTGTTGGAGGAATAGCATGAAACAAAAGTGAGGATTTAATCTAGAATTTGAAGTATTTTAGAAGATCTATTGGGAATTTGGCAGTTTATTCCGTGTAGAGTTTAGATCCCTAAAATTTTAAGGTAGTGAGAATGATATGCTCATATTGTCATCTTAAAATGATAATTCTGACAGCAGTTCAGATGCTGGACTAGATAGATAGAAGGAAAACTAGATTGACAGAAATAAATTAAGAAGATTTCACAGTAGTCCATAGCAAAAGATATAAAATATGCCAGAAGTTGCTATTACCCAGAAGGAGGTGCATTCAAACCACATTGTCACCACAAATTGAAGGGACTGATGACCAGTGAGATGTCAGAAGTGAGTAAGCAGCAGAACTCAAGGATGCTGCTGTGGATTTAGCCTGGGTGACATAGAGGATGCAGAGAAGACTAAAGAACCTCAATTGCCTGTGTAGGGAGCCTTCAGAAAGACGGATCTGGTCTCAGGAGAAAGGTTATAGGGGGAAAATCAGGTTCGAGAATCATTAGCAACAACAGGAGGTGCTTCTGATTAGGGAAAAGGATGAGTTGACAGCAACACAGAGCAGAATGAAAAGGGGGGACAGATAACAGAAGTTTAAGGGGAGGGTCTGGGAAAAGAAGCCAAGACTCTGAAATTAGATTTAACTGACTGAAAAAATGTGGAATGCTTCCAGAAGAGGGTTGTCACAGTTGTTGAGATTAAAACTGAAGAAGGCTGATGGCTATACAGCAGTTTCAGATTTTGCAGAATGTCTTCGAAGGTGGACTGTGAGAGAGCGCTATAGATGTGATAACTGGAAAGCGATTAATTTTATTGGCTATAAATTTTCCATAAAATACCTAGATAGACACCCATTTTAAGGGTTAGAGTAAGTGTTGGGAGACTGCTACTTATTTAGACTATTTCTGATGAAGGTTCTTTCTCAAACATATGCCAGAATGCTTTTCTTCTATAATCTTTATTGTTGTTGTCACCTGAGTGCTTTTTTCTTCCAAAGGTATATTAATTTGAACCCACATAAAAATAGAAGATACATGTGGACATCATCTTTTGAGATGATGATATTTGTTTACTCGATTTAGAGAGGAGGAAATTAGAATAAAAGAGGTTCTGTGTCTTGCCCAATATGTGCACACAGTCAGTTGCTAACCCAAACCTGGAATTGGTCTGCCAATGCCTAGTCTTGTACATTATCCATTATTCCATGAATAGAAAGATAGAGGTCATTTCTATGCAGAGAAAAACAAATGAGCTGTGTCATTGCAGAAATGTTCTGCATGGTTTGCTGCCATCTGTCTTGAAGCTCAATCTGTACTCCCAGGAATTGAGACTGCTGAGCTGCATTTAGACAGACCATGTGGACAGAGCATGCAAAATCTTTTATTTGAAGGATTTGGTTTTCTTCATATGAGGAAAATGGGAGATATAAAATATTTATTAGGGTCTAGATGTATGGAATTTTTGAGATCTGACTCCAACATCCTGTTTTGTAGGATTATGAACCTATATTTTCTTATTAGACCTGCTATATATTATGTACACTAACATGCTGTTGGAGTACAATAATAAATACTGATTTTAGAGGGAGAAAATTGTGAAACAGGACTCTGGGAAGGAAGTTAGTAGCCTGTATTCTGACCTGAACTGTGATACTTATGTACCTTTGGGTATTTCACACTCTCAAAGTCTCAGTTTCCTTAGTGCACTAAATCAAGGTGTGAAACTGGAGGTCTTTCTAAGCCCCCTGAAGACTTCTTTGGTTAATCACAGGTGGATTTTGGAATTTTAATGTCTTTAACTAGAAATGCTTTCCCTAGAACACCTGAAGTCCTCTTGTTGTGTCCCTGTTGTGGCATTTATATGCATTTGGGTTTGTGATCCCTCCATTTCAGCTTTGCTATTCAGTGATTCGATAAAAGAAGACTCAGAATTGGTTCTGTGAGGCCAGATTTTCAAAGTATTGATTTACTGGGTTGAGAGTGTAAATAGAAAGACTTTAAAACTATACCTAACACAACACAACAACCAATAACAAATATAAACCCAGAATTATTTTCTAGGCTTATTATTTGGTACCCATAATGGCATGGTTGAAAACTCATGATAAACTGATTCAAGACTATAAATAAAGAATCCTTTAGGTTAAGGGAAAATATGCTATTGAATGTAATTAAGTTTATACAAAGATTATAAGAAGAATTGCACCAAGATGTGTTCAGTAGGATAGATTTTTTGGTATGTTGATTATAAATACCCTTTCCAAATTACTTTTAATGTTTTCTGTGTAATACATGGTAATTAACCCTTTTATTCTCTGAAAATTCACTGTTAGGTTAAGACATGCTTACCATTTTAAGGAATCACTACAATTCTTTTTTTACTGGACTTTCTCCAATTAATTTTAAAAAGACCCAAAGATTTTTAATACATGTAGAATATTGAAGCTTCCTGTCCTCTAGGCCTTTGTTGGAAATGTGAATCCCACATTAAACATTAAAATATTTATGCTGAAAATTATTTACGTGAATTTACTGAAGTGTACAATTGACAGTAAATCTTTCTGGGTGATAAAATGTTTGTCATCTCAATCACATGACATAAAACAATTCTCTAGAGTTCAAATGAACTACTTCCCCAAAAAATGCTGTTGAACTTTTAATAGTATCTGAAAACAAAGTAATCAAGCATTTATTTGTTAGAAGCCTAATATAAATTTCTCTGTTTTATTTTATCTGGGCATTTTATTGAATTTTACTTGATTTGATTTTTCTGACTCCTGAGAATGGCATTTTACTTGTAAGTTTCACTCACATTGACATTTTGATGGTTTAACACATTAATGAAATTCCTAGAAGATAGGCTGTGTTCTTTGGAAAATAAAATATTGACAAAGTACACTAAGGAGACATTTTAAAGTGCGTTTGATTTCCTTTGCAGCTTGATAACATATTTGCTGATGTTCAGTAGTTCCCAAAGCCATACTTTTCACTATATGTCCAGATGAAATTTGACAATGTTGCAGTACATCTTTCTGTATCTAGATTTATGTATGCAAATTGAGTTTCTTGGCAGTCTATGAAAACCACAAAACTCTCATCTCCCAGCCTAGGAATGTGGGACCCAAAAAAATAGAAGTTTTTAAAGGATGCAGGAATCTTCTCTTCAGACACTGAAGCTTCTATACCACACAGAGTCTAATTTGCTTCACAAATTATTATTTTTTTTAAAATGCATGCCTATAAGCATCTTTATAGCACTATGTTCCAACCATTATTCCAACTCAGACACATACAATATATATGTCTATATGTAGAGATACAAATATAAAAATGTGTACAGATGGATATAGATACCTTTATTTCATTTTCATTTTTCTGAATAGCATCACTATGACATAGGGACTATTATTAACTTTGTTTCACAGATGAGTAATTTGAGAAATACAGAGGTTAAGTAATTGCCCAAGATCACACAGTTGGCAAAACAAGACAGAGTCAAATCTGAATAAGACATCATATCTCTAGGGCCCCTGAACCTTATCAATAAACTGTGCTATTCATCCTCCATTTGAGTGGACAAAACATTGATACAAGAGTGTAGTTCCCAAACCGTATATTTATTAAAAGTATGAGCGCCTTTAGATGTGATCCTAAATTTAAAATTCTTTCTAAATGTACCTAGATAATAATAAGCAAACAATATTCAAGAAAACAAATCTAAAGTCCTATTATTAGCTCATGCTTGAGAGCATCATGAGCATTGTATCAGGCTTCACATGAAGATTCCAAATGATCAGAATGCTGTGCATCCTGGAGGCATTTCTTTTGCTTTATAGAAGATCCATACCCTGAATTTTTTATGGGTTTACTGTGTTCTGTGGCAGGCAATTAAGGGCGCTGAGCCAGACTGAGATCATGTAAGAGTCCCTGAGAATCTCTTTCCCATACCAACTATTTACAGAATCAGGGCCAAAGTTTCAATTGTTGTGTGGCTGTTGCAATTACTATTGCTATTAGGGTGGCACTTTTCAGAAGAGTTAACATCAGTGCTGTGCTGAGGGAAGCATAGTTAGATAATGGCTTTCTCCTTGCATTATTGATTCTCCATTTACAAATACACATTTTTTCCTCATATTCTTACAGTATAGATCCACTTCTGGATGCCAAAAATCTATCATGCCAAGTTATACACTGGTGAAGTACTCTTTTCAGTTCTTGGAACACAAAGATAAATAAGAAAACACCCTTGCTGTAGTGGAGTATACAATCTTAATAGCAAAGGATGCTTAAAAAATAAAGCAAATGCTGTTTGGAAATAAGTCTATATTGTATTACACCTGTCTCCATAATTAAACACTGATATGTTGGAAAATAGGGCCAGTGTCTGATTCACCTATTTCTAGTGTACATACTAAGAAATTTCTCCAAAAGGAACTCAAGTGAATAATTAGGCTCTTATATGTAGCTAAATGTATAGTAAATTAGTTTTTAAACTGAGTAGATTCTTATCCATAAACTAGAAATCATGTGGCTTCACAAAGTTATTTCAGTTTTCTAAACTTTAAGGACCATAATAAGAGGTTGATGAACTGTTACAAGAGGGAGAAAGAAATTAATCTATTAAGAGGAATAAAATTTTATGGATGTATAATGTTTATTAATATATGCACTGCTACACAGACTCTAAACACCATAATCTTTCCTTTAGGAGTTAGTGTTTTAAGGTGGATTATGGTACACATGAAGTAAATATCCAATATAAAATATGACTCAGGCAATGTGGAACCAAAAGAATAAATTAGAAAATATGGTCATATCAATATTGCAGTGATTTCTATGGAGGCTATTCACATACAATTGACTACTAACTATTAAAATTGTGATTTATACTTGATTCTTAACTATTAAAAATTGTGAGAATTTTTCATCCTTCCATCTTGCTTCTGGCTTTGGTTATTGCTGGGTTCATGTTTCTTGCAGTCTGAGCAGGAAAGAAGGAAACTAAAGAGGTAAAACTTAAGAAAATCAATTCCATACTTTTCATCAACTCAATTACAAAGAGAAGTAGTGATGAAAGATGCTAAAACTAATGGTTTAAATGAAACATTTTAAAAAACATACTTAAATTATGGGTATCTTTCATTCATGTATTGGTATACCAGTTCCCAATTAGCTTTAAATATATAGTTAGCTTTTTCTCCAGATGTTAGCCTCCAGATTGAAAGTGTCCTGCTCTGTAGTGTTGCTTCATCCTTTGATATCAAACACAGGCTTTCAGGGTTGGTTTCAGAAGGGAAGGGAAAAAAGATGAATTATTTAGAAAGACAAGGAAAGCTTCTTTAGGAAAGAAAAGAGAAATTAATGATTTTTTTGGGACTATAGCCAAATAACAAAGGTATGTTACTTAAATAAGTCAAATGTATTGTTGGAGCATTTTTAAGAAATTGTAAGAAAGAGATCCAAAAGAAAAGTTTTTATTTGCACCTATGCTAAAGATGAACGAGCCTTCAGAATAATTGGCAATGAGATAGATATATAAATTAATATGTGGCAAATAATCTCGTCTAATTTTTCTTTTCTCTGGAAAAAAAAATGTTTTCCTATAGATTATCTTTATCCTCATTGTACTTCTTTACTATAGATCAATTATATATTGTGATTTTTTTCACACACAGTTTGATTTATTTGATTATTTTCCATTTAATGTAAACATAATATACATTATAATAACAATTAATTACCATAAGCTATAACATATCATAATTAATATATAACTTAAATTGCATTTCCATATATCAAAAGCAAGTAGAGGCAACTGGCACATGCCTAGAACAGCTCATCTGAGGAGGGAATATGGTGGATCCAACAGTTCAAGACGAGCTTCAGCCTCTTAAGAGAAACAAAAAACAACAACAGTTATAAAAACAAGGCAAAGTAAAACAAGCAAACAGGGAAGAAAGAAAAAATAAGAAAAAAAAAAAAGTACAGATATGTCACACAAAATTGTTACAGAGAAAACCAAAAATTCAAACTTATGGTATTAGAATAGGATGCATAATACTTTTGATTTTAATGAAACTTAAAGTTTGCAAACTGGGGATTTTGCTCAGTTATACTGTGTGCAAAGCCCTGGGTTTGTAGATTACTTAGGTTTTAATCACAAACATAATTTACAACATACACTGGCATATGCCTAAACCAAACTATTTTCAATTATAGTAAAACAATGAATCATGTAATCTTAGTCACTTGTACAGGGTAAAATTACATTTAATTTCGAGGATGAATTGTATTTGGATATTAATGATTTATATGTGGAATACATTGTCACTGTACATTAAATTTGTCACTATTTTGAAAAAATAATAAGATGGAATAAGTCCAATAACATAACTTAATTTTATATCCAAATACAAATTTATCATATATAATTTATTAAATATATTGAAATATATAACAAGCATATTTGTACATATGCATTCAAATTTTCTGGTTGTTTTGCTAGGACATTATTGTTCAATAGAGTGAAAAACCATACAGTAGCACCCACATTATTATATTTAGATATCTACCCATGAACAAAATATATATTTTATAAATTGATTAATTTTATTATTACTTATGATAGTAAAATAAAGTCTTATTAAATGCTTGGGTATTTAAAAACATACTTTATTAGTCTTAAAAGTTTTGCTCAGTGTGAGTGTTTTGAAATGTTTTAAATACTGAAGTATTTTTAGAGAAAATTGTGTCTGGTTTTAAAACCATACAACTTAATATTCAAAAATGAATAAAGAAGATTAAAATCCCATACCTTCATATTATTTAATTATAGTTAAAAAATTAGAGTGTGATAGTGAAAAGATGGTAATGTAAGGACTGAGAAGGGGCCTGAAGAATTGGAGAAAAATTCAAGATGACTTTTCAGAGCCTTCAACAGCCAAGAAAGGAGTTGGTTAAAGCTCTCTGAGATCTGTGTTGGAGGTGAGGCAATACCATGAGACTTCCCTCACAGAATATTTGTGGAACATGCAATTTCCACCCAGATATTTGGATTTTACATGGTTGGTAGTGAATGTTTGGCAGGTATGTTACTTAAAAGGTCCCAGGTACTTTCAATATGCAGTCAAGATTGAGAATAGTTATTCACGGTTCTCAAGTTGTAGGTTACAGGGCCCCGTTCTAGAGCTTCTTGGTGCATAGCAGAACACATGATCAAAAGTATTAGTAGAATAAATGAATAATCAAGGTAAATTATAAAGAGAATATTTATTAAAATATAACACACAGATTACTGAATGTAAGACATACCTGACATGACAATATGCTTACATAGGTTCAGAAAGTTCAGAATATCTAACATATTTCACTTTTCTGTGGTGAAGAATAAAATAATGACTTGGTGGAATATGAGAAGAATTAAGCTGAATTACAGCTAGGCACTGTGCAAATATATATGATACAAAGAAAACTGGAAACATTGTATTATGAATTAGAAAAGACACCTATTAAGTTATTGAGAAAAATTTGGTAAGTACCAGAAAGATTATGATGAAGTGAGAGTATGGTTGTGTCCATACTAAAACACAAGTACAGATTAATAAGTACAGGTTTTTCTTAAATTGATTCAAAATTTCGGAACTTTTTAACATGCTCGGTATTGAGATTCTAACAAAATTATAAGGGAGAGGCTTCTACCCTGGATAAGATAAGGACTATCCTGCTAACTCACGCTCTGTGCATGAGCTCATTATCAATGGTTGCTTAAGGTATTAGGATGAGTATAATTTTTGGAGAGAAGAAATGATAAGACTGCATAAGCACCTATTATTTTCTGTGTGAAAAATAGGTAAATTCTTCAGTTTTGGTTGAAAGATTTTTGAAGAAAAACCTTTTTTCATTATCTACAACACAACAATTGCTGAATTCTCACAATTTATTCTTTTGCATTGTTTGCTTTGAATTTTGCCTTCTGGATAAAGAACTATGTGCCTTTAAGTAGCTTATGAAAATTTTATGATGAAATAGGCCTATTTAAATTTAAAATGCTACTAGAATGATTATTGTTACTATTATCAGAGTAACAGGAAATTGGAAAATTAGATTTTAGATAATTTACAATATAAGTAGCTGTATCTATGAAAATGAAACTATATTAAACTTTATTAAGTTGAAATTTGTACTTGCTGATGTTAATTGATAGCAAGATTTATTTTCACATAGTTTGTGTGACTCTACTAATTGAAATTAATTAAAAGCAGAGATCTCATCCTTCAGTGTAAATACTCACATGATTTATGAGTGCTCTGAGATATAGACCTGCTGATGGATAAGTAATGGAGAAGAACTTGGAACCTTGATATGTCCCCAAAACAAGAATGGGATGCTTTTTAGAAGATCTGTGCATTTAGTAATGACCAAAAGAGAATGAAGATTTAATTTTGTGAAAACAGACTTAATATTGAGTAAATAATTTCCATTGCTTAACTAATATAGCATCTTAAAATTTACTTTGCTAAAGAAGCAAGCCAAAAATTATTAAATATAATATAAACATATTTATAGTATATAATTTAAAAACAGGAAGGTATCCCAGAACCCAGAAGTAGTCACTGCTAATCGTTATATTTTATGCCCTTCTCTGTTTTTTTACAACATTGACTTAATCATGTTTAACATCTTAATGTCTCATGTCTTTTAATAAGGATATTTTCTTCAAGAGATTATAATATATTTTTCTATGTAATTACAAAGGTTACATGTATTCTATGAAAAAACTATAATTCACTTAACCTTTTCTTTGTTTTTGATCATTGTTTTCTTTTTTTCTTCACATTTTTTTAATTGGCAAATTATTGTTTTACATGGCAGTGGAACTTATTGTTACATATTCATACATGCACACAATATAACAATATAATATAATATAATTTGGCCAATATCACTCCCCAGCTCCTCCCCCCTTGATCATTTTTTAAGAGTTTCAGTTTTATAACAGGTGAACAATATTTTCATACTTTAATTTTTATCTGTACCTCACTATTACTGCTCATAAGTATATTGAGAGTTATGTATTTTATATGCAGATACTAACTCACAATAAGAAGAGGGTAAGGAAAAATAGAAATATTTTGGATTAGACAAAGGGGAATGTACAGAAGGGAGGGGGATGGGGAGTAGGAAAGTTAGTAGAATGAATTGGACGTTATTTTCCTCTGTTCATATATGTTGGTATTTGAATTCATGACCAATGTAATTCCCTATCATGTACAACCAGAAGAATGGAACTTGTACTCTATATATGTATAATATGTCAAAGGACATTCTACTGTCATGTATAAATTTAAAAAAAAAAAAAACGAAAAACTAAGTTAATTACAGGATAATTACTATTTTGGTTTGAGACATCATATCTGTGATGTTAATTTATTTCATATTCAAGTTGACATTTTCAGTTATGCTCATTTGAAGTTCAGGAGAGGGGTCCAGGTAGAAATAAAAATACAGAAATTATCCACAGATATTTAAAATCACAGACTGTGTCATTTTACAAAGAAAGTGATTATAAATATGAAAAGAGACTTGGACCTATGTCCACATTCATTCCACCATAAAGATTTGGGACAAGAAAAGGATTCAATAAAGAAGACTGACTTGGAATGATCAGAATGTTTGAAAACTGAGAGTACCATGTCCTTTATGCCTTGTAAAGAAAGAGGAATATGTGCTATGCGGAAAATTTCATATTTTACTATTGATCAAGTAAAATGAGGACAAATCATTGATTACTGATCTATAGACATAATGGTCACTGATAGCCTTGCTAAGAACACTTCCTGTGCAGTCTTAAAAGGCAGAGAGGTCTGAAGGAGTTCAGTGGATTGGGTCTGAGGACAAACAGGAAGAGAGGGAGCAGAAGCGATCAAGACAGATCTTTCTAGGGTCTTTTTGGAAAAGGAAAGCAAACAGATTAGTGGGATATTTGCAAGGTATGTATGATCAAGTGAAAGATTTGTTTTTAAGGTGTGAGAAAGTTTATCATGTTTTAATATACTGATCGGAATTATTGTGTAGAAAAGAAAAAAAACTCATTACATAAGAAATCAAGAGACCAAAACCGTGTTTTTAAGGAGGAGATGGTTCCTAATGCATAACTGGAGGGATTTCTTCATATAGGAACATGCTAGAAAATGAGAGAGGCCAGAGTGTGCAAGTACAGAGAAGTAAGTGGTGGATAGCAGGGTTATAGCCTTTGGAAACACTTGTTTATATTTTAAGAGCATAAATAGCTGAGAGTGGAGTTGGGAGGTACTGAAGTTCTGAAGAGATGGAATAAATGGAATATTTGAACAGGAAAGTGACTTTTCCCTCCTTAACTTTGATTAATTTTCTAAAAAAAAAAAAAAAAAAAAGGTACTAAATGCAATCCAAAGAACGTGTACATATTCAAATTGCAAGTTAATTATTAACAACCATTCAACCATCCATGTACTTCATTGTAGTCATTTAGTTTCATTATCTCACCTGTTTGGTTTTAATTAACTTTCTATGCCTTTGTTTAACTTTCTGGACTACTGGTAGCAAAAGGTTGTAGCTTGTTAAGGGAGATGCTTATTTAGCATTTGCAAATGAACAAGACTCATCAACAGCAGATACAACTGTAAGTGACTAATGCCAATTAGTCAGAGGTAGTAGATCTGTACAAAACTCTCTGACACCTCAATTTTTTCAATTATTATACACTTGGTTGAACCTGTTTAACATTCTCTGCTTCCTGCTAATCAATAAGGAGTTCCTTTCAAAACAAATCTCAGGGTATATTTAAGGAAGTAGAGGCCTGTGCTACTAATATTGCATACACTATTGTGTTTGGTCAGGATTTTCAAAGGGCTCAGATTGTATACCATAGTGACAAATAGGAGACAAATATCAACACAAACCAAAACATACTTATGAATAACTGAAACATCTTAAAAAATCAGCTTGCATCATGAAACTTGCATAAGAATATGCCAGTATGGTAGATTATAAACTAAATACCACTGTTTTAAAAGCATCTCACTAGCATTGGCTAGTGAGAAAGGATAATAAATTTCGTAGGAAACTTATCTTTATATGGGTCACACTGTCAGTGTTAATTTTAGCATATTATTTTATTTTAAAAATCCATGCAATAGTTTCAAAATTACCCTTTCAAATATTATGTGTTAATGAAACAGTATTTATCCATGCTTTTGCAAAACTTGCTTCAGTAGATCTACAGAAAGACATCAGTAATATTTTACAGAATTTTAATTGGGACAAAACTCTTTTTTCATTTTTCCTATTAACAAAGATGAAGTGAGTTTGTAGGAAATCAAACACAGAGGGACTATTGGTAGATTATGTCAGTCCTTTA
This sequence comes from Sciurus vulgaris, assembly GCF_902686455.1. Classification (NCBI taxonomy): domain Eukaryota; kingdom Metazoa; phylum Chordata; class Mammalia; order Rodentia; family Sciuridae; genus Sciurus; species Sciurus vulgaris. The sequence continues at coordinate 93,069,297 of NC_136467.1, read as the reverse complement.
TATGACTCTCCCAAGCAACTCCTTATTTCTCTAAAATGCAAAGGATGATCCACAGTTTAGCTGAGGGAATTGGGAACTTAATCTTTGTTATCACAAAAAATGAAATACTTTTGTTTTCTAAGAAGGGAAAGGAAACAGAAGACTAAAAGATGAATTTTTGAATTTTTAACAGTTATTGTTTTGAAAGATTGAAACAAATCTGCAAAATTGGTGATACACTTAGTTATAGGAAAAAACACAGGAAATACATATACATATAACACAATCTACAGCATCTCAATAGGGTTTATTATGTGCTCAGCACTGTTTTAAGTATTTAATTATATTTATAATATTTCTTAACACATTTAATCCCTATAGTAATATTACAGTAAGTTTTATCTCCATCATTCAGATTATGAAACTGAGGCATGAGGAGATAATTTTCTAGAAGTCATACAGCTATCAGGTGGTAGAGCTACTATTTAAACACAAATCCTAACCTTCATGTGTTTTGTCTTTTCTATTTATACACAGAGGAGTAATTTATACCAAACTTCCTTGTTGTGGTGACATTTTGAATTCTTATTGTTAGTTCTTCATCATACAAAAATTTTGCTTCCGATTAAATATTTTTAAGAAATCTTCCCCATCTTCCTATTTTTATATTCTCTTTCTTATATTTTAGTTAAGTATATAGATTCTCTCATCATCATTCATAAATGACTGTATGTTGTTTGGATAAGGAGGAAAATATGAGAAAGTTCAGAGAAATTTTGAACCCAAATTTCTTTCTCAAAAGTTTAAGGGAGTGGATATGCATGTGTCTATTATATGAAGAATTTAGCCTTAAAAACAAAGAAAACTACAAGTAACATTTTCCCTGAATTAGAATTATGATGTTGTTCACTAACTCCTATTACTTTGCAATTGACTTTTGAAGAAATTCTGGAAGATAAATTGCTTGTCATTTCCCCCGACTCTTTTCACAAATCATTACTAATGAGTAGCTTCTTGATGCAAAGATCTTGAATTCAGTATACACTGCAGATTCTCCAATTAAGCAGTCTGTTTATATATTTTCAACACAAATATCTAAATATAAATTTAAGTCTGACTAATGACAGGTTATATATGTTTTTAAATTAAATTCGAATCTTTTCTACTTCTCTTGGGGTTTTTACTCTGACAGAAGAGAAAGAGGAAAATGAAAATGCCGTCTGTACTCATCACTCTCTCAAATAAGTTTCATTCTTTGAAGAATGAGTTGCCATAGTTGAAAGAGGAAAGCTTTAGAATTGGAAGATTAGAAAGTGAAACCTGGTTCTCACCTCTGTACCAACCTGGAAAGTCACTTACTCTTTTTTTTTTTTTTTTTTTTGTTATTTTTAGATACACATGACAGTAGAGTGTATTTTGACATTATATCTACATGGAGTACAACCTATTCCAATTAGGATTCCGTTCTTGTCATTATATGTAATGTGGACTTACACTGTGTATTCATTTATGAGCAAAGGAAAGTTATATCCAATTTATTCTACTGTCTTTCCTATTCTCATTCTCCCTCTCTTCCTTTCATTTCCCTTTGTCTAATCCAATGAACTTGTATTCATCCTCTCTCTACCTTCCCTTATTATGCATTGGCATCCAAATATCAGAGAACATTCAGCCTTTGGTTTTTTTGGGACTGACTTATTTCTCTTAGCATGATATTCTCCAGTTTCATCCATTAACTGTCAAATGCTATAATTTCATTCTGCTTTATGGTTGAGTATTATTCCATTGTGTATGTATACCACATTTTCTTTATCCATTCATCTGTTGAAGAGCACCTAGGTTGGTTCCACAGCTTGGCTATTGTGAATTGAGCTGCTATAAACATCGATGTGGTTGCATCACTCTAGTATATTGATTTTAAGTCACTTACTCTTGATAAAGATAATAAGTGCCTACCACGTTGACCGTCTAAAGTTTAAGTTAAAGGAGATGTGAATGTTTTACCACAGAGTTTGGCATTCAACAAGCAATCATTACATGTTAAATTGTCCTGAAACATTAATTGAAATCATAAGATACAATATGATAATAAAATAACCTTGTGACTTTCTAAGTCTTAATTATTTTTGCTCATATAAGGAAGTAAAGTAAAATTATTAGCATGGGAATTAGAAAGTATATTTCACATGATGGGGTTGCAGGTGATTTTTGTCTTTTTTCTATATATTTTCCTAAATTTTATATAATAAAGATGTATTATTTATACCTTTTGAAGTACTTTTATGTTTTTTATTAGAATTTAATCAGTCTACCAAATATGCCTAGGTGCATTTCCAGTACTATAGACTGAAGTTTTTGAGACATTTCTATGTATAGAATCATATCTCTTTAGATCAGAAAATATATTTTCTTCTATTAAATATTTTATTATGGACTGGTCACTCTTAGTTTCTTTTTGTTCTGTATTTCCTGTTATTTGAGTATGAAGTTATGTGGATCTGCCAACTCTCTTTTCTTTCATGTTTTCCTTCTCTCATGCATTGTTCAAGCTATTGATTAAGGTCTCTGCAGTGACTATGCTTACTTTCAATTTTATATTCTGTTTCCTTAGTTGAGAAATCTAAATCTTCTGCTTATTTATTTTTTTAGATATCCAGCTTTTATGTTTAACAGTGCCTTTGGAAATCATTAAGTACTTCAGTTTTTTTCTGTTCATGACTTTCTGAGTAGTTCTGTTTTATTGGACATGGTTCTGTTTCTTGAGGCTTATTCTCCTTTCCCTATTAACTGCTTGGTGTGTGAATGAGTGTGTGTGTGTGTGTGTGTGTGTGTGTGTGTGTGTGTGAATTTTCTTTTTCTTTTTTTCTTTTTCTAAAGTCCGATCTGTAAGATTTTGACATGTACACTCTCCAAGTGGCAAAGTAAAGTTCATGAAAAAGGAAGTAGAAATGCCTGAAAGTCAGGAAACTTTATATGTTCATTAGAAGTAATTAATTTTAAAGGAGAAATTATACCTAGAATTTGTCAAATAAATACAAATTAAAATGAGGTTTTACTTTATACCAACAGGTTGTAATAGGGAAAGGGGGTCTGTTTATACATTGTTGGTAGAAATGAGAATTGTAATAACCCTACTTTTTTTGCAAAGCAATCTGTAATTTATTAAAGTTTCAACCCTTGAGTGTGTGTGTGTGTGTGTGTGTGTGTGTGTGTGTATACACATATACATATATATAAATTTATGAAGGATCATATAGTCATGGACAAAATGGTAAATCATTACCCTGGAGAAATGCTGTGTATATGGGTATGGCTTGACAAGTGGGGGTTAAAAGAGATGAGGAGGACAGAGCTAAGTTAAGAGAAAAAGAAGAAGACACACTTTTTATATCGTCTCTGAGGCCTCTTTATATTCATTGTTTCTTAAGACAAAAAGTAGAATACTTTTTATAAAAATAGACATATGAAATAAAAAATGAAGTTGTTTTATGCCTCCCGTTTTCTGTAGCCCATGAGTCAGTGATTGCACTGTTTAAAAACCAGTGTGATCCAGAAATCCCATATATGTATATATATCCAAAAATGCTAAAAGAAGGTCCTGAAGAGGATATCTCTGTGCATCACTGTTTATAGCATCATTATTCATAGTAGTCAAGATGTGTATACAACCCAAATATCTTTCAAAAGAAGAATGGGTAAATAAAATGTGAAATTATGGCATTTGCTGGTAAATGAATGGAACTGGAGAACACCATACTAAGTGAAATAAGCCGGACTCAGAAACTCAATTTCTCATATAAGAAATTGGACCAAAATACGAAATAAACAAGGGGTGAATGTCATGAAAATAAAAGGGCGATCAGCGAAGCAGAGGAAGGTAACTGAGTGGGAGGGAAGAGGGATGGGAAAGGGATGAATGGAGGAATCAAATAGACCAAATTATGCTATATGCATATATGAATATGCCACAGTGAATTTATGTATATGTATAAAGTGCTAACTAAAAACAATATAAGACCAGAACTTTATATATAGCATAAATATATACATACATACCTATGTATATGAATGTCTGTACTTATAAAGAGAAGATCAGAAGGGGAACAGGAGAAGGGGAGAGAGGAGGTAAACAGAAAGTAGTGGAGACTGAAAAGGAGCAAATTATATTCCACACGTTTATGATTATGTCACAATGAATCCCCATATTATGTGTGACTATAATGCATACTAAAAACATGAAAAAGAATACTGTCCTACTGTAAAAAACACAACAAATGTGGTCTATGCATACAATGACATATTATTCAGCCTTTAAAAGGAAGGGAATCCTGTTATGTGCTACAACATAGGTGAGCCTTGAGCATACTACGTTAAGTGAAATATGCCAGCCACCATCTGGTTCCACTTATATGAGTTACTTAGTCAGACTCATAGCAACAAAAATAGAATTGTGGTTGCCAGGTGCAGCTGGAAGGGGCAAATGGATTCCTTGAAAGGGTATAGATTTCCAGATTTACAACATGAAAATATTATGGAGATCTGGTGTACCACAATGTGAATATAACACTACTAAACTGTACACTTGAAAATCATTAATGTGGGGCTGGGAATGTAGCTTAGTTTGGGCGTGCTTACTTGTCATGAATAAAGCCCTGGATTCTATCCTTAGCACACAAAAAAAAAAAAAAAAAGAAAAGAAAAGAAAAAAGAAAAAAAATGTTAACATGGTAAATGTGAAGGTAAATGTGAATTCATGAGTTCTTTTCCAAAATAAAAAATATCAGCAAGAAATGATCCATCCTTCCCTAGGATTATTGGGCACTGCATACACACACACACACACACACACACATGTTTATATGTATATGTATATAATATATGAAAAATATTTTGAAAGATATTTGGTTGTATCTACATTTTTATATGTTTACATATACATGCAGTGCACAATAATAAATATATGTCATATATACATATATTATTTAATTATAAATATCTTATATATTTTATATGTAAATGTCTGTGTACATTTTAAACATACTCATAAACATATGTATGTACACACACACACACACACACACAGTTGCTTTTTTCTCCCTGACAAGATACTACTTTTTTTTGTGCCACATGCTGTATCAATCCTTTTGCACATCATGTTATGACACAGCTTTCCTTCCATGTCTATTTATTACAGTTTGTAATAATGATGCTTACTATATCTTTACAGTTTTTAATATCATGGTATTTACCATGCTCTGTTTGCCATTCTTCTATTAATAGGCATGTTTATTGCAAAAGTGTTGCAATGAACAATTCTGTACAAACTTTCTTGTGGATGCTTTCCTTTGAGTGGAAATCTGCATCTGAGATATGACATAACATTTACATTTTTCTGCCACTTAAAAAATTAATACTGCCAAATTAGTCTCCATGGAGCTCAAGAATGTCTTTCTGGCAGAGCCTTGCCAATTGTGGATTATATCAATTTAAATGATTTATCTGAAAATTTTAAAATGTCGCTGACATCATTTTAATATATCATATTTTTATACTTCACCTTCCTTTGACTGTTAGTGAGATGAAAATCTTTTCCTGTGTTTAGTAGTTATATGTATTTTTATGAGTATTTCTTGCTTGTATCCTTATTCAACCTTTCTACTTTTATTTAGGTTATTGTTTTTCTGTTACTGATTTCAAAGAGCCCTTTCTCTAACTTTGTTTGGAAATAATCTCACTATAGAAATGCTTGTGACCTCAGATAATCAAATAGACTGGAGTTTGTTTGAAGTATATTTGTTACTACATTATAATTAGAGTTCTGTTTCCCACGTGCTTGACCACTGAGCAAAATCCCCAGCCCCCCCCTTTTTTTTTATGTTTTATTTTGAGCCTGAATTGCTTAGTGCCTTGCTTTTGCTGAGGCTGGATTTGAACTCATGATCCTCCTGCTTCAGCCTACTGAGTTGCTGGGATTACAGGCATGAACCACCACACCTGGCCCTGTTTCCCATATCTTGACAGAGTTTGTGTCTTGTGAACAGGGATGTTCTCTCAATAGCCCTTTAGCTTTCTCTCTTCGGTAGTAAAATGATTCCCCTTTTTCACTAACCCTTTCTAGTATATCATTTTATCATTTATTGGGCTTTTCTTCTTGTATATTTTTTACTTCTGTACTTTCCTCCAGACTCTCCAAAAGCATTCACTTGATTTCTGTAGTATTTTTTGACTCCATAATCCTTTTAAACTAATATTTTATTTTATTTAATACTCAGAAGATAATTTAATTTCCACATCCTCTAATATATCATTTCGTGTTCTTAGGCCCATTGTACATTTTCTTTCCCTTGTGGATTGTTGAATATGCTCAGTAATTGGGTTATTGTGTGTGTCTATTGGACAAAATACATCAGTCATAAAAGCAGTGGACTCATGGTCATCTTATAGTTTCTCTAAGTTGCTAGGCAGCCTACACTAGCAAAGGCTTTCAAAGGGTCAAGTGAGGATGGCTAGGGGCACTGAGCCTCTTAGAAACCAAGAAATGAAATTGCTTTCAAGGAATTACATGTGATGCATGAGTTGTATATATATCACATATATCACATAGATACAATATAGCTACATGAAAAATATGCTTAAGTATAAAAGTATTTTCCCTGAATAAAAGAAAAAGAAAAACTTATGTGAACCTTTATGTAGGCTATTAGCCCAACAGAGTGAAGGTTCAGCCTATGTGGACTGAAGAATATGCTGGTATGTGTGGCTCTGTGTTGCTTTTCAGGCAGCAGTAAATCATCTGCACTGTGTCATAAGCAGCAAAGGTAGTGAAATCACTCAATGAAAACCATTTGTGCAGCATTAATATTTGTAAAAGAGTTTGGGCCCATGGATCAATAGATTAATAACTCTTTATTGCAATCTGTAATCAGATAGCATGCTTTTTAATTATTCTTTTTATCCACTTGAACCTATCAAATTCACTCTCTAACCCATAAGGAACCTCCTGGAATTGACTCAGAATTTGAACATCACATTTCCATATACGTTAGCATAATTCATTTAAGCACTTTAAGTGGAATCATTTCAGCCAATTTCATTTGCAAATTTGGCACTAAACATAGAGTATAGAAGAAGATTGATATAAAAGTGTGAAATGGGAGAATCTTTGAATAGTTTATGGGAGGTTATGAAATATAGAAATGTCAGAATTATCTAGTTGAGAGTATTCTTGGCAACAAAATGCCCACAACCCTCATGTTACCATTTGGCAAAAAATATCATTAGCAGTATTAGTATTTCATTCGCAATATTGCATGTAAACTAGTCCTTCCTTGTAATATTGAATAAAAGTGACTTTAGATATCTATACCATGATTTTTATGTCAGTATAAATATGTTCAATAATACTAGCTATCAAAAAAGTGTTAATAATTGCATAAGTCACCATGATTTAATCACTGTGATTACTTTTTCTAATATTTTTGCAGCGATAATCATGGTACTATTGTAGGATACATAAAAAGGCTGTCTGCATCCTAAATCAAGGATTATGACTACAGACGATTGAGTCACAGTAGTCAAACATAAAGGAAAGCTTTCTGTACCTGGTATATTTGGCATCATTTTTACATATCAATGAGAACACTTCTAGTCATACAAATGACACTACAGTACCACAAGTTCTCAAACCACAACTTGAACTTATACTAAGTTGTTGATGACAATTGAGGAGTTAACTATTTTAATATTTTCTAATTCTTGGGCAACTGGTAACCCACACACAACATCTGTTTGTTAATCAGAAGATTTGAGTAATGAGTCTTAGTTTTATGACCACACTGGATAGTTGAAAAAAAATTCCACTAAAATTTCAACAGCTGTATTATAAAACTTGTTTTATTGTAATTCAGTAGTTAACATTATCCCATAAACATTGGTTTCCACATATTTTTGTGGTAAGAATTTTAAAAAAGTAACAATAATCCCACTATCATGTATAATTATAACATACCAATAAAAAGTATTTTTTTAAAAGGAAACAGCAGGGCTGGGGGCTGTAGCTCAGTGGTGGAGCACTTGCCTAGCACATGTGAGGCACTGGGTTTGATCCTCAGCACCACATAAAGATAAATAAATAAAATGAAGATAGTGTATCCATCTACAAATAAAAAAATTTTTAAGGTAGTATTAAATTACAGATCTTTCATTAAACATTGAGTTTTCTTATGGTCAATGAATTGTTTTAAAACTTTTGTATTTTTCTAAAGGACCCAGCACAGAGCACGTAATTTAAACCCATGTGACTTGTGGGGGTATGGTGAATTTGTGGAAGAAATTGATCAAAATAGGGCATATGATTATAGATTGCCACAAAACTAGTGTTTTTGTTTTCCCTTTGTTTAGAGACTATAAATAAATAAATTATACATTTGAATAGATTATCCCTTGTTTTTCCATATTAGCAAATGTAAGTATTCCTATTGAAACAAAATAATAACAAGAAACAAGATTAATTATAACTTTGCTTACAACTTTCTTCCTAAACATTTTTTTTTTCCTTTTATGGCATTAAGTAACAGTGTAATTAATCTGTAAGGACTTCCAGGGACCTCTGCCTTATTTTTATCAACTTCTTTTGTTAGGTGCTTAGAAACCTACCATTGGGTCAGGAGTGGAAGAGGAATTTCTGGATGAGGATGGAAGAAGTGGTTTAGTAATGATGTGTATAAGAGGACAGAGAAGTTTTCAAGCACTAAACTGAAATGTCATGGATATCCTGTTATCAGCCTTTAATGCCTGAACAACCATTTTCAAAGTCCTAATGTACCTGACTGCAGGAAGCTAGTTCTTTACTAGGCTTCTTTTTCTATGTATTTCTGGGAGTCTCAAGGAAATCTTGCATTCATCAATCCTGAAGACGAGGCTGCTTTTCTTCTGGGGATTGCCTCTTTTTGCTCAAATGCAGCTTCCCTCCTTCAGGGTACCATTTCTCCTTTTGTACTGCTGTTTCTCCAAGTGTGGGCAGAGCTGCCCTGTGTCTCTCTTGGACTAGCCTAGTTCAGTCTCCACTGCCTGAAAGTGCTTACTGAAATGCCAGACACAGGCACAAATGACTACAACTCCATTTTATGTGTAAATATTCTCAGCCTCCACAAGACCAGCCTCCTCACTAGGTCCCTTGATGAGCACTCATTCATTGCTTGGACTTCTACTGTGTTTTATTGCCCAGTTTATTGTCTCCATAAATGTATCTCTAATCGGGTCACTCCCCCAAAAGTTTATGTGCATCTACCCCTCTCCCCCGACCCATTGTTCATAATGTCCTGAAGCCACTAAAGAAAACAAGTTCATACCTCTTCTCCTTCTTGCCCAGCTATACCCCAGTGAATCTTTAAGTTGAATAAAATTAAATAAGATAAAGGTGAATAGATGCAAGTTCATGAAGAAAGAAAAAAAACTTTAAAAAATACATTCTTTTCAAAATGGGTACCTCCTAGCAGTTAAAATACTTCTAAAAATGCTATTACATTTTTTCCCATCCCAAAGGAGCATCTTTTCATTCAAATATTTTAAAATATAACCTGTAGAAAATAAGAAAATCTGATTTCTTAGAAAAACTCTATATCCTGTGCTCCTCATTTCCCCATCCATTTGTACCTATCTCGTATGGTTACCAAAGTTGGAGCCCATTCATTGCTAGAAAATCATATTTCATGTGTAGAGAGTACATAAGTGGAAAAGGATGAGGTGATTATTTTAATTATTATGCATATATGATTATTTGTTAAGCAGAAACTTTGTGTGTGATATCACTTTGTAAATTCTCCATTATAATATAAATTACCTTGAGGATGCGATATAGTGATATGAGTAACTGAGAGCTAATTATATATTTCTTGTAATTCTGTAGTAATTCAATTCTGTTATCATTAGGTTACTATTAATCTATCAGCCCATGTCTGATACTGTGGAAAATACAAGGGAATTTATAAGAAAAGTTTTCGTTTTTTAGGATCCTTAATTGGTGAAAATTAGTGCATGGAAATTTGAAGTGATTTGTAAGCAATATAAACAAAATGATACAAAGATAATTTTAGCATAAAATATCATAAGAACTCAAACTTTAGTTATGGAATCAATTAGCTTATTAAGACATAGGAATTGATGAATAAATAGTGAAATTCAATGGCAGTAGAATATTCCTGAAATATGAAGACACACACATATCATACTTTCTAATATATATGTGTATCTTATATTTCTTAAATATATATTTAAAGGGTATAAAACAATGGAGCTCACTTTGAAAATTATTAAGAAGCTGCTGGTGGGAAGTTTTGTTCAGCTATAACAGAGGTAGCATTGGATGTAGGACATGGAAGCAGAGATATTTGTTTAAGAGATACCTATGAGAAGTCCCACTCTAGGTGATAAGGCTAGTGTGATATAACATACAGTAAGCAACTTACAGGGAGAGTGAAATTCTTGCACAACAAAATAACAATGTAAGACTTCACATGCCAAGTATGTCAAATTTTGACACATATTTACCATGCAAGATGGTGAGAAAGTTCTTTTGACAAAATTGAACTTGAGTTGGACCTTTAAGGAAAATAAGGGGGGAAAGGGGAGGGATGGAAGAAATTATCAAGTTGGCTGTGTGTCTGAAGGTAATACACACTTTAGGAATTGTGCAGGTAGTGATGGGACATCAGTTTGGTAAGGCAGGTAAATAATCTAAGATTTGGTTTTATTGCATGGAATGCTTATGGAAGTCTTTTAAATATAAGGATTACATGGAAATAGTTATTTTAGGTGGGTAAGGGTGAAGTTTGCATTCTACAGAAAGTAGGGACTAAAGGCAAGCAGAACATTTTCTGCATAATCATAATAATATGGGTGAGTTCTCCAATAGAATAGGGAAAGTAATGAGAAAATAAAACACGACAGTCTAAAAGATGTTATAAAAATTATATATATAAATTATATATAATTTATATATAAAAATTATATGGGCATAGTGGTGCATACCTATAGTCAGAATGACTTGGGAGGCTGAGGGAGGAGGACCTCAATTTTGAGGACAACCTCCATAACTTAGCAAGACTCTTTTTCAAAATAAAAAAGACAGAGCATATAGTTCAGAAGTAAAGTGTCCCTGGGTTCAATCCCCACCCTCCAATTAGCATCAGCAAATAGAAATGAGAAAAAATGAAAAAAAAGGAAAATCATTGTCTTTAAGCTGTGTAATTTTGAAATGATGTTTCATTGACAAAAATCAGTGTAGTCTGGTGCTGGTTGGAAGGGCTGGTGGTAACATGATTAACTTGGTTTGAGGTCCTCAATAGGTATCCAACTTGAAATGTTAATACTAGACTATTGGAAATGAAATTTTTGAAAGTACAAGGTCATTTTGAAATGGAATTTTAGAAATTAAATCACTTCAAATACAAGGACTTTGGGATCAAAAAGGCTGTATTATTTGTCTGAGGTAGTGGCCAGAAATATGAAGAGAATATAAATCCATAGGAGTTTGAGTTCTGCAAAAGAGCAGGTCTCTGGGGGAAAGAACTTTGTGTTATGTTGTGATTTGGGTTCCTCATTGTTAGCAAGCAAGATTAATTATTCTCTGAAGTCAGAGATTAAGAATAAATTTTTTCAAACTGCTTTCAAATGCAATTCATATTTGATCCTCTATTTTGTCATGAGTTTGGCAGAAGAATGTAATCTCCATGTTTGATTAGGAAAATTAGACTTTTGATAGTCTTTGAACAAGACTAGAGCAGGGGAATTTTAGGGCTGAAGAAGTCAGAGGGGCGAGGCTTGGATACAGGTGATCATCAAGTGTGACTGGAAACCAGGAAGGCAAACGAGAAACCTTCCTCTCTCCCAGTCACTGCTATCACACTCTCACTCCTGTCTAAAGCACCATTAATAGCTCAGCATTCTGATGTTTCCTCTGAAGTCACACATAGCACCTTATTTGTATTCTCTTCTCGGCATCTAACAGCCTTTGGTGCGCGGTCAGTAAATTAGTGAATGCTCACTATCTACAAAGTACGATTCCAGGAAAACCAAAGAACAAGAAGGGTATCACAGAAAATATGGTTCCTGAACTCAAGTAGTTTATGAACTCTCTAGATGACACTCCCTCCATTTAATGAGGAAGTCATATGTGGAGAATAAGGGAATGGTCATTTTGTAAAACCACCTTTTGGGAAGTTGAAAGAACAAATGTGGTTGTCTTAGCTGAGAATGCCCAGGGAGGATGGAGACTAAGGTTTGAGCAATGTTCCTGAATGACAGTGGTATGGGGAAGCAGGGAGACACCTAGGGACATCGTTAACCAGCCCAGTCAGCCCAATGGACAGTATTTGACAATCTTTGAAGAAAACTGGACGGGTTGAAGTAACAGTGTCAAATAGAAAGAAGATGCTGAGAACCTGGAATGTGGGCATGTCAGACTGTCAGCATGAGGTTGTGTGTGTGACTTCATATGCCTGTAGTTTGAACAGATGCAGTTGAACAGATAGGGCTGCATTTGGATATCAAAGGATGGGAGAAGAAGCAATTTCAAAGGCACTAATTCTTCTCTAATGACAGTAAGCTGAATCCAGGAATGGTTATAGGAATGAGCAAGTAGGGCCAAATCCTTTTAAGAAATAGAGGGTTATCCTTATTCCAGGTTTTTTGTTGATATTATTATCTTTAAAGGTACAAAGGGGAAAAGCTAGACAAGTCAAACAGGAAACATGCTGCGTTTATGAGGGTAGTCAGTGAAAGGTCCCTCCGGGAGGAGGTAGAGTGGGACGGGGTGTCTGTGAAGTTTTGACTCAGCTGAGCAGAAAGGAGTTGACATTTGAGAGAAGAACACTGATTGAAGTGGAGGCAGTATTAGGAATGAGCTCACACAGATTAGATGGTCTATCTGGATTTTTCCTGGAGATTTAGAAAGTAAGAGCCCCTGCTGAGAATGAGGTTGGTGTACACCTGAAAGAAAGGTCAGTTTAGAACAGCCACACTATGGGGGGTGATCAATAAAAGATGAATAAAGATGATGGCAGTGCAAAGGGAGCCAGAGCTCAACCTATGGGACGGAATATTCGGTATTAGAAGGAAGGAGGAATGAAGCTACAAAGCTGGAGGTTTGGGGGTAGGGGTATTTATGATAGAAGAGAGAAGGGGAGGAACAGAATGCTTTGGTTACCAGAAAGTGGAGCAGTGTCAGACATAGACAAAACATTTCCTTAAGAATTTACTCGGGGCATTTGCTTTGTAACATTTTACCCAAGACTTCAAATTTTCTGATAAATGGTGTTTTGTTGTTTTGTGTCAACCTTCTGAAGTAGACATAGACATGGTCCATTTAGCTAACGTTACACTAAAGTACTATTTTTTTTTTCTTTTTCAAAAATAAGCATCTCTAAGGAACATAATTCTCAGGTAATGTAAAAATCCCTCTGCCTTTTTTCTAGGCTCTGTTGGAAAGAGCTTTTAGAAAACACTGATATATGTGTTTCTCTAAGCCTGGAGTTCCGATTAATGGGCATGTTGGCATGTTTCCGCTTCCTTCACCTGCTGGCTAACAGCCCTGGGAAATCTCTTCAGGTCAAATTAAGGGTAGAGGACAGAGTACAATGCCCCAGGAGACGGCTGTATATAACTCCCATTTAAATGCCACCAATGAAAAAATTGCTTTGGTTTAATTTAAAGCATTTGGTTAAGGAGAGAGAGTTACTTTATAATCGAATAACACTGCTTCCTTCCTATCTACCCCATGGGTATGAGAGTTAAGAACTAAAACAATTTAATAAGATAATATTTCAAGTGCATACAGTATTTCCCTTTCCATACACAGAGTACTTCAAATCCGAGGGGAATTTTGAATGCAGAGGCAGTAGATGAAGCTAGGCTTATGGAAGAAAGTGGTTGCCTAAATGCAAGCACAAAGAAGCAAATAAAAGCAGAGGCTCCTTGTTTTCACAATCAGTTTGATAGAATGGCAATGGATTACTTTCCCCTTCGGCAGGTGCTCATGACATGGCAGGGAATATTCAATACCAAAGAAAAATTACTGTAGAGATATAGGGCTTCCTTCACCAATCAGAGACCAGATGGGAGCTTGGGGCTGTTTTGTTTATCACATGGCCTCTAATGTTGGAGGAATTTGCCTTAAGAGATACTGTTCAATTCCAAAACCTTTGGTATTCTGCTAGTTGCAGATATACTGTTTCTGCACAGAACACAGTTTTGTATTTCTGGGGTGATTAAAATTGTTCAGGTACAGTGTTCTTCCAGGTGTGATAATGGACATTTAGTCATATAACATGTGTCACCCATTTGTGAAATATGCACCTTTCAGCCAAGTTTGCAGTGTTCCCAGCTCCATTTATTATGTCTGTGACACTCTTTCATCTCCTGGAATGACTGTCTCACATCTCTCTTCTCACACTGCACACTCTTTTCCATACTCCTGATTCCTATTGTTTTGAGAAGTCAGAAACTATTTGTCGATAATTACTTCATCTTCCTTCCAATTTGGTTACACTTTTGCTATTCACTGTTTTTGATCTTTTCTACCTCGGAAATGCTCTCAACCTTGTACTGAGCATAACCCTTTTTGTCCAGGACTCTATCCTAAACGTAAGATGCTGTTTTTCTGCCTGCTCAGATGTGTTCCACCTTCCATTACTGTGTTCTGCTCACCACCTAATGCCACCCTCGATTTTATGGAAATTATGTATCTGCCAGCATTTTATTTTATATTTTTTTTAATTTATTTTTTGGTACTGGGATTGAATCCACGGACACTTTACCACTGAGTCGTATCACCACCCTTTTTATTTTTTGAGACAAGTTCTTGCTAAGTTGCTGAGGTGGGCCTCAATCTTCGATTCTTCAGCCTTAGCTTCCCAAGTCATTGAGATTACAGGCATATGATACCACTCCCTTCTCTGTCAGAATTTTAGAAAAGAGACTGGTTTCATTTTGAGACACTATCGCTTTTTGCTAAGCAGAACCTCTGAAGTCAGTGCCTCAATCTTGGAGGCTATCTATTCTTCACCTCATTGGTTCAACTAATTTTTAGTTTCATTCTCTACCAGACCATTAATTTGAAAATAAAATGCCTTTAACTTCTGTACTTGTTACTTTGGCCAACTTATCTCCCAGAGATTTTAATCATACACAGTTTCATTTCTACAGTTCTAGGCCTCTTCATTTCCTCACTTTGCCCTGACATTTCCTTCTCATTCTGTTAGAGCTATTTTCCTGAAAACCCTGAAGATATTTGAGACTTTCTGATTGTGATAAGCAAAACAGAAAAAATAAAAGATTTTTTTAAAAGTCTTCCATCAATCTTGCTTTCCTCCCATAAAATAACACTCTCTCTCTCTCTCATTATCTCCTGGAAGTCTATAGAGTCACTACCAGTGTCTCATTTCCTTGCAGTTCAGCTTCCACAATTAAGTTACTGAAACTGTTTTCTAGTGTTATCATTGACTTCTAAAGTTACAGATTTTAGTATCTGTTCACAATATTTATATTTCTTGTTGCTTGTTTCTTCTTGAAGTTTGGTAACTCCTTGTTTCAGCCTCTTTCCTTTTGGAAAGTGTGTCCATTTTCTGTCACTAATGGGAAGCACCATGGTAAAAGTATGAACTTTGCAGTCTTGCAAACCTGCCTTGTGGTCCTGGCCTCTACTAGTGTGTGAATGTAGGGTACCAGTCTAATTCCTGGAATTAAATTTAATTCTTGGGATTACAGGCATGTGGCACCACTCCCTGTGGGAGATAAATGGTCCTCCTAGATTTTGTATTAAGATTATACATCTTGGACACTGACACTTGGCCAGCTCTTGATTACATATGAAGAGCTCAGTAAGCAGTTGCTGCTTTGCAAGTTCCAGATATCAACAACACCACTCTCACCTTCGTCATCACCATCACTGTCTCCACCATCATCCCACCTTCCTCATCCTGCCATTGCTACTATCACCATAATCCTCAAAATCACCAGCATCATCAACATCAACTTATTTAGTGGATCATCAAATCTCTATCTTGTCCTGATTTTACTGTTTTCTCTTGCTGTACCTCATCTACTTCCATAATAGAAACCAAAGTGGAATAAACACAGTATTAAAAGTAGCTTCATTGTGGCCCCTCTTTGTAAAACACTTCTAGTTGTGACCCATTGCCTCCTAATATATCACACATGTCATCTGTGATGCTTATCTTCTAATATATTCCTCCATTCATCCCATGGTTAAGCCATGGAAAATCTCATACTTTCAATCTCTTCAACTCAGTTATTTGCCTGTGCAGGAGAGTGTCCTCTACACCTACAGTCCAACAGAATTATTAACTCCTTGAAGTCACTTTTACAAACTTCTGTTGAAAATGAATAATTACATATTTCTCCCAGTGTGTTCATACAGCTCTTTTCCTTTCTCTTTCTTCCTATTTTTTTGTTTTGTTTTGTTTTGTTTTGTGATGCTGGGGATGGCCTTGCAGGAGCCAGCAAGCACACTATCACTGAGCTCAAGATCAGCCCTTCATTCAGTACTCTGACACGGTGTTCTGCTTTGTAGTCTAGCAAGTTGCTTATATATCTGTTTGACCACCCTTTTCACAGTTGTAAAAAGTGCTTTAAAATAAGTACATTGTTTCATTCATTTTTAATTGCAGTGGTATGGTATCTAAAAGATGATCTCTGCATGCAAACATAATTGCAAGGGCAGTTAAATATAACAAGTTCCCAGAATATGAGACTCTGGGCCATGAACTCCTGTGGACTTAAAATGCCTTGAAAGATCTTCCCATCAAAAGAGTTTACCCAAAAAGAAGAAAACAAACAAACAAACAAACAAAAACACAAAAAAGAGTTAGTTTACCCATGATAAATTATTACAAAATGAGTAATTTGCCTTGATAATTTCTTAACCTGTTGAGAAAATTTAGGTACTGAATTATAGAAGATATAGATTGATAATGGTTTGTGACCAGACTATTTATTAAAATATAGAGTACAAAAATAGGTCTTTGCAGCCAATAAAAATCACTTATTTTTTCATATATTTGAGGCAAATAAAAATATAATTAATATATTATAAAATATTCAAGTTCATTTGCTGTTTTCAATCTAAAACATTTACATGTACTTGTAAACTTTAAAAATTATTTTTTCAATTCTTAAAAGATAATTCACAAATGATTAAAATATGGGCTTCTCATTAACTGTGTATCTTTTCCAATCCTTTTGCTTCAGTTGATTATGTTAATTTCAGTCCCATACTCTTTTTATTTTTAATGTAAACTCATGTGTGCAAACTTAGGTCATGCTTTTTTTGTTTTTATTCTAGAACTGCTCTCACATTTGACATGGCCTAATTTTATGTAAAATGGTAATTATGAAGTCTTCATATCAAATTGATTCTTCTGTGCCCAAGATATTTTGAGAAAAGTATTTCCTTATTGTGAATTTTCACTAAAGTAGAACTTAAATACAGAATATTTCTTGTGTTAGTAAAAATCTTCCCAATGTATAAAAGGGAACTTCTCTTGCCAGAAAAAGCAATGAAACTAGGTCAATCAAGAAGCATAAAATTAGGGCTATAGTTCAAGAAAATGAATGTTAATAGCACAAATTATTTAATTAACACTACCATATATTATAAAATTTGACTTAAGAAAATCTCTCAGATTTTTATTCATTAACCAAAAATAATCTTCATTGTTTGAAATTATTTATTTTGAGTTCAGTTCAAGTACTATACTATACTATTGGTATCATTTTAGTGAATTATCCTTAGCTTTGAAAATTATATTTAATTACATAATTTGCTAATTAGGCTCATTATTTTCTATTTTATCTTTATTTAAAGCATAAGAAATAAGCAGAAGCAAGCAATTCAGCATATGTGAGCGCTGTACAACTATATGTTGCTTAGCATTATATAATAAAAATTACTTATTAGGACTGGGGTTGTGGCTCAGGACCACATTGAGTGCTTGCCTAGCATGCATGAAGTATTGGGTTTGATCACCAGAACTGAGGGGGAAAATCTACTTACTAATTTCAAATGATACTAGCTCCTGTGCCATCAAAAGTAAGGAAACAACTTAGTATTTAAGTTGTTTCTGAGAATGGCAGTTACACACACACACACACACACACACACACACACACGTTTTTGTGCCTCAAGGACATTTCTCCCTGAGGAGTGGCTGTCATATGCTTCAGTAATGGAGATTAAATTCCTAGTAGTTAGTTGGATAGATCTTTTCCTAACAGAGAAGCTAAAATTCATTAAAAACTAATTAGAAATTTATAGAAGGTAAATTTTCCACGTTAAGCCTTATTAAAGTGAGATAAGTAATTCATAAAGTATCAAAGGATTGCTCTGGACAAAACCAAATAAAATGAACTTCCAAGTATTGTTTCCTAATAGATTACAGAGGCTATAAAAGCAAGTCTAGGCAAAGACTCAGGTCCAACTCATCTTGCTTTGAGTCAGAGGAAAACAACATAATGTCCACACAACTCTATTAAATAGTGGCTCCTGGCAAAGAATCTGTGAAGTAGCAGCTGTCCATGCAGGTGGACCGCCTCCCTTTTAGTATTCGAGCTAGAGAAAATCATGCCATTTGCCAGGATAAATTTACCCTCAGCAAAATGTAAGCGGGTATAAATTTTAGCTAGATTCAATGTCCAATTACTGAGCCTACCACAGGACACTCTAATAGCAGCATGTCCAGTTCTCTGAATAAATTTGTCAGCTGCATTCAACGTGCAATTTAGATATATGGCATATATTGAAAACCAAAGAAAATATTCAAATACTATAATTTTTCTTTCTGCTAAACTTATAATTTCTAGAAAATATTAGCATAATTTTAAATCTTGCCTTCTAACTAAATACCTTGGGTTATTTCCATGCTGGAAAAATTAAGTTGATTCTATTGATATCCTTTCCTGTTACTTCCTACAGTGGGTGTCCTCAGTTCTCCTTGATGGTCCTCATAAACAGGACAGGTGCTGGTGGCAGTATCATTCCTGCAGTCCCAGTTCAGTTCACCCATTCTGTTAAGTCAATGAATTTCAGTGAGAGGCAGCACAGAGAGAGGGAGAAGTAAGAGGTAGGTTGTACCCTATGCATTCTCCAACAAGCATGCTCGATTTAGGTATTTATTTAATGCCCTACACCTCTTTATTTGGGTCCCTGTCTTAACTCTGCCTGGGTTTTGATATATCTTAATACCTTGTAGTTAGCCTTTAGCATGCCTGGTATATCCCTTGCTGATACAATGGGCCTAAATTTGGCTTGTGCATCTGCTGACTTTTCTTATTAAATGTGCTAGTGTAGCATAGGTTGTACTCTGTTGTCCTCTGCAGACTTGATTAACACCTGGGTGATACTTACTTGCTTCCCTTCAACAGGGACACTGCATATTATGCTACTGTATTCCAAATTATGCAAGAGTCAATAATTTATTTTCAGTTTGATCATACAGGCTGTAGTTGGTGTTAAATTGGCCTGTTTTCTCATAATTTTTCTTTCCTTGTTTGTTGATTTTTACACACATCCGTGTGTGTGTGTGTGTGTGTGTGCATATGTGTGTGTGTATACACCTATGTACTTAAATACTAGGGATTGAACCTAGTGTCACCATACCAGTGAGCTATTTTTTCATTCCTTTTTATTTTTTAAATTTTTTTTTTTTAAATTTGAGACAAGATATCTCTAAGTTGCTGAGACTGGCCTTGAATTTGTGATCCTCCTGCCTCAGGTTTCCGAGTTACTGGGATTTGCCAGCATGCATCACTGTGCATAGCTGATTTTATTTATTACAAATAAATTGGCATGAACATTTACATGTGTCTATACTTTTGTACTGAAGGATTTTGTAGAATTTCTGAGTGGTAGAGATGAGCATTTTAAATGTTACCTAGGTGTTATGACAGGTGATAGCAGGTATTTACATCTTATTCTGACTTCAAAGGTAATTTCATCTGAAGATTGACCATTAACGATGATCTCACTTTAGATTCATTTGTTTTGAGAAAGGTTCCAATATTCTTTATCTGAGGAAAGTTTTCCAGCTTTTCATAAGTAATATTTTTAGATATGAGTAGTTTTTGGACTACATCAAAATTTTGTGCACAGTTTTTCTTTCATATAATTTCGACAGTCCCTATTTAATGTTCTTGCAAAAACTCTCCTGGTTTTGTTAGATGATATTCTGGAGCAAGTACAGATAGAACATGTCAGAAGTTTGAAGAAAATCAAGACTTAGTAAAAAAAAAAAAAAAAGAAAGAAAGAATATACTGACCATGAGGAACTAGCACAGGATGCAAATTGAGCAGAACTTTTATTCAAAGTGCAGATGAAAAAAATACAGAAGTATAATGAGTCCTCTGAAGGGTATATAAACAACTTGTAACTGGAGGATCAAAATCCATCCAAGAAAAAACTAATAGAAAGTGGATAAAACTGTCAGCTTTGGCAAGGGGTCAATAGGAGACATCATTCTGCTGAGGCTGATTCTAAAGTAATCATGTGGTTGCAATACCAGAATTGAAAATGAAGATGAGGTTACTAATAGAAGCCAAAACCAGAAGACTTAGAAATATAAATATTGCTGCACAATTTCTCAGTGACGATGAAAATATGGAGCAAGATGATAGATATGGGACCCTTTAAAATTATACTCCATGTAAGAACAATAACAACAACAACAAAACAGGTTTTTCAAATTACTCCCAGTGAATTAGTATTGAATTTATTAATTTAAGCCAATTAGCATGTTGAACTCTTTCAATATATTGCATAGTATCATTTGAGGCCTCATTTATGACCTTTAATAAAAATGATAAAAATGTATAATTTCACCTGCAAAATTTTGACCACATTTTGGTAAAGTATTTTACATTATACTTTATAAATTTTACTCCCTAACAGTTTTTCTACATATTTGATTACTGCCAATATAGAGGAATGTTGTCAAATTTAGCATGTTGATCTTATATCCAGCTACTTTTTAAGCTGTCTTAAGAATTCTGGAAGTTTTTTTTCTGTAGATTCTTTGGCTTCTCATGAAGACCATTAATGTCTGTTTTCTGAAAAATGTATTAACTTTTATTTTTTGACTCAGATACTTCTATATTTTCTTTATTTTAAATATATTTTTGCCTTGTTTCAGCTTCTAACAGATATTTATACATGAACTCTTATAAAAGTATACCAAATAAGGATGATATTTGCTTTAGATTTGTTGTATTTTTGAAAAAGGGAAACTATTTTTAAGAGGTTAAGGAAATTGATTTCTATTCCTGATTTTTAAAAATAATTTTCTAGGCATGAAAAGGCACTGAAGCTATTCAGTTTTATATAAACATATAAAATATGTTTTATATATCTGTTAATACTGATCAGTTTTTGTCCTTTATGTGATGAAATTACTGTGGTAGATATTCTAATTTTGGAACATCATTAAAAAACTCCTTCTTGTCTGTGATTTATATTTTTTAACTGAAATAGAGTTAATTTTGTTCCATAGTTAATAGGGTGCTATCACTATTCCTGCAAGATTCTTGTCTTACTTAATTCATCTTCATTTATGTTTGCAGGCTTATGATTTTCTTTCCATATGACACCTAAGATCAAGGTTATAGTAATTTCATAAAATTGGGTTCCTCTGCTTTTTATCATATAGTATTAAGCAGTGTATATAAGATATATTTATTTCATGAAGTTATAAAAAAAATTCCCTGCAAAAGATCTGGAAGTTGGTAATGATTTTATACTTTGGTCAATTTTGGTAATTTTTATATTTCTATGTATTTGCCTATTTATGGGGAAATATTTAATTTATATTTTAAAATCACAAATTTTACAAATAGTTGTACTTATATTTTTCATATTATGTGTAGTTGTATTTATGTTTTCTTTGCACTTTCCAAAATTTTTCAATTTCTTTTCTTTTGTTGTTATTTTAATTGACAGATAAAATTGTATCTGTTTATTTATCATGTACAACTTAGTACATATCCATTGTGGAATGATCAAATCTTGTTAATTAACATATGTGTTACTTCTCATATTTATCATTTTTGTGGTGAAAACACATTCCATACACTCTCCCAGATTTTCAAGTTACAGTATATGATTATTGACTATAGTTACCGTGATGTACAATAGATCTTTTTAACTTGCTACTCTTAACTGAAATTTTGTTTCCTTTGACCAATGTCTCCTCAGTAACCCTCCCACAATCACCTCAGACCCAGGTAAGCACCATTCTCCTCTGCAGTTCAATGAGAAATATTTAAAAATTTTTCATATTAGTGAAATCATTGTATTTGTATTTCTGCACATGGTTTTAATTTAATAACATCATACCTTCCTGGTTTATGCATCTTCTCACAAAGAACAGGATTCCTTTTTGTCTAGTGGCTGAGTATTATTCCTTTGTGTGTATGAACCATTTCATTATCCACTCGTCTATTGATGGATCCTTAGGTTGATTCCTTATCTTGGCTATTGTAAATAGTGCTTCAATGAACATGGAAGACCAGATGTCTCTGAGACATACTGATTTCATTCCTTTGGGATATACACCCAAAAGGTATTACTGAATATGTGGTATTTCTAATTTTAATTTTTTGACAAGCCTCCATACTGTTTTCTATAATGGCTTTACTAATTAAAATTTTCACTAACAGTATACAAGTGTTTCTTTTTCTCCATAGCCTCACCAACACTATTATCTTTTGTTTTCTTGACAGTAGGTATTCTAACATACATAAGATGATATTGTGATTTTATTTTGCATTTTTTCATGCACACATTGGCCATTTATTTGTCATTTCTTGATAAATGTCTATCCATACCCTTAGCTTATTTTTTTAAATTTCATTATTTGTTTTCTTGCTCTTAAGTTCTCTCTGTATTTTGGATATTAACTCCTTATCAGATGTATTGTTTACAGGTATTTTCTTCAATTATGTAGGTTTTCTCTTCACTCTATTGACTGCTTCCTTTGCTGTGCAGAAGCTTTATGGTTTTACTTAATCTCTTTTGTCTAATTTTGCTTCTGTTGCCTATGCTTTGGTGTCATAGGAAATTGTTTTTGTTGATCCTTTTCTTGTGGTTTTTGTTGTTAGTTTCTATTTCATTTGTTTGTTTATCTATTTCCCTTACATTACTTGTGTTTATTGTTCTTCATTTTTAACTCATTCTACTGTGAGCTATGATTATTAATTTTTCATGTTTTTCCAGTATATGACATTTTAGCTAGAATCCTTTACTAGTTGCTTCATATGTAGTATAGACTTTTTAAAGGACTGCTATTTTTATAGAGATTATGGCAATTTATATATGTAATAAATCAATGTATGAAAGTGATTTTGGGTACCACATCATTTCTGTATCTGGAATTATGGGTCTTACAGACAATTTGCAATTTGATGGACAAAAACTAATTCATCTTGTTTAATATGTTTGTCAAGTCTTCTCATACAAAGTTATTTTGAATAGAATTTTGGATTTACTTGATTTGTTTTCTTGATTGCTCTCATATACAGTTTCTTTAAAGAGTATTATTAACAAGTGCACTAAATGATCCCAATTGGTAGACATTTTAAAAACCATTTTAAATGGGCTGGCAATGTAGCTCAGTGGTAGAATGCTTGCCTAAGCACTCAAGAGGCCCAGGTTCAATTCCAGCACTGGAAAAAAATAAATAAATAAATAAACTTTTATTACATATCGTCCAACCATTTCCATATATATCCATAAAAATATATCTGTATGGAAAAATTTTTAGCTGATTTGTGCTGCAGATACATAGTATCTGTTCATGGCAAAACCGCAAATCAACTAGTACATAGAGATGAATTTACAAAGATAGCTGGTAATGGGACAATAACCCATTTGTCATGTGCTGGATCTTAATCCATAATTCCCAAGAAAAGTTGTATCAAGATACTCTTACTTTGATTCTCATATATACTTTGACTACACATGGTAATCATTTCTCATGATTGATGAAGAAAATACTCTCTATATTTTCTACATAATACTATACTTCCTTTAAAATAAAGTCTCCTTTCAAAAGGCATTTCATTTCTACTTCCTTACTTGTTGGTTTCTAAAGGCCCAAATTACTTGCGTTATTGTCTACATACAATTGATAGGAAATAATCAGAGTATGCCATACCCATGTATATGTTTTATGAATTAGAATAAATAGCATTACAACCCTAATGTACTTCCAAAGTAAGAAGTTGCAATTTAAGAGATCCCCAGGGCAAGATAAGCATAAATGCTCTATGCGGAAGCAAGTCCAAAATAAGGGGGGGGGGGGGGGAAGAGTGAGGGGGTTTTCATCAAAATTGAAGGAAAATCAGTGGAGTAAAGGGGTTTGAGGGAGGAAGGATGGAATAAGTGAAGAACAGTGGAGTAAATCTGACCTAATATTTTTATGTATAATGTATGAACATACCATGGTGAATCTAACCTTTATGTATATCCACAAGGCACTAATTAAAATAACTATAACAAAAAGATTGGTACAGTAGAGAGAAAGGAAAATGAGGAGGGATGAGGAGAGAGAAAAGGGAAATAATAGGGACTGAATTAGAGCAAACTATATTCCATGCTTTTATAATTATGTCAAAATAAATCCTAATGCTATATATAACTAAATAAATCAGTTTCAAAAAGAAAGGATAAAGTATTCAATAATTCCATAAAAATTATTGTGTGATCATTTTATAAACACTCCTTGAGCATTATGAATTTTGTAATCCATGAGGACAGTGGTGTCCTAAACCAATCCCCCAGGATAACAATGGAAAACTACAAAACTGTATTTGTGCTTGAATGCAAAATTATTAAGGAAGAGATGTAACTTATCTATAAATGTACAAATTTGGAGACAATGAAAATAAATACCCTTCAACAAGGAAAACAAGTATAATATAATAGTGTGATATAAATCCCTACTGCAAAAAACAAAATAAATGGGTTACTTTAAATTCAAATTTTTGAATGTAGATATATTTTATTAAATATATAATATAATCATGACATATTACATGCATTAGTATAGGTGTTGACAATCAAGAAAAATGTAATGAAATTGGAGAAATAGTAAATACATCAGTCTCATCACGTAGCATAATATTATTGAACAAGGAGATCTGCATTAAAATTTTACTCACCATGTTTCATAATGTCTTTCGCAAACTAAAATTCATTTTTGTGGTTTCACACTGAAATTCTTTTTTTCAAGATATAGCTTAACTTATCCTATAATGATTTGTGAATTTAAAACTATTTTGTGCAAATTATCTTTGAGTTAAAGATGATAAAAAAGAGAGATTGTGCCCAGCACCATGGTGCATATCTATAATCTTAGCTACTTGGAGGACTGAGACAAAATTGCATTTCAAGTTTTAGGTCTGACTTCACAATTTAGTAAGACCTTGCCTGGAAATAAAAAATAAAAAGGGATGGGGTTATAGCTCAGTGGTAAAGCACCCCTGGATTCAATTCTCAGTACCACAAAAATTAATTAGTTAATTATCTAAACAGAGAGAGAGAGAGAGAGAGAGAGAGAGAGAGAGAGAGAGAGAGGTATTCATAAAAAGTCTTCATCTATATCAAATTTAAAAAGGAACATACAAAATAAACCTGCCATTTTTGTCCCCATTGGAATTTGAAGCCTTCGTATGTAAAGGAATAAAGTAAAATCATATAAAAATCATATAAAACATGGCATAAATATATATGGTATTTTAAAGACTGTTTTAACTATTACTGAAAATGATATAATACTTTTATGTTCTCCTGGCATGAATTGTATCCTATTACAGCATTATTCTTGAAAATATCAAATTGTCAGTGTTAAATATCGAATTTTTATGGCAACAAGTGGAATGGCACTTATCTAGGAAATGAAGTTCTGAGAAAAAGTTCCTTTGTTTTATTAAAACATTTAAAAAACTGTAGATGTCAATCAGGTGAGAACATATTTCTAAACCTCTTCTCTCACTCAAAGTTGAGGAAGTTGAGGATTTGTTACTGAGAGAATGTCCCCAATTTTTAATGACTTCCTTTTGAAATTAACAAAAACTAAAATTTAAAATATGGCATGGTATATGTGCATGCTTTCAGTATAGTATTTTGAATTACTCCAGCTGTATTCATTTTCATCTGACAAACACTGTCTTTTATTATCCTAATAGAATGAGAAAAAGAAATCTGCATACTTTGTTTTCTGATGTTTTATACACAAACCTCAGTAATTGGATTCTGAGACTCCATTCTCATTTTTATCCCAGGGCTTATTGATTATTTGGCCAGGGAGACAGGCACTCTGGAAGGAATATATTAAGGGAACAGCAGCACTGTCTGATAAGTGGTTGCCAGAACCACTGATGATGTAACTTCAGTAATGCACATCTCTGTCTCCAGATGTAATGTTGCAATATGCAGACCCTCTTCTCACTTTTCATGTTATCTCTTACCTTTTTGCCAATCATTAGCATCTGCAACCTAATAAATACAAAAAAAAATAAATAAATAAAAAATAAAAGGAAAGAAAGAACAGAAAAAGAAAAACAGAAGGAACTAAAACTTTATACAACTAAAACTTAATAGGAGATTTTTCTGGTTTTCATATGAATGACACCTATTAACTCCAAACCCACCAGTAATCTAAATGAAATAATTAATTTTCTCTCCATTCAGAGGATTTACCACTGAAATGGGCCAGTGACATATTTTCAAGGAAATTTTATACTTTGTTCTTTCTTTCACTCTGATGATGTCATTTTATCATAACTAGAAGAGTTATCAAATATCATACCAAATATTGCCAATCCATTAATTTTAAGAGGAAGCTAAAGCTCCAGAAAGTTGAGGTTCTAGGTGAAGGTAATTTTGATCCCAAGAATGAGTGTGGGACAGTGACTTCCTGAGGACACTGAGTCTCTCCCACTGTGACACACCTTGCTGTACATATCCTTGACCCTTTGCTTTGTGACATTAGGGGATTTGCTCCTTCATAATGCAGATAAGTGTATGAGTTTCTTATTAAGCACCAAAAAGTTAGTTACTGTCACTAAATTAATTCTTGGCATTGCTATGAATTTAGAAATATGGTATAGGCAAATGAACTGCATCTGACTGACCAGTACACAGTTTCACACTTAGTCTATGAACAGTAAGTCAGTAATCTTTCACTTGGATCACTAAAAGTACAGCCACAAGTGGATTGTAGTGAGTTATCTTAATACTTACTTTAAACTTTTGTGCATGAACTTATACTTTGATAGTAGAATGCTTCAATTTCCATATGTCAGATTTTAGTGACTAAAAAACAAAATAATTGCATTTAGAAAGTTTTTTTTTTTTTGGTTTGTCAA
The DNA here is from genome assembly GCF_902686455.1 of Sciurus vulgaris. Classification (NCBI taxonomy): domain Eukaryota; kingdom Metazoa; phylum Chordata; class Mammalia; order Rodentia; family Sciuridae; genus Sciurus; species Sciurus vulgaris. The sequence goes on along the minus strand of NC_136467.1, from coordinate 93,041,885 downwards.
AATTGAGTAATATAAAAACCAAGTAACTAATGTTTGCCCATACTTCAACTAGATTCTCCATTTATTGAACATTTCTAATGTGTCAGAAACTGTGCTGTATATAATACGGGACATATATAATATATATATGACATGTATTTATGCTCATATGGTTAAATTTTAATTGAAGAGATGTAATTCTATATAACTGATTGTATTTTAAAGTCTAATAAGAAAATAGCCATATTCATTTGTTCCTTCAATAAATACTTATTAAGTGTCTACTCTGAGTCATTCATACATTGTTGTAGGTAGTGAGAATACAATAGTGGATGAAACAAAGTCCCTGTGCTTATCAACTTTGTATTCTAACAAGGAGAAACAGACAAATAATAAACAATAATAAACAAGCAAGTTAATATCACATCATTTCATTTTTTCAAGTTTTTTTTTCAAGTGCTTTTTAGTTGTAGATGGACACAATACCTTTATTTTATTTATTTTTTTATGTGGTGCTGAGGATCAAACCCTGTGCCTTACACATTCTAGGCAAGAGCTCTTCCATTGAGCCATAGCCCTGGCCTGATATCATGTCATTTTACTAAGCCACAACTCTGGCCCAAAATCATCTCATTTCAAGTATGAAGAAAAAGACTGCAATATGAGTAGATGCAGGCTGGTGTGCCCAGGTTGTGCTGGGTTAGACAGGGAAGGAGTCTCTGATCATCTTGCCTCTGACTGGCAAAGGGAAGGAGAGGTTGCAATACGGGGAAAAATACAGAACTCGAAGGGAAAGTGGTTGTGCTCCAGGTACAGTTATGATTATACTGGATGGAATTTGCATGCTTGATAAGAAGGTGGCTTTCTGGGGAAAGGCAAAGACATTAACAGCTGTATTTATTGCCTGTTTCTATTTATAAGAAGAGGACTAGTGTGAGGAGAGTTGTGCTCTAAGAACAGAATATTGCTCCACCAAGCACTTTGTAGGAGGAATTGGAAGTAGTAAAGAATCTGAGGCAGGTGAATCAGTAAGGAATCTATAGTAATACCTTGAACAAGTGAGTAATGAAATTGTAATAGACAAGACTGATATGAAGCATTGCAGCAACAAAACTGAATAGCCTACAGAGGATGTGAAGGGAGATAGGTGGAAGACATAAAGGATGGGGGAACCAGAGGTGCTTCTGAAATTTAGCACATGGGTAAATGAAGAGATGGTGAAGCCATTTACAGAAATAAAGAAGATAGGTGGGTGAGTATGTTCTGGAATTGGGATAGGCAATTTCAGATTTGGATTTTTGAGGTACTGATAAGGCTCTTTGCTGGAGATATTCAGAAGTCTCATGCACCTGGGTTTGGATTTTTGGAAGACCATGTGAAATTCCAGATGCAGATTTGGGACTGAGTATGTTCAGCTTAAAAAAGCGATATCCAGGATATGTGATATTTAAAAATACAAATAACAAATTGCCATGGTAATCAACTCTTATAAATTTATATTCCATGAGTAACTTTAATAGAGTCAAGACATTTGAAGCTGAATAAAACTAATCTATGTCAGCAGTACAAGCAAAAACAATCCTATTCAAGTTACTGATAATAATTATTAACAGATACATAAATAGCTCTTAATACCTTGTAACAGAAGCACACAAAAATGTTTGCAAGCATTGTATGTCTCATATTTTTCAACGACAACCTGCGAGTTCATTATTACTAAATTTCTCATTCAACAGATCAGGAACTTGAGGCTTCTACAAACTAAGAAATTTTTCCCAAGTTGCCCAATTTGTGCGTGACTGAATTAGAACTAGAGTCGAACTCCTCTCACTATTGTGTATCAGAAATTATGAAGATTGTTTTTCTTGCATGGTACTTTCTTTTTCCTACCTCATGCTAGGCTCAGAGAATTGATATGTTCTTAAACACTCCCAAATATCTGTCCATAGAGACATCAGTGAAACTGACACGAACTTCTTGTAGTGCTGCTCAGTTCATAAATCTCCAGGGAAACCAAGGTTAATGCCCAACAAAGTAATTTATGTTCATTCATGCATTCTTTCTTTCCATGACCATTTATTGAACATTTGCTGAGGATTGGGCATGATGTTACACCTAGACTTTAAAAAATGAATGAGGTAGAAATTAATCCTTTCCCCATTTGCTTGCTACAGACAACAAAACAGACAGTTTTAAGTATGTGTAATAAGTTATGCCTGGGGAGTGCACTGTGCTAGAACTCAGGAATAACACATAGTCCAGATTTGGTGGGGCAGGGAAGACTTTCTATGGAAAGTGAGGTCTAAACTAAGAGCAGAGGTGAGACCTGGGCATAAGGGGGGTTCCTTAAGTGGGCAACAAGACATGAAGACCTTGGTGTGAGCCACAGAGAGGAAGAAAAGTTCAATGGAAAGCCAGAAGAGGGGTTCAGACTGGGAGAATGTAAGGCACCCAATGGGTAGTGTAAACTGAAAGAGCACATGGAAAAGATGGATTCATGTAAACTAAAAGATGGACTCATGTAAGCTGGGAAAAATGATGATATCCAAATTACACATAAGCTGTAAAATTACAAGTAAAGCACTATTTTTAAAGAAGACAGTGGTATGGAATACATTTCAGGGTTCTTTTAGAAACTTTTTAGTTTATAAAGTTTAGCTTTTAAAATTTTACTTTTATAAAAAATTACCTTGGGAGAATTTCTATATTCCTAAATGAATGAGGCTTTCCCATGATTTCTTATATTATTGTCTTTTAAGAAATATGTACTAATGCTGGGCATGGTATAGTAAACCTGTAATCCCAGCGGCTAGGAAGGCTGAGGCAGGAAGATTGTGAGTTAAAACCAGCCTCAGCAATTTGGAGAGGACCTAAGCAACTCAGCAAGATGCTGTTTCTAAATAAGTTATAAGAAAGGGCTGGGGATGTGGCTCAGTGGTTAAGTGCACCTGGAAAAGAGGGGGGGGGGAGGAAGGAAGGAAGGAAGGAAGGAAGGAAGGAAGGAAGGAAGGAAGGAAGGAAGGAAGGAAGGAAGGAAGGAGAAAGAAATTGGTACATTGGTGTTAAGGAAGGAACAAAAGTCATGTAGGGAGCAGGAACAGATTGGATCAAATAATGCTAACAATTCATTATGTATAATCTATTGCCTTTTTTAGATCAATAAAGCTGAATCTTTCACTTGACCTTTTTTCAGGAGATATGAAATCACTGGAATTCTTATTGTATTTTCTTAATAGTGGTATCCTCAGAGTTGTTCCAGGGTTGCATGAATTTAACTGCAAAATGAGACAAGGTTAATTTCTTCAATTTTATCTGTGTAGTTACATACATTTTCAAATACTTGTTAATCAAGGGATGAAGCTTTTGGGCATTAGGCCTGTGCTAACATATGACCTTTTTATATTTATTGCTGTTTTCTTTTTCCAAAGAAAAATGATATTTCAGTTGAGTAAAAGGTAATGCTTCTGTGACACATTTGTTTCTAAGAAATGTTTCTGAAAATGTGAAGAACATGGCCCTAAGTTGTTAACATGAAACATTGATTTTCATACTAATAGAATTTAAAACAGTAGCATTTTAATCAATAATTTTGTTTATCACAGAAGTAAACACATCTCTTTCTAAAGAGCAAAAACAAATGAAAACTGTTCATTCAACAAATATATTCTAGCCACTGAGTAGAATCCCACCTGTAAATGCCCCCTCATCCTGTAAGGTTGTGGGAGGAAGGGTTCTGGACTCTCTTTTTGGAGGCAAGAGTTGTTTAAAAGAGTAACTTGGGAGGGATACAGTGAAGTGTTGGAACATGTGAAAGGCTCGTGGCTGTGACCTGTAAAGTGGAATAATGATGTTTCATGTGAGGATTAGAGATGAGCTCTATTAAACCCTTACATTCAGCTCTCTCACAGTTACTTGCTTAAAAATAAAAAGTATTTGGTTTTTTGCCTCTGTTCAGTTTGGCTCCAGTCTACACTGCCCTCAAGTGGGAAGGTGTCTACAGAAGTCAGGAGGAGACCCAGGCAAGTTGGTGAGCAGGACCAGATGCTGTCTGCTGTCCAGGGAGCAATGGAAATGGCTGTCTCCCTGCACAGAGGCCCTTTCTTGGGGTCCAGTCTCCTACAGTTCACTGGAGGTGGCCATAGGGATTGAAAGCCAGACAGTGCCTTCTTTCAAGGAGAAAACAGTAAGACTGAGGTAATTAATCCGTTTCTCTGTGCAAGTGACCTCCAGACAGCAGCTGGTCAGATGAGTTTTTGATGCCATCCTTCCCAAGAGGAACTTCAGAATTCTTTCTTGTCCTTGATGTCCAGGATTAAATGAGTTAATATTTACAAAGCAGTCAGGACAGTGAGTGACATCGAGTAAGAGCTGCATAACTGCCTCAAGACTTCTTTCCTCTATGCTGTTTTGAAAATAAGAGGTCAAAATAGCAAGACTGCATTCTGTGCCTTACATCTCCTTTTATATGTCCTATTCACAAACTTCTCTGCCTCCACCACCACTGACCTAGATGAGCTGCCTCTCTTCTCTTCCTCAATTTTAAATCCAGATAGCCCGGCTAATAAAATATTTTTTTCTTTTTCTTTTATTTCTGTTTATTCTTTTAAAATAGTCATCTAATTTATTATAAAGCCATTGTATTTCAAATAGGATTAATTAAATACCGAATTGCATTTTTGCTGTTTTAGTAGTATCAAAAATAAGAATGCGTGACCGCAGGTGGGATTGTGCTGTGCCATTTCACATACATTAATGTGGCTGAAATTTTCCTTACACACGTCAGGACACAGTGCACACATTCAGTTCTGATTCAGAGGCTGGACAAACACAGACTCTGTTACTGCGGTGCCATCAGCTCATCCTGCTTTCCCCACATATAGCCCATGTCAGTGCTTACTAGCACCTCAATTTTAACTAAGCATCAAAAATTAGAATATAGGGGACTGAGACTTGCCACTTTTACTCCTGATAGATTCTAAAAACTTCAGTGCAAAAAATTGCCAAGACAACATCATAGCGAGCAGAGAGAAAGTTACAAACTTTATACATCTGCAGTAACTAAGTATCATATTCTATTGTAAGATGGCTGATCAATGATAGAAGTGGAAAACTTATCTCTCTTTTTCTTTTCCTTATCTATATGACACAAAATTTTGCACATTGTCCTACTGAGTTTATACAACCCTAGCACTTACCAAAATGATACATAATGGGAAATTATTTCAAAATAATATAAAAATATTCTAATAACTGCAATTTTAAAAAGAGTTTTAGTGCAAAAAGTTGCAACATTTAAAATATTTTCTTGAACATTTAAGTCATTGGTACATTCCTTAAACCTCTACCACAGACATCTGAGGAAAGATTATACATCCTGATCCTTAAAAGAAGAATAATTTCACCTGCCCAGGGTGACTGAGGAATAGAGAGGAACCTGAAGTCCATAGTGTGAGTGCAGTCTGACCTCTATGGCTTCTTTTCTGTTCTTTGATTCCATAATTTGAATGCATAATTTCACATGCATTTATTCTGAAATATGTGTACCCAGACTACTTTCTGCTAAATGCAGACTCCCACTCTTGAACATTGGTGAGAGAAGCCTGTTAACTGACATTTGCATTTTTAGAATGACACCGTGTGGGAGAGCAAACTGCCAATCATTTCTGCCAACATCACTCTCAGGGGGAGTCTAAACGAAGCTTGCTTGATCCAATTAAAAGAAGCAATTATGAATAATGGAAAGTAAACAAATCTAAGAAGAATGATATTGCAGATTATACAGGGTACTCACAATGAAAGTCTGTATCCTGTAAGAGTCACCTTTTTTATCTAACAATTAATCTTTGATTTTCTTAAAGATAATTTACATAAAATAACCAAAAAGAAATCCTTAAACCTCATTTCATTACTAAGCAAAATTAACCTAAGTGAAAAAATTAAAAAGCTCTTTACAGATCTTTAATTAGGTCAAATTTCTACATGGCCTGTGGGTTAGAAAAATATATAAATATTATACTGTGACCCATTTAACTGCTTGAATATAGAAAATATTGCAAAACAGGCTAGTAGATTTTATTTTTGCCAACATTGACTATAATATTTGAAGTCTCTTTTTGTGCTGTATTGCAGCCCAACTGATGTAAAATGTAGACTTTTATGCTTTCTGTTATGTGCAGGGGATATTGATCCATGTACTATAACAGCATGGAAGGGTGTTTTTAATTTCTGAAATCCTAGTGATAGAACATTATTACCACGGAAAACAAACATTTTGTCAAATTAATAAACTTAGTTTGCTTGCATTATAATGCTATTAGCAGATATCTTATACATCAATATGGTGATTGTATATCCTAAATTAAAATATATACCCAGCTCAATGTTTTGGGAGAAAAACAAAAAACATTTTTTCCCCTAATCATTTTGCTGCTCTGAATGTCTCCATTCTTTGACCATGGAAGATAAATTTATATGACAGAGTCAAAGCAGAAACTCATATTACCTACTAGTTATAACCAGGATGATAAGGGATAAAAGGAGCAAGGAGAAAATGTTTTTGGAGACAAGGAAATTGATGGCAAATGCTGAAAAAGAAGCATGTTCTTCTTTAATACTGAGAATTAGTAATGGGACCAAAAGGAATAGGGATCAATCAGCTGATCTCTTGGGGAGCTGAGAAATCAAGTAAAGATAAATTGATCTGCTAATATATGTATATTTTATAGATATGTAGAGTCTGCTTCAAGAATAATAAATTGACAGCTAATGACAAATTTTTTTTTAGCTGAATCTAAAACACGATGAAAAGAGCTAAGCAAGGAAAGACAAAACCATCCTCATCTGGTAAGCTAGCACATCCTCAAAGCATATCCTCAAAGCAGTGACCACCTGATGCCAACACAGTGTTAGATTTCAGTGGGTAAGACTGGAGTGTTGAGTCTACTCATTCTGGTCTCTGCCATGGGCCTTTTAACCAGTCGTAGACATCACTTCAGGCATCCCGAAGTAGATGCTATTTCATTAGCATCACTTACTGCCAGCAAATGACATGGTCTTGGAGTAGAGCCAAGATTCTGGCGTGAGAGTTGTGTTAGAGATTCTGAACTGGATTTCTCCAGGGAAGGGGTGAAAGCTATCTAGTCTAGTACATGAAGAAGGCTGGTGTAAGAGACAGATGGAAAAGCTTCCTATGCCCCATGTTGTCAAACCAAACTAGACTTTGATAATCCCTCCATCACAATGCCTTGCATCTTATTTATGCACACATACAGATTCTCCCTTAATTTCACCAGCAACGCATTGTCATGGACACTTTTCAAATGAAAAAGTCAAGCCAACTTTTAGCTATGAAGCAGAAATATATTTAGAAGACAAACAATATGCACATAAGTGGCTATAACCACAGACTTGAACACATTGTTTTGTAGGTTTGTTTTCAACTCTTCCAGTGTCATGTGGCAAAAGCTTAGGTTAGTCATCAAAATATTTTTTTTAATTCAGACAGTTCCAATTGTTTGCTTTTTAAAAATTTTGCACAACAGTTGTGATGATGTACAAAACACCTACACTTCATTTCTTACGGAACCAACCTGCATGTTTTTTTCAGTTTTTTCCATTACAGAAAATACCAGAATTATATGCTTCCATATCCAAAATACTACCTCCCTTCCCCCCATTTTACCCCCATCCTTATGTGGGACTGCCATCTGGTGGAACAGGAAAGGCACTTCTGGTTTGGACCTAGCCAAAATTCTGTGGTTGTGATTTCTTAGTTAGGTTTCCAAAGAATTGTTGTAGCAAATGCAAACCCTGGTTTTGGTCTCAAATAAAGATGGATGGATTATGGAGAAAGGAGACAATGAAATGATTGTAGAGCCAATGATCCCTGGGAGATGCAGCGATTATGATAGGCAATGAATTAGCAAGAAGAGATCACCATCTTTATTAGCTAAGATTTACATGTCTGTTATTTATGTGTGTTGTGTGCACATTGTGTGTGTGTGTGTGTGTGTGTGTGTGTGTGTGTGTGTAACAGACAAGATAAGGAAAACAACAATGGGAACAATGTGGCCTTAAAAACCTAAAGCAGATACAGAAGATACCTTCTTCTCTGTGCGTGCCCTTCTCATAATGATGTGCTCCCACGCCCACTCCCTGGAGACCCTGACTAGGGCATGTGCTACCCTTATGATGCTGCCTTGTCTTCAAGACCAAGAGGACTCAGTGATTGCTATGCTGCAGTACTCTTACCCTCAGAGAGCCTGTTACCATTGCAGAAAACAAAGCATGGACTCCTACCGGAGGATGTGGATGTGTTTAACAACATTCGAAGTACTTGATCTTGAACTAACACATCATCAATAATCAGTGTGAAGAAAGCAGGTCTTTCTGAATAGTATATCTGCCTCTGGCTTCCTAGTTTTTAGGAAGAAAGGAAAATTTCATTTGTGAAACACTCCACCATATTCATCTAAGATCAGCACATGCATTAAACATAATTTACTATTATTTTTAATATGAGGCTCAGAGAGGCTAAGAATTCCTTGCGCCACACAGCATTCATTTGTGTTGCAGATAGTGTGTGCTTGGCCACTTCCCACATAGGAAGGGGTGAATGAGAGAGTCTGCTGAGTTCTTACTTCCTCTACATATTTGAGTGTGCTTGTGTGAGGGAGTAAACATCATAGAAGCGGGTAAAACTCCAAAAGAGAATCTAAAGAATAGTTTCCTTAAAAGTGCAGTTGTTTTTTCAAAATGACATTTTGCCATTTTTTACGTTGCAACATTGCATTTTATCAGAGAAAAGTATGCATGTATCTTTTTTCATTTGGAAGAAAATGAAAATAGTTGTTTTAGATTACTTACTAAACCCTTATTTACTGGGTGTGGAGTATTATCTTGTGTAACTGAAGGAATACCCAGACTTGGGGGTGGAACCCATCCTTACAATATCCAGAAGGCTATTCCTAAATAACTGATAGTTAAAAAAAAGGATCATTCTATTTGTCTAGCTATTTCCTCCCTGTCTAGTCCTAGAGCAAACTTATATGTAAAACAAGAGAACAGTGACCACACCCTCATGTTTGATCATAGGTCCAAGATCCCTTTATTTTGAAACATTGAGCTGTGCAGGAATTGTGACAAGTAGCCCCTGCCTGTTCTTAGGAGACAACTGAACATTCAAACAGAAGAGTTATGTTACTGGAAACCCAAAGCCAAATGGTAAAAGCATCAGGAGATAGAGGCTGGTGCAAAACTCAGTGATGGAGCCCTTGCCTAGCATGTGCAAAGCCCTGTAAGATAAAATGATAGAGCGTCTCCCAGATGGTAAAGGAAGCCAGGAGGAAATGTAACAGCACATCCGGTGCCTGAAACTTCATGATCCTGTTTGTGGAGCGATTCAAACACCCATGAGTCTCTTACTTGGAGCTCTATTTCAAATTTCATGTAGACAATACATTTAAGACTGCAAATCTCATGCTTCAACTTTTTAATGGGTTCTTTCTGACCTACTAAGCATAGTTTCAATTTTAATTTTTTATCTCAAAAATTTTAAATTCACCAGAAAATGCAAAATTATAAAGAGTTCTCGAGTGTCTTCCCTAGTGATAACATCTTTCATAACCAGAGTATATTACTAAAATAAAGAAATTGACATTGGTAAACTACTAGTAACTACAGACCTTATCTGGATTTCACAAATATGCAGCTTTTTAAAGATTTTTGTTTACTATGTCTTAATTATTATATTAATTATTTTGGGGTTTTCAGTAGCTGCTTCATACTATGTTCACAACAAAGATTTACTTGAAATTTGAATTTCTCAAAGTCTTTTAGCTTTCATATTTGCTATTGCTTTTTTGTGTGTTATTCTCAAATAAGTGAATAATATAACCTTCAATTTCATGAATACTTGTGGATTTTAATGTGATTGCTCATCTACAAAATTAAGACTTGGAGCAACTCTGAGGTGGATGTCTTCCAAGTGGTCCCTTGTCTTCAGTAAAATCATAATTTTCACTCTTTTGACCAATGTCTTCTGACTTATGAGTCATAAAATTTCTGCTCTGCCAAATTCAGTTATCTATTGGACTTTGTGCTGTCCCCTTTTCTCTCATCATATAACTGTGTCCAAAGAGGTCAGTAACTTAGAACACTGCTGCTATAGATTAGTAAAATGATATTATTCCTTTGCAATTAAAAATATGAAGAGCACAAGGTTGCATTTGTATAACAATCATTTCAGAATGCCTTCATGTACAGAATTTTTCTTGATCTTACCCAGCAATCCCAAGTAACAGACTGTTTTTGTCTCCATTTAAGCTCTGTGGGCACCTAACAGTAAAAGTCACATTCATTTGTTGAAGTAACAAGGTTAAGCCAGGAAGACATATTTGTGCTAGATAAATATATAGAGAAAATTTAATATGGAGAATTTATTATGATGACTAGAATTAAATAAAAGAACCAGTAAGGGAAGGCGAGGCAAAAGTAAAGTGAAACACAAAGAGAGGTGCCCGTGTGCTCAGAGCCATGCAGACAGAGGAGGAGTGTGACTGCATCCCAGGAACAGAAGTGCTTCCTAGACCAGGGCCACACACTGGCCAGACCTTACTGGCAGCCTGATTGCAAGGGAGTCAAGAAAACAGTTTGAATGCAGTGTGTCCCTCCAGATAATCCAGAAACAGGAAAAACAAAGCAGAACAGGAAGATTTGGGACATGGATTGATGACCAAACATGAAGTAATGTGCCAGGTATACTCATTTCTTATAGACTTGTCATCCAATGGCACAAGAGATAGAAATGAAACTGACGTTATCTCTGCTGCCAATGAACTTTTGTAAAGGGGATACCATCATGGAAACAGCAACCACTGCCATTGTTACTGCTGCTAATGCTTGAATTTGCTATAAGCTAGAATTCATTGAACTCTACATGTATGCCAGAACCTGCAATGAATTATTTAAATATAGTTTCTCATGTAACCTTTGACTTCACTTTATTATCTCCATTTTAGAGAAGATAACATTGAGGCTTTAGGAAGTCAAATATATTGCCTAGAGTCACAAGATTAGATAACCAAGATCCTGACGTAGATCATCTATCTCTAAACTCCTTGCTCCTAACTCTACTCCATATTGTCTCCCTGCATACAATCAGTGTTCAGAGTTCTAGGATGATTTTTATGCCCATGATATAAAGTCATGATTATTTGTCCTCAGGGTAGGGGAGACTACTGAGGAGATAACACCCTCAAGTTGAACTTGAAATATGAGTGAAGTTTTCTCCATGTGACCAAAAAGCAGAAGCAGACAGAGCAGAGTAGTAAAATCAGCATTGTGCATATTTTCTCAGATCTTGGTAAGCTTGACCAGATAATTTGGAACCATCAGAGGACAGTGCAGGAGGAGGAATTTTGGTAACAGAAAAGACTAGGAATACAATCTGGATCACATTTTACTCAGGAGGCACTTCGTATTTTTGAAAATGGGAGGCTGTTGATGATTGTGTATTGTGGAAAGTCACATTCTGCTGACAGGGTTAGGTGGCTATTATGACATGTTTGTAGAACATGTGTTCACTGTATAGGGCACTGAATGTCTGACAGATGCCTGCAAAAAATGGTCTTGGGTTTAAACGTGGCATTAGTGTAAAATTGCCAGCAGCTCTGTCTGACCTTTTACCATTCCCTTCAACTTCTTAATCATTGAAAACTGATGTTCTTAATAAGAGGTTAGAGATACTTGAGAGTAAGTAGCCTTAGGCTATAAATGTTTGCATAGTGTCCTTTTATTATTTTGGTTCAAAATTAAAACAATGATATCTGAATAAACATAGTTATACATTCATATACTTTGTCGTATTTTATCATAAAATTCTCCATATGCTTTTACATATGATCCTCAACTCTATGAGCTTAGTAGCATGGCTATTTTGCTCATTTGAAGATAAGAAAAACAAGCAGCAGTAAGGGGAAAGTATTGTCATAAGTCTACTAAATAGCTGAACCATGATCATAACTGAGCATCTTTTGTTCAAACTAGTGTTACTATTACATATGTTCATGGATCATCTTCATCTGAATCAGATTATCTGCCATTTATCTATCATAATTATATCATACATTTATTTAAAGAAATCAAAATTCTATGCAATCCCCATTCAAATTGCTTTCCTTTTACATTTACAGGTACATTTATTATTTCCCAGTAATAGACTTTCTGATGGAAATACATATTTTTTTACTGGCAATCATCTACATCTCAGAATGCCACCTGACAAGTATATAAATGTCTTCAGTAAATAGAAAGCTATTTAATATTTTTATATGAGCTTTAAACTTGGTTTCACCTGGTTTCCATTATGCTGCAAGGTGCTTTAGAGGTAGAAATGCATTTTTGGTCTGCTCACTAACAGGTGAAAAATTATTTTCTTGCCTTCTTTGATTTTACTTTTTTGTAGGTTCTCATTGGAGTTATATCTCATTTGTGTTAAAATGGAAATAGCTACATATCAGTAAAGTGAAAGAATTCTTGATATTAAAGTACTCCATTTCCTTTTCTTGTTTTCTTTTCATTCACAGTTTAATAGTGTTCATTTTATTTACTTGAATGTCAAAAATCACTGTCACATACTGCAATTAAAGCCATGTAGAGTAATAGCTGAATTTAATTATAGCTAATAGCTATATGAAGAAAGGATGAAAAAAAAAAAAAAAAAAACCTCTGGTTCTCATGGAGCTTCATCATTACTCCCCATTAAGCAAAACAATTTAGTATTAATGAGTTTATATCATAATTATTTTGTCTATATAAAAAATCTTAATATCTTTTTGGCAGTATACATCTATACCTCAAGTTTCTTTAGTAAGATCTTCCTGTAACTTTTTAATAATGTTTTATCCTGGAAAAAATAAAAATTGTCAGTGTCATGATTCTGAATAGAATTTCACTTATGTCCTTTCACACCTCTACCTGAATTACAGAATATATGTAGAGTGAATCATGATTGTGTAGGTAAAGACTAGAAAATGTTGCTTTCAAAAAAGTTTTCAAAAGTGTAGATTAGAAGTTGTTAATTGTGACAAGATAGTCTTCTAGCCAAGCCAAGGATTTTATAACAATGGTTGCAGGCAATCTGTGTTATGATTTGGAAAGTCTGAAAAAATAAACTCTAGGAACGTAATCAGTCCAAAGCCTCAAACAATCAATACAAGGCTGAACAAGTGGTAGTGCTAGTACAAACTGCAGTTTATTCAGAGAAGTCATCTTGGTTAAGATGTAATTGAGTTAAAACAGGAATATTACTTCCCTCTTTTTACCTTGTCTAGGTTCTAGAATCATTTTTAAAAATTTTATTTATTTTTATTTTTACAGATTGCATTTTGATTCACTGTACACAAATGGGGTACAACTTTTTGTTTCTATGGTTGTACACCATGTAGATTCACACCATTTATGTAATCATACATGTACATAAGGTAATGATGTCTGTCTCATTCCACTATCTTTCCTATCCCCTCCCCTGCTCATTTCCCTCTACACAATCCAAAGTTCTTCCATTATTCTCTTACCCTCAGCCCCCTTCCCCTGTTATATATCATCATCCACTTATCAGAGAAAATATATGGCCTTTGTTTTTTTGGAATTGGCTTATTTTACTTAACATGATATTCTCCATTTCCATCCATTTAATCTGCAAATGCCATAATTTGTTCTCCTTTATGGCTGTAATAGTGTAATAATCCCACACTTGTATATTGCTAGGGGAGTTGTAAATTAGTGCAGTCACTCTGGAAAACAGTATGGAGATTCCTCAGAAAACTTGGAATGGACCCACTGTTTGACCCAGTTATCCCACTCTTTGGTTTATACCCAAAGGACTTCAAATCAGCATACTACAGTATGCAGCCACATCAATGTTTATAGCAACTCAATTCACAATAACTCGATTGTGGAACCAGCCTAGATGCCCTTCAATAGATGAATGGATAAAGAAACTGGTTCTAGAATCTTGACTACAAGAATTATAGTATAGCATTTCTATACCACGTATCTCTAAGACTATTTTATCCCCAAATTTATAAAGGTAAATGGTTTTGTGAGAATGACTAATTCTGCACTTCATGAGTGCCTGAGTGTGGTTTACTGTCACGAATGCATCTGTGTGCTCACTGAGAAGCCAGTCTGACAATAATCTGACAGTAGGAGAGATGAATTCTTCTCCATTCAGGATTCCCAAGGTTGTCAGCATTGCACCTGATCTGTGAGCCTCAATGCCTAGTCTTATTTTAGGGTCCTTATTGCTAAGTAGGCATGTAGTGCCTTGCTTATGTGCTTTTTAAACACCCACTATGTCCTTGCTTTTTTGTCTCTGTGATGTACAAAGTGCTGGTTGCCCTGTGGTTCTGCCCTGTGTTGTCCTGGAAGCTCCATTTACTCTGCACTATAGGCATTTCCTCCCACCAAAAAGAGACCTGGCCTTTTTAACCCCTTTTGGAGGGTGGGGGCAGGGTGGTGAACAGATGCTTCAATGTGGTATACCCCACTAACGCTTGTTTTTCCCCCTCCCTCACACTTTAAATTCTCAGATATATTACAACTGAAGCACTTCTTGCTTTCTGCTCTATTTTATGCCTACTTATCATTTGACAGGACCAAGTTGAAACGCTTCATATTCTAGACAAAGCTATAAGACCACTAGGGGAGGAAAGAATGGAACCTAAGTATAAAATTGTCCCACCATGTAGTGCATTATTGGGCACCCTACCTTCTGTCACCTTGAACCACACCTGCTTTCCTATTCCCAGTGTTCTCCTTTCTCTCTGCCTGTTCCTCCTTTTAGACACAGGACCTCCCAACTCCCTTTCCTGATCTTAAAATTTTAATACATGTGCACCCCATGGATTATTTTTTTCCACTAACAAGTAGAACCCTGAACATCTGAAGTGTTTGCATTCAGATACCTGAGAAAATGCCTGTGCTTACCCCATGGACAGAGTGGGACACACATGGTTGAGAGATGAAGCAGAGGAACTCAATGACAGATGTAATTGTTCACCTTTAGGAAGCACATTTCTGGCCATTTTAAATAGCTGCCTCTTTGTTTTTTGTTTCTTCCTAATTCCTCATTATCAAGCATTCAGAATTATTTCTGGTGTGTTGTTTTCCATTTTCTTTATGATTTATGTACCATCCTGAATAAAACTAGAGGAAGACCTGATGGGCCACCATTGTGTTAAGTAGTGGGAGATAGCACAAGTGGGAGAAGTCTTTGGGCTGTACTGAACATGTACACCCCAGAGTTACACTGCTGCATTCATTCCACTCCTGTGCGTTCACATGTGGATTTTAATCCTTAAAGTTTGCTGATGTTTCTATAATTCCTCACCCAATAGGTCACACATTTTGTCTATATACCCAATGTTTTACAAGTAAAACTAATCTATATTTTTTGTATTCTTGTTTTGTGGTGATGGCGATTGGACTCAGAGCTTAGTGCATTCTAGGCATGTGCTTTTCCACTGAGCTGCAACCCCAACCCAAGTCTTTTGTATTCTTAATGTATGTGTGCAGGTTGTATGTTTATTACATATATTATTTATGCCCATAGATTATCCCTTTACTTAGGAAGTCTAATATGAATTACTTTCTTACCTCTATATATGAATTTGTTTATATGGCATTCATAATTTTCTTCAAGGTTACAGTCTGTATTTTAAATTGTAACTGGGTAAAATTATCACCCTTTTTACAGATTAGTTTCTATTAGTTACAGCCTCTTTCTCTATTGAGAAAATTCTTCATATTTTAAGTCTGGAAACTATATACGATTAGTGTCTTATTTACTGCTCTTACATCTGTGACAGAGTGAGCTTTTCCACTGCCGCTTTCTCAAGATGCACATAAAGCTGTCTCATTAGACTCCAAGTGTTAAAAATCTCCTGTGCAGTTTGCAACTTGTGAGAATTAGTATTTCAGCTCAGATATCCTCTTCATACTTTCTACCAATTACCAGACTAACATTGGGACTTGTAATTGGATATATTGATCATGCATATAAGCAAATTTGAGATATGCCTTAAAGTTTTGAAATGATTCAAAGCTAGAACCAGAATAAATTTAAAAAATCAAAATGTAATCCATTACAGGAGAGTCTTGTGATACTACTTTCTTGTAATATTTCACATACATATATCTACATAAATAATACATATGTACATATTTCATATGAATATAATATGCTAATATAACTCATATGCTAATATAATTCATACTAATCTCAACATAGATCAATAAAATGTAAGAATTATAAAGGCTGTGGAATAAGTTTGAATGCAAGTCAGTTCATTCTGCTCTTCTGCAAAATGAGAAGCAATTTGGGGGAAGAAATTTATGCTGTGGAAATAGCTGCACATATTGAGCTCATACCGTATACCACTTAACATGCTTATCTATTTAATAATATTCACGACAACCCTAAAAAGTGAATATCATTATTATTCCCAATTTACATATAAGCTGAGGCTTAAAGAAATTAAGTAATTTACTGAAGATGTGGCAATTAGCACATCAACAGTCTGGTTGTCTCTTTTAGTGGTTTTATTCCCTTTGTGCTTCATAGGGAAATTAGAGCTGCAGTGATAAACCATATGCCTATTAGGAATACACTTTAGTAAGAGGTTGAATCAGGGATTGGAAATTAATCCTCTGTGAGAGGTTGGTACGTGGGAAGGATCACAAAGGTATTGGAGTTTCATCCCTGAAATTCAGTTTGATCTTGTCCTGTGTATAACCGTGAACTCTAGTCAGATAATTTAAAAGTTTCAACACCAGGGAATGGTGGAGACATGGTAGAGTATTTAATTTCTTTCAGTCCACAAAGATAAACCAGAATGTTCTTGATTGATTTCTGGGGAAATTCTATTTAAAACAAATCATAATCACTATTATTTTTAACCATTTTTTTTCCATTTTAGAGATTACCTTCACTATTGAATAAAGTCATAGGTAAAAAGATGAGAATAAAGAAATGAGACTTCTGTGTACAGTACTCATAGTAGTGAAGGTAAATACATGTGTAACATTTAGAAACTATGTCCCCTGAGCTGTCAAGGGTGTTTTGTCATTTTAGTTATTAGCTGGTCTTTCATGCATATGTCTCTGGAAATAATCACGAATCTTTAGCTTCATTATCAATTCATGGCATTTCAAAAGAAGGCAGGAAAATAGAAAATTAAAGTTATCTTTGATAAACTACATTTAAATAAGATGTTCCAGAAGGGAAAAATATATCTTGAAATTAAAGAAACTATATAGTACATAAAACTACAGAAGTCCAAGACAAATGAGATATTTTCCTTTCAAATAAACATCCATTAGATACTTAAAAACTAGAGAGTGTGAGGAAAAACACAGGAGTGATTATAAATTTCTTCTCCAAACAATCAAATTCAAGAATACAGTGATAAAAATGTAAATCTTATGGTGCTCTTAGCTAGCTAGAGGTCAAGTCAATGTTTTTCCTCAAATCAAAACATCAGAACTTTTTCTCAGTCAAGTTTTAATTTTGAAAGGTTGAATATTTATAGGGAATTCAAAACCTAAAATTGTTAGAAGTCCTTGAGAGAAGGTTAGGCTGAGTAAGAAGTAAACAGTGTTCTGGAATGGGCTTGAAAGTGTCCATGAGCACCTTGAGTTAAAATGCAAAGCATTCTGAGGAGAAAGTTTATACCTTTTATTAGATTTTCAGTGGAGTCCAAAAATTCTTAGTCATTATTTCCCTGGACTCATAAAATTTTCATTTCTTTTCTCCCTAAAACAAAAAAACAAACAAACAAACAAAAACTGTCAGTAGACTAGATTGACTTACAGATGTCATACCTACTGTCTTATTGGTCGCATATAAAATCATCACAGGCTCATAGAGCTCAACTCATTTTCATAAACTTCTTCCTTTCTCACCACCAAGAAAAAAATGATAACCCTGTGCTTAAGAACCATGGGTGTGAAAGAAGAAAAAAGGAAAATCTTAGAACCAATAAGCCAGGCAGATAGGAGTTCAAATTTTTCTTTGCAACTTGGTCAGGTTGCATAAGCTTTTTAAATCTCTTCATTCCCTTTTTTCTTTTTTTTTTTTTTGGAAGGGGTGTACTGGGGATTGAACTCAGGGGCATTTGGCCACTGAGCCCACATCCCCAGCCCTATTTTGTATAGAGTCAGAGTCTCACTAAGTTGCTCAGTGCCTCACTTTTTCTGAGGCTGGCTTTGAACTCACCTCTATCCTCCTGTCTTAGCTTCAAACCTCATCATTTACCTGAAATAATGATACCTGTGTACCAAAGGATTTTAATTAATTCTATGGAAAAATATATAAATCACTTGATATCTAGGTAGAGTGCCATCCAGCTCTGTGTTTTATCACTTTATTAGAATAATCTTCTATATATGGTAATGCTGGAATCTGCCTAGAAATAACTTTCCTCCAACAGTTTTATTTTGAAGCCTAGTATTCATGTATTATGAGTCTTAAATCCTCCATTCTTTGAAAATATTCTAGTGTTACAAGTATCCTCATTATCTTTCATTCCTCTGAGATATTCATATTTTTATGCCAGAATGTGTATAATCATTTCACTATCAATCTTTCCAAATGATTTCTGAGAATCTCCTATTTTGTCTGAAAACTTCAGTTAAGCACTTTCTGAATGTGGCTCTTTTGGGAATATGTTTATACCATCCTTGAGATTCACAGCAGAGGTCTCTATTATCTTGGTGACAATGCTACTATTATGACCCAAATTCTGAAATATGTGAAATGAATGTTGGCTTCTGTAACTTCTGGAACTTCTGGTACAATCATTCCAGGAATAGTTTTGCCCATTCATAACAACTTAGGCACAAGTCTTTCTATAAATGAGGTAAAACAGAACAAGTTTTGCAGACTGTAGGGTCAAGCTTCTTAGGTACCTATTTATAGGTAACCTCTGTGGGAGGAAACCCAAAGGTGGGGGAGGGAAACTAAGACTTATTGTGTGTTATACCAGTGCTATAATCCTCCTCTGAAAAAAATAAAAGGAAAAGAATTTCATAGATCATGGAAAAGTTGTTTTAAAAGTATTTCCAGGGACACAAAGAATATTTATTTCCCTAATTTCTTAGATTTTTAGGGAGAATATCCTATGACTAGAAAAATCCCTTTCTCCTCATCTTGAGGCATATCTAGCTGCCAAAAGTGAGCCACAACTCAGAAATTGATAAGCCATAATGGTCATCCATTATGTTTATCGTTGTCATATTCATTCATTCCACACCCATGCATTAAATGTCTACAATGGGTCAAACACACTGAAAGAAGAATCTGATACAGAGAGGAGGAGAAACAACATGAGTCCTGCCTGGTAGCAGATCACTGTCTATTGAGAAGAGACAACAGAAACAAATGAGCTCTGGGATAAAGAAAAAAAAAAAAAATTCTGTGCAGAAAGGTTCAATCCTGTCTAGAACTGCAAGAGAAAGCTTTGTGGCAGTATTTTTCATCAGAGTCCCAATAGATGAAGAATAAGGGCAGGCTAGACACTGGTGCAAAGAAGTATCTGCACTGAGGGAGTTGCAGAGGTGGGAGAGATGCCCACACTCTGGAACCTGCAAGGCACCTGGCTAGTTGGAGAGCAGACACTGGGTCCACCAAACAGCATCTTGAGACAAGGATCTCAGGAGTCTGTTTCCTACCTTACAGGCCTGAAAATGGAGGCACAGAGCACTTAAGGGCACAACCTGAGGCTTCTAGTTAATGAGTTAGAGTACTGCCCTTGAAGGGAATGTTCCTAGCTCCCCTCTAGTGATTTAACCACCTCACCAAAGTTTCTACTTGCTTTGGCTGTCTGGAGACAAGACTTCCTTCTCTATTAGACTTTCCTTAGAGGCCTTAGGCCCTTCCTTTAATTTGTCTTGAGTTCCCATGCTTTCACCTCTGTTGAACTGGATGATGTTCAATAAGCTGAAACCACATAACAATATTTTCTTGACTTGCTAGTGAATACTTTTAAAAGTTATTTCAGTTCAAATGATTTTAACCAATTACCAGTGAATGTACCTGCATGCCTTTTCTATTCTCCTACTTTCCTTCCTCCTACTTCTACTTTCTTATTGTGACAGTCCCATTGTTCTAATTTCCTCTTTAACAGAGCTAACAATTAAAGAACATCTTCTTGCTACCCACTCCCCAACAGAATACTTAAATTTCAAGTCAATAGTTTAAATAAAATCTTTAAGTAAGTTCAATAAAATGAATGGCTTATTGAAAAAAACAAACAAACTAGCCTGTATATAGCACACACTTATGGAAGTATTTTAATTGTATTTGGTAATAGCCATATATCCATATGCCTTTTATGTTCTGTGTCTGTCTTCATTTAGAGGATTAGGATGTGAGGTGCTTACTGTCTGCGTCTTTAAGGGATTCCCAAGTTAAGACATTTCAGCTAATAAACTGGGTTGCTAAATACAAAGTTTAAGAGTAGAAGCACATTTAAAATAAAGAGATGACCCCAAAGAGGGAGCAACTCAGTCTGAAGAGTAAGGAAAGATATCTGAAGAGATAAAATTCAAAATTGGTTTTAAAAACTGCAAAGAATTACCCAGCATGTATGAAGCCCTGAATCCAGCCCTCAGCATTGCAAAATAAATAAATAAGTACTGCAAAGGAACTTTCTAGAAGGAGCAGGTTAGTGGGTGTAGGTTACTCACAGTAAAAAGGAAATCCTGTGTAAAGACATCCAGGGGTGAAATTCCATGAATTACTGGGGAAAGTTGAAGTCTTCAGCTTTTTGGAATCTCCAAGTGTGAAAGATAATGGGAAGATATAAGGTTAAGGGCCCTGGTAAGGTTGTGCCTACAAGGCTGTAGATGCCCTCCTGATTACTTATCTTCCCCTTCCAGGATATGGAATACACTGGAGGGTTTAAAGGAGGAGAAGATTTGAACAGATTTACATAATTGGCAAACAGAAACACTTTTCAATGTTAAGAATAAGTTGATGGGGAGAGAGAGGGGCAACCAGCACAAATTCAGATAAAGAAGGCAAGTGGGAATACTATTTCAAAATTCAAATACAGATACTAAAATAAAACACAGATACACATTCAGTTACAAGCACAGATACCATTACACTGCAACAATTTCATCATGAAGACAGCAGAAAGTTATTCAGGAGGAACGAACACTAGAGACTATTCACCCATTGAATTTACATGATGAGGAAGACAGAGTCCAAGATGGCTTCATGAATTTGATGTCTCGGAGATTAAAAAAAAAAAAAAAACCTGAAACTGCTATCACCTACCAAGACAGGGAATGAAGAAGAAAGAGGTTTTGTGTCTACCTGCTATTCATTTAACAAATACTGATGAGTATTCACTGAATTCCAACATTTCTCTAAGTGAAGTGTATACAAACCTTAAAACAGACACATTTCCTGTCCTTAAGTAGCTTTCACTCTATGGGGAAAACAGATAACATGCAAAAAGACCATAAATCCCAATGTGTGCAAGGTGCGATTGGAGAAGACTGAGGTAGAAGATGAAGTAGAGAGGCTGAGGACTGGGCCTACGATGGTTACAAAGGTCCCCTCTGAGAAGGCAGTATTTAATTGAAGAGAGGAAAGAAGTAGATGCCAGTCTGATGATCTGGAAGACAAAGTTCTGAGTGTGGGAATGGTGACTACAGCACTGTGAAAAAGGATTCATCATGGCATGGAGTGGAAACCGTCAAAGGCAGAAAATGAGATGGGGAGGGATAGGAAATGAGCCTCAGGGATATAGGAAGTAGCTACTGTGCAATGAGAAGGATTTGGAGATTTATGCCACTTGAGATGGAAACCCTGAAGAGTTTGGCTCTCAGTGACAAGATCTGATTGATGACTTTAAAACTTGATGCTGACAGGACTGTAGCAAATTGACTATGGAGGGAAGAGGGAATGGAGACTAGCAGGAAAGCAGCTGCTGGCTGGGAGGGCGGAGTGCCACGGTGTGCAGGATGAGGGAGATGGTGAGGAATGGAGGAGTGTTTAGATTCAGTGTGTATTTCAATATATGGACATATGGATGGATTAGTTTTATTTCAAGAAAAAGAGGAGTCATGGAGAAATACTAGATTCTGGCCTGAGCAAGTGTGGGAAGAGAAACCTTGGAGAGAGGATGGGGGAAGGAATATTGGAAATTTGTGTTTGGTTATGCAAGCTTGTGATTCCTCTTGGACATTCACATAGAGATGCCAGGTACAGGGCCAGACTGCTTCCTGTGGAGTTATGAGAGAGTTTGGATCAGAGGCGTAAACTTGGAAATCACCATCATCCATGCATATGAGATCACCTGGACTAGGAGAGGCAGCAGATGGAGAAAGGACAGGGAGATTGGAAGCACACTGCAAAAGTCAGAATGAGGAGGGCATTAGGCAAAGGAGAGAAAAGGAGAACAAAGGATGAGAGGCCAAACTCATAACTGAATTTCAGTAACAAATGATACTAGAAAGAGGGTAAGGATCAACTGTAAATTACTGCTAGAAGGGAACGTAAATTAATACTTGAATTACTTAAAGTTTAAAAATTAACAGCCTTCTGCCTCTGGATGAATTAGCTCCTGTGTTTGAAGTTGAACTCTGTAGGTACAGAGTTTAAAATTTTTGTAAAGAACAGGCTGCAAACAACTGTAGCAGGAAGGCAGGGGGTATGTGATGTGGGGGAGGAAGCCAAGAGACAACTAGGTGAACTACCAGCATCAGAGCCAGAAATGCCTTTGGACAAACAGACCTGCTTGTACCTCAAACACTGTTTAATAAACAAAAGCTTTATTCTGAGGCATAAACACAAAGATCCTATGCTGCTGATGAGATGACAGCCTGATTTAATTTTATTTTTCTCCAGCTCCATTCTCTTATGTGTGCAGGCTTAATTAATATGAATGGTGTTTATTTCCTCAACCTGATGACTGTTGCCCATGAGCATCCTGGAGAAGGCAGCCCTCTTGCTCTGCCTGGTGCTATTTCTAGGAGCTTCTATACAACACAGGTTCCTCAAACATTCATTCTGTTCTTGGCAGAAATGTTTATTTTCCCTACTAGTACCAGGCTTTATTCTGAGAGCCTCTGAGCATTACTCCCTTGAGTTTGGAATTGCAGCCTTTTCTCACTGACTTCAAACTCAGAACAAAGAAGTTCTCTCTCATGTCCTGTCAATCTTTGATCTTCTCCTCAGCTCTTACATCCAGGCACCAAGAGCACAGAGCTCACCACTGTTAAGCAAAAGAAGTTCTCACCAAATGCATTCATTTGCTCTTCTGCAATCTGCTCTGATAGCTTGATAAATATGGACACACATAGCT
The DNA here is from genome assembly GCF_902686455.1 of Sciurus vulgaris. Classification (NCBI taxonomy): domain Eukaryota; kingdom Metazoa; phylum Chordata; class Mammalia; order Rodentia; family Sciuridae; genus Sciurus; species Sciurus vulgaris. The sequence continues at coordinate 93,018,528 of NC_136467.1, read as the reverse complement.
TGACCACAGAGATGGCCACAACCAAATTAAACTGAAATCTTTCCTACATAGATTATAGGATTTATGGGATTTAGGGGAGATTGAAAGCACACAATAACAAAGCAGACAAAAAATTGATATCTTAGAGTCTTAGGCGAGGAAAGGAAATAGTCTTTCCTAAGTCCTTTATTCTTCACTTGAGGAAATCAAAATCATATAATTTCCATTGATACATCTAAGATCACAAAACTCAATTTTGTGCAATGTAGACATGAACTTGAGTATCTTAAATTCCAGGCTATTTCCTTCTCCAATAGAGTACAATGCCACAGTAGCAGAGTTTTTAATATAGTCTAGTTCCTTCCATTGAATAGCTGGATAATTTTGCTGTACACTTGAAAACAAGAGTGAAAGTTGAGATGGGGAGAAAACATTACACACGGTGAAGGTGTAGTTTTTTGAATGGAGAAGGAAAATGTTTAGTTCTTAGCCAAGATCTCTTTATATTTCAAACTTCAAGTTTACTTCGAATGCAAAAGTAATAGTTTTTACTACACCTGCTTAGAGGATGGGGAACTCAAATGTTGATGAGAAATGAAAAATTATATTTTTAGTTTATATTTGTCAATCTTTTGTTTTTAATTTTTTTATTAGTACATTATAGTTATACATAATATTGGGGTTCATTTTGAAATAATCATACATGCTTAGAATTTAATTTGCTCCACTTAGTCCCCAATAATTCTTTTCCTTTATTTGTCAATTTTGAGGAGAATTGCATGGTATTAAAAAAATATTTGAAGTGATGTGTTTATTGAAACACCTGGCCAGGTTGAAATGCAAATCTGAACTAATCACTTGATTAATTATTCAGCTTACTTAGTTGAACTCATGACTTTGTATAAATAAATTATATTAGAGGTTGTAGAATTTACTAGTGTACATAAGGTCATGGTTTCCTGGGAACTCATGGGAATAAGATTTTCAAATCATGTGATTAGATATAGTCTCTACCAATCTAATCTGGGTTCCACATTACTGCCAGAATTATTATTTTTAAACTTTGATTAATTCAATTCCGTTATTAAAAATCTTTGACAACACCTTCTTTCCCAAAGAATGGTTTTTAAACTTCTTAAATGACAGTCAGAGGCCTTGCCATTACTTCAGCGTACCTTTCCAAAGTTGTCAATGGTTCTTATTCTCTTGCCTAGCTAAACCTTTCTTCTCCTTCCTCTTTCTCTATTATTTCACCATATTCTTTTTATTGAATAAATAATGCAAATTTCTATTGTGTACACATCATAGACTTTTTCACTCTTGGACCTTACTGGAATGTCTTTCTAATCTTTTCCCACTGCTTCTGTGACTCCTTCCACACTCATATCACCTGTTGACTAATGCAAGAATCTAAAAACTGCTTATGGGCTCCATTGCAATTCATAATCTCTGTATTCACAGGATCCTCCAGGCTACTCAGTTGTCTCTTTTTCTATGCAGAATTGCATACTTTTTGCAATTTTCTCCAAAGCAAATAGTTCAAATCTGACCAGACTTTTACCCCTCCAATCCTACTACCTGTCATTCTTCAGATTCACTGAGAAACAAGCCCGTGTCCTCTAACAAATTTTTTCATGCAAATACCAAATGTATTTATGTCCTAACTCCAATTTCCTCTCTCCCTTAGAGCAGAAGTATTACCTTCTAAATTTTGCACTTGTGCTCTTTTTCTTATTTCTTTCTGAATGTGGGATGTTGCCCTTTCTCTCTTGTACCTTTGATGTCTTCTTTTCCATTGTCTCCTTCCCATTAACCTATAACATATTTGGTTTAGTGATTTTCATTGTGAATAACAATGCTTTCCAATATTTCTGCTTCTTCCTCTAACTACTGCCATGTTGCTCTGTATTTGTATTTTAACTGTGGAAATGTTAGTTGATGCACAAGACCTTGCATCACTTCTATTCAATCTTCAATTCTGTATTCTTAGGTGTTACCTCTGCAGCACTATTGACATTGCTCTGACCTCCATATCAGTGTTTTTTCTTTGTCTTAAAGTTCTTTTCATTTTCATCTCATTCTCTGTACTCTTCTCCAACATTTACTATGTGCTAATACCAATATTTAACACATATGTTCTTTTTTGAAATACTATTCACTTTCTTTTTTTTTTTTTTTTTTTTTTTAGTGCTGGGGATCGAACCCAGGGCCTTGTGATTGCAAGGCAAGCACTCTACCAACTGAGCTATCTCCCCAGCCCTCACTTTCTTCTTAAACTATGATCTTCTATTGTCTTTACCTTTTTGACTTTATTTCCTGTCTCTTAGGAACTCAAGATCTAATTACAGGACATATGTGATCTTTCATATCTTTCATAAAATACCAGTGGCTCCCCATCGCCTACATAATGAATTCTTCACAGTTTTAATACAATCTGATCTTTGAACAACCTTTATAATAGCCACATGAGAAGACCTTCAAAAAATCATGCACATTTCTACCTTCAGGTCTTGGATTATGCTGTTGCCCTTTGTCTGGAGTGCTTTTCAACTTGAGAAAGGCAAGCTTCTCTTGCAGATTATCTCTCAAATGTCACCACACTATGCCACTTTCTTTCCTTGGTTGCTACGTGGAGAATTAGTAACTATCTTTATGTTGAATTAGCACTTTCTATGCACCTTAGAAGTTTTTCATAATAGTACATGTCATATACTCAAGGAGTTTTAAAAATCTTCCCTCTCTACTGTTATAACTTTTGTTCAATCAGGTTAAGATTTATACTAACCAGTCTTTGCCTTCATCGTATTTCTCACCTTAGAAGTGATCATTACCTGTTGACTTATTTGATGACAGTCTGTTCTCCAGCAAAACTCTTTGATGAGAGCAGTTCTATAATGTTCCTCCTTACCTTTTATCCCTATAAAAGAATATAATGTTAAATTTAATAAAAATATTTTTTCTTCAATTTAAATGGTAAATGTGTAGTAAATAGGGTAAAGGTGCTGACTTCTCATAATTACTAAAACAAAATCAAATGCTTAAGTCAACATTTAAAAATATAACTCCTCACATGTATTTTATGTCAGACCATTAAAATTCAATGAATAATTATTACAGCTCATGTTTTTATATTTCATGATTTGTCATCTCTCACTTTGCTCTGGTTTCTCATGTTGTATTGAAAACTATAAACTACAGTTCTGACAAAAATACCATATTAAAATGAGTCTGTACTCTGAAGGCACAATAAAAGAGAGTGAGAACATTTTGCAAGTTCTTATCTCCCCAAAACATTGGTTTCTCATTTGGCATCCATTTCTCTTAGTCTATTTTTCCTGCATTTATTGTATTGAACTCCATCCTGCCAGTAACTGTAATGGAATGGTTCAGTGAACCCATTAGGAGGTAAACATTATCCTGTTTTGCCCTGACCCATGAAAGAACTCCCATCCCTCAAGGGACATTCTGGGATTCTTATCTGCTGAAGGCCTGAGACCAAAGATAAAAGTTTAGAATATTTACAGTCATTGAACTATAGAAAGGGATTAGAGACAGCATTCACCAACCAGAACATGCCCTTGCATTGGCAGGAACCTTGTCTTAAGTGACTGAATAAGACACATAGGTACCAGAGCCATGCACAATAGTTTCATATTATAGGTGTTTGCAAATTAATAAATGAGAGTCATGGTATTTACATGTCACCTGTTGGTTTAGCATCATAAGGGTGTTCACAAGTCAATGTTAATGCTTCGATATCACATTACTTATTAAAGTTAAGATGGATTTTTGTTTTTTAATTCCTGGACATTGTTTTTTTTTCCTTTTAAAAATATAAAAATATAATAGAAATATAACAAACATAATATAAAGGAAACATCCATATAATTATACCTATTGAATTTTAACCTGTATATGCTGAACTAGTTTATGTAGTTTGAGAGAACATTTTCCTTCGGTATTCTTTAGGGTCCTCACCCATTTACCAGGTAGGTAGAAATAAAACAAACAAACAACAACAACAACAACAAAAAACTACTGAATGTCTGAACTCCAGGCAATTCATATATATATGACTTTTGGTGTACATACTTGAGTTGAAATTTTCAAACAGCTTTTTGTAAAATTATTAGCACTCAAAATAGACAAGAAAATAAAGCAGAAGTAATTTATAATTCCACAACTTAGTAAATCACTGGCATTAGTTTACCACTTTCCTTTCTAGATAACTTTTATAGCACTAAACTGAAGTTCTAACAATTTTGTATTCTGTGTATTCATGTATTTCCAGATAGGTCCATGTGTTGCTGAAATATTTGAATTATTATTCTAATGCTTGTAAAATAGTCTAGAAATTTGATTTTCTAAAATATACAAATATACTCATTATTTACTTATTTATTGAAAAAGTCTTATTAGTTACCCAGTGTTATGGTTTAGATATTAGGTGTCCTCAAAAAGCTCATGTGTGAGACAATGCAATATTTAGAGGTAAAATGATTGGGTTTAGCCTAATCAGTGCATTAATCCCCTGACAGGTATTAACAATAGACAGGTAGAGTGTGGCTAGAGGAGGTGGGTCATTGGGATGTACCTTGGGGTATATCTTTGGTAAGAGGAGAAATCTGGGCTTCCTGGTGGCCATATCTTGAGGCACTTTCCTAAACCACTCTTCTACTTTGATGTTCTGCCACACCTGGGGCACAAAGCAGTAGAGTCAGGTGTCTGTGGACTGAGGCCTCTAAAACGATGAGGCCCAAATAAACTTCTCCTCCTCTAAAATTGTTCTTGTAAGGTCTTTTCATCACAGTGGTGAAAAAACTAAAATACCCAGGATAAAAATTTTAAACATGTCTTAAAGATATACAAAAGGTTTTGATACTGATGGACACAGATAACTTCCAAAAATGATTATGTAAAGTTGTTTCAAAAAGCAAGGATATAACACAACTTACATTTTTTTTTTTTTTTTAAACCAGGGATTTAACACAGGGGTGCTTAATCACTGAGGAACATTTCCGGTCCTTTTTTATTTTTTATTTTAAGACAGGACCTCACTAAATTGCTGAGGCTGGGTTAATACGTGTGATCCTCCTGCCTCGGCCTCCTGAGTCACTGGGATTACAGGCATGTGTCACCATACCCAGAAAAATTCATCCTTTTAGAATATTTTAAAAGTACTCTTTAGTATGACCTACAGAATTTGTAGATGTGTTAAAAAATATCTCACTCAAAGTCCAGTTTTAAATATAGATAATGTAACAGTTACATTCAACATATTCCTTCTGTATCACATAAAATATCACATAAAAGATATTGATTTGTAATGTAGTGATTAGTGTTTATTCTTTGCTTCCCTCTTTAGCACAAATCCCCCAAAATAGAGATAATATGTTAATATGTAGAGGTCATTGAACCCCTATTATCTGTAACTTATGGAGTTCTTTCAAATTAAGAATTTTAAAATATTTGTATGTATTCCACCAAAAGAAAAACAAAAAACTAGATTTCTTTTTTTCCCCTAGGAATATTGTACTAATCCACTTTAGCAATGGAAATACCAAGAACAGCTTAGTTGGTTATATTAGTCATTACTTAATAATTGCAAGAAAGTCATGAACTGAAGATTATGAAAATATTTATTAAGTATGCATGCAGATTTCCATTTGGTTTTTCTAACTTTAATATCGACTCACAATAATTTTGCTATTCATTTAAGAAAGTTCTAAAATATTTATAAAATTTGTTTAATAAGAATATTTTAAGTTAGGGATCTAATTTCCTTCTCTCCCTGGAAAAAATAAAGCCAAATAAAATTAAATCAGGTTCTCTGGATTCCTATGTGGTTGTTTCTCATCTGGCATTTAGTGGTTTCAAAAGAACAATTTCAGAGTTAAGTGCTTGTTTTGGTATCGTCATCCATCACCTTGTCAGCTGGGTACAAAGTAGAGATTTAGCTTCTATCTCAGATAACATGAGAACAGTTCTTAGACTTACAGACTTTTTAACTGTGGACTCCAGTAAGAAGGGAAAACAAAAGCAAACAAACGAAAAAACAACAACAATGTTACTTTGGAAGGCTTTTCTTTTGCCTCCCCAAATTATATTTATGATATTTAAGTTTATTTTCGGATCCAGTCCATTTTCAATACTATGGAGATTGAATCATTTTCCTACCAGAAATGGTTTTTTTGACATAAGTACTACATGTTGTGAATGGATAAATTGGAAACGTCAAATTAAATCACATATAATAATTTTATATTTTTATTATCTCTCAGAACATATTAATATCCAAGAGATACTATACAAGATAATCACATAGAAGATAAGGAAAGATGAAGGAGTAGAAACAATGAAGGGAAGGAGAAGAAATAATGACTCACTAATGAATGAACGAAAGCCTTTGCATTGCCAGCCGTTACAGCAGTATTTCTCCAATCATGACCAGAAGACCACATGCAAAAGATTAACACCTGTACTTGATAAGGTGGGGACTTCTGCATGTGGTCCCATGTCTACCAAGTCTAATTCCTTTAGGGTAGGGTTCAAGGTTCTGGATTTTGTTTGTATATTTGATGCTGGAGATTGAACCTAGGGCCTCATGCATACTAGGCATTTAATCTACCACTGAGCTATACACCCAGCCTCATGGTTCTGTGTTTTTAATGAGCAACAAATATGAGTCTTGTGCCCACTGAAGTTTAAGATCTATTGTAGTAAAGCATAAAGTTAATTTAATATTCTGATCATCGGCCTGCTTTAAAAAAAAATTCTATCAGCTTAGAAAATCTATCCATGTATCATGATTTGTCTTCATGCCATACAAAAAGCATAAATTCCAGGGACATGGTTAGAAAATAAACTTTTAAGGAGAACACACTGAAAAAAAAAATTGATGAGAACACAGGAGTATGAGAATTTTAAAACAGAATAGTTTTTATTTATAGAGTATTTTTCTTTAAACATAACCTAAATGATGAAGGTGATTAATGTTTAAGTAACAGAATAATTAATATGTGAAGATATACTCTCTGAATTGCTGAAGTATGCAAATTATGTTAAGTACTTGAATACCAAATATTGTCTGCAAGCCAACATATTTACTATAAATCGATTGATGTTGAAACACATTTTACCCAGGCAAATGTTGTAAGTATAATCTAAATGATAGTTACTGGTGACTGATTATCTTTAATAGTGATTTTTCCTTAAATTATAAAATATAGATTTAGGAACATAACTAAATTATGACTTTGGAGATTATAAGCCTATTTCTCCATATAGTTTAAATAATTGTTCTCATCTAGTAAAAATTAGCATAAAAAGAAAGAGATGAATACACAGTCTCAAAGGTCAAGTACTCATTTTGAATTTCCTTCTTTTAAAAAATATTGCCAACATTGGTGACAAAATTATTGATTATTAGTGAAAAAAGCATTTTCATGAAGCTCTTTTTGACATGAGTATTTTAATCTGTGATGGCATATTAGTATCTTTCTCTTTTCCCTCCAATATTTGTGGTTGAATTGCAATACAAGTATATTATGCAAATTAAGACAGTTCTTTCCAAAGCACTGAAAATTTAATGTCAGAAAATACATATTTTAGCATATATTATTTAGTGAAAAGTTCATTTTTATTTTTCTGCAAAAGTGCTTTCAGCTTTGGAGAAAGAGAATTTCGTGGCTTCCTTATAAAATCGTACTTTTAGAGCTTTTACCTTCCTTGAGCTTTTTTACCTTCCTTGTGTTTACTGAAGGTTGTTAATATTTGACTTTTCCCAGCCATTGCACCAATTAAATTTTCTTACTGCTGCCTTTGCTGCTGCTACTGTTATTACTATGTAGGAGCATAAGTGGTAAATTTCAAAGTTGATCACTGATCAATGGCCATTGCACTCTTGGTTGATAATTTAGACTGCTTTGAGAGACTGTGATTCCTGTGGGAAGTGATCTGCACAAATCCTTAAAGAATGAATGCAGTTTCCTATAATTTGGAATATCACACAAATGCCTATATAACCACCACTATTCTCAGATCAATGGAGAGTCATTGCCATGGACACTATCAACAATGGCAGAATCTTCCATTACCTACCACATACAGGGCTACTGCAGAGTAGGTGCTTATCAAAAAATGGTTGAATAGTTTAGAGTGGACAATGATAAAGTAGAAAATCTTTTAATGAGTCAAGGGACTGTCTTTCAATGGGAACGGTCTGAGAAAATGAGCTGATCTCTAGGTCTGTGTTTTCTGCTTTGAGGAGAAGTGGTTTGAGGTCAGTGACTGAGCAGTCTCTTGGCTAGCACAACACACAGGAGTTCATAAGAAAAACACTATATATGTGGTGACAAGAAAGATGATAACTAAGTCATGAGATTAAAAGTGAATAAAATGAAGACAGGATAATTAGAAGAATACTATTTAAAATCAAAATATGAAGCATATACTTTGTATAGAAAGAAAATTTGTTGAGCTGGTCGTGGTGGCACATTCCTGTAATCTCAGTGATTTGGGAGGCTGAGTTAGGAGATCACGGTTTCAGGTTAGCCTCAGCAATTTAGTGAAACCCAGTCTCAACATAAATTATAAAAAGGACTGGGGATGTACATTAGTGGTAATAAGAGAAAGAAGAAAAGAAAGAGAGAGAGACAGAAAGAAAGAAAGATGGAATGAGAACAATAGATAAGACTGGGCAATTTAGTGAGATCCTGTCTCAAAATAAAAAATACAAAGGTTGGGAATGAGGTCAGTGGTACAGTACCCCCAAGTTCAATCCTCAGTAGTTAATAAAGAAAAGAATTACAATGAGCATCTTTAAAAGTATAAGGTAATAGACACTGGTATAGAGATCAGGTGAAAGAGCAAGAATGGCAGTATTTTTTCTAAACTTATATGTAAATAGTAAGAAATTAATCAAATTATATTATAGAATATGTTTTGCAATATAAATACTTTGTGAATTTTAAGCATGCTTTTGTATTACATAGTATGAATAATAAAAATATGGTTTCATTTTCAGCTTTCCATCCTATGGTATTTAGAAGAACTATGTTAATTTTGATCTCCCAAAATTGACTAAAAGCATATAACCTCATTATATTTCATGTACTCAATTAATTTTAATGCCTGAACATACTTACAAAGCACTACCTCAATATGACTTAGTACCAATTTCCAATTTATTTAAATTACACCATTATATTCATATTATATAATTTAGGATAAGAAATTTTTATTCCTAGGTAACTTAAATTTTCTGTATAATTCTGTTGAGGTTTCCATCTCTATGTATAAGCAAACAAAAGTACCTAATTTTATATATAAGACATGTCATATGGTAATAAGAAGAGTGTTTATCTTTCATGAGTTATTATTTAATGCTAGATTATTCTCTCAAGCCAGATAATTTTTGACAGATATAGAAATCAGAATGGACAAGGTAGTCTTCTAGATGCTGTGGGAGGAATGTGATATGAGAGAGATAGATATATGCATACACACAACTCTTACATTTTTAAATATATGAAAATTGATCAGTAAATGTCTTAGAAATTAGTCAGGAAGAGGAGATCATTTTTACTTGTAAAACATAAACAAAAATTATAGTTGCAGAATTTGAATTCTTTGACTAGTGTTTTATAGATGGCAGGGTTTGAACAAGTACAGAGAGTTGCAGCGGGAAAGTTGTGAATTAAATCATAATGTGTTTCCAAGAGATATCAAGTAGATTAGCCTATTTCAAAGGCTTGATATGAGAAGTGGAAAATATGGGTGGGACTTAATTATGAAGAACTTTAAATGTCATACTACCAGACTGTGAAACTTGTCCTGTGGGAAGTAGTTTATAATAGGAATATTTGCATTATTACATGTGTTTCAGGATAGCTTAAATAATATCTTCATTCTAATTTCTGAATTAATTTGTTTCAAAGAAGAACTATTTTGTGAATATCTTTATTTCAGAGTTAAAATGAATTTTTATTAGGTGATTATTTTAATTGCCAACAGTAATAAAATTTTCAGTGTTTTAAGAATGCTTTTCAGATGCTAGTTAATATTCCCTTATTTATTGATCCACTGAACCCTGCTAAAGTGACCAATTCCTATGGGAATGACTATACAAGCCAGTGGTCTGTTTAATAGATGAAGGCTTATTGTTGTCATGAAGCGTCATTATACTGTGAATGTTGCTCTCACCCAGCAGGGTACAATGATTGCTGGTAGGAATTCTTTAAGAATTGACCTTGGACATTTTTTCATATATCTGTTGATTGCTTGTAGCTCTTCTTCCATGAAGTGTCTGTTCATTTCCTTAGCCCATTTGTTGATTGGATTATTTGTATTCTTGGTGTAGAGTTTTTTGAGTTCTTTATATATTCTGGAAATTAGTGCTCTATCTGAAGTATGAGTGGCAAAGATTTTCTCCCACTCTGTAGGCTCTCTCTTCACATTACTGATAATTTCCTTTGCTGAGAGAAAGCTTTTTAGTTTGAATCTATCCCGGTGGTTGATTCTTGCTTTTATTTCTTGTGCTATGGGAGTTCTGTTAAGGAAGTCTGCTCCTAAGCCAACAAGTTGAAGGTTTGGACCTACTTTTTCTTCTATAAGATGAAGGATCTCTGGTCTGATTCCGAGGTCCTTGATCCATTTTGAGTTGAGTTTTGTGCAGGGTGAGAAATAGGGGTTTAATGTCATTCTGTTGCATATGGAGTTCCAGTTTTCCTAGCATCATTTGTTAAAGAGGCTATCTTTTCTCCATTGCATATTTTTGGCCACTTTGTCTAATATGAGAAAATTGTATTTATTTGGGTTTGTGCCCATGTCCTCTGTTCTGTACCATTGATCTACTTGTCTATTTTGGTACCAATAGCATGCCATTTTTGTTACTATTGCTTTGTAGTAGAGTTGAAGATCTGGTATTGCGATACCCCCTGCTTCACTCTTTCTGCTAAGGATTGTTTTAGATCTATAAGCGATCAATAGATATATGAAAAAATGTTCAACATCTCTAGTAATAAGAGAAATGCAAATCAAAACCACCCTAAGATGCGGGGGGGCGTCCGGAATTCCATCCAGTGCTTGACAAAGATCCTCTGGAGGATGTTTGCAAAGGCTCATCCTAAAGGGAATTCCTGGATGTTTTGCTCCGGAGCATGGTGTTTTTTCTGCTGTGTTTTTCTGATAATATATTACTCATTTCAGTCTGAACAGATTGCTTAAGGGGACGAGGGGAATACAACAAAAATTTCAGAAAATATTACCTACGAACTGAAAGATAATGGGTCTTTACCACTAACAAAGTAAAAAATAATTTTTCAACCGTACAATGAGTCCCTGAAAGTCTCTGGAGAAAATATAGATAGATCTGCCTTTGTCTTCAACAGGCTGGTTAAATTCTAAGGATGGTTTTGTTTATGTGTGGTGGTAAGGTAAAAGAATAAGGTTTCACAACATTCCTTCCTTCCTACAAAGAATAGGTCACCCCTATAATAAACATTGGTGCACAATGCCCTGTTCTGGAAAAAAGAGCTACATAAGACAGTGTAATCTGTTCAGTAAAAAATCTTGGCCACGAGAACCACTGCGACCGCTGCCCTCCTGTAGCCCTTAACTCAGCAATCTAGATATTAACCAGATGGACCTAGTAGAGATGGTCACATGAGATTATTTGTCTATCGCTTTAACTGCAAGAGTAATAAGAATAGTCTTAGGTCACATAGAGTTTAGATATTAAGGAAATAAACATTGTATTAGCTCATTGACATAGATATTCTTAAAATAATTGTGATTAGGTAAGGATAATCTGTAAGGTTACTGTTTTCTCATAATCTTTTGGTTCCTTGTTAAGAACAATTTCTGCCTATGCTTTGGAAACTTCTTTAATTTCATTAACCACAAGACTGCCATTCTAGCCTGAAGAAAAATGTATATAAACCCAGCCTTCCCCAGAATAAAGTGGGAGTGATTGTACCAGAACTAGAGTCTGTGTCTTTCATTCTCCGTTTATCGCCAATGCTGTCTCCCCGTGCCCTGTTACCTGTGTGGAACCCATGGACTCCTGCTAAGGCTGGACCCCAGCACTAAGATTCCATCTCACCCCAATTAGAATGGCGATTATCAAGAATACAAGCAATAATAGGTGTTGGCGAGGATGTGGGGAAAAAGGTACACTTATACATTGCTGGTGGGGTTGCAAATTAGTGCAGCCACTCTGGAAAGCAGTATGGAGATTCCTCAGAAAGCTTGGAATGGACCCACCATTTGACCCAGCTATCCCACTCCTTGGCCTATACCCAAAGGACTTAAAATGAGCATACTACAGAGAAACAACCACATCAATGTTCATAGCTGCTCAATTCACAATAGCCAGATTGTGGAACCAACCTAGATGTCCTTCAATTGATGAATGGATAAAGAAACTGTGATATATCTATACAATGGAATATTACTCAGCCATAAAGAATGATAAAATTATGGCATTTGCAGGCAAATGGATGAAATTGGAGAATATCATGCTAAGTGAGATAAGCCAATTTCAAAAAACCAAAGGACTGATGATCTTGGTGATAAGTGGATGATGACACATAATGGGGGGTGGGAGGGGTTAGGGTTAGGGTTAGGGAGGGGGGCAAGAATGGAGGAAGGAAGGACTGTATAGAGGGAAAAGAGGAGTGGGAGGGGTGGGGGGAAGGGAAAAAATACCAGAATGAATCAAACAACATTACCCTATGTAAATGTATGGTTACACAAATGGTATGCCTTTACTCCATGTACAAACAGAGAAACAACATGTATCCCATTTGTTTACAATTAAAAAAAAAAAAAAGAATTAAGCTTGGAGAATCTAAATACTTTTAAAATTCTCAACATGGCACACTTTTGTACCTAGTGGGCTAAACTGGGCTTTGTAGTACCAAATAAATAGGTTTATAGTCTCAGTAATAATCCAGCTTTCAAAAATAACAGATACCAGACCTAATATTACCTGTAGTAGGTATGTAGGCTCACAGTAACTTAGAGCTTGCAGGAACCAGACAATGAGAATAATTTTACTTGCCATGAACAAAAGAATGCTTTGTTTTGCTTCAGTCAGGCAGTCTGCCTGCCCAGCTGCCCAGCTGCTTTTAGTCTGCCCAGCTGCTTTTAGTGTTCAATATGGAGTGTAAGTTAAAAGTTAAGCTTTAGTTCTTAATCTTTTCCTTTATTTGTGCTACTCACAAAATAAATATAGAATTTCAAAAGATGGACCTAATTTATTTTTAATTCTTTTGTAAGTTAATCATTGCATTGAAACCAAGGCTAACTTTATCATATTAGACTGACATTGTGTACTTATCAAAGAAATCCAACGATAGCATTGTGTGTAGTTTTATTGAGTTAGATTCTATAGCTACATACCTCACAAAGAGAAAAAATAATTTTCTTTGCATAGTTTTTGTTAGTAATACTTTATTAATGAACATTCAACTTTCAATGTAGCCACACAGCATTGATTTGATAATCAAGAATAATGTGTGAATGTGTGTGTATGCATACATATACTAGATCCTCTTTGATCTAAGTTATGTGAAAACTCTGAATTATGAAACTCAGTCAGAGGAACAATTATTGGCTTAATATATTTTTTACATATAAAATTGCACTAAAGTAGTGTTATTTTAAAGATTCACATCCTAAGATCTTGGACATAATTTTAATATTCACATTACTTTATATTTGCTATAATAATATTATTTGGCTAATATATATTGTGCTATAATTTGACCAATTTAAAAATGTCATCATGATGCATGTATTTACCATGCTCAAATTGATATGGTCTTAAAGTTATTTTATACATTGAGCAATATTAAACTTTTTCAGTTGCATAGCATTGTCCTCTTCTTAGTGAAGAATTTTCATATTTTTTATAATTTCTCTGAAATAATCTTGGCCTAATGTGTCCTAATTTCAAACAAAAATTTGTAAAAAAAAATGGTATATAAAGAGGTGATTGCCTTTTGACATTATGATTTATCTAATAAGTTTGCGAATCCTTTAAAATAGAATCTTCAGGATATTTGAGCTTCTTTTTTGATTTGTTGGGACATACGTATTTTTGCTTTTAAAATGATCTTGAACAAACTATGTATCTTGAGTGAAAATTCTCAATGGTCTGTGTTACTCAATGTGAGTAACATATCTTACAACATCCTTTCTTAGATCCAAAGAAATCAAACAAGGATACATATCTAGAAGAAGCATGGTATCAAGTTAAAGATCAAATAAAATTAAATGCAATGAACAAACTCTTCCATTTGAAAACACAAAACTTAGTTGCTATATGGAAGGAACAAAATTATTGCACAATTTTGAATTAGCAAATAATTTTACTTTGAGTAATTAAGTTGAGCACTGATTAATATGCTGAGATATATTGAATTTAAAATACACATAGAAACATTTGGTTTGGAAGGAAGTAGCCAGTGCTTATTGGAATTAAAGATGGGGTTATTTATTTTTATGAAAATGATGAAGAATTTGTACTGAGTTACAAGAGTGTTAAATGGAGAGTTATTAGAAAACATAACAGAATATTAATATCTAATTATATAAAATTGATTTGTAATTAGCTCTACAGGAGTGCAAAAATAATTCCTACAGTATTAATGACAACCAGATTAAAGAGGAAAGCTTTTTTTTCCCTTGCTATAATTAGTTTGGTTTACAAATTCTTATTTATTAAACAAATATATTATTTGTTTCTTTAAATGACTGTAACTCCCAGAACTACTTTTTTCTACTACATGAAATGTTCAGTTATCTTCTTACTTTGCCTTAAAGATATTAATGTAATCACTCAAAGGATCATGATGTAGTCAAATGAGTATTTTTCTATCAATCATTTTTGTAAAAGTCGTGTGTTTTTATGCAACTTGCAGTAATGAATATGATCTTTATTTTAGAATATAAAAAACTTCAGACTCAACACTATGCAAATGTGTGAATTAGGAAGTGTTGGAATTTAGTACTCCTTTTGTTCCCTTTTAATCATGTGTCCATCTAGATCCCCTTCAGGTGTAAGGAGCCTTCAGCAGCACTGACTGCCTTGCAATATCTGTCCCAGTGATGCAAACTGTCCTCCTGTGCTTAAGACCTGAGTTTTTGACTCTCCTGACTCCCACTGCCCCCATTCAGTTCTGTTGAATCCCACTAAAAAGTGTATATTCCAGTGTCAACCCAGTAATCTGATGTGAATCTGCCAGGTACAATTCTCTCAAATCTTATTTGAGAAATATGTAGAGAAATTTATTGCCATAAACAGACTTATAAAGCCAACCACTGATTTTAATCTTCACAACCCCCAATATCTTTTATAGTATCTTTATGTACTTTGCTAGACCACAATTCCTCAATATAGGAAATTTTATTTATTTCTGTGTTTTATTTATTTCTGTGTTTCTCCAAGTCTAAAAACATCACCTTGGCCATTATTGTTATTTTATAGTTATTATTGAATTAATGCATGGAAGAAAAACTCAATATCTTGATGTACATGCCAACAATCAAGAGCTTATTTAATCAGTTCTGGGAAAAATAGTAGTGAAAATGAGTATTTAATATTTCAGTTTGTCCTTGCATATATAAAATTTGTTATAGTATAATTAACATTTCTTCCATTTAAGTCATTACCTTTATTCTATTTTTTTCCACATCTAGTTTTTTTTTTTTTTTTTTCCCCAACTGGTACCCCTACACAATATGAAACCCTGTTTAATTTAGTATGTTGCTAGAATGCTAAAAGAGCACTTTAAGTTAAAGAATTACAAGCGGTCATGTATATAATACATATAGTGAAACTTCAGCAACACCCAACATGCAACTATAAAAGGGGTCTTCTGAAAATCCTTAGAACAGTTGTAAGGCTGAGTAAAAAATGTAAAGTATCTGGCATAGCACTAAGTCTATACTAAGTCATCAATAAATTATAGCTATGGTTATGTTTCGTGCTATTTTTCAAGCCAAATACATTTGTAAGGATCAGAGAGACAACTGTAAACTGTGGTATGCTAACATGTAGAAAAGTTACATGATTGAACTTGGAGGGGAAAAAATAATCAGTAATTTGTTTCCACCATTTTGCTGCCATTTACCAGCTCATTCCTATAAAAAAATTGTTGCTTGTATTTTCAATATTTAATGTTGTGCTTTGCATCATTTTAGATGTATATAACCTGAAAGATTGATAAAAATATCTTTGATTGGAGATAGAAAGATAGAAAGGAATGTGAATGACTTTTACTTTTTGTTTAAGCTTCCATAGCTCAGGGAATAGAATTACTTTCTATTCTTTTACCTGAGACCAACTCCTCATTTTGCTGTAACACCTGGGAGTCTCACAGATCACATGATATGGGGGAGAAAGAATGCACACATGCACTGTACCCCCAGTTTTCTCCACTGGAACACACTCCTTCCAGTGTGAATGAAAACAAGCACAGACTTGGAAGTTAGAGTTTATTTGCTCACACTGTCAATATTACTACAGCTTTGCATTATCCACTTCCTCTAATACAGAGTAAAGAAACCCTGGGTGGAAAGCATCCAGCACTGGGCCTAACACAGAGCAGAGCCTGCAGGCCCATCTTCTTTCCCCTCCCTTTCCCAGTCCTCCCTCCATCTGTTGTGATGTGTTAAAAAGCCTAGTAAAGAAGTATAGTTGCTTGGTTTGGTGTGAGATACTAAGATGGGGAGATCCTGATTTAGAATAAGTGGTTTACTTAGCATGACATCTTTATTGGAAAGGAGAAAAAAAAAGTTCTGTTCTCCGTGTCTTACTAGTTGTATCATCTTGGGCCCTCAAAACTTTTGGAAACTCATTTTTCTCCTATAAAACATGGATCTAATCATTTATCACTGGCAGCTCTTATCTACTTCTCCAAAATTAACTATGCAAGTCTTCTTTTCCTCAGGCATATAAACCCAAAAATATTATTATATTTTGCCAATACAAAAAATCTGAACTATGGAAAATTCAAGGACAAGAATGCCTTTCAATTCTTTACTTAGTCTTTCATACTTTCTTTCAAATCCTTAAAGAAAACCAACTCTCTGAGGAAAGATAAATTTCAAAGAAATCTGCAATATTTCTATAAAAGATTGATAAGTACATGTTTCACTATGTAAAACATTTGAATTGAAAGCAACAATGCACATGGCAGATGCTCCTTTATCTTGAAATTCCACAGCTGTCATCTGTTGCAGCAATGATAGTTAAATGAGTGGAATATTGTTTATTCCACTAAGGAATTATCTAGCCTTGAGTATATAGATATGCCTTTCATTTTTTCTCAACTTTGTACCTGAAATCAATGGCACACACCTATTTTCATTTGTACCTAGCTGCTTATTGCCAGCTAGATGTGCTCTCTGTTACACCCACACATCCCTTTAATGATCTGCCTTTCAACCTTTTACTCAACTGAAACTTTTCATTCCTATTGAAATAGCCACTACTTGACCATTTCTCATCTCTCCCCTTCCTCAGCCTCTGCACTCTTTCCTATTTTCTATCGATATCCACTTCCTTGAGCTCTTCTGCACTATTGTGCATTCATCCTCCCTTGTTAGACTGCCTTTCTTCTCATTGCAACTAGATTGCATCCTCAAATGACTGCTACCTATGAAACACTCTTTCTTGGTGTATTCAATCCCTCTCATAAATTGAGTTTGGTTAGTCTTTCTAGGGACATTGACTCTTAAGTCTCTGTTTCTAGTGCTATTATAGTGTATCTATGTTGCCCTGGGGTATTTCTGCCTGGTGGTACCACTGCATACCTCAAAGTCCAAGATTCCAAGGCCAAACTCATTATTTCCCCCATGGAAACTTACTTCTACCATTTTTATTTTATTATCTCACGGATAGATTTAAACAGCTTTGAAAGTACAAAGCAACTTTCACTTTCTCATTCCCTTTTGCTTTTTGTTTATTCTGAACTACAGAACTTTCCTCCAGGATTTTTCAGTGCTACCAGTTCATTTTCTGCCCATTATCACCAGCTAGATTTTATTACCTTTAGTCTAAAGTATTTCCATAGTCTTATGGTTGGTTTTGCATGATTTCTTTTCCTATCACAATCCATTCTACACTTTTTCCCAGCTATGTGTACTAAGTAGCACAGTTGATTGTATGTTTTCCTTTCAAGTACCTTAGTGCTTTCTGTACTGACCAGGATTATAAGAACCTACACAACAAGGCTCTGAGCCACCTAGATCCAGTACTTAACTTACTTTCTTGAGACCTATATACCCTTCTCATATTTTCTCTATAAAATTCTTCCTCCTTCCATCATAGCTTACTAAAATAGCTTCTTAGTTTCTAGTTCTCCTTCCTTCCCCTCTGCATATATTTTTTTTCAATTTATCCACCTATCTTTTTATTTACTCTTTTTTCATTTATTTGACAAACATGTTTCTGAGCACCTTTTGTGTGGTAGATACAGTTCTACATATTGAAAAGAGAATAGAATATCAGAACAAAACAAAATCCATTACTTATTGTCACTTATGTTCTAGACAAGGGGACAAACGATGCTTAAACAATCGCATATACTGTCCTCCTCCCTGTAAGGTGCAGGAAGAATGTAGAGCTCTCCAGGACCAGCCTGATTGAAGTTCAGGCTCTCTTCCAATACTGCCTTCTTAGAACTCTCCTTCTCATAACTTGACCAGGCTATAAATTTTGGGTTGCAATAAGAATGAAAACGTCATGAAGATAAGCATTTTTACTAGTTCTTTTTAACTCTTACATTCCAAGGACTTTAATAACCCTTGATTCATTGTGAAAGCTCTCTAAATACTAATCAAATTAGCGATTAATTGAAAGCCCTAGGTGTTTTTGTTTGTTTTTACCTTATTACTAAGCTAAAATGTATGCTGTATTTATTTGTACATTGATTTTTATTATTCCTTCAGACCCAAAGCACCCCAAATTCTACATTTTACTTACTTTTCTGTCTTCATAGTGCTTACCCCAGTTTATTGAAAATTTATTGAATTTAGTAAATACTGTTCATTCAACACTGTCTTAATATAATTATTACAGAAATTTTAATATTTGTGAAATGCTTTTGTCATGATTTGATAGTGGTCTCATTTTGCAACTTGATAATGTATTTTTAATGACATGACTAAATCACCTCACCTATTTATTATTTGTTTCTATAAAAATATGAGTTCCGAGTGAAATGGACCATGCATATAATCTGCTACTTTTAAGTTTTTAATCTTTAAAAATTCTAGCGTGGTGCTATAAATCTACAGGATTTGGAAAAGAATCACTAATTTTAAAAAACTCAATTGATAGCAAAGGTATATTATTTTATTTAAATTTTGTGGTATAAACCAAGTTATAAGTTTATTGCATGTATTTTATTAAGAAATTAATGGATTTAGCTCCCTAATGAAATTGAATATTTGAAAAAGCAGCATATAATAATACTACATAAAAATGTTAATTACACCTAGAACGTGTCTGACACTTTTCTTAAGAAAAATGTTAATCCATTTATTTTGTTTTATAGCAATCAGAGAAGTAGGTACTCTAATTATTTGTATTTACAGGTGAAAAATCTGAGGCTCTAGCATGTATGTGCATTGTCCTATGTCACACAACTAGTAGGTGGGAAGTGTAGGTGAAAATTGCTAAGATGGTATCCAGGAAGTCTGGATCCAAATTCTGCCCATTAAGAATGTTGATCTATTGTCCCTCCAAGATACATATGTACCTATGAAATGAGAAACAGAAAAGCTCATGGCACTTAGAAAACAAAAAAGAGAAGAGACTGATCTCAAGTATGCTCTGAAAAATATTAGACAATATCATAGGCAGCATTTTCTGTAACCAATCTCATCACACAAGAATTAATGATCAATGCAATTAAAGAAAAGATATAAAAAGAGGAAATTAGGGGGAAAGTTTAAAAGTCTAAAAATATTATAATATAATATTAATAGATATAGATATTATCATGATAATATTATAATATTATCATAATATTATGTTAACATTAATAACTACAACATGATGCATAATATCCTGGACTACATCAAAACAGTGACCAAAAGCAGTCTGGTTGTATCTTGCTGATAGCAGAGAATCTGATTCCTTGTTCGCTTACTTCCTCTTTCTCTCATATTTGTTCCACCTGAAATACCTATTATTAAATATGTTTGAGACCCACTCTCATTATAAGGATAGAGGAAAAGCTATCTTCAAATAGAGTTATTGTGTTCTCTGAAGGCCAATGTTTCTATTGTGTAGCAGTTTTTCATATTGAAATTCAAAAGCTATCTATCTTCCAAGGTCCACCAGATATTTACTGAACCACTAGATCTCATATTGAAGGAATTTCATCATGTAGATTCTTTTTAAAAATGTATCCTGAGCAGTGTTTCAGTTTTAGAACATTGGACTATGACTTAAGAAACTCTAGTGTTCTTGAGACATAGAAATTGTCATCAAAGCATTTCATGAAGCACTTCATTTTAGACTCTGGATTAAATGTCTCTGTGGTCATTAAAGTTAGTCCCAATTTTGTTGAGGCTATACTGACACTCCGTCTCCTTTCTTATAAGAAAGCAGTATTAGTTTACAGGCAAAAAATGTCATTCCACTTCTAGGAATCTAATTGGGTGAAATAAATATAAAACACAAAACGTTTTAAGCATGCAGATGTTCAATGTTGTCAAATAATTCAAAGCAACAAGAGGTCCACACCCAAAAGGAAGACAGGTGCTGTTCATCCATACTGTGGAATATTGCACAATCACTTAAGCATGCTTTCTAAAGGCACCAATAATATTAATTGAGAAGGTTAGAACAGAAAATTTTGTCATCAATAAAATGTGATTCTGAAAATTTGTTCACTGGGAAAAAATGGAATCAGATAAATGTGGATACATTTCATACTTATATATAGTCATTAAATTTTTATCTTTTGAGTGAGAGAATAACACTTTTGTGATAGGAATAATTGGTTTATGTAAAAAAAGTGTGATAACATGTACTCCCATTGTACTTTTGGGGAGCCGACAAAGTACCACACATCTATCATCTCGATAAGTAGGTTGGTAGGTAGAGGCTAACATAATATGATTTCTTTATTTAAACAGTGAAAATGTTCATTAAGGTACTGCGGAAGAGAGAATGTTTTCTTTTATTTTCTTGGTGTTTTCAGACCTTTATTATAAACATTCTTTTCCTTTTATAGATGTTGTTTCCCATTGGTAATGAAAACATTTTTCCTAGAACTGTTCATATTTGGTGAAAATCAAGTTAGTGACTAAGAATCTTAATGATGCAAAATGATTCATATTCAATGTTGTTTATAAAATGATGGTAATAGAATTTTTGAAAGATGTTTTGAATATGGGGGTTATATTGTCAAATAGGAAGTGGAACTTAATTACTTTATTAAAGTAAATAATCATTGCTTCTTTCAAAAAGCCCTTCCCTCAAATGAGAAACCTTGTCAGTGGGTTTCAGGAGCAATACAGTCTCAGATTTTGTATAAAACTATCATAATAATTCCTTCATTCTTATATGATTTAGATAGGTATTCCATTCTATATTATTTTGTTTGAAAACTGAAGATTTTACTCACCATCTTCTGATTTCTGTCATCACTGTCTTGTCTTATTTCTTTAGAGTATTTTTTTTTTCTTTGACAACTTGTAACATTTTTCTCATTGCCATGATATAAACATTTACTGTTTTATGTCTAGCCTTGGAATTACTCAGAGTGATTTTACTTGTGCTTACTTATACTTCCTAAACCTGGAGTTTCATGTCCTTCATCATTTGTGGGGAGTTTTTATTTATTTTCACTTTGAGTATGTTTCAACTTCCTCTGTCTCAATTTGTGATTCTTATATCGGAGGTATATGACACTTAGTCTGTTCTGCTGGTCTCACAAGTTGTCTTTTATATTTCTATTTCTTTATGTCTCTGGGAGTAATCTGAATAATTTCTTCATCTTTATCTTCTAGGCCACTCTCCATGTCAGCCCCAACTCCCTGTTTATACCATCCTTTACATTTTTAATTTCGGTGATTTTATTTTTCTATGAGCTCTTTATAAATCATGTTTATCAAAGTGTAATTGCTTAAATATTTTCTATATTCATATATATTTACATAAAATAAGTTTAACTAATTTAAAGTATACAACTTATTGGAGATACTAAGCTCCATATAAAATTCTATTTCCTAATCTATGGGGAAAGAAAAGATGTATTTATTATTATGTTTAATTACATATGATATACATAGGCATATATACATATATTCTCATACGTATATGAAACTTCTTTTTACATGTGATCTTACAAATAAAAAACTTTTAAACAGTCTTTGATACCAGTGGGATGCCTAGCAAGAGCAAATGCCAATATTGCTTGAACATACATATGTATATATATTATATATATATATTTAAAACCATAAAACCAATACCACAATTATTATGGAATACATTTGCACCTCTTTTTATATATTTTTCTCTGTCTCATCTGTTTTGATTATGTATTAGTATATTGTGGCTTTCACATACTTTTATTCATTATTTTGTATATTTAATCATTTAAATGTATTTATATTATAATGCACACCCTATAAGTCTATAATCTGAACCTCTTGTGGTCTAATTGTATTTAAATTCTGCTTTTTTTTCTTGCCATGAATTATGTTCCTAGTGATGTCTCTCCTTGTGTGGTTTATAAATGGGGACCGAGTGTATATTTTTATACATTTTTGTCTGAGATAACATTGTCTGACCTTTACTGTGATATTCTTCAAGGGAGGATTGGCATTTGCTTTTGCTAGGTGTCCCACAGGTATCAAAGACTGCTTAAAAGTTTTTACTTGCAAGGTCACATGTAAACAGAATTTTCATATAGGTAAGATAATTATGTACATATGCATGTCATATGTAAGTACAACAGAATAAAATGAATACTTTTCAATACTCACAGATTAAGAAACAGAATTTTACATGGCCGCTCTTTACAATAACTTTTCAAATCTGACTCTCCGTTCTGTTCAATTTTCCCTACATTTTTGTGCCAAAAATCCTTTTTCATGAAGAAATTATTCATTTCGGTTGGGGTTGTGGCTCAGTGGTAGAGCGCTTGCCTGGCATGTGTGATGCATTGGGTTCAATTCCAGCACCACATATAAATAAATGAATAAAATAAATGTCTATCAACATCTAAAAAAATTAAACAACAAAATAGAAAAGAAATCATTCATTTATTTGTATCTCCTACAGACAGTTACATGAAGGGTGTCAGGCACAATGCTAAGGGATCACAGGTATGAAAAAAAAAAAACAGACAAAACCTCCATCAAGTTTCCATTGTAGCAGGGACAAGACAATGATTCAGTTGAAGGAAATATGTAATGCATATGGTGTGCTGAATGGAAATAAGTACTAGGGAAGAAAAAATTATGAAAATGGTGTAGGAGGAACAGGAATTACACTTTGAAAAAGAGAGTCACAGAAGGCTTTAATAAGAAGGAAAACCTTAAAAAACACAAGGACCTGAACAGTGAGGTGATGTGGAAGAATAGTCCAGGTAGAGGGAAGAGTAAACGCATATGCCCTGAAGGTACAGAGTACAGACAAGGAAAACGAAGGGTCCTGGAGCCTTTGAAGTATTTGAAAATAGAAACTGTGTCACCTCACTTAGGTTTTAAAAGTATCTGGCTAGTTGCTGTGTTGTGAGATATTAGAATTGGTTGAAGATACATCAGGAATACCCACCAGAAAGGTATTGTAGTAGTACAGATAAAAAATGACAGTGTACTTGATCAGAGTAATAGCAGTAGGGGTGTGGAGAAGTGGGCAGATTATAAAGGTACAGTCTACAGGATTTGTTTGATGGATTGGATGTGGGCTATTAAGGAATCAAGAATGACTACACTGCTTTGGTTCTGAATAAATGCAATGGTGGTTTACCACTAACTGGTAGAGGAAAAGAATAATATGACCAGAATTTCAAGATGTCAATATTGGATATACTAGGTTGAAGAAAGCTATAAGACAATCCTTGTGGAGATTTCAAATAGAAAGGCAGTTCAGTGAGGCAAGGCAGGAATGCAGATACAAATTTGGCCAGAATCAATATATGAATTTTATTTATAGCTCTGAACCTGGGTGAGTTCCCCAAAGTAGTCTGTATGAAAAGAAAAGAGATGAATTTTGAAGAGTGAGAACTCAGGAGCTCTATGTTGTAAGGTCTGGAAGATGCAGCATAACCAGAAAAGCAGATTGAAATTGAGCATCCTATTAGTTAAAAGGGAAATGAGACAAATATGTTGTCCCCTAAGTTAGGACAATGTTCAGGTGTGCCAAGTGGCAAGCCCAGATATGTTAAGGAATACAATTTGACCACAATGGCAATTATAATTTGGGAACAGATAAAAGAATAATTGGAGTGGGTTCAGGAGAGGATGGGAAAAAAAGTAAGTGATTATATTTTTTTGATTAAATGAGAAAAGGAGGCCATAGCTAGAGAGGGGAGTGTAGATAAAAGAGAGTATTTTTCATATGGTAAAAATAATAACATGTTTACAGAGGGAAAAAATTGAAGAGAAAAACAAAATGATGATGCAGAAAAAAGGAAGGAGAGCTGCTGGGTTTTGTTCCGGAATGGATAGGAAAGGATGGGATCTAATGGAGTGTAAATAGGGGAGCTCGCCTTTGCTAACTCCCCGGAAAGCTTAGCTCTAAACAGATTTTTTGTTTTATGATTGTGTGTGTGTGTGTGTGTGTGTGTGTGTGTGTGTGTGTGTGTGTGATGTAGTCATAGACAGGGTTTTGTTGATACAGTCTGCAAGATTGTCAAAAAGTACTGTGTATCTTCACACGTGGAATGCATTGTCTTAGTGAACACAGTACAAGGGCCCTGCATGATCTCGCCCCTTTTCCTGTGGTCTAGTGGAAAGGGCTTTGAGCTACTAAGAGCCTCATGCCCCTGCTCACTAGAGGGCATATGCACATTGTGTCATACCTGTCCCTGGGGGCAGCCCCTTTGTGTTTTCATTAAAGTCTTTACAACACTTTTCTCAGATGTAATTTCTGTTTATTTATGTGTTCATTTGATTAATGGAAGACTATGCCATTGGACTTAAATCTCACAAGGTTAGGACCAAGTCTTTTAAAATGTATAAAAAAATCATATCTTCTGAGTAGCAATGGCATTCACTATTTTTTATGGATTGACAAGCATATTATGAACTAAATAAAAAATTAAACATATTGATCTATAATTATATGATACAAAGTAAATAAGAATGCTTCTCATTACTCAGTTTGACTGCCTAAATGGTATATGGAATAAGATTATGACCAAAATTATAGCATTATGTCTGGATATGTGAGTGAGCAAAATGTAGGCTCAATAATCCAGTAAGTAGTTTTGCATCAAAAGATGTTCCAGCACTTTTTTGAAAAAGGGCAAAATGAATTCATACAGGAAATGTTATTTAGATTTTTGAGACTAAACTTAAATTCAAGAACTTTTAGTATCTTCTATATCCTTGAGATAGCACTGCCTCAGATATTTATATTTACTCTCTAAAACAAACATTCACTGATTTCTAAAGATGTGTTTAGCAGAGCATGTTGATATTGAGGCTGAAGGTTGGTCAGGGTTGAGACAGCAGAGTGTTGTAAACCAAATTTAAACAAAATAAATTTTAATCAGTGACTTTATGTAGATTCGTATGTGTGTATAAGCAGCAAAGCAAGAACTAAGCAGCATGACTGACTAATATTTCATCAATATTCTAACTCAGGAGACTTTCAACACTAATTAAAACCTAGGAGTACAGGCTATTGCATCAAACAAGGAATCAAATAAAATGAATTTTCAGTCCTCATTCTTTTTACTTGTGTGATTATCAACAGAGTTGTGAGTAATACAGTCCTCAATTCCATGATGAAAGTATAGAGCCATAGCATTCTTCTGTATGTTCCACTGTATGACCAGAGTTTATGATGCAAAAATGCAAAATTTAAACTTAAGATGTGAAGAAAGAGACTGCTTACTATAATATTAACCTATAATTTCAAAACAGTTTTTTATCAGTAAATGTATAGCTAGAGACCAATATCAGCATTTGCTTGAGGTCTCAAGTATCCCATATCTCTTTTTCTTTCTTTCTTTCTTTTTTATGATGCTGGGGATTGAACCCAGGGCCTTGTGCTTGCAAAGCAAGCACTCTACTAACTGAGCTATATCCCCAGCCCCCTCAAGTATCCCATATCTCTGAACAGATAAGTTTTCATAAATGTATCAAATCAGTGGGATTCAATGTGATACTTTCATACATGTATCATGTGCACTGATCATATCATCACCTTTCTTCTATTCTGGCCCCATTCCAGTCCATAGTAATCACTATTCCTCTTCAGGCCCACTTTTTTTTTTTTTTTTTTTTTTTTTTAATTTTCCACATGTAAGAGAGAACACATAATACATGTCTTTCTGTATCTGGCTAAAATACTTAATATGATATTGTCCAGTTCCAACCATTTTGCTAAAAATGACAGGATTTCATTTGTCAATTAAAATATGGGCACATGATCTGAATAGGCGCTTCTCAAAAGTTTTAGCAGTCTTTGAAGAATCTTCTTATATATAAAGTCAAAAGAATAAAAGAATTAAGTGTGGCTGTGTGTTACATATCATCTAGAACATGATGCAACACTATATCATGTTAGCGATAAATTGAGAGAGGAAATGAAAATTCGATACTGTCCTACTTAAAGCAATAAGAAGTTAATTTAATATTTTAGAAAGAATTTAGCATTTTTCAAAGATGTATTCATTTTGGAAAGTTGAATGTTGTGATAGTCATATGCTGAATTGTTGACCTCTGTTGAATCAAAGTGAAGAATACAAATTCCAAACTCATCATGACAAGTAACTTCTTGGTGGAAAGGAAGTTAATAAGATATGAGCAAGACAAAATATTAATTATTCAATACACTTTTAATAAAACCGAATTAATACCAATGGTCCTATTTTGATGAATATAAAACAGGGAAAATGCTATTGACAGATGTGCTTAGTAATTTCAGGTATTTAGCCCTTTATTATGGGATTTGCCTTTTTAATTGAAATGTAATCAACAGTGTTCACTTAAAAGTCAATTATTCAGGTTATCTGGTATTAATTTTTCCATATTCATATTTAAATGACTATCATGTGCCAAAAACTTATTTTTCACTTTGATTAAAATAAAAAATAATGTTCAGAATGGAATTTACCATTATTAGAAAATGAAATAAAATGATCTCATATGAGATGAAACATTGATACAAATGAGTGTTTGAAATAAATTGCTACATATGTTGTTCAGACACATAGAGTTTCCAAAATTATCAGTGGTTAGAATTATACCTTGTTTCCAGGAAGCAATAAACAGCTAATATCTTACTATCAAAGCAGATTAATAAGTGCCATAAAAATTTTCACCTTCAAAAAGAATAGTAATAGATAAGATTCATTTTAAGGAAAGCCTTGATTTCTTATGAATCACAACTGTTTCCATAATCAGAGTCAGTTAGCAGTCTCCATTAGCAAGTATTATTTTTGACAGTTTCAGGTCTATGATGGTATCAGAGCTACAAATGCCTTGCTCTGTACTGTCACTTAGACAATAAAATGCAAGCTACAGAAGGGAAAAGGAAAGAAATTCAAAGTAAGCAAAGGTTCATATTTAGAAGTGAATTCAGATTTATCATATGAACCAACTTTTCTATAACCTACCTCTCTCGGTTCCAAAATATTTGTTGTCTGACAGCAATATAGAGAACATGGAATTTTGGTCCTGGTTTCCTCATCTACCTACTTCTTTTACTTTAGGAAACTCAGCAATAATGCTTTTCAGTTTAAATTAAAATTTAATTTAATACTCATCCATGAGTATTTCACATTGCTTTGCTTCTAGACCCAAAATCCAAAAATAGGGATACAGTAAAATATTTTCTCAAATATTCTATCACTCAAAATGATATAACTGGTTTGATAAGGTCAACTTGCTACCATTTCAATGACATCTCACATTTTAGTGTTTTCAATTCTTCATCTTATTTGTGGATTGCTTAAAGAACAATACTAGTAAGATCAATGAAGGTTTTGAATTTCATATAGAACTTTCATCTCTTTTTCTCATGGTCACAAATTCCCAAGTAACTTTAGCCATATTTGCATCTGTGTAATATTGGTTAAAAACAAAGGAGGTGGGTGCATAGAAGTAAAAAAATCATTAAGATTCAGTCCATTTATATCCCTGTAAAATAAAGTCAAAGAACATTATTTATTCTCTCTGGATCATACCTTGTTTAATCTTAAAAAACAGCACAATAGTTTCTTCTGCCAGAGTTGAGATTGAAATCTCCTGTATTGATGAACTTCCCATACTGACCTGGTAGCATTTGCCCCCTGTGTATCTTTCTGTGTGCTATTACCGACACAGCGCTCAGAAACATGCTCAGGTTATACAAGACTGGATGAGGAGGATTATTTTAAAAATGTGTTTATTTCGAAGGTTTATGTTTTCCATCAAAACCCTTGATATCCTAATGTGTCTGGACTGAGTGTCATTCATGTAACTTTTTTGTGGTGAATTATTTCAAGAAAATAATTTTGTAAATGAATTGTACAATTTCCTCTAAGATAGATGCACAGTTTTCATTTAAAAAGATTGTTTTAATGTATAAGCTAAGAAATATTTTTGAATGAGTATAGAAGAGCAGTATTTTAAAATATTAAAGTTGATTATAATATTGTTGGTACTTTAGGCCTTGTAGTATCAAAGGAACACAATCTACCAAGTCGTTCAGTTTGTGGCTTGGATCAAATCTGAAGTGCACAAATATCATTATTGAACTAAATGTCATTATATTGTTCATATCATCAAGCAGTTGAAAGAAAAACAATTTCCTTATTATTTTAACTAGATAAGTATTCTTATTCTAAAGATCAAAGAAGTATTTGAAGTCAGAATCATTCTGTTACTGAGATTGATATATTAATTGACTAAATATAATTTAACTTATTAAAATAAAAGGTAATGTTTTGTCTACGTATTTAAAACAAATAAATTGCTATTTCCTCAGCTATCATTACTAAAAGCAATTCATAACTTAAAAATGATTTAACCATGATATTGGGAAAAAAATAATAGTCATTACATCCAAAAATATGAAAGCAAATTTTTTTCTGGGCTTAGAAAACATAAAAAAAAAAAGAAAAAGAAAATATCAATTTATTTGATACAATAACCACATCAAGAAAATATTTCCTCTTTAAAAAAGTATTATCTTCACGGGCAGGGGTTTGTTCTGCATTTGTTTATGTCAGTTTTTTCCCTGCTGTGACTAAAAGACTCAACTGAAACAATTGTAGAGGAGAGAAAGTTTTTTTGCAGTCTCACATTTTCAGAGTTCTTAGTCCATAGAAGACTGGCTCCATTCCTGTGGGTTCAAGGTGAGGCAGAACGTCATGGGTAAGAGTGGCAGAGGGAAGAAGCTCACATAATGATCAGAAAGCAGAGAGAGATCTTCACTAGCCAGATATAAAATATATACCCCATAGTCACATCCCCAATGAACCACTTCCTCCACCCACACCCTGCCTGCCTCCAGTTGCCACTCAGTGATTAATTCAGCAGCAGTGATTAATTCACTGATTAGGTTAAGGCTATAGCACAATCATCTCTCCTCCAAACCTTCCACTGTCTCACATGTGAGCTTTTGGGGGACACCACATCTAAACCATAACAACATTGTTTCTGCAACAATGCTGTTATGGTCTCTCCCCCACTAAGTGCATTGCTTACAAATACAAGCCATTACTAATAATTGTTAAAGGAATGGAAAATGAATGTGATAATCAAGAAAGTAATTTCTGTTTTGTCAACATAATGGTAATATGCAAAGAAAGACAACATGTAAACCTAGTCTGAATTGTAAACCCTTCGGTATTATTCTGCATAACTATGATTGACCAAATGTTTCAGTCTGCATAATACCCAAATTGTTCATTCACCTTAGGGTTTTTAGATTCCCGTTGCTTTGCTCCCTTTAATTAACAGTATATAGAAGTAAAAATTTGGACCAAGTGAAGTAGTATGTGGATCAACACAAAGCTAATAAATAACCCTGTAAGAATAATTACTTAAACTTCATAGTCTCAGATTGTGGACCAATATTATTTTAATTTGGAGAAAATAGGACCTTATGAAAATAATAATGATGCTATGCTTACAATTTAGTGTCTCTGTGTATATAATTTTCTTTTAAAAAGCTGTACCATATAAGTAGTTTTAGACAGTTAAGATGGTTCTCTTTTGCAACTAGTTGAGCTGAATTCAAAGTTATAGAATAAAACAACTTAAATAACCACTTTGTGTGAAGGACCAGAAATCTAGAAGATTGCAGCCAAGTTTAAATCCTTCAGGAGAACACTTCAACACTCTTTCTCCACCCTTAAAATTCTGAGTTAGGCTTGCTGAGTTTATTCATGGACACTCCATCTGTTCAATGCAGAGACAGCCGAAAAGAATATATTTACTGGTGGTCACTAACTCCAATTTGTGAGTCACTAAAGCAAGAGAGTACTAAGATCATGCCTGAATTCAGCAAGCTATGTAAATACTGTTTACAAAAAAGGTTCAGGATTTTACTTTGAAGAATATGGTCCAAGCCTCTTAAGTTTTGGACAAATTAGGCATAAATATAGTTTTTTTCATTCTTAAAGTTACTAGTTAGTCAAATTGAAAATGTAGGAGTTGAGAAAACCAATGTCTGGCTCATTTAAACAACCCCATCAATAAATGGATATATTAACTGAACAGACACTTCTCAAGAGAAGAACAAACGATCAAAGATTATATGAAAAAAATGTCCAAAATATTTAACTGTTAGGGAAATGTAAATCAAAACTACATTGATAGTTCATCTCACTCTAGTTAGAACGGCAATGAAGAACAGAAATAATGGGGATATAACTCAGAAGTAGAATACTTGCCTAGAACATATGAGGCTCTGGGTTCAATCTCCAGTACCACAGGAAAAAAGGAAAACACACACACACACACACACACACACACACACAAAGAATAGAAATAGCAATAAATGCTGGTAGGGAGAAAGGAATCCTTTTACACTCTTGATGGAACTTTAAATTAGTATAGATACTTTGGAAATCAGTATGACTTTTTCTCAAAAAACTAAAAATAGAAACACCATATGATTCAGCTATACCAGTCCTCAATCTATATTCCAAAGAATTAAAGTCAGCATACTACAGAGATACCAGATTCCCATATTTATGATAGCACAGTATACAACAACCAAGTAATGTAATCAGTCTAGGGGTCCATCAACAAATGAAATGATAAGATGTGGTACACATGTACAATGGAGTGAGTATTCAATCATAAAGAAGAATAAAATTATGCTATTTGCAGGCAAATGGAGGGAACTGTAGATCATCATGTTAAGTGAAATAAACCAGACTCAGAAAGATAAGTATTGAATGTTTTCTCTCATAATGTGGAATCCAGAAATAAAATAATAAAGAAGACTTGAATGTAAAGACTATTAGAAAAATGGAAGGGAATCATGAATATGACATGATAAGACCCACTATTCTGTATAATTAATATGCACAAATAAAACACAGTTAATATATTTATCTATATAATATATGCCCTTGAAATATTTGATGTACTCCACTTCAGGAGAATTTTAAGAGAAAGTTCAAAACGTTTTGTTAACCTCCAAGCATTTTAAACTCTGATCTTATACATTGGTCTAAGATAAGATGTTTGTTATTAGATCTGCTAAAAGGAGACAGTATTTAAAATACCTTCCATGTTGCTTTCTTGGGGGGAAGGGCTTGTTCAGCCTCACAGGTGCTAATCAATATGGTCATTGTAGATCAATATTATTTTTCTGACTCGGCTTGGATTTATATCATTGGAACTTTTGAAGTGACTGATCTCTGTCTCTCTGTAGAATTCATGGTTAGACAAAATATATGCATATGATGTGATGTGTTTCCTTGTTCTCTTTTGTAAGAAGTAATTGCACAATTTTTCAGTGTTGTATTTTTTTAATTATGTGAGAAAAATCCCTCCTAAATACAATAGGGAAATGAGAAAGGTGAGTTAAGGAACCAATTACACCCTAAACTCACATAGACATGATATATGATCCCATTATCTTTCTGATTTTTAATTTTTATCTTGGCTCTTCCAGCCCAAATTTCATTTTCTGATCTTTTCTTTTTGGCCCCATGCATATGTTTTTATGTTTTTGTATTAAAGAGGTCGTAGTTTCTCTGTGTTAGAAAGTTCACAATTTCTTGCATTTCAAGGATTCTTTTCATAGTTTTTGTTTCCTCTATAGGGGAATTTTCTGCTATAGATTCTTAATCTACCTTTAAATTTACCTATTCTTTTTTTCCCCCTTGAGGGATTTCCTTTACTTTGTTTTCATATTGGTTAAAAATAGTTTTCTTCTTGAATATTACTCATGATTTAGTAGAGATTAATTTTTCCTTGGCCCAATACTTCTTTAATAACAAAATGGAAATATTAGCTGGTGTGGTTTTAGCTAGTTGATGCTGGGTTTGTTTTTTGTTTGTTTGTTTGTTTTGTTTTTTCCCAACATGTAGGAGACTGAGTGTCCCTGACTGCTATCAGTGTATAGGTAAGAAATAGGACTAGGTAAGAAACAACTTTATTTTGAGCAGGGGAATCAACAGCACAGTATTTCACAACTGAGTATATGCTGTTTTGGTACCTATCCATCCTTCTACTCTGCAAGAATGTTTTGCATATCAGGATTCCTGGACTTTGAACTTTAATTTTCTGTGGTGTATCAAAAACACAGCTGCAGTGACTTTTGCTCCTCCATGTGACAAATCAAGTTGTGTCAGAAATGCCATGATCCTGTTTTCTTATCTGGTCTCACCTTCCCTTCCACTCCTTGATAATAAGCTCAGGGATCTTGTGAACACCTGTTCATGCACCTAGTTCTTACCTTTCCAGGCAAGGGACATGGGTTTGTCCCTGATGGCTGTATGCCAGCTGCCTAAAAACAACTGGAATGGGTTCATACCACATCTTCCCTGGACCAAGTCCAGTGATCACTGCCTTAAGATATCTTTCTTTCTTGATCATGGTTCACAGTTGTGACTGTTTTCAGTTTCACCCAAGATGGGATTTTCTTTACTGTATTTCTTCTTATTGGTTAGTTTCAGAAAGAAGCAGGCATAGGAAATCTTACTTCGACATCTTTAAATGAAAGTGTCAGATTGTATTTTAATATGGTCAGTGTTCTTTGAAATTCTGTGAGCCACCTATTGCTGGTACTGATAGATGCTTGATCTACTATAGAAAAATGATATTTCTTGTTTGCTGTAGAGAACAATGATGCATAATTTCTTACTTCAGCACCTTATATCTGGTTTTAAGAATCAAAGATATGTGTCATGAAGGTCGAATGAAGTCATATATGAAAATACGGTGCTTGTGCCCTCAAAAGGAAATTTCATTTAAGGTGTTAAAAATCCTTACATTTTCAAAACAGTAAGATCCCTTTCAAGTATCATGATTTAGAAAAACTGAAAAACTTTTAGCTTTCCCCCTTCTGCAACTTCTGCTGGCCAGTCTAACCAGGGACCCGCTCCATGACTGTCTTACTCAAACCTTTTGATAAGAAGGCATACATTATTTCATGCAATTGTGCATATCAAGAGCTTTTTTCTATAATTAACCTGCTGGTTCTTAACCTTCCATGGGGTACAGGAATCAGTGAACATCCTTGATTTATAAGACTGCTCCTTTTGATACTTACTATGCCATGAGATGTGTGAAAATTTAAAAAATAAAGAAACATGCTAATAATTCAAACTAGGAAGATAGGACAAAAGTATGAGCAGTCAGCAATAGTTGATGTATTCTTACTTTGCAACCAATTTTATACTGTCAAACTCACTTCCCATTTATTAAGCTATAAATATAATTGTTTGTATAACTATTCAAATATCCTTATAGATACTATGGGGAAATTGATCTGTAAATAGTATGAAGTAGAAAAATGTGAAAATTTCTATACATTACATATCTTTTCAAGAACAAGAAAAAAAGGGACTATCAATTTTAGGAGTTTCATTTGCTCTTTTGGAGCACTTTAAAATAAAATAAAAACTGAGTTTTATCATTCAGAGATCATTAATGGCCCTAAGAAATGGATATGGGTTTAAAGATGGCCTTTCCAAGTTGGGATTATAGTCTTTCTCATTTGAAAAATTGGTTTGGTGACCCAGGGCATTACTGTGTGGCTTCTGAAGGCCAAGCTTCCTGCTGAGTGGATTTATCACATAGATCGCCTAGGTTCTTGGACTCCCACTCTCTCTTTTCAAGCCAAATGCTGCTGTCCAAGGATTTAACCAGGTTTAAAATCCATTTGTTATAGCGACTACAAAACCTTATCTCAGACTAAGCTGTGAGGGGGCCCATTGAAGTTAACTTCCAAGACCGTTTGAAAGATTCTTTATTTCATTCTGGATCTTGAATTTTCAAAACCTAGGTCTTTGCTTTCTATGAGAAAAATACAATCACAGGAAAAAAAAAAAAAAAAAAAACAGTATTCAGAAAGAAAAAGGATACATGGAAATGCCAACCTGCAAAATGGCAGTTGCATAATGACAAGAATTCTGCAGAATAATTAAAATTAAGTTGAGGCAAAGGCTAAACTTAAATTGTAACCCAATTGGCTTTCATTTCCTAGAAGTAAACCCATAAAGATAAACTAAACTGGTTACAAGGTATGAGAGATACATATTCTCTCTCTCTTCCCCTCACCTCTCCACCCCCCTCACACACACACACACACACACACACACACACACACACACGACTGTCATCAAAGGAATGATCCAAAGTTAGAAATATTGCTGTAGAAATGCAGGTACCTTCGTGTCATTATCTCTTAGGAAATTTAACAGCATCTTGTTACTTACAAGCGTCAGGTAAAATTTTATTCTTCTGTCATCTTTCTGCTTCACTGTTGTAGCATATACTAGCCAAAGCTTATTTGAAACTAGCAAGGTCAAAATGCATTTGCTCACATGATGGCTTGGTTATATAGAACAAGAAAAAGCAGCACCACTCCCGAGGGTCCATTTTGCCATTTCTATGTGTACAGTACTTACTCTCCTGAGACATTTTTTTTTTTTTTTCCCATTCTCCCAAGTACCCAGGAAAAAAACTTTTTGATGAACAATCATTTATCTGGACGCCACCTTCTCGGGGTAAGGTCTAACCTTCTGTTGGTAGCATGAACTCTTTCTTTTCCTGGCCTTACATTTCTCCTGAAAGGCCACTGTTAAGCAAGTGAAATGAAAAGGAACAGTGAAATACAAAAGGG
The DNA here is from genome assembly GCF_902686455.1 of Sciurus vulgaris. NCBI lineage: Eukaryota > Metazoa > Chordata > Mammalia > Rodentia > Sciuridae > Sciurus > Sciurus vulgaris. Next base: position 92,983,049 of record NC_136467.1, on the reverse strand, counting down.
GAGTCCAGAAGGAATTATTAGAGGATTACATTTGGGAAGAAAGAATGAGAGAAGGGAAAAAAGAAGAAAAGAAAGGAAGGTAGAGTAAAAGTGATTGCATTAATAAACTAAAAATTTAAGAATTTGCATCAAATGAGAAATTAAGTCTGAAAAACAACAAAAAATTATAATTTCAAAAAAATCTAAGAGATTTAAATGAAGAACTAGTATTTGTTAACCATATTATAAAATAAAACATTCAGTCATTAAATAAAATTGAAAATAGTTTATAAATTTAAAACATAAAAAAATAAGAAATAGGGACAGTTGAAAAACAAAATGAACAAAAGCAATAAAGAGAAAAACAAAAGCACAGATCTTCCCTACCAGGTAGTCAATCCAAGTCTCTGGATTTATCCAGACCTTTATCCGGCATTTTGATGATTAGTACATATATAAGACACTTTATTTTCCTAGAAACAGCAATAATAACAATAATAATAATAATAATAATAATAATAATAATAATCTCACTGAAAAGTGGGGTAAAAATGTTAATCTTCACTCCTTTTATTTTTAAGTGCTTGGATTGAACCCAGGTGTGCTTAACCACTGAGCCACATCCCAGTCCTTCTTGTATTTTTTTTTTTTTTTTTTTTAGACAGGGTCTCCTATGTTGCTTTGGGCCTCACTAAGTTGCTGGAACTGACTTTGAATTGCTGGGATTATAGGAATGCCCCACCATGCCCAGCCTAATCTTCATTCTTAAGAAATGATAAGAAGAGAGGTAGAACAAGTTTCAAACATGATTTCCTTTAAAATAGCTTTTTATGAAAAAATCTCAACTTCTGAAAGTAGAACATCACAAAAAACACAGGGGATAATGTTTTGCACTGATCTAAGCAAGCTGCTCTCAACTGTTCCATTCAGTTTTCAAGAGTCTTTTCTTTCTCAGACCCACATGTTCCCCACCATGTTTGCATAGTTTGATTAAATATATTTAGGTTTTCTATTAAAAAAAAAAAGTTAAATGCTCACTCAGAAGATGACTAATATATTTGAGTTGTTTATCAGGAAGGTTTATATACACAATGGAATATTATTCAGCCATAAAGAATAATATTATGGCATTTGCAAATAAATGGGTGGAATTGGAGAATATCATGCTAAGTGAAATAAGCCAATCCCAAAAAAACAAAGGCCAGATGTTTCCCTGATACGTGGATGATGAGATATAATGGGGGAGGGGGTGGGGGGGTGAGAGAAGAATGGAGGAACTTTAAGTTATGTAGAGGGAAATGAGAGGGAAGGGGTTATGAAAAATGATGGAATGAGATAGACATCATTACCCTATGTACATGTATGATTACACAAATGGTATGAATCTACATTGTGTACGACCATAGAAACAAAATGACGATCCCATTGTGTACAATGAATCAAAATGCAGTCTGTAGGGCTGGGGAGATAGTTCAGTTGGTAGAGTGCTCGCCGCACAAGCACAAGGCCCTGGGTTCAATCCCCAGCACAGAGAAAAAAAAAAATGCAGTCTGTAAAAAAAAAAAAAAAAAAAGAATAAATAATTTTTAAAAAGAAATAATATTCATAATATTCGCTTTGAACTTTATGTGAGAAATGGTTCTTAGATCATCCAACAGAGCTTTAAGAAAAAAATCAATGTTCTTAAATTAAAAATTGACCCCTGTGGAAATACTTTATAGATATATTTTTAAAATAACTCTTTTTAAAACCTCCATTTTGAGTTTTAGGATAGGGTAAGGAATGTTGAAGCTATCATCTAATTTACACATTTAAGTTAAATTCAAACTTGCAATTTATAAAAAAAAAATCACTAAAAATTAAAGCACCCTCTTACATAGGAGAGGAAATATCAAAGAATAAATGGATAAGATTCATACAAATCAGTGTTATCAAATTATCCAGATCTAACTTGCGAAACATCAACTATTAAACATTGAAATGTTATGCCTTTTCATACATTTACTTCAGGTTTATTTGTTGTCTGGTACCAAAGATTGAACCCAAGGGTGCTTAACAACTGAGCCACATCCCCCCAGCTCTTTTTATACTGTATTTTGAGACAGGGTCTCACTAAGTTGCCAAGGGCCTATCTAAGTTGCTGAGGATGACTTTGAACCTGCAATCCTCCTGCCTCAGGTTCCTGAGTCACTGGGATTTCAGGCATGCACCACCATACCTAGCTACCTCCAGGTTTTAAAAAATACATATTTCATTGTTTTAGAGAAGACAAATAATATGAATATTAATGATGAAAAAGTTACATTCTACCATTCTGAAGCTGCTATTTTCAACGTTGGCCAAAACCACCTGCTGCATCTCTCAGTGCAGAAATTGTGCTCATCTTTCTGTACAAAAATACGTATAGAAATTTGGACACATGAATGGGTAAATGAACAATAAATGAAAAAATTAATTTATAGTAATCAGAGTATAGATGTCATTTTAAGTAAAACATATCTACTTTAAATTCACTTGAATTTCATAAATAAAGAGGAATTACTAAAGTTAAAGAGAGAGTGAAGGAAAGGAATTGAGAAGAAGCCTACCAGGTAAGGAGGTAAGAGGCAAACACACAAGAGGACAGGGAGGAGACTATAACAAACTTTTAAGGTAAAGTCATTTTTAAACTGCCTACTTCAAATTTAGCTATAGTGACTCCATATATAAAATGTGAGTGTATTACTGCTCACATAACATCATTTGACTAACTTCATTATTTTCATTTTGTTCATATTTGTAACATCTAAGTTTTGTTTTGTAACTTCAGGTGGCACAGTTTTGTTAATAGTTTTATATGTAACTGGATTCAATGTGCTTCATGGATTATGGACTCTTCAGTGTTTATTTCATTTTTTAATGTTTTCATTAATGCATTATGTTTATTCTCATATTGGGATTTACTTCGACATAAATGGAATTCCATGTGTGGAATTTCATTAGCTCCCCTTCAGTCCCCAGTACTTCACCCCTCCCCTACTACTTCCCCCTGTTTTTTTCTCATTTATCTTTTAACTGGGTTTTTCAGAGTCAAGTTTTGAAAAAATCCTCAAAAAGGACTCCTTAAAATTCCTATGAAATTAATTTGTTCTTCTTTGAGAGATCTGCTGTTGTCTTCATACATAATGTCTGAAATGACTACAGAATTCTTGGGTACACTTGTATTCCCCCGAATATGTAACACAGTTTCATTGCCTCTTGCATTGAATGTTAGAAATGACCACATTTCAGCTTCATGCTCTCCCTCCTTATTAGTTGACTTTTTGGTAGGGGGTGGGTGGTAGGGGTGGTGGGGGAGGGTGGATGCATATATTCAGTTGATTGACAAGACCATGTCTGGACATTACTGTTCCTATCCAATTTGCTTGAAATGTAGCATGTTCTTTTAGTGTTTAGAGTCAGTCCTTTAGTTTGGAAGAATTGTACTACATTTAAAATATAGTCTTCTTTTGTATTGTTAGGTTTCTACTTTGGAGATGGTAAATTTTCTTAATACTGATTCCTTTTCTTACTTTTCCACTTGTCTTTAATTTCATTAATCATTTAGTTTTCAAAAACACCACATTCACTATATACCCTCAATGTTTCCTCCTTATCACTTACTTGATAGTTAAAATTATTTTTTAGTTGTCAATGAATATTTATGTTATTTTTATGTGTGCTGAGAATCAAACCCAGGGTCCCATGCATGCTAGGCAAGTGTTCTGCCATTGAGCTACAACCTGAGCCCATTCATGTGATTTTCAGTCAAGTCATTTTTATCTACTATTTTTAAATTATGATTGTTATTCAGTTGTGAAATTTTGCTCCTCAATTGTGTTCTCAAGTATTTAACATCCATTTAATTTCAGTTAATCTTTGAGTTCATTTTTACGCAATTTATATTCTCAATATATTATTTTAATACTGAAGTAATTCTGAGGAATTCGATTTTGTTGCATGATTATGTATATTCTGGTGTTAGATGCTTGATCATATATCTTTCTTTGGCCCATGTTAGGAGTTCAAGACAAGTTCTGTCGGCTTTGATAAACAGGGGGGCACCATGTTTGCTTTCTAACCCTATATCTTAGACCAGATTGTTTTTCTTTCAAAGTTGAACTTTGAGCTACATACATATAATGTGTCTCTGTCTCTGTCTTTATGTGTCTCTCTGTCTCTTTTACTGTCTTTCTTGATAGTTTTTTAAGATGATTGTATGTCATTAGCATATTTCCTTTCCTGCATGCCATTGGTAATTTTTTGCTTTTAGATGACCATTGGTTGTTCATTTTATTAGGTACCAGTGAAGAAAATTCTAGTACTATGAACATATTTTAGCTATCAAAGTCAGAAATCCTTAATCTTTGTACATACATTGTCGAATTATTTTTCAAACACTGTGTGTATACATATGTGTATATGTGTATGTGTGTATATGTATACTTATCCATATATATGTCTATGTATATAGATTTAGATATAGATGTAGATATAGATATAGATATAGATATAGATATAGTGTGTATATGTGGAAATGGAGATTGAACCCAGGGCCTTGCATGTACTAGGCAAGCATTCTACCACTGAGCTATATCCCCAATCTGTTTGAAATTTATTTTTGAGACAGGATCTCCATAAGTTGACCAGGTCTCGACCCTTGAATTTACAATCTTTCTACCTCTACCTTCTGAGGAGCTAGCGCTGTAGGCATGCATTGTTTCTGGCTTTCAAACACCATATATAATTTTTAATGACTATTATAGTTTTGAGACAACCATACTACCTAACTTGTGGTATTTAAAAAATATCCTGCATTTTTAAAATGTCTTTTATTAATGATGTAAAGTCCAACTCATTGTTAAGGAATGGTGTTTAAATATTTCTCTGGGCTTTTTTTATCCCTCTCATTATTTAAGCTTATTTCCCAGAAAGTCTCATCACAAAATAGAAGTTGCTTTAGACATATGCATTTCGAGAGAGACAATTTATCCTATTTCTGATGTTTTTGACTGATAAAAACATAATAAATACTTGCATTGTGCCACGAGTCAAGTTTTCTTTCTTTTATAGCCCAGACCCAGCCCATATTTAAAATCTCTTCATGTATTATTCATTCCAACTTTGGTTATTATAATTTATTGTTGTAGAGTTTTAAGTACTTGCACTTTAATATAGTGCTTACTATGCCACCTCCATAAGTTAATAATTTATATTTTCTCTTTCATTTTAAAAATTAGAGATTAAAAATTGCATATCAAATACCACTTACAAATGTGCCCTAATCTTAAGTGCTCAGATATATCTAGTTTTTTTTTTTTTGAGCCTTGAAAACTGTAAAAAATAAATCATGTTTGTTCTTTGTTTCTTTTATTATTCTTAACTAGTAAGGGTTCCACATAAAAGCATTTTTGCAAAAAGGTTCAGGAATATATAAATAAGTAAATTAGCATATATCAAATACATTAACACAGTGTAGAACAATAAATGAAATATAATAATGGATCTGTAATAAAATGCTCAAATTATTTATGTAATTAGTAGAAAACTATATTTGCATACACTCAATAACCTTTTTATCTTTAAAGACTGTGTACTTTTTTGCTATTGTCAAAATCTCAGAGAGGAAATATAAAATTGCTTTCTTTCAAAGGTAAATAAGTGCATTTTAGCTTCACTAAACATTTTGATATAAAATTTTAACAATCTCCATTTCAGGATTCAAGCTGACACCATCAATGATGCCTTTTTAGTACTATGCCTCTGGGGGAAAAAGCTACATAATAGTCACTGCTGTGTTTTAAGTTATCAATATCATCTTTTCTGTAAAAAATAAAAAAAATAAAAAGCTGTAGCTTCCAGTACTGCACACTGTTAGCAATGCAGGCTGTCAAAGACAAGATTGCTAATTTAAATGAAGTAAATTAATGTTGTTCTTGTCTCACATTAATTTTGTTAGAAATTTGTCTCAAGTAGGAAATATTGGCTCCTCCTGTAGATTGATGAGTCAAGTCTTTAAGTTCTATGTCTGAAATGCCTGGAATGGGAAGCACATCATCTTTACGATGATCTGTGGTTGCTCTCTTCACCCAAGACTTGATCAAGATGACCAAGTTTGGCATTTAATTAATTCCATTCCTGAAATCACATACTGCATGTATGTCTGGATTCTAGAGTCCAGGTTTTCCCACAGAACCCTTATTCATTAGCATCTGTAATTGGGTTTTTTGCCCATGGGTAAACCTTTAATCTTTTGTGCAATCATGATAGGCCAAAGCAAAACAAATTATGATATATAAATGTACAATAACATCTGACAGAAATTGCCCAGAGTAAATATAACAAAAAATGCATTTGGGGAAAGAAGCAATTATCTTATGTTATAATTGAGTGCAGATTTCATAACCTGTATCATCTATAAAAGATTTTAAAACATGAAATTTAATAACCATAAATTTAAAATAAATGAATGCTTTCATTCTTTTTTTGGCAAAGCATTTAATAATGTTTTTCATTCTGTAGCGATTCCTATCTTTCTAAGTAAAATTAAAAAACAGTTTTATTAGAGGAAAATGTATGAAATACAAAATGCTATTACACAGAGGAAAAAAATGTGGGTAATGAGAAAACCAATTAAAATCTCAAAGAGTTCTTAATATTTTGATTAAAAATGTAATTGTGGAGGACACTCTGTCATATATAGTTTTGTGAGTGGTACAACACTCCTATCTGCCCGCCTGGTAATATTCTCAGTGTTTCTCAAATTAAAATCTATGTATTTCAAATAGTTGTTATAACACCTATGGAACTTCTAATGTGAACTTGAAGAAAAAAACCTAAAATGATGTGAGAAGGATTACAATTACATATGGAACAAACTGTTCCCAATGTTTCCAAATTATTAGAAAGTGCACGTAAACATGAATAAGCATGCACAGATAAGAAATATGGTTATGGTGTTTACTTCCCATGTTTCAGTACCAAGGAAGCACTAACATGGGAATTTTCTTTGTCCCAGTCCTATGCAGATTCTTTAATAAATATCTTAATTCTACACTGTCTACCCATTTCTCACTGTGCTTGTTTTGTAATGATCTTTATAAGGATGATTACATCTTCTGTCTTTGGTTGATCAAAGAGTGTATGCAGAGGCTTCATCAACTGTCTGTAATGCTTGCTACTTTCTTCTGTTGAATGATCTGCAGATCTCTGCCGTGGCTGCAAATTTTCTGGAATTATTTTTTCTCTATTTAGTTTGCATCTTTGTAGGTTCAAGAGCTAAGCTTTTGGAACAGGTGATCAGCCTGTAAGAATAGCCCTTTTCTTAGCAAAGAGTTTGGCTATGGAGAAAAATGTCTTGCCTGTGCTAACTAACATTTTGGAGATTTAGAGTCTGAATTGCAAGATCTTGCCCACTGCATATTCCCTCCACATCCAAAGTGAGGGTGTACCCTTCTGTCTGGATTTCGTTGCCTTGCCTTTCTAAATGAACACTTGACTCCCTCTCTTTTTCCTCAGAGCCACAGACCTCAGGGTCTTATCTTCATCTCTCTTTGGAGGCAGTGGCTTGTTTTGATAGAGGGAATCAATAAGCAGGGCTTTCCCCACCTGCTTCACCCCATACCAGGAGTTCATTCACTACTTTACTCCTGCATGCAGCTTCTCACCTATGCTTGTCTGTGCCTACCCAGCTGAACCTAGATAGGACAGTTTTGTCAGGAAGGAAACTACTTAGAAGTTTATTTTTATGTAAAGGAGCTTCCTCTCTGCCCCAAGCATTTTGCTGTTTGTTGTATTAATTAATAGTCCTTTTGTGAAAGCTAAGTGTTCTGTTTTACTCTTTGATGCCTGCCTTAGTAGTTATAAACTCTACATATCTTTTAATATCTATATCCATATGATTGTGAACCAGGCTTTTTAAACATAACAAGATCTCTAATTTTAAATACTTGTTAATATAGCCCCAAGATTTTTAGTCATCAAATAAACCCATGTCTTCTGTCCTTATGACAGTCTACCAGAGCTGGACCATTGTGATATAAATTAATTTCAAACTTAAAGAAAAAATTAATAGCAGCTGCAATTTCTACATATGAAGCTTTAATTATAATATTTTATTATTAAAATAAAATTTTATTGATTTCTTAGATGAAAGATGCTAAAACTGTGTCCTTTAAAATAATCATTTTTTTTATTCTATTTGCACCAATACTAAAATATTTTGTAAAAGCATGTTAGATGATAACAAACTTTCTCTGAAGAGTACAATAGCAAAATGTTAATATTATCACCTGTGAGCTAGTTGAATATGTCAAAGAGCACAACCATTTACAATTATTTTCTTAGATAGAATGACAAATTTTTAATTTGCAATGAGAAATAAAACTTTAAAAGATGAAAAATGTAATCTATACCTATTACCAAAAAATTTAAGAGAGAAGATATTGGTGTTTATTGATTAGCTAACATGAGCTAATGATTTTCCAACTTTTGGAGCTCAAAAACTGTTGAAGTTCTCAAAATAGTTTTTGTTTATATGGATCATATCTATCAATAGAAATAAAAAAGAAAAATTAAGAACATGAGAACTGGGGATATAGCTCAGTGATAGAGCACTTGCCTAGCATGTGCAATGTCTTTGGGTTCAGTCCCCAGCAGAGAAAAAGAAAAAAGTCATAATTCATTTAGAAATAAAAAAAATAAATTTCTCACATCATAACAACAATGATATCTAAAAGGTTTAATTATTTTTATTTTATCTGAATTTTTATTATTTAAATATATGTAACTATATATTATGTTAAATATATATAACTATGAAGATATTTTTCAAAAATAAGAGAAGAATAGCACTATTTTTACATTTTGCCCATATCTTTTATATTTAGGCTTATGGGAGACAAATAGATTTCTATATCTGTTTCTTCATTCAGTATGTTGTGATACATTACACATCATAGTCAAATATAAGAAAAGAATAACTGGTTACAATGTGGACTCAGAAGATATATAGAACTGGGTGTGGTGGTTCACACCTGTAATCCTGGCAGCTTGGGAGGTTGAGGCAGGAATATTGCAAGTTCAAAGTCAGCCTCAACAACTTATTGAGGCACTAAGCATCTCAGAGTGACCCCCATCTCTAAATAAAATATTTTAAAAGGCTGGGAATGTGGCTCAGTGATTAAGCACATCTTGTTCAGTCCCTGGTACCAAAAAAAAAAAAAAAAAAAAAAAAAAAAAGGCACATAAAACACATTGCATGATCATATCAAAATCCATTTGTCCATCTTGTACTTCAGATACACCCTGAAAGAGTCTTAAGTGCCCCCAACAGGACCAAATTTTGAGAACCTCTCTTGCAGTCACTGGTTTTGGAAAACAAACACAATAAGCAAATCCTCTTATCCCCAGTATGAATCTGATTTTAGTAGAGTTGATTACTCTACTGTACTCTATATTCCAGCTGGCCTGGGTTTGTAACCCAAGTCCACACTCACCAACTGTCTGACTACAACATTCCATGTCTTCTTCATTGTAGAACAGTCATACAAAAATACTAATATGTACTTTTTTATTTCAAAAGACCCACATTGACATGAACTCCCTCAGTTTCCAAATTGCAGGTTACTCCTGTTGGATTAAAACTCATCTTAGGTGATCATTATTCCGACATGATTTTTTTTTAATTTCCACACCTATTTAAGATGATATACAACATCACAACATGATACTTTGATATACTTTTCTGTTTGGGGTTTTATTTTTATTTGCTGATTCCGGGGATTACACCCAGAAGCCCTTTACCACTGAGCAACATCCCCAGTTCTTTTTATTTTATTTTTTATTTTGAGACGGGATTTTACTGAGTTGCCCAGGCTGATGTTAAATGTGCCATCTTCCTTCCTCAGGCTCCCTAGTTGCTGGGATCACAGATGTGGCCAAGCATGCCTGACTATGCTTGTCTTCATACATACTAACTTAGTGAAGTGATACTGCAGTAAAGCAAATTAACATGTCCATCATCCAATACAGATTACTCACTTCCTTCCCTTCCCTTCCCTTCCTTCCCTTTTCCTTTCCCTTCCCCCCTCCTCTCTCTCTCTCTCTCTCTCTCTCTCTCTCAGTACTCAAAGTTTACTCTTAAGCAATTGCTAGTGTACAATACTGTGTTATTGACCATAATCCTCATGTTGTGCATTAAATGTCTTCATATAACTACAACTTTGCACCTTCTGACCTACTGCTTCCTATTTCTCCTCCCCCTCTTCTGTCTTCTGCCCTTGGTAACTACCATTTTACCCTTTGTGTATTTTATTTTTTAGATTCCACATATAAGTCAAATCATGCAATAATTTCTGCATCTGGCTTACTTCACTTAGCGTAATGTTTCATACCATGTTGTCACAAATGGAAAACTTCTCTCTGTTTGGATACAAGAAATGGCCAGAAAAAAAAAAATGCATCAATAGAATTCCTCATTCTGTTTTTTTATTGATTTAAGAAAATTATGTTAATAAAATTTCTCATTCTTAGCATTTGAAGTTATTAAAATTGCCATATATTTATAAAGTAATATGGCTTGTAATGTTTCTTATTACATAATTACTGAAATTAAGTTGAAAGTAATTTGAAATACTTTAGCAGTTATAACAAATTATGTTGTCATTTTCGGTAAAATGAATATATGATTTTAGGTAAAAATCATTATGCATTGTAGTTACAATGTTCAATGAAATTTACAAATGTATAATAACTAAATGAAATGCAATTCATGAATTCACATGTTTTAAAAAGCTGTATTGTATATTCAAATACATAAAAGTTGTTTATTGATGAAAGCAGTTATATATACATGTATATACACACATACACATGCGTACAAAGAAATTAAACTCTGCTATCTGGCTTATAATGGCTTTGTAGATTGCTGAGCTTTTCAAATGGGTGATGATAATTACCTGTAAAAATAAAAATTAACTTCATTTAACCACTCAATATACATTAAATTCAACAATACCTTCTTAAAAGAGCACAGGCTTTATAAAAGTCATCTGATCAACTCCAGCTAATATTCCAGGTCTATTTGTAAAGTAAATGAATGGCATATGTCTTATACTAAATCTTTGTGTTTATTAACATTTCTGTGCTGTTGGAGTTGTCTTTCTCCTAATTAAATTTCCTTTCAGTTTACTAAAGTTCATAATAATTCAGCATGTCTTCCCTATTATCTCTTCTCCTTTCTCATAATTTGCTGCTTTTTTTCAAGCAAGGGTTTTACACCATATAATCGTAGTTATTTATCAGAATAAAAATTGTTAGTATAGGTATGAGACGCTCTTATGTGAGCTCTTAGTGCACTAAGCTTATTGCATGGATTTTTAATATTTATTGGACTCTCCAGAGCATATCCTTACTTAATTCCTAGATATATATGGCTATATCTATGTATAGTGAACTTTGTCATGTATGTATTATCAACTGCATGTTGCTACTTTCCCCTATATATTCCCTCCATAAACAATAACAGAACTTCCATTTTTCTGCTGAGGCTATTGTGGCCAGCTGACTTAAGTTCTGGGAAGTGACATGGAGGAAAAGTGTACCATTTTCAGGACACAATGTTAAAGGAAAAATTGTGAATGCTCTTTCCCTCTCTCCAGCCAGCTGCTTGGAACTCAGAGCTTCCTCCTAGATAGGAAGAGGATGAGATTCATACTATAGGGGTAGTGGAATGTAACTGACATTAGAACTGCTGAACTGAGAGCGATATGAGTGACTTCTCTCTTGTTTTTAACCCTCTCTTATTTGGAATATATGTTATGTTTCTGCTGATTAGTACTAATTAGTATAAGTAAATAGGTGATTGTATAGAAACAGCATCTTCTCTCTTCAAGGTACTGGCCAGTTCATTTGTTCTGGGAGCCCCTGGTTTCAGTTAAGTCCCTGGTAGACTTCATTTGAATTTTAGCTTCTCAGTCCCAGAAGTTTGAAGCATTAGATTTTTCTGAAGATAAATGGTTGTCATTAGATAATTAATTTGTAAGATTTTATAAATAAACCAGTTAGTGCCTGAGAGTTGGCTATTTATTGGAGCAAAAACATTTTCCCCAATTTTATTGGGTTTAAACTTCAACTGAAAAATTGAAATAATTTTGGCCTGTTTGAAAGGACTTGAAGTAATGATGGATTTGCCCGCCTTTTAAACTGAAGGCTAAATCTTGGTGTGTAAATTTATTTTTCTTCATGGTTCCAGCTTCCTCTATTCCAAATAAGATAAATAATCAATACATTTGGAGGATTAGTATAACTCCAGTGTATTGAGAAGTTTCAACTTACAGGAAGGTTTAAATATAAAATAGTCTTGATCATCTTCATACCCACTCCTATCCTCTACCAATATTTTGAGTATATTATACATTTCCACTATGACTTTTATTTAAAATCTACTTCAGATAATAACTTAATCTCAAACTTGATTAAAATCTCATTTTCTCTTCTTTTCTGAGTACCAAGATGACCATGTCTGAGGGGGCTGAGAGACCCGAACTGGTGAGTGAAGGATCTTCCTTTCCATCCCTCATCTCCTGTCCAGTAGTGATGTTTTCTGTGAGGAGAAGAGGAAATGCTGAGTCTCTTGGGGAATGGCTATCTGTGTACTGTGGAGGGTGCTGTAGGACCTTTTTCCTGCTCAGTTCTTTAGTGTAGAAGTACCAGACCATTCCAGAAATAACTCCTTGGCTATCTTCAGCCTTACTACCAATGGAACATTCTCATCCCCTAGCTGTGTGTGGGTCCCTTTATCTGGTGGACCAATGTCTTTGGTGGACTACCAGCAGAATGCTCAAGTTCTTCATCCTCAGAGTCTTCAGAGCCATCAAGACACACATCTTCCTGATTCAATCTGAGCATGTGAGTGGGCTAGTCCTGCCTGCTCTAGTCCTGCCTGCTCTGTCTGCTTTCTGGGCTGTTTCCAATTTTTTCTGACTAAAAGAGGCTTGAATGAGATAAAAAATCTATTAGGTAAGCAAATATCTTACCAGACAACATGGTCTTCCTACTCCCTTCTTACAAGGGGCAGGAAAGGAATTGTCTAACGTTACACACTTTTCACAAGGCATAGGACTTTATTTCCCCCTCTGTATTTTCCCCATATGTTCACTATGTAGGGATAAGAAGGTTTCTGCAATCTCTTGACTCTTAGCAAGCAACGAGGGACCCCAATTACAGGGACCTCACTTGAAAAATGTGGATAATTTTTAAATTTGTTTCAATGTTTGGCACTAATCCCACCCAGCATGCTGTTACCTTTGGGGATGTTTATAGTGGGGTCCACATTATGTTTTATACTCAATAAGATAATTCTCAAAACAAAAACACAAAATTTGTATATGCAATTTTGCAGTAGTTTCATGAAACGGGTTTAAAGCATACATATTTATTTTCTCTTGCTCCCCAAATGCCCAATTTAAGGGTGTATAGAACGTGCTATGTATAGTTTTAACTTGGAAAATCTAGTTGGGGAACTCTAATACCTTTGATAACTATTATTATCTTTCTCTGAGATGTTTGAATAAATATCATAATACACATTTATACAATATTTCTGTGGAGACACATGCGTATGCATGATACCATGCAGCCTTCTAATAAAATAATACACACTCCTGGAAGGGTTGTTACCAAGAACTATTTTTTATATATCAAATACAACTATGGAGACAAAAATTGAAGATAGTGGTGTGCGTGTGTGTGTGTGTGTGTGTGTGTTAACACCTTTGCATCCAGGTATAAAATTCTATGCTTCAGTTTTGTGGATGCCTCCTCAAAGCAAAATAAATCTTTCCTTTCCAATATATTCCAATGAAACTAATGAGTTTGAATATTGTATCCTTATCAACAGTCAACTGACAACTAAGGTACATTAGATAGAAACTAATTAAAAGATGCTTGCATTTCAATTATTCTGTATTTATCATCACAATGACTAATTCCATCCATCTTTCATTGGCTAACTCTAGGAAATTGACAGAAACTCCCCAAATTCATAATCCCATCAGAAGTATAAATAGTCTGTTGTTGATATACATGCTTCTTTATTATTTATAATTTTAACTATGATTAAAACCATAGCTAAAATTATGTACCAAAAGTTTCTGAAATTGGAAAATTAAAGAATATCTTTAGTTGTTTTGAGTATGCCAAATGTATGGCTCAAATTTAGAGTAATAATTATATCTACCAGATATAATTTTCTAGACTGGAAAATCTGGAAGAGGAAACAGGCAAGAGCATTGACAATTAGTTTAAGCACTTACAGTGCAAAAGAATGAAAGCTGACAGTCCAACCAACAAACAGTACTTGTAGATCATTCAGCTCATAAATCCAATGTAAAAGTGAAAGTAATAGTACAAAGATAAAGGAAGTAAGCAAAAAGTTCAAGTTTTTCATTTATTCACAGTTGCAGAATTATTCTTATATATGAAAACTCATTAAATTCTGGTTTTATATAAAGGATGCAGTGCACACATAGCTTATAATAAAAGTTCTTATTCTGTGGGAGGCAAATTCATCTTCCTTAATATAATTTGCTATGTGGTTTTCATTGAGTGTCCTGTGTCAGAAAACAGTGGCACTGATTCCTTGATCTTTCCATGAGGAATGATCATTAAATATACTGCCACACGGACATTATGGATATTATTGGTATTAGGACATTACCTTGGAAGAAACCTTAAAACTCATCAGAGTCACCAACTGATGGTTCAGGATCAGCACTCAACTACAGTTGTGCTTGACTTATTTAGCATTTTAAACGTTTGGAAATTGCACAATGAAATCTTAATTCTCAGCTTATCATTAAAAATAAAGATGAATTTGAGCATGAACTGGGCTTGTCTATCCATTATTTGGAACTGAATTAACAACTGATTCCTTTGGAAGGGACATATTTTCTTCAGATTTCCACAGCTCCTATCATCCCTGTTTTCTTTCAAGCCATATGCTCCACTTATTTATTCCTTTGTAACCTCCAAAGATATTTGACTTTTCAACCCTTGGTTGAGTTCATCTTTTACAAGTGAAAACATTGAGGCCTCATTGATCCCCAGAGTTTTCTAGAAATGAAATGCAGTGCTAAAGCATGGTCTCCAAAGTCTCTCCAGAGTCCATTTTTGTGGGTTCAAATCCCAGCTCTGCAACCTGAACAAGGAATTGAATGTTTCTGAGCCTTAGTAGTCTCATCTTTAAAAGGAAGAGAAAAAGAATACCTGCCACATTGGGCTTTGTGGGGGATATATTGGCAAATATCTGTGATGCACTTAGAACAATGCCTAACATATTTTACATTTTGTCTGTGTTTTTGATCTTCTTAGTAAATTACTCAATATGAATTGAGGCCCAGAATCTCTGCTCAAAAAATGAGTCCTTCTATAGCCAGTAGTCAAATCTAGGTACTGCTCATATACTCCTTATCCATTTAACTGTGCCTATCAGTCAATCCTATATTTGAGTTGTTTGAATGAAAATCCATATGACTTTGGTGTTTGTGAATTTTCCCTGCTTTTGGACAATGTGAATAAGACAGTGTTAAAGTATAAGAGATCAGATACAATGTAATCAAAAAGAATTGTGTTATTGTTCTGAACAATGCACTTCTTTAAATAAGAAATTGTGGAAATTGGAAAGTCATTTATAATTTCTACCTTCAATTTTCAAGGACAAGGAGGAGAGAGAATTTATTAATTTTTAATTTCTATTTGAAAAATGCAAAAATAGTATGAACATTTTGAAATGCTAGAAACAAATCACTCACTGAGGAAAAAGGTGTAAGGCATAAACATTCATATTCAGTCCCCTTCACAATATTCTTTAAGGGTTGGGAATGTGACTGACTCAGTGGTAGAATGTTTGTCTGCATGTGTGAGGCCCAGAGATCAATTGATCAATTTATTATTTTATTTAATATTTATTTTTGTACATTGTGCAAAAAATAAAATTTTAAATTTGAAAATATATTTACATTTATATATATTCACATACACACATTTTATATATATATATTCTTTAACTTGTTTAAGTGAATTTAATGATCTCTCTTAAAATTGCATTGCTTGCATTGAATAAAAAAGTTCTTTTTTCCAATCTATGTATATAATAAATTTTATATTCATTAAAAAATAGTTCCATGTGATTTTGACTGTAATATAAAGCACAGTATAAGAATTTTTCTTATTGATGAGCTATTATCATAGAATTTAAAATATATTTTTCCAAATGTCCTTTTCCTGTATTTATCTTTTAGTAAATTTTAAGGAATTAAGAAAATTGTTCACAGACATTAGTCTGTTCTCTGACAAAAACAGCTTAGAAGTTCATCATATTATGACTCCAGATATATACTGAACATATATATGATCCTCCAGTCAAATTAAATTTATTTTATCATCCTAAAATATGTGTAAAGACAAGAGAGAACTTTTTAAGGGCATGAATATTTTGATGGAATTAGGTCTATTCTTTATTTTGACTAGATTTGTTTCTTCAGCAGATCATTTTGGATACTTTAATTTTTGCTAAGTTTCTGTATAACAAATTATATTATTTTTTTACTGATTATAAATTACCCCTGAAATAACGAGATTTTGTCATTAAATTTTACAAATTTTCTTTTACAATACCTTTCATATAAATAAAGCATAAAAATATCCATATGTATAACGCTTTGACACTTGAGTAGAGATTAGAAAGCATCCTGTAATTCAGTTCAGGCAATATTTTCAGTATTTGTAGCAATCAATGGTTTCTATTAGGTTGCAGGAAACTGGAGCCTCTTTAAAGATAAGTGTATGCCAGCCTTAGATAGTGTTTGTTTGCCTGTGGGAATACTGTGTAATGAGTTAGCCACCTGGTAGTTATTTTCTATAATGCAATAGCAACAATTTTACTGAGAAGGAAACAGAGGAAAATATGGGGAAAGTGAAGATAAAAATTATCAGAAGATATTACCATTTGAACAGAAGAAACAACTAAGAAAATTATTTTTAAAAAGGGAATGTATAAAAACAGAAAGGAAGAAATAGAAGAGCAGGCAATTTGTTATATTGAAGACTGATAGTCAATTTTTTGAAAACTTTTTTAAAAAAATTTTCCATAAGTAATAACATTATTATAGTCTCCAGATTAGGATTTGCTCTTGTGTAGTGTTTGACATATTATATATACCAAAAAGATTGGGCATTGCAAATAGGCTCTTTTTTAATCCTGTGATGTATTTTACCTTATTGTTTGAATTAAGTATCTAATTATCTGAAATACCATACTCAGAGAAACTGTAGTACAAGCTTGTTTCATGGTATATGTGGGTATATTTGCCTTTAAGTGCAACCCAAAATAAGACTTCAAATGAATTTTCTAGTGCTTAGTAGGAAAGACACAATGGTTTTGTATTGAAGACTTATTTGGACAAATTCTAGGGTCTTAAGTAGACTTTTAATGTATTTTATTGTTGTTTGATCAAACTCAGCCATTGTGGGATGATTTTTAAAAAAAGAATTCCAAGAAAAAAGGGTAGGAGAAAATATATATATTGAATACTTAAATATTGAGATTCACAAATGCACTTGCTAAGTGGCCACAGACTGATCCCTATCTAAGTTCCACAAACACAAAACCACACGTGTTTCTCTCTGTGCTTGGCTATTGGAAGAAGTGCTGATTTTTGGAAAACAGCATTCCTAAAAGCCAAGAGAACTAAGATAGCCATTTATGAAGTAAGAGTTCGAAATTAACTAAAATTGTAACGAATCCTCCAAGATATCTTAAAATAGAAGGTATTAACGTGTAATCTGATAAATATAATAGCTTGTATAATTCTGAATGAAGCTCAGCAAAGAAGCTGGATGAAAATAATTTCTAAACAGTGGGCGAACAGGTTCTGCTTTTAGGTTTGGCTACTTTTTGTGAGATTGTAGTTTTGATTATGGCCATGTTTCATGTATTTTTCTCTCTGAAAGCTAATGAAAATCCTCTCAATGTAATGCCATTAATTCCTGGATAAGAAAGAACTGGGGCAACATTTAGTATAACAGATGTGATTTCTGTAAGTGCCAGTGATAAAATAGCACATTAGGACCAAAAGTTAAAATAAGGAAAATTGAAAAATGGCAAGGAAAGGTCTGCTAGTTCTGAAGGAAAAGTCCATGATTAAAGTGCCTTCAATTATTATTTTCAATAATGTTAAAATAATAATACATAGATTCACTTTAAATTATTTACTATGAATTCCAACAGTGAAAAATATAGATTATCTTTACAAAAATCTAAGTTTTTTTTAATCAAAGAAGCAATGTTAACAAAGTGTTCATTCTTGGAGACGGGGCACGAAGGAAAGTAAAATTTTGTCAACTTCATTATAATAGGAGTTTGTGCTAAACATTCAGAATGCATTTTCCTAAAGGTAATTTGCTATGTTTAAACAAAGATTTTATTTTATAAAAATTTAGCATATATGCTCTCTTCACCCCAAACTTGTTAGCATAACTCAGAAAATCTCAAATATTAAAAGAAAAATCTAAAATGTCAGTAGTTGTTGAACTGTATAAACATAATGATTGAGTACTGAAATTCTCCAAATGTTGATTGCACGCATCATAGCAGGAAGTAACTAGAAATTTGACTTTATGGCATGCTGGCCATGTCTACTTTGCATGTGACTCTTCATAAGATTTGGATTTTCTAATATCCATAGGAAAATATTCCTATAACAAATGTTACCATTTATAAATGTGCTTTTAGTAAGCATAAAAATATATGATTTCACATAAATGTTACTACTGTAACTGTTTTCTTAAACCATGACCTTCTGGGAATAACATGTTATGCACTCATGATTTATCATTATATTTTCAGGTAACACTGCAAGTTTCTAGGTTTACTCTCATAACTGTAAATTATTCATAACTATGAATTATGGATTATGAATTATGAACTGTAATCTCTTAAACATACAGTTAAAATTCCTTTCTCAAAGAGCATTTACTCTGGATAAGAGTCTGGCCTCTTAGTAATAATAAATAAAACTTTCACTGTATCCGAAATTACTGTTAAATGAATTGATATGTTGACCTTCCTATTGTGGCAAACTCTAATGCTATTTACGTAGCTTAAACAAAACTCTTATGATTTTAGGAAGATTAAGAAGGCCAATATTAATATTTTATATTTATAATGTAGAGAGTCAAATCTTGTCAGAATTCCATATATGAAATTCAAATAAAGCCACTGATAATTAATTTCTAAAATTGATTATTAGCTACTATTAGTTATTTTCATGGAATTTGCAACTAGATTGTCCAATTAAGCACTGAAGCATGCTGCAATATGTTCTTATACCTCTCAATCATGCCTGAGCTTCAGAAATCTAAAGAGTCTCAAAGTATGATGATAACCAACATACTATGTAGAATGAAAATGAAGGCTAAAAGCAAGCCTGGTTCCATAGCTTCTAAAGTTGCAAGGTAAGCCCTGTGTATTAGGGTAAATGCTTTCACTGAAGGTAGTAGGCACTTGCTGTTCCTTCAGAGCCTTGATAATGACCTTCCTACAGCAGCAGCATGTGTGGGTGGAGATCAAGCATTTTCTCTCTTTCTTTTTTCAAAAGAACATTGGGTCTTACCTCCCTCTGTTATCGATACTTGCATAAATCAACTGATGAATTTTTTTTTCTTTTTTTAAAATTTTATTATTCATGCTAAGTGAGATAAGTCAACTGATGAATTTGATAGACAGGAATCATGATGATAGAAACAAGTGATTTCGCCTAGCTAATGATGTGGTCCTAAGATCACTTCTAGCAACAAATGCACATGCCTAGTGAGAACTATAAAATATAGGATTTCTCTTCTCCTCTTCTCTTCTCTTCTCTCCTCTTCTCTTCTCTCCTCTCCTCTCCTCTCCTCTTCTCTTCTCTTCTCTTCTATTCTCTTCTCTTCTCTTCTCTTCTTCTTGCAGCGCTGGGGATGAAACCCAGGACCTTATGCATGCCAGACAAGTGCTCTACCACTGAGATTAAACCACAATCCCCAAGATAGCTTATATAGTATTAGTATTGCAAGTATAAGGGTAAATAAATGGATATCTTACTGTCAAAAAGTGGGTTAGAGACCAGACCTTCTAGATTTCAAGAGATTTTAGTACTTTAAATATCAAATATGTTGATACTCTTTTAATCATACTAAACTAGAAAAACAAGTACATGATTTTGGTGTTAAAAGTTGTCCTGTGAACATTTTATTAGACACCAGTTTTATTTTTTTTAAAGACTCAAATAGGAAGTATGAGAAGTATAAAAAGATGCCTATCAATGTGTGCCATATTTGTCAGTAAATTTGTAAGTGCTGTTATTTTTCATATATGAATGTGGAAAGTTAATTTTCTAGTGTTTTCCACTTAATGCTAAAGCACAAAGTAGAATGAAACTTAATGTAAGTTATCTTCGATGGAAATATTAATTTTTATGTTTTATAATTATTCCCATGCACATGTAAATTAGTGAGCAACTAAATCTTAAATTTAAATATAAACAATTGATTGATTCTTTCAATCAATAAGTATGTATTGAAGATTCCAAACACTGAATTTAGAGGCTGAGTGAAGCAGACAGATATGTATCTGCCTCTCCTCTGCCCTCTCCTTTAGTCTAGTGATTACCATACACACAGAAGATGAACTGCATGGCTGAAATGATGTCAGACAGCAAGGGGAACTACTGCTTTGTGAAGGACTCCCTACACAAACTGTCTTGGGGTATACAGAACCTTCTATGTGAGTATCGGAGAGACTACTGGGCTTTAATTAATGGACTAACTTAAACTAAGAGATGGACATAGAAATCAAAGTATTATTTTGCTAATATCTAAAAAGTGACAATAGGTAATGATTTTATAGAAAGTGCCTGGCACTGGAAATTGTCACTAGAAGGTTTTGGTAAATTCCTAGTCAAAGCAAAGGGAATAATAGATGATTTCAATGGATAGATATTTTTTCTTCCAGGGAGTTAGCTACAGTCTATTCCTAGAACACATTTTTGTTGACCAAAGTACTTTTATTTTTCAGATATTGGTAGTCTTTTGGGGCCATGATGAATAAATATTGCAAAATGTTTACTGTGCATTCTTTTCATGAGTTCCAGAAAGCACCATTTGAAAAAGTTGAATAGGTCAGGAATTATATTTTGGATTATCTTTCTCTGAATGTACCCTAGTCACCCTAGTCATGTTGATTAGACTTGGGCATTTGAGTTCTTTAGAATATTTACAGATGTGTTATACATACCCCATATTGTTGGTTTTAACTAGTTCATGTTCGTGATTTTACTGAACTTGTCTCAAAATTAGAGAAGTCATTTTGTACAAACATATGGCCCATGTAACCACTTTAATCTTAAATGTTTAATTATTAAGTTCATATTTCAACTCTCTCATTTTGGAAAATATCTTCTGACACACCATTTGAGTGTTACTTTGGTGCACATGGAAGGTACATTTATTTCCTTTTGCTAAGGTCACTGATGAAATATTCATCAATTATTTACCATATTCATTTATATTTCCCATCATATGACATTCAGAGATAAATTTATATGTAAGATTAATGTTTGGGTTTAATAAGATGTTGGATTTGTTATAAATCTTCAAGTACTATACGTTTTTCATTTCTAGACACTCTTAGGCTGTACCCAACTTTAACCTTTAGGTGGCAGCATTTGAGAACAGTTACAGGTAGAACATAGCCACCATTTCAGAAAATATGAATAATACCTATGTTGAAAAGAAAGGACTTACGGTTTATTATTCTTTTTATTTATAGTTAAGACTATTACTTATCAATCCCTAGTAGTCTTATAATCTGGAATCCCGAAAAGTACTTTCATATCCACACAAGGCGACTTTACCCATAAAAAGCCCATTATCTTTTGCAAGGCCATTTGTTCACCACTTACACTTTCGTGGAGGGCAGGGCATCTTCCAAATGGACCCTTGTTCCCGGCATATCCCCAGTTTTAATGGATCGGGGCTAATTAGACATCTGAAAATTCTTTCTGAAGTATTGAAGCTAAAAAGACATTATCTTCCTTCTTGCAATTCATTGTTTTAAAAGCATTTACATTTGTAGTGAGAGATGAAAGGGGGAAATAGAGTTTAAAACTAATTTACATCAAGGCCTTTGGTTAATAGTCCATCTTAGTTGTTAACTAGAATAATCATCACAAAAGAGATTTTGTTGAATAACAGACTACTCAATTTATCTGATCTATCATTCCAATCCTGTTTTCTTTTTCAAAAATTGGGGTCAAGCAATTTTATTTCACTAGTCAAGCACCTAATCAGGATCAGGCTATATATGAATAACTTCATTAAGAGATATAGTCATGACTGGAATCTATTACATTTAATGGAATTTGAGTATTTAATTTTTACAAAGGATCATGTCAGCTTTTCCCTGACTATAATTCTTATTGCTATATGATTAATTTTTTGCATTACATTAAACCTAAAATTACTTTCTTTCATTTTTCTCCTTTTTAATTTTAATATATTCAAGGAAATCTTTTAGGATAACATAATAGTTTTGCTTTGATCCCTATGACTTATAGGAAAAGGTTCTAATATTTTTATTCTGATTTAAGTTCAAGAGATTTTATTAAGTAATTATTTCAATAATACAAGAGGCATAAAATTTAAGTAACTCAATTAAAATCATGTTTAAAATCATGGGCCTGATCCAGAAGGGTATCTCTTTATTTTGACCCTCTAAAAAATTATAGTTGTGGAAGGTGAAGTGCTTAATGATTTTAACCTGATTATTGGTAAAAATTTTAAAAACTCTCATTACCTAGTAATCATCTAAAAATTTGATATTTTTAGACATCAGTCAAAACAGAAATGTTTCATGGTTTGCATGTTTGTATCTGTGCTATTTATATTAGTGAAAAAATGAATGGTACCTAAAGATCCAAATGCAGGGAAATGGGCAGTGTATTAATTTATGTTGTGAAATGTGTGTAGTCCCCATGAAGGTAGAATACAAAAGTGTGTGTACTTTGAATTTTTCAGTATTTTGCCACGACTCTATCATTTTCATGAGTCACTAAAAATGACTTATGCAAGAGAAAGGACCTATTGATATATTAACTGAATTTTTCAGGGATTTGATGACTAGGTCCAGGTGCTCAAATGTCAGAAATCTGACCCTGCATCTTCTTTCTCTGCTTTCCTTTTTGATGCCTTTATTCTTAGTAAATCTCTTCCGACTGCTGGCAAATGAAGGTTTTGACCAGCATCCCTGGCAGAGAAAGTACAAGAATACATCTTTGAAGAGGGCTCAGTGAAAATTCCAGGGGTGCTTTAATTTTCTAAGCCTGAGTCACAACCCTATCCCTGAGTTTATTATCAAGGGGAAGTGGGTTCTTATCTGTGATCAGATGAAGCTAGTTGTATCCAAGGCTCAAATAAGGACACAGTTAGAATTAACCTCACCCAAACAACATGAACTATACAGGAGTAAATGTGGTCATTTTTATCAGAAAAATTAGTATATGTAAATGCCAGAGATCCAAAACAATAGATGTTCACCAAGTACTTATAAAAAAATTAAATTATACATTGCAATCTCCTTTGTACTGAAAGAGACAGGAAAAGAGATAAGGAAATAAAAATAAGATAGATGAGTTTATTGCTCCTGAATCTCATTATGATCACTTAGGTAATACATAAATCAAATATCAATAACTGAAGCCAGTTACCCAAGCAAGCCAATTAACTGTAATCAAACATAATTAAATGAAATATACATTTCTGCATATTAATACTATATTACTAAAAATTTTCAACTATCTTTAAATTAGCTTAGTGCTAAAGCCTTTGTAATATCACTATCTCATTATATTGGCATAATAAAATTGCAGGCATAGCTCTGATTATTATTTTAAGAGATTTAGCATACACGAATTCTGTGCAATTATAATTTTTGTCAAAGGGGGGTGATGGTTGAGGGGGACACCTCAAAAATGGATATTTAAGATAATGTAAGAGTAGAATTTAAACTCTCTGAATTTCCTTTAACTGTAATTGTTATAAAGTCTCAATATTTGGTACAAAATATGACTCTATAAATTCAGTTTCCTATTTAGGAAGATAGGGGTATAGTACACTGGTTTTTGTGAAAATTAAAGGAGTGTGAGTTCAGCACAGAAACTCACATGCTGAGGATTTTCACTATTATTATGCAAATAACAATCTTGTGATAAAGATGATTAAAATTAAAGAGTTTTAGTGACATAAAAATCAAGTGTTTTATATATTTGATATGTATACACACATGCATATATGTAAATATTTCAAAAGAAAGTTAAACTAAGACTCAGTATATCCTTCTAAATTTAAACTGTCAGGATTTTTTTAGACATATCTAAATTAAACTCTTTAGTTTTCTTCTTGAAATAGACTTATTTAGAAAAATGTCAAGATTAAATAGCAGCTGCTGAAATGGACAGAGCATGTGGATGTGATCAGGGGAGCTGTCTCAATGACCTCATGATTCTGTTGCCTGCTTCCTTGTGTTCATGATTATTTCCAGTTCCATGAATCCACCAACTCTAAATTCAAAAAGAGCCCTCTCGTATTAAAAATACTTAGCTTTAAGATGTACTTCATTACATATAGGTACTGAAAAATATTAGCAGTATAAATGAGAGAATTAATCAATGTTTCAATGTGCACCTTTTCTAAGTTCAAACTGTGAACTGTCATTGGGCCTGGACTCATATTTTCCTCATGCACTTCCAAGCCATTTAGCAGTGTCATTTGATCTTTATGTTCAGTAAATTTCTGAACACATGAACCAAAGCAGTATTGGGCTTTTCACATTTTATTCTGGCACTTTTACCCAAGTAAATTGTATTCAAAGTGTCTCTACATGGCATTCTAACACGTTATTAAATGCAAACCAATTATAATAAAATGGTATTGGATATATCATAATACCTTGATAATAGTAGCTAGATATGACCAGATTGCTTCAAAACTGCTAAAATGGAAGGATTTCTCAATCAGGGGACAGTGGTATATTATCAGAAGGTTTTTAATACCAAAGATCCTGATTTTTCACTTCAGATAAGCACAGCCATTGCCAGGAATTGAGGGAAGGACATGGGAATCTAGCTAGTGGATCACTATCTGCTAGGCAAGGTTGAATCAGCATTATAGCTGCTCCTATCTGCTAACAATTCCTGCAGCTACAGACAGGCATGACAACAGGTTGTAATGATGAAACGCCTCTGTCTTCTTTTCCATACGAACAGCTTCAGGTTCCCAGTCTAATTCCATGCTGTTATCATTAATAAATGAATGAATATGCCACTGGAAATGTTTCAAGTAGAAAAATTTTTAGACTGCCAAGATGTATGTTGCATTTTGTTTTATATATGTATACACACACATGTATATGTTTTCTGTCATACATATATACATGTGTATTTTTTTCTGCCTTACCTTCAAAGCATCCCTCCCTGCTCTGTCTACTAGCCTCTGTCTACTAGCAGTCTTATTTCAAGCTTTCTAGGTATCCTGTAAATTCTGAGAGAGCCATGAAACTCTTCTGACTCATACTATAGCGTAAATAAGTTCTGGGTCACTGCTCCCCAAGGAGTTCATACTTTATAAAAGAATCATTTATAGAAGGAGCCAAAGCTGACATTGAAATTCTAATGGAGGTTGGGACTTTTTTCCACAGAGTATGTTTAGGGACCAGAAAGAGAGCAAGGAAGAGTCATCATCCCTCAAAGCAAATTAAAATAGTTCACTCATTAATGTGCATTTTACCAATATTGGTTGCCTATCATTCTACACAATTTTGCTGATGTTTTACTTTTACTTACAGAGATATATTTCTAACCTTAAAGGAACATAATCAAAAAGTTCAGCATGATATGTATCAGTTGTTTGAAACACTAAGAAATGAGTGAGAAGAAAAGATCATCTTTTCTGTTTTCCAATTGGTCTTTCATTGTTTGGAAGCTATGAGCAGAAACAGCCCACTCCACAACCAGGGAGGTGCATGCCCTAAGAAGGCTAGTGGGAGGGTGCTATATTACATCCTGGAGAGATCTGGACCAAACAGCCTAACACTACCATAGCCCAAATTTTTAAACTAGTGTTCCTTTTAAAGTCTTTAAAAAGGAATACTAAAAAATATTTATGTTTAGTGACAAATCTACAACTTTGTGACTAAAGAAGCACAATTCTTACTCCCATCTCATCTTTTCTGTTTTTCCTCAAAAATCTACCTGAATTATGTCCCTTTTCTATTTTTCAACCTTCGATTTCAATCCCTTTTCTGCAGACAATCTTAGCATGTGCTTCAAAGCTCTTCATGATTTTGTTGAAACTCATTCCTATACACTCATTTGAGATTTTTTTCCTCCCAACTCTCATATCAAATTACTTTGAAATTCCATTCATTCCTCTAGTACAACATGATATCATTTTTATTAAGAACCTACTCTACCTGCCTAGATCCTTCTTATTCATCAAAGTTCACTTTGCCATTATGTCTTCCTTCAGAAAGACTTCTCAGCCTAATAATGCAGTCCCTACCCAACATCCCATGGTTTCCTCTTTGTATCGGAGCCCTCAAACAGTATTGTAGTTGCTTTAATACTTTCTGTCAAATATTTATCTCCATAAAGACCAAGACTGTGTTTTCTTTTTTCAGTACTTAGCACAAAGCTAGCATATATTAGGTATATGCTGAATAACTATGTTCGATTCACAGTTTTTCCTCAGTGAGTATTGGTGTGCAGGACACCATCCTTTTCTTTATGTAGCTTATCATTTAGTGTGCATGCGCATTTGGGATAAGTCATGATACCAATTCAACTAGAAGGCGACATACAGAAGCCAAGGAGAGTCAGATATGAACAATTGGCTATGGGAATTTAGTGTTAGGGATCAGAAATCGTGGACTTTTTTAGAGATTAGAGTTCATTGTGGTTCCTTTTGATTCGTGTTTTAGAACAGCTCTTTCAATGATTTTCAATCAGCTTTTTTGATAAACAAAATATTCTTTGTCTTTTTTATGCTGTGTGTCAGTGCTAATAAAGATAATTATCATCATCATCATCTGTTCCATATAAATTGACAAAATATTAGATGTATAGTCAGGTATGACCTCAATTATAGTTTTTGATTTTTAGGCAGTTACATCTACATTTTTCTGTGCACAAGTCTGTGATTATAACAATCTATTCCTAATTGCTTGTGTGAAATTCATGAATTCTTTTTGTACACTATTGTGTCCTCCTAGGTGTAGATAATCTAAATCCATTAGTGACCTTTAATGTTTCCTTATGGGTTATATGACTTTGATTTAGAAATGTTACATTCCCATTCGTTTCATAAATGTTCTCTAATGCTTTTTCTCAACTGGGACATAATATGGATTTTATTTCTACAGAAATTATGGATATTATAAGTAATTGCTCTATTACCACAAGGAAAAATGTATTTAGATTAGAGTCCCAATACATTTTTTTTTTAAATCTGTTGACGTACTGATTCAACATTGGTAATGTTTGTAGTTTGCATACAAATAATAGTTATTATACCTTCATGTGTAACATTTAAGCCACAGGATACTGAAATTCTCATTTCCTGTTGGGAGTTTTCCATGTGTATGTGGCACAGTTCTTCTATCTAGAGAGCTACAGATTTCCATTTTATTGTGTTAATCATACAGTGGAATGATAATGTTTTGGTGTTTTTTTTGTAATATTATCTCAAAGTCTTAAAAGAATCCTACATTTCCTTTATGCTGTGTCACCTTATCCTATTCTGTGATAATATCCTATGTTATTCTTTCTAAACTGAAGTGTACTGGGTTTATGGGATAAACCTCTTTTTCAATAATGTCCCCTAGACTCTTCTTACTTTCTAGCATGCCAGATATCAATTGTGGCAGCTGATGAAAATTATTTCAGGGTAATTCCTATAATAGTATACATTTCCTCCTCTTTCTTCTTTTTATTTTATTTTTTATTTTTTTTCTTCTTTTCTGAGGTGAGGTTTCACTGTGTTAGTTAGGCTGGTCTGAAGCTAATGGATTCAATGATTCTCCCATCTCTCAAGCAGCTGAGACTAAAGGTGTGCACCATTGCATCAGGAAGTTGCTTTTATTTTAAATAATTGATGGAATACCTGAGATGGCTTTTTGAAATAATGTGATATTGAAGAGTGTCTTAAGGTTTATCTTTTTTTGGAAGACCACTAGGTAAGCTCATAATCCACTTAACTGCTATTTCTGTTAGTGGATTTGTAAGTAAATTATGAGAACCTGAACTCAGCAAGAAAATATTTATGATGGCAAATTTGTCTTTCTGAGGTGCTCTATGAAACTGCTTATATAAAAAGACACTGAAGAGGAATTAATTTTATTAAGTATCTCATTATCCTAAGACTCTTAATTGACCATGTTACAATTTTTCTTTTCTATCTATCTCTTAAGGAAATGATTAAAAGAAAGACCAAGACTTTTCTTATTAAAGTTAAAAAAGAAATAGGTATTTTATAATATGATCATCTGATATGCTTACTAAGCTTCATTTGTGAAGTACTTACATTATACAGATGAAAACACTAAGGCAAGGTAACTTGAAAACTGTATGCATTACTTTTAATTAAAATTTCAATTAATGACACTTGAACTCAAACAAGAATTTAAGCATACCAGCTACACCACTGTTCTGACTATGGATGTTTATTTAAGGTTATATTATAAAGGACAATAACAGGATTAAGAGAGAATTTGATGGGAACTCAAAACATCTGGTTTGAGTCCCTCACTAAATGTGGGACCCAGCCTCCTCTGGAAAATGACATCACTGCCATGAGCAGCATGATCTCTAAGGTTCACCTAGTTCTTAAAAAGGTTTTTTAAAAATCAATATAAGATTTAACATTCTCTCTAATTTATTAAGCAAATGCTTTATGAATGCTTCCTTCATGCCAGGCACAGTGCTAGAAACTTTCTTCCCTCATGGGCTCAGGGCCCAGGGTGAGAAAAACATTACATAACTAAGCAGATAAACAGGGACTGTGATAACTACTGCCAAGACATCTCGGGGAGGTGTCAGGTTGAGAATAATAGGACGAAAACAGATTGAATCAGGACAGGTCAGCTTTAAGCTGAAAGCTGAAAGAGAACTAAAAAACTACCTGGTAAAAAATGAAGCAACACCTAGAATTCCAGAGTTCATAGAAAAGCCCTGAGGCAGGAAATTGCCCAGAGTCCAGGATATGGTCTGAGATGAGGTTAAAGAGAGTGTGTAGAAACTATATGAAGGAAAGAAACTGAGGCCAGAGTTAGGGACTTTTAACATAAAACAGTGAAAATTTGACAGAGAGGTAAGGAGAAGAGGTGGAGGGAGCTGTATGCATTATACAAAAGATAACATTCTGGAAGGGTGAGAGGTTTAGACTTTGTAGTTTGTTTTTATTTTATAAATTTTGCCTTTTCTGAGAAGGCTGGTCCTCAAGGAGATAATTTCAGGCAAGAGTACAGGTGGAATTTTAAAATCCTGAAAATGTTCTCCAAAGGCTTCCATGCCACCTAAAAAGCAAAGCAAATTCTGAAGACTGGCATTTCATACTCTGTAATCAAACTGCCTGTATTCTGATAATCTCACCAAACTGTAGTCACCTCAAAGCATCTTCCAATTTTCCCCCTTTATAAATCTCTGCCACTGTTAGTCCTGGAATGTCATACATCCTCTTTTTAGAACATTAAAATTCTCTCAGTTTCTCAAGCTCCCAAAAGAATTCCTTGACCACTGCAGACCTCTAACTAATCATTGCACAATTGATTAAACAATTACACATGGCAATTATGATGGTTTGCTTATCATAGTTCCTCTATTATTGCCCTAAACTTGTTATTTAAATCTTTCATGATGAGTTAGTTTTTCATTTGTCTGTGTCTTTTCTTTCTACCTATATTACAAAGTCTCTGAATTAGGCACTGGGTTTTCTATCAGTAATCTTCAAATTTACTTTTCAATGTGTTTTTAATTTTTAATTGATAAATCAAGTGTAAATAGTATATGTTACACAATTATGGGGCACAATGTGATGTTTAGATATATGCTTATGTTGTGGAATGAGTTAATCTAGCTGACTGAATCCATCACCTGACATACTTATTTTTGTAGTGGAAATATTTAAAATCTCCTCCTTTAGTAATTTTGAAATATGCAATGCATTATTTTTATTATATGCTAAGTGAAATAGGCCAGGCAGAGAAAGATAAGTAGCACACAATCTTACTTACATTGTCAATCTAAAAAGAGTCAAACTCATTAGAAACAGAGCAGGATGTGGATACTATCAGCTCTGGGAAGGAAGAAGGACATGGAATGGAAGATGTTAATCCAAGGTCAGTTAGACAGCCTTCGGAGTTTCTATTTCATCAAGTGCATCATAGCGATGCCCTGTGGGCTTTGGAGTAGAAAAACACTGGAGTCAAGTTGACTAATGAAAGGATACAGTGAATCTTCACAAAGGGATTAGAAAGAAGAAATAGTCAAATCTAGAGTCTTAGGTGACAAATGGGCCAGAATAAAGAATGTGAAAGTGTAAAGGGAGGAGTATCTTTGAGAAAGCAAATGAAAGTGAAACACAAACAGGAGAAAATAGAACTGGGTACTTGTTTGGCTTTAGATACATTAGAAAAAAAATGAGGAGTTCTTCAAACACAGAAATTTACATCTCATAAATTTAGGAAATGATTAATAAATTGGAATGTTTGATTAACTATAAATCAGAAAACGAATAAATATTTTACAGTTGCCTACATATTATGTAGAAGCTGTGTGTATCTTAACCTATACTTTGACTTGCTTATTGCAAGAGTAGGATGTCATTTCAGATCCAGTGGCTGGCAGCACCTAGACTCCACTGCTGTCTAATCCTGATGTTTAGTCTTGCTAGACAGCAGCCTGGTATTTACCTTATTCAATAGTATTTACTTACCTCCCACTAACTAATATTTTCCATAAATTTGGGGTACAACCCTCACTACGTAGCAGCCAAACTTCTTTAACTATGTTATTCTTCACATGTCTCTCTTCTGGCAGTTGTGACTTGGTAATAAGGACCCCAATTAATGCTGTAACTTTTCATAGAAAGTAAGAAAGAACATTAGTTTTTTCATATATATATATATATATATATGTATATATGTATATATGTATCTATGAATATATATGTATGTATATATATGTGTGTGTGTATATCTATATATATATACTTATACATATATACACATGTACATTCATGCAGTTGTTCATTTCCTTAGACTAAATTTCTAAAAGCAACAATACTGGGTTGAAGTTGCATAATTTTAAAATCATTCATATAAATTTTCAAGTCATCTTACAAGAGCCAACCACTCCCACCCCAACAAGCTATGTAAAGAGAAATCCCCTCACTCTTTCAATACATTTATCATTGATCCTTGACCTTATCAAATAGCATATGGTATCCTAGGGTTTTAATTTGCACTTAGGGTATTATTTGTTAGAGAATATTATTTTCTGTTTATTGGTCATTTATATTTTTACTTTTTGAACTATCTGTTTCACATTCTTTGCACATTTCCACCAAATGTTCAAACTAGTTTCTTAATTTCTTTGGCCTGATAATCAGGAAGCACAACCAGTTTTGACAGCTTATTAATATAATTAAATTTGTAATATGTGTTTTTATGTTGCCAAAAATTTTCTGTGCCATGGAAAAAATCAAAATGCTAATATCTAGTATTGTTGAACATGAATAGTGCCAATATGATCATATACCTGTTTTTTTCCTAAACTGTTTATTCAATGTTTTAATTAAAATGAAAGTAGTGATATTTACCAACATTATCTCATGTAATTTGTTTTGTCACTTTTGTGGAAATTATCTTCTTAAAAGCACTTAAAATACAGCAAAAGAAACATGTATAAAGACAGAATATTTTTTATAAAAGCCAAAAATTAAGTAGCTGCCCTTCTAGCCATTAGAAGTAAACCTTATTTTCACCAATAACTGATCAGGCAGCAGAATGTGGAAAATTCCGGTCAGTCACATGAATAATCACACAAAATGAAAGCTACAGTCACATAATTCATGACTCTCCTTGCAAGTGACATGCTTAAGTGCTTGCTGAAACAATGCCTATTTCTGTTTCTGACACAAAATCTTATTACTTAAGGAATAAGAAAATCTCAGACTGGGGATGTTGTGTAGTGATATTTGCCCAGCTGCCTGAGGCCCTGGGTTCAGTCCCCAGTACTGAAATAAACAAAAAATGACCAAAGAAACAAAATAAAACAAGAAAAACCCATCACTTACTCCTTATAGTTAGAGATTTGGATACAAATCTCATTTGTGGATGGAGAACCATTTGAGATTGAAAGTGGGAGATCATATGATGATGGTGCTTCTGGAATAATCAAGTAACAGCAAAGGGGTTAAGAGAGGTTAGGCGGGAGTGGTGGCTCATGTCTATAATCCCAGCAGCATGGGAGCCTGAGATAGGAGGATCAAGAGTTCAAAGCCAGTCTCAGCAATGGGGAGGCACTAAGCAACTCAGTGAGATCCTGTCTCTAAATAAAATATAAAATAGGACTAGGAATGTGGCACAATGGTTGAGTGCCCCTGAATTAAATCCCTGGTACCAAAAAAAAAAAAAAAAAAAAAAGAGAGGTTAGGAAGAAAATACTTCTGCAAAGTATTAATCACTACAGTTTTCCATTGCTTACAGAAGATATAACACAAAAGTGGCTTATAGATACATTCAATAAAAATTTCTGTGTTAATAAGAAATACAGTAAATACTAATTTGAAATGACTTTTCCATATTTAACTGTTTAATTCATTCATGAATGTAAATTTTCTATGTGTTTATGGAAGAGGTAGGCATCACAAGAGTCTGTGCATTTGACCATCCAAACTTGAATTGTCCTGTGGGATTAAATTAATATTTTGGTCACTCCTATATTCAATCAATGTCTACTAATTATCAGTATTTGTCAGTAATTTTGGTCACTGGAAATACAGCAAAAGCAGAGTTCCTACTTTCTGTTCACATTCTAACAAGAGAGATTGATAACAAACAAATAAATAGTTAAAGTATACAATGAGAGGCAATAAGTGCTACGAAGAAAATTAAGGCATGGGAAGTAAAAGAGAAAAGGAGACTCTTATTATTACAAGGATGATCAGTGAAGAGCCCTTCAAGGAAATGGCATTCAAGCCCTGTCCTGGGAGGCCTATAAAGGCATCTAGAATTTAGAGCAGTAAAAGCAGATGAAAAAGCAAGTGGGGAGTTCCTGAGACAGGGGGGTACTTGGTTCATAGCATGGTCAAGGATTATTTGGAAACTTACATTACTTTTTCATATTCTTATTGAATTAATTTCTTTTCACAGTTAATACTCAAATCCATAAAGTGGTTTAGATGACTAGAAAGCAGGAAACATAAAAGGTACATTCACAAACATACCTGCCTTCAGGTATACTGTTGTGATTTGTTGTTATTTTTAGTATTAGAAAGGACTCAAAGACAACGGCTTGGTAAAGGTGAATGTCAAGTGAGACAGGATAGATTAGAGTAATAGGATAGTTGGACAGAAGCATAATTTGCTGATGTATAAATTTTAGCAAAAGTGTTTTACTGGTATTTCTAATGACCTGTAATAATGACTAAACAATTTCACATTGTGCTTTCTTCTCCAAATATTGCAATTCAGACTTCATTTTAACATACAACTTGCTTTCCGTGATTCAAGTTATAACTTTAAGTAACATCTTGGTTCCTGGATTATGTTGATATTTAATCTCCCAGAAATTATGAATCTCTACCTTCTACCCTGGAACCAACTGCACCATATCCATATTTTAGACTATATTCCACCCTGGTCCAGTTAAATATGAAGTAATTATCACTGATATCTAAGTGAACAGCATTGATGAGGGAACATGCAATTTATCAATATTTGCAAGATTAACCTAAAATTATGGAGTACAATTTCCATATTCCTTTGTAACTACATATATAATTTAGGTATATACAATCTTTCAAATCAGCAGGGTCCACATTCATGGTTTCAGCCAAACAGGAATTGAAAGTATTTTGAAAAATATGCATCCATACTGAACTTGTATAAACTGTTTTACTCATCATTAGTCCCTAAATAATAAAGTATAATACATATTTATATAACAATTGTATTTAGTATTATAAGTGACCTGGATAAGATTTAAATTATATGGGAGTATTTTGTAGGTCATATGCAAATACTAAGCCATTTTATAAGAGGAATGTGGGCATCCAAAGATTTTGGTGTCTGGAGGTGGTGATCTGGAACTAGCACCCATAGACTAAAGGATGATGTTCTTACATAGAGATTATATGTATTAATAAATACTGTTGTAAAACTATGTATTATAATCAACTAAAATTATGAATTTCAAAATATTTTACGTGATTTCTCCAAAAGTATACATCAATAATAAAACTTCACTTATACACTTTTTACATTTTGTGATTTAAGTGACGAAATTATTTTCTTTCTGAAATCCCTTCTCTCAATAATGTCCTAAGGAAATAATAAAGCACTTAGTGCATCAAGAGTTCAGCCTATCTGTTCTTCTTCTGTGAACCACCCATCAAGAGAACTGTGCTAAACATCCAAGAACAAATCATGACTTTCACGTTCTCAGGCATTCGTCTTGGGATAAAGAATTTGAGAATGAAATCTTGACAGAGGTTTACTTAAAGGTAAGTATTGTCACTCGAGAATTTCACACATGATGTTCAATTTATCCTTAGCAAATACTTTTGCCCTGACAAAACAGAACATTTTTTGCTTCTTTCCACAGGTAAGAACAATCCATCAGAATGACTTCAAAGTGACTGAAGACTTCAGTTCTCACTCCCAGACTTTTTTAAAGGAACATTGTTATAACTACACTTGAGCAAACTTTACATTCCAATTACTTTGAAATTTAGTAAATTAAGGCACAGTATTTTTTGTATTTGCAACTAAATCTCTAATAAATATCTAATAAATTTTGGGTTATTTGTATGTTGTGTTTAATGTAATAAATAAACATGCTAAATGCTGCAGGGAATATAAGGGACATGAATTTGTGTACATTATTATTATTATTACTACCAAAGATTGAACCCGGGTGCTTAAACACTGAGTCACATTCCCAGCCCTTTTTTATGTTATATTTTGAGACAGGGTCTTGCTAAGTTGCTTAGGTCCTTGAAAAGTACCTGAGATTTGCTTTGAACTCATGATCCTCCTGCCTCAGCCTCCTGAGGCTCTGGGAATTACAGGTGTGAGTCACTGCACCCAGCTACACTATTCTTGATCTTAGTGATTATGGAGCATAAAACACTAATAAATTCTGTAATATGGGGAAGAAAATTAAAAACAATAAATAAATAATTAAAGAGTCAGGGAATTTATAATATACTGGGAATTAATGAAAGAAATATCAAGTTTTGAATATAAAGGATGACTTATAGAATAAGTTGCATTTATGATAGATCTTAAAAACAGTCACAAATGGAGGTGAGAAGTTTAACAGGTGGAAAAGGTAGCATAAGCGAATTTGAGGGAAAAGAACACAAATAGAATGAAAGAAATGGGAACAATAAAATTAGAAATCCAATATTTTTATAGCAATCATGGAAATGAAATATATATCTTTAAAGGCTCTAAAGCTTTAAGAATACCAACCTACCAAGCTTCTTTGGAGTGAATTTTATCTGAGAAATTATTATAATGTAAGCAATAATTAATTAGGCAATATAAGAAATGAAATGTACGTGAAACATTAAAGTGGTCGATTATGAAAGAATATACAACTGTTGCCTGAGAGAGCAGGAAGAAGTTGAATGACTTCAAGCTGGTGACCAAGTGATGGACAGTGCCATTAGTTAAAAAGAAGGGTCAGGTTCTGGAGAAAACTAAGTACCTATAGATACCCTGAATTCAACCTGCCCTCATAATAGTACTATGAAGTTGTATAACTGGTAGCTAATAAGCTGAGAAAGGGATGTTGGAGGGGAAGGAGGCAGAGAAGTGGTCCTAGAAGTTTAAGAGTCTGGAAAGTGAGTAGTGAGGGTGAGAAGCCAAGAGCCACCTTACAGCTGGCAGACATCATGGAAAGGTGGAGAAGATGAAGAGTGAGGACCAGGAAGATATGGATGAGTGAAGACCAGGAAGATATGGATGGTGCTCCCCAGCAGCACTGCCTGGGAGAACATCCCTGCAATGGCGGGAATATTCTTCCTCTGTGCTGTCTAGTACAGTGGCCAGCAACCTTATGTTGGAAGAAGTGAATTTTAAATTTTGCTTAATTTTAATTACTTTAGATTTAAATGACCTTATACATCTAGTGGCTACTGAATTTATAAATATAGCTATAGAGACTTGTAAAAAAATTTTGTCTAACTTTAGCCACTTTCCACTCAGCCTACACATAACATCTCTAAAATATATTTAAACCTATTGCTCTGTTTAAAATTCTCCAATGGCTTTTCTTTATATCCCAACTCCTGAACCATGGCTCTAAGGAGCATAGCCAAACCCACTCTCCTTAGCTAAAGCCCCAGTCACATCAGCCTCTAACTTCCCCACACAGAATGACTCTTTCCTGGTCATGACCATTGGAATCTAGTTCTTCCCTCCATATCTCCCTGCTCTGTGCAGTGCAATCTTTTTTCCATCTGTCAAGTCTCTCTTTAATGTTTCTCCTCAGAAAGCTCTTCCTTGAGCCACTTACCTTAATAAGCCAGGTCACTGCTATCATTCTCTAACTCAACTCTCAATTTATTTCCTTTATGCCATGGATCATTTTGTGTTGTTGTTAATCTCTTTATTTCCCTTATCCCCCATCACTGGATTGTATGGACTGTACGAGCAGGAATCATAAATGTCTTATATTTCTCATGCCTATCAGTGTTTAACATTTGGCATGTGTATGGTAAGTATTGGTTGGGTATTGATCAAATATCAGAAAGATTGCCTGATCAAGGAATATGTAGTTACCAAACATAAGTTTCCACAAATAATATTTGTTGTTGTTAGATTAGTACACTTCAACAGAACACAACACTCAGGGAAATTCACACAGAGGAAACTGGCAAAAAATACCTGAGAAAAAGTTCATTAAAACAAATAAACTAAAATAATGTTAGTTGAAAGACATAATTTGAATAGTACTTAATGGGGAAGAAAGTCATGTAACTTTTGTATCTTGAAGCCTCGAGTTACAATCTACCTCTCTGATTCCACTGGACTTCTTCCTATACTAGAGGAACACTGCTTCTCAGCACCCCTCAAATTTCTGCCTGGGATTTATAATTTGGACTTCTGTGACCCTTGAAAGCATTGGAAATATTTCATTCAAGATATGTTTTGGAATTTCAATAACAATGGAAGGTAAACATCACTATTATTACCGTGTAGAAAACAAAATAAAATAAAACCTGTGATTTTCAGATTGGCAGTTTATTAGAGAAAAAGAAAGAATTCATTATTGCTTGGAAATGCATGAGAAATAAGAACCAATTGATCACTCAGAAAAATACTTGTTTACTTCCATTGTATCAGTGAACAGAGCAGCTGGCCTGCTGAACTGCTTCCATTACTTAAATGAGCAGAGAGTGATACTTTTAATAAAATTTTATTTCACTAGGAATGAAATTGATGGTGCAATATTTATAGGTCGTTAAAATAAGAATTGTCTAAGATATATATTTGAAACATTAAATATAAAAAAGGAATTACATACATGAAAGCCAGTATTTTTTTAGCATTTAAAATGAGGGTACATATCTGTCAATAAAGAAAAACAAAAAATCTGTCTCCAGGACAACCAGCACTCTTCCTTTTTCAGCATGATGCTTCGTGTTCTGATGCTATGAATGTTAAAAGAAAAAAGGAAAAACAGGACAAGGAAAGGAGAAGGAAAGACAGGAAGAAAAAATATATGATATCTGTAATTGCTAGTATAAACTAAAGCAAGTATCTAATGAATGTTAATTTATTTCCAAATCTAAGCTAAAAATTAAATTTCATGTATTTATTTTTTTCATGCCAATGTAGAGTCTATAAATATAAAGTGCTTGGAAAATAAAGTTGACTTTTAAAAACAGATTCTAATCCTACCTCTATTTAAATACATATCTATGTTCCTCCAAGATTTAGTCTTATATCTAGATGGATCACTCAATGTGGGAAGCATAAAATTGTTTAAATTAGCAGGGGTAATTAATGTATAAATAATGTTTGATTTATTTTTAAATGATGTAATAATATAAACAGAAGCTTCAAATATAGAGTACTCCTGAAAAAGTCCTACCAAAATTTTAGATAATCTCATGAGTAATACTATAAATATGTTTTCTTTTGAAATCCTTTCCTAATTCCTTCATCTTCCCCCTGAACTAAGCATAATTACTCCATGACCCATTGCTTGGCAGGTGGTAACTTTTTAATTGGATGATAGTAAACTTTCCCCATATATGAACACAATGATTCCTGAGAAATGTCCCTTTTTAAGAATGATAACTTGGGACATAAATTATGGCACATGTTGTATGAGCTATGTATGTTTTGCTTGTATAATTGTTAGTTTCTGGAATGTCTATTCTGGAGAAAGACTCCTGTACTATGGTGTTACAAAGTTTATGCTGTTAATTTGTTGCTAACCTATGCCTCCTTAGGTACAGAATTTGAGACAATGAAAGACAGATGATTCCCAAGTGGTGCAAATTATAGCATGAGTCCTTAAAAGACGGCAAGTGATTCCTTTATCTGCCTGCTTTGCCCAAAGGGGCATATTAGAGAGTAGATAATTACCTTATGAACTTATGTTGTATACACAGATGGATTGGTTAATATGAAAAAAATTGCATTAATGGCCTGTGAAATGCAGATGAAGTAATTATTTAGATAGCTCCATCAAAACACGAACTCATTCTGATCTCAAAAATTCAAATGAGTCTAAGGAACATGTGGTGTGCCCCAGTAATTTTGGCATAAACATTTCACTTCAAGTCATATGAGTTAAGATACAAGCTTAATTTGTTATTTCAAATAACTATTAATCCACTTGCTACGTGAATTAACATATTTTTATTTCAGCATTCAGTAGTGTATAATCAGACAAGATCTCATTGTCCTGTTGTAATCTCCTGCTAACTGCATGTTTTAGGTGATCAGAAAGCACATGGTTGAAAAAGATGTACTGTTATCAAAATCAAGATCTCATAAGTTAAGGGAGTTTGTAGAAAATATTACCAAACTGGTTTGGAACACAATTCTTAAACACAAGAATCCACAATTCTATAATACATCCTCTTCTGAATCAGCTCATATTCATTAGTATTTTAATCCTTCCCAGAAGTAACTCCCTTCAGCATATCCTTCCTCAGTAGTTCAATATTCCATTGACTTCATAAGCTGCTGAATATGCTGTCTCTAAATTCAGTATTGTGCAGACTGTTTCCTGTTGAAATATTTGAAACGAGTTATACTAACTTGAAATAAAATGTTGTTAGCACTTGCTTTTTTTTTTTTTTGTTTTGGTGCTGAGAATTGAACCAAGGGATGCTCTTCTACTGAGCTACATCCCAGTCTTCTTATTTTTTATTTCAAGATGGAGGGTCTCACTAAATTGCAATAGTTGGCCTCAAACTAGGCAATCTTCCTGCCTCAGCATCCAGAGTCCTTGGGACTATAAGTATGAACCCTTACACCCAGCTTATTTTTGCCTGTATTGATGAATATATAGTTAGTGTCCAAGATTTTACAAATTTTTTGTGATCCTTAGGAGGACAACTTTTTAGGTCTGGGGACACACCAAGAAGATAGAATTGAACAAATATGTCTATATACTACTCCATAGATCTGCCATGTGTTTTGTGGCAGGAAACAATAATTGTCATATTATTTCAATAAGGCATAAACTAGATCTCACTTATAGATTTTATATTTTAAATACTTTATATTTTAAAATATATTTTAAAGCACAAGTATATAAACATAAAATCTTCTAAGTCTCAAAACTTGATATTGGTAAGGTACTATATTACATAGAGTACTGGTTATTCAGGTCAATGTTTCATGAATAAATTAAAACAAAATAAAACCATGAAAATTACCAAATAACTTTCAAAAGTATAAAATGTCAAGACCCATCACAAATCAATGAAATCCATATGTCTAGAGATGGGTCATTTTCTTTTCTCCTAAATGATTAACCAGCATATTTTTCAAGAAATGATCTCGGTTTTTAACAAACCACTGTGCATAAATAAAAAATCTACAAAGAATCAAAGCAATAATTTTAATACAAAATCTCTGATTATTTGTTAATTAAAATATGGAACAAGCAGCAAGAGGCAAAGCAAGTAACAGTGGTATTTATTGTGGTAACAACTTCACATAGGGAACTTGCTATTCTGTATGGGGATTAACGTTGGAAACAAAACTATTACAGCCTTTTATTCACAGATCTAAAAGATAAATGAAATGAATAGCTTCCTTCAAAAGGAACCTATGCCTGTAATAATGAAGAAGGATAGGGATTCAGTTATGAGTGATACACAAAAACGCTTTTTGTATTAGAACTGATTGACCTGACAGCTAATAGTGAGAGTTTTGTAAAAAGTATAACTGAACCAGTTTCTGAATCTTCTCCAGGTCCTGACTGTCCTATAGAAAAAGAAGACCAAATAAAATATCCAAATGACTCTGAGACCCATGGCCAGATTATCAAGAAGAGATAAAACATCGTTCTCAGTTATTTTGTTTAACAAAGGATCATTAACTGAATATTTTTCAAAAATGACAATTTTAAAGTCATATAGCAAACAGAAAATCCTTAGCAGTATTTTGCTGTAGTCAAGAACCTGTTCTCTTTTTAATTGACTATAATGTCTCCTTTAGCCACACCCAAACAACCCCTTCAGGTACCTCATATAGTGATTACAAAATAAATCTTAGTCTTTAATCCCAGCCCTATTTCAACCATGCTAAGACACACTTAGGGACAGGCCACCCAAATCATCTAAACTGAGGTGGATGTATCTGTAGTATTGTGATTAGACACCAGGAAATATTGCAGAAAGTAGAGGAGATGGAGATAATTTTATTGTGAAGCAACAGCTTGTATTTAATTTGTGTAATACAAGAAATGCAGAGAAACACCTTGATATTAGTCAAGATTCTCCAGAATAACAAACAATAGGATATATTTGTATGTGGATAGAATTAATAAGGGATTTATTGTGAGAATTGTCTCACATGGTTATGGAAGTTGAAAAGTTTCACAACATGCCATCTGCAAGCTAGAGAACCAGGGAAGACAGTGGCTGTTCCAGCTCCAGAAGATGAGGCGAGTTCCCTTTGCCTCTTTCTGTTCCAGACAAGCCCTTAATGAATTAGATGATAGTTGCCCATTCTGATGAAAAACAATCACTTTTACTCAGTTTACTGATTTAAATTATAATCTCTTTGGGAAATTCCGCCATGAACATATCCAGGTGTGTTTTATCAGCAATCTGGGTATCCCATATCCCAGTCAAATTGATACTTAAAATGAAACATCAGAATATTTTATCAAAATTCCAGATTATTTGCTTTGAAAATACTGGGAAGACTAGGAAATAGGGGAAAGGGAGAGAGGACTGTCAATTAATACAAAGTTACAGTTACATTGAAGGAATTCTGATATTGCAGATTAAGTAATGCAGTGATGCATTACCTATCTTAAAATAGTTTGAAGAGATGATTTTGAATGTACTCACCATAGAAAGATGATAAACGAACACGGTAATGGATATGCAAATTACCCTGTCAGTCACTACCCCATATTAAAGAAATATGTATATTTGAATCAAAACATCAAACTGTACTTTATAGGCATGCATAAATCTCATGTCAAAGAAATACAATAAGATAATAGGGAAAAAAAAAAGAGGTAAAGCAAAGAGAAGAATTAGGAGACATGAAGACGAAGGCATGGGTGATATTCTTTCTATGAAATTAGAACAAAAAAAGAATGGGAAGTAAAATCCAAGGAAATCTGAAAAAATGTGCCCTTTAATAGTAGTATAAAGCTATTGCTTCATTTAGTTTGACAGATGAACTATAGTGATGTAAAAAGTTAATATTAGAGGAAATTTAGTGTGGAATTTGTGAGAACTCTCTGTATGACATTCCCAACTTTTCCATAATTCTAAGACTAAAATAACATTTAAATATTTAAATAACATTTAAATAACTAATAAATAACTAATACAAATTTTATTTAAGCAATTAGTTGACAAATTAATACTAAAAATATTTTTGAAAAAATTCATGATAAATAAGCATTTTAAAATTTTTATTTGTTTTTTTTAGTTGTACTTGACAAGCATGGAACTTATCTTATTCTGATTAGAATCCCAGTCTTGTGAATGTACATTATAATGAGATTCATTGTGGTATATTCTTGTATCTATATAGGAAAATTATGTAAGAGTCTTAATTAAATGCTTCTATCATTCTTATAAAATTACTATCATATCTACATACAAGGCTGTAGGCCAAATAAAGTGAAATTTTATTAAAATAATAATAATTTTAAAATAATAAATAAAATAATAAATTTTTATTAAACTTTATTAAAATTAAATTTTTATTTTTAAAAAATTAAATATGTGTCATTTAAGTAGTTTTAATACTGTATTTTTAAAGACAATGTATTCAAAAGAAAAATGACAAAATATTGTTATACAAATATTTTAAACCTCTGCCTAAACAGAGAGAAG
The DNA here is from genome assembly GCF_902686455.1 of Sciurus vulgaris. Lineage (NCBI taxonomy): Eukaryota > Metazoa > Chordata > Mammalia > Rodentia > Sciuridae > Sciurus > Sciurus vulgaris. The sequence continues at coordinate 92,940,122 of NC_136467.1, read as the reverse complement.
CATTATGAAACCTCATTAAAAGTTTAAAATATATAAAGGGCTCTAATGAATTTATATTTTAAAAGTAAGCATTCAAAGATGACTAAGAAAAAGATGTAAGAAACAAACATTATTACTTTGTGTACACGTATGCATGACCAATGTGATCCTACAATATGCACAATCAGAAAAATGAGAAATTACACTCCATTTATGTATGATTTATCAAAATGTAAAAGTGCATTCTACTGTCATGTACAACTAATTATAACAAATAAGTATTTTTTAAAATGTATGCCTGTGATAAACAACAAAAAAATAGAGATAAACATTGAAGATAATGATTTTTTTTTTTATTTTTTACAGACTGCATTTTGATTCAATAATTTTTAAGTAAAACATTAAGGACAGTGCCTTTTGAAGAGTATATATCAACTCTGTGTGTGTCCACAATAATTAAAGTGAAAATATATAATAATAAAATGAAAATTAAATGACTATGCTCATATGGTGGTAGTAGCAAAGAAATAAACATTTGAATTACAATCTGAGAACAGTAATCAAGTCATAAAAAATGACCTGTTCACTTGACCCCATCATACCATTATTTATCTATAACATGTATCTATCCATAACTGTATAATCAGAAGTACAGATCCATAGAAATTTATAAGCTACACCTAAACATTTGTCTAAGTTTTCAGGGACTTTGAAGAATATGATTGAGGGCCTAATGGTACAGCTAAGCGAAAGAACACCTGCCTAGCAAGCACAGGTCCTGGGCTATGTCCCTAGCACTGAAAATAAAACAAAAACAAACAAACAAACAAAAAAACAGATGAAGGAACACGTTTGGGAAATTGCTCACAAAGAGGTCTGAGGTAAAGGTATGTGGAAAATCACTCCAAATATGGAGCTAATTTGAAGATGTTTTTGGCACGTATGATTTCTCACCAAAAAATAACTTAAGCAGAAAATGATTTTAATAAACCAGTAGGTTGGATGACCCTTGACTTCAATCCATCTCTTTCCCCAGCAACTACTGTTATTCCTCAATAAGTGCATGGACAAGTTGACCATGAGAGAGCCTTATGCATGGACTCAGCAACATGTACTTCCACTCAGTGACACTAATCTAGTTATATCCAGTCATGCAATGGAGACCAACACAGTGCCCACGATGTTATACTATTTCACAAAAGCATTAACCAACTGAGCCATTTCCATAATACAAGGAGTAGTACTTCATACTGAAATAGATGTCAATGCTTTTCAACTTACAGTGGGATTATGTCCTGATAAACCCATCTCAAGTTGCAAATATTGTAAGTCAAGAATGCATTTAACATACCTAACATACCAAACAGAATAGCTTACCAAGATATTAAAGCAGTATTTTTACCATCATGATGGCATGACTGACTGGGAGCTGCATCTTGTTCCCACTGCCTGACATCAAGAGAGACTATTGTACTCTATTTCACTAGCCTAAGTAAAGATCAAAATATAAAACTTAAAGTATGGTTTCTACTAAATGCTTATCACTTTTACTTCATTGTAAAATTAAAATGTCATTAAGTTGAATCATCCTAAATCAGGTACCATCTGTACTTACTCTGGATATGGATTTGCTTTCCCTCACAATTATGCCTCTGTCAAAAGTATCATATTTGAATGTACAAAATTACTTACACACCAATAGGGTATTCCAAAAAGCATTCCTTCTAACCAAGAAATCCTTTCCAGTAATCAAATAATGATGATAGTCCCATGCTCAAAGAATTCATGATCTTTCCATGATTCTTACTACTGATCCCCAAGTCTTAGTTTTCTCTTTCTGTATAACACATTAATTCAAATTTAGTAGTTTAAAATAATGATTTACTGTCTCACAGTTTCTGTGAGGCTAAGCTAGGAGCCGCTGGCTCAGTCTCAGTTGCCTTGAATATTGTCTCATCTGAAGATTGAATTGGTGGTTTCTGTTTCCAGGGTTCTCATGTGGTTATTTTCAGGCATTGGTTTCTTGTCACATGGGCCTTTCCATAGGGCCTTTCTGTCTTTCTCCTTGCCAAATTATTTAAGAGAGAGAGTGAGAACATTCAAGACAGAAGAACCTACAGACTTTTTATATACCTAATGTTGAATGTGACATACCATCAATTCTGTCACATTAAGATGGTTGAAGTGAATACCAGACACTAAATCTAGAAAATTTCACAGTATGTGACTGTCAAGCAGTGGTAGTCACTGAGAGCCATTTTGGATACTGCTTACCATTGAATAAAAATTAAATTAAAATGTTCCTTTTTATCATTATCTCTAGTGCCACTGTGTAATTTTAACAATTTAAAACACAAATAATAGAGAAAGAAATTCATATTTTAAAATACAAGAAAAGAATTTCCTGAAATGTTATGTTTACCACCAATTATAATAGTTCTTCTAAAATGACCTTAGAAATAGTGTCATTGGCAATACTTAATACTAATTTATAATTCCTAGCTGTAAATAATTTTGTCCCAAATATATGAATTTAGATTAAGAACTATTATAACATGACCAATATAACTTTAACTTCACATCATGTTCAACCACAAGAAGGAATCAAAATTGTAATGGGTTGTACCCCATGTATGTACAATATGTCAAAATACACCCTACTGTCATGTATATCTAAAAAAAAAAAAAACCCATGGGCAATGTTGGTAAAATAAAATTTCAAAAGTAAATAAATAAATAAAAAGAATGGTTATAAAATGGCTGTGACTGAGAGATGGCCATTATACTTACCAAAATCATGTGATCACTAGTGGCAATAGTTTTTAATACTATCATTTGTTTTACAAAGAATTCATATTTTTATACCATATGATTTCTTGTCTGTATTTTGAAACCTGTATATAAGTAATCAGGTATTATTCATAATGCTACCTCAAATTCAGAATGGCAGACATAGTCATAAACATTCAATTCATTTATTCACTAAATATTGTCTTTGTTACCACACAAAAACATTGTATAACAAGGGAGAGTTTGTTCCCTGCAACCTTTTTAGGACAATAAATCAAACCATCTGCAGTAATGTTTTTCTCTGCTTAGTAAATGATTGTTAGCATATGGCAGCGTCAAATGATTTTAATTTATCTTCCATTAAGCATGAAACAGCATGTCATCTCTTCAGTAGACTGGAGATTGTCTGCTTTTTTTCATTATGAATCACTAATCAAAGAATATTGTCTACTGTCCCCCCAAACATTATGACAGAAAAATTCAAATTGCCCCTTAATATATATGTAGAAATAGAAGATTTAAGGAGCAACTTAACAGAAAACATACTGTTAGTTCAGATTTCAACACCAAGATTGTGATTAATAGACTTGGTTTTATAATCTTGAAAGAAACCATGAAAAAGCTGAAATCTTGTTCAAATAAGGCCTTGGAGGGACTAACTATATTACTTGCTATAAAAGTGAAAGGAAATTACATTTAACCAAATATAATTATATCAATCATTTTCTATTTGGATGATAAACAGAAAAAAAAAAAAAAAAAAAACTCCACCTAATGATCTTGGCACTGTCAACTTCAGCTCTGCATGATTGAATGATATGAATGGGCTAGACGATGTGATTAAAAGCCTTTCTGAGCTCACGTTTTATGCTTTTGACATAATTTTTTAATTGATTAACATCAGGTCGCGCCCCACTGCAACTTATCTGGTTTCTATGAAATATCTCTGAATATGGAAAACAAATGTATTTATCGGTAAAGAATATTTAAATTGGGACACTTCTAGTGATCTAGGATATATAATTTAACCTAAAATGAAAATTTAAAACTAGGTGGCCCATAGTTCCCCCTCATGGCTTGAACTTACTAGCAAGCAAGCATAAATCTTTTGTGAAAAAAAGATAAATAATTTAAGAAGGCAAAATACAACTTTGTAAGTAACAGTCAATGATAGATAATGACAATACGTAACAGATCTCACAGATCAAAAGTATACAGAAATAGTAATAAGATCACACATTATTTTATCTCTAATCTTTTACTACTTAAAGTCAAGAAACATACGAAATGATCTATATTTTAATGAAAAGTTACTGAGAAAGTCCTGACCACGTTTCCTAATGAATGGAGCAAAATTACAAATTTAGTGACAAAGCATTGCATGTAGCCTAACCAACACATATTTATTTGCTTCAGAGCGTATTTTCAGAGGTCAGACTTGAACATAAAATTGCTAACAACCTCATGTATTATTAGTACTTTTTAAAATAGAAAATTCTACTCAGACCTGCAGTCTTGGGTCTGATGCTTGGAACTTGATAAAATGTTTAATACTGCTATAATCCTTATAACAACTGCAATATTCTTAATACCTTAACAATGGTACCTAAATCCCTCTTACTTATTCAATCTGAAGAAATTTTGGTTTTATTGACCTTTTGCTGAATCAACATAAGTAACTTCCTTAGAACATTTGGCACAGAGTAGCATATATAAAGAATACCCTGTCCAAATTCGGTCTGAAAGTCATACATTATATTTAAGCCATGAGATGGAATAAATAGATTATATGTAGATATGAGAAACTCAAAAGCACAAAGTTGCTAGCAGATGTGATTAATGAAACTGGTAAGAAAATTATTTGAGAATTCTTGGAAATCCTATGAACTAGAGAGTAAATATGTACCTAGTTGGGAGCCTTTTAAAAAATGTTTTTTGCCATTCAGGAAGGCTTGTCTGCATTGCTAGATCTTCAGATATTTAAATGCAAGTCAGAAATGTAGATTTCATGATCATTAAGACTTGGTAAAAGCCAAATCAAATAGTCTATGAACAGTTTTTGATGATTGATGTTTACTTTTGGGGAAAGGTGGTTGTTAGGAAGTAGAGATCTGCTACAGAATTGCCTGGTGCTTGTTTAAAATGCATAACCCCAGGCTCTGCACCATAGATTCTGAATCAGCAGGACTGAATTAGGCCCTAACATAAATTTTGGAAAGGTTTTAGAAAACTGGTATATGGTATATATTCTAAAAATTAGAAAATAAAAAGGACACAGAAAGGGCAAATGTTTAGTAGCAGGACTTTATTGGAAAACATTAATAGAGTGTCACATACTTCTGTGAAAACATCCAATTTCTATTTTAGTAACTTCATCTTAGACATAGTCGCTAAGAAAGCACATGTTAGTCCTGAGCCTGGCCTGCTCCTGTAATTAGCTGCAATGGTCTTAAGACAGATCACATAGGATGCTTTATTATTACTGACATTATGAAAACTTGGTACTAAGAACTGGAATGTGGCTCAGCATAGATCTCTTGCCTAGCATGTGAGGCCCTTGTATTGATCTTCAACAACACAAATAAGCAGATATGGTAGTTAAGCACAAAAATATTCATTGTAGAAATAATCCAAGAGTCTTAAGAGAATATGTCCCTGCAAGTGCAAACACTGCTGTTTTAGAAACAGATTAATGCAACTTATGATATTTATGGAAGTGACGTGGGACTCTGTGGGACCAGCATTTTATTGTATTTTGACTGCAGAATTGAGTTAGCCATGGAATAACCACATTACTCTCAAAGGCAGGGGAGTGCAGTGTGATGAACAGTAGATGCACTTGGTAATATGGTAATATACTGCTGTGAGAACCTCTCTCCAGTCATAGTTCCCCAATGCTCATCTTTTAAATAATCAGTTCCCTGTATGTGCCAGCAAGTGCAGAGCCACCTCTCATTTAAAACTGCCTTTTAAATACATAACCAGTCACTACATTTATTCAGACAGATGAGGATGAGGATTCCTCTGTGTCTTCTTGGATTTAACTGACTGTTTTTTTTTTTTTTTTTTTTTTTGTATTCTATAGACTATTCAAAATTCAGGGCTACTTAATTTTTTTTTATCTTAACAGATATATGAATACATGATCAATTTTAAAAAACCCTAGACTATGCAAGAGCATATTGACCACATCCTTTGCTGCATCTCCTATCTGGCTCTACCAAAATGAAGTAGTCAAAGTTAACAGTTGGTTTAATTCTCTGAGACATTTCTACATGAACAAATATACATGTTTTAGATGGAAGTCTGAATCAATGGAATTGGTCCAAGTTATCAGACACTTATTCACTTGGTGGTGTACTCCAAAGATCCTTCCAACTCAATACAATGTAATACATAAACCTGCCTCTCATTTTAACCCATGCAAAATATTCTGTATTCATCTGCATCATAATTTGTATAATTACTGCTTATTGATAGACATTTAGGTTGCCAACCATGAACATCCAGGAACCTGCTGATTTGACTTTGCTTTCAAGTATCTCTCATAATTCTGTTCCAAATACTGAAACTATTCCTCAAGTTATTCCTTCCCTAAAAACCCAACCAACTAGAGTTCTGTGATTTCCACCACATTAGTGGTGGTACAACTATTAAGAATGTCAATCTCTGGGGACTGAAATGGAGCAAAATTATATTCCATGTATGTGTGATAATGTCAAAATGCACCCCGTTTCTATATATAACTATAATGCACTAATAAATATATTTTAGAAAGAATGTCAATATTTCTTCTCTCTTGAGATTAAGCAGGACACGTTCATGAAGTTGATGATGTCATGTGAGAATTGAATTTTACTTAATTTATAAAGATGAACATGGACAATATGTGTATGCTGCCAACTTTGAATTTTATTGGGTGAAATATATGGAAGATTAGACTGTTGGGACTGTATATTTTCTGGCCAATATGTTAGCATCAGTTTATAAGTTTTAGCTGCATTGATACAGTAGATCCAAAACCATGCTTTGATTTATTAGAGTTCTATTCCTAAAGATTAAAGGTAATCATTTAATATATACTTACAAAGACTTCCAGTTAGTCTTCAGGTTTGTTTTGCTAGTAATAGTCTTTTTTTTTTTTTTTTTTTTTTTTCTCTAACTGCCAGGAATTCCACAAAATACCTTCCCCAACCTCTGGTTATAAAAATAATTATTAGTAATAAGTTAATTCCAATCCTTACATAAGACATCTCTGTATTTCCTGTCCATCAGGATTCAGCAATTGTGGACTTCAATTGTGGACTAAAACTATAAAGTTACAGGCAAATAGATGTATTTTGTAGCAAAATATTCTGTGGTCTATTTTAATCACCAGAGCAGTGATGAGAACTGTAGCAGGCTTCCCTTTTCTGCCTGGTTGGTCAAGCAGACAATTACCTGTGTCCTATTTCAGAGCCTACCTGCTGCAGGCTGATCCATGACCTCCATCTCCAACCTATCATTCCACAGGACTGAGCAGAAGTGGTGATCATCCCCATGATTCCTGACTTCACAGCAGTTCTTTGATTGTCTACAAACTAAACGAGTTTTTCAAATTAGGCTAAAAGGTTTCCTAAATATTCAGTTCTAATCTTCCCTTTAGATACTGTCCCAATTTTCTCCTTTCTTTTCACAAAGTTATAAAAGGAACAAACTTGACCACTGCCTCCATTTTCTCACCACCTACTCTCTCCTCACATACACAAATCTGGTTTCCCTCCTTATATTCTAGAGAAATTATGCTGAACTCCAATTGTTTAAAATGCTTTCTTCATTTAAAAATTTTGATTTTAGAATATATAAGCATTGTGGAAAAACCTGTAAAGGAGATTGAATTATAAACATACATAAAATATTTAATATCCTCAAAGAGATAAATACTGTGGGTTAATTTGTATATATATAGTGTTTATCACTATAGCAAGAACATTTTCCTTTGCCATTAAAATTTCTTGAGGAAGATTTTCAAATTTTGCATTAATTTCATTATTACTAGTTGCTTCTTGGTTTCTAATTTCTTGCAATGAGAGGATATTTTGTAATAAATACTTAATCATACATCTTTGACTATACATCTGGTATTTTTTTAATCAGATGAATTTAAGAAAGACTGATTTAGTCAAAGAATATTGACGATTTTCAAGTTCATGGTAAAAGTTGTCAAAATGTAAAGGGAAAAATAATTTATACTCTGATAACATTCTGTCAGTGCACATTTCAAGACTCCCTTAAGTATTGTTTTTCTTTCTTTTAACTTTTATTTTTTGCAGTACTGGGGATGGAAACCAGGACTTCAATCATGATGCTAGGCAAGTGCTCTATCACTAAGCTACATCCCCAGCCCTTTGACTCCCTTAAGTATTGTCTATGTTTTTAACTTTGTAGATAAAAATAGTTATTATAACTTATCTTATTTGAATAACTAATGGAATTAGTATGTTCATTAACAATTGGTATTTGTCTGTTAATTGTGTTTTCGTATAATGTGGGCACAAATATTTTCCCCAGTTTTTATTTCTGATGATTCTAAAAAAATAAATCAACAAGTATAGAAAGACTTCCACAGCAACATCTTTCATATTTTGGAATATTTACCTGTAAAATCACTGCATTATCCTCATCACTTTTTCCTCTTCCTTCTGTCCCATGCCTCTGTGACATGAGGCAAGATAATTTTCCTTTGTAAACCTCAAGGGAAAACAATGCATACAATATGGTAATATAAGGAGTAAATAATACTCTGAAGGACTCAGCAGTCTGTAACATACTCAATTCTGATTAAAAGTTGAGGTTTGGGTTTATATAGCTTTTGCATATTTATTGTTAGATTAATTGCTTGCTTTACACTTTGCAGTTAGTAAATTTTTAGAAACTGTTGCCGCTAATTTATAATTTGTGCCAAAACAAAGCTATTAATCTGAGGTTTTTAATTAATTTTTTTTTCTTTTGGTGCTGGGTATCAAATCCAGGACCTTACATATGCTGTCCGGGTGGTCTACCCTTGGCCCCTTAATTTGAGTATTTTATCACAAAGTCAGTCACATTAATTCTACAGTTTTAAAGTTGGGCTTTTAGATAGATGACTCTATTGCCTACAAATAAAGTCAATTTGTTTCTTTTCCATTATTGTTTGTTACATAAATGCTTTGAGTCTAATTGTACTGGGTCTACTTCTTAACAAGTGTTCAATGATTGTTGTTATAATGAGCATCCTTGACTTGTACTTTTTTACTTCTGAAATGGCCTCTAGAGTCTAATCACTGAATTTTAATAGAACCATTGAATTGAGACATTTACAGCTGTCTTGTTACTAATCGTATTAAAGATTCCCATTTTTAAAAGAATTTTAATTAAAGAGTTGATATATTTCAGGTTTTTTTGTCAGATTTATAGAACTTATATTGTTTTCCAAAGATTTCTCAATGTTAACACATATTTCAATTTCCAGAGTGAATTCTACTTAGGTGCTAGGGATTTTTTCTTCTCATGTGTTATTAATTTTATCCTAGTATTGTATTAGGATTCTCACTTAAGTTTATTTTGGTGTGTGGTTTTTATTTTTAACCATATTTGTTAGATACTTCTGTTTTCTTAATTTCATAAAAGAAATTACATAGCTTCTCATTTTTTTCAACATCTACAACAGTTTTATATTTTAGGAAATAATTTTATTATTAAAACTAAAAAATATTTCCTCCATAAGGTACGTCATTATGGCCCCTATTTGCACATAGTTCTTAACATTTTCTGTTTCTTCTTCATTTATTGAACAATGACATATTTTTTCTTCCTTGAATACTACTTTTGAAGATTATTACTTTCAGTGAGATCATAATATTAATATTTTACACATTTAACAATGTCCACTTTAATATTAAAATCAATAAACTCTACTTATCTATTGCTTTTTTACCTGGATTTTTATCTCTTCATTGGATTCGTTTGAGTTTTCCTGTCACTCTCAGAAGAAAAAAGTATCTGTTGGCTTTATCTGTCAATTCAATAATCAATTCTTAAGTTTTTCTGTTTCTAATAAATTTTTATTTTATCTTTTTGGAAATTGATATTTAAGTATCCTCAATGATCACATAATCTCCAAAGTACCAATCTTCTGCTCTCCCAAGACCTTTCCCTTTACTTGTTGATTGCATCTCAGCTAAACCTCTGAGGTGAAACACTGCTAGTTTTCTGTCTACTTTTACTTCTCTTCCTCTTACATAAAAGTTCTCTTTCCTCTTCCCAATCCCCAAAGTGGGTCTTTCCACAAGTCATCTACTTTGTAGATTTCATTCAGTCTTACCCAATCACAGTAAAAGTCAAAAGCCTACATTTTCATATTGACATTATTGAGCCTTATTTCTAATTTATCTGCTCAATATTTCCATTAAAAAGTTAAACTCAAGGTGAAGTCAGAAACTTCTCAAAAGCAATTTCTGTTGTGACTTTGGGATTGCTGATAACATATCATTTCTATTATTGCTAAGTCCTTCTATTTTGAAGTTACCCAAATTCTCATGCACTCACTGAGCTGCAGAAATGAATACATTCTCATTTTTATAATTCACAGGGTCTTATTTAAGCATCTGCCTTGGTGCCAATTCTCTCTATCTGACATCACTAAAGTTTGCAGGCAGCCTGGTGATCCAGTGAATATCCACTCAAAGGTTTTAGTCTCTCCTAAATTTATAAGTGATTCTCATAGGCTCCTCTTTTTTTTTTTTTTTTTTTTTTTTTTTTTTTTTTTTTTGAATGAAAACCTATAGAGGAACTGTTGGGATGTCAATGGTAAAACTGCCCTTATGTCCCCTAGAGACAGTGAAGGTTTTAATTCAGTAACTTTTTTTCTCAAAGATGAAATTGTAGCACTTTTAGATAATTCTGGAACAGGTTTTTAAGAAAACCTCATAACATCTTTACATCTCTTCTCCTCAAAGAAAAGTCCAAAACTTGGAAGATAACATTGGTAAGGAATTTTTGGTGGCAGAGTTGAACTACACATAATAAATATTTTGTAGCAACTTATATTTTCTCTAATGAACTTGAATTACTTTTATATGTGGGAGAATATCTTGCCTTTCTTTGTGTAATGACTTTTAGTATTATAGGACAAAGAACATAGAACCTTGATACCAGAAGTATGTACTTTATTACATGTAAATTTAAGTTTTCTACTTTAAAGTGTAACCGGACCTTCATTTGTTATCTTTCACCTCCTCTTTTCTAAATTGTTTGAGGAAATAAGAATGTTTATTTGACATAACTATAAATGGAGTAGCAAATTCTATTACCATGACATCGTAAAATCTAAAGAAATTTTGGTGTCTTCCTTTAACAGCAGAAGGAAGAAAATATTGACACACATTCCTGTGGATTCTGAGTTTAACACAGAATGATCATTTTGTGGTAGCTTTGTCATGTACATGTTTGTATTGCTTAATTTTTTTATGACGGGGAAGGATATAAATGGTTCTGATGACCTTTTTTTTTTTTTTTTTTTCCAGACAATCTTCTGTGTGAAGCCTTTAGATAATAACATTTTGTAGAATCAGTGTGAGATTCAGATGGCAAAGCCTGAGGTCAAGACAGTAAACCACAAACCTAATTTAAATGCTTAACTTGCTAAATTCAGTGAGACAGTCTGGATACCAGCATACAATGCTTTCAGTCTTTAGAGGAGGCTCTGAAAGCAGAAGATTTAGCAATTAAAAACAAATGTACATTTAGTACAGTGATACAGAAGTGGCATGAAAATTGATGGAGCATTTCTACTTAATCTGGGCATTTAACTATGTTAAGATGTTTGCAAAAATCAGTGATGTTTGCAAAAAAATTTTAGGGATAGTAATTACTTTTTTTTAGCTGGTGATGTCTTTTCATTTGCAAATTTGTTTCTGGGAAAGTTTGAATGTTGACTTTTTGGAAAATGACTTTTTTTTTTGCAGCACAAAGGTCATTCTTAAATGTCAAACATCATGTGGTGGTTGTTTGTGTTTCTTTCTTTCTTTTTTTTTTTTTTTAATGTCTGGAAGGATATTTTTTTTCCAGACTTGTTTTTGAGGTCAATCTAGTGTTCTGGGTTAATGGGAAATTTTGGTTCTCTGAAACCATAGGGTTTGATCAAAACATAGAGCCCTGCTACATAGAAAAGTTAAGTTCTTGCATGATTCAGTTGTGACCTTTTTAAGTGATTAACAGATTTGTCTGGTAAAGGAGTTCAATTCTTTCTCAGCCATTTACTAAGAATTGAGTACTGTTATGAGAATTCTATTCTTTTATTAAAATTGGAGTCAAAAATCTTTATGGTCTGCAGAGGACATCAAAATTAATGCCTTTTTAGCTTCAGTAACTTATGGAATGAATATAAAAATTTCTCTAACTTTTTTTCATGCTTCTTCCATAATGAATCTATTGTGGCTGGGTACTCACATTTTTAAATGCTTCAATTAAAATGTAAATTCATCTTATTCATGTTCAATAAAGAAAATTTCGGTAGAGGCAAAATTAAAAAGGCATCTGGTTGCCAAGGGTGAAAACATTAGTGAAGAAGCAGTATGATACATTATTCACCATGAAAGTATTTTCATTATAACCAACTCATGTTAATGACACCATAAGATTGCCCTCTTTTTTAGGGCATCTTAATATCAATTCACATTGTGAGGCTCTTAATTTAGCATGTTCTGCTTCCCATGGAATATCAAATAAAACCTACAAAGCAGTTGGAAGGGACCTACAGCTGAGATTTTAAAACCTTGAGCACACATTCACCTGATTAACTCCATGAAGCTGTGTATTCCAATTTAGAGAAGTAAACTATGCAAAATGCAGGAATATAAAATTCATTTTAAGTTCAAAGGAATCTTTGTGGTGCTTTTAAATATATGCCCTTGTGCTTGAGAGTATAGTTTAGGCATCAGTTAGACATGATTTTTTTAAAATAATCTTTTAAGCAGTTCTAGGGACTGATCCCAGTGCCTCACACATGCTAGTCAAGGGCATTCCCACTGAGCTATATCCCCGACTCTCTTCATTTTGACACTGGGTCTCATTAAGTTGATAAGGCTGGCCTGGAACTTGCAATCTTCCTGCTTCAGTCTCCCAAATCCCCAGGATTACAAGCATGCATTACCACATCTGGCTTATATGTGATTCTTTTGAGTTCCAGATTCCAGATATTTTAGCTGTGCAATGATAGCCAAGTAACAAAACCTAGTAAAATCTCACCATCTGACTATGTAAGATAGGAATAGTAATAGGACCTAGTTCATGCAGAAAATAACACTCTTTCCAATGAGTGTAATGTGTACTTCATTGGAAAGAATTCCAGCCATGTAGCAGAATGAGCTGATTTGGAGAGACCCAAACCTGTTAAAACTCATAACCATGCTATGTAAAATGTAATGACAGAAAAAATTAGCCAAACTCAACAGAAGAGCATTTATTTTTTTTTAATTTGGTATTTAATTTTTTTAATCAAGAACCCAGGGCACTTTACCACTGAAATATATCCCACCCCTCCTTATTTTTTATTTTGAATCAGGGTCTCACTAAATTGCTAAGCCTGACTTCAAACTTGTCATCCTCCTACCTCAGCCTTTAGTCACTGGGATTAAAGGCATGGACCACCATGCCTGGCCTGAAAGGGAAACTAATAAGAGTCATTAAATATAACAGTCACGAAAAAAAGACAAAAGACTAAAGACAAAATATTAAGGACAAGTTGGTCACTTTCAATTGTTTTAAACAGTTATAAACTCTTAATGGGATCTCAGTGCTGGTGTTTGTGCAGGAGAGTATCCTCAGCCTGTGTGTGTGTTTGGACAACTAAAATCAATCCAAACTTCATGAAGCTTGGGCCCTGGAAGGACTATTCCTTCTGTAAAAGGAGGTCCAGAAAAATACCTGAAAATACTAAGAAGGAATTTTATCTTTTGCCTGAAGTTTTGGATGAGGGAAAAAAATAAAATCCCCACCCAAAACAAAACAGCAACAACAATAAAAACAATTTCCAGCATATGCAATGAAGGTTGGAGAGAGAATTTATACTTTTATTGTGACACAAATAGCCAACACTAATTGCTGCAGAAGGACCATTTACTTTGAGGCCTTATGTGAGTTTTACACAAGATGAACACTCCAAAATAATAAAATTAAATAAAAAAACAAAATCAACTACCAAGGAAATAGAATGTATGCAGAGAAATCAGAAGTACAACACAGACACATTAAAGAATGAGAAAAAACAAACTATGAAAAGAGATACATATAAAATAATTTTCTGAGGAGTAGTAATAGTAAAAAGCAAATAGTAATAAAGAAGGAATAAATATTAGAAGAATGCAGAAGAAAAATTGACTTGGAAAAATAAAACTACTAAAATTAAGCATGTAATCATTGAAATTTAAAACTTTAATAAATTAATTAAAAGCTATAATGTGTATATTATCAAAGGAAATGGTTGTGGATTGATAGAAAAGCATCTAAAATATAATATAATTGAGACAATGATATTGTTCAATAATATAATCTCTCCTCTTCCCTTCTCTTTCCTCCTTCTTTATTCCAAAGTAATTTCAATCACCTATAAGATACAAGATACAGAAATAGTCAGATATTTCCAATGTTATGAAGTTTCCTGTTTAGTAGAGTGGTGAATACAATTATTAAATAAATAAAAAAGCTAACAAATCAGAGACCTTTGTAAGTCCTTGATAGGGAGTTCTAGTTAAATTTTAGTGACAGCATAGCTACTTTATGTTTGGTAGTCAGGTTGCACTTTTATAGGCAGTGAAATGGTAGCTTGGATAAGAAAGAGAAGAAGGAACCAGGCAGCAGTGATTACAAGTTTTCCAGTTAAAGAAATCAATTAGAGCACAGGAGAAATGAATCATGAATTTTTAAGAAACTAAAGGAAGGCAGATGTGGTGGAGGCATGGTGAGTGCAAGGGAAAAGGAAGCAGGACAATCTTAGAGATGTAGGCTAGGTCGGGCTATATAAGGCTCCCAGTCAGAGCCAGGAGGAGTTTGTTATTTTATCTGAAACACTTGAGAGACATAAAAGGACTTTGAGGAGCTTTGCATAGATCTGTCCACCTACTATGTAGAGCATGAATTCTAAACAGGAGCAGAAGCCATGGTCCTGTGTACAGTAGCCCAAGTGATAGAGGTTAGTGGGATGTGGAACAGAGTTGCAATGATAGAGATGAGACACTGACAGATCTATAAAATATTTTAAATGGAGATATGATAGTAGTATAAAACTGATAGGAAATGGAGTTAAGACAAAACTATGAATCAGTAAAATTCTGGAAATGAGAAATAAATCCATGTAGGAATTATCTCTATGATACACATTTGTCACACAGTCACTGCTTAAACATTCCAAGTATCAAGAGATAGGTACATTCAAGGACTACCCATTTATTTTTATGCATCTTACAATGTTAGAAAGTTCCTCCTATGGATCTGACACATTTTTAACTCTTTTCTAATAAACCATATTGTTCATTTATTTCTAATCCTGTGCTTCGTGTTCAGTTTCCCAGTTTCCAAATATACAAAGACTAATAATATTATTTTCCTTAGGTTATCTTTTCCCAAACCTAATATTCTCAGGTTTGGGAATATTGGTTTGTTTGAAAGCCAAAACATTATATTTATTTTTTATTGGTTCCTTTTAGTTATACATGATAGTAGAATCCATTTTTTAACAAAATTATACAAGAATGAATTATATCTTATTCTAATTAGGACCCCATTCTTGTGGATGTGCACCACAGTGGAATTTACTTAGGTGTTTTCACATACATGTTAGGTATTGTCATATATGCACACAAGAAAATTATGTCAGACTGATTCCACTGTCTTTCATATTCCTACCTCCATCCCTTCCCTTTATTCTGTTTTGTCTAATCTACTGAATTTTTCTTCTTTCCCTACTCTCTTTATTGTGATTTAGCTTTCACATATAAGCAAAAAAATCGACTTTGGGTTTTGGGGATTGGCTTATTTTGCTTAGCATGATATTCCCCAGAAACATTCATTTATGAACAAATGTCAAAAATCATTCTTTATGGGTTAGTAATATTCCATTGTGTATATATACCATAATTTCCTTATCCATTCCTCTGTTGAAGGGCACCTAGTTTGGCTCCATAAATTAGATATTGTGAATCATGCTCCTATAAACATTGATGTGGCTGTGTCACTGTAGAATGCTAATTTTAAATCCTTTGGATATATGCCAAAGAGTGGGATAACTGGGTCTAATGGTTATTCCATTCTTAGTTTTTTGAAGAATTTTCATACTGCTTTCCGTAGTGGTTGCACCAATTCTCACTCCTACCAGCAATGTATAAGTGTACCTTTTCCCCCATATCCTCATAAACATTTATTGTTACTCTTATTCTTGATAATTGCCATTCTGACTGGAGTGAGATGAAATCTCATTGTAGTTTTAATTTGCATTTCTCTAATTACTAGAGATGTTGGAAAAATTTTTCATATATTTGTTGAACATTCATATTTCTTTTGAGACAAGAATCTCTTTGTGTGGCACTTGTACCTATAATTCAATATTGAAGTCTGATTATTTGAACTTGCCCTAGATTTCTTACTAGATTCTATTCACTACAGTTCCTTATCCATTGGGCACTTGAAAAAAAATTAATAACCCTGACACTAAACTGGAATTTTTGAGACAGTTCTCATTCCTCTTCTCTCCCTTTGTGTTCTGAGCACCCTTCTTTACATGTATTTTACTTTTTAAATATGTCTCTTTAAAGACTGAAGACCACAACTAAGTGCCAAGGAGTCCAAAAGTCCTGAATTTGGTGCTGCAAAAAATGCAATTAAAGTTTAAATGAGATTTGGTAGAGCTTTACTGTAGTGTTGGCTCATTAGGCTTTACTCCTCAAAAAACAACAAAAACAATAACAACAGGTAACAGTGTAACCACTTAAAAAATATCTTAAACCAAGTATATTCCAGCTGAGAAGATGCAATTAAGCACAATCCTCTAGTAAAGAAATGTGGAATATATAGTTTTAAAGAAATATTATAAATAATTAGAAAATATCAGAATAGTTTTTAAACCTACAACATAAAGTTAAACATTTTTCCTTCAGAGAATCAAAAGCATTATTATTTTTTTCACTTCTTGAGTAAAGTGAGGAAAAGGTAATGAGAGGAGTACCTCCTTTAAAAGTTTGGGTGGAGGAGGAAAAATGTGTAAACTGAGGTAGGGAAGGATCTGACATGTAAAAGATGCCATCCTTAACCACACTTGCCCATCACTGGCCATCAGTCTTGTGAAAGTTCAGTCTTGGCGGGATGAGTCAACAACTCAGGAATCCTTGCAAGATTATCTTAGGATTCTTACATGGTTCAGAAAAGACAAAATCAGCTGGAAGTTCATTTTTAATGGATATTACCAATTTGAGCCACACAACCACCAAGATTAGAATGTCAACCTGAAACCTTATCAAGGTGTTTCCAAATACTTCAGTCTTCTCAGGACCACCTTTAGTACAAATTTCAACAAAGCACTTGGTTTGAGCTACCAGGTCATTTAGGTCAAAAAATTCAATATCTTTGAGGGCAGGGTTGCATATCTTCCTGTCCTGCTACCTGCCCGTATATGTCAGTTCTATTATCAATAATGGCTTTGCATTTGACTTCTGGGATTATTCTCTTTATTCTCTCTTGTCAAGCTTAACATGACATCAGTCTTCCTTTTCTTTAATTTCCTCCCTTTAAAAATAATCTAACCATGTTAAATATACTTTTAATAAAAGTTGACTGGAGTGGAAAGACATATTTCACACCAGCAGGGTATATATACTTAAATAGTACTGTTATCAATGTTGCTTTTGAAATCCCTTCCATAAAGAACCTATCATGGAACTGGGGATATAGCTCCATCACAGAGCACTGGCCTAGCATGGGGGAGGCCCTAGGTTCAACCCCTAGCACCACCAAAAACAAAACAAAAACAAAAACAAACAAACAGAAAAACTATCAGGGTATTCTCCTCCAGTGTTATATCCCCACATTTCTCTGGACTCCTCTCTCTTTTCATTCCTCAGCAGTCCTCAATAAGCCTCACCTTCTCTTAATCTCTGCCCAAGTAAACTTTAAATTATTACCCTGTTATTACCAAAATAACCCCTTTATTTTATAACCTTCAGCTTTTTAAATCAAGCCGTTAGAACCTATCTTTATGTAGCCCAAGTGGTCCATCAAAATATGTTGATAACCTATGACAGCTTTCTGCACTTTTACCACTCATCTTATTTTTACTTTGCTACTTATTTGTTCAACAAATGTTTACTTGAGGCACTCTGTGTTGGTTAAGAAATGTACAATTAGAAGCAGCTATCCCAAGGGAAATGATGAACTTGTTTTCACAAATGCTAAGTTTCCCAACAGAATTTGTTGTTGGCACTTAGCATAGGTAGTCTTGAAGATGTGGATGGGCTTATGAGAGGAGAGATGGTCAGCCATTGATCTCAAAGTCATACCCAAATCTGTAGGTGGGATTTCTTAGGGAGAGAATGTTGGGGCATAACATCAGGGAAAATTCACCTATAGAGGAACAAGAATTAATAAGGCAATGAAAGAGACAAGGAAAACAGTCAGAAGGAACAAGAAAATTAAAATCCTGCCAGCTTAGAAAACCATAGGGAGATGGGTTTCAGGAAAGGTTGTGGGCTGGGGAAGGGTGAGAGGTTGTCAACTGCTGAAGCCATCAAAATGCACCTGAAGGTTTCTAAGAGGCAAAACATTTTCAAGAGAGCAGTTTCATTCAAGGAAGGAAGTTTGATGTAAGATCACTTGACATTATTGGGTGAGTGGGAAGCAAAGAACCAGAGGACACTCTTTTGAAAAACTCTGTCACAAGGAAGAGAATTGTTCAGAGAATGAAATGGAAAGGAATGTTTTGCTGTCACTCTTCAATAGTCAGAGAAATCAGGAGCTCAATTTTTCCAGCCCAGGGAAAATTCTTAGTGAGTATGTAGAGGGCTCAGATGAAATTACAGCATGAGGCAACTCAGAATCTCAGCAACAAACATAAAAAGAAACAAAGAAATGGAAAATTTGGCTGAAGAGAGAAATACATTCCAGGTCCTCTGCTAGTGTGCTTGTCCTTGAACTGAAAGGGAATGCAGAGTACCTAGTCAGCTGAACGAAGACCAATATCTAGACATACTGGCAAAATTTCAGAACTCCTAAAATGAAAAGAAAAATTCTAAATAGCTTCTAAAAGTAAATTCTCTTACAAGATTTCTCATGTACAACACTGGATACCAGGATTCAGGGAAAGCATCTTCAAAGTTCAGTAAGAAAAAGAATTATTGACCCTACATTTTTAGGCCTACCCAAAATAATATAAAAGTGTGAGGAAGAGATAAATCAATTTTAGATTCATTCTCTACTGAAGAATATACTTAAACAAAATGAAAAGTGAATCCAAGAAAGAAGAGAAACAAAGGAACTAAGAGATCTAATAGTTAAGTCTGAAGTATTGAAACAGTGTCCAAACATAGCTGTATGGATATGACAATGATGTAAAGGCAGAAGAAGGGACAGCATACCCAGTTTTGTCTTGATTTGGAAGAGTGTAGTTGCTGATTAGTTAAAGAGATTGATAGAGTAAAAGAAATCTTATATACCTATGTCAGGAATAGGATAAAATATTTTTGAACACTTTGAAGAGGTTACCTAGAGACAAACACATAACATTAGAAATTCCTCAAACTGCAAAAAAAGATTATAAAGGGGGAAAATGAAGAAATAGCAAGAAAACATGCTAAAGAGAAACTCTAACATAAGAGAAGAAATAGGTGAATGAATATAAATGGATTTAATTTCCTGTTTAAAAGAAGATGGGTTTTTAAAAATCCATCTCTCTCTTTCTCTCTCTTTTTTTCTCTCTCTCCCCTTGTGTGTGTGTGTGTGTGTGTGTGTGTGTGTGTGTATTAGATACCAGTTTTTAAAACAAAATAGTAGTAAAGGGATCAAAAGAAAATATAAACAAAATAAGGTAGACAAATGTACCAACAAAGCAGGGATGATATTAATATCAGACAATGTGCAAAAGAGTCAATAGGAAAAACATTAATCAGGATAAAAAGGGATGCTGAATATTCATAAAAATCAGACCAAGAAGATATGACTTTATTGTTTCCTATGCTACATTTAATGTGAAGTAAGTCAGGATGAATATTTGGGAAAGATTAGTGATAATATCCATCAAAATTTGAATTATACTTTCTCACAGTAAAACCACATCAGGAATCTCTATGGTAGTGAACATTTGAAGGCCTCATAAATGTCCAGCAATAGGAAAACAAAGGGGAATGGTGTTTTAAAATGTGTGTGTGTGCATGCCTGTGTATTTTTTTTTTTTTGGTTAGTTTTTAAAAATAAATATATTGAAAGGCAAAACTAGAGAATAGAATGAGAAAAGCAAATTCTTCTCTTCTGTGGTATTGAAGACTATATTAGCATAACAAAATCTAATTAAAAATAAAAGGAGAGAAAACTCTAAAGCTAACTTAAGACTATGATATTGTTTGTGTCCACAGTTTTAATTCAAATGGTCCTCTTAGCCAAGTTATATTGAATAATATTGATGATATGCACTTAAATTAGTTTTATCTGAAGCAATCTATGAAATGAAAGAATGAATCAAAAATTATTCATCTGATAAATATATGAGTGACAGCTTATAATTAACCTTTTTGAAGGCTGTCTAGTTAATTTAATATTCATGTAATAATTCATAAGCCTTAAGTACCAGAATAGAAATGTGCAAAATTTTCTCTTGCAAAAAAGAAAAAAAATATTTGTTATATTCACTGCAATATCTCAGTGTCTAGATCCCCTACAGAATGTAATTGGTACTTGTTTAACATCCATTGAGTTTATGAAATTATTCTCAAATGCCTTTGAAAACATCCTTCTTTAAAATTTCCCTCTCCAATGTAGATGGTTATATATTTAAGGATTAGGCAATCTGAGATCCCATGCACAGAAAATCTTGATTTAGTGCTTAGATATGGATCAAGATAATTGTTAATCATTGATTGAGAAAATTATTTCTTTGAAGCAACCAAACAGTGCTGTATGTTGCTGAGATTCATGTGGACGTGTACACATTCATGGAAGTCTGTGTATGGACTTATTAACGTAAATTGGTTAATGGAGTTTAGTCAGATCCTCTAGGCTTATTAGTCGTTGAGATAGCCCACAAGTTTCTGAAACAACTTCTGACCTGAGAAAATAATGTAATATAATGTAATTTTAGAGCCTAAAGAGACCTTAGGGATAATGCTCTCAGCAGCTCCATTTGCAAAAGAAACAGGTGCAGGAAATGGTCTTAACTATCTTTAGTATGTGAAACACTGCTTTGAAAAAGCTAATTGCTTTTATATCTCTATAGAATGCCACTTGAACTTTGATAGTAATAAGGATAATTTTTGAAAATAAATTTGAATATATGCCAATTGATTATAAGAATAGATTATATCCTAGAAAAATGCTGAAGATAATTGCCATATATCTTAATTTGTCCCTGAAAAATAAGCCTCAAGGTGAAAGTAATCATCAAGTTAGTGTTAGTTATTTTAGAAATGATTAGCACTATATATATGTCTTAGTATAATCATTTTCATTACAAAAGTCAGTTTTGATATTTCTTTCAGTAAGTATGTGTAATTGATCCTGCTTTACATTAAAACATTCTGTAATAAACTATAGAGATATAACAGCAGATAAATGATAAAAATTGACTAGAACTACTTCACTATTTTGAGTTTTACTATAAAGCACATTTCTGTATGAACATAATAGATAAGGTAAAGAATAGAAAAGAAACCCTTCTCTCTTACATACAATTACAAAAGTAAACCTTGAGAAAATCAGACTTTGGAACTCAATTGAATAAAATTGAAATGCAACAATGATGTATCAGATTTATCTGGATAATAATGTTTTATGAAAAAGAGGACAATTCATGGACTGCATCCAGTTTATGGATTTAGTTTTCGTTTTTTTTTTTTTTTTAATTATCTTTAATCTTTAAGACTCCAATTGAGATATAATATTTATTTTGTACTAATTATGTACTGATAATGTATTAACAGAAGTACTATAAGCAATCTATTAATTATTTTATGGAATATCTTTTCAAATTATTTCTTTCAGTAAGTGTATGTGTGTGTGTGTGTATGTGTGTGTGTGTACTGAGATTGCTTTAAATTAGTTTCTTTTCAATACTGGGAATTGGACCTAGGGACATTCTATCATTGAGCTTTTTATTTATTAAAAGCCCCTTTTATTTATTTGTTTTTTTAAAATTTTGAGATAGGGTCTTACTAAGTTGCTAAGACTGACCTTGAACCTGCAATCCTCTTGACTCAGACTCCCAAGTCACTGGAATTACAGGCATGCGCCCAGCACCCAGTTAACTTTTTCTATGCTATACTGCTGTAATGAATGAGAAAAAAAAAAAAAAAAAAAAACTTTCACAAATTTCAAAGTGTCAAATGAACATGAGCTTGAATTTAAAAACATAGAATTGTTTTTATTAAAATTTTTCAATAAATGTACATTACTACTATAGATGCAATGTATGAGTCAGAGCCATCAAAAATATCAAATTAAAGTATGCCTTTTTTAAAGCATGGACTTTCTTATAAAATCATTTTTCCTCAAACATTTTGGGGCACTTCACATTCTTTTTGCCAACAGTTTGAATTTAGTGATCCAAAGATAGACTCAAACCTGCCATAAATTGGAGATCGCCAGTTTTTGTGTGGTTCTGATCAGGCACCCACAGGGTACCTCTGCCTGCTTACCTGAACTTAGGAGCTATCACTGAGTTGTCTACCAAACCTCACTGTGGAGAGTGGTGACAGAGGATGGGAGAGCAGTGACTGAGATTGGAGGTCTCTAATGACCTCATGGCTGTGGCAAGTCCAGTACCTGGGAATGTTTCTGTGCAAGGGCATAGGATGCTTTAGCTGCTGTGGCATTGCCCTGCATGAGGAGGCTCTGCGCAAGACTCCTGTCAGCTCTGACCTTGATCTCAGGTACACAGTTCCTCAGAAGGAAGGGATTCTTAGGCTAGACAACCACAATGTTTCACCAACTCCTCTGCTTCTTCACTTCCTGCCCACCTTTTACAGTAACTTTAAACAATAGACTTTCTTGAAAGCTACACCAAGCTCCTAAGGCTGCACATTGCAACTGTGGAAAAGCTACACACATGTTCTAGTTTTTGTAACTTTCCTGAATACAAAGAATAATGCTTGCATAGTCTTTAACCTGATAATGAGACATATATAAATAAAGATTGCTGGAATAACTCTTTAGATCTGCATCTCCATCAGAGAGCAGAGCTCCACCTGATTCCAGCTTAGCCTTCAAAATTTGTGTCTGTGAATCTTTTTTTTTCCCAAGGCCCTTGCTGGACCTGTGCTGGTCACAACACCTCACCTGCATCTAATCACAGTTCTCCATGAACAGTTGCAATAGCCTGTTAGTAATCTGTGCTACTTTAATGTTTTCCCCTTCTATTCTCCATTCTTCAATTAATGTAACATACCTGAAATTCAAATCAAACCTTGATTACAAATATCTTGTGTAAAAACCTTCAAAGTTTTCACATTTAATCAGATATAGGTAAGTTCCACCGTTCTTAGTGAAGCATGAGAGGCTTTCTGTTGCCCTCATACCCTCTCCTCCTAATGTCTTCAGGAACATCTCTTACCTCTTCACATACTTCATATTCAAATAGTTACTACCAATTTGTGCCAGGCGCAATGGCATGTGCCTGTAATCCCAGCTACTTGGCAGTCAGGAGGATTATAAATTCAAGAACTGTTTGGCAATTTAGTGATACCCTGTCTTCAAAATAAATATTAAAAATTAAACCACAAAAGGGCTGGGGATAACACTCAGTGCTAGAGCATTTGCCTAGCAAGCATGTGGCCCTGGGTTCAATCCCTCTACCACAAATCATCATCATCACCATTATCATCCCCACCTTCTGGTTCACCTAGTCCTCAACCTGGTCTTGCTTCAAATCTCAACATTCTCCAAACACACATTTCTCAAGTTGCTTGATCACTTTGAGGCCCATCATGTTCCCCTCAAGGACAAAACAAAACAACAATACTATGACTAGTTGAATTATTTTTTGTTGTTTTTGTTTTGTTTGTTTCCAGGAAGCCTGAAAGGCATGTCTCTATCCCTCCTACAGCAGTGTCCCCTTCCTTTGGAAACCCTTGTAAAAATTACTCAACACAAGGAGAATTTCTTTGTGGACCACAAAGCTTGGCAGGAAAGAAACCACTCCAGGTTCTACTTTTGAATATATGGAAATGATTTTACCCAGGGACAGTTCAGTTTATTTTCTTATACATCAGATTCTCCAACATTTTTGGGGGGTAGGAGGGGATTGAATTCAGGGGCACTCGGCCACTGAGCCACATCCCCAGCCCTAGTCCTTGAATTTTTAATTTAGAGACAGGGTCTCACTGAATTGCTTAGTGCCTTGCCATTGCTGAGGGTGGCTTTGAACTCATCATCCTCCTGCCTCAGCCTCCCAAGCTGCTGGGATTATGGGCACGCACCACCGAGCCCAGCAGATTCTCTGAGATCTTGTTAGGCCACTTTCCCAGTAAGGTTATTAAATTCTTATGAGAGTTTGGTCTCCTATAAAAGGTGCTAGAGCTTTAAGAAAGCATGCTATTACCACCGGTGTGCTGATGCGAATCAATAAGGGAAGAGATTCAACCAGTTTACCTTGGAAATGGAATTTATCATTTATGTGTTTCTATATTTATTTTCCTCCTCACCAATAAAGAGAATTGTATTTCAAGCAGACCATTTCTACTGAATTATAAGAATCCAATAGCTGTCTCAAAAAGAGATGAGATCATAAAATGCTATTGGATAATAAGACATATTTACAAATAATTCCTACATGATTAAGCACATAGATGATTTCTTACATGGAAGAGTATGTCCAACTTATTAACATTTCTCAGAAGGCAAACAGAATAAACAAAAAAGTCACGATGTAAGGATTTATACCTCAAATTTCCTGGAATCACTGAAGATACTTTATCAGTAATTTTCAAATTCATTGTATCATGAATTTTTAAAAATATCCTGTCATTATATATAATTATGTTCCTATTTGTAATAAAGATAAATTATAGTATAGCATCATTGTGTTAAAATATATACACTTAATATATTTGTTGAACATTTCTATAAAACATTTTATAAGTTACATAATTTAACAACTTCACTGAAAGTTCAGAACATTTTCAACTTTTCTATAAACGTAGTGTGTCCTTTGACTATTTCATGCATTACCGATTTTTAGAAGTGCCATAAATTACCCATCTATTTAGCAGTCATAGCCAGATCCCTAAAAATCATTTCTGTAGGAGTATTTTGAAAAGAAAGACTGTTTTGTTATTGTAACAAACAACATCTTAGTCCTTCTAGTCAGATATTTAACTCTGACAATGGATCTAAAC
Organism: Sciurus vulgaris; assembly: GCF_902686455.1. NCBI lineage: Eukaryota > Metazoa > Chordata > Mammalia > Rodentia > Sciuridae > Sciurus > Sciurus vulgaris. Next base: position 92,914,752 of record NC_136467.1, on the reverse strand, counting down.
AATAATTTGTAGGAAAAGAATATCAGCTAATCTCTTAAATTTTCATGATGAATTTCTTATATTCCTGCTATTTTTAAGATGTTTTTACTTTTTAATGTAAATGTTGTCTAATATTTGTTATTTGTTACATAAATTTCAATCTTAAATTCTTTGGAAGTTGTTGTCTATCCATTTATTCTATTTCTTTTGGTTCTTAGGGAAAATAAACTGATGTTTTCAAGATCACTGATAAAACGGTTTTAAGTATTCTTCATAATTTCAACTAATGATGTATAATTCTAAAATTCCAATTTCTAATAATTCATACTAGTTCTAGAAATATTATTGATTGTGAAGACTGCAACCCTTACCCCTCTCACCTCTGTCTTTTCACAAAAAATTTGGCCTACTGAGTGAGAAAATGCAATTTTCAAGTCTTCTCACATTTCAAAGAAATATAAAAATCAAAATAAACTCTCAGAACCATCATTTGACCCAGCTATCCCACTCCTTGGCCTATTCCCAGAGGACTTAAAATCAGCATCCTACAGTGATGCAGCCACATCAATGTACATAGCTGCTCAACTCACAATAGCCAAAATGTGGAACCAACCTAAATGCCCTTCAGTTGATGAATGGATAAAGAAACTGTGGTATATATACACAATGGAATATTACTAAGCCATAAGGAATAATAAAATTATGGCATTTGCAGGCAAATGGATGAAATTGGAGAATATCATGCTAAGTGAGATAAGCCAATCTCAAAAAACCAAAGGGCAAATGATCTCGCTGATAAGCAGATGATGATACATAATGGGGGGTGGGAGGGAGGCAAGAATGGAGGAAGACGGGACTTTAACAGAGGGAAAACAGGGGTGGGAGGGGTGGGGGGAAGGAAAAAACAGAATGAATCAAACACCATTTCCTTATGTAAATGTATGATTACACAAATAGTACTCCTCTACTTCATGTACAGAGAAACAAGTTGTACCCCTTTTGTTTACAATAAAAATAAACAAAAAATAAACTCTCAGAAATCAGATACTTACCAAAATGCCTATGATCTAAGTATCTCCCAACTACATTATGCAGAAAAAAAATTTGCATGTGTGGGGCATGGTGGCCCATGACTGTAATCCCAGGGACTCGGGAGGCTGAGACAAGAGGATGACAAGTTCAAAGTCAGTCACCTTAGTGGTGAGGCACTAAGCAATTCAGTGAAACCCTGTCTCTAAATAAAAAGTACAAATAGTAGGGATGGAGATGTGGCTAAGTGATTGAGTGTCCCTGAGTTCAATCTCTGATACTGCTCCCTACCCCCCCAAAAAAGTTTGCATGCAAAATCACTATGCCAATTTTTTCTAATAAATGTAAAAATTAATGAAGAAATTCCATCACTTTTACTCCTTCCTAAATGTGAACCTAGAATATATCAAATCTAATCCATATTTCAGAGAATATCTGGTTACCTAACAGAATTTACTTGTCTATACCACCTTAAACCAAGTAGATGATAGAATTTTTCTCCTGCTAATATGTCATGTGTTCAATACTTTCTCCTGTGAGATTTTTAAAAATTTTTTAAATTTTATTTGTTCTAATTAGTTGTACATGACAGTAGAACAGTAGAATGCATTGATACATTTTGATAAATCAGACATAAATACAGTGTAATATCTTTTTTTCTGATTATACCTATTGCAGGATCAAATCAGTCATGCAGTCAGTCATACAAGTACATGAGGTAATAATATCTGTTTCACTCTATCTCATGAGATTTTGACATGTGAGATCTCATTTCAGTTGTCCAGCTGCAGGACTTAAAAGTTGTGTTTTCTCTTTGGAGCTATATTAGCAAACCATGGTAGTTAAGGGTATTTAAGATTTTGAGAAATTGATATGAGTCTCAAATGTTGCTTAACATTTTAATTAAAAGAAATAAATACAAGCTGGGAGTGTTGGTCCATGCCTGCAATCCCAGCAGATTGAGAGACTGAGACAGGAGGATGACAAGTTCAAAGCCAGCCTCAGTAAAAGTGATGTGCTAAGCAACTGAGTGAGACCCTATCTCTAAATAAAATACAAAAATAGGGCTGGGGATATGGCTTAGTGGTCAAGTGCCCCTGAGTTCAATCCCTGGTACCAAAAACAAAGAAAAAAAAAAAGAAAGAAATATATATTTCAAACTATTTGGCTATGCTTGAGGCTTAGGACTTGAGATTTATAATATCAGAAAATGTTTATTTTTGTAACTTTACTGCCTAACTCATATTAAATAATTAATAAAAACTTATTAAGAATACAGGTTTGTTTTAGAGATGCATGGTTTAATTTCTAAACATGGTCATATTTTAATAACAACCTGAATATGTTTATGAATAACAATACTATAATAACTTGACAGCAGGAATTGTTGACCATCATAATCAGACATAACTAATTTTCAAGTACTTAACTGAGAAGTTTAATATTACTTATTGAACTGTTCATCAAGCAAGGTAAAGGAACCATTTTAGATACATAGAAATGTGCATTTTGGAACAGGCAATATTTAACACAATTTTTTTACTCAATAAATTTAGAACCCTGGTTATACAGAAAGCAGAAGGTGATTTCCAAATTCATAAGCCATACTTCCCATCCCTTTGATGTTGGTCATCTAGTTGGAGAAATAAGACTCTTAATCTAATAGTTAAAACAAAAGTTCATTATTGGACAAATTAGGGAAGGCCGAACAAACTAGGAAGGCAGAGGCTCTCGTTTGATGAGGAGGCAGTTCATGGGAGTGGTGTCTTTGGACTTGGAATTGGAGAAGTTCTCTTGTAGGCATGGCTAAAGAGCAGGTCTTTCTTTTGAAGGGAAACAAAGGTGAGGAAGGGTATAGCAGCTTGACTAGTATCTATGACAATCAGTAGTGTAGCTTGGCTCTAGGGTATAAGCAAACACTGAGAGTTTGTTGAGAAGCAGTAATAGCCTGAGCCTGGATAGTTTTGTGGAAATGCAAAGAAAAGTTGGCTAAAAATGTGGAGCTAATACATACTCTTAAACCAAACTATAATAATTACTGTTACCTACTGATCTAATGATCTGCTTGTCCATATTTTTAAATGTGAACATGTGGTAAAATAACCAATGAAAGTGGATTTTTTTTAACCTTTTGAAGAATTCAATCACATAGTATTTTAACCCTTTATTTCCAGACAAAAACTTCATAATTGAAAATTGATTATCAAGAGTCAAGATTAAAGTCTATTTGTTTCTTAATTATCTCCTACTTTGTAATTCTGAATGAGAGAAGAGAAGATAAAAAAAAAAAACTAGACTTAAGGCAAAGACTTTCAAGGCCTTTCTTTCATGTAACTTTGATTGTATCTAACTTTCAGTGACTACACCTTTTTATTTTTCTATTTTCTATTTGTTTTTCCCCTGGTATTGAGGATTGAATTCAGGGATCATCTACCAGTGAACTACATCCCCAGCACTTTTTATTTTTGAGGCAGTGTCTTGGTGCATTGCTAAGTCAGGCCTCAAACTTATGATCCTCTTGCCTCAGACTCCTGAGTAGCTGGAATTACAGGCATGCACCATCACACTCTGCAAGACTACTGCTTTTTAACAAGAAGCACAGTGAAAGGTTATCTGAGAAGATATCCCAAAACATGGAAGTCATCATCAGTCATTTGGACTTTATATATGAACTGTTATTTACCTACTACTTCATTTATACCATCAGCATAAAGATATAGGAAAAAATTGTATTTTCACAAGCCATGTACCATGTGCACATACACAATATTATGCTATACCTTATTTCATTTGATTTCATATCTTGCTTTTCGTTGCTTTCACCAAAGCAAGTCATCTTTTTATTTGGTTATGCTACTTTTCTTGTGTAACTAATGTAGTATATTATTTTTGCCAATATGAATCAACCATTCATGAAGAAGTTACTCAGAAAGCATCCGATGCTAAAGGTTTACTACAACCCACATTCACCACATGAGAGAACAAAGCAGGAACAATAGTTTGTTTTTCCCTAAGTTCGAATGATCCAATTGGCCTTTATTTTCATCAGAAATGAAAGCAATAATGTTATCATGAAAGAAAACATAAATGTTTTGAAAATAACCCATTGTGAGATATGGATGGAACCATGTTTATTGTTAAATCTTACCCTTCATAACAACTGTAGTAACAGGAAGATTTCTCATTTTCAAACACTTGGAATATGAACATTGGCAAAAGAAACTCGCTTGACTAGCTAAGAGTTGGCATATATCAATTACAAATTTGAATTCTCTTAGATGTGAATAATAGAGTTAGAATATTCAAAAAATACCACCATAGTGTTGTTTTTCCACTGGAAAAAAATTATTAGCATATCTTATATCTTACAGAGAATTTAGTTATACGGCAACTTACATTAATCTACGTTTCTAAAATATAATTTTTCAGATAAGTTATATTACTAAAAATAATCAACTATGCCATTTTAAACTTTTGGTTATATATGAATTATGTAATCAAGTCCATAAATTATTTGAGAATTTCTTTTCTTAAATACTGTAACCTATGATAAGGTATTGATGATAAACAGTTACCTCAGTAGAGAATATTGAAATTTAATTTGCATTGTAAATATTTTTGAGATCTGTAAGTCACTTTCCAGTGATAACATGAAGTTACTTAAATTCTATCTTGAAAAATAAATAGTTGACTAGTATTTATATTTCAGAAATCTTTAAAAATTTAACTTGACACTTTTAAAGTTAGCCCAGCAAGGTCTTCCTACATTACTCAAACACTTAAATTTCAGGTTCATACTCCCTGTGCAAATGAACCATTTTTCCTTAGAAGAGACATTGCAGATTATTTACATGCTGCCACTGAGTTCAATAATTGTCTTCTACTAGAACAGATTATATAATTACTCTGTACTTCAGAGGTAGACATGGAATGATTTTTTTGGTCTCATTTGCTCTCTCACTGTCAAAGCTACCTTAGTGTGAGCAGTAGAGTCCCAAACTGTTTTTTGGAAACATCTACTCTAAAATGCTGAAAATAATAAACATATATACAAAATACACAAATGGTAAATCGAAATGAAAAGAAAAATTACTACTAACTTCTTCTGTTCTTTTAGATCCAGAAACACTTCAATCGCATATAATAACTTTAAATATTTGATAGTGAATTAGTCTAGATATAACTCTCTAAATAGCCAATATCAAAAATCCTTAACATATATATATATATTAGGTATTTTTTATGAGCCTGATGAAAACTAGCTTAGCTAGCACATAACTATACAAATACATGAATAGAATGAAAGGATGTTGGGCAGTAATGGAAAATTGTGATGGATTTTATAAGCTCCAACCAACTGACATTTTATGAAAATTTCCATTTTCTACTTTGGATTCCATTTTCTACTTTGTATATTATCTAAACTAACAGAAATGAACATGCATTTAGATTTCTCAGGGGACATACCCTCAAGTAGAATATCTAGAAAGAGTTTCTGACAAGTCATTCTATTGAGTGTCATAGTTTATGCTGGAATTTACCAGAACAGACTAACAAGTGTACTCATCTTTTTTCCTTACATAAAGACAAGAGTTGATAGAATTACTGCTTACAAAATACATTGTAAAGTAAATTATAATAGTTTAACAGAAAAGTATTTAAAAGTTGATGAGAAAAAAAGTTAACAATAAGCTGATGACATTTTTTATTCCCCAAAACTTGACATTATTAGATCTGGTAACATATCCTCACTAATCATATTTCTCATGTATTAAAGACCTACTCTTTAGAGCTCAAAAATTTTCTCAGCATAAGAGAAAATACCACAATATCTTTCCCTTTAGGAATTCCCTTCTCCCTCTTATACTCTTATGAGCCAGAACCAACACATATTATATGCATTAGGTTTTGTTTTTTTATTAAAATTACTTTACAGCAACAGTTCAATAAGCACAAAACTCTCAGAATTTCAAGCATATGAATTTTTTAAGCATATGAATTTTTAAAATTATATTACATAGAAACTATTCTTTTTTTCAATTTTTTTTCCCCTCACTCATTTGCCTCTGAGATAGTTACAGAGTTTGGAAACTTTATTAAGAGTTTTACTATAAAAACTTTAAGTAAAACCTAGAATCCTTCTTTTTTTGATAAAGAGATAACATTGTTCTACATGAGATTAAGAGAACAGTGAGGAATTATTTGGGTTAGGGCAGGAAAGAATCAGAATTACCAGGGCTACCATTTTCTCTTGAGATTTTTAGGACACCAAGGGTAATCTCATCTTTGGAGGAAAATATAGTCCATCAGATGAATGTCTCAGGGAAGTTAGGTTACATAGACCTTTTCAGCCTTTTGACTCAGATCAAGTGTAGGAAAGCTAGGTTACAGAATGATTCATTCCTCTAGAAAAAGTACTGAAAACATGTGGGGTGATTTCTAGACAGTAAAGAGGCAGCTGCTATCCAGTCTGGAAGCTCTTTCTGAACAAACAACAGTTAACACTGTGGTTGTATTTTTTCTGATGTATTGCTCCAGAATATTATCAGAAACAAGTACAGTATTTCTGTTAATTACGTTGACTTAAAACCTGATGTGTCATTTCACTGACTGTTATTGTTTCTTGAAAACTTGTTCATGTTTATAGGTCCTCTGACTTGAGTTTAGAAATATTCCAAGCAGATCAGCCTAGAGCATTTAGAAATGTGAATTTAATCAGTAACTTCTAGGTATGCATAGGAACATATTGCATGAGACAGTAATGTAATTTGTGAGAAATGTCTACACACAAGCTTTCATATACCTTTATTCTGTCTTTAGAATTTGGAATGATGGGAGATCATACAATTAAAAGTCAGCGACCTCGATCTGTTCATGAAAAAAGGGTCCCTCAGGAACAAGCTGATGCTGCTAAATTTATGGCACAAACTGGTAATACGTTAGTTACATTTTTCTATTTATTGTTGTTAATTTAATGAAACCACTGCATGTTTTCATAATCTTTTGCTACACATTTGTCAGTTTTTGGAGCTGATTTTTTTTTGAGCCATTTATTTTTGTCACCAGTTAAAGTCCATAAATAAAGTAGCTGTGAATTGAAAAGTACACAAGAAATGTGTAAGAATTATTTTGTTTTCAGTATGGGACATTTAAGATTTACATATTATTGTTTGTTTATGTTAGTTAATCACTCAAAAAGTACCATTAAGCTTTAAAAGAAAGAAAACAGTTATTTCTTCAATAATTAATTGAGGTGGAACTTTCAAGAATTAGAATTTTAAATAGGACTTTAGATGATGATGAAATTTAACAAAATTCAAAGTATTGAATGTTTTTTCAAGTGTTGTACTATCTATAAATATTAGTCAATGGAGAACATGTATAGAAATTAGTTAGAACCCTTTTTGTAATTTAATATGTCATTTAAAAATCATTTAAAAAGAATTTTGTTATAGACTAAATACTAAATAGTTGTCTCTTAGTGTTATAATACAACTCCAGATAATTAAATGTCAACAAAATTAATTTATGATTTATAAAATTTATATTTATAAATCAACTAGATTATTTTTTAAAACTCTCCAATTATATATATACACATACACACACATACACACAAGACTGGAAACTATATTCTGTTAAATAATTTCTGAAATGCATAAATGTAAATATTCTGAATATCATACATTAAGCTATAGAGTTTGATCAAATAGATGAATTCATAATTTGGCTCATCATAATAAGTGGGCTATAATTCCATCTGATACATTGCATGTGAAATCTCCTTGGATGAAAAACTTTTAAATTTTATTATGAACATTTTCAGCTGTTGCCTTTATTTTAGGAAATTTAAATCTTAGAGTTTTGTTATTTTTTTATAAAATTTTATTCATTCAATCTTGACTATTTTAATGTTAGAAAAGTATCAAATACATGACCAACTTTCTGACATGATTATCAGACTGATTCTGATGATATTCCTCCCCAAAATACGTATTTCCTTCAGTTCACATTTTCTTATAGTAATATCTATTCAAAGCACAGCTCCCAATCTACAATGTAAGAATGCAAATGCTGTTTATGAATTGTGTTCTTGGTAATAGGTGAGTAGTAAATTTTAAGACATCAGTTGCAAGTGGGTCACAGGAAGTTTAGAATAAACTCTATAAGGAACATATTTTTAGTTGTTTAGAAATATATGTTACAGTCAATACAAAAATGTAGAACACTTGCTTATCTGGATAGCTTCTGGTACACCTTCTTATTTAAATGAAGGTGATTATAATTTTTACTATTTACTTGATCAAGTTCAACGATGATACCAGACTCAGGCAAATTTCCTTTGTCCTTAACAAGGAGCAAAAAATCTCAAATTCTGAGCAGATATCAGGAGATACTTGACTCTAAATCAAGGATAGGAATGGGCAGACTTAGTCTCATAGGCAGCATCTCATTGGGGCATTTCTGCAAGATTAGAGTGTCCTTTGTGCAAAAGAGGTGACGAATATTAGTTTACTGAAGTTCTTGAAAAGTGAGTCAGTGAGACAATAAAATGGAGAAAAATAGTTTTAAATTTTCAATAGTTTAGTAAAATTAGTTTATGCATTAAAAATTATGATATTTGGCCAGGAGTCTTTGTTCAAATTCAGTTTGGGGATGTGCCTATTACATATACCAAGAATAATCACAATTTGCACCCAAAACTCTTTTGGCAAATTCACACTTCAAGAAATATTGATTTTGTTAGGCAGAAATTACTGATTTCAAATTTTGCATTTATTCATTCTTTTCTCATCATTGTTTTATAGCTAATATATATTTGTAATAACACATGAATTGATAAATACATAAATCGCTTTTAAAATAAATTCGTGAGGAGTTTTAAAACCACTTCCCCATGTTGTTAAAAATGACTTAGAAAAGGCAATCAACTTCAGAATAAAGATTCTCAGAATAAAGGTGCTTGAATTAATGAATAATGAATATTTATTATTCCATTTTAATTCAAAGATAGTGTAAGCAAATATAAATACATGTATAATACCTATTTTAAAATTAAATTACTATAATAGTGGGATAAAACTCAAAAACTGAATTATTTTAATAATTTTTAAAATTTATAATTTGATCATATGTCATTATAACTAAAAAGAGAAGATCTTTTTCCTTAAATAGTTCTTGAATTTTTTTTTTAGGTATTAAGGTAGTCTAAATAAATACAGGTGTCACAGCAAAATTTTATAAATTAAGATTAATTTACAAAATTTCTCTATTTCTCTCATCAAAATATTCCCATTACGTATAAACAAATATAAAAATTTGCTAACTAATTTGAGAACAGGAATAATGCAATAGAGATAAATAAACATAAACCACAACATAATATTTTATATTAATCATGAAAAAAGAAAGCAAAAGCCATCACAGTTTATAATTTAAAAATTAATTCTCAGAATGAGTAACCTACTCTCCTGTATCAATGTGATCAATAAGCACTGTAATAAAACAAACAAACTTTGTAAAATAAGAGGGACAATTTTTAAAGTAATGCTTTCATGTAATGTTTTAACTATATCAAAATAACTTGATTATTTTTGTCAGTCCAATATTTAAGCTACATGAACTAGAACATAAATTATGATGGTCTGAGAGCCTCACACTATCTGATTAAGAGAAATTAAATTACAAAATGTAGATATAGATATTTAAGATAGACATCTAAATTAAATGCCAATAAGATGGCCTAAGACACCTTAATTACACTTACAATACATTTTAGCATCAGTCATCAAATGAATTTATAAACATGTTTAGAAAGGTAGTTTTTTATTACAACAGGAAAAACAGCCCATTTTAGGAATTCATCTGTTTTAGGAATACATTTATACTATCTAAAATAGAAAAATAAATTTAAAATTGTGCTCCTAATTTCATGATATTAACATACTAGCAAAATTTTATCTTAATATTTTGTTCATAATCTAAAATTTATTCTTACACATCTCATTCAATCCTCACAAAAAAGTTTTAAGGTAAACGTATTGCTCCTTTTATTGAAAAGATTCATAGAGAATCTTTTCAATAAAAGGAGAAATAAAGTTACTTTCTCAAAGTCACAGAGTCCAATAGCTCATCACACATAAGTCTTTTGACTTTAATTGCAAGACTTTTCCAGTTTCCTTTCATCTTTTGTTCCAAGATAAAGAGCCTTAATACTGGCTTAAATAATGAAGCCATCTACATGATCTTCAATACCCCTTCTCAGTTACAAGTTAGGACACTTTGTGTTATCCCCAAAGACACATATGTTGAAAATGATAGACTTTGTCTTATACTTCAGTATTCTAATGTCAGTATTTTAAAATACTTTCCTTATAAAGTATATTAACTATTTCTTACAATGACCCAATATACTCAACTAGAAGAGTATTCACACCTTTATGAAGATTAAAGTGTCAACATATAATTATTTAGTGAAAATGTCATTTGGAAGAGTCTTTGAATCATACCAAGAGTGTTTTGGCATAGGTCACTATTATAGTGGTGAACTTTGATTCAAAATTTGAAAGCCAGTATGGGTTTTAATTGATTGATTAATTAACTAATTTGATATTCAATCCACAAAATGAACCATCAGTTTGAGGGAGGGTGAAGAAGGCCAGTTCTCAGCATTTATTATCAACTTTCATGATGTAGGAACCACTGCTTAGCTTGTTGAGCATCATTGAAGCATTATATTTTCAAAACTTCCAAATTTTTAAATATTTGAACAAAAATACACTAAAAAGTAGACCTTGATCCTAATTCATTGCTCTGTTTAATTAAAGTATGTTTTTCTGTCATTATGACAAAGCAAGGGGAATAGGACTGCTTTGTGGCAAAATAGAACTAATTTATCCATACCCTTTATCATTTCACTTATTATAGAATTCACAATGTTCATAATTTTCTTGTTAAAATAACATACAGCCATAATATTTATACATCATTTAATCTCATTACAAATAGGTTGGGAGATCATTAAAATATGCATTGTATTTTCCCTAACTTTAAGCTTACATTTTCATTGTGAAATATACATGTGTGTATATATAGATACAGGTGTGGATTTTTTTAACCATTGTCATATTATTGGTATTATAAAATGATGACTTTCATTTTGCTAGAATATTCTTTCATGTAAAAGAACAAAATATGAGACATTGCTTTAAATATACTTCAAATAGTAATCCAAGGATACTTTATGACATTAGTATGTTATATAAATTCATGAAGGTAAAAATACTGAAGTAATAAAAAATATTTACTACCTCCAGAATAACCACTGATTACAATATCAAAAAGGATTCCTATCTGATAGATCATATCGTCCCCGTTACCACAATCTGTGCCCTTGCGATATATGACTGGCAATCTGTGCATCGTTATTTCTGCCTCTGAGTGCACAATGCAAAGCAGTATAAGAGCAAATATTTCATAACCATGCTATTCAAAATGTGGTGTATGGACCAGTGCTGATATGCAAACTTGTTGTTCAGTTGAGCCCTCAAGGAATATGCAGATTACACCAGAATGTAAAAATCAGCTATATCATCAAGCACAAGTTTTATTTCAGCTGAATCTATTTTTCTATCTTTCTTTTTGTAGACCAGATTTCTCAAACAAGAAATCAGTTTGTTGTATTGTACTCTGGTCCAAGCTCCTCTTTTACCTGGGCACCAGTTTGTAGAATAGCTGCCTTGAATATCACTGAAAATAATATCTAAATCATTTGTTTACTCTTCAAAGAAAAAAGAACAAGAAATAAATTACCATTACTATCCTTTTAATTCTATTCCAAAGGCAAGTTCTAGACAGAATAACTATAAAATATAGTTAAATTTCTCCTTGATTTATATAATCAATGATGAAAAGTTTTCAGAAACACCTTGTCTATAAAATTTTTCAACAACTAAATAAATGGTTAACTTAGTTACTGCTAGCAGTTATATGATGCAATTTGAATTTGGAGAGAAGCAATGACAAGTCAAACCAGTTTTAAAATTCATCCTGGAGGTGATGCTAGAATAGAATTAGAAGCCCACTGCAATGGTCTTTAAAGTGCTTGAACTGCGTCTCCTTGGGTCATGAATTTAAATAATAATAAAAATGAGACATAGTTTCAGGATGAGGCCAATTTCAAAAAGTTAATGAATTCAGACATTATTTAAATTCTTGGAGCCCTATTTTGGAATAAATTTTAGGTTCACATTAAAATAGAAATTATAGACATAGCTATCATAGGATGGAAAAATTAGAGTTTCACTTGGAGTGACTTACAAATAAGTGTTGGTGTTCAACACAGTTAAATAGATTCAAATCCTCAGGTCTCCATTTATCTAGCATTAGAAAGGGTGTTATGAAAAAAAGGACCAGGAGTACACCAATGTATTCCTGTTCAACAAAACCATGCAGTGAGCTCAGACATACATTGAGTTTCTTTTCTGTCAAAGTACAGAAACTTAGATTGACTTGAAAAGAATTGCTTCAACTATAATTATTGAAAAATGCTGACTTGTTCCTTGTTAGTAGGACAGTGGAATTTGTGAAGAAAAGCTTTACTAAAAAGATTAAAACCAATTTGGAATTGTATTAGCTTTATATGTGTCCCTCTTTAAATTTATTTTTCTCTGAAATGTTTTCTCGTACCTTTTGATGTACTATCATACTTTTTCATTTAAATTATTCATGCATGTCATAATGTCAGTTTGGTATAATGCTTCTGAGATGAGTATTCAAGACAGTATTTCATGTTTATTTGTTGTCTTGCACACAGGTGAATCTGGTGTGGAAGAGTGGTCCCAGTGGAGCACATGCTCAGTTACTTGTGGTCAAGGGTCGCAGGTGCGAACCAGAACTTGTGTATCACCTTACGGGACACACTGCAGCGGCCCATTAAGAGAATCAAGGGTTTGCAATAACACTGCCCTCTGTCCAGGTAGTGTTAGCAGCAACTACAACTGTGGATGTTATTGAATTATGTCATGCTACACATTTGGAACGATTTGTTATTTTCATCTGAACTGGGTGTAGACATTTTAATTAGAGTGGATAAGTGTAATTCTTATTCGACTGTGATATTTTATTATGTATGTGATTATTTCAGAGTACTGAAGAAGGTACATAAGTGACTGACTTCCTGTGGCAAATGCCAGCTTCAAGTTTCTGTATCTGCTTCTTCTAGGATAAGGTTTAGATATCTTTCCTGTATTTTATATGGCAAAAATGTCCAGTTGAATGTTTGAGTTAAAATATAATTTTCCAGCATGCTAGAAATATGATATGTAGCCATTGTTTAAGCCAGAGATTAACACAGTCTTTCAGTCAGTCAGCCATTTTTCTACCATTTATCTAACTCTATATGAAAAAGTAGTGTTCCTGATGAAAGACTTGTTATTTTATTTCATTTATTTCCTTGAAGTAATTACCCTATAAGAATCATCTACTTTTTTGTAAAATTAAAGTTATTGATGAAAAAGAGATCTTTAATGTTTACTGGAGCACTGCATACCCACCAAGGACCAGAGTTTTTTGTTTTGTTCTTGTATTTATGTGCACATGCATTTAATAGGTGTTTTCTCCTCTCAGACCACTGATTTACATGTAAAAATAAGTACTAGTAGGAATCTGACCTTTCTTTTAAGAAGTTCAAAGCACAGAATGTTAGGAGTCCACATACTTATATTTTGTCCTAAACATTTGGTGGATAGGTGACTGCAAACTTCTTGACTACTGCAGTTGACCCTGGACTTGCACAGTCTTTCCATAGGCCTCCAAAAGAGAGTGGATATACATGGACTGGTGCTGTAGTAAGCCTTGCACTTGCTAAGTCATGCTTAAAAGTTTCCTGGTGAGTTCCATTTCCAGAGATGGCTGATTCTGCAGTTAATTAAAGCAAGAGTAGAGAGTGGGTGGCATGGAAGAAAGGTAGGAATAAACCTAATTTCCTAAAAGAATAGGCAAGTGTGGTCCATTAAAAGACAGTCTGAAGGAGCTGCTGTTTAATGGGTATAAAGTTTCAGATTTGCAAGATAAAAAAGTTCTGAAGATCTGTTTCACACCCATATGAATATACCTAGCATTGCTGAATTATGTACCCCAAATTGCTTCAATGGTAAATTTTATGTTATGTGATTTTTATTATGAAAATGAAAAACATGGGGGAACAGAAAGGTAAAGGAAGTGGTGGGAAGAATGTGTAGCAGGAATCAATGATGGAATGAGATAGGAGATCTTAGAACTGGGAGGTAGGAAAGCAGTAGATGAAGAAAGTTAAACAGGGCAGAACTCTGAAAAGAACAATAATTGCCTCTGAGAAACAAGAACATTAAATAAGGGCCAATGGAAGTAGACTAGATGAGAAAGAATATGAAGTAAAAAATAAAAAGATTCAGATAGAAAAAATACTTAAGGAGGTTATGGAAGGGAGAAGACAACGAGAAAAGGGCTTAAAAATAGGGGTCATAAAGCAAAGTCTAGACACATAAGTCAGGAGAAGGAAAACAACTGGAGAAGAAAGGACCTGCGGATTCTAGAAATGATATCTTCAGACCACAAGAGTAAATACTTGTGGATATTCATTTGAGTCTGAGTAGAGTGGACCCTCTGAGAGAACATGTATACCAGTGCCTACCTACAGTATTTGCACCATGGGCCCCACAATCAAGTTTTGTGTTCTTGTCAATGATGGAAGTGTTCCTTGAAATTAAAGCTGCCCTGGCTACATAAGTTATCTCATAAGTATCTCTTTAATAGCCAAGAGCCTTTCAACATAATAAGGATAGAGTCTAATAGCAAAGAGCATCTGACTGAGTCCCAAAGTATTTTCATTCAGAGCTACATGTCCACTCACCAGCTATGCCCTTTCATAAGCTGACATTTGGAAATCTCCATCTTTCTGCCAGAGGCTGCTGATTAAGCATCCACTGGGAGACGATAGCATCTGTAGCAGGACCAGAGTGCCTCTCCCACGTGCAACTGCCAAAATCCTTCCTCTGTCTGGTGTCCAGAAAACTGAGCAGTGTTCTCTACTTATAAAGTTTTCCTTGATTTCTTAAACCTTTTATCCTTACATCTGTAGAAAAGATATATGCAATTACTAGTTCCTTTTTACCTTCAAGGGAAATTTGGTTGAATAATACTGATAAGAAAAGTTTATCTTTTCAACATTGTTATAGTTCAATTTGTTTAAAGAAAATGAATTTTGTTTGTTTATTTTTAATTTTCCAAATTATGAAGATAAGCAACTTCATAATTTTAAAAATGTAGGATAAGTAGACCTGCAATATGAAATTGTGATATATTTTATGTGGTTATTATATGTTATGAAATATTTTATGCTCACTATTACAGTTAATTATTTGCCAAGCTGATAAAGATGCACCTTTTAATATATTATGAAAATAGTGAATTTTAAAATAGTTTAAAATTTAACCAGTATTTTAAACAATGTTAACATGTTTCTAAAATAATAAATTCCCAAGAAAATTAGCTCAGAAACAAATAACCAACTTGAAATACTGTGGAAACTCAAATGTATTTAGCACTTAATTAACTAGTATGACACAAGAGACAGACAAATTGAATATTAAAGGCACTTTCCATGAAAGATGTGATAGAATTAAAGCTTATATTTATTTGTACTATAAAAGATAGTGTTATAAATTAACTTTTACTCATATTATTCAACTTTCAAAGAATTTTTAAAAATTATTAATACTGTTACTTCTAATATGAATCCTGAGATTCCTGACCTTTTGTAAAATTTTTGCTTTGACATAATGCTCTCTTTACCAGTTCTTATTATTTAGAGTAGAAAAGTATGGAATAAACAGCAAATTGAGAAAAAAAACCTACATTCAATTCTGTATTTACTGTCCTGATTAAATTAGTCTAATGGTCTAATGTGCGGTTTTCCAACCTTTGCCAGTTGGCTGTTGGCTTTTTTGACCCTGATAAATCTTGGTTGCAGGGAGCCTGTCCTGTGTGATTTGAATGTCTGGCAGCACCCCTGACCTCTCACTAGGTACCTCTAGCTCTTGATCTTTCTCTAAGTTTTGATGCCAAAAATATTTCCAGACGTTACCCAGTGTCTCCTGGGGGCAAACTTGCCCCTGGTTGAGAATCACTGATCTATGCCCTATGTGTCCTAATTCTATAGATGTTCATGTAGGCTAATAATAGGTTTGGATTTTACTTTTGTAAATGTCATTGTTGTCATATCCATTTTATTAAGGAAAACACTTTTCACTTAAAGGGATTATTTTACATATAGCAAAATCTAAATCATAGATATTTTTATTAATTATTATTTTTTATTTTTGCAAATATTTATTTCAAAATCTGGTGATAATATATTTTATGTGTTTCATATTTTTTAAATTACATCTCTGGTCGACCCAAAGAAGAGATATGATAATATAACTGGTACCAAAGATAAAGACAAAATGTAAAAATGGATAAAGTTATTTAAGTTAAATGGCTTTATTATGATTATTTTTTGAAATTGACTATATAATTTATATATTTTCATATTTTGCTGAAAAATAAAAAAAAACTTATGTAACAACTCTCCCATTAAAATGAAAACATCTAATCTTTAATAAAAGTCTGATAGTGGCTCTATTATGAAATATGTGCTATAATTTCCCATTAATTCAATACTATCTAAAATAACAAATTGTTAATAACTTATTATCTTTGTCAAATGAAAAACATTTTTAGTTTTTATGAATAAATGTGAATAAGTCATGAAATGTCACCATGTAACAATAAAGACTGTTAAAAAGTACTAAGTAACATTAATTTTTGATGAATCCTGTTTCATGATTTAACTAAACCACAAAGATTAATCAGTATTTTTTGAGATTTATGGAGAAAATTTGCCAGTTCAGCAAATTTTTTTTCTGGGATTGTGCAATGCATATTAAAGTAATACAAATTTATAGAATAGGAAATGAACAGAACCATAAATATGAATCAAATATTGTCAACATTCTATGTAGAAAATGGAAGAAGATGGGTTGTTTTTAAATGGAGAAATCTTGGTAATTGTAAAGTACAAAAGTCAATAAAAATATAAATTTTACATAAAAATACATTCATGCAAATTACTTTTAAATATCCCATTATTGGATCACATATGCATATATATACATACATGCTACATATTAATATGCATATGTTTAAAAACTATATATATGTATACTTAAAATTAAATATCATCTTACTATGTATACTAACACTAGTGGAGACAAAATGGTTTAGGTTTTTCCAACTTTTCTTGGGAAAAATTTAAAAAAATATTAATTTATTTCATTTTCTTGTTCGTTTTCTATGCTATTTTAAAATATTTTCCCAGCATGTAGCATAGACTCTTTATGAGTTTAAATACTACTCAATTTTGGCTAATTTGTCATGTATTTGAACATATTTTCACCACTAGTTGAGGTAACTTAATAACATAAATTGAAGAGAATAGTGTACCTCACTATTAAGGTGTCACATTTGTGGGTTTCTTTTTAAATTTATTTATGTTTTAAACTGACATGTAAAATTGCATATACTTATGTATTACATAAGGTTTTAATGGATATGCACATTGTGAAATTTTGAAATCTAGCTGTTCTCAATGACAACATATTGTATTCTTAAAATATGATGTTGAATAGTCTTACCACAGAAATGATAAGCATATGTGGTAATGCAGTTTCCAGTTAGCTAAATTTAAGTATATTATGATGTTTTTAAGGTAACAACTTGGTCAGCATATACATGAAGAAAATTCTAGATGTGTTGTATTTACTCGCATAATTCCTCTGTCACTTTATATGAACTTGGGCTTACCCTGCCAATAATGAAGAGAAAATGAACAAATATTTTTTGTCATTTTTTTACTATAAATTTTACCCTCTCCACTCTTCCCAGTGAGTGGCATTTCACTCTTCTGAACCCTTGAACTTAGAGTCTTCTAAGGCGAGAGGCTCACCTCTAGACAGAAGCTTTTCAACAGATCATTTTTTTCCTGGCTTCATTTTGTTTATGTTATCCGTAAGTGCTATGCCTTACTACTCCAAATATTAAGATTGGGATGACGGTAATTTAAACATTCAAAGAAGGGTTCTAAATTTTGAAGCCTGGTGGTCTTTTGTAAAAGATATCAGTATTTATTCAGAATTGTTATTATGAAGGAACACAGATTATGTTATGTCTGTTCAAGTTTGATTTCATGGTAGTGAAATATTTGAAGTCTTGGTATATCCATAGTTATGTGTCATAAGCTTTGTTATAGAATTTGGTTTGTTAATGGAATTTATATCAATTAGGAGTATTTCCAGTTTCTCCAAGTTGTCAGAGAAGGAAGAGGGTCTTCTGATTTTCATAGTCATTAGAAAGAGGTCCTCACATTTATCACTCATTTTGAAGTGGGGGAAAGAAGAGGATCTTATGCGAGTAGACACAGTGTTAAGAATGACTCTCTTATGCAAAGGTGGTTACTATAAACCAAAAATTTTTAATAAAATATATTGATTTTCTAAAATAAAATTTAAAATACGTGCCATTAATTTTAAGATATTTTTTTCTGATTTAATAAAAGTTGTTAATTCTGATACAAGTATTAGAAGAATTAGTTTGGACCTTGGTGATTTAAATGTAAATTTAACTTCAGAGGTTCATCTCTGATATTAGAAATTTAGTTTTCTATGTTCTACCTTAGTGAATCTTACCATGAATTAAAAATAACTAATGTTTTTTAAACCTTTTGACATGAGCAGTAAAAATGCAGAAAAAAGTACATACAGTTTTCTATTATTTTAACAAATTTTAAATCTTATGGAAAATAAGTCTGTTACTGCAACTGAATTTTAAAAATACCTTCATACTTTATTCAATGAATTTTTTTCTTAATTATACAGAAAATAATCTTGGGCTTTATCATTGGCTGTGGTTATTGAAGCTTCTTTGCTTTATTACAGTACATGGAGTTTGGGAGGAATGGTCACCATGGAGTTTATGCTCATTTACATGTGGTCGAGGCCAAAGAACAAGAACAAGGTCGTGCACACCTCCCCAGTATGGAGGGAGACCCTGTGAAGGACCAGAAACACATCATAAGCCTTGTAATATCGCCCTCTGTCCAGGTGAGCATATTTGCTTTTGATTACCTTTGCATTTATATACTTTATATTTGTCCTTAGTGTATACAGGATATAAAAGGAATAGAACTCTTTTTGTCCCATTGGAAAATGTGTTCCCTGGTTGTTGTTTCTTGCCCCAAACAGGGTAGTTCCCAGACTCTGCCATTTGTAACAATGTATATTCTCTTGAGTGAGTACAAATCAAGGTTAACCTTTATTGGATTTCTACAATGTGTATATTAATGTTTTCCAATGACATTTTATCTACACTAGAGTTCCCCTTCTGGGAAAATTACAAGATTTCTTAAGATATTGAGATTGATTATTTCTTTCATACTATAACTAGAGAGGTTTGATTTAGTGGCAGTTCTCTCCCTGTCATTCCTTCACACTCATACAATTAAGGAATGGGAATGAGTCACTGACCGTGTGTGAAAATGACAGATACATACTAGAATATTGGACTTTCCAGAACTACTGCTGGCTGCATACAATGATTAATCATAAATGATGTATAATATTTATGTGATTGTGAAGATTGTATATTCTGTTCTTGGAACATATTTGTGTTGTTTTAAATTTTTCTTTCTATTTCAACTCTCTTCTATCTTTGTTAATTTCACCAATTATGCCAGAGAGAAGTCTTCATAACACTATTATTTAGATTATTCACAGATTCAAACATAAATACCTCCAAAATGAATAGGACTGAGCTTCATTTTTGAGAGGCTCTCAATTTGGAGGTACATAAATGACAGACTCCCAGGAAGAGATAGATGTGGATGATGAATGAAACGCTATCAACAATGGCAAAGACTACAAAAAGCTTTTGGGGAGATTCATCAACTTTTGGGGAGATTTTCTCTGTTTGGTCCCATATTCTGCATATGCAAACAATCTAGCTAGAATCTGTTATGTTTATGAGGCAATGATTCAAAGCTCTGGAAATTTTAGGTATTTAAATTATTTGAAGAGTGCGAAAAACTATCCAATATATAGATAAGCAACAGTCATATAACAAGCTAAATTCTTCCCTTGACTTCAGAGAAAGACTACTAAATATTTATACTTAGTGGCATACAGTTAGGGATAAAATAATTTTGTTGAGTAGGACATGATGAATAATATGAATTATGAATATAATTCATACAAGTCAATAGTATTGGGAAATCAAAATCATAATTACTTATTTGTAAATCACTCACAAAGTATCAGTTTATCAGTTTGGTTTCATTCTTTCCATATATAAACACATAGATGGGCACACACACACACACACATTCATATCCCTATCTTTTCTCTAAGGGTTTGGAAAAGTTTACTCAAAGTTTTGAATTTTTAAAATGTATATGTTTTGCAGTTACATTTATAGAGAATCAAATATAGTATACTCATATTTGTTTATGGTATATGAAAAAACAAATATTGGTAAATAAAAAGTAATAGATAACTAAAGAATCTGTTAATACTTTGGTTTTTATTACTATTTTTACCTCAGTTGGTCTCCATGAGTACAAAGATATATAGCATCATTGATCAATTAAGAGATAATAATTCATATTTTCCATAATCTACTTTCCATGAAGGACTCTTTCAGGAATAAAATTCTTGGGCATGAGGGTGTAGGGAGGCTATACTGTGAGAATTCAGATGTGGAGACTCATTTTCCTAATAGTTGTGGCTCTATCATTCAAGCAGTAACCATATGTGTTTTCAAGCTGGTTGGTGTTTAATGGTATTATACTATCCTTGTAAGCACTCTAAGGGGGCTAAAATCAAATGACTTACTTTCACATAGATCCTTCATTTCAGGACATTATGCCTTTATTTTATTTGTAAATCTGGCCCAGCCTATATTCTGTCATAAATGAGAATTATGGGTACATCTCTGAATACTTAAATGCATCATGAGTTGTTTGTTTCTCCTGTTATTTTAATTCTTAAATTTAGTTGCACGATAGAAGATGTGAAAAGATGTTATATTCCCAATTTACTTCTGATAGGAAACTTAATAGCTGGGATATTTAAAACTATTTTTATATTCTGCCAAAATTTTTGCATTATTTTTTATAAATATGTAAGATGTATTTTGTGAAAACATTAGCAATTCCCCTTAGAACTAATTGTCTTGTAACTAAGTCACTGATTATATCTTCAGGGATTATAAAACCATCATTAAACATCAACTAGGTGTAAGACTCTATTGAGACTATAATTCCTTATCCCAAAAATTTACAATCTTTTATGCAGATTCAGACATAAGAATATGAAAAGTTGAATGCAGTTCTAAAATCACACGTAAGTATTCTAGCCTCAGTGAAAGGTGGTTATTTGAGGATTCAGTGGTTTCAGTTAACGTTTCTTCTAGCCATGCTACCTACCGTTTCTTAGACATCATCTTATGAGATAAAGCTATGATAGGAAGTGTTTCAGTAGTGAAGAAGTGAGTTAAGACCTGCACTATCTGTTTTGGTTTGGACCTACTGTGAAGTGCAGACAAGTAGAGGATGGAAGAAGCATGCAAAACCACAAATTGCATCAGTACTCACTACTTTTGCAAGATTTGACAATGTAAGCTGTGGTATAGAGCAGTTCCAGTTTAGAGTGGGATTGTACTACATTGGCATTGCAACATCTTGCTTTAAGAAACATGCATAACCCCTACAATGAAGTAGACACTATATAGGGATGATGTGTATTTTTCACATTCAATAGTGAAATTTTTTTTTTATTTAAACATAATTTGGTATTTACTTATGAGTAGATACTGTCCTGTTAGATACTTTTCTTAGTCGATATCCAACCTTCTCCCAGTTCTTTTGAAGTGAGTGAAAACTGTTTGCGTGAGATGGATATAAAGAGAGATGAAAGAAAAAAAAAGGTAGATTTGGCTTTTCCTAATTTGTAATTAGTAAATTGTAACTACATTCCTAATTTGATAATTAGCAAGTATTAGTTTCTAATTTCTGAACCATGTCTGAGAACAGAGGCTGCTGTTGATGGGGAACAACATTAGAAGCACAGAGCATGGAGTAACAATGAGAATTGACTATTAGTCTTGAACTTTCTCATAAATACAATGTGATCTCAGTCTCCCACTCTTGTCATCTATACTAAGTAACATGGATATTACTGAATGGTGTGTGTGTGTGTGTGTGTTCAATGGTCTTTGAGGTAAGTTTCTCTTATCTCATCAAACTTCAAGTTTAGTCCTATTTTCTTATTTTCTCAAAATTTTCATTGCAGTCACTAATTGATCATTGAGTTTATAATGGTTTTAATTGATATACTTGAGCAAAAGGAATTCCTCACCAATTTTCTACTTATTTCTTCATTGAACTTTGTACCTGGTAATATCTGATAAATTACTATTGAATAGATTTTCTTGACATGCGCATATCTGAATTTCTAATATCCCAAATTTTAAAGGACATCTTCTACATCTACGTAGTAATATGTTAATGTGGTATAATAAAAGGATCTTGGATTTTCATCAAAGGACACATTTAAATTTAGATTTTTAACTCAATATAATTGGAACACTCTTCTGATCCATAGTTTCTTCATCTTTAAAATGTGGAGGCTACAGGGATGCAAGGTTGGTTCAACATCAGGAAATCAATAAACGTAATTCACCATATTAATAGACTTAAAGTCAAGAATCACATGATTATTTCAACAGATGCAGAAAAAGCATTTGATAAAATACAGCACCCCTTCATGCTCAAAACACTAGAAAAAATAGGGATAGTGGGAACATTCCTTACATTGTAAAGGCCATTTATGCTAAGCCCATGGCTAAATGGTGAAAAACTGAAAGCATTCCCCCTAAAAACTGGAACAAGGCAGGGATGCCCTCTTTCACCACTTCTATTCAACATCGTTCTTGAGACTCTGGCCAGAGCAATTAGACAAACCAAAGAAATTAAAGGGATACAAATTGGAAAAGAAGAACTCAAACTATCCCTGTTCGCTGATGACATGATTATATATTTAGAGGAACCTGGAAATTCCACCAGAAAACTCTTAGAACTCATAAGTGATTTCAGTAAAGTAGCAGGTTACAAGATCAATGCCCATAAATCCAACGCATTTTTATACATAAGTGATGAATCTTCAGAAAGAGAAATTAGGAAAACTACCCCATTCACAATAGCCTCGAAAAAAATAAAATACTTGGGAATCAATCTCACAAAAGAGGTGAAAGACCTCTACAATGAGAACTATACAACACTAAAGAAAGAAATTAAAGAACACCTTAGAAGATGGAAAGATCTTTCATGTTCTTGGATAGGAAGAATTAATATTGTCAAAATGGCCATACTACCTAAAGTGCTATACAAATTCAATGCAATTCCAATTAAAATCCCAATGACGTACCTTACAGAAATAGAGCAAGCAATTATGAAATTCATCTGGAAGAATAAGAAACCCAGAATAGCTACAGCAATCCTTAGCAGGAAGAGTGAAACAGGGGGTATTGCAATACCAGATCTTCAACTCTACTACAAAGCAATAGTAACAAAAACAGCATGGTATTGGTACCAAAATAGAAAGGTAGATCAATGGTACAGAATAGAGGACACGGACACAAACCCAAATAAATACAATTTTCTCATACTAGACAAAGGTGCCAAAAATATGCAATGGAGAAAAGATAGCCTCTTCAACAAATGGTGCTGGGAGAATTGGAAATCCATATGCAACAGAATGAAACTAAACCCATATCTCTCACCATGCACGAAACTAAACTCAAAATGGATTAAGGACCTTGGAATCAGACCAGAGACCCTGCAGATTATAGAAGAAAAAGTAGGTCCAAATCTTCACCTTGTTGGTCTAGGACCAGATTTCCTTAACAGGACTCCCATAGCACAAGAAATAAAAGCTAGAATCAACCACTGGGATAGATTCAAACTAAAAAACTTTCTCTCAGCAAAGGAAACTATCAGCAATGCGAAGAAAGAGCCTACAGAGTGGGAGAATATCTTTGCCAATCATACTTCAGATAGAGCACTAATCTCCAGAATCTATAAAGAACTCAAAAAACTCTACTCCAAGAATTCAAATAATACAGTGGACAAATGGGCTAAGGAAATGAATAGACACTTCACAGAAGAAGATCTACAAGCAATCAACAAACATATGAAAAAATGTTCAACATCTCTAGTAATAAGAGAAATGCAAATCAAAACTACCCTAAGATTTCATCTCACCCCAATTAGAATGGCGATTATCAAGAACATGAGCAACAATAGGTGTTGGCGAGGATGTGGGGAAAAAGGTACACTCATACATTGCTGGTGGGGTTGCAAATTAGTGCAGCCACTCTGGAAAGCAGTGTGGAGATTTCTCAGAAAGCTTGGAATGGAACCACCATTTGACCCAGCTATCCCACTCCTTGGCCTATACCCAAAGGACTTAAAATCAGCATACTACAGAGATACAGCCACATCAATGTTCATAGCTGCTCAATTCACAATAGCCAGACTGTGGAACCAACCTAGATGCCCTTCAATTGATGAGTGGATAAAGAAACTGTGGTATATATATACAATGGAATATTACTCAGCCATAAAAAATGATAAAATTATGGCATTTGCAGGCAAATGGATGAAATTGGAGAATATCATGCTAAGTGAGATAAGCCAATCTCAAAAAGCCAAAGGACGAATGATATCATTAATAAGTGGAGGATGACACATAATGGGGGGGAGGGAAGGGTTAGTGTTAGGGTTAGAGTTAGGGTTAGGGAGGAGGGCAAGTATGGAGGAAGGAACTACTGTATAGAGGGTAAAGAGGGGTGGGAGGGGTGGGGGGAAGGGAAAAAATAACAGAATGAATCAAACAACATTACTCTATGTAAATTTATGATTACACAAATGGTATGCCTTTACGCCATGTACAAACAGAGAAACAACATGTATCCCATTTGTTTACAATAAAAAAATAAAAAAATAAATAAATAAATAAATAAAATCTAAGTTTAAAAAAAAATGTGAGGCTAATAATACCTACTTTGTAGGACTGTTAGGAAAACGATTGAAATGCTTCATAAACTGAAAATACTTAAAGTATTATTTCTTGTACTATGTCAATGCCCTCCAGCCAATATCCACCAGGATCCCAAGCTGTGTTTGTCGTCTTCGGCAGTGAGAAAATACCAACAAAGGGAACTGTGAGGCATCTTAGGGTTAAAAGAGCCTTAACAAAAGGCTTTGGCTTAGAGTTAGGTGCTTTGGAGGAGAGTTTAAGAAAGATGAAAATTGCTCTGGGTTGGGTGCTTTTATGAAGGAGGAACAAGTATATGACTGGCTATCTTAATAAATCATCTAGAAAAAGGAGGATTCGCTATAATTGGTAAAAAAAAAATATAGCAGTCACTCATTTTAGCTTTGTTACTTTGTACGTTGTACTGTTTTTGTCTCAGAAGTGAACCTGTCTGATAGTAATGTTCTCATACATGGTTTGGGTCAGGGAAAGACATGAGCCTTACTGTTGGCACGAGGGAAGCTATGAAGAACAGATATGTTGGCTGTGTCAAACCAATCCCTAACTGTCCCTTCATGGCAACTTTGTCTAAGATGCTCTGCTCACTTTGGAAGTCTCTGTTTTTACTGATGGTTAGCTGGAGAAAAGTGTTAGTCCTAATGGAATGTTTGAGTTTTTCTAGTTTGCTCACCATTAAAACAACATTTTTCAAGCCCTGAAAGAAAATGGATGCCAACCAAGAATCTTATACCCAGCAAAACTTACCTTCAAATTTGACGATGAAATAAAATCCTTCCATGATAAACAAAAGCTAAAAGAATTTACAAAAGAAAGCCAGCATTACAGAACATTCTCAGCAAAATATTCCATGAGGAAGAGATGAAAAACAAAGAAGCAAATCAGCAAAGGGAGGAATTATCCTAAAGGAATTGTCAAATAAAGGAGGAAACAAGTTGTGTCAAACAAATAAATAAACAAAATTTTAAAAATGAACCAAATGACCGGGAAACCAAATCATTTCTCTATAATAACCCTGAATGTTAATGGCCTGAATTCATCAATCAAAAGACATAGACTGGCAGACTGGATTAAAAAGAAAGATCCAACAATATGTTGCCTGCAAGAGACTCACCTCATAGAAAAAGATACCCATAGGTTAAAGGTGAAAGGATGGGGAAAAACATACCATGCACATGGACTCAGCAAAAAAGCTGGAGTATCCATCCTCATTTCCGATAATGTGGACTTCAAGCCAAAGTTAGTCAGAAGGGATAAAGAAGGTCATTTCATACTGCTTAAGGGAAGCATAAATCAGCAAGATATAACAATCATAAACATCTATGCCCCAAACAGTGGCTCATCTATGTATGTCAAACAAATCCTTCTCAATTTCAGAAACCAAATAGACCACAACACAATAATACTAGGTGATTTTAACACGCCGCTCTCACCACTGGACAGATCTTCCAGACAAAAATTGAGCAAAGAAACCATAGATCTCAACAACACAATCAATAATTTAGACTTAACGGACATTTATAGAATATTCCATCCAACCAAGAGTGAATAAACTTTCTTCTCAGCAGCACATGGATCCTTCTCTAAAATAGACCATATATTATGCCACAAAGCTAATGTTAGCAAATACAAGAAGATAGAGACACTAGCATGTATTCTATCAGATCATAATGGATTGAAGTTAGAAATAAATGAAAGAGTAAAACACAGAAACTATTCCAACATCTGGAGATTAAACAATATGCTATTATATGATGAATGGATAACAGAAGATATTAGGAAGGAAATTAAAAAATTCTTAGAGGTAAATGAGAACAAAGAAACATCATATCAAAATCTCTGGGACACTATGAAAGCAGTACTTAGAGGGAAATTTATTTCATGGAGCGCATTTAATAAAAGAAGTAAAACTCAACAAATAAACAACCTAACACTACAGCTCAAAGCCTTAGAAAAAGAAGAACAGACCAGCACCAAAAGTAGTAGAAGACAGGAAATAGTTAAACTCAGAGCTGAAATCAATGAAATTGAAACAAAAGAAACAATACAAAAAATTGACAAAATAAATAGTTGGTTCTTCGAAAAAATAAACAAAATTGATAAACCTTTAGCCACACTAACAATGAGAAGACGAGAGAAAACCCAAATCACTAAAATTCGGAATGAACAAGGAAATATCACAACAGACAGGATGGAAATACAAAACATAATTAGAAGCTATTTTGAAAATCTATACTCCAACAAAATAGAAAATTTCGAAGACATCAACAGGTTTCTAGAGACATATGAATTGCCTAAACTGAATGAGGAGGACATAAACAATTTAAATAGACCAATTTCAAGTACTGAAATAGAAGAAGTCATCAAAAGCCTACCAACAAAGAAAAGTCTGGGACCAGATGGGTTCTCAGCCGAGTTCTACAAAACCTTTAAGGAAGAGCTCATTCCAATACTTCTCAAAGTATTCCATAAAATAGAAGAGGAGGGAACCCTCCCAAACTCATTCTATGAAGCCAATATCACACTGATACCTAAACCAGACAGAGACTCATCAAGGAAAGAAAATTTCAGACCAATATCCTTCATGAACATCGATGCAAAAATTCTCAACAAAATTTTAGCAAATCGCATACAAAAACATATTAAAAAGATAGTGCACCATGATCAAGTGGGTTTCATCCCAGGGATGCAAGGTTGGTTCAACATCAGGAAATCAATAAACGTAATTCACCATATTAATAGACTTAAAGTCAAGAATCACATGATTATTTCAATAGATGCAGAAAAAGCATTTGATAAAATACAGCACCCCTTCATGCTCAAAACACTAGAAAAAATAGGGATAGTGGGAACATTCCTTAATATTGTAAAGGCCATTTATGCTAAGCCCATGGCTAATATCATTCTAAATGGTGAAAACCTGAAAGCATTCCCCCTAAAAACTGGAACAAGGCAGGGATGCCCTCTTTCACCACTTCTATTCAACATCGTTCTTGAGACTCTGGCCAGAGCAATTAGACAAACCAAAGAAATTAAAGGGATACAAATTGGAAAAGAAGAACTCAAACTATCCCTGTTCGCTGATGACATGATTATATATTTAGAGGAACCTGGAAATTCCACCAGAAAACTCTTAGAACTCATAAGTGAATTCAGTAAAGTAGCAGGTTACAAGATCAATGCCCATAAATCCAACGCATTTTTATACATAAGAGATGAATCTTCAGAAAGAGAAATTAGGAAAACTACCCCATTCACAATAGCCTCGAAAAAAATAAAATACTTGGGAATCAATCTCACAAAAGAGGTGAAAGACCTCTACAATGAGAACTATACAACACTAAAGAAAGAAATTAAAGAACACCTTAGAAGATGGAAAGATCTTCCATGTTCTTGGATAGGAAGAATTAATATTGTCAAAATGGCCATACTACCTAAAGTGCTATACAAATTCAATGCAATTCCAATTAAAATCCCAATTCTGTACCTAACAGAAATAGAGCAAGCAATTATGAAATTCATCTGGAAGAATAAGAAACCCAGAATAGCTAAAGCAATCCTTAGCAGGAAGAGTGAAACAGGGGGTATTGCAATACCAGATCTTCAGCTCTACTACAAAGCAATAGTAACAAAAACGGCATGGTATTGGTACCAAAATAGAAAGGTAGATCAATGGTACAGAATAGAGGACACGGACACAAACCCAAATAAATACAATTTTCTCATACTAGACAAAGGGGCCAAAAATATGCAATGGAGAAAAGATAGCCTCTTCAACAAATGGTGCTGGGAGAATTGGAAATCCATATGCAACAGAATGAAACTAAACCCATATCTCTCACCATGCCCGAAACTAAACTCAAAATGGATTAAGGACCTCGGAATCAGACCAGAGACCCTGCAGATTATAGAAGAAAAAGTAGGTCCAAATCTTCACCTTGTTGGTCTAGGACCAGACTTCCTTAACAGGACTCCCATAGCACAAGAAATAAAAGCTAGAATCAACCACTGGGATAGATTCAAACTAAAAAGCTTTCTGTCAGCAAAGGAAACTATCAGCAATGCGAAGAAAGAGCCTACAGAGTGGGAGAATATCTTTGCCAATCATACTTCAGATAGAGCACTAATCTCCAGAATCTATAAAGAACTCAAAAAACTCTACTCCAAGAATTCAAACAGTCCAGTCAACAAATGGGCTAAGGAAATGAATAGACACTTCACAGAAGAAGATCTACAAGCAATCAACAAACATATGGAAAAATGTTCAACATCTCTAGTAATAAGAGAAATGCAAATCAAAACCACCCTAAGATTCCATCTCACCCCAATTAGAATGGCGATTATCAAGAATACGAGCAACAACAGGTGTTGGCGAGGATGTGGGGAGAAAGGTACACTCATACACTGCTGGTGGGGCTGCAAATTAGTGCAGCCACTCTGGAAAGCAGTGTGGAGATTCCTTAGAAAACTTGGAATGGAACCACCATTTGACCCAGCTATCCCACTCCTTGGCCTATACCCAAAGGACTTAAAATCTGCATACTACAGAAATACAGCCACATCAATGTTCATAGCTGCTCAATTCACAATAGCCAGACTGTGGAACCAACCTAGATGCCCTTCCATTGATGAGTGGATAAAGAAACTGTGGTATATATATACTATGGAATATTACTCAGCCATAAAGAATGATAAAATTATGACATTTGCAGGCAAATAGATGAAATTGGAGAATATCATGCTAAGTGAGATAAGCCAATCTCAAAAAGCCAAAGGACGAATGATATCGCTAATAAGTGGAGGTTGATACATAATGGGGGGGAGGGAAGGGTTAGAGTTAGGGTTAGGGAGGGGGGCAAGTATGGAGGAAGGAACTACTGTATAGAGGGTAAAGAGGGGTGGGAGGGGTGGGGGGAAGGGAAAAAATAACAGAATGAATCAAACAACATTGCTCTATGTAAATTTATGATTACACAAATGGTATGCCTTTACGCCATGTACAAACAGAGAAACAACATGTATCCCATTTGTTTACAATAAAAAAAAAATAAAATAAAATAAAATAAAATAAAATTATATAGATGTATATCCCCTAAATAATACTTAAACTTTTCCAAAATGAAACACTTCAGAAAACATAAAAGCTTAAGTTCTTGGTTCAAAACCTCAAGCTTTCTTTTATAGTAATTTGCTTTGTAAATATTTTCCTAGTCAGTAGTTGAGGATTAGAGAAACCAACCATCCAAGTTGGATCCTCATTAGTATTTTAGCTTTTTTAATTTCTCAACCTGATATTCATGTAGTATATTCATGTAGTAGAATGCAAATAAAATAGAGAAAAGGAATTAATAATTGAGCGACAGATAATATTCTAAAATAAATGATGATTTATTAGCAGATAAGTAAATTTTCATTTATATATTGAAATATGTATAAATTAATTATATGATTTAGTGTGAAATAAAGTGGTCTGGAATTCAGAACACATGGATTAAGTTTTAGTGCTAATCTCAAATTGGAACAACCTATTGATCTATTCATTCCATAGTTTTCCTATTTATGAAATGGAGCAAGTATTCATTATCTTTTCATCAGATTCATTGATAGATGATTATAATTAAGTGGAAGTATATAACTTAATATAAATTAGAGGATATTTGTCAAGATTTATATAGGATATTGCCTTAATATTAAGGAATTTTGAGAAAGATAGTTCAGATAAACTCAAGATATTATATAATTTTAGAGTTCTACAGCCAAGATCAAACACTCAAAGAGATCTATCTCTGGTTTGTAGTACAGAGCATACTTACCTATGGGCTTGCATTTTCCTTGGACTCCACAGCGTTATACCAGATGTCCTATATATTTGAGAAGCTCCCAAGCTCCCCACTAAAGGGATGTGTCAGGTTATAGTTTCCAGGTACATTTGCATACTCCTATAAACCCTGAGAGAGGAAAAATCATCCAAGGGTAGGTCCTCAGGAGCACACTTTGATCCAGATATCTCTGTTATCTAGAGAAAGAGGTTTCAGTCTCTTGCTGACCTAAAAATTCTATCCTCAGCATTTATGAGAGGATGACCTTCCAGTAGTCCCTCTGCAGGGAGCCCTCTGGTGAAGGAAGATGCTAAACATTTGCCGGACCTTAGTTCAAAGGTCCACAGTTGTCTGCATGGGAGGATGTTATAATTTAAAACTCAAATACTACCTCATTAACCTGTTCTTTAATTAATTTGAATCTTATTCTCTTAACTTTCTAGTTTGCTGTATAGCAACTATATATATTTTTTCATTTTAGAATTTTAACATTATTCTGGTAATTTTTCAATTCTTAGCTGATAAGACTTTTAAAATTAATCATGTATGAACCTTAGCTTACTTTATTTTGCTACTCAGTTTTTTTCTCTTATTTTTTTGTTTTCACTTCCCTATCAGTGTGCCCCCATACACTTCCCACCCTCGCCAAGCCTTGTTAATCTTACCCTGGTCACTTGCTTACATTCAAGTTTGTTTTCTAAGAATGGTAATTGCATTTTGATATTTCTTCTTTATAATTTATTTTAAAATAGCAAGGGGAAAACAGATTTTTCTCCTTAGCATATGTCCAAACCAAGAGGTTTGACTACTTTACACTTCAGCCTTATATTCTGAGTTTATTTCCCGATCCCTGGGTCTGAGCTCTCCAAATTTGCTTCAAAGCCAGGAGCCAGGATTCTTCTCCTTATACCTTCTCTGTGCCTTAATCAGTCAGCAGTATTTAACTTAGAATAATTGCCAAAATGATAGTTTCATAATCCAAAATATACATGATGTGCTGGATAGACACACAACCTATTTTGTGGTTATTATTATCTTAGATATTCTATCTTCTCACTAGTCATTTATCAAGACATGAAAATAGACTGGAAAAAACAATATATATTTTTTAAATGTCATAGAATTTAGTTTGGGTCTTGTACAGAGTA
This sequence comes from Sciurus vulgaris, assembly GCF_902686455.1. Lineage (NCBI taxonomy): Eukaryota > Metazoa > Chordata > Mammalia > Rodentia > Sciuridae > Sciurus > Sciurus vulgaris. Next base: position 92,882,592 of record NC_136467.1, on the reverse strand, counting down.
AACACTTTTTCTTCTAGGTGAACACAATTACAATTCCATATATATGGCTGGAGCAAGTCCAAACAACAATGTAAACATCAAAAGCCTAGCAAATTAGTGTTTCCAGTTTTAACTCTTCTGGGTCCAGAAAATCTGGTGTATTGTCATATTGCTGGAATGAAAATAACTGTCTCATGTGACTTTGGTGTATAGGAAGCACATTATATAATTGCACAAGAGTCTGATCTCTCAGCTTTCTCCCTGCTTCAAAACACAGCCTTATTTTTCTCTATTCTTAGTCACCTTTGTAGATAGGCTTGTAAAGCAATAGGCATTTGGAGCCTTTAAACTGAAAAAGAAAAAACAGAAATTCAACTACAAGTGCTTATGATGGAAATGAAGAGAAATTTAACAGGCTATGAAAATGCTGATTCTAACCTAGCTGCATATTACAGAAGAAATCATGTTCTTGCATACAGTGTTTACCAAATGGTGTTCCATGGGGAGTGGGAGCGATGAGGGGTTACATTTCAAATAAATCTGAGAAGCATTGTTATTTTTTAAATATGTAGTACATTATCGTTATTTATACTTGCCCTACTGTGCAATGGCACACCAGTACTTTTTACTCCTGTGCCTGGTGTATTTTACTTAGTGTATTGATCTCTATTTCCATTCACGTTGTCACAAATGACAAATTTTTTTTTTTCTTTTTCGTGGTGCAATTGTATTTCATTGTGTTTATCTGCCACATTTTCTTTATCCATTTATCTGTTGATGGACACTTCGGTTGTTTCCATTCCTTGACTATTCTGAATAGTGCTATAATAAACATAAGAATAAGGATTTCTCCTCAACATACTGATTTTCTTTTCTTTGTACATGTACCTAGCAATGAGATTGCTGGATCTTATGGTAGTTCAATTTTTAATTTTTTGAGGAACCTCCATACTGTTTTCCATAGTGGCTATACTAATTAACATTCCCACCAACAATCATCAAGTATTCTCATTTCTCTATACCCTTGCCAGCACTTAGTGTTTTTGTTTTTGCAGTGCTGAGCATTAAACTCAGAGCCTTATACATGGTAGACAAATGCTTTATTTGTATGTTTTCTCTGAAGAAATGTCTACTTAGGACTATTGCTTATTTTAAAATAAGTGTTTTTGTTCTTTGGCTATTGAGTTTTTGGAGTTTCTTATACATACTGGATATTAATCCCTTGTATAGATCTCAAATATTCTCTTCTATTCTATATTTTGTCTCTTCACCTTGATGATAATATTCTTTGTTGTGCCAAAAGTTTTTAGTTTGTTATAATCCCATTTGTCAACTTTTGCTTTTGTTTCCTGTGCTTTTGACATCTTATTTTAAAAACCCTCATCCATTTTATTGTGCTAAAGCATTTTCAATATGTTTTCTCTAGTGGTTTTACCATTTCAGGTTTTGCACTTAATTTGTTTTGCATTTTAAATTGGATAAGGGGTCTAATTTCATCCTTCTCCATGTGGATATCCAATTCTCCCTCTGTCCTTCATTGTGTGCATGTGCTGTATTGTGCTTATTGATTTGCATATGTGAACCATACTTGCATGTCCCAGATAAATCTCACTTGAGCCCATTGAATAATCTTTTAACTGTGCTGTGGGATTTGGTTTGCTGGTATTTCTAAGAATTTTTGTTTCTACATGCATCTTTTTTGTTGTTTCTTTTCTTGTTTTGGTTTCAGGGTTATTCTAGCCTTATAAAATGTGTTTAGAAGAATTCCTTCTTCTTCAGTTCTTTGGAATAATTTACGAAGAATTGACAGTTATTTTCTAAATGTTTAGTATAACTCAGTAATGCAGCTATCTAGTGCTGCGGGGGTTGATGGGAAATGAACTTTAAGCTCGTTGTTATTGTTCTGTTCAGGTTGTCTATTCCTCTGTGATTCACCTTTGGTAAGCTGTATGTGTCCAGGAATTCGTCCATTTCTTCTGGGTATCAAATTTGTTGGTGTATAGTTGTTTGCAGTAATTTCTAATGATCCTTTGTATGTCTATGCTGTCAGTTATAATATCTATTGTAATGTCTACATTTTCATCTCTGATTTTTCTTATTTGAATCTTCTTTCTCTCTTTGTTTAGCTGTTATATATTTCATTTATCTTTTCAAACAACTGGCTGCTTCAGCCATCTTTTGTAATTTTATTTGTTTCTGCTCAGATATTTATTATTTCTTTTCATTTTTAAAATATTTTTTGGTTGTTAATGGACCTTTATTTTATTTATTTATTTTTATTTGGTGCTGAGAATCAAACCAAATGCCTCTCACATGCTAAGCAAGTGCTCTACCACTGAGCCCCAGCCCCAGCCCTATTTCTTTTTTCTTTTTTTTTTTTACTAAGTTTGCATTGTGTTTGTTCTTGTTTTTCTAGTTCCTTGATGGACACTAACAGGTGGTTTACTTGAGTTTTGTGGGGGTTTTTGTTTGTTTGTTTTGTTTTGTTTTTTTTTTTTTTTTTTTTTTGATGTACGCATCAATTGCTGTAAGCTTCCCTCAATAGTGTTTTTTGTTGACTCTCATAGCTTTTGGTATGCTGTCTCCATTTTCATTTCTTTCAAGAAATTTTTAAAATTTATTCTTGATTTATTCCTTGATTTATCAGCTCAAGAATATGTTCTTTAATTTTCATATACTTGTGTAGTTTCCAAAGATTTTCCTGTTATTGATTTCTAGTTTCATTGCATTGTGGTCAGAAAAGATACTCAATATGATTTCAATTTTTTGAAATTGAGACATTTTTTATGGTCTATGATCTGTCCCTGAGAATGTTCCATGTGTTGATAAGAAAAGTGTATTAAGCTGCTGTTGAATAGAATATTCTGTAGATATTAGTTTGATATCATTGATCCTTCTGATCAGTGCAATTTAATTCTGATGTTTCTTTGTTGATATTCACTTGTATAATCTGTCTATTGGGCAAAGTGGGGTAATAAAGCCCCCAATTATTATACATTGGAGTTTATCTCTCCTTTTAGGTCTATCAATATTTGTTTCATTTATTTGAATTGTCTGATATTGGGTACATAAATATTTAGAATTGTTATTTTCTCTTGCTCAATTGACCCCTTTGTCATCATATAATGACCTTTCTTGATTATTTCTGCTGCATTTGATTTAAAGTCTCTTTATATTTTACAAATATGCCTACTGCTACCTGGCATGGTGGCCCATGCCTGTAATCCCAGTAGCTGGGGAGGCTGAAGCAGGAACATTGCAAATTCAAAGCCAGTCTCAGAAATTTAGAAGGACCCTGTCTCAAAATAAAAAATAAAAAGGGCTGGGTATGTGACTTAGTGTTTAAGGGATCCTGGGTTCAATCCCTGGTACTTTCTTCTGGATCCTACTTGCATTGAATGTCTTATTGCATCTCTCACGAAGAGTATATCTTTATGAGGGCCGAGTTTGGTGGGTCTTTGTCACCATAGTTCTCCCAGGTCTAAGAAGATGAAGACTAAGTTGCTAGTAAATGTTTACTATTAGTGCTTATGAGATTCCAATAGGAGTTGGAGAGTGTTTAACACTGACATATCAGAGAACTTTTTCTCTGACACAATACCAAGATGTGAACCAGTTTTCAAAAGGATTATAGTTTTAGAACAATAGTTTGAGGTTTGTTTTTTGTTTGCTTTGAAATTTGTAGGTTTGTAATAACCCCGGAAGGTCTCTCTGACAAATGTAGAGAGGTCAATTAACACATAGGACTGATACTGGATGCAGAGGGGCATTGACTGTCTATATTAGCTATTTGCCAAACCTGTCAGTGGGGTGGAAGAAGCTGTTCCTTCACCACTTTGGCTTCTCAGTTAAACATGAGATATAAAGTAAAAAACTGTCCTTTCATATCTGAGAATACCTACATGAGGGGTTATGAAATAAAAAAGAACTATAGTCATGGAACATGATAAATGGTTTTTATTTTCAAATATTTCAATATTTATCCCTGAGAGATAATGCATGCACATTTCCTACTTAGAAATTTTTAGCTGTTCAAAACAGAACTTAATTTCTATCTCCCTAAAACCTTACTACCTTCCATTGTTTTTCCTACTTAATAAAATGACACTACCATCTCTATCACCTGGGCACTAAAGTCCTTAAAAGTAATATCCTAACTAATGAATTTTTAGAAAAATTCTAGGATATGACACAGGCAAGAACCTTAACAATAAAACCTGTTTAACATTGATACTAAAAGAAATTCTATCATATATATTATATATAATGTCTATATTATATTTATATATATATATTATATATAACATCTCTCTCTTTTCTGACATCTCAATTTTCCATTTTTCCAGTAACTTGTACTTGACATATTAAAGGAACACATAGTGGGTTTTTGTATTACATTTCATATTGGTTTATTTCCTCTTGTTTTTTTTAATCTATATCCAATGAGATACTTTGTCAAGTCAATTCACTCATAATAGTGCAGTTAATGTTCAATAAAGGACCTTTCAGTTCTCAGTGTAAAATAAAACAGCAAAAACATCTACTTGATACATCGTTGATGTCATTGTTATTTCTTTCCTGTAACTGATTTCATGAACAAAACCGTTCACATCTTGGATGCATTTCTTTGTTTTATGATAGTGCTTAACTTCAAAAGTCCCTTGAATTTCTAATATTAATTCAATTTTGAACTGAAGCCAAAACATAAAATGTGTACACTGTCAGAAAGGACTGAGCAACTAATATTGCAAATACATGAATGCAAAGTCTTTAAATTGTTTTTTAAATTTTTACTTTTTACTAATGAAGAGACAAAGTCTCCTTTCAGGAAAAGCCTGTTGAACAACATAATTCACAAACAGATGTCCTCACTCTTCTTAATCTCTCTCAGTAAGGTCTTTTCTCACTCCTCAAGGAATCAAAATTCCCTCCTAACTTATCTTCTCTCTAAAGTCTACATTTTGTTTGCTCATTCCTTACTCCTCATCTTCACAGCTGGAAAGACATGTCTTCCTTTCTTCGTTAGTTAATGTGTAACTGTTTAAAATAAAACACAATTAAGAGTTACTTCAAATCCAAATATTTAAGGACATCACACATTTCTTTCTTCTAGTAACTCAGATCAGTCTGGCATCACCAAATTCATCTCTGTTCATTTTGCATTCTGAATGTTCTCAAAAATGTGTGTACTCATCATTCCTTTACCAAACAGATTGTAAGGTGCAAGATATAAGTCTTATTTTTATAAACCTTTCTCAGATTGCTTAGAATAGTGAGGGCTCATAATGCAAGCTCAATAAGTGTTATCTTTGAAAAGCCAAATTCTGAAATGAAAAATGCACTCATCTTTAACGCCAAAATAGAAGGTAAGTAGATAATTTATAATGTCCTATTGATTCACTAGAATTTTCTCTTTTGTCTGGAAAATGTACTACATAGCCAATAAGATTATATCAAATGCTTTTAATAAAGTGAGATGCTAACATTACATGAATGGAATGATTAAATTGGCATTTTGTGATTTTTAATCTGACAAAGGGTTTATTAAATATAGCTAGTCACCTATTAAACAACATTCTTTTTAATAGCTACATGTAAGACTTGAAATTAGGTTGAAAGTACTTGCTCATATTCTGCCAGACTTTCTCATTTGCTTGGATGGATATTCACAGTGACATTGGTTTATCTCAAAACTTTGGATTTATGGTGAATTCTCTTTCACTTACAATCAAATTGACTAAGAAGCATGGAATGGTATTGAAAAAGGTAGTCATATATATGAGGGCATTATAACATATATACTAGTTAATGCATTTTAACCTAGTAAATATTTTTGGTTGAATCCTTGTTTTTTTTCTATTTTGTGACATTTTTCTTTGTCAGTGCTGTCTCTTTCTTATGTACATGCATAATGTATTAAATTGCAAGATTTTTGAGGTTGGGATTTATATGCTTTTGTTTCTCTATCCTTCATTAACACCTCTCACAGTGTCTGATAACTAGCAGATTCTCAAAATCATTTGAATGAATGAATAGATGAATCAATCTCAATTTGACTATCTCAGAGACAAGTCAAGTTTAACAGCCTATATATATTAGATCCTAATGATCAGACACAGATACCTGGAAGTGACTTGGATGCTTTCTTTGCTTCTGCTCACAAGACCAGTCCTTCAGGTATTCCTCTCACCAGTCCTGCCTAGCAGTTTTCTGATTTCCTCCAGACACTTCTTCATTACTTCCTCAGACCCTCCCTCATTTCTCTGGTAACTTTTTCTCTGCCCTGCAGTAGATCAATACCATCCTTCGATGGCTTCTTAGTGATCTAAGTATAACAACCAAAACTCATAACACAACTGACAAAAGCCCTGCAGAATTTGGCTCTGCATTTTTACCAGTATCCTCTGCTACCTCTCTTTATCTGGCTCTCCACATTCTGTTCACCATGACCTCCATTCAATTCCTGGAAGTGCCCATGTTTCTGCTGCCTCAGACATTTGTGTATCCTTCTGTAGAGAAACCATGTCCTAAGTATTACCTCACTGTTCTTCAGGACTTGTCTGAAATCTCTTTGTTAAGGAAAACTCCCTAGTCTTTATCTCACAGTGTCCTAAAATCAAACCATACAACACACTATATCAGTGAGTTCTTTAATAGGTAATTAATGTTTTATTTTTAGAAGTTCCTTCTCTAAAATATGAGCTCTTGATACATTAGGTTTTTTCACTTTTGATATTTTAAGGTCCAGCTCAAGGCCTTGTATTTTTGAAAGATTAATAGTTTTAAAGAAATAAGTAAATAAAAAGAGATAGTGGGGATACATAAAAGAAAATATAAGTGAGAAATAAAGTAATAATAGTTTGGGGGTAATAAAGAAATCTCATGCTAGTGTGGCCTTCCGTTGAATTCTTTGAGAATTCACTCGAAGGTTTCATGGTTAAGGTTAGTCTTACTGTGTGCCTTCTGGACAGCCTTCCTCACTGGGCGACATCCTCACAGTGTCTCTCATTCTGCTCTTTGGTAGTTGATGGACAGTGGCAGGAGTGGAGTTCATGGAGCCAGTGCTCAGTGACATGCTCCAACGGGACCCAGCAAAGAAGCCGGCAGTGCACTGCAGCTGCTCATGGGGGCTCTGAATGCAGAGGGCCGTGGGCAGAGAGCCGAGAGTGCTATAACCCTGAGTGTACAGGTAAGGAGTGGGTCCTGCATATAAAGGGTGCCTGCCATTCATAAAACCTGACAGAACCAGACTGGAGTTAGAACTTGGTGGTATAATGCTTGCCTAGTGTAGGTGAGGCCCCATGAGTAATCCCCAGCACCATGAAAATAAAACAAATAAGTTAATTAAATAAAACCTGACAGAACCATGCCAGGAAATCATGGAATAATAAGATATTTATTTATTTCTAATAAATGAAGCCAGTATACCAGACTTTATTCTACTATATACCATGTTAGTAAAGTAACACAATTAAGGAGATTCTGAAGATTAAATACCAAGTAAGTTAGCATAGTTCAGCACTGAACTTGCACTTTTTACAAGTAAGTTTTAATGTCCATGCAAGAATCAGACACACTTATATAACCTTTTGCTAATTGCAATGAACTGTATTTGACCAGTAAAGCAAATATTTGAATAGTTTATTCAAGGTAGTAGATTCATAAAAATTCAAAGGATTGTAATGTTCTCAGATATACAGATTCCTAAATCAGTGTACAGTACAGCATTATCATTGACCATGACACATTTTTTTTTTCAGCCAACGGTCAGTGGAATCAGTGGGGCCATTGGAGTGGATGTTCTAAGTCCTGTGATGGAGGCTGGGAAAGAAGAATAAGGACTTGTCAGGGTGCAGCGATCACAGGACAGCAATGTGAAGGAACAGGAGAAGAAGTGAGACGATGCAGTGAACAGCGATGCCCTGGTAAGAAGGAACCCAAATTATCCTAATGGAAACATTTTACAACCTGAAATTTATGAAAGATTAAAAATACTGCCATAAGTTAAGGAAAGTACTTCCTCAGTTTGAAGATTGCTGATGATAACCTGGTGATTTCTTTTCTCTCTGTTATATGGGGAATCCTGTTCAGAGTTGTCAGAGAATAGTTTTATAGATTTTAAATGACTTGCTGTAAGATGATTAAAAAATATGGTAATAAAAATGTAGCCACATGGAAGAATAGTAAGACTGACCATGGTTTAAATTAGTTTACATCTTTTCTACCATTATCTGAAATATTTGGTTACTGAGAGCACAAAACAAGTTTCCTTAGATTATTTATCCCAGAAATATAAAGATATGTTAGAAGGTTAAGTGAGAAGCTAAAGAGATGATGTTGAAATTCAGACATTTTATGTTCTATTGTTGATTAATCTAACCCTGATGGATGTCACTGGACATCTCTGTTCCTATCCCTTGCCCCAATTTCTATTGTACAAAGGAATTCCTATGAGAAACACATTTTAAAATGAAAGCGTAAAGTCTAAATTACCAGTAAAAGAGTTGAAGTTCTGCTGCATTAGAAGATTTTTCTATATAAGCATAGAAAAGGATGAAGGTCAGAATTTTTCCAGATTATAAAGCATATATGTTTCTAAAGATCATTTAAAAGAAAGATTTCAGTCAGGCACAGGGGTGCATGCCTGCAATCCCAGTGACTCAGGGGGCTAAGGCAGGAGGACTACAAGTTCAAAGGCAGCCTCAGCAATTTAGGGAGATCCTGTCTCAAAATAAAAGATTAAAAAGAGCTGGGGATGTGGCTCTGTGATTGAGTGCTCCTGGTGCCCCCTGCAAAAAAAAAAAAAAAAAAAAAAAAAAAACCCAAAGATTTCTTCAAAATCATGTTTATTCAATAAAATATTATTGGCAGAATGAAAACTTAGTAAATATAATTTATAGGACAATATCATAGGCAAAACTGTTACAAACACATTAAAAAAGTGATATGATAAAATTTGAAGATTTGACAGTGGGGTATACAGGAAAAGGTTGAACTTTTGGAATTTGAATATTCCATCAGAGTTCTATTGCTGCCAGTCCCTGTGTGGAAATTATTTATATTCTCCAGCTATCCAGATGCTGGGAATACAGTGAGTACAACTAGTTGCAGATGTCTTCAGTTCAGAAACTTATGAATTTCTCTCTCTATCTAACATGATTGCATCAATTTAGAAAAACCAAGGTATTCTCCGAGATATCTAGAAGTCAAACTTCATTTTCTTCATAATTAGACTTCTAAACATTTCTCATAGTTCAACACTAAGAATAATAGCAGAAAGTGAACTTTAAGAGCAGCAGCAATATGTCAATAGGTTTTCTTTGAATTAAGATCTAAAATTAGTTTTTTTAAAAAATTCTTAAAGCCATATGAATTCAGAATGATGAGAAGTAAACAGCATATAGCATTTTGATGTGCAGGATGCCTACCAGTATTAACACTGTGAAATGACTCCTATGCTGCCTAAGAATTAAGAAGCATTAAACAAAAAACATTAATTTCACCCAGGGACAAATTTTGTTAGACAATAAAGCATGATTAAACAAGACTCATTTAATATTTGAAGTTATCTTAACCAGTTCTAGCATACTACAGTTTGTAACTGGTCTTCTCAAACTGTCTTTCATCTGCATGTATCTAGGTAAGATGGTTCTTGTGCAATCAAATTTACCAAGATTGCCACCTGCTGTTTGGAAAACATTTTACAAATCTGTTTATAAGAAAAATACTATCCTGTATTCCCTTAGTTTATTTGCTGGCTTTTGTGATTTAAGGCAGGTTGAAAAATTACCACATAAAACTGAAAATATCTTTTGTAGTACACGTATATTTCAGGGTATTAGTACCGTTTTTATTTTACTCTTTTCAATAGTCTGATATGAAAGGAACAACAAATTGTTTACAAGTATGTAGTTTTATAATTAAAATAAATTCTTGAATCTGGTAAATAATTTACAAATTACTACTTAACAAGGACAAATATACATTTATATATGCACATATATGCACCCATTCACACACATGCAGAAATATATAGACCAAGCCTTTGAAGACATACTAATCTGATACTTTTATATGAACATAAATTACATTATCTATCAAAAGCTTTATATGACTATTAATTTCAAAAATGCATGTCTATATAGAGAATAAAAAATGTTTTATCAAAATAGTTTGCTTATATTTATCTAACTTTTCATGTGCTGTCATATTATTTTATCAAGACAACAATATTTCTAAGTAACTCAGTTTTCCACAGTGAACTTGATCTATAAATGGGATTCTAATCCTCTTGATTTCTTCTGTGGTCATGGTGTATCACTTTTGTAAGTAGGACTATAGTGTTCTCAATTTCATTCATAATATTGGTGCACATGGACAACAGGAACTGGTAAAAATTTCAAATTTCCAAAACATTTACTAAGGCATTTTTTTCTCTTCTCATCAATAATAAAACCTCAACAAATATTTCTTTAAGAAAAATAAGTTTTTTCTACTATTATTTTTAGTTCTGTTCATTCTTAAATTTTCTTCAGGTATCTGGGAAAAACTGCTGTTTATTTTTGTGCTTCACTTAATCTGAAAACAAAACAGATTAATAAACTTTGTCAGGAGACCCTTTGTAGTCAGGAAGAGATACAATATCCTCACATTTTTGTCTAGATAATTAGTGAAAATAATGATTAATCATCTGGATTTCATCAGAAGCTGCTACAATGTCTACTAAAAGTAAAAGTAAAAATATTTGCTCATCAGTATTAGGATTTTTCCTAAAGATATTTACAAACATCATGACCAGGAATAAAATTTTTCTTTTGTCATCATAAGAAAATTGTAAGGAAGAAAATTTTATTTTTATAAATATTAGTAATTGGGAAATAGGTTAGATATAGAGAAGATAATTAAGGGTCCCAATTTTTAAGTTGGTCAAGGTTACCATATAATGATTTTATTTACCTTACTTTCATTGCACACCCTCAGACTTTGAGGGGTAAAATGGTAGGTTGGTAGTAGTTTACCGGCTTTGTTATGATATTTTTCATTTCTTTTTCCCAGTAGCTTCCTGGATAATATTATTAAGAAAGCAAATATTATAGCTAGATTATCCTCCACTAATTTTTTGATTCCCTGGGGATATTCTACTCACTTTCTCAGGGGAAGGGCTCACTATTTCTCCAACTCCATTTCCAGGTTCCATCACTTTTTTATTAATTAATTGTCAAGTAGAAATCTACAATTTACAGTTGCTTTGTCTGAAAATGTTAAATGAGACTTTCAGGGTAAGTGTGCTCAGAAAAACTTGTGAAGTAAAATAGCCACATTGTAAATGTACACAGAAATAACAACTTGGGTCGAAGAATCATCAATTATTGTGATATTTATCTCTGAAGATTCATACCAAAAGAGGACAGCAGTCAGTAATGTTGGTAGCACAAAATTTGTCTAGAACATTGGGATGCATTTGTATTAGAATTTGGCAACCTATAATATAGCGTACATGAACTCCCTCCACACAACCAATCCCCACTTAGTACAAATGTCATTCTGGAATTGCCCATTCCTTATTGTTAAGTTACTTTGCAATGGAAGTATTTCTTCTCCAGATACCAAGAGAAACGTCATTTAATTTCTGAGTAATTTTCTTTGAACTTCAGTAAGAGGAATCACAAAACTTGCTCAATTTGTGCCCCGTTTTTTTTCTTTTAGTGCCTACTCTCATTGTCCAAAGCTATGCTTTTTGAACTTAAGAGTACTTAAACATCACTCTGAGAATTTGTTAAAGCACAGAATTCTGAGCACGACTCCCGAGCACGACTCCCAGATGCTCTGATTCAGCAGGTCTAATGTGGACTTGAGAATTTGCATTTCTAATAAAATGTCAGGTGTTATTGAGGATGCTGGTCTCCTTATCATCCTTTGGGTTGCAATGATGTATTATTGTCAAATAATAGTAATATTAATAATGTGAAAATTAACAAAGAAATGGAATGCAGTCCTCCATCTCAGCTCTATTGGTTAGAGCTAGTACTTAAACAAGATTGCAAAATTCTCTTTTATTCATGCTTTTTCAGAAATGATGGGGGATTATTTATGCAATCTGTTGAGAAGGAAATTACAGACAATCCGTTTCAAGTCTTTACACCTAACTCATTTCAACCCAAATAAGATCTCTTCACAACAGTCACTTAAAGACAAATAGGACAATTAACTAGTAGTTGTGGGTAAAAGATGGTTTAGTCATTATCCAACTCTCAGTTCTGCAGTTCTCATTTTTCCTGTTCCACAGAGAAGCAGGAAAAGCAACTTAAGTATCATTGAACAAGTTTGATAAAAAGTGTGCAATGCCAGGCCACAGATCTTCTTATCCCCAGCACCTCTCTTCCTGAGCAGGAGTTTATTTTTGCTGCCTCTTATCCCCCAAGGCCATTAGCTACTGTATACACATGCAGGTGAGCGTGAGCATGGTGTCAAGAGAGGAAGACAGTGTCTTAGCTCACATTGACTTATTTTCTCCCCAGGTCCCAGTGAGCAGGGTGGTGGATGAATCACTTCCAGTACAATTATTTTGTCCTTGGTAGAGAGAAGTTTAACATATTTAGTAAACTAGACTCTTGAAAACTCTGTGTAGCATTCCATTTTAAGTCTAAATGTAACTACTATTAGAAATCCAAATATGTGAGTGTAAAATCTGCATTTTCTTGTTGAAGGAGAAAAAATGCTACACTGTATTAAAATTGCATACACATTGGCATCTGCTTTGCCTTTTTCTTTTCAAACCACTATTAGCTCATCACAAATAGTGCTTTTAAAAGTTCCTATTCCATTGGAATTTCTATTATTTTCTGATGTCAGATGGTATCTGCATATCTTACAAGAAATTATGCTATTATAGGTTGAGTTCTTCATAAGGTTAAAGTAAGTATTTTCACTGAATATTTTTGAATGTAACAATGTCATACTCTAAAGTTCACATCAGTCACCTAAAACCAAACATTAGGTTCAGTGTTAACAGTAGGTGGCACTAGGAATTGAATTCTTCCCTCTTAAATGTTCTATTTGTTTTTAACCATGTCATTTCTAAAAGGCATGGAAATTAATTAGGACTTGAAGATAGCCTATGTGAGACAGATCATCCTTTGTTTAATAAATATTTAAAATAGTGTCTAATCCTCCCACAAAAGCATGGGTTTTATTACATAGTCTAGTCAACAGTTCTAAAAAAATGAACTGAATTTTATGGGCAGAATTAAGGAGGAACCACTGAGTTCTAAAATAATATCTATATCAAATAGCAATGTCTCTTTTTCAAACCTGTTGCTATGCAGACGTATATTATCATAATTTGTCTTATAGATTGCTCACCAGATGAGACGTGGAGAAAACTTCCATGACTTCTGTGATGGTAGAAACTTAAACAATAATTCATTTTAATCTTATATTATCGTACTTTGGACCAATACAGAAATATCTGGCCACATGCTGAGCATTCTCAAGTTGAAAAGTAGAAAAGTACTTATGCTTTTTTTGTTGTTGTTTCTTCCTTCCACATCGAGTTACTTTGTAATAAAAATAAACACAAATTTTAGGAACTCTTTAATAATTTTTTAGTTAAGGAAATTAAAATTAATCTTTAAAATTATTGAAATTGATTAATGCTTTTTAGGGTCAATGCTTACCAATATTATTTTTAATAATGAATAAAATTTATTTATAATAAATTGAACTTTAAACTATTTTTTAATTTTACATTTATAATTTGCAGTATACTTCTTTCCTTAGAAATGAATGATTGACATGTTGGAGGTAGGAAAGATGTCAAAGTTTCTAAAACAAGTTATTCAGTTTCCCCAAATCTTAGCTCCACTTCCCCTGGGGTCGGAGCTCCTAGAGGCAGCCCCACAGTAACTCATCTTGCTGGGATTGGCCCTAAGTGTGTCCAAATAATGATCCCAAAGTCCTTAGTGCAGCTAGCCTGACAGGAAGCTGTGGCCAGGGGGCTTAATCTCAAGTAGCCTTCCCACTCATGCCAGTGAGCTTGCACGTCATCACTTTCTACATGTGCTAAGATTAGAGAAGGCAAAAAAGGAGTGTTACCCTCAGCTTTTCCTAAAATAATATAAAAAGGCAAGTAAAATTTTCCAGCAAAGTCTGGAATGCACTTCAATATTAAACCATATAACAAAAGCTTAGTAAAGAGTTATTCTTCAAAACTGAAGTTAAACATTATTTTAGTTAAATTTGTTAAAAGCTTAAAACTAGAGTAATCTTGTCTACTAAGCTGAAATATAGAATTAAATGATAAAATACAGAATTTGCTTGGGAGTGTGTACATAAAACATGGTCCAGACCAGTACTCACACAAGCAATCTGAAGCTTACAGTTTACTAATAAAATCAAAGTTTATGGTTTGCTGCCTTCCAAACTTAAAAACAAATTTTTGTGAAATGTAAGAATAACTTATTTAAACTCCTAACTCCTACACTTAGATACAATGTCCACTCTGAGAATGAGTCTTGGTTGTACCTCAGGGCTACTGCCTCTCAATTGTAACCTCAGGCTACATAGTTCTCTATACCTTGGTTGCCTTATGTTTAAAATATATTCTATTCAATTCAGGAGGTTACTATGAGAATTTGATTAATTAAAATATGTAATTCACTTAGAAGAATAATTCCTAGTGATATATGTACAGATTGCAGATATAATTGTATGCTGTTACAACTTGAGATAGATAAAACCATTTTCTATGTGAGGCACAGTGTTATGAAACACTTCATAAACACTCTTTTTCTCTCAGACCTTGACAGCAGCATGAATTCTTCACCTGAGTAGGTTCCACCTTTGAAATTAGAGCTGTAAACCATGTGAGCACAGAGACTGAATCTATCTCATTTACCTCTGCATCCCCCAGCATGAGAATTCACAAAAAATAATAATTCATGATTTGCCAGCAAGTAAAATTTGAAATGTGAGGTCACGAGTAGTGCATGTTTTCTTTTCTCTTACTATTTTTCTGCATGCCAGCTCTACACTTTTGAATCAATTTCTCTTTAATGCTGAAATTCCAGCATATGAGGTGAAAACTAATTTTCCACATCAAATTGATTTAAACCCTGTATAATTTCTGCTATTTTTAAGAGACAGAAAATCAGTTTGAATAGACAGATTAACAGCTAATCACTAGGTAATTGCAACCTTATTTTAAGGGAGCATGCTAACTACATACTTGTGACTTCAAGTACAGTTGTATCTTACAAATGAGTTTTTGTATCTTTGAGCTAGTGATAGCAAACAGTGGGATCTTTCTGCTGATGAACAGAGTTGCTATTACATTTTGCTAAGGCATAAAAATACAGGAGTCCTTCATATTGCTGCATGATAATATGTTTTTAGTTTGAGCACAGAGAGTGCCTAAGCTAGTTATGTATTTTCTAATTTACAAAATATACATCGGTAGCATTAAGCACACACAAAAATCAACACAAATCTAAATCTCTAACTTATGTTTCTCTCTTGAGCTTTGGTTCCATATAGCAACCGAGTTTTTGATAGTATCTAAATGTGCTCAGATATCGCAAATGCAAAACCGTTTTCAGCATCTCCTCTCCAAAGCCATTTCTGCTTACATGCTGTAGTTCAGGATGAAGCACACTGAACATCCTTCCTGGAGCCCTCTTTTATTTCTCGCTCTTCCTCACCTCTTAAACCCAGTCAGCTATGGACTTGAGTACGGTCTACCTTCTAAACAAATTTGGAATCCATCTACTTCTTTTGCATTTCCTGTGATTCTTTGCCCCCTTCCTAGGTATATTATTTAGATTGCCTCAGGTCTCTTTGTCTTCAGTCTCATGTTCCTTCAGTCCACTGCAATTATAGCATGTAAAAACAATTTCCTTTGACTTTAAACCACATTCAAACTTCTTGGCTACCCATCATTTATAAACCCTCCCCCTTCTCCAATTACCTATCTTCTACTCATCCCCCACTTTATACATTCTGAAACAGCACAATTCATTGGATGTGCCTATTTTCTTTGCCCTCTGGGTCTTCCCACATGGAAGATACTTCCATTCCACATTGGACAAGTCCTATTTATCTTTTTTACGTCAACATGAGCATCCCTTCTGTAAATCCGCTATTCACATGCTCCATCCTACAGTACTTCTAGAGCTACCAGATCACAATGGATATCCTGCTGAACTGTAATTTCTCACATTATTATTTTCCTGACCATCTCTTTGTAGTCGAGAGACCCTGACAATTCTGGGTCCTCCTTTATGTGAACAGTATTTAACAAAGTGACTGGGATATTATGGGCACTAAATATTTGTTGAATGAACAAATTCTATAAGTGGCACTGAAAAATCCAGGAAGATCCCCACTACTGGGGATTTATAAACATAAACTAGAAGAAAATAAATTCTTATTTTAATGTCTAGGCTCTTCTGCTTCTGATATGAGCATAAACAGACTTGTTTTCTTTACTAATTTTTAAAGATGTAATCTTCAAAGAATACCAAATCACCTTTGATCAAATATTTAAAACAGCTGTGGGATTTGACATCATACTAAAAAGTTGGAAATCCTGGACCAGTTTGAAACTTTTAAATCAATGATTCTCCTGCCATCTTCTTTTTTCATCATTTGTATACTGGGTTTCTGTCTTCAAGAAGCACAGTGAATCCAAGACTTTGTGAATTTATAGTGGAGCAAAACATGAAGTTGGTCAGCCTCCCTAGATTTAGAAAATTATTGGTTTTATTTTATTTTATTTGATTATAGGTAGATCAAACAGATAGTAAGTCAGTAATTGAATAGTGTGAATGGACCAAAGAGAACTAGTACTTATCCAGCTTCTTCCATACCACAGTTGGGATGTAGGTCACATCAGAGGATCCTACAAAGTGGCCCATTGGCTCTTGCTAAGTCAGATATAACCTACCAAGCTCAAATTTTGTCAATACCTGATTCACTGGAAACTCTAGACTAACTTCTAGTGTAACTGTAATAACTAACTTCTCCCACTTTATCCTTTAAGTTGAAATGACTTGTACCTGACCATTTTCCACAGACAGACACACACACACAGACACACACACACACACACACACACGCATGCACACACACCCAAATTCTCAGTATTGTGCAGAATCATCTTCATCCTCTGTGATTTTTAGAATCAGCATAATTGAAAAATATATTGTCTAGCAAGAGGAGGCAAATAAAAGAATAGGCTTGAAAAATGTAGCTATAACAAGGTAACAGTCACGTGTTTTGGAGAGCAGAGATGGGAGTGTAGAAAGGTGGGTCAGCAAATCACTGAGATTTGAGTTAAGATGTAAAGTGGTGAATATGAGAGCCATGTAAATATTTGAGGACAAGGAAGAGAAGTATTCTGGGTGGAAAGAACCAACTGTGCACGTTCTGAGGCAACAGCTCAAGCAGAGTATTGGGGAAGGAGTCAGCCAGGAGACAAGCCTGACTGAGAGGAGGCAGTGAGAGTTCAGAGGGAAGGAACACAGCCAAGGGGAACCACATTGCAGGACCTTGTAACAGGCCAGTTTAAGCATTAAATATATTTCCTTACATGAAAAAATGGCATTTTATTTTTCCCCAAGTAGTATGCCCTTTAAAAAATCAAGCAATGACCCATATTTCCCAGTAGATAGCTGCTTGATTTTGAACCTCATCAGTTTCAACGGCAGGCCCAGTAAACATTCACCCTGTTGGCCACCACTGCCATCTAGTGGCTAACATCTACAATGACCAGATATTCTGACCACAGTGGACAGGGAGGAGGGGCACAGAGAAGGGAGTGCCTTTTGCCAGAACATAAAGTGTGAAAGCTTTCTGAGTCCACTCCAGGGAAATGAAGAAGTTCAGTGTACAGATTACTTTTTCATTGGTTTATATCAAGACTAAATCAGGATATACTAGAAGCTGTAGAGACAGGTGTTATGAAATGTATTTCAGATTTCATCAGAAGAACTGAAGAAAATTTGAGTTTGAAAGCATTGAAAACTAGAAAGACAGTGCAAGAGATGTGAAAGTAAAATATTATAAATCAAAAGATGATGAGGATGATAATGAACAGAAGTGAGATGTATAGAGGGAACAAACAGTAATCAAGTGTAACAGTAATAATAGATAAAAACTATCATATCATTAAAAATAGAGCAGTCATTTTCTATAGAATTTGATTAAGTAATAAACTATTCAGGATACATTCTGTAAATTTTAATACTTATTCTAATTTTCCTTTTAAAAATATTCTATAATAATTTTTGTTAAACTTACAAAAATAGAGTTATTATCTATTATAGCACTGTCCAAAGTGGTAACCATTTAAATTTAATTTACATTAATTAAAGTTAAATGAAATTTTAAATTCAGTCCTCAGCCCAACTAAGTGCATTTTAGCAACTCAATTGTATTTGGCAAGTAGCTACTAGATTTAACAGTGAAAATAGATTTCCATCATTTTGCAAAATACATCATTTAGGTGTGTTTTAAAGATAAATTGAAATTTTACTTTCAAAAATGGGAGGAGAGAGCATTTTAAGCAGAAGATACAGCATTTGCATACAGAGAGAAACAAGAATTAGTGTGGAATATTTAGGAAATGAGTGATCACTCTGTGTGACTGATGTACAGGTGAGTGAGCAGGAGGCATCCCAGATTCAGGTATGCTGGAAGGGTCTTTCATCACACAGGATACAGTTATCTATACTCCCGTGGTGACTGGGGAACCATGGCAGCAAGGGACAGGTAAATCTCCATTACAGAGATGACTCTGTTATAAGGCATAAATATTGGTTTAAGGGGAAAGTTACTAGGAAATAGTATCACTTGGCATCCTTTCCTGCAGCTCAGGAAGCAGGCACCATCCTGGACAACTTTGTTGCCTTCATTCCCCATGTCATTTAGCCTACCTGTCAAACTTGCCTTTTGTCTGCCAAAATTTCCTCCATCTTTAGTCCAGTCAACCTTCCTAAAGTCATTATTGTGGTACTGCATTAACCTCATTGGTCTAGCCCATCTTGCCCTACAGAAGGCAAAACAATCTTCTTAAAATTAAAAATTAATCTGAGCCTTTGTCTTCAGATCATGACATCACACTCCTTCCTTATTCTTCTCCTTCCAGTCACTTTGGCCTGGATGCCCCAAGCCCTACCCTGCTATAAGGCACTTGCATATAATGTTCCCTCTGCCTGGAGCACTGACTGCATCTCTCACTGCAGGTTTCAATTAAGTGTCACTTCTTCCAGGAAGGCTCCCATATTTTTGATGGAAACAGCATCCTCTACTTCATGTTTGAAGCACTTATTATAATTGTACTGAATTACAATTATGTTGATTATATTACATAATTACTAAAAGTAATTGTGTGTGTGCACACAAGTGTGTATGCACACGTGTGTATTTTTACCTCTGCTTTCTCCCTTTGCCTGAGAGAAACAGAGGCAGAGACTATTTTTCTCATGTACCTCGGTTCTCTCTATCGCACAGGTTAGTAAATGCATGAATTTACCAATAAACTTGTTCTCTAATTCAAACAGGACAGGACGGATGCCTGAGTAAGTGATGCAAGTAGAAATGTGGAAGATTAAGAGGAGGAGGATGAGTAGCAGATGCATCTGATGTTTTTAGTTATAGGGACATGTTTGGAATATTATTGGCAGAGTTAGGAAATACAGGGAGTGAAAATAAGCAGCAGGGTGGGGAGAAATGGTGAGAATTGAAGTGTGAGCAGCTTGCCTTTGAGTTTTCTGTGGACTATCCAACTAAAAATGCCATTTACCAGTTGTCTCTGCCAATCTAAAACCCAAGAAAGACATTTAAACCAAAGAAACACATAGATGTTTCTAATTCATAGCTGGAGAGAAAGAAATGGCTACAGTATAATACAAGCAAAAATTTGAGTTAGAAGGCAACTGATTGCATCCTTACTGCATCTTTTCCCAACTTTCCTCCCCTTTAGTATGAGCACCACCTATTTCCTTGGCAGTGACTTCCCTCCCACTGCCTTACCTCCAGGCTTTGCCTGTCCTTCCTGATACTATCACCCATTCTCTTAGGAAACACCTCCAGCTGGTAGGAGAATGGTTGGGCAGCAGAGTCAAGAACAGGAGCATATGCTGTCTGTGCAGTGGGGGATAGATGGAGGAGTCAGTGAAGTGTCCCCAAGCTTGCTCATGGGAGTGGCTGGTTAAGGATGCTTGACTGGTGATGGCTTCTATATTCCTTAATTTATTTCTCTGTGTTTCTTGAGATAACTGTGGAAAAAGAATCCTGCATGAAGGTTTCCCCTGCCCTTACTTGAGTTGAATTTGTGTGTGTGTGTGTGTGTGTGTGTGTGTGTGTGTGTGTGTGTGATATATTTCGCTGCTTTTTAGTTTTGATTTGTGATGATGCTACTTCTATCCGTCACCACCATACCAGTCTAGATTAAATGATAATTCTTCTGTGATCCCAGGAAGGGTCCTGTCAGGAAAGCAGTCTTACCCTGAGTAACAGCCTGGGTGAGTGGAAGAGGCCAGAAAGGCATGGTTAACTCCCAAAGGCAGTGGGAACCTGGCACCCTCAACAGGCAACTCCTCTCTCTCAGAGCCACACATTTGAACTGATATTCTTCCCTGGATTTAACATGTAATAAAAGTAATGTTTCAAATTTGAAAAATAAAAATTTTAATTCCCCTTCTGTGAGGTAGTTGAGGAAGATTGAGTTAGGGTATATAAGACTCTCAAAGACTGAATGAATGTTAATATGATACGATTATTAATGATGGAAATTATCTAAGTAAATATTTAACATAAGGAAAAGATAAAGTATGAACAATTATGCAAAGGAAGGAGACCAAGGAAGGAAAATAAACACAAAACAATGTTCTGAGTATTTGGTAGAGGCCTAAGAGAGAACAACTTTCTAAGATTCTAAGGAAAGTGTTTTCAAGAAAGGAAAGTGTCAAGTGCTCCAGGGAAGTTTCAGTGAGTAAAGACTGAGGTGAGTGTGGTAGGCCTGGTGGACACCACTAGTGAGGAGAAGAACAGAGTTTATGAAGCAAACAGGCTGACATAGATTGCTTGCTAAACCATCTACCAAGCAAAGCTTCCATATGTTGGAATAAGTCACTAATATGTTTTAATCAGAACTGAGAGTAAATCAGGGAAAAAATACTCTTTTGAACAATTCAAGGTAGAAGGAGAATACTTGGAAAGTCAAAAGGAAGGCTATTGAGGAACTGAAATTCTACAGTTCAGCCCTACTGATACCTCTCCCAGCTCCATCATCTCGAACAAATTTCATTTTGGCCTTGGCATCCTCATCTATAAAGGAAGTGAAATAGGTGATCTTTGTTGATACTTTCAACTTTAAAATGCTCACTTGTTTAAATCATTCAGCTTGTCTTAGGTCATTACAACAAAAAACGGCAATTTTAATACTTAATGTGTCCAATTGCATTTTTTCACCTATTAATAGTTACAAGGTAAACTAAAAAATTCACAAATTCTGAAGTACAATTGGTTCAGTAGAATTATTATTGTCATGGATTAAGTAGGATATTATTTCCAAAGGGAGACATTTCTCCCAGGAAGTAATGTTCATATATTTATTTAGGGACTTTAATAGTAGTAGTAGTGGTTATTATGGTAGTTGTGATATTGGGGATTAAATGGAGGGCCTTACAGATGCTGGGCAAGCACTCTACCACTGAGCTACATCCCCAGCCCTACTTATTCTGTTGTAGGTTCTCATTTATCAAGGTACTTATGTAAGTACTATAAATCATTATTTCATGATTTGGGGTTTTTTATTATAATATTTTTATATACATCTGTTTATTCTTAAAATTCCTTTTAACTTTCTTATTCTATAACTAAATTGAAATTTCAAATATAATAAAATTAAATCAATTTATTCTCAAATAGCACAACTGGCATTGTTTGCTCTTGGATAAATAAATAAAAACATATTTTTTTACATTTATGTTAATTTATTTTTAACACATATCATTAATAATTCTAATATGACTTTTGCTATATTGTGAATCACCTTTATTGTATAACATCCCCAAATATTATATACATTGGAAAGAAATTTTTGTTGTTGTTCTTGAATGTGTTCAATTTGTAGGCAAACCCAAGTGACTTTTTCAAAAAAGCCTACACAAGAAGCAATATCGAAGGAAGCATGGAGATTTTGTAGATAGTGAAATAAACCTGGTGATTTTTTGTTTATGTCTCTAACATTTCCGTAAACAATATAATTTAAAGAACATGAAAGAGCTGCACAGTTTGACAGATGCATTTGAGGATTGTTTATTGGCAATATTAAAATAAAACACTGCTGACATTCAAGTTCCTCTGTTTTAAAATTGCAGCACCTTATGAAATATGCCCAGAGGATTATCTGATGTCCATGGTGTGGAAAAGGACTCCAGCAGGCGATTTGGCATTCAATCAATGCCCGCTGAATGCCACAGGTACAGTAAGATGATCCACCCAAATCCAAATGAAGATTGCCATTCAAGAACAGCATTCTGTGCTTGCTTATGAAGTCGTGCTTTTGTCCTGTATCCATAAATAAGTCTTTCCAATAAGCAATTAATGAAACAATTTTAGTAAAGTACTTCCTAAAAGAAGCCAAAAAAGAGACCCCAAAAATATTGCTTGCGCAGTGGTTTCTCTGCATGACTCACAGGCATTATAAAAATAACCAAAATGACAATTTCACCTGCAGGATTTTTAAAAATAGCATAAGCCCAGTTTTCAGTCAGTCTCCCAATTATGCGATGCCTTCAAGCATCCTGTTATAAAGCTTCTCTCTGTTCTTTGTGACACACAGGCACCACTAGCAGACGCTGCTCTCTCAGTCTTCATGGAGTGGCCTTCTGGGAACAGCCGAGCTTTGCAAGATGCATATCAAATGAGTACAGACACTTGCAGCATTCAGTAGGTGCAAAGCCAGCTTTAGTACTTGCTCTGTTTATTTTTTGCTAATGATCATTGTGTGAGAATTTAACCTTCTGATGTACAATCAAATCAGTAGTCTCTGAAAAAAAAAGGCCTAATGAAAAAAATAAGATGTGATAGAAAGCTAATTTCTGTAAGTTAAGGCTAAATTGTTTTATTCCTCAGACTTGGGTTTATATAGATCCTGCTATTTAAATGAAAGAATTCCTTGTCTAATGGGAAAAGACCTAAACAAAATCTGTTTTCCAGTTTTATGTATAAGAATTAAACTATATATCATGATTAGTTCAAGTCTGCGTTAAATTCTATATGAGACCTATTTCAAAGCATACATTTAAAAATTCTTTAACTTCTCAGTAATTGGAAAATGATAAAGCTGTGTCACTGAGGTATCAAATTTCTCATTGCAGTGTGAGATTAAGATATGAAAACAAAATGACAGTGTTGTTGCACCAGAGAAATTTAATTACTTGCCAAAAATTCTGTGGTTAAAGTTTCCAAAAGTAGTTCCTGTTACCCACACATCTTTGAACTATGCAGAGAGTGATGTGTGAATATTTTGGGGACAATTACATTTTGCTTGATATTTTGTAAGGGCAAGTCATTCTCATTTTGGACACTGTTGCCATTTCATCCTGACAGCTAGGAGGACCTTCATCCATTGGAGGGGTAAACTTTGTGAGGTACAGAACAAAAAACCATCATAAGCCAAATGGGAAGTTGAACTTTGGTAGGGATGATGCTTAGATAAGAGCCTTTATATTTTGCTGTGCATGTGTTTTTTTTTTTTTTTTTTTTTTAATATTCTGACTGTCAACATAAATTTTTTAAAACACCTGAAAGATACTTTTGCTTGTGGATGGAGAAGTAGCTTGTACAATAACTACCCTTATCAATTAATGGAATTAGCACTTATCTATTTATCAGAAAAACAAAACAAACTTTACAAAATCTAGAAATATATGCTGGGTAATACATTTACATATGAAAACAATAATTGAGTTGATAACTATGTAGAGCCTTATTTCTGTCATTATAGATACATATATGTATATGTGTATATTAGCAATTTATTATTTGGCTACCTACAACCTTATTTCCATTATAAATATATACTTACATATTGTAGAGATATAACACAAATATAAATATATTTATATATTTCCTATATAGCCAAATATTCATCAGTTTAATTACTGATATGGTATGCAAATATATTGGACAACATTTACATTTTGTATTTGTTAAACTTAATTTTATGTATATATACATATAGATAAGTAAATTCTCTTTAAATAATAGCTATCAGTAACTCAAGCTATTCTATATCAGAATTAAATATGAGCAAATATGTTTATGAATTTAATTTTAATGGATTTTATTTTTCCCTCATTTTAGACATTAGAGTTTGTTTATTTTAATCTAATTATATATATTCAGTTCTTACATAGTCGTGGTGGTAAATAGAACAATTTCAAGAATTAAGTAAATATAAGCTAATTCTTAGAAATTTGTGAGAATGAAAAATATCACATTTTTGCAGAAAATCTGATGTTCTTTACAGAAATGGAAATTAGTTTGCAATCTGTGAATGCCAACCATGATAATGAAGAGCCTTTAGTCTTTGAGGTAGAAGAAATGAAATCTCAAATCGTATATGTTATAAAAATAATTCAGTTGATAAAATAACAGTCAACGTGCATATAGCCTTGTTGGCATGTATATAAAATCAGGTGCACGATCTTGTAGAACACAAAGCATCTGTGTGTTCATCTCCTACAAACCACCTACTGGGAGCTTTCAAAAATTAACTCCAATCTTCATAAGAACCTTCAAGGTGGGTGATATTATTGCTTCAGTTTTCATAGAAAGAAACTGAAGATCTACTGAGAAGGAATCCACCTAAGTGAGGTAGAGTGAAAGTTACACCCCAGGCACAACTGATCCAAAGCCTAATCTCTTTTCTGGTGGCCACTCAGCCTCCTGAGTTTTTATTTGAAATCATCTGAGCCATAATCTGGGACTGCAAGCCAGGTTCTCCTTAGATTTTCCTTAAAGTCTCTGTTTCTGTTTTTCAAATTTCATTAAATGAGCAAACACAAAAGTTGGAGTGATAATTTATCTAGTTTTTCTAAGTTTGACTTCATAATAAGAGACATCAAAGAACTTGAATCTTGATTTAAGAACTTTATTAATCCTTTTTTTGTGGTTTTTGAGAAATGCAGAGATAAAGATAGAGAGGGATGGAGTTACAGAGACAGGAGACCAACCAAGATACTGATACAAAGGGAGACAGGTAGAGATCAGAATAAGTTTGATTTATTTTTCTCTTATATTTGCTATGTTCCAGGGGAATTTTTGTCCATTGCTACAAAGCTCCTCACATATTACTCTTTTTTGGCCACCAGCTTATTGCAAAAATGTTCAACAAATTGCCTGAAAAAGGGTAATAAACTTTATTATTAAAGTTTTCATAGGTAAATGAAAATAATAGTCTTGATAATTTTTCTTATAACAAATATTAAGACAAACAGTGTACAAGCTTTATTGTTTCTTTAATGTGCACAAAGAAATGTGCTAATTTGGGTAAGTAGTATGTACTTTTAATTTTGAAATAGTCAGCAATCAAGGGGGATAGAGAGCCTGAGAAATAGGAGTTACCTGGTCTGCAAGTTTTTTGGGATATGGTGTGGCTAGAGCATGTATCCATATGCATGTATTTCTTCTTACACAGACCTCTTAGTAACTAATATGGAGACTCGTTCTAACAACTCAAGATAGAGCATTCAATTCCCTTTTTATTAATGTTGCCAACCTCCCAAAATTTGTTAGAGGCCTCTCTTCCAGAACTTAAATAATGATTGCAAAACTCAGAAATGCCCAGGAAAGTTGGAGAGTGTTATTTGTTTTATAATGGGCAGAATTCTCTTAAGTTTATTCAGACCACATGTTAAAGTCTATAGCATATTTCAAAAATTCCTAATGTATTTTCTATTATATCTGAAAAAAATTTTTTCAACTGTTTTAACTTTATTTGTTATATAATAGGTTAAGAAAAGGCCTGTCAATTATTTCTCTGTAGGGATAACATAGTAAATATTGTAGACTTTACATGACATATGCTGTTTGTTAAAATAATGGATTCTGCTTTGTAGCATGAGAACAGCTATAAACGATAAATAAAGAAATGGGAATGACTGCATTTCTGTAAAACTTTATATAAAACACAGGCAATGAACTGAACTTGGCCTGCAGACTATATTTCATTGACTCCTGATCTAGAATATAAGGTTTTTGTTTGTTTTTGTTTTTTTTTAAAGATTATAGTTCCTCAGAAATGTCTCATCAAGGCCTGGAAATGGCTATTTTGTCCCCTTTTCCCTCTATTTTCTTTAGCTTTTTAATCCACAGATACTTAGTTTCTTTAGAAGCTAATTCTAATATCTGGATAATCTGGGAATCTGCTTTTTTCTTTTTTCATTTTCAGTGTTCATAATATTTTCTGTCCTCTTTGCATGTCTAGTAATTTTTTATTGAATGTCAGACTTTGTATAAAACAAATGCAGACCATATTAATGGCCACCAGAAAACATCCCCTTTTCTTGGTTGTTCAGATACTTTGAGGGATTAATATTTCAGTTCATTCAGGGACTATTTTGAAGTTTTAGGAAGACTGCGTGTTAATAAGCTATAGTTACTATTACAAAATATCAGAATTGATAAACTTAAAAAGAGGGAAAGATTATTTTGGCTTATAGTTTCAGTTCATGTTTGCTTAGACCACTGTTTTAGGGTCTGTTGTAAGGCAATATATCATTGTAAGACAGCATGGAGGAGGAATCTGCTTACTTCACTGTGATTGAGAAATGAAAAAGAGAGATAAAGGTGCTGGGGTCCCATTATCACCTTCCAGGTCGCATCTCCAATGACCTAACATCCTGCCACAATGCCTCATCTCTTAAAGGTTCCACCAGTTCCTGAAAACACTGTGAAATCCAGACAAATTATTTCATACATGGGCCTATGGAGGACACTTACCCAAACCATAGCTAACAACATCTGCTTTCCTATTAGAAATTCTTTCCTAATGGAAAGGATGGAAAGCCGAGGGCACCCAACCTGTTAGCCTTGATGAACTGGAAAACTCATCTCTATCCTTTACAAGTTCCTAGATCAGTGATCCAGCTTTCTGCCAAAGCAAACTCAAATCCACCATATATATGTCTTTAGGGAAAGACCAGCTGGGGCTTAAAGTTGCACTCTTCCCCTGAGTAGGCATTTGCTTTCAAAGAACTAGCAAAGATTGAGAAAATTAAACTTATTCATTTTAAAAGTATTCATCCTAACTTTGCAGCTTCCTACACAAGTTAAGAACTCATCAGAATTAGAGTGTCTCAAATTTTAGAGCCTCTCAGATTTCCAAGATATTTTTTCCAGCTTGAGGAAACCAATAATTTAGGTTTCTCTTGCTATGCCAAAAGTTCTCTGACTGGGCCACACTTGCCCTCAGTTTTTGTCCAGCTTTAACAAACCTTCCCAGGAGGAGGAAAGAAAAGTGTTATTTTTTTCTTAATTTACATGTTTATTAAAAATATGGACTAATGGTCCTGTGATTGTTATTGTGGTTGGATCCAGAATTCATAAAACATAATTATAAGGGACGCTTCACTTTTTTGCTCTGGATACAAGTAAAATGTAAATAGATATGATTGATGAGACAGTGCCATTTTAGACATGAAATTTTTGATTTACATAAGAAAAGATCTCTACTTTCTGTAAACTTAATTCATATTGTTCTCACTGCATCAGTACCTCTCTGATGCCCTTAAAAGGGTGATTTTTGTAACATGTATGGGTTTTTCTAGTTGTGGAGGCAAAAACATTGGTTTTACATTAATTAGATATCCTACTAAACAAGTAAATGTCAATCATATTACAAACATGAAAAAAAACTTTAGTCATATAATTGTATTTTAAGAATTTTAAGAAAGTCTATTATATAGATGTATAAATGAAATAACTCAAATAGCTATATGGATTTTTTTTTCTTTTTTCTACCTCAGAATGCATTTCTGATTAAATTGAGAAAATCCCAAGATATATTTAAGCTATTCACAGAGTACGGAACTACTGTGACTTAGAGAAGGAATGTAGAGTCAGTTATAGGCATTGAAATTTACTGAATTGGAACTTATTCATAGGATGATTTGATATAATATACTTATGCAGAGAATTTTATTTAGGCTAATACCAAAGAAAAAATATTACAAAGGAAAGTGTATTGTTATTCCATCATTTTTTATCCTTCTATTCATCTACTCATTTATTCATTCTACAAATGTTCACTGAATTTAACTGGATCAAGCAGAGTACAAGAACCTGGAGTTACGACTTGAATTCAACTCTCAACAAACACAAAATAAATTTGGTAGGGCAAGAGATAAAATAATCACAAATTGTGATGTATTGGAAGATTCACAGGGTACCAAAATAGAGAAAAAATTGTTAGGAACTTTAGATTAAAAAATAGTGGGACCGGTACAAGAAAATGATATTTAAAACTGACCTAAAACATGAGATGAACTAGACAAGTAAAGAGTGGAGAGGACAAGTTTATCAGAGGATGAGAACACAAACATGTAGAAGAAATAACATTTGGAGAGACTTTGAGGTCTTTAAGGAAGTGAAAGTAGATCACTGGGCAGAGGTGGTAAGCAAGAAGAGAATGTCATGAGATGAAGCTAGAGAACTAAGTATGGAAAACACCATGCTGTGCCTTACGGCCCTTACTAGGAGTTGGGATTTTTTTAAGTGCAATGGGAAGCTATTGAGAGCACAGAAGCCATGTGATACAATCTAATTAAAGAGCATCCTAGAGCTGTTCTGTGGAGAATAAGCTGTAGGGCAGGAACGGAAGCCATGAAACCTGCTGCAGTAATCTGTGAGGGGTAGTGGTTAACTTTATTAAAGTTTAGTGATCACTTTTGGAGTACTGTGATACCATTTTCTGAAATGAAGAAGGCAGGACCATAAGGAATAATTTGGTACAGGTGAAGTTGAGGGTTGAAGAAGGTTTTTATGAAGTATGGAGAATGTAATTGAATATGAGAGTCAGAAGCTTAGATTCCAACCCAGGACCACAAACAATTTTGTAAGTCATCAATATAAAGAAGAGAAGATGAGGAAGTGATGGAAGACTGCATAGCTGTTTCTTTCTAGGTTTTGATGATGAATGAAAGCTGAAGAATAGATATTAATTAAAAGCAGATGCAAGGCCCCAAAAGGTTTTTGTGTTTATTTGTGGGGTTTTTTTTTTTTTTTTGGTTGTGTTTAATGGGAAATATTAGAACAATCTTTCGTGTTAAAAGAAATGATACAGTAGAAAGAGAAATAGTAAAACTTTTGAAGAGAAACAAGAAAATGAAAGGAGGAAAAAAGAGCCATGATCTATTACAGAAATGGAAAAAACAAAGTCTTTGATAAGAGAAGAGATACTTGCTACATTATAACCAGAGGAAAAAAGATGGGGAAGATGAATACAGTAGGAACAGCTTAGCAAGATTTGTTTGGGAAAGATTATGAGTTCTTCATCTGGCAGACCCCTTTTCTCCATTAAGTATGAGGCAGGATCATTAGGTAAGAGTGAGGATTTAGAGGAGACAGGTGTCTTTTCAGAAAGGATGAAAAGATATGAAATAGTAATTTAAAGGAGGTTGAAAATAAGCCTATTAGAGAAATACAATAGGATTATCAAGTTGCATTGGGTACAATCTGAGATTTGAAGTAAAGAATTCAGAGTGAAGCTAGTCAGTCTAGTTGTAATTTTTTTCTAGCAAAGTTGAACTACTTGGGTAGGGGGCAAAGAAGTTATTCTTCCTATTCAGAAAAATTTTTAAAAATATTTTTGAGAACCAAAAGTATCAGTAGCAACTGAAAACTTGTAAGAAGATAGAATCTCAGTCCCTGTCCAGATCTACTTGATCAAAATCTACATTTTTTTAATTTTGTTTATTTTATTGTAAACAAATGGGATACATGTTGTTTCTCTGTTTGTACATGGCGTAAAGGAATACCATTTGTGTAATCATAAATTTACATAGAGTAATTTTGAATATAACCTTTTGTGATTCACTTGCAGATTAAATTCTGAGAAGCACTGCAGTGGGTTTTATCTAGGGTTGCACTTTTGGTTGATGAATGCATTGGAGTTAAAGAGGGCAAAGAAGTAAAATGACTAAAAATAAAATGTGGTCAGCTCCATACCATAATGAGACATACCATAATCATAGAAGATATTTGATCTTCCTCTCTTGGGGGAATTGTACTTTTTCACCCCCTTGAATTTAGGTGTACCCATGTGGCTGGTTTTGGTCATTTGGTTGTGCATGCAGGTGATCTCTGTCATGTCTAATCTGAGGATGTCATTACCAGTGCATGATCATTTATCCTTCATCACCTCAAGTCCCTGAATGACTCTGATAGAGAGAGGCTTCCAGATGATGGGTTCCACATGTAACATGAGAAATAAACCTCTCCTGTTTCAGGTGTTAAGATTTTGGAGTTGTCATCATAGCATAACTTCTATTTAGATTCTTGTTGTTTAATGCTCTATTCCTAGAATCAAAGAAAAAAAAAAAAAAAGAAAAACTCAAGTAATGGAAATAGAATGAGAAAGAGAAATATCGAGTCAGTTAATGCTCTGCCTACCTTTGGGGAGATTCCTGAAGTTTTGGGTTTCAGTCTGGGATGACTATACTGCTTTGAGCTCTTGGAGCATGTTCCAGTTCTATACCATGGATGGAAATATTTATGAGAAATCTGGTTTTGTTAAGTGTTCAGAAAAGCAATCTTACCTACATATGTGCTTTGCTCAAGAATTGTAATTTTGTCAAATTTTAGCCAAAAAACTACTAAATTAAATCTATTCCTAGATTTCACTGGTTACATGAATTTACTGTTTCTCGTTTTTATTTTGGAAATTTCCGGTTTCACAGGGAAACATGTATAGTGTATGCCTACTCAGTTTTCTTCATGACTAATTATTGTCATAACAATCCTAATAATCCTCATATTCATGTCATCCTTTCTCTCACTTTAGAGGTTGCTGGAAGATGAAAGTGGGATATGCAACGCCTCTTAGGACAAATCCTATTCAAACCATTAACCCAGACTGTAACTGACACATAAATGATTTATGCAGGACAATATAGGGCTAAATCAGCCTTATCATATTATCTATAGACAAGAATCGCCTTTTCAAATGTAACTCCTAGCTCTAGAGTAACTCTAAGATGAAACACGTTCTTTATGTCAAATTCAGGGAAAATTGTAAAATGCTCATACTAGATCTCAGGGTGTATCTTATTCCCTATACAGAATAATCTGTCTTTCTTGGAGACTCAAGTTAGATATGTGAGTAACTTAATGTCATTTTCAAGTGAATGACTTTAGTCTCAGAAAATGACAGAATTATGAACTGAATCAAAAGATATATTTAGATTATTGCTTTCTGAAAAGAAGCTCCATGTATAATTATCTGTTAATTGAAGCCACTCAGAACTGTGAGAACCTTTAATATACCTTACAGATGGACTGTAGGAGTTGCTGCTGAAAATAATATATAAATATATGATGTTTAAAATGTTTCATTTGCACAAAGCAACTATGATAAAACTTTTTTTAGGATTTACACAATGGAGGCAACTATAGCTGGCAGTGGGAGGCATAAAATGAAAGAATAAGGTTATTTCAGAAACACACCTACTCTTTAAGCTGTGACCCTCACCACTTATCTCTATATAAAGAGCAAGGAGGCTTAATCCAGAACTATAAAAAGCATGTATTTTAGATTTCATTTTTTCCCTTTCACTATTGATCTTGTCAACAGCATTAAATGTGAATGACACAAAAACTTTTAAATTGTCCTTTGGAGCAAAAATACTCAGAGAGTATTTGAATGTGAGCAGGAATAATCACTGAGAATTATAATTTTTAAGGAAATACTAAAATTATAAAAGCCTTTCCATTCTAATTAGGAAATTTTTAAATTCCTAAAATTAAGAGAGAAATTTTAAATATCACTCAATGGAAATTGAATTCTTTATATATCCTTAGTGACTTTTCTTCCTCTTAAATAAAACTGCCTACAAAGGTTTTTATATTTTTAAAGCAGATATTGGTAAATAGCTTTGGGAATGTTACATATTATATTCCAAAATAATGACTGCTACTCAAACGCTTGATAATACCTTATAATCTAATGTTATTCAAGTCACTTTTTCTTATATATTTTTTCTTCTAGAGAAAATGTTTAATATCTCTTAAAATGTGTAATTTACGATTTTTAAATATTTAAGCACTTTAATAATTTCTGACAAAGAATTTTATTAAACCTGAGTTAACCATGTGATGGCTAGGCAGATGGGCTCTGGAATCAGATTCCCTCAGTTCAAATCTTGATACAATCACTGTTTGTCTCTACAAGTCCTGGGGCATGGAGCTAACCTAAGTAAGTCTCTTCATCCGTAGATTTGGATAATTGTAGCACACGTAAGGACCATGTCGAAATCCAAATCATATATCTCATATAAAATACATGATCCTGTGCTTGACATATAATAGGACTCAGTAAATGTGTATCATTAGTATTATTATTTTCGAAGGTAGAAATTACATAACTATAAATGTTGATGTTTACAATTTTCAAAATGCCTATTGATACTAATTGGATATCTTTTAAAAGTCACCTCCATCATGTAAAACTTCTCTAGTCATTGCATATTTCTTTAATTTGGATGATCATAAATTGTTGCTTTTTTCCTGTCCACAGTTGAGTATTGTAGTTGAAGAAAGAAAATGAAAATCTTTCCTCAGCTTCGGTTCATTTGGAAAACCCTTATAACATGTATGTGTGTGTGTGTGGTAGACAATGTGCTGGAGATTGCAGAAAACCAAAGATGAGTATGAAAATATAAGCCCTTTAGGATTTTATGGTTTAGTAAAATGAATAAGAATACAAGCAATATAATAATATAAGATAGAGCAAGGTTACTTCTATAAGGTTTGAAAATAGAGTGGCTATCATACCCACTGTTATATGAATAGAATTTATGAAGGAGAAGGAAAGATAATAATTGTGTAAGAAGATTTGGGGACAACATTTAAAATTATAGAAGAGCAAAGACAAGATCCATGGGGTTTCTTTGGGAAGTTGTGAATAATTTGGACTGCTAGGTATTGAAGTGCTTTTGGCAATAGTGGAACAGTAGAGTGGACCAGGATGACCTTCACTGATCATACTGAATTCTGCCTAAATACAGCAAGCACATTTTCAAGTGCTAAATTATAGCAGAGCTCAAAATAAAGAGTGAAGTCTACAGGTACTAGAATTGAAGAGGAAAAATATAAAAGCTATAGGGAAAAGCTGTGGGAGTTCCAGGTCATATGTGAGCCTTAGGTGCTAGCTACTGAGATTCAAAAGCCCTCATAGGGACACCCCAAAGGTCCCCTTCCAAACAAGCACTGAGGCTCTGCAATGACCTGGCACTCCTCATTCCTCTGACTTCAAGAATTGGAAAAATTCTATGCACTCTTAGGCCCAGTGGACATTTGTAATTCATACAAGGATTTGGAGGAAGAAGAAGCAGCAAATCCTTATGAGTTTCAGAAACTGAAAGTCCTAGATGGAACCATAAATGGAAGAAATGAACATGAATATTAGCATAAGCTGAATTGGAATCATTGAGCTGCCTGAAGGCTTTACTACCAGAGAAACACCTGACACTAATAGAACTATTCACAAACCAGGGCTTGGAGTCTCCTGAAGGATAAGGACATACCACTGAATATGTTTACAGTAATTACAAATATGGTTAGGCAAAATACCACAAGGAAGAGCCCACAAATGCCAGAATCAGAAGTAGAAATGTAAAAGGAAGAAATGATACACAATATGAAAAAACTGTATTTGTCTACAATAATTAATAAAGAACAGAAAGCAAAGTTAAGTAATGGAAGAATGTAAAAAATATTAAGCAGAACTTCCGTAAGTGTAAAACATAATCATCAAAAATTAAAGAATAGACTAAATAGCCAATTAAATCCAGTTGAATAAAGAATTAGTGGTCTGGAGTTAAATATTGAAGACATGGACCATTATCCATCTCCTGTACATAGGGAAAGGATGGAGCTGAGAAAGATTACACAACCAATATTTAGAGGAATTGGAAAATGAATACAGGAGAAGAGGAAACAAGTTATTTACCTAGGGAAGAGGTAGATGATATTTCCATTTGTCCTGTTTATTAAGTGGTAGAAGCATAATTTAAACTCAGGTTGTATAATTCCAGCAGCTCTTTAAGCTTAACACACAGCAAGATTTCCAGAAAGAATAATTTGTAGGTAATTGGAAAGTTTAATTGTAACTTACAAAGTTGTATGTTTCAAACCAGAGTTCATACCCCTGATTTGGGTTTTGAAGAGAACTACTGAGAAGACAGTAGATGAAGTAACAATATGAAAAGTTGGTATTAAAGAAGATATATAAAATCGGACCTGTTTTTGAGAGAGAGAAATGAAGAAGGGATTAGGTAGGATTAAGAAAATCCTGGGGGATAACTACAGAATTAAAACATACAGACAAAAATAAAGGAGGAGAGGGGCTGGGGAGATAGCTCAGTTGGTAGAGTGCTTGCCTCCCAAGCACACGGCCCTGGGTTCAATCCCTAGCACCGCAAAAAATAATAATAATAAATAATAATAAAGGAGGAGAGATAGCAGATAGAAGGTGGGTTGAAATAGAGAAATGGTAAGATGAGCAAACCTATCTGTACCCAACTTTTTCATAATCCAGGAAAGAAAAAAAAATATCTACCAGATAAACTTAGATTTGTCATTCTAGAAAAAGGAAATAAAAGCATAGGCAGGAGGTAAGAACCTTTCACAGTATGCTTGCACTGTGAAAGAAAGATTGATAACTGGATATTGTCTTTCGACTAAATAAGTTCTAGCTGGAAATGTGTCTTATCCAAACATTCTTTATACCCTGGATGAATGTTATAAATAGGTTAGTGTGTAAATATACTACAAGGAATTTGTCCTGAGTACTTTTCACTAACAATGCCAGAAAGATGCTAATTAGTGCCAATTGTGAGAACTGGTATTGGAATCTGAGCACCTGTTTGCTAAGAACTGGATTGAGAACAACTTACACTACATAAGCCTCCTAAGCAGCTGTCAGTCGGCAGTGATGTTGGTTTATGACCGATTTGGGCTGAATTTGATGCTGCCCCAATGAGAAATTGGCTTCCTATCTCTGATGAGTCGAGCTATTCAGTGCCTTCTCTAACTATTTTTACTGCAAACAGAAAACATGTCTCAGTATATTGTTCCTCAATCTTCAAATCAATATTGTGATGCTTTTGGATGAGGGGAGCATACATTAGATTCACAAAAGTTAGATCCCTCACAGACATGTGTGTGGGTTGACAAAATAATAAAGGCTGATTTGAGGCAGTCAGGCATTATTTACCTTGGCAGCCATTGCTGTGTTATGTTCCTAATGGGGAACAGTTTAATTCCTCTGCTGCTCTGAGTATCACAACTGTGATTTACACCACCAGCACAAAACTGAAGACTGAATTTATGACACTTTGTAAGTTAGACCCTGTTAACTTCTCTTCTGAACTTCCTTCTGAACCACAGACTATCTACTGAACCACATACTTTTCAGCAGGCTGCATTCTCTTACAGTCAGGTGGTTTATATATCTCCTGATATTCTATTCTCTTTTAGTCAGGTGATTTATGTATCTCCTGTTATTGATACCAGTGTTTGCTAGGTACTGTGTCCAGGAATGAGGTAGGACAACTTCCAATTGCACGTAACAATCTATGATCTAACAATGTAAGCACAGAAGACAGTTGACTCATTTATTCCTTCAATTCATTCATCGAGCATATTGAGGAAGTCCTCTCAATGCTGGAAATGTAATAAATAAAATGGACAAAATATAGCAGGTCAGGTTGAGCACAACAAATTAGGATAAGGTGATTGAGAGTGACAAGGATATCCTTTAAGATAGTTACTCAAATAACATTTGTTTGAGAAAGTGACAAAAAGGATGTGAATCTCCATGAATGTCTACTCCAGATAAAAAAGAAAAGCAAATGCAAAGGTCCTGCGACAGGCATGTACTTTTTACCATGGAGAAAATGTAACAGAACCAGAATGACTAGAGCACAGGGGATAGGTCAAAAATGCTAGAAGTCTCCAGGAACTAGATCATATAAGGCACTCCTACCATGGTGAGGCCAAAAGATTTCCTGTGTGCAGCAGCTCCTGCTAATTATCTCAGGCTGTATAGTTTCATTTGAATGAAGAAAATAAGCCTTAAAACATTTTATTACATTGTTGTGTTTTTCAAATCCTGCCAGAGACATGGTAAGCTGAATCTCCAGGGCTTTCAATTACATAAATAATAAGCTGTCATGTTGAAATACAAACCCAGGAACCCTTGGCTCTAAAGCTCATTCCATTCCACTACAAAAGTACAGTTAGCACATAACAACTAAATTCACCCTAACTACATTTTACTGTGTTCTATGATAAGACTGTGAATAACACAGTGAAACCTGCCTCACAGTGCAGGAAAACTATAGAAACTGAAAGATATATTGCTAAATGATTATTATTCATTGTGATAAGGGTCATACATGTACAAGGTAAGAGATATCAGAGAAGCAATTTATTAACTTTGTTAAGATAGTGACAAAAGCAAGACTATCTTTGAATGGTCTTTAAACAGGAGATAATGAAAGGGAGGAAGATAGAGCATCTAGTGCAAAAAAACATGAGGCCATGCAGTACATGACCTAAACCGGAAAGTGAAAATAGTTATCAATAGTTCAGCATAGGTGAAGCTGGAGTTCAGGCTAGTGGTACATGTCATTGTAGGACACCTGATGGCTTCTACTCTGATGGCCAGTGTCCTGATTGATGAATGCTGTTTCTGTATCATGATTAAATATGTTACTAATGTCATTCCACAGCTATTGGTCTTGAGTCTGGAGAGAGGGTCTCGATCACTAATACCATGCCATTCATGGGAGCCTTAGCTTGTGATTGCTGTCTGCCACTGAAAGAGGATAGAAAGAAGTTAAAGAAGAAAATGGGAAAAAAATAAACCATCTCAATTCATTCTGGTTTTTAGCATAACACAACAAATATAAAATGTGTCTGAAGATTTTTATTTATTTTTTGTCCTGGGGATTAAACCCAGAGGCAGTTAACCACTGAGCCATATCCATAGCCAGTTTTATATTTTATTTTGAGACAGGATCTTGCTAAGTTGCTTAGGGCTTCACTAAGTTGCTGAGGCTGGCTTGGAACTTGCAAACTTCCTGCCTCAGCCTCCTGTGCTTCTGGGATTACAAATGTGTGCCACTGTGCCTGACTATGATGATTTTCAGTTTACTGAAATATTATTAGGGAATTTTCAAGGTAAATAAAAGTAAAATCCTGAAAGTATCAAGATAATACTTTTAAAAATGTAACTCTTAGAAAATTTCTACCTTTATAATTAGTGCAGATTGATTACCATAACTTGTTGGTGTGTCTTTTAATGAGAAATTGAAACACAGTTATGATGACAACTATTACACTTTAACCTTTCTATTTCAGTATTTCGCTGATGTGTTCATTCTTGCTTATTTCATGATTTTTAAGCTAATTTCATAAAAAATTTAGCCATGTGAACATAAAGGTCAACCTTTATTTAAGAAGTAAAGCAGATCCTTGTTATTTCTGTAACCTCTCTTACCTTTCCATTCTTCTATCTGCCAAGATTCTTTTCTTCTCTTGAGCTGTAAGATAAGCAAACATGAGAATCAACAGCCATTTTTCTGGCCATCAAACTAATTTAAGCTTTGCATCTAAATGATTTCTTCTACTGCTGAGAACCCATCTGAGAGTTTTTCATTTTTTCCCCTGTTGTTTCTTATTTTAAAAATAAAACTAAAGCAATCTAACTTTCAATCATGTCATAATAAACCTCTAAAATTTAGAGACATTTTCTTAAGCTAAAATTGTTGCAACAACTCTTTGATACTAAGTAAAGATGTATTTAAGGCAAAAATGATTAAAATTGATCATGAAAATTGATAATTTTGAAGCATTTATAATCCTCATCTCTGACCACACCTTCCTGAACAATCTCTCATGTGTATCTCATGCAAATATATAGTTTAACTTTCTTCTCTAATTAAAAACCTGAATTTATACATATTTTCCCTAATGATATTAAATTGCATTTTCTACCTAGAAATGGCAAGTCCATTGGGTTTGACTAGAGGTATATACTCGTTGTTTTTGTATGCTGGATGTTTATCAGAATGTGGCATACACACAATTTAAAGTTTTTGTATCTTCTCAAGTATTGCAAAGCTATTTTAAACTTTGTCAGTAAATTTTTAATATAGCTTTTGATGAAGATTTGTAGAGAAATGGTAATGAAGGTTCTGATGTTGATTGTGTTCTTTTGACTATCACAGATTAAAGAGCACCTGGCTAAGGGGCAGAGAACGCTGGCAGGTGATGGAATGTCCCAGGTGACGAAAACACTGTTGGATTTAACTCAGAGGAAAAATTTCTATGCAGGAGATCTTCTGATGTCTGTGGAAATCCTCAGAAATGTTACAGACACATTTAAAAGGGCAAGTTACATCCCTGCATCTGATGGTGTCCAGGTAAGAGAGACAATGCCATGAGGGATAGGACTAGATAAGATGAGATCAATTTTTAGCACCCAGAAGCCAGTGCAGCCACCTAGGAGGGAGCCTGGACCAGAGGGAGAGAATGTTCACCCCTGCAGGGGAAACATCCAGGCTGTGCTTAGTGTGAACTCTGGCAATGACCTCAATTCCTTTCCACATTCTGTACCTCAGTGTCCTCAACCATAAAATGCTCATATTACACCTCAAGGAGATACTGAATGAGAATGTGTGTGAAGTGCTTTGAGCCCTCAAATAAAAGGCATTACAGCAAATTCAAGGTAGTATCACGGATATTTTATTCCCACATTTAATATCACCATCTTGCCATAGGAGACTATTAAAAGTACATTAAGCATAATGAAAGCACATTAACTATAACATGCAAAGAAGACATAGTTTAAGGTTTGTTTGGGGGTTTGCTATTAGAAGAGGGAGAACCATATTTAATTTTGTGGAACCATTGCCTAAAAATATAAGGCAGATGGAAAATTGTTCTGTATAAGAAAATAAGAAATTCACTAAGTGTTCACAGCATTTTTTTTTCTTGCTATGGAAGACTTTTAGAGCAAAGTCATTTATTTCCACAATAGTGTTTAAGTACTCATTCAATTTTAGTATTGCCTTTGTCATTAAAACAAACCTTATCAAATGGCAAAAACAATAGCATATTTAATGCAACCTCAGTTTGCATTTCAGATTAACTCTTTTTGTGCTGTAGACTAAAATATATTCCTGCCAAGAATGTTGAGTTGATTTCTGCATTTTCAGCATAATATTCTTCCTGTTATCTCTGTTAAAAGTTGATTAAAATAAAGGATTGGCAAAACTCCCAGATCAGGTATTGTTTGCTTCATTTGGGAGTTTTGTTTGTATTTCACTTTGTAAATACATCAGTTTTTTTGTTTGTTCATTTTTGGATTTTTTGTTTGTTTTTTGCTTGCTTGTTTTGGTTTTGGTTTTAAATAACTATTAAGGGAAAGAAAAAAGAAGGATTTTTGGAATCATGGAGTTATTCACAAATAATGTTGCTGCCTTTCTTTGTATACTAAAATTAGATGCACATGCTGCTGAGAGTATCTGCTGTGAGAATTATTGGTGCTGCATTCATAGATTATATCATCAGTGTCTACTTTTTAAATCATAACTGTAAAATTCCATGAGGAAGGGTACTAGGTGGAAGATTGACATCATTTGGTCATTTAAATATGATATTTTTCTTACAAAGGATGAAGCAGTTTTCTAATATTAACAACTTAATAAAGTCATATACAATTTTTCCCTACAGTTCTGAAATAATTTTATTAGCATTGTCATTAAAACCAAACATTTGAAGTCCTTGACATAAAGTACAACTTTTAACTTCAAAAACAAACCAAAAGAAAAAAAAAAAAAAAAAAAAAAAAAGACTCTGAGACACTATGTTCACAATTGAAACATTAGGCAGAATATTGTACTAAGTAATCTCCAACTTTCAAAAGTATAGGGGTTTAAGATTTTATGTAGTAAATTGAAGAAATTAAGATTATCAGGTATGTTAGTAATATATTTTGATTGAGCTACTCATTAGAATACATGACTCAATGAACCATTAGTTTAACCAATTGCTTAATCTTAAACACTAGCTGGTTTGAATTAAATGAAACAATTTGTACTGATTATTCTGTGGTATTTTGTGCTAGTTAGAAACAGATTCCTCCATTTCCATCCTATGCTCTCTTCCGTCCTTTACATATACACAAAGTCCAGAACTCATTGATATCCTCCTAATTCCCTTTAAAGTGGAATTGCATTTTCCTATTCTATTGATTTTACTGGTATCTTTTTAGTCACCTGGAATGCCATCTTTTCTTGTATTCTTTCTTCTCTTAGTTCAACTCTGTCACATATTTTCCAATGCCAGACCACCAAATCCCAACTCTGTCTAAAAACTATTTTTTCCTTTCTCTGAAATCCCAGAGAACTTTTACCTCTTTTATTTTCCACAGTTCAATACAAATGAATGCATATGTTCCTTTCTTTATTTGCTTTATTATAAACTCTGGTTTGTGGACCATCCTCAATATTCCATGTACTTTACATAAACATCAACTTGCCATATGCGAGGTTCTGAACATTTCTGTTTGGTGAGCACCCCAGGCTTGATATGATATGAACTAAACTCATCTTGAATTCCAAGTTCTCTTGCATTTCTTACTTTCCTTTTGGAATTTACAATCCGAACCTAGACTAGTAATGTCATTGTGACTTTTGCCTTTTCTTCTTTTCCTGTTGAGTCTGCCAACACAATGCTTCTTCCATCTATTCTTTCCTCCATCTTCCTACTGCTGTTATCCTAACCAGCCTCTAATGATCTCAGCCTACACTATTTCTGTGGTCTCTTTCCTTTGATACTTTCACATGTTTACCTACATGCCTATTCATGTTGTACACGACATTCCTGTTAGTTGTCCTAGGACAACAAAGAAACATCTAAGAACTCTTCAGTGGAGCCTCAAGGTCCCTGGATGACATCCCATAATCTTTATATTGGCTTCTAGTGCACTGTGCAGTACATAGATTACCTATGTCTCCAGCCTCATACCTAGATTGCTCTTCCTCTTTGTTGATTATACACCTGAGCCAAATTAACCCTTCCTCCTTCCTGAATGTAGTGCACATTTTTGGTTCTGGGTCTTTGCTTCCTTTGTGCTTTCAGACTGGCTTCACTTTCTCAACCTTCTAAAGTCACCTCTTGGTAATCTGGGCCTCTGAATGCCTGTAGCACGCTCTCTTCTGCATCTCCTTATGCCTTAAATTATTAGCACTTGCTGGAAGTTTTTTGAAAAAGGAGAAATTTTCTTGATCCATCTTGGGACCCTAGCCAAGCTCCAGATCCCTACCCCAAATATGGTTTAGAATCAGATCTTGAATAGAGAAGGCATTCAAAAAAAGTTGATTGAATAAATCAACAATAAAACTAACATTAACAAATAATCAAATAGTTATCATTGAACGGTTTTCACCCTTTTGTTTCCCATTGGGAAATGATGAGTAATAATAACAAACTAAGTAAAACCATGTGAAAAGAATACATTCTTTTAAATGTGGTTATATGCAGGGCATTTTATTTAAATGACTAATATGCTGGGTTCAAAAAATTGATTTGGCATGTTGATGAAAGAGACAGAATAGCTGCAATCTACTTTATACACACGTGCACACACACATGTATGTAAATGCATTTATTTTTATTAGAAATCAAATAAATTAAATTATGAAGACCTTGAACAAAATTGAAGGCTTTAAGATGGCTGTGATAATGTTATAACTTAAAAGCATGAAAATTGGCATGATTCCTTTCAATACATGAAGCTCTTCTCTTTATTCAGATGACTTGTAATTATCAATATTATTTCCAAAAGGCAAGATTTGGGGGTCTTTTGTTCTGTTTTGGTTGTTTGGGGTTTTTTGGTATTTGAAGAAAATGTATCCATGGAGAATTTCATTCAGCAGAATTTCTAAATATCACTATGGCATTTGTATTTTTATACCATCTAGGCTTGCTCAATAGCCCAGGAGAGAAAAAATAAAAATAAAAATGCAGAACTATATGTTTACTGTTAAATTTTTAAAGTATATGAATTATTATTGTATTTACCCATGTTAGCTCAATCTGTTTTTTTTTTAATGTTAAGGTTTTCTTTTGTCTTTCTTACTTTTTAAAATTTTTACTTTATCAGGTGTGGCTTGACAACTTCATAAACCAAAATATGTTGTAGCTTTAAAAATCCACAAAATTATGAAGTTAAATGTTCCTGATCATTCACATTACTGAGTAACAACATTATGATCACATGAGCCACTGGAACATCAAGTTCTTAGAATAAGTGCCCCTTTTTATTATTTAGGAAAAATAAGTTGTTGCCATTGACAACTAAGAAAAGAGGAAGAAAAATATAAAACCCATATAATTTTATTCCAGAAAAGTATACATCTTTGCCTTATCAAATGAAGATAATTGGGACTTAAAATCATTATAGTGTAAATTCTCAGAAGTCCAAAATATAATCACCATTAATTTTATAGAAAAATGCAAGGCTTAATCCCTTTTCACTTTGCTAAATCAACAGCAGATTCTATTAAAATGTGCACAATTATTTCAATAAGCAAGAGGACTTAACTACAAAGCAGGGAAGTTTGCCTTCACTCAGTACTCTGCATGCAACCATTTAACTCTTTGGCAGCTGTTACACATTAAGATTATGCCCAGGCCTGAAGCAGTGGCATAGGCCTATAATCCTAGAGACAGGAGGATCATGAGTTTAAAGCCAGCCTCAGCAAAATCCAGGTGCTAAGCAACTCAGTGAGACCCTATCTGTCAATATAATACAAAATAGGGCTGGGGATGTTGCTCAGTGGTTGAGTGCCCCTGAGTTCAAACCCAGTACCAAAAGAAAAAAAAAAAAAAAGATTATGCCCAACATCAAAACATATACATGATACTTATTGTTTTTTTAATGCCAAAAACTTGAATTAAAACAATAAAATAGAAAAGCAGCAAAACAAAACAAAGGAAATAATTTCTGACATTAACAGTACCCTACACTGGCCACATACCAATTCTCCAAGGAAAGAATTTCATATAATCCCTACCAGCTGCACCCTGTCTGATCAGGCACTGGGTCATAAAATAAAGCTCCACATTAAGTCTTTTTTCCTTTTACTGGAAGGTACCCATTTTTGGATATCACTGTGAAACTGTTTCATCCTGATCTGGATAATATCGTCTCTGTCGTCTCCACCATTTCATCTCCATCTAAGATAGAAAGACTGCTGTATGTGTAACACAGTGCTAAGCTGCCTTTCATTTTAAGTCACATTCTAATTTATGAAATGTTAAATTTGAAAAAAAAAAAAAAAAAGCTTATGTGTCTATGAATGGTAAACCATAATTATACTATTTGGAATCTGGTGTCCCAACTTGAAAAGTCTTTTCCCCTTAGGCATATTGTTTTCCTAACCAATGTACTTTGTCATATCTCCCAGAACTCATATGAGTTTTCTAAGTGGCATATCCTTCCCTTTTCCCATTTGACATATATTCTTTCAAGATTCGATTCAAATATAATTTTTTCTCAAAAGTCTTCTCCCCAAACCTAGGCAGAATTGGATTTCTTTTTACTCCTCTGGCCTTTTGAAAAGTTATATATATCTCCACTGTAGCACTCACATACAGCATTGTAATGATTATTTCTAAGTCTGCCCTCAACAGTAAAATTTAAATTTGTGGAGGGATTATGTCACTAGGGCTTCGTCTGACACTTGAAGTATAGCAGACCCTCAAATATTTGTTGAAATAATTATTGAATGAACAAAGGAAATATAATAATGTTTTGGAAAATCATATGCTTTCACAAAAAAAAAATTTTTTTTAAACTGCTCTGAACATCTAATTGGGAAAGACAGGAAAGACTTGATTCTCTATAAACAAGTTTACTAAATATTACTGGATATAAATGTTATTTTTTGAAAGTCTGAGGAGATTGGTAACATATATTAGTCTAGAAAGGAACAGTGTATACATGGCAGGGAAGGGGGAGTAAGCCCATGGAGGATACAATGAAGATGGTCTAGAGGTGAGGGAAGGAAGCACATCTTAGGGTCAGTGGGGCAGGGAAGACAGATCTAAAGGAATGAAAGGTAGGCCCTTGAGACAGTTTGCATTTGGGTGATAAAGAAAATATTATAAAGAACTTAAATATGGAGATATCCACTGAGACCCACAGCATGCTGTGCCCCTCAAACTCATATGAATATAAAAGCCAGCCTCTACTTAAACATTTTTCTGTTCTTCTAGAGCATTTCTGTAGGTCTCACTTAGTACTTGGCAATTTTA
The DNA here is from genome assembly GCF_902686455.1 of Sciurus vulgaris. Lineage (NCBI taxonomy): Eukaryota > Metazoa > Chordata > Mammalia > Rodentia > Sciuridae > Sciurus > Sciurus vulgaris. The sequence goes on along the minus strand of NC_136467.1, from coordinate 92,837,994 downwards.
TTTTATCTTTTTTACTGTGGCCCACTCTAAAACACACAGTTTACATCAATATATGATTGAAAAGAGTTTTACAAAAATAATATTTACTACTTTATGTGTAATACATTCTGGTACTTTCCATTCTTTTCTATTTAGTTAAGAAAAATAGACCTTCTAAAGGTCATTACTCAACATTGGAAGACCCTTGTTTATTTGACATATTTCCTAAGATTGAGAAATTTATTTCCCAGTGATTGAGATTAAATAGGAAGTTCTAATCTCAGTTTTCCAATCTCTTTTTAAAATGCCAATTCTATTAGAAATGAATATTTCAGTGTTGGGTGATCAAGGAATTCAATTAAAAGCAAATATAATGATTTCAGTGAAGTCAAGCATCTTCATCTTAAGACACTTGATGACAGCACATATTGCTGTTACATGGGTCACATGGATCATTCCTGTACTAACCATCAGTAGCTCAGGTCACCTGGTTAGGATCCTGGAGTAATATTTCTTCTGTGATTTCAGTGCCAGATACTTTTACCCTTTGCATATGAAAGGGTGGATTATATATGTGGAAGCAACCATTAACATGATAACATGTTTCAGTCATTTTTTTTTTTTTTTTCTGCTGCTGTGACTTGAAGACCCAACAAGAATAATTTTAGTGGAGGAAAGGTTTATTTGGGGCTCATGGTTTCAGAGGTCTGGGTCCATAGACAACTGGCTCCATTCTTCAGGGCTTAAGGTGAGGCAGAACATCATGATGGAGGAGTGTGCTAGAGGGAAGTGGCTCCCATGATGATCAGAAAATAGAGAGAGACCGTGCTCTCCAGATACAAAATATATACCTCAAAGTTGCATCCCCAGGGACCCCCCTCCTCCAGCCATTCTGTACCTGCCTAAGATTATGAGAATCTTAATCTTAGGTTAAGATTCTCATAACCCGGTCATTTCTCTTCTAAACATTCTTGTATTGTCTCACACGTGAGCTTTTGGGGGACACCTCACATCTAAACTATATGATACTATAATACAATGATAAGCCTCAACTCTGTAGTTCTCCAGTTTTCTTAACTAAGTAAGATCTGATAAGAGTTCTTCTGGTGTGTAATACTAGTTCAACTGTAAAGTTCAAGACACAAGGTGATGCATGAGAGCCTGTGCTCAGAAAGCATTGTGCAAGTAGAAAAGTTGACTGTTTTCTCAAACAGGAGTAGGGTTGATAGGGAAGGTGGTAGGGTATGACAATTGAGTGCTTGCTCTAAATACAGGATTTTGAACTTCAGAATGTGGCTCTGGAGCTTGTTAGCTCTGTGACCCTAGAAAAGTTACATTGTGCTTCAATTTTCATTTCCATAATTTGGGATAAAAGTACCTACCTTACAGGGTTGATGTAAGGGTTCAATTATCTATACGAAATACACAGTATATGGAATATAGTAGAGATCCAGAAATTTAGCTACTGCTATCATCCAACGAGTTGAACTGATGGAGTGAAAACCCAAGTCTCTGGACCACAGGTAGCTACTGCCATTGTAGGTGTATATTTGAAACCTTCCTGCCAAGAAAAGGAGGTCAGATGTTTCTCATGGCACCAGCTAAGAAAGTATAGGCATTACTTATTCTTCACTTGTTAGGGAAAAGTGCAAGGAATGTGTCAAGGGAAAATAGGAACAGAGAAGAAGCAATTAGTCCTTAGGAATGATGCTGCAGGGCCATTTTAGAGTTGGAGAGCAAGTGGATGAGGAGAACAGGTAAATCAATCATGGGGTTCCTGGCTCAGTGAAAACTAAGTTGAGTCCAGGATCACAGCTCTCAGGTGACAAGCACTCCACATTATAAATGGCTGCTGTTTTCAATGCTTAACAGCCTGAGAGGACTCCCTACTGTTTCTCTGTGGTAGAAAGTCTTGTATAACTAGCATCTCCTTCTAAGTAGTATTTAAACTTTAACCTTAATCTAAACATGAAAATAAGACACCCAACACTGAACAACTTACTTAAATGAATGAAATATTAAGCAATGAATTTTGCTTCACAAATCAACATGATTGAATCCTGTCATAAACAAAATTTAGAAGATGGCTGCTGGCAGACAGGAGCTAACAAGCTTCATAAGAAAGCACAAAATTGTGCACAGAGAAAGGAAGTTTTAATAATTTGTATTATATACAGTCAAGCATGGTAGTGCACACTTGTAATCCTAGTGACCAGCCTCAGCAACTTAATGAGAATGTGTCTTGAAATTAAAAAATAAATAAATTTTAAAAATTGAAAGGTAGCTCAGTGGTATAGCACAGCTGAATTCAATTAGAAAAAGAACTTGTATCTATATAATTTGCATATACATATATGGTACAATCGACTAGTAAATGTTATACAATACAAATAAAGAATTTTGACTACATTAAAACAAAATAAAATTTGCGTTGTGTTTTTACACTTTTAGAATCTCCCATTTCCCTCAGAATCAAGGGAATATTGAGATTTGCACAAGAAAAATATACAGATGGGTTTTCATTGTGATTCTGCTTATTATCAAAGGTTTTTCTTTAATAAATTATCACTGAAAAATATATTAGTTTGGTGGGACTGCTGTAACAAAGACACAGGTTTGGTGACATAAATGAAAGAAATTTATCTTACCCTTTTGGAGGCTAGAAATCAAAGATCAAGTGTTCAGCAGATTTGGTTTTTCCTTTTTCTTTGCCTCATTGATGGCAATCCTCGCTTTGAGGTTTTACATGGCTTTTCTTTCCCTCTCTGTGCACATGTATCCCTAGTGTCTCTCTGTTCTATTCTCTTCCTCAGAGGACCCAAGCAGATTAGATTATAGCCCTCCCTCATGCCCTTCTTTTAATTTCCTCTTAATGGCCCTATTTCCAAATAAAGTTAATCTGAGGTACTGCTATTAGGGCTTCAACATAGATTTTTTTTTTTTTTTAATGGGAGTGAGGGTTGGTGGGGGGATATAATTCAGCTCATAACAGGAATCTTGAAGGACTGAGACTTTCTTGTATTAAAAAGGTGTGTGCCTGGCATCTTCTCCCAGGACAGGCCTGCCATGGCTGCCACCATCAGTGTCTCAGATAAACCTGTGATGTGTGCTTGCTTTCCTTATGTGGTGGCCCTCAGGTGTACCAGCCAACCTTGCCCAAACTTGAGGGACTGGTCCTCATCCCATTCCTCTCTTTTGAAGCATCCCCCAGACTAGGCTCAGTAGAACATGCCTGGAATCTGAGGTACGGGGGAGACTGGGACAAGAGGATTACAAGTTCAAGGCCAGCCTGGGCAATTTAGCAAGACTCTGTCTCAAAATAAAATTTAAAAAGAGCTGGAAATGTAGCTCAGTGTTAGAGTGCTTTTCTAGTATGTGCAAGACCCTGGGTTTGGTTCCCAGCAGGGCAAAAAAAAGCATCCTCTGTCTGGATTTGATATTCCTTTGCCACATTAGTTGTGATGTTTTTATAACATTGGTTGCTCTGCCAGACTTCCTTGGAGGGGAATAATCATACAGCATACTTAACCCTGTTAATATTGCTTTTTACCCTTCTTTTTTGAATAAGGATATAAAAACAGCATTGAGCTCATTCATCAAAGGACTGAAAAATTGGATGTTTTCTTCTTTTCCTTAGCCTCATCCAGTCTCTCAGCTGACTCATTCTGCCACCTCTTACTAGAGTTCTTCATGTGAAATTTAGCATGGACTGGTATTATTTTATAAAACGTAGCCCATCCATCTATTCAGAAACTCCATGAGGCAAACTCTCTGACATCATGGCAGAGTAAGATTAGCATGAAACATAGCCAGTGATTCCTGGAGCAGTGTTCTTATGCAGTTTTGAAAACAAGTCGGGGCTTCTGAGAGATTGTGACTAAAAAAGAAGAAAAGGAAAACAAAAAAAAAGGTGTCATTAAAGGTTGTTTTCTTTTCCCCCTAATCTATTGCATCTTGGGAGATATTTGTTTCAACAATCTGCTCTCACATTACTCTGGGCCTAGCAGATTGCAGAAGTCAAGCTAAAACAGTCCTGTTGCTCTTAGGATCCCGGTGACCATAGCCCTCAAGTCTGGTCATCCCACATCCCACTTGCTGTGAATTAATAATCTAGTCCTCCCAATGAGCTCTACCTTTTGTCTGCTGATTTCCCAGTGGCTCAATATCTTGTCTCTGAATCATATTCCCATTGGTCTTGGTCCCTGAAATCCACCAGGTAAGGCATCCTGAATTAAAATCTGCTTTCTTACTGAATCCTTGATAGCTTCTAAGTGCCAATAACTAGTGCATGTACTGCTTGGATTCTGAGTAAAAGGATTAATCCATAGTATTTAAAATCCTTTCTCCAGATCAATTGTAAGTTATTTTGCCTATTTCCTGTTACCAAAAAAAAAAAAAAAAATTCTTAGTTTTAAAAAAGCCAAACACATTGGACAAACTAAACATGCTTTGTACAGTATTGTTGCTTAGACTCGATTTCATTTCTGTATACTTTCTTGAATAGGAGACCTAGAAGCAGAGTCACAGTCAAATCACATATGAGATGTCATCCACACATTAATCTATAATATGGGTGTGCTCATGGTTTTATGTGTTACACATTCAATTGTTGTCCACCAAGTACAAGACTAAAATGTGAAACCTACTGCACTATACTTTAAACTGTGCTTGGATTTGTACCTGTCAGTCTCTGAAATAACCTCACTAGTGGAGCACCTTCTCTCCAAACTTATTTTATTTTGTCACCTGTCACTCCTGCTTCTCTTCTTCCCTCATCTGTCTTGCTTATTACTCTTCCTCTCCAGTTGGTCTCCAAGGACTTTACCCCATTCTACACTGCTTCTGATCATCTCAGTATTTTAATCCTCAAAGCCTCCAGTTTTCAACTAGGATTAATTATTTACAAATTTTTGTCTTTTGAAATGTAGATTGCAGTTAAACCTGTCTGTTAGACCATCTTCTCTCAGCTATATTGAAGAGTCCTCATACTCAACTTGAACAAAACTAAGCTCACTTTCTTTTTCCCAGCAGCCTTTTCATATGTGGAATTCAGCATGTATGACTCCATCATCATCCTAAATGACATAATCTAGGGATCAGAGATTGATGTTGGGGTCTGTACTTTCCCACCTGTGTGGTCTATCATTATGTCATGCTGTTTTCCTAAGCCAAGCTAGCATCATCTCTGGCCTTAGTAATTTTAGACAACTTTCTGACCTTCCTGTTTTTCTTTATCTTACACTTTAATTTCTACTCAGAAACCAAAGCAAGACTTCTATTTTTAACAAATTTTGTCATACAACCACTGTGGAATCAAGTCCTCAATTTGTCTGGCTCCTGTCTTTTTCATCCTCTGTGAATATACTCCTCCTTCTAACCTATCTATTTCCCTTCCAAGACCACTCCACCTATGTTTCTTTCTTTCTGATTATCTTGTCTAGACTGTTTCTTATCCAGGAAATTTGTCCTTCCTCTTCCCAGTATTTTCAGGAATTCTTTCCCTCGGGTTTCCCCATGTCTGTCTCCTTCTCACCATACTGGTCACATCTCCAATATCACCTCAGGAAGGTTTTTTCTGCTGACTATTCAAGCAAAAGTGTTTCTCATTGTGTGTATCTCTGTATTTCTGTCTCTCTGTCTGTCTGTCTCTCTCTCTCCATCTATCTTTCTCTCACACACATAACACAAACAACCTGCCCTGACTTAATTGCTCCATTCCTATAACCTACTACTATTTTTAAATTTGCCTTAGTCTGTTTCTGATATTATAACAAAATACCTGGTAATGGGTAGCCTACAGAAAATAGAACTGTATTTCCTCACAGTTCTAGAGGCTCAGTCCAAGATCAAGGCACCAGAGCAGTCTGAGATCTTGGTGCCTGTACTTTCCTACCTATGCAGGCTATTGTCATGTCATACTGAGACAGGAGAAGACACATTGTTATTGCATCCTCCAGAGGGAGGAATGCTGTGTCCTCAAATGACAGGAGGCAGAAGGACAAGTTGCCAAACACTACCAAAAATATTTTTATAAAAATGGGTCTTAATCCAATTTACCACGGAGAGAAGGCTTAATCCCCATCATATTGGCAACATCTACATTTTGGAGGGGATATATTCAAAGAATTGCAATCACCATCTGAAATCCTGGGCGTGGGCAGGGAGGTACTGAGGATTAAACCCAGGGTGTATGTGCTAAATGCTAGAGTTACATCCCAGTCTTGATACCATCTTTCATAATTTATTGACTTACTGCCTCTCTTCACTCATTAAAGTGTAAGTTTCATGAAGTCAGGAACTCCCACATATCTTTTTCATTCTTGTCATTCCCAGAACTCAGAGAAATACCCAATATAGAGAAGTCATTCAGCAAACATTGTTTGAATAAGCAAATGCACTTCTTCTTCTAGGTATTTTCCATGTCTTTCTTGACCCTACCATTCCCACAAGTACTTCTTTCCTTTAGGCCTTCATAATTACTACCATGAGCTACTGATAAATCACTCTTTGTGATGCTCCTTTCTTTAGTCTTTTTCCTTGCCAAAGCCCCCTCCACTTTGCTATCTGAGTTTATTATTATAGCTCTCCTTATGCATTCTTTTGCTGAACAAAGCAGTATTTATAGTACCAGGTGTATTCTGCAAGGGGTGGGGTTGGTAGTGATGGTAGTGGAGGGTTCCCTGTGTTTGGCAAAGCTGTGTTTATGAATGAAGAGGACCCTTCCTTGGGATAAACACCTACAGCTGCTACTTCTTCATTTATTAGGCCCTGTGACTTCTCAAAAGTATGTATCTGTGTTCAAGAATGACATCGAGACTTACTAATGCTATTTAAAATAGAGTGTTATCCCATATTTACTCAGATAGCCTATTTTCTTGTCTGTAAAAACAAGTCTCATGTTTCATTCCCTGGACATATTGAGGACCCTGGCACATTGGAGGCATTGATAACAGAAGAGGGTGTTGAACTGGAAAGGAGACTGCAAATTAGGTGGAGGAAATTTTTTTTTTAATTACCTCAATGTATAGTCAATTGCCTTGTCTACCATAGGTCTGCAGCCAAGTGATTTTAAATATTTGAATGCTTGCACTTTGCCTTACGCTGTGCCCTGGAGACTCGGGAGTGAACAAGTAGAAATAATCCCAACTATATGGTAGGCTGGTAGAGAAAAAAAGCCCTAAACCAATCAGCCTACAAATCTTGATTACAAATTGAGATATACTTCCAAAGAAGGCTATACAAACTTCAAGGTGAGAGAGAGAAAACATGCAAGCCCATATACTTAGGGAGAGTAGTGATCTGATGAGATCCCACTGAGGAAATTCCACATAGATCTAGACATGAAGGGAAAGAAAGGGTTATCCCAGTTAAGAACAAGAAGCAGAGCAGTCCAAGAAAGGGAACAGCAAGTACATTGGACTATAGGCAGAGATGAAAATAGTTGTAGTGCAGGAAGACCTCTGAAGAGCTGGTGTATAGAGTGTGGGGCAGGATATCATCCGTGAGGTTAGAGAGGTAAAGGAGTTGGACCTTGTAAGGCCTTCACCTCTTCTCTAGATGATCTGTCCTATGCTCTACATCCTTATCCTAATAGCTTGTCCCTGTTCCCTTGTTTAGCTCTTAGGCCATTTGTAGGGTTACCCATATGTTTCTGGTCAGGACCAAAACAGTTCTTTCAAACCCTCATTTCTACCTCATTAATCTTGTCCTTTAGAGCTTATCTTTCATCTTTGTATGCAAACATGTTGCTGCTGGGTTGATGAAGAAAACAGTTCCTGTGAGATTTTAGATATCTGAAATTACTAGCCTAATCTGTAATTTTATTTCCATGAGGAGTTCAGCAAAATCTAAATGCTAAGAGTGCTTTAACATAATTATAGAAAATGGTATATAATCCATAAGAAATCTGCCAAATGGAAGCCAATCAGAAGTAAAACAAAGAAATATTACTGCTTTCCATAGAATACATGTTTTTTGTCTCTTATAGGCAAATCTAGGACCTGCACTTTAAAATTCTCAGAAGGATTTGTCCTTCTCTTTATAGTGTATATTTACTTCAGTGATTTTCATACTTCCTGCAGAGAAAAATACAAAAAGAGTCATGCCTCTTTGACCTTTGTGTCCCACAACCACTTGGCACAGTGCTTCTTAGTAGGTGTCTTATAATCACTACACTGAAAACCCCTTCTAGCACAATGCATTCTTAGGATGGAGAGATTTCTACAGAACAAATTATAGGCCCAGAAGTTAGTCATGAATCAGTTCTGTGCTCTAAATATTGCCAAGAGAGGAAGAGAGATTAAATGGAGATAGAAGAGACTAGCATTGGTTGTGAAAGTCTGTATTAACATTCTAGATATATATTTGCCATAATGTGGCTATAAATACAAATCATGCAATCAGTCATATAAAAAACAGAAAACATAAAAGGAATACAATCATAAAGCCTTTGTACATCAAGCACTTACCAGGTTTCAGGAACTATGTTGAAGAATTACCTCCAAGTTTTACAATAGCTCTTCCAGGTAGCTATTTTTATTCCTTTCATACAGATTAGAGGACTAAGGCTTAGCTGGACAGCATTTACCCAGGACCACACAATTAATAATCAATGAACAAAATTTTAACCCATGTCTTCATAGCTCAATCTCCAAGAAACTGTGACTCTGCTGAAGGCATTCAATTTTTGAAATCAGCCTAAATCATAGGGATTTTTTTTTATCAAAAAAGAAAACACAAAACAGAAAAATAAGATGCATCTGATGCACTTATTTCCATCATGGAAATAAGTGACCTGATCCATAAATCATCAGCATAACAGCACCATTAGCAGGACTCCTTAGGAACAGCAACAAGCACTATCCCTGCTGCTATGGAAGCGGAGTCATACTTTGTTCAGAAATTCGATCAAGTGGCCTGAAATGTTACAAGTGTCCTCTCCAAAATACTGTCTGTCCTGTTCATTCTTCTGTCCTATCTTTTGATCTTTGACAAAAGTCAAAGTGAATTAATATGTAATAACTAATATTAATATACATATTTTTCAGTATTTGGGTGACAAGTCAGAGCAGAGGCAGCTCAAAGGAATGGTGCTGAAAACCTGAAGCATACAGACTTTTCACCTTGTTTCCTTTAATTTAGGAGTTTATTAGTATCTGCTATGGGAAAGGCATTGTATATGTTTAGGATATATGAATGAATCAGAAAGACTTGGTTTTCCCATAAATGCTCCTACATCACCCTCGACATGGAGGCTTGGCTCTCTGTGCTCCTACCTGGCCTGCACTAGGGAACTACTACTGATTGTTCTGAACCAATCAGCAGTGAGACCGCAGGAGAACTGCAATCTCTACTGCCTGCCCACTCTAACTTAATCAAGTCCCATTAATTGGCCTTGGAAAACAATAAAATGTTTCTTGTACTCTATGTTTGGCTAATGTTTATTTTAGCAATTTACATTTTTATGTTTGCCCTTTGATGATTAAAAAAAAAAAACTGAACTCTGAATTTATTATTTTCATCAAGGAATTGGATGTGAGCAGTGACCTTCATGTACAGCAAGAAGTCACTGACCCACTGTTAGTAAAACATGCTTTGTGAACTGTTTTCTTTTCTTTTTCCAGAAATGGAGATGCATTTGCACAAATTGCTTCCCACTGCCTTAGACTCTCTTGTTAGCAGCAGCACGCATTTTGTGTGAAAGGTGGCAGGGGTTAAGATGCAGGTCGAGGTCCTAGGCTTCAGTGTAGCTAACTGGCATGCACGGGGATGAGACCTGCAATGTTTGCCTCATTAGCACCAAGTCCCATGCTGAGTTAACCAGCCATAGGCAATTGGAGAACTCTGAAGGTTAATTCTTTCTGCCCATAGATAGAGTTGCAGCTCAATGGACTAAGGCCTTAAAATGTTAACACTTCAAGAGTGAAATTTTAAGTGAAAAAAAAAGGGCTCTACAAAAAGGTTAAATGAGTTGAAAACCGGTCTAAAACACATTTGCCTTTTTTCAAGTGTTGCATAAAATATTCTGGAACATTTATAGAGGTTATGACTCGAAACATGTTTCAACCATGTGATTGCCAGGAACTATTAAAATAAATAGCTCAAATAGGGCAATTAAATATAGATACTAACAGTTTCAAACCACAAGAGTAGAGGAAATGAAGCTGTTTTGTTTTTCATCTAAAAACACCCAGGTGAATTTATTCAGAATTAGAGCAAATGCTTGTTTTGAAAAGCTAGATAGCGAGGAAGACAGATAAGACTAACAAATCAGTTATTTCTACGCTCAAGGGAGTCTTGTTGTAAGCTAAGGTGTCAGTATGAGGCAATGCTTCTGCTAAATTACCTGCAGACCAGCTAGAAAAGATGGATTCTGAGGACACAACCAAGCAACCACCATCTACGCAGTTAAAGACAAATGTCTTAACTGGACACTTAGGTGTTCTATGACCCTAAGTCACTGCTTTTCTTCAACAGGCACCCTGGGTTCCTTGTCCGGGGTCTCGTGTCTTGATGGCACAGTATAATGCCAGAGGACAAAAATGTTTCACTCTGGTAAAAACAACAACAATTACACAAACAGCCCCTCACAAGTAAAATGAGTACTTAACAGCTGAACAGAACATTGTCAATGTGTCCACAGTAAATGGAGAATGAACATCCAGTAGTGCTTGTCCTTATGGAAAGAGAAAATGAAAATTGAGTGATTCGAAAATTTTTCATATTTACTTAGGTTCAAGGATAATGGCAAGGATTTGGAACTTTAATAGGAACATGTTACATGTCCACTTATTCCTCCGTGTTAGCTCTGTGGCAAAAGTCAGGAGTAAAGGACAATAATTCAGAATTAGCTAAGATTTACCAAGTGTTATTTTCCAGGAGCCAGGAACTTAAGAATTTTCTTTTAGTATTCTTATTAGGTAATTGAAAAAGTATAAGAGCCAGTAATCCAACCTTGGGAGCCTCTTGCCTCAGCTTTACTCATAGTCCATAATCTCATGATAATCCCCCCACATGGGATGCCAGTGCTCATACCCAAGCAAGCACTCAATCACTGATTCCCATCCCCCATCCACTACAATGTTCTTCAAAACAATAATATAAGTAACAAATCATGGTTTGAAATTAGCAGAGTAGTTTGTAATAGCACAAATACAGGCAACTTTCCTTATAGAAAGAATCAATCTCATTTGTATGGAATAATTATACGATGACATTATAGAATGGAATTGAGAGACTAATGAAACAATGAATTGCGAGCAAATGTCTTACCTTTTCTATTTGCTTCTGGAGTGAAGATATGGAGTTACATAGGAATATTAGGATATGGGTCTAAACAGGGGTCCTTAGAGATCTGCTAGAGTGGGTGGAGTCATAAGACAAATTGCATGTAGTGTCACAACAGAAAATCACAAATAGGTGTTATTGAAAAGCATATTCTCTCATGTAATATTAAACCTTTTATCTAATTTAATTTACAGAACTTCTTTCAAATAGTTAGCAACCTTCTAGATGAAGAAAACAAGGAAAAATGGGAAGATGCACAGCAGGTAAGGTTTGGGTTATTTTAGAACTTCAAATAAAGTTGGCTACATAAAATGTAAAACACATTTGAAGAAATTAATGATTTCCTCCTTCAAAACATAAAAAGATAATTTTAAAAGTCATTCTAGAGTGCAAAATAATTATCCATCAAATGATCTTTTTCTGATGTCAGTCTATTGGAGGAATAATGTTTATATATGCAAAAAACATGGAGCATGTCCAGGTGATTTGTAACTTGAAGGTTATGTATTTTAAGGAGCTAATACAAAATAGACTTATTTCCTGTCTAAAGACAAGAAAATGCAAATCTAAAAAGCACATATCTCAAAAGAAATTATAGGGTATCTATTGATAAAATTATTTCCATTTATTTTATTTTTTCATAAAATCTGGATCAAAAAACATATGTGTACTTTTAGTTCAAAGACAAGAATAGTTATAGTGAAAAAAAAAATTGTATTCTGATTTTTTGTTATGCTTTTACCAATGTAACAAATGACCTTATTAGTTTAGCTACTGATTCATAATGCCTTACATTTTCATTTGTGCTGTGCTGACATATGGTCAGTAAGATTTTTTTCTAACATTGTAGAAAAGAGGATTTGGGGTCAAGAAATGGAGTATAATCTTGTTAAAAAAAATACTGTGGATATTTAATTTAACCAGATGTTAAACTTTACATTTTCAACCTGACCCTTTCTAAAACTCCTATGAAAAGGCAATCTTGAAAAAGAGATTGGATATTTCTGAGGTTCAGATGAACCATTTACCCATTTTCCTTTCATAGCCCTATTCCAGGCCTTCAGGAGTAAATCATGCCCTTTGTTCCCACTGTGGTAGGAGCTCTAAAAATAGTGCAGCGTGGTCCTCTTTATTTTCAGTACAAATTCTGTGCTTCTGGTCATGGCAAGGAAAAAAATCCCTCCTCAATAAGATCCTGATCTATCTTTCTCTGCTAGTTTGAATTATGTGCTTGTCCTTGGCCTTCATCTGGAGGACACTCTCATTCACTCACTGTAAGGAAGTGGTGTATTTCCCTGGAATGCAGCTGCAAAGGAGAAGCACATCTTCCCAGAATGCTGGGGATTATTAATTTTGGATATATTTAGAACAAATATAGCATACCCTTTTTAAAATAAGACTGCACTTCATCATATGGTCTTATTTACTGTGAGATAGCAACTTGAACAGATGGAATTGTGGCAGGACTCATCAATGGAAATATCATGAATCCATAATTCATCTATTGTGAATTTGGGGTTATTCTATTCTAATTTTTAATTTTCCCCAGTGGTAATGATCCTTAATGTTGCTTTAAAAATGACAACTTGAAATTTTAAAAAATATCTATTTTGTAGCTTTTAGTAAAAGGTGCTGTCATAATTATAGCCACATGGTAAATGGGTCTCCAAGTTTGTGGCATAAATGGTGGACCTCTTGGAAATAAGGTTGTTTAAATTTTGCTAAAAATAATCCTCATAGTCCCTTTATCTTATTTGAGAGGAATAACTTCAGCAAAAGTGAAATAATAGAGAACTGTGTGCATTTGAAAAACTAGCTGAGCAAAATGGTGAACATTGACATCAGGTTTTTGCCAACAAAATTTACACTTTTAAACAATAAACATAGTTACTTCAGAACTTTTTTATTACCCATCAGCCCCAGATATGGAGGATCAAACTATGTTTACATAAAGCATTCTACTAAAGACAGCATAGTAAAGTAAAAAAACAAAACACACCAAAAAAGGCTGAACTTTATATAGCAGTATTTTATACATCACCATGATCGTTGGATTTGACAAGTCCATTTTAGTCAAGACAGGTCATTTCGGTCATGTATTCAGTTCTGCATTTCACTGTTAACCTAAAAAATTCATGTGTCTCTAGGACAGGAATGGACAAACTACAGTCAGTGAGTTCAATCCAGCCTGGGGCCTACTTTGTGAATAATGTTTTGGCAAAGAGCCACCCCTGTTCATTTACATATTATCTAGGGCTGCTTTGGTGCAACAAGGACAGAGATGAGTTGTTCCAACAGAGAACCCCATGACCTGGAAAGCCTAAAATATTCAGAAATAGTTCGCCAATCCCTTCTCTACAACATTTGACTACTATTGAGGAAATACAATTAAAAGCAACCTGAAAAACCTTTCCACAAAGATGGAAGAGAAAGAAAAGAGTTTTATTCCTGGATAAGCATTAAACCAGACTGTGATATATATATATATATATATATATATATATATATATAGGCAATCAACTAGGACAGAAAGGAACCTCATCCTTTATAGAGCTAAGTAGCCTCAAGAAAAACAATGACTAGTGCTGGAGGGAAGAGGCCTTAGCAATGCCAGTTGTCACACATAGTTCTTTATAAAGTCCCTTAGTAATTGGAGGTGACCATGTTGTTAGCTAATTACCTCTATTCATAGGAAAATTAGTTCCTTATATCCTTATGATGGGGGAAAATTTTGCAACTTGAAGTCAGGCTCAGGTAGCCTCTGAAGTCTGGTTGCCAGCCTTCTCTGAGGCAGGTGTGCTCTCTTCCTTGATGTTTACATTTCAGAAAGAAACATCACTGGATCTTTAAGCTGGTGGGAGCCATTTTAGTTTTTCAAAAAGATTTACATACATTTCAAAGAGACAGAGAAAGAAATTTATAGTTAGTTTCCTAAGGTAAATGCTCTTTAGAAGAAGTGGTCTATTTCCAATCAGAAAAATACACCTCTTGTTATTAGTTTGTATTTATATGTCCTTGATATGTGCTCATACACACATTCACCTACACAAGAATAGGAAAAATATAGTAATAGCAGGAAGTTTTAAAGCCAACAGAAGTTTTATGCACTTACTTGAAGTGGGAATGACAAATGTTCAGAATTCAGATTTAATTATTGAAAATGTAGGTAAGAAACAGGACTTATTTCCCAAAACTTTCTGAAGTTAAAAAATTCCAACTCTTTGTGACATATGTCTTAAAGTGTAATATCCATTGTTCATGTCTTCAAGAGCATGCGAGTGAATATCCTGTGGATAAGTGGTGCTTGAATTTTAGGTGGGCACAGCCACAAGCCCCTACAAAACTCACACTCTACCTGCTGCCTGCCCTGCTCAACCTGTCTTCCTCTTACTCCAGTTCCTTCCAGCACTCACTGTATACTTTCCTGCTAACCCAAGCTTCTTTCCCTCTTCTGTATCAGACTTTGCAATGCAAAACAGCTAGAAGTCTGTAATCCACTTAATTTTTCATGGCTAGACACTGCAGTGTTACTCAGTAGCTACAAGAAATGAACCTGACTTCAAAAAGACTTTCTGCTCTAATGTGGTTATATAATGCAGACTGACTTTATAGGCTTTATGGGTTACACATGCTAAAATGCATGTGACCTTTCAAATGACCTTTGCATTTCACACCCTGTTGGAATATGGCAGCATACAATTGTTTTTAAGAAAACACACATTCATTTGTACTGTGTGAGGTACCATGATGTTGGAAAATACACTTGGGAAAAGGAGACAGCTCTGTCATTAAGGTAGGCAGCTAGGTAGGTAGGTAGCTACAGAGGTGGTGGATAGATAAATAAAATGCATGTAGAATCATAGAATAGGTAGAGATAACTACTGCCTCAGTCACTAGCAACAATATGACTTTATATATATGTATATATATATGTATATGTATACACACACACACACACACACACACACACACACACACACACACATATATAGTTTGACCACCTCAAGTTTCTGTTACTTGTTGCCTGAAATAAATATAATAACCTCACAGGTTTTTTTTTTTTTTTCTGTATGTACATGTAAATCATCTACACTAGAGCTATTATTATAATCCTAAAATTATTGCTAATAACACTCATATAATGACTATTATAATTATTAAAAATAAATGTTTAACCCAAGATATTTTATTATGTGGTACATTTAATACTTTGTAAATATCCTCATGGTAGCAATAATAATTGTTTTTTATTCCTATGTCCCCCAGATGGATACTAAGCTAAAAATATAAGTGCCTAATTTCAGTGTTTGTTCTGTGTTATATTTAAGTGAGGGAAAGAGTCCATCAAAAGTAAAGTCGTGCTGTTTCTGAGTAGACAATCTGGTAGGTATTTTGAGTTTCCTTAGATTTATGGAGGATTAATTAGCACTTCATATCACTTCCAAAGTTCTTGCTGTGTGGCACCTGGTGTCATTCTCAACTATTAATTCAAAAACTACAGCTGTTTCCAGTTGCAACCATTTCTTCAAATAAAACAACTCATTTGTGACCTCATTAGGTAGTGGTTTTTTTCATACTAGTTCTTCCTTTCATTATGTGGACTTTTTATTCCATTCTAACTTTTGCTTATTTTTCTAGATTTATCCAGGCTCGATAGAATTAATGCAGGTGATTGAAGATTTTATACACATTGTTGGAATGGGGATGATGGACTTTCAGAATTCATACTTAATGACTGGAAATGTAGGTAAGAAATAGGATTTTTCCCCAAATCTTTCTGAAATTTAAAAAAAATTGCAAGTATCTGCGCCATACATTTTTAAGTGTAATATCCTTGTTGATATCTTTCAGTATATATAAATAAATATATTGTGGATACTTGTCTGATTTTTAGATGAAACCAGCCCTATGTGCATTTTACACACACACACACACACACACACACACACACACACGTTTCCATCTGCATGCATTTGTATGAATGCTATGGGCTTGTGTGCATCTGCACAGGTAAATGTAAAGGATAATATGTACTTCATTTTCCTTTTGCCAAACAGTCCTTTCTATCCAACCTAATTTTGAAAAAAAATATTATATATAGAAATAAACTCCAGTGATCCTGGACAAATATGGATCTCCATTGCTTTACATACATTGTTCATAAGGACACTGACTTGCTTGTATACTGGATCTCCCAAGCAGGTGCTGAATGTGTTGGAATACTTCAAAATACCTTTAAGGATTATAAGGAAAACTGTTGGCACTGCAGTTCTCTTAAGTAGCTTCCAGGAAAGAGTGGGCCTCTTAGATCCCTCTAATGAATCCTTCAATGCTAAACACATAAAGTAAAAGCATATTTCTTCCTTTGTTGCCTCTCATATTTTCTCTTACAGTGGGGTGGAATTACACATAGCAGCAAAACCTACACACACTTGCACACTGCCACAGTTACACTGAGCCAACACAATTATATTAATCAAATGACACATTTCTCTTTGTAGTTAAAAATTGGCAAAAACAAAGAAATGGTATTTTTAATTATACCCATCGAACTGACACGTTCATGGTTTTCTCATTTCTTTAAAGCTTTTTCTCACAATGTTATCATGATTCAGAAAGATTTCCTTTTATTTGGCATGCTTTAATAGTTTGCACATGAAGACCACTGAACTAGAAATAATATGTGTAAATAAACATATTTTATCACATTTTAAGCTTTAGTTTCTTCAGGAAGAGAGATACCTTGGTTAATCCCCTAGGATGGTTCAACTGGTATGGAAAATAATATTTTTTTATGATTAAGACTCTTTTTGATTCATTTTACACTTGATTTCTTCGGAAGTCCTTAAGTTCTGCAGAGACTCATTTGTTCCTAGCATACCTTCCACTGGGTGGCCTCAGATTGTAATTGGTTATGGCTAACCACTGATAATCTTCTTCCTTGGAGGAAAGTCTACATGACAAAAATGGGAAAACTTGTAATCTAAAGGCACATATATCAAATGTCTGGAGATATTTTGTTGTCCACATATACTCTTTATACAACACAAATTCCTACGTTAGACTGCTGTCTTATTGCATCTTCTGAGCCAGTGCCAGGACCCAGCCATATCTCCAAAATGGGTATCCAGCAACTTGTAATGGTTCAAGAATGGAATGAGTTGTCCTTTCCTAAGAGCAATGTGTACACAAAGGAACAAAGACAATATCTTTGTTAAAGAGTAAGTTAAGAAATCAGAGAAAATCCAAATTAAATGTTCATTCCATAAGTTATTGGGCAAAGGAAAGAATGTCTGGAATAAAGGGTTATTGTGATGGGCTCTAAGTTTTAGGGCACATGGAAGGAAGAACCAAGACAGATTTCAGGGATGCTGGTTATTCAAACTGAAACCATTCTAAGGGCCATATGACTTCTTAGGTGGGTGGAAAAGGAGTTGTGAGGGGTGCTGTGCAAAACTGAACAATTAGTCAAGCAATATAAGTGTGAAACTGAGGGAGAAAAATAAATATTGTTTTCTTTTTCTTTGTGTATAATTAACATTTAATTATGAAAGGCATTACTTATTAAAAGTATAGTCCAATCAAAACCTCAAATTTGTTCATAATGTACTTGGAATACACTAGAAAAGAACCAAAGCCAATCTCAGATCTAAATATTTAAATTTGACCTTAGAGTAGGTTGTCTCAGAATACAGTCGTATTACTTTATCTATAGTACTAGTATTATTTGCTATAAAAATTCTAACAATGTTCATAAATTAAACCTCCATAAATAAATATTATTCTTTATTAATATACCATGATTATATATTTGACTTACCATGATTATATATTTGAAATTTTTGTATATTAATTTTGAATAAGATTACCTGAGTTTGCTTACTTTTTTCATGTCACTAAACTTGAAAGGATATATTAAGCATAACTCAAGGCAAATTAATGCTGAAAATAAAACCAATATAATTTTACATTGACTTCAATATTATAAAAGGACAGTGTGATTATTCAGCCTTCTGATTGCTTATGTAGTACCAATAATCTATATTTTAAAAGTTTATGTTCTATGAATAAAAATTCCAAATAATATTATACTGAATACTTATTTACTCTTGGTTTCCCCAAATACTGGTACAGGACTGACTTACTATAGTTTGGTGACCAATGCTGAATGTTATTTTCTACAATATCTATGTGTTTTCCAAAGTATATCCACTAGTACAGAGTAGAATAATATAAATGTAATTATTTATCATCAGTACTCTTCGTTTTTATTCCAGTTTGACTCTAATATATATAAAACATGATTATCCTACTTTATCTGTTATTTCCAATGTTTTTGAACAAGAGCAGAATATTTTATAGTAACAAATTATGAAATGTGTGAGTTGGCACAATTTGTTTTACACCCTTAATCTATTACTTTCCAATATTGAACTAATTATTCTGAAAACACATACATACAAGCACACACACAAACTCACAGAATGTTAGTGCTGAATAGACACTGGGTAATGGAGAATAGGTGCTGTTCCTATGGCCATTTTCTTCAGAGTGTATTGGATTAAGACTCCTTAAAAAATTTCAGAGGATCATGCCTTTTAGAAAAGGGGACAAATTATTTTTTCATAAAGTATATATGCTTCACGACCTCATTTTTCTGAACCATAGATAATTAAATCCTGAAAAAAGTTGAGCAACTAAAAATAAATGCCACAAAGACTGTGAGGTTTAATCAGTGTCTTTGAACTTCACTAATAATCTATTTTATTTCAACATAAACATAGAATCAACACCTCTGTTTTCTGGTTCTTGGTTTAGATACAAGAAGATAGAAGCAGAGAGTACTGGTAGGGGCACATATATAGAAAATAGAATTGATGAAATGCTGGAGAAAGAAGTATTAAGGGAGGCAGCAGAGTATAAAGTCCTTATTTGTGGGAATAAACAACTCCTTATGTCTCACGTTTGAGAACAATAGTGTTAAGAATTAAGACAATAATTTTTGTGTAAAATCATGTCTTTCATCATCAAGATAAAATTTTCTATAATCCAATTTAGATGACAGGGAGGTGGGTAATGCTTCTTAGAAAGAAACAGTTCCAATGAAAAGTTTTAGAGCTTTTCCTATCTGAAAAATATCCCCACCTGCTTCAGTTTTTGATAAATGAAATGCTCCTTTCTATATGCTAAAATATCTATGAACATCTTGGTAGATATGCATGTGTATACATTTTTGTAGGGAGAATTCCTCAGCTGTATTTAGTCTCTCAAAAGATTTGTGGTCTCAAAAAAAATTAATATGATTTAGGAAAAGCAGTTCTACAAACTAATACTTTCAGTAATGCATTTATAAAATACTTGAGCTTCAATAGAACACTTGTTCATATTCACATATGAATATGACATTCAAAAGTAGACACATGGTATATGAGTTAATGAGCACTTACTAAAGACAAAAACTCTGTTAAATGTTTTACATAATTACTGAATGAATGAATGCACATGAAAAATTGGTATGCTACAGAGATTTAATTTCCAATACGCCTTATTTTATTGTAAAATTGCATTTCAAGCGCTCTAAATATGCATCAGAGGTAACTGGCTTTCGTTTTAGGAAAAATGTGACTTTTTCAATATATCAATAAATTTTAAAATTTATAATTACCAAATAGGTCGGGGAAAATATCTTTATATTACTTAATGTGAATAATTGAAATGTTATTTTTCTTTAACAAAACATCAAATTATTCTCTTCAACAAAAATATTCTAAAACTCCTAGAAGAGTCATTTACACCTGCTTCCTCTACTTTCTCTCCGTATATTTCCTCTTCAGTCTCTTGCAGTCCTTCTTTTCTCTTATCACTCTCCTGAAACTTCTATTTGGAAAATCCTTCTGGAAACTCCCAATTACCCAATTAAACCTCTTTTCACTTTTCATCCATCATGCCCTGTGTGCTTTGCAAACCCCTCTCTCGTTCTTGAAACTGTTCATTTCTTTAGCAGTTTTTTTTATTCACTGTCAAATAGAATTAAAGGAAAAATTCCAATCTCATGATTCAGAAATATTTGGATTTTTTGAGGCAATAAAATAAATTAAGGAAGATAAAACACCAGTGATAAAATACTACATTATTTGAGACCCAGCACTTTGCAGCCAAAGACAAAACAGAATGTTTGAGAACAGAATGTCATTCTCTTGTGATAGAAAGACAGGGCACGTGCATGGATCTCTATCTAAGGATTTGTCTAAAGTTGCAGTGGAGTAGTCTATAATTTGAATCAATTTTTCAGTTATGTATTTTCTGCAATAACTTCATGTAGCATATTACACTTATTTTATTCAGTAACAAGAAGAACCTACTCTTTTTTATTTGTTTTTTTTATTTATACATGACATATCATGTATAAATAAAGAATTATTTTTACATATCATACATACATGGCATCTAACTTCCCATTTATACGGTTGTACATTATGTTGAGTTACGCTGGTCGTGTATTCATATATGAACACAGAAAAGTTATGTCCAATTCATTCTACTGTCTTTCCCATTTCCACCCTCCCTCCCTTCCCTCCACTCTGCCCTGTCCAATCCAGTGAACCTCACCTCCTCCCGTTGACCTTCCACCTATTGTGAATCAGCATCCACATATCAGAGAGAATATTCATCTTTGGATTTTGGGGATTGACTTATTTCACTTAGCATGATAGTCTCCAATTCCATCCATTTACTGGCAAAGGCTGTAATTTCATTCTTCTTTATGGCTGAATAATATTCCATTGTGTGTATGTACCACATTTTCTGTATTAATTCATCTATTGAAGGGTGCCTATGTTGGTTCCATATTTGGGCTGTGACTGCATGACTGATGTGATCCTACAATACATATAATCCAAAAAATGAGAGATTATACTTCATTTATGTATGATTTGTCAAATGCATAAATGGATTGTATTGCCAGGAATAACTAATTAGAACAAATAAAAATATTTAAATAAAAAAAGAATACCCTACTCTTTAGAAACTAATTGTTTTAGTTTGGGACTTAGAACTAGAATTGCACTCATTGATTTCAATTTGAGGAAGATGAGTGATGTATTTATTACATGTTGTGATCCTACTAACCCTGTGCAATTAAAAACAAAAAGTATCTCTTCCTATAAGCAAAGTATTTTCTAAGTGATTCAGGTTTCTTAAATAAATGAACAATCTTTTAGTCTTTTAGTAGACTTTGAAGGGTGTCTGGATTATTGACAATTCAAAATCAAGGGAGGTAAGTAGCAAATAAATTGTTACATTTCAGAATATTCCTTTAGCAAAGATAGTAAAACGATGTGAGAGCTGAGATTAGGTCTAGGGGATATTTGGTCTATTTTGATTAAAACACATATGTTTGCAATTTAAAGTGAAATAAAATTTGAGAGCCATGTCTCTGACTTCTGAATATAATAAGGAATCACTAAAGCTTAACTTGGTAAGAATTGTGCTTTGGTGGGACTTACACTAGAGCAGAAAATAGAATTTATAGGTATTGGGAAAAGCTGTAAACCTAATTAGCCTAAATATAGGTAGAAGGCTTTCTACTTTAATCCATGCAGGAGATAAGGGAAAACTTGAATTAGCAACAGTATGAATAGGAACCAAAATGTGTGTATGAATTTGAGATACTGTCTGGAGCTAGAACTGATAGAATTCCATAACTGACTGGAGTATGTGAGAGAAGGGAGGAATGAAATTTGTATTAATTCAACAAACATTTGCATCTTCAATATATTGATATTTAGTCAAGTGTAGTCCCCAAATGAAAACCTAATAGGAGATCACAGGTTTTGGTAGAGAAATCAGATTCTCAAATATGTAATCAGTGATCAACTGCATAAGTGATGATGAAAACACATAAGTTTTTTCAAACATTTGGGACATAAGACTGAAGCAAATTAAGGCAATTCCTACATTGAAAACAAAGAATCAAGGCAGATCTCAGAGGGTATGAATAGCTGGAGGCAGAGGTTGTAAGGACTTCCAGAATGAGGTAACAAAATATCAGTGTCATAACTACTAGGAAGGTGAAGAGAATATTTCAAAGCCAATACTCTAGTTATTATCAATTTCTTATGAAGTTTAGAGTATTAGAGATAGGAAAAAGATCTTATGTGATTGTTGATGGAAGAACATGAAGATTCTACAGGAAAAGTGCAGACACGGTGAACAGGATCTAAAGGTCCAAGCTCCTTAGGTAGTTTCAATGGATCATACCTTTAACATTTTGATAGTTATTTCAAAAGACTTACTTTGCACAGAGTGTGCTTTTTACCCACACCCCACTATCATACAACTGTTTCTTAGGAATTATTCAAAGTTGACAGCTATCAGATAAAATGATATTTCCAAACACAGAATATATTTGTTAGTTGTAAGGAATTTGAAATTTTTTCTGTATATAAACCTTAAGAGCTCTAAGACTCTAGAAGGTATAGTTTAATTTCTTCTCCAGTAAACCAATAGTGCCAATGCTTTGGAAACATCAAAGTTAAGATGTTTATCTTTACCGAGCTAAATATGACTCTTTACTCTTGGTTTAGGAAGATGAAACATTGTTTTTTTTAGAAGAAATATTCCTACCTGATTTTTTAAACATTGAAATCAAATTCCGTCTGAATAATGGTATGATACAATTTTGACATATTTTTCTCTACAAGGCCTTTTAAACAATATTAAATCTATACTATTTTTAAATTCACTGACAAAGTTGATCATTTCATTGGTATAATGTCTTGTTCAATTGAGGAACCAACTTTCAGTCTGATGATGTAAAAATGGAATGGCTTCTCTTTCTTGGCTTATTTTCTTTTTCTGTCACTGCTTAGTTTTGTGGCTCACACTTCTGTATCACTAGCTTAACTTCCTGTCCTTAAAAATGAAACTTGTTGGTTGACACCAAGCCCCTGGAAATACAGGAATAAACATCTTTTTGCTTATTTGTTGCACCTGATGTTGGTGCAGTTAGCTAGACTTGAGTGAGAAAGTGTGAGGTTTCTGACTCTTTACCACTGTTGCGAGACACCTGAGGCAAAGAGAGTTTTTCTTCAGGTCAGAAAGAAAAATGAAACTACCTTTTTCTGGATGGTACTAGTACACTGGGTTTTTTTTGTTTGTTTGCTTATTTTGTTTTGTTTTGTGTTTTGAGGAAAATGAAAGCAGTTCAAACAGTTTTAAACCAGGACTTGAAATGATATGCAGCATTATGAGTTATTTGATTATTTCTCACATAATGGAAATTATCCCATGATATTTACCATGATCTACTTATTCCAAATGACTGGGATAAAAGACTCTGGAGACTGGGGCAAAAGACCGTATCAGATCAGCTTGAGGCAAGCTGTACAAACTCCTCAGGGTTGTGAAGAGCTCCCTACAACTTAGTACCCCAGTTTAAGGAACTTCCTGATGTCCGTGTAGTTGGTTGGTAAGGATTCATGGTTTTAATTCATTTTAAGAAATTTCAGACTTTCAATCAATAGTATAACTCATGTTATATTTCAGGTTCTGAAAATTCCTCAGTGAACAATTTAGACAAACTGCTCTTATGAAACTTATGTTTTATATTAAACAGATGTCAAATACCATCTAATACGCCCAGTGGCCATTACTGCTGTGAAAAAGAAATGAAAACCACCAGGGCAAAAGAAAAGAGAA
Organism: Sciurus vulgaris; assembly: GCF_902686455.1. NCBI lineage: Eukaryota > Metazoa > Chordata > Mammalia > Rodentia > Sciuridae > Sciurus > Sciurus vulgaris. The sequence goes on along the minus strand of NC_136467.1, from coordinate 92,814,030 downwards.
TGAAGATAGAAGTGTCATTTTAGGTAGGATGGTGAGAAAAATCCTCTTATCAGTACTCCGCTGTTTAAATATAGACCCAACAGTCTTTAGAGCATGAGATGTAATGATATGTGGAGACAGGGTAGAAGAAACCATAATTCTAAAGACCATGATGCCTCCATGTGCTTCACATGTTAGGGGAGCTGGAAGAAATCAGTGGTGCTGGAGTGGCTGAGGACAAGGCTGTGGGAGGAGATGATTTCAAAGAAGAAGAAGTGAGACTGCAGAAGGCCTTGGACTGAAGGTCCACATAGGAAGCAAAACACTACAAGATTTGAACAGAAGAATGATGAATTCTCATTTATATTCTAATATGGTCATTTTGACTGAAGTGTAGACTAATAGACAGTAGGGGGCATGAGTGGATACAGCAAGAGCAGTGAGATGTTTATTTCAGCAGCCAGGTAATAGAACACAGACGCTTGGACCAGGTGACAGTGGAGATAGAAGGTATTTTAATAGTTGATATGACAGAGTTTACTAATGGTTATAACTGGGTATGAAAGAGGGAAAGTTCAAGGAAATGTTGCCACAGTGTCTCTAAGAACCCAACTACAGAAGTGAAACAGATTTATGTCAAAAATTATAATATTTCTTAAATTCACTGGTAAATTTTTCTGTGATCATTTTAATGTCTCTAAAGCTAAAGACCAAAGCAACCTTGTTCTGGTTTACTCCTTATGTATTATCTTTCCTAAGTGCAACAAAAATCCCTGCTCTTCCAGTTTAAGCTCATTTCATTTTCACTGTTCTCAGGGAGATTGAGAATTTTATCCTTAGAAACCATCAGCATCCTGTCATCATTCTACCATCTGAATCCTTGGGTAAAAGCCAGGATGAAATTGTTTATTGAAATGAATTTGTGAACCTGTAACTCAGATTGAGCTGCCAGTTAACAAATGAAATAAATGGTAATTTTCCTACCATTTTTTTTCTTCTATTTTTAAAAGTGATAGAATCTCAAGTATGGAGAATTCTTCAGTCCAGCAATAAATTAGTTAGCTTCACTCTCCTTTTAAAAATCATTTTCAATTTTATACGAAAATTTGAAAAATATAAATATATAAACATTTATTATCTAAGTAGAAAGGATCTTCGAAAGGCATCTGTATGTCCACAGCTTTAAAAACTGTTATTTGGAATAGCACTACTGTCATAGTTACAACCACGAACTTTAGAATATGAAATGATCATCATGATATTTCAGATTATCAGTAGGCTTCCAGTTAATTGGGGTAAAAATTGTTACATCACACTTCCAAGTTTTTATGGTTCGGATATGAGGTGTTCCCCAAAAGCTCCCATGTTAATGCAGGAATATTCAGAGGTAAAATGATTGGATTGTGAGAGCTGTAATGTAATCAGTTCATCCAAGTTTGAAAGAACTGAGCAGTAATTGTAGACAGGCGGGAGGGGGTAGAGAAGTGGGTCACAGGAATATGTCCTGGAAGTTCCGTTCTTCCCTGTGGCCTCTCCCCTGCATCCACTCTCTGCTTCCCCATCTGCCCATGTCCTGAGAAACTTCCCTCTGCCACGTCTTTCCACTGTGATGTGCTGCCTCACCCTGGACCCAGAGTAATGGAATGGACCCACCACAGACTAAACCTCCAAACCCATGAACCAAAACAAACTTTCCTCCTCTAAGTTGTTCTTCTCAGGTGTTTTTGGTCGTAGCATTACAAAGCTAACTAAAACACAGGTTTATCTAATCTGTTTTATATAGACACACTCAAGGGCACAATTATTCACCAAATCATTATTAAATAATGCTCTTATTCCTGAAAAACTTTAAAGCATATTTAATAGTCATTCTATCTTGTTTTGAATAGTCCCAAATACCCTAAACATTTCCTCTATTTTCCCTATATTATGCCAGCTTCCAGCTCTACTCTTAATTGCTGCTCTGCTGTATCTCAGTCTCCAGATCTGTATTTAATAGCTTTTACTCCTTTATTCTCATTTAATTTACTATTAGGAAAGAATAGAGTCTATGTATTGCTACTTTGGAAGGTGTCTCTTCTTGCAGTGTCTTAGGTATACATTATTTGAATACACATTTTAATGAAAATTTGTGAAGTATAAGATAGTGGCTATTATTCCAAAGAACTCTAAATCAAAAGTGCCCTTAGAGAATAATAGGTATAAAAATGTCTTTATTTGTTTTTCTATCTTATTCCTCAGTATTTCCATGAAAAGTTTTGGTAAAGCATCCATTATATTCTATAGCACTTCCCAAAATAATGCATTCACAAATAATCATGATAGTATTTATTTCTAACAACCTTGCTGCCTGAGAGTTGAGGACACCCAGATAATTTGTCCTACATCAGTGCTTCCCATTCAGAGTGGATGCATTTTTTTCTTCTTTTGCATCTCAGTAATTGAAAGTTAAAGATTTGTTCCATTATCTTGCTCAGCCAACCACACTCTAACCTTCTAAAACTTCAGTATAGCTTTTTTGATGTGGCTCTAGGGAAATCTTACTCATATGTTCTATATTTCTACAACAAGGTAAAATAACTTCTGACCATTTGTTTTCTTTTGTAGTAATAATCTTCATGTATGCTTACTTCATTAAAATGTAAAATTGTTTTGCTGGATAATTATACATTTTTGAAGGATGCCTAACTTACACTTTTTATAAGCATTTTATATCTTTCGTGAACTTTTTACTAAAACTTACTAAGTCCCTCAATTCTGCAAACATAATAAATATTCAAGTATTTTTTCATAGTTACTATGAATGTTTTATTTGTGCTCAAATTAAATTTTTACAGGTTTTCCAAACTTGGGATCATGTCACAAAATGGGTTAAATCTCTATCCTTGTGGTAACCATGTAGTAGAGAATGTATTGATACAGGAACAAGTCTTTGTTTCTAAGACCCATCATTTCTTTTTGATTTCATATTTACTGGGAAAAATTTTAGGGTTTGGAGAAGCCTAAGAAAGTCACACAAAATTCAATCTGAAACCCATACTATATAGAATGCACAACAATATGGAAGAGTTTTGGAAACATAGATGGGAAAAGCAGATAAAAAGTTGACTTCCACCAAATTTATGCATATCTGTGAGAAAAGAATGCATGATCTAGAGTAGGAAATGTGGATAAATGAGATGGTGATGGTGAAGTGACATATTTTAGTGGCATATCTTGGTGTACCAGATATGAATTATGAAAGTTGTCCTCAAATGGAAAACTATAACTTTAAAGATTAAAATTTCTTTTAAGAAAATAAGCTGAGAATTCTTGATTTTCTTATGCATTGACACATAGACCTAGCCATAAAATGTTTGGATTCATATTTTCATTCTCTACAAAAAGCTTAAATTTCTGCCAGGAAGTTCTTCATGACCTCTATGTCCTAAGGAAGTGACCAATAATAGCTTTGCATAAGGAAGTTGGTACTTTGCTTTAGTTTAAGAAATCTGGCAAAAGTTTTAAGTAGGGAAAGGCTTCCCAAGATGGGATTGAGCAAAAGAACCATTTGGGAAACTAAATGGCTTTGTATTTTCCTATAGTTCTTGTATCTAAAAGGTATTGAAATTATAATTCTTCTCAAGGTGACTCTGTTTTTCTCTTTGAGATAAATTCTTTCAGAATGTTGTAGATTCACACTTACAAGAATAAATAGAAAATCCAAAGTCAACAGAAAACAAACTTTAAATTTTATGACATTGCTTCTGATCTCTGTTGGTGCAATAAAATGAGGATTTGGAATTAGTAGGATTGGCATACTGTGTGCCTCCTTTCTGAATTTGCTGTTCAAATGAATTAGAAGGATATCACCGCAAGCTTGTGTGAACACAAAATATAATCCCATTTCAACTGTTTCTATGGCAATAATTGCTTATCTCTATGGTAATAGTGGTCTGCCTCTAGAACAATAACTTGCAAAGAGGAAAAAAAAAAAGGCACTTACTTCCTTTTAACAATTTTTCTTTTTCTTCTGTTTTCATGTTCTCCCCTTTTCAAATAGTCTTAATTTATTTATGCCAAGAATTCTGTACTAAATCCTTCCTCTTCTCCCCTGCTGCCCTTCCTGAATTCCAAAAAAGTATGTCATAATTTGAAAACTGAAAAATCTGATTCAAATTAAAAACTGGTGCTTTTATGTTCATGTAAGCAGAATGCTGTTTTGAATCTTTTAAAATATGCCAACTTTGGAGTATTTGCTTGAAAACTATGCAGTAAGATATTTCATATCTCAATTTCTTGCTATTCCTTTCTAAAGATAATAATGTCTTCTCTGCAGAGATAATGCCAAGATGAAAAACTACCTATATTTAGCACCTGATATATAACAGGCCCTCCTACTGGTAATGGACAAACACAAGGCCAAATATGAGCTACGCTACTGACTGTGTGACTTTAGTGAGATCACTCAGACCCCTGGCCACAGTCTGTTCCTCCAGGGAACTTCTAAAGTTCCTACCAAGTTTCAGTACCATACTTAAAAAAAAAAAATCTGAATATTATGTATATTGTGTACATTGCAAAAAAGAGCAAGATTCTATATGTATGGGCATATAATATGCTATGTGTCTGTTGTAGAAGCATTATATGACTCGATTGTCTTCTGTAGAGTAATGACAATAAAAACCAACAAACATTTTGTGGTTTTTGGCATTTTGCTATAAGAAGCTACTCTTTGCTTCTATGGATGCATTTGTCATTAGTTAAATCCCAGCTCCCTTGACTAATGGAGATAAACCTTTTCTGACTTAATTGGAATTTTATCAATCATCTTAGTGATGCATCAGAAAATTCTGTACCATTACATATATCATCTCTCCAATTTATAAATAAATTAGTTCACTTAGTCCTTAATTAAAGTCTTGGAAATTGTCAAAAATATGTTGGGGCTTTTATAACTACTTAAAATTTCCATGTGAAGAATTTCTTCTTTTGAAATTCTTATTTCATTATTTAGAGTATTTATTTAGAGTATTAATTTACTCTTATTTTTTTCTATATTGTCTCTTGTTGCTTTCCTCAAACTCATTGCCCAGTTATTTCTCTTTTAATTTTCTCTAATTCCTTTAAAACTTTTCTCATTGTTCCTACAATGAAATTTTATTCTTAATAATAAGGCTAACCTCTATTGTCTTTAAAATATATTCTGAAATATTAAATATTTTTAAAAAATCATAAACTTTAAATTATGGAACATTTATTTTTAAATAACAATTTCTTAACAGAAAATCAAATATTGTTTTGTAATATAATTTAGACTACTTTTGTAAAGCAAAATTGTAATTGGTTAGTATGCTCTTTAACTACATATAATTTACTACAGTGAAATACTGCACTGAATTTGAATCTTTGAGTGTATGTTTGTATGTAAGTTGGGGAGTAAACTGTTGTTTGTTTGGAGATTTTTTTTTTCTTTTGGTTTGAATATCCAAAGATAAAAATTATTTATTAGGTTTTAGTTGACTTAATTTATTTCCTGAGATGGAAATGTTGTTTACAAATATACAGTTAATGTATTAATTTTTCTCAGCATACTTTGTAATTCCAATTGTAAATTCAAAAATCTCTACAATAATACCATTGGGCTCTAAGGGTAATTTTTAGCTTCATAATTATCCAAAACCAGTCTATAAAATGAGATTGATTCTACTTGCTGCAGAGCATTTGGTGGGATCAGGTGTAGCCATGCACTGATGCCACTGCTGGAATGCTTAGTAAATGGTATCGTCTGTTCTTCTATTTGTCCCTCTACTTTCTCCAAAGACTTATATTTAGTGAGGTACACATACCTAAATTTAGTTCTCTCTATTTTGAAAGGAGTATGAGGTCCATGGTTTCTTTTCAGTAAGGGAAAAGTGGCTAAAATTCTGCAAACAAGCCAGGACCTGAAGGTTGAATTAGCCAGGAGAGGAACAGGTGGTAAATGAATAGATGCAAGTGTGACGGGGGTATATTTGCTAGTGGGAAGGTCCTGAGCTAACACTGAAGAGGAAATCAAAGGCTAGGTCGTGGAGACCTTGGAACACTTTGCATCTTGTACAGTCTGACAGGAAACCACCAAGAGTGACATGATTCAATTTATGCTTACAACCTATTCTGACTGCAGTGTAGGTGGTCAGTAGAAAGGGCACAAGAATGAAAGTGGGGAAGTGTAGTGAGTTGTTTTAATTTAGGTTCAGATTGAATGGACAAATGTACAACAGTCTAGATGGGGATTAGGAAACATCCTTAGGCTTTGTTTTGGGGGAGATTTAGTAATAATGATGAACTGGGTTAACAGGATGAAGATATAGATGTATCATTCAAAGATATGGATGTGTCTAACGTATTGATTCTAACTTTAGGAAAGTGTGCATGGGGCTTTTCTTGAGAGAGATGAAGAATGCATAGAGAAATCATATTTTGATAAAGAGTGGGTGGAAATCAAGGGTTAAGCTTTCAATATGTTACTTTTGAGATGTCTGAAGACATTCAAGGGAACAGTCTAAATAATTAATCCAGTATTAGACTGGAGTTTGAAAGAAAATTTCTTATACACATTTGCATAAATTCTCACTCAAAAATATTTGTGTGAAACGCATCTCTTATTAGATTGCAATCTTTTATATATCAAGACTCTTCCTTTTTACATTTTGGATCCTTCAACAGTATTTTGTACAAGTGAGAGAATGGTTAAGGTGAAAAATAAAAGGAAATTGGCATGTATTGTATCTTACTGTGTATAAGGAGTGAGCTAATTGCCTTTGGCTTAGTCCTCATGAAAGGCTATTGATTTTTACAAATGGTCAAACTGAAGAGCAATTAAATGACTGCCAAAGTCCACAAAATAAATGGGAAACTAGGACTGATTGACTCGAGGGCCCAAATTGATCATACTAAACCCCCTGCCTCCCATTAAGCTCTGAGTAAACCTCATTTATTAAAAACATTATGGGCAGTTATTGTACAAACCCACTGTTTGCTAAGATCCTACATATAGCAATAATAGGAAACATGGGAATATGGATACTTAGAGCTTATCATGTACTGTGGGAGGTGGAAAATGTGCAAGTCAATGTAAAAATTAAAGAGAATATGACAGAGAGTGAGGGCTTGGATCTCTTTAGATGGGGACAGAACAAGCTAAAAAAATAAATAAATAAAAAAAAAAATAAGCTGAGACCTGAGAAAAGGAATGAGGAAATGTTTCCTAGTTAGACAGGAAAAGCCCTGTGGTGGAAAAGACCGGTCTGTGCAGCTTGATCCTGGTGAGCAAACTGACCGCCATGTGAAATGTGATTGCAGACAGATGGAAACCACGCCATGGAGAGCTTCAGAGACTGGAATGTGAGAATTCAACTTGTACCCTATTAGCACTGGCCAACAATTTAATTGTTTTAGCAAAGGGATAAACGTCACCTGCTTTATATGTTATAAAAAAATAACTCTGGTTTCTGAGAGAAGGAGTAATTTTGGGTGCAAGAATAAGGAAGCCCAGTCTTACAGTTCCTGAATTAGTTCAGGAGAGAGATTCTTGTGTCTTCTAGAGGGTTGTGGAATGGAGACAGAGGAAATGCAGTGATTTAGGACATATTGCAGAAATAACACCAAGTTAATGTGTTGATGGCTGGGTTGTAGGAGGCAAAGGAAGATCAGAAGTAAAGAGTGGCCCTTAGGTTTTTATTGTGAATAAGTAGATGGCAGCACCTTTAGTACGTGGTGAAGAAAGAGCTTTGGTGATAGAAAATCAAGGGTTCTGCTCTAGAAACAATTATTGAATTAAAAAACCACAACACTGGTCACATGAGACAATTTTGTGTTTTGTATTATTAAATATCATATATCTCTGCATGAACCATTCATTTATGAATTTTGTATGGCTGCTTTTACATCAAAATAGTAGAGTTAGGTAGTTGCAGAGAAATGGCAGCTATGAAATATTTTTAACCTTTGTAGAAAAAAAATTCTAATCTTTGCTATCAGTTAACCCTTGAATCTAAGTTTAGAGTATTGTTTTCATTTTTTAATATAATGGTTGTTCTTTACATAATCTTTATTAAGGCTCCTTATAAAGCCATTTTCTCATTACTAAACTATGCATTGTGTCTTTCTATTCCTGAGTCCCTCTTCTCTTCTCTACTCTCTCTCTCTCCCTTGTTTTGTTTTGTTTTTGTTTTTGTTTGTTTGTTTGTTTGTTTGTTTGTAGCTCTCCCTGTTTGTTTATAAAGTGGGTCTTTCTAAATTTCATTTCTTGGCTCTTTTCTGTCATCTCCTCAGTCTCTTTCACAGCTCCCACTTCAGTTCTATCTGGTGTCTCCTAACTGCCAGCTGACCAAAGCAACTTCTACTCAGTAGAGCTTCCCAGTCCAGCCAATGATTCTGTCTCATGTCATTCATCATTACCAACATCCTCTCTGGTTTGTCACTAACTCCTTGTCTGTCTCTCCCCAAATTCTATGTCAGCAACTTCATTTGTTTTATTCATAGGTGTATTTCCAGTGCTTAGAACCATGTCCCAAATGTAAGAAGTATTCAATTAGTATCTGTTGATTGGGTGAGCTAATACATTGTATTCTCTCTTTAGGAAAATTTATCCATGTCTACATTATTTACTATTGCTTCTGCTAAGAAGACACCCAGTTTACATTTTCATGTTCTAAATTTGATCATTCTCCAGATCCAGGTCTCTCAGCCTACAATATAATTTTTAGCCTATTAGCCTACCTGAACTCCCTTCCCTATAAATATGCATTACTATTTTTCTTAATATTTTTCTTACTATTTTTTGTCTTAAGCTTTCTCACATAATGCTATTCCTCTTATTCAGAATGTGCTTCCTTTTCCCTTCACTATTCTGATACTTCTGGAATATTACTAGCCTTTACCAGGCTCTTGGTTCACATAGGCAGTTCCCTTACACATACTCATCTGTTAAGCCACAGCTAGGACAGTACTGCTGCAGAGGCCTTCCTTGGTCCACTATCTGTGCCCCGTCTTGTTTTAGTCAGCTTTTCCATTGCTGTGATGAAAAAGCCCTCATGGTTTCAGAGGACTCAGCCTATAGATGTTGTTCTTCATTGCTGTGTGTGAGGCAGAACATCATGGCAGAAGGCGTGACAGAGGAGGGCAACTCAGAACATGTCAACGAGAAAATAGAGAAAGAGAGAGAGAGACAGCTTCACTAACTAGAGGAGAAATATAAACCCCAAAGGCACATCCACAGTAACCTGTCTCCTCCAACCACACCCTACCTGGCTATAGTTTCAGCCCAGTTAACCCTATAGGTTGATTAGTCCACTGATTGGATTGTAACTGCCATCATCTAATCATTTCACCTCTCACCTATGAACCTTCTTACATTGTCTCACATATAAGCTTCTAGGGTACACCTCATCATAACTACACTATAACACATCTTGTCAATTGTTTCCTTCAGAGTGGCATGTATTACAATCTGGAATTATCTGAACTTTTTTTTCCTTACTAAACATGTGTATTCCTCACTAGACTTGAACTTCTTAAGGGCAAAGACTTTGAGACTTTGGCTTATTCACCGGTAAAATTCTCAGTGGTAGAACAGTTCTTAGGGCACTCTGGGGCTCCATAGAAGTTGTTAGATGAATGCATTTACAAATGAACTCTTAGGTCTCCAATGACATCTTTTGTTTTGTCAAGATATAGCACTTTCCATGGCTACTGCTCTTTGTGGAATGGAGGATATACTATTCTGGGAAGCACCTACATTTTTTCCTTCATTTGTTTTCTCTTGTCTGTTTTGGTGCCTAACATCACATAGGTTCCTGACTTATTTCTCTAATAAGATTTAAATGATGTTTAATATAAAAAAAATTACACACACATTCAGAGAGAAAGAGAATATTGTATGCTGCATACACCAAAGCTTAGTGTTTTACACTTGGATAATTATAATCTAATTCTCTTTTCTCTACATGAATTCTATTTTTAATTTCACTGACTAAAGAGAGAACTTCAGATATATATGCAAAAATGACTTTATATCTCTGTTTTATTTTGTGTTCATGTTAGTATTAAAATTATGAATGATTTCAGTACCAAAGATGAATATTAATTAATAAACATCTATTTCTAAAAGACCACAAGAAATCTACCTTATGAAAACTGAAAGATTTTTGGTATAAACAGTTTAAATTTCCCCACTACATTACGTGTATAAAGGTGGTCAGAAAGAACACATAATAGATAACAAAAGAAATGTGGACAGTAGTTGCTTTTAGATTTTTATTTCTTCTTTCTAATGACTATATTAAAAATAGTTTTTCCAAAATACAACCACATGGTCTCCCCTGCAACCACTCAACTGTGCCAAATGAAAGCAGCCATGGATAATATGTGAATTAATGGGTGTCGCTGTGTCCCAATAAAACTTTATTTGTGGACATTGAAATTTCAATTTGATATAATTTTCACATATCAAGAAATAGTATTCTTTTTTTAAAAAAAAAAAAAAGTTCTCCAACTGCTTAAAAGTGAGAAAAGCATTTTTAGTTTGCAAGCCATAGAAGAATAGTGAATGGACAGTTGACTTTTGATTGATAGTTTGCTAATCCCTGCTCAACACAGATCAGTTTGAATAGGAACCACGTGTGTAGCTTTGGATGTATCCTGTGCATCAGCATTATTAAATGCCACAGAGTGAGAGTGATCTGAAAGAAAGCTCTTTCAAGGAGTCTTTCACTAGAGCATGAAAGCCTGGCAGAAAGGCCTCAAGCAGAATGCAGAAATGTATAACTCTGCCCAGATATACCCAGGCTTTGAAACTAATGGATAAAATAAACAAAAACAAAAACAAACAAACAAAAAAAAGAGTGTAAAGTTCACTCACAAATAATTTAAAAGTTTTTCTATCTTTATTCTAGAAAAGAATATGTAAAATAGTTATTTAAGTTTTAAGATATGACATGACATTAGCAAGTAAGAAATGTAACTTAAAATTGCCAGAAGTTTGCTTTTTAACTGCCCATCTAGTGTGTCTACTTTGAGTATCAGATAATTCTACTTTCTCTCTAAAAATAAAAATTGCCTCCTTGTGATGAAAGGACATTTCTTATTCATATCTCTGAGTTCAAAGGCTCTGAGATTTTGGGATCCAATCTATATAATGGTGGTGGTGGAGGGGAAATGGCAGAGCTCTCAGAACATGGTGGTCCTGGCAGATCTCCTGCCAACTGCTGTTTCCAGGGAAGTGAAGGCTGTGTATCACAATCCAACAATCCTGTTCTTTCTCTGTGGCCCTCAACATTCCAATCCCAATCTTTTCAGAAGGAAGATATTGAGTGGATGAGGGAAGCACAGTGAAGAAAACAACTAAGAAACTATCTTTAGAAGTGTCTAAATATTCCTATAGATCACTGTTGCCAAATACTAAAACAAGTTAAAACACAAAGACTGTGATAGGCAAATTAAAGTACATATATATCTATAACCCCTTTTGATAATCACCATTCTTCAGTGATATTTAGTTTTGATCTCCTGATGAGCATAAAATATTTTTATTTCTTTAAATTGAATTATTACATCTATCTTTTATATTTAGTGAAAAATATTATAATGACCCAGTGATACCAGCCAGAGAAGGAATTTGGTAAATACTTGGTGAATGAATTAAGGAATGATTGATAAGTGCCAGGCTCTTGGCATGTGTTCAATAAATCTCAGCTATCCTTCCCAAATACCCTATTTCACTAGGGATTAAGGATCACTATGTAAATAGGAAAAGCATGGCTTTTTTAAGCCGCTCAATGCCAAGGGGTTCACACCACATGCAGGCTTAGCTCAGGCCATTTGTGTTTGTTATGAACACATGAACAAAGCTTGTAAGTACTTTCTAACAGAGCCAACACATCATCACCCCCATCCCTATGTTATTTACACAGGATTTCAAAACTGCAGGTGAAAATCTAGTGCTCTTCAGTGATGTCTGCCACAAGCAGTTCCATTTTGGAACTGGGCAATTTTCTAATATTGATGGGTCAACATCCAGTTTGTCAACACGAGGAATTATGAATCAACATGAAAAATGATTTAATATTCATATACAGTAGAAAAATTAGTATAACAAGGGAAAGGATAGTCTTTAAGGAAGACTTTAAGCAACTTTGCTATTCCCTTACACATTTGTTTATGGTTATGAGGGGTCCTGCCTGGGTATTTCCTCTGATCATTTACATTGAGTGCTACAGAATTTATGTCACTGCATTAAACACCTAGATGGATGCTTAAAAATAGTGCTTTTGAAGTGCTCTTTGCAGTCCGTGGTCTCAGCTGCAATGGAAATTCTGAATTTGTCATTCATGATGAACAATTCTCTTATTCTATTGAAGCAATATGTTTTTAACCAGACTGACCTTGTATATATAAATAAACCAAGAAGGAAGCTCTTTCCTCTGATAGAATCTATCAGAATAAAGAAGGACAAGGAGGGAAGGGAAGAAAGAGGGAAGGAAAGAAGGAGGGATGGAAGGAAGAAGGAAGGAAGGAAAAGGAATAAGATTGAATAAAAAGGAAACCTTATTCAGCTCCCTAGGTGGTACATTTAAGTACTACAGGATGAGCTCTATTTATTTCAAATGCAGTTCCTGCCTTTGGTTATATGAATATATTTAACAGAAAGTTTTGAATATTTAATGTCATGACTAAGGTCACTGAAGGACAACCAAAATATAATGTTTACTGCAAAAGTCAAATACATCATCATAATACAAAACACATCATGACATAGTTTTCTTGAACTTCATTATGAGAAAATGTGGTCTAGTGATGTTAGCCAACACTTACCTAGGACTCCATGCTCCAGACAGTGTTCTATGTATACTGCTCTCAGCTCCTGAAAGATACACACTTATTTATTTCTCTGCTAGCCCAATGAATTATTGGTATTATTCCCATGTTACAGACATATTGAGGCACAGAAGGGTTAGGCAATTTTCTCAGTTAGACAACCCATAAGTTGAACATGGAATTTATCTTTCAAACTGAGACTTGAGGGACTGATAGTGTATTCTATAATAATTACATAAAACAGCAAATATAAACTGAAACTAGATTGTGAAACTAGGGAAAACTCAGGTGCTGAGCTGTGGCCCAGATCCAGAGTCCACTCATAAACCCCTCCAGTAGACTGCTGTTTTCTTGTGTTGTACTTTGTCTGTTTTGCTTATCTCTATAGCCTTCATCCATACATTTTTACTCTCTTGCTCTCTATTCTTTCCCTTCTACATGCCCTCCATTTCTGTTCACAATTCAGGTGAGGTGTCAAATTAACTCCAATTTTTACATGGAGCACAGTACAATGGACAATAAGAGAGACTCCCCCTTCTCTAGGACTCCATAAAGGCAAAGGGTAAAAATATTATAATTTCCCTAATTAATAAGTTTTAAAACACTATCTTGCATTGATTAAACAAAGGAGGGATCCTTTATTTCCATGAAAAAAAATGGCTTATGTACCTTTAGGTCCATCTGCAAAAATTCCCTTGTACTTCCTGATGAACAAAAATCTATACTAAACCTGAGTCCTTTGAAAATGAGGCCAGTTAAAAGACATGATGAGTCCAAGACCAGCCTGAGCACCTCAGTGGGACCCATCTAAAAAAAATGACAAGATATTGTACTTTCAAAGTATTGTATGCTGCATATCCAAATCCAAAATGAAAGTATCAAAATTGAAAAATGGAAGTGTGGCTGGTTTTGCTCCAATGTTTATCAGTTATGAGTCACCTCTTTTATTATATAAGAAATCAAATCTAGGTGTTGTAATGAAAACACTATACAGTGAATTTAAGATATTCTTGGTAGCATTCAGAATGTACCTATTTGTTCAGGGACACGGTGCCCTTGAGGTTTCTTCTAAGTACTATAATCTTCTGTAGAAAAGCATTTTTTTTCAATTTTTTAAAAGCAAGTTGCTCCATCATCTGAACACCCACAATGACTGGATTTTATTCAGCAATTTTTCCAGAAGCCACAAATGTAACTGATGCACTTGGGCTTTGGTATTATGTCCTTTTATCAACATTAGGCATGTATTTATTCTAGATATCATTTAAGTGGCATTTCTTTTTTAATCTTCCCTCTTTCGTATTCACTTAATATCTTAGCTTTCCATTTCCCTAAAGGCCAAAACTCTATCTAAATTTACCTAAGAGTTTGAAACAGGCAATCCCATGAAGGGAAGGGATTGGGTACCGAATTGATCCAAGTGTCTTCTCCTACAGGGACTGAAAGAAATAAAAGTCATCTTTAAATAAGTTTTGATAAATAAAAATTGTTTTCAGGTAAGCAGGTTTAATTTTGATGCTTGGCAAGGTGGTGCAATCCTATATCCAAGATACTTTAGAGGCTGAAGCAGGAGGATTGCAAGTTCAAGGCCAGATCACACAATTTAGCAAGACCCTGTCTCAAAATAAGAAACTTTTCAAAAGGTCTGAGTGTGTAGCTCAATGGTAGAGGAACCTTATATTGAATTCCCAGTATTAAAAAAAATAAATACTGAAAGATATATATTTATATCTAAAACTTTGAATACTTCATATTTTCAAAAACATTTACTGAGAATTTGAAGGCTAGTATTTGAATCCTATATGTCGATTAAATCAAACTTTCTCTCTACCTTTTTTTTTTTTTTTTTTTTTTTTTGATACTGGGGATTGAACCCAGAGTCATTCTACCACTGAACTACATACCCAGCCCCATTTTTGTTTAATTTTGAAATAGAGACTTAATAAATTGCTGAGGTTGTCTTTGAACTTGCAATCTTCCTGTAGATTCTCCTTTCTTAGCCTCCCCAGTTGGCTGGAATTAAAGCAAGCACCACTGTGCCAGCTTCATATTCCATTTTATAATGGTTTACTGAAAATATCATCTTATTTTAAGGAGAACATTGCTAAGAGTAGATGTTAAGTGTTTTCACTAAAAAAAGTATATGAAGTAATGCATATGATAATTAGCTCAATTTAGCTATTCACAATATATGCATATCTCAAAAATGTTGTACATGATAAATATAAACTTTGATTTTCCAATTAAAACTAAACTTACAAAGAAAAAAAAATCAAAAAGAACTAATTCAGCATCTTTACAGAAAAAATCTCCAAACATTTTGAATTTACATATGCTTATTATATTTGGTGGTATAATAATAGTCACACATATACATATATATACTGCCTTCTTAGCATAATTAAGGAATAAATATTTGGTTTTATGCACTCCCTATCCTGAGAATATGTGTTTTAAAGAACTTGGTATTCAAATTAGTGACCTTAACCATTTTTATACTCCTTTAATCTATACTATTTTCAAAATATAATTTAATCCATCCATATAGCTATAATTTGATAGCTTCTGTACATGTACTCTAACGGAGAGTGAATGTATTCATGAAGTAAGTTACATGCTTTTACCACTATACCACTTTGCAGATCTATAAATACCGTTATTAAACTAAAATTTACTCAAGGTAAAGTGACCTAGAGTTGATACAGATATCCTCCATTTTAAAATTTGTTGCATTATTTGATTGTAGTTTTCTATCTAATGTATATATAAATAGAGAAATATTAGACCTCAGTGTCCAGCCTCTTATCTCTGGTTTATTTTCCTTTAGAGCAAAAACTAGTTGTGTATAAGAAAACATTCATTTCTTTTAATCAGTTTTTGTCAGAGAGATTGATTTTGTCTAAACCCCAAGACAACCAAAGTTAGAATCAAAGAAAATTGGAGTAGATGTACTTTATTTTAGACATTAAATAAAGTGTACGCTGGGCGCAGTGGCACACAACTGTCTTCCCAGAGATTCAGGAGAATCAGGCAGAACTGTAAGTTTCAGGCTAGCTTCTGAACTCAATAAGGGCCCTGTCTCAAACTATAAAGGACTGGGGATGTAGTTCAGTGATAGAGTGCCCCTGGGTTCTATTCCCAGTACCAAAAAATAAAAAAAACAAAATAATAATAAAATTTAAATTAAGTTTTGAGACTCAAGAAAGAATGTGCTGATTCTTCCCATGCACAAGAGAATTTATACCCTTTGAGACATTTGAACTGAGGTTAATTATGAACAGTAAAAGTATTTAGGTAAAAATTAAAGAAAACTAACCAATTATAGCTGTTATCCAAAAATAGCATTAAACATTCATAACTAGTTTATGTGTTACCACGTACCTTCGTTCCTTCAACAGTTTAGTTAGAAAATCCTTTTTAAAGCTTAATATGTCAAATTACAGTCAAAGTGAAATCCCATCCTGCCTCTGATAATGGATGTGTATAATAGCCTGAAAGAGCTTTAATGAAGTATAATTTCACTAGTGTGATGCAATAATACATAACCAATTTAATTTGAAACTAAGCCAGTGGTGCAGTACTATATTTATACAACTAATATGTTAAATTCTTAATTTTCATCCTCTCTCCTGATTTAATTACAAGTTCCTTTAAATGAATCCACTTATGAACACCCTAATGGTTTTTTACTTTAGCTTTCCTATTGTGACAGCTTTTACAGTTTTTCCTATCATCTTTCCACTTAAATCCTCCGTGGGACACTTGAAACATTCATGTAGAACCAGCATGACCATGTAAAATTTTACAAATTAAACTTCTTAATCGATAATTATTATAAATCATCTTAAAATATAAGAACTTGTATTACACATATTACATATGATGAAATACTCAGACATTACCAAACATCATTTATGATTTTTTTTCAATTCATATTAAAATGTTTATTGCTAGTAAAGACACAAACCTCCATTAACATATATCTTCCTTTCAGTTTTAGGGAGAAGTCTTAAGATTATATTATTATTAACCTACCTGATAAATGTTCCTGCATATAATAACAGCTCAGTAATCATGTCAATATTGGTGCCATAGTCATGTGGCTGACGGTTCTGTCTCTCACAGCAATGTGACTTTGTTGTCCATGTCTTCATGGTACCCCATGTAATCCAAAATAGACTTGTTCTGATGATAATGTTAACATGAAAAATTTTTGTTTTGAAAACAAAGTTCAGATTTAAGTACAAATTTCAGTCTGTCAGTTAACCAAATATTAGAGAATACCATATGAGTGTCTAAACAGTAACAGAGGTCAACTATGAACCACCAGTATGACAACATTTGTTGTTACTCTCAGAATATTCATTCCATCCTTGACCATTATAGCATAATCTCTGCTGAAAATAACACAAACCAAATTGGATAAATGGATTCAGCAACCTTAAAAAAAAGTACTGGTCTGATAATAATACTTGCTTATTTGCTGCTCCAGTATATAATTTTGACTTGAACTTTATTTTTGAATGTGCTACAAGGTTTAATTTGATTAACTTTAATTACAATAAAAGAAAAGTGAGATCGTTTAACATTATCCTTTTCTTTTTAATAGTGGGCTAGCATTCAAAAGCTTCCAGCAGCCTCTGTTCTAACAGACATCAACTTCCCAATGAAAGGACGGAAAGGAATGGTTGACTGGGCAAGGAATTCAGAAGATAGGGTTGTTATTCCAAAAAGTATTTCACTCCCCTGATCTTCAAAATGGTAAACACTAAAATAATTTGAGTATTGAACAAAACATTTCCGATGAATTCATTTAATGAAACCCTAGGTATAAACATTAAGTAATTTTGGCACAGTTTATAATCGTGGATTCCAGACTAATTTTTGGAAATATGAGACAGTTTACACTTGGTTTCCAAATCTCTGAATTTACTGATGGAAAGGGTCCATTAAAGTGGGGGGGAAAACATAAAAGTACAAATTTTTGCATTATGCATGCAAACTCATTTTTATTTCTGCCTCACACTACAATATACTTTGGTTAGAAGGTATTATTTTGGCATATAGAAACAAGTTTATGTGGAAAAAATAATTTTTAAGACCATTTTAAGTAACCTTTAAAATTAATGGCTATCTTCAAAAGCAATAGTGTAATCTTAATTCTCACTTTGGAGATTTTGATCTAAAAGTGAATGCTACAAAAGAGAATCAGCTCCTTTTCTCCATGTCATTGGGTATTTAAACTTTTAAATGCAACTACAGCAGATTCTTGTCCTAGCCTCTACCAAAACCAGATTCTCATGGTGGTATAATTAATACGTAGAATGGGGTGTGTCAAACTGCCCCATGTACATTTAGAGTGCATCTCAGTTCCTAGCTGCATCTTTTTAACAGCTTGTACTGGACTCCTCTTGGGATTGACAGATTGAACTTTTATAAAATTGTATTTTCTTGCTGGTTTTCTAATATTTTTAATTTTATTCCTTCTAGAATTAGAATGAATCATCTGTATTTGTTCTTGGAGCAGTCCTATACAAAACTTAGATCTCATTTTGCCCCACTTTGAGGTAAGCTACAAATTAAGACATTGTTGCAAACCTTATAAATTATTCTAAAATGTGATTATGGTTCATTCTATGAAAATAGTCAAACAAGCCTTGGTAACACAAAGGGCGCTTTTTTGTAAATGAAAATAGAACATATCAGCTTAGTGAACAGGTTATTAGCATATTATGCATTTTAAAACAAGTAGGGAAAACAATTTTGGCGTTTGATTGTAGCCCTGAAATTTTTTTGTACCTAATCAGGACCTGCTTAAAGACTAAAAAATGAAAAGAAAGAACTCAAGTCTCTGTAATAGAATGGGTCATTGTAAAATCAATCTGTCTTCTCTCTCTATTTGTACTTAATGATACTGTTCATCAACATTACATGAAATTAAAGGAGTACTGTGAGGACTCGGAAAACACTGTTTTGTTCTTCATTTGCACAAGATCTCAATTAGCTTCAAAATACATTTTCAATTACAGGGACATTAAGAGAAAATGCTGTTGTTCAATTAGAGGACTATTTTTGGAAGAAATCTATTGATTTCTTTCCTGTCAGACATTTACAAAAAAACAAGTAGTAATTCTACCAACATTCAATTTATGTGTTCTGTTGTCTGTCTACTTTGCCAGATCTCACAGAAAACATCATTCATGTCCCTTTGGACAGTGGTCCTATTACTCAAAATGACCTGTTTCCTCCACACCACTTCATTTTGGAGGATTGAGACAAAGTTGTATTTTGGTTAAAAACAGTCACAATTGCACTGAGCTAATCCCCCATACTCCCATAAATAAAGCAAAGTTTTTAAGGTGGAGAGCATATGAGTGATGGATACGGTTATACCTGGGTCACAACACATAGTCTAATAAGTAAAAACAATTAGAGTTCCATCCAGCAGCTGAAGGCTGCCCAAGGAAGTGACAATGACTAGGCATGATTTTTTGGAGAAAAATCTCTGTGTAAAACACATTATTAATGCAGGAGGTGAATTAACCAAAGTCCCTATTGATGCAAAGCTTGTTCTCCTTCGACCATAGAGACAATCAGGGGAAGTTACATTTTCTATAGTACCCTCCTCTGGGTGAAATGGGGCTTTGTGAATTTGGATATATTTGAATTTGGTTGCATTTTGTTAATATAATATTTTCAAAACTAGTAAGTTTACTCTCAACCTTTCCACTGGTTTTATTAAAATGCATTGGTATATGTAGTCCCAGATAAAAATTCTTGTAGTGATAGTGCCACCTTGCCTCTAGAGGAGATATGTTGGAAAGATAAAACTAGACTCTTATTTCCACAGGGAGTTAATTTACTTAAGGTATAACTTTTAAGAGTTCTAGATTAGACATGGACTTTAAAAGCAGATGACTGGTTAAAAAATTTCAATGTATCATGACAAGAGTTTTATAAATTTGCCAGTCACTACACAATTCAATTCAACTGCCTTCAGTTCAACTTAAAATAGAAGTACATTTATGTGCTGCACAAACTCATAAAATCTTTTATCCTGAGGGCAATAGTAAATGCAAAATAATTATTCAACATGAAATGTTTTTGATTATCAGTTTCCCTCTAGATGGCCAACAAAGTTGAATGATTAATTTTGTTCTGTTTATTTTAGAACTCATTCACCTACAAAAATGAAATCAAGTCATTCCATATTTCATGAATCTATGCAGTCAAGAAAATTGGAAATTTATCTAGGGATACCAGTCTTTTTTGTAAAAAGAAAAAGAAACATTTAATTGGTGGTTGCATTTTTTTTAAATCATGGCAGAGGCAGTTGTCACTTATAGAGCATGAGTATATTAATGGACACACTGTGTGTGATTTAATGAATAGAGCAGAATAATCTGGAAGAGTAACTATCCAGAAATCACCTGAGACACATAGGAATTTCAATAGATTCTTGGGCAAGTCACTGACATTTTTTTTACTTGTGTACATTGAACTTGAATGTTCTTCCCAACTTCAAGAATTCTTAGGTTTGGTCTCCAGCCTTGAAAACAAAACAAACTAAATATATATTTATATAAATACATAAATTTATAAACATATAATATATATAGATTTGTAGTATATATAAATTTATATACTATATACTAATATTAATATAGTTATTTAATATATATTTTTATATTATTATAGTATATTAATATATACTATAATTAGTATATATACTATATATATATATATCAGACAGTTTCTACATGTTCTTAAGTAAAGTCCTTAGTAACCTCTGTATAAGAATTAGGAATATTTAATGAATATAAATTTACAGTTAGAAAGACTAAGTTCTGTTATTCTATAGCACAGTTGAGTAACTATAGATAATAATAAAATATATATTTCATAAAACACTAGTAAAGGTTTTAATATTCTTAGCACCAAAGAAATAATGTTTGATATGATAAATATGCTAATTACCATGATATGAATATTATACAACATATCCACCACAAAACTTCACACTGTACCCCATAAATAAGTGCAGTTATTATGTGTCAGATAAAAACAACATATTTTCAGATATAAATATAAATATATGTACCTACTCAGACTTTTTATCTACAAAGTTATTCACTAAATATAGATACTATTAAAAAAACTATATCCATATTTAGGTCTTTGACCAGAAATAATGACAATAGATTACTAAGGATGAAATGTTAGTTTAAATAGTCTTTAAAGGTGAAACATTAGTCTTTACTTATTTTCTGTTATCTCATATAATAAAATCATATAACCACTGAGCACTCTCAGTATTGTTTTTCTAATTTTCAAAAAAATTCTTCCAGAAAGTCTAGTGAGTTTAACAGTGACAGAGCTGCTAAATAAGAATATATCCTTTAAGAGACAAGAATAGTTCTTTCAGAGTTACTCAGCCAACATTAACTGGTGTCATTTATGGTACAATATTAATTCTTTCAAGTCCCCTCCACTCTTAAGACTCCCACTCAAGTGCTTACTAAATAATAAAGGGTCAATGAATTTTTTCAGGAATAATTGATTATCTTATGTGCTCAAATATCTTGTCTAAACCAGTCCTTTAAAATAAGGCATACAGATATTGCTTATTCTATGAAAATATTAGGGACAAAGGAATAAAATACACGTATCTTCTTGTTTTATTATATTAGTTTGTATGAACTGAGCCTAATAGGAAAGGGTAATCTTTTTTAATATGTGAAAATGTACAATTTTTTCTATAGGTTTACTTATTGTTTATAAATTCTCATGAAATATTTTCCTCAGTGATCATTTTACTAATTATATTTTGAAATATTTGGAGGCATGTTTCCCCATATGTCAAATAATATTAGATTCGCTGTTAGTTTCCCAGAAATTTTACATTTTGGTATATTCATTTTTGAAATGATGCTTTGCATAATTTTCCCTTGTGAGGACTATGAGGAAGGACTTAATATAATGTTTCAAATACAAAATAATTTGAAGATTTTTCATCTTATAAAGGTATATAAATAATTTTGCATGTTGACTCTTTTTATTTAGACACTTCTTTCCTTCTATTACCCTAATATGCATTCAACTATTAGTCAAACTGCAATTTTTATTTTACTGTTTGACTGTCTTCCCTTTTAAAATGAAGTCAATTCAAATTGTTCCTTGAAGGAAAAGTGCTCTATTCAAGTCCAAACTAAATAGGTGCCATTCTCACTCTCTCATCTTTTTCTTCTTCAGAATAATTTCTTAAACTCAAACATTATAGAACTATAGGATATTGATGTGCAAGGCCCTTTAGAGTTTAATGTCATCTGGAATCTCATTTCAAAGGTGAGGTGTCTACAATCATTATGACTTAAGTGACCTGCCTAAGATTGTATGCATAGTAGGTAAATGAGTTCAAATCCAACTCAAGTCTTCATCTGCCAGAATGAGGACTCTTTCACTGTATCTCATTTTCTTTGTGCTGCTAATATTGATTGCTTTAAGCAATAAGATCCATGCATTTCTTTGATAGTGTGTGAATACATATGAATCTACTGCAGAACATGTATAAGGCCTATATGAAAGTGGCCATACATGGACAATCTCAGGTAGCCCCAAGTTTGGCCTGGGGGCCCAAACCTGGGTTGTTAAATTCAAGACCTGAGTTCCTTCCTCCTTCCTTCTTCTCATGACCACTTATATGCCTGACAAAAGAAGACTGGCCAGTCCAGGCTAGAGGGTCCTTTGAGGGAGACACCAGCACAGAGACCCCTCTCACATCAAGATTTCAAATATCTTCCACTTGGCAAGTCCATAATCTACTGTGAGAATTTTAACTCTTTTTTTTTTTTTTTTGGTTGGGGGTCTATCAAGGACTGAACTCTGGGGCACTCGACTACTGACTCACATCCCCAGCCCAATTTTTTTAAAAATTTTATTTAGAGGCAGGGTCTCACTGAGTTTATTAGTGTCTCACTTTTGGCTTTGAACTTGAGATCCTCCTGCCTTAGCCTCCTGAGCCACTGAGATTAGAGGCATGTGTAACTCATTTTTATAACATTTTGGAGGCCAGTTTGATAAAGTCAAGAAACTTAAAAAGGGATTGTAGTATTTCTAATTCCAAGAATTTATCTCAAGGAAAAAGAATAATATATCCAAACATACACTGAAGCCAAGAATTCAGGAAATAGTTGTAAATAATCCACTCTCAGATTTATTTAGTAAATGCAGGTAGGTTCCAGTTATGTGGGGAAAACACAAAACTTCTCAGTATGTGAATAGTATGTAATTTTTCTGGTTAGACACATGGAAAATGCAATCATGTTTTTGAAAACAAACAAAAAATGCATTTTAATGTATCTATTAACATATAAGATAGTATAAAGGATCTAAATAAAATTACATATGAATTCTACTCTAGTATTAAAATGCCAGGAAAAAAAGACAAAGTGAGAACTAAGACATATTCATGAAGATAAAACCTAAAGTAGATGGAAAATTATCTTTGAAAAAGTAACAAATTTCAATAATGCAAAATCACATGAATTTCTATCAAGCACACTGACAATAAATATAAATGATACTGAACTTTTTTATATATTCAGGAAATTAAACTCATTTGTGTTCCTAATATCAAAGGAATTAGACAGGCATAGGAAAAGAAAATGAAATAAGCACTCTTGGAAACAATACAAAAATGAAGATATAACCACATTTACACCAGTACATGCTGAAAACCATCAACCTGAGCAGTCAGCTTTCTCAAGAACATGTGTTCTTTACTTTCAGAAACTAAACTTTGAAGTTTGCTTCTTCTTTCTCATTTTATAACAAAATACTGCAATTTTATGACAATCTATGTTGTTTTAGTGTTTCCTGTCATTAAGACATTAAGAATTAAAATTGTGCATTGTGATAGCAAATAATTAACAAAAATCTGGGCTTAATTTGGCCACACTTTTTAAAAGGGAAAATAAATCTCTGATCACTTAGCATATTACTTCTGTATATTATAAAACTGAACTTGAATTTCTAATTAGTTTCAAAGTTCTAAGTAAGCGGAACCTTACATTTCAGTAGCCCTTAGGGAATTTTAGTTTTAAAACATGAATATATTTTTCTTAAAGATTTTGATAAAATCCCCCAGTTCCCAGAATATATGAAATCATCAATTTTATTTATGCTTCATTTAAATTGGGGATCTCATTTAAAGCAATTATGAACACTCTTAAGTTTGAAGCTACATGAATGATACATCTAAAAATGGAAAAAGACTGCAGAAATTTTAATAACTTTAATTAAACCAAAAGCATATTTTTACATATTTTATGTGGCTACCCTTCATGTGTACCACTAATTTCCTGTTCCCTCCACTGATTTTTCTTTCTATAATATTACATTATATTTTTTTAATATGGTAAAAACTCAACAGAATTTACCATCTTCACTATTTTTAAGTGTGCAGTACAGTAATGATCTATATACACTTGTGTAACCATGTCTAGAACTTTTTCATCTTGCCAAATTGAAGTGCTATTCCACTAAAGAACAACTTATTTTCCACTTCCTCTAGCCCTTGGCAACCACCACTTTCTTTTTCTAATCATTGGATCACTTTAGATATCTTATATTCATGGAATCATTCAGTATTTTGTCCTTTCTGTGTGTTATTCATCTATTTCAATAAGCATGAAGTTCCTTCAGGTTACCATGTGATAGGCATTTAACCAGATTTCCTTCTACAAAGACTGAATATTTGCATATGTATATTCCAACTTTTGGCAATGGTTGATAGTGCTTGATGAACGTGGGCATGCAAATATTTTTCCAGGATCTTAATTTCATTTATTTTGAATATATACCCAGAAGTGGTTGTACATATGATTGTATCATATGGTAATTTTACTTTTTATTTTTTTCAGAAACTACCAATACTGTATTCCAAAGAGACTGCAACATTTTATATTCTCATCAACATTGCACATGAGTTCAAATTCTAACCAACACTTGTTATTTTGTTTTCTATTTTCAATAGTAACTATCCTAATGATTATGAGATGATATGTCATTATATATTTGATTTGCATTTCTCTGGTGATTAGTATTATTGAATATCTTTTCACATGCTTGTTGCCCACCTGTATATCTTCTTTGGAGAAATAGCTATTCAAGTATTTTGCCCATATTTTAATCAGATTATTTGAAGGTTTGGGCTATTGTTGAGCTGTAGGAGTTGTCTTTGTGTTCTGGATATAACCCATTATCAGATATATGATTTACATATATTTTCTCTCATTCTGTAAGTTAGTTTTCCACTATATTATTTCATTTCCTGAACAAAGATTTTTTTTAAGTCCAATGTAATTTCATTTATTTTATCTTTTCTATTTTTCTTGGACTCAAGGTCAAGTAATTGTCAAATCGAGTGTCATAAAGTTTTCTTTTCCTTTTTGTGTGAGTGTGTGTGTCCAGGAGTTTTATGATTTTTATGTCTTATGTTTTGGCCTTTATCTTAGTACTGCTTTTGCTGCAACTCTGAAGTTTGGAATGTTGCAGTTTTACTTTCAATTGCATCAAGGCATTTTGTGATCTCTGTGATTTCTTTCTTTACACATTGGTTGGTCAAAAGTGTGTTAACTTTCATCTATTTGCAAAATTTCCTGTTTTTCCTTTGTGTTTCGTTTCCATTTTCATTAAGCTATATTTGGGGAAAGTATTTGTTATAATTTCAGTCATCTTCAGTTTAATAGATTAGTTTTGTGGCCTAAGGGGTAATCTACTCTGGAGAATATTCAGTGTGTCCTTGAGAAGAATCTGGTGTTCTGCTGTCACTGTATGCATATCTGTTAGGTTCTTCTGGTCTACAGTGCTATTCATGTCCCCTGTTTTTCTTTTTTGATCTTCTGTTTAAATGATCTATCCATTATTAAGATAAAGTGTTGAAATCTTCTAGGATTATTGTTTAATTCTCACTTATTTGTCATTTTTTGCATTATATATTTGTGTGCTTATACATTTAAAATTGGTACATTTTCCTGGCAAATTGATCATTTTATCATTACATAATATATTTTGTCTCTTGTAACAGTTTTGACCTAAGTTCTATATGTCTAAGTATATCCCAACGCTTCTCTCTTTTTTTGCCATTTACATGGAATATTTTTTCAGTCCTTCACTTTATGTATATTGTGTAGTTTAAGTCTCTTGTAGGCAGCTGCTTTGAAATTTTAATCATTTATTAATTCTCTTTGAGACATGTTTTGTGTGCCCTAAACATCTTAAGATTGCAAAGACTATGAAGAATAAGTTGAATCTCCTTTGAACAGGTGACTTAACACATTTTTAAATGTTTTAGATATCAACTAACCCAAATCTCAAGGACAGGGAAAAATTGTATTACTTTAGTCATGAAATCCATTTGGCTCTAAGATTTGCTTTCCTAGCTGTGAATATAAACGCATAACCAGCCAGAAAGCATTAGTAGATCACAAAGCCTGACAGGGCACATTAGAAGCCAGATATTCACTTATGCAAATTATAATAATTGATGGAATAAATTAAAGAAATATACAGTATACACTTTTTTTTATAAAAAGGAGCTACTGCATAATATAAATTCTTTTTTTTTTCTTTTATTAACATTTCAATACCGTGATTTTGGGATTGCATTTTTAAATCTACATGGTAAAACTTTGATATTTTGTGTAGAATGTGTTTGGCATTTACAAAGCTAACAAACATGTTTTGTGGAGCACTAAAATATGCCAAGCATAATGCAATGAGTATATACAACTATAGATACCATTCTCACCATTCTCAAGAGTTTACACTTGTGGAAAGAGTATCCAATGGATGCTGTGTTAGAATTTGGTATATGGTACAGGTGTTACAGTGTTGTGGCACAAGCTAAGGGGGTCCCACACACAAATGAGGTAAGCACACCTGCATGTATAATTAAATTGACACATATACATTCCCAACTAAATTCAACTCATTACAACACACCTAGCAAAACCATAACATATACTAGGGACCTTCTTCAACAACCCCAGTTGTTGAATAGCTAATGAACTTGACAGAATAAAACTCTTACAGAGGGCTCCCTATCTTAGATACTTTGTTTCACACTGCTCAATGCCAAAAATCTCCACATGCCCAAAACACTCCAGTTCATAAGTATCTTAAAGGAACTGAAAAAACTCCTAAATAGAGTACACATGCTTGTGTTTTTTAGTAATTTTTTCCATTTATATAACCTGAAAAATAATACTAATACCTTTTGCTATAAATTATCTAGCATTAATTAAAATTGGCAGTCACTGGTTTTCATTTATAGCAAGAAAGAAAGATAAACAGAACCAGAGTAAGGGGGTAGATGGAATTTGAGTGGTGCATCAATATTTTAGTTTCACGTAACCAAATAAGGATTCAAATATACTCAGGCTAACCTGAATAAAGAATCAGCATCTGTGTGTTCAGTGTCAGTTTTATTCTCTGGGAGAAACCCACAAAAGTTTTCTGGTGGTAACACAGACATTCCCTGATCTCTTTGCTGTAGACAGCTTGTCATTATGCAGGAGGCCTGTCAATTCTGCTAATATGATCAATCACCCAGGATGGCCTTCTAACTTTGTTAATTCTATTTATTTCCATCTGACTCCCTGATTACTTTTGTTCACAGAGAAAAAATAATTTGGCAAAAGGAACTTGACATTTAGAGCTTAGTGTTTTATTTTTCTCAAGGTAGCTTACCTTCAGTTGACTGATTAACACTAAATGAAACAATGGACAGTTAACTAGCTCTCTGTTTGCAACCACCTTCCTCCTAAGAAAAGTAAAATATATTTATGACTTATGGGTTTTTCCTATTTACTATTAGGCACATACCTTCTTGTGTATGAATCTGTTATTTGAATAAATATATGAGAAATTCAGTTAAAAAATGTTGTCCCACTCCAAGTATGCTTCCAGTTCCTTTGCAACTAAATGCAGTAATTCCAAACTGTGTAATAGTTCAACATTATTTTCTAGAAAGTCAAATATCGTGTCAAATACCAACCCATTAGAAGAAAACATGATCATAATGAATGAGAGGTTCAGTATCACTCTACTATTATCAGAACTATAGTACTTTGATGGTACGCCTGTTTTAAAAAACAGTATGGTTTGTAAATTCAAACATGCTTTCATCACATGACCAAACAATTCCACTCCCAGGATTTACCCAAGATACATGAAAATATAAGTCTACACAGAGGTGTATGACAATTTTTCATAATAGCCACATGGAGCTTACTCATAAAAGCTAAAAACCAGGAGTAACCCAAAGTTTGCTTATTTAATGATGATTATATAAATAAATTATGGTATATCTATACCATGGAATATCATTTAGCAACAAAAAACAAGCAAAATGTATGAATCTCAAAATTTTATGTCAAAGTGAACTAAGTGAAACAACAAAAGTCTATGTAGTGTGTCACTCTATTGAAATGAAATGGTAAAAAGGTCAATTCATAATGGACAGCATGTCAAGCTTATAGAATCTTGAAAGGAGAGGACCAAGGAATTCAATGAAACTATTTAGATCAAGGAATTGATTGTCCATTTTGATTGTGGTGATGTTTGCATGGGCACCTGATATAATTCCCCCAAAATAGTATCTGCCCTTTGGAAGAACAGGTGATTATTTCAAATGACCAAAAAGTGATGAATATTCTTATTTTTTTATTTACAAGAAAGTACAATCAAGTCTTTCAACCTTTAAACAATGGATGATCTACAGCATTTTATAAATTTGAAATGAAAAGTTTTAAGTACCTAGAAAAATTTGGTTCATTTTTATATTATTTTTATAGATTATAAATGTGATTGTATATAAATCACTTTAAGTTCTCTGTGAATGAACTGTACTTGGTACTATATTTCAAAAGACAGATATGTTTCTTTGAGAACATTGATATAAAGCAGTGACCTGTAAATATTGCTGAAATGAATGGAGGTGAGAAGTAGCAATGTTTATTTAAAGACTGCTTGTTCTCAAGTTTTTCCATTTTGCTAAAATTCAAAAACTGCCAAGACAGGTACTTTGCAAGAAGAGAATTTGATTTCATGAGAAATAAAATTAGTAGGTTCTCCTTGAGATAATGAATTCTGTTGATTCAAAGATTGCCTGAAAGTGTGAGTTCACAGTCCATCACCATGTAGGTAAACCAGTTTAAAGTAATTGGAAGCTGCTTGTCAGTGCTATTGCTTTTTCATCTTTTCTACATCTAAAATGGTTAAATGCCCCCCCAAATTTTCTGGGTTCAGATAGGGTTTGTTTATAACAGTAAATTGACTATCTTTCCATGAATAACATCATATCTATGTTTTACTTAGGATATATTTATTTAATGTCATCCCACCAGGTATTGAGCAGTATAAATCATAGTTTTCACTCTTTCTTCTTTTAATCATAATTATTCTGTTTCAGAAATTATACTGTTGTTAATTCCAAAATCATCGTGGTCACAATAAGGCCTGAACCCAAAACAACTGACTCATTTCTGGAGATAGAGCTAGCTCATTTGGCTAATGTAAGTACCATCTACTTGGCATTCTGTTGCTTACAGAATTACCCTTTAAAGAAAATTAACAATCATTCTTTTGACCAATAGTGCCAGAACACGATTTTTAGACTTTTATGTTTGCAAATGGATTAATTTGTTATGAACACATAGAAACAGAACACCATATTGTTCTTTTTTAGTTCCTGATAAAGCTCTCTCCAATCTATCTGAGATTATAGTTAATAAATTAATTATTTGTGTATACATCCTTAGTGAGCTATGTGCTAGCCCTGGGGAATAAGAATATGAACAAAAGCCTAGTTCACTGTGTGATGAAAAACACAGGTGCATAAATCCCTGAAATTGAGTTGCATGCAGCAAAGGAACTTATAAACTTAGCACAAAGGGGATCAATTGACTCAGGAAGGTGGAGTGAGTAGAGAAGTATGTAGCAGCACCAAGTCCAGTATCATGGAAGGGTCTTTGTAACTTCCTGAGTACTACAATGGTCTAAATTTCAATCTTCCACCCCAGAATGACAAGCACCTTTCCCTAAGTCCATCCAACTGCAACTGAAATGCTTTAAATCTTGTTCTGTCCCTATATTGAAATTTAAATTTTTTTATAATTTATACATTCACTTTAAATACTTAAATCATTACTGGGCAAGGACAAGGAAGGTGATTCTTATCAAGACCACCTCGTAATGCTTTCATATTTCCTGTATTAAAGTTGTCCAATCTTACATTGTATGGATATATATTTTTATTATTCTTTGCAATGTTTTTATGAAGTTGACTTCAATATTTAAAAAAAGAAAGAAGTAAAAAGTGATTAAGCCATTTTCCCAAGTTCATATAATTAGCGAATGACAGAATTCATACTCACATCCTTTGGGCTACAAAACTTGTATAATTCTGCTATTGTATAATTTCTGATTTCCTCAAGAAATCAGCCTTAGTTTTATAGAAAATGATAATCATCTTCCTGAGAACTGCTTTTTACTAAGCTGCCTCAGGCTTCCTAGATTGTTTAATGAAAATGGCAAATCTTTCCGCAGTAACTTTCAAATATCACAATTAATATTTAAACTATTAAGTCTTTTCCTACTTTTGCCGAAATGTGACCATACTGGTTCTTTCTAATCTCAAGAATGTGTTTTATTTCTTTAATATCTATTTCCTCATACTTTTATATAGCTACATTCTCATCACTGTCCTAAAAAATTGGGAGATGCATTTGAACAGTACATTTGAAAATGTACTTTTGAACAAGGAATTAATTTGGTTGTTCAAGATTAGTTATGAAAATATTTATCACTTGTTTTATTCTCATGGAATGTCTCTGTAGTTACAAGCATTGGTGTGAAATAGTAAGAGGTATTTAGTTCCCTGTATCAAAATTATAGAATTATTTAAAAAGTAAATAAAGTGTCAGAATGCAGACATTGCTCTTTAGGCAGAAAACACATCTATAAATGAATATTTGCAGAATTTTCCTAAATAAGCATAAAAAAATTTTGGAAGTATGTAATTAGAGGAAAATTGTTTGATAATTTGAAAATAGTAACCTAAAAATAGTATTGATAGATCAGTCTCTACTTTAATTCAATATAAAACTATTGGTAAAGAATATATTTAAACTTGGACTCAAACTTTTCTCTTTTGGTAATGTATTTTGACAGCCAATTTATAAAAGAGAATAAACCATGTACAAAAAAAATTTCTAAATGTGGGAACACAAAGTGAACATTCAACAGATTTTATTAAGCACCAACTAGATACTGGAGTGGGAGTCAAAGTCAGCATATAAGGATGAGATAATGATCATGGAGGCACTTCAAATGAATTCTCTACCTTAATATTTTAAAAGACTAAGTGAATGACCAGTCACCAAAAGAATATTCTCTCCACTCTGGAAGACCCCAGATTTAAAAATATATAGACAAATACTTTACAAAACGGGATGAGGAAAGAAGAAGAAGAAGAAATGTTTATGCTGGAGAAAGAAAACATGCAAGTGTTCTTACTTCAGTTCCCCCTCACCTGCAGCGATGCTCTGTGCCTACTCTCAGAGGCCACTGCAACTCCAGTCACACAAGGAGCCTCGCTGGGATTCCCTGGAGTTTAAATTCACTGCACCATCTGTACAGCATAGACAGCCCTTCATGCTTTACTGTTTTTAATTTCTAATGATAAATTTATTTGCATTTATATTCTCGACCAAATTAGTTTTTGAAAAACACTGTATTGTTCACTGAAGTAAGAAGTATGGGATTGACTTAATATTTATTACCAGTTTTAGAAAGACATTTTCTATACTAATGTCAGTTTGATTTTATTGAAGTGATCACCAAAAAAGTCTACAGTGAAATACAACAATCTTAACTAAACTGTGAAGATTGAAATTGATTGAAACAAGCTACATTTTTTATCTGTATTTATTGCCTTTGATACTGAATTATTTTAGATATGATTGTCCCTAATACTAAATATCTCTACTTTCACCTATTTTCTTATAATAAAAGTATTTTCTGTACTTTTCTGAGCTCAGGAAAGAATAACAACTTGCAAACTACATCTGTTGTATAAGATTTTCTATGTGAAGAAAAAGGAAGAATGGGAATTCAAAGTTACAGTGAGTCTAGGGTAAAGCCTATTAACATTTTCTAAATGAAATGTGTTCTTTTAAAAAGCTTTTAAACAAATAGCTTTTATAGTATATTAAATATAATAAGGCCCTTGGGAACTGGTAGGAATAAGAAATAGAATATGGAACCCTGCAACTCCAAATTGCATTTAGCAAAGCCAGTTGCAGTTTTAACCAGCTTATAAGTCATTAATGAGTAAGACACTATTCTTAGTTCAGTTTCTCAGTCTTATGCCTTCATTGTCATGACCTATAAACTCAGGGTTTCTGATACTTAGTGCTTACTTACAGCAATCATTTGCTTTTAAGAAATATTAAATTTACCTTTTCCAGGAAAAGAATTTTGCATTTCATATTACTGAAGGGTTTTTCAGAGTAACACTTAATAAATTGGTAGAATCTACAATGCATAAGGAAAGTAAATAATTTTGTTGAACATAATTATTGAGACCTAAATAAGTGCAATAGGAAAGCTCTGTATGTACACACACACACATATGTACACACACCAACTGTAAGGATGCCCTAGGTCTGACAGGTCTGGACCTACTGTGTCTTTCCAGAATGGATAACATCCTCATATTTAAAGATGAGTTAAAAGAATAGAAAACAAATGAATTTTAGTTATATTCTGCTTTATCATCTTTGCATGCCTGAAAATGCATTATTTTTCCTAATAAAAGGTCTTTTACACAGTTTTATTTTGAGTGGAAAGATATAGCAAAGCATACTGGCCTATAGTCTAAACTTGCCCTTTAAAAAAAAAAAAAAAAAAATCCCCTCTGTGCAGCAACTCTAATGGTCCTAGTAGGGTGTTACTCCTGTCTTTCAGGGTTGGGGAGAAAAGCCCATCAGATTTATTTGTATTTCTCAAATTGATCATGCACACTCAAAAAAATTCTCATGGGAATTTTTCACTTGTGAGTTTTGTTTTCTTTGTTTTATTTGCTTACATACTAACAGGATCAAACTAACAAATTAAGAAATCTGACTTATATATGTGAACTAAAATTAATCATGATCCAAAGCCTCTGTAATCATAGAAGAAAACAGAGTGGAGAGTGTAATGTTTGCT
Organism: Sciurus vulgaris; assembly: GCF_902686455.1. Classification (NCBI taxonomy): domain Eukaryota; kingdom Metazoa; phylum Chordata; class Mammalia; order Rodentia; family Sciuridae; genus Sciurus; species Sciurus vulgaris. The sequence goes on along the minus strand of NC_136467.1, from coordinate 92,780,940 downwards.
ACTATTAGCTAAGCATGAGAAAAATGTGAAGAAATTCCAGCATTTATCGGGGAGTTTTTTCATGAACATCAAAGTTTAAGAGCCTGAAGAATTAAAAATCATTTGACAAAACTTTAAAAGTCCAGTCTATGCACCCATAATTTTCACAAAGGGGGTTAGTAGTCCTTTGATTTTTAAATTACTTTTGTGCCCTAGCTTTTTTTCCATTTGGTAGAGATTTCTGATTTTCATGCCTACTGCTCTTGGTGTGTTTTATGGAAGTCTTGAAATGTTAACTAGACAAAGAGATTGATGGCTCTGCTAATAGCTAAAACTTGGATAGTCATTGTTCTCTAGTTATATATATTTTTTTGTTTTATCATAAATCCCTGAACTTGAGTAAGCATCTCCTCACTCTTTAAATTTGGTTTATTTTTATTCATAATACATAATTGGTATTTTCCATAAAGACTTCCAAATAATTGTGCAGTCATTGGAGTAAGGGTTGAAAATTTTTTCCAGTAAAGAGTCAAACAGTAAATATTTTAAGTATCAAAGCCTAATGATTTGTCACATGTCCTCAACTATCTCTTGTAGTGTGAAAGCACACAGAGACAGTAGTATATAAACAGATGGAAGTGGCTCTATCATAATAAAATTTTCTATACGAGAATAGGTAGCAGGCCAAAGTTAGTCCACAGGTAATAGTTCATCAGCCCCTCTGTGGTATGTAGAATAATAGCCCCTTAAATACGTCCACATGCTAACTCTCAGAAACTGTGAATATGTTATGTTATGTTACATGTCCATTTGGTATGTTACATATCAAAAACAATGTACTACATGTGTATGACATGTCAAAAGGAACTCCTGTGTGATGTAAGTAAGGGTAAGCACTTTGAGATGGGGAAATTTTTCTGGATTATGTGAGTATGTCCAGCTTAAATAACTGAACCATTGAAAGTACCGAATGTTTCCCAGTAGTGAACAAAAAGGTGCAATGTAAGGTCTCAACCAGTCCTGGCTGTCTTTGAAGAAAAAGAAGAGGTCCACAATCCAAGGGATACAGAAAGTCTTAAAAGCCGATAATACCCCCAGTTGGTCAACCAGGAAATAGGGGCTACAGTCCTGCAACCACAAGGAACTGTAAGCAGATTTATCTCCAGATTCTACAGAAAGAAATGCAGTTCTGCCAACCCTTCAATTTCAACCTGGTGAAACCCTTATGTAGAGACTCATTTGGACTCTCTAGACTTTTGACCTATGGAAACTGGGAGATTAAAAAAAAAAAAATGAGTTGTCCTATGCAGCTACGTTTGTGGTAATTTTTTACAGCAAGAATAGAAAATTAAATGCACCCTGAATTAGAGCATGCAAAAAAAATTTTAGATGCTGAAAATAATATATAAATCTATATCAGTAGTATTATTTTGAATCAAATGTGCTATAATACTGATAATACATTATTCAATGAAAAGCAGCTAGCAACTGGAAAGTATTTTGTCCTGATTTTTATTAGTAGCACTTCAGAAACTTGATCACAGGAATCACCATGCAGTGAGAGCTGCCCTTTGTAAAGTGGTGGTAGGCTGTTAGGGGAAATCGGAGAACATTGTGTGACAGCATTGCCTAGGCAGCCAAAAGAAGGACTGTGCAGAATGAGGTGCTAGATGTCCAGCCGAACCCTGATACTTGCTGATATGTTGTGCTTCTGAAAAAACTTAGTGAAACTTTTCTGCAGACAGCTAGTAGACTATAGCAGTGAAAAGCATCCCTGCCTGCCCCTATCTCTGCTACAAACTCATATGATTATTATTATTAGGACACATTATTATACTTGAATGTAAAGGGAAGAGACCTAACTGGTATGCTACATGGATATTAATTTATTGAAAATATTTGCTACATCAACTCATAGGAAATACTTGGACAGTTTGTAAAAAGACCTATTTTTTTGCTGAGAGGTGCACAAGACTGTGTAGCCACTGTTGGAAATGATGTAAGCCTGTAGGGATAACCCTCTCTAAGACATAGATGTGGAAGCAATGATTCTCTTTTTGAAGGATACACATTTTTAAAAGCTCCTGATTATGATTCCACTTTTTACTGCTTCCCACATGAAAAATAGAGAGTATTCATCAGGTAATAATGAACAATCAGGTTAATGATACATCTCAGAAATTAGAGAAGCAAGCTGTTATCTCATCCATAAAAATAGTGTCATCTTAGTAACGTGGTCTACTGAATGCTCTCTCCTCATGGTCTCATTAAATAACCACCATCTTCTTAAGAAGAACATTGTAACATGAGTATGATTTGTCCAGATAAAACAATATTCTGCATTTCTCTTTTCAATAGTTTTTATATCACTGACCTATAGCTAAATCAAGCTCTTTCTTCTCTATATTCTTGGTTTAACTAACTCGTAATATGATGCTTTACTATAGAATCCTCACAAGTCCATTCAAATATTCTATGCTTCCAAACTCCTACTAAGTAAGAATACAATATTAGATCATCACTGAGGCCCATTAGACTTCATATACAAGTAAAACTATCTCCTCAAAAATAAAAATGTATATATGGAGAGGGAGACCTAGACTTAGCTCTTAAAATTCATTGAAAATATTAAACCACTGAGACAGGAATGTGGCTCAGTGGAAAGCTTGTCTAGCATGTGTGAGGCCCTGGGTTGGATCCCCAGCACCACAAAACAAACAAACAAACAAAAACTATGCTATGGAACAGTATTTACCACAACCTTGGAGAACATTAAACAAACACATTTTGAGCTACATCATCCACTTGGGTGGTGTATAATACTTTCAGGAACTTTAGAACTATTTTTCTGTTAAAAGATATACTCCTGCAAGTGTTCTTTTTCACTGATCTGCTTTTAGTAACCTATCATAGATTTGACTGTGGAAAATTTACATTTACTAATGCCTTATTTGCCTAGCATGCATTCCTGAGATGTTTTTTAAAAAAATGTCCTTTTCTAACTAGTGTTAAAATTATAAACTGGGTATGACTTCATCTTTTGTAGATCAGGTCAGGTTGGTCACATTGGAATTATTGTCCAGAATTCTCCAAAATTTATTTGTGCAATTGCACATAATACCAACAATTCAATTTTAGTGGAAAGCAAAGGTAGGATAAGCGCAACAAAAGCTAGTGGGTCTTTTGTTTTTGTTTTTGGTACTAGGGATTGAACCTACATTCTTGCACACACTAAGCACTGGCTCTAGGGGTCATTTTTTGTGTGTGATGCTTTATTGTTTAAAATTTAGAAAATTAAGGAGAGCTGGTATATCATCAGGTCTTTCTCCCATCAGTGCTCAATTCATTGGATGATGTGACAGAAAGAATCATCCTGGAACATCTGACTCAGAGCACTGGAAATGTTAAAATAGTTGAGATGAAGTCACTGCCCTTCTTCATGTCCTGAAACACTTTATTATCTATTTGCCTACTTTGTCTCCACAGGCAAGAGGTTATTTTTATTTCAAGAGGGCAATGAAAGTTCAAAAAAGTTATGAAGTTTCCAAATTAGTAATTTATTACAGTATATGAGTACTGAGAATTTTAAAAAGTTGAATAAAGCAGGGTAAGCATGTTATTTCTCTTTTTATTTTATTTTTAATTGACAAATAACAATTGTACATATTTATGGAGTACAAAATGATGTATTGGTATGTGTTTACACTGTGCAATGATTAAATCAGGCTAATTAGCACATTCATCACCTCACAAAGTATCATTAAGACAGGAGTGATAAGCTTTAGTGATCTATTGCACAGAATGGTGACTGGAGTAAAATATTAAAGCATTGTATATTTCAAAATTGCTAAATGAATAGATTTTAAATGTCTTCACCATGTTATTTCTGTTTCATATGTCTCAAGCACTGATTCTCCTAACCCTATATAGATAAAAGTTATGAAGGGTGAAAGGAGGAGTTATTAAAATGCACATTTCTGTTTTTAGCATGCATCTCAAAATTCCTGGAACCAAGGAATCTACACTATTATCACCACCCCAGATGATTCTAGAGTAAGGCCAGGGAAAATGGTTTGAACGTTATGAAGATAGAAAGTGTATGATTAAGATTAAAGTAGCATGTGAATTTGAATTTATTTCAAAGTTGAAAACACTGAGGGAAAACTTAAAGACACTTGACCTCATTTACTTTTATTGTAACTTTTTTCTTTTCCATAACCAACTTCACTCAGATCTCTGCTCAAATTATTAATGCATAGTGGTGATTCCTTCCCAGGATGGATCTACTTCCCTGGTCTTTGCTGCTCACTGTGGTTTACTTTTTGTTATAGCACCTATAACCATCTAGCAAATTACATATGTGTCAATGTTTTTGTCACTCTCTTATCCCTTCACTGAAGTGGCATTACTTCCACTGTGTATCAAAGTACCTTGAAAGATGCCTGGAATGTAATAGATGTTTACTACAAGATTTTTGCATGAATAAATAAATAAATGTTTGACCTTTAAATCATCTTCCTAACTGTTTTCTAAATCCTGTACATTGTGAGAGGGTTTTTGTTTGTTTTACCATCACAAGGGTAAAGTGTTCCATGGTGGGGGAAAATTAGAAGAAAGTTTTGAAAGAATAAAATAAATTTAATTATGAATAATATCATAGTAGAACTATTGAGAACCAGAGTTAAAAAGGATGTCCAAATACCCTATTTTTATTAAGATAAGAAAATTAAAAAATTACACAGACCCAAGGAATAGTCACCCACAGAAAGACATTGACAAAGTTGGATCTACTTTCTACTATTCAGTAAATACTGTGGTTTGATGATGCTGAAACCGAGGAGAGAAGTAACAGAAAATAATGAAGATGCTTAAAAGTGGTGCATAGAACAACTTATGGTAATTGGGCATTGGGGCCATGGTACATTTTCAAGTGCTTAAGAGGGTATGACTAAAATGTTTTAATTCAAGTTGGACTATACTATTTTGAATGGAGCCAAGAGAGGCAGATTGGTTTGCCAAAAAAAAGTGTTTGTCAAGAAGATCATATCTTTCCCAAAAGTTTTCAAACACATGCAGTTTTAATACTTTCAATTGGCAATTGTATTGACAGCTTGGTGAATTCATCTTCATTAACCCATCTGTCTTGTTTACCGGACTCCTTGTGTTTTCTTAGTTTGATATATTTCTTAAGTCTGTTTGTAGAGTTGAAGTTCACAGCTTTCTGAGTTCCCTTTAACTCCTGCCTTTCCATTTTGTTAGTGCTCTCCATGGGGCTCTCCATTCCCTGTTATTGATTTCCTATAAATTCCTCATAACAGATATCGTAGCACAGTCCTTTTGAGAAAAGTATCTAAAATTTGTAACATATTTTCCAAGTAGTTTCTTAGAAGAACCATTTAGCCAGTATATTTTTTTAAGTTTAGAGTTCATTCATCATTGGTTTCTGTTTTATATTTCCCATTTCCCATTCTTATTAAGTAATTGGTCTTCCAGGAACTAAGATTTCTCTATTTTTTTGTCCTACTTATTTGTCTAAACTTCAAATGTTTAACTTACAGACCTTACCTCATATCACAAGCCTGGGCATTGTGACTGTTCTAGGATAAATGTCCACAGAGGATGTTGTGCACATCCCAGTATGTATACCCCAAGATTGAATGGTGCATTTGGAATTCATAATAACTCTCAGGTGAATGAAATTTGAATTTTCATAAGGTCAGGAAGAGGGAGAAGCATGCAATGGAGTCTGAGATGTAAGGGGTAAAGAAGGTGGAGGATAAAACTGAATGTTGACGAAGTGGAATACAAGAGGCATTTCTCATCTTTACATTTTCATCCAAAATTTTTTAGGGGAGCCAAAAGGAAAAGGTGTCCAAAAAGTTAGTTTATATTATATTTATATTTTAATGTTACTGGGTTTTTGTAGTAAAATGTTATGAAAATACTTATGAAATAATAAGTATATAAGCAGTATCCTTAATTGTTTTAAGTAGAGATTTAACTTAATCTAACTCTTAGATTACCAAAATCAGTGAACTAGATTCAGAGGCTCTCTTATCTCAGATTCCTCACCTGCATTTGGTTTCTAAATTCATGAAATGTGTGCACCCAAACCCTTCGTTATTGAATTCTAAGAATATTGTTGTCTAAGGATATTGTTGTCTATAATGCTCTGGACCCTGTTGAAGAAAAACTTTGATAGTACAGCATAACATCATGACACAGTGTTTTAGCTATGCTGAAGTTTATCAAAAAGTCACAAGCTATATGGAAAATCCAGTTAAACTAAATAAGATCCCATAAAGTAAAAGAAAATACCAGTTTGAAGAACCATTCTCTTATTCATCCAGTGAACACCAGATCTGTACCTTTTGTAAGAGCAAGATAAGGACAAACTGCTTCCATGAAATGCTCTCAGACTAGCACAGATTTGTTGTCCTTTATGTTAGAAACTATGACTACTGATATTTCTATTTCTCTTGTGCTGTGACATAATCATTTCATGTGAGTTTCTTATTACTTCTATAGGACTGTGATTTATTTCAGGGAAGGGAATGTTTTGTTGTCGGGGCATAGCATAGAAGTATGAGCATTTGATAACTAAGCAATCTTGGGTATATGGTCTTTGAAGGACCTAGAGAATAGTTGTGATACTACAATAGTGGAGTTAGTCAAATGCACCAATTAAAATGAACAATAAATGAGATTGGGATGTGTTTTATGAAACCTAGATCAGTAAGCTTCTTTATATTTCTAACAAATTCTTAGCATGGATCCAGACAATATCACTTAGAAACACATACATCACAAAGACACCACCTAGATTTTTGGAGAGGTTGCTTTACCAGACACTCTCCAGTAGTTTTCTGTTTATATACAAGGCCGAAATATAAGGACTGGATTGTAACTTGGTGGCACCAGTGGAGTAAGTCCACTTGTAGAAGGGAGCCAGTGACCGACTTAGAGACTGTTATTTTTAAACTGTGCTGACCTGTTCATTACTTTTATCAATGATTTGGTTGGATGAGGACACAGATAATCATGTTTGTTTTTAATCCTGTAATGTCATAAAGCTTGGAAGCAATTGTAAATTGTGTGGGATGCCAAAATCAGAATTTTAAAAGCTCCCAAAAGACTGCTGTGTATGAGTAATGCCTGTTAAGCTCAGGATACAAATACCAAATATCTGACGTCATCTTAATTTGCATTGTTGGGAATATGGCATCTAAATTGGATAGGCAGTAGCACTGCTCTTCTCTGCACAGGTTGGGTACAGAAGATGATTTCCTTAAATGAACTTTAAAAGTGTATGCTCCAAGTGAAGTGCATGGAAGGTAAAAGAATTTGAACCAACAGAATATGTTTAATGGATAACAGAAGACTCTTCGGGGTATGATGGAATATGTACAAATCTGAGATTTTGTTTAAAGGAAGAATTAAGTTAGTTTCAAGAGGCAAAATAAGGTCCAATGAATGTAAGCAAGCAGACAGGAAGAAAACGCTTTCTGAAAATTAGGACTCATCAATACAACCTTAGACAAGTGTGGAAAACTCATCCCGAAAGCCATGGTGGCTACTAAACACAAAATTATTCGGCAGAATAAAAATCTTGCACTTTTTTCTTAAAATTTTTTTAAAAATCTGATCCAAATATTATTCCTTGATTAAGAGGATACTGAATGTCAACCAACTCTCTGGAAATGGAAAATTAATACAATCACATCTTTCTTGGAAGAAGCAACTAGAGGCTGAAGCGGAAGTGGTGCTGGCAAGTGCCATAATACAGGATGTTTTCTTTAGCCTTCAGGGGAATGCCAATCCAAAACACATGGAGACTGTGTCCCACTCCTGTCAGAATGGGGATCATTGAGAATTAAAAATAAATAAATAAATGCTAGGGAGGATTCAGGGATAAAAAGAGCTTATACACTATTGATAGGATTGTTAATTAGTGCAGCCACTGTGGACATCAGTATGGCAGTTCCTCAAAAACACAAAAATATAAGTAACATATGATCCAAGTATACCACTTGGATCCAAGTATACACTTCTCAGTATATACCTGGAGGAATTAAAGTCAGCATACTATAGAGATACCTACTTTTCCATGTTTATCGTGGCACAATTCACAATAGCCAAGTGGTGGAATCAGCTCAGGTGTCCACCAAAAGATGATTAGGAAAAGAAAATGTGGTATATATACACAATGGAATATTATTCAACTATAAAAATAATAAAACATGTCATTTGCAAGAAAATGTATGAAACTGGATATCAACATGTTAACCGAAATAAGCCAGACTCAGAAGACGAATATCACACATTTTTTCTCATATGTGGAAAATTGAAAACAAAAGATGATATGAAAGTAGAAGGGAAACTATCAGAGAAGAGGAAGGGAATTGGGGGAGGAGAAAAGTAGGGTAAGAGAAGGTAATGTGGGGTGAATATAACCAAAATATGTTAGGTACCTGTATGAATATGTCATGATGAAATTCTGTATAATCACTATGCACTAATAAAAAAAGAAACTCAAGAAAAAATATGGGATGTTTTACTGTGATGTAAATATTATCAATATCTTTGTTTCCCAAAGAAAGTAATCCAGAAGTTAATATTTTAAAGAAATAAATATGAAGTTGAAATCATTGAAACATGGTAGCTTCACTTTAAATTTTTAACAAAACTAAATACAGATTATATTTGAAATAAATGTGTTAGTTTCATAGAATTTCACAAGGTGAGTCAACAAATCTAGGAGAAAGGAGATGCAAATTTCTCATGAAAAAATTGATGTAGAATCTTGAAAGCATCTTACCACAAAATAAGAAATCCACTGTTCTCTTTGCATTTCAAATAATCATTTCAAATGATTCCTTAATTTTCATGTGTATATTCATAATATATTTATTCCTTCTCTGCTTATTTTTAGGGTACTTTGAATCCCTATTGTGTGTTATGGGATGACTCAAAAACGTAAGTGACAGATGTTTTCTTACATTATTTTGGACTAAATATTCAAAGCACATTAAATTATTCCAGCTGCCTGCTAGTTAACAGGAATATGATAAGCCAGTAGGATGTGAGTTATGCACAGAGAGAAAACATTCTCCTCTCTGAATCTGCAAGACAGTATGATGAATGTGTTTGTGTGTGATGATGCCATCAGCTTACTTCTCAAGAAAGGATTGCATTACCTAATGTGTAAAGCACATTGCATTGTGAATTCTATGAAGGCTCTTTTAAAAGCTCTGAGATTTTAGAATTATAGAAGCTCAAATGCTATTTTGATATCTTGTCCTAGTAATTCAGCTTAGCATTGTAGAATAAAACAGCAATCTCTATGGTCATTTAGCCCAAACGTTACTTGCATGACCTTGCATCTATTATCAGAATCAAGTAATATTTATATGGCTCTTCCAAATTGTATTCTCATAAAACACTAAGTGATATCATTTAATTTTTATTCATGTATTTTGCAAATTCATGCAGACAAAAGAAAATAATTGTACTAAATAGGATGAGTAATTCTTCCATGGTTTTTTAATTGCCAATACAACTAATTGCAATGTAACTGGTCAAACTCATTTTTATCTCATTGATAATTCTAAGAGATTTTAATGTCTCATAAAGCAGAAAAAAATCCATATTTAAATCTTAGACTTCATTACCCTACATATTTAGTGTGGCTTCCAGATTCTTTTTTATCTTTTCTTTGAGGTGTGAGAGTGTTTATTTTGTTTTATTTTCTTTGCTTTTGAATGGAAGGGAGACACATGGTAATTAATCTCTAAGGTAAACACTACCATGTTTATGATGTCAGAGCACCATGCTGTTGAATTCTGTGTTCTCCAAGAATTTTCTCTGGAGTTCTTCTCCTGAGATTTGCTCTACATCTGAGGTTTTATGAAGTTACTTCCCTCTCACCAGAGGCTAGAAGAGGGAGATCCTCAGAATTTATAGAAAAGGGGCAAACTGGCTGACAATCTTCTCAGTCCTAGCATACTGATATAATTTTAAACTACAATTGTCTTCATGGGGATGACAAATCAGTAATATTAAGCAGTTTCTTGCTATAGGTTCTGATGTCTTAGGGATCCTCTTCTTCTAGGAACCTAGTACCATAAAGGTATCCCCAACTTGCTCTGCTGTAAAGATGAGCTGGTTGCCCTTATTAATTCCCTGATTTTCTTCTTTTTGAAATTTCATGGAGAAATTTATAGTAGTAATATTCTCCCAGGCTTTGCTGTTTCTACCAATAGCTAGAGAAGACTTTGGTGGTATATCGTAAGATGCTGCTTGGTACGTTGTAAAGCTCAGGAAAAAGTAAAATGTCATAAAAATCTGATTGAATATTTTCTGCTCAAAGAAAAACTCATTATAGCTATTTAAATATCTCCATGAACTGTAACTTTGACTTAGTTTATTATCTTTTAGTAGAAAGAACGTGATTGTATGTTGATACAAACTGGAAAGTGTTAATTATTCCCCAAATCCTTCAGAGCTATTTAAATGATACTATAAGAAGACCCACTTCCGTTTCCTACCTTCTATTAGTTTCCTTTCACAGACTGGGTAAAGTGTTAAATTAAAAAGCTATTGGTCTTTGAGGTCAGTGTTAATCTTCAGAATCAACCGCACTCACTTTCCCTAACCATAGTCTTATCCATCACAAAGAACATGTGTAGTTTTACAAAACTCAACTTTCAACTTGTCCTTGAAGAAAACTAACCTGGAAGAAGAGATGTGTTTAGCTGTGTTTCAAAGCAGATAATGCCAGGAGATCAATGTAGTTCGAGTTTCCTTGATGAATCTGAAAAGTGATCAAAAAGTTCTCTGCTGTGACAGAAATTCTGTCCCATCTTACTTTTTATTAGATTGCCTCACCATTAAAATTAATTTTCTGGGTGAGTTTTTAAACAGTGAAGGTTAAGACAACTTTATTTCTTCTTTTCACATCTGTTCTTCTGTTCTAATCATGTTTTGTATTAGTCAGTATTGTAGATCCTTCGAGTATAGTTAATAGTGGAGAGATGATACTACTTTTTAAAAATTCAGATAAGAGCTGATTTAAATGATAATTAAAGATCTTAATAATAAAGTTATAATTAGAAATTGTGTTTTGAGTTTGGTTTATTCTCACTGCACATCCCACATCGGTGAGGTAAAGGGTTCCTGTCAGAGGGATGGAATGAATATGAAATAAAAACTTTGAAATTTATTTATCAGAAATAAAGACAGAAGACAAAATTATCTTAAGAGTAGAGGCATGACTGATCAAGCCTTCCAGAAAGGTCTGGTTCTAACAATGGAAGTAGCCCACACTTGCTTTATTTATGGTGGTAAAGATCAAAAGGGACCTGTAGGAGCTCATTTGAGAAAAACAATGTGGGATGGAGGTTAGCAAGTCATTTGCCTCTAGCGGGTCATTCCCACATCAGATGCTTATATTTGCACTTGATAGGTGAGCTAACTGCAGGATAACCACGACTCAGGCATTCTAGAACAGTCATTATAGAATGGTGAGTTCCCGAGGCCAGATATTCTACACTCAGTTCTCATAGGAGCCATGGATGCCTTCCCGCAGTTGATCAAATTTTCCCTTGTTAAATTTTTTAAAATTAATTTTTAATTACAAAAGCAACGCATACAAACATGTTGCTTATAAAACCTTAAAACCTGCTGTAAGGGAAAAGGCTTTGTTGATCATCACCACCTTAGGTCTCCACACCCATCCATATCCCTGAAGTCACTCTTTCTTATATTTTATTGTGAATAATTTCTGACATTCATCAATGCACCGACATTTGTATACGGTCATAGATATAAACATGATTTTTACAAACATGTCATGCTACTTACAATATTTAATAATCTCAATTTTAAATTCAAGATATGTATTAGAAATTTTTATGTTTTATTATCTATATGCCTTTCTTTCTTCTGGCTTCATTATATATCATAATTGTTCCAGTTCTCTAAACCAAGGACTATTGAAGTAGTTTCTAATTTTCTTTTTTTCTCTGTAATCTGTGTTTCTGTGTTCTTCCTTGCACATTTCTCCTTCAAGATGTCTCTGACCACTTAATCCTTAGTCTTACTCTCTTGTTCTCTTCATAACCTCCTATTCTATTTTTCTTAGAGCAGGTTTTACTACTTTCTTATTTGTTTAGTTTCTGTCTATCTCTGCCACGAGAAAATAAGCATTATCAGAGAAATGCTTTAAACTGGGCATGGGGGCAGCCCAGTGATTGGAAGCTGAGGCAGGAGGATCACAAGTTCAGAGCCAGATTCAGCAACTTAGCTAGACCATAAGCAACTTAGAGAGATCCTGTCTCAAAATAAAATAGAAAAACAGGGCTGGGGATAAGGCTCAATGGCTAAGTGCCCCTGGTTTAATCCCTGGTACCCACCCGCCCCCCCCCCCAAAAAAAAAAAAGAAAAAGAAAAGAAAGAGAGAGAGAGATGCTTTATTTTTCCTATTTACCACTGCATTTGCAATGCCTTCCGGACTTACCTATGGCACATATCTAACAAATATTTATTAGCTAGTTTTATGCAAAAATGGTTTGCCTATTTCCCAGGTATTCTTCCTATTGAAGAATTATTCCCATCTCTGTTTTATTTTATCAGCTGATAAATATTTATAACGATTATTAACCTAATATTTGACAGGATGATGCTTCAGTTGTTACAATACTATTCCATTACACACAAATATTATTATTTGTATCTGTAATATTTTGCCCTGGTAATCACTCTTCCCATGCACAAGAATTTTAGACAATTTAAAAACATATTTTGATTTGCTTTAGTTCACTAATTAACAGAACACCAAAAATACTTCATCATATGTGAACCATGAAACAAGCATAATAGTTTTCTTTCAAAAACAGTTTTATTTAGTAGGAAGAATATTTCTTTTAAAACTTTTTTTCTAAAATGTTTATAAAGTTATTTCTTGACTGATTTATAATCTACACATTTTTTGAATTACTCCAAATTTGGATTTAGAGTATTGAATTATATATTGTGACTACATTCCCTGAAAAGCCTATAATCCTTCTTTAAATTATCCCGTAATCTTTCTCTATGGAACTTCAGTGTCATCCATTTGATACTCTCAGGTCCATGAAGTATCATGTTTGTTTTCAAAAAAATTTTTTAGAGTTTTAATTGCTAATGCTTTCATTGTAACTTTGTAATCATTGCTTAACTACTGCAAAACAATTTATCAATTTATTTGTAATTTGTCTATCTTGTAGTTGAAAACAAAAGCTTTTAGGAACTGAACTTTCCCATTTTTCTACATTTCAAATTGATTTATTGCAGTTAGGATATTAGATTTATTGTGGTTAGATATTAGATGGGATATTCACATTTTGACCAAGGTTAACAATGGCTTGTTTTTATCTCAAAGTTAAATCATTGTTTTGAAGTGATTCCTCTTCTTTCATTCTGTAACTTTTCTTTCTCCATACCCAGAACATCTGCCTCTTCTTTTATTCTTCTCATTAGACGTCTACATTTCATTTATCTCAAAATATAACACCTGGTAAACATAAAGCTCACACCCACCCTCATCCCATCCTTCTAGGGAGATTGCTCTTTGCTCTCTGGGTGATTGACATGCCTAGGCATTAGGTAGATACACACACACACACACACACACACACACACACGGAGAGATCTGCTCTCTCTTAGAAATTCAAAGCAATTATACCAATATTACTGTTATTAGATAGCCAATCTCTACCCTCCAGGGAAAAACCAAATAAACGGTACTTTCATAAGGCTTTGTTTAAACTGGGGAAAGCTAATATGAAAAGAAAGTAAAAAGCATAAGGAAAAGGTTTTGTTGGACACGTTATACAACAGTTAATAAGGAAACCTACAACCTCTAACCTCTTAAAACAATAATGTGATGGTCTTATTGATTGAGAGGGTGAGTATGAAAGAATCTCTTATGGACTTGCAGTCACCTATGGAGCCATTTTTATTTTTTGGTTTTTTGTGGGGTTTTTTTTTTTTTTTTTTTTAATTTTTTGGCAGCAGTGAAGAAAGTCTGTATTCAAAATATTCAGCACATCTATAGCCATTATTCCATTAGAATATTCCATTATTCTATTAGCCACTATTTCTAGAGTTTCCTGGTGATTCAATTAGCCAGAGACAGAATTTAAAAGTATTTAATTTCAAGAATTTAAAACTATTTAATTTTAATTTTAATTTTATTATTTTTCTTACACATATTGGTCTGCAAAAATATAAAAATATAACTCAGGACATTATGATAGTTAATAATTTAAAAATAAATCATGAGACTATTTGACAAACATAGGATTTCAATCTCCAAATCAACTCATTTTGCAACTTCATCCAATATATGCCCTAGGTATCAACATGTTCAAATTTATAGGACAGTACTTAACACCATGTTGGCTTCTTTGTAGTTAGAATGGTAGGAAGTAACCTTTTGGTCAGTTACTGTGGTACACAGCTGTAATCCCAGTGGCTCAGAAGGCTGAGGCAGGAGGATCACAAGTTCAAAGCCAGTATCAGGAATTTAGTGAGGCCCTCAGCAACTTAGCATGACCCTGTCTCAAAAAAAAAAAAAAAAAAAAAAAAAAAAGAACTAGTTCTGTGGCTCAGTGTTTAGTAAAGCACCCTTGGGTTCAATCATCCATATCAAAAAAAAAAAAAAAAAAAAAAAAAAAAAAGAAAGAAAGAAAAAAAGAAATATCCATTTTGGCTGGCATTCAGTATAATCCTACTTTAGTGAGTATATTCAGAACCAGTATGGATGTAACTGAAGAAATTGCTAAGATAAATTTTGGGAGTTTGCATCCAAGATGTCAGGATTCCCATAGAGCCTCCTATTACTCATTTACTCATTCAGATCTAATTGGTTCTCTAATCATATATAACTCTGTTATTCTTTTTGTCTCTTAATTGCTTTCATACCAAAAAAATTAAAACATAGGAATTTACCTTATCCAAACACTGGTCCTTATAAATTAAAATAAAATTTACTCATTCTCCAAAAGAAGTGAAATATATAGTAGTTCAAAATAATAACACCCAACTTTAGAAGAGTTATTGATTACTATTGATGTTTACTATAGATAACAGGTTTGTTTCTATTAGCAAAGTAATCAATGCTTTTTCAGAAAGTACTGTAAAAAAGCAAAACAAAACTCTTAATTTCCCTTAAATATGGCTACAAAATTAAATGCCTATTGGGGAAAACTGAATAAAGCTTGATTTACTTTTCCATTTCCTGCATTATACTATGCCTTAGTTTTTGAAGTTTCATGATATCAATTATTGTGTGTTTTCTCAAGAAGCCATTATGATCCAAAATGACTTGTTTCAGCTTTCTTCGGGAAAATTTTTTCTTTTCATCCCTTAAAACATTTCATAAAATTTTACAATCATATTTCATATTACATCATAAATTTTATGACATTGAATCTTAAGTGCCCAGTATCCTAAAATCATATTCTTAAATTTCTTAGTGTACAAATAACCCATTTTAAGTGAAGTTTACTTAAGTGCCTTTAATATTATTAACAATGCATTATGCCCACTAGGACAAGCTATAAAGTTCAAGAAATGCTGCATAATTCCCTCAACATGCATAGTGAGGGTTAACATCGGGAGTAAAACAGTAACCCTCGCCTCAACCCCCTAACGTAGGGATTGGTAAACTACAGCCTGTGGCACAAGTACAGACAACTGTCTGGTTCTGTAAATAAAGTTTTATCAGATATAGTCATGCCCGTTTATGTGATGTCTGTGTCTACTTTTATGCAACAACTGCAGAACTGAGTCACAACTGAAATCATAATACCCACACATCCTAAAATATTTATTATCTAGACTTTAATAGAAAAAAATTATTGCCAACCCCTGCCCAAAACAGTGCTTTCCAACATATTTCCAGTCTTGGCACAAAGAAAATATTGATTAGCTATCACATTGGGGTAAATGAAGGGAAATGTTTGCAAGCAGGGTCAGGACAGGATAGAGAAATCGATCCATTAATTCTGAAAAAAACCTCAGTCACTATTTTTTCAAATATAGCTTCATCCATAATCTGTCTTCTCTTCATCAGGAGCCTCAAAGAATGATTTTTCCTGTATTTCTCATCTCATAAACTCTCTTCCATATTTCTTCTTTTACTGCTATGGTTTGGATATGGTTTGAGTGTGTCCTGCAAAGATTCATGTGTTGAAATTTAATCTCCCTCATGGGGTATTAAGAGGGTAAAAACAAATCTGACTATGGTGATTAGAAGTAGAAACTTTGGGGTGTAATTAGGATTCAGGTAATGAGAGTAGAGCCCCCAAGATTAAATATGGGTAACTTTGTAAGAAAGCAACCAAGCAAAGGACAGAAAACACACATGTACACCGTCTCTTGTCTTATGATGCCCTGTGCCTCCTCAGGAACTCTACTAGCCATAAGACCATTGTCAGATTCAGGTCATTGATCCTGTAGGCCTGTAGCTCCAGAACTGTGAGCCAAAATAAATTTATTTATAACGTAACCCAGGATCAGATGCTTTGTTACAGTAATACAAAAGGGACTAATTCACCCTCACGATTATTACATTTCAGTGTGTCATTCAGTTCACTAATTCTCTCATCAATGTTGTCTAATCTGTTACTTATTATGTATAGAGTTTTAAATTTTTAACTGTCATTTGTTTACTTGTAAAATTTTCATTCGATATAATTTTATCTGCTCCATTATTTTTCAGTTTCCTAGTTCATGAAGGTATTTTTTAGTTTTTGTTTTATTTCTTTTCTCTAGTAAACACAATAGTTTTATAATCTGTGGTTGATAATCCTTATAATTGAATAAGTTTTGGGTTCATTTCTATTCTCTTTTATTTCCTCTAATTCTTACTCAGAGTACTTTATTTCCTGTTATGCTAGGTTATGTCATGTTAAATGCCCTTAAAAATTATTGGTGAGGATTCTTTGAAGTCAAGAATAAAGGTACATTGATACAAAGATTATTTGCATTTTTCTCTACTTGATATTTGGCAATATATATAACTGAGGATTCCTTGAAATGAATTGAGTATAGAGGCTCCCTGGACCACTCAGGTGTTGTAAACACAGACTGCAATCCCACATGAAGGATGGATCATTTTCAATTTTTCCCAAATATATTCCAAAATTTCTAACAGTATTTAAGTGAGAAGATTAATATAAAAATACTTATTGCTGAAAATAGGAAATCTAAATCAGTATCTCCTCACACGTGTAATTCTTGAACAGACCAATGTCCCACAGCATGCATATCAGAAACTTCAACTCTAAAGTGGGCTATATGTGTACATCTTCCACAAAACTTTTGTCTTCTTCCTTATGTACAATTTTATATTTCCTTCTAAACCTAAGTATTTAAAGAGGGTAAGCATGTCACATTCATGTTTATAAATTTTGTGCCTACTGAAGAGATTTCAAAATACTATTGTATAGACTCATTAATTAATTTGACGTGTTTCTTGAAAATCTATGATTTGTCCTGCTGCTGAAGGTTTTTTTTTTTTTTGCATATTCACTGTTTTATTTAATATTTGAGATAACACTATCAAGCAGTAACAATTGTTCAATTGGAACAACAGTTTCTTAGAGGTCAAACAACATTTATTTATTTATTTATTTAGATTCATTGTACACAAATGGGATACAACTGTTGTTCCTGTGGTTGCACATGAAGTAGAGTCTCACCATTTGTGTAATCATACATGTACATAGGGTAATGATGTTTGTCTCATTCTGTTATTTTTCCTTCCTCCCATCCCCTCCCCACCTTTCTTTTTCCTCTATAAAATCTGTCCTTCTCCATTCTTGCCTCCCTCCCACCCCCCGTTATGTATCATCATCCCCATATTGGAGAGATCATCCGGCCTTTGGTTTTTTGGGATTCTCTTATCTCACTTAGCATGATATTCTCCAACTGCATCCATTTGCCTGCAAATGCCATAATTTTATTCTTCTTTATGACTGAGTAATATTCCATTGTGTATATATACCACAGTTTCTTTATCCATTCATCAACTGAAGGGCATCTAGGATGGTTCCACAATCTAGCTATTGTGAAATGAGTAGCTATGAACCTTGATGTGCCTGTATCACTGCAGTATGCTGATTTTAAGTCCTTTGGGTATAGGCCATGGAGTGGGATAGCTGGGTCAAATGGTGGTTCCATTCCAAGCTTTCTGAGGAATCTCCATGCTGCTTTCCAGAGTGGCTGCACTAATTTGCAACCCCACCAGCAATGTTTGAGTGTACCTTTTCCCCCACATCCTCACCAACACCTATTGTTGCTTGTATTCCTGATAATCGCCATTCTAAATGGGGTGAGATGGAATCTTAGTGTAGTTTTGATTTGCATTTCTCTTATTATTAGAGATGTTGAACATTTTTTCATATATCTGTTGATTGCTTGTAGATCTTCTGTGAAGTATCTGTTCATTTCCTAAGCCCATTTATTGACTGGGTTATTTGTATTCTTAGTGTAGAGTTTTCTGAGTTCTTTATAGATTGTGGAGATTAGTACTCTATCTGAAGTATGTGTGGCAAAGATTTTCTCCCATTCTGTAGGCTCTCTCCTCACATTATTGATAGTTTCCTTTGCTGAGAAAAAGCTTTTTAGTTTGAATCTATCTCAGTTATTGATTCTTGCTTTTATTTCTTGTGCTATGTGAGTCCTGTTAAGGAAGTCTGATCCTAAGCCGACATGTTAAAGATTTGGACCTATTTTCTCTTCTATAAGGTGCAGGGTCTCTGGTCTGATTCCAAGGTTCTTGATCCATTTTGAGTGGAATTTTGTGCAGGGTGAGAGATAGGGGTTTAGTTTAATTTTGCTGCATATGGATTTCCAGTTTTCCCAGCACCATTTGTTCAAGAGACTATCTTTTCTCCATTATATGTTTTTGGCACCTTTGTCTAGTATGAGAAAACTGTATTTATGTGGGTTTGTCTCTGTGTCCTCTATTCTGTACCATTGATCTACCTGTCTATTTTGGTGCCAATACTATGCTGTTTTTATTACTATTGCTCTGTAAAATAATTGAAGTTCTAGTATTGTGATACCTCCTGCTTTGTTCTTCCTGCTAAGGATTGCTTTATCTATTCTGGGTCTCTTATTCTTCCAAATGAATTTCATGATTGCCTGCTCTATTTATATGAGGTACATCATTGGGATTTAATTGGAATTGCGTTGAATTCGTATAGCACATTTGGTAGTATGGCCATTTTGACAATATTAATTCTACCTATACAAGAACATGGGTGATCTTTCCATCTTCTAAGGTTTTCTTTAATTTCTTTCTTTAATGTTCTGTGGTTTTCATCATAGAGGTCTTTCATATCTTTTGTTAGAATGATTCTCAAGTATTTTATTTTTTCAAGGCTATTGTGAATGGGGTAGTTTTCCTAAATTCTCTTTCAGAGGATTCATCACTTATGAATAAAAATGCTTTAAATTTATGAGCATTGATTTTATATTCTGCTACTTTACGGAATTCATTTATGAGTTGTAGAAGTTTTCTGGTGGAATTTTCAACTCCTCTAAATATAGAATCATGTCATCGCCAAATAGGGATAGCTTAAGTTCTTCATTTCCTATTCATATCCCTTTGTTCTTTGGTCTGTCTAATTGCTCTGTCTAGAGTTTCAAGGATGATGTTCAATAGAAGTGATGAAAGAGGACATCCCTGCCTTGTTCCAGTTTTTAGAGGGAATGCTTTCCGTTTTTCTCCATTAAGAATGATATTGGCCTTGGATTTAGCATAGATAGCCTTTACAATGTTGAGGAATGTTCCTACTATCCCTATTTTTTCCAGTGTTTTGAGCACGAAGGGATATTGTATTTTATCAAATGCTTTTTCTGCATCTATTGAAATAATCATGTGATTCTTAACTTTAAGTCTGTTGATGTGGTGAATTACATTTATTGATTTCTGGAGGTTGAACCAACCTTGCATCCCTGGGATGAAACCCACTTGATCGTGGTGCACTATCTTTTTAATATATTTTTGTATGCAATTTGCTAAAATTTTGTTGAGAATTTTTGCATCTATGTTCATTAAGGATATTGGTCTGAAATTTTCTTTTCTTGTTCTGTCTTTGTCTGGTTGGTATCAGGGTGATGTTAGATTCATAGAATGAGTTTGGAAGGGTCCCCTTCTCTTCTATTCATGGAATACTTTGAGGAGTATTGAAATGAGCTCTTCTTTGAAGGTCTTGTAGAACTGGACTGAGAATCCATCTGGTCCCAGACTTTTCTTTGTTGGTAGGCTTTTGATGACTTCTTCTATTTCATTGTTTGAAATTTATCTAAATTGCGTATGTCCTCCTGATTCAGTTTGAGTGGATCACATGTCTCTAGAAACCTGTTGATGTCTTCGAGATTTTCTATTTTGTTGGAGCATAGATTTTTCAAAATAGCATCTAATTATGTTTTGTATTCCAATCGTATCTGTGGTGATATTTCCTTTTTCATCCTGAATTTTAGTAATTTTTCTTTCTCCTTCTCTTTGTTAGTGTGGCTAAGGGTTTATCGATTTTGTTTATTTTTTCAAAGAACCAACTTTTTATTTTGTCAATTTTTTTTCTATTGTTTCTTTTGTTTCAGTTTCATTGATTTCAGCTCTGATTTTAACTATTTCCTGTCTTCTACTACTTTTGGTGTTGATCTGTTCTTCTTTTTCTAGGGCTTTGAGCTGTAATGTTATGTTGTTTATTTGTTGACTTTTTCTTCTCTTATTGATTGTGCTCCATGCAATGAATTTTCCTCTTAGTACTGCTTTCATCGTGTCCCAGAGATTTTGTTATGTTGTACGTTTGTTCTTGTTTACCTCTAAGAATTTTATTTCCCCCCTTATGTCTTCTGTTGTCCATTCTTCATTCAGTAGCATATTATTTAATCTCCAGGTTTTGGAGTAGTTTCTGTTTTTTATTTTGTCATTGATTTCTAATTTCATTCCATTATGATTTGATAGAATACAAGGTAGAATCTCTATCTTCTTGTATTTGCTAACAGTAGCTTTGCGGCATAACATAATGTCTGTTTTAGAGAAGGATCCATGAGCTGCTGAGAAGAAAGTGTATTCACTCTTCGTTGGTTGGAATATTCTATATATGTCTGTTAAGTCTAAATTATCTATTGTATTATTGAGATCTATTGTTTCTTTGTTCAATTTTTGTTTGGAAGATCTGTCCAGTGGTGAGAGAGGTATGTTAAAGTCAATTTGCATTATTGTGTTTTGGTCTGTTTCCTGTATTGAGTAGGATTTGTTTGACGTACATGGATGAGCCATTGTTTGTTGCATAAATATTTATGAATGTTGTTTAGCTGATTTATGCTTCCATTAAGCAGTATGAATTGTCCTTCTTTATCTCTTCTAATTTTCACTTGAAGTCTACTTTATCTGATAATAAGATAGATACTCCTGTTTTTTTTCTTTGAGTTCATGTGCATGGTATGTTTTTTTCTATCCTTTCACCTTTAGTCTGTGGGTATCTTTTTTCTATGAGATGAGTCTCTTGAAGGCAGCATATTGTTGGTCTTTTTAATCCAATTTGCCACTCTATGTCTTTTGAATGATGAGTTCATGTCATTAACATTTAGGGTTATTATTGGGATACGATTTGTATTCCCAGTCATTTCGGCTTAATTTTGGTTTTAAACTTGACTTGGTTTCTCCTTTATTTGATTATTCCTTTAGGGTAGTTCCTCCCTATGCTGACTTACAATGTTGTTTTTCATTTCTTCCTCATGGAATATTTTGCTGAGAATGTTCTGTAGTGCTGGCTTTCTATTTGTAAATTCTTTTAGCTTTTGTTTATCATGGAAGGATTTTATTTCATTGTCAAATCTGAAAGTAAGTTTTGCTGGGTGTAAGATTCTTGGTTGGCTTCCATTTTCTTTCAGAGCTTGAAAAATGCTGTTCCAGGCCCTTCCTGCTTTTAGGGTCAGGGTTGAGAAATCTAATGATATCCGTATTGGTTTACCCCTGAATGTAATTTTATATTTTTTTTCTTGCAGCATTTAAAATTCTATCTTTATTTTGCATGTTAGGTATTTTCATTATAATGTGCATTGGTGTGAATCTGTTGTAATTTTGTACATTTGGTATCCTATAAGCCCCTTGTATTTGATTTTCCACTTCATTCTTCAGATTTAAAAATTTTCTGATATTATTTCATTGAATAGATTATTCATTCCTTTGATTTGTATTGTATCTCTATGCCTTCCTCAATCCCAATAATTATTAAATTTGGTCTTTTCATGATATCGCATAATTCTTGGAGGTTCTGTTCATGATTTCTTTCCATCTTCTCTGTTTGGCCAACTTTGTTTTCAGATTAAGTATTTTGTCTTCAATGTCTGAGGTTCTGTCTTTAAGGTATTCTAACCTATTGATTATGCTTTCTATGGAATTTTTAATTTGGTTTATTGTTTCCTTCATTTCAAAGATTTTTGTTTGTTTTTTTTCTTTTTTCAGAATCTCTGTCTCTTTATTGAAATGATCTTTTGTTTCCTGCATTTGCTCTTTTAACTGTTGATTGGTGTGATCATTCAATGCCTGCATTGGCTTTCTTATCTCATAGTTTACTTCTCTGATTATTTTAATTACATGAATTCTGAACTCCCTTTCAGACATTTCTTCTGCTATGCTGTCATTGGATTTTATTGATGTAGCATCTAGGCTTGTTTGGGACACTTTCTTCCCTTGTTTTCTCATTTTGTTCATGTATCTTCCCCTCTAAGAATGCAAGTCTGAGGTATTGCAGTTTCCCCCCTCAAGACTTATATGTCCCTGCAGATTTTCAATACCTCACCTTGAAGTGAGAGATCAAAATTAGCAGCACACCATACAAACAATATGCATCCTTAACTCAAATAGTCCCCTTTAAGATATTAACCATATTGTCTTAATAAACAGAGATTATGAGTTCCATTATTATCTACAGCTTAGCCAACAGATTTGGAATAAGGACCACAATTTCTAATGGTGGACAAAGAAGATGGGGAGGGGTGTAGGATATAATGTTAATGAGGTAAGAAGTGTGTCTCTAGAGGTATTATGTCATAGGAGTAGTGAAAGTGCAATTAAAAGAAATTGTTAGCATGTGAAAAGGGAGAAAGAGTCTACAAGGAGAAAAATAAGAGGAAAATAGAGAGGATGAGAAAAATGTTAATAAGAGAAAAGAAAAGTAGGGCCTTTCTGCGCTACCCAGGGAGGGATCCATACGACATTGTTCTTGATTCCCGTCGTAACTTAAAGGGAAACTGGCACAATGTCCAGAGTCCTTGATGTCCTGCAAATGAAGGAAGAGGATGTCCTTAAATTCCTAGGAGCAGGAACCCACTTAGGTGACACTGACCTTGATTTCCAGATGGAAAAATGTATCTACAAAAGGAAAAGTGATGGCGTCTACATCATAAATCTGAAGAGAACCCAGGAGAAGCTTCTGCTGGCAGCTCGTGCCATTGTTGCCATCGAGAACCCTGACGATGTCAGTGTCATATCCTCTAGGAATACTGGCCAGTGGGCTATGCTGAAGTTGGCTCCTGCCACCAGAGCCACTCCTACTGCTGACCGCTTTGCTCCGGGAACCTTCACTAACCAGATCCAGGCAGCCTTCTGGGAGCTACATCTTCTGGTGGTTACTGACCCCAGGGCTGACCACCAGCTTACAGAAGCATCTTATGTCAATCTGCTCAACGTTGCTCTGGGTAACACGGACTCTCTTCTGCACTATGTGGACATTGCCATTCCATGCAACAATAAGGGAGCTCATTCTGTGGGTCTGATGTGGGGGATGCTGGCCCAAGGAGTTCTGCACATGCATGGCACCATTTCCCATGAACACCCGTGGGAGGTCATGCCTGATCTCTACTTCTACAGAGATCCTGAAGAGATTGAAAAGGAAGAGCAGGCTGCTGCTGAAAAAGCTGTGACCAAGGAGAAATTTCAGGGTGAATGGACTGCTCCAGCTCCTGAGTTCACTGCTACTCAACCTGAGGTTGCAGATGGGTCTGCAGGAGTGCAGGTGCCCTCTGTGCCTATCCAGCAGTTCCCTACTGAAGACTGGCCACAGAATACTGGTCTGCAGCTCCCACTGCTCAGGCTACTGAGTGGGCAGGAACAACCACTGAGTAGTCTTGAGCTGTTCTATAAACACTTATTAAACAAAATGGAAATAAGGTTATAGAAAATAAACACCAGTTTCTTAAAAAAAGAAAAGTAGGAATAATAGTAGATATAATAGGAATAATTGTAATATTACTACTAATAAAAAAATCTACAATAAAACTATACAGTACTGTTCAAACCTCCTAGTCTTCAGTAGTCCGATGTCTGGGAGGAACTTGATAATTCAGTGACCCAAGAAGGGTGCTGCCCCTCTAGGGGTGATGACCTCCAAGTGTGGTATAATCCCTGCTAGTGGGCAGAGGAACCCCCACATGTTGACAGATGGTCAACCAAAGCACGGGGGCTAGACTGTGGGCTAGACTGTGGGCTGGAGCCAGTCTGCTCTAGGTCTTGTTCTCTGGGCTGGACTCCTGGGCACAGAAGTCTTACACAGCAGTGCTATACTGGGCCTGGGTCTCTGGGCCTGCCTTCCCCAAGCACTGTTCAAGGTCTTGACATGAGTATCAGTGAACAGAAACAAGACATTATTATCTCACGTACATATATGACTGAATGACAGATGTGATCCTAAAATATGTACAATCAGAAAAATTAGAAATTATACTCCTTTTATGTACAATTTGTAAAAATGCATAGATACATTCTACTGCCATGTATAATTAATTAGAAAGAATAAAAACATTAAAATAAAAAAAGACCTGCTTTATTAGGTTTATATGGAGAAGGGTTGTGGGAAGCAATAAGAACATAAAACAAGATACATAAATACCTAGTGTATTAAAAGATGAATTTTTTATGAGTGGATGAATCAAGACAAGGACACTAGGGGATGCCACTTATTTCAATTGATTTACCTATATTCCTTTGATTGACTTATTCCAAGATGCCATCTTTCATTTATACAATTAATGTTCATTAGCAGTTCTGCAAATGGGCAAGGTATGACTTCAGGATCCCTCTCTGGCTTTCCTAAGTCGCCTGAAAGCTACACTTAGTTGTAGAGTTTTCTTGCATTCCAGGTACTTTCCCTCAAGTGGCCTTCCATCTTCTGTCTGAATTTCCTTACCCAAATCCTACAGTGGTCATTATCCCAACTGTTAAGTTATATCATATAATGCCTGAGAGGTAGTAGATATAAATTATGAAAACTAAATCCTTTATAAAGTTAAAAACAGTAAAGAATTCTGGTAAAAAAAAGACCTTATTTGTATGAAAACTTTTTTAAAATAAGGAATCCATGTGTTCTAATTTTAACTAAATAAAATAGTGAAGGAGCTGAGTCTACTCTTTATTATCAGTTTTATAGCAGGTTGTTAAAATTCATAAATGAAAACTCCTTCACCTCATTCATAGGTATTTCTAAATTTAAAAATATTTCCAATGATATCTAGATAATAGTTTTCTATAGTCAATTATTTACCATATGAATAATGATCTGGAAAAGTCACAATATTTTTTTTATTTTATTTGTTCCAATTAGTTATACATGACAGCAGAATGCATTTTGACTCATTGTACACGGAGCACAAATTTTCATTTCTCTGGTTGTATGCAATACAATCAAACCATTCATGCAATCATCAACTACATAGAGTAATAATGTCCATTTCATTCCACTTTCCCCCCATACTCCCTCCCCACCACTCCCCTCTGCTCAATTAAAAGTTCCTTCATTCTTTTCTTACCCAATCCCATTATGCATCAGCATCCACTTATCAGAGAAAACACTTGGCCTTTGTTTTTTAGGGATTGTCTTACTTTGCCTAGCTTCATATTCTTTATCTCCCATCCATTTACCAGTAAATGCCATAATTTTATTCTTATTATGACTGAATAATATTCCATTGTGTGTGTGTGTGTGCGTATATATATATATATATATATATATATATATCACAGTTTCTTTTTCCATTCATCTATTGAAGGGCATCTAGGTTGGTTCCACAGTTTAGCTATGGTAAATTGAGCTGCTATAAACATCAATGTGGCTGCATCAATGTAGTATGCTTATCTTAAGTTCTTTGGGTATAGATCAAGGAGTTGGATAGCTGGGTCAAATGGTGTTTCCATTCCAAGTTTTTTAAGGAATCTCTATACTGCTTCCCAGAGTGGTTGCACCAATTTGCAACCCCACCAGCAATGTATGAGTGTACCTTTTTCCCCACATCCTCACCAACACTTAGTATTGCTTGTATTCTTGATAATTGCCATTCCGATTGGAGTGAGATGAAATTTTAGAGTAGTTTTGATTTGCATTTTTCTAATTGCTGGAGATGTTGAACACTTTTTCCTTTATTTGTTGATCAATTGTTTATCATCTTCTGTGAAGTATCTGTTCAGTTCCTAAAACCATTTATTGATTGGGTTATTTGTTTTCTTGGTGTTGAGTTTTTTTAGTACTTTAAATATTCTGGAGATTAGTGCTTTATCTGATGTGTGTGTGGTAAAGATATTTTCCCACTCCGTAGGCTCTCTCTTCATGTTATTGATTATTTCCTTTGCTGGGAAGAAGCTTTTTAGTTTGAATTCATCCCATTTATTGATTCTTAATTTTATTTCTTGTGCTTTAGGAGTCTTGTCAAGGAAATCAGGTCCTAAGCCAACATGATGAAGACTTCTTCTATTAGGTATAGAGTCTCTGCTCTAATTCCTAGGTCTTTGATCCACTTTTAGTTGAGTTTTGTGCAGGGTGAGAGACAGGGATTTGATTTCATTTTGTTACATATGGAGCTCCAGTTTTTCCAAGCACCACTTGTTGAAGAGGCTATCTTTTCTGCAATGTATGTTTTTGGTGCCTTTTTCTAGTATGTGATAACTATATTAATGTGGATTTTTCTCTGTGTCCTCTATTCTGTACCATTGGTCTACATGTCTATTTTGTTACCAGTATGAGGCTGTTTTTGTTACTATAACTCTGTAGTATAGTTTATAGTCTGGTATTGTGATACCTCCTTATTCACTCTTATTGCTAAGGATTGCTTTGGCTATTCTGGGTCTCTTATTTTTCCAAATGAATTTCATGATTGGAAAAGCCACAATATTTTAAATGAATAATACTTTTCAATATTCTTTTCTAATGTTTAGTGAAAATTGTATAGGAAGTAAGGGTTCCCAATTTGCCAGTTAATTCTGCCTATTTGAGGTTATGCAACTGAAAATTAGCTAAACTTTTAAATCAATATTATATGAAACTATAATTAAAATAGGAATATGTATAGTTCCATGGAGTTCTAGATTATTTTAAAAATCAAAGGGATAATAACATTGCCTATTGCATAGGGTGCCTATGAGGATCACCAGAAAAAAAAAAATGTGTTCTGACAATGTTGGCCCAGTAGCTAAAATATGGCAGGTGCTCAATAAAGGTCTAGGGGATGCTCAAGTTGTCTGGTTCATTGGCTGGTTAGTGGGAGAATCTAATAAAGAGGGATAACTGTTCATATTATTTGAACAATGGGTTTCATGTTTCTGAAAAAGTTATATTTTTTTAAAATTTATTTTTATTGCAAACAAATGGGATACATGTTGTTTCAGTTTGTACATGGAGTAACAGCATATCATTTGCATATTCATATATTTACATAGAGTAATGATGTTTGATTCATTCCATTATTTTTTCCTTCCCCCCACCCCTCCCACCTCTCTTTTCCCTCTATACAGTCCCTCCTTCCTCCATTCTTGTCCCCCTCCCAACCCTCATTAAGTGTCATCATCCACTTATCAGTGAGATCATTTGTCTTTTGGATTTTTGAGATTGGCTTATCTCACTTAACATGATATTCTTCAATTTCATCCATTTGCTTGCAATGCCATAATTTTATTATTCTTTTTTTTTAAATTTATTTTTATTGTAAACTAATGGGATACATGTTGTTTCAGTTTGTACATGGAGTAACAGCATACCATTTGCATGTTCATATATTTACATAGAGTAATGATGTTTGATTCATTCCGTTATTTTTTTCCTTCCCCCCCACACTTCCCACCTCTCTTCTCCCTCTATACAGTCCCTCCTTCCTCCATTCTTGTCCCCCTTCCACCCCCCATTGTCATCATCCGCTTATCAGTGAGATCTTTCTTCTTTTGGATTTTTGAGATTGGCTTATCTCACTTAACATGATATTCTCCAATTTCATCCATTTGCTGCAAATGCCATAATTTTATTATTCTTTATAGCTGAGTAATACTCCATTGTATATATATACCACAGTTTCTTTATCCATTCATCAATTGAAGGGCATCTAGATTGGTTCCATAGTCTGGCTATTGTGAATTGAGCCTCTATGAACATTGATGTGGTTGTATCTCTGTAGCATGCTGATTTTAAGTCCTTTGGGTATAGGCCGAGGAGTGGGATAGCTGGGTCAAATGGTAGGTCCATTCCAAGTTTTCTAAGGAATCTCCACACTGCTTTCCAGAGTGGCTGCACTAATTTGCAGTCCCACCAGCAATGTATGAGTGTACCTTTTTCCCCATATCCTCTCCTACACCTATTGTTGCTTGTATTCTTGATAATCGCCATTCTAAATGGGGTGAGATGGAATCTTAGTGTAGTTTTGATTTGCATTTCACTTATTACTAAAGAGGTTGAATATTTTTTCATATGTTGGTTGATTGCTTGCACATCTTCTTCTGTGAAGTGTCTGTTCATTTCCTTAGCCCATTTGTTGATTGGGTTGTTTGTATTCTTGGTCTAGAGTTTTTTGAGTTCTTTATATATCCTGGAAATTAGTGCTCTATCTGAAGTATGAGTGGAAAAGATATTCTCCCACTCCGTAGGCTCTCTCTTCACATTGCTGATAGTTTCCTTTGCTGAGAAAAAGCTATTTAGTTTGAATCTATCCCAGTTATTGATCGTTGCTTTTATTTCTTGTGCTATGGGAGTCCTGTTAAGGAAGTCTGATCCTAAGCCAACAAGGTGAAGATGTGGACCTACTTTTTCTTCTATAAGATGCAGGGTCTCTGGTCTGACTTCAAGGTCCTTGATCCATTGTGAGTTGAGTTTTGCGCAGGGTGAGAAATAGGGGTTTAATTTCTTTCTGTTGCATGTGGATTTCCAGTTTTCCCAGCACCATTTGTTGAAGAGGCTATCTTTTTTCCATTGCATATTTTTGGCACCTTTGTCTAGTATTAGAAAATTGTATTTATTTGGGTTTGTGTCCGTGTCCTCTATTCTGTACCATTGATCTACCTTTCTATTTTGGTGCCAATACCATGCTGTTTTTGTTACTATTGCTTTGTAGTATAGTTGAAGTTCTGGTATTGCAATACCACCTGTTTCATTCTTCCTGCTAAGGATTGCTTTAGCTATTCTGGGTTTCTTATTCTTCCAGATGAATTTCATGATTGCTTGCTCTATTTCTGTGAGGTACATCATTGGGATTTTAATTGAAATTGCATTGAATCTGTATAGCACTTTTGGTAGTATGGCCATTTTGACAATATTAATTCTTCCTATCCAAGAACATGGGAGATCTTTCCATCCTCTAAGGTCTTCCTTAATTTCTTTCTTCAGTGTTTTGTAGTTTTCATTGTAGAGCTCTTTTACCTCTTTGGTTAGATTGATGCCCAAGTATTTTATTTTTTTTGAAGCTATTGCAAATGGAGTTGTTTTCCTCATTTCCCTTTCAGCTGTTTCCATTTCAGCTTGCGTATAAAAATGCTGTAGATTTATGTGTGTTGATTTTATAGCCTGCTATTTTGCTGAATTCATTGATGAGGTCTAGAAGTTTTCTGGAGGAGGTTTTTGGATCCTCTAAATGTAGAATCACGTCAGCCGCAAATAGTGACAGCTTAAGTTCCTCTTTTCCTATTCGTATCCCTTTAATTTCTTTAGTCTGCCTAATTGCTCTGGCTAGAGTTTTGAGGACAATGTTGAATAGAAGTGGTGAAAGAGGACATCCCTGTCTTGTTCCCATTATTAAAGGGAATGGTTTCAGTTTTTCTCCATTAAGAATGATGTTGGCCATGGGCTTAGCATAAATAGCCTTTACAATGTTCAGGTATGTTCCTACTATCCCTATTTTTTCTAGTGTGTTGAGCATGAAGGGGTGTTGTATTTTGTCAAATGCTTTTTCTGCGTCAATTGAAATAACCATATGATTCTGATCCTTAAGTCTATTGACATGATGGATTACGTTTATTGATTTACAAATATTGAACCATCCTTGCATTCCAGGAATGAACCCCACTTGATCGTGGTGCACAATTTTCTTAATATGTTTTTGGATATGGTTTGCCAATATTTTGTTAAGGATCTTTGCATCTATATTCATTAAGGATATTGGTCTAAAATTTTCTTTCCTTGATGTGTCTTTTCCTGGTTTGGGTATGAGGGTGATATTAGCTTCATAGAATGAGTTCGGTAGGGTACCCTCCTTTTCTATTTCCTGGAATACTTTGAGAAGTATTGGAATGAGTTCTTCTGTGAAGGTCTTGTAGAACTCAGCTGAGAATCCGCCTGGTCCTGGGCTTTTCTTGGATGGTAGATTTTTAATGGCTTCTTCTATTTCATTGCTTGATATTGATCTGTTTAAATCGTGTATGTCCTCCTTGTTCAGTTTGGGCGGAGCATATGTCTCTAGAAATTTGTCAATGTCTTCGGTACTTTCTAATTTGTTGGAATACAGATTTTCAAAGTAGCTTCTCATTATGTTCTGTATCTCAGTAGTGTCTGTCGTGATATTTCCTTTTGCATCATGTATTTTAGTAATTTGAGTCTTCTCTCTCCTTCTCTTTGTTAGTGTGGCTAAGGGTTTATCTATTTTGTTTACTTTCTCAAAGAACCAACTTTTTGTTATGTCAATTTTTTGAATAGTTTCTTTTGTTTCAATTTCATTGATTTTAGCACTGATTTTAATTATTTCCTGTCTTCTACTACTTTTGCTGTTATTCTGTTCTTCTTTTTCTAGGGCTTTGAGCTGTAATGTTAGGTCATTTAATTGTTGACTCTTCATTCTTTTCTGGAATGCGCTCCATGCAATGAATTTTCCTCTTAGTACCGCTTTCATAGTGTCCCAGAGATTTTGATATTTTGTATCGTCATTCTCATTGACCTCTAAGAATTTTTTAATCTCCTCCCTGATATTTTTTGTTATGCATGTTTCATTCAATAGTATATTATTTAGTCTCCAAGTCTTGGAGTAATTTCCTTTTTTTATTTTGTCATTGATTTCTACTCTCATTCCATTATGATCTGATAGAACACAAGGCAGTATCTCTATTTTTTTGCATTTCCTAAGGGCTGCTTTGTGGCATAACACATGGTCTATTTTCGAGAAGATTCCATGTGCTGCTGAGAAGAAAGTTATCCGCTCGTTGATAGATGGAATGTTCTATATATGTCTATTAAGTCTAGGTTATTGATTGTGTTATTGAGTTCTATGGTTTCTTTGGTTGGATTTTGTTTGGAAGATCTGTCTAGTGGTGACAGCAGTGTGTTAAAGTCGCCCAGAATTATTGTGTTGTGGTCTATGTGATTCTTGAAATTGAGAAGGATTTGTTTGATGTACAGGGATGCACCATTGTTTGGGGCATAAATATTTACTATTGTTATGTCTTCCTGATTTATGGTTCCCTTAAGCAGTATGAAATGTCCTTCTTTATGCCTTCTGACTAACTTTGGCTTGAAGTCCTCTTTATCTGATATAAGGATGGAAACCCCCACTTTTTTACTGAGTCCATGTGCATGGTAGGTTTTTTCCCATCCTTTCACCTTTAGTCTGTGGATGTCTTTTTCTATGAGATGAGTCTCTTGCAGGCAGCATATTGTTGGGTCTTTCTTTTTAATCCATTCTGCCAGTCTATGTCTTTTGATTTAGTAGTTTAGGCCATTAATGTTCAGGGTTATTATTGAGAAATGATTTGTATTCCCAGTCAGTTGGCTTATTTTTGGTTTTTAAGTCGGCTTGGTTTCTCCTTTGAGTGGTTTTTCTCTAAGGTAGTTCCTCCCTTTGCTGACTTCCATTGTTGTTTTTCATTTCCTCCTCATGGAATATTTTGTTGAGAACATTCTGTAGTGCAGGCTTTCTATTTGTAAATTCTTTTAACTTTTGTTTATCATGGAAGGATTTCATTTCATCTTCAAATCTGAAGGTTAGTTTTGCTGAGTATAGGATTCTTGGTTGGCAACCATGTTCTTTCAGAGCTTGAAATATGTTGGTTCAGACCCTTCTAGCTTTTAGAGTCTGGGTTGAGAAGTCAGCTGCTATCTGTATTGTCTCCCCCTATATGTAATCTGATGCTTTTCTCTCGCGGTCTTCAAAATCCTATCTTTATTTTGAATGTTAGGCATTTTCATTATAATGTGCCTTGGTGTGGATATGTTGTGATTCTGTGCATTTGGTGTTCTGTAAACCTCTTATATTTGATTTTCCATTTCATTCTTCAGGTTTGGGAAATTTTCTGATATTATTTCATTGAATAGGTTGTTCATTCCTTTGGTTTGTATCTCTGTGCCTTCCTCAATCCCAATAATTCTTAAATTTGGTCTTCCCATGATGTCCCATAGTTCTTGGAGATTCTGTTCATGATTTCTTACCATCTTCTCTGTTTGGGCGACTTTATATTCAAGATTAAATATTTTGTCTTCATTGTCTGAGGTTCTGTCTTCCAAGTGGTCTAGTCTGTTGGTGATGCTTCCCATTGAGTTTTTTATTTGGTTTATTGTCTCCTTCATTTCGAGGATTTCCATTTAGTTTTTTTTTGAGAATCTCTATCTCTTTTTTGAAATGGTCTTTTGCTTCCTGCAGGTGCTCTTTCAGCTTATTGGTATTATCATTCATTGCCTGCATTTGCTCTCTTATGTCATCCTTTGCTTCGTGAATCATCTTAATCATGTATAATCTGAAGTCCTTTTCGGACATTTCTTCTAACATACTGTCATTGGATTCTATTACTATAGAATCTAGATTTGTTTGGATCATTTCTTCCCTTGTTTTTTCATGTTGTTCATGTATCTTCCCCTCTAGCAGTGCAGATCTGGGGTATTGCAGATTTCCCCCTATAGGCTTATAGTGGCCCTATAGGTTTCCAAAACCCTTTCTTTAAGGGGAGATCAATATTAGCAGTGCCCAAATCAGACACTATGCAATCCTAGACCAAATAACCCCTATGGGGACAATAACAAAATTGTCATAATAAACAAAATGAGTTCAAATTTTATCTTTGGTAAATCAAACAGGTTTGCAGTAAGGTCTGCAGTTTCTAATGGAGGACAAAGAGGATGCAGAGGGATGAAGAATATGGCTGTTAATGGGATAAGAAAAGAATATACAGAAGTTCTAGAAAATAGAAAGGGTGAGAGTGTAATCAAAAGAAATCGGATGTTAGCATGCAAAAAAGGGAGAAAGAGACTCTGAGGGAACAGGTAAACAAAAGGAAAAGAAAGCAAGAAAGTAAAGAAATAAAAACAATTTTTTTTTAAAAGGAGAAAAAAGAAAATCTATTGTATAACAGTCATATACTAATGAAACCTCCCAGTTTTCAGTAGCCTGATGCATGAGAGGTACCTGACAATGAGCTTCAAGCCTCCAGCAGGCATCTCAGGATGGGATTTGCCCCGCCCGAAGATCGGAGCTAAGGCTTCCAGGATTATCCAAGATGGCCGCTCTGGCTTCCAAATGTGTTGGCAAATGGGGAACTGCAGCTCAGGGGTGGACATGGTCAGCTGGAGGTCCTGGAGACGGGATGCAGTTGGTCCAGCAGGGGTCCTGGGGGTCCAGTGTGATTTGTGTAGTTGTGGGATCCTGGGGACCGGGTGCAATAAGTTGGTCTGGGTTCCCGGTGATAGGGCTCAGTCAGTTGGTCTGGGGGTTCTGGCAGCAGGGAGCAGTCAGTTGATGTGAGGGCCCCAGAGGCAGGGAGTGGTCGGTCGAGCTGAGGGATCCTGGAGATAGGGCTCAGTCAGTCCAGCCAGGGGTCCTACGGGGCCTGGCTGTTGTCTCAAAATGGCGGCAGCTACGTGTAATCAAACCTGTAGGTACTGTCACAGTGAACTTCCAGACGGCAGCAGGCAGCTGGTGCTCCACTGGCGGTCTGCAGTCTGTCTGCTGGCAGTTGTCGGAAGATCAGGAGGTGAACCTCGAGCATTGGGTGATGGATAGGGGTAAGGCAGGCGATGGACAGGCAAGAGGCAGGCAAATGGCGATGATAGACGCCTGACAGTGAGCAATCTGCTCTCAAAAAAGGCGTCGATATGCTGGCAGATTGCAGATCATCACAGCAGACAAATGGGGTAAACACCAGGGGATCGATAAGCAGCAAAAACTGCCTCACCGAGAAACAGATATCCTCTGCTTGAATGCGGCGTTATGGAGCAACAAGGAACGCAGCCTCCCTCTAGTCTGCCTGAAAAAGTTATATTATAAAAGTGCCATATACTTTGGGAAGGATTTCAAAAGCAGGAAAGGGAAAACCATAACCTAGTTGAAGAAAATATAAGAGATGCAGCCCACAGATTCCCAGGTGCCATAAAGGCTCTCATCAGAACCTACACTGTGTGAAACAGATTCTGTGCATGTTGCCTCAGCTACCTTCTTACTCCCTCTTATCCTCAGAAAGTCATTGAGGTCAGTTTTCAAAGTATTTACTTAAACTGAATGTTCTAAAAATCAATAATAGAAAAACTGGGAACTCCTCCAATATTTCTTACCAATTTATATTGCTCTTAGGGTCCCTGGGATGGGTCCAGGAAGCTCGTTGACAAGATTTTTAAATTACATTGTTAAAAATTAATGGAGATAGTATTATTAGGACCAACCTAGAACTGACTGGTAAAGGATATGCATCCTGGTGAACCTCTCTTAATTTACTAATGTCTGTGGTTCTATTTCTAAAAGACACAGATTTTAAATCACTGATAATTCATATTAGGCAATTTTAGAGCTGTATGTTTTTAGTCTTGAATGACTCAGGCTCAAATTTCCCCTACTTAAGTATTCTATACACAACAGACTGGACATTTTCCTTAATATTTAATTTGCTATTTCCCTTTCTTATGTTAAGCCTCAGAATTGCCTATTTATACTGTAGTTAATACTATTTTACAAGTTTGATATAACAAACGGTAACTAACAGTACCTAATGTTTCTTTTCAGACATTATTAACCAAATGTAGTTTATTTTCTGTTACTATAATGAAAGACTTGAGCCTAGTAACTCATAAAGAAAGGAGGTTTATTTAGCTCACAGTGTGAGTATCTGAATATCTAAACAACATGGAGTTGGTTCTGACAAGGACTTCATAAAAATGGCTTCACGTGGATTATATGGGAAAAGAAGAAACCATATGGTAAGAGACAAAGCAAAAATGAAACTGGGGTCCCATAAGGAAAGCTACATTAGTCCCTTCCAAGGGCAGACCTCCAATTGCCTAATGACCTTCCACTAGGCCACACCTCTTAAAGATGAACACATTGAACACATGAACACACAGAGAACACATTCAAATCATATCTACAACATAGCACTTTTTAATTCATTATGTATTTATAAAAAGCTTCTAAAATCACTACTAAAATTCTTCTCTAAATTGTTTAAAATGTATAGTTGAATGGACATTAGTAAATATGAGGTCAAAATCAAGAAAATTATTTTAATATTTGATAACAAATAGGTTAAAGGTTCAACTTTGGAGACCATTGAGGAGAAGCAATGGGATAAGAATGTACATAGTGGAAATGATTCTGTTTAAAAATTAAAGTCTTGTATTTAATCATTTTCATTTGTTTCACATAACAGACAAATAATTATACCTGATGGTTATAAATCAGTAACAATGTTTTACAAATTAAATTTGGAAGCAAACTGACATCTTATTGCAAATGATATATTTTACCTAATTTGAAAACAAAAGAAGGCATTAAAATATATACAATCATTATCTAAATAGGAAAGTAATTTGGAAATCTACACTTCAAAGATATTAATATCCTCAATAGAATAGTGAAACGCTATATTGCCAATGCACAGCATACAAAAGGCTGTACAGTCACTGCTTTTTACAAACAGCTGGTGGTGTTGTGAGACTGTGTTTGGATGCAATTAGTAGAATTGTACTTTTGACAAGAATTTGGCAAGTTCCTTTTCCCTAAATTTTCACCAAATTCATATGCAGCACTACCTTAAAATGGTATACCTGGCATGCTAACTCACAGTGGATGGTGCTATTTTCTGTAACTTGCAGATTGTAGTTACGATCTTTTCAAGTGAGTTTATGTTTACTTGGTTTTATGAAACTATACTTGAGATGATAGCCAAGAATTTGAAACTTGACTACAAGGGTTATTTTGTTGTTATTGTTGCTTGGTTGGTTGTTCAGTTTTCTTGCAGAGGAGGAGGAGAGAAAAAAGAGGACCATTGAAGAAAGTCTTCTACACATGTGCATTTTTAACTATTTCAACTCTCACAGTGGCAATAGCCCAGAAATTGCTACATGTAGATACCTGTATACTTGAAATATACATTCAATTAAGCTGACTCTGAAATTTCAGTCAACAAGATTTTTAAAAAAATGTAGTCTAAACTGCAAACTGGATCCTTTGTACACAGCTTAAGTTATTTTTATTAATCACATAATTGTAATAGTGTAACATCTGGTCTCAGAATTCAGTGCAATAAAATACTACTTAACCAAAGGCTACAACCAGTCAGCTTGCTTCCTGGAAACCCAAACATATCCTTCCTGGAAACCCAAAGATATTTCCATCCTATTCTGTATGTAACTTGAGTCTGGACTACAATTGGAAGTCAGAAAGAGAACATCCAAACCCAATACCTACCAAAGGAATTTCATGTATTTTCTTTAATTTTTATCAACTTCAAGTCTCTGGATAAGATAGGTAAGACCTAGAGAGTTTAACATTACTGTTCTAAATTCATTACTGTCCATCTCACTTAATCTTTAAAAGTGTGGAAAAACAGAAGACTATCTGGGTATCTAGGTGTGAATCCTGAACTGGTTTGGTGCTATGGTCTGATTGTTTATGTACCTGCAAATTCATATGATGTAGCAATCTCTGCTGCAGTGGTGCTGGGAACTGGGGTGACCAGGTGTTGATGAGATCACAGTATTAGTATTCTCATAAGAAAAGTGCCATGAGGCCTTGCTGACCTCTTCTACCATATAAGGACACATAGAATCGAGCTTCTACCAGACCCTGAATCTGCTTGCAGCTTGATCTTAGACTTCCCAACCTCCAGAATGATGAGCAACAAATTTCTGTTCATAAATTACCCAGTGTAAGGCGTTTCGTGATAGCAGCCCAAATGAGTTAAGGCAGTTGGGAAGTCAAAAGAAATTCTTTATGCAAAAGGTATAGGTAGATGAAATTGGAAAATAATCCATAGACAGCTAGCCAGTGATGCAACTAAAAGAAATAAAATACCTTGGTTTGAAAAGATCTCAGGCTATTCATGTGCCTGAGGTACAGATGAGCACATTATAATAATCATTATAATTAAAAGACAATTTATGCCTCTACTCAATGTACCTTATATGTTGTTAGAACTTTCCGCCTGACCTAAGTACAAATCACAAGCTGTGGCAATGTATGCTCTCTTTCAAAAGCTAAACACAAAAAAATTTAGGTTTTTTATTTTATTATTTTATTTTTATTTATTATTTTATTTTATTTATTATTTTATTTATTTTTATTTATTATTTTTATTTATTATTTTTTATTTTTATTTTAGATTCAGGCACACAGAACTTAGTAGGTTGTCTTGAATGACATTGCCTCTCCCAGGGAGGCCTCTTCTCATCTTTGGATCTCTTGCTATGTGACTCCATTTCATTTTTTCCAACACCTACACATAATATCTGGAGCAGACTGTGTATTTAATATTTACTAAATTGAAATTCAGTGAATTGTTCAATTTTATAACAAATTTGCACAGTGACTTGTATATACAGACACATCTATAACACAAAAAATGGTAAGTATTGTGGATAGATAAAAATAAAGAATAAAATTCTATTTCAAAGTTGATAGGTCATCTAGTTCAATATATATGTGTTATACAGCCATCCTATGTTTTCCTGAAAGTTGAAATGTTCTTGTTCTTTATTTTCTTTCCTTTCAAAAACAAAATAAGATTTTTTTTTTTCCACAGAAAATACAGTGATTCAGTGTTCATGGGAGGAATTTATAATTCAGGCTCTTATTTTCACACTGCCTTTCAACAACACCTACGCCACCCAGAATAATAATGTGCTAAACTGCAGAACCACAAAGCATTTCAATAAAAGAAGGAAATTATTTTCATAATTACTGATAAGTTCTTAATTTGTTCTGCTAAGTGGTAAATCAACCACAGTTGGTAAAAAAAAAAAAAATATTCTTATTGCAGGTTTATAAAAGGAGGCTTGCGTTTGTCTTGGAATACTAGGGAGTGATAATTTAATTTTAAGAAGACAAAGGGTTAATTAGCGGAAGTTCTTTGAAACTCTAAACAGAAGTTTCATGTTTCTTCCTGATATTTAAAATGCTCAGTAAAGTTATTTACAGATATCTACTATTATTGAAAGCAGATAATAGTATTTCTTATGCAATAGTGTTACAAGACGTCAAGAGGACATGAATCAGTTCAAACTCTCATTAAATTTGTCAGAAAAGATTAGAATATTTATGGAGACATGCTCTGAACATAGGCATAATCATTAACTTTATAAAGTATACAATTTCAGATTTTTTGTATATGTCAATTAGATGCTCAATAATTATAGATTTAAGGGAATATTTAGTGAATGAATGGATGGATGAATGAAAACTTACATCATTCTTTTTTTCTGAACTACTGTCTTCCTTTCAGGATTCCTAGAAATATCATAAACTTTTATGTAATTCTCTTGTGAGGAATAAGTAAATTAATGATACACTGAGACCTCATTATTCAGCATCACTGGAGAATAAAATACTCTCACAAAGAAAATTCCAGTAAAGTGAGCTTCTCTTTCAGAACCATTTTACAATCCTTCTAAATATCTTTCTTTTCATCTCCTTATATCTGTATTATGAACGTGCTCCAGGCTGACACTGTTTTCTTTTTTTTTTTTTTTTCTTTTTGCCCTAGAGTGTTCTCTCTCTCCACCAAGTAGTGCATCTCTCACTTCTCTCAACCTTGGTATTGTAGAGAGTTTAGAAGCATCCCGACTCCTACCCACTAGATACCAGCAAGAGACCAATAGCACTCCCCACCCCCAAAATTATGATGACTAAAACTATCTCCAGATATTACCAAATGCTCCTGCAGTTGGAGAGGGGCAAGTTCATCCCTGGTTGAGAACTATTGGTATAAGAGAACTGGTTGAAAATTTTAGACTTCTGCTCCCATCTTAGATCTACTCTAAAGACTATGTAAATATTATGTGCTTTTTTCTGTTTTTTAGCAAATAAATTTTTCAAATGGGTCTAACATATATTAAGTTTGAGAATTATTATTCAAGGTAGCTCTTTTGGTCTTTTATTTATTTTTTCACTTTATCCTTTATCTTTTTTGTTTGTTTGTTTGTTTCTCCCCCTATGCATCAACTTTTTAAAAATTTATTCTAATTAGTTATACATGACAGTAGAACACATTTTGACACATCATACATAAATGACCTTTTATTTTTTTTTTCTTACCTACGTACAAAAATCGAATAGCCAAAGTGAGTGTGTAAATTTAACTTTACACATCATTCTAAACTCTTATTAGTCCTGTGGATTATTCAATACTTTTCTCCAAGGAAATGCATAGACTATAAAATCATGAACTTCCTCAGTACTCCTGGACCTTCAGCTCTTGTTGGGCCTTTTAAGAAACCTGGCCATGCTGCAACTAGTAATGATGCCCTATACATAGTTAAGTATGAAGTGAGGTCACTGGACAGACCATCCTTTGGCTGGGAGTACACTATGGCCTTGCCTTCCAAAGCAAGTGATGAGTATTTCCAAATTAATTAAATAAATAGAAACCATAATGAATGGAGACATAATGGCCATTCATTCACTTGCTCAGTGAAACAGTCACTTGCCATTCCATGCATTCGTGAATTCATTTTATTCAGGAACTCTTCACTGGGAACCTACAGTGTATTGGGCACTGTGTTGAGTAGTGGGAAAATACATAGTAGAAAAGGTACAGAGCTTGTAATCTATGAGTAAATGTTTAAAATGTGGTCATAAAGTCAAATAAAGACCATGCTTTTCATTAGCAAGAGGCTATAACTGAGCTAACCAACTATGCAAGGTTAATTAGCAACTTACCTTTTCAGCAAAGGAAATAGTTCCCTGATTGTCTAGAAAAGATAATTTAGTACCTAATGTTTGCCCTGGTTACAGCTAATACGATAGGACAAAGTTACTTTAACACTTCTATAAACATTTTTCTTGTATTACTATTGGGGGAAGAATTTTTCTGAAATTTAATTAAATTAAATTAATATAATAGTTTAATTTTAGGCATAAAAGGATATTAAAATGTAGTCCTTCGTATCATCTATTAATTTTAAATAGAAAGTCATTATGGTAAAAGTTGAGTATTCTTGGACATGATTAGAAAAATGTAAAATTATGGAGTTGAAAATCATTGAATGAGCAATTTATTTAAGTGCCTGTCTGGAGCCTTTTTCCCCATAAGCAGTCTATGGGTACAGCCTCATTTCCTGGACCCTAGATTCTTATTTATTCAACTTCATCAGTTATTTAGCCATTATGCCCTCCCTCTTTTTCCTTCAGTCTTTCCCTCCCACAGGCATTGTCCCCTTTATTAGTAAAAACCCTTATAATAAAAAACAAATAAACTTGGTCCCATTTTCACAGACTTGAGTCAGTCCTACTCTCTCTACCTGTCTTTAAGGTCAATGGTTTTCCTTAGGAGGCAAGCCTAGTGCCTTTATGTCACTTCCATTGTCTGCTCTGGAGGGATAGAGAGTACACTGATCCTCATATCCTGTATGTTTACTGGATGGTTTATTTGAAGTAACATTTCTAATTAACTTTTCATGAGTTTACTTCTTTCACCAACTAGATTGTGAATTTCTTAGATAGAAGGCCTCAATTTCATTTATCTCGACATCCACCTCTTACCCCATCACAATCCCTTGCTTACCTTTGCACATAGTAAGTGATCCAAAAAGACCCTGGAGATTTGTTGATGA
This sequence comes from Sciurus vulgaris, assembly GCF_902686455.1. Taxonomy (NCBI): domain Eukaryota; kingdom Metazoa; phylum Chordata; class Mammalia; order Rodentia; family Sciuridae; genus Sciurus; species Sciurus vulgaris. Next base: position 92,739,634 of record NC_136467.1, on the reverse strand, counting down.
TGCTTACAACCAACAAGCATGAAAATTGTTGCTGTGCAAGTCACTGCACAGGGAACTGAGGACACACAAGGAAATACTGATTCTTCCTCTAAGAAATTATCATTAATAATGAAAATGGAAGAGTGAAGATATGATTACATTTGACAAGCTGCACTCATCAATGCACTTTTTGTCTCTTCTGGAAGGAAATTTTGTGCATGTAGAGAGCAGAGCTGTCAGACTTGTGGATCCAAGGAAGATTGCTCAGAAGAGACTATGCCTGAATTGATTCCTGAAAGTGCTATTAGCCTATTAAATGTTGGGGCGGACAGAGGGAGGAAGTTTTCAAAACAGAACAAGCAGTATATGTAATGGTAGGAAGGGGTTAGAATATCTAGTTTGTTAAGAATGTCTGGAGGTGGTGGGCAGCGCCAAGACTACAGACAGGAAAGTGTTTCACAGTCTCCTACAAGAATCCAGACCAGGCAGACAGTAGAGGCATTGGACCATGGGGGTATGACGTAGAGGTGTGAACAGGTTAGAAAATATCTATGTCCTAAAACCAATAGAACTTGGTAACCAATAAGATATGAGAAAGGAGGAGAAAGAAAAATTGAGGATGTCTTTCAGAGTGGTCTAGAGAGTCTATGCAACACTTCATCAATATAGGCTCTATTCTCTTCTGGAAGGAATTTACTTGATGTCTTTTGATTAGACATCAAAATTAATGACTCTCATGCTGTGGTTTGTGATCAATTAAATGGTTAAAGATGCAGTTTATTCTTTCTGAAACAATTCATTTATTAGTTACTACTGTGTTTATTAGCAAAGGTACTGGTAGTGATTTCTTTTAGGTCAAACTACTTTCTGATTTGGCACAGTGTACTAACCTACAAATGCTAATTACTATTTAGCATTTAAATACCCATATCCAAATTAAATTGGCATCCAAAAGATGAAAGATTATTCAACTGAAGATGAAAACTATCATTCTGTATTAATAATTGTACATATTGAAACCTTGCTTCCATTATTTTCTTAAATGCATTTTTCTCAATATCAGTTCTTCATGATTAGATCTCTATATGCAACATAGGATTAAAGATTGTTTAAAAATTTAGCAGTTTATGTTTAAACTGCTAAAATTTAAAGATCCAAATCTCTAGTCATATGATGTAGTTTAAGCGACATATTTGGATACCTTCATTTGTGGAAATAGTGCCAATGCCCAGATCAATCATATCTAAGTCTAAATATTTATTTAGAGCATTTTGAAGTGCAAATGTCGACACACTTTCAAGAGAGCTTAAAATAATATGAATCACAGGTTAGTGTTACTTTAAGATCATGAAGAGAACAAAAGCTATGTTTCTGTTTGAAGGCATCAGTGTGTCCTCTCTGTTTTAGGACTTGGTTAACACAGAAAAACTTAGCTCTGTCTTGGGTTTATTTTTCTTTAACCTAATTTTCTCAAATCAGAATTAATGAACCCACAGTCTTATGATTTTCTTAGGTTGCTTTTCACTCTCAGTGCATACTATACCTGCAAGTTGTTGTACCACTAAAGAAGGAACTGGTTTAAATGGCAAGAACATTGAATTGTTTTTGAAAATTCTCATGGTTTAAGTATCTGTCAGAATGGAAAAATTAGATAATGGGAGGCTTTCAACAGAGAAAGTTCTGAAGTGGATTTCGTGCAGGTAGAATTCTCTGCATCCTCACAGATGGAGATGAACTGGGAGGCATAACTGACTGGTGCTTATACATTCAGCAGGGAAGAATAAATCTGTACAAAGGCATAATCAACATATTAAGTTAGTGAAAATAATTATAATTAGCCTGGTAAGGCATGGAAGACCAGTCAGTGAATAATATTAAAGTCCAGGCTAAGGAGGTTGGGTTTAGTATTAAGATTTATCAGTTTACTTAGATGTTTTAATAGCTTTGTCTGAAAGAAAGTATAGTGCTTAGGTTTACTTTTACTTTTTAGTTCGTGAGTTCTGGCAATATGAAAGATCCTTGTTTACTTCTCAGAGTAATCATGAAGTGGTTTTTGGAAATAGGAAAACAGAGATGCCTTTTGAAATCATTGCTTCCATGTCATGGTATAGTAGAGTGTGCACACACACTCACATGCACAAACTCTCACACACCTTGCTTGTTTGTAACTGCTAAATTGCCTATTTATTTTCTTCCTGTATTTCCTAGTTTTATCACACTTCTCTTGATAATTTATTTGTTAAAGTCATATAGGTACAGAGCAGATATAAATAATAAACAAAATTTAATGTAAAAGAACTAGAATACCTTTAAAGACATTTGAAAATCACCATTTGTATGCACAGTTCCATCTCAGATATTTCTATGGTTAGTGTTATCTGTTTTATTTTATTTTATAAAGATATTATTTTGATTTTGGATTTGGTTTTGGTTTGTAGTACTGGGAATTGAACCAAGGGGCACTCCACCACTTAGCTATGACTCCCAGTCCTTATTTACATATTTATTTATTTATTTATGGTAGTAGGCATTGAACCTGGAGTCTCTCTACCACAGAGCCACACTCCTAGCCTTTCTTATTTTGAGAAATTCTTGTTAAGTTGCTGAGGCTGACCTTGAACTTGCAGTTTTCTTGCTTTATTCTCCCAAGTAGCTGGGATTACAGATATGCACCCATCCTCCACTATTCAATTATTGTTTAGTGGAAATTTTCATTTCTTCCTGGAACTTTTCAGATACTTCAGTTAGAGTGCTTCTAATCAGAAAAAGTCTAGAAGTCCCTTTAGGTCATAAATGAATTTTTTTATATATATTTCTTTTTTGAAGTTTTTATTTGTACTCTTTAGTTATACATGACAGTAGAATGTGTTTTGACATATCATACATACATGGAGTATAACTTCCCATTTTTATGATTGAAAATGATGTGGAGTTACAATGGTCATGTATTCATAAAGGAATATGGGAAAGTTATGTCTGATTCATTCTACTGTCCTTCCCATTCGGATCCCCCCAATTTCCCCCTACTCCCCTTTGTCTAATCTGATAAACCTCCACTCCTCCCCCCACCCCACCCCCAGCTATTGTGAGTTAGCTTCCGAATATCAGAGGAAACATTCAGCCGTTGTTTTTTGGGAATTGGCTTATTTCACTTAGCATGATAGTCTCCAGTTTTATCCATTTACTGGCAAAGACCATAATTTCATTCTTCTTTTTGGATGATTAATAAATATTTCATTGTGCATATGTGCCACATTTTCTTTATTCATTCATCTACTGAAGGGCACTAGGTTGGTTCCATAGCTCAGCTATTGTGAATTGAGCTGTTATACATATTAATATGGTTGCCTCACTATAGTACGCTGAATCCTTTGGGTGTATGCTGAGGAGTGGGATAGTTGGATCAAATGGTGATTCCATTCCAATTTTCTAAGGAATCTCCATACTGCTTTCCAGAGTGGTTGCACCAATTTGTAGTCCCACCAGCAAGGTATGAATGTACCTTTTCCCCACATTCTCATGAACTTTTATTGTTAGTTGTATTCTTGATAATTGCCATTCTGACTGGAGTTTAATTTTTTTATTTTTCTAATTAGTAGTGATGCTGAACATTTTTTCATATATTTGTTGACCATTTGTATTTCTTCTTCCTTGCAGTGTCTATTCAGGTCCTTTACCTATTTATTGATTGGGTGATTTGTTTTGTTTTGGTGTTAAGTTTTTTGAATTTATATATCCTGGTGATTAATTCTCTCTCTGAGGTGCAGGCGACAAAGATTTTCTCCCATTCTGTAGGCTCTTTCTTCACATTCTTGATTGTTTCCTTTGCTGTGAAGAAGCTTTTTAGTTTGTTACCATCCCATTTATTGATTCTTCATTTTATTTCTATGAGACTCATAAATGAATATTTTAACTTTTCTAATTTTTCACTATAAACTGTTACAGTCAACAGTTTAAAATTTAATTTACTAATACTGTATGGTGATGCCTAATGTCAGAATGTAAAACCAGCCCGTCTCCAAGCTATGTGAGCTTGCTTTAATTAAAGACAACTATATTCTCTCTGTAAAAGATTTCTTCCATTCCCTTGCTTATCCTTACTAAGTGCATTATCAATTATATGCACCCATTATGCACATCCAGATTTTTCCTGAGAGTTAAGAAAAGCATTTTCAATTATATTAACTATTTGATGCTACAAAAATATTTGTAAAAAAAAGAATACTACTATTCACTCTCTTGCTGCTCTGTTGAAAGTTAGCCCTTAGTTTGTTAATTTAAAAGCAGATATATTCCTGAGCTCAAGTCACTATAATTTTTCTTATAGCACGTAATGATCATTCTTTTTTATTGGAATCTTTGCCTCTGGTTCTTTCTATTCATATGACCCTGCTCTCATAGCTGCTGGTCAGTTTTAAAAGTCACTGGTACACCCTGTCCAAATACATTAAGCTACAGCTTCACCATAGACATTAGCAATACCTTTCTGACCTCTGTTAAGTGCCTCATTTCATTTTAGGAACAGTTCAGCCACCCAGAGGTTTTGTTCTCCTGTGTTTTAACCACACTACACACTGCATTTCAAGTGAAATGTGAAGTGAATCTCAAGGTCTCTCAGGAATCCAGATGGAATTTGCATTGAGTCTTTGAAAGAAAGTGAAATCACATTTTCTCTCTGAGTTAGCTATTTGAATTCCTGCCTTATATAAATATTAGAAGCCAAGCCTGGTGTCCTCTAACATTAAAGTAAAAGAGGAGACTAAGAAAGCAAATTCATGTTAAAAGCTATAGCTGGTAATGAGAGCTAAAGATTACATTCTGTTTCATTTTATCTTTGTGACTATTCAATAATGTTTAAGGGTAAGTCCATGTTGATGTCACTTACCACTTCATGAGATTAGAATATCTCTGATTCAGATTAAGCTCTGCACAATGACCAGCTTAATAAGAATCAGATAAATATATCTCTGGATTTAAACATTTCAAGTGAATACAATATTACTTGATGAACAGCTTTAAGCCAAATGATTTTACTAGAAGTAAGTGTGGTTTTTTTCCCCCTTAAGTAACTGCTAGATCATGACTAAATTAATTAATCTTTGACTTGAAGCACATTACATTTTTGGTGATTTTAAGGGTTGTAACATTTCAGGTTTTGTTAAACAAGAAGCATTTCCTACATATAAATGAAATACATCTAACCAGTCATGTCTGTGTGCTTGAGACAAATTATCTTCATAGATTCCACTTTACTATGCAGTGGCAAGAATAATTCCACATTTCAAAGTCATCTCCAATACCAGCATCACCACATATTTTTCTTAAAGCTACATTTTGGAGTTATTGTGGAATATATGACATATACAGATGTTGGAAAATTTTGGACATATTAAGTACTTTGGAAGTGTTTCCCAGAATTATTTTAATACACAAATATATTCACCATACTAAAAAAAAATGATAATCTTCTCTCCAAAAAAGCCAAGGAAACAGACAAAGATCTTTAAACATTTATGAGTTATTTTAAATTAAACCATTGTAGTAATCCATATAAAAAGAAAAAGTAAATACATAATTATGATAGAATTAAACCAGTTATTTTTTGGTTTCATTTACATAGCTGACTTTAGATACTGTAGGTAAATATGTTATTTTCTTGAATAACCCAGTGAATGATTTCTGACTGAAATGAACTGCTTCAGTTTTAACAGTTATTTTCCATCCTCTGTTTCACTCAGCAATACTTCACACACACACACACACACACACACACACACACACACACACACACACACGTGCACACACACAAATTAGTAGCACAGCTTCTCTGAGTTTTACTACTTTGATTACTAGATCATTGTGAAAATAAACCCTGGCTCACATATTATTAATTTAGGATCTATGAAGACAGCAGAAGACATTTTTTGAGAATGAATAAAACCACATTATGACATGCAATTTGATGTTTTCTATATATTAATTTTGGATGTCACTGGTTCCCAACAAATGACTATCAACTTCTTATTTTTCTCAAAATGAGAAAATCCAAAATAACACTAGTTATCACTGTTGGGTCATTAAAATAGGATATGTTCCACATGAAATAACTTAAAAATTCAAATAAATAAATTATAAAGTATATTTAGCTATAATAAAAAGTCATAGCATTATTTTTACTCTTCTTATTTTATTCCATTTCAATGAAAATTTCCTCAGTGCCAATTCCCTCTCTGAGAACTAGTATTTGAGAATCTCTTAGTTAAATAGCCACATCTCTAAAAATATGATGTGTGCAATTTTTCTATCAACTTGAAGGTTTTCCCAGTGGTTCACAACAGTGATACTTTTGTCTCTCAGGGGACATCTGCCAATGTCTAAAGGCAGTTTTTCTTATTATGGCTGGGTGGAGGTACCACTGGCCTCTAGTGGACAGAATGCCAGTGATGCAACCTGCCATGCACAGCACAGTTCCCTCAACAAAAACCTCTGCTCCACAATGTCAGTTGTGACAAAACTTAAGAAACTGCTATGACCAGATAGTGAAATTGACCAAGAGGGTAGTAGTTTGTTTGAACCTAAATTTGTTTTCTCTGTGTTCAGATTCTGTTAAAACTTATCTACATCCAGTGCATTTTCTTATATGTATGGTAATTATGTGTTTCAGGGACCCTTGCTATGCTATTGTTAGCAGAAAATTCTTCTCTTTTGTTTTTGCACTAGTGCCAAATTCTTTTAACTAAAATCTCTATGCATAGTATCCTAGGGAGGTTTTACCCCTTCACAAAATGTTCTATAAAACAATGCCTTTCTTACTCCTCATTATATTGTACTTGCTACTAGAGTTTATTCTCTCCAAAATATAAGCACTCTGAACACATTTGTGTTTAATAATTGGGAGTCTGAGGTGAAAAAGATTTTTCTTTATTCTCAGGGAAAGAAATGTGGTCTTCGTCACCCCTGTGTAATGTCACTACACAAGGTTGAGGTGGTATAAGGACTGATCTGCTTAACCATTCCTTACCCAGTATCATGCAAGCCAGGCAAATGTCATCACTCACAGAAATTTACATGTGGAATATGACTTTTTCAATCCTTTGTTTCTTTATGTCAACATTTGTTGTTCTTGCATAAATATCCATGTACAAAAAAGGTAAGAAAAAGTGGAGTGATTCCAAATGTTGAAAATAGTTTTAAAGTCTATTTTGTAATTCATGTTATCAGATTTTGGCACAGTAGTCATTGGCATTTAAGCAAATTAAGTAGCAATATTTTCTATGGAAAAATCTCCTAGTGACCTCTCTTGGATATTATATTAATTTTTAGGGGTACTCATTTGCAAAGGAATTTGTGTGAATGTGTTTTCATTATAGTGATGAATTCCCTGTAAATAATAATGTGTACATGTTTTAAAAATGTCATATATTAACTTACAACTTTTTTTCTTTAATCTTCTTTCCTTTTCAGTTTTGGTTGTTTTTTTCCCTTTACATTCTGTGAGACACACATATTATTCATTATTTACCTGGAGGGTTGTAACTGGATACAGAGTAACTAAAAAATAAAAAACTGAAAAGCATTTGTTCCTATCCATAAAAATATCTCAAAAAGTTATTTATACTCTGAGGCATGAATAACCTCCAACAAATATCATATATTTATGTTTCTGTTTATTCTGTTGTACAATTGAGAAGTATATTCAATTTAGTACAGTGTATATCAGGTTCTTTATACTCAGAATGATAACCAAAGCGACAATACTCACAGCTATGAATTTCAGCATCTAGTACAGAAGATGAAAAGTGTATGCTTTCACTGACTCGTGTTTTTTCCTCTGATTTTTTTCACCTGTGAAAAAGTTGCTTTTGGCTTAGGGAAGGGGACTGCAGTAATGAGAGAGCAGGTGAGAGAGAGTAAAGCAAAAACTAACTTCTCCCATTTTGTAACTAGTAACTGGGGAGTTTCAACTCCAGTGAAAAGCTGGCTTTCTCCTAACGAAGTGCTTTTTAGACATATGTGTCAATGGGAATATAAGCAGTCACACATTGACTTCTTATTTCAAAGACAGTAATACTGATAATACTCCAATTGCTAGAATGTTTTCAAAAAATACCTTAAAGTTTTGTATAATAATTTCAGAAAAATTATTACTCTTAAAATTTTGTTCTTTAAAGGCTTTTAAATTCAATATTTTTCTTAGAAAAAAAGCATAGATTTGAAGGCAAGGGAAGGAAGAAAGGAAGGGAGGGAGGGCAGGCAGGAAAAGGAAGAGGCCTAGTTCCAGTTTTATACCTTACAAGCATCTTCAGGTGCTCAGAGACCATTGGCATGCTCCGATGATCCTGGAAGTCAGAGAGAAAGCATTTTCTAAATATTAAAGTGAGAGTTCATTTCCTACATTGTTTCCCAGATTAAGGATACTTAATCTGATGATGTTTTAGTAGTTTGTGTGATGTCTAACAGCTTTTCTCCCCTTTCCCTAAGTAACCCAAAATGCTTCCACAATTAAAAAAAGGTACTTGTGTAAGTCAAGTGTGGGTGAGTAAGGGGTACTGTACTTTATGTGAGTTTAGATTACTGGTCTTTAAAGCACTATAATACAGTAAGATAAAAATTTTTCCCCAATTTTTCTTAAAACAATTGTATTATATTTTTATTTTTATTCATAAGGTTATTTTGAAAGTTGGAATAGCCCTAGGGTTACAAATGCAAATACTAGACACAGCATCATATATTTGTACAACAGACTAGTAGACAAGAGGAAACTAGAGCAGTTTGAGTTAAACTGGCATAGAACTGACAAACTCCAAGAATCACTTAGTTTTTGTTTGGGTTTTTACTTGCCATTTATCTTATAAAATTTAAATTTCTATTTGCTTCTTATCATTCCATATAAGAAACGTTTATATGATACTTTCTATGTGCAGGGAACTCTTCTAAATGTTCTATATAATAGGAAATGAAGTGCAGAGAGATGTAAAATTTGCCCAATCTCACTAAGTGAGTGAGAGTAGGATGGAATTTGAACCCAGACAGTCCACTCCACCATGAATGCTATATTTCCATAGTTAAAACATTTGAACATGAAATTTTCATAGTTAGTGGAAAGGTTTCACATTGGAATTATTTTCATTTGCAATAATAAACTTAGTAAATATCCCAAGCAGTCAGAGACACTTTTCCTGAAACTCTTATAAACATGACTAAATGAGTCAATAAATATCCTAGAATAAGTTTGCAAAGATATGTGTATTTTTGTACATTTTAAATCTTTTTAATGTACATCTAAAACTCCTTTCAAAAACCAGCTTGTCTGTCATGAGCTCCCCCTTTTAAGAAGAAACTGCTTAAATACATGGTGTTAGGGATCGGAGGTCTCCGGCACTGTGATTGAGGCCACATTCCCTGGGCCCTTAGAGCCGTGGCATTCATGTCACATGAGTATGAGGTGATGTTAAGGCACGGATCAGTGAACAGGAGAGTTGCAAAGGTAAGACTGGTGGAGCCCAAATGGAAAATAGAGCCTCAGTAATTTTATACTGATTACTTGGTAAGAAGAGAGTCTACCTGGTGCCACATCTGATTTATGGAACAGATTGGACTTGTAATGAGAGTCCAGATATAACTGACCTCTTCCAAAGGAAGTCACAACCTTTTTGTCATACACTTCATGTGTGGACTCATGAATAAATTATCACTAGGCAGCTTTTCATTTTATTCTGAAACTCATTCTTACATTTAGATTTATTCAAATTTCTCCATAAGAACAGACAAGCTTGGAATCAAAGGTGTAATTCATTTCATTCTTTTTCTGCTCCTTTCCTGCTGCTTTTATTTTATTTTTCTTTTTGCTTAAAAAAAAAGTCCTGATGTTGTACTGTTTATTTGTTTTCATGACAACGGTTGCGAGAGGAAAAGTGTGCTTGGAATGAACTCATTTCCATGGCATTCTCAAAATGAAAATGTGGAAGTGCTCAGATGTTCTCCTCAAAACAACTCTGAAAAATTCTGCTGACCTCAATAAGAGGATGGCATAACCCTTGCTGTTGCACCTACCTTTGACATTCAGCTATATTGAACCACAGAGTCCATATGTTTCTAGTGTACTGAAATTTGTCTGTTCCATTAAAAAATATATAAGAAGTTGTTTGTAACAATGCAATTGTTATGGTATATGCTGAAATAAAATTTAGACCATGCCAATATATAAAGAGAAAGCTCTTTTCATCAGGCAGAATAGAGATATAAAATCTGTCTTATATAGCTCTACTGAGATGACTACATTAAACAGGTTATTTTTATAGATTTAATTATACATGTCATGACTAGAGTATGCCAACTTTCTGTCCCAGTAATCACGTTTACTTAATATATTGGTTAAGAAAAGAAGTTTTATTTGGCAATGAACCTTCAGATATTTATTATGATAAATCCATGGCTTTTATCCAATTTTTTAAAAATCTTTTATCATATCTTGATATAACTTAAAGATTTCAAACAGTTTTTCCAATGGCTTCTATCTGTAACCCCATCTTGTTATGAATTATGAAATAAAGGAATAAGGGCAAGCTGATGATTCCACTTGCATCAGCATCAGAAGAGCTCTCTTAGTCATCTATATATCCGACTGAGTTTGTGAAAAATCTTGTGTGTAACTACAAAGTAATCTGAATTCAGACAGAAGCATTGTGTTCAAGTGTTTTCAGGTAGTGACAGTGGAAGAACTAATTCACAATTAGGTCCTACATCTCAAGACTTTCATAGCTGCTACCATTAATATTTAAATTTTACATTGATATGGTAGGCACTGCCTAATAACATGTTATTAAGTTGGAATTTTTGTATCCTAGATTTCCTGAAACTTCATATTTTAATTTGTTAAAAGTCTAGGAGAGAATTTAAATTCTTCTTGTTGTTAAATGTTACTTTGGAATTTTTATTTATTTATTTTTTTTTTTGCAGTCTTCTCATAAAATGTATAAACATCATGAAATTATTGTGTGAAAAATATTCTGCCCTTTTCTGTATAATAAGGGAGATATAGAAAATCCTAACCAACTACTTTATGGTAGGGAACCAAAGAATAACACTGAAAACAATATTTGTTTCAGTAAAAACTCCCCTGGTTATCTAATAATTCAATATCACATTTTTTATCCTCCTAGTTTTTGGTAATACTTTTCTGGACATTTTTAGAAATAATTTACATACAATTTACTTATAATTTGCCTCAAAGAAATTTAAGCAAACATATATTTTGTTTCACTATTTCATTTTCTATCTATCTCATTCCAAAAATATTTTTCTTGTTAGGGGGAAGACATCAAATAGCATAAGCAACATATATATTTTTTTATTTTAATAATATTTGGAAGGTGAACATGCTTTAACATTGCAATTTATATCAAATGACCAAAGAATGGATCTTCAAATAAGTAAAGTAAAAGATTAGTCAAAAGCAATAATAGTAGTTTATCATATGGGAACATATGATATATGTTGGATATAGTGGATATATATAGTAGATATTATAGTCCATAATTCTGTATTGCAAGTGATATCATTTATTTTTCTCAAAATTAAATTTAATACTCAAAATGACCCTATGATAGAGTTACTGTCTTTGTCTTCCTTTTATGCCAGCTAACAAGTTGCAGAACTCATATTTGAACAAAGTAGAGCACCAGGGAGATCTGGTTACCTTGTTGAATGGAAAGAAACAAATACTAAAAGAATAATAAACTTAGAAGGAAAGAATCATTTTTTTTTTTTTTTTACTTTATTTTGCATGTGTTACTGGGTTTGACCACAGCATTCTTATCCAGTTGTACACTTCCAGGCATATGCTTGTAAAGGGGTATAAATTGGATTTAACTAAATGTGGTGTGAGTAACCTCACTTAGATTGAAGTTGTCTTTGTCATCTAGCACTTTATTGCACCTTATTTTTACTGTCCCTACTAGTACTGGAAACATGAGAAAATACATGGGTGTGTCCTTCTCCCTTCCAACAGAAAGTAAATCACCTTTTGAAGAGTGTCTAAGGAAGTAAAAGCTTTTGCTCCTCTGCCAACTCATTTCAATTACCATCACTGGTCAGAGCTATTTGTTTGCCAGGAGAATTCAATGGATTCAGCAGTTTTTCCAGAGGTTTTAATCCCATTCTGTATCGTAAAGGTAGAAAAGGCACTTTCCTTAAGGGACTTCTGTTGTGAAGGACTGTGCTACTGGGAAAACATTCTTCATGAATTATTTGTTCATACTTGCAGTCTGGCAATGCAGAAATGATCATGTGCTATTGGCTATGTAAAAGACAAAGATAATGCCTAAAGAGCTGAAAACAAATCACATCAGGATTTAATTATGCTTAGGGTCCTCCACTAGGGGACTCTGGCTACTGTATATATGCAGCCTGAAAACTTGCATATCTTAAAAACTAAAAATGGAAGAAATTTTGGTCGGTTCACACTGCTTATCAATCTGGCCAAATTATTTAGTTCCTGAAAATTTGTATTATTTCATTGAGGATCTTCATGCCATTAGACATATACATCTATTAAATAATTATCTTCCCTGAAGAACATCTAAATAAATCTGTGGTATTCTTTTCAGCGAGCAACACAGTAGACTAATTTTTGCTAAGTTTCAGTAAGAAAATTACATGACGTGTTTTAATGTGTTTCTTACTAGCCTTTTTAATAGAAAAAAAATTTGAATATGTTTCTTTTAGTTTTCCTAAAATGGAAGCTTCTTTTCTTAGCTCACTGAATTCTTAAAATAAAGGTCACTTTCACATGCATGTCATTATAATGCAACTTATTAAATATACCTTAGAAAACAAAAAATCATTGGTTTGATAAATATGCATTGACTACATAATATTTGTAAACCTTATTCAGGGTGCTAAGGATTGCTTTTTATGTCTTGTCTTTAGTTGTAGCTTTCTCATGGTGAGAAATGAAGTCAAAGTGCTAGTAGATTACTAGCAGTCACAAAATACATTGCTAGTTATTTATGTGTTTTTAAAATATCACTAAGCTGAAATATGGCAGCAAAAGAAAATGAAACTATCTGGATTGGCTGGATGGTAGAATAAGTCAGCAGCAAGAATTGGGAATCTTATCTCTGGCTCAGAAATTTTCCCTCTAAAGAAGAACTAAAAAATCTAAAACTTGGCCAAGAGACCTTTTCTTAACACCACAATTCTCCTACCCTTGAGAATGAGTACAGTTAAGTACCTGAGAAAATTGGTCTTTCTAGGGGTGAGGTGATGCAAACTTCCGTAACCAGTAAATGAAATCCATCCCAGATTGTCTGATGGCAGAGCCCTTGCTTTTGATCCTGGAAACCCTGCAGAGCAGGCCAGTGCCTATTCAGAGCTCTGTTTTGGTGGCACAGTGGGAGGAGAAAGGGGATAAGAGACAAATACTATTTGATGAGCTTAATATAACAAATCCTCCCTCCCTTCCTTCCTTCCTTCCTTCCTTCCTTCCTTCCTCCCTCCCTCCCTTCCTTTCTTTCTTCCTTCCTTTTCTTTCCTTTTCTTTTCTCTCTTCCTTCTCTTTCAACAACTTTCAAAATCAAGATGTGAATCTGAGAAGATTTCAAAAAAGTGTGAAAGGGAGTGATGTTTTGGCATTTCTAGTTTCTAGGACCAATTCCATGTGCAAACAATGTTATGAGAGATTTGTATGGTTTGGAGGTGTCATTGTCATTGTTATTTTTAACTCATGGCCAGGATACTTTAAGAATGGAAATGGTGCCATGATACTATTATTGCTGCCTTCTTTTTTATAATCAGATGAACTGTTGCTAAAATTTGAGGCTGAAGTATTAACTTTGGAATAGTGCCCATGTTTAATATAATGAGATTAAAACATTCCGTGGACTGAGTTAAAGATGAAATAGCACTATATTTGAATATAATGCCCTTAACAGTATGAGCAATTTATGATTGCCTAATCACTCTTTTTTGTTGAAAAAGGAAAAATATCATAAGTTAGTAAAGCAATGGCTATTACTATGAGAACTTACTATAAGAAAGTTTAAAATTCTCTTGTGTAGAGGTAAAATCTTATTCATAGCTATAGAATTTAATTTTGGTAAAGAGCAAGTAATTAACTCCTTAACATTTCTCCTGCATTTCGTTTCACTCTTTTTCTATTACTAAACAAAAGACAAAAAATTGCTTTAAAAATTAACGATAGTTAAAGTCTTCTGTTTTCATCCATTTTGTGCTACTGTAACAGAATACCACAGACTAGATAATTTATAATGAATGAATAATTTATTTACCTCATGGTTCTGGAGGCTGGGCAGTCCAGAATTGAAGCAACACATCTGATGAGGTCCTTTGGCATGGCATCTCACGGTGGAAGGTAGAAAACAACATGTGCAAGAGAAAGCAAGAGAGGGCCAGACTCCCTTTTATGACAACTCACCTTTGCAATAAAAAACCCGCTCATGTGTCAATGACAATTTTCATCCATTCAGTAGGGCAGTATCCTCATGATCTAATCACCTTTAAAGGTCCCACCTCTCAACACTGTTGCACTGGGGATTTAGTTTTTTGGTTTTCTTCTGATTATTTTAGTCTTTAATGAAATAACATTGTAGTCAAATGATTTTTGCTTAATCAATAAATAGAATGTTGCTTAAAGAAACATTAAAATCAGATTCCATATAATCACATTAAAATCCCTTAGATACCTTCCGAATAAATAGGGATTGAAATATATTGTTACAGGGCAGAGGTCTGGTGCAAAACCGAGACTGCTGCAAAGATCCCCCTGCAACCTGATTCTTATGATCATGCCAGAAAGACTTCAGATATGTTCCTCAGAATAACAGGCATGAGTTTATTAGAAGGGGTAAGAACAGGAAAAAGGGGACACTCTCAAGAGAGAGGGTGGATCCTCAGAGAGAAGGATGATATGCTGCTCTTGCACTCCAGTTTTTTTGGGAGTCCTAGGGAAGTTTCCAGAGAGTCTGGCACAGTTCTGCTTTTTGACTTTTGAGCAACAGCCTGGGAGCTGCACAGAACACTGAAGAGATTGTGTATGCTTGCATAATTGGAAATTTTAAGGAAATTGAGTCCTCCTGGTTTTGCCTCAATTTCCTGCCACCTTCATTGGTTTACTTCTTTTTTAATAGTCTTTAGCAGCTTTCTTTGTCAGGTCTTGATATTTTGGTTGCCAGGGTGATTGGGAGTTGTGACATAGGTTTCTGTGATAAGGGAGTATCCAGAATACCTGGTAGGGTGTGGCATGATCTTGAAACAATAGTTTTTCTTAAGGGATGTAATTATGTCTGGAGGAGTTTTTGACATAGACCTCCCCCCCCCCCCTCGCCCCATCTTCTAGGTGCTTGTCTGACAGATAAGGCTCCCTGTGGTTTTCAATGCCCTTCATTATCCTTTCCCTACTCACCTATTCATGGATGACAAACTACCTAATAAATGAACTATTGTTTGGCTACACAGCATGTATTTCATTCTTTCTGGGAAAATAGCACAAGTCTCCTTAGCAAAACCACTAACCCCTCTATACAAAGTCATTTGTTCATGAGGATTTGACTCCATCCTTAACAAAAGTATGGGATGTGTTGACTGGTTTAGCTACTGGCCACTCAATTGTTTTGGGATAGGCACAGCACTTGGCTGTTTAATCAAACCACACCTCATGACTTTATGGAATAATTAGTCTCCCTTAGTAGTAACTGGGAATAACACAGTGTTTAACCCTGTTTGGTGCCTACAATCACCTTGTAATCCTGGGAAAACAGAATTAAGATCAAACTTAAAACTGTTGAGCTTGGGAGCCATGTGAAGAAACAACTAGAGCATGCACTTTGTGACATTATGAAGCATCTGACTAGTCATATCTGAAATGACCATCCTTGATTCTTTAGCTGAGTAATATAATGTTTGTATCATTGTTTAGCTACTTTGATTCTGTTTTCTGGAACATGAAACCAAAGTAATTGTAATTGATGCAATGAACTATTTTCGGTGAAATGCTGTTTCACCTCAGACTTGGGAAAAGCAGAAGAAACAGAATATTCAAACATACATGAGCCATTAGCCTATGATAATTTTGATAAAAAACATGAAAGAATTGTTTTCTAGTTTGGTGGCATATTTGCTAGGTGTTGGGGTATGAATCATTTTCAATGGATGTGAAATAATTGTAGTTGCACTAATTTGAAATCCTTTTGTAAGAAAAACCTGTTATTTGGAGGGAGAAAAATGGACTCTGTGATTTTAGGGACCAGGCTAAAGTATTGTGGTCAATAGATCTTACTTTGCAGGGACTCAAGCAAAGAAGGACTCTTCTGTTTTCTTCACAGTTCATGGGTAGCTAGGCAATCCAGAGGCAATGTGTAACTCTTGTCCTAGAGATCATTTGAATCCCTCTCCCCTCTGGAAGACAGGTTTCCTTTGTTTTCCATCTATGGATCCAAGGCCAGCCAGCAGAAAAAAGAAAAGAAAAAAGTGGAGAGTTAACAGTTTCTTCTGTACAATAAGATGTGGTATTTGATTTTATTTGCACCAATATCCCATTGATCAAAACTTAGTCAGAATCATGTGAGTCACATGACTGTAATAAAGGCTGAAGAAAGTATTCTCTGGATAAAACTCTAGAGTCCTAATATTATAGAGATGAGACATTGAGGACAATTTAAGTGTGCATAGCAAGCGTATTTCTCCATGTTTACATAATATTAATGTAAGAAAATATTCTTGTACATATACATATCTATATGTCATATCTATGAGTACACACACACATATACACATATCCTTTTAGTATCTCTCTATGGAAATTCTTTTTCAAGTTCTCATGAAACATAAAAAATTAATAGAAACACAAATTCTGGAAAAAAAACAAGATAAAATTAACATAATTAGTAAACATGATAGAATTATGAATTGCAGTTCTTACATAATTCCCAGTAAACTCAGTAGGAAAAGGAAATTTTCATTTCAATATATTGTAAATATTTATACAAAATTACTAACCATATTAAAATATTGCCTAATTTCAGAAATCTATAGTATTTGTTACAACATTTTCTGCATGAGAATGTGAGAAGGATACACTTGTGATTGAAGCTGTTAATTATTTTGCTTCTGAGAAGGTATTTATTCAAAACCTTTATGTGAGCAGCACTGGAAATAACTTTTATCTTTATGACTTTTCCTAATAAGTTTTTGTAATATCAAATAATTGAATGAATATTACTTTAGGTGTAATTTTGGTAGACGTTAATCATGTCACTTGAGTCTGACTGGGTGACTGAATTTAGCATAGGAGCTCTCTTTTAAATGGACATTAAAAGAGACTTGAATTACTAATGTCTTGGGATCTCAGGATATTGCTAAGGTATAAGCCCTACAGAGCTTCTGGTGCCCAGGGGAAGGATGGACCCAAGTAACAAGATTCTAGGAGGAGAAAATCTTTATGGTTTTCATAATGTTTGTAGGCCACTACTCCTTTAACACCCAGCCTGTCCCAGGCACTGCCCTAAGCATTACCCTTTTGACAGACCTTAGATAAGTGCTACTATCACCATCTTGCAGTTAGAAAACATGGGGCTTGGGAAAGTGACAGGATTGTTCAAGATAAGCTAAAGTTTTCTCTTCTTTTCTCTGACTCCAAACCCTTGAAAATTGCACAGATTTTAAGAGAGATAGACAGTAATAGAGAGGCAGAGAAAGATTTGCTTTAAGAAATTAGCTTGCATGATTATGGGGACTAGTGAGTCTGAGATTTGTAGTGCAGGCCACCAGGTTAGGAATTCAGCTAACAGTGAATGGTAGTCTTGAATCTGAGTCTATATGAAAGACAGCAGACTTGACTGGCAGAATTTCTATGTTGCATTCTTGAGGTAGAATTTCTTTTTCACCAGGAAACTTCAGCTTTTGCTCTTAAGTCCTTTAACTGCTTAGGTGAAGCCCAACCATATTATGGAGGACAATCTGCTTTGCTTAAAATCAATGGGTTGTTTTTACATCTACAAAACACCATCACTGCAACATTTAGACTAGTGTTTTATCTAACCTTGTCCAGCTGACACTTAGAATGAACCATCACAGTGGGCAGGGAAGGTCACAAGTATAATTAACCTCATACCCACCAGCTTTCACCCCTAAGCCTTCATTGATGCAATGAAGCAGAACCAAAGAGAAATTAGAAAAACTTTATTTAGGCTTCCCACAATATGAAGGGGCTATGAAGAGACTGGCCTTGAAAGTTATCTTCTAAAACAAGGAGTTTAAAGTAATTCAAAGTAACATTTTCTTTGATGGTAACTGTGGCATTTATAGATGAGTAAAAAGAATAAATCCTAGGTACTTATGTCCACTGACTGCAGCATAAACCAAGGGTGATATTTCTCGTCTCAGGTGGTACTAAAAAGTGGAGTTACTCAAAGATTCATTATCAAACAATCTCTATGCCTTCTTAAGGGTTAACACTGCTAGGGTGAAATGAAGGTATATGGTTTTCAGAAGGAAATTTTCATTTAACAAACTGATTGTCCTTGGGCAGGTGGCTCATTGCCTGGGGCAGAGCTTTGCAGAAAGCACATTACCACAGTAGGCATGATGGGCTTACTAATGTGCTGCCCCGATATGCATGCTTCATTAGTGCTACCAATGGGTTCTCGGCACTGCAACACTGGCCCTTGGCTGGTGGGCCTCTGTGAGCCTGCTGCCTGGTGACCCTTCACTCCAATGCGGCCATGCTGACTTCAGAAGGTACAGCCCTGGGGACACTTTTCAAATTATATAAGTAACATATATTCCCTGAATAAAATTTGAAAAAAGAAAGAGAAAATGTATCTGTAATTCCACTATTGGTGTTGGTGCAAATACTGTCAAATTCTATTTTAATTTAGTGTGGACAGAAATGAGAATTTGGTATGGATTTAGGTAAAATACAGTTACAAAAATGAATTAAGGCTTTATATAGTTTTTTACACTTTCTTTTCATTTCTTATGTCATTGATATAGTTCCCCATCAATAGAAATTCTACAGGTGTTTTAAGGGCTACATAAAGCTCCATTGTATTGACATTCTTAGCAATAGTTGTACAAGTAAAGTATATAATCCACTGATAAAATGTAAAATATATTATTCCACTAGAACACATATTCCTGGGATTTTTGTGGCTCTCAGGCTACAAGCATACATTTAATTTTTCTATCATTGAACAGGAGGAATAGGAAAAGATACCTTTGTGTATCCTGAATCACCACCCTCTACTAAGTAATATTAGAATCATATTAGAGTAAGCCAAGTTATTATTGGCAATAGGTAATACTTTAGGAGTAAACATTAGTTTAAAATTTAATTATCTCAAGTTCAGAAATAAGAGTGATGAATCAAGGACAGCTCATTTTTAAATTTTTCATTATCTTGAGCTTTAAGGCTGCAGTTCCAAACCCAAGGCAAATTTTCAATGCCCTCTATTATCTTGTCTTCTTATGTCTGCGTGTGATGTGTTTTATTGAATTAGATTAAAATTAAGTTTGGAAGCTTATTATGTAGTAGTCTCTAAAGAACACACTTTTTTTCATTACTGCCTGTTTTATGAATTGCTAATATCCACAGTGTAAAGCTGAATCATTCATTTCTAGAATGAATGTCTTGAAACATGTGAAGATAACAGCATTATCTAATTGTAACAACCAAATTTTCCTTCAGTGTTTTTCTGACTCTTCTACTGATATATGCATTTTCCAAAGTCACAAAGATAACAGCATAATTTAACATTTTTGGGCCCAAATCTACATGATATAGTAATAACTACTCTGCACAGATAGTGAGGGACTTCTGGAGTCTTAACATGACTCTATTGTCAATCAAATTGCAAAAGCAACTGTTGCCCAGTTTCACCACCTGAAAAATGAGGTTATTGAACAAAACAAGCATTGAAATTCTAGTATTCCTTTGTGGAGACCAGAAGCAGCTTCTTCTACTAGTGCATTGATGACTGACTGTCAGTCCTGGGATCCTGTAATGCTTAGAGTCAGAATACCAAGAAACAATCTACTCCAGTGAATTTAATATATGGTATTAAAAGACTTATTGAACTACCTGGGCAGGACTTAGGGAAGCCTCCCAAAGCCTCAGCAGAGAGTTTGAGCAGCCACCGGGGCAACTCATCTTCCTATTGTGTCCAAAAATTGCCTCCCAAAGATGAAACCAAGGACTCCCTCAGGAGAGGTCTCAACAAAGTCTGCACTAATGCCCTGCTGTGAGGTAGAAGGCATTGTAACAGACAAAAGTTTGGATTAGATTGAAGGGAGTCAGATCACAGTCCCAGATGTTCTCAGATTCAGATTGGTATAAGAAGCCCAAAAGAGGACACTGCTTTATGAAAATAATCCCTCCATATCTTAGTGAATACATAGATTTATTTTAAATAGGAACGTATTACTGTATAAAGTTTTGAAAGTTGTTTAATAATTAACAACCAAATTTATATTTGGTCTATCCATAATAAAGTTGTTTTATGTAACAATATTTTAAACTTTTTCCCTTGAAATTAAGAGTATATGATAAATGTGCCCTAAAAGAACATGATATGAGTTAAGCTGTAATTTTGTCCATATTTTATTCTACTCAGAAAGACAAATACTGGTGTTTCACATTACAGATTTTTCAAAGATGACATTTATTATTAATAGTATTTTGAGTCCACATGCCACCATATAAATACCCATCTGTCAGTTAATAACTATCATAGAAAACTTCTGATTTACATAAAAGTCAGAAATTATTGATACTTGTATTTTATGTGTCTAGCTGAACTAAAAAGTTATTTCATAGAGTATTGGTGAGTGGCTGATTCTAAGAGCAGGTTGTGACCATAGAACTTATCTGCATATGATGAAATATTAGACGAATGTGAAAAATCATTCATTCAGCAAATGTATTTATGCCTACTATGTGTTAGGTGCATACTAAGGATCTGAAACCAAACCAGACAATGATTTCTATTCTCTTGAAGCCTGAACAGACAGATAATTGATTAAAAATATAATAAATAAGCAAATTGTGTTATAGAAGGTAATAAAAGCTTTAAAAAAATAAAATAAGTGATGTGGTAATTGTAGTATAGCATGATCTATACAACCCATCACTGAGAAGGGAGATTTGAGCAAAGATTTGAAGGAATTGGGAAAGTTTATTTTGGGATCACCTGGAAGAAGGGAATTCCAGGCAGAAGGAACAGCTGGAGTAAAAAGTATTAAGTTGCAGAGGACCAGGCTTACACAAGGAAGGGCATAGAGACTGCTGTGGTTGGAGTGCGATGAGCAAGAAGACTTAAGAGAAAGTGAGCTTGGAGACCTCAGAAAGCCACCTCACATAGGGCCTTATTGGCTATGTAAGGGCTTTTGATATGAGACAATAAGGAGCTACTTCAAGAGTGATATAAACTTACATTTTGAGAGAGAATCTCAAAATGTAATGCCAGTAGGCTGTCAAATGCTCCATTTAACAGGTGGAAAGGGTGGAAGCAGAGATGCCAGATAGGGATCTATTGTAGGAGGTAGGTGAGAAATGGCAATATCTCCATTAAGATGATAATAGTAGGTATTATGCAGGGTGGTCATATTTTGAATGTAGTTTGAAGGATTAGATTTAGGAAATGTGTGGGAATTAGGGGTTTCAAGAATAACTTGAAAGAGTTTGGCATAAGCAACTAAAATAACAGAGTTCCCATTATTGGCAAAAATTATAAGCAGATGAGATTTGTAGGGTAAAATGAGAGCTGTACATGGTTTTATTAAAGCCTGGAAGATATGTGCTTCTCAAAGTATGGTCCCTGGAACAACAGCATAAGCACCACCAGGGAACTTGTTAGAAATGCATACTCTTGGGCCTCATCCTAAATCTATTTGGTTAGACTCTCCAGCCATGGGGTCCAGCAGTTTGTGCTTTAACCAGTTATCCAGGTGATTCTGGCATATATTCAAGTTTGAGAAATACTGTGTATCTCTTTCAAGATATGAAGACAGTGACCCCTGTGTCTGAACAGGTTTTGAATTTAGAAGACCTGATTCAAATACTGATTGGTTTGGGACAAGATGGTCTCTCTACCTTAGACTTAATTTGGATATGTTTAAAGGGTGAATAGTTAACATGAGGATCAAGATTGGCATGAGGAATCAGATAGCAATCATGTAACATTCCTGTCAAATGGAGCATTTTAGAAGTATTTGGGAAAGGAGCAGAAGGCAAGGAAAAGGGATAGTACTAAGCAATTTGCTTTTATTGTTCTCTAATATCCTGTAGTTTCTAAGACAAATAATAACTATGTGGAGAATCAGAAATTTTCTTGATATTTTGCTAGGCCTTAAAAACATAGGTAATAAAGATGACTGCCTATCAAATGACAGATTGATGGTGTTACTCATATGATTCAGTAGAAACACGGGCTATTTGAATTTAATGATTTTCTTCACTTGCAATAGGAAGAAAAATGTGCATTTTTATTACAAAATAGAAAATAAGTCTCAAAACAAATTTGTTTCTTCAAGTTTATCCAATTATCTTTTTATATCTGTTTAAATTTGGTTTGCAATCTCTAGGTTTGTTTTTCTTACTTCACAAAGTACAGCATGATATCTATGAATTTCTTAGAAGTTCACAGATAAGTTAAAAAATAATGGGAGATATAGTCTTGGAACCATTTTTTCTAGGAAAACTCATTATTCTTTCATTTTGCTACAAGAAAAGATATTCAAACTATTTAAGACCAAATCCATATAGAGGCAAAGCAATGTTTTAAGGTTTAGAGAACTCTTTGTACAGCATGATTTTTTTACAATTTGAGGTCACTAATAAAAACTCATTTTGGCAATATTTTAGAAAAAACTGTGTTTGAAGTCAACTTGGTCCTGCCATACACACACAAAAGTGTCAGTTAATAGTCATACTGATCTTCATTATTCTAGGTTTCTGATTGAGGAGCTATTATGTTCTGCATAGACATGAATAAATTTATCGGTGATGGGCTAACATCACTGGGCTGTGAAATTACACATTAACTATCATTTATATTTCTATACTTTCAGTAGAGAATGAAGGTCATATATATATATATATACACATATATATATGTACCTATATCATATATATATGATGAAATTAAAAAATAGAAAAACAATAGTTTGCTTTCATATAAGTACAAGTCAATCTTCAATTGCCAGCTTTAGAAAATTTTACTTCCAACCTCTGAACTTTCTAGAGATATTTTTGCACATTGTTCAATGGTCATTCAGCAAGTTTATGCTGAGTACCTACTATGTACCTGGTGCCATTCTAGATGCTTGCATCATCACAGTGAACTAAGTAGACACATTCCCACTCTTCTCTAAGTTATATTTCAGTGAACAGAGACAGACATTAAATGAAATCAACAGATTACATAATATGGTAAATCTGTAATTGCCATGTGGAAAGCAAAATAGGGGAGAAGGGTATTAATGGAGAGAGAAGGGGAAGGCAATTTTGCATAGAGTATCTCCAAAATGAATCACTGAGAAGGTGACATTTGAGTATAGACCTCATGGGAGAGACAGCTAAGCCATGTTTAGGATGTTTAGGGAAGAGAGTTCTTTGCAGATTTTAAAGGCCTGGAGTTATCACACCACACCTGACCTTTTCTAGGAAGGTGGCCACTGTTCCCAGAGAGTAGTAATAGAGGGAGATTTAAGAATGAAGATAATAAGATGCACATTGTTCAGAGTTCTGCAGATCTTTGTAAGGACTTAATTACTCAGAGGGAAACAGGAACCAGTAAAAGACCTTATATATAGGACTTGGATGATCTGGCTTCATTCCAAAGAGCTCTTCCTTTTATATTTTCACTTGATTGAGAACTGACATGAAAATAAACTTCTAGGGTTACACATAACCTTTGGGGGCCACTTTGACCCAAACCATACAGCACTGGAACTTCAAATATTGTTCTTTTTTTGGTGACATTTTCTACTTTCTGTAATGTTTGACATTTCTCATTGTATTTACATTGTTCAGGTGAATGTCACTTTTTCCTTTTTCCAAAAGTTGCTCTCAAGGAACCCAAAATTCTAGTCTTTCTTCATCCCAATGAAAATTTCATCTCTTATTTCATTTTAATTTTTTATTAATTTTATTCACATTATATTCTAACAATCCTATATAATGAACTGATGGACTACCATATCATTTAATACTTTCTTTTACAATTTCTCCATGTTTATCTTGTTCTATTCTATAGACAGCCAAAGATAGAATTCTTTATCTGCTAATTGATTTGCTAGGTAATCTTGAGCTAGATATTTAATCTCTGTGTATCTGTGATTGTTCATATATAAAGTAAAGATAGTAATAACATTATAGGAATATTGTGTGATTTAAATAACTTTATAGGGAGGGACAAATTAATGTTTGTTATTTACCTTTCAGATCATTAACTCAGTGTTCAGTCATCCTTCTATTATTGAACCTTTTTATTGTTTATAAAGTCAAGATAATTATTTCAATTTTCAAAGATATTTACTCATTTTTTGTGATTTATTCTTCCTACATAACAGCCTATTCTTTTTCTCCTATATGTGATATGCCATCAAATCTCTTGAGGAAAACTAATAAAGTTTCTCCTCTCCCTCAAATTAATTATTTCTATTTCCACTAGAGTCTGCCATTCCATTTCTATTTCCTAGACTTAATTGTTACTGTTGCCATTGCTGTTCCTTAGATGCTTTGAGATGCTCAATTGTCAGATCACATTAGTGGGCAAGTGACATGGGTTTTAGTATATTGATAACTGGCACTGGGGGATCCTGTTTATACAGCAAGTCTTTTTTCCCTCCCTATTACCCTGTAGGGTGGGAATGCTTTCTGTAGGTTTGACATCATTAAGAAAAGGGGTTGATAGGAAGGCTCCCTCTTAGGATACATGAGCAGGGAACAAACAGGCAGACCAGACAATTGCCAATTAATGTCCCTCTTGGACAACGTTACCCTTCCCTGTTTGTCTTTCTTCCACATCACTGTGGAAGTTCAGATTTCCCTTAGCCTCCACTGTGATTCTTCAGCACTTAAACACATACATGGAGTCCTCTCCAGGAAAAAACAAAAAACAAAAAACAAGCATTTGTAGACTTCTGAAGCATTAACTCAGGTACTTTGTAAATATCTGCTCTGGTCTGAATGTTCATATGTTGAAATCCTAACCCTCAAGGTAGTACTATTAGAAGGTGCAGCCTTTGTGAGGAGGTTAGTGCCCTTATAAATAAGACCTCAGAGACAACTCTTGCTCCTCCCAACCATGTGAGGACACAGCTTAGAAGATGGCATGGATGAACCAGGCACTGAATCTGTAGCACCTAGATCTTGGACTTCTCAGCCTCTGAAATGGATTTCTGTTTTTTAAAAGCTACATAGGCCATTGTGTGTCTTTATAGCAGTCTCAAGAGCCAAAGATAATATCTAAAGAAGAGGGACATGATTCCCCCAACAGACCTTTATTTCCTTAATGGCTCTGAAAGTTCTCTAGTGCTTCTTTAAAAACAATAATACTTACCTCCTACTTTGGATATGTGTATATTTACTGAAGGGATCCTAAGCTTTAATCTGGGAGTGACTGAAAAAAATGTAGGTCAGGAGCACATTTATAAGTTTGAACTGAATTTGGTTTTCCCACTGCAGATCACTAATAATTCAGATTGAAGCTATGTCAAAGAAGAACATTTCTAAAATAAATACATAAAGGAGTTTCACATTCAACCACAGCTCAGTGTTGACAATATAATTTTGAGCTTTTAATACCTAGATTAATGTGTATTATAGTAGGGTGCTTTACAAATGTCTTCTAATAAAATAGTTCATTTATAATTAATTAAGTAGTAATTGTGTTTTAGTGCTAAGAGATAAAATATGTACATGTATCTCTTTCTTGATTTGAGTTCGGGGACTATCATAATAGGTCATAAATGTTCTAACAACATCTAAGACCTGGATACAGTTATCATAGAGACCAGTCAAAAATCACTCACAGTATGTTCTAATCAATCTCATACATTTTGGAACTGAAAAGGAGGGGCTGAAGGTGCAGCTGAGTGATAGGGCATGTATGTACGAAGTCCTAAGTTCAATCCCCAGCATTATAGAGGGAAAAAAAAAAAAAAAAAACTGTAAAAGAATACTAAAAGGAAGTGAAACTTAAAACATTCAAGCTGAATTGAAGTGGCATGGAAACATTCACTAAGGGCCCACTAAGATGTATTTTCCTTATTATACCTATTATTTAGACTTCCAAGCCAGACTTTGACTTATAGTGTATTTTAGTCAATCAATAATTATTAATTCCATACTGGAGGGAAAAGGATAGTGCAATACTTATGGAATCATTTCCTGCTTGAAATCTTCAAATTAATTAGTGTTTGCACATAGATTTACTGATGTGAATTTGAAACAAATTAAACTTTATATTCCTTGCCTTTATGTTTGAGTATTTGTCATTGAAGAGGCAGTATATCTAAGTTGTAATTTACAAATTGTATTTTTTTTGCCATCTGTTGTATGAAGAAAGAAATGCATATCACTCTCTGCAGATCCCTTTGGGTTCAAAACTACATGTTTCTTTCTATCATAACATTTTCTAAGCTATGTTCTGTCCCTTTTTAATTCTATTTTTTGATCTCTGACTCTTGGTAAGATTGATCCTGTGTAGGACAGTCTGACCCATAAACTATACAAAATTGTTTTTGAAATGTGAAGCTTTAATATCAGATAATGTCTAAATCAACCATAAAAATTTTCCTTGTGCTTTCTGTTCCACAGATAGTAATTACCTCCTTTATAATCATATTCAAGTCTTAATGGCCATGTTGCTTTAAAAAACAGTAAGAGAAAAAATTGTTTTTTAATCCACATAGTACTTTTCTTTTTGGAAATTAAACAATAAAACCAATGATAAATGGAAAGTTTCTTCTATAATTTTTGTTTCATTCTTTATCCTAAAGAAAGTGACTGAAGTTGTAAATTCAGACCACTTATGTGTGGATCCTTGGTGTCACCTGAACATGAGTACAATCTGTCATTCTGGGAAATTTCCCTAGTATCTTGAATACATCCAGTCAGCAAAATTGACCCTTTCTTATACTTCCAAATGGGGATCTGGTGGTTTTGTTATTTCTCCAAGTTTAAAACCATAAATTTGACTTCTAATCCAGTTTCTATACTATATTGAGTAACTTGGGAGATCTTTCTCTGTCTTATTTTTTCTGTTATAAAAATGAGGATATAATAACAACCACTCAAGGTGTATTCAATTCAATGAACAAAACAAAAACAAAAACCTCCTGAGTCATAGTTATTATTTAAAAATTTAATTTTCCTTCTAGCCTTTGTTTTCCATATGGAATATACTTTTATTATAGAATAGATCACTATCGTATTTAGGCGTGATTTCTTTCTTCAAAAATTATTAATATTAAGAACACCAACAGCAAGCCAGGAATGAGCTTTTCACAAGTGTAAGTGTTAAAACCTTGCTACATGTTTCAGTGGACTGGGAATTTGTATGAAGCAGGGTTCACAGAGCAATGGTACAGCCATAGTAAAAAGTGGCGGTATTTAGACACCAATGCCTTTAAAACTCTCCTTTAGCCCCTCACTGCAAAGAAATACTAGAGCAGGAGAGAAAGGAAATGAAAAGCCCAGAATCAGCATAGCACACTCACATATGAACAGATTCTTCATTTTTAAAAAACATGGTTACCTCCATTTTAATAAGCTTTTTCACTGCTGTGACTAAAAGGATCTGAGCAGCATAATTATAGAGGAGAAGATAGGTTGATTTGAGGGCTTATGGTTTTAGAGATCTTGTTCTATGGAAGGCCAACTCCATTCCTTGGAGCTCTAGTGAGGCAGAACATCATAGTGGAAAAGTGTGGCAAAGTGAAGCAACTCACATGACGATCAGAAAGCAGGGAGACTCCACTCTACAGATACAAAATATATACCCCATAGCCATTCTCCCAATTAACCACTTCTTCCAGTCATACCCTATCTGCCTCCGGTTACCACTCAGTGTATCCCATCATGGATTAATTCATTGATTAGATTAATGCTGTAACCCAATCATTTATCCTACAAAGTTTCTTGCATTGTCTCACATGAGAGCTTTTGGGGGACACCTCACATCCAAACCATAATGTTCCACCCCTGGCCCCCAAAAGCTCACACTCATCTTACAATTCCCAAGAGCCCCCATAGTTTCAACAGTTGTGAGATTGCTGAAAGCTCAAGTCCAAAGTCTTCTCTGAGGCTCAAGGCAATCTCCTATTGTGAGCTCCTATAAAATTTAAAAGCAATTTATAAGTGTCCAATATATAATTTTAAAGAGTAAACATTCCATTTACAAAATTAGGGACATAGAATGAAGGGATAGGACCAAAGCAAGACCAAAATCCAGCTAGGCAAACAAGTGTGTATCTCCATGTCCAACATCTGGGGCACATGGCACCATGATGTTCTTTTCAAAGGGCTTGTATAGTTCTACCCCTATGACCTTGTTGGTTGCAGTCCAAGTGACCTTACCATTGACTTGTCTCTGCTGAATTCCTGCAGCTTTCCTAGGACAATGTCCCATGTTACTGGCATTTCTTAATCTCCGGGGTCTCTACTGCAACTTTGGCTTCCTCCTCAAATCTCCACACTTTGCCTTCTCAGTGGGTGCCTGCAGGGATTCCAACCCTGATGCATCTTGCCTGACCTCCAAGGCCTTCCTTGGAAATCTTGGTGGAAGCCTCCATGACCCTCTATCTTCAGCATTCTTCATTCCTATAAAACCAGCATCATATGGTTGATGCCAAGATCTGTCCCCATCTTGAGCAGTTGCCAAGCCTCCAGGGACCCTAACTATAGCAACCTCTGAGTGTCTGCATGGCTAAGCATGTTGCAAAACTTCCTAGGTCCCCTTGTGCAAGAAGGATTCCCCACTGGTCTCAAGAGAACTTTCACTTTTACTCCCTTGAGCCCATCTTACCAGCTCCCGAGATGCCCTGATGCCATCTTTCTCATTGTCTCTGGGTAAAGTCTTTAACATTTCTCTAGTGTCAGTAATGTCTTTAACAACTGCAACTTCCTTAGCCTCAGTTTTACTCCTGCCATTCAAGTTCAAGTTTTTCAATCTTTCTGCTTTTCTTTCTGCTCCTGATTATCACAATAAATTTGACTAAAAGCCACCAGCAATATCCATGCCACCGCCTGAACGCTCTGCTGCCTAGACATTTCTTATACCAGATTAAGAAATGTATCATTGGGCTGGGGATATAATAGCTCAGTTGGTAGAGTGCTTGCTTCACAAGCACAAGGCCCTGGGTTCAAATCCCCAGCCCTGCAAAGAAAAAAGAAATCCATCACTTTTAAAATCAGCCTCACAGAAAGTCTTAGGACATGGGCAAAATGCAGACAACTTCTTACCCAGAACATAACACATATGGTCTCTAGCTTAATTACCAATAGTGTCTTCCTTTTCCTCTAAAGCCTCTTGAGCCCTGTCTTCACTGTTGATGGTCCTATTGGCATTCTGGTCTTCTGAGCTCCCACCAGAATCAGCCATTAAGCTTCCTTACAATAATCTAAAGCTATTCCAGCTTATACTGCTAAACTTCTCAAGATTTCTCCCAACAATTTCAAAAAGCTCCAAATGCTTATAAGCCACATGGTCAGGTTAGTCACAGCAATGACCCCACTTCTCGGTACCAATGTTTGTTTTAGTCAGCCTTTTCCTGCTGTGTCTAAAGGACCTGACCAGAACAATTGTAGAGGAGGAAAGTTTTATTTTAGGGCTCACATCATGGTGACCAGGAAGCAGACAGTGAGAAAAACTCTACTTTCCAGATACAAAATATATACCCTATAGCCACGTCCCCACTGAACCACTTCCTCCAGCCACACCCTAACTGCCTCTAGTTACCACTCAGTTAATCCCATCATGGAACAATTCACTGCTTAGATTAAGGCTGTAACCCAATCATTTCTCCTCCAAACCTTCTTGCATTGTCTCACATATGAACTTTTGGGGGACACCTCACATCCAAACCATAACATTCTCTTTTGAGTGAGAAATTGTAGGTGGGCTGTTCAATCTGAAAGGTGCAAGCTGACATCAGGCTGTCAGTGCTCATTAAAAGTATGTCACCTGTCTAGAAGGAGAGGACCTAAGAACTATCCTTTTATTTGAAAGTCAAATGTACTTCTGTATCTTCATCAGTTTTATTTAAAGACTTAATTCCCCAAAGCAAAAATGACAAAATCCAACTGAGAATCTTTTATTAAAACTTAAAGCCTCTGTTTAAGTGAAGAGAGGTATGAGGGAATCCTAGGGTCCATGATTTGGAGAAGTTGTTTATTTTTCAGGAACAACACTGATAATTTAAAATGCTCCTCCTCTGACATTAATATATACTAACTATAATCATAGAATTTCTTTTGAGGTCTTTTTTGCTATTTAGTGAATTACATAATAGTTATAAACCTATCCTGCTTCTAAAGGGGAAAAAAAAAGAGAGAGAAAAGAAAACTCCAGGAATCATTGATCCAGGCTTAAAGCCAAGTAATCTATTTTTAGTCGTTTTTCAATAAACCACACAATAAAAATGTAAATGGAGTGGTGCTACTTTCTCCTCAGATCATTTTTTCAAAGTGTAAATTTGGCACTGTTTAAATTTATTTTCAGACCTTCCTGAAAGAAAGAATTTGGTTACTTCAGTTCCAGGGTCTTCATATTGTGAGTTCACAATAATTATCATTTTCATGTTTTCTACAGCTTTACAATACCTGACCTTGATAAAAATCTAAGGATAGAGTCAATATGTCTTCTCACTTTAAATTATTGAATTTAGCACTTAGTCACTGGGAATCATCTAAGTCTTCTTGCACTTGATAAGCCAGTTCTTAAAATTATAAATCCTTTCTCCCTGTGGTACTCATTTCAGCCAGACTTTTCTTATGGTAGATGATTTACCTTTCTGGAACACCACTAGACTATACATTCTTTATGAATAGGGAAGCATGTTAAAGCCTCTGTATCAACTTTCACCACATTATGAGGTTGATATTACTATTCTCTTCATTTTACTGATGACTTGGTCTTGAATGCAGAAGATAAGTAGTGTGACCAAAACCACATGACTAGTATATGCAGTTGCAAAAATTGGAGTCCAAGCAAACTCTTAAATCCTACTTTTTGCTGTCTACATACTACTGGAGGGAAGGAATTCAGGGTATGTATATGGAATTTATCAAGCATCTGTGGAACTTAGGGGAAGTTGTTAAAAATTGTGAACAATGCACATGAGATGAAAACAGGAGAAAGTGATAGACCAAGGAAATTGAAGAGTAGCATCAGAGAAAGAATAAAGGATTCAGAAATGATGAAGGAAACCCACTCAAGTGATCAGTTAGTGAATAAGGAGAAAAGAGTTAAAAAGAGCATAGAAAAAGAAAGGAAGAAAAAAGAGAAAGAGGAAAGAAGGAAGGAAGGAAGGAAGGAAGGAAGGAAGGAAGGAAGGAAGGAAGGAAGGAAGGAAGGAAGGAAGGAAGGAAGGAACACTATACACTGAATGCAGAGATTAAATAGAAAAATTTTGAGAAACAATTTTGTTGGGCTGGGAAGAGTATCGCAGGTTGAAAATATAAAGGGAAAATGTTTTATTCTTAAAAGCTACATACTTGCTATTTACTACTTTCCAAGCTACACTCACTGTAATCTCTCAACCTCTCATTGTGGTCCCAGGCAACGTGGTCCCAGGCAAGTCAACATTAAATACCAGTTCAGATCAGATGCCAAGAGAGTCATTTCACTGGACTGTAATTGTTGAAAGACTTTTACTGTTTACTGAGTCTTTGCATTGTACAAAAGAGAAACATAAATGTACTCTAAGTATTTTCTGGTGCAGAAATACACTATCAGTCCTCCCCTGGAATAACTTTCCTAGACTTTGTCTCATTACCAGTCTTCCCTTTTGGTAAGTAATCTGCTCTAATAATTTGAAATTACTTTTTGTAGAGTCTAGTTGGTTACACAGATGGTGGGAAGTCTGCCTAGTCTCTTCAGTGAAGTAATTTATAAATAACTGAAACGTATTTCTTATAATTCTGGAGACTAGGAAGTTTAACATCAAGGTATTGACAGATTCCATGTCTGATGAGAGCCTGCCTGCTTCCTCCTTCAAGGATGCTGCCTTCTTGCTCTGTCCTCTCATGGGGAAAGGAAGAATGGGCTCACTTTGGCCTCCTTTTAAAGACACTAATCCCAATCCTGAAGCTCTACCCTTGTGACCTAATCATCTCCCAAAGATCCCACCTCCTAGAAGCAACGCCATTGGATGTTGGGATTTCAGTAGATAAGTTTTGAAGAGAAGATAAATATTAAGACCATAGAATCTCTATTTCATTCTTATTATGCATTATCTTGGCTACCTTTGTGCCAAATTTTCATCTGAATCCTAGTTGTTTGCCTATATTCCTCATTGATGTCATCATTCTTTCAAGAGAGAGGAGGATGCTATTCTGAATTGAGTAGACTATTTTTTTATGCATTCCCTACTTCTCTCCTTTCTTTCTTTAACTTTTTCTTTTGCATTACTTGAAATGATGGAACCTAGACTCTTGTGCATTCAAGGCAAACACTACCACTGAGCTACATTCTCAGTCCAGTCATCATTATTTTTGTTTTTAAATCTGTGTTTTAAAAGTTTTGCCTGAACATTATTAACATGTTCTTCACTCATCACTTCTTTCTACACTTTATTCCTTCTTCTTATTTTGATTTCCTTTTGCTTGAGATAAATCTTTTAGTAGTTCTTTTTCCTAGCAAATTCTACTAGAGTCCTCAATTAGTCTGCCTGAATATATTTTTATTTGTAGTTTACTATTGAATGATGTAGGGCATAGATTTTTGTGGTAATAGTTTCCAAATTTTAGTAATTTTTTTTATAAAAATCAAATCTTCAGATGAGAATTAAGTATCATTAAAACAGAATAATGTTTTCAAGAAGCCATGAATTTCAAATGTTGGGAGATACCTCCTAATTATTTCAAGCTTCAGATCTAATATAAATTCACTTGAAATTAGAGAAATAAAAAATGCTTAACTCAATAACTTTTCAGTATAAGCTGAATTAGAAATCATGAAATTATCATGGAGAGCAAATAGAATTCTGAAAATTAATATTGCTTATTGTTTTAACTAAAATGTAATGAAAAATGACACTGAAACTTCTCATTATGCCTAGCACCAATTAGCATTGAGGAATAGTTTGAAAACTAGTCTCAAGAGTCTATTTTCTGTTGTTATAAGACAATACCTGAGGTTAGGTATTTTTTAATAAAAAGAAGCTTCTTTAGCTCACAGTTTTGGACACTGACAGTCCAAGACTGGTTATCTCCTTCTGTTTAACCTCTGGTGAAGGCCCGATGCTGGAGGGTATCACAATGTTGACAATGTGTATTGAAGAGACTGTATGGCAAGACAGGAAGCCAGAGAGATTTAAAAGTAAGATTTGCTCTTTTTATGAGAACTGGATCTCACAGGAGCTAAGAGGGTAGCTCACCTCTCTTACCTATGAATTACCTTCCACTAGCCCCTCACCATTTAAAAGTTCCACCACCTCAAAACACCATACAGGAAGACCAACCTTCCAGCACATGAACCTTTGCATGCCACACTCAGACCGTAAGCAAATGATAGCAAAGTCCATGGTATATACTCACAATGAATATGATTTCTATGTGTATATTCACAGTTGAAGCATAAGAATTTAAATGTGACTATTTGAAAATTGTCACTCATGGACATGCACTAAATAAACACTGTTTATATAAACCATTCACTCCACTCGTTCTCCCTTTTCTATCACCATTTATACTCTCTACTCTCTTCTACCAGTTTAACTCTTACCTCCACTCAGGTCTCAGGAGAAGTCTCATTTTCTCCTGAAAGCTTTTCCTCATCACTATAACTTCCTATCTCTTTTACAACACTTATCACTTATAGTGACTATACCCACTCATTGTTGTGTCTACTAACTTTTCATCTATTTTTTGCCAGTTGAACTGTGAGAACATACTTTTGATTAGGGATCTATACCTTTTGCTTCTCTTTACCTCCCATGGCATTTCATGGTCCTTTGCACAAATGATTCTTCCTGCATTTCTTAGTCTACTAGTAAAACCTAAATGCTTTGGAAGGAGGACAGGAGGGAAAAAGTATATCAAAAGGACAGTTTCTGCCCTCATGAACTTATTAAAATTAGTTCTCTGATGGGTGTGTGTGTGTGTGTGTGTGTGTGTAATTGAAGGTCAATTTTAAGAGCATATATGAGTGGGTGGACAAAGAGAATACAAACTAAACAGCTATTTCAAAAGAATTTGAACAGTAATGTCTCCATAGAATACAGTTAAGTCAGAAAAGGTTGACTACATTAGGTTTAATGTGCACTTCTTCCTAAATTTAAATGTCATCTTTGGCATTCAAACAATCCCTATTTATAATGTTGTTTTTTGTTCCCAGAATGATCGTATATTTTTACTGTATTTTCTGAGGGGTGTAAATTTCAATACATTGAGAATTTCATTTAAGAGGGACCTGGACATACTGCTAGAGATATGAATGACCACCTACACACATAAATGTTAAAATAATAAGAGAAAGCTTTTAAATTTTAAATAAGTAATGGAGCTGATTATATTAAGTAGTGACCTTTGTTGTCCATTATACACTCTCAGTCTTCTGTTTGTTTCTGGAAGTAGCTTAATAGATGCAAGTACAATTCAGCAAAAATCATAACTACTTTTTACATGGTAAGAATTTTGATATATTGTATCAAGCCTTTTTAAGTAAAGTGTTTTCAGATTTTCACCTGGTGACATCCATTTCAATATGATGCATAAAAATGTCCCGTATAAGCTAATTTAATACCAAGAAAAATGTAGTTTTCTTTTTGAAAAAAAAAAGTTCTCCTAATTTAACAGAACTAATGTGCTATCATGTTCAGCAAAGGAAAAGTCTATACATGAATTAATTTCTATATGTAATTTTTTAAGTACAGACAACATGGCATTTATTCTCTTTATATCATTAATTTAAAAACATCTCGTCCAACTCAAGAAATCCAGCAAGTTAAAGCATATTAATTACTAGAATATTTGCAGTCTTTTGTGTCTAAATGATACCAAAGGACCAATTTCAACTGTAAATTGGAAAATTCAGCAACTTACGTTTTTTGACTTATGGTTATCAAAAGCCTGCCTAAGGATAAAAGGTCTATAATATCTAGGAAAAGAGACCATAGGGACAATGAGGAAAACAAGTAAACATGCCAAGTGTTGAATTTGGAAAAGTCATAGCAAGTTAGTCAGTGACAATAAACAAAAAGTAAAACAGAAATTTTTTCCTTCTGTGAAAGATTCCTGCATAATTGAAATGAAATACAAGGAAATGAAGAAACACATAGCTTTGATTTAGTCTTCACAGAGGAAAGCAGAAAATCAGAGACTGAACTTAACATGTGGTATCTCTTTTCTTTTTTAAAAAAATATTTTTTAGTTGTCAATGGCCCTTTATTTAGTCTGTTTACTTATATGTGGTGCTGAGAATTGAACCCAGTACCTCACACATGCTAGGCAAGTGGTCTACGCTGAGCCACAACCACAGCCCCTCTAGCATACTCTTTAATAAAAAGAAATCGTTTCAGAAATATTATCTTAGTATGAATATACTCATCTATAGCTGTGTGTGTATAGGTACATGTAGGTGCAGGTACAAAACAGATTTCAATCCTACACTGTTCAGTCTCTTCTTTTAAAACACAACACTTTTTCCAATAGAAAATATTTTTCTTCTATCCATCTCACAAATGTAGTGTCTTTGTTTGAAGGTCTTTTTGAGCCTCAAATATGAGTTAAAAGAGAAAAATGATGCAGCCCCGTATGCCTCCTGCATGCTGTTTGGTGTGGAACCTTATACCTTTCTCCTGGTCTCTATACAGACTGATTTTATTCTCAAATGATGTTACCCTTTGCCCAATAGCAATATGACTATTAGGTCATATTTGAATATATATTTTAATGTTTTATCTTCTTTTCTAAACACTCTATCAATTCACCAAATGATAAAGTGAATTTATGAAAATACATTTCCCGTGGTTATTTGGATATACTAGGTGGACTGGCTTATGCAGTGGCAAATTAAAAATAAACACACAACAAATAAATCTTGGTGGCTTAAAAGAGTCATTTCTGAAACCATACTGTTTGTCATATCAGTTATAATAAGGGCTATAAGAAATCGCCCTTCATTCTATAGGGACTCAACATAATATAAATCTTTCTTTTCTTCCTATTGACGGAACAAGTAGATTAAAAGATTGTCAGGGGTGGAGAGGGGGTGGGGGAAAGGAAAAATAACAGAATGAGACAAACATCATTTCCTTATGTGCATGTATGATTACACAAATGATGTGACTCTACTTCATGTACAACCAGAAATAATAGTTGTACCCATTTGTGTACAATGGATCAAAATAAACAAATAAATAAATAAATAAGATTGTCAGGGTGATCTTCCTCAAATTTAATTTTAGCAGTCCAGCTGATGAACATGTCTTTAGAATTTGCTCTGAAGTCTGTTTCAACCCAAGCAGCAGAAAGTAGAGCACAACATGGAAGAGCAATAATGGGAGGTCTTAAAGACCCAGGTCCAGAAATGGTACCCATCACTTCCCTGTGATGCTGTGATGCATCCCAAAAACATCTTAATTTTCAGGAAATAAGGCTATTCTCAGAAGAAGAAAAACAATTTTTTTGGAGATTAGTTGGCAATCTCTGCTTTATTAAGCAGTATTGTCTCAGAATCAGGAAAAGTATATTAGGAAGACAAAGGTGATAGACATTTTGTGGTCAACTATATGTCAAAGACTTCAGTGTGTCCAAAGTATATGCAGCTGCCAATTTCCAGAGTTGTTTGGGGACTCAAACAAAGCTGTGTGATGGTTCTGGTATGGTAGCACCTTTTAATTATCACAGTTTACTTGTAAACTTATTCAGGGGCAGCCAGAGTTCAAGTATTCACCTTAGAAATATGCCAAAATTAGAGTGAAATTTAAAACAAACCTTAATAACCATGACCCATTGACAATGTATTTGATTTTTTCATAAGTTTTTTTTCTTGGAGAAGGAATTTGGCTTGGTTTTAGGATATTTGGTAGTTAAAATGAGTATCAGATACAATGTGTGCTTTTTTATTGAAGGTGCTATTTTTTTTTTCTTTCCTGAATTCCAAATTAATGAGATTTGTAATATTAAGTTTATAAAATGCTAAGTTAACGAATTATAATGAGGAATAAGAATATTTCATCATAAAGCTGCCATTAATAATAAAAGGCAGAGCTATATGAAGAAATTCACATCATAATTCAAGTGACTAAGGAAAGCAAAGGTTATAAGTGGAAAAATGTTAATGTGAGAAAAATTGCTTCATGCCCGTCAGAAGACTCTAGAGGAAAATATTATTTAACTTTAAAATTAACTAGTGCATGACTCTATTGAGAGTAAGGAGAACTTGGTTTCTGAATTTAATGTCAAGAATTTCTGTTTGAAAACTGACCAATACTGATAAGAATTACTCAACATGAGATAATAGGTACTTGTGTCCCTGTGTTCATAAAGATGGTGTTTCACCATGTCCTGCCTACCATCATACAGTGAACCTGGAATTCTGGAGTTGTTTGACTCTCTTTTTGTACTTCCTCATCTTACCCTTTCCCCCTACCAGATGCCTACACACACCTGACAGGCCATTGCCTCCCCAGGTGAGGCTTTCCCTCCTTGCCTGGGTCCTGAGCTACTCTCCTCTCCTCACCTCACCATTCACTTCACCCACGGTCAGCACTTATCTGACCGGGACAACAGTCCCACAAGGACTCATTCTACAGGCACTCAAATGACAATAAATAAGTGCCTATGAAACCTGCTGATATTTGGACCGGTTCTTCAGAGCCCTATTAGTACAAAAAGCAACTGCTGATGCAGGTTATTTCAGGCCTTCTGTTCTCAGAGAGAGATTTTATTATGGATATATCTTCATTGTCTCTCAAATCAGGTTGTATACATATTTCATAAGACTGCATTTTATGTCAAGCACTGGTTTTATTTATTTTGACATTATTAATGATATTATTTATATACATTAACTATAGAAAAGCAGATAATAAGAGCTACAATTTTGACTGTTATGTGCCATTCCTCTAAGTACTTTATTTTTTTACTAAATTGATCCTACAAAAACTGTTTATGGATTTTTCACTCTTGTTTTACAAACAAGGATTTAAGTTTTTCAAATTATGTAAATTGCATAAATCTAATAGTAAATGGTAGTAAGCTTAGATCATAGATCTGTCTGGGGCTAATATTCACTGTTTTAACCACAACTAGTTTATTCTGTCTTCAAATATATATTTTCACTTTGACTCTCAATACAAAATGAATGAATTAGATTTTTTTTATTTTGAAAATTTTGAGATTAACTTATATAAAGCAGTTACAAGTTATATTAGCAATTGTATAGAAATGAAGTGCCCCTACTTCAAGGTAACCTAATTGGTTAACAGCCTAGCACAGAGTAAAGTATGATCAGTATTCTTGCCTCTGCAACATGCTGCCTCCTATAATGAAATCTAAGTGATTCCATGAATACACCATTTTAGAAACTAATCCCCTTCAGCACTTGCCCTTTCAGCATCTTGTCCTCTTATATGCAAGCATCACATGGTGGAAAATGTGGAAAGACACTAAACTTAATAACATACTAATCAGCAATACTACATCCTTAAGTTTATCTGCTGAATTCAAGAGCCTTTAATGCCTTAGAATAGTGTAAATAAGGCAATTCACAAGAACTATAGTAGACTCAGCCTGTCGAGAAGAGCACAGAAAAAAGAAAAAACAAAAACAAAACAATGCAATCTTATTTGATCACATCCTAGATTAGAACATACAAATTTTTGTTCATCTGCCTTTGTATTCATGAGCCAGGGAAGCTGACCAGGTTTACTCCAACTCAAGACCAATCAGTGTGTTGCCTGTGAGTATTAAGAAGATGGTGCTCACCCACTGATATGATGAAGTGCTGTGTGCCATCTTTTTTTCCACTAGCCATGATTGCCTTTTGTGATGTTGTCCTCCTTTTGAACAAGGGCATGGATTTTCAGGACAGTTGGTCAGGGTTTGCAATGTATTCTGCAGCTGTGTTGGGGCCAAGGTACAAGACCACATAGGGAAGAACTCATGCTCTCAAATTTAATTAGCTTCAGACCTTAACCAACTAAACTGAATGACCATAGAGTCTCATCCAAGGGAGCCCTGCCTATGCATATACACACACACATACCACACATACATCTATAGACAAAAGACAGATGCACTTAGATTATGCAAATCACAGAGGACCATTGTAGGCCCCCAAACCAGTTTTTGAGACCATTCTAAATTAACTCCAAAGAGAAAATGTAAGAACAGATCAATTTAACCATTTGAAATCTTTCTCATGGAACATTCTTTACTTAGTAAAATTCAATAAATGGAATACTTACCAAAATCAAGATCAAAACATTTTGTTGGTGAAAATTCATGTTAGCATCGCTGATTCTAAACTCATAAATACCAACCTCCGGTTTCCTTGAAACTATGACATAGTCCTTCCTGAGGTACATCAAAGAACCTTGAAGACAGCATGGGATAGAGTTAGAATTTAGCTTCTAGTCCCAACCCTGCTCCTTTCAGGCAGGCACTGATAGGCAAATCCCAACCACTCTGAACTTTGATTCACTCATCTTAAAATGCAGTATTAGACATTAGACTTAGTCATGACTAAGACATCCTGATTTCTAAATTTCTATCTAAAATTTTATAAGCTGGCTTTTTTTTTGTTTTTTGTTTTTTTTTTTTTTACGACCTTCAAGGTTCTGCATGCCTTTCCCCACCTGGGATCCCTTTCCCATGTGGTTTCCTCCTGCTCTCCATGTCACTTTTCCTCACACACACTAGATACCCTCAGAAATAGGAAATTCTGTCTAGGACTATGTGGCTGCTTTCTCATTTCTTTTAACTGTCTACTCAAGTACCACCTTCTCAGTTAGGCATTCTCTGGCTACCTTTATGAAATATCCCTGTCCTCACATTGATTCCTCCTATCTTCCTCCCTGGCATTTACTGTCCAAATACTATATATTTCACTTATTTATCCTGCATATTACTTTTCTCTGAAATTATGCAAATAAACTATGTCTGTCTTGTTTACTCTGCATCTAAAACAGTGTCTGGCATAAAGTAGGTGCTCACTGAGTGAATAAGTGAAATTATTCTGTTGCTTAATAGCTCTATCTAGGTACTCCTGTCCACATGTTTTTTACACCATGAATGGTATGCCTGTCTGGTTATGTCATTCAGAAAAGCTCAACAAAAGCTCACTAGTGCATTTTATCTTTGTTTTGAAACAAAAAATTAGGGAATAAGGAAAAACTCATCTTATTTTTTTCAAAATCTAAATCTAATATTTTTATTATTATTATTTTTATTTAGCTTTTAATTTTTTTAAAGACTGCATTTTGATTCATTGTACACAAATGGGGTACATAATTTCATTTCTGTGGTTGTACACAATGTAGATTCATACCATTCGTGTAATCATACATGTACATAGGGTAATGATGTCTCTCTCAATTTTAATGTTTCAAAACTTCATGCATTATTCCATAATTATTCTCTCAGAATAGATTGCTCTTGTGGAGCTATTGCTTCTTATAGCTTCCACTGCATCCAGAGAGAAATCTTGAAAAGATAGTTTAAATTCAGGCCCCAAATGTGACTCTTCTTAATGCTAATCGAGTATGAATTTATTAGAAACCATTAGTGGGATAAATGTTCTCCTATTATGTAAATCTGTGTCTTTAATCTGAAATGTGGAAAGCGAATTGCTTTCCAGAATATCTAATCTGTGGTGCTGTAATTAAGAAAGCAGGTGGTTAATTACAGGTGCTGTTAGTGACCTGCCCCTCATCACAAGAACACAAATAGCTAATTCTATGTGTCCCAAGTTGGTCATAGGAACAATTGTACTGGTTACACAATTTCTAAATCTACAAATGTGTTAAGTGCCTGAATGTAAGCAGAACTGGGTGTGTAGTTTTTTTTTTATTATTATTTTTTTTTTACCTAAGCATCAAAGTTGACCCTTCACAACTAATATACATTTTAGAACGTTTTTGGTAACACATTTATATTGATTTTATATACTATTTGATACTATATAAAATACAATGCAGAATTTGTTAGGTTGAATGCCTTATTAGCTGGCATAGCAAGTAGAAATATTGTGTTTATCTACATCTTTCAATACTAAATAGTAATGATCGTACAAAGAAATGTAAATAACCTCTTTTATTAAAAGTATTGCAATTTAATACTATTTTCTATGACTGTGACCAAAAGACATGACACAGATAATTTTAGAGGAGAAAGAGTTTATTTAGGTCTCATGGTTTCAGAGGTCTCAGTCCATTGACAGCTGGCTCCATTCCTCAGGGCTCGAGGTGAGGCTGAATGAACATCATGGTGGAAGAGTATAGCAGAGGAAAGCTGGTTAGGAAATCATCAGGAAAGCAGAGAGACTCCACTCACCAGATACAAAATATATACCCCAAAGACACTCTCCCGATGACCCACCTCTTTCAGCCAGACCCTACCTGCCTACTGTTCCCACTCAGTCAATCCCTATCAGTCAATCCCTATCAGTGAATCCCTAATTCACTGCTTGGGTTCAGGCTTTCATAAACCAATCATTTCATCTCTAATCTTTCTTGCATTGTCTCACACATGAGCTTTTGGGGACACCTCACATCTAAACCATAAGAAATACTAAGTTGCTACTAGTATTACACAGAGATATTAATGACATTTTTACAAAAAATCACATCTCAAAATCAAGCCTCCTGGAACTGCATTGTGTTACTTAGTTTATGATCTCACTTATTTTCTATAACTGTTTAATTTATAACACTAAGGAAAAGATTACAAAACCTATACAGGCTGACCTTGGAGTCAAAAACCAATAACATATTACCAACCATAGAAGTGAATTATGCATGATGAGTCCTCTCCAATATCACAAATACAGGAAACCTAAGAAACTCAACATGAAATATGGATTATCAATTCTAAACTTCATTTAGAAGTAGGAAATGCTCATAAAAGACAGAGAGAGGATATATCATGGAGGCAGAGATTAACCCACTACAGAAGACAAGAGAACTACAAAATTGTCCTCCAGGACTTAAAAATGTCTCCTGCCCCTCTCCTGCTTCTGAACACATATTTGAGGTCCAAAAAGTTGTATTACAATCTTTTTTCAAACTCAATAACTCTTGAGACTTTTAAAGTCACAAACAGATAGAAAACACTGGGAAAGGGAAATTGGAAAAAAATCCAAGTGTCATCCTAGAATAATAAGCTCAAAATAAATGAATAATAGCAAGAGGTTGATATTCTGACTTCCAAAATGTTGTCATTGCCTTTTAATGGGAAACTTTTTTCAACAAGGTATGCCACCAGAGTCCTGTCCCAAGGAAGAGTTACTTAAGTTTAATGTTATGGTCATATAAAACTGGGGAACATCTCAAATGTGATCCATCAGTAAAGATCAATTGACTTATCTCTGAAACCCCTCTCCTCCCACAAAGGTACAGTATTAGAATTTGGTAAGAGTAAATTAAATTAGTTTAGAAGCATAATAATAAATGTGGGGTTTTACATAATTTTAATAAAATAAAATGAGCAGAACTGATGCAATATTGAACCTGACTCCTAAAGCCACACATCAAAACTGGTCTCTTACAATCATATAGTCAGTTTTACTAAATGCACCTCTTTGGCAAA
The DNA here is from genome assembly GCF_902686455.1 of Sciurus vulgaris. Taxonomy (NCBI): domain Eukaryota; kingdom Metazoa; phylum Chordata; class Mammalia; order Rodentia; family Sciuridae; genus Sciurus; species Sciurus vulgaris. The sequence goes on along the minus strand of NC_136467.1, from coordinate 92,696,658 downwards.
GAGTTATTTGTTTATTCATTCAACATAATAGATCACTGTCAGGGATTAAGGATGGCTCCTACTTTTCATGTGATGATGAGAAACATGCATTGATAATCAACAATTGCTGTAGGAGACATGCTTTGACCCCTGGTTTTCAAATCTCAAATCTTTCATTTTTCTCTCAGAATATTTTATATTTTGATGGTTCCCTACTGCTTCATTAGATTAAGTGTAGACTTCTTAGCATGACTTATGAGGGTCCCCATGATGCAGCCCCTTCTCCCTCTTTTTCCATTTGCCTTCTGTGTCTCTTTCTTGTTATTCCAGTAAGGTGGCCATTTGTAGTTTCCCAACACACCACACTGAGTCATACCTTTCTTCATGATGTCCCACTTGCCTAGAATAGCTTTCTCCAGACACTCTCTTTGTCTGGCAAATTCAGGTCACAACTATCGTTCCTAGCTTCTATTTTCCCAAAGCACCCTTCATCTATCACCTATAGCACATGACAATTAGCTTCTGTGTTATTGGCAGTCTTCCCCCAGAGTGCAGGCAGTGACTTACCCTTTCCACTGGATTTCCCCACTCTTCAGCACACTGCCTGGCTCACAGTAGACACCCATTGTCTGTTGAACTGAACTTTACAGTATACCTCAGTCTGCACAATATATCCATTCATTCATTTAAATGGGTATTGGATTTCACATTGTTCACTATGGTCCTTGCTATTTGCTAAGATAGCAAAGTCTTATAAGTAAAGAATCATTTGATTAAAAGTTTTTATTTTAATTGCAATAGCTTTTTTTTTTTAATTGCAGTAGCTTTTATGGTTTAAAAGTGATAAACTGAATAGAGAACATTGAACGTGCATTTTGCCCTCATCTGGTTATTTAACTAGCAGTGAAATGTTTAATAGACTTTATAAGTATTCTGAAATCTAAGACCTGATTTATTAAGGTGGATTTGAGAGCTAATTCTCATACAGCTAATAACCTAATGTGACAAATTGCCTCATATGAAAGAGGATGTCCAATATACCGAATGAGAGAGAAATGAATAAACTGAATAATTCACACCTTGACAGTGTCCTTCCCAGCCACATCCCCCATGGTACTACCTCCATTAACTTTAAGACAAGATAAACATCTACCTTTTGGTATAGACCCCATAATATTTGTTTGTTTCCAGGAAACCAAAGAAAAGAAATTCCAAGAAGTATAAAAGTATAAGTGAAAATATAAGTGTATGTCTTCATATACTTCAGTAAATACCTTTTATTCTTCATCAGGATACATTAAAAAATCTGATTATTACAAACATAAGTCAATAGCATTGTTTAAAGATTGTTAGTATATGAATACATTGAATATTGCAGAGTAAGTAGTTAAGAGCAGCAGCCACCACCATCAACCCCAATCACTTAATCCACTGCCATCATTTAATATTGTAGCAATTTATAAAGCAGGTTCTGAATAAAAATAATCTCTATTATTTGAAACATGTTCAGAGGCCAACTGTTTCAACAAAAGACATAAATTCCAAATGCTTCTTAGAAAGCAAAGATAAAACTCCAGTAAAATGGAGAAATACTTTCTTTTTCTTCACTTGGAATCTTTAAATGAGAGATGTCATGTGACAGCAACTGTTTGGGTACCGATATTTCAGTAAAACCCCCTGCAAAAAATTAGTCTTTGGGGCTGGGGAGATAGCTCAGTCGGTAGAGTGCTTGCCTTGTAAGCACAAGCTCCTGGGTTCGATCCCCAGCACCCAAAAAAAAAAAAAAAAAAAAAAATTAGTCTTTCTCACTGATATGACAATATGGCAGTATCTATGGATGTTATGGATGTTCTTATGTTTTTTGTAGGTGTTTGATAAAAGTCAAAAGATAAACATGAATTTAATTATCATTAGAAGTCATTAAATTTGTTTTATATATGCTTCTTCGTTTCATTTTAAAATATTTAATTGGTGGACTGGGGATGCAGCTCAGTAAAGCGCTTGCCTAGCATGCATAAGGTTCTGAATTTGATAAGTAAATATCAAACTATTCCCTGATGAATGAATAAAAATAAAAATAAAATTTCAAACCTATTCAAAATTAATTAAGCTTCAAAATACTATGATTTTCTTTTATGGAAATAGAAAACTTTTCAATAAAGTATCACTGTTCTAGTTGCAGGCAATGTTGTAATTAAAAAATGGACATTGTTTCTCCCTTCAAATTAATGAGCAAAATACTTTCAGAAAATAGAAAAATAATATAAAGGAAACAAAGCAGGACTGTGTGATAAAGAATGGTTTTGTCAGCAGAAAGGCTGAGAGGACTCTGCATTACACAGCAAGCCAGGAAAGACATTGTGAAGAGGTACTCTGGGTTGGGTCTAAATGATGAGAGGGAGCCCCGTGACTGTCAGGGGTAGAATCCTCACTGCGGAGGACAAAGCAGGGCAATGACCTCCAGGCAGAAATAGCTCCCTGTGGCATGGAATGGGAAAAAAGACTGTGTGGCCAGGGCACATTAGGTGAGAAAAGTTTCCGGTATGTGGGACATTTAGGCCACTGGGAAAAGTTTGGGTAGTTTCAAAGACAATGAGAAGTCATATGGGGCTAAAGGAACATTTAGATAAAGGAACAGGACAGTTGTGGTTTATTGGTTTAACTTTTTAAAAGATCACTCAGGTTGCTCTGTAAACAATGAATAGTAAAGACAGGAATAGGAAGAACAGGGTTACTAAGAAAGTAAGAGGTTAACTTTCAACTTTAGTTAAATCTACTTCAGTGACTTATCAATTCTATTACTGAGATTTAAGATGAAAATGGTCTTAGGGGTGATGCGTTTCCTCATTTTAGAGATGAAAAAACTAAAACGTAACAAAGCTTACTGTTTAATCAAACTCTGTCCTTGCATTATCCCTTACTACTCCCAAGATAACCAGCCTTCCAGGAGACCTGATTTTGCAAGTCAGAGTAGAAACCAGGTTTCCTTCAGTCACGGAAGAGGTGGCACAGCAGGGTGGTAAAGGCACTCACTCTAGATCCCAGTGACCTGTGTTTCATACCCTTCTTCACTTCACTGACTGTGTGACTGTGGGTAAGATACTTAAAATTCTAGAGCCTCAGTTTCCTCATCTAGAAGCAGAAATGATAATAAACAATTTCTATCTCATGAGAATTACATGTATAAGTCTTTAGAAGAAATAAGAACAGTTCCTGATAAGTACTATAAAATGGCTATTAAAAAGATGAAAAAAGTAAGACATTGATGCACAGATGTGGCAAATATTGTGGGCATCTTGTGTCAAGGACTTGGGACCAAAGATGTATGGAGAGGTTTGTACCTAGTGAGCACTTGGGAAGGCATTTACAGTAATGGGAAAGGCATGAGATGTACATTGCTTAGAGAATTACTTGGTGATGTTCTTGGGAGAATCCATTAGTGGCTTCCTACCCAACTGCCATTTTCTTCCCTTTCTTTAATCTTGTAGAGCTCATCTCTCACAACAAAATATTCAATGTCACATATATTAGTTCCCAGACCATTTCTGGGATTGGTAGTCTGGTTTTGGCAAAGTACCTCATAGAAACATATGTATGGGGCAGATAAGCTGCTGATAAATTACTTCTATGATTAAATAAAAGGGGCAAAATTCCTGATATTTCCTTTCCTATTCATGATTTTGGATATTTCTATTGGAGGAATTGGTGATTGGAATGGTGGCAGCCAGCTTGTGACCATAAGGAAATGTCTAAGAATCCTGTAGAATGATGAGAACCCACAGTCGTTGATTGAGTGGTTGAATTCTTCCACTGCAGATTGAACCTCCATCGTCAGGACAAGTTAGTTATTTCTAAGTGTGATTTTTAAAATAAGTTCCTATCTAAGTCTCTTTGGTTTGGAATTGTTACTTAAGGAAGAATAATCCTGTTACATTGACTCCCCTATCATTCATTTTTTTCAATGAACATTAATTAGATCTATTCAATTCCAGGGTTCCTGCTTAAGATATAAAAGTTATATAAACTCTAGTAGCCTTAGTGGTGATTTTTTTATTCAATGTTTACTTCTATGATTCCTCTCTACTATGTTGTAAATAATTTGAAGATTTTTTTTATTTGTTTCCCTCTCACACCTACACAACACCTGCTGAAGTTCCTTAAGTACCAAATGAACTAGATTAATGTTTATTGAATTGTATATTGAATAGCTTTGGATAATTGCATCTTCCTTCCCCCATATCTTATAGCAATAACTCCACACAACCTAAGATGATTAAATTTAGATTGAAAAACACATATTACATTAAGTATTAATTTTCTTACCCTTCACTAAAGTTCAGTTTAAAAAAAAAAGGAAGCTATGCAAAATGAGATTTGAGCAGATCAGAATCAATGTGAAGAGATGTATTGCTCTAATTGAAAAGCATTCTTGCTGAGAATTATGCTTGGCTCAAATTAAATATGGCCTCATAAAACAGGAAAAGAAAGAAATTTTTTTTGAATTTACATTATTGATAATCTTTCCTTATTAATATTATCCATTAGAAGATGGATAGGGGTGTCCCTATCTCATAAGTCTTTGAGCATTGCTAAGGTACTGGGACATCTTCCTCTGAAAACTGCTTGAAGATTTTTTTTTTTTTTCCGATTTGCTTCTACCCTGCTTTTTCTCATATACTTCAAAGTGAACATAAGAGCACTTTCCAGAGTGAGCTGGTCTTTTCCCAACTCCAAAGTGAAAAAATACAGTAATGCAGACTATAATATCATTTGATTATAACAATTTTTCAATCTTTTTGAAGATCTGAATAAGGCAGAATTGAACTCCTAATTCTATGGTTTTCTTATAGTACTATTCATCTTCTTTTATTTCTCCCAAATTCCAAACCCCCTCCTGCCATGTCTCATAAAATTATTCTCAGGTTTCATCAGGTGCAGAGCACTGAGAAAGTGTGGCCTCAGTCTAATGCTGAAGTTTCTAAATGTCTTTTATATTCCTACATGGAATCTGAAATGTAGCACCATAAGAAATTAGGTCTCAGATTCCTCTAATGCCTTTCTTTTTTGTATTTTAATTTTTTAATTTGTTCTAATTAGTTATATATGACAGTAGAATACATTTGTGCATTTTGATAAATCATACATAGATGGAGTATAATTTCTCATTTTTCTGATTGTACATATTGTAGGATCACATCAATCATGCATTCATATATGTAAATGAGGTGATAACATCTGTTTCACTCTACTACCCTTCCTACCCCCATATCCCTTCCCCTCCCTTCACCCCCCCTTTACATAATCTAAAGTAATTCTATTCTTCCCTAGTGTTCCTCCCCCTTATTGTGAATTAGCGACTGCATATTAGAGAAAACAATCAGCCTTTGGTTTTTGGGGTTTGATTTATTTAGCTTAGAATGATATTATCCAACTCCATCCATTTACCAGCAAATGCCATAATTTCATTCTTCTTTAGAGTAATATTCCATTATGTGTGTGTATATATGTATATATATATATGTATAGATATAGATATGGATACATACCACATCTCATTTTCTTTGAAACTTTTTTCCATGTACTTTCTACTTTTAGTTTGCACCCTCCCATACATCTTACATAATAAAGTAGAATTTAGACATTCTAAGCGCAAGTGAATGCCCTTCCTTTACATTCCATCAAAATTTTTACTGTGACTACCCTGTTATGTATATACTACTATTAAGTTTGCATCACATTTCCTTACCTCGAGGATTAATGTTGATTATAGTTAATAAATTTTTTGGGAAAAAATACATGTAATAGCCTATATATGCAAGGTACCTGGAATGCAAAACTGAACATAAATGATTCCTAGCCCAGTAATTCTTCTAGATGGAGAGAGAAATGACCAAGTGAACCAACCAAGGCCAATTGACTGCCAGACATACAGCTTTTATTTAGTAAGTATTTAAGAAAAGAAACCAAGAGTGACAAAGGGCTATAATTGAATATATATATTGGTTCATGGATTCCCAAGGTTCTTTAATGATCTCCTCTGATGCCATAATTTTACACATCATGTATAAACTCATGACTCCTAGACTCGGATGCTTAACTTCAAATGTTTCTCCTATTTCTTCATGTATATGATATCCACATAGACATCTGCACTTAGGTATCTAATATGCCTCACAAATTTAGCATTTAAAACCCAAATTCCTAAACTTCCCCCCACAAAAAAAACTACAACTTACACATTCTTCCCTATTTCAGTAAATACAACTACATCCTTCCACTTGATCAGGCCCAAAATATTGACTTTTTTTTCTTTCGTATCCCACACCACATCCTTTAGTAAATGATGCCAGCTCTGCTTTCATAATCTGAGCCAGATTTAATCATTTGTTACTGTTACCACTGCTGTCATCATGGCCCAACCTTCCATGGTCAGTGGTCTACTGAAATAGATCTGTAAGTGTTCTACCTTATCTTCCTGCATCCACCCTTGCGATACATTCTATTCTCAAGATATAAATCAGAGTGGCCCCTTGAGGTAGAAATTAAACCATGTCACTCCCTCTGTTCAGCAACTTTCCATGGCTTCCCATTTGATGCATATAAAATGCAACTTTTTGTAATAGGTTAGAAAGACCTTCTTAATAGCTCCCCTTTCCCATTCTCTCTCTGATATTGAGTGCCAACTGCCCATTAACTCTCTAGCCACACAGGTCTTCTTGTGTTCTTTTAATATCACTCTGGGACCTCAGGATCTTTGCACTTGCTCATGTTAATCGTGGCATTCTATCCAAGTCACAAATTGCCTTTTGCAACTACATTAGGACTTTGCTCAAATGTTATCTTTTAGTGTGTGCCTCTTTAACCACCGCACTTAATACCAGAACCCCCTCTCCACCACCATCAGATTCTTTCTCTTTTATTTTATGTTATTATCATCTGGAATAACTATTTGTGCTTTTCATGTATTTTGTTTTGGCCTACATCTTAGATCTTTATGTGCTGCTATTACAGAATTCCTGAGACTGGATAATTTATAACAAACAGATTTATTTCTTAGAGTCTGGAGGCTGGGAAATCCAAGGTCTAATGGAAAGATCCCAGAGAAGTCTGTCCAGGGCCTTTATGTTGGCCATTCCATGGTGAAAGTGGAAGGGAAAGAGCATGCAAGAATGACAGAAGGGGCCAAACTCATGTATATAACAAACCCATTCTGGGGAGAGCAAACCGACTCCCATAATAACAATGATGACCCATTCATGAATCAGAGCTCTCATAACCCAATCATCCATTAATGTTTCCACCTCTCAGCACTGTTGCATTGCAAACTGATTTTCCAACACATAACTTTGGGGGAACACATTCAAACCACCATAGGCTCCAAATCAATGATTTTTGTCTATTGTTTCACTAATTATTCTACTGCTAAATTTGCAATATTTGGAAAGTTCCCAAATATATCATAAGCTTTCAATTAATATATATTGGATAAATGAAGGAATATGTAGGTATCTTTGCCAGAGAGACTCTGGAATAGTTGCATGAAGACATTTATCTCTGAACTTAGGTGAAACAGGACTCAAGACTTGAGAGATAAAAGGAAGTTTAAAGAATTGTGTGTTCTGGGAGGCAATGTGACTCATTAGTTTAATATGCCATTCTATAGTCAGACTCATGTCACATCTTGGCTTTACCAGTAACTAGCCATGCAGTCTCAGGCAAGCTAAGTCTCTGAAACTTACTTTCCTCAGCTGTAAATGGGGATAATAATAGTAGCAGTCTTATAAGGTTTGATTAGAATATTCTCATAACATAGTGCATAAAAAATGGTTATAATAAAGCTCAATATGGAGTCTGTACTCAACAGGTGGTATCTATCATTACTTTCATAATAATTATTATTAGCAAATGAAATAATACATATAATTTGCCTAGCATAGATTTTGGCAGCTAACAAGACAGTCAGTGGCTGCTAAAGCTTCTTCAGCTGTAACTGCAGCTGCTAAAATTGCTTGGGATTGTAAATTCTTAGGGGTGAATAACACAAGATGAAGGAAAATTCTTGTTCAGTTTTGTTTGGTTTAAGATAGGGCAATAGAAAGGGTCTTTTAGGCTTAACTAATTATTTTAGGGCTCATTCTTTATTGGTTCTCAAACTTGAGATGCATCAGAATATCTTATAAAAAATTAGAATTTTATAAAACTCTAATGACTGGATCCCACTTTCAGAGTTTCAAATTAAGTAAGTGAGGATTAGATCCTCAGAATTTATACAGCTATAAAATTCCAGGTATTTTCATCATTTATGACTAATAAACAAATTATTCCAAAACTTACTGATATAAAAAAAAAATTATTATCTCACATTTTTTAGTGGCCAAGAATTGAGGTGCAAATTGCAGTCAGGGTGATGACTGGGGTTGTGCTCTCATTTGAAGGCTTGATAGAGAAAGACTTGCTTCCAGGATTACTCATGAGATTATCGGTCACATTCAGTAATTGTCCAGCAGTGAACTGAGGACCTTGTTCCTTGCCAAAGCCCTTCCTAAGTCCTTCACCAAGTGGCCTTTATGCAGAAAAGCTCAAAATGCAGCAGCTGGCTTCCATTACTGCCAGTAAGCAAGGAGAGAGACAGAGGAGGTCTTCAAGATAAAAGTCTCAGACTTCATAACCTAATCTAGAATTGTAAGGGTTCTATTTGGCACTTAACCCAATCTCAATAGGAATGAATTACACTAGGATGTGAATACCAGGAAGCACTAATCATTGATGGCAAAAAAGATAAGATGCTGCTTTGGGGACTGTAATCTAAAAATTATTGCTAAAAGTAAGTATTTGTTGTGGCATAGAGGATCTATCATGGAAAGGTATTAAACATGGAGGTGAGACAAGTTAGGAAGCTTCTGTGGTCATCTACATGGTAATTTTCTGTGAAGATAATTCATGTTATGCTATGTTTAGGAAATTCATTTTCTTCTAACAATGAAATTTCCAAATTTTGTTATAAACCTCAACTAAATTGAGTTATTTGAAAATAACCTTAAAATTGTCTAAAAATAACTGTGGAGCTAAGTTCCATTACAGGTTTCAGTAGGATCTTATCCCTTTATTAACCATTAAGTACATATTTAAGTAGAGGATGTCTGCAGCCTGGAGTATCAATAAAGCTATTTTGGACTTGGCACTAACCACATTCCAAACTGTAGGCATATGATGGCTATAAATACACAAGTACAGACATTCAAAGACACTTCTCTATCTAAAAGCTTAGACCACCCAGCAAGTTTATAATAAAATCAAGAACTTGATAACTGTTAAAGTTGCTGGGAAAAATCAACATTAAAAAATGGAGCAGCATTTCATATAATGAGGGGAAAATAGTTTTAATTTATAGGTGAAAATCAAAGATTTTTACCTTTTAAAAATAAATTTTAAAAATGTAGGAATTGTGCAAAGTTGACTTGGGCATTATCTTAAGCAATTCCTTTTTGCATGAGGTTAAACAGTGCTATAACTGTATTTTTCAAACTCTGTCAGTCTAGTTGAGACTCTGTGCCAAGAAGCTATCTTCTTAGCCAAGAGGGCCAAGCAGTCTGCTTGACCCCCATCACCTTTCCCATCCAGACTCTGGGAGTTAGTGACATCTAGTTCCAATAGCAGGTTTCATATTCTTTGTCACAGCACTAGAATCCAGCTGGGGATTCTGTTCCCTTGGCCTGCTTATTTGTCTGAAGTCAATTCACTTGCCTCGGCCTGTTCTTACCTCCTGGTTATTGATTTTGGCTGACATTTAGTTCAACATGTTATCAATTCTCTTAATCATCTCAAAGGGAGAGAGGGGAGCAGAGATGCCCTAACCATTACCCATCACATCAGCCCAAGACAGCTTCAGGTCATCTTTTCCCCAGACAGCAGCTCAAATCGAAATAAGTGTTTTCCTTACCACCACTTCAGTCACAGCAATGGCAATGAAAAAGTTAGCTCAAGCATCCAAAAGTATAGCAGATACTTGGTTCTTTAGTCAAGCACTTTTTTCTCTACCTCTATTGCAAGCAGGCATCATGCCCCTCCCCTTGTCCCATGGAATAAATGATTAACACTTAATGGATATGATTTTGAAAAGGTCAAATACTATTCACAAGACGTGTAAGTGAAACCATGCAAACCAAGTGAAAAAAATTAAAGGCATAGAAAAACAATGTTTTTAGTTTGGCTTTATAAATGCTAATCAGTTCAGTTAAGGAATCTTAGATAGAACAAACTGCTTTGAAATGACCCAAAGCTCAGGTGAAATAAAATCAGTGGGATGGTGCCAGCCACTAAGATTGCCTGAGGATAGATTAAGTAGCTGGTTGATTTATAAATATTGTGCAACTCTTTGAGGGAAGAAATGCTACTTTCTACAGTACTAGATTAAAAAAATTAAGCAACCAATATTTCATACACAATTGTTTTGCATTAACTCTATGGGAAAAGTTCACTGATAATTTGAAAATTTAATTGCCTTCTTAAGATGTGCACTTTGTATTCAGAATAATGTGTTTCATATACTCCCTTATTTGAACCATTTCTAGTTTCAACCATGACTTTCTCCTGAATTTCAGATGAGTATCGCTAAGTATCTAATGAGACATCTTTCAGGTAATCCTTCTTCAGTAATTTCCTGTCTTAAAGGCAAAGCCATCTGTCCTGTGAGCTCTTTGAAAGTAAGGTATTATTTAATGAAGATTTTGTATCCCCAGAATTTTCCCCAAGGTGAAAAGGACTTACCCTCTGCTGTCATAACTCCTTTGATCATAATTACTTGTCCACATGTGTATTATAATCACCAACTAAGCTAAAGGCTGCTTGTGGCAGGATTTGGGTCCCATGTATTTTTTTTCTGCCTGAACTTCACACAGGACGTGGCATGTGGCAGGCACTGAGTATATTTGCTGAATGAAGGGAGAAGAAAAGACGAAAGAAATGACAAACAAATCAAATAAGCATTGCCATTTTTTTCTTGTTGAGTAGAGAAAAACTGCACAAAGGGCAATGATTTGATGAATAAAAACATATACAATCAATCACAAATGTAATCACATATGCATATGGAGTGATTCCATCAGGAACCTTAAAGAAATGAAGTGATTGCTTCCAAACTTTAGTTCAGCATAAGATTCCTCTCTGAGCAGGACTCTGTCAGTGAAGTATAAGAAGACAAGCATTAGACAAGCATTAGCACCAGACTGGATACCTATACAGGTGTGCTAACTATCAAGAAAGATAAGCTCACCCACAAGCCAGAAAAGACAAGCGACAATCATGATATTTATTCCATTAGACAGGTATTAATTGAGTACTTCTTTTGGGCAAGTTAGAAGATAAATAACACATAGTCCCTGAACTCAGCAAACATTGATTTAATGGGAAGGCATACCACTAACACAATTATGAGTAACTTTATAATTTTCCTTGTCTTTTTTCTCTGTTACATTCAAAGCTCTATTTGAACTGGGAATTTTTATTTTTAGCAATGAGTAAACTGCCTGGCACATGTTAAACATTTCACAGATCCTTGAAAAATGAGTGGATCATTCTACTTCCTGGAGGAAAATGCTCCTCTTCCCCTCTCTGTGCATCCCATCCCTTCTCCCTCTGGCCTTTATTCTTCCTGGACCCTTTGCAAAGACTGCTTACACTGCCAATAGAGGGACTTTCTAAAACTAAACCTGATCCTGCTTGGAATCCTTAATGTTATCGCCAACAACAAATAGTAGTCCTTCATTTTGGGACACAGATCCTTTTGAAAATCTGGAAAAAGTCATGAAATATCTTCTTACTTTGTTGTGGCTTGGATGTGAGGTTTCCTCCAAGAGCTCATGTGTAAGATAGTGCAAGAAGGTATATTTAACCTAATCAGTATAAATTAATCCCTGATAGGATTAACTGAGTGGTAACTGGATGCAAGTGGGGTGTGACTGGAGGAAGTGGTTCATTGGGATTGTGTCTTTGGATATGTATTTTGTATCTTGAGAGTGGAGTTTCTCTTTCTGCTTTCTGATTATCATCTGGTCTGCTTCCCTCCACTATACTCTTCCACTAACATGTTCTGCCTCATCTTGCGCCCATAGGGATGGAGACTGCTCCCTGTGGATTGAGACCTCTGAAACTGTGAGCCCCCAAATAAACTTTTCCTCCTCTACAGTTGTTCTGGTGAGGTTCTTTCATCACAGTGGCAAAAAAAAAAAAGTTGACTAAAACACACAAAATGTATCGACAGCCCAAGATTTTGTACTAAATTTCTAGGTGTTCCTACTCTCTGAATCTATTTCCTAAGCCCATTAGAGGTCTAGGTACTGGAAGTTGAGAATTCCAGGAAAAAATCTAAACTAAAGTACAAGGTACCTGTCATTTTTTGTCACCTTCTGGTACTTTCTGTCTCCTGGCAGTCATACCCCAAGCTCACTCTACACAGCAGCAATGTTCAGTACACTCTCCTAAGTATACCATGCTCTTCTGGACTCCATCTATCTTCTTAGAGCTGATTTTCTCATCTGACAACTCCAAGTCCTGTTTAGTGAACCTTAATCATCCTTCAAAAATCAAGCTTACATTCTGCATCCTCCAGGAAAACCCTCTCTACCAGACCCTAATGAAAGTCACCCCTTGTTTCCTTAAATAATTTCAGGATCTTTTGAATATTGGTGGCATTGCTTTTTTTTATAATATTACATTTATCTTTACTCACATCTCTATGCTAAATTCCAGTAAGATTGCTAATAATAATGGCTAATATTCATTGAAAGCTTACAGATTGAATGAGACAATGAGACACTATTCCAATCATTTTGTATGTATAATTTAAATCTCACAAATGTTCTTTGGGTTAGATTTTCTTATCTTTATTTTATAGATGAAGAAACCAAGGTACAAGAGGTTAATTTTTCATTCCCTTAAGTATTTTAACTGAAAACACACTTGGTAAAGTGGACTGAATGGAAATGTAGTATTAGAAAATATCAGCAAATCGATGAAGCAATGCTTGTGATAGCTATTATTTCTGAACATCACTGCTCTTACTGAGCACTTGGAATTTTCTGCTGCTTTATCACTAGTCGCCACACTTCAGCAGGGTGTAAGTGTTACTTTCCACCATTAGCAATGGAGGAAACAGACCCATGAAAGTTTTTATGCAATATGAACACAGAAGACAGGAGCCTTGGGAAGACTTCTTACAGGGGCTGGTCTTTGGGAGAAAATGATTAAAATAAGGGTTTTAGCAGGTTTGTAGCTTGAAAAAAAGATACAAGGTGATAGAGTTGTGTTATCTAGTGAAGGCTACTGGGTCTCTCAGAAATATTTACTGCAATGAGTTGAACCTTGACATGATCATAGAGTCTGACCCTAAACTTTGTAGATTTACAAATTTGAATGTCAGTGCTTCTATGGTGAATCAGCTTCAGAAAGATTGTTTCAATTTGAATAAATTCATAAGAAACTAATATATTAAAACCTGGGTAATATTTTATTAGTTCATAATCCATTAATATTTTATTAGTTCATAATCCATTCACTGGTAAATACATTCATTCCTTGTTATCAAATCTGTATGAAAAGTTACATCATAATTAAAAAATTATCAGGAGCACACAGAATCAAAGCTGTGGGTAGTAAAACTTATTCTACAAATGCTGAGTACTCATTGTTGTAGGCACTGAAGAATACAAACATCGATGAAAAATGACAAAGACCTTACTGTCAAAGATATTAAATACTAGCATTGCATCATTAGGTCTAAAGAGCATTTTTCTTCCATCCTGATTATAGAAACAACCCAATTATTATTCTAATAGTGACTGTAGTACTCTGTCTTTTGAGTAGTACAGTGGACTCTCAGTCACTTCACTCCTTAGCTTTCCCTTCTCTATCAATGCTCTATCATTTTTTAAATCTGCTTTATATTTGTTCTTTTTTGTTTTTATGTGCATTTTAAGAATTTGATTTGTTGCGTATCTTTGTGTGAGTGCTTTTTCCTTTTATATTAAAATAATTTAAAAGTTGCAAAAAGAGTCTGAAGAGTTTTCAATTCTCAGCCATTTGAACAAGTTGTTGCAACCTAGATGTCCTTCAACAGAGGAATGGATAAAGAAACTGTGGTATATATACACAATGGAATATTATTCAGCCATAAAGAAGAAAATATTATGGCATTTGCAGGTAAATGGATGGAGTTGGAGAATGTCATGCTAAGCGAAATTAGCCAATTCCAAAAAACCAAAAGCTGAATGTTTTCCCTGATAAGTGGATGGTGATATAAAATGGGGGTGGGGGAGGTGGGAAGTGAGAGAAGAATGGAGGAACTTTAGATTATGTAGAAGGAAATGAGAGGGAGGGGTATGAAAAATCATGGAATGAGATGGACATCATATCATCATATGGTATGAATCTACATTGTGTACATCCATAGAAATGAAATATGTACCCCATTTGTGTATAAGGAATCAAAATGCAGTGTGTAAAAAATGAATAAATAAATAAAAATCTCAATAATTCTAAATTCTTTAAATGAATATTTTCTACAAATAGCATAGTTTTCTGTACAACCACAGAGACATTTTTGAAGTTAGAAGATTAGCTATGATGCATTCCTTCTATCTAAATTACAGGTATTCTTCAAGCTTTTGACAGTTATTCCAATAATATACCTTATGTAATAATCTAATCCAAGATCACATATTTTGACCAGTTTTCATTCCTTCGCTCTCCTTTAATCAGAAACAATTGTGATTTTTTTTATTTCTGTGACCTTGACAATTTTGTCAAGTTAGTTTGTAAAATGTCCCTAAAATTGATTTATTAACTGCTTCTCAATGATTACATTCAAGTTGTGCTTCTTCCAGAGCTGCAGTATCCCAGTAATTGTTTTGTTATTCCATCCAGTTAGATAGTACATGCTTTCAGTTTGTCCCTTTAGTGTGTTAACTTTCTTCAGTTCCTTTTAAAAAACTGATATGTAAAGTCATAAAAATTGCACACATTAGTGGAGTGATCTGTGATGTTTCAATATGTGCATACATTGAATAATGTTTAAATCATGTTAAACAAATCTCCTCAAGCATCTATCATTTATTCATGGTAAAAACATTCAAAATCCCTTCTTCAAGCTTAGGAGATTTATAGTACAAATTGCTATCTCTAGTCATTCTGTTGTGCAAGAGCACACCAGAGTCTTTCTCCTGTCTGTCACTTAGTAACCATTGAAAACTTTTCTCCATTCCTCTCCCTCACCCCCTCTCTTCTAGCCTCTGATAACCACCATTCCACTCCCAATTTTTATGAGATCAACTTTTTTAGATTCCATATGTTGAGTACTCATTGTTGTAGGCACAAAGTACCATCTTTTGTGCCTAACTTATTTCACTTAACATAATGATCTCTATTTCCATCTATATTGTAACAGATGACAGGATTTCATTCTTTTTATGACTATATAGGATTTCATTGGGTATATGTACCACATTTTCTCTGTCCATTCATCATGGACACTATTCGATTCCATATTTTGACTGTTGTGAATAGTGCCATAACAAACATGGATGTACAGATATCTCTTTTCATTTCCTTTGGATGTATACTTGGTAGTGGGATTGCTGGATCATATGGTAGTTGTGTTTTTAATGTTTTGACTAAGTTGCATATTATTTTCTTTAATGATTGTACTAATTTACATTCTCACCAACAGTGTGCAAGAGTTCCCTTTTCTCTGCATCCTTGCCAGCACTTATGATCTTTAGCTTTTTTGACAAGAAACATTCTTACTGAAATGAGGTGATACCTCATTATGGTTTTGAGTTACATTTCCCTTGTGGTTAGTGATATCAAGCATTTTTTTTTTTCATATACCTGTTAGCCATTTTATTTCTCTTTTGGATAAATGTCTGTATAAGGCTATTATCCATTTTTAATTGGACTATTTAAAATTTTCTATTGAGTTTTCTGAGTTCCTTACATTTTCTGGGTATTAACCCTTTGTCAGATAGATTAGGTTTAAATCTTGAATTGATAACATTCTGTCCCTTTAAGATTTTGCATATCTTCCTTGTCCTATTAAAGTTTATTTAGATTTTAATTCTCAGAGAGTAGGAAGCTTTACTGCTCTCTTCCCAAGTTCTTCAGCACTTCATTGCTGGTCCAGAGAATCATCTAAAGAGACTAACTTGAATAGAAGCATGATTTTGTACATGTTTACTTATTGGCGAATGGATCACCATGTCAGTAGCTGAGAGTACAGAGAGAAATGAGCTTAGAGTCCAATCAAGAGGATCTTGAGGACCAGGATGAGAAGTATAAACTTTATTCTGTATTTGGTGAGAAGATTTTAGAACAAGAAGTTACATAATTTGGTTTGTATTTTTAGAAGGTATAAATTTCAGAATAAAACCTCAGGTATACAAGAAATGAACCATCTTTTCCCAAGTCTGATCATAATTTCTATTTTGCACCTTAAATCCTCTTATACATTATCCTAGGCTTATAATCCTGAATTTTTTTTTCATCAAACACCTAAATTCAGAAATTTGAGTTTTTTTGATTTATTTTTTTTCCTAACATCACTTCTAAATTTTTTCCTGGTTAGGATGATAATAACACTTCCTCAGATATATTTGGGAATATAAGAATAGAAGAGGCATGTGCCACATTCCTGAGGAGAGCCAAGAAAAATATCAGTCCCTGGGGGTTCTGCCCTCCACAAGGTACAGATGCTGCACCCCAGAAATGACTGGGCAGCCTGCATTGCAACTGGGCATAGGACTTAAGGTGATATCACAGGAGCAGAGGGAGTAGTTTTGAGATGGGCAACATTCTTAGGCAGCCTCAAAGAGTTTCCATCAGCCACAGGATATTTCCCATGTGTCTAAGAACACAGAAATAGCTAAAGAGGGGTTGGAGTTACAATGTCTGCAAAGTCCAGTGTGAGGTAGAGCACACCAATTGCTCACACTAGATTATTTATGTTCCTGGAAGTTAGGTAGAGAATTGATGCTAATATTAGAAATTGTGTTTTAGAAAATTACAGAAACATTCACATTATGTACATCTCACTATATAGCCTGACCTGCTTCAAAGCTTAGCATAGCACCCAATAAATCATGTCAGTGTCATCAGTAAAAGGAGTTTAATCAATAGAAAGTTACAGTATGTCCACAAGTAGATGAGAACAAATACTTGGTTCAATTTCATCAGTTAAAAAGGAGTTGTAGTCTTGTAGAACTGTAGTTGCCTGATAAATGTGGAATTTAAATGCAGAATTCTACCATGGGAAAACAAAATCTATGAAAAAGCAAGAAATAAAGTTGACTAATTAATATAAGGACATACTAATTACCCAGATATCTACTATATGAATATCCAAGTCATGATGGTGATAGATATCCAAAGGTTACTTTAAAAGAGAATTATTTGCCTTGCAAGCATAAGGCCCTGGGTTCAATCCCCAGCACCACAAAAAAAAAAAAAAAAAGAGAATTATTCTCTGACAGAACTTTATAAAACAAATCTGTATTACATAGCCCCACACAATTCAATAGGTTTTTATTCCACCATTCTAATAAGTTTCTCTCACTGATTAGAGCCTATATTCTATAGCCAAATTAAAATCAAATTTTAATGGAAATTAATTACAAACTAAAATTTCAAATTTTGCAAGATTTTATTTCATGAAATTTCTATAAGTGGTGCCATAGAATTACTCACATCATACTAAATCATTAACAGTGTCATTTCAACCTATCTTAATATTTTTTGTCTTTGTTGGAAAAAAAAATCAGCATTTAATTCAGTCTGTGGTTACTCTAAGAATAGACACAAGGCTGAATTATAAAGCAAAATTCATAAAAATGTAAATTTAACATAACTTGATTTTTTTACTTTAAAATTGTATAATATTTACCAGGATAACCTAATGTGTTTTAAAGGGATTCATTCTACTTCAGCAACTTTCCCCTATAATGTAATGAATAAGGGTTAGACTAAATAATACAGATGGAAGTTTATACACACATACACATACACAAAAAGGACAGTTCCTCTATAGCCGTCCTGCCTACGGGACAAGTATGCCTCTAAAACCAGTGAATGAAGATTAAACTATATAATATTGATGGATGTGTTTTGAAAAACAGATGCCCAGTTATTATAAACCCTCACAGAACTTTGCTACTGACTATTTTGAAACATGTAGCCCACATCTAGCAAGCATAGAGGTTTTCATGGTGTGGGTGTTCTGCTCAATCCTGCTTCATACTAGATTGTACTTGTCTATTTTTTATCTACTTCTCTAACTTATTTACATTTATTTTCTATCAGTGTAATGTAAGCTGTCGCAAAATACTTTATTTACAAATGTGGAGTAAGTTAACCATAATAATATAGAAAAAAAGTATAGTTGTATTTATTGAAGATAATAGTTTAGATCTTTAAGATAAATAAGAATTTTTGAAATAAAGCTAAAGAATAATAATATTTCATGATAGTTCTTTTCCAATTTAAGCGTTTAGAAAGATTCGAGGTTTACAAACTTAACAACTTATGAACCTTTTTCTGGCAATGGTGGTCTGGTAAATGATAGTTTGTAGCTTGACCTTGAATTAGATTCTTGTGTACTGCCTCTGCTAGGTCTTAACAGCCTTGAGGTACTTGGCCAGCTAAGTGCAGAAAAGCTTAGAATTGAGTAGAAGGCTCTCTAGTGCACTCTTGGACCCTAATAATTCTACCAGGAAGTCAGCTCAAGAAGATCATTTGGGGTTTTAGGAAGCCCTATTAGTTCTGAGCACTATTAATGAGGGGAAGTTGACCCCAAGGAGAAACTTTGGATGGATTTTCTTTACTCCTGTTCTCAAGAGACCCCAGAATGCTGAAATGTCATGAACATTTTACTGGTATTTTAGACTGAATTGCTTTGAGACACTCAGAAGTAATTTTCCAAATTATTATAATAAGGCTAGGTATGAGACTTTTTTTTCCTTGAACCATTTTAGTTCAAGTATATGTTGAAAATAAGGTGTTTCTTAAAAAGCTTCTAGATCTACACCTTTGAATGATGTGGATTCTCAACAGCACATTTTTAGCATACATTGGAAGTGTTCTTTTTCTTTATGCCACACAACTAGTATTTCATCACTTTCAAAAGTCCTCTGGGCCATTGCCCTTTCTCCAGCACTCAGTCTCTAATTTCTCAGCCTTTCTGACTGAATTTTTACTGAATAGCAAGTCTTTTGTTTCTTACACTGGCACTATATATCCTTTTATTCACAGATACTTTGTTAAACTTCTACCATAGCCAAGGGATTAAGGGAAGATACCATGATTTAGAAGCATAATCTCCACCCAGAA
The DNA here is from genome assembly GCF_902686455.1 of Sciurus vulgaris. Lineage (NCBI taxonomy): Eukaryota > Metazoa > Chordata > Mammalia > Rodentia > Sciuridae > Sciurus > Sciurus vulgaris. Next base: position 92,677,308 of record NC_136467.1, on the reverse strand, counting down.
AAGAAAGCTTGAGATCTGTCAAAAACATGAAAACTATTCTCTGTAATTTAAAGCAAAATGTGTCCTCTGCCATAAAATGGCACAGGTAAAGCTGTATGATATTAGAGAAAGGCAAAATATGACTTCCAATTGGGAAGGAATCATGTTAAGGCATTGGAGCAAGAACTTGAAAAATAAGAAGAGACAGGGGATTCAGGCATGGAACGAGAGCAAGTTTGCTGGCAGTCAATTTTGCTTGAAGGCAGAGAAAGTCAAAGTGGAGAGCACATGTAAAGTAGTATGTTACAAGACAATCAAAAACCTTTTTGATCAGTGCCTTCAATTGAAATATAATGCAAGTGTGTTAGTCAGCTTTTCATCCCTGTGATGAAAATTTTCTGACAAGATCAACTTAGAGGAGGAAAAGTTTATTTTGGCTCAATATTTCAGGGGATTCAATCCATGGTGCATCAACTCCATTGCTCTGGTACTGAAACAGGCAGAATGTTGTGGTGGAAGGGCATGTCAGGGGAAAGCTGCTCAGCTCACAGCAGTTGGAAACCAGAGAGAGAGAGAGAGAGAGAGAGAGAGAGAGAGAGAGAGAGAGAGAGAGAGAAACACAGAGGAAGGGGACAAAACAAAACAGATATATTCCAAGACTACACCCCCTCCAAACTGAGCTACTTTCTTCAGCCATCCCCCACTGCCTATAGTTTACACCTACTAGTCCATTCAAATGTTAATCCATTGAATGGATTGATCCACTAGTAAGGTCAGAGCCCTCATGATTCAATCTGTTCATCTCTGAACATTGTTACATTGCTTATCAACTAACTTCTCTGGACATTCTGGATCTAGACCATAACAACAAACCACATGTATAATTTGTAATCTTCTAGTAGCCATATTAAAAAATGAAAAGAAAAAAATAAATTTAGTTCTAATAATGCATTTTATTTAACCCAATATATTAACATTAAAACATGTAGTCAACAGGAAATTTGTTAAGGAGCTATTTATACGTTCCTTTTCCTTGAATATCTGTATGTATTTTATACATAAGCACATCTTTATTCAGATTAACTAACTTTCAAAAGCTTGGTAGCCACATGTGGCTGTTAACATTCATGTTCTACAGTATAGTTCTTGAACTTGTATTGGTTTTAGTAAATGAGGATAAATAAATTGAAAAAAATTAGGGATAATGCTATTTTTCCTTTAATGTATATGCTGTATCATTTAAAATGAGAAATTTGTGGAGCCCTCAACTTGTGTCTGACCAACATCCAGTCCTCCTACTCTTGGCACTTATTCTGACTGTCAGTAAGTAAGGAGGTAGAATTTAGGCCAGGCCTATGTCAGCTAGGGTCCTTCAGATGAGGAGAGTTATTTAAACACTTCTCTAGGGAACTTGGAAGCCATTAAATAATGATTTTAAGCAGACAATAAATTATCTGGTTTGTTTATTCACTTTTTATTTACTTGATAATTTATAGTTTTATGAATCACTTAGTAGATAACAGACACATAAGAAAACTATTTGCAGTAGGGAAAGAATGGTTGCTTGAACTGAGATGGTAGTGATTGAGAGGAAGACGGACACATTTATTTTTAGACAATTTAAAGCATTGGGTCAATGGAAGTGATATTACAATAGTTAATTAACTTTGTGATGTTGATTCTTTTGAAATCTGATTGTAAGTCAGTGCTACTGGTTGTTCTTTGCCAGCAGAGAGCAAGACCTAGAAAGAGTGGGGGAAATGATGGATAAATAATGGTAAGAAAGGATCAAAGTATGGGACAGTGTGTGAGAATAATCAGGGCACCTGAGAGACAGGGTGAGGAGGCTGTGTGAGTGAAGCAGTGATAGAAGCTCCCCACCTAGTTTTATGATAGGAAGGAAAAGAAAGATGAAGGCAAGGGGAGGATATGGACAAGTAGGAAGTTATTCATTTAAAAGTTATATCCAGCCCTTCTTATAGAAGATACTTTACCTGATTGGATAAAGTTTTTAGAGAACCAGGGAAAAGGATCTTCTATCACTTACTGGCAAATAATATATCTCATTATCATTTACTTTGATTGACATTTTATTCATGACAAATATCCTTCCTATTTACTTTCCTTTATAATATTCTTATTTTAAAAAATGATACTACATTCTTCTTGTCACATATATTGAACTCATAACTCATTTTTGTTTACATAGACTTTATTTTTTAAAACCTATAAAGCCATAATATATGCATCATACAGATATCTAACATGTTAAGATATATAGAGTTGGAAATATTCATAATTCTATCACCCAGTGGTTAAATTCCCTGTATGTTTTTGAAAATTTTTACACAGTCGAAATCATACCATTTTTAAAGCTTCTTTTGCTTCATTTCATATATATTATCAAATACACTATGGCATTAAAATGTTTCTGTTAATTTTAATAAAATGTATTTCTTTAAATTCTATTTTAATTTTAAAACGTTTGATAATATTTTGATTGCATGACTACTGAATAGTTTATCAATTCCTAAATCTTAAGAGTTTAAGTCCTTTTCATTGTAATAAATAATATCAAGGTAACCATCTTTGTGTATAAATCTTTGTTTTCCTTTCAAGATTATTTCTTGGAGTTCAATTTCTAAAAGCAGAATTATTGAGTCAAATATGTAAGCAATGTCAAGGCTCCTTTGGAATAAGCCAGGATTCTGTTTTTTTCCTCACTTCTTAAGTTGTTCTAACAGCTAGCCCTGAAAATTCCATTTCTGCCTGGGTCTCAAATCAGTCCCATCTCTTTCTTCCCAATGACATTATTCTAGTTAAGACTTGAATTAAATGCACAGCATAATTCCTGCAGTAGTCTCATCTATAAACTTCCTAATCCCTCCCCTTCCCACTCACACCAGACCTACATACACTACCACCAGGTGAACCTTTCTTAAGTGTGTCTGTAACACTACTTCTCTGCTTAGCATTGACTACTCAACTAAATATAAACACCTCATTCTGATAATCAAAGTTTAAATAGCTCCTGGTAGCTTTCCCAGTAGTTCTTAAAGGTTACCTGCATCCCTTTATAAGGAACCTGATCTGTTATATTTTACTTTTATCAAGATTTACAAAGAATCTGAGATTTCTTCCTATTTGCTTACAGTCTATTAAGTTAGTACTCTATAGTTCCACAAATAGCAAAACCGTATTAAGGATTGGCAAAAGAGAAAAAGAATAGTTTAGAACTTTCTTCAAAAACAGGAGCTAGAATATTAGCACTTTTCGAGCCAGCTCTTTCAGCTCTGTTTCACATAGTTTGACAAGAAGAGGGCCAGATAATACTTGTTTTCAAACTGAGGTGTGTTGTAGGAGAACTCTGTGAGTTTAGGGAATCTGAATCTTCTATAACAGACTGGAAAAATTCCTATTCTTTGCTCCAAAAAAGAGTTATGACCTCTGTCTTGGAAATACACCAGAAATACACACAGCAATCTGTGACTTGCTCCAAAGACATGCAAAAGCATGACATACTCATGGAAAATATTTTCCAATGACTTCCAAATTCTTTTTTTTTTTTAAATTTTAAACAAATGGGATACATGTTGTTTCTCTGTTTGTGCATGGAGTAAAGGCATACCATTTGTGTAATCATAAATTTACATAGGGTAATGTTGTTTGATTCATTCTGTTATTTTTCCCTTCCCCCCACCCCCACCACTCTTTTCCCTCTATATAGTCCTTCCTTCCTCCATTCTTGCCCCTCTCCCTAACCCTAACCCTAACCCTAACCCTAACTTCCAAATTCTTACTTCTGCCTAAAAGGTTATATTCTTAAGCTTTGATATGTCAATAACATATCAGATCAATCCTATCAATAAAGGTCATTAAAACTATTTGACTATAAACTGCCTTCATGTAACTGGAAATATATTATCCCTTCTTTGAATATCCATAGCATTATATTTGCACCTCTTCTATTTTACTTACCTTATTTCATTTTTTACTGTGGTCATTTAGTCAGATACATATTTTAGAGTCAACTAGATAGTTGTTTTGGAGAATGATTTCATATGACCACTGTTTCCTGTAATTCCTAGAGAGGATACTCCATGAAATATTCTCTTAGGGTAAGTAGTTTCAACAAGAGGGCTTTTTTTTAACAGATATTCATCATAGACTGTGCTCAACGGATTTCTCAATCTCAATAATTTTGACTTGAAACTATGGAAAGAGTTGTTTCACACTGAAGACTGAAAATGAAAATATACATATGTGTAGATGCTCACATGAGACAGGAGGGGGGTTTAATGGGGACATATGTACAACAAAATTGTCAGTGACTAAAAAACAAGAGTAAGCACAAACTTGACTTAAAGAAAAGAAGAGTACAGTATGAAGAAACCAGGTAGTAATGGGAAGATAAGCACAGAGTTACGTAGAAAGCCAGAAATCTAAGGGCACCTAAGCTACAATTCTGCTGAAAAATCTTGAGTTGCCTTTGGGATCAGAACCACTGCCTTTGGTTGTCATTTCAGTGATGATTTTGATTCTTATCCATTTAGTTCTGCTTTTCCTTCTTGACCTAGGACTCTTCCTTTAACAACTGACTTTGCAAAGAAAAAGGGTTCTAACTCATAGCCTTCATTATTCCCCATGGTGTAAATATCCCTACCATAGCTGATTTTAAGATATCAACTTAATGTTACTGAACAATACAAAATTGGAAATATATGCAAAACTGACTCTTGTGAGACTGTAAAAATTTTCTCCAACATACTTTAGATGAAATGTCAAACTTCAGCATATAGATCTTGTTTTCTTAAATTCTTCCTTATGAAATTCCAAATACTTTCTGAACTATGATTTAAAATCTGTTATTACTGTCATATGAATATTAGTACCCTACCCTACCCCACTATTTTAGTCAACTAAACAATTTATAGGACAATTTAACTTCCTTTTATTCTTTGGAGGATACACATTATTAGACATTTTTATATTTTCCTCCAACTCTGTTCCCTTCATTTTTGCCATATTTTTGGTTAACTTTAAAATTACTTAGCGTATTTTGATTTGCTGTATTATAAAAGCTCCTTGACTTACTTTCAATTTGAAAGCCTTCAAATGAAACAGGAAAACCTGCAAGTACTTTTAGTGCCTTAAAATTGTCCTACAACCATACACAGTGATTTGAAATTATCATGGTACTTTCCTTTTTGTTTTAAGTGCCTCTCTTTATAAGTAGTGAGGACTCTGAACTTACAAAGTAGAAAATAATTTAAAATTATTGGAGTGCTTCAGGTTTTTAGGAGAACTTCATTCTTTCAAATTGTAATTCCAATTTGTGAAGTGCTTCAGTGACTTTAAATTGTGAATGCTATAGACCCGAAGATTCTGGTACTGAGCTCCTTACCAAAGTACTTATAAAACATTAAAAATCCTTCAACTAATTCTCAAGGGACATGGTTACATTATTGATTTCATTTTTTCTGAATCTGCAATTAAGAATGAACATAAATGATATATGTGAAGAATGAAAGTAGATCCATAGTTTAATCTTCAAATATTAAATCATATCTTTAAACTTTAATTTCTCTAAGATATACAGGTTTGCATCAGACTTTCTTAAACAGTACAGTCTTTAAAAGTTACAAACGGAAGTAAATTTCATGAGTATGAACAAACTCATTTTTCTAGAAGATAATGCCCTAAAAACAATGCCTTATACCCCATAGATATGATAGTATACATGCAACAAGTATGTCTTTAATTTTCCTTGTATTATAAGAAATTACTATAAAATATTAATTGAAACATTAGTTTTATACAAGTTGAAATAACAAGTTTACAAAAGCTCAAACATAGTAACTTTAGAACATATTATGATATGAAGGTAAATGAGAGAGTAAAACTTTTTTTAATCTATATAACTCAAATAACAATCAAGGCTGCTGACCTTTTATGTTTGTCTATCCAGAAGGGAAACAGATTCATCAATCTCATGGTGCAACATCTCCTCCTGGCTGTAGCATATCATGATTGAAATCAGTAATTCTTTGAAGGTCCATCCATCACAAGAAGAAATGGGTCCCCATCTGCTGACTTCTAATGCCATTTCCATCATGTAGTACACATGTGCTGTAGGAATCCAACAGATAGATGTGACAGTTCACCTTTTCTCAGATGGCTTGAAAAAAATGTGAAGTATACTTTTCCTTCTCTCCAAACCCAAGTACAAAAATAAATTACCACCATCTTGACTACCACCACTACCACCAAAAAAAAAAAAAAAAAAGAAAGAAAGAAAGAAAATAAAACAAGTTATGAATAATACAAAGGAAAAAATCAGAGAATACATAGGTAATTTGTTCAGGTACCTTAGTTGTACATGGAGTTTTTATATTTTCCATCACATAAAATTTAGCAAACCGAAACATGTATAACATGTATAAGCACATACAATCAGCATTATTTTTATTGTTTAAATTATAAACTGGTTTGGCCTTATTGTCTTACTAAAGAAATTTGACTTTTGAAGCCATTTTTTTCTTATTGATTTCTTAAGAGGTAGAGGGGCAAACATGGATCTATGGAAAAGATAAAAGATGTTTCCATATGAACCCAGAAAAAAATTCCTGATAGGAGAGAAAATAATATAAATGAAAATCTATGAAAAAAAATCCTTATATTCCTAAATTCATAATTTTCATGGGGCACATTTGTTGTAGTACAGAATAATGTGCTCTGAAACCTACTTGCACATTTCTTGAGAATTTGTTTCTAAAATGTCTGATTTTGATTTTTGAATTATTTAAATGCAAAGGAGGAAAAGAATAGTCTTATATGACAGTGATTTTTTTTAGAAAATAAGCATGTGGAGCCATCTATGCCTTGAGTGCCTGGAAGTAGACTTGTCAAAGATGTCCCATCCTTCGTATTTTTAATGTTTAAATAATGCATAAAGGGCTGGGGTTGTGGCTCAGTGGAAGAGCGCTCACCTAGCATGTGTGATCCATCCTCAGCATGCCATAAAAATAAAATGAAGGTATTGTGTCCATCCACAACTAAAACAAAATATTTTAAAAAACAAATAAATAATATACAAATTGTTTTTAGATTTTCTAAACTGGAATTAACCTTCAAGTAGCTTCCTTACAAGAAAATAGTAAAAATCAAGGGGTATAAGTACACCTCCACTTGTAGGGCTATTATGGGAGATAAGTTTAATGAAAATTCAAAAATAATAATTTTAGTGTATACATAACTGGTATAACCTGACTCCAATATTGATAAAATACAGGTAACCTGGATGGAAAGGGAACAATATAACATGGAAACTCTTCTTGCAGATTTATAGATGCTTATTCACTGATTTCTGGTTTATAAATTTTGACTATTCCTCTCCTTGGCCATGGGGCTGCTAAGAGATCATAAAAGCCCCCACATCTTTCATGACAGGAAACTACTGCGCATAACTGAAGCACCAGATTAGGCCACATCCAGGAACATTTTCTCACAGAACAGAACACGGCATATTGGTACAAGGACTAGCATTTGTTTTCTTAGAATCAACAGCTTTCATTTTATCTGTCGTTATTCACACTGTATATGCCCTCTGAATAGTGAAGTACTTCCTGAACTTTTAAAGGACCACATTCATTCTTATCACTTCTTTTACAAGGAACATACCTTGATTTTATTTCAGGATGCTCTATTTAGGTCTCAATTCAAATAACTGAAGGAAATAAAGCATGTGTATGCACCTTATCTTTCAAAGGCAGGACCTAATTGTCATTGACTTTTAAGTTGTTAAGAATACAAGATGACTTCTGTATGCTCTGAGAAGCAATTTGCATATTGTGAATTCCCAAATACTAAATGACAACCTTAAACAAGAATCTGACATCTAATGCATTTTGAATTTATATTTCCAATAAAACATCTGTGCATTAAGTCACTTTTTTAGTTGCAAACACATCAAGTCAGAATAAGGCAAAAGGACTAAAGTGATCTGGTTGAGTAAAAGAAAGAAAGTAAACTCTAGATTTAAAATCGTGTGTGTGCACGCGCGTGCTCACACGCGTGTGTTGATTAGAGATGGAAGGTAGGGGGCAAAGGCTGGTATTTAGTTAGCCTTGTTGAAAATTTAAGCTGACATAAAAGTTGAGGAAAGCCTGGGCGGGGGAGTAAATGAAGCTGAGTAGTCTCCACTGGGCATTGGAGTGACTCTTTAAATATGCCACCAAGTGAAACATCAAAAAACAATTGTGAAACGGTCTGCAATTCTTTATTGACCAAAGAGAACTTTAAATTTTATTTCTGTCCTTGGCCGCAACTAGACAAAATAGGCACTGTACTTCTTATTTTAAGAATAATAGACCCAAACACAGTTTATTTTTTTTCATAAAAGTAACACTAGAAGGCAGCATTGACTTTGTTGCCAGTCAGAAGTTTGTACTCTGTTATGAAGACAGGATATGAGCTTTCTTCATGAAAGCTCCCCTCCCCCAATCACCCCCAGTTCAGTTTGTTCCCTGCCAACCACAGAACAGGAATAAAAGTACCATGGAAGCAGTAGATCTCTGTTCTGATTATTATATCCCCAGCACTAACAAAATTAAAAAAAAAATTGACACATATTAAAAGCTCAGTCACTATTTTTTTTTTAATACAGGTATAAATAAATGAATTTTTCATACAGATAGGCTAGAATTTCCAAATTATTTTATCAACTTTGAACCAAAATTATGTTTCCTCAAATCCATCTTTCAGGCCAGTGCCAAAACCAAACTGAATTTTAATGTATAAAAATAGGAAAAGCCAGAACCCATGCTCAGCATATGTTTGAATGTGTCTATGTATGTATGTGTATGTACATACTTTTTTTAAAAAATCAGGCTATGTCAATCACTTAAGCCTCTAATCCCATGTTTACTTATATCAAGGTCATCTTTTAAAGAAAGTATGCTGTTGAATTGATTCTTTAATATCTGAGTGATATTTTAAAACAACAATAATTAAGATGGTAAATGTAATATTTGAAATGTAATTATTTCTTATTGAATTCCCTCATTGTTTTCTAAAACCATTAGGATTGCAAAAACAATACAATATTTATATTAATACTCTGTTTTACAAAGTATATGTCTATATATACAGGGCGGTGAGGTATTTGAGACTTAGAGAATGTAATCAACTTCTCTTTGGAAAAATATTCTAAGTAATTAAATAACAATTTTAAAATGAAGATGTTTAGCCATAATGTTAGATTCAATGCTATAAGAACCAGAGATAAGAATTTTACTGTCTATAAGGCTTAGGGCAATAACAACTACTTTCATTTGCTTGAGGTTGTCTGCTGTTCTACTAAATTACAATAGAACATGTGTATAACGATAGTATCTGACAGGACAAACAGACAATAGCCCATATTTGATTAGGTCTTTATTAAATGATGTTTTCATCTTGAAAATGAAGTTATGTGACTCATATAATACTCAAATTCAGACAGTGATGTGCCATTAGTAATGATTTCATGTACTATTAATGTTGTGGCTTATCATCACCTTTGACACTGTTACCTGTGAATTTTGTTTCCTGGAGCTTAGCCAACTTAAAAGCAGAATGAAAATCATTTACTTCAGATTCAACTCAAATCAAAGAAAGATGTTTTTAGGTAGATGGTCTACATATAAGGAATTTCAAGATATCCCTTTCTATGATGTTTCCCTACCTCCTACCAGAACAGACTGGAAAAAGAGATTGATTGCAAAGAATATTAGAAAGAGACCAAAGGCACCAGTGAGAGGGAATAGCCAGGCATTGTTTGGCCACCTAGTTCTGCTTGCCTAAATAGTCCTGAAGTTAGCCAGTGTGGAGGAGGACCTGTAGGCTCTGAAATCCCTTTAATTTGGAGTAATTCAGAAAATAAAATACTCCGTGGCTTCTCCATGTGATGATTTGATTAACAGTAGTCTAAAGATATTCATTCTTTGCAGAAATCAAGTTGAGATTAGATTTCTTTTTTAAAAGACCCCTTTTCTCATTCCTATCCTCAATTAGCTCTTATGGATTTAATATTGCCTTGTTGTGTTATGGCTGTAGAATGGAGTGAGGTCTAAATTCAAGAAATGATCATCTAGGTAAAACCAAAAAACTTTTTTTTTTTTTTTTTTTTGCTTTAACCCTAACTGATATAAAACAGGAATATTGCCCATAAAATACCTTTTGTTCTGTGAGTTGTCATTCCAGAAGTATTTTAAGGTAATTTTCACTTGGTTTCACTCCTAGAATTCCTTGTTACTTGATTTACGTTTCATGACTTTTCACAACAGATACATTATTTTGTACCACTGCACATGCAAGGTCATAAAAGATAAGGTCATATAAGACACTTTCAAGTGTCTTTGACTGACTTAACGATTTTTTTTTTAATTCTTTGAATTGTAACTGGCAAATATGTTTGAAATGTGCATATCTTGAGAAACCATTCATCTCCTGATATCTTTATTGTACTCCACAAATAAATAAAATCCATATATTTAGTAAAATTAAATTTTACTACCTATCTGTAATAAGATAAAATAAAATAATATCACATGAATGTTCTTTGGTATTTTACAGTAAGAGATACATTTTTAAACAATTGAAAAGAAAGTATTTCTATGTTCTTTTTCCACATAGTCACTCTGTGAAAAGATGTCCATTGCATTTCTTCTAGAACACTGTGTATATTTTCAAAATACATCTAAAGGAAAACAAAACTACAATTGCACAATTGAGAGAGAGCACATGAACATCAGAAACTGTATTAAAAACATCTTTTACATGGTGGAATCAGAATAGGGATTTCAGTATTTGTTCTGGTGCTTCTGAATCAGTTGCTTTGGGAACTATTCACCCAAGAAGGATTGCCAGTTCAACTCTATTTGATGTTCACATTTACACCAGCACTTTCCATGCTGAGAATTCTTACTACCATTTGTTCCCAATGGTGCTACTTCATATTAAAGATTTTGTGTTAGCAATGAAAGGTTTTAGGATTTACTATTGACACAGCACAAAAAGAGGCATAAACATCTTTTGTTATTACTTTGTTAGGAATGCTACAGAATTATTAATGTGACTATAATCAGAGTCTACCCACATTAACATTCACATTCATTTCTGTGGGAAACAATTCTGTCTGGTAAAAATGCCATCTAGTTCAATATGATTCTCCCTAGGGAATCTCTCAGAATTATAAATAGGCACATCTATTATAATTTAGACCAATTTCTTCTAAAATGAGTCAGCAGTTGCCCTCAGATTGCTCATCAATAAAATTGTAGTCTCTTTACTTTGTAAGATACATGCAGCATAATGAATTTTATTTACTAATATCATCTAACTTTATTTTAGGATAGAAAAGTCCTTTGTAGAATGTAACAGTAATATTGTCTTATATTTCAATGGTGCTGTTGAGTTTATAAAATGCTTTCATATACATAATCCCATATAATCCTCTCAACAAGTATTACTGTCTTTGGAAGTGAAATAGCAGCCTCCATATATTGTGAATCTTATTTGAGATTATACAGTTAGTGGTGGTCAACCTAAGACTGAAGCCCCTGGTTTTTCACTTTTACTTCAATGGTTTTTTCCATACCACCTTGTTGCCTATGTTTGAAGTCAGTGTCAACAATTCAAAATGCAAATAGTTTGAGCTATTTCAAATGCAAAGGGATGTATTTCTGGATGAATGGAATAAGAAGTTATAGCGTTGGGATACGGATGTGGCTCAGTGGTAGAGTACTTGCCCAGCACCAAAAGGTCCTAGATTCTATCCCCAGCACTGGAAGAAAAAAAAAAAAAATGAAAATAGTGGGAATTAAAAACTGACCTATCTTTTTGGCAAGCACTAGTACAGTCATTGCACTGGTACTTTAATTAGCATTAATATTAAAAAAATAAAATTATTCAATCTAGTGTAGTGAAATAAAGAAATGACTCAAACATGTTACTTTTGTTTGATTCATAATAATAGTAATATTTGTAGCTTGTGGTTATAGAGCAAATATGCTTTAACATCAGAAATAATTATTTTGTGTTTCTCTTAGCTTGTCATAGAATATAGATCTCATGGAGGGCACTTTGGAGATTCCAAAAGAAGAAAAAGTGCATTTGGAATATATTTTGGTTTACTTAACAGTTATTTGTTGACAGCCTACTATGTGCCAGCCAACTTGCTATGTGTGGAAGATACAGCTATGTTCCAAGATGGAACAAAGAAATTTAGATTAAATGGAAATAGATGGGAAGACAGTTATATAAGTAAAGAAGTCATTACAATACACTGAACTACACTTGGATAGTACAAGATTAGAGAGTTGCAAAGAAGGGTTTGTGCACTTACGGGGCAATGATGCATTCAATGTTTCTTTAAGTCCCAGGTCAAGAATTAAAAACTAGTTTGAGGAAAGCAAGGGAAGTACAATATGGCAAGCGTAATCCTGGTGATATAATAATAGTTAACTTTAATCCTTACCCCTGTGAATTTTAGCTTATGAATTTTTCTCTTATTTATGGTATAAAATGATAAAATTATCCTAAAACTTTGAGTTTTTAAAGGTTTGTTTTTCTTATTTCAAAGTAGACAAAGCTGGGTTATCAATTTCTTTGTGCACACTTATAAAATCTTGCTTACATCTTAAGCACTATAAAACTTTTATTCATTAAACGGACATTTGGAGGGTCTATTACATTGAGCATTAAAATAGGTAGAAGAGCTGCAGTAGTGAACAAAATAAACACATTCCCAGACCACTTAGAGCTTTTATCGACATATATTTATCATAGTTTCACTGCTGACTGCAACATTTTCTTACAAATTACATTAGTGAGAGGGGGGAGAATAAAATAGGATAAGTTATTTTTCTGTAACTTACGTGTGTACAGGGAACATGAAGTTGATGGAAATTGTTGTCTTACTTTTCAATATCACAAGTCCCAAACCATTGAGGTAATTACCCTTAAACTCTGTTTCTTTTTGCTTCTACATCAGGACTTGCACTCAGATTTTCATGTACAGGATTCTTTGCCAGGTTTTTATCAGATCGCCTGCTCCTTTCTTTCACATCTGCCCTAGTCTATTCCATTACACAGCCAATTTCTCCCTCCAGGTCATGTCTTCCTCTGCCTTAGCATGCCATGTCCTACCAGCTCCCCTTCCTCTCAGACATTAGGCAAGTGTGACAAGAGAAAATGTGAAGGCTAGATTGTAGGTACTTTCCAGCAAGGAAAAATAACCAAAAACGTGTTGCATTAATGAAGAGAAAACATTATTTCAGGAGTTGTGCCATGAGGATCCCTTCATGGTATGAAAAAGAAAATAGAGTCAAGATAAAGAGCTGAAGCTCTAGTTTATTCTGCTCCTTGACATGGATGTTCATTTCCCTTTCCCACCTATCATATTTCCCCTCATTTGCCATTCCATCCACATATTCATTTTCATAAAGTTATCTTCTCCCTGTCTTTCTTACCCTTCTCACCTCTTTTTATAAATCTTGAAACTAACAAGCTGCAGCTCAGCATTTTTCTTTTATTTATCCATTGGCCTCTGAGATTGCCATAAAATTCTTAAGAAATGAATTCATTAAAAAATTTGAAAGGACAAGTGGTGATGGCACTGGGAACGAATATTACCCCAAATCAAAGAGCAATAAGGTATAGCATCAGCAGATAGACCTAAACTGAGAGTGTGTAGGGCTGTGCTTTCCTGTGCCTCCTATGGCAGGTAGAACAGTGTTATGCTCCCCACAGAGACTCCTACATTTTGGGTAACAGTGTTGCGAGCCAGTTACACTGGTGTTGAAGACACCTTTACTGTTGGAGCTAGATTCTTTGACTATGAGCTTTCCAGAATTTCCAGAAGATTAGAGAAATTTCTTAATGCCTCTTTTGTTCCTTTTTGGCATAGTTTGACAGCTTAAGGCAAAGAAGTGAATTAGTTGTGTGTTGTAGTCTCTGTTATTATAAACTATTTTTTAACGTGAGAATGAACCTAGAAGAAAGTTGCACCTAGACAAAAGTGATGATAATCAGATCACTTAAACTCTGGCAAAACCTCTTAGTGGTACTTAAGCAATTTTGGTGAAAAAAATAAGAATAAACTTTACTATTGTTAGGACCTACAGAGTTTAATGTTTAAAAGTGGACTTTATGGTGCTACATTGTCTGGGGTTGAGACGAACTATAAGCTTATGATTTTCAGCACTTGGTATCTCTCACTTCAGTACAGCAAATTACAATAATACAAGACCATGAAGTTTTAATGTGTTACTACATGTATGGTACTGAGAACACTGCCTGGCACAGAGCACATACTCATACTGAATGTTAGTGGCTAAATTATTTATTATTTATTTTGTGGACAAATGGCTAGAGATGGATGTGTTTTTATAGGGAATTTGGAGTCAGTGGAACATTGGTCACACTGCTCTTGAACACTAGTGGAAGAGGGAGAAAGATTTCTCAAACTTGCTAGGAATTAATCTCACTTCTCACAGGACCATTTCCAGAAGCACTGGACTTGAATCATTTTAATATTATGAGTTTCATAAGTCGAGATATTTCTGAGTTGTACAAGTTGCAGATCCTGCTATCCAAAATCTAACGCTGACTAAAGGTTCACAGAGTATGAAGCAATTGGAAACCCCAGTTTCACCATTGTTCTCTCACTCTTTGCACACTTTTTCTCGTACCCTCCTTAGGAAATTAGTTTTTTGCTTATTGGCTTTTACATTTGAAGAAATCAATATACAGAGGTTTTATATATACAAGGTCAGAACAAACAGAGCTCTAATAGTACCCAGAGTCCCCACCTTCTCTTTGGCCTACACTACCTTTCTAACAATTTAAATGAACTCCTATTCTCTTTATTCTTCATAAAACATAACTATGTCATAGCAAGGCCTTATTTACCTTTTGGAGTTTGGAGTTTAGGAAACAATTATTGATTTCAAAGGAAATATGAATATTTTGATAATATTTGTACATTGCCTAGACGATCTCAAATTACCTCTGAATAGAAGTTTCCATTCATCTTGTGATGTTTGTGATATAATGCGCAGGTGCATAAAATCATAAACTTTTGCATAAAATTCTACTCCCTCCCCAATTTCATGTGAAGAGTTCTAATGAGTGTTCCAGGTAATAACAAATCTATCAGGTCAATCTTCATAAAATGCTAAAACAGGTCAGACTTAGTGTATTAGTTGGCTTCAGCTGCCCTAACAAAGTACCAGAGAATGAATAGCTCAAGTAACAGAATTTATTTTATTATACTTCTAAAGGCCTGAAGTCCAAGATCAAGGTGCTGAAAACTTTGGCTTTTCCTGAGGTCACTCCCCTTTGTTTGGAAATGGTTGACTTCTCACTGTGCCCTCCTATGGCCTTTTCTCTGCATCACAAGGTGTCTATTCTTCTTTTGACAAGAACAGCAGTCCATATTGAATTAGGGCCCCAACCTAAGGGCTTCATCTTAACTGAATTACCTCTTTAATAACTTTATCTCTGAGTATTGTTACATTCTGACTTACTGAACATTGTGACTTCAATATATGAATTTTAGGGGAACATGATTCAGTCCATTACACTTATGTAATGAAATAGCAGAACAAATGGGCCTCTACTGATAATTATTTTATTTAAAGAGATAATTTCGAAACCAGTTTTGAGATGAAACTGAATCCATTGCTTCTGCTGGCAGGTGGGGTCTGCCCAAGCTGCAGGCCTTTGTAGCTGAGAAGTGTTGCAGCTCTTAATGGTTGGACCTGGCCTCCAGTGTTGCAGCAGACCCAGTAGCTCATCTTCGATTTCTTCTTTTAGGGTTCTTGTCTCATGAATTCAAAGAATAAAATCCACATACCGGGAGAAGTGAAACAGTAGGGTTTATTGAAGAATAAAAACGGGAACAGAACTCTTGCAATGCAAGAGGGGACCTGATAGCATCTTTACTCCATCTGAAGATGCTAGTCTTGAGTTTTGTTTTGAGTTTCTTTTGTTTGTTTTGTTTTGTTTCAATGAAATGAAACAAATGTTTCAATGAATGAAAGTTGGGACTAAAGAATTGATCAACAGCATTACCAAGGTCCCAAGTTCTAATTAGCATAAATTTGGACCAATAGCCTCAGTACAGTTCCAAACCCTAGTTAGCATAAGTTTGGACCAAAAGCAGTGACCCAAGTGCTGTATAAACCTCAAGACTGAAACAAAACAAAACTATATAATGTTACATATACATAAAATTTTGAGTAATAAGTTTTGAAGATTTTTCTAAAACATAAATTTTAAATGATAAATCATCCTTTGTGATAAACATGGAATTTCCTCCATATACAGTAAAGATGTAAATGTTTAAAGCAAAGTGCTTTGTCATCTTTATTTCAAAGGCTATTTTTTTTACTCCACTAGATTTCTTTTTTTTTTTTTAGCTACTCAATTACCTTAAGTGAAAAATTATAATAAAACAAGAACTTATTCTAGGACTAAGAATTAAAAATGTATTCAAATAGATATATCTTTGAGCATGCAAATTCATGGAAAAGTTGTAAGTATAGTACATCAGAGGCTCAATGTATATTTCCACTGATTTATATTTTACTGTTAATGTTTTGTTTCCATTCACCTATTATAAATGTGGGACTCCAGGATCCCTTCTGCCATTTAATCCATGTTCCACAACTGAAGCTAAGAAAAAATGTGAGTCAAATGTAAATTAAAATCTTCATACTACAAGTACTATAAAGTGTAGGTGATTTCTTGATGTGAGTATGTCAACCAAAGGCAAGAGGCTAAATAACATAAAGGCTGGGAGGAAATAAGAAAATCTAAAATAAAGAAGCATTCATAAATTTCTATAAAAATATTCCATTTCATATGCATGGAAAATTTTTTTTTCCCTTTGTACCCAGTCATCCATTCAATTCCCCCTTACTTAATTCAAAACTTACCTTCTCTGAGTCCCTCCTTTTTTCCTGATCATTTCCTTTTCTTTTTATAGCATTTGGTTTATTTGTACTTGTAAGAGTAATTGTAAGTTCATTAGTATAGAAATAGTATTTTCTACTTCTATCTTTCTGAACTTATTAACGGTGCTATGTACTATAGATATTCAGTTCTTTAATTCATTACTATCTGATGTAATGATTATTTGTTTTTTCAGTCTTTCCTACTGGAATGTAAATTTTCTGAGAGAAGGGCTTTGTTCATAATTACATCCCAGAATCTAGAGTAATGCCTGGGTTTACTCAAGATAAACAGATACAGTAAGCCAACTGCTGTTCAGAATGCTGGTGATGGAGAGATGAATGACACTCACTATGAGCCGATTCTTCTCTCTCTCTCTCTCTCTCTCTCTCTCTCTCTCTCTCTCTCTCTCTCTCACACACACACACACACACACACACACACACACAGTGTCATCAGGATAAATGATATCAAGAAAAAACAGGGAGAAAGGATGATGCTTGGGTGGCATTTTGGTTAAGGTAATGAGGAAGAAGAAGATGGCCTCTGAGAAGAAGTGACATTTGATCAGACACCTGAGATCTGGGGAGGTCAAGTCACTATGAGAAAGAGAGCGCCAACTGAAACCTGCTAAGGCAAGAAATAATTCAGTGTGTTTAACAAAAAGAACACAAATAATGGAGCCCAAGGGAAAGCTGTAAGAAACAAGGTTGAGTAATTAATAGAGACCAAATCATGTAGGAACTCAGAGTTATCTGGAAGGAGTGGGATTTTATTCTAAATGCATTGAGATTCCAGTGAATGAATGATAGTGAATATGAGAGAAGTGAATAATATAGTTGATGATGCCCAGATATGATGTGATCTGAGTATATTTATTTAGGATAAATTAACTGATTAATTGCTATAATATAGTTTTCTACATCCTAATTGCCCCATCTATCAAAACATTAAAGAATCCTGACCATTTAATATGAATCAAGCTTAAGGGCAGGGCTCATTGGAGCAAATGATGAGAACCACAAAACACCTGAGCATGTGACTAAAGGCAGGTTCATTTCCTGGTCCTGCCACAGGCAAGGGGACTGGTGGAGGTCAAACAGAAATGTGCCAAGAGACAATGTGCTTCAGAACACCTTGGGTGTGGCAGTAAATCTCTCTGGAGTGGATAGACTTACTCATTCTGAAAACTTTATTTCCCACACTTTTCTTTTTCATTGCTCAGCACATCTCTGCTAACATTTCTTGGGTGCTACATTACTATTCTGGAGGAAAAGCTTTCTCACTAGACCAACTGCATTCCAAGTATCTTATCAGAGAGGGAGTATGTACAGAGGTTAACCAAGCAGGCTTTAGAGTCTGACTGCTTTTGAAGGCAGCTGAGTGACCTTGGACAAATTAGATTATCACTGCCTTAATTTTCACATTGCCAAAATAGGGGTATAATAATAATAATCTTCCTGATATTGTTGTGAGAATTAAAAATATAATTCATGTGAAGCACTTAATAGAGTTCCTGGTATGTGATGATTTTTCAAGAAACAAAAATTTTTCTCATTATAACCAGGAAAAGATAGAACTCTCCTGGCAGTGAGTCTTACCAATGATTAGTTCTACAAGTTTCTAAAAACTAAGTTTGGGTTAGTCTTTTTCTGAGAGAGGCAAGGCTCATTTTATTCTTTAGTAGCTCAGGACAAGGCATTCCTGGAATAGAAGATGGAACATTCCCAGAAACAATAATACATTTCTTGGAGGGAATGTGGAATCAGAAAAATCTTGAGGTTTGAACCCAGGAGATGTGTACTTGAGCTGTCACTTCACTGCCTACTTTACAGATGATTTTTAGAAGCTATTTGAGCTCTCTGTTCTTTATGGCCTTGTCTACAAATGGGGAGTAGCAATAATAATAACATTCCTTTTGTGAGGGTATTAAACAAATTAAAAATGATCTTTTATATAAATATCCTTTGCAGCCTGTATAGCCCAATTCAAATTTTGACTGTTTCTTATTAATATTTTTTGAGCCCCTCAATGTTGACTGAAAAAGAGCTTTTGGGTATGAAAAGGAACATAGTCAGTTCTGGCATTTGTTTCCTGTGGTGAAATAAAAGGTTTCTTTGTTAAGATTGCTAGGACTAGATGTCATTTTTTATTTCCTACTGTATGTACATTTCTTTTTTTCTAATCAGAAATTAAAATTTTAATTTGAAAAGACAGAAAATTCTATTGGATCTGGTAGTCTCAAGTACATAAGTTGCTGGTTCACAATATAAAGTTTTAAGAAACTGAGTGAGAAACCAAAAGATGAGAGAAATGCTTGCATTTCATAAAAACAGCTATTCTGGTAGTGGTAACTTGAAGAAAATCTCTAGATACCCTATCTTTGACATTAGTTTGGCAAGCATATAGCACAGATGTGGCAGAGAGAACATTAAGGCTAATTTTATAACATCAATCTGTTGTCATCAGTATACAAATGAAATTAAACCCACATTGACAGATTAAATTACTAAAGGAGATGTGTGGATTAGAAAGGAACAGAGTCCTGAGGACAGAAACCCTGAACACATCTGAGACAAAATGGTCAGTGTCATGGTCAAAGGCAGAACAGGGCATTCTCCATGTGCAATTTTGTATTCCACTAAAGGTTCTGACCAAAGATACAACACTTCTCTTCAAATTGGGAGTCTCAGCATCTGTAGGAGAGCAATGGTCTACTGTGAGCGGCTGTGAGGTCCCTGACAACCTCTGAGAGGGCTCTTCCACTGCTCTCCTTTCAAGTCCCACGTAGCTTAAACAAATGACACCAGAACTGTCTACAGACTAAAACAGATCAGCAGTCTGCCAGCAGGTAACTTGGAAAACTAGGAGCCAACCCCTAAATGCTTAGTAATTAATGATAAGATTACAAAAATGCATCACAGAGCATATAACTTAACAACTTTAACAATAAAACCACTATTCTTATTCTATTCTCTTTTCCTCTGGCAACTATGGCCCACAAATCACCCCTTACCTTCCCTAGTTGTTCAGAAACTTCCATCCAGATTCTTTGTTTCTAAAGAAACAAATAAAAACCCAAGAACAAAATACCATGATGATTTCATTTCACCTTACTTTGCAATATTTCCCATTTCTCTTGAACCAAAATTCCATTTCTTGAAGTGCTGATTAGAAGGAAAATCTTCACAGAATTCTCTGCATTTTCTGCTTCCTCCCTCTGCCTACACTGACTGGATCTGATTTTCTCCTCCAGTTTCTTGAACTTTTTGGTTCCCTGAACCTTCTATCAGTAGTTTCTTCCTGGACCTCTGTGTGATATTTGGCTTTCTTGATTACCTAACCCTACTTTGGAATTATCTACCATTTCTCCTCCAGTATTTTGGTTTTGTATGTCAACTCATTCTTGTTATGTTCTCTGACCCCTTGATCTTTTTCATTTTCTCTACTTTGTCCAATTTTTTGTTTCCTGATTCCTAAAATTAGGTCAGAGTTCTGGGTTTGGGCTCTGTTTTCTTCTCTACCTTTATTCTTTATTGATTTAAGATATCAAAAGTAAACACCTTTATTTCCCTTGTATGCTTATGTTCTTAACTTCAACATTGTCAGCATTATCAGTCTTGTTCATTACCAAATTGTAACTATATAGGTATCATTCACATTAGATTCATTCTAAATGTTACTCCTTTCATTAGACTCCTATTTTTTCCCTGAATGGACCACTTCAACTACCTCCATAATATTCTCCAAATTCTCCAATCCAACTTATCAGTTCGTCAAATGCCTGCCTAATTTATAATTGCATAAATGAGATATTCAGAAATGGGGAATCACCAGCACTTGTCAAATATCTTATCCTTGGGCCGTGGTTGTGACTCAGTGGTAGAGTACTTGCCTAGCATGTGTGAGGCACTGGGTTTGAGCCTCAGTACCATATAAAAATAAATAAATAAAGTAAAATAAAGGATATATATATATATATATAAAATAAAGTTATATATATATATATATATATATATATATATATGACTCATATCCAGGAAAAAACTGAACTCTGCTTTACAGCTCTTTGTACTTTGAACTATGTTCCAACTGTGCCAGTAGAACACAATTTCTGCATGTCAACTTGGTCTACCAGTGTGATTTGCAATCCTTCATGAATGTTCTATAGCACCAGAAGTTCAATTTAGGTTCGTCTTGAAGATATATTGGGTCTTTTGCTATTTAATCTAGTAATGGTATGTTTTAGTTACAAATATTGAAATGTTGATAGGCAAGTTGTCTCATGAAACTGATGTTTCATTATTTTGCTTTTCAATACTAAAAATAATTCTGAGATCAAACTAATATCTAACTCAAAGGAAACTCACGGTATCTATGAAAGATTCCTAAAACCTCCACACTTTTCTATTCACTAAGGTGATTCCTGACTATTTGTTCTTTTATCTAGACATGTAATCAGTTGCATTAGCCCATTTACTATAAATTCTATAACATTCCAATTCTTACTCCACTACATGTATTATATTGTTGTATCTATAATGCTATTATATATTATAATATATGACAGTGAATGAATGATAAATATAGCTATGCAGACTTTTCTTCTACTTGTCTCAAAATCATTCCACAATTCACACCTAAAATATTAATAGAACTTTCTATAGGTAGAATTGAACATATTCTTCTCTATTCCTAAAATAACTCTGTGAAGTGTCCTAGTTGAGAATGCTAGTGATGTTTAGAACTAATGCCTTTGGAGTTTGACTGTGTAGGAACTGAATTTTTATGAACACCATGTCTTGCAATTACTGAATTAAGAAAATCTGGGTATGAGAACAGAGGGCATCTGAGAAATCAGATACGTTATTGGCAGCTACCAGAAATAAGTACCTACTGGTTTCAACTTCGCTGGTTGAAAAAGTGATAAATTCCACAGAAGCCTGCAGAGTTGCCAGAAGAAAGTCTCCAGCAGAGCATGCAGGATGTGATCGAATGCTTTAACAGGACTTTGGAGTTACATGACCTTCAACAATAATAGCCAAGACATAAATTAGTCTTCCCAGCTGCTTGTGCATAATCATAACAGCAAATATTACATGAAAATTAACACCATGACAGATAGAATTATGGCAACATAACACAGTGATCACAATCACTAAAGGATAGTGTACTGAGGTCTGAGAGGACCTTACTTAAAAATGCAGATATCTGATTAAAAGCTAGTTATGAAATTAGCACAGTATAATGCACAGAAATTTTAAAAACAGAGTCTAGTCACACCTTAATCTTGGGTAGTAAAAGGGCATGCTGGTGTATCAGATCATCATTGCAAAATTTTATTATCATTATCTCTGAGTTAGTTTCTAGCAACTACACTTTGTTATAAACCATTTATGAGCAACACAGGTATTTTTGGAACTGACTGGGGACCTTTTTTAAGTACAAAAAATAGTAGAACCCTGTCTCTTGTTCCTCCTTCCTTTATTCCTTCATTAAAGTTTCTCCATTCTTCCTTTTCCTTTACCCATATCTAATTATACTAAGATTTCAGACATATTAGGATTTATTGAAATTGGTGGAAAACTTGTTATTGCCTCTCAAAATCTGTCAATGTTGTACCATAATCTACAAGATGAATGCCAGTCTTGTAAGTGTGACCCCATAAGGTTCTTCGATAATTAGCCGCTGCTCATTTCTCCAGCCACAATACTTTCTACTTCTTGCCTTACACATTATTCTCTATAGTATCTACTCATCCATTATTGCATTTTTCTTCTAACTTAACAAACATTGATGTAATCATTCATAACCCAAACTGGGCATCATATTCGATTCCAAAGACTAGAAATCCCTTTTAAGAGACTACATTGTTTGCAATTTCATGGTTTAATTTCCTTCTATTCACCATCAGAATTTTGCCTACAAATAAAATTCCAATGATCCTTCTGTTCTTATGTATAGAAACTCGTTTTTTATATATATTTGTGTTTTACTTCACTGCAAGTTTTTCATGTGAGAATGTTCTGTCAACCTTTAGATTATTAACAGTTCTGATAAGAGAAACAGAGCATTTACTTGTTAACCATTTACTTGTTAACATTCCCAGAGCTCTGTCCTAAATGCATTCAGTTTTTAATAAATGGTATTTACCAACTGACTGGCTGACCAATAGTGCACTGAGAATAAGCACTAACCTTTATTCTGGACACATTAACTTAAACTTTCAAAGCCTCTTTGAGATTTGGCATGGCTTTCAAGCCTAAATGTTCTGTGTAAAATTTAAAAGCCCAGAGCCCTCAAAATAATTTTCCCTTTTCCATGAGGCAAAATTGTCTCCATTGAACATTATATTCTTATTTAATACTAAAATCATATTTTTCTTATAACAATAATGAAAGTGATTATATTCTTAATTACAAATGATCCATACAAAATTGAGCCATATATGTACCAATAATGAAAATTGGATGTCTTGTATTCTCTTTGCTTTTGAATTTGTATGGTGATGAGATCTGGGTTCATAAAATCCAACTGTTCCATTATGTTTTGTTTTGGTTTTTTTTTTCTGGTTCATATGTTTGTTTTCTACAAAGCAATTCATCTTAAAATCAGAATGCTCACCTCCTAGTTGCTATCATTAGTTTTTCCCAGAGCAACTCCTGTAACCTCAATTGCCCTCCAGTTTCCAAGACAATAAAATTATGGAACTGTTGTAAATTATCACTAGTTTCTTTTATAGCTCCAGTACAAATGGACAAAGTTAAGTAATATCTAAAAGTAGATAGCAAAGAGTAACAATACTGGTCTTGGAAATCAGAAGTGGGTCCTTGTTTCCAGGTGTTGAAGATACACACTGAAGAAATGCTGAGGCAAGTGTAGAAAGCAAGTTTTATTTACGAAAGAGACACAATAGAGATAACAACTTATCCAGGAAGAAGCCAGGGCCCAGAGCTGCTTGCCTGCAGGAGGGGGTATGTCTTGCTTTTTTATAGACTCCCACCCTGTCTTTCTTTCCTGTGTATGTGCCCAAAGGCAGGAAAGAGTAGCCCCGGGCAGGGGAATCGCTTGTGTTGGAAAGTGCAATCTTTCTCCCAACTGGAGGTGTAAGCAACTGGTTAATAGGCGGAAGTGCTCTAGAGGTGTTAGAATCCCTTTTCCTTTTCTTTGATAATTAGTCCTCTTCTTTCCCATCAGGTTTACAATCTAAGCTGACTACCTGTCCTTTGCCCCATCTCAGTAATTACATATACTTTATAGAACTTTCAATTTCTAAAACTTTTGATGTGCTTGCTAAAATGTTCCTAATGTAATATTCAGTACAACCAGGTATAATAAAGTTGGATTCATTTTAATTTAAATTTTCATATAATATGCTCATATATTTCCATCATTTAAAATATTACTCAAGTAAACAAATAATTTGGAAAGATTTTTTTACATTAGAAAATCCGACCAGAAATAACAAGAATTGTACACATGGAACAAAATATTGCCTAGCCCTCCTCCCACCAAAATATTGACTGAAGTAGGTAATCCAGTCAAGACAAGAAAGCTGTATTTACCTTAAATCATCTGGGACTCTCATCACTACAACATTTCTACACTGTAAGAAGATGTTAGGGGAGTTTCAAAACTACTCTAGAGGAAGAGATACCCATGCTTGGAGTTCTAATGTAAAATAAACCTTAATTATGCTGATTTTGTGTATCAGAGACTGAGACTGACATCAGTATTCTACCCTTTTTATATAATAAAAGAAATTTGATTTCTAACTGAAAATATAGCCTCAGTAAAAAATGAGTAAATAAATTAATAAATAATCAGAACTAAAACTACAACCAAAAGCCCCACAACATTACCCGGCACCCTTTCCTCTAAATCTAGCTGCTTAATGAGATGTAAGCAGTAATGCTAAATGTTACTTTCAGGAAGTATCTTTAAGGAAAAGAAGAGAATTTTCCTTCCATTTATTTTTTCAAGCTGACTGGAAGGAAGAGGGGCTCCGGAACTGGCTCACTCCTCTTGAGGCTTGACCTGGAGGGCATACATGACGAAGCAATAAAGGAGAAAGAGCCTGTGCCCCTGACACAGCGGAATATCATACCAGCCCTGCGACACCTTTCTTCAGACTTTATGTGGAAAAGAATATTATTTGAGGTTTTCTGCCAACCCTAATCCTAT
Source organism: Sciurus vulgaris (assembly GCF_902686455.1). Classification (NCBI taxonomy): domain Eukaryota; kingdom Metazoa; phylum Chordata; class Mammalia; order Rodentia; family Sciuridae; genus Sciurus; species Sciurus vulgaris. The sequence continues at coordinate 92,652,147 of NC_136467.1, read as the reverse complement.
AAAATCTTAATATTTTTTGAGTGCATCTAAGTGCCAAGCATTGCCTAAGCATTTTACCTGCATTTTGTCATTTAATCTGTTACAACTCAATAGGGGAAGCAGAATCATAAAAAATGAAAAAAAAAAAAAAAATGAGTTTAAGGAGGACATTTTGCCCAAGCAGAAGCCCTGGACCCATTCTGTCACTGACTGCTCCTTACCTTGCTCTGGTTGAATGACAATAAGTAATTATCAGTTTATTACTCCCTTCTCTCAGGAACATATGGACAGTAACTTTCACTGCCATATCACCCAAACTTAAAACTGGTCCTGAAACAGTATCTGTCCAATACATGGGTAGATGATTCCAAACCTATATCTTTAGCACTTAATCACAGGAACATTCATTGTTCTATCTCTTATGACTTGTTCTCTATGGATTATAAGTAGGCTACATGTGTTTTCCATATCGTAGTGTATTTTATTATAGGATAAATGTTTAAATATACAAGGAATTTATTTAGAGGAGAGACAATCTCAAGAATATGTTTTATTATTCTATTTAGTGGACTTAATTTTATTCTTAAATATAAAAGAAGTTTAACATTTTCTGGCTCTTATAAATTCTGATATAAGAATAAAATTTCCAGTATTAGCATAATGAATTTGTGCAAATAAAGTTACTGTAACCTCACTTTGAACTATATGGCATTTGAAAAGCATCAAAACTCATTCTCATTGATGATTTGTCCACTAAATGTGCTTTATGAAGGCCTTTTCCAATATTGCTCTCTAATTAGTTTTCCCTAATTAGTGAAAACATGTCACGTAGAGCTACATTTAAAACATTAAAGTGCATGCACAAGTTTGTGTCATCTAAAATAGGAGAAACAAAACTTTTTATTTAAGAGTAATTGAAGCCACACTATTTTGACTCCCATTTTATGAAAGAGTACTGAATTTTTCAAAAGACGACCTCACAGAAGAGATAATTTGCAATTTTAAGACTAAAGATGATTACCTGTTGTAGTTTTTCCAAAAAAAAAAAAAAAGCTTTATTGTCTTTGAAAAAGAAAAGAGGCATCACCAGAAGAAACTGCAATATGCCCTTTTATTTTATTCCTCCAGACTAATGAGTGTTCAGAAGATCACACTTCATGATTGTGCTGTTCTTACCCTGATTTGGTAGGCAGAATATTTGAAATATTTAATTGGCCAGTTATTCCTATTTTAAATTCCATTGCAGACAATGAAACTACTGGTTTGGTAAGAAAACTTAATGTGATAGAAAAGAAGAATGGTAATGTTTGATTAAGGGTCTTTGCATGTAACCTTTATCAGCAAGTCAGAACCAGCATTTCATCTTTCTTATTTTAGAATTTTCTCCTTGGCCTGTGGGTCTGAGATACCTCTTTGCAGTAGAGAGGTGGTGGGAGGCAGGAGACATTATTTTAGTTTTAAATTTGTAATGGAGTGAAAGGAGGGAGGGATGATATTAATTTGTGTAACAAAGGTTATATATATCTTGACAAAAAGTTCCTATAATATGATCAAATAATGTTTCAGTTTAACCCACTAATCTAATGCAATATGTGACTAGTTACAAGCAATATTTTTTTCCACAGAGAAGTCACTTTATGATGACTGTGAATAGTACACAAAATTAAAGTTCATGCCTATGAACAAATTCAGATATTTGTTCATATCTTACTCACTCTACCCAGTGCACCTGAAGAAGCTTTCAAATGAACATCATTTACATATACATATGTAAGAAAATCCAACCAATGGAAGACTTAACTTGCCCTTAACTTTCACTTTTCATTTGTCTTGGGGGTAACATACTTAATGACCTAATTCCCAAGTAGTTTTTTTTTTTTTTTTTTTTTAATTTTTTAAATCACAAAAGTGAACCGGAGAGAAGTATGTGCACTGCTTCAGCAAACCTTGACTAACAGTCATCAAATAATTTTGCATGACTAAGGACTATTGCTGTGCTTTGAGGTAGAAATTAATATTTGCCATCTATTAATTTTGTGATAGAGAAATCATCATACAGAACATATTGTACAGTCCTGTGGGTTTCCTGACATTTTGGAGCTTTTTTTTTTCTTTGTCACGAGGTTTAATTTAGACCCCATCTCTAGAAAAAGTACAGGACACCATAACATGCCTTTTGCTTAATAAATTCTTGGATCCTTCCTCCCACCCATACTTTTTTTTAAATATCTATTTTTGTTTAATATTACTTTTATTTTTTATTGTATGTGTTTAAATGTCACCTTAAATCTTTCTATAACCAGGAGGGTAAAGCTAGATTAAATAGATGGATCAATAACTACATCAATAGAGAGAATGCGATACAGCATTTACTATATTAATGTTTTTGACGTTTGTAGCTCATTTGCTCAATAAACATTCATTTACCACTCAATATGTTCAAAGTTATATATATTGTGGCTTTGAGTAGATTGATATCATCTCTGATATTAAGGACCTGAAAACTGAGTAGGGGAGAAGGGACTTCAATAACTAAGCACCATATTGTTAGAGTAACTGGCACAAATATCCACAAAAGACACATCTCTGAGTTCAAGCAAAGGTTTATTGACAGAGAGAGTCTGCCAGGTTGCCCCTCTGCAAGGAGCAGCAGCCTGCACGAAAAACTTCTAAACTATATAGTCATGTACAATGGAGTAGTTAAAAAATAACCAGCCTGGCCCTGTGACTGTTACTTGATGTCTTTGCTGTGGTTTCAGTAGTTAGGAATTCTTTCAGGGTGGGCCTACCCGGAAGGTTATGCCTGGGTGGGCAGGTGCTGTTTTTCAAAATGGAATTACTTTGACCTAAACACCTAACACATATAGTGTGCTTTTTGCTATAAATGACATATAAAGAATGCTATCAGAACACAAAGAGAACTGGGAAGCCCCGCATATGAGATATCAAGGGTATTTGACCGGAGCTGGAGAAGAACGCCCATGCCAGAGTAGGGGAGGAAGGGTGAGAACAGTATTAAGGAAGCCACATAGACATGAAATGTAGGATGGATTTGTTTCCTTTTTGTTCATTTGTCAGTTAGGAGCAGTAGTGCACTAAAAAATGGCAGCTTAGTTATAAATGACAGAAGGAACCTGATCCAGGTTCCCAGCAGCTATTGAGTATTGCAGCCAGTACTGCTTGACTAGATGCAGAGTTAAAGCATCCTCTGTCCTTGCTGATTCAGATCCCTTTTATTTTTCTGCTAGGCAAAGGAGGTTGCCTTTATGTTATTGGAGCAAGCATTTCATTCAAGAACTATACCATATTAATGGAAGAAAATTCTGGCAAAGACAAATAAACAATGACTCAAACTACAGTCAGGCTGGCAACATTAGCTGCACAGTCTTGACTCCCCACATCTACTTAGGTTTAAAACTTCAACACTTTGCAGTGGGGCTGTGGGGAGATGACCTAAACATGCTGGTGTCAGAAAGGAATAAGAAGTTTCCTATCCCTGTAAGAGGTTGCCCAGAATCACCCACATCTCCATTTCTGAAAGAGCTCATGTCCTTGAAAGAAAATACATATTCGCAAAAAATACTTATTAATTACAAATGGAAAAATTGGGAAAACCCAGCAGATCCAACTTTACTCTTGTGGTTAGAGTATAAGAAAAGAAGTGTCACAAAAATTTGTGATATCTTTCAATCTTTTTGTCTTGTGAAATGTCCCTTGCTTTCAGAAATTAGGTATTTTCTTCTAAGGAAAATATAAACTAAACTCTAAAGTTTCTTTTTCTTTGAATAAAGAGTTGTAAGACCTACAAGAGATCTAATATAGCCTGTCCTCACAATTCTCTTTAGAGGCATTTCAAAGATTTCAAGATTTTGAGAAAAACATTCCAGACCCTATTAGTTGTGGCTTTATCCATTTTCTCATAATAATATTCTTATGGTTGATTTACAGTACTTCTCCCATAATTAAAACAACAGTCCTCTGAGTTCTTGTTGGAGAGAAATGTGTCTGTCTTTCACACAATGAAATAAATAACTTATGTCTTGATAATTCTTAAACAGGGTTGCTAACCCTTTTAATTCTTTTTCACAGTTGACCTAGATTGTTAAAATTAATTAAAATCTCCTGAACTGATTTCTCTACATTGACTACTTTCTATAATGTAAAGATTATCTTCAAAATCTTCTATGGGGCTAATATTATAATCTAAATAATTGTGTTTCACCTAGCATATTTTTATGCTGCTACTTAATACTGACTTAATTGTTTTAAATATTATAATGGTATCAGTTGCAGAGTATCTTTTTTTCATCTTCCCAAATGTCTAGTTTCATACCTGACAATAGTAGCTACTTTATTTAAGTGGATGGATGGATGGAAGACCCTAGGCTAAAGAATTTACCTGATTAGGAGACCCTAATTGGTCTAAACAGAACTACTTTCCATCTCCAAAGACTACTGCCTGGGGTCATTTGCATTTGAATGCCCTGAGTTAGTGAGAAAATTTACTTTAAGACTGATTCAAGATGGGGTTCCTATTGAAGAACTGAGTAATTAAATGTGTTTAACACCTTGTTAAAAGAAGAGTCACCCACAGGGCCTAGTTGGGGCCATCAGACAGCACTCCTCACCTGTCGTCCCAGGCAAAGGGAACAGCAAGTATAAATAAAACTGAGCCAGACACTTTGGGCAATACCTACAGGTAAAACGTAATGCAAAAAGTCCAGAAACATGGAGACCACTGTGGAGACCAAGGGAGGAGAAAAACATTGGGATACAGAGCCCCTAGATAAAAGTCTTTCCAAGAACACATAAAATGAAGCCCTGTAGGTTCAGTTCTATAGAAACAGGAAAATAGCCCAGACAGCCCTACAAAAAGTCCTATGAACTGCAAGGCAGAAATAATCTGCTTAGACTAAATAACTGGAAAATGTCTACTTCTGGTCATAGAGCGATAGTGATTAGCTTTTGTGTACAAGGGGTCCCAGTGGAACTGATGTTCATTTTAAATGGTGGTATTCAGTGGGATGATGAAAGCAGCTATAGATCTGGGTAACCAGAGGAGCTATGTGCCTTTGGGTTTGGAGATGAAGAAGACCCCAAGCTGCTCACTCCATTCCCACTCCTTATCTCAATTTCCATGCAATCTGTCTTATCCAGAAACCCTGAAGGAGCTTATTGAGGAAGAAGGGAAAGACATAGTTGGATATGGTAGCACACTCCTGTAATACCAGCAACTTCGGAGGCTGAGACAGGAAAACCTCAAGTTCAAAAGCAGCCTCTCAGCAACTTAGCAAGGCCCTAAGCAACTCAGCAAGATCCTGTCTCTAAATTTAAAAACATAAATAATAAATAAATAAAAGGGCTGGGGAAGAGGCTTAGTGTTTTAGCACGCTGGTTTCAATCCCCAGTACCAAAAGATAAAAATAAAAAATAGAAGGGAAAGGCACATAAAGGGCATTCTTATATTCTTATCACTGGAACAGTGGGGATATATAAAGCACCATGAGCTTCCATCCTGGATACAGTCCCACTGAATGGCTGTGAGAAGAGGGAACCCTCTGCTTTTCCGAGTCATGAGTAGGTGGAACAGATGCCTCATCCAAGGGAGGCCTCACTTAAAGGTGGCTCCAGAGACTGGCCTCAGTCCTCCTTAGCAATCCTGTCCTCTGGGGTTAAGGGGGTCTTACCAGTAGTTGTATTGAAGGTGAGGTCTGAAACTCTGACTGCCCTTTTAACCCCAACCCTCCAAAATGTATCTATACAATGACTGTAATTAGAACTTCTTGTGAGGGGGAATTTTTATGAAGAGAAGGGCAGCATGAAGAATAAAACTGGCAAAACTGTGTCTTTGAGCATCTGCTTTTCTGTCCCTTACTTCTGAGTGTTGCAGTCATAAATTATCTATAGCTCAGTAACATGGCTAGTGAGAAAGGCTGCGTGATACAGCAGGACTGCAGTGTTCTGTTCAAGGTGGCCTGACTGCAAGAAAAGGAAGCAGGGTATTGCCCAATGTCCTGTGGGCTATAGCATATCACTTCTGGACCAGCAGGGACTTGATTTACCTGAAGGTGCATTTGGAGATAAAAGATTTCATTTGAACACCTCTCCTTTGTGCTGGTTAGATGATTAAAAACCCTGATTTGCTTCTCTTAGCAGACCCTTTGGCTGTCAATTGGAAGAATTTACGGCCCTTGTTTACTTCCTAATATGCATTTGACAGCAAAACTTGAAATAAGCAGAATGAAGACTAATGTGTATACCATTTTTCTCCCTCTACCCCTTTAGATAGGCATTTAGTTTTAGGAAAATGAATGGGTATGATATAGGAAAAGTGGAGATTGGATCAGAGTAGTTCACTCTTTAATATACCAGAGACAGTCTTCAGTCAATACTTCTTTTTGCACATAACATTAATATCTTTGGGTGAACATGTAAAAACCTTACTTCTATCTAAAAATAAGAAAAAGGAAAAGTCAAGACTTCTCAGCCCTAACATTGAAAACAAGAGTCATTGTTAGATTAATACAAAACCTTTCATCCAAAGGTTTCATAAATACATATATATGTAGGTCACTATGTAGAACCCATTAAAGTCAGAAATGATTCTGTACCAAAAGGAGCTAGTCATATTTTAAATAACTGTTCAATCTTAGACTCCATTTGTATATTCTTTCCATCTATAATGTCCTATTCACATCAGAATTTTACATAAACTTCAGCCCCTGGCAGATTATGTCCTGGTAAAGATGCAGAAACAAAAATCTCTATAGTCTGACTTTGTCTCTCTGGAAAGAGAGAGGAGAAGAGAAAGGAGAGGAGAGAAAAGAAGAGGAGGGGAGAGGAGTGCAGGGTAGAGGAGGGGACGAGAGGGAAGGGGAGGGGAGGGGAGAGGAGAGGAAAGGCCGAGTAACTGTGAATAAGAGTCTTTTCTATTTTGCCATGTAAAATATGAAAGAAAACCTAATTCACAGGGGCATGAATAAATAAATTACCTTACTGACATTTGTACTTAGAACCTCAAAAAAATCATACTAAGCTACTGGAATATAGACAGGGGACTCAAAAAGGTAGTTTTCCCTCTTTTGTGCTTGATTTTCCACAGAGTATCTGTATTTTATAGACTTTGTTCTGGAACTCCAGTAGCAAAAGGAACCTACTTAGATAAACGTATCTGAAAGGGAAGGGAAGATGTAGACATTAGACAAAGTTGGAACCAAGGAGCACTTTAGGGGTCACACACAATGGATTTTCTATGCATGTACTCTGTTATTAAGTAACTTCCCAAAGCTGCATTTAGTTCATAGGATAGGATCATTGACATGTGGAGGTGCCATGGATTTCTATCAGCATCTTTTTCACGTGTGAAAAGACACAGAACCAACTTCAGTAGTATAAAACTACTGCTCAGGGATATAGTAACTACTTCTCCGGGCTATTTTTCTGTCTGAGTCTATTCCTGGGAATGGCCACAGTTAAACTCTTAAGACATCAAAAATACATTATGTGGCCTAATTTGGAGATGTTTGAACAAAGGTAATTTGTTTCTTTGTCTTAAAATTGCAAAGTTGGAAATTTGCTATTAGCAAAGTAAATTTTATGTGCCACTCTGAGAATGAACAATCTTTATCTTTCCCAAATATATCCTCAATAGGAAAATCTCTGATTTCATGACGTTTTCTATGTATCACAGATAGCTACAAAAATATGGTTGTTTATATTATAGGACATTATGTTGTCTGATTCTCTTTGGGAACTTGGCGCCCTCTTCTCAGCATGAAGTTTGCATTGTTGACAGATACCATGTGACAACTGTTCTTCATAAAATCAATCAATTCAGTCATCCTATGCATTAACTTTGAAAAAAATAATCTTTGAATGATTAAGAGAACCGGAAGAATTGAAGGACACAATGAACACAATTGCAGTTTATAGATTTATAAATGATTGTGTAACTCATAGTTAACTGTGCCTATTGTCCTTGATTTTATAACTGAATCAGTAAGTAAAATTTAAAGCAGTGATTGAATGACTGTTTTCTATGTGGATTATTAATGATACATCTTGAGAGAAAACTTTGAGCTATACTTTCTTGTCACCAAGAAATGTGTCAAAATTGTTTGAGGTTTTACACTCTTTATGTTATAATGTTAAAACAAATAGTGTGCTACATGTATAAAGTACATTATAGTAATGGGTCTGTAGCCATCAGAAATAAGACAGAAGCAGCCCAGGATTTCATACTATAGTAATTATAACAGAGAAGGCCTTTTCATTATAAAACTCAACTTTAAGATGCTTGAAACTTTAAAATGCTTGAAACCACAGGAATTTTTCTCATGTAATTTTTTTTTCCTAGTAATGAAAATAAAAAGATTGGTTTTTAATGTTTTTGAGAGGTTTTTTTTAATGTAGGAATAAAAGTGGTTTTCTATCAATTAAAACATTTTTTTAGTGCACTTTACTTTCTAAATCCTCAAAACACATAGCTTTTTAATGACCTTCCAACTTGTCTCCAATGAAGAAGTTTAGTACCTTTGGGGTATTAGGCAAAGTTTGATTTGCAAATAATTAAATTACAGGTATTATCCAATGCTTCCTCTGCAAATTGTTGTGTCCCCAAATGGCAGTTAGCCCACTGCACCTTGCAAATGAGGAGAACTGGCAATTACTTGGTCACTTACTGAAAATTAGCCATTCCTGGATTGTAAGTGTTATGGCTGGAGTTTTTACACATGCTGTAAGAGACAGCACATTCAAGCATAAGGAACTTTGTTAACAAAGGGAGGGCAGTAAGAAGCTGAACCTATGGACTGTGTGATCTCCTGTTGCTTAAAATCTCAGCTAAGAAGGAATCACCTCATTTTCTGGATTCAACAGATTGAGACCCATTCTGGAGACACACAGGGTTAAGAGCCAAAACAGGAAAGGCCTTGACTGCTCATTAAAATGTTAATTACGCTATTGAGGGTTCAGCACTGTCCTTCAACCAGGAATTTTCACTGCTTTTATTATTAACGTTTTAGGAAGCAATAGTACCAGAGCAGCAACTGCATGATAGGAAGATAAAGTGCACATTTACTTACTTTGTGATGTATGTTTCTTTAAGTTTTTTGAGATATGCACTTATGTACTTCCCTTTATTATCAGAGCACTGCCTATACTGCTATGATTTCTAATTGGATTATAGATCTTGGAATTTTCTTAATAGCTATATGTTTGCCTTCATGCTGTACTTGACTGCAGAGACTAGGTTTACTTTTTAATCTTTGAAATCACAATGACTAATAATGTGCCTAGTACACACACACAAAAAGACACTAAAACATTTTATGGAAATTTGAAAATTTGTGAGGTTAAAATAAAATCTCATTTTCCTTAAATTATAAAAATCAGTATTTTAGGGTATTTACCAATTTCATCTACCCATAAATTCATAAAATAATAATGTATATTCAAATTTTTATCATAATATACAAATCAACTTGCATTGAACTTATGCTACATAATTCATTTAAAGGCAATCTATATCCTTTGTGCCCTATCATTGAGAAATTAAGCATGGGCTTCCATTGCTTCTCCAATTTAGTTGCTTTCTGGTCAAGTGGCCATGTAGCTAAAAGTTTATAGCTTGGCAAATGACTGGCTGGCCAGGCAGGTGGTAGGGGTTGTTCTGGCATCTTAGAACAATGCTTTTCTGTAAATTCTTGTCAGTGGAAGCAGCTGCTCTACCCTCCATTACTTTCCATATTATTGTTTTACTGGGAGTGGGGTAATTTAGGGCCTCCCAGCAGAAGAAATCTATCTACAAGTTTCCACCCCCCATGCAAAAATTTATAGAAATCACTACTTTTGAGAATTTCATGCATTTTGAGGCATGCTTCTCAGGTCATTGTTTTAAATATATACAATTTACAAATTGTAATCTAAAGGTTTCAGTTGATGGTTTATTGGTAATGATAGTGTTAAGGAGGTAGAAGATTCCCTCTCTTGCATTTCACACCAGGGTATGACATGGGTTCTTTCTCTTAGAAGTATACAATTTCTCTTTCATTATTTTGCTATCTATTCATGACTTGAAAACAATATGGGGTTTAACAGTTGACTGTGCAGCTCTGGGATCTCAAAGCGTTTGTAATTCATCTTTAAAGTTATTTAAAAAATTCATAGTTAAAATCAATTCATGCCATCTTTTTTTCTTCTTCATGAAGAGTATTAATTGTGGTTTCCTTTAAATTTGGTTGTTTCAAACCTGATTCTGGTATTTTCCACTCAAGTCTGAAAATTATATGATACTACCATAAGAAAGAGCAGTTTGAAAAGTAATTTTAACCAGTCACTCTGCACCTCTGGCATGATTTTGTAGTCAATGGAATGGTACATGTGGTCATCATGATAATTTATTGCATTTATGTAGAATATTTAACTTGTAGAAAAAATACTTCTCAATAATGTCTGGTTCATAGAGCCACCAAGTAAATGATTGACACAGATATCCATTTTCTTGAGTTTTGTGACTACAATATCCCTGTAAAGCAGGTAGAATATGCCAGTGTCTGATTTTATAACTGGGGCCACTGAGTCCCAGTTTAGGATGATGATATCCATCAGAAGACAGAACTTTGCTAAAAACAGAAGCCAAGTTTCTTATGGTCACACCTGTGATTTAAAAAATAATGAAATGAAAAGCTATATATAGGACCTAGGTATTTGTTTTCCTACAATTTCTATTGATGATATAAAAGGGACAAAAATTGAACTCTTTTAAAAGTGATCACAACAAAATGCAAGTTATAATTTCAATAAGAAAAAAATGAGAATGTTCTCTAACTTTTACCGGAGCCATTATTTTAAAATTGATTTGGGGGTTAAACTTATATTTACTATCCAATAGGTACAAAATATTTGCAGCCTGGCTTTTATTGAGTGAGCTTTTTTACTTTGAACACTGCAATGCTGTGATATTGATTTGTTTTTAAAGAATTCAATAGTTGCAAATGTATGACATTAGGCCTGATGAAAAATTAATGTATTAGTTTAATAAGCATATGATTATGAAGCACTTAATTTGAGGTGACAAATCAGTTTTTTGGTTTATATTTTAATTGAATCTGGTTTTTCATTCAGAGTCCACTTTATTTATATGTATTTGTACATGGTCAGACTTTGTTCAGCAGGTTCAATCATCTCCATTTCCTCTCTACCAATATCCAGTCTCCCCAAATGCACATAATATACTGAGTGCTGAAACATTCCTCTAATACTCAGAACTCCCTTTTTCAGAGTTCTAAGAATATAATTTCTTCCAAATAGTCATTTAGACTATATAAATGTCCAGTGAACCTTCATTTTTGCATTTTCTATGTAAGTAATGATGAATCATATTTTTGAAGTCTGCTTAAGTCAATTTAAATTTTCTGTTCTTGAAACTAGCTGATATAAGGACAAAATCATCGTCCTATCAAAACTAATGTATCAGAATTTTGAATGAATTAAGCTTAAATCCTTAATCAATGTTTCAGTTTATTGTCTCAACAGAAAATTGTTGAGAACTGTTTTTTCCAGTTTGGGGTAGCAGTGCAGGTATATGCTCAAACTTTTAACTTAGAGAATAATTAACTGCCAGAAGCATGACTGGATCAGTTTATAGCCCAGCCATACTGTATTTACATCAAAGACAATAAGTGGGGTAGTAGGAGAGGTGTAAAATATATAATCTACCTAAGATGCTTATTCAGTGATTTTGCTGGGTTTTTATTTGTTTGTTTGTTTTTCTATGTTTTTCTATGATGTATAAGACTGTTATACATCATAGATGCTCCTTTAACAACCTTGTTTGAATGCTTTTGAAACATTTGGGTAGGTAATGCTTAATCTTATAATTATTTGACTTAGAGATGTTAGGAATCGTGGAAGAATCCATAACTCTCATAATCTTGTCCTAAGATATGTAAGATCCATTTTCAGGAGAAAGTTGTCTTTCATTTGCGTGCCAAGGACTATATACTACTTTACAAGATGTCTTTTTGTGAGGTCTTCTACAACATAATGGTCATATCTTAAAGATATCTATTATAGGTCCATAGTTAAATATCATCCTGGAAAATCTACCTCATCACCAGAAGTCAGGATTACATAAGATTATCCCTCCTCAGTAAATAGTGGAAGGTAATAAAAATGGACATCAATCTGTGGGTCAAACCATTGTTAATTCAATTCAGGGCATGATGATGTAACTGTAGAATGAGTGAAAATATCCATATGCTGCAAAATGATTTAATAACTAAGAGCAAAAGACTTAGAGTCCACTTAAAATTGTAACTCTCATGTTTCTAAATCACTTATAAACACATATACACATTGAAAGATATTTACAGATTTTAAAATGTATTTTAATTTTCTTGTGAGGGGACAATTTGGTTCAAGTTATGAAAGTACTTAAGAAGAAATATTCATTTCCGCATGTACACACTCTGAAAGAATTAATATTCAAATAACCATACATTAGTGTTACTTTCTTTTTTTCGAATCTCAAAAAAACATTTTTTTTTTCTGATTACAGAGTTAATATAGTTATTTGGGATGAATGCAAAAGCATGAAAACTATAAAGGAGCAAATATTAATGCCCATAATTCAATACCCTAAGACAAACACTGTTAATATACTTTTTTTGAAAAAAAGTATATTTCTACACTTTTTTCTATGTGAATCACATTTGGGATTAATCCTCTTACAAAGGTCTGTGATGCAAAAGTCATTAGAATCAGGAAATGAACAAGTTGATAATAAATTAGTGATGTACTATGTGATAGATTTTATGGTGGTCCACTGTACCACTGTCCAGATTACTGAAAAGTAGTGTGGAAGGTAACGGATGCTTAAATTTACTCTATTTTATTTAAGTAATTCTATGTTTTCAGGGTTGTACATATCAGCTGTTACAAATTATATCAGACTAAAAACTGATTACTAGCCGAGATAAACAGGATAAACAGGTTTCTTTCTTTTTTTTGAGTGAAAAACATGTTCAAATAGAAGTAATTATTCAGTGATTTTGAGGATTTATTAACACTCAATATCCAAGCATTTCAAAGTCTTTTGAAAATAAACTATAGGAAAAAAGTTAATTGTTTAAGACCTGCCCCTATTTATTCCCAAGAACAACTTGAAAATCTTTCTCAATCTAGTTATATACAGATCTAAAATTTATTTTGTTGTTCTATTAGACATATCATACATAATTCATCAGTTAACTGAAGTATATAGTAGTTGTCATCTTCAATTCCATTCAAAATTCTATTTCCATATTCCCTACATTGTCTCTTTAAATTTTGCTATTTTTAATGTTCTAATTTATTTTTTTTTTAATTTCTGAGGGAAAAAAGACTTAGAGTGATAAAAATGGAAATTTTCTCTTAGATTTTCTTCCATTTTATTAAAAGCAGTAATACTTTTTTCCCTTGTAATTTTAATAGAAATTATTTTTTTCTTTCTCCTTTTTGATATTAAGAATCTCATCATTACTCAATCAAATTCTGGGAACTTCTCTCTCACTTCTCTCTCATCATTGCTATATCCTATCATGATCTCCTCTCTCCCTCTCTCTCTAACTGTACAGGTCTGCATTATAAGGTGTTAAGAGGTTGATTCCCACCTCAAAGTAAAAGCATACTTGATAAAAATTTCTCTGTGCTACCTGACTTGTGTGCACTCTTCTCCTTTTGTTGCTGAACTCAGTGGTATCATAAGATTTCTTTTTAAACTTCTAGCAATCTAATTTCTATCTGATCCCTCTACTAAAATCATTAACTCAAAGGCTCTCAATAGCTCCCTCCATGCCCACAATGACCATTCTCAACCTATATCTTTTGATTCTAATAAGTGTTTGACCTTAGGCCAATCACTTGTTCATGAAATCTTCCCCATATATTTTCTGTAAGATTGTAGTTCTCAATACTCTTTCACCCTTTTGGATATGTTCCTAACTTTGTGCTCTCTAACTGCCTATCCCATACTGAGAGAAAAGAGGAGGAAGTCTGCTTTGGAACATCTAGTGTTGGGTTCAATTCCTGACACAACCTTTTATCAGCTGGATGTCCTTAGGAAAGTTAAAATCTCTTGGCTCTATTATTTCTTTTCAACACAAAGTAATTACACCAAAAGTAGGCAGTGTGGGGCTTGTATAAGCATATTTTATAGGTTGAGATATTTAGATAACTTTCAACTCTAGGATTTTTCCTTTCTAATGTCCTCATGATCCTGGACAAAGACAGAGCTCCATTTGTCTGTTTTCCAAGAGGGAGAATAATATTTATGTTGGCATTGTATTTAAGGAATTATTATTATTATTATTATTATTTTGAGATGGAATCTATGTTGCTCAACCTGGTTTTGAACTTGTGGGCTGATGTGATCTTTTCATTTTAGCCTCCCAAGTACTTGGGACTACAGGAATTCACCCCCATGCCCCACACCTGGGTTCAGTTTAAGGATTTTTTTTTAAATGTGTGTCTACTACAATTTTTTTAAAATTGTATCTACTACAACACCTAACATTGAGTAGACACTCAATAAATGTTAGCTGTTATTTTCATTAGAGTGATTATTATTATTTGCCTATGGATAATTAATTATGGCAGTAGCATATTTTAACCTTTAATTATTAATAAATCATGTTAAAGATACTTGTACATATTTATAACCTGGTAGACTGACTTCCTTAATATTATTCCTTCCCATACTCCTTTCTATTCTCATTATTTCTAATTTAAAATAACAACAAAAAAAGATGTTACTGGCAATAAAACTCATGCTACCTTTCTTGTAAATAATGTTCAATGACCTCAAGAGTGACATATTCTTAATTTTTATGTGTATTTTATGACAAAGAGGCAGTGATAATATACCTCCAAGATAATTTCCAGTAAAACTCTCAAGCTCCAAAAGGCACAGAGGAAATCTAATATGCCCACAAAATAACCCAGCATAGTGCCTGCATGAGGCAGATGGGAAATAACTATTTGGTGAATGAATGATTTTGGAAAAGTCCAGTGTATCAGATCAAAATCTATACCAGGTATTCACTCAACAAATATTTATTAAGCACCCACTCTATGTTTCAAGGAATATCTTAGAATTAGGAAATACTGAAGTGAACATAATATTTCTTGCCATCACCACATATTTACATTCTGGTGACAAAAGATAGGTTAAAAATGAACTTAAAAAGATATACCTACAAAGCATGCCTTGGAGATATTGCAAGTATGGTTCTGACCCTTGTAATAAAGTAAATATCATAATAAAGTTAGTCACACAATGTTTTTGGTTTCCTAATGTATGTAAAAGTTATATATAGACTATACTATTGTCTGCTAAGTGTGCAATAGCACTATCTAAAAATTGATGTACTTATCTTAATTTAAAACCACTGCTAAAATTTTTAAAATAATTGTCTGAACTATTGGAAAAATGATACTGAGAGACTTGCTTAATATGGGATTCAACTTGCAATAAAACAAAACATGTATAAGGCACAATAAAATGTGGTATATGTATATGTGTGTCAGATGTGGTAAGTGCTATGGGCAACAACAGTACAAAGTAAGGGCAAAGGGAATGTAGGAAATGCTTGGATAGTATATTGATTATATAACAAACCACCTCTAATGTCAGTGGCTTAAAACAATGATTTTTATTTGCTCACAATTCTATGGTTCAGCTATTAGGTTGAGCTCTGCTCATCTGTTGTCATTCATGAATCTCCATCTGGCAGTTCATCCTAGGGCCAGATGATCTAATATGGTTTCTCTTACATGCCTAGTGATTGGTGCTATTCTCTCATACTAAATGAGTCTAGCCTGGGCTACCTCACATAACAGCAGCATTTCAAGTAAGAGTGGAAACTGTAAGAATTATTGAGGTCTAGGCTCAGAAGTCACTCATCACCTCCACTGCATTCATCTGGTCAAGTCACAAGGTGTATCCATATTTAAAAGAAGAGGGAAGAGAGTCCACCTATTGATGGGAAGGGTTGTGTAGAATTTCTAGCCATTTTTAACCTACTACAGATCATAGAATTTCTAATTTATCTGGGTAGTCAGTGACAGAAACTTTGATATAATTATGTAAGGGCAGAGATTTATATGATGTGAGGAAACAAGCAATGTGAGTATATTCAAAGAGTACATTTTTGGACAAGACAACAGCTACCATGAAATACCAAGGTGACCCAACAAGGAGTCCATTGTGGTTGGTGATACCAGACAAAAGCAAATGTATTAGAGATGTAGAGAGGAGATGAGGATCCAGACAGAATAGGTGCTTTTAGACCACTCTAAGAGTTTTGTCTTTTACTCTGTTAGACCAGAAGAATCATTAACAGAATTTTTAACAGAGTGACATGGTTGGTCAGATTTGTCAATGAGATCTCTCTGTCTTCTCTACTGAAATTGAACTTAAGAGGAGGTAACAAAAGGGGGAAAAAGGAGCCCAGTGATGAATTCAGGCAAGAATGATATGGCTTGGAATAGAAAGATAGATATGACAGCATTTTCTGGAATAATTTGTAGAAGTAATAAAACAGAAAACATTCTTGGATTGTGTATTATCATCCCAGATAGAATTTCAGTTTCTCTAAAATACTAATTATATGTATTTATTTAATTGTCTTCTACCTCATCTGATTTTGAAAAGCTCTCATTAAATGTGTATTGACTGGTTGGTTAGTAAAAACTCAGGCCTTCCTGCTGGATTGAACATAATTATCAAAGGATGTTGAAACTTAACTTATCATCAAATGATATTTGAAGAGCAAAAGCAAGTAGATGTGCCTACTAAGATCCATTGATACTCTTCAGATTATATGCCCACTATATACTGAAGGATAGCAAGTGAATTAGAGCTAAAACAATATATTTTGGTTAAAAGACATTCCCTCAAAATGCAGAAAAGAAAAGCATCTTTAAGTTAACTGAACATTTATCATTAAGTTCCTACTAAGTGCAAAAGCAGCATGTCAGGGATGCAAAGTCAATAAGATACAGTTCTCAAAAGCACTAAGATTCTAATGTGGCATGGAGTATATTGATTTTATAAGTGAAGAAAGTGAGGTAAGTTTATCCATTAATACTATAGTGTTGGATAGAAAGCATTAATAGAGAAATGTGAGGAAGATCTAAGTGTAGAGTATTCATGGAACTGAATGACTTATAGATAATAAACTGTAAACATGATGTTATGGTATGAAGGGGCCACTTTAAGTCCAGGCCCAGTGCAGGAGATGACAAGAAACCTACCTCCTAGTGAAGAAATGCCTGCCTCTAAATCTTACCTCAATAAGGGAAGTATATATGCTTTATGTTGGAGTTGCTCTTTTTGTAGTGAAAAGATTATTTCTCCCCAAATTAAAGTAAAACCAAAGTACATTATAGGAGAAAGACTGTTTCAAGTCAAAATTGGGAATGTTTTTTTCATCTGTACTCCCCAAATCTCTATATTATAAGTATCATTTACACCAAGAACCAAATATATATCATTATTTAGGTGTAATATGTGATTTAAAAATAGAGATTCATATAATTATATTGTACCATATCATGTATTTAGATCTGATCATCTTATAACTTCATAGGACATGTTCATTACATGCTATTTTAAAACATATTTTGATTAAAAATTAGCATAAAATCATTTTGTCTCCAAATGAGAAGCCCAACTTTGCTTCTCACTCTGACTTAAAACAAGTTTCCAAAATTCACTGCATTTCACTCTCCTTATGTATAAAGCTAAGTGATTGGGACAGATCAGTAGTTCTGAACCCTGACTGTATACTAGAATCATCTGGAGAGCATTAAAAGTAAAGTAATAATGCTCAGGACCCACCCCAGTGTTTCATCTTTAAAGCTCTCCAGGTAATTTTAATGTACAGTAAGTGTTGAAAATCAATATGCTAGATGATCACTAAGGTTACTTCCAGCAAAACTTTTTAATTTTATGATTCATTTTGTTCAGACATACTAATATTTGCTAAGATACCAATGTTCTCAGTATTTGCAGTGTCCTAAAAAGTAGATTTCAAAGATGGTTTCTACTCAAAATCTGGAACATTTTCTCAAGTACTACTGAAATTTCTGTATTTCACTAAGACCCAAGTATACATCATTATTGGGATATAATGTGTGCTTTAAAATAATGTAGATTTACTCAATTCTTAGCATTATTACTGTGTTAGAAGGTAATTTATTTTAGTACACATATAATGTGAAGATAGTATAGTCAGAAATCGCATATAAAATCTTGTAAAATTGCTGTTGTAGCTATTTTGATTTTGAAAAAATGAATTCTAAATATATCGAGTTAATGAACTTCCTAAAGTACATAACTTATTGAGAATAAATAACTTGCATACTTATTATTAAGCAGAATGGACAGCTTTATAAAAGAATGGTTTTGGTAGAATGTCTAGTTGAGTTGATATCTCAAAAGATTAGAATTGTGATTTCTTGAAATAGTTTTGAAATGTGTTACTAACTTTTGCTATCAGTTTTTTACTGAACAGCTTTTATTTGAGTAATCAGATAATTTTCCCTTTAATTTAATTTCTTCCCTTTTTATTTTAAGAACCAGGGAATTTAAGTAAATGCTATATTATTTAAAACTACATAAAATAAAAACTCAAACAAATACTCAGATCCAAAAAGAAACACTTAGACTCCTAGAAAATTGGGAAGAGGCCTCAAATAAATCATAAACTGTAATGTAAAAGATTTTATGCCCTATATTTTCATAGAATATTGTGTTGGTGATATATACTTTTAGATGCTTGGGACAGGAAGACTCCTCCTTTTAGCCAGCCTAAAAATAGGAAGAAGGATAAAATGTACAGATGACAGCTAACAGCTAACATTGGTGAATGTAGGTGTAGCCAACAAACACTGCACTACTTGTATAAAATTTCTGCAAGCATAGCTATGTTTCAAAACTATTGGAAAAATTTATGTAATTTATACAAAAGAAACTATGAGAAGGATCCATGTAATTATATATATGTATATGTGTATATATATATTTATAATTTTGTAACATCATTCTGTTTGTTTCTGATATCAGTATGTTACTCTCATTATATCTTTATTTTTCATACATACTTCACTATATCTGTTTGCCTTCATGATGACAAACTAGACTTAATAACTAAGAAGAATTCACAGATATGCTATTTATTATACCATGCAAAATTATGACATTGGGAGAATAATATGACCACTTCAATAGTCCACATTTAAAACCCTTGCTCTGTGCAGAATAAGGAAGTTGCTTTGATTCACATTAGCTCTACAATATATCAGTTTGCTTCATAAGATCTCCCTGAAATCAATTAGCCATGGTCACCATGCTTTCAAAGAATTTTGTACAATAGGAATAAACTATGAAAAGTTTGAAAATATAGGCAGTGCGTAATATAGGGTTTGCAATAATAGTTACATGTATACTAGTCATTAAAAATTGGAAGTTTTATGTGATCTTCAAATATCAAGAAATTTTATGAAACAATATAAATATTAGCATTAGAACAGTATCACACTTATTACCCAACTCTTAAGAGCAACCTAGTGCAGAGTTTAGTAGCTATCCTCTCACCCTCAAAAGATCTTCTCTCCTACTAACACATTTCAAATTCTGATGTTGTCCTATCAGACATATTATTTTGAATTATATGTCTTCTTTTAAATGGAGAAATATGTTAAGCTGTAATCAGTATCTGAAACCTTATTATACATTAATTTAATCAGATAAAGTCATTAAAGGGATAATAGTTATAAAGAAAGGTAAGGACATAGGTAATGTGGCCTCCGGAAGGTACACATAAAAAGGGCCTCTGTGAGATTAGGAATATTTCATATCCAGGCAGGGCGTGCAGGGAACAGTGAAGGACTAAAGCATAGAGACCACAGTTATTTACTTCCCTATTCTGCCTGGGGCTGGGCCAGGTCAGCAATGCAATCACTGTACTGAGTAAAGCAAATTGACCCAGTTTTCTAAAGATGTCATGTAAAATTTGCATTATCTTCAGAGTCTAGCAACATTATATTGAATATAGACTTTATATCTGACAACCAAAGTCTAGTGATGCTAATATAATCTTGAGTAATGAACTCTCATTACATGAATATAAATATATAACCGTGTCTCATATGAAGTCTTATTTACAGTAAAGTTCTTCCTTGTTAAGATATTGAATCAGTTTATTGGGCATAACCATATAATGTGAAAAGCATTAGTACTGGACTCCATCTTGAAAGCAGAGATACTGCATTAAAGTAAAACTGCCATCCAGAATGAATAATGCAGATGTTGTGTTTTAAAATATGTCAGATTCTCTTAAGTGTATCTTCCTTCTTTAAACTTTGATCAGCTGAGATGTATGTTTTTCATTTGGCCTTAACTGTTTGTTACAAGAAGAAAAGAGACAGACAACTAATGAAATAAATTGATGTGCTGCTAAGATAAGATAGGATTTAAATTCAATACCATTGCAGTTGAAAGTGTAACTGATTTTGTTTTGAAAATTTGGTATGATGGTATGGTATCAAAAAAAGAAAAGAGACAACATTTCAAATTGACTAATACTTTGAGGTATTTGGGGGAAGTTCAGTACATTTTCATCTAACTTTCCCCCAATAAAATGTATTCTTTCTTAAAAGGAGTTGTAATTAAGAGTGTATTGAGTCATAAATTTTAATGATAGCAAATCATGAATATTAAAAGGTATTGCTTATATATACCAAAAATGGATAAGTGTGAATTATATTCTGTAACTCAAATTGGAAGTCCAACTGTCTCAGAGAAACCTCTCATTGAGTCTCTGAAATAGACTGCATGCATATTTAAGCCAATAGTTTTAGGCATTCAAAGATGTAGAAGGCAAATCAAAAGTATCACCTCAAAATTAACTTGAAGCCATGTGTTTTTCAATCCAAGTTTTATAGTCATTTTTAACACAGATAGTAACTTGGCTTAAAATTTAAACACACTCATACATACAGGTTTGCTAGCTGGAGAGTTTCCTTGCCTGGGGGAGGGGAGGTGACAATTGGTGCATTCAACACAACACGTGTAATGATAATAAAGTTGATTGGTTGAGCTCTATAGCTTTTCCCCGTTCCTTCCCTTTTCTTTCTTCCTATAGAGTAGTTAAGCTGGGGGTGGAAGGGTTCCCTTCCATCCCCCCACCCCCTGCTAAGAAGACGTAGGTTGATACCATTTTTATTGTTCTGCTGGGGTGGGAAATAAACCATATGCTTTAGCACTTTGAATGGCTACACCAAAGAGAAAATTGAACCAGGCCCTCTTTCCCCCTCCTACTGAACTTTGGGGTGGATTTAGTTCTTCTAAATGTTTTAGCAGACTTGGGGTTAACTTAATCCTTCTGCCCCAGGGCAAAGAGGCAGTTGAGGGGGGGAAATGTCAAGGGCTTCAGAGGAGCTCTGAGCTGAGAGAAGTGTGTAGTGGGAAGCTTATATCTGAAACCCACCCCTCCCCTGGAAACCCGGTGAAGGCAATGAAAGTCGGAACCAGCTGATGCCGCTGCTGCTGCTTCCCGTTTCCAGGGTGAAATTTTCACAGCAGCTAATTCTAAAGGGAGGAAAAATCCCTAACCAGCAGCGAAGAAGATCCTATCACCCAACCCAAGCTATGTAACCTTTTAGGCAGGCTTTTCAGAGAAATCCGCATTTTAAAAGCCAGCATTCACGGTCCAAACTATGGACTGGGAATCAGAGCTGGTATGAAAATATGAAAAGCCTCTTTACACCCTGAGTGTTTGAAACGATCCGATGAGCATAGGAAGTGGCTGCCAACGCTCTGGTGGCTGCTCTAGCTGCCGCCGCTGCCGCCGCCGTTCCTCGCAGAGGGCTGGACAGAGCTAGTCCCGGTTTCAGCACCTCCGGCACTGGACAGCTCTCTGCACCGCCGCCTGCTTGCTTTTTCCCACTCTCGCTTTGCATAACTGGAGATGCATCTAAATTACGTCCTGTTCAACAACAAGTAGATTTTTTTTTTTTTTCCTGTACGGGAATTACAGTAGACGACTCTCAATTAAACTGCATTTTCTTCTTTACGGATTTGGCTGTCAGGCGTATTTATCCCGATCTCCCCCCACCCCCTTTGCAGGAACGAGTCTTTGGGAACGTGGTCCACCCAGGGATGTAAAACTGTGCTTACCGATGCATCCCATACGAAATGCTTATGTGATCGTCTCTCTACCTTCGCCATTTTGGCTCAGCAACCTAGAGAAATAGTAAGTAACAAAGGGAAAACACGGCTTTAATGCAAAAGCAGGGACATTGTGGCAAGTGTTTCTCCAGGGAACTGCATTTTAAATGGGGAAATGGAAAAGGTTGCAGGGTGGCAAAATTGGGTTCTTCTCCTTAGCTACAGAAGCTTGGTGTAATGAATTCTAGTTTGTGTGCTATAACTAAATTCTACTCAATTTTATGTCTTCTAACTTGAAATTTCTGCAGTACAGTTATATGAATGTACTCCTATGGTATTACTAATATGCTGCAAACTTTCGAATAAAAATAATTGCCAATATAATCTTTATTTTAAAACTGGAAAGCTATTCTGGGGAATTTGTGAGGATACTGTTAGTAGTAGAATGAAGACCCCAGGCACTATAGCCAAACACATTGCATATCTGCATTGGATATTTTCAGTACAGATTTCTGTGGGTGTCCTTGGATACATATCTTTTTTTTAATCAAATGAAGTTTTCATGAAAGCATGGCTGTCTGGAACTGTAAGATCATTCCTTCAAAGTATATGAATTTTGCAAAAATAGTTTCTGAAAGAGGCAGCTGTGTAGAACTGTCTTAAAAATACTATTCTCACCAAATATATTTTGAAAAAAATCACAAAAATTGAAATACTTAAAAATAGTTATTCAGATAAAAGTGACTTTCTGCTTAAATTTGGCCTAAATAAGCATCATTCTTCTTACTTATTTTGATGACAAAAATACTAATATAATTTGATATGCATACCTAAGGTGTAGGAATACACTTAAAGTGTATTTCTTCAAACTTCCTGTATAAAATTTATGAAAAACAACAGATTTCATTAGTTATTGTCACATTAGTGTGTCAGGAAAGAAACCTCTCAGATGAGTGAATGCTAGTAATCTTTATATTTGTTTTAAAAGACATAGGTTCATTTTTTCAAGGTCACATTTTTAGGGACTGATACTGTCATTGAGGAAATTATCTCTACCTATTTTGTTCATAGAAAAAAATTGCAAAATACATCTGAAGGTCTTAAATTTGATATTTTATTTTCTTCTGAATTCTCAGAGGCTAAGGAAGTGAAATATAATGTGAGAATACTTGACTTAGAACAAAGTTGTCAAAAGTCAGAAAGTTTGAAAATTTTTCGATATCTATATACCAGTTTGGGGTAACATAATGAGTTGTAAATGGGAGCATAGAGATAAATTTTACCAAGAATCATATTGTGAAATGACTGAAATGTAGTTAACTGAAGAAAAATGATCTCAGTTACAGAACATTTAACATCTGAATGTTGACCAAGTTGTACTTTCAGGTCTGTATTTTAGAAAGCTATAATGTGCCATAATCAGCATTTAAAACTCTAAAGACTTTATTACTTCACAGTGTGAGAGAAGGGGGAGCTAGAATTAGTCATTTTAGAGGCTAAAATATGTGAACTGAGTGGGTTCATGGCTAATTATCTGGTAACTATAAGAACTATTTGGGCCATTTTTCAATGGTAGTTTAGTTTTGCTGAGTCTTAAAGTTATCTTAACCCAGTTATAAATTTTCTCTTCCTTTTTTTTTTTTTTTTTTTTCCGTGTGTGTGTTTGTTTTAATTTACAGATCATGGAATCCTCTGGTACACCTTCAGTTACCCTGATAGTAGGCAGTGGCCTTTCTTGCCTGGCCTTGATCACCCTAGCAGTTGTCTATGCAGCATTATGGAGGTATGTAATCAACTGATAGATTTGAAGTGAAATGCTCAGTTGTTCACTTAAATCAGAGAGCATGATAACCATAATATATCTCCTGTCTTCTTTATTTACCAAAAGCAGTATTTTTATAACAGTTATAATTGCTATGATTAAGTTGTAATAAAAGACACATGTTTACACACACACTTTCTTTCCAATTCAAATGATGGTAGTCTTCAACAAGTTGCTTACATTTAAGTATGGCATTCCTATACCTCAAGTTCAGTATCTGGCATCTATTTATCCAATTTGCTATTGAGCTGAAAAGTTTAATTGATACAAATTAATTTTTATAGAAATATGATCTCAAGTTTCAAACACATGTTTTCAGTATGTCCAGTAAAGATCTTTAATATTTTCAAGTATTGACATAATACCCACTACTCTAGGAAAGATTTTTTGGTTGAGTGTTGGTAATAAATCAGTTTTGACAAATTGATTATGAGAAGTCAGACAAATGCATAAACACAGAGAAGTGTTTGAAATTTTCTCTTATATGATATTTGAAATTGAATCTATTGGATATTACATGGAAATTTGGTATTTCTCTAATTTTTCTAACATGGGTTTTTTCTATTAGCAAGAATTAGACCTGTGAGATTGATTATATCTACTCACATACTGAGAATGAGTATCTAACCACATGGTTGAACTTACTAATGGATTTTATAATTCCAAATGTTAAACATCTTTCTTTCATCTATGCATATTATTTTAAATGATCTAAAGTGAAATAACTATAATTATAGATAATTACTTATTGTTTTCTGAATATTTTCAATATTAAAATTGTAAAAGTTTATGTTCCTTTCTCAAATAGCTCCAAGTATTTATGTTTTATGTAAATTTTTAATAATCAGTTAGAAAATAAAAATCAATTACAATTTAAAAGGGAAGTCACTATAATTATCATCCTTCAAAAACAATTGTTTTCCATTATAATTTTTACTCTTTTGAGAATAAAAAATAATAGTCAAAGATATTTAATTATCAAAATTATTAAGAATTTTCACATTTCATACAAAAATAAAATATGTACATATTTTGGCCTGTTAGCACAGGCACATAACAGAAGTTCTACATCTTTGTGAGAAAGTTATATAGTAATAAAACTGCAGATGAAGTGGGACAACCTGATAAAGTATGGCCATTTCCAAGAAATAGAAGAAAAGCTATTTTCTAGGTGTGTCATTGGTAGGCAAGGCAATCCTGGGTTTGGAACTCAGTCAGGCATCTTGCCCTGAAATATACAAATGGACAAAGGCTGGGAAGATTTCTATCCTATAATTGTGTGAATGTCATTTTCTTTTTAAAATTAGGTAGCATTTAAGACCCAGAATACTAGGTTGTCATGCTAGCATCATAATTCATGCTTCTTGAAGTAATTTAGAGCTAAATTCCATTTCTCAGTACTTAGGGTTCAGGCACCAATTCCACCTTCTCTTCACCCTTCAACACATATGATTAACACTAGTATAAACAGAGTCAGATAAATTATATGTAATATTTAATCACATAAACACAGTATTCATTAGTCCCTAAAGAAGTTTTCTTCAAGTCATAAAATCCATGAAAATCACTTCCTATAATAGTTTTCTAGGAATTACCTAAACACCTCCTAGGATCTATCAAAATTTAATGTGAAATTGAGAATTATAGAAGGAAAGTTCCAAGAAATAAAACAAATCTGTATTCCTACGACATAAGGGATTATCAACTGACTATCCACCTACAGAAGAAATGAAGTAATAGTCACTGTTTGAAAGTGTCAAGGCTCATGAACTACTAAATGAATCTTGTAGTATGATGAATCCAAACATTTTATAAACACCATATTTACCATATAACATTATTAGAAGGCAATAAGGATGTAAAGATTCCTTTGCCTTATTTTATAATAAAAAATGTTTAGCATTTTTTGTGTTCTAATGATTTTTAAAATGTACAAGCATATTATTTTACAAGCAAATTTTATATGTAATATGTTATTTTGAAATTTGTTAGTATTTCTTGTAGTTTATCAGAAATGTTCCTCAAATTTTTAATATAAGGCTGAATTTGTAGCTCAGAGGTAGGGCACTTGCTTATAGCACATTTGATCCCCAGAACTGAAAAAAAAATTAATAAAAATGTGCTCTATCTATAGATACATTCTATATAATTATATTGTTACATCGAAGAACAATTGAACATGTTCTTTTAATTGGAATATTGACATGAAGCATTTATAAATTTAGTTTAAAACATCAAACATGGTAGAGAAAAGTGTTGAAAAGTAGAGACATTTCAAAGCAATTTTCAAGGCAGCAGCATTGCTCACTATTGATGAAAATGGAAACATCTTAAGACTCTTGGTCAGTTCTGGGTCTACTCTTACTATATTTGCAAAGCAAAAATATCACTGAAACTTCTAAAACTGTTTTTTACTGTCATAGAAACAACTAACATCATATAAAGGCTTAATATTATGAAGTCTTTAAACTTTTTTTTATTATTTACTCCAACCACAAAAAGGAGGACAACTTAATTGCTGATGAGTCTTTAGCATCCCAGTGTGTGGCTTATTACATATGTAGGTTCATGACAAAGGGAAAAGGTTCCCCATCTCTTGAAGCTATTTTGTGTTGAGAATTGACCTAGGTTAGTCCTGTTTGGATTATTTGTTTCATTTTGTTCAATAGTGTTTGTTTTTGTGAAATAGATGAATTTCTTTTATATTATAAAATCTCCCTTTTGTATTTTGGTGTTACTACTCCCATTTTTCTTTTAGCTTCATTTCTAAAACTATGTGATGGGATGTGGGGCTTCTTTCTGCCTAAATTATTTTCAAAGAAGGAAGGGGTTGGGGTGAAGAATGAACTTTGGTACATTTTGTCTTGCAAAGGTACCTCCACATCTTTGGCACCCCCTCCTCACATTGCCTGCTGTGGAATGTGATTCCTTGTTCTAATACAAATTGAACAGGCTGAAACACACAGCAAGTACAAGGTTGTCTTTTAGTTATTGTCACTTGCACAGTGAAGCAAAATAGCTGTTACCCTTTCAGGGTAAACAGCTGGCAGAACATTTGATTTTGAGCAGATTTTGCTATGGTTTACATTCTTGATGTACTTAAAAATCATGTAACATATTATTTATAAATCTCTCTTCCTAAGGGTAAAAACAATGGCAGATACCAAATAATGTTTTGGCCTAATGGTGAATTATCATTTGTGATTTTTATTTTTTGTACTGGGGCTACACCCCCAGCCCTTTTTATTTTTATTATTATTTTTTTATTTTGAGACAGGGTCCCAGCAAGTTGGTTAGGGTCTGGCTAAGTTGCTAAGACTGGCCTGAAATTTGCAATCCTCTTGCCTCAGCCTCCTAAATAGCTGGAATTACAGGCATGTACCACCATGCCCAGGTAACTGAAATCACTTATAGAGATAAAGATTTCTTTTCTTTTTCTTTTGTTTGGAGCAGTTATTCAGAAGGAACATAACTAACAATCTGACTGAATGCTTCAAAATGCTTGAGTAGATGAAAGTTTTCATGAAAGTAACGATATCCTTGTAGCTAACAGTATGGATAACTGAGCATCTGTGTGGGGTTTTCCTTTTGGTTCTAGAGTTCTATTGGTTGAAGTACATGGTATACCAAACATATTATATGTATACATATCCATATATATAAATGTAATAACTCTAATTGATGAATTTTCAAGGAAATTTTTTATTTCTAGTAAAGAATTTATCATGATCACAGATATGCAAGTTAGACTCTTTCAAAAATGCCATATTGTCCACACTAATGTCTAAAGAAGAAAATAAATCTAAAGGACTCTTGAATATGCCATAGATTATAAAACTGGGTCTCTAAGAAAAATACTTATAAAAAACTTTTTCTTGTTTTTACTTGTGTGAAGACTGTGTTTTAGTGCTTCTTTTTTTTAGACAAATTCCACCAATTGCACAATAGAGAATTCTTCATCTGTTGAATATTAAAACTGGACATTCTTCTTCTCTCTGGCTAGGTATATACGCTCTGAGAGGTCCATAATTCTAATTAACTTCTGCCTGTCTATCATCTCATCCAACATCCTTATACTGGTTGGACAGACTCAAACTCATAATAAGGTAAGACTGGTAATTACTCTGATTCTCTTTGTGTGTTTATGTTTTGGTGTATACTTGGTTATGGATAATTTAATTGTTTATTCTGGAGACTATGTGATAGTAAAAATATGTTTGTTAAACATAATATCAAAGCTCTATTAATTTAAAGCCTTGAGTCATCAAAAGCAAAGATTTTGATTTATTATCCCAATTGTAATCAGATCCAGTCATAACCAGATACAGTGCCTGTGTTTGGGTCTAATTTTTTAACATCTGGATTACTAAAAGGCAGCTATAAATGACATAACATTGGAACATTGCTTTAAAAATTTGCCTTTGAAAATATTCATAGTTAATAATCAAAGAGAGTGTTAGGAAGAGGTCAGTCTAGGTCTAGGTTTTATACTTTTTACTAACCAGAAAGTATTTTGATACTTAACCAACATTGCAGTTATTAAACCATGTAGTTACTTTTTTAGCAGAATGCAAAGCATACATCTTATTTATGTAAATTGACCAATTTATATGAGTTGAACGGCCATGTCTTTTCCAGAAAAGACTGTCTTTACTGAACTACTGTGAAATACATTCCAAGAAACCCATAATAGCAATCTCAAATTAACTTATCCTAGCTTCGAAGGGATTCTGTTAAACGCCACTTTGAAAACTTGTCATGATTTTAGATTTGTTCTTTTCTCATCTTTTCTATTTTCAAACACTAAAACCAATAATTGAACTTTCCCCCCCATAGTCTGGCACTTTAAAATAACCAAATGCACTTTTTAGTACATTTTCTGACATATTAGATAGTCATAGTACATATTATCAAGATCGTGAATAATATATAGTCTTTAATTTGCTAACCTACATTTCTAAGGTGCCACACATTGGGGAATGGCCAAGGAGGAGGCCACTAAAGCTTAAGGACAATACCAAACAAACAAACAAACAAAAACATATCAACAAAAAAAACCCAAAAAACAAAAAACACAACCCAGTAAAGAGCCGCCCCTAGAAATAAAAAGTACTCATATATTTGGTGCTCACCTCCCATATCATTTTCTTCCTGTGTCTTATCTTCTGAAAAAAAAAAAGGTGAAAGAATATAAGGTCTATTAAAATATATTTCAAGTCAATGTTATTAACACTTAATACAAATTTAAGAAGAAATAGAAATAGATAGAAAAAAGGATAATGGAGAAAAAAGAACCAAAGGTGAGGGAGATGCCAATTGTAATTGGGAGAGGAGAAAGAAACTACAAAATAACCAGCATATGAAAAATGAGGGTAAACAGGAGTCTCAACTGAGAAGGAGAAAGCAAATGAGAAGGAACAGAGGGAGAGAAAGTACAGGAAAAGGAGAGGCGATGAGACCTAAATTCTAATGAATTATGAATTATTCATGCCACCTTTTCCTTTTTGGTCCTTTATTTGGACTGTGCTTTAGATCCTTACAAATGCTCATTTGCCTTGGTTATTACCATTCTTATTTCTTTGACTGACTGTCCTTGAACTTCCACCCAGAAAAAAAAAAAAAAAGAATTTCCATCTGAAGTAGGAATTATGTACAAGATTCATGAACCAGGAAAAAAAAAATCAAGCTAACATCAGCTTGAGTCCATACTTGAAGTTTACAAAATCCTCCCTTCCTATCACTTTTTTACTTTCAAAACATCCTTGAGTTATGCCTCTAGACAATGGAAAACTGCAAGATCTTCAGTAGGAAATATGGTTTTAAAACTCTTCTGTACTATGTAGCTAAGTTTTACAAGTTCTGAGGCAAGAGGTGAAGTAGAATTTTCTCCAAGGTTTACTACACATTATAATGGTCTAAAACACATATCTTATGGTCTACATCTCTGCTGTCCAATAGAAATACAATGCAAGACACAAATATGTACCATATATAAAGTTAAAAGGGTTATTTTTAGAAACTATATATAAGAAATTAAAAACAAACAGGCAAAATTCATTTTAACATATTCAACTAAATAAAACTATAATATTTCTATTTTAATATATAATTAAAATAAAATTATCAATGTGATAATTTACCTTCTTGTTTAAGTCTTCAGAATCTGGTCCATATTTTATACTCACAATACTTCTCATTTTGACCAGCTGCATTACAGTAGCTTAGTGGCTACATGTAGTCAGTGACTACCATATTGTGTCCATCCAAATGTGGCAATATTCAGAAACCAAAATTGTCTCAAAAAATTACATGCTGCCTGCTCAATTTGGCCTTTGCAAATTTTAAATTCTCCTACTTTTTTCATAAAAACATTTTTTATATCTTCAAATATTGTGAACATCAAAGGTAAAATAAGACTAGTTTTAGTTTACATTTCTGATTGTGAGAAATGGCTAGTATGTGCTCATTTAAAAAAAAAAGTTTGGTTTGGCTTGGTTTCTTTCCAGGTAACTAACTTCAGAACAGATTTCATGTAGCTTTGACTGCTGTTAGTTATTGATATTTGTAGGGAGGAGTGGCTAGTAATGGTGGTATTGTATAGTTTTCTTTTATCCCATATTAATTTTGCATTATCAGTTCTGCATAGATGTTCTTGCAAGCTTAGGACAATTTACATTAGAGTGAACAAGAGACAAAAATAGAAATAAAAAGTTGGAAGTTCATTCTAAGTCACTCTCAATTATTGCAAGTGTTACAGTGGGCACAATTATGTATTTTATTAGGTATATATTTGTAATTGAATTAAATTGGTCCTATTGATTTTATATGTGATATTTTGGTTTATGAAAGGCTTATTTGTTTACCTGTACTTGGGATTAATAATCCCCCACCTGCCAAAAAGAAGACAAGAAAAAGGAATATCATCTATATAAATTTATGATCTATATAAATGATAAAAATTATTTTTAAAATAAAAACAATTAATGGCTACAGTATTTTATTTAGGTTGTATGTTGGAGTCTTTCATTATTGTGGGTGTTTTGTAGTTGATCTGATTCCCATCTGTGACTTCCCTAATAAGTTTTGATTGATTCAATAGTATTCCCTACTTGGAAAATGGAAACATCTGAGAGAGATTTTTGATAACAAAATTATTTGGTACTGCCTCTGAGAGTTGTCATGACCAGTTTGTAGGAGAACTGATATTTGATGCCAGTGTTCAGAATAATTTTGAGGTGTCATACTATAGTCTTTTGTTGAATCACTTGTTGGAATTTAACTGACCTGATTATGGTACTACTAAGTATCTCTGCTTTTTTTAAAATTTGAATTGAGATAGAAACAAGGCAAAATAATCCATGTTTAAAATGTGAACATATTCAGATCTTTAAAATGTAGATTCAATTTCTGGCACCAAAGTAAGGAATCAAATGCAATTTCATATATCTCTTCTTAAAATGCAATTGTAAAATTTAATTTTACAAGTTTAACTCACTTTATTATATTTTCAGCCTTCTCAAAAAGTGATTTTGCCCTTTGATCTCTTTATTCATTTAAAATTTCAACCATAATGTTCATGTATCATTCATTTGTGAAGAATTTTCTCTACACCTTTAAGTATGCACATGTTTTCCAGTCTATGTGCTTTGAGCATTTGTTACTAGTGTTTTGCAGAAAGCAAGGATCATTTCGGAAACATTCACAAAATAGTTTTGTTGGTAACAAAAAGATATTTCTGCTTCTTTCCTAAGACTTTGTGGTGACTTGTCATTATTAATGATTATGATGATTTCATAGCACTCACTTTAACTGGTGGAAGCCAAATTTGGCAAAATTTTCGTGTTTTTTGTTTGTTTGTTTGTTTGTTTTTGTTTTTATTTTTTTAGTGTGTGTGTATTTGGTTAGATAGTGGTGAATGAGCAAGTAGTTCTAAGTGCTGAGAGTGAACTTTTCTCCTACAATCTCAATACCAGGTTATGATGAAAACAAATCTAAGTTAAAGTTTTATCATACATTTATATATTTATTAGATAAATATTCATTAGCAAATGAGGAACAACTTTGTTATATAAACTCAATGAAAGCCTAGGTTTTTGTCCTTTAGATACTTTGACCACTCCCTGTGTATAATTTTTAACTAGAGGTTGGCCTAGC
This sequence comes from Sciurus vulgaris, assembly GCF_902686455.1. NCBI lineage: Eukaryota > Metazoa > Chordata > Mammalia > Rodentia > Sciuridae > Sciurus > Sciurus vulgaris. The sequence goes on along the minus strand of NC_136467.1, from coordinate 92,619,979 downwards.
AACACTCCAGAAATAGGATTCTGTGACCTTTGGTAAGCAATCTTCAATCAGAAATCCTCCTAATCTAATGCCTGAACACAGAATGATCGGGGCTAAACCAGTGTATCCTACCTCTAAAAGGTCCAGGATATAAACCTAAATGAAATCTACCTATAGTTCATTCAAGAATAAGACTGTTTAACAGTATTAGCCAATCCATATACCCTGAATGCCTGTGTTTTCACTGAAGGGAATCCAATAATACAACCATCATAATAGATTAACCAGATTTATCAATAAAGACATATCTTCTACATTTAGTTTGATAATGACTGAAGTGCTGATTGTGGATACATACACCTAGATCACATTGTCCCTGTCTCCTATGAAGTATGAGGTTTCCAAAAATAATGTCAGTTAACAATGGTTTGTGCATTCCTCAACCACTCTTTCAATTAAAGGCTAAAAACTGGCATATATATATATATATATATATATATATATATACACCATATATATATATATATGGTATCATGTTGGCATACATATATATAAATATATATATTATATCATGTTGAAAACAGCAAAGAATTATAATATGAATTACAGATATTCTAACAAGCATTATTCTAAAATAATATTTTGAAAATAGTCAAAAGTGTACAAGGATGAAATAGACACCATATTTCAAGAGTCTAGGAGTCAAACAAAACTTCTCATTGACAGATGAAGAGAATTTTTCAAATTATTTGGGATAAGCAGATGTTTCCTTAACAAAATTGTGAACTTTATTTCAGAGTTCTTTATGCTGGTTGTATTGAATTATATAATGAGCTATGTCTTCTAATTCAGCCTTGCAGAAGATACAGAAATTCTCTGTGTAGTACTTTTTAAAAGTCACATAATCAACAAAGTTGCGTTACTTCATTTTGTACTTACTTACTCTTTATAAAGGTGCTGTTTTCTTAGTAATTTGAAGAGATAATGAGTAAAGGTGACCAAATTAGAAGACTATGACTATTCTAATGGAAGTGGTTTTTGTTCTATCAGAATCATGTCTTTTAAAAATAAAATCTTGAATTTAAATACTTTTAACTAAAATAAGCACTGTATTTCATCTAATTCTCCCTTGAGTTTATTTTGCCATAGATCAGACTTCTTTACACATTTACTGATATACTTGCCCTCTGACTGCCTACCTGTTTTTATATTCTGAGAAGGAATATTGAGTATGTCCAATTCTGTCCCCTGCATATCCTCTAAAGAATGTACCCTGCCCTTGAGATTCAGTGTTCTACATGCTTCCTTGGGAGATATCAGTTTGGGGGTGGTTAAGAGCATCTTAAGACAATCTAAGTATCCTAAATCTGCCACTTCTTCTAGTCATATGATCTGCATCATGATATATATGTCAAGACCTCAGCTTCTTGTCAGAGTTACACAGGACAGTACCCAGGAAGCATGTAACCCAGAGCCTAGTACTTGTGAGCATTCCTTATATAGGAGCTGTGATTATGGCGATGATGATCATGACTCTCAGAAGTACATCTGATTGTGTTCTTTTTTTCCAAGCTTTGGATTTCTTTTTATACAATTTTCTATTCACCATTTTTTTCTTCACCCCACCCCAACACATTTTGTAAATGTTGAATGAATTCTGTGTCCCTAAACTAATTATAGACTTTAGAAATTTGATTTATCCTTGCTATTTCCTTCTCCCTCACACAGTACTCTAATAAATTATTTACCTGTGCCAGTTGAACCCTCAAATATTTCTGAAGTCCAGCTTCTTGTTTCTCTCAGGTATTGATCACCTTGAAATTTACTGCTTCCAGTATCATCGAACCCACTCTCCACCCTGGAAGCCAAGGGATAGAATCGAATTTCAAATGGGACCACTCCATTCCCCTGTATAACATTTACTGTTATGTCATCTCCTACCAAGGTGTTTTTTAAACTATGCTCACATGCAAGCAGTGGGGTAAATTTTAATATAGGATGATTTTTATTCACTGCTTGTCTTTGTAATAATATATGAGAACACAGAAATAAATTTTACTTGAGAAAGAGTTCTATAGTTCATAAAATTTGAAGAAAAGTTGATATTAAATCTGGCAGTATGGATCTCTTCATTGCTATTCTATTTTACTGACTTTTATTATACCTGCAATACCAAACTGCTTTCAGTTCCTCAAGATCAATTGATGACTTCCTGTTCCATTACACACTTCATTCTAGAGCATTTTTCCTCCACCACAACACCATCTGATCTCTCAAATTCCTTCCTCTGCCTTGTGTGCATTCTCTGACTCTCTACTCAGTCCTTTCAACCTCAAGGAAACCCTCCTCTGTCTTCCCTGCTTATGTGTTTCTGTTCTTGGATCCATGATTTCCAGTGCATACCTACTCTCTTATATTACCTGTTTCTAAACTTGCCATCCACTTCTTAGGTCAGGACAAAGTTATATTCATTTTTTAATTAATTGCCAGCATGTAATCTAGATACGATAAGCACATAACTGAAGAAACAAGTAAATGAACTTCTTCAAATTCATACTCTGACCTATGGAATTGGAAGCTTATAGTTTTACAAAGAAACAACTCTCCCACTGTAGACAAAATCTCGGGTAATATGGCCATAACACTATATCCCTGGGTCCCATTTAAGCTCTAAGTGATTGATGCCATGCTGTAACAGTGACCTGGTTTCTGGATTTCAATTGACTCTGTAGCCTAACAAATGTGAATCATTTTACTTGATAAGTTCTATGAAATAATGTTCTTAACCTTAAAAAGAAATGTGCTTAGTTATAATTCTTCTTCTATAAGGCATATCCTGCCGATAATGTCCCAAGTGTGTTTATTAGCTCTCAAATGCGTGATCCTATTGGCTGAAGTTAAAGTCTCTTACTTAGATATATTAAAATCTAATTTCATGAGTGACTGTGATGTTTGCAAAATAATTCAGATGCCACAGTTTGTGTACAATTCATTTGAGTCCATTTTGGGATATCTTACAAACTCTGCTAGTTTCTTCTGAAAGCTTTTATCAAACTAAGGAAAAGAATGTACAGGGTGGTTGGTTAATTTCTCAATTTCTCTAAGCTACTAGCAGTGGAGAATGATTTTATCCTATCGGTATGGAGTTAAAAAAGTGAAAGGCAGTGGGATTTCAGAGCCTCTCCTGTTCCTCTATAACCTTCTTATCTCTTCTTGATTGTACATTTCCAGTTTTGTGTGGTAGGAACCAGAGATCACATTATTAGAGTCAGTTTTATATAAGAGAAAAGATCAATATGAAAAATGCCAAAGGAGATGAAAGTGCAATTATTTGACAGGAGGAGTTACTGAAATTTTAACATTGAAATGAGATGTCAAGAGTCCACCAATAAACTTTAGGAATAAAGGGACCAGTGTGAACATTCAGTGAGTGGGTTTTTTATTTTTTCCTTTTTTTTTTTTTTGGTACCAGGGATCAAACTCAGGGACACTTAACCACACAGACACATTCCCACCATCCCCCCTTTTTTGTATTTTATTTAGAGACAGGGTCTCACTGAGTTGCTTTGGGCCTTGCTAATTTGCTGAGGCTGGCTTAGAATCAGCCTCTCAAGCTGCTGGGATTACAGGCCTGTGCTACCACACTGGTATTCTTAACTCCAACTTCAAAGTCAGGCAAAACTCCCTCAAAGTAAGCACTCATCCAACAGGGGAGAAGCAAACACAAGACTTGATCAGGGAATAGGCAAATGCTTTGAAGAATGACAGGCCTCCTCTCAATGTCTTATACCAGTCAGTGTTCAGGGAGTTGTCCCAAAGTATCCTTCAAGCAATGTGAAGAAACTCCCTGACTTGGTCAATCCCTATTCTCCATCCCTCTCACTCACTCCTGCTTTAAAGTCTGGCCCTCAGGACTTTTCTCAGTTGGGTTAACATAACATTCTTTCCACTTAGGTCTGCCCCTTTAACCTTTGTTTGCATTAGCCCATCCTGCATATTGCTGTGAGAAAGATCGTAAATTAAAAAAAAAAAAGACAAATATCTGATTTTATCATCACTCTACTTAAAACTCCATAGTGGGTCTATGGGGCTTCTGAGATTAACTCCATATTCTGAACATCACCCACATTCAGGGCTGCCTATGGGATATGATATAAGTTGACTTTATGGGAAATGAAAAAGACACTAAGATACTCCTGAGTAGATGGAGGTATAAAAATAACCTCCTCTCTAGGCTGATATACCTCCAGTAGGATTTCTGGCTTGGCAATGAGAGCTGGATTTCAGTCTCCCTATTTAACCCCCTGCTGGGGACCCTGTCTCTGCTTTCCAGGGCATCCTACATTTATAGGAATTGCCTTTCCTCTGTCCTACTGCACATGTTGTCTCATGGAAATTTTCTCTGTGAACTCCATTGACACTCCTTTCTGCTTCTGTAGCACACAGTATATATTTCCACTTTTAGTACTGATCACACTCTTTTATACTGTTCATTTACTGATCAACCTTGTCTACTGTGATTCTCAAGAGTGATGTTTTTCTATTTCTAGACTTTAAAACCGCTATTACCAGTATTTGTTTTATACATGGTAGGAAATAAACGTGGCCCAAATGAATGAAGTTTGTCTCTATCTTTTAAACAAGGGATAAAATAACAGAAGTACAACTACTTGGCATTGGGAGCCTCATTTGGAATAATTGCAATCCAGGTCATTTTGGGTTGTTATTCTTGTTGTTATTTTATGATGAGATAAGGGAATTGAGGAAAACACTGAAGACTTACTGAATACTTTTAAGACCCTACTTTGATGAAAGATGGATGAGTTAAATCAGACTTCATCTTGATGCAAGATATCTGAAAGAACATTTCAGAATTTCAGTGGCATACCAGGAGTCTCACAGAAAGGGTAAAGATTATCTCTCTTTCCCCCTTGGAATCAAACCACTACATAAATTATACACATCCAAATGTATGATTTTTCACCTTTCCCTTCCTAGTAGATAATATGACCTGATCAGAAGTTTAGCTAATGTCAACAAGGAAACCATGTTGAAGTACATGTGATAATGTCTGTGGTAATTCTTAATACAGTATAAAATTCTGAAGTGATAAATAAAACCTCAGAAAGTGAATTTTAATACCAAATATTCTCACATACACAAAAAATGAAAGGTCCTTGAGATAGGAGGCAATGGAGCTGTTAGTGGTCCTTTATATAACTATGAGACTAGGCTTCTCTATAATGAACTTAGGGAGATGAGGGTAGAGTTTAGGTTATCTCTGAAGATCTTATGGCCAAGGCAAACTTTGTCTCAGTAGGAGATTGAAACAAAACCACGTGGAGAGTATGGGAGAGGACTCTTTTCAAGATACTTCAAAATCTATTTGGGAGATTTACAAGTTTGGGGAGTGAAAGGTCATAGAACTTTCTAGGCTTTGAAGGTCATACAGTCTCTGTTGATTCTACCCAGATGCAGTTGGAGCACTAGAGTAACCATAGACAAAAAGGAAATGCGTGACTGGATTTGACGTTCATTTGTCAACTCCGGGCAATTTTGAGTTTTCTAGAAGTATCAATATCTACAAACAGTAGAATTACAATGTAAAGTTGAGGCCAGTCTATTTTTAGGCTGAAGCTTTTATGTAAAAATAACTTTCAATTCTAAAATGTCTACTCAAGATTTAGCCTGTGTAGCCTGAAGAACTGGAACAGGGGACCTTTGGCAGTGTATGAAAAGGATTCTGTAGGGATAAAAAGGGGTACAAATCGTTTTGAATTCCTTCTTTGGAGCAAGAACTAAACACGGAATTTCTTCACTTGAGGTGACTGTTGGTTGCAGTGTATAAAAACATGAAATAAAGCATGAATCAAATCATTCACAAGCAAACAGAGCATTTTATAAACTGAAGAAGCTAAAAGTAGCTAACAAATGCCCAATACATGAAACAACAAAGCTGGCTCCCTTTGTAGAAGAAAACATCTTAGAGGATAGCAATAAATGTTAAACCTTTATTAGAGAAAATCTTTCATTTGACAATTTTTGGCAGAGAAGTAACATCTGAAATAGAAAATAGGGAGGGCAACATCCAGCTAATTCCCCACTAAATTCACCCAGAGGCAGTCTTCTTTTTAGCTAAACCTCCCTCTAATGTAAAAGTTGGATATTATTATGTATATTAAATCCTAAGCCTGCTATAGCAAACCTTAGAACTTAAGACCAAACAGTAATGCCTATAATTAGGGGAAAAAAGTAAGAATAATTGAAGATTAAAGTCTGTTTTTCACTTCTTTTGTGATGACTCGTCAGTTAATTTTAAGTCTTATGCTTTAAAGAAAGAAGTAAGCCTACAATTGAGTTGAGTCTAGGTTTTAATCATGAAATTTTAGATATATGAAATTCAAAATTAGTAAATTATAATATTTATGGTTATTCTGGGCTGCTAGTGAATTGACTCAAAGCTTAAAGTTTCAACCATAATGTAAAGAAGATATGATTAGCTCTAAGAGTAGACATATAAATGGAATTTTATTTTATTAATATTCATAATAAGGGCATGTATGAGTGTTCTGTTAAACTACAATGTACATAGTTTTTATGTATCTCTATAGATGTGCCTGGTAGATAATACATCAACATATATACACAGGACTACAGAGTGCTTTGAATGAATCTGATTTGTATCTCTTTCACATGCCAATTGCCAACTAAACTCTATTTGTATTTTGAAGTGATTTTTCCTAATGGATAAGAATGATGTTTATTGTTTTACAAAATACAAATTAGTTCTGGTTTTCTGTTCTTCTGTTTCATATGGATAAACGTCTGTCTATATCTCTGTTAAAAATGTTCTGTTATATATTTTCCTAACCTCTGGAATAAAGCTGAAAAGTGGATCCAAGAAAGAAAAGGAAGAGCTGTCTCTATTGTGATGAAAAAGATAATCTATGCAAGTTGCCTGTTGCTACTTAACAAATTACCTTAAAGCTTTGTGGCTTTACAAAAACAATGAATATTTACATTCCTCACAGTTCTCATGAGTCAGGCAGGAATTTAGGAGTCATCTGGTTGGTCTTTCATGAGGACATCATGATGCATCAAACTGACGGTAATATGAAGGCTATGAAGGCTTAATTAGGACTGGAAGGTGTACTTTGTGCTACTCTCCTGTGCAACTGATACTACTACAGAGAGACTCATGATTCCAAACATAACGAAATCTTCACTACTCTAAGGGAAGGGTTGGAAGCTGTTTACTCACTGGCCATGTGCCATTTGTCAAGTTTCTTAAACATTCTCCACAAACACTCTGGTGATCTTTTAAAATTGTAAATCAGATCATGGCACTTGCCTGCCTGAAACCCTCCTTGTTAAGCTGGCTGTGTACTACAAGTACTATAGCGAAAGCCAGAAACCATCAGCCAGGTGATCCTGTTCCTGGTTTGTGGGTGCTATTCTGGTGCAGTTATCAACAAAACCACTTTCAAAGGTGTCCCATCCACTATGTGCTCTGCCTAGCATACAGCCTATGCCTCCATCTTCCAGCTTTCTCACATCCTTGTCCCTCTGCCACAGCTAGTCTTCCATTCTTAGGCTAGCCTACTTAATTTACCTATGTCCTGTAGATAAAATAAATTTAAAATATACAAAGGTTATTATTAGAGTTAAGATACTGTATATTAACTCTCTAGAACTTACTCATCTTACAACTGAAAGTTTGTACCCTTTTATTTGAGGCAAATTTTCATGTAGAGAAATATATTGATGAGTCTTGACCACTACTGACCTATATAACCAAGACCTCAATCAAGATGAAGAATATTATCTTCACCCTAGAAAGTTCTTGTTGATTTCCTTCCAGTCAATCCCCTCCTCCACAGGCAGTCATTGCTATGGTTTCTATAATCATTCATTAGTTTTGCCCTTTCCAGAATTTTATATAAATGGAATCATGCAATGTGGGCTCCCTTGTTCTGACTTTTTAAGCTATACCTATTATTTTTGAGTGGTATCAATATCACTGGGTATTTTGTAGTTAATTTTTTATATTGCTGAATATTATTCCTTTATATGACTCTATCACAATTTGTTCATCCATTCTCTAATTGATTGACAGACTATTTTCAGGCAATTTGTTTTTATGCATAAGGCTGTTTGGAATTCTTATAAAAGTCTAAGTAAGTACCTGCATTTTCTTTTCTCTTGGGAAAAAGTAGAGTTCCTGGGTTTAAAGGTAGTTTAGAGTATTTTTTAAACTTGAAACAAAGAAACAAACTGCTGAACAGTTTTTCTGTGGTGCTCATACCATTTTGTTCCCTTACCAACAATGTATAATAGTCCCAGTGTTTCATGTCCTTGCCAACATTTTATTCACAGTTCCTTAATAACTAGTAATAACTGGTAAGGTTTAGCACCTTTTTAAACACTTATTGGCCATTTTACATAATCTATTGTGAAGTGTCTTTTCAAGTCTTTACTCCCTTTTATACAAGTTTTGTGTGTGTGTGTGTGTGTGTGTGTGTGTGTGAAAAAGAGAAAGAGAAAGGAAAGGAAGGAGTATTTCTCTGTGGTTTATTATTGTATTTTATTAATGTCATCTTTTGCTGAGAAGTTTTAAATTTTATGAAGACTAGTATATTATATTTTTCTTTTATACTTTGTATGTTGTGATTTCTCTCTAGATCTTTTATGATCTTTTCTGCTCCTCCAGGTCATAAAAATATTCATGTATATTGTCTTCTACAAACCTTCCCTTATAATCTTCCTTCATATAGATCTATAATTCATATAAAATCAATTTTTAATGTGATATGGAATAGGGGTTAGGGTTCATTTTATTCCACATGGGTATTCAATAATTTTGGTACTATATGTTGAAAAGATTTTCCCTTCTCACTGTATTGCTTTGGTCCCTTTAAAAAAATCAAATGACCTATAAGTCGGTCTCTTTTTGGTATTTCTATTTTCTTTTATTTATCTATATGTCTACCCTTATGCTAATCCCATGGTCTTTAGACTTACTATAGCTTTGTAGTTAAGTCTGAAAGTCAGAATTTTAGTCCTTAAACTTCATTAATCTTGTTCAAGATTATTTTGTTTAATCTAGGTTTTATGTGCAGATTTACCTAATCTAGGTCCTTTGTGTAAACAAAGTTTAGAACAAATTTGTCAATTTCTAGATTGTTTTTCTTCCCAGAATTGGGGATTAAACCCAGGGCTTGGTCCACATGCTAGGCAAACACTCTAATACTGAGTTACATCAACAGCCCAAACTTGTCAATTTCTATAAAAAAGCCTGTTGCCACCTCTTGGCATTATGTTGCATCTTCAGGTAACTTTAGAGAACTGGTATCTGTTTTCAATAGCTATTACTATTCATCTAGTGTCAATAGGTTGAACTTCATGAAATAAAATTGTTAACATGCTGTGATCAATTAGTGTGCTCACTATTAAACTGAAAAATCATTGAAGGGACACAAGGAATCCTTCTCTAAGGAAAGTTTTCTGCTCCAAGAGATTGTTTCCTTGATCTTGTCCTTCAATCCTTTGAGTTTTTTGGACATTACACATGATTATTTCTTAAATATGATCTCTTCTAAAAGCAGAACATTTTCTTCCCCAAACATAAAAATATATAAAAAAATATGGCACAATTAGATTGATTTTTTGTTTTTATAAAAATTTCTCAAGCTTGATCATTACCAATTGAGGAAAAGCACATTTCTAAGATCAAGTGCTCATGAGCCACTTTTCTCTTTAGGCATTTGGGAAGATATACCCCTGATGACTAGACACAGAAGGAGTATTTGTAGAGTTAAGAATTAGCAGCTATGTTCCCCTCTAGGCAGTCAGAGGTTAGTGACACAATTCTTGCATGGGAGCAAGACAGTGCTCAAACTCAGAAAAATTTAAAAAGAATAAGGACTAGAACTTATGCTGAACAATCACTCTTTAACTCAGTTCCAATGAATGGGAACAAGTTTTAAAGTCCAGCAGTGAAGATTCAGTCTAGAATCATAATGCATAGATTTCACTGGCTAGATTAAAAACAATATGGGCAGTATTCTGTATCTGGCCACTTTTAAACTGCTCAACGTCCAAATATGTCTGAAATGAGATGCTCATTTTCCTATTAATGCAAAGGTAATGAATGTTGTTATTCAAAGAGTAAAATAAGACATTTATCTATGTGTTATTAATAAAACCTAGTCCTTTTAATGAGCAGCTTAATAGCATAAGTGTGCCATTTATTTATTAATTTATTTTTTCAAATACTAGGAAGGATCCTGTTGTGTTATAAATTATGGTTTTACTCTTAGAGAGCTTCTCACTTTTCCCTGTGAGGCTGTTTCTGTGATTTGGAGTATGTAGCATTACTATTTCTAGATTATCTTTTTTTTCTTTTACTTCCTATACTGTCAAGAGAAAGTGATATATTTCCCTTTGATCATTAAATCCCAATATTATAAATCTTGTAATTGGGTCCCAGATTTATGTTATTGAATGGTTTCCTTGTTCAATTAAAAATGATTTGTTTTCTGAAATGTCTTTATTCCTATACTGAGGGTATCATTCTTGTATGGTTTTATTAGCTATTGGTTATAAATTTTTAAAATGCCACCCAAAGTAAACAAAATACTGTTTACTTATTTCTACAGCTAGAAAGTAGTAATAAACTCAATGACAAAAATACATTATATGGATGGGGAGAAAGTTAATTATTTTCCATTTTGCCTGCTGAACATGTTCAATATTTACATTGCTGGTCTGCATTAATGTCTCAAAGGGGGAGAGTATGAATTTTGTGATGGAAGTGTATTTTCAGTGCACAACCTCTCCTAGATACCCACTTATAATGTCTTTCAGTGATAATAGAGCTTAGCTATGCCCATCAAGGGAAAACTCAATTCTTCAGGGTATCATGCAGGGTAGCTCATTGCAGGATCTTTAATGCTTGCTGGCAGACCTATCTATTTGTAGAATGTGGTTGCTATTCTGTACTGGAGATTGCTGGAGTGAGTGTATTTATGCAGTTTCCCCAGTCTTATGTCCAGCTATGAAGAGGATCCTTGTTAAGCCTCAGAGTCCATTTGTTGGGAAAGAGGGAATTTGAATAAATTCTCTGCAGCTAGCAATAGAAAGAAGATGCTTAAGCTCCGTTTTCAGAAATGGAATTGTATTCACAAAGAAGGATTTATAAAAGACAACTATTTCTATTAGTAGGGAGAATTCTAAGAAAAGCAAAGGAATTCTTGGGGATTAAAGGAAAACTAGCATGTTACAGAATTGAAAATAATGTTGATAAACAGGGGCTAATTTTTATACTTTCAAAATCCCACCCTGTCATGGTTATTACTTTTGCTTGAAACTTGAAGGGGACGTGACTAATGTATAATGTTGACTTCCTTTTTCATAGAATACTAACAAAGAATTGGCAACAAAAATTTCTGCATATTGAATCTACATGTATACAGAATTAAACAGTTGGAAATTGTGCTAATCATTAAATCATTAAATAAAGTTAATGCATTTAGCAAAGTAAAAAATTACAAAGACATTAAAGAAATGAATTACCTTCATGTATCAAAAATTTTAGGGTTCAGAATCATTTTTTTATAGACTAAATAAATGGTGTTTAACCCAGGGTCCCAAGGTAGAAATTATACAGTTGTTATAGTGAAACAAAATTTTTAACAAGGAAAATTGTTAAAGGAAAACATGTTTAGGAACTAAAGTGCATAAATTGTAAAACTATGCTTAGACAACAGTGGTTCTCAGTTCAGGTCAAAGGGACTGGCTATTTGGAACCACCTGGAGTTTTCAGTTCATCTTCCTTGCAATCTCTCCAGAATCTGCTATGTCTTCAGGAATTGTGTGCATAGATTGAAAATGCTTCATGGGAGATTTTTATAGGCATCCCAGTTAAGAACAACTGCTCCTAAAACTTGCAACAAAAATGGAAAGTTGGGTAAAAAATAGCAGACGAAAGCTTGCCTGTCAACAATTCTCCTGGGTTGGTCTATCTCATGTAATCTACTTACATCAGTTTTACTATATGTCAAATAAGGATAAGAATATACCACAGAAATTTTATGAGGATTAATATTAAACTCTTTGACCTTCCTGGAGAAAAGTGCAAGATATTAAGAGAAAGGAATCCAGTAAAGCCAAAAATATCACATTATTTCAAATTTGCTTAATAAGAAAAGGAATTAGTAGAATGTAAATCAACACAGGTTCTCAGTTTCAAGCAGATAAGATTCAACAAAGCTGAGTCTACTAGGGGAATACTTTCAAGAGTTGCTTATGCTCTTCAATAATTAACTTGTTGCAGCCAATTTTGTCAGCTCACCAACTATATTTCTTTAATGTTTTCTCCTGTGCCTAAGTTCAAAAACATATAGTTGGTTTTGACCTTAAAATTTTTAAAATAATATAGTTTTCTCCTTTTTTCTCTACTTTCAATGACAAAATAAGATCCAGCAAACACTATATATGTATAATACTAATGGACTCAGATGTAAAGGTATCAGCTATCCCACTGAGTAACAATAATGCAATACATTAAGCTGGGTAGGTTTTCTTTGTAGGTTATAACAAGCCATGTTTTCCTGACTACAAAATTACAATTAGCAATAGGAGAAATGTTAATCTGAAATTTAAACATAGTCATGTTTAACTTAAATTGACACAATCAAAAACCGTATTTTACATAGAGATGATGTGTCTTTTTATTATACAAAATTGTGTGTGTGTGCACAAGCACATGTGTAATATGAAAATCTGTTACAGATTTTTCTTTTATCTCAGTAATTCTCTGTTTATGGTGGGAGAGAGGATGAGAGGGACATATTAAAAGTCAGAGTAAATTTTTTAAAATATATTTTGTCCTTTTAATGCATAGTAGACCAGACAGGATGAATATAGAACTTGGGTAAAATAAGTTGTGTCTATGTTTTTATATGGTAAAGCTAAATATTTTCATACATCTCACCAGGATTTTGGGACCCACAATCCTGAAATTTACAATTCAAACACACATAAATATTTAGTTCTCGGTTATAAGGGAAATTACCTTTCTTTGAGCAGTGCAAGATAAATAGAGAGGCATTCCTCACCAGGAGCAAAAAAAATGTATTTACTTTCTTTTAGTAGCAAAGCTTCTTTCTAGACATGATCTAGTCAAAAGGTTTCTTGTCTCAAATCCTTACCTCTCACTAATTATAAGATGACTTGGGGAAGTCTTCCAGCCTGTCTCAACACTGATTTTCTGAACAGTAAAATGGAAATGTGTGTGTATATACTTGCTGGAGAATTGGTGGCTGAGGTGGAGAAGGACGAGGGTTTTGTTCTGCTAGGAAGGTTTAAATGGAAACCATCTTTAACTTTCTTACAGCTCTAAGATTCTGAGATTCTTACCTGAGGGAAGGTAGATTTTTCTCTTTCTTTCCCAGTATTTTTATTACAATTTCCATAAACATTCTATACCATATTATGGTTTCTTTTCATATAGTCGCACTTCATTGTATGCTAATGTTAGAAAGCAGACATTCCCAAATGCTACTCTATTTATTTATTTATTTTTTGCAAAAACTAAGTAATGGTATATTGATATACTAAACATGGGACTTACTTTGTTTCTTATACATCTGCACTAGTCTGATATGTATTTAGGAACATTATCTCCCTGTGAATGGACCAAATCTGCCCTCAGTCTCTTTCACAAAGATCCTTCCTAATGGTAATTGTAAGTAAATACAGTGAAAAACAAAACCACATCTAAAGCTATAGCAACTCATTTGTTTTTGGTTAGTTTTGCCATGTCTCCACATTCTTTTACAATAAGGTTTTATATTTGAATAATTATACGTAGTTGCACTATTGAATAGAAAAATTGTCACACACACACACACACACACACACACACAAAAACACTTTAGAAGGAAAATGGTAGCAGCAAGGCTAATCTATAGCTGTGGCCTTTCTTAATGAGTGTTGCTGGGAAAGTTTTCAGAACGCTGCAGGGAAAAGCATGTTTTCTTAAGAGAAAGGTCTCCAGCTGTTAGAACTGATAGAATTTCAGAAATGCCATAAGTTCAGCCTGTAATAGATTTGTAGGTTTTTTTTAAGCAGAATGAAAAAACTTCTTTAGTATATTCTTTTGGAATCAAAGTTCATCTTGACTCAAGAACTATCTGTTGTAGAGAACTGAAAATAGATTTGATCCCCAAGTACACATTCAGAAGTTGTAGAAAAAATAGGACTTATTGTATTAGTATGCTAATTTATATATATTTAATTTCATCTATTTGAAAATTATAAATCCACAGTAAAATTATTCAAGTGTTTCATTTGAGAAGCCCTTTTTGATACCCTTTTAAGAGTTTTGTGAAATAGGAAAGCCCTAGATGAATAGGCACATGCAAGTATATGAATCTATGTCTTGGGGTAGAATTATTTCTAAGTCATCCTGGAAAATAAATTCTAATATTTGTACATTCATGGTAAATCTTTAGTGTCTTATATAAGCATTTATTTCAAATATCCATATTGAAAATGAAAGCCAGAGTATTTTTTGCTCTTTTGAGACAAGGAAAATACTATAGCATAAGTTCTAAATATGATCAGAATTAGAAACACTAAATGTTATTTGAAAATTGCATGCATAATTGGTATTTATTTTTAAACACTAGAATAAATATAAAATATAGTTTGTTTGTGCTATCAAATATAGTTGGTTCAATATGATCCTGTCTTAAAGAAATAAGCAGAATCGTACTTCCTGCTTATTCTTGACTCTTCATTTTATTCTAGGCATATTTCATTTTGGTACCTTGGATTGGAAGTCCTTCAGTAAAAAAGATAGGCAGACTTTAAAGAATGTGATAGGCAATAATTTTGAGGAGGAGTTTTTATTTTTTCTTCATCCTTGTTCTGTTTGGTTCTATTAATATCAGTTCTGTACTTACACAAATGGTTTTCTCTGTGGATTATTAGGATCACGGTCATGAATATGTTATTTTAAGATGCTCTGTGTTTCAAAAAAGGAATCTATTATTTGCTAACAATTTCTCAGTTTTTCTTATGACCCATATGAAAATTCTAATAATTGAGTATTAAATAGTATGTTTGAGACTTTATACATAGGATTTTCTAAATGTAGATGTTAAATTCCCCCAAAAGGGAGCAATTTTGGACTTGGGTAACTGGAAAAGTTTTGGCAAGTAATTGATTTGGACACTCTGTTGAGAAATAAAAATTAAAATTGAGTTAATTGTAGTTATAATTTGTCTTTATATAAAAAATAGCTCACAAGAGATATAGTAAAGGAAACCACAAACATTACTTTGCTATGACTTTTTTTTTTTTTTTTTTAATACTGGGGATTTATCCCAGGGTTGCTTTACCTCTGAACTATATCCCCAGCTCTTTTTATTTTATTTTTTATCTTGAGACAGGGTCTCACTAAGTTTCTTAAGGTTTCACTAAGATACCAAGGCTGGTCTTGTACTTGCAGTCCTTCTACCTCAGCTTCCAAGTCACTGGGATGATAGCACTGACTTCACTATGACTTTCTTTAGTTCAGTGTCTATAAGGCAAAGAAATGGAGTTCAGTCTTCATATACTAATTTATGTAGAATTGTTACTGACATCAGTGAATATCTTTCATGTTAGCATTGATGCCCATAGGAAATACAATTCCTCATTCTCATCTATCTCCTGGATTTCAGATATTTAAATGACTAAGGCATAGAATAATTTCAAGTTTTTCTCCCAAAAGTCATGTTGATAAGAGAGGTTTTTGTTTGATGGTACCTAAATGACTTCTGCATTTCAACATAGGGAAATTGATGACTTCATAGTGGAGTCACTATTCTCTGAATCAGTAGTAAAATTCCCTAATTGCACAGGGTTGGACAGTACCCTCTGAAAGCCCCCCCAATCCAGAAAAAAATACATATTTGCCTCACGTGCAAGAGTTGTATATGTTAACTTTATGCTTAGAAATCCAGGCTAAATTTAGAAAATGACTGGTCTTGAATTTCTAAGTCTGTTTTAAATATAGGTGGGTTATTTGTCTAATTTTGATCAATTTAGGAAGACTTCATGGAGAAGTGAAATTTCAGGCAAATGAAATGTTAAAGAAGATTTATGGAGTGTACCATAGGAATTCATATATTGTTGAAAGGAGTCTTAATGACTAACTTTATTCACAATCCTCATTTTGCAAATCAGGAAATGGAGATATAGAAGGGTGATCAAAGCAAATAATTAGCAGCAGAACTAGAACAGGAAATCAGCTTTCTCCATTTATTTGATGTTCAGGTGAATCTCATTGAGATACCTTCCATATTGATTTAAAATCTTCCTTTTACTGAATTTATTTTTCTATCTTCTAACGGACAGTTTAACTCCACAGTCAAATTGTAAAAGGATGCAAGGACAAGATAGATGGGGCATATATTGCTATTTTTATACATTTTATACATTGCTTATTCCCATTTTGTACCAAGTAAAAGAGAAACAGTAAGAGAAAACTGTACCAAATTAAAATTACTTGGGAAAACCAATTGAACAAAGTGAGGAGGAATCACTCTAGGGAAATTTATTCACTTGGAGCAGAAAGTTTAGTACAAGTAGGGTATGTGTGGTCCACAGACTGAGGAGATTTATACCTAGTAACTGCCATGGCCATTTAAGCCCAGCAGACTTTACTTTTCGTGGGCTTAAAACTTTCTGTGATTGGTCTGAACTTGAATTGTCAGTCTTAAAAAATAATCTATTTTTCCTCACCCCTCTTCTGATTTTATTCCTGAATCTTCTTAACTATATTTTTCAATTTTTAAAAACTTCCTCTTTGCACTAAGATCATCTTTCTCACTAGAATGGGCATCTCTTTCCTTCCCTTTTGCCTTGAGATTTGTGCAACAACTTGAGTTTTTTCTATTAAAGCTGGTTTGGTGCTGCACATACAGTCTCATCAGCCTGCTTGAACTCATACTTTCATTCTCACTCTAGGTCTTCTCACAAATGCACCTATTAATAGCACTCATTCCAACCCACTGCACATGCCCACCAAGCCATCCTACAGAACACAGCACAAAGCAGCAGTAATGAATTGCTAGAAAAATTCTTTTCAACATTTAAAAAATACTTTTACATGGTTTCCAGAAAAAAAATTGTTTCTATACTAGTTATCCTATGATATTCTTAGGGCTTTGACTTTTTTTATTTTTTATTTTATTTTATTTTTATTTACTGAGGAATTAAATTTTTGAACTGTGTTAATCTTTGCTCAAGAAACGTCGTCCCATTGATTTTTCTCCTAATAAGATCATTATCCAAAGCATAATAAGTCTTACATTCCCTCTCTCTCTCTCTCTCTCTCTCTCTCTCTCTCTCTCTCTTTCCCACAGACCCCTTCTTTCCTTTTTTCTATTTCTTACTGAAGTTCACATAATAGCCTTTCACCCAGGAACAAATAAACTGGAACATTGCTGCCTTCTACAGTGATTCTCAACCCTGGCTGCTCATCAGAATCACCCATAGAGCTTTTTAAAATAGGGAGTCCTGGGACTAAACCATGAAATTGACTGAATTAGAATCTCCAAGAGTGAACTAAAGGAACTAGAGCTGTAAAAGTCATCATAAGTGACACTGATAGGCAGCCAAAATTGAATCAGAGCATGATAGACCTTATAAAGTAATGAATGAGTGAATCTACTGTCCAGATAGTAGAATGTACACATCTTTACACAATACCTGCTCCTCCCTTCTCCACCTTTCCCCAAAACCTGTTTCCCCAACTCCCCAAGTTCCTATCTGCAAGAAAACTCTTCTTAGCCTAAAGTTGACATCACATTTGATTTCTTAGTAGCCTTGTAAGCTCTGTTCTTATCCTATATGTTCCAGATGGAGAAACTGCCCAATGTTGTATGTTTTTCTCAAAAAGATGAAATCTCTCAATTTGATTAAAATTTAACTCAATTCTGAAAGCATCTCTACATTTAATCTGATTTAAATGGAAAGGTACCAAATCTTATGTTTCAAAAAAAAAAAACCAATGTTGGTCCAACTTTAAAAGTAAAACTATTTCTCTATACTAATAACATTAAAACCCTGATGTTATTGGTTAATTTTAAACATCAAACTTGCTCCTGGTCAGTTTTTTTCTATATTTCTATTTCCCCA
The DNA here is from genome assembly GCF_902686455.1 of Sciurus vulgaris. Lineage (NCBI taxonomy): Eukaryota > Metazoa > Chordata > Mammalia > Rodentia > Sciuridae > Sciurus > Sciurus vulgaris. Next base: position 92,601,808 of record NC_136467.1, on the reverse strand, counting down.
AATTCTGTTTTCACATGTGTCCTGAAGCACATTTTGAATTAGCTCAGCCCAAATCTATGATGGACTATAAAATAAGAGAAGCACCCTTCCTTTTGGTGATGACCTGCTTATTTACAGACTGCAAATGACTCCTTGAAGGCAAATGCAGTTTGTTTTCTTCAGCTTCTGCTTCATTCCATACCCATTATAGATGTGTTTAATGGATGAAAAAAAAATTACTCAAATAGTTCAGATTACTTGCATTCTTTCAGAAAATATAGTAAGATAAATTTTATCTACAAAAGACATTCAATTCAAAATTACTTAAAGATTATGAAATATAGAGATTTAAAGGTGTTTTTTTAACTTAACAGTTTTGTGAAATTTTGTTTGTGGAAAGCGCAATTTTGATGTCAACAAATTTTACTGGTTTTTTTGTTTTGTTTTGTTTTGTTTTTCTGCCTGATATTTTCAAAAAAGATTGAAAAAGTAAAGGAAAATATGATTTGGAGCTACTGCCATAAAATAGTGAATAATTTAAAGGTAATGGTTAGATAATAGTGTGTATATTTTCAAAGGAAATATTTTTATACATTTATTATTCAGGGTGTTATTAACCATCTTTTGTTGAAAGTAATGAGTTAAAGACAAAAATCTGAGTGTGTTTGTATGTTTTTTTTTTTTTTTTTTTTTTTTTTTTTTTCAGAGAAACTTTGGTTAGTCTTTCAGTGTTTATGTGTATTTTTCAATATTCAGGAGGAACAGCCCAAGGTGTCTGAAAGCTTTATAGTTAGATCTAGATAGAAAATTCCCCCTGGAGGCCCAGTGCACATTACTGTCTGTGGAGATCTTGGCACAAAAGGCTAATCACATCTATGAAGATTTATTATGACAGATAGAACATAAGAGTTCCATCTTCTTAAGGAACTAATCTGTTCACCAGTTTCAATGTTACCCAGTAATGTTTTAATATTTAGTATACCACATAATCATTTCCTATTAGACCATTTTTAAAGCCACATTATAGCACACATGTGTGTGCACACACATAGATCTATAAATATAGGCAATGTCATTTGGTATAGCAAATAAAATATTTTATGTAGAAGTCACTGGAAGATCAGAAAATATTACTGCTTTGAGGTTAACTTTGTTATTTAATGCTGAATAGAATATTGGATTAAGTTGCACTTAATTTTCAATGAGATTTAAAATAAACAATTTTAACCAGGTTTGGGACTCACACCATCTTAGCCTAAATGTCTGATATCTTTTTGTCTAGCCAGTGGGCAATAAATTCATTGCTTTGGTTGCTACCAGTCACTTTGACAACTGGAAAACCTGAAGAGATACTACAAAAATCATGGCATGAAATATAATAGTGTTATTTTTTTTTAATAATGGAGGATTCATCAATAAATCCTAGTTGACTAGTTGTGTGCTGCTGTTATTTGTCAAAATATTCATTAATATAAAATGTATTTATCTACAAAAGACATTCATTTCAAAATTACTTAAAGATTATGAAATATGGAGATTTAAAGGTGTTTTTTTAACTGACATTGGACAGCATTTAGAACATTTTTAGAGCTACATATTATATGTGGTTGTATTAATTGTTTACTTACTATTTTAATAAAATTAAAAATTTAATTTTAAATTACTATAAATTAATATAAATTTATAAATTATTATAAATTAAAATAGTAGTCTTATTAAAATAATAGTCTGACAGTAAGGATTTGAACAGTATAATGATAGTGTTTGGAGATTTGGCATGTAAATTTTTTCCAATATGTTTGTATAATGTGCAATTATAATTTTAAAACCCAAGTTTACGATAGAATTATTTGAAAACTGAGGAATGACTACAGCTTATTTTGTTGAACATTATTATTGCCCTAAGTTCTGTCAAAGAATCTTCTTCTTTTCAGATAGGTAGGAAGTCAGGTCCAATCTACTACTTTAAATGGTTATGACATTATATCCAGTTATATTTATTGCAAAGAATCTTCTTCTTTTCAGATAGGTAGGAAGTCAGGTCCAATCTACTACTTTAAATGGTTATGACATTATATCCAGTTAAATTTATTGCTATTCCTATTAGACTTCTCTCTAAGCAATCACTGTTTTGACAAGATGACCCTGCTAACATTTTAGGGCAGCCATGGGGATGATTTGTTTTCAGGCTCCTAAGGCATTTTGGTATTCACACATGTATTGACACATCCAGGCCTGGGGGCCTAAGCCCTTTATTCTTCAGGCTGTAAAACCTCTTGTTCTCAGCATGGAAGACATTCTTTGGATAGAAACCTCATATTGATTTTCTGTGCAATAAATAAAGTGATTTAACTTTGTTCTTCTGTCATGCATGATTACTCTCTGTTCATTAAGAAAAGTTTCCTTTCACCTTGACTTTAGCAGTAGTTTCTTTGTATTACCTTCTCCAAAAATGAACTGGCAGGGACTAGGGTAAGAGTTGGTTATAGTTGAGACCAGTTGATAGAGAGTAAACATTCTGGGGTTGTCACTGGAGCTCTCTGGCCCTTGATATTTTCCTCCATAAAATGAGGTTAGCTGATGATCATGGAGGTCATTTTTGTTTGAGATATTTCACATGTGCAGGTTGGATTGCTAGTCCTGTTACTTCTACTGTTTGAATTCATCACTATTGTTCTCATACAGGACATTTATTGAGCATTTACTTTCTTCAAGATGCTACACTAAACATTTTGCATAAATTATCACATTTATTCCTCAAAATAACTATTAAAAATAGGTTCTTTCATTTCATCTTAGTTCAGAAATGAGAAAGCCAAAACTTACAAATGTTAAATATCTAGCCCTAGGTCACACAGCTACTACAAGACAGAACCAAGTATTGAATTTAGGTTTGTAAATCTAGAAACAATATTCTTAGCTACAACAGTAAATAGAAGGGTTTATTCAGAATGAAATCTGAATACATATTTTATTGAAAGCATGTTTTTCTTGAGACTTCATTTGAAGAGAATAAAATAATAAAAATCTCAATCATTTAAAGATGTTTTTGATGTAAAAAATTCATCTTAAAGTGAAAAGTTTCTCATGTGGCTTGAACTAAGCTGATATGCGCATTTCAATAAAGTAGTTTACACTTATAATTGTGCATTCAAGATTAGTTATATTTCAAGTGGTTCTCCTTAATCAGAATTTGAATTGCATAAATGTATAATCTATCAAATAAGTTTTGCATTTCTTTAGAGTTAATCTTTGATATTTCTAAGAGTCAATGTTAATACTAGATAATTTACATTTGGAATCAAGAAATATCATTATTGCTGTGTGTACAGAAATAATCACTTGGTAGTATCATATGATTTTAAAATTAAAGACTAAGAAATAGACCCAAAAGTAAAATGTGTATTACTATAGGGTTTCATTTAGTTTGTATATCATATTTTTTTAGGTTTATTAAACAGAATTTTCTATATAATAATCCCTTTTGGAATTAAAAAAATTAAATGTAGAAGCTACTTTATATTTTACAGTACTTCAGGATCTGACTTTCACCAAATATTAGAAACATTTGTAGTAATAACCCATTTGGAAACACTGTAAAATTAAAGATTTCAAAGTGATTTGGGTAATTAAAGGACAGTTTTTTGTAACACAGAGATATAAAGCACCTTGACTTTTTGGAATGGTGTGCATGGATGTGGCGGTTTTTGGAGTTTTTGATGGACTTATTACACTTAATGAGCATGGTTGCTCCAGTATGGCTGACATTTTGATATTAGACTTCCAGCAGTGAATGCTTGTCAAAGATGGGTTTTAGATCACCAGGCTTTCCATGATTAGAGCTTTCGGTACAGAATGTCAAGTACATTCATCAGTTAAATGAATTAATTGTAAATGAGCCTACTGTCGATAACACAGCAACAAGAGGAAAAGTCTGTCATAGAGAAGAACCTTAGGATTTGGAGCACTTTTTGTGCTCCTTTTAAACATTGTCTCTTATTTGGCCAGTGTCTCTTGTGAATTTAGAGGGTTGTTTAAAGAGTAGACTTAAAGGCATGATTTAAGTGGATTATTAGTATATTACCAATAAGAGGTATTAGTCTTCAATACAGAGAAAGAAAATAAACCTGTGTATTTTTTTAAAAGAATCTACAGTGGTAATCAAAGTTTTCTTTTAATGAAAATAGAGTTGATTACATGTATTTATGAGAAGGAAATTAAAGCATGTGAAGACAGGGAAAACCCCAAATCCATTAAGAGGATCAAACACTGGAGTCTTTTTAATAACGATTTCAACCTTAAGCCAAAATCCTATTGCAAATCACAGGAAGGAAAGGAGCTAGAAGCTCAGATTCTACTCACTGCTCCAGTATTTGTTTAAGAATGGCATTTCTCTCAGGTTCATTTGATATGATACACTAATTAAGACAATGATATGTAAATTTAAGTTTGTTTTCCAATTTCTTATTTTTATTTTTTATAGTTTATGTGGCCAGCAATATTTTAAAAGAAAACAATTATATGAATAGGCATTTTTCTTCAGGCACTCCAATAGATTGGCCACATGATGGTATTCTCTTCATTGGTTTTAGATCAATGCCAGTCTTCAAATGATCAGTTACCATAAAAACATATGCATAATTTTCACTAAAAGTTAAACATGATATCAGAAATGGGAGAACTCTCCAGGATTGTCCTATTAAAAACTAGAAAAGCACCCTTTAAACATGGTGGGAATAACTGTGAGGATATGTAAAATTAAACTGAGTAATAAGAAAAGAAGGAAACAGTGGGCATGGTATCCAGAATGGTGATTACACAGGTTGAAAGAGGTAGAGGGTTTTTTGGCAGAGGACCAGATGGCTTTGTGTAAGGTGTTTCCAAGTTTCTCTCTTTTGAATTGGGTGCCTGGGGCATAAGTACATGCTACAGTATTTACAAGTTCTATGAATGAATGGCTCAAGTAATTAAAAAAGAGCAAAGCATAGATCAGTGACAAGTCTGTTTCATAAACTAAGAATTAAGATAAATTCAAGACTGATACACCTGAGATCTAAATTAGATAAAATTAAATTTTAAAAGGCAATCATTCTTTTTTTTTCCCTGTTTACAAATAATATTGCAGGGAATGTGTTTATAAATCAATAGGAAAGCACCAAATTTCCCTAATTTCTTTCATTTTTCTTTTTATTGTTTTTCAGTATTAGGGGTTGAATATTGCCATGTTCTACCACTGAACTACACCCTCAATTCTTTTTTATTTATTTTTTTTATTTTGAGACACAGTCTTGCTAAATTGCTGTGGCTAATCCATAATTTGCAATCTTCCTGCCTCGGCCTCACAAATGGCCAAGAGTAGCTGGGATAACAGGCCTGTACCATTATGGCTGGTAAGATCCCTTAATCATGTGGCATTTTATTTTGAATATGAGTTTTTCATCATGTAAAACATATTGCCTAACTTGTTTCAAGTTAGAAATATGAACATTTAGGCTAGCTCAGTGACAAAGCCCTTGCTTGGCATACACAAGACTGGGTTATATCCCAGCACCACACAGAGAACTACAGATCGTTCTTTCAAGCTCCTTCTCTCACTGCATGCCGATATCTCTCTTGCTCTATATTTCACTTGTACTTGAAAGTTCACACAAACACATATACACAAACACACATCTTTCCAAAAACAGGATGAAATAGTATAGTAAGTATTTCCAATGAGGCCAGGTGCAGTGGTGCACACCAATAATCTCAACTATTTGGAAGGCTGAAGCTGGAAGATCATGAGTCTGACCCCAGATTGTCAGGCAACATGTGAAACGCTCTCTCAAAAGGAAAAAATAAAAGAAAAGGATTTCTGATTAATCAGATTTTTCTTTGTTTTGACCTTGTTTGTTTTTGCTTTCTAAAACATGAAACATTCCTGCCTTTTTAGATACAACACATTATAAACAACTGAGTTTTTCCTTGTTTATTAACAAAATTAAAGAGCATAAAAGCATTATTCTTATTGTCATGTAAACCATACATCTCTGTTTATCTGAAAGTAAAGAAGGAGCTAAAAAATTCCAAACACACTAAGAAAAAAAAATATTTAAGAATAGCCAAGAAGGGACTGGGGTTATGGCTCAGTGGTAGAGTGCTTGCCTAGCATGTGTGAGGCACTGGGTTCAATCCTCAGCACCACATAAAAATAAATAAGTAAAATAAAGGTATTGTGTCCATCTAAAACTAAAAAAAAAAAGAATGGCAAAGTAAAGGGAAAAAGCATTCTGAAATAGAAAAGCAAACATGCACATATATGGGCAAGCACACACACACACACACACACACACACACACACACACACGCACAATATCTTGGCCAATAAATAGGTGTCAGAAAATTCAGTTCAAATAGTTGTAAGAATTTTTATCAGAGTTTGAAATGTGTCCTGAGATTTATTTTTATATCTCCTCTTTCTTCTTTCCCCTGCCCCCTGTTAGGTACTAGGGGTGCAGAAACTAATGATTTTCTTTCCTTGCACTGGAGGAGATAACCAGGTTGGCAGATGATTAGGACACACTGTGGGCATTGTCCAGTTTAAGAGAGATGGGAGGAAATAATTCTGCACAATGAAAGTAAGGATGAAAGGAGAAGTAAGGGAAAACTCCATGGAAAACACAGAATTGGAAAAGGAGTTGACATATAAGTAGAAATTTGCCCGAGCAAGAAAGATATAATATGGTAGACAATAACCGTATCACAGCTCAATTCCAGCATGGAGTTTAAAGGACAGAAAGGGGAAAATCTGGAGCTACATTGAGATGGGTCTTGAAGATGTCAAATGGAAGTGTATTCTCCATAAATAAGGTTGGTTATAGTGTGAGGGATGGTCTAGAACAGGAGGATGAGATGGGGAAGCAAACTGTAAGTGAGTAGATTGCTGAGAGATGGCATGCCCTTAGGCAGAGCAGCCCTGAAGGATTAGTGGATCTGCAGCAGAGTCGGAGAAGAGATTGGACCCTGGATCAGCATTCCTGCTTATTCCCCACCTAGTATGAGCTAGACCCACAGTAAGTTTTGAACTATTTCACAATGGTGAAGTTTCACCTGCTATTTTATATTTCCAATAATTATTTGTTTTATTGTTATTTTAAAATTAAATTTTCCCATAAAAACCTATTTTTATGAGTGTTAGTTCTGGTGGGGTTCTGCTCATCGAAGTTTACTGTTTGCATATGGAAGGGTATGTGAATTCTATCTGTCATATTGAATTCTCTCTAAAAGAAAACAAGAACATACAATAGCAATTTTATTGACAACATACAGAATAGTAAAAACAACAAATCCATTCAATTTACATGAATGGAGAGTTAGACTTTGTGTAGACTGTCTTTAGATCTGGAAATCCTTTGTGTTGGCTTGTCCTAGGATTCAAGAATTTTGAAACCTATGTGGATAGTACTGTGTGTAAGAGATAGAATAAAGGGTGAATTAGGGTCACATACTATCAGAATTAAAAGCACTTTCCTCCCTTGGTTTTGATCATTATTTTGGTAGGTCAATTTCTGGAATGTTTACATAGTAAACACTAAAATAATAACATGGCGACTTTCAAGTTTCTTTGTGTAACTCCATGCAAAGAAGCAAGGAAAACAAGACAACCTCTTGTTTTGGTAGAAGGTTTACAGACTTCAAGTGTGATGTTGCTCTGCTGCTGAGCTTTATTTCTGTGTTTTCACCATACAGACAATGATTATAAACAACATGTGTCATGGGGAGGGCGGGGTAAATTCTCATGGTCACCAACCAACTGAAATTGTAGATGATACATTGAATTGGAATAAAAAAGGAGAGTTCTGGAAGTGGAGTTGTCTAGATAGAGATGGGCATGGGAGCTTGGTGAGTGTAGATGTTTTCAGGAGGTGGAGTAGAAATGTGAGTAGCAATACCCAGGGTCAACAAATCTCAAAAGAAACTGAAATGGACATTTTGAGCAAAACAAGGTTAAGAAGATGAAAAGATTACCTGTACACCGAAGTGTTCACAGTTCCAAGTTGCACTTTAAAATGTCTGAGGAAGAAAAAAAAAAATCAATGTTTGTTTTGCTGGTACATGAACCTTTCACCTCTGGGAAAACTCTTTGAATTCAAAGCGAAACCAATTTTGTGAGTTTTACCCTTTCATCCCCAGGTCACAAATAACTGAACACTTTTACCTGACTTTCAGTGTTCATGCCAAGAAGCACAGAATTTTAGAGATCATTACAAAACCAGAGGCAGTGGGGTAGAAGAAAACATGTAGAGAGAAAGAAGGGTTCTCTTTCGAGATGGTTTCTCTCTCTCTCTTTCTCCTCCCTCCCTTTCTCCCTTCCTTTCTTCCTTCTTTCCTTCTTTCTTTCCTTTCTTGACAAAAAAGAAAGTTAAATTTGGTTGGAAGTAAAAGATAAGGCTGTATTCTGAAGTAGCCAGTCAGGCTTGAATAGGGTGCTTAAAGACCTTAATTTCCTTGCCATCAGCTTCTTACTGAAGGAGGGTCTAGGCAGAGCAGCAATAAAACATTGATGGCACCCTTCACTAGGAAATAAAACCAAATCAAAAATACACTGATGTACTTCTTGTGAATCCTTTCCCACCTCCTGCTCTTCAGCATTTTTCATTTGATAGACTCTATTATTAACTGTTATCCAGTCAGCAAAGGCTTAGAGAATGCCTCTCCCACCCCCTGTCCCAAGGAAACATAGAAGAAAAATATTACAAGGAACACGCTGGAATATCTTGGATTTACTGAAGGTGAACATCTCATGCTTCTATTGTGGTTTTCAGATCTGTATGTAGTATTAAAATGCAAAGAGCATTGTGATCTGACCAATATTGGCTCTTTCCTATACACTGAATAGGTTGGATTCCTCCTACAAAATCTCAGATGTGCTCCAGAGCTTGAATTGTCATTATTCTATAGTAATGACATTTACTTCCATCTTAACTTCAAATGAAATTCTTCAGAAAAAAATTATTCGCAAGTATAAGACTTGCATTTTTTAAAAAGTTAAAAGAAAATTAGGAAGGCATATTGTATTAGCAATTAGCCTAGAGATCCCAACAATAACCTCTTTGCAAGAGGAACCCTAAGATAAAATCAAAATTACATGTTAAGTAATACCCAAGATTGGATGTGGTCGTGAAAACTTCAATAGACCTGCAAATGTTTTTCAGTACATGAAATTATATGAATATATTTGTTTTTTTGTTTTGTTTTTTTGGTGTCCTCTGAATATATTGAAATTATTGAAATGATTTCTCTTAAGTTTCAAGGACCAGTTCTATCCAGAGGATAAAAAAAGAAACCCATCAAAACAATAAACACGTCATATTCAAACATACTTGTGCCGGGTGTATTAGCACATACTTGTAATCCAAGTGACTCAAGAGGCTGAGACAGGATGTAGGTTGGTGGTAAAGCCCCTGGATTCAATTCCCAGTACCAAACAAACAAACAAAAAATATTTGTTTTAAGGCTGTTTTATTTGTCATCTCACCAAAGTCAAATGAAGCCTAGCCATTAACCTCTTTTCCTTTAATTACTACATTCCCAGGGCAACTAAGCATTAATCACAGTCTTTGCATGGTATAAAAAAATTTTCATTTCATACAAAGTTATCATAAGCATTAGGCTTCCCATGAGGTTAAAAAAAAAAAAATACAGCAAGACAGACTGTAGACAGAAATAATAATGGTTCACTTTGAGTTTCAGTGAAGAGGATTGTTCTGAAATTCTACAGCATCTGGTAATTAGCTGATTTCTGTGAAACGTCTTCATTTTTACTTAGGAAGGGGAATCAACACCATCAGAAAGAGGAAAACTAGAGCCATTTTAATCATAAGTGATACTAAATATCTAGATATCAAAAAGGGTTGAATAGAGAAGAAGAAAATAAAATAAGCAATTTTATGAATTCAGGCTTTGGTCAAGGGATCTGTCAATGAGTTTTGAAAAAGAAGCAAATAAACAACCTCTCAAGTTTGAGTCACTTCAAATCTGAGTCAATCTAAAAAATTTCTCATGTTAGTGAGAGGAAAAGAGTTCTCTGCAATAGCAAAGTGCTCAGGCACTTTCCAAGTCCATTTTTTAAAAAATACATATAATATTATGTGAAGAATCTCCAGTCTTAACCCTTCTCCTTGTGGAACCCAGGAGAAAACTTCCCTAATGCTTTTCCTCAGCACTAGTGGGGGATCTCGGGATTTTTATGAGAGTGGATAAATGGTCAGGGTGCAGATGGTGTGAAATTAGTTCACCTCACTGCTTTTCCCCTGTAGATTCTCAGCCCGAGGACCTCTGGCCTTAGGAAGCCTACTTGTTTATAGTAAAGTGTGCTTTAAAAACGTGAAATCACGACTGCAGTCTCAAACTGCTACTTCATCCATGTGCTTAAACAATGATTTTTGGAACAATTCTGTACCCATCACTATCATTCCTCTCATAAACACCCTGGTCTGTCATTCTACATTTCATATATATCTAGTATCAATGCATACTTGAGACACTGGTAAACAAGATACCAGATTGTGTACAATCTTCATGGGGTCAGCACCACTCAAGGATGTACCCAGAATTTGTAGCATAAGCATTTTCAAAGGACCTCATGGGGTTTTGCAGCTGTCATAAATTGCCACAATGCCAGCTTTCAGTTAGCATCATTAGCCACATTTTAGAACTGGGATCTGCTACTGAGGAGTTTTATAGCGCTAATGCTCCCCCACTTATTATTATTATTAAACAGAACAAATGGTGGTAGTGAAGAACACCAGCCTGGGAGTGTGACTCCCTAGTTCCACCACTTGTTCTAAGACCATGAGCAAGTTACTTAGTTACTCTTTCTAGAGTTTCAGAATCTGTAAAAATGCAAATGATGAAAACAGTAGTCACCTCAAAGTTTTATTGTAAGTACTAAATAATATAACACAAGTGAATTGCTTAGAAAACTATTGAGCATGTAGTAATGGGCATGAACATTGGGAATGGATGTTAACTACTTTTGTTACCACTATCTCATTATTGTGGCACATACTAAAAATGTCATTACATATTGGAGGTCTTTGTGCAGGTTCATATTAATCCACCTTTTTACCTAAGATATCTTTTTCCCCCTTATTGGTGCTTTATGAACACATTTTTTTAGAGAAAGTAAGGTGTTTCTTCAAATAATAGAATTTTAAGATACAAGATTCATAACCACATTTACAGAAGTTACAGAATTCCAGTGTCTCTGTGCCATAAACACACACTGTCTTTAGCACTTTCTATACAAGACAGCCTAGAAAAACAGTTTAAATCTATTCACACATAAAAGTATTTAAAGATTCTGATCAGTTGTTTTTATGAGAAAGCAAGGAGCACTTTGCTATAACTTCTTCCTCTTTCATCAAAACATGAAAAGAGGTTAATCATCAGAGATTTTAATTTAGGATCTCTTGTAAATTCCTGTGATGCATACCAGTAGTATATTAGTGGCGAATTAATTCAATATAACAATTGAGATATTAGAATTCCCCTTTTATCTCATAAATTACATTCTCATTGTTTATGATATATTGTGCCTCTCCTCACCTCATCCAATTTGTTGTTGTTTGATGAATAGCATTGATAGTTAATCATAACTATAATTTCAACAAATTTTTATAGTGACCTTTTTATATCTGTCACTCTTTGGGACTTAAGATGTGACAATCAATTTTCCTAAAAAATTAGTGTCATGTATTCATTGTCTGGTATAAGAACCGAAAAGAACTTTCTGGTGAAAAGTCTGGGTTCCAGCTCATCTTCTTGTGTCTTTGTTTTTTTCCCTAACTTTCCTCAGTTTCTTTTTCTGTAAGGTAAGAGTAATAATATTATTTGTCTCAGAAAGTTACTCTAAGTCCCTAGCAGAGTGTGTCTATTATATTTAAACTTATCATTAATATCACATTTTGTTACAATCTAGAAATAAGGAACTTCATAGAATACTTGAAAAGAAAATGAAAAGTTTTTTTAAAAAAATGATTTGCTCTTTGCATTCCTTTTGCAAAAGGCAGAATTCCATTTCAAATATTTACTTCCATTTTCTTGTTTCTGTGACACTTCAGCCTGTTCTTTAATGTCTAAATAGCAGTATGCTGCATAATGATGTTTCTGTCAGTGGTGGAACACACATATAATGGTGGCTCCATAAGATTATAACATCTAGTGACATCATAACATTTTTAGTTTGTGTAAGTATACTTTATGATAGTTGCACAACAATGAAACTGAGTAGCAGTACATTTCTCAGAACTATCCTAGTCAATAACTGAAGTGTGTGTGTGTGTGTGTGTGTGTGTGTGTGAGAGAGAGAGAGAGAGAGAGAAAATTTCTTAAAGTACTCTCTGGCATGTGGTTAAAAACTTAATGGATATTAACTGTTTTAGTCAGTTTTTTCACTACTGTGACCCAAAGACCTGACAAGAACAATTAGTGGAGGAAAAGTTTATTTGGGGGCTCACAGTTTCAGAGGTCTTAGTCCATATGTAGCCAGCTCCATTCCTCAGGGTTCCAGGTGAGGCAGGATATCAGGGCAGAAGGGTGTGGCTCAGGATATGGTCACCAAGAAGCAAAGAGAGGACTCTGTTCAACAAGGTCAAAATATAAAATGAAAAGACACACTCCCAGGGATCTATTTCCTTTAGCTACATCCCACCTGCCTGCAGTCACTAAGTTAATCCCTATCAGGAGATTAGTGCACTGATTAAGTTAAACCCTTTATAACCCAATCATTTCATCTCTAAACTTCTTGCATTGTTTCACACATAAGCTTTTGAGAGACACCTTATATCTAAACTGTAACATTAACTATTATTGTTATTGTTATTTTATCATCTCTTCCCATACCAAAAGCAATATTCTATCTTTGGAGTCATTTGTGCTGGTTCTTGCCAGTACAAATGACTTTACATATAGGTTATTTTTCCCATATTGAAGCTTTATATAAAGCTTATTTCTTAAATATTGATGTTTTCTTGCCACCATTTCATTTTCTGTGAGAGTAATAATTTAAAAATTAACTCTGATTTTATCTATCAATAGTAATTACATGTTCATATTTATATATATGCTTGAATGACTATTTTTGAAATTTTAGAGAAATATGCTTCATTCCAACATCATTAGCAATTTCAAGGTTAATACCTAATGGCCCAACCAGTTCAGTTAAAATGTAGACCGCCTGATCTCTGTCTATGGAACCCAGCCCTCCTAAGGAAAAATGCTGTTTCTCCTCAGTCTAGAAATTAAGGCGAGAACTACTGGGAGGGCTGAGGAAAAACCTGTTCACTTGCATTGCACTGACACTACCCTTACTTTTCATCCTTCTGCACTAGCAGCCAGTACTCCCTCTTTGTATCTTATCTTTCCAACAAAAACCTCCAAGGAGGAAAAAATATGTTAGAGAAAGCCTCCCACTGCTTTCAGCTGTTATAGTCATTGGCCTCCCAAGGGTGTGGGGTGTCTGTGCTCCCAGCCCCTAATCCAGCTCCCTAGTGACCACAGGAGATGAATTCCTCAAAGGAGAGCTGACAGCTAGAACAAAAAGACAGGGAAAGACAGGCTGTTAAAAACGCGTGTTTCTGAATTTCACATTTGCTCTCTATCCTGCTCTATGCAGAAGTATAGTCCTCATTATAACACAAGTCCAAGGCCAGATAACCCATGGATCTCAAGGAACAAAACTACAAAACACACAACATTGGTGACTATTGAATCTCAAAGTTTTTCCTGACCTCACCAGGTAGAATTGACATACCTTCCATTTGTACACCCCAAACACTATTGTGGAATCTATGCACTGCTCTACACATATTTGGTTCTAGTCTGTATTTTGGAGATGTGATTGTATAGTATGGATAAAATCAAGAACTCAGGGCTAATACTGAATAGCTGTGAATCGTGGATCTATTACCTCCTATCTATTGACCTTGGACAAGTTTTTTAACCTCTCTGTGCCTCAGTTACCTTTTTTTGTATAATGAAAATACTACTACTAATAATAATGAATCCACCTCATGTTAGTGTTGTAAATATTCAGTTAATATGTATAAAGCACTTGAAGTATGCCCAGTGAATACTAAGTGCTGGCTAAGGGTTTGCTTTTATTTCTTAGGAGTGAGGACCAGGTTTAATCAATCTCTCCAATCCCTAAACCCCAACACAGTGCCTAGCACATAATATGGGCATCTAACCTAGTCCTCAAAGACCAAGCTATTCAGTGATTCTAACAGCACATACCCTAGGCAAACTTCAACAGCAAAATAAAATTTCATGTTTCTGTACCCACAAAAATACAAGATGTATAAGAAACAATGAAAGAAAGAAAAAAAAAAAAAAAAACCTTGTTCTCTGTAACAGGAAACAGAATCTCAGTGGGATCTTCTTTCTATCAAACTAAAATGTCCTAGTAACCAATTTTTCAGAATCCCCTCCTGAAATACAGCAGCAGGCCAATTAATTAGTATGAAAGCTTAGTCAAAAGGACAATGCTACCTGGAGAACGAAGCCACTCAGTGAGCCTCACAGTATTTAATTAAGCCACAGACCATGGAACAATGTTGTTTGGTAATTTGGAGCATACATTTCCACTGGAGCATATTTTCTGATTCAGGTCTTCTGTGTTGGTACTTTTCAGCTGGTCAAATGTGTTCTTAGAGAGGGAAACAGCATGATCTGCTCACACAGTGGGTACAACAAGTATAGATTACCAGGCTCTTGCCCATATTTAATTAGGGATTCTCAGCCTGTCTTTGAATGCAAATGCTGATTCATAGAGCATGAATACTTTTACTACCTTTCCAGGAAACATTCAATAGAACAAGTGGAGAACTATAAGGGAGGGAACCTGTGATGGTTTGAGAGGTTGAACAATTTGGCACCAATATGGATGTTCTGCTGCCCCTGGGAACCTAATAGGAGAAGAGATGCAATTTGGTGCAGAGAAGTGGCTTCTGTCTTTGCAAACTCAAAACACCTGGTTGAGGAGGGCTAGCAAGGTCTAAGGTCTCAGTCCATCTGCACTTGCAGCACCTTATCCTGCATTGCCCTAGATGCTGCCGAATGCCAATTCCCCATGGTACTGGCAAATTGGCTTTCGTTTCAAGCACAGCTCATCCCACCAAAAACCAAGATCAAATGAATCAAGGCATGGGTTGTGACTTATTTTGGGAGAATCCACTCTTTTAGACACATACAAAAGCTTTACTCTGTGTTGGGTGCCAATTGAAACTACATAATGGATAACTACAAGGAACAAAATAAAATTGATTAAATTTTGTGTGATATACCCTATTACCAGAGGAAAGAGTAAATCCCCTGGTGAGCAGGGTTAGCTATCATCTTTAAGAAGTTACTGTCATTCTGAGTTGGACATGGTAATGGAAACAGCAAAAACCAAACATCAAGAGAGGCATCTCCCATGATGTCTGAATTAGCTTGCAAGGCTTACATAGAGAAAAGTCTGGCTCACACTGTGCTCTCACCAAAGGACTCTCCTATGTCCCGGGCATGTAAGATGAGAAGCCGCTCCCCTCCTGGTCCTTCAGGGGGTCTTTCTTCTACCTCCCATCCAGTTTTCTCAAGAGAAATGGCTCCAAATGAGACTCCTTTGGCAAAGGGGATAAATATCAGGATTTGAGCATCTGATTTTAAAAGCTACTTACATAGAAACCCACCCACTGTTTTGAAAGGCATAAGATGCTTGAGGCTTATTCCCAGAACTAAATGATGAGATGGATTTTGTTCAACTAATAAGATAATGGACACCAAAATAAAAGAGTAATAAAAATGCCCCAACAATGTGTAACCAAAAGCTTATAAAAATAAATCTGAAATAAAAGGGGACAAATTTAATAAAGGCACTGAGAAGTCTAAATTACTTTTGTAAAATGAGAATTGAAAGGCACTTAAGCTATTTCATTTAACTAATCCAATTCTTCAGAATTTGATTTTTTTAAAATCACAACTTTTTGTTTTTGTCTTTTGTTTTTTTTTCTTGGTGTTGACAATCCCCAGGACCTCACGTATGTTAGGGAAGTGCTCTACCGCTGATCTACATCCCCCAAATATTCAATTTCAAAATGCATCTTTGGATCTCACAGCAAAGTTATAATTGTTCATTCATTTCTTTTTTATAGAGAACAGGTGAGGGATGTTAGAAAATAAATGGATTAATAATGGGACTTTTAATCAGATATGTGGCTTATGCCTATAATTCCAGCAACTTGAGAGGCTGATGCAGGAGGATGGCAAGTTGGTGGCCAGTCTGGGCAACTTAGTAAGACGGTCTCAAAATAAAAAAAATATAAAGGACTGGGGATATAGCTCAGTGGTAGAAAATCCTGGGTTCAATTCCTAGTACTGATAAAAAGAAGGGAAGTGCAGGGGACTATTGAGAACTAAAGTGACCCACATTTATTGGGTGAGCATAGTTACATAGAACCAACTGTGGCTCCATAGGATAGAAACAGCCTGTAAGATCATTATATAAATACTTATCTTTCACTATGTTCCGTACCATTTAAGAAATATAAAGGTGAACATAGAAAGAACAATTTCTGCTCTTAATTAGCTTGAAATATAGAAAGGCATTTATCTAATAATTCAAAGCATACAAGATCCAAGGCTGGAGGCATAGATCAGTAGTGGGTGCTTATGTAGCAGGTGTGAGGCCCTGGGTTTAATTCCCACTACCGTGAGAAAACAAATTACAACAAAGGATGATGAAGTATACGGAAGTGATCAGGCTCAGATTAAACTCTATGAGAGTACGAGGAGGAGTGAAAGAACAGACCAGGGACATACCTCCTGGCATCAAGAGGATGGCTGAAAAATAACAGAGGTAGACTAATGATGAGATTGACTAAGGAGGGGCAGATGTGCAAAGGGAAAAAAGAAGGTAAGAAGAGAGTGATAGTGAGCAGTTCAGGTGGCCCCTCAAGCTCAGGATATGAGAAGTGGAATAAAGGAAGAGAAGCCTGGGAAAATAATTGGTAATTTATTCTCTAGGAAATTGCCAGGAGGACTAGGAGACATATTAAAAGATATTTGTTTTTGCTTCTGTTTTTTAACAGGGTGGTGACACAATTAGAAAATGCTTTGGGGGAAGAGATTAGATTGTAAGGAAAATCAAGTAAGACTGATATACCAAAGATACCCCAGAGAGCAGTCAGGCCCCAGGGCCTGCAGACAATTTCATGCTTCACCCTTTCTCTCAAGAGCTGGAGAAGGAGCACCCTAGCTGATTGTATAATGGTTGTCATGTTGTGGGGAGAGGTTCCCCCTCTTGGGGAGGGAAGTCTAGGCTTCCTCACCCCACCAGCCAAGCCTCCCAGAGAAGCAGGACATTGTTCTGGTTCCCTGTGGTGGGGCCTGTATTCAGATTGTGGCTGCATGAGCTTGGGTAAGTTACTTAACCTCTTCATGCCTCAGGATTTTTTCTCTTGTGAAGCAAACTTAGCACGTTTGTTGGCATATGGCAAAAAGACAGTAACGAGTAGCTATGATTACAAGTAGTTACGAACAGTGGGTTCACTTTAAGTGTGTGAATATTCTCTTCAGTAAACCAGTGAATACCCTACTTCATTTGAGATACAATCAAACGGATTCACATGTAATCTAAGAGAAGTCTCACATAAGTGAGTAAGGAATTAACATTTTGAACTGTGACATTACTAGACCAAGCATGTTTACGCAGAGTGGTGTCAAGTGAAAGCCTGAGCTTTGTACACATCTTCCCCCATTAAAATGCAGCAGCATGAGACACTTACTACACTCTGCAAGCTCTATCCCTGAAAAGAGAAAAATCAACCATGAGTCATAAGCTGCTAGCTTTTTCCACAAAAAGAGCTCTGGAATGATGCCTCTTTGCTTTACCAAAAATTATTTTTGCAGCTGTTCTATGTAGGTGATGAAGAAGCTCTAATTCCCACTGTTCTTAAGATTTATAATCCAAGGCTTGTCAGCAGAAGAGTAGAATTGATCATGGATCACCTTTCACCTTACCTGATAGTGCTGCCCAGATGCAGAAACCTAAGATTTCCCCCATTGCTTTGTCTCTCCCTGCCTACCTTTCATCTTTTTTCTCTGACACACTGCCCATGTGCATACACTTTGCTTATAGTCATCCTATTTTTTTCCACTACATTTGTAGTCCAACTTTCCTCTGGACTCCATCAGGCAATGAAAATAATTGATCCCTGTTGTGTTCTTGGTAAAGGTCAGAAAATAGACTCATAACAGCTGACTTGATCTGCTTGACTACTAGCATTGCGATTCCTATACTGGCAACTTGAAAGGGCTGCAAACTGTTAGAATTAAGACTGTAAGCTAGGCCAAGCACTCACTGAAGACCCAGTAGGCATTGCATGAAATTGGGCACAGAGCCCTGGTTCTTGCTTTTCAACATCTGGCCCTTTATCTGAATTTTACTAAAAGGAATGGAAATGCAAACTGAAGTAGAACTTTATTTTTCTTAACATTTTGCATCTTGCCCTTAAAAATAACCCAAGTTTAGGTTGGTTTATGTGAACTTTGTCACTTACCCTGATAATTCACTAAAGACATTTCTCAAAATGTATAGTCACTAGTATGTAACCACTTTTTTCCTCCAATTTATTCCTCTCTCTGAAAACAAAGGGAGAAAAAAAATCATTATGATGAACTTTATGGAGGGGGAGAATACTAGCAGGGAGAATTGAGAAGAATAAGATAGACACTTAGAAGATAAAATATAGATTGAACTTATGAAATTGATAAGAAATTGCAGAGAAAATGTATTAAGAATATTGCTATTCATCAAAAATGAAAAATGATTAAAGTAGACAATAAAAAACCCACATAATACCTTTGTGGAATAATAAGATGCTCAAAGAAAGCCGTAGAATTTATAGATTCTTACTTTGGGTTTGTTTGCCCAAAGGGGAAAAATGTTTAAATAATCCTTTTGTTAGATTGTTAGAGTGGTACTAGCTCCCATTATCGAAAAGAAAGAAATTCTGTAAAAGGAAGCAGATGCCATGCACTAAGTAGTTAGGAAAGAAAAAATAAGCAAGTTTGAGAACGTGTTTCTTGTTAAGCTCATATGTAGCTTAGTCTCCCTTACCTGTCCAAAACCCTGGTTCACTACAATAGTCTCACACTGCCTCTAATTCCAAACCATCTCAGACTTGTTTTCCACAGTAACTATCTTAAAAGAATACTTTTATTGTGATAGTCACCCCCTATCCAAAAGCCACTTGCAGTCCTCCACCCAGATTTTCCAATTTTGTATAATCTCTGCACACCACTCCAGCCCAGACTCTTCTATCAGACCTTGTGCTTGGGACTGGTCTCTTATTCTAACCATTAGCTCTAGGCAGATGCCAGCCTAGTTCTACTACACAGGTCTACCAGGGTTTTAGCAAAACAAGAATTTTACTCTATAAATGCTTCTCTAATTAAAGGAGGTAAAGGATTTATGCCTCTGCTTCTCTGTGTGGCTTCTGTCCACATGTCATTTCTCATTTTGAAACTTAGACCTTCCAGTTTCCTCAGGCCACTCTTGTTCTCTACTGCTTCTAAAAAAGGGCCTGCTGAATACATGAGATAAGTTAAATAGAATATTTAACTATAGAGAATGGTTAAATATAGTTAATAAAATAAAGAATTTGTCTTGCTCAGGTAGTCTGGAATTGGTTAAGTTTTCCATTATTCTTTTTTTTTTTTTTTTTTTTGGGGGGGGGGGGATCCAGACACCTATCAGAAAAATATCCTTCATTTGAGAAATCATCTCTCTTGAACATTCACTGAATGGCTCTCTTGCTCACCTGATTTGCCCCTCTCTTTCCTTGTCTTATTCCTTTCTTTTGTATTCTCCTTTTTCATTTTTGCATCCTACTTCCTCCCACATTAATTTTGGAACTTCTTTCTTCCAACTTTTAAGTGCTTATTCCTGACAGCCGTGTGGGAGCCCAAATGTACAGAGGAGGTACCATTTACCTGTCCCTTCTTAATTGTCATATCAGCAAAGGCTGTGTGTGCCAGACATCCCAGGTGCAATGAGACCAGACTGGCAAGTGAGGCTAGAATGAGCAGCCTGTCCTCAACCCAGAGGAAGACCTGCCAAAAAACGACTCTGGATCCAAATAGAGAATGCAGCTGTTGCCACCACGAATATTAGACCAACCAGGGAGAAAATGTGTTGGAGCCTTTTCAAAACTGGATACTTGCACACACATTCTCTCTCTCTCTCTCTCTCTCTCTCTCACACACACACACACACACACACACACACACACACTCACACACACATTTGAAATGTCGCCATGTTTGAATCTACCCTGGAATCCAGGAAACTCTTGTTTTGGGAGCAGCCTATTATAAGGAAACATAATGAAAATTCCAACTAAAAAAATTTAATTAAATAAATTAAAAATAGTGAAAATTAAATTTTCATGAATTTTCATATTCTATTAAGAATGAAATTAGTATATAATACCAGTGCTATTAAATATGTAACATTACTGACCAACTATGTTAACCTCTCTGATGATCTTAATGTTAGTATGGTTAACATGTTGCTGATTTTCTCTAATAGTGATCAAATTCCTATAGTGCATGAAGATTTTAGAGTCTTTTGTACCATATCATATGAACAGTCATTTCTCAGTTTGCAGGTCTAAGCATACTATTTTCACATTAGATAATATTTTTTGTTATGTGAACATTTTAAGTTGATTTGAAGAAAAATAAAAAGTCTTAAATTTTCTGAGTATGTGCATGTCCGTGTGATATATGTGGATATGAGCATGTTATACCTCTCCCCCCAGGGTTAGGCTGCTTGTTTTCAATTTTGGACCACTATGTGCCACTTTTATAAGACTTATACACATAGTGGAGAAAGACTGCTAAGTGAGAAGGGGTATAAAACTTCTTCAATTTCCAAAAGAATTGATATTTGTTCTGGATTGAGAGACAAGAAAATTCTTTACATGTGAATTTTATTTAAAAAAGTAAATTATGTTGATGAAGCCAGATGCTTTCATGATTGTTGATTTATTGAAATTTCACAATAGTCCATAGACAGTGTAATTGTTCCCATTTTTTCATACCTGAGAAAACTGAGGCCAAGAAGGCCAGTGTCACAAAGATAATAAATGAGAGAGCTAAGATTTCAACCCAGGTGCCCTGGCCTCCAAACTCCATTTTATTTTCATCATATACACTTAATGAATATGAATTTTCTTCAATTTGCCCTCTCATAACTTCAGACCAAATTGACCTGGTAGATGAAAGAGAGTTATATGACCACCTGGCTTTTCTGCAACTGAGAAATTCTACTCATTTATGATAGCTCCAGGAGTCTCAATAGTAGTTATTCTTGTTTTCTATTGTTGTACTCTGAAATACGTAGGGACTATTAGAAACCTACCTTGAAAACACATAGAAACTCGAATTCTCATTGTGTCCTGTTATTTGGGTGTCTGAAACTTGCAGGAGCAATAAACTTGGTTTCTGACAGTGCCTTTTATATTGCAATTGCAACAGCTTTCTTTGTTTCAAGTTCACTGCTTATCATTCTCTAGCAATTGAATTGAAATTTCACTCTGATCTTTGTACGTTGTTACATCTTGATAGACTGGTTTAAGCTCAACAATCCAATGACAATTCTTGCAGGTATGTCTCCCCACGGGAGTCTTTAGCTTAGAACTGGTGTACTTTCTGGATAGATGTTTGGTTTTAGCTTTCCCAGTATAGTTGTTTACTTATTTATTTTTAATTGAAGACTTTACCTTCAGGTCTGCTGCAAAATTTCTGTTGATAACAATGAAACCTGTGTTCAAGACATGATAGACAAGGTTAATTTCTATCAAGTTGGTTTTCTTATAGTGGTATTTTTTCATACCGTGTGGACTGTCATTCAAAGGAACAGAGTCCTTCTCTGTACTCCATACTTCCTTTTCTATGACTTTCCATGTGTGTGCATCCCCTAGCTCACAAATGTGAACCAGCTCTGTCTTATGTTGATAACCCTTGTGGTATATTTGCATTGAAGAATAGATTGCAAATAACATAATAAAGTCATTGGAGAGGAGGATCACTCCTGAGGCTTACTAACCTCAAGCACATTTCAGATTTGATCTCCTGGGACACATTCCAGTATGATAACACTAATGGTGTCAATTTTAAATCAGCTCAAAGGAGATAGGCAGCATAGCATGGAATAAAGAGATTTTTTTGGTGTTAAGAGTACTGAGCTTCCTTGTACACAATACCTTAAGTTACCTGAATAATATCTCCACATTTGGGAGGTGCTTATACAACTTTTTTTTTTAATTGAAAAAAAAGATGTGTACCTCTATAAATGTCTGACTTCTCAAAACAACCAGAAATCCCACTTTAGCACCTTTTTTGTTTGGTAATATTGGAGATTGAACCAGGACTTTGGGCATGCAAGGTAAGTGCTCTACCACTGAGCTACATCCCCAGCCATTTCGTTTTTAAAGAGAGATTTTTCATTGCCTCTATTCCTTCACAATTCAGCAAGCAAAGATCTTATTTCAGGGCTTATGGTTCAACTCCAGACTTTTGTTTGCTCCAGACCTATTTTATCTCCAGGGCCTGTTTTATGCCTCATCCACACCTGCAAGTCCCAACCACAAAGAGAGCTTTAGCAGGGTGTACATGGAGAAGTCAAATCAGGCCTAGGCCTTTGATCTTTGGCAAATGAATGTGTGTGTCTCCATCCCCATAATCATCCTTCACCTCTGCTGCAAATAGTGTCTGAATAGTTTGAGCTGGAAGGCTGTCCCCCGGCTCTCTGTTGTGATTTTTCGATGGTGGCCATCACTAACTAATTGCACTGTGTCCTGCTGCATCTTCTTTGCCAACATATTTATCACACGATCTGTATGCTGCAGTGCTGTGAGTCAGTGTGTGGCAGGGCCATTGGAGAATTGCCTCTTCTCAGCAGTGCATGCAGCCTCTCATATGTGAGGGTCAGCCTGTTCAAGATACACAGACACTGGATTTTCATAGTGGAAGCTTGGGTTTTCACTGGTCATCAATGCTTACACACCTCAAGACCAGCATTATCACAGGTCAGACTGCAAGTAAACTATTTCAGTTGAAGTTGATAAGCTTAGATGAGTAATTATACCAAATATTATCAGAATGAAAGGGGAGTGGTGAGAAAAGATTGAGTCATCCCTCATTAATATAACTGAGTGATTATAGACCTATCCCAGGAGAAAATGAGACAGCAACTGGCCATTGAAATATAGAGTCCTGAAGAAGCCTGCAACAAGATGTGTGCTTTGTGACTAAGAATAGCAAGGTTAATTACAGAAGGGAGTGACAGAAACAGGAAAGCCGCAATCGCACCAAGCAGAAGTTGCTGCAGTGGTAGTTCAAAAATAATTAGTTACAGGGACTGATCGCAGAGTTGTCAAAACATTAACCCTTGAGGGACGAAGTCAGAGAGGATGAGAGAGGGAAGGGGGAAAAGGGAAAGGGGGCGGGAGGGAACAGAGAGCCAGAGCACATAGGTCATTTGTGCTTTTTATTCATGTTATTCTGGGTCTCCTGTAATGAGGAATAATGTCTGTCACCCCAAGTCAGATTCTAAGTCTTTAATTATATTTGTCAAAGCATGACACAAAGCCTCCTTACATTCAGAATGTGTAATATTCAAACATACCTACACAAATCTATATCACTGTTATTCTCTGACAAACACAGAATTCTATAATAAAATCAGAGTGATTAAATCAAATAAATAAATGCATTTCACAGTACATGTCTAAATAATCCCTAGTTAATGAATTTTGTAACAATTTAAGTCTACCAAATATAACAGTCCCATAGGCAGAAATTTGTAGATTACTTAGGAAAACAATAATGATATGTTCAAAGTTGTTACCAAAAAACATCTTTAAAATGTGAATAATAGGGACCTTTACCAAAACAAAATTCTGAATTTCTAGTATTTTTCTTCCATATTATAATTCTAGGCCAATGTTTACCTCATAGGCCAGAATGATAACTGCCATTCCATGTATGTTTTACTCTCACTCTTAGACAAAGTGTAAGATTGTGTAAACAGAAGAAAAATTTGGCCAGGGCATAAAGATTAGCAATGAGGAATATGTTTGAAACTGGAAATAGGTTTCTGAGTAAGGGTTGCCATCCTTTTAATGTTAATTAATTATTGTGAGAGAGTCTTCATTTGCTAGGCTGAAAAGTGGAAGTGAGGGCTACTTTACCCTGTGAGTGTGTGTCCTCCTTTATGTGGAGTCTCAGAGCTCTATCAAAGGCTCACATTATTATTACTGCTTATTACCACCATCATCTTCATTAAGTATTGCTTTAGCATCTACTATGTGACAGGAATGTGCTAGAGACCATGTTTGAATTATAGCTGATAACTAAATAGATTAATATTATTATCCCTATCTGAAAGGTCAGAGGACTAAGACTAAAAGGGAGATTGGTTTTTCACTGAAAGATATACAAAAATCATGAATAATCAGCAGAATTCAATTCAAATGTGGAAATCTGCGTTTTTTCCAAAATACCCTGTTACTCCTTATTTCATTTTATCTTAATTATTATTATGAATTTCTTAATACAATTAGAATTAACTGCATTATTTTTAATGTTCAGAATTGAGTTACTCCTAATCTTTTCTATGTTTGTTACCTTAAATACCAATTTTGAGAAGCTGCCCACTCTTGCATATATTTTGGTTTCTTCAGTGAGGAAAGTTGAGAAGCCCCTAAACACATGGAAAATGATAAGTTTTAGAAGGCACTATTCCCCAAATATAGTACTTTAGTATATTAAATACCAAAGTCAAAAGAATTCGAGAAGGAAATACTGTCATTTGCAACAACATGGATGAACTTGGAGGAAATCATGTTAAGTGAAATAAGCCAGTCATGGAAAGACAAATAATGATCTCTCTTCTGCCTCTCTTCCTCTGCCTTTCTTCCTTGAAGCAGGTCATAAAACAGATTGTCTGACCTTTCTCTGAAGCAGGTCATATGACTCATGTGGGAAGGGCCCTCTGGGTACCCAGAGGAAGGAACCTCCTGTTTGTGCAGATGAAGGGTCACAGGAGTTGTGGCAAACAGGCTTTGCCATGTTCCTACTATTCATTGCTGTTAGGTCATCCTCCTTACCCTATCCCTTTCTCCATATGTCCAATCTTCCTCAAACCTAGTAAAAAATACAGATGCTTGACTGTTTCTTATGAGGGCCCCTATGTCATATAAAACCTATATTAAATAAGTTTATTTTCTTTTTGTTTTAAATCTGTCTTTTGTTATGGGGGCCTCAACCTTGAAACTAGAGAAAAAGATATTTTTCCTCCCTTCCACAAATATTTTCTAGTAGTCATTGGTTGAATAGGTATTATTGAGAAGTACAGTGAGGGGTTGCGTGTGGCCTACCAATTCATGCTGATTTGCCCTCTTTCATTTAGAAAATAATTGATATATTAGACAAAGAAAGGCATAAATTCTTCTCAGAGAGTTTGTTTTTTAATCAACAAAATTGTACATATTTATTTTGTTAAATATAGTGTTTTAAAATATCATATTTAATACTATGGAATGGCTCAGTTGACATGAATTCATTTATATACTATCTTTTTTGTAGTTAAAAAACTTGAAATCTATTCTCATAGCAGTTTTCAAAATATATTATGTTATTATCAACTGTAGTCACCACAATAGATATTGTAGTGACTACAATAGATACTTTGAACTTACTTCTATCAAACTCAAAATGTGTGTCCTTTGGCCAGTATCTCCCCAAATCTTCATTCTACCAGTTCCTGGTAACTAGCATTCTACTATCTACTTCTGAGCTCAACATTTTTAGAGTCCACATATCAGTGTTTGTCTTTCTGTGACTGGTTTATTTCACTTAACATGATTTTCATGTTGTTGTAAATGTCAGGATTTCCTTCCTTTTTTAATGCTGAATAATATTCCATTACATATATTTATTATATTATATATGTTTTGTGCATTACATTTTCTCTATCCATTCATCCATTGATGAACACCATCTTAATCAATTTTGTGCTATTACAACAGAACATGAGACTGGATGATTTATAATGAACAGAAATTTATTGACAGTACTGGAAGTCCAAGGTCAAGAGACTAGAACTTGCTGAATGAAGGTCTTCTTGCTATGTCATTCTGTGGTGGAAGATGGTAGGGCAAGAGATGGAGAGAGAGAGTGAGCAAAGTGGGGTCAATCTCCCCTCTGTGTAACAAATCTACTCCCCTGATTAAGGCAGTAATTCATTCACTTTGCCCTTAAGGCCTAATCACCTCCTGCTAGGCCCACCTCCTGACACTGTGAGGATCAGATTTCCAACACATACTATTTGGAGGACACAATCAAACCAGAGCAGAGACTGAGGTTGATGCCATGTTTTGGCTGCCATGAACAGGCTGCAATGTACACGGAGTGCAGATGTCTGTTTGACATACTTTTCATTTCCTTTGGATATATACCAGTAGTGAAATTCTGGATCATATGGCAGTTCTATTTTTAATTTCTTGAGGAATCTCCACACTGATTTCCATAATGGTTGTATTAATTCTCATTCTCACCAACAGTGTGCAAGGGTTCCCTTTTCTCCACATCTGCTCCAACATTTGTTATCCTTTGTCTTTTTATTTTGCATTTCCTTGGTGATCAGTGATGTCGAGCATCATTTCATATACCTATTGGCAAGCTGTATGTCTTCTTTTGAAAAAAATGTCTATTCATGTCTTTTGACTATTTTAAAATTGGCTTATTTGTTTTCTTTCTTTTTTCTTTCCCTTAAGATTTTTTTTTTTTTTTTTTTTTTTTGAGACACCGAGGATTGAATCCTTGAGTACTCTGCCACTGAACTATATCTCTAGCTCTTTTTGTTATTATTTTAAGACAGGGTCTTGCTAAGTTGCCCAGACTGACTTTGACCTTATAATCCTCCTGCCTTACCCTCATGAGTCTCTGGGATTGCAGGTGTGGACCACTAAATTATTTTTGTTCTTGCTGCCGAGCTGTTTAGGTTTACTCAGAGTTTCTGAGAAAGATCTGAGTCAGATCCGAACCATTTTGTTGAGTGGTCAGCAAGAGAATGAATTAGTTCATTTATTTGTTTTATGTAGCATCCTTTGTCTTTGTTCTCTTACTTCCCATTCCCCACCTCCAGATCATAGGAAACCACACGTGTCAAACTCTTGTTTCCTTGTTGCTGGGCAGCCTCCACCAATGTGATGCACTGGAGAAAGACTAGAGGGCGAAGTGGTGAGATGTCAGGGTGTTTCTATCAACCTTTTTCTATGCACAGTGTGAGTGCATCCCTTCCATGATTCTGGTTTTTGGGGGGCTTCCCCTTCATGCACTGTTGTGTTTCCCACCTAGATGCTCCCCACCATGAGTCTAACTCTGAATGGATGGCCCTAGCTTCTGGACTTTGGTCAGCTTTTTCCAAAATTTGCAAGCCCCAGTGCAAAGGCACAAATGGAAGCCCAGATATCTAATCCAATATTAAAAGTTATAAATTAAGTACAGACTATAAAAGTATTTACCATTTTTTTTTTTCTGTTTTTAATAAATACACATCTTCCTGACATTTAAAAAATCACTTGCTTGGGAATCCACAGGATAATTATCCACTTTGTCTTACTCCTTTGGTAAGGGGGTAAGGTGAAGGCTCTTACTTTCCATATGTAAGGCTCATCTACTCATCCAACTATCCATCCTTTCAGAACTTCACAGTCCAGGAACTGTAAAATTACTATGAATAGAGCAACTAAAATGTTGCTCCTTACCGCAGATAGTCCAGGCCAAGAATTTTCTGCCCTCTGGTGCCTTAATCTCCCAATCTGGCACCAGTACACATCTATTTGGGGAGGAAAGGACAAGGATCTATGTATAGGAGCATGGTCCAGAAGGACATAGGGGCATGAGATCTGCCCTTCTGACCCGAGAGTTTTTTACTCAGGAAAGAACATGACTGGAGAGCAACTGAGTGAGGTCTTCAACTAACGTATGGATTCCAGATTAGAGTTCCACCTTGCCTAGGTTTAAGAGCACCCCCAGTGTTGAGGAACTCCGGAAGATGTTGGTGGAGGCATCTTCTAACTATTGCTAATCTCTTGGTTATATCACTGTATTATTCCCTGTTCATCTCCTCAGCTCCTTTCTCACCTGTCCAACCAATCCCCTGTATTAAATTCTTTCTCCCTGAAACATCCAGAGACATTTTTATTTTCCTGACTGTACCTAAATTAATGGAACTTGTTTAAATCCTCTTAAAATGCATTAGATTGTAGTGATATTTTCTGTGTGCTCTTGGTCAAATTCATCTAAAGAGAATAGGCTCCATTACAAAGATAGATTCGGTGGAATAAAATGTTTTGTGACAATCTAAATCTTTTCCTAACACATGCACATTTCATAAGTCATTTTTCAAAAGGCATCATATATTTAGCTGTACCTAAATTTTCATGTGGAGTTACAAGGTAAATAGGACAGATGGAGAAAAATAGAAGTGGAATATTTCAACATGCCAGGCAGAAGGACAAGAAAGTGATAGTGATTCAACTAAGTGCTGTGTCTTACTTAATATAGAGACTTGGGTGGCAAGCTGCAGCCTTTGGGTTCCCTACAGCCTGCTCCGACACTTCCCACATTGCATCTTTCTCACGTGTCGTTCTGCTAGGGCCGTGCCCTGCTAGCTCTTAAAATAAGATGTACACATATGGTTCTTACATAAGAAGAGAAAACCTGTGCAGTGGAGCTGGAAGTATTCACATTTGGTCTCTTGATAACGCTTGAGGAGAGAAACTGCCTGGATTATGTAACAATTCAATTCCTAGGTTGGGTATGTTTTTTCCTGGAAGGCACAGAATTTGACATACATTGGACATCTGATCTTCATCCCTTTCTGCTTTGAGATGATTTTGTGCCTTTATGTTTTATTAGTGCAATATAGTTTTACATAATTTGGAGGTTCATTTTGACATATTCATAAATGCATATAACATAATTTGTTCCATTTCCACCCCTCAAAATACCTAGCCCCATTTCTCCTCTCCTCCCTCTCCTGATCCTCTTCCTCTACTCTATTTGTCATCCTTCTGTCAATTTATTTTTTCATTAGTGCATTGCATTTATACATAAATGTGAAATTAATTGTGATATATTCATACATGCACATAGAATAGTTTGGTCAATTTCATTTCTCAGTTCCTCTCCTTTCCCTTCCCTCCTCCCTCCCCCTTTACCCCTTTTCTCTACTTCACTGTTTTTTTTAAATCCCAATTTCAGTGATAAAACTTATGTTCTATATTTTATATTCTATATCACCTTGTCTAATGCATCACTGATAACACTGTTGCTGAAAAAAAAAATCAAGGAAATATCCAAGAATGTTCTTTCTCTCCTGTTTCTTTGCCTTTGCTTGCTACACTTTCACTGCACCAAGCCTGCTCTGACCGACCTAGCAGACACTGCCAAGATTAGGCAATGGAGGGAAAGGGAAAGTAATCAACTTTACTGCCTGATGTTACTAAAAACTGCAGCCAATTTCTAATTACCCATGTCAGTAGATGCAGAGATCTTTGAAATCCAGATCTAATCTATAAATAAGAAGGCAACAAGAGAAACAAAGCAATTGAGCTTCATTTCATCAACAGTTGCTGTGTTTTCCTGCAGTTTTTAGTTGGAATTTAAGATAGTCATCACATGGCCTTCCAGTTGAAAAAGAAGTCCAGTCTTAGGATTAGAACTATAGTTGGTAGAGTGGATTGAGGGACTTAGCCTTCATTTTTAGGTAAAAGGACATCTTGCTGCCCCTGAATTTCCATACCGAACTTCTTCTCTTGGACATGAAGAATAGGTAGAGAACTTGAAGCTTCTCGCCATAGAGCCAATTGCCTAGGGAATCAAGTGGGGAGCTGAGAAGCTGTTCCAAAGGCTGGACCAAAACTCAGACTACTAAGGAACAATAATGTGTAACACCTGAAACGTAATAGAGGGAGGGGAGAGGGACAGTGCCACCCTAGTGTTCCTATATCCTGAAGAGCAACAAATCTTGTGCAAACACCAGGCAGGGGATGCAGTTCCCCCAACACTCATTCCTGAATGATGTGTAGTGCTTTAATTTTTTACTTTGGTCAGTAGTGGTACCATTCTTACTGGGGTCAGAGAAGGAAATCAATAACCCGCAAAATAACTAATAAACCAAATGCAAGGAAGAGTCATTAACCTTTATTGTCTCCAATTGTTTGGGCTCCACATGCTGATATAGCCCCAGTATTCACACTTGGGGCCAGGCTAGCATATTTCTATTAGTTGGGAAATCTTATTGACAGCTTGGGAGGAAATCCGAGGATATATATCCTATTCAATGGACTAGTAACACCACATTTGCATATGTAGAATGGTTCATTATGCCTTTTAACTGGTCTGTGTAGTAATGTTATCTTTTTTGCTTCTGTTGGATTTAAGCCAAACAATAAATTCTGCTATGTCAGTGACTCCCATCAAACGTGGAACCTTTTGTCATAATATCTATATTAACTAAGTTGATGAATATCCAAAGTGAGATAGGTTTATTATAGTTAATAGCTGCAATAAGTATGATAGACAAAATTACAGTGCAAATTCAAGGGATGAAGCAGACTCGCTAAGGTTAATCATGGTAGATAACTAGCATGTATGGTTATTTCCTGGCCATGCTGTATTCCAAACAAGAGACTTGACAGTGTTTCCACCCCATCATTTTTACTCACTTATTTTATCTTTGCATATTTATCCCACTTCTTTCCATCTCCCAAATATATATTTTGGGACATGGCAACATTTTTTCAAGTGTTAATATGAATTTATGCCTTCCTTAAAAATAATAAGAACCCTACACATGTCTGAAGATTATGAGACAGAGTGTCTTTCAGCTCACATCATGTTCCAGCACAGGAGGCGATGGAAACACATTATGTGAAAATTACTCCATGTAAAGTGAATACTCGTGTTCTCACTTGAGTTCTTTGGAAACAGATGGCCGCTCTCTTAGTAATAAAAAGAATTCTCTTTACTTACAAAGCTTTTATTTTAAAATAGAGTCACTTCCATTGTGTCCCGTTATCTTCTTACCATTCCTATGAGGGAGCTAGAGACCCAGACATGGCACTTACTGTATGTGGTATGGTGTCCCCAGCACACATTGCAAACCTGATCTCTGAACCTGCTGCCACCTTCAGGGCATTTTGTGGCTACATAGATTTCATATCAGGATCAAGATCATAGACATTGTTCTTCTATATGGCAATTTGCTTCTGCTTTAGAAAAAGATGCTAAAGTGGATGTCAACAGGGTAAAACTGAAGTTTGCTTGTGTTATAGGTTTATGTTATTTCTCATCACATTTGTCCAGACTCCCATCATCCACAGACTTTGACTCAGGGACAGCTGCATCCTGATTAATGCATAGCTGCATCACCAGGGGGAAAAGTAGAGCTGGGTCAGCAGAGGTTAGTTGGGGCTTTCAGTTTTGCCGTGTGACGATAGTGGAGATCTGGTTGCTTTGAGTGGAGGTTGATTATTAGTGTGTGAAGTCAAGAGAGTCAATATATATCAGTGCAATAAATGCTAAGGAGATTCCACTCTGCAAATGACTCCCAGCTTTCCATTTATTACATACCACAAACCACTTAGAAGAGCTTAATGGAAATTCCTCCTCAAGGAAACATATTTTGAGGAAGCTTTTTGGTGTTAAATTACAAAAAGTATTATCTGCATTTCCTATCATCAAGATATGATAGTGGCAAAAGTGAGGAGTTCTGAACCTTCCTCCCTCAGCAATCAGATTTTTAAGTTGGAGGACCAACATCCGGGGATGTTGGTTTCTAGAGACCTTAAATGAGAGAACAAAACATTTCCAAAAGGCAGTTCCACAATCAAGATGAACGCAGAAAGAAGGGACTAGGTTGGTAATTAAGCGTTCTTTGAAATGGGAGAAGTAGCCAAGCAAATTAATACTTTAAGGACTTGTCATTGAACTCAAAATAGAATAGTTTGTTTATGATGTATGTTTTAAAAAATAAGAAATAAATATTCAAAGTAGATTTGCCTCATGTATCATTTCTGCCATCTGTGTTTTCCAACCTAACCCCAATACAAAGGACTGGAGAATCCCATGAGGCCATACAGGTAGTCAGGCAGTGGTACTAGATTTCTTCTTCTTTTAAAAGAAAAATTGCACAGGACACTTGTTAAAGATGGTGATGAAAACTTTCCATTTCAACTGAGGAGAGATACTGTTGAGATAGAAGAGAGATAGATTGAGCACAATTGCAGAAACAAAAGACCAGAGGATTTTTCAAGACTGGGCTGAGCTTGGGAATGTTCTTGGAGGAGAGAGGCTGGTCAGGTGATGAGACCATCTGAGTTTGCTAATGGTTGAACTCCAGCCCTCCTGCTGGGACTGGTGGATGGGGCACTGTCTTGATGATTACATTTCTAAGCAATTATCCCCTGGTCCTTGAAGACACTCCTGGTTTGTAGAAGACTTACATCTCAAAGGTGAGAGATAATAAAGTTTACAGTTGCAAATTTTCTAAAAATAACTGTTCTAGGAAAAGGGAATTCAGTTGGGACTATGTCAGAAAGAAGCCTTAGTTTTGTGCCTGAAGGGAAGGTTAAGATGTCATGGTCACCTTTCCTCCTGTTGAATCACTATGTCCTACAGCTGCTAGCACTCAACACTTTCTGTCTCACAAAGTTTGAGCTTCTATTCAGTTTTGGAGTCCCTTTGGACTATCCATCTCTCTATCCCTTTGGAGTCCATCTCTCATCAGAAAATTTTCTTTCCTTCTTTTTTTTTTTTTTTTTTTTTTTGGTCGGTTTTGCACTGTCTTCTTTCCTGCATGATAACAGACATTATTTGAAAATAGCACATAAAACAGACCTTTAATCTACAGTCTGCAGTCTTTGTCATATACAGAATAACATGTTGACTTTTGTCATTCATGGATTCACTCTGTTAAGAACCATGTGCTAGGCATAGTAACATTGAGAAATGGCTTGGAAATAGAGCTCCTTTATAAAGCTTACATTAAGGATCAGATGACTGTAGATGTGTAAAGTCATCATACTATAGTGATACATGCATACCCAAGTTCATAGCAGCACAATTCACAATAGCCAAACTATGGAACCAGCTTACATGTCCATTTAGTGGATGAATGGGTGAAGAAAATGTAGTATGTATGCATAATGGAGTTTTATTTAAGCCATTGAGAAAAATTGAAAATGAAATCATGTCATTCACAGAAAAATGGATGAGACTAGAGACTATTTTTGTTAAGCAAATAAGCCAAACTCAGAAGGTCAAGGGTCATAGTTTTCTCTCATATGTGGAAACTGGGGAGGAAAAAGAAAAAGAAAGGTGGGGAGGGGTAAGGGATTTCATGAAAGTCAAGGGAGATCATTAGAAGAAAGGGACCAGGGGGTGGGAGGTGGGGAGGGACAGGGAAGGGAGTGCTAGGGAGTGATGTTGGCCAAATTATATTGTTATATTGTGTGCACGGATGAATATGTAACAACAAAATCGCATCATTATGTACAACTACAATGCACCAATAAAAAATGTGGAAAAAAACCCTTACATTAAAGAAGATAAGCCAGGCACATCAGTAACTCTAAATATTGCAATGTGAGAACAGAAAGTACTCCTTTAGCCAGCAAAGTACCCGCTCATTCACTCATTCACCCAGCAGTGTTTTTATTTCAGAACTTAGAGCTTTATTTCAGACTTAGAGCCCAATTCTGGGATTACAACGGTGAACAGTAACAGCAATACTTCAAAAAGGGAAGGTCTGGCTTTGTTACTTACATCCTAACGTGTGTATGGTGGGGAATGGAGGTTGGCGTGGACAGATGACTACCAAGCTGTGCTAATACAGTGTGAAATGTGCTAATGATGCTCCTGGGAGAGGTCCCAGTAGAACACTGGAGGACATATTGCAGAATTTGGAGATCAAGCAAGATTTTTGTGGAGTATTCCACCACATATTTTTCTACTTACCTTAGACTACAGCTTATTTAGCAGTATCACCTTGTACTGCAAATTGCTTCACTTCCTGATTTACATTCCTGCTGCTCCTCCGCTTCCCTCTTTTATGCTCAAGCCATAGTAGTAGCTACATTTGCAAAAGTAACCATTTTTTTTTTTGCCTCCAACAATTCTCTTGCTTTCCCAATTATGCTCACTTCCTAGTGTCAAACTAGAGTATCAAGTACAGCTTCATGACCTTCTCAGCAACTGCTCTTTTACTTTTCATTGCTGTATTCGATTCAAATCTTTTCACATATTATTATTTTCTATAAAGTCATAATGTTAAAGAATGAATCCCATTTTAACTAACTGAAAAGTGAATTATAGTTTAATGTCTTATGGATTTCAGAATGACATGTATGCCAAGAGCTCCATTTTAAAAAATGGTAATGGGTGTTTTCATCTGGAGAAATCTACATTAAGTATAAATCAGGTAAAAAAAAATATACTGGAGCATCATTGACAAGTTCAGGCTGTATTTAATTTGAATACCAATACATTTTGAGTTTCTGCAACACCTTTTGTGAAATAACAGTGAAGTGGACATTATGTTGTAAGCACATCTCCTAGCTCTTCTCTACCTTTCTCTTCTCTACCTTCCCAAAATTCTTTTGGAATTTCTTTGCTTGAGCAAGGTTTGTCTTGATTTACCTGTTTATCTTTATTTTTCTCAAATATCTCTTCTGCATTCTTTCTGTTTCGTGGTCTTACACAGAGGAGGATCTTCTCTCATAAGTCCTCCCTGGTCCTGGATTTGAGATCTGTGGAAAAGAGACCAGAATGATCACTGTCTCATTGTTTTAATTTTTTGCAATAGCCCAGGCAGGCCATACATTCCAGTGGAAGAGCTAGGGAAAGTGGTCAAAGGCCTGGCTTACACAGATGTTGCTTCTTTTCGCCCTCAAGTTCTCAAACTCAAACAAGTGGAGGTGGTGGTTGTTATCAAGTTACAAAATATGAAATATTTTAATAATATTGTTATCAAGTTTTAAATATGAAAGAGTAAATTCTGGTGGCAATATAACACGTAGAACAATATGAAACCCAGGAAACATGACATGAATGTGCTAGAAAGGCAGGGAGGAGCAAGGTGAGAATTTTGTTCAGCATGAAGTTGTCTAGGATCTGCGCCAGTCTAATAATTTTTGACAACACGCCATTCCTAAATAAAGTACATCCATTCAGACCATTTGGAAAACAGGAATGCAAAGAAGACCTGGAATAAATTAAAAGGCATAAATGTGATACCTGGCTTTACCCCTGTTGTGTAACTTTGGGAAAGTCTCACTGAGCATGTGTTATTCATCCATAAAGCCAAGATAATACTAATCTACTTTCTTATTGAGCAATGGGATCAACTGAGTTATTAATACTAAAGCACTATATAAAACCCACCACACCTTACATATTAATCATTAATTGCTAGGTGAAGGGGAATTTTGTGCAATTGAGGAAGATATGGTTCAGTTTTTTAAATGCAATATAAATATTTGGATTAATTTCAAAGCTTGGCAAATGAATGTAATTTATTCCAGTTGGTTCACAGATTGTATTTACTAAAGCATCATATATAATATTTTATCAATTAAGATAAAGTGTGTCTGTTTTGTATGTACTGATACCAAATGTACCATTTAGGTTTAATTTTGATTCTGAGTTATAGGAAAAACCAAAGCAGGAATGACATAAAAAAGATAAATTTGTTCTATTTTCACTAAGTGTGGGTAGCTTCATGATCATTAAGGATGCATTGCCTTCTTAGTTTTTTCTGCAACACTAAACTTGTAATTCACATTTCAAGGTCTAATATAGCTGTTCCAGCTTCAGCCATCATGTAAACATCCCAGCTGTCAATAAAGAGGAATATGGAAAGAGAGGGATACTCTCCCAAATTTCACATACTATACTTGTTACTTTAAATTGGCAAGAATCTGTTCACATGACCTTAACTGAAACAAAATATGAGAAATTTAGTTTTTATTACAGGGCTCTGTGCTTCCCCAGTTCTGTTATGGGAACAAGGAAAGAACAAATAATGGGGGAATCTAATTATCTCCACAAAAATAATTTGAGACCTCTTCTTGCTTCATCCCATAAGCAACAACATTTATATTCAGACCAAAATCCTCTTCAAAATTATTAATAACAGAATTAGTCTCTTTTCATACAACAAAAATTTATAAGATAAAACCTGTGTGCTAGGTATTCCACTGGACATAACAAAGGAAAAACAAATTCTTTACCCTTAGAAGTTATAATATATGAAATAGGAATAAAAATATGAATTTCCAAGAGATAATGTGATTATACAAGACAGTAATTTTGAATTCATGGAAAGGAAAGTAAAAGGTGTTGCATTATTCTGAGATGCGATCATTATTTGCTGTAGTCATGCATTAAACGGCAACTTGGAAACCTGAAAGAATGTGCATTCTTCTCAAAGTGCTACATTTACTACAAGGGAATATTTCAC
The DNA here is from genome assembly GCF_902686455.1 of Sciurus vulgaris. Classification (NCBI taxonomy): domain Eukaryota; kingdom Metazoa; phylum Chordata; class Mammalia; order Rodentia; family Sciuridae; genus Sciurus; species Sciurus vulgaris. Next base: position 92,565,207 of record NC_136467.1, on the reverse strand, counting down.
TCATTGAGAAACTATAATTGAGAACTGAATGTGGATGGTAATCTGATTCCTCTTAGAAATATAAACCTTGTATATTCAAGCTGAATTGAATAAGATAGATAAATAGTTACTCTGACAAAGGCAGATACTATTTATTATAAGATGATCTTGATTTGAAAGGATTCATTTATTTGTACGTGTTTGGCTGGTCTGAATTGAGCAAGCTCTGCAGCCAGGTGCTTTCGGGTGGAAGCCTGGCATTAAGGCAAGTGGTCACAGTAGGAGGACAGGTTGCTGAATTGCAATTGTGTTCTCTATTTTCTCTTTCTTGCTCCAGTACCAACTGCCTATGACCATGTTCTCCACAGAAGGCAGAGATGTGTGGAAAAGAATAGCAGGAGACAGGGTGGGAGGTGGGGTGAGAGGAACAGTTTTCACCCACTTAAAACAGGGAATGAAATTATAGCTCTCCAGAGAAGACCAGGAGCACATTTCTCCCCCTTCTCCACCCCTCTCCACCCCCTGCCCCTCAACCTGAGCTCAGATCTCTCTTTCCCTCTCTACACTACTTTTATGCTTGTGAGTAAAAAATGGAGGGAGTTTCTCAGCTTATCCACACTGATTTCAACTGTATAATTTAAAGTCATGATATAAGAATAAAAGACTATACTTAAAATATTTTATAAGATCTATTTTTGACTTAGTGATATTTTGGATTTTGCTTCCCTTGTCTTGTTGACACATTCTCCTATTCTGGTTTCAAATAAAAATTTGTAAAAATTATAAGAGGAAGTGGTATAAATGTGTTAAATGTCACACTGAAACCAAAAGAGCTTAATAATACAGCTTTGGTTCAAATCAGAAACATTGTGATCCAGCCATCGCCATTTCTAAACAAAGTTAGAAGGAATTATGGAGTTTCCTGCTGATTTTTCATGTTTTGAAAATAAAGTAAAATGATATTTGACTCTCTTTTCAATCAACCTTCGCTTGTACCCTTTAGGCTTTAGATTTAGAAGTGAGTTGCTTTAATAAAATTGTGCTGTATTCTGTATTGATAAAAGAAATTAATGTTAAGAATCTATTTTATACAATAACAACGAAACTCCCAGCAATGTAAATTTAGAATTGGAAGTATCCTTATCCTCTTAACCTTATTCTTTCCAGTAAATCATTCTAAACATACCCATACATCATAATTATTTACAAATGTTTTTATACTTAACATGAATTTTCTGTTCTGATGTAAAACATTTATAACTTGCCTAACTCAGTATTTTCTTACTGTGAATTCTCAAATATTTTGACCTTTAATTCCTCAATGACAAGACATGTTAGGATATGTTCAGGAAAAAAGACCACCTAGGGTTTTTCTGGGATAAGCTATTTTTTTCTGAATAAGTGAATGTCTCCTCAAAAGGTGTTTATAGTCATTACTTATAAAAGTAATGGTACTAGAAATAGTTTGTTTTGCCATCTCTCATTTTGGTCCAACCTGTCTATCGTACCCTAACCATACTCATTTTCTCCACATGCTGGGAAACTGAGAACCTAACCTGGTAGGGTTTCAAACTTTCAAAGGTAATTGTTTATTAAAAAGATAACAATCAGTTTGAGACATTTTAATATTGATTTAGAATATGGGATTTGCCTCAATGTGATGTCAACATTTCCCAACCAGAGGATTAAAATTTTGATTTGTTCTGGCAGTTTTCTGTCTTTTCATGGTTCAGTAGCAAAAAAGTGTGTCATAAGTCAAAATGAGAAAGATGTAGAACTGTGCACGGGGAAAGTCCATTGAAAGGGGAAGCAAGAGAAAATTCCAAATAGAAAAATGGCAGAACCAGTGTTTCTGTACCTTTGCAGATGACTGGAACCTATGGTTTCAGAATTGGAAGTGGGTCTAGCTGTATGTCCTTTGTTATTCCAGTGGTAATGAGCTGATCAAAATGTACAGTCACTCAGCTCAATGGAGACATCCAAGCTTTCTGGCAATTCCATGTTATCTGACTCTCTAGTTCTTAAAGAGAATTTCCAATCTGTTCACATGTACTCAAACCTCTGATCACTCTCCTACATCTTTAGCTTTAACATCTGACCCAACTCCTACTCCAAAAAAAAAAAAAAAAAAAAAAAAAAAATTGGAAGCCATCGCAGATTGAGATTATCTCGCCTTCTCACCAGGAAGTATGCTATTTTTTTCTACATTCATCCACACTCAATCTTTCTTCCTTACTAACTATCTCAAATCAAGAGGGAACTCTCCTTTAAACAAAGGTCAGTGCTGCCCACGTGCTTCAAATTTCATTTCCAGCAGACTTCTGCACAACCTGATGCAATCAGTTCTGTCTCCTGATTTATCAACTTATCTCTCCATTTGATCTTTACAATTAAACATGCTTTATTTTCATTGTAAAAATAAATACCATACACATATTCCCTCTTATAAAAATACTGATAACAATTTGTACTTATTAAGCACTTAGTATGTGCCATATTTTAAGGTCTTTCTTTTATGAACTTTTTGGAAGGAGGGAACAGAAGTATCTCACTAAGGCTTACCTACCCTGGAGTTTCCACTTCATTCTTGACTATGGAGGTGAATTCATCAACAGGTGATCTCTCTGAAAGAATCTTATTATTTTACCAGTAGTTCCAAAGAGAGTGGATGATGCCTCATCTAGAGTCATGGAAATGTGAAGTCTGTGAAATCTCTATGTCACTGTTTGATTAAATAGGAGTTGGCAATTGATTGGATGTGGAGAATTACAAAGATAGCATGTTTTGGTTCATTCCATAGTACCAATGACAGACAGAGGAAGTGACTGAAAGGAAGGGCAGAAATTCATTTTTGGACCTGTTGGGTGGATTAAAACTAAGCAGATAGGGATTAGAAAGATGGGAACAAATGGAATTAAGCAGTCTGGGACCTGAAACTATTCCTTTGAAGTAGGAGCTTTTGAGCTCCCCATAAATTCTCATATCTAAAATTCTGTGGCAAGATCAATGGTGGCATTCAGCATAATCCAACTGTGTGGTTTACAACACCAAGTATTTCCTCTCAGGGGTCTGGAGAGGCCAGAGCATGGGATCAGCTGATAGATTGCCTTCTTCCTGCACATCACCAAGGACAAGATGACCATGTTTTGGATTTTCAAATGTATGACTTTCATTATTCTGAAGTTTTACCTATATTAATCATTTGATTATGTTTCCATAGGAAGGAAGTCTATCCATTCTAGTGGCATTCTAAATAAAAATATGAACATATGGCAGAATATTTCAAATTTATTACTCTTTCTAGACCTTTAAAAATCAACCAAGTCTGGGTAAATTAATAAAATGCATTGAGAAAATGCACAGTCACTATTGTTAACACTTTTGAGAAACCACCAACATCTCAGAAGTTTATTGTAATTTTTATAGTAACCCTATATAGTAGATATTTTAATTCCATCTTAGATCTGCGAGAATTTGGATACTTTGTGAACCATCAACCTTTTGGCAGCTTCAGTTGCCAAGAGTCAATCCGTGACCAAATTGTTGATTCTGAGCCCTGGGTACACACTGGAATCACCAGAGGAGCATTAATAATTCCAACACTTCTCTGCACCCCACACAGATTGTATCAGAACCTGGGAATCAGGGAAAAGTACTAACAGATCTAGAATTTTAATAGTTCCCCAGGTGATAGCAGTACACAACCAAGGTTGAGCAATACTAGCTTGCCACTGAAACCTAGGATGTCTTCCTACCATGCTGCCTCTAAATCAAAAATTGATTTCATCTCAATGAGAAATTTTCTCAAACACCAATAAGACAATTGATCAAATATGACAAACAGAATAAATAAATGTCTTCTTGATAGAAAAGAATGATCTTCTTCTGCCTTCCAAGTCATCAAAGAAACATTTTCAAAGCCCAGAAATCCCAGCAACAGTGCTTTGGTCACTCTGCTTGTTGACAGCAACTTTATATTTATGTCACTACTTTCCTGGATTTGAGTGACCACATGCAGTGCTTGCAAGCTGAAAGGAATATCTGAACATACCTAATATATAATGATTTTCTGTACAGATAGAGGATTTAGTGTAAATCAATTCCTAGAGGTGTCTTGGAGTTTATAACACATTTTGAAGTTTCTAAATTATTAGTAAAGCTATAGTTGAACTCTTGGCCTTTAATTTTAGCAAGTGACTTTTTATTTCATTTTGAGCAAAATCATTCTTTTCCTAAACTTGAAGATAACAGAATATAATGAAGCATCTGCTGTGTATGATGTACAAATGTTTAGATTCCCAAAGGACATATTGAAAAAATATCCAATTTTCCTGTTATTTGTGACAAATTTTACAAGGTCTTCAAATTATAAGTATGTTTTCTGCATACATATTTTTGACATCTGGGGAACAGATTTTTATCACTATGACATCTTTCTAACATTTATTTTCTCATTTATAACACTGCCATATTTTAATGTGAAATCATAAAAATCTGGCAAATAAAAATTGTTATTGTTTGAGATAATTTAACAACTTCTTTTATTATTCTACTCAATTATTATGGGTAATATAGGACTTTATGTTTGAAATTTCTTCTATTTGGAGTCAGTCTTGTAGCAGATATTTTTATAAGCAGAGATTTGATAACCTCCTTCAAATTTTTCAATAAAGGTGCCTTAAAAGCACCTTTTCTCCTCTTAGCTTTGTGCCATGACTCGCAAGCATCTCAACTTATTCTTAATGGTAAGCCATTTCCCATCATATCCAAGAGGAAGAATTCAGGAGCTAAGTATCTGGGTCTATGAGAGACATTTGTCAACTGCCTGCAAATAGTATTACTGTCAGTGTGGAGCATGTCACAGCAGCTATGGGTTAAGGGAAGGTGAATAAAGTAACATTAACTAAAAGCTTCTGATTGTATTCTCCATGCTATGGAAGTTTTAATTTAGTTTTATGAAATAAGGAACCTTGTATTCACAGTGCCCATTGTTTTTGATTCATTTTATTAGGGTTGAAATATCTAGGTCACTTCAAAGTACATTTGCACACATGTCAATGATGTCTATAGAATCAATATATGCTTGGAAATGGTGCATTTCTGTTTTAGTTGATAATGATTAGGGTAATAAGGACTCATCATTTACATAATTTTTGTTTCTTTATTTTAACATCTATTTAATTGCCAACTGCATATAGTTTGTTTCAAAATAATTTGAAGTGACTTAAAAGGAATGATAGAAGTATATAAAAATTAATATTTGCAAAGTCAGAGTTCTTTAGAGCACAGGTAACATCTTATAGTGGAAAGAGTACATGCTTCTCTATTTGCTACCTGTGAAACTGTTGATGGTTTTTTAGCTTCTCTGAGCTTCATTGCCTCCTTTGTAAAATATTTCCATTGCAGCATTGTTTTCTTATCCTTTAAGAGATGGTCAAATACCTTAAAATGTGTATATTTCACCAAACAAAAACTCAAATTTATGTATTTGACTAAGCTCCTAATGTGATCTTATTATTAACAACTATCATTAATTGAACACTTACTATGTGTGAACAGTTTATCTTTGTTCAAAGCTCTTTTTTTAATTCATTATTTTATTTCATCCTCACAACAATTCATTACGGTTTTGTAAGAATAGCCATTTTATGATTATGGTAAATATGCAAGTACTAGAGTATCCTTTGAAGAACTGCTTTTGAACTAATTATGTGATGAGCTAAGATTTCTTCCCATAACATCACTTATAAACAAGGAGTTACTGGTATGTCCAATATTATATTGCACATGTCTCTTTCAAGTTTTGTTTTATGTGAATAGCAAGATATATCTTTCTTATTAGTTGTTATATACAAATCAATATGTGAATCAAAATTATCTATAATTCAAATAATAATTGCTTCACATGGAGGAATTATTTTAATATGTCTAAGATTGTTGAAATTTTGCTATAATTGCAAATAATTCTTCATATTTCCACATATGCTGTCATAATATAGATATTGTTACTCTTTGAGAGTTCCCAGTTTTATTTCAGTATTCTTTCATTTTTTTCTAGTAAAGTGGGTTTCTCTACATTCTATATTTTGTATCAGTTTTTTTTAATATTATGTGTCTTTCACTAAAACCATTGTATCATTGTATCACTTGCATTTTGAAATAGTTAAAAATAGCCATTTAAGATACTTATTTTTTAATATACTAATACCTTTCATTTAGTTGAATGTTGGGAATAGACTAAACATAGTACTCTATTTTTTTTCTTAGAATTATTGAAAACCTACCAAGTAAAACAGTAAATAATTACATTTCACACTCCAACAGACTCACCACCATAACAATATAAGAATATTTTTCAAAATAGAATTAAAGAATCATTAAGCTTTAAAAGAAAGTATTATGACATACTTCTCTAATAAATCTCATAAGAAGTACATGTATGTAAGCAATTTAAGAAAGGAAAAGTGTATTCTTATAAGTTATAAGAGAATATGACATGCATCCATATACTAACACATTAGAAATATAAGTAAAATGGATAATATCTTGGGAAAACACAATTTTCCAAAACTAATTCAAGAAGATATGAACAACCTGATGAAAACTGTAATTAGAATATTTATGGTATGAGACGGATGTGGTGGTTCATACCTGTAGTCCCAGCTGCTCCGGAGGCTGCGGCAGGAGGATCACAAATTCAAAGCCAGCCTCAGCAATTTAGCAAGGCCCCAACCAACTCAATGATACCCTGTCTCTAAATTTAAAAATATGAAAAAGGACTGGGGATGTGCTTCAATCCCTGGTACCGAAAAAAATAAAAAATAAAAAAAGTATATTTACAGTAAGGTAATATTTTAGAGATAGAAAAGACATTAAAACCTGTAATGCCAGGGACTTTGGAGGCTAAGGTAGGAGGATCACAAGTTTGAGGTGAGCCTTAGCAAATTACTAAGACCCTAAGCAATTTAGTTAGACCCTGTCTCAGAAAATAAAAAGGACTGGGGAGGTGGCTTAATGGTAAAGCACCCCTGGGTTTAATCCCAGTACCCCAAAGCAGGGGAGGAAAGGGGAAGGGAGGAAGAAAGAAAAGAAAAGCCATTAAAGACCAAATAATAAAATCTCATAATTTGTAAGTAAGAATGTTGGGGCCCAAAGTTTTTATGGCTAATGGAAAACATTCCATCCATTAACTTTGAAAATTAGGAAGTCATTGGAGGGAAATTCGGGGGAGATGCTAACTGGCAAGAAGAAAGATGTGAGCTGGTAGAAAAGACGTTAAAGTCTAGTTTACTTTTTGAGAAGTTTGACCACAATTGGAAAGAGAGTACAAACCAGTAAAAAGGAGGGTGACTGGCTTAAGGAGATACTTCAACACATTTGTAGGCTAAGAGATTATGTATATAAATTAATTAAAGGAGGAGCATATCAAACTGACCAAATCAAAAGTAGTTACTACTTTTGGTGATAGAAAGTCAGGAGAGTTGTTACCTTTGAGCACACAAAACAGATTGGGAGGTTGGTGATGTCCTAAATTTTGATGTGACACGGATGTATTCATTATAGTTACACGGATGTATTCATTTATAAAAATATATCAAGATCTACTATAATATCTATTGTCAAAATGCATATTTATTTGTAAAAATGTATTAGGCTTTACTGTATTTCATAACATAGCAATTAAAAATTTATCCTCCAAATAAGAGTAGTTAGTGTGTATCAATTTCTTCACATACATAATATCTTTCAGTCCTCACAGCAATATTAAGATATCTCTTAATGTCCTTGACTCACAGATGTAGAAAGAGAAGGACAGAAATTTTAAGTAACAATGTGCAAATGAAGCAGTGTTTGACCCCACACAGTGCAACAAACAGGGCTCAGCCTCCTGGTCACTGTTATACAGTCTCCTGTTAGGAGGAGGGGGCCTGCATTGGAAAGGAGGGTCAGGATTGGGAGAAACTCCAAAATGGGAGGCACAAGAAATATGAAGATACTAAAACTATGGATGTCTCTCCCTCATCAGTGTTGTAGGAAGCAAGGCAAATCTAAGAGAATATGGAGGAATGTTGGGATTTGGGAAAGATGAAAAAAAGAAAGATTATGAAGATTGAATCATGAAATGAGCAAAACATGCTGTGAGAAGGCTGCCTATGGGTAGCTAAGGAACGGTTCAAGCTGTGGGGTCAGATGCCATGTTTTATCCCCTGCACCCACTCACGAACCATGTGACACTGATCAAGTAAATTGGTCTCTTCAAACCCTTATGCAAATGGGCATAGTTATCATCTGGTCACATTTCATTCTGTTTTATATTGTTAGGAAAATCCTCTATCCTGTATTCCTGTGTTTAATTCTCTTTCTAACTTAAAGTTGATGGGGACTGCCTTGAATATTTTTATCAATTTGGGAACAATTGACATTAATATAGTATTGAGTCTTTCAGTTCATATACATAGTAGTATTTTTCCATTATTTCATGTCTTCTGTGTTCTTCCAGTAAATTTTATAATATGCTACATGAAACTGCTGCCCATTTTTGTTCAATATATTTGAAAGTACATTACACGGCTTATTTTTATTATGTATAGGATCTTTGCTTCTATCAAATAGTTTTCTCCTAGCAATTTTGCTTTATATTTTCAGTTTCTTTTTTCAGCTTCTGATCCCTACTGTTTTCAAGAATTAAACCCTTCATAAGATAATGCACTGGTCGCATGAAAATCAGTATTTCCATTGCCACCCCTTCACCCTTCAATCACCTAAGCTATAACTTCTCTACCATCATATATCAGTTAAACCTTCCCTCCTTATCTTCTGGATTTGTCCACACATTGAGTTCACTGTCAACCACCTATTCTCTTTTTCCTTGTGACTTACTAACTTGGTCTTTTTAGACCAAGTGGGAGGGAACAGAGACATTAATCTGTCATGCTTAATTATAAATCTCATATTGCATTTTCCAAATCATATTTCTGATATTTAGGAAAGTTATTTTTAAATTGATTTTGTAGTTTAGGAAATAAAAGTTTTGTATTTTGATCTTGAATTTTGCCATCCTGTTAGTTCTTTTTATTTTTAATAGTTTAAAAATTTATCCTCTTTGATTTTCTAATAAGAATGTGTATTGTCTGCGACAATGAAATATTGTCTCTTTTTTTCCTATTGATCTTTCTTGTTTCCTTGTACATTTTAGAATGTTAGATATAATGCTGAGGATCCTCGTCTTTTTCATGATTGCGATGGGAATACTAATATTTCACTATTAAATATGATTTTCATTGTTTTGGAGAGAGAGTCTTAATTAAGTAGGAATATTCACCTCTACTCATAATTTGCAAAGAACATTTCTTAATGAAAAGTTGAGTTTTGAATTTTATAAAATGTTTTTACATTTGTTGATGTGCTCACATGGTTTTCTCTTCCTTAACTATTAATGTAATAAATTATATGGAGGTCATTTAAATGTTGAATCATTGTACATTACTGGACACACTCTGATTTAGTACTAATTTATTATCCTTTTACTGTGTTTCTGGGTTCCACTTTTTTTTTAATTAAGCGCTTTCACATTTAGTTGATAGATGAAAGTGATGTAAATTTTTTTTTGCTCATTTTGGCATCAATGTCATGCTAGCATCCTTAAAAATGACTTGGATAGTTCTATTTTTTTCCTTTGGTCTGGAAATGTTTTATAAAATGGAAATTTCTTATGTTGCTTTAGTTTGTCTGAAAATTTTTCTGAATTTTTGTCCTTTTTAAAGAATTTCTTCTTTCTTTTTAATTCAGTTTTAATTAAGTTTACTAGTTTTATCTCTGGGGCAACTTTAGTAATCTGTGGTTTTTTTAGAAGAATGTCTTTTATGTATCTTTTCAAGTTTGTATATAAATAGAGTATGTGCTATTCTATTATATTGCTTTGATAACTTGTATCACAATGTTTGCCTTTTTGCCCACCTTTAAAAACAGCAAAAAAAACTGTAACTTGGTACCCATTGATCAACTTTTTTTCATTCCTCCCTGTCTGTCTCCACTCTCCCAGCCTCTGATAACCAACCTTCTACTCCCTTTCTGTAAAATGAACTTTTTATTCATCTATTTATTTATTTTTGGCACTGGAAATTGTACCCAGAGGGACTTTGCCACTAAACCATATCACAATCCTTTTTTAGTTTTTATTTTGAGACTGTGTATCACTAAGTTGCTTAGGGCCTCACTCACTTGCTGAGGTTGTACTCAAACTTGTGATCCTCCTGCCTCAACCTCCCAAGCCACTGGGATTACAAACAGGCACCACTCTACCTGGCTGGATGAGATGAACTTTTAGAATCCACCACATGAATGAGATCATGAAGCATTGGTCTTTCTGTACCTAGTTTATTTACCTTAACATAATATCTCCAAGTTCCATCCATGTTATTGTAGATGGTATGATTTCATCTTTTTAAAAATTTTTTTTATTGTAAACAAATGGGATACATCTTGTTTCTCTGTACATGAAGTAGAGGCATACCATTTGTGTAATCATACATTGGATTTCATCTTTTTATGACAATATTATACTGGGTAGATGTACCACATTTTCTTTATTTGTTCATTGGTTGGACATTTAGATTGAATTCCATTTCTTGGTGATTATGAATAGTGTTGCAATGAACCCAGGAATGTAGCTGTCCTCTTTGACAAAACTTATTTCATTTTCTCTGAATCTGTAGTCAGGAGGTGGATTGCTGGATCCTATGATACTTCTATTTTTAAAGCTTTTGAGGAACTTTATTACTGTCTTCATAACTTTTGTCCTGTTACAGTTAGGAGAAAATAAGTTCTGGCATTCTACTGCATAGTCGGGTTACTATAGATAATGATATGTACTGTATGTTTTCAAATGCTAAAAAGAAAGGATTTTGAATGGTTCCACTGCCAAAGGAATATAAAAATTGTTTGAGGTAAAAAGATGCTTACTTTTATTGATCATTAAACAATTTATGTGTGTATATGTGTATATACATATAAATATCATATGTATGTACATAAATATCACATGGTACCCCATAACTATGTACAATTTGATGTGTCAATTAAGAAAATAAAACAAAAAGAAATACAGTTGCCAAGGCTGAACTATTTTATTTGGTTTTGAGAGTCAGTATGAGTTTATGTGGTAAATTTTACTGTACTTTACTTTCTCCATTTTTAAGTTTCTGATTTTTTTCTGTTATAAATCCTTCCTTCTGATTTTAAACAATCCATATATCTTTATTTTCCCATTTTCTCTGTATTTAAGGCTATAAAAGTCCTGAATATCATCATAGAAAAATCTTACAAGTTTTGATGTACAAACTGCCCTGTTATTCAAAGTATAATTTATATTTTTTATTTTAAAAAATGCATTAATATATAAAAGCTTTTACATCTCGAGAGTAGAGAATTATAACTTTAATTTTAAATTTTATTGTAGTGTGCTCTGTGAAAATATCCTATATATTATAAACTTTCTTGGACTTATTTTATCAACTTTCTGTTATAGGGACTAGTCTGAAAATGTCCATTTGTATTTTAAAGAAATGTAATACTCTGTTTTATGTATGTTACAAAGGAAAGATTCATCCCTTTTTGTGGTTTTGTTGTCCTAATTGTTCATCTGTTATATTTGCCTCAACTTTTCTCTGGTTGAGAGCTGTATCCTAAGTCCCTGATTATAACTTTAGTTAGACAGTTTATTCTTTTAGTTTCCTCAGATTTGCTTCATATTCTGTGAAAAATGGTTACTGATTCATAGAGATGTATTTCTTCTGAATCTTTTTCATGGTCTGCACCTTTGTGTCATCATGAAAATGCCACTCTTCATCTCCTTTAATGGTTTTCCAATATTAACATTGTAGCATCAGAATTTTGCATATTAACATTTGCTTAATTTAGTTCTTTTCATTCCTTTATTCTGTCTTCCTGTGTCATTGGGTTTGAGGGATGTCTTGTAAGTACATTTCCAAAACTGGATTTTTAAATCCAGTATGAAAGTTTTCAACCTTTAGCTGTGAATTTAATCATCCCTATTTCTTATAATTTCTGATGTGCTTGGAATTATTTTGCTCTTTTTTCCATTTATCATGCTTTCTAGTTTGTTGACCCTTTACCCAGCTTTAATTGATTGAATAGACTGCTTTTAAGTTCTATTTTTCCTTTGCAATTTTACAAATACATAATTTGTTTTTACTTCTTGTGGCTTACCGTTAACATTGGTTAGCATGTATGTTCAGACTTATTTTTCTAACATCTGGAGTTAATCAATATCTCTTCTATGCCTGAGAAAAAGGAAACAACATAATCTTGTTTTCCTCTGCATCCTTGTGACTCTTGCCCCTCTTATCTTTGAACTCTCACTGATATTTTTTTGAATTTAATATCCAGGTGGTTACATTTTAAAAATTAAATATGCATATATATATATATATATATAAATGAAGGTTTACTTAGTTGCAGGATTTTTTTATTTCTTTCTTTGCTATCTATTACTCTATCACTTCTTTTATCTCATTTCCTACCCCACAGTTATTCTTCTTAGTAGTTTATATTATTTAAGAGTTCTTACAGAGAAATATCCTAAAAGAACTAAACTTCAAAGTTCCTTTTAGTTCTAAAAATATCTTTATTTCTGCCTCTCACTTGAATAATAGTTTGGCTGGTTGTAGCATTCTAACTTCAAAGTTCTTTTCCTTAGAATGTTGAGACTATTATCCCATTGGCTTTCTGTATCCTGGGTTGCTCAAAAGGATCTGATGTCAATCTGAATCTGATTTCTTTGTAAGTAATCTTTCTTTGCATTCTGACAGCATTAAAGATATTTATCTTTATTCTTTTTTAGTTTTTAATTTTTGCTTTATTGTAACAAATGGAGTACAATTTTCATTTCTCTGGTTGTACATGAAGTAGGGTCACACTGTTTGTTGTAATCATACATGTACATATGGTAATGCATGTTCATCGTCATTCTATTTTCTTCCCCCCACCCCCTCCCCACCTCTCATTTTTTCTTTGCACAATCCATCCTGCCTCCATTCTTGCCTACCTGTTTCCCCCCCCCAATCCCTATTATGTATCATCATCCACTTATCAAGAAATCATTCTCAGGCCTTGGATTTTGGGGATGGCTTATTTCAATTAGCATGATACTCTCCAACTCCATCCATTTACCTACAAATGCCATAATTTTTTTTCTTCTTTATGGTTGAATAATATTCCATTGTGTATATAGACCACAGGTTCTTTATCCATTTATCTATTGAAGGACATCTACGTTGGTTCCACAATCTAGGTATTGTGAATTGAGCTGCTATAAACATTGATGTGACTGTGTCACTGTAATATGCTGATTTTAAGTCCTTTGGGTATAGGCCAAGGAGTTGGATCAAATGGTGGTTCCATTCCAAGCTTTCTACGTAATCTCCTTACTGCTTTTCAGAGAGGTTGCACCAATTTGTAACCCCACCAGCAATGTGTGAGTGTAGCTTTTCCTCCTCATCCTTGCCAACACCTATTGTTGCTTGTATTCTTGATAATAGCCATTCTGATTGGGGCGAGATGAAATCTTAGGGTAATTTTGATTTGCATTTCTCTTATTACTAGAGATGTTGAACATTTTTTTCATATATCTGTTGAGCACATTGTAGCTCTTCTCTGTAAGTGTGAGCTCAATTCCTAGTCCATTTATGATTGGATCTATTTGTATTCTTGTGTAAAGTTTTTTGAGTCTTTATATAATTCCAGAGTTAGTGTTTTATCTGAAGTGCATGTGGCAAAGAATTTTTTCCCACTCTGTAGCCTCTCTGTTCACATTGTTGATTGTTCTTTTGCTGAGAAAAATCTTTTTAGTTTGAATCTAATCCATTTATTGATTCCTGCTGGCATCAAAATATACATGTAGACCAGTGGTACAGAATAGAAGACACAGAGACACAATGACATAAATAAAGTTGTTCTCATACTAGACAAAGTGCCAAAAACATAAAATGGAGAAAAGATAGCCTCTTCAACAAATGGTGCTGGGAAAACTGGAAATCCATATGGAGCAAAGTGAAATTAAACCTCTCCTCTCACCCTGCACAAAACTCAACTCAAAATGGATCAAGGACCTAGGAATTAGACCAGAAACCCTGCATCAAATAGAAGAAAAAATAGGCCCAAATCTTCATCATGTGGCTTAGGACCAGACTTCCTTAACATGACTCCCAAAGCATAAGAAATAAAACCAAGAATTAATAAATGGGATAGATTCTCTTTATTCTTGATGCTCACAAAATTTCATCATAATATATTTAGGTATACATATATATATGTGTTTCATCTTTAATCTATCCTATAGTCAAGAAGCCTTTTAAAGTTGTAAGAAATTTCCCCATAATGTTTCTTTAAATTCTGTCCTTCCCTCTATTTCTCTATTCCTTTTTTCTGGAAGTATTTTAAATATATTTTAGAACTTCAGTGTCATCCATACATTGTGACTCTTTCTTACTTTCTGCGTCCTCATCTCTGCTCCCAGTACCTTGTTTTGACTTCGGTGTCGATCTTTGATCTGTTCTCATCTGATTTTGGTTTCTATGAGATTTCTCACAACCTCTAGTTCAGAATGGTTTACACTTCCTTATCATCAGTTATTTTAAAAAAAAAATCTTCTCTATTATCTCTAATGATATGAGGTAAAGGATATAGGCAAGAATGGTATGTATGAACAGTGCTCAGTTTACCAACCTAAATCAGCTTTCAAGTTTTGCGGTATTTGTCAATAACACTCATCAACCATGTTACTGATGAGACCAGACTAGGGTTTGGCAAGGCAGGAAAAGCAGAAGAATTAATGATGAACTTGAGGTCCCAGTATCATGCTAAGTGAAATAAGCCAATCCCAAATAAACAAAGTCTGAATATTTTCTCTGATATGCAGATGCTAATTCACAATAAGAGAGCAGGTAGGGATAGAGTTATTATAGATTAGGTAGGGAGGAGTGAAGTGAGGGGAGGGGGTGTGTGGATAGGATGGAAAGCAGAATGAATCAGACATTATTACCCTACATATACATATGTGACTACAAAGACAGGTGTGATTCTATATGGTGTACAACCAGAAGAATGAGAAATTATACTCCATTTGTGTATGATGTATCAAAGTGCATTCTATTGCTATGTATAACTAATTAGAACAAATTTAAAAAGTAAAAAAAAATTTGAAAAATATTACTGACATTATTACAACTTTGTAAAAATATCAGAAGAAAATCATTGTGTGTTTCAGTGTGTCAAGACTTTGTTTTTGTACTGTTTATACTGTTTCATCATGTGATTATGAAGTGAAATGTAACATAGCTCCCTTTCTCTGTTTCTCAGGATCATAGATTTTGCTGTCCTCTTCTGTGGTTAGTTTTGTGATTTTTAGACCCCTCTAGTCCACATGTACAATCACTTATGTCAAGACAGCTTATCTCCAACTTAGAGCACATTCAAGATGTCTGAAGAATTGTCTGGCCACAGTACAGTGCCACTTATTGCATGTAGAAACAGGTCATACTTCTTTAGTTCCCATGCATTCTTCCCATAGGCTGGTTTTGACTCATATTATTTTCCAGAGAGACATCCTTTATTGATAGTGTTAAATGGACAAGGAATGCATTGCTAGCATTTACAATTGAGATGAAACAAATTGGAGGAAGGAAATGAAATATAAATTATAAAAATATAAGTAGTTCTAGATATTGACTGGAAAGTTCATCTTTGCGTTTCAAATTTGGATCAGAGACTGTAGATCAGTGGTCAAAGTAGTCAGCCTTTGGGTCTTTAAACCTTAACTTGGGGAAAAAGTACCAATGTCTTAAATACAGAAGACATTATAATTGGTTAAGCCCTCTACATTATACTTGAGACAGGAGTGAAAAAGTGGGAAAGAGCATACAGGAAATCCATGGTTTTATCATACTAATACTTCATATCTTTATAAGCATAAACTTAAGTACTAAGTAGATGTAAGCACTATCTGAAATAAGGTATCACATGCTGAAAAATGGTACCACCTTTTTAGTGCTATTTATCACAATAATGATAATATCATTGGTTGAGCACTTTCTGTATGCCTAGCACAGTACTACCAAGTACCTATAAATTATCTAATCTCTAAAACAACCTGGTGAGATAGGCATGATAAAGTTCTTCATATAAGATTAAAAGAACTGGGAAACTAAGTTAATACCTGGTAAATTGCAACAAAATAAGTAACTAAGATGAATAATGTTGGCCCCAAAATAAAAATTCTAATAAGGTTCTGCTTTAGCATTAGATTGGGTTAGAGGTAGGAGGATGAAGATTCTATTTTTATTTCTTTGTTTGTGGTTTTTTATAATTCTTGTTTTTAGTTTAGTTACTTTGGTTGATTTCAGTTTTTGGAAACAGCAAGACTGAGACCGACAAAGGAAGAAGTTAGTTCTGTTACTGGTTCTGGTATGTGAAGACCTGCATTTCAATGAGATTCTACACAAGGGAATTGTACCAATAGTGAAATATTTAGCAGGCTTTACCAAAATGAAGCTGCTTGTCTTTTCCAAACAAGTCTTAACTAATGGTCAGCACATTTAGAATAATTAAGTTGCATGAAGAAAAATGTCTATGAAATCATGCCTGTGTATTGCCAGTGACCCAATTAGTTTTTCAAAATGACTGGATTAAGACACATGTTACAATGTAATAATAATACCAAAACAGAGTATTAAGTACTTTAAAATATATATGTTATTTTTGTTCTAGGCTATTAGCCAAACCTCATTTTGTACTTTGCTGCTGTATCATGAATATCACGCACATATAAAAGCAAAGTAATTTTTCCTTTTGAAAGGCTGGTGTTGCTCTTGCCAATGTAATCTTAACATCAACCCAGATAAAACAACAAAGAAGAATTCTTGGGTAAAAAGGAAAGATAAAGAATGTAACCAAAATAATTATGCAAGATGTCTGTAACTTAAATTAAACGAAAGAAAAGGACCATTTCTGTAATTATATTTCAAGTAAAAATTTCAAGTAAAGCAGTAATTTTAATCTCCCTTATATTCAAATTTATATTCCTAGTTCTCATAAAAGAAATTGGAAGCACAAATGGAATTAGGACGCATATTTTTTTTTTATCATAGGTACTGTAGGCAGCATACACTGTATGGTTTCTAATTTCTGAAAAATTACCTAGCACTGAGGAAAAGTGAAGGCAGAGTCAGAGATTAAGAAGCCTCTGCAGAACACCTGAGTTCCCACCACAGTCCAGTGTGAGTCTGTTCTTTGTTTCCACAGAGCATCTGTACAACCACCACAGCATTTTTGCACTTTTTCTTCCTGGCTTCCTTCTGTTGGGTTCTGACTGAGGCGTGGCAGTCATATATGGCTGTAACTGGAAAAATTAGGACACGGCTTATAAGGAAACGCTTTTTGTGCCTTGGATGGGGTAAGCACATTACATACTCTTTTGAGTTCTTGTTAAATGACTTCAAGCATCTGTATCATGAATCAGTAGAGTAATGATTCACAGGCTGCTTTGTGTCTAATTTGATATATGAAGTAGGAATATATGATGGTGGTCACATTTGAGCATTCATGGGTCTTTTGGAACTTTAAGAAGAAATAACTATTGAATTCCCATACAGCCAGGCAGTTTACAATCAACAGTGCCTGCACAGTGTGAAATGAGACCAGGTATCTATAGCCATATATCTATATTTATATCAATAGATGATAGGTAGATAGATACAGGCAGAAAAATGAAGTGTTCTCTACTAATACTTCCTGGAAATGCAAAATGTCTTAGAATTTCAGGACATGATGGTTCACTAGCATTTTCTCCCCTTCCAAAACTTAGAGTTCTATTCCAAGAAATCTCAAAAGAATTAAAGAATACACTTATTCACGTCACAGGCAGAAAGCCATTAAGAGAATCAGTGAAATTTCATGTGTCACCAGTGGGGTCCTCAAAAGAATAAATAGAATTTTAAACAGATTTCATTATTTCTTTGCCTGTCTTTATTAGGAAATTTTTCTTTCAAAATGCTTCATGACAGACATCTTGAAAGTTTACACTTTTCATGGGGCCATTTCTAATGAGAATCTAATTTAAGCTGGTTTTAGAAAAATCCAGGAATTTTCATGTTTGTCTTTGAATTAAAAAACCTGCACTAAAATAACTAAATAATTTTATACAAAATACACAATAAATACCTAGTGTATAAGAAGTTGAGAATAGAATGTTAGTGAGAACGTGGGAAATTTTAAATAAGTGGACTTAATAAAATATGAGAATAATCATGCTGAAAAAAAGGATCAAAAACACTTAAAAGATTATCCTTGGTTTCAGCATGGGTCTATCCATATTTAACAAGTATACCAGTACTCTTGGTACAGTAAGGCAGTTAAGAAAAGCTGAAGAATATTTTCTACTTAAATTTTCATAAAATTTGTCTAGACTCCATGACAAAGATCTTCTAAAGTCAACTCGTATTAAATAAGGGAACATTTTTGTCATTAGTTAGATAAATTGTCATCATTAGAAATACAGAATGCAGGTAAAAGCACACATTTCTTTGGTGTACCAGGGATTGAACCAGGTGTACCAGGGATTTGACCACTGAGCCACATCTCCAGCACTATTTTGTATTTTATTTAGAGACAAGGTCTCACTGAGTTACTTAGCACCTCACTTTTGCTGATACTGGCTTTGAACTTGTGATCCTCCTGTCTCAGTCCCCTAAGCCACTGGGATTATAGGCATGCACCACTGTGTCGAACCCATATCCTAATAAAGAGTGAAGAGTGGTGATTTCCAGAATGGTTAGCTACTTTATTTAATGTGATTACTCAAGATTTTGAGGAGAGGGTTGATAGCAGTTCTCCACATTTACAGCTTATATTCCAAGTACTCTGGGTAGCAAAAATTTACCCTGATGGGTAGAATAGTGTCATATGAGTTTTAGTCTGGGAAAGTGTAGCATAAAGAATTTGAAAAAAAATGCAAATCCAAATTGTATGAAACAAAGACTATTCATTGTCTAGTTATCACTTAGGGAAGAATTATTTTCTAATGAACTGGGTCCTGTCAATCAAAAAGTCAACAAATTACATGCAGAATAAAGGATGAGGAGGGTCAAGGTGAGGAGGATACTACATACACAATTTATATTATATATGGAGCCATCATTTTTTTGTTCAAAAATATGATAGGTCCCTCTGAGATGCTTTCCATAGTTATTGTCATTACACCTCATGAATGAATGTGATGGTGCTAGAGAAGCCACAGAGAAGAAAGAAAATAGTAGAAAGGGAAATGGTAGGAAGAAAGAAAACACGAAGAGGAACACAAGAGGATGATAGAGTGATAGGTTCTTTTTTAATCCAAGAAGGCAAACATGATGGTCCTGAAAAGAAGGCACAACTGAAACTTGAAAAAACAAAACAAAATGAACTTTAAGTAGGGTAGATTAGATTGAACTCTATTCATCAAAATACAGGGAGATTCCTTCATTAAACTTGAAAGAGGTCATAAGTGATTTACAAAAACAACATAAACTAAGTTGTGAAGACAGAACTGGTGCAGATATACAGGTAATTAAACTCCCTATTCCTACATTTTTGTTATCATAAGAAATTTATAAAGAAATGTTAACTGATAAGATTTCTTTTTCTATCTTAAGTACAACTTGATATGAATCAATATGTGACCAGCTGAATGTTCCACTTCTGTGAAATTCCATCACACCAGTTTTTGCCTGTCAGATTTTATAACTATAAATTTCCTTTATAACCGTGTAAACCCCTAGGGGAAAAATAACTTAAAAGGTATCCTAAATCTCTGTTATTACTTCCCTTTAAACTGATGTCAAATGTGGTGGTAACCTAGCAACATCAAGGAAGTGCACCAAGTTGAAATACCAGCTGTCTCTCTCATATTTTGGCACTTGAAAGAAAGTTTGTAATGGAAACATACTTTGTGAAGTGATTCATCCAAAGGTAGTTGCTCTGATTTGAACATCTAGAGTTTGACCTGGCTTTTCTAGGGCCAGTATGCACAGTGGCTATTGCTGAATATGAAGTATGACATTGCTCTTCTTGCAGGTTTGCCAGCATTAGTAGTGGCCACATCAGTGGGCTTCACCAGGACAAAAGGATATGGCACAGATCACTAGTAAGTCCATCCACAGTGAAAAAATCATATTATAACTAAGCAAGTCATCAAATAGGCTCCAATCATCTTGGATAACATTACTGTGCATTTTGTCATGGAGTCTTTAATGAGGAACGATGTGAAGTAGCTTATATGAACAAAAGTTAAGGAAAAAATATCAAGGCACTGTTCAGAATCCTCCTTTTGATTTCTCATTTCTTAATAAGACTGGTGTATTTGGCTTTTGAAATATTTCAGTATCTACTGTTCATGTTGAACCTCAAGTGCTTTTTTTTTTCAGAACTGGTTCCCTGACTTCTAATACCATTGATGATAATGTATATTGTTATTAACCAGCTTTCGTTGGATTAGTTCAAGTTTTGCTCTGTTTAGGGTAATTCATACTCAATATTATAGATGAGGGAAATTAAGAGACTCCATATTAGAAAATTCCTAGGTCTTAAAAAAAATTAGAAGGGAGAAAGGCAGCTAATAGCCCATCTTATACTTCTGATGCTGAAAAAAAATTTTCGAGAGAATTCATAGTAAATTTTTTATTTAACTTTTCAGATTTAAAACAATGCATTTTTATATATTACTGCATCTACTCTCATCTTGAGGAGACATTTGAGAAATATGGAGTGTGCATCTTATTAAAGGTTTACGTTTTGAAATGTGGTGTTCTGTTACTTACCTTCAGGTTCGAGGTGTGATTAACTGCTAGTTAGGTCAACTGGTGGGTTTATCTATCTTGGAAGGATACCAAGGGACTTCACTCCACCTACCCATCCAAAAAATACTTCCCAAGAGTTTAAATAACTCATATCATCAGATCACTTATTTTTCTTATACAGTCTATATAATTGAAAAATTTCAGATATCATCTACAACAGAGTAGGGTTTACTATAGCACTGTTACCTTTAAGTTATTACTTTTTATAATAACATAACTATTTTAGTATGAATCCAGTAAGAATCACCATATTGAAAATATGGAAATTAAGTATGATTATAGATGTTATGGTTTCTACTTTCAAGGAGTTTTCACTTAAAGTCAAATATAATACAATGAGTCATGTATTGATTTTACAACTGAATTTTATTCATAATGGTGTAAACCCTGGGGGAAAGTAACTTGAAAGCTATAATAACACCTTAAAAGACAAACTAAATCTCAGTTTGGAACTTTGCTTACACAAATATATGGTAGAAATTTGGTGGTAGCCTCAGAGACACCAAATTATTCTGTCAGACTCAGGTCTTTTTCTACAGTTTTGTTTTTTTTTTTTTTTTTTAATTAAAAAATGAGCATTAGTTAGCTACCTCAAAGTAAGCTGATAAAATTTTATCTTTCTGCTGTTAATGGCAAGGAGCAATAACTAAATGCAGACTTTTAATAAATACACACAAATTTTGAACATATATATATCGGTGTATGAACTTGTGTATGCATATGTAACTACTAGATTTAAATTTAAGGTATAAATTATAAATTAAGGTATAAATAACAACAAGGTATAAGGTATAAATCAAGGCATAATTTATATAGAGTAACATTTATCCTATTAAGTATACAGTTCTGTGTATTTTAACAAATGCATGTCATGTTACTACTACGACAATCAATATAGTTTGTTGTTAGAACAGATATAGAATAGTTCCTGTCTAATGCTACTTTTTGTTGTTGCTCTGCTATGTGAGAAATTGAACCCAGGGCTTCATGAATGCAAGGCAAGCACCCTACCCCTGAGCCATATCCCCAGTCCTAATGTTGTTTTTGAAGGCAGCCCACCAATTTTGTGGACTATTTTTAAGGGTTATGAAATTGTGAGCATAGCTCTACATCAGCGGTGTAAAAATGGTCCCTCACACTTCCCTTATGTACATTTTCCTGGAATGTGCATGTGCAGATATGTCACCCTGAAGAGCCTTCAGAGTTGAACCCTCTGGCCTCTTCATTTCCCTCTACTGCAAGAACCTGAATGTGTTCATCGGTATGGGTCATGTCTCTCTCAATGCAAACTGACATCCCTTGGTGAATTTAGTCCTTGAAACAAATATAGTTGCCCTTACCTTTATTCAAAAATTTATCTGTAGTGAATTTTCTTAATAGTCTGGGAAACAATAAAATTAAAAAAACATACAAATATAGATTATCCATTTCCCGTACTTATGTCTTTTAAACCAGTTTCTCCTGATATCTCTATGGCCTCAAGGAAAAACAGGTAAATGGCACATCTAAGACTCTCAAAACATGCTGTTCTTGCTTAAATTATATTTGGAAAAAATTTCCTTAAGGGAGACAAAACAGCATTTTGCAAAATTTAAGTAATTGTCACCTTTGTAATGAAACTAAATGCAGAAATCTCTTAAGAGTAATTTGTCTAAAATGTTTAAACTGTTTGAAAGTAAGGTCTTGTAATACAAGTTTCTCTTCAGTGAGAGGTCCATAGTATGTCTAACTTCGAAAAGCTCTAATTATGCCTTTTTATACATTTTCTATGTGTTTTTTTCTTAATTGCAAATCTTTGAAAGATGTCCAGCATTTCAAGGCCAAATGTATAAGTTACTGGTATCATGCCTTTTGTGGTCAAATACTCATCACTAATTTCTGTTAGTTTTTATCTAATGTTATTTCAGCTGCTGGCTTTCTCTGGAAGGAGGGCTGCTCTACGCTTTTGTTGGACCTGCAGCCGCTGTTGTCCTGGTAAACATTGAAAACTACTTATTTACTTCCTTAATCAAAAGACTAATTTGGTTAAATTAGAGTGGCAACTTTGTTAAAGTATTTACTGTGTACAAATTTTAATGTTCAATGAACTGTTGCTGTGCTTTGAATATCAATTGCTTTCAGTTCTTTAATACTCTAAATATTCATATTTTAAATATGAATTTAAGATATTAAACTTGGGAGTATGATATTTCTCTTCCAGTGACTTTGGACTTGTGAAGAAGTTTTGAGTGAGTTTTAACAAATTCTTCCTCTTCAATATATAGAGCCTCATCATTTGCTATCATTTACCTTTTACTATTTTATACAGTATATATAGTTATTAATAGGGAGATTTCTTCAAGGCTGTTACTACCAAATGTTAAATCTATTTCTTAATCTCTATGATACTAACACTTTGAACTGGATATTTCTTTGATGCAGGGTCTGTCTTATGTATTTTACGATGTTTAGCAGGATCCCTCCCCTCTACCTTGCACATACCTGTAGCATCCTCCAGTTTTGGCAATCAAAACATCTCCAGATATTTCTGATGTTCCCTGACTCTTAAACATAGCAGGGAATGCATTTAGCCAGTTGATTCTCTTTGGAATCACAAAATAATTCCTTAAATCCTTAAATCTTTTTTTTTTTTTTTTTTTTTTTTTTTTGGTACCAGGAATTAAACGGAATGTGCTTAACTACTGAGCCATCCCCAGTCCTTTTCATTAATTTTATTGAGATAGGGTCTTGCTAAGTTGCTTAGGGCTTTGCTAAGTTGTTGAGGCTGGCTTTGAACTTGCACTTTTCCTGCCTCAGTCTGTTGAGTCACTGGGATACAGAAATGTATATCTGTGCCTGGCCTTAAGTCTTTTAATTATAGTAACATGAAATCTGCTACCAATTTCTCCCTCTCTGAGCTTATTAATTACAAATATCACTTGCCTAGACAATGTCTGAAGATAATAAGAGGAAAGAAATGGTCTTCATTAAATACAAAGATTCATATCACTGAGCAATTAGATTTCTACTTGGGAAATTACTGTTTAGCTTGTAAAATTTATTCAAAAAATTGGAAGCTCATGACATTTTTCTTAATAACTCTGATATTTGAGTTTTCTTCCTTTTAAGTTTGTTCTCCCTCCTCTAAGCTGTAAGAATGAGAAGAAATTGCTCATGTTTTCCAGTAAAAACAAAACAAAACAAAACACTAAGCGTGGTGTTAGAGAAGACCCTAGGGAAATCAAAATCATTAGACACATTTTTGTCTGCTGCATTGAATTTTTATTTAATCAATAGAAACATTTCCCTAAGCTACTAGGTTAATATACATATAACCCTAAAATGAAGAAATAAAGAGTATGTGTATAATTGAAACACCAAAGTAAGGCCTTTGGAGTAGTGATAAATTCCCTCCTGATTAAGTTGTAGATTAATAGAATCCATGGAATGTACATTTTCTCTTAGTTCAAATAATGAGAAGTACAAAGATGAATAAGCATTCTCTTGATTAACTGCTATCTATCTTGTCAGTGAATAGTGATACCTCCTATCCCTACTTAAAAGATATGCTTTGGTTCTTCCTACATCAACAATCTAACATATTTCAGCTTTGTATTCACCATTTGCAATGTCAGAGAGGCCAGGGTTGCACCAATATTCTGTTGCCCAGGGATCATGGAGGGTGAGAGGCAAGGAAAACAAAAAGATTTCTAAAAAACAAAAATCACTTTTCCTTAATTGTTTTGGTTTCCCTATTGGACTGGTTTCCTTTATCAAGAGGTGTTGGTAGATTAGAAAACTCCATAGCTCATCACGATGATGCTGCTGCAAATAGATATCTATCTCTGTGTGGCTTTTTACAACTTAATGTGAGAAAGAAAATTTTCTTACCAAATTCATTTTAGCTGTCATATGCAAAAGAACTTTTAAGTGAGAGTAAGAAAGTCTTGGAAAGAAGTTGATGAGCAATGCTTACTGGAGAGTATTTTAAGAATTGATGCTTTTTGTCCCCTAAAGGTTCTAGAGAATTGAATAGTCTTTCTCTGTTGTCTGGAAAAGTGTAGTGCAACAACACTGCTCCCATCCCACAAGAGAAAACAGTCACCCAGTGTGTGGAATATAGGCATTCTATCTTCTCTGTTTAGAATTCTTCACTCACCAGAGGCCTCATGCCCCGAGAGGCAAAATCTTTCGGTTCTTAAGCATAGGGTAAAACTCATCTAGCCAATTGATTTTATTCAAGATTGTCTCAGAGAAGAAAGCCAGATTGATACAGTATGGTACCATTTAAAAGTAAGGCAATCAAAGATTAATTTCCCCAGTGTTAACTGCAAACCATGGGAATTAAAGTAACACACCACTGTTAAATTGTTTTATGTGCCTTTATGCACTTAATAAAAATATTTGAGAAGTGCTTCATATCACTACTTTTGTGAGTCTAGAACTCTACAGTGGTTTTAAATTGATAAAGCAGAGACCGAATTCCCTTCAAAATTATTGAAAGGTCAACTTTGTTTCTGTTTGACAGGTCAACATGGTGATTGGCATTTTGGTATTTAATAAACTTGTTTCCAGAGATGGGATCCTAGATAAAAAGCTCAAACACAGAGCCGGGTAAGCTGCAATTGGTGGATTTTGAAGGTTCTTTACTAGTGAATCCCATAATCCAATTCCAAATCCTTGTTGACTGTGTTTGACTGTTCCTCAGATTGTTTTTGATGTCCCAGTGTGTCTGGTGGATTGTGCCTTTCTAATGTTTCTAATGTTCTCCTCTGTAAATGATATAACAGACTATTAAGAAAGTCTAGGTTTATTTGACAGTGTTATTTGTTTGTCAGTTAAGAAGATTAATGTTCAGGAAGGCTGGATTTAAAATAGTTGTCCTTAAGCAAGGGCTTTCAATGTCCTTCTACTTCTGGTCACAAAGGACAGGAGGTAGATGGAACACAGTGTCACTATGTTACATGACTGAGCTGGGAAAAGCAAACCCAAATAGTGCAATAATATTGCATTTTCTTTGATTAATTGTAGACATCAGAAATAAAGTCTTCACTTAAGATAATCACCTATCAAATACTATTCTTGTCTTATATTTTTCATTCTTTATGACTAATTTTGATTATAATTTTCTAGAAGAGCTATTCATAATTTCACTTGCACATTTTAACCACTTATAAAATTTAGAAAAGCCATCTCCCTTAATTTTGCTGTTATTACAGTATCACCCTATGCAAATGACTAACATTCATATGCAGAGTGACCAGCAGTTTTCAAGGTTACATCATAAACATTTAAAGAAATTTGAATTGAAAAACTAATTGTTTAAATTTTCCCTTGTGTCTATAAAGTTTATAGTTTTCTACTTTCTGTTAAATATCATCATCATTCAAAACTCGCCCATATAATAGTTCTTTTTTTAAAAAAATAATTCAGGGTTTTATTTAATAGTCACTGCACTTGATCAACTCCTGATGAGAGCGTTAAGTCCTTTATGTTTTTACAGTCTATGTGATGATTTATAAGGTAAGATAACCCAAGTATCTAAACTAGTAAACAGACAAGTCTAATGGCTTTCAATATAAAATTTTGATGTTACTCATATTAAACATTGGAACTACCATGGAGTAAAAAACATCATTGGGAGTTCCTTCTTGAGGGAGGGTCACTTCTCATTTAGAGATATTTTCACTATAGATTAGTCCCATGGTATCCTTCAATAGGGAGGTTTCAACTTAGTACAGATACTTGGACATGAACCTTTCAAAAGATTATTTTTGTTAGTCTGCCATGTGTGGTTGAAATTTAAGTCCAAATTAATCATATAATAATAGATTTATCATACTGAATACCAGGTATAGAAACTCAGCTCTGCTTCTGATAGTACAAACTTAAATAATTTAAACAAAATAGTAGGGGGGGTTCAAGTGCTTAGGTTAAGGCTTGGAATCAAAGCCATGTGCAATATTCAGCTCTGCAATTTACTAGCTGTGTGTATATCTGTCTTTGGGCATTGTTACTTCATCTTTCTGCATGCAATTCAGTCTCCTCATCTGTTAAATGGGAAAAATAGCTTTTGCCCCATTAAAGCATATGGAATATAATGTGTGTAAAGTATCATTAGAAGATGTGGCAAATAGGAAACATTCACTTGACAGTGGCTATTCCTCATTTCACAATGCAATGAGCAGCCAAAGTGGATGTGTGTGTTTTCAAAGGTCACTATCAACCAGGAATTCATGATTTCATCATTCATAGTGAGGTCAGAAAGAGATGAGATCATCAAAATGAGTTCAATGCTGAGAATTCATTAGATTATCAGTCAGTATTATTTTATCATTTAATTATTTTATATGCAATGCCCAGTTTGTTTTAAAATAGCTCTTTGTAAGAGATAATATAGGTTTAGAAGAAATGACAACCTTGTTGTATTATGAATTTAGAAAATATCCTTATCACTTTACTTATTAACTCTGACAATTATGGTTTTAAAACCTCTGATTCTAAAACATTTTTCTTGGACATCATGTATGTCTTATTGGCAGAACTGAATGAGGAACTTCTGGTTCAAAGGCCACTGCTAAAGAAACAGAAGTATTGGTAAGGTACATGACCAAGCAGAATACTGATTACTTTCCAAAGTCAGGAAGAGCTATCAAATTAATGACTAAGCTTAAAAACTTTTTCTTGAATATAAAATGTTATTTGGCCTTAGTAAGTATAGACTGAAATTTGTTCTTTATTCCCAAATGTGATCGAAGGAAAACTTAACAAGTTGTAGATGTTTGAAGCTAATTTTAATTCACAGAAAAGCAGTGAGGACAATAATAAAGACTTCAGTGAAAAAGAAATCATTACAACTAACTAAAGAAATGTTGACTAGAACCTAACTGGCCTAATTATTGACTTCCATAATTGCAAAAATTGACCATTTCAGGTTGTGTGAATATACAACCATACCTAGCATATCTTTTGAATCTGTGTAATTATTTAGAATTGAAGATAGTACCCAGACATTCCTTCTTCCATTTTGTCTATTTTTCTCTCTTCTTATTTTTTATAATCTCTTATTATAAATAGCGAAGTATATAGTTTGTACTCAATAAATATTTATAAAAGAATGTGTGAGTAAATGTTTAATAAATAATATAATAGCTTGACAAGTTTTATAGTACCCAAGCCATATTAAATATTTCTAATGGATAAAATACATTTACTAAGGGGGGATTTATTATGAATTATAATATATCATATATAAAATGATAATTGGAAAGGATGAGAATAAGTTAAAATCACATGTGTCTTTTTAAAACATCTTAAACAAAAAGTTTAATTTTCTGTATTTTTCTACAGCGGCACTTTCTGTATCATCTCATCTACCTGAAATTAGGACATTAGCAGCATCTTTTGCAAATTTCATGAGATTTTTCCAAATGGAGATGGAGGGGAAATTTTCCTTCCAGGGACTCTATTAGAGTATTAATATACAAATCAAACAAAAAAATCTTCCTAGAGAAAATAATAAATAAAATTTGGAACTAGAACCTGTAGATTTTAAGACCCATAGTAATAATAGGAGCCGGCAGAACACATTGGAAGAGTAGTAACAACCATGTTTCTGCCCTGGTGCCCTGGTTACGTTGGAATGTATGGGCAGTTCAACTCTATTTTTTATAAGTAATTGAACTTTTTTATTTTATAAATGTGCAATTTCCTCTGTATCAAAGAAGAAAGCCTCATTTTTCATTGAAACTGCTTGATCTAGCATTAGACTGTATGTTCTTTATATTACATCATTTCTGAATTGGTATTCTAAACCAGGAAAAAACATTACATCTCCCTGGATAATTTATCATTCCTCTACTCCATTCACAGCTAATAAAGGAATACCAAAGCTGTCCAAAAAGTTAGCATCAAGCACAGTTTTTAACAGTTTGCTCTAAGGAAAGTATGTATAGACCTTTTAGTCAGTTTTAAATAGACAAATAAACATATGGGATACTAGTTGCAATTTGTAATCAGGAAATTGGTTAGGTTAAATTGCAGTATTTCAGGGCTAAAATACTTGCTGTATTGGGTACTTCAAATTATTTTTTTAAATAAACTTTGACTTTTCAATCTTGTTTTAGAACACAGAACAAAATGTCTTTAAATTGAGAAATAGTCACATTCATGTTAGAAGCACAAACATCAAATAACTCATCCTCTGTGATAAAGAAAATAATAAGGGAGTAATCCATGCCTTTAAAATATTAATATCATCAAATTTAAGAAGATTAAAGAAGCTCAATGTATAGTTAGAGAAGTGGTGCTCATTTTGCTTATTTGCTGGTATAATCTATGGACTTTCAAGAAAAACAGGTGCATGAGTTCCCTCAAATTAATCTTTGGGGATGGGGCCAGGTGGACTGCTATGTGCAATCGCTGGGTTAACCAGTCTAGGTGCTTCTTTGAGGGCAGCTTCAAACACCATAGCAGACTCACTGAACCATTTGTGAACTAAACTAGACAGATTATCTGTTATGTGTTATTTGAAAAGTATAGGTAAATGTGGCTAGTTTGGGTACATATATAAAGTGGGTTCACTCTGTCAAGTGTGTAATTTAGTACCATATTCCCTTATCCTCAACTCTGGGAGCTTTTTTTTTTTTTTTTTCATGAGATCTGCTGATCAAGCTATATTTTTCAGATTTATTATCTCATCTAAGCATTATTCACAAATGAATATGCTTATTTAGAAGAAACTAGACATTCCAAATTATAAGCATCTTAACATTTTCTCTCTTCTGCCACTTGAGATGCTTTTAATTTGAGATGCTTATAATTTGGAATGCCAGGTTTCTTTTAAATATGTATATGTATTTAAACATATATATATATATATATATATATATATGCAACTCTCCTATAAATTATTTTAAAAATCCTTAGGGCAGACATATTTTAGACATAAGCACCACATTGGAAGTACACCACAAAAATTAATTTCAAGTTGTTTTGGATTTCTATTCAAGCAATTTCTTTTTGGGTTTCTTAAGAAGTTTATGTTCTAATAAACATTTTTCATGGATGCTTTTCTTAAGCAAAATGCATGTCAAATTTTCTCTGTAGTACAATTTTGTTTCTATGATGTAGTTGATGGAATCTGAATTTATGTACGAAATCTCTTAGACCAGAATAGACCATTTAAATGCTATGAGATTGTAGTCTATAACAAATGTTCAGAAAGAAATTTTTGAGCTTCATAATATATTAAATGTATTTTATTAAAGAAGAAAACTACCACTCTTTTTTATTATCAACTAATGTTTCATTAAGTTTTATCAGACCTTATATTCAGATTATCCTAAAATATGGATAGTACATTGATGCTATAAAAAATCTCAAAGAACAAAGCTGATGAGATAAAAACTGTTTCATCTACAATTGAAGACTCCTAAAATAAATATATATTATACACTATGTATATATTATTTCTGTATGTGATGTATACTCCTGTGTGGGCTTCTGAGGTAAATGTGTTTCAGGAGGCTTTAATTTATATGTTTGTCTTTTGCAAATGACAATGAAAATCTTTGAAGCTAGGAGTCCTCACATGTTTGAGTACCAGGGGTCTGAATAAAGGGTTTTTGCTGTATGTCTACACAAGCACATGCTTATGTTTATCTCAGTGTTGGGCAATTTTGACCTGTAGACATAAGGCTATTTATGGTGTAAATGATGGAAATATACTTTGCATGTAAGAAAGGCCCAGAATGTTAAGAGGTAAATGTTACAAAGATAATTTATAGTATAAATGCATCTTTCAAACAATCTAGAGCTTTCATCTTTGATAAGTATACTTTTCTGTATGAAATTGTATTTAAAGCTAACTTGCAGCAGCAACTTTTTTTTGGTGACAATTCAATTGTTCTTTTTGTGGGTGTTCTGTTTGTTTGCAGTCAGATGAGTGAGCCTCATAGCGGTTTGACGCTCAAATGTGCCAAGTGTGGAGTAGTTTCAACAACAGCTTTGTCAGCCACCACCGCCAGTAATGCCATGTTAGTCCCAATCATTTACATCTTCTTGTTACAAATCTTTACAGTGCATGTGAGAAAATGCTATGATGAAAAACAAAATACTGGTTGCTAATACTTAAATATTTGTAATTGGCAACTACATTTATAACTAAGTGGGATAGTCTATAAAAGAGTAAATAAAACTCTCAAATGTTATCTGATTTGTGGTTTCCAAGTTAATAGTCTTGGTGCCGCATACAAGAATGCTTTGTTGAACGGGGTTTGGTTATGGCCTGGGGCATGACATGCAGCTACGTAATGTTGTTTTCTCTGTCTCTCAACAGGGCCTCTCTTTGGAGCTCTTGTGTGGTATTGCCCCTTCTGGCTCTGACCTGGATGTCTGCAGTTCTGGCCATGACAGATAAACGCTCCATATTGTTTCAAATACTTTTTGCTGTGTTTGATTCATTGCAAGGCTTTGTTATAGTCATGGTCCACTGCATTCTTCGGAGAGAGGTGAGAAATATAATTCTTGTGCAAGAAATAAGTGATAAATAAAGGGGATATCTAACAAGTATGATCTTTTATTTTAATATATTGATTTTAGATTGAAGCTGGTCTTTACCACACCATCTTAAGCAATGGGGATTGCTTAAGATTCAAAGCTGAAGAGAAGATGTAAGGAATAGTTCAGGAGGGCCCCTGGCAGTCTAACATATGTGGGTCTATGCTAAGGAACTCACAGCCAGTGGTACCAAGAACCAGGGAGAGAAGATTAAAGAGAGGTTTTGTGGAGAGGAGGTATGTTAGAGAACTGGTACATGAAGGTGACTTGTGTTTGATAGGCACTATTCATAAATAAATAACACACTGATATTTCTTGCTTATTTCTTAACTTTGCTTCTACATATAGCACATTCTCATTTCTCATATTAACTAAATTTATTTTCAGTAGAAAATGTTCAAGATATTGAATAGTTCTTTAATCTCTAAATTGTGGTTAATGTTACTAAAGATTAATGATTTTATATGGATGATTATGCTCAGAAAATACAAAAGAACGTACCTAGTGGGGCATGATGAGCAATAATTAATTGTTCCTAGAATTGTAGACCTACCATCATAGCCTTTCTCCAGGTCATGCCAAAGTTTCTTGTCAGCAGTGGGGGAAGGAAGAAGTTATTTTTCATGAGTGGAGACAACAACTGACACCAAATCCACCCAGGACAGTGAAAGATTGCAGATTTGAGTTTTTTAGGGATAAAAATGTTGTTTTCCAACCAGGGTGAAAATTATTCTGAATGCTTTCAAGCACTGACACGGTATTTACAAGGCTTATGAGTCATTTTAGCATTTACTCTGGGGATGAGTGGTGACTGAAGAACACATTGACACAGTGCCATGCTAGTGGTTTTGAGAAAATGGTCTACTCTGTCATTTTGCATTATCTGACTTGTTTGAGAACTTTATTATGATGTGCACCTTGCAAACAGATAAATTTAGTGTGAGTACACACCACATAGTTTGTACAATGATGTGTGAATGCAACCAAAGGCTTTAACCTGATTTACCAGGTGGGGAGAACAATATTTCCGTACTATTTCAAGAAGATACAGATGTCAACAATATACCACAGGTGTATTCTAAAGCTATTCTGTGATGAAAAACAAAGAAAACAGATGAAGTGTTAGTTCCTCTTGCAGGGAGTGTTTCATCATTTAGAAATTCTGAAATAGCTTACACTTAATAAACTTACTATTCTCTCATCACAAATATCTACCTAGAATGTCAGCATTAAAATCTTCCAAATATTGAACTATGTACTAAAGGAGTAAAAGCTAAAAGGAAATTCAATGATAATTTAGGTTGTAGTCTTTTCTAATTACAACTGTCTTGTAATCTTCTGTATTATCTCTAATATCTTTATGTAACAGGCTTGTGCTAAATAAATAGACATAGAATGCACTTATAATTGACAATTAAGATGAACTGTTGCAGGCTTTAAGTGAGGAGAATGACATACCTACATACCTATTTACAGTTTTCAGATGGTATTAATACCCTAGGTGTTAAGGAGAAGGATTGTACCCAATCTTTAAATAAGCTTCCTTTTTCTTCATAAATAAGATTTCTAGATAGTCTTTGGTTATAATCAAAATATGGAGATTTTTAAGTGACAGATATTTTGATGGCTTATTATCAAATTTTTGCTGCTTACATGAAGAAAAATATTTGGCACATAATTTCTTGATTTCCATCAGAACTTTTCCATACTTGTTAATTAGACTATTGCTGTCAAAAACATGATTTAAGGGCAATTAAATCAAATCATAGAATAAATGCCTCAGCTGAAGTCGATATCTGTAAATACATGGTCTTTTCATTAATAGGGAATAAAAATATAGATATCATCTCTGTTATTGTTGCAGTTTTAAAGATTAGTTCAAATTGAATAGTTTCGTAGCTGGTAAGTTAGTAGCATAATGTCATAACACTCTTTAGCTCCAACACTGAAATGATGTATCCTTTTTTTTTCCTTTGAACTTGAAAAATACCCTGTAACACTGCTACACATGAACAGATTTCAGTTGTAGGGCAAGTCTCCTTCAGAATTCTTAAGAGGAATTTCATTACTGAAAATGCAAAAGACTTCTGTTTAAATGAATTTCACAAACCCCAAGGAACTTATCATAAGAAGCCACTTTGGACCCATAGGTCCCTTTTGACCTTTTACATGTATACTGCCTGGCATTAGTATTAGGTTTATCTGGTAATACTTCAGATCACATCACTCTAGCATTGACCACAACCTAAGAAACAGAAGCCTTTTCTATGTCCCCTGTGTGTCTCCAGTGACATAATATGAAATCGTAGTTCCATTAAAATACACCAAAGCAGATGGAATAGGCAGCTACTGATAAAATGCTGGGTCAAAATTAACCACTCTCAATCTTCTTAATAATCTACAGGAGACCCTAAGAGTGTAGTTTCATCTCTACTGCTTTTCCACTTTAAGATATTTTCTTCACAATATCACAATTAATTCACATTGATTTTTTCATTCTTAAAATATATAAGCAATGTAAGAAAAGTACTACTTTCTGATTTAGGTGCTGGAGACATATACACACATTTTATATATTTGGACATACCCTAACATAATTTGGTCCATTTTAGTCTTTAATGGTTGTTTCAATATGAATTTAAGAAGTTTTACCCATATTTGCTTGTGAAATGTTTCTGTGGGGGAGGTTGGAAGAAAGCCCTGTAGTTGAAGAAGAAAAGAAACACTGAAATGATAGCATTTTGAATGTGGAGTGTATGGAACTAAATTTATTTGAAATGTGCCCTTGCTTTTAGTGGGTCCAATTTTAAAACTAAAATAATTTCTAATCAGGAAAGAAGAGAGAAATGTTCACACTGGCACTGCCAACTCAATTATATTCCACTTATTCTTTTTAAAAGCAATTTGAATATTTGCATAACTATTTGTTCAGATCTCCAGACATGACATCTAAACACTTAAATTTCATGAAATTTTTCTTCTTAAAATGCAGTTTCTTCTTCTGGAATACCTTTGTCTTTTGAATTGCTTTAGTGAATCCTTCTGAAAAACAGAGAAAGCCAAAGGAGGAAAAAGAAATTTAAATTTTTTGAGCCATCTGATTTATGGAAGCACATTACTTTTAGCAACAAACCTAGATCTTAGAGGCTAAAATGTATAGTTAATAAGATGTTTCCTGCATGTATCATCATTTGTTGATTAGAATTCATTTGGATTAAGCAAATAATAGAATATACTATTTACTATTCTCCACATTGCTATGGAAATTGAGACTACACAAGAGTTATGAAACCTTTGAAATAGTTACTGTTGCTAGGAAACCACTTTCTTGGTGCCTGCGTTCTTCTCATCTCTGTCTCTGGCTGTGCCTGGCTCTAAGACAATCTTACAGCTTGGTGTCAGAGGGGGAAAATAACAAGATTGTGATACAAAATAAGCTACAATAAAACCCTTTCACTAAATGGAAGGAAAAAAGCAAAATGCTTAAATGGATAATTTCGTTGTGTCAGTGTGTAAGGATCCTGTGGCTGTTCTGTAGCCTCAGTAATAGGGCCAACCTTCTCTTTTCTCTTTCCCAAGTGCTGGCAGGAGGTCTAAGCTGCACCAGATGAGGTCCCAAAATCTTCATCCAAACCTGTGAAGCGATTTTGTAGCAAAATACTTAAACATGAACAGTTCTCTCTCACTCTCTCTTTTTCCCCCCTTCCCTAACCCCTCCACCCGCCCTTTGTTTTTTTGTTTTACTAATTTCCCACTCACTCTTATTATTTCCATAAAGAGTACAGATGAAATGATTTATAAGCACATGACAATAAATATATAAAATGCAAGCATATACTTGCTTATCAAATCTAAAATCAACATTCTCCCAAAGTAGCACAGTGGTAGAGCACTTGTCTAGTGTGTATAAGGCCCTGAGTTCAATCCTAATAACACAATAAATAAATAAATAAATAAATAAATAAATAAATAAATAAATAAATAAATAAATAAATAAAGCAAGCACAATGAAGTAAATAGTAATTTGGAAAGAAACCATGTTGCATGTAATATAGTTCAGATGGAGAGGTGTGTGGCCCTCAAAGCCTGATCACTCATAGGGAGATTAGGTATGACTCAATGTACAAAGGCATATTTGTGCCTTCCTTAATGAGGAGGAGGGCAGCAGTTTCAGCTGATATTTGAAGATGAAGAAGTGGGTCATAGAGACTTCAGAACTGAATTGAGTCCTGAGGAAAAAATTAGGTTGGAGGATTAAGGAGGAGAAGGTTTCAGGTAGAAGAAGATGGAGAGAGGTTACTAGGCTTATGGTTTCTGTGAAATGTAGCCTATGGTGAATGGCAGAGCATCTGAGTATTCCCTGGTTCCATGGAACACATTTGCCTAAAGCAAATGATGTAATCCTGGACATTGGAGTCATTTTGTTTTTCCCAAAATAGCTAGGCCTGAGCACCAGATAATACTGATGACTTGAAGACACAGTATTTTTTAAGTCATATTTCAGAGCTTTCCTAGTTAGGAGCCTTTGGTGGCCTTGATAAGAGGTTACTCAAAGTGATGTCATGAAGAGGGTTAAATAGACTTTGAAAGTTAGAAGCCTAGAGTGGGGAGAGTCTGAATAGTGATCCTAACATATTTAGCCTACTCAGAAGAGACTCATGTGTGCCCAAGAACTTAAGAAAGCAAAGAGTGGGTTGGTAAGAGCTTTTCCTTTGTCAGGCTGATTTGGAAGTTAAAAAATATATATATTTGAAGTTTTTTTGTGGTTTTATTTTCAATAAAATAGGATGCATACTTAAAGTGGGAGAATGACTAAAGGTATCAAAATAAATCTGGATCTTATCAGAACAGAGTGGGAGCACAAAGATGGCCCTCAAACAGTTACATGAAAATGACACAAAGTGGGGTTATATACTGATAATCCACTAAACCACTTCCCAGAAATCACCCCTCTATCTTCACTCACTGGGCAGCCTAGTTCATAAGCAAGGGAAAATAAATCCTACCTTCCCCAGATTAGGCTTTCCTGATTTTATCATAATTGTAAATATTGGCATCAGTCTTAATCTTCTTGTGTGGTTCTCCAAGTTCACACAGAGGCTTCAGAGGTTAACAAGAGCATGAAATCAGATGAGCAAGATGGCATCAGTGAACACGCCCAGACGTGGAGAGGTCATACTGGAGATGGAAAACTCTGGCATGCCTGCCAGTAGCATCTACCCATGGCTTGCTTTAACTCTGAATCCTTCTTCCAGAGCCTTACATTGCCCTCCCAGCTGTCCCCACTCTGGGCAGTAGCATGGTGCTTCTCTCAGTGGAGGGGAGTGATATCTGAACTTAGGAATGCAGATGGGTGAATCCCACCTCCCTTTCCTTTAAGATCCAGATCCTACCTGGCAAGATTTGTACTCCAGTAACAGCAAGTTCAGTATTTTAAATAAAGAAATAAAATCAAAACCTATCACATTACCTCTTATTTTTTATATTTTATCTAACTCATAAGAGGTAGAAGATTACAATACAGTGGCTTAATTTCTGTTCATTTGAAAACAATTGTTCTGGTTCTTTTATTTAAACTACCCTGTTCTTTATTCAGTGAGTCATTACAGTGGAAGCCCAGTGGTGCGTTGGAATGAGAACCAACTTTCAAGTCAAGTGACCTGGTTTCATTTTCATCTCTGCTACTTATTGTTATGATCTTGAGCAAGTTAAGCTTTCTAAGCTTGAGGGCTCTTGGCTATTCATTTGGTTAACACCTGCCTCAAAGGGGATGGCACAAGGCTAAAATGAAATTCCACCCATGAAGGCACAAGGTCCTGGCATCTGGGGTCTCATTTCTCTTTCCTTCCTTTCATGTTTGCATGCTAATGAAATGCCACTATATTTTTTCAGCTCACCTGTGTGAAATGTCATTCAGAGTTTTTGACCCAATAAACTGATATAGAAAAGTACTTTCAAGCTAAAAAGGTGCAACAAGTTTAGATGGTAAATGATATATCCTTTAGGATTCCAATAAAGAATCATTAGGATTGAAACTTGAGACTGCAGTTCATATTTATCCTTCACTGTATAGCAAATGCATCTTCATTTTTGTCTCGTTTGCTATGATAAAAGTTCAGTAATATTTTAGTGACGTGAAGTCATTCATGCTGCTTATGTTGATTGACATCATGCATATGAAATTAAGGACAATTCATTCATTTAATGTTTCAATTATGTAAAAAGCAATACAATTAGAAAGAATTGAGCCATTTGTTTAAATATGAACATTAGAAACAATAGAAGACATGGGATTCAGACAAAAATATATGCCCCTCACCCCCAAGGAAACAATCTTAAAAATAATATCAAATAATTATAAGAATAAAACTGGTTTAAATGATCTTCTGGAATAAGAAGTCAGGAAGAGTAACTTGAGGTAAAACTGCCTTTTAAAAAGGTGAAGCTTTGGGTCTGAGCAGCTCGGTAGCTAAATACAGAGCCCATTTCAAGCTGTGCATTCTTTCCTGTGAGGTTTCTCTAAATTGCAATGCTGCCAAACAGTGCTTGGTGCTCTTCCCCAGCAATCTCTAAATCTGGCACCGACTTTCACAGTGACACTCTGCCAGCTGCCTTCAGAGAGAAGACCGATTGAGAAGCTCCCAGCTTGCTTCTGCTGAGAAAAACTGAATTTCTCTCTCTGTTGGGGAGAGACAGGGCGACACCCTTGCAAACCCCTTTGAACTGGTTGGTGTCTCATCCAGGAATCCAACCCCCACAAGAAAGGTTTACAGCTTTTTCAGTTTTTAGAGCAGACCCCCAGCTGGAACCAGCCAGAACAACTTTGGTGGGGAACAGTTGGATGCGTTTAGCAGACGACCTTGATAACTTATTGTTTTCACCTCAGCTTATTTTTGAAGATGTCTCTTGCCATTCTTTTCTTCATTTCACAGCATGCCATCAGATTTCCTTAAAGTGTCCTATATTTTCTAAAGGTTGTTAGATATCTGTTTCTTACTGCTCTCCCAGATATTTAACCCTCTGCCTGATCACCAGTTAAGGCCAAAGACCTATTGCAGAATATTATAAAAAGAAGAAATCTTAAAATCTAGATATTAATTGTGCCATAATATGTTAAATATTCAATTGTTCCCAAAAGACTTATTTAAAAATTATATTTACTGGTCTCAAATAAATTTTTAAAAGTGTTCATTTCACAAGAATTCAGTTATAATGATAATCTCTAATAATATACTTTTAATTAAATTTTTACCTAAAATAAATGACTCATTCCCCATAAATAGTAAATCAAAGACTATTACTATCCAGCAATATGAACATGACTACTGGCACAGAAGCTTTTAATTTCAGCATGGCATAGCCTGATCTAGATTCTGCCTTGTTTGAATTATTTTTAATTTTCTTATGCTTCTGTTTGTTTGAAATCTTCAAGATTCTTGTGGACTTGCTTTTTTAAAAATTCCATTCTCCATCAGCACAATTCACATTGATTCACCAAAGATAAAACTCTGTTTACCTGATAGTGATTCAGTTAATTATCAAACTATTTCCAAATATCTGTGTATACTTTTCCCAGGTTCTGTCTTACTTGAAGTATATTTTGCTGTGATAAGGAAATACGCACTGTGAAATCTAGTCTGATGATTTCCCTAACAGTGTTGGACAGAGTTTTAAGGTCATTCCATCTAATTGTCCCAATACATTTTTAAAATTTAAAAAAATGAAATGAAGAATATGGAATCAAATTAAATTTCTCTTGCAAGTCTTTCTAGATTAGAGGTGTTGACCACACTAAAAGAATCATACAACCTAAACCTTAAATTATGGCATTTGTAAGGCCATTAAAATGACCTTGAATTCACTGGAGAACATTTGTACTTTTCTGTTGTATGTTTCTTCTGAACAACATTGACTGACTCCGAAACTGACATTCTCCAGTGTAGAAATGCCCTTAATCTATTGTCATATTTCAGAGTTTGGAAGTTGGAAGTGTTGACAGTGTGTGTATATGTGTGTAAGGGGGAGTGTATGTGTGTGTTCTGTAAAAGAGATTTCTTTTACATTTCTTTCAAGCAACTATATAGTTATTTTGAAGAGAAACCTACAAATGTTGATTTTCCATATTTCATTGTCAGCCAAAAATATCTTTAAACAACTGTGCTTTCAAGTTCTGAAAATGGAGAATGCTTAGTTAAGATCAGTCAAGTTAACAATTGATAATACCACAGTGTAACATATTTTATATATGTTAATACTTAGATATAGATTTGAAGGAAATCTTCATGTGCTAAATACCCAGAAGACTCTTCTAACATATTATTTATCTTCCTTTATAAACTGTGCTTCTTTAACAAATGACTTGGGGCACAAACAGAAATTAACATATACCTATTTTTCTGACATTTATTCTTAAGATTTTTTTCTAAAAACAAATAAATATGCTTTTCCTAATTCAAATTTCTGCATAACAGAAAAGTGATCTGGCAAATACAAGACTGATTTTCTGTTTTGTACCTGTTACTTTATAACCTACAGCCATGACATGTTAATTTAGAAAGGAGGTGCCCGAAAGCATTTGCACTGAAAGGACCTAGCTTTGTCGTGACCTCCTGTCCTTTTTCAGGAGAAGCTGCATGATTCAGTCCTAAATATTTATCCAGTTATTCGAGAAAAAGTGATCAGACTAGATTTCACTATACCTATAATTTTTTACCAACGTTTTTGAAAAAATAAATAAGAAATTATCTTGTTGAGTTTTATCAGGAAACTCCTCATTCTTTCTGGAGGAAACCCCAGATTTAGAAGTATTGGAATTGTATATTGGAGAGTGGTCAGAGAACACTGAGTTCACCCTGAGCCCCTTCTTTCACAGTTAATATGGCATTAGAATCTGGGGTGGAGAAGTACTAGTGGATGAAAGTCTCATTGGACTAGTTGGCCAGTCTGGGGTGGTCAATACAGTGTCTCTTTCAAAATCCTGTACTCTGGGGGAGATGCTACTAGTGACTTTAAAATGAGTTAGAGGACAAGGATGAAACTGAAGATAACCTATTAAGCTAAGTTCCCCGCATCCCTGGCCAATACACGTGTTATGCACGTCTCATATCAAAACAGTGATGGACTATTATATATCAGTGCTTTTTAAAAGTAATGATCATATGTTCATCTTGGTAGTCTCTATGAAGTTACTCCAGTAAATTAGGGAAAATATAGCATTTCTACGTTTTGTTTTTAATCCAATAAAACAGATTACAATAAATGAGAAGGGGAATGTCAATAACATGAAGTCAGAAAAACAAAGTATTAGTAAAATGGCCGTTGGTTTGGAACAAGTGTCCATTTGTGAAGTTTCTATCAATAGCTTATAAGGGACCTAATGAACGACAAGAGGGAACAGGGGTGCTGATACGGAGACTTTGTATAATGGAAAAAGTACCTCTTACATTTGCTATTTTAAATATCAACTCTATTTACTATTCAGTTATTTATATTTAATGAACTTAAAAAATAATTGGTGCATTATAAATATATGTAAGAGTGAAATTTGTTACTTCCTTGTACATGCACCAACATAACAATATAATTGATTTTTAAATAAAGGAATCAATGTAATATTCTTAGAACCTCCTTGTGATCTGCTTGTTCTTCATTCAGAATCTCATTATAAATGGATGTTAAGGACTTTTGGCTATGCTGACAACCAACCAATTTTGGTTCCCTTTTGTTTCATTGTGTCCTTTTTCCATCAGGGCACATAGTACTTGAAGGGAGATAAGAAATAGTCTCCCCAAAGGTTCCTTATGTGAGATATAAAAGGAAAAATCCTAAATCAATTCTAGTCAAAAGATCATTAAGTAATCTCATTTTTCACAATGTTTAAAGCTGTTCTGAAGATTTTTCCATGCTGAATAGTAAATCCCCTTTGAAAGACACACATATTGTTTGTAATAGTGGAAATAAATCTGCTTTCTGGCAAGAATTATTAAGACTGAGCCAGATATGGCCATTTTGATAGCTCAGGAGTTCCCAGCACTTCCCTGGGTAGATGATGGCAAGTGATAAATTTCCTTGGCATGGAGTAAGTCGAAGTATACCAGCATTTGTATCGAGCAAATAAAATGGGTATTAGATCATAAGAGCAAAGATATCCACTTTCTCATGGTTGATTGCCAATATAGACACTGTCTAGTCATTATTAAGAGAGAGGAAAATTAATTTTTCTTCCCTGCAGGTTCAGGATGCATTTCGATGCCGATTGAGAAACTGCCAGGATCCAATCAATGCTGATTCTTCAAGTTCTTTTCCTAATGGGCATGCTCAAATCATGGTGAGCTTTTGTTTTCCCTCTGATTGCTAATTTAGTCATGATTTCTCTAGAGAATTAAAAAAAAAAAAATCCTTGTTAATAAAATAATATCACATTCCATTTTGAATGACTTCAGCTTTAGCTCATTAACAACTTTAGAAGTTTGACACCAGGTAAATATTCTGTCTGGATTGCTTGGGAATCCAGGATCTGTTGCTGGCCACTGTGACTATCCTGTGCGACACTGCTGAGTATTTTCATTCTTGCCCAGCATTAGGGATGATGATGTGCACTTAAGATCATGGTTTTGTTTTTGTTTTGTTTTTGGATCAGAACTCTATGCACTTGCTCATGTAGTCTTAAAGCAGCAGTTCTCAGGCTTAGTTGCATATGAGAATCATCACAGAAGTTGCACCCCAGGCCAATAATATCAGAATCTTAGGAGGTGGGACACAAGAATTGGAGGTTCCAATGTGCAGTCTAAGATGAGAAACACTCTCCTAGAACATAAGGAGTAGCACTTTTCCAGTGAAAGGTCCATATTATACAAAAATCCTAACTATTGTTGCAATTAAGGGATATTGTAAGCACAAAAACTTTGGTATGTTTGAGAAATTAGATAAAATTTAAACTCATCAAAAACATATCAAACCAGAAAGGCTTGTTTTTACTGCATATTGGATTTATTATTAACATTTTGGGGCTAGGCAATATAAAAATAGGCTAAATGATAGATTAGTAGCTAAAACTTGGGGCAATAATCAATACCTTACCAAAAACAAATAGCCAGGTGTGGTAGTGCATGCCTGTTATCCCAGTGGCTCAGGAGGCTGAGACAGGAGGATGGAGCATTCAATGCCAGCCTCAGCAAAAAGTGAAGTGTTAAGCAACTCAGTGAGACCCTGTCTCTAAATAAAATACAAAATAGGGCTGGGCAGTATCTCAGTGGTTGAGTGCCCCTGAGTTCAATCCCCATTATAAAAAAAAAAAAAAAAAAATAGATAACCACGAAGATCTCCAATTTAAAATAGTTCTATGTATATGATTGGAAGATCTTGATCCTGAGAGGCTTAATTTAGTTATACCATTTTTAAAAAAACTTAGTTACTTAAAATAAGTGTTTGGAGAAAATATGAAGTGGTACTAAAGTCTAGCAGGTTCTGGCCCAGATGAGTACTGTTTAATCTTAAATTTTAATTCCTAACCTGGTAGGTTTTTTGACACTTGAGTGAAAGTGAATCATTTGAGAAGCCTGGTTTTCACTAGTAAGAGAATTTAAGCTATATTATGAGATATTATATTAAAAGCAACATATTCAACTTGAATGCTTAAAAGTACAAATTTCAAAAATATTTATATAAGTGTATTCATAACTGTGTACATTTTGGTCACTTTATTCAGGTTAGAAAATTGCTGTAAAATTCTGTCCTCTTCTATAGTGGTCAGTTTATGGATTGAAGATGATAGCAGGTATAGTGTTGCCTTCATAAAACTATGTCATCTTTCCACCAATTTTACTCAACG
Source organism: Sciurus vulgaris (assembly GCF_902686455.1). Lineage (NCBI taxonomy): Eukaryota > Metazoa > Chordata > Mammalia > Rodentia > Sciuridae > Sciurus > Sciurus vulgaris. The sequence continues at coordinate 92,521,950 of NC_136467.1, read as the reverse complement.
TTTGGTCTCTAGGAGATACTCTTGAAAACAATCAAATCTTTCCTTGAGAAACTGCCTTTGCACAAAATAATAAACTGGTACTGCCTAGTCAAAGATCTATAAACTTCATTTAATTTGATTAGTAAAAGGCACTTGAAGTCTTCATCAAATGATGATTCTATTCCTTATTATTTCTTGTTACAGACAGACTTTGAAAAGGACGTAGACATTGCTTGTCGATCAGGTAAGATTATTTAGGTCTCGCAAATAAAGTCATTGGGGATGTTAAATCATTCCTATGGATTTTGGTTTTAAAGAAAAAACTGCTGTTTATTCTTTACATATTCATGTGTGTGAATAAATGGAATCTTCAAATGGAAGCACTGTAATAGCACAAATGTGTATGTCGGGGCCGGGAGGATAAAGAGAGAATGAAGAATGAGAAAGAAATTAAGAATGGTTTATTGGAAGCACAATGACAGCAGAAAAGCATTGATGTGAAGACATAAGACTTCAGTCCCATTGAATAATGATTATTGAGAGTAAGCAACACAGCCTAGCCTCTGTGTCCTCAATTGCATCATGTATGGAATATGGACAACTGTACAGTTGAAATGCTACTGTGTGTGTGTGTGTGTGTGTGTGTGTGTGTGTGTTTGTATACAATCAACAGTGGAGATTGCTATGTTTTTAGAAGGGAAAGGAAGAAACCAGGAAGCACCTACTACCTTAGAGAGCTGTGATTCCATTGACTTCAGGGTTGTCTTTCAAACTTTGGCTAAATTCTCACCAGAGTAGATGATTTGAAAGTTTCAAAGAAGACAGCATGTTTCATATTTTTGCAGAGTTTCAATTGTTTGAAAATGCTCCTTTAAACTGGGTCAAAATATACCTCATTCTACCTTTTCTTCAGTGTTCTTTGTGCTGCCTTTTATAATAAGAGGGGATAGCTATTTCATCTAAATAACTAAATATTTGAAATCACTATCATTTAGTCCAATAGAAGTTTTTTCTCCAGATTAAGCAAGCCATATTTCATCATTCACTCCTCATAGCATACTCCCAGGCATAGCACCCAAACTAGCCTCTAATTTGTCAATAATTTAAATTATGGTGCCCAAATGTATACACACTTATCCAACATTTATCACAACTGGATATTTACTTATACAGTCTACATTCACATCTGATTTCTATTTCAGTACTAGTGTCAACTTGTCATCTAAAACTCCTAAGACTTTTCATAGGAGCTGTCAAGACTTCCCTAGCCTAAGATTATCTAAAAGTTCTGATTTTGTTTTCCATGTGGAAGGGGGAAGCTGACCTTTATATATATCTCTACTTGCTATGATCCTACTTCCTTCAGATTAGCATATCATCCATGTGAGATTGGCCATTGAAAGTTTGATCAAATATCTTCTAAATCTTCATTCAAACTGTTGATACAGGAGTTAAACAGCTTGGGGCTCTCCTTATCTGCCAGAAGATTCCCTTTATGTATAGCTTCCGATTCAACTCATAGCCATTACAATACATGTAGTTGACATGGCAATGCATGCCCATAGCCCCAGCTACTCTGGAGGCTGCAGTGGGAGGATCACTTGAGTAGAGGAATTAGAAACCATCCTGGACACCATATTGAGGACTTTCTCAAGACAAGAAAAAAGAAGGAGAAAAAAATTATGAAGAATCTCAGGTCACAATTTTTGTCATAATCACAAGAACATGAGCAACTACTTTCATATTCTCATTCCTGAATTCAATCAAAATACTCTATGTAGAGTTCAGTTTTGATAGAGCAGTAAAATAACTGCTATGATTTGGCAACCCATAGTAGACCTACCCAGGATACTAAGAATCTCCCTTTCCTGTTGAAAAAAAAAATCCAACAAAACATTGCCAAGACACAGTCTCTCTAGTGTTTGGTTTCTCCCACCTACTATCTTCCTCTCTGGATAACAGATAAAATATTTCCCTTTTGCTCATCTACCTTCTCCAATTTCTCAAAAATCACTATGGTGCTAGTATCCACATCTATTTTAAAATTGGATGTGATTTCTTTGGATTTGAAAGCTTGAATTTATTTAAAATAATTAGGTATCTAATTATTTAAAATAATTAGGTAATTAGAAAGATTAATTCCTAATATTCCACCCATAATTTAGATTCCTTTCAACCTCTTTTAGTATACTCTTTACAATTCTCCTTGACAGTGAAGCAATATAAAAGTGGACTATTTTGTCTTTTCTTCAATAGCTGTCCACATCAAACCAGTAATTGTCAAGTGTGGTTCCCAGACCCACAGAATTAGCATCACCTGAGAAATTATTAGCAGTGTACATTTTGTAGCCATGCCCCAGACCTCCTGTGTGTTGGGGGGAAGGGATACAGTAGCCAGTGTTTTCACACATCAGTCATACAATTGATATTCACATTTGAGAACCACTGAATCAGACCCTCTTCCTCAAGCTGTGATCTCACCCCTTCAGTATGAACCCTGCTTTGTTTTGTTAAATTATACATTTTTCCCCAGTCTTCTTTGGATTCTAGGAAGTAGTATTCCTAATCTAGACCAGTTCCCATGTTATTATTAGAAAATAATTTTTTCCCAAATTTATTTTCTGTTTTCATTTCCACCAATGCCCTTCATTACTGAGCTAATCAGGAGTTTGGGTTTTTCAAGACATATCTGCCCGTTTTAAAATATATTCAGTTTTAAAGTCTCAATTTAAAGTCTCCTGAGTTCTCTAAATGTAAAAATTCACTTCCCCAAAGGCTAGGTATGCATCTGATTATGCTAAATGTTCAGGTGCTTTTTCATTCAGTTTGTTTCTGTTTGTGTTTTGCTTTTCACAACTTGATTAATTTCTCAAAAGTCTTACTTCGACATTATGTTTTCTTGTGTAGGAAGTATGGATTGAATATTCAAAGTTTGTATACATTTTAAGCAAGTATAAGAGGCAGACATATTTCTCATATAGACACTACTTCCTCAGAAGAATTACGTTTCCCTAAATATTTAATATACAAATTTCCAGTATGCATAGTTATATCATTGGTTTTAGAATGTTGACTATAACTATAGATCATACTACATTTGTATAAGACTAAGTGTATCTTGTATAAATTCATATTTATAAAGTCAATACTCAGTATTAAGGCTTCCTTTGGGGTTTACAATGTATTAATAAAAATGTGAAGTTAATGATACTTCCCTAATACAATATGATATATTTCCCTAACTTTCTTTTAAATTTTACTGCTATAAGTTTTGAATTATTTTTTGTATAAAACTAAACATATTCTTCCCTGACTTTAGAGATGTTTTAAATGTATTCTATTTACAGTATCATTAAAACTATTAATTTAACATACTCTGCCACTTAATGTTTCTATGTATAATCACTTCTGGAAATCACAGTTCATTACTGATCTATTATTATTTTAAGAGGCTTAGAAGTAACTTCTTAAAACTTAATCATTCTATGTCTTTCACGTATAAAATTAAAATACAAAAATCCACAACCATATTGTGGATTAATAAAAAACACAGAAGTGTAGATTTATCATGATTTTTTCATGGGTTAAAAAAAAGATAATAATAGACTAGATGTAAATATCTAAAGCTAAGATACTACAAGTGGTGTACATTTCAAAATTATCTTGAAAGTTGCTTTTCTTTGTAAAAGGGAAAGACATTCATAATCTCCTACTTTTACACCTCTGTGTTAATGCAAAATAGTTATGATTCTACTTGAAAACTGGATGATAAGTAAAATTCAGTATATATATCTAAAATTATTCATGGTTTTGTATGCCAATTCTATATTATTGTTTATTCTGTAGTTATCTATACCTAGCAAAATGTTGAATAGTGGTTGCTCCAGTTTGTAGACAAGGTTGCTGTCACCAAATACACTGTGCCAACTCTCCCTGAGGGCAGGTCTCTGATCCCCCTCCAACCCCTCCTCCTCACGCTCTTCCTCCTTTTTTGTGGTATCTGGGATTCTACCAGGGTTGCTCTACCACTGAACTACATCTCCAGTCCTTTTCATTTTCTATTTTTAATCAGGGCCTCGATAAGTTGCTGAGGCTTGTCTGAAACTTGTGATCCTCCTGCCTCAGCCTCCTGCGTGACTGGGATTACAGGCATGCACACCATTCCTGGCAATTCTTTGTGATTCAATACCAAAGTTACCAAGAATATTTCTTTAGTATTTTATTCTTTAATATACTTAAAGCGGATAATTGGTCATAGTTAAGCATGCTTTAAGTTATTCTGCCTCTATTATCTACAAAACATTATTTTCCTTTTATACAGAGGCAAAAAGGTGGTTTGTTTGCTTTTGTTCAGGATGGTTTGTGTTTTCATTTTGTTCCCTTTTTTGTACCATAGGTGATCTTGATCATATCACCCCTTGCCTTTTTTTTCCTAAATAACTTTTTTTTTCAGATTTAAAACAGAATGGCATATATAATTTTTTTCTGCTTAAACTCAGTTGACAGTTTTAACACCCAATCTTCTTCCCAAGGACATTTACACCTATGGATTGATCTTGTAAAAAAAGAAGAAGAAAATTACCCCCCCCCCCATATGTAACTTAATGTAACAGGTTCTTTTGAACTCTCTATTTACCTTTACCATAGAGACTTCAATGGATAAATTCTCATTAATTTTCAACATGCATCATTTTTGGAGATTTTCTAACCCCGTAGGATGAACTTCCCACTGATTATCTGTTTCAAGAAATATTTTGATGAAAATTTCGCCAACGGTTCAGGGGCAAAGCCTTTAAAAGAAACTGAATTTGTGTGCATGTATCCATAATTTTATAAAATTATTTTGGAGTTGATTGATGGAGAAAACTTCTCTGGTAATCTTCTGGTCCCCTGAAAAGTCACATATAGTTGCTGAAGGACAGGGAGCTGAGGTGTTTGAAAGCCAATTACTCAGCTTTCAGACATCCTTTGGCTGTGGCCTGCCTGTGAGCTATAAGAGCATGACAGAAGCAGTGAGAGACTGAGTAATCAGGATCATGAATGAACAGGTAGATTTATAATTTCTTAAATGATTATTTTTAAATTTATTAAAGCAATTATTTAGTGGGACAAGAGACAATAGCATATAATAATAACAATAAGCACTAACTTTTCTTTTATGAACTATCGTGCCCCAATTCACAGTTCTTCATAAGGATATTGGTCCTTGTAGAGCAGCAACAATAACAGGCACGCTCTCCAGGATTTCTCTAAATGATGATGAAGAAGAAAAGGGAACAAACCCTGAAGGGCTGAGTTATTCAACACTGCCTGGAAACGTCATTTCCAAAGTCATCATCCAGCAACCCACAGGCCTGCACATGCCCATGAGTATGAATGAGCTGAGTAATCAATGTTTGAAAAAAGAGAACAGTGAATTGCGGAGAACTGTGTATTTATGTACGGATGACAATTTAAGAGGGGCTGATATGGATATAGTCCATCCTCAAGAAAGAATGATGGAAAGTGACTATATTGTGATGCCCAGAAGTTCTGTAAATACCCAGCCATCAATGAAAGAGGAAAGCAAAATGAATATTGGCATGGAAACCTTGCCGCATGAAAGGTTATTGCACTACAAAGTGAATCCTGAATTCAATATGAATCCCCCTGTAATGGACCAGTTCAATATGAACTTAGATCAACATCTCACACCCCAGGAACATATGCAGAGTTTGCCCTTTGAGCCTCGCACAGCTGTGAAGAATTTCATGGCCTCTGAGTTGGATGATAATGCAGGACTATCAAGAAGTGAAACTGGATCAACGATATCCATGAGTTCTTTAGAGGTGAGCAATAAGAGGTTAAATGTTTCTTTGGTATATGAAATACATGTATGTGACATATATATTCATGTGGCATTGATATTGGAGAAGGACTTAGCTATTGGGGATACATGTCATATTAAGAGTTTTTGGCATTAAAATATTTGGATTCCAGATTCTGGACATTGGGTTTTTCTAGTACTTCATCAGAATCCTGATTCAAAATGACCTCAAAAAATAAAGATCCCACTATATTTAAAATGAGACCTGTCAGTCATAATTCTATTGTGATGGGAAACAAATAGAACACTCATAAAGAAAAAGTAGAAAATCTTCCTGATAGTTCTTGGGTACCAGAGGTTTTTTTTGATGGGTAAAGTAGTATCTGGATGGCATTACAAACTTAAACCAGGATCTGGATTATTTTTGTATAAGAGTACCTGTTAAAATGATGGAATGTTTCCCTGAGTCCCATCATCACACTGATTATAAAGAAATTACTACTTATTTTTTCAGGTCATTATTTTTCAGAGTAAATGTTTTGCTTTTAACTCTTACAGAATAATGACCACTAAAATTTTTGGTCTTATATTGTGAATTATTAGAAGGATATAATCTAAGCATACAGAGAGTCAGGAATCTGAGGTCCAACCACATGGCCTTCGTGCTTCATAAGTCCAATAGAAGTAAAAAAATAAAATAAACTTCTCTCAGCTTTTGTCTCCTCAAAGTACAGGGTAGCCAACAGCTACTACCATAATTCATATAATATTAATATTAATTAAGACCCAAGACCTATAATATCTTACTTTCTACTGACATATTTCCTTTTATTGATTTGTATGTGGCTTTTATATTCTTTACCTTGAAATATATATGTTCAGTATACAATTCAATATATGCATTTTTTTTTACTTATTGCTAGTTGTTTTAATTAGTAAATTATTGCATAAGACTATTTAGAGAAAGATGCTATACTTGGTTACCTACTCTTTTCATCAGAGTTAAGCTGATAATGTATATCCTAGTATCCAAAAGAGCTCAGAGATAATTGTTCCTTCCTTTTCCCCAAACCCATGCCTTCCTGTCAATCATAATGAAAAGAGATCCTGAGAGGATAAAGAAACATGGTGAATAATTTTAAGATTTTTCTCAACTAGATTGAGGAAATTCTAGACCAAAATGGAAACATGAATAGGATCTATGAGAAAGCCCTAAGTTCTGGATCATCAGAACAGGATTTCTGAGGCCAACCAGGTCAGACTCATTCCCAGAACCAAAGGCATGGACAGGGGCACTGAGGTCGAGGTCAAGTTCAACTCCAGAGTGGTCGGAACTTTTCTTTGGACAAAAGCATTCCATTCTTCTGAATTCACCAAGTCATTACTGTTTCCCTAACCACAAACTACAAAATGTCCATGCAAAATCACAAAAAGTATTTAAGAGGAATTTCAACAACTGTGCATATAATAACATAATATCAAAAGTAATCATAATGACTATATGGAATTTTTACCTGTAGAATGGCTCTTTTAAAGGTGCTAAAGTGATTTGAATGGAATTTCATTAAAGTAGTTGGTTGTTATAAACATGTTTAGCATTTAAAAGCCCCCAAACCTAGCTTGATATTGTACAGGCTGTGTGTGCTGGGACAATAGACTGTATTTTCCAGGTGCTGCTTTGTTGAGTCTGTAATTTTTCAAAATCTCTGTGTGCTTATTATTAAGTACAAGCATCATATGTAACTATGACTCAGTCAAAAGATCTGCATTTAAATGACTTAGAGATTACCGGCTTACATCTTGAAAAGAAAGGAAATTCAGGATTCAGAATGAAAATTCAGCTCCTCATTTCCATTCTTTAAAAACCTTAATCGTTAGTAATTGCTTAGGGTGACCATTTTAGGAGACACCTGAAAAAGAACATATATATGTGGGAATGAATAATAAAAATTAGCATTTATATAGCATCTTTCATTAGCAGATCCTTAAACCACCTGAAAAATATGAAGTAATTAATCTTCATAAGCCCTCTGTGCAATGGATAAGTTGTTATAATCTTCAATGTAAAGTCATTTGTTCAAGGTTACAGAGAAAGTGAGTAGCAAATCTAGGAGTAGAATCTTTCTCTCCTGATCAATTCTATGCTGTCCAGAAGAGACAGTAATGAGCCTGAACATTAGCTTGAAGATAACTTTAATGTTCTTTTTAACCCCTGATAGACACTTGGACTTATGATGAATAAAAACACGAAATGGATAAAGTTCTTTTCTGTCCTGTAAGTACATAAGCTCACAGATTTCAGAGATTGGACTCTGATCCATGGAGATAAAATATCAGTGGCATGACTTTCTTTTTAAGCCCAGCAATGTATTGTCAGGTAGAGTCTTTAGCTCTTCTAGGTGGTACCTGAAGGCTCAACACTGAGGAGAATGATACTCTGACAATGATAGAGGAAAGCAGAAAGATGACTAGAGAATCCGAATGCAGTGGGGGGGATCAAGAGTAGTCATGAAGTGTCTTGGGCCTTAGAAGATAATAGGAAAATGAAAGCAGGTGAATATGTAGATTAGATGAGGCCCCAAAAATAAAACAGTTCGGGTCTTTGGACCCTCTTAGTGAAAAGGGAGATTAAATCCACAGGAACATCCATCCTGGGGAGCTGGCACAGCAGAGGATAGCCAAGTGCGTCAGGATTCTTTCAGGGATATATTGTAAAGATGGACTTGTTAATTTAGGAATGTGACTCCAAAAAGAGTGGGTTTTCTCAAATTGCCAACATCAAAAGAAGAAAAAGAGGGTAAAAGCTCCCAGCAATAGCGCTGAATTCAGTATCCATGAGGGAAGTTTTGCAAGTGAGAAAAATCGAGTGAAGGTAGAAAATAAAAAGAAAGCCAGAGAGACTAGAGGGGGCAAGTAGATGGAAGTGTTTATTCAAGTAAGCAGGAGGCAACAAGGAAAGCAGGCTCCCAGGAAAGGCAGTGCCAACAGGAAAGTCTCCAACCACAGGGGAGTTCATTCCCTTCACCCCCAGTTATTGGATGTAAAACAGTGAAAAAATTCATGAAGTTTCTGAGCAAAAAAGTGTATCTAGATTATCCCCATGCCCACTATTATCTTGTTTCTTTTTTTCTTGAATTCTTTTGTCTTCCTCACTGTGGTAGTTCCCAGAATGGATTTAAGTAATTCAGAAAATTTCAGATTTCGAGTTGCTCTAAGTATGGAAAAATTGCAGTGTTAATATGGCAGAGTTTTTCACAATGGTTCAAGTCCTAGATGTCCTCTAGCTGCTTTGTGTGAGGTTAAGAATGAAATTGTCATCAGCACGTTAAGTCATTCACCTTCATTTAGTTAATGAAGTGTAGCGAGTCCATGGTGTGTGTGTAGGCAGGAAAAAAAATCTAGTTTTTTGCTGTGGAATAAGGGAACAAAGGAGGAATAGTGGTTCTCAAGCACATGAGGATGTTTAAATCTTAGATTATAGTCCTACTGATTTATTTTTTGAAAAATTAATAGGTGTATTATTGTAAAAAGGTAAAGTAGGGTTTTTTTTGTTTTTTGTTTTTTGATCATTGAAAAATATTTATTCAATAATCTGTAGCTGTGCATGTCCTAGGCCTGTTTGTCAGATGATCTGCTCTTCACCTCTTTTCCTGGTATGACTGGGTTAATACAGGGCTTGTGTCACAGTCAAACAGGAAGCACTGGGAAGAGGTTGGGGGTTGGGGAGAAGATAGAAACTTAAGATAGTTCTAACCTGCTCTTTCTGCTCTGGACTGCACCTTGGGTCTCTCTAGCTGCAGCTCCCATGGCACTTCCTGCTTCTGCCAGGTGTTCCAACTCCTGGGCTCAAGTCACAGTGCCATTTCCCTTTGTCTACCTAGCTTAGCAGGGGACATTGGCTGCTTCTCCTGCTATATGCCTTGCTTACCCCATAGTCCAGGATGTGTCTTCTTAGCTCCTCTATCATTTGAATTCTTATGGAACATTTTGCTCAAATATAAATACATTCAGTGCTTTCTATTTTTCTCCTAACAAATCTTGCCTTAATTTTTCTTATTAATGAAGCCATTTTAATAACTGATAAGAGTTAGATAGCATGTTACAAAATAATTTTGTCAAAAACAGTAAGTTTTGCTATTCCAGCCATTCTATTTGTATATAAACTTTCCTATATAACTGAAAACATTTTCAGATAAGTCTCCCTCAATTTCTAAGTGGGTGGAATGAGATGCCATTCTAGGCTAAATTTTTATACACTGCTTTTCCCCTGGTTATGAATTATAGAGCTCTCAGCATAATGGTTTTTACAGGTAAAATATTTTAGCGATAAAGTCACTTCACAGGTGCCTCCCTTATGGTTGTTGTGAAAATCAAATTATGTAATGTACATGAAAACCCTTTGAAAATTGCGAGGAGCACTTCAGATGTAAGGTTGGGTTATTATTATGTCATTACCATTATGCCCTGAATTTCTGCAAAGAAGCAGAATGCTATATTAAATCGATATTCGGGATATTAGACAAAATGTTATGACCTCACTTGGGAACCAGAAGTCTGTGTCACTAACAGAAACCATTATAAAACTGACCATGTACAGAAGCAAGTTTTTCTTTTTATATTTTTCTCATGTAGGTCTGATGAAAGGAAGGCTTCCCTTCTTCATTTCTTTGTTTTTGCTCCTGAATTAGGGAATTTTGTCTTTTTTATAAGCACACACACAAAAAATTAGCTTGAATAAAAATCATTTTAGAAAACTAATTACTTTCAGATGTCATTGTCACAGCTATTTTTAATGGATTTGCTATCAAAGCTTTCTCCTTGTGGGTGAGTTCTTTGCTCACCCTGTAATAGAAACTTTTAATGGTGGTCATATTGCCATTCATTAGTCAGTGGAATTTATTACTTGCTGTGAATCTTCTAGTGTCTTGTCCAGTGTAATTTGCATTGACACAAACAATGAAGTATTTCCTCTGAGAAATTATTCATCATTTTACAAGAGTTAGAAGTGCAGAGGTGCTTCTCTGCATGTGCTTCTTAAGTATTCCTCTGAGTAGCCTGACACTGTGGTGCATTTTCCAACTTTTAAGTCATCCTAAAGAATTATTCCCTTCTACCAGTGATAAGCTTGTCTTCCTGTAAACTGTCTTGATTCTCTTGGCTGTCCATCAATCTATTTGGAATGGTTTCCTTTGTGTATGTAGTCCCCCTGCTCACATGAATTCTCCTGGAACATTCCTGAGAAAAGCAACAACAAAATAAGAGCAAAAGTCACATTCTTTTGAATTTTTCCGGCTGCCATATTGTAGCTCCTTAAATCACTGGTCAATAATTTTGTGAATGTGTACTATTGTGCCATTCCCTCTGCTAGATGCTGGGAGTATATAAATGATTAAGATAGACGTAGATCCAGCCCTGATGGAAAATAAACTCTAGGGAAACAGACAATAAACCATTAAAAGAAAGGGGAGTAATTTAAAACAGTATGCTGTATTGGTTAATGATGTTTCAATGTGAAGGGAAGACTTCATTAGATGGTGGTCTGGAAAGCCTTTGTAAGTGTAAGAGCAGTACGAAATAATATTTGAGAAAAAGCATGACTTGTCAAGAACTGGAATGTAAAGGAATGTTTTAGGCTAAAGAATCTTCAAGTGTAGAGTTCCTGGGGATGAATTGTGTTATCCAGGAAGAATATGAGAAAAAATAGAACTCAGAAATTTGTCACTTAGCAGGAAAATGAGAAAGAGCCAACAAAGGAAACTTGGAAAATGAGCTGCAGTAAATGAAAGGAGAGAAGAAAGAAAAAGCAAAAGCTGTAAGATGATGTGTGTTTTAATGAGGAAGTGATTAACTTTCAAAAGCTTCTGAGAGTCTAATAAGATGAGGATGGAAAATTGACCTTGGTATTTGACCAAATGGAGCTCATTAGAGACCTTTGACAAGAAGAGTTTGAATGGAGTCTTAAGAACAGAATACAAGTTGGTGTGAGTTTTTACATGGGAAATTAGGAAGAGGCAACAGAACAGTGAAGAAGAAACATCATCTTCTAAGACAAAAATGATTATTTGTTTCAAGTTATTTGGGAAATCAGGGATATATGATGGAAGGATTGGCATCTTCATAAAATACTTTGATATCACACTGGCTTATTTGAAATTTACATGTAACATATTTTCCATTATCAACATGAGAAAAATTGTTTTGACTTTATCACTGTTTTAGTCAGCTTTTGCACTGTTGCGACTGACCAGAACAATTGTAGAGGATGAAGAGTTCATTTGCAGGTTAACGATTTCAGAGGTCCCAGTCCGTAGAAGGCCAGCTCCATTCCTCAGAGCTTCAGGTTAGGCAGAACATGGCAGAAGAGTGTGGCAGAGGCAAACAGCTCATAGAATGATCAGGAAGCAGAGAGAGATATCTCCACTCCCTAGATAAAAAATAGCTACCCCATAGCTACACCCTCAATGATCCACTTCTTCCAGTCACAGCCCACCTGCCTCCAGTTACCACTCAGTTAATCTCATTAGGGTTTAATTCACTGATTAGGTCAAGGCTATATAACCCAATCATTTCTCCTCCAAACCTTCTTGCATTGTCTCACATGTGAGCTCTTGGGGGATACCTCACATCCAAACCATAACAATTACTTTTCTTAGTTGTTTCTTATTTTTAAATCATATAAACATTATTTCTAACCATTTCCATACCTTATGATATCATTCCACAAGGCTCAGAACACTTGAATAGCAATGTAAATTATTCAGTTACAACAAACTTAAGTGCTTTAAAAGATTTTCGAAAATGCTGCATGTATACCAAGGGTGGAAAAAGATCAAAACTGAACAGAAGTGGACATTCTGGTTTTTCCTTACACTACCAATTTCCTAGGGTCTAATACTTCTTTAAGCTAAACTAGATTCTGCAATGAGAGAGTCATAGCTGGGAGTGGAAATGCCTGCTACTGTTCACCATTGTAGCATTTCTCATAAACCATCTCATACTAGAATAATTTTTTAAGTTATTTTACTCAACACAAGTCTATATGAAATATCATATAGAATTTTTTTATTCTCCAAAATACTGTATACATGTAAAAACTGATCTGTTTGTTCTTACTTTCTGCATAGAAAGCATCTTAGTCCTGCGTCATCAAATGCCATTCTTGTTAAGTTCTAGGAACAATCAGCACAAGACATATGACTGTAAAATATTGTCCAGTGTCTGTAAGAAAATCAGAGATAGTAGGGGAAATGCTGGACTTGCAGCAAGAAGAGCTCCCTTAGAACCCCAGCTCATTTTCTACCACCCAGATGAAGTGGGGAAGTTATTTTAACTCTACTGGCCTCAGTTTTACATATGCATAAAACGCATGACTAACATGCTCAAATGTGAAAGAAAGCACTTTATAAACTATGAAAGGTTGGAACATTCAGTCAGTATTGTAGGGATCTGAATAAAATGACTCAAATTTTTATCTCCTTTGAACTTTAAATATCAGACACACACTCCCACTCTAATTTCTAAGTCCTCATTGCTTTATTTCTCGTCCACTACCATCCCGCTACCTTTAAGCTCTTTTGATTAAAATCTTTTTGCTTCATTTGTTCATCCCTCAGTCTAATCCTTCAAAACTGCCAGTTCTGCTATACCCTCATATTATAATTTAATTTTAATAAAATTAAATAGGAGAGAGAGAAAGCGCACTATTTGTAGGAGTGTATCCATTTTCGTTTCCATATTTCACATTGATGTAGGTGACATCTACACTTAGAATCAGAATCTGTCTCTGATGTTCTTCCAGGTTCCTATCTTTCGTTATTGGTCCTGTAACATGGAACCTTTAGCAACATGTATGCCTCAGCATTTTCAGTTCTTAGGCAACATGGCCTTGCATTCAGAAACTAACAGGGCAACATATGGCTCTTGTCACCTTGGCAAGTGAGAAGCCTTCAATGCATGTAGCAGAAGGCCCTCTTATTCTTCTAGCTAATGAACCTTTTTTAAAAAAACAATATTTCACCATTTAATTTTCAAATGGAATGCAAAGCTCATGACTAATGTTTTATAATAATTGCTTAAATCTGAGTGCTTTTATGATTGGATTTTGCTGTAATAAGAAAGAATTTTGCTTAATACATACTTATAAAAATGTTGTGCTGAGTCACAGTGCCAAGAAGGCAAAGCATCCAAGAGTGGCATGGAAACACTGACATTTAGTCTCACATATTGTAGTAAAGTGTGGTGCAGGATGCTGGAGCTGACTTTTCTACAGCACAGTTAGATAACAATAGAGGCAGAGAGATGGCAAAGAAGGCAGGGTTAAATGCCTACCCACACATTTTCTCCTTCCAGGATGTCGCCAGGGTGATTGTAGGGTATTGTTGGAGACAAGGAGCAAGTGAGATCAACACACTGGGTATCCATTTAAATAAAGCAATCTCTGTTCAGCTCTCTCCTTGGTAATATCTGAAGGCTGTATTCTAATCTCCAGCAGCTTCACCTAAATAAAATCATTTCAGGTCTTTCCCACTGTTGTTTTTTTTAAAAACAACACCTCTTTTGATATATCACCTTTTTTCCATTGATGCATGTTTTGAATGAGTAGGTTACACAGGAAGATTCTGATTTCATAATGACAGTTTTAACTAGCAGCAGAAATCAGTCACAGTTTTCAATAAGGGACACTCGTGCTTTTCTTTCTCTCCTAATGCTCAACAGTTGCAACAGAGAACAGTCTCCTACCTATCTTGGGTATGATTCCCTGTTAGTGAATTTAAGAGTGTAGGTGTTGAGATGGGAGCAGGGAGAAAAATAAAGCAGAACTTTGTGAAAAGATTTACATGTGTATCAACAGCTTGAATATTACTTGTTTTAAATATTTTAAATTTTTCCTGGGTTTATCCCACTCCTCCAAGAAATAAAAAGCCAAGTTTAAAAAAGAAATGAATGTTAGAAATTTGCTTTATTCTCTAAAAATTTGGAGGCTTTTTTTTTTTTTTTTTTTTTTTTAACATATGGAACAGACATCTCCCTGTGTCTCAATCCTTCTAAGAAAACTGTGGCTTCCTGGAGCATATGCTAAAAATACCTTCCTTTTACTCACATCATGAAAGTCATAGCATCACATGAGATTGCATTAATTTCATTTTAATCATGTTTTCTGATTTTATCAGACCTGCTTACTTACTTAATTTCATTAATGCATGTCTATCTCTAATTAGATTCAGAGATTATTTAACAGATTTGGGGCCATTCTGCTGCTAGTTATATTTTGCTGGAATGCAGAATATTTTTAAACTGAATTAAAATAAATACTTTAATTTCTAAGGGCTAGCAATTAGAAGGACTTTCCTCTTGTGAAGAACTATTAGATTCTGAGAAATGTGTGAGTGAAATTTACACAGAGCCTCAGGGCTTAGAGAAACAGATAGAATTTGGTGAAAATGGAGTCTGGATATTGATTGGTGAGGGGATCTTGAGATATCCAGATGATTTTTCTGATACAACTTTGAATCTTCTCTGTAAGGTAATTTTGCTGTTTTAACTAAAGTTTCCTTTAAAGATTGAATGTTTGTGTGAATTTTCATGGGAAACATCTCTCCTTAATGAAAATTAGGATTTGGATTAAAAAGTCAAGATGAAATATATTCTATAATATTACACTCTTCAACTTTAAAGGAGGTTCAAGGTAAAAATGGAATAATATAGATGGAATATTTTGAAATCATAAAAATCTGAAAATTTTTCTTACGTGAAGGAAATGTGTATGACAAAGAAACAGGATCATTTTATCAAGAAATAATGACTAATTTTATTGAATGATTAAGTGTAACTTCATTGGTGTTCTCTCTCTCTTTTTAAAACCCTACCTAACAGAGAAGAAAATCACGATATTCAGACCTTGACTTTGAGGTAAGTTTCCAAAAATTATTTTAAAATTTTAATTAATTAATTAAAAATTGATGTATAATTATTTAAACATATTAATTGATGCAGCTATGTATATGTGTTACTAAGTTTAATTAAATAAGTCAAAGTGTTTAATTATAATTCATACTATAGAGATATTATAGACAAAAACTTTTAAGTTCTTTTTACTTTAAGTATACTAAACTGAATTTCATTTTTCTGAACAAGCTAGTTATCTATTTTGTAGATGGTAAGTGGTCAGTTTATTATAGAATTTGAATTTGGTCAATTCAGTTTTTTGGGAAATGTGAATGTTGGTTTCCTGATTTTTATATTTTAGACAGTTTCCTTGATTTTACCTTGGCATCTAACTGGAGGATCCTATGAGCTTAGGTTGGTTAGCTCAGGCTTCTCTGGAACTCACTTGCTTTGCACTCTGATTACTACTATTTAGGTTCTCTGTGGTACATTCAGATTCATTTTTCCAACAGCAAGTGTCGGTTCAGTATGCTCCTGTGTTTAGTAAATGTCTTTTCACAGATATAAACAAGATGAAGATTTTCATTTTCCAATTTACATTGAATTTATATTGATGCCGTAATATTGATGCTAGAAGTTACTAAAATCATACCATTTAAGCAGCTTATGCTAAGCACAAAATTAATGATGTTTAAGCATCAAATAAAATGCACTTATGCATCTTGATAATTGGATATGATTCATAGCCTGCTGACATAATTGGATATAATATAAATTTTTCCTGCATATTTGTACCCTCGTGATGCATATATAGAACTCAATACTCTTAACTGATATTTGTAGAATTACAGAAGCTTCCTGGAACATATGAAAACTCCTAATTCAATCATTTTGCTTAGATAGATGAATGTTGTAGCTCTCAATGTAGAAAGTACAAATTGTACAATGTATAATGTATAAACACTTAACCTTTTATTATTTACTACAAGGGTGACAATGGTTTTACCCTAAAGAAGATCCAAGAATAATGGGCTTTTTTTCCAGTTATAATTCAGACTATAGAATACAAAGTAATGATAACCTGGCTCCAGTGCTTAAGTAGCAAATTGTACTACTGATGCAGCTCCACTGTAGTGACCTAGCATAGAATATAAACTACCAGGACTGTAAATTCAGATAAAAATTATTCAGCAATCTTTATCTTAAAGAACAGGTATTTTAGGGCTTTTTTGTATTAATTTTTTAGGAAGTCAAAAATAGAGGACCATACTGTGTACATATGTACGTATATAAATATATAAAATACATGAATAATATTTATATTATATAAACATATATATTTATGAAAGCAATAAATTGTTATGTTAATTGAAAGGAAAAGGGGTGCAAATTAACCCACTAATCATCAGTGGCAAAGTACAGTAAATCTAGATCTAAAACTAAGCTTCAGAGCAACCAAACAAAGTTATGTAATCACAAGAACTGAAAAGAAATCTAATCATACCGTGTCACTGGGAGATCAGATAAACTGTTCTTTTTTTTTTTTTGTCTATTCTCTATGGCAACTGTTAGCAGCTTTCTTAAGCTAATACTTCTTCCTATGGCAGTATTCCACACATAAAACGACAGTATTAACAAAATATTTGCAAATAATGGAGAAAACATGAAACACAAGAACACTGACATTTCCTATGACTCTTAAATTCCTAGTTATTGCATAATTACTGTAAGATCAGAACTTGGGGGAAACATGCTGAAACATTTCTCTTTCTTTGCCAACTACTTAATGCTACACCTTTTAGTCTCCAGTGTAATTGCAGGTATGTGGCAGATATCTCATAAATTGTGTTCAGAAAAATTATTACCATATTTAAATATCCATGACTTTTTAATTAGAGCTTTATGTTTATCTATAGTAGTTGGGTTCATCCTGACATACTCATACATGCATAGAAATTGATTTCAGTTTTAATAAAATCTATTTGTATTTTGTTGATGACCTTGAGGAAGAGCCTAAGTCCCCTCTCCAAATTTAGGAAAGATTAATCAATGTATGTCAAGACTTCTGACACCCATCCCTTAGCAGGCTTTACCAAGGTGAAACAACTTAGGCATTTTGCCACTGACAGACTCCTGGACTCCTGGAAGCCTGACATACTCCCCAGAACCTATACATAATAATAATCTTACTACAACTCATATCAGTTAAATTTGTATGACTAGTTAATGTTAAACCTGGAAAAAAACCATTTTGTTTCTCCAATCTCCAGGATAACACAGCACTCCTGGAGGAAACAGAGCAAAATGGATATAGTCATAAAATGGTGAAACGTTGATTCTTTCTGGGAAGTATTCAGAAATGCTGTAGTGATATTCCTATGTTCTGTGACCAAATGTATTATTGAATATGTGTTCCCAGTTCCAAGCATAGAATAGCAAAAGTTAAAACTAAATTGATGAAAAGCATTTTTTTTTTTGCAATCTTCTTTGCTTTACCAAAAAGCTGTTGAACACTATACCCAAGTTAAAGTACACTTATAGAAAATGGTTAATCATATATGTGGCATGCCAAAGATAGCCATGTGGGACTTCAACAAGCCACATTAAATATAACTCAAGAAGACAGAAGTAGCAAATAGAAATCCAGAGAGAAAAAGACATGGAAGTTAGCCATTGTGTGACATAATCAAGAAACAAGAACCAAGTCAAAGTTCACTTAAACAGGGGTTAATGGAAAGAAAGAATTCATGTCTACAGTTCAGAAGGAGGAGTTTTTACCTCATTTGCTGCCAAAAGCTGTTAAGTTCTCCACTGTGTTTTGTTTTGCTTGGGTTTTGTTATTGTTGTTGTTTGCTTTCTATTTTTAATTTTGTTTTTCAGTAACGAATGCTTTCCTATGATGTGGGCTAAGGAAGATGAATATGTTAGTAATAGGGAGGATAGATTGTGGTAGGGGAAAAAGAGACAATTGAAATATCAATTAGAAGTGTCAAATTTAGGGAAGCAGCAATGAAGTTCCATTTTCTGGAGGTGAGAGGAAGGTAAAGTGATGAAGGGATACTGTAGAGGTAGAATCTGTGGAACTTAGTCTTTAATTGAACATAGGGTAAAAGGGCATGAAAAAGGTGACTCTGCTTTCTGAGCTTGAGTTCCTTCTAGTACCAGTAAGAGAATCGGGAAAATCAAAGAACATCTAGTTGGGATGAGTTTCACATTAATATGCTTGGATTAAAATATCTAAGATAATGTAAAGTAAGAAATATTAGGCAGGTTATTTAAGTTGCCTTCTTTGTATTGAGACAAAGCTCAGGATATTCCTAGGAATACAATTATAAACATCTATTCTGAAATGGTAATAGATAACAGTATCTGTTCCATGTTAAAAACAGAGAGACAGGGTTGGGGATGTGGCACAGTGGTAGAGCATATGTCTAGTATGCACAAGGCCCCAGGTTCAATCCCCAGTACTGGGGGGGGGGGGATATATATATATATATATATATATATATATATATATATATATGGAGAGAGAGAGAAAGAAGTATTTCTTGTCTGTCTTCTCTTAAAACACAGATAACCCTTGTCACATTCTTCCACGGGAATCATGCAGCCTTTTAAAACATTTTAGGATATTGCTCTGAAGTTTCTGACAAGCCCTATCATTAACTATATCCTTGCTTCTCAAACTGGGAGCAGTGATGATAGGCAGAGGAGAAAAGAAAACACAGGATAATCTTGGTCCATATCCCTAGAGGCTTGAAAAAGTACTGAAAAAGAAATACACACACACACACACACACTCACACACACTCACTCACAGGGCTGGAGGGGAAGAAAGGGAGAGAAAAAAGAATTAGGGAACACTACAAACAGATAAACTACAACGTCAAAGGTAAACTTGTATTAATTTCTAAATATAAAGTATAAGATTTCAAAAAATGCTTCTGCACAAAAGGCCCCTTTCTGTTGTCCCTGACCCCTATCAGTAGTTACCTTCCAATTAAGCAATCAGGCACTTTTAGAAGACACTTTTGGAGACCAAAATTTTTGAGCAGTTTGGACCTAGACTATATCCAGCTTTTCTATATTACTAAACACAGACCCTATAGTGTCAGGCATTGCTCATGGTTTCGTCTTGTGGGCACACTGGACTCTGGCTAAGAAAAAGTACATAAATCGTCTCCCTCTCACAAGAGAGCTTTAAGGGTTAGGCTTAATTCCTTAATTCCTTCAATGTATTTCTTTCTTACATATGAATTTTGACACTCATCTAAGACCAGTATTCAAAAGCTCACTTGGAGAGAGAGTTTATATACAAAACAATAAAGAAGAACAACCACAGATTCATCCTAATGGATATGGACAGTGGCATTGTAGATGTATACAATTCTAAAGCTGGAAAAGTGATCCGGGTAAACTGGTTTCTAATTCCTTATAAGCACATGATTTCTTGCCTCATACTCTAAAGTTTATAGCTAACAGATTCTCCACCATTCTCTAATGATTTCCCTGGATATTTCAAAGTCCATATACAGTAATAACTCTTTTATCTAAAATTCAGACTTCAATTCAACTCTATGATTCACACTTCTGAATTTAAATGTGAAAACCTCTAATCGGTTTCTTCTAAGCCCACCTACAGATCTTTTATTAACCACTTGTATGGAAAATTATGGACTCAGAATGAAAAGAAAGGGCTCCTGTTTGGAGTCATTAAAATGAACCCTCCTTCCACTGGGGAGACCTTTGATAGAAACAGAGAAGACAAAATTTATAATAGCCTTACATGTTGCAGGCAATTTTCTTGCCTGTATACCTATGCTGTCTCATTCATTTAATTTACTAGGTGCATATTTATCAAGCATTTGCTGAATACCAGACACTATGCTAAGAATCAGGGATACAAAGATGGATGTCATTGCCCATGATGTGTTCAGAGACAAGATAGGAGGATCAGCCCTGAGAAGTACTGAATTGCAGTATTATGAGATAATTGGGTGCTTTCAATATCTATAGAATTTGTGGGTTCACTACAGAGGGTACCTATCCTACCCTAGATCATTTTCCATCCGAACAGGGCATAATCACAAACCTGAATAGCCTAAAAGAAGATGCTTTCTGAATCTATGAGATGCATATAAGATTGCAACATGCAAAGGGAATTGAGTTGGGATTCAGAAAGAATTTCAGCTCTCTCACCACTTGGTTGAGCTTGGGAATCTTAGCCTTCTTGAGGTTCAGTTTTCCAATCAGTACAGTGGATATAATGACTCCAACCTCCCAGGGTTATTGTGATTAAGAAAGATAATCTTGGCTGCCATTTCTTAAGTGTCTCTTATCTGTATAGTTCAGTTGTAAGTGCTTTATAGCCTTGTTTGAATCTTCAAAACAACCCTGAAAGGCAAGTCTAATTATTTAACTGGGGCTAAAACTTTGGATTTCATGATGCAGGACACACAACTTGAAGTGATGGAACTGAGATCTCAACATAAATTTGTTCACATCCAGAACCATCAGATTTAGCACGGTTCAGGTACTTAAAAGGTCTAGGAGAGTTTTCAGGATACAGTATATGCTCAGGGCATTTAGACTGCTTTGCATCCTTGTTTTTCTCAAGTATCTGAAATATGAATGTGCTTCATAACTTCCCACTTTTTCTCTAATATCAACAATTAAAGGGTTATAAACACTACTTCTCTTGAGTTACAAAAATAAATTGAAAAAACAAAGTCCTATAAAATAAGCTGCTTAAGAGAGCACATTTGATGTTTATGATCCTCTTGGGATAGGGGTTCATATATAGCTTCAAACAAATTGTTGAGTGCTATTAATTTGAGAAGAACATTACCATACATATATCTTTATTACAAAATATTTATTACCAAAGTATTTCATGGGCATTAAAACAAAAGAAACCTGAATAGATATTGACAATCAGAATTTATCTTTATATATTTAAATAGAATAGACATATTAAATTTTAACATTATTACATGACTTTAGAAAACAGTTCTAAATTGGGTTTTTCATAGAAGTTGATTTCTTTGGGAAACAGGATGTTTGAGTCACACAAACAAAAAGAAAAGTAGTAAACAGATAAACCCTGAGGTAAGTAAAGATGCAAATACAGTCATGGAAATATACCAATAAATTTATAAGCATGAAATCTTCTAATTAGGTAAAGACCATCAAAGGCATGAGTGTTACAAGTAAAAATTCATAGGAGTAAATAAATGAGGTAAATTTTACTACTTATGAACACTGAAACCATAGCTTAATTTTAATCCCAGAAAGTTGCTGAGTTAGAAACTGTACAATGTTAACTGCAAAGGTGGTGTTTTTATCAATGGCATCTTCCACATTACAAAGGCTGAAAGACTTGAGTCAAAGAACAAGTAGGAATTGTGCATGGAAAATTAAACCGAGCTCATGTCAGAGATGTGAGCTGTCAATGGCTGTACTAATTTGATACTTATGCCAGCATGCCAGGTTATCATTGCTATGGTGATTTCTGGCAGAATTAAGATTGCAATATCAAATTAGAATGATTATCTGGCATGAGAATATACTTGTAATTAACATTTCTAAGTAGGAATGGTCCCATATTTCCACATCCCAATTTTTCATTTCCTTCCATATTCATTTCAGGGTTCTTGAGCTTTATTATCAGAATAATTTTCATGAAACTAAGTGAAATATTTCAAAACACATTTTGGTTATGTAATATTGGTAACCACCATAACCTTATATTTTCCTTGTGTAATTTTAGTATGTCCTAGCAATCTAATGCCTCAAAATAAAATCCTTTCAGTTCAGAATCAAATACTGCTCATTCAATCAGGATATGATCATAAAATCTCCAATTAATGTACTTCATTTTTAATGGAACATATTTGACCTTTGCCTTGCTTCTTAACCATGCTTCACGTAATAGAGGCACTTGATTCCAAGAAACATGAAGAGTTTTGTCTAACAGAGAACTCTGTTGGAAAGATATGGAATAATTCAACTCTTGCTTAGGGAACAGTAGGGAATTTGATTGACATTTACAGCAACATGATAAGACAGTTCCCAAAACAAAGTCAGGATGCTCTCATATGTTAAAGGATAAATGGAGACTGTACAGAAGAAAATTATCAGATGCCTATCTCAAAATGAGGGTGCTGTGTCTTTGGTATCAGATCTCAGAAGAAAATGAATTTCTTGTCTTTGAAAAGTAAAGATCTCATTGAGGAGAGGAAATTCAGGCATAGGATTGAAAATTGAACTAGAATTCCTCTGAATTCAATAAAATGGAAAATATGCAAACAAGATCAAGGGAATAACTAATTTGAGGATTTTCAATTTAAATATGCTTTATTTGCATTCATCTTAACCTATTCCTCTATAACTTACTCTCATAGTATCACCATAGTTTGTTTAACATGGTTATGTCTATTTTTTAATTATTATGCAATTAATGCTTATTTCCTCCATTCACCTACAACTACTAGCTACCAAAGGATGGTAACTCAATCATATGTTTTTCATTATTATTAACCTAGCATCTAGCATTATATGTTGTGCTTGTAAATGTACATATTAAACAACAGGATGAAATATGCCTAGAGAAATGTCAGTGGTATGATGTCACTCATACTGCACTGAAGAAGAAAATAACCATGTTGTAAGATTCATTACTATGAAAATGAGATTCTTTAGAGACAGAGCCAGTATTATAACAGTGTTTTTTTGTTTAGTTTAGTTTTGTTGTTTGCTTTTTGTAAAGTATTTCTTGTGAAACAAATCCACATTTGAATAAATAAGTGTCTTAGGACCTGGTACCACATGGAAGTACTTGTCTCCCCAAGGACAGAATGTACTGAATTACATTTGCCAGCTACATGGTTCTCAAAATCCCTCCACTGAGTTGCTTATGTAAATCCTCCCTCTCATAAATCTTCATCAGCCATCACTAGTCAAATTGTGTTTGCCTGGTGTTTTTCTCTGTAAATCCTGCAAATCTGTTTCATGTACTCTCCTCAAAACTGATGGGAAGTTAATCACTCTGTAATTGCTTGCTATGTATCATGTTTTCATCATGAGTAATGTTGCCATGTTCTCATCCTTAACCATCTGATTCAACAGTCAACTCTTAGCACTAAAAGGAGCAAAGATGGAAATTGATTATTGTAGGACATAAAATAGCAGAATTCCCTCTCATAAAAATAGGCTAGTGAAAATAGAAGAAATTAGCCTACAGTAAATGACCTAGATACATATTCATTAAACATAGAAAATTAAAGTTTGCATTGGAGATAATAGGCTTTTGTAATATATTAAAGATTGAATTTACCTTTCTCTATGCCTTTTTTTCCCCCTCAAGGAAGTAAAATGTCTTTTTGGAAGAAAATTAAGCATTACAGATCTTCCCCAAAGATGTATTTCTTTTTCAAAACAAATTCTTATTTTGAAAATATTGTCTAATTAAAACAATGGACCAAATGTTCATATCATAGTTTATGCATGGATAGAATATACCTGTGCAAACCACATGAGCAAATGGTGAATTATGATGCATATGCTTTAAAAATCTTTAAAATCTTATACAAACATGAAGGCATAATCTTGGAGACTCACCAAGTTTGGTTTATAACTTAAAAACCAAAATTGAGGAAGTTATTCTCTTTTTTCAAATAACACCTGTGATTAGAGGGAATTTATTATCTAACTTTTCCTTGTTAGTGCTCTTTTAAATGCTCTGTAATAGAAAAAGATTCAGCCCATGATACTTACCCCAAGGTAATTTTTATTTATGACTCCATTTTCAAGTTATAATGAAGTTAACAGAACCAGATACGGATGATGTCGATATATTTGTGATTTTAGAAGTTCATCAACCACATAATTTATGCTCTGAGCCTTAATTGTGAAGATTCTGTGCCATCTCATATACAAATAGATGAAACCTATGGGTCAGATTTTCCTTCTGCAAAGCTCAATCATTATTCACATGGAAAGTGCAAGGTTTTAGATCCTACATATATTTCAGACACTTTAGTGCTTTGAGTCAACCTTAACGGCAGGGCCTGGGATTTTGCTCCCCCTTTAGTACAACCAGCTAGAATTTTAGTGTTTATAAAAATAAAATATAAAAAAGTAATATTTCCCATGACAAACATCAGGGACTCAGGTGCTTTACAAGTCCAAAATTTTAAACATCTTTTAAATATTGTAGCAATTTTTGTGAAACAGATTTAACTTTTGAGTGATGAAAATCTCACTTAGGCATGACTGTTACATTTTTAATGCACCCACAAGAAAAAACTATTTTGGATAATCTTGTAAATAGAAGAAAAATCCATTTCTTCCTTTTCAAGAAATACTGGATATGAGATAAGGATTTGGTATAAGTCATTTGCATTTGTGGCATCCTTTGTGATTCCTGGTTCCTGCTGAATTTAATTTCCCTATTATTCAAACAAAATTATTAGATCTCTTTTTTTAAAATATATAAATCAAATTGGGAATGAGAGCCATCCTGCTTTCTTTTGCAGAAGGTCATGCATACAAGGAAGAGGCACATGGAACTGTTTCAGGAGCTGAATCAGAAATTTCAAACTTTGGACAGATTTCGGGATATACCAAATACAAGCAGTCTGGTGAGTACACTCTGGTGCCATGTTGGTGGACACAGGCTACCAGTAAGCTCCTGGTCCTGCAGGGGCACCTATCCTGCTGGGCACACAAGAGTAGTGCATGTAGAACAATGATAAGGCCCCAAACTGTACTTTGAAAAGGTCACTAAGAGACAAATTGGGAATGGCAGAATATTAGTTATATATCAAAAATGTGCTGTGTTCATCAGAGTTCAGGTAATTCATTTCATAAAAACTTAGCCAAACAACTAAATTTTTCCATTTTCATTTGAATGTCTGCCATTTTAAGGGCCTAAAATGTGATAATCTCATAAATATGAATTGTTACCTAAAACCAGAGTGACAGGTGTTTATCTTCAGGAGATCCACTTGTTGTGTGGTATGAGTTTTGGAGACACATTAGTATCAGAGATTTTGGTTATTGATTTTAACCATTCTCTTCTCATTTATTCACACTATTCCAATCTCAACATAGGACTTCATCAAATAAAACAACATTGTACAATTACTATGTGCATGGCTTTATAGAAGGTTTCATAATTATTTTTAAGAGTGCTGGACCAGGACTCTAGAAATCAGAAAACAAGTTGAAAGTACAACCACTATCTGAGCAAGTCTCAAAACTCAAGTTTCTAAACCTCAACCTCCTATTCCTAAGTGGAGGATGGAAAACATTAATGATATATATTCCTTCAATCCTCACAAAGTTTTCAAAAACAGGCTGCACAAGCCTGTTTCTTATAAGTGAGGAAGCTGAAGCTCAGCTCTGAAAGGGAGACTTGGATTGCCATCACGCACCAACTCCATAGTTGGTGATCTCTGCCCATTCTTTGCAGTTCTAAACTTGGACAGTTTTCCTTCTCTTCTCCCCACCTTTCTCTGCCCTTCTCCCTCTCTCATGCACATATCTGAGACAATATAGATAATATACTATCCATAGTATAGCTAAATGTATATAGTTCTAAAGTACATGGTATCTGATTACTTTCTTAATCTAGTGATTAATCTATTATGAGTCTATTATGAATCTATTATGAGTGATTAATCTATTATGAGTCATAACTTTAGCATCCTGATTAGTGAATTATCTTGTGAAAGATGAATAGTAAAAAACCATGTACACTTATGTTTTGTTTTTATTCCTCTCAGTACTAGTACAATGCTGCTCATGGTATGTTAACAGGAAATGGTTGCTATGGATTTATTGCATAGCTATGATAGCTCAATCTGTGCTTGTTAAATGAAGGTCATAAAAAAATACCATACACTTTAACTCTTAATTGATCTCTAAATAGTCCATGTATATACCAATCTATTTTCCTCCCTAAAGCAGAAAATGCGTTGTTGCATTATTTGTTATCACCAACACAATGCTAGGCATATAGAAGACACTTCATATGTAATGAGGGGTCTTTTCTCATCTTCTCCTCCCTATATTAAGCCATCAATTTTTAGCTAGCAGGCAAGTGAGAATCACACTTTTGAGATTAGACCTCGACACATTAGCTACTCATTTTGAAATACTGAAAGCTAACATTGAAACAAATTGAAGAAACTTCATTTGTTTTGTTGGGGAAAAAAAAAAAGTGAGGAGGGTTATGTTTACAAATCTGAAAGTCTTATGCAACAGATACAGCTGGCTGACTGCTATAATATGATTGTAATTTCCCCTTGTTGTACGGTCTGGTTATTAAATCATTAATGGCACAAATATCTGTATCTCAGTTTCCTGACAACCAAAATAGTCTACTAATTACACCACATCTCTGCAGCAGCATGCCTTTTCTAAAAGAGATTTATAAATATTTACCATTTGGGAGGTTAGGAGCAGGGAGGATAGAGTTGTCATTGCTGCTTGACTACTATTCCAAATATCTGAGAACAGAAAAGGAGGAGTTCCTTATTCAGTTTTGATTAATAATGAACATGTGAGTTTGTTATCTTTACCTCAGTCACATAATTCATACTGCCACATTGCTAATGGAAAATTGCATCATTGAGTGGAGAAAAACGTTTTAAAAAATCTCAACGTGTTTTTCCTTTTTGGGGAGGAGAGGGCTGCTAATTCACAACACCTGCCTACCACTACAAATGATGGTAATTATGTGGAATAATAGAATTTGGGGAATCAAAAGGAAACCACAATACCATTTAGTCCATTTTCTTGCTTCTAGGCAGGAAAATATTTAAATTGCACTACAAAAGATAGGTACTGCTCAATGAGATGAAACTCTTTTATCTTGAGTGCATCTTAGGAACCACTCACTGTCAAGATTCTGTCTCCCCAAGTAACTTCTCCTAATTTTTGCTCTTATAAAATATACATACTTTCTTAACGTTTTCCTCAAATATTGGTGGGTTGAAAGATGAAAGGAATGCAAGAAAAAGGGAAAGGAAGGAAGAATAAAGAAGGAGTAAACTGAAAAGGACCAGTGGATGTAGGGAGGGACTCACCCCGAGTGAGCAGCTCGCGTGCTTCTATATGGATGAATCATGTGGAAGGCTGGCAGTCCTGCCATATTTGGGATGGTTTTGAATTCTCATATTCATCTAACACTATTTATGGATGCATCCTAATACAATAGCATTTTTTTTGTTTCTCGTTTGTTTTTTATTTATCTTTTAATTTTTACGCACTGCATTTTGATTCATTACGCAAATGGGGTACATCATTTCGTTTCTATGATTGTACACAATGTAGATTCATACCATTTGTGTAATCATACATGTACATAGGGTAATGATGTCTGTCTCATTCCACCATTTTTCATACCCTCCTCCCTCTCATTTCCTTCTACATAATCTAAAGTTCCCCCATTCTTCTCTCACTCCCCACCCCCCACCCCCATTATATATCATTCTCCACTTAATGAGGGAAAACATTCGGCCTTTGGTTTTTTGGGATTGGCTTATTTCACTTAGCATGATATTCTCCAGTTCCATCTATTTATTTGCAAATGCCAGTTATCCCACTCCTCAGTTTACACCCAACGGACTTAAAATCAGCATACTACAGAAACACAGACACATCAATGTTTATAGCAGCTCAGTTCACAATACCTAGATTGTAGAACCAACCTAGATGCCCTTCAACAGATGAATGGATAAAGAAACTGTGGTATATATACAAAATGAAATATTATTCAGCCATAAAGAAGAATAATATTATGGCATTTACAATATCATTTTTGAAAGATTCTTGCATGTTGACTTATACAACATGAATTTATAATTATTACCCTTTTAACACACATAACAGTTTAACACATCTCCTCCATTCTGTAACTGAGCTCAAAACAAACAACAACAACAACAACAAAAAAAAAAAAAAAACAGCTGCATGAATTCAGGAACTTATACTAACTGCCTGGATTTTTCCATCACTGGATTCCACATCCTTTGAGGCCTTCCCTGGCCTTGGCAACCCTCCCTGCCAAATGCAATGATCCCTTTGGGCTGTTTCACAGTTTATCATTCAGTTGGACCACTGGGAATGTTACCTTTCTTCATATAAAAGTCTTTAGGCTGCCCTTATGTCACACCCAACATGCAAAAAGATGAGTAGCTTGTAGGCACCATCCTCTGACCACCAGGTCCTCATCACTCCCTGCTGGTCCTCTTCCCATCCTGGCTGCAGGGTGTGATAGCTCTTCACCACTAAAGGATGGGTCTTCTGCCTAAAGGGCATTCAATAGTTATAAAAGATGATGAGAACCATAGATCAGCTGGAAGTGCCTTGGTATGCCAAAGAAGATGACCAAGAAAACCAACCTTAAATCTTAATTTCTTACATGCTGATAGTCCTCTCAGAAATTCATTAGATCTTGGACTGACAATAACTCTTTGAAATAGAATCTAGATATTCTGACAGAACTTAAAATTACCCATGTTAGTTCATGCATCCCTGGAGCTTGATCTTTAAAAATATAAAAAAGGGAACAACATGGGTTCCAAACATAATGGAGCCCTTGTTTTCCAAGTAAATGAACTAGCACTTTCCAAAACTTGAAATGATTTGTGGGTTCAACTAATTGAACCTTCTGTCAAACTAAACAATCCCAGAAAGCCACTTAAAACAGCTCTCATCTAAGGTGGCTAGATCCACTCTATGGACTTGATTCAGCAGAATTCATGTCCATAAACCTTTCAGTTGATGATTGATGATTCAGGTCACATATTGCCCCCAAACTTTCAATGACTTCCTATTGCTTACAAAATAAATTCCAAAATGAGTAGCCTGGAAGTCAAAATCCCTTATGAACTGTCTTCCTGTTCACCTACTGCCTGTTTTTTTCCCCCTTCTTCTATCACTCACACCAACTAAAGTAAATAGGTCACTGTTTCATAGTTTTCTCTTCCTCACACACTGAATTTTTACTTCCTAGTACACTTGTACAGCCACAAGATCTCCAACCATACACAGAAGGGCTTCATGGTAAAGCCCTCCTGTGCCAGCCCAAAGGTCACTTTCCTCAGGAAGGATTATGCACTTCCCATAAAAGGAAGCCCTTTCTATACCCTCCTTTGGAATCACAGAGCACTTTTTCTAGAATATAGATATATCTTTTAAATACTTACTGTGTGCTTTCATTTAACTATAAATACCTTCCATTGTAAGTGTGATTACTAAATAGTGAGAATTTAAATTCTCCAGACATTATTCTATGTGCTATCACTTCTTAACAAATTTTTACATACCCACAAAGTAGGTTCTGATCCAAACATTTTGCCAACACTTTAGTCCACAATACAAAGCACATCTGTGTTTGTAGATATTCAAGTGAAGGTTCAGAAAAGCTGAATCAATTGTTTAAAGCTAATTTATTTGAAGTAGAGGGACCGGAACTTGGATTTGTATATATCAGACACTAAATTTTGAATTCCCTAGTGGACCATGATGCTTTTACATACTTGATTTATCACTTTATTCTCCCTAGTGCCTCATATGATATCCTACACAGAACAACTAATAAGTAAATTTTAGATGAAGGGAAACAGAGAGAGAAAGAAGAAAGGAAAGATAGGGAGAACTAAAATCCATAAGACTTTAGGATATTAAACTAAAGCATATATTCTAAAAGTTAACTTTTTATTAGGCCTTTATTATTAGATATTTCTTTTTTGCGCTCCATAGAAGTAAGAATTAGTCTTGAAAACATCTAATGTATTAAGAAATTTGGTGATTTAATATCTGTTATGGTGACTATTTCTATAGACTGTCTCTCTTATGCATAGTTGAGATATTTAATAGGCCAAGTAGAACCCAGATAGTAATTCAAGAACCTATTTTATGTTTCATTTGGTAATCAATTATAATAAGCTGAAGATCAGATTTTGTGAGAGGGATGGACTCATGCAACAACTGATATTTTCATTAGACAGACTGTTCTGTAGTGAAAAATAAGAATACAATTGGAATGGTAGATTTTTTAAACCATTTTAGTAATCTTGAAGAATAGAAATCAAGAGCTAATATAAGTTAAAATGTAGTGTTTTTTAAGAAAAAAATCCCTTTAGAACTTGATAGGTTTTGTTAGTGTAAGAATAAAAGTAGAAAAATTATTTAGTGAAGTAGAGTTAAATTGTCTGTCATGAATAATGAATTGATTTTAGTGAATCGCTGTGTTGAATTAAAAGCTGGACTAATGTAAAAGTGACAACTTTTACATGGCATGTCCTTTTGCAACAATAAATAAATTCAGCTTTAATCAATACTCTGCATAACTGGCTGTTTTCATGTTTTAGTTTAATTTTTTTAAAAAAGCTTTCAATCATGATTTTATTCTTGTTCTTTGATGATAGCTTATTCAGATTCTCCTACATTGCAGAAATCTTTAAACAACACTTACTTAAAATAAAGCAAAGTCACTCTTAAATCTTAACAGAATATAATTCAAAATAACCTCAAAAAGAGTCTACTTGTTTATGTATTGAACATCTACAGGACGGAACTCCGAGTGGAGTCATAATTAGGCAAACCTTGAATCTTAGAAAATAGAGGGCATAGACTATAAAAAATAATAAGCAATAATGGTTTATAGGCATTTTGAATAGGCCGTATTGTGGAATACGTTTTCCATGAAACGGCGCTCTTAAAAGTGAAGAATGCTTTTTGCTAAATTATTATGTCATCCAAAAACATAGAAAATTGTAGAAAAATTATAGCCAAAAAAAATCACAAATCAAGAAAATATAGCACCTGTAATCTCAGTTATTTAGGCACTGACACAGGAGATTTACAAATTCAAAGCCAACTTGGGCAAGTTAGACTGATTCTGTCTCAAAAATTTAAAGGGTTGGAAGTGTAGTTCAGTGGTAGAGCAATTGCCTCGCAGGTACAAGGCCCTAGATTCAAATTTTTTAAAATTCTAAAAAGGACAATTTCTTGAAAATACCAAGCAAAGTTAGTGTTTTAAAATTTTCTTAATGAAATGCCAGTAGATTAAATAACATTTTTATTAAATAATATATCTCTTTAAATATTCTCTGATTAGCTTATCTCTCTCAAGATTCTGCTACAATGCTTACATTTTCTTCATTTAAATCTTATTGGTGACTGAACCTCTTTCCTACTCAAACATGTAGTCATACTGACATTTCACATGATACCCAAATTGTAAGATTATCTACTTTGCCTTCTATAGTATTATTCACTTCCTCTACCTCCTGACCTCTTGCAGGATAATTCAGAAAGGTGAAAACTTATATCAAAACTCTCTCTTGCAGTTGACCATAGTTTCAAATCATCTCTGAATAAAATAAGCTAGATTAAAATTACAAATATGTCCTCTTCCTCTTCAGTAAGCAGCAGCACTAATCATCAAATAAATGACTCTCTTTTCTCAACAGGAAAACCCAGCACCAAACAAGAATCCATGGGACACTTTCAAAAACCCCAGTGAATACCAACATTACACCACAATCAATGTCTTAGACACAGAAGCAAAGGATGCTTTGGAACTGAGGCCAGCAGAATGGGAAAAGTGTCTGAATTTGCCTCTGGATGTGCAAGAAGGTGACTTTCAAACAGAAGTTTAACAAAATCAAAATGAACTGAGGCAAAGACACAATAACCTAATGCACTGACACTTATGACTTGGGAAGCCTGACATTTCTATCTGAACAATGTGACTATCCTGTGTCAGGACCTTCATGTGCCAAACGTCAGTGGTGTTTTCCAATGGTAATTCCTCACTAGTCAGGCTAGTGGAGAGACACCAGGTGTACAGTTCTGACCATCCTGTGTTGTAAGTACCTGTGGAATGGATTTGTAAGGTAATCTTTATAGATAAACCTCAAGCAACGATTCATGTTGTAACCGCTTCATATGGTTTAGTTTTCAAAAAACTTCACCATGAAGCACAATGTATATATTTATGCAGTTTTTAAAGTTTATAACAGTCTGTTTGGCCATTACTACACTTTTTACTTTATAATATAAAAGCAAAGTTTTTGTCATTAAATGAATGTTTGTTGAGCTACATTCTTCATTGCTTTAAATGCAATAAAGTAATAATCTCACTTTTATATGAATAATATATTTCACATCTTTATTATTGCAGTTTTCTCTAGAAAGCTCTGAGTAGCTTTCTCTGCTGCAGCTGTGTATAAAATATTTAAAATGTTGTATGGTGTAAATAAACTTTTGTCTACATATCAGTTTTTTAGTGCATTTTATTTTGGATTTGTTGAGCAAAAATTTACATATTTATAAAGTTTTTTTTCAATACAGATACTGAAATGTATTCACAGTTTTAATAGCATACCGTTATTACTCCTTTGAGGCTAATGATTTCTCAAATGTAATAATAGGTTTGTATAGTATTTCTGTATTTTCTACTTAAACACCCTTTGGAACAATGTACCATGTAAATGGGACTTGTCAGAAATCTGCTGCCATCATACTCTTACATACTTATGTTTTTTTTTGTTTTTTTTTTTTTTTTTCCTATTCAGGAAAAAAGACAACTAGTAAAAAACAGGAAGTTACAATACAGAAAATAATACAGGGAAAGTGTTTTAAGTAATTAAGTTTGCTGCATGTTTCACAGAAGAAGCTACTCATACTACAGTTCTTCATAGCATAGAATTGAACTTATTCAGGATTTTTAAAAATATCTTATCTGTATATTCTCTAGCAGAATTAGAACAGAAGTGATGAATCTGATGGGACAATTTGCCTCTGGTTTGAAAGTGCGAAGCCTGAGGTGAGCCAACCACAAAGTCCCCAGTGTCCTCTCTCATATAAGAGCTGTACTGGTGATGTTTCTTGCTCCCTCAGAGACACATTAAACAAGATGTTGTGGGAAGGATTTGGGCAATTTCCTGGTCCTTTCAATGGCTGGAGATTGTGCTCTTCAGTCTGCAGCAAGCAATGGGTGGAAGAGGGACTGGGGTTCTCCAAGTTCCTGGAATGAGAATTTGGATTAACTTGCCATTAAGCCTGAGTTGTGTGGTCTGCAGTGTCTGAAACTCCTGTAAGTCAGTCCCTGCTCCTTGAGACCTTGGGGTCCCACACTCAGGTTGTGAGGTAGATGACGGTGCTTCAACACTCAAGTGCGCCTCTGAGCTGGAGCCTTAAAAACCACACAGCTCAGGCTGAGCTGTCAGATCCTTACCATGTTCTCAGTGTCAAGATGTTAAAAGTATATTTTTAATCAGATTTTAAAAATAAAGTGACATCATTATGCAAAAAATAGTATAACTAAAGACTGATTTTTCAATAAAATAAACTCGTGCTAATTATAATACAATTGTATAGCCTATTGAATTTATAAGATGACTTTTTGATGATAGGAATAATATTTAACAAATTTTATCTGTCCATATATATGCATACATACACACGTGTATATTATCTATGCATATGTGTGTTTGTATATATGTATATTTAAATTCATACTACTCATTTCACTCTCGGGTAACCTATAGCTGTGAATGCACACCATACATGGAGACATTCATTACAAATTATAAAATCTGATGGAAAAAACACACTAGGCATGTTTGCAAACATAAATTCAATGTGTTTAGAAAACATAAATTCAGTGCATGAGACCAATATTTCTTCTAAATATTCACAGCCATAAAGGTTTCCACTTTTCCACTTTGATTTGCTTTAGTTCTAATAACTCTAAATTAACATGTGAAAACTAGCCAGAAGTTGCAATGTCTAAAATGTTAGGGTAGATGTTTGAGTTACTTTAAGAAGGTTATGTGACAGTCTAAGAAGGATGTTGTGACAGTGGTGGTGGTTTTGTTTTTCATTTTTGTTTTTTAATCTATTAAAAAAAAGCGGTTGACAAGTATTAAGAAATCATAATGCAAGGGGGCCACTTCTACTCCACTCCTTTTAAGATTCCAGTGCACTTTCTTTCTCTCATACACATGTGTGCACACACATACACACATAAAGAATCCACCAAGTTGAGCTTCAGGACAAGGGACAGTGCTCTAGTCCTAGACATTTCATCCCCCAGCACCCATCTAAACTCTCAGTTTACCTGGGTCTTTGTGCCCTTGGACTAGAAGTTCTTCCTCTCCCCCATGTCTAAATTTTACTTATGTTTCAAGATGCATCTCAAATTTCATCTTCATGAAATTCTCCAGAAACTTTCAAGCTCAAAATAATTTCTTCTCTGAATTCTTATGGCATTGCATCTGTACCTCTGTTAGGGCTATAAAAATCTACTACCTTGTTAATTATACACATTTCTGATATCCTCTGGTGGACTGTAAGTGCCTAGAGGGCAGAATTCATATCTGATTCATTTTGTGTTTCTTAAGGGACCTAGCACAATTATGTTCACACAATAAATATTTGTTGAATTATTTGCGGGATTTATTTAGTGTTGTTTACAGTCATACATACCAAGTCACATACTCAAAAGTATTTATTGAGTAACCATCATATATTTATTCCTATATTAAATGGTTAGGGTACTATAGGACCTCTGGTTTAGGTGGCTCATGATCTATTAGATATTTAAGACACATGTGAAACAAGCAATGATAGTATTTAAGAATTTATAAATGTTTATTACCATATATTATCTATTTTTGTCTTTATTAACATGTGAGGCTGAAATTAATTATCCTAAAGAATGGAGGCTCAGAAGACATTAAACAACTTACTGAAGATGACCATAAATAAATAACAGAAACCATATGAGAGCCTCAGTCTACTCATTCCTAATCTATGTTATTTCCATGGCACCATGGAATTTCCACTTGTTCCTTCTAGATGATTAGGTCCCCAAAACAAGTTTCTAAAGTTCCATGGAACTATTTTCAGGCAATAAGTAGAGGCATAAAGCTGGAAACACACACCAGTTGTCAAGGGGGTAGGGGGCCAGTAACTGATCATAGCAGAAAAGTGTGGCCTATATAAAATAACAGGTGAACCTAAGTAGACCTAGTTCTGTAGTCCACTGTATGGTTTTATTTGCACTTGCAAATAAAATTTCACTAGTTTTGTTGCTACTAGTGCACTCACAACAGAAGACTGGAGACATAAGCCAACTTGCATTTTTAGACTATTTTTAGACTTTGTAAAAATGCATAACTGCAAATTTAAAACTTCACAACTAATAAACATCTACTTCAGAAAGTTTAGTTCATAAATTCTGAATCATCCTCAATTTCTTAGAATAACTTTATCAGGTTTTAATTTTCCAAAATTATCCATATCAACATCAATTAACTCCTATTAATTTTTCATATGTCAATGAAAAACAATACTAATGTCAATGAAACTAATACTAGCCTCTATATGAAGTTTTCCATGGTGACAAAATCATCTTTCCCCTGAGGTGATTCTATAGTCAGGTTTGCAACTGGGGTGGTAGAAGAGAGATTTCATAACCAAGAACCAAAGAATATGGAAAGGAGAGAAAGCTTGGCAATTAATGAAAATGGCAATAATTTTTAGGTGTCAAATAAAGAACAAGTCCAGACTTAGGGAGGAAGAGACTTTATTTGAAAAGACTATTGCAATGGGAGAAAGGTTATTATTTGAAAGGAGAATATGCTCCAACTACAAGATCTATAAGCATCTCAGAGGTCAGGCAGAAAGTACTTTTCTTTGATATGGAGTAGTAAAGGAGAGTAGAAAGAGCTAGGGGTGTGCACATGGGGTGATGGTGTGATCAGGGAGTTGAAGGGGAATATTTTTCTTTGTGGTCAGTCAATTCTGAGAGATATGTCAGGAGAGGTTGCTCTACCTTCCAATTCTTGGTTAAGTTCCCAGTACTTAAACTCAAGAATGTTTAAACCCAAGAATTGTTCGAAGTTCAGAGTCCTAGGAAAAGCAAGAAGCCCAGCTGCAGTGCTGTCAGGTTATCAAGTATTTTGTTCAGATTTCTTAGTGGGGACAAACAGTTCAGTCAGTAATTTCTGGGACAAAGGACAGGAATTTTGAGGGTCTCCATATGACTTTGTCATGGTGTTTGTAAACAAGGAGCTCATCCATGAGGCTTATCTAAATAATGTTAAAGAATGATTCTTTGCAGTAAATAGTTTCTAGAACTCAAAAGGGTGAGGAGATTTCTTGACATTTGCTATTTCCCAACAGCGTAGTGTTTTCAGAATTATCCAATTCCAGGGTATGAAAACTGGTCCCAAGAAACAAAAGATAAAAGCAGACAGATCCAGGATTGCACAGCAAGCAATTTTTTTTGGCAGATTTACTGACAGAAACATGGTTCCAAGTGGCAGCAACGCCAACTGGATCCCCGCAATTTGGGTCAGAAGGAGCAACATATATATTGGCCAAGACAGAAGTGACTTCATGCTAGACAGAATGCCTTGTCTTAAGCTAATATCAAAGAGTCAGCACAGCACATACCTGGTGACAGGGCCTGGTTGTAAACCTCCACACACCACTCTAAAGGTTTTGTGTACTTAAAAGTTTTCTGGTAAACTATGCAGGAAAAACTGACCAGGGTTACTCTGGGGTAATCATGGTGGTTATGTTTCAAGATGACTGCTGTCATGCTAAGATAAATCCATAGATAGGTAGGCTCAGACTTATCACAAGTAATGGAATTAAGCCTGCTGAAATGAGAGTCATTTTAAACAACTGTCAATTTTCAGTCAATGGTGAATAAAAAAAAGGATTTTCTCATATTAGACAAATAGTCATGGCTCTTTAGCAGAAATGATTCCAAAGTGAAGATGCTAAATGTTATAAGGAAGGTGAAAACACCCAATTTTAGGTCTTAGCTGGTCAATCATCTCCTGACCCAGACTCTAGCTTGTACCCATATATCATTACAACCTACAGGTATTGAAAAGCTGAGTCAAAAGTATTTTTTTTCTAAAATATAAAAAGCTGGAATTTGTTGGGGGGGAAACACCTGAAACTTATTTGTAAATCCTTTTTTTTTTTTTTTTTGGTACTGGGGATTAAACTCAGGGGCACTGAGCCACATCCCCAGCCCTATTTCATATTTTATTTAGATACAGAGGCTGGCTTTGAACTCCAAATCCTCCTGCCTTGACCTCCCAAGCCACTAGGATTACGGGTGTATGCCACTGCACCCCGATTGTAAATCAATTTTTAAAATATTAGTAGCCTGATCCCACAATCCTGACATAGAGGGGTTAAAGCAAAAATCACACTGAACAAAGTTAAACAGGCAAAGAAGAATTTCTTTAAGAATATTACAACAGGAAAAAGAACTGAACTGAACTGAAACAAAGAACTAGTATGTTCAAGAGCTGGGATGAGGAATGAAGAACAGGGTGGGGGTGTGTTCATAAGTGTGTTCACTAATTGGCCACAAAATGCAAATTCTAGCTAAAGATTCAGCAAAGCCTCTGAAGAAGTTGGGCTCCTATCCTCCCAAGGAATTGGAAGATAGAGGCACTTGATGATTATGTTTCCAAAAAATGGAGACAAGATCTTTGAGAAGGAGACTCTAGGCTTCAAAACTGGCAAGAACCTTTAAAGTTTTTCTACATCTCAAAGAAAAAGATAGAGAATTTATAAGTTTGCTAAAATAAGGGCTCTAAGAAAAGAGAGGT
Organism: Sciurus vulgaris; assembly: GCF_902686455.1. Lineage (NCBI taxonomy): Eukaryota > Metazoa > Chordata > Mammalia > Rodentia > Sciuridae > Sciurus > Sciurus vulgaris. The sequence goes on along the minus strand of NC_136467.1, from coordinate 92,483,616 downwards.
CAGAGACTGGAGTCAGGTAGAAGTATGCCGGAAGTTGTCAAGTTGAAGAGAACGTTAAGATATTATTGGTGCCATACAAGTAAACTAGTAGATTGACACCTGAAAACCAGTAGAAATGATGAGACCTATCCATGACCTTAGTCCACTAGACTTCAATCACCTCAAAACACCCAGCCAGAAAGATTTGCAACCTTCACCCTTCCTTAAAGACAAGTCATTGAGAAAACCGTTCTAAGTTACCTCCTATGTTTCAGGATAAGAAGCTGTTAAGGGGAGCGAGTATATCTCCCTCATTACAAAACCACTAACCACTAAATAAGGGCCAGCTCACCATCAATAAGTGATTTCCCACAAAAGAGCTACAAAGGTTAAAATTGAAGGTCAGCATTTCAATCCCTATCCTTTTATGTTGCCAATTCAGAATTTGTTTCAATTTTTCAGATGAATGCCTGAACTACCATTCTTTAGTATCTCCCTCTTTTTCCCTCTCTCAGATCTAGAAGTACACTTCTAAATTTCAAAAGCATGATATATAGATATTGGGATAAACTTTTATGGAAAAATTATGTTGTGTTTTGCTTTATTCTGAATTGGACTTGAAGTGGTTTATAAAGATATGTTAATTCAATTATTCAATAAAAATGTATTTAGAACCAGTTGCTGTTTAGATGCTGCATTAGGAGTTGGAGATTTAACAGTGAACAAGACCCAGTCCCTATTTCCAAGGGACTTAGCATTCTTAAGGGTACACAGATCAACAAATAGAATTATAACTTGATGGATTTATAAGGGAAAAAAAAAAGAATGCACTCTGAGAAAATTTGTGAAAGGTATATTAAAAGTATGAAGAAGGATGATCAAGGTGACAAATACATTGTACCTAAAATGTATGCCTCCAGATTCTAGACTTTTCCCTGGAGCTGCACATGATGGCTCTGAGCTTCCTAGCAGCCAATGCAAATACAGCAACTGCAATTAGTTATGTAGTTCACAGTGTCTCTAAGACAAAAACCAACATATTCTAAGGTAGGAAAAAAAAAAACAAGAAGTACCTCTTATGAACCCTCAAGCTTCATTACTTGAAAAATTCTTTATAAATATCATCCTTATAAATTTCCTAAGTTTTGCAGAGTTAATCCTTATGTCCCTTCTTGCAGGGTATTGTGATTTTCAATTTATGAGCCAATTTGACTAAGCCACTGTACTAGATATTTAGTCAGACAGCAGTCTAGACATCAGTGTGAAAGTATTTTTTAGATGAGATTAACCTTTAAATCAGTAAACTATGAGTAAATCATAATGTGGGCGGGCCTCATCAAATCAGTTGAAAGCCTTTGGAGAAAAAGACTGAGGTCCTGTAAGAGGAAATTTTGTCTCCTGACTACTTTCTAGACTAGACTTGTAACAACTTCTCTTTCTTGGGTCTCCTGATGATTATCTACTCTACATATTTGGTCTTGCCAGGAAGTCTAATCATGTTGGTCATTTCCTTAAAATAAATTTCTCTCTTTCTATGTACATACACATAACCTATTAGCTCTATTTTTCTGGAAAACCCTGACTAATACAAGTAAATACCTAACACTCAGTATGATTACCAGAAACAGTTTTTCAGAGTCAGATCAATATGCTGTAAGTAATAAAGTTTTTCAATAATCTGGCTCAAAAAAAAAAAAAAAAAAAAAAAGAAAGAAATAGAATATCAGTTCTACTTCAAGAACTGACACATGAATATGATTTCTCATAATGGAGCTTTGGCCACTAAGTTTTATGTATGCCTTAAGACTAGGAGCACTTTAAGTGTAAATATTCATTTAATCATCAAAACTAACCTAGAGGCATAATCTATCACTATTCACTTTACAAATGAGAAAACTGAGGTTTATTCCTTCTCCAATATCATACAGGCATAAGTGGTAGAGCCAAGATTTGTCCTCACAGTTTAGCTCAGAGTCTAATTATTTTGTGAAAATTGAAAAATTTTCATCAGCAGAAAATTCAATGTTAAACTCGCTAGCAAGTATTTGGTATGAATTAAGGGGAGGTCCCCACCAGCTGAATATAGCATAAAAATATGGGCATCCAGAGGATTCCACACTGAAGACTATTGAGGAAGAACTGCCAAGAACTTCCTCAGGACACACGCTTAGGTTTGGTTCAACGCAGGGTACGTGAGTGACTGATCCCAAAGTTCTACATCATAAAACATCAAAATGAAAACTTCTTCTTAGAGGTTAATATCACCAGGTTACTAAAGCCTGACCAGTTCATAAAACTTTCTTTTTTAAAGTTCAATATTCATGAGACATCTTAACTTTTAAGTGAAATAACTTTTCTGTGAACTGTAAAAGATAAACTTCCTGCAAAATACAATCCCGGTTAACCAATTAGAAATAATCAGTCCATTAGATATTTACTAAAAAATTACAACTAGGACTTTGAAACTGTGAGCTTAAAGTCGTGCTTGCAAGTAGTGATTAAATGATAGGATGAGAATCTCTTATGGCCATCTTATTTTATGTCATGCAGTCCTGCTGCAGAAGATTACTTATATGTCTCTTATTTCTAAGTTGGGGGGAGGAGGGTAACATATCCAGTCCATCAAGAAGTCATTAATGTGAAGAAGAACTAGGGCACAGTTTGAGTTTGGCCCACCAGTGAATTCTCTGGAATAGTTCCTTGAAGGGGCCAATACCACAAACTTTAAATCTCAAGGTAAAATTAACTGCTAGGTTATATATAATTATTAGTATTTGGGACTCCCAATAAAAGCTACAGATAGATTGTTTCAAGGTTTGGGGATTTTTTAAAGTTTTTCTCATAGAAATACCATCCATCAAAGTGAAAAAGAATGTAAGAACAAACAAAGATGCCCCAGAGCTCACTACCATTCCCATCAAATATTTGTCCAAGAAACTTGTAATTTTTTTTTGTCCTTGTAAAAAACTCCCAGGCATTTTGGTTGCAATGTCCTGCCACTGCTATTTCTAATATTCATAACAAAAATTGTTCATCTTAAAAGTAAAATTCATGCCAGTAACTTTCCTTAACATGGTCCCAGGGAAGGATTAATAATCATTCTGAGGATATGAATACCAAATTTGCCAGGTAGATTTATAGAAAAAGTCTTGTATTTTGTGTAGATAACACATAGTTGTCATTTGAGTCATGTAACCAGAACAATGGGAATGATTTCAGATATATTTCTATGGAAGTTCTGACCATCTGATGGCTTTAGTAAGAACAACTAAGTCTATGTGCAGTGACTCCTCATCTAAGTCTGGAAGGGTTTTCACAGTGGCTCCCCTTTCTGGTCTTCCCCTTCATGAGAGCAGAGGGAAACTGAGCACTGGAAGAAACCTGCAGGACCCTTCTCTAGCTAACCAAATTTCTTAGTGACCCAGAGATCAGAAAATAGAGAATGAAGCGCTTCAAAGCAGGGCCTTCTCCTCTTGGCATCCTATCATGTTCTTACCACAGCAAACAGATTCTGCCATGTCTCCTGGCAGGAGTGGGGCTACCATAGATCACGGTCAGCAAACAGCCTCCACCAGAGGACTTTCTGCCAGGCACTTTCCTTTTCTCTCGTTTTGGGTTCTTGGAGATACATTTACTTCCATTTCCAGAGGTCTGTAGATCCATCCTGCAGATCCATCCAAGATCAACTTGAATAGAGCAACTCGTGTGCCCACTTGGACATTTTCAAAAGATAGGTGAGAACTGGACCCACTTTTCCTCAGGGAAAAATACGAGTATAAGGTTGCCACTTGTCATGCTTTGAATTGAGGCTTTCCAAACACTATCCCAGGCTCTCAAGTTCACACACCTGTGTTCTCACTTGCCAGGAAGCTCATTTGCTTGAGAGAAAGAACTGAGGATGCACATGAAACTGCTGGGGCTTGTTGAGTCGGTGGAGTGCTGCTTGCAATGGAGCCCCCTCCTCATTGTGGGCCAAGTGCTTTTCTCTTACAGCAGAAAGGCATGGAAGAGGCCAAAACCAACCTCCATCCTTGCCAAGTTTGGCAGTGAATCAGAAGGCACTTCAAATAAATTCATTCTGTGGCCTTCTCAATAGGGCCAGGCATTCCTTATTATCAGTATTGCTTCTTTTATCTGAGCAGCTCTTAAAAATACATAATTGTAAATAGCACGCAGCCTTTTAAAAATTTTTTTTAGTTTTTTTTTATTGTAAACAAATGGGATACATGTTGTTTCTCTGTTTGTACATGGAGTAAGGCATACCATTTGTGTAATCATAAATTTGCATAGGGTAATGTTGTTTGATTCATTCTGTTATTTTCTCCCTTCCCCTCCACCCCTCCCACCCCTCTTTTCCCTCTATACAGTCCTTCCTCCCTCCATTCTTGCCCCCCTCCCTAACCCTAACCCTAACCCTTACCCTAACCCTAACACTAACCCCTCCCTTAAAAGCATTTTAATAAAGGTATTCAAACACATCAAATCCTAGAGATCACTTTGTATATGTATATGTATATATATATATTTTTTTTTAAATGTAATTCAATAAGATAGGTGCTATTATGGAATATGGAATAGTCAAGAAGATGTGAATAACTACACTAGCCACAGATTTCTCAGGAACTCAAGCAGAGACTCTTGGTCTGAGTCTTTATTCAACATGTTTTCTGGGACATCACAGAGCTGAGGTTGCACATCTTTCTGTTGACATTGAGATTATGACAACCATGTGTTTAGAAGCAGACTGCTAGCCCTTGTCCACAATTTCAAATACTTCACTTCACCACAGCTGTGCAGAGACCTTCCTGACCCTATTTTAATTAGTATAATTAACTTCCCACTTTATAACTCTAGCATGGTAGACTTTTCAGGATTTATCATTTGACATTCAAAGAGAAAAATATGAATATTATGTTATCAACCGAAGAAATTATCCTTTCTTTATGCATACAAGGAAAGCTAGTAGGCATTCACTGGCACCTGTCAAGCTGTATTTGATATTCCCACACAATTGAGAAGAAACCCACAGGACCCTTCACTAGCTTTTATAGACCTGCTGATCAAGCCAGAGATGCCCTAGAAATATTTGATATGTTAAGAGTGAAGAAGGTTGAACAGTCTACTTCTTGCTCATAGTCATATATGCAAATAAAGGTCATTTAGAAATGATTCCTCCCAAGTTTCAAGTAAAGCCTTAGAATTTTAAGATTCTATGTATTAGAACTTTTTGTGCTAAAAAAATGTAAAAGGATACAAGTAGAAGAGAAGGGCTTCAAAATATAAATTAGAGAATGAAAATTAACTTGCCACTCTGCTTTGGTGATCAGCATCTTTCTCTTTCAGCAACATATGGAATAAATCATGATCATTACTTTGGGGAGCTGATGGATGAGGAAAGGGAAAAAGAGAGGATAAGAGAGAGTAAGCAAAGAGAGGATGGAGAATAAGAGGAAGAAGTAACAACTGAAGTGAGAGAAACACAAAAGGCATATGAAGGAAGCAATTTGGAGACAGAAAACAAAACATAATTCTCTACTAGCCAAAAGCATGTAAGACTCCTGGGGATGGAGAGGCATCAAGATTTCTCTGAAAACAGTGTGAACAAAAGACTTGAAGGGCTTTTGAGCGTAGAGGAATGGCAGGACATGTTGGACATTGAAAGGGGAAGCAAAGGAGATAGGTGATGCAGATGCAGATGAAATACCGACAGAGACATTCACAATTAAGTGGTGACTTCAAGTCTGGTTTCCAGGGTTTTCCAGTTGTGTGTCACTTGTTACTCTGAACAATGAATAAAGCTTCTTAATTTCTTTTCCAGTACAGGTTTTTTACCTATGAGTCTAGGTAAAATTGATTCTCTAGCAGATGATGTAAGATCACTATGAAGATATATTTATGCTACCATGGAAATATTCTGAGTATCTGGAGATAATGCTATTTTCAATTTGACTAAAGGTTCATTTTTATATTTTTGCCAAAGTACCAATCAAGATTAAAAACAAGATCCTTCAGTCTCAATTCTCAACTCCTTATAAAAAAAAAAAAAGCACTCTTTTCCCAATGACCCAACGGAACAATTGTTCTAATTACTTATTAATAAGAAATCAAAAGAATCTATTGGACAAGAAAATACTTGTCAAAGGAGAGGAGGAATAAGATAGTGAGAAAATGGAAGGGAGAATTTGCTCATGACAACATTGTTTTCTAATTGTATGGGAAGTAAGACAGTCAAGCAGGACTAAGAGCTTTACTATCCGCAGGGCACTGTCTAATCTTTTGATCTCTTCAATCTACACTAACTTAGAGACTATGATTCTTATGATCTTCTGATTCCTATCATCTAAACATATTATAATTGTTCATGTTAACAAAATAAATAAATATACTATTAGGGAAATGTATGTCAATGAAGAAGTTTGTGAATTATAAATCTTTTCTATAAACCAGCCCTGATTTGTAAGTGATAGGAAGTGTTCCATGCTTCTGTCCTAAAGGGAGAGAAATTCATAATACCTACCCCATTAATTACCATTTGCCAAGGTCTTTGAAAATTCACAGCATTGTTTTCTCTCTTAATAAATTTTTATTTTTAAGAACAATGAAACCATGTATGCTTTCAAATCATATTGAATGAAAAGTAGGAAGTTAGTACTTTATGTCAAACATTGCACACCTTCCCATTACAGGAAGTCCACACCATAACATAACTTGTTTATGTAATCTGAGAAAAGGTATCATAGGAAATACTTGCTTTCTCCCAGGGAGAGTAAGAGGATATTGAGATAAAAAATTGACCTAGCCCAGTATAAATTCCCCCTAACAGCAACCACTTACTCTTCTGAGAGCAAAGAAATGTTTTCCTTTCCTGAATATGATAACAAAAGCAATGAAGAACCAAGTTATTAAAAAGTATATTATTGACCTGCGGAAATATTTCCTGAAGCAATCAGAAAAATTAAGAGGGCAGTTAGGGATGTCAATGAGTAATAAATTGAAGAGAAGAATGTCACATGTTGCTAACATTCATTGGTGACAGGGTGCACAAACCCCAGGCTAATTTGCTGAGCCTTGCCATAAGATTTTTCCTCCTTGGTTTCCAAGTCAAATAATTTTTTCTTGTGTAAAGTGATATATGTTCAGTATAAATTATTTATTGACTGTTTATTTCTTTATTGTTGCCTGGAGTCAGTTCCTGATGAGTTAAGCCCTACTTTACCTGACTTTCTCCTCCTCTGCAAAGTTGTGAGGCTCAGCAGAGAGAAGCCTGCATCTTCAAACTCTGCCTGACCCTCAGCCTCACCTTGTCTACCACACCAACTTTGGGAACATTGTAGAAAAAAGTTTCTCCAGTGCAATGACTAGCCCTAGGTTCCTCTCACTCAACAGAACACTTTCAAACCTTCAGTAAGGATGTCTGTTTTGTTGACCTTGGAGTTTGAGCTATTATTTCTAAAAGAAACACAAGGATCTCTTATTCCTTAGGAAAACAGCATTATTCAAAAAGACAAATTTGCCAAGGTTTGCTTAAAAATATTCCTGTACATACGCTTATTGAACCTTGAACTACTAAATTAATGGAAAGAATACCTTCCAGTCATTATTGAACCACAATGAATACTGATGCCGACTTTCAAAAATGTTATCTAACCACATAATAATAAAGGTTATTGAAATAGCTTTAACATCTCTCCTTCCATGTTAAAAAATAATCTATCACTTTACCTGTAATCTAGAACCTTTTGGAACATTCTGAAAGATTTTCAGATAATAGAATTTTTTTTGAACTTTAAGATATGTTTACATCACAGACAGGCAGTTGAACTATTTAAATTGTTAAAACAGAGCAGGGCACTCTGCCAGTAATGTCATTGTCAACAGCACTGGGAATGTGAGTAGATAGACATTGTCACAGAACAATTTAGTTCTCCAGCAAAGCATTAAAGAACTTGAGTTCATCTCAAAACCTGGGCTTCATTTGTCAAGTTGCTTTTCATCAAAAGGTTAAAATTAGAGCTTCATAGAGATTTTTTCCCCCACAGTTTTATGGTCAGTGTAGTCCCAAATTTAATTCTCCAAATTTCTAAAGAAAATAAATATTTTCATTAAAAGTTTGAAACAATAACTGCACAACTAATTGTAGAACAAAGTTTTTCATAGCACACACACCACCTCCCCTCCTTATCATTCAAGTCTTTGAAAAATTAAAATAAAGCAAAAAAGAAAACATGCTGACAAGAAAATTGCTTCTGAATTATCATGTACTACAGAAGGAAAGATATTTAAGAAAACAGTTAAAGGATAATTAAAGGTAAAAAAAAACGTTTCTGGCAAAACTGATTAAAATTTCTTTCCTTCTTCAGCTGTGGGGCCAACACATTCTGGTGTGCTGGTGGTCTTCGATCCACAGGAAGCACAGCCGTACAGAATACCTGGAGCTGTGCTTGTCAGGGCCAAAATGGACTGGTGTCATTATTCTTTTCAATAAATAAACAGTTTGGGGTTTTTTTAAATAATCTAAAAGTTCTTATTCTTGATGGATTGAAAAGTAGCCCTGAGACCACCATGGTATTTCAGTAGGCAGGGAAAGTGTGCTTCTTTTTCCAGTGCACATAATAGTAACAGACAGGTACTCAAAGGTTGAGATTTAATACATTTAATCATTTGTACGGATCAATGCCATTCGTAAGTGAAAGTGGCTTTGTGCTGAATTTTCCTTTTATTTATATTTATTTATTTATGTGTGTGTGTGTGTTTGTGTGTGTGTGTGTCTTTCTACTGAGAGTGTGTGTGTGTTCTTCACTGTCCTGAAGTGAAAACAACAAAATTTTTTTTTTTTAAATGATGGTTGGTGCCACTGCTTTTATTTGTACCAAAAAAGCATAAAATCGTTAACCACTGTTGCTTTTATGCTATTAAAGTGTAAATATTAACACAGTAAAAATGAGGACTACTCTCTTGGTATTACTGTAAAGCAGTTTTAACTTTGAGGATCCCCTGCAAGGATTTGGAGGATCCCCAGTGTCTTGGCACCACACATTGAGAACTCCTAGGGTAATAAAAACTCCAGGAAATCAAATGGCAAAGAGAAAGCACATGACAAAAATCACCTGTGATGAACATTTGCATGGTTATAATAGTGGAATGACTGATAGTGACTTAAATAAAATTACAGTATAACTGTATCTGGAGAGGAAAGGAGTAATATGTGTATTGTTGGTGGTAAAAGGGAATTACCAGTTTCTTTTGTTAGTCACCTTACATGGTGACTAGAAGAGTTATGAACTGTCCTGATCTTCAATGTTTCCCATGAGTTACTTACAACTACTTTACCTATCTGCTCTTGACTCTTATACAACCTTTTGCTGTGTCTGCCCCAGCTGCACTGGCTTCCTGGGTTTCCTGGTGCACACCAGGCATTGCCACCTGCTGAACTCCTCTGTGCTATCAGGGCGCCTGGACCACCTCTGCCTTGATGAGTGCTCAGCTCATCTGAACATCCCAGGCCCTTCTGAATGAGGCTCATCTGAGCACTCCATCTGCAGCTACTTCCCCTATTCATGCTTCCTCTCCTCTTGTACTATTTATCCCCCACAGCTCCTATCACAATCAAACATACCATATATTTATTTCATGACTACGTTTATTGTATTTTCTCTGTGCCTCCCCATTCTGAGAGTATAGAAATTCCATGCAGGCAGGGATTTTTTTTTTTTTTTTTTTAAGTTCTCTATACCAGGGATTGAACCCAGGGCCTTATGCTAGCTACACTTTCAACTAGATATAGGAATTTTTAAAAATCTATTTTATTCATTCATGTATCCCAAGAACCTAGAGCAACGTGTGGCCTATAAAAGATGCTCAGTGAACATTTGTTCAATGTATGTTTGAACAAGAAACAGGAAATGGTAAGACATAACAGCTAACTAAGAGTCCGTTACACAGAGGCCTTATAGAACCATTTGACCTTTCAACTAGCTCAGGTTTCTCTTTAGTAAAACTAACAGACAAATTTATAGAGAGAAATATATAAGTGTCAGAGTTGGTAGGAAAGATACAATGTAAGTTTTGGAATTGGAAAGAAAGAATGAGAGACAGGCAGACAGGACAGGAACTGACTGAAGAATCAGGAGGAGTTCCAGAAAGGCAGAAGAACAAGGTAGGAGAGCTGGAAGGTCAGGAGGAAGATAGACCTGATTGGAGGCTCCAAGGAAGAACAGCACAGAACCACAGCACGGCCCAGGCTCCCACAGTGACTGTGCTAAAAGGGCTTCATTGAGGTATAATACGAAAAACTACACATATATGACATTTACAATTTGATGAGTTAGGGCATGTATATATACTAGTGAAATCATCACCACAAAGTAACAGGATAACCATCACCTCTGAGAATTCTCTTGTGCCCTTTTTTGATGTTGTGATATCATTTAACTTGATATCTACCTTCTTAAATGTATAGGTGAACAACACAGTGTTGTTTAGTATAGTACTATGTTGTAGAGCAGATTTCTAGAACATGTTTGTCTTGGATAAATGAGACTTTCTACCCACTGGCAACTTTGCATAAATTAGAAAAAACAAGCCTACCCCTGCCTGAAGGAATACCTGCATAACCTGCATAAGGCAATGTCTTGGCAAACAACCTGCACTTGACAAACATCCTCCTATCTACTCAGCCAAGTGTTTTAGTCCTTGAGTCCTGGGGGAATCTCTGATGATGACTGGACCAGCCCTTGTCTCCCTCCACAGGCCCTGGGAATGAGTCTCTAGCAAACCTAGTCCAGTTCTAACCTCTCCTAGAACAGAGTTCAGAAAAATGGAAAACAAGGAAATGTGAAAGTGACCAATATGAGAAACACACCCGTTTATCAAAGGAGACAGACACTGAGAATGAGAATTCTTGAAGGTGAGAATGTGAAGGATCAATACCGAGGGGTAGTAGAGACTGATGATAAAAATAAGTGTAAATATCTGCTATCAGCTGTTCTCCTGTTTAAATGGAAGGAAAGAGTTTGAGAAAAGGTGACTGAAACATAGGCATCAAAAGGACATAGAAAGGGCACAAAAAGCTTAACAATTTGACTTAGAGTTAACTCTATCTACCAACGACTGCCTGTGGACAAATAGAAGACAAAACAGACATACCATGATTCATGGATACACACAAGTTCCAGCCCAAACCCATACTGCCAGTATTGCTTTACCAGGTTAACAACATTTGCTTTAACATTATCCATATCATCATAAAGGAATATCAGTCCTAACGGAATCATTATGTCATTAAACAATTCATTCAGTCAACAAATGGCTATTGAATGTCTGATGTATCCCAGGAGCTGTTCTGTAAACTGGAGAGTTTACAGAATACATGGAGAATTAAAAAAAAAAAATGGTCCCTAGCCTTGTGAAGTTGGTAGTCTTGTGGAGATTGCTGTGGTCAGGATTTTATTAAATAAATCAGTGCTATCAAAGAGAGAAGTGCTAGGACACAGTGACATGAAAACACATAAAAAGAGGGTTTGACCTCATTGCTCATTGCAAACTAGGCATCATGTCCATAAAAGTGAGCGGCAATCTGAAGATGACAAAGAAGTTACATTAGCAAAAAAAAAAAAGGAGAGAAATAGATAGCAGCATGTGCAGAGGCCTTGTGATGGAAGAGGCAAACAGAACACAGTATTCAAAGAAGGGCCATGTACTGAGGAATACACAAGAGATTGGGATGAGATTGAGCTTTGGCAGTGGTCACACCAAATGAAGAATTGTAGTGCATGTTATGGAATTGTGGAATTGTGTTTTAATCCCTGTACAATTGAAAATGTTTTAAGTATTTGGCACAAGGAAGTGATGTGTTCTGACCTACCTTTTGAATCAATACATTTTGGACATAACTTAGAGAATGAATTGGGTAAGAGAAATGAGAAAAGACAAGTTAGAAGGCAAGAGATAAGGAGGAATTTGAGAGTCACAAGAGATAATGTGTAGTTGTAAAAATGCAGAGAAATGATTGGGTTTAAGTTTAAGTAATCAACTTATCAGAGCTTCGAGTAGGTTGGATACTGAAGGGCAGAAAGAGAAGGTTCAAAAATGACTACTTGATGTCTAGATTCTGCAACCAGATGGATGGTGATGGCAATCGTTGAACAGACAACACCTGAAGAAGAGCATTAGTTTGAAGGAAGAATTAAGGACTTGTGAGTGAGATTTTAACTTGGGGTTCTGTATATTTGAGATGTCTTTGGGACATTCAATAGAAGGTATTAGGTAAGGAGATGAGTAAGCCTGTATCTCAGAGGAAAGTCTTACATTAGAGAAACACATGTGTGCTTCATCTGCTCATGATTATAAATGAATCTGAACAGTAGAGGTCCTCTCCTAGGGAGTAGAGTCAGAAGACAAGAGAACTTAGGAACTGTGGCTTCTAAAATACAATAATGATGTTGAGAAAGGAGATCCCTAATTGATTTACAGATAAAGCAGGCATAAAGGGAAGGTAAAAGCAATAGAATGCTGGGCAGCACCATTCCATATAGCAATTTTATTTGGAAAGGGAAGAAAAATATCTAGCATATATTTTCCATGCAGAAGCAATCTGGAGTTCTTGGGAGATAGAGTAGAATTTGCAAGTGAGATTTTAAAACTTGCCCTACTCTAATGGCTTTTTCTCTAGGATGTAACAAATTCAAATGAGAATTTCTTACTAAGCAGAAACTAAATCATGAATAACTTAAAGACCAAGTAACTCTCAGCTACCTCCCATGTCCTGGACTCTGACAAAAGATTGATAAACTGTACTGAAAAAAGTTGGAACTGACATCTAGAAACACTATGTGATGAACTAAAAAGCAATTATGAAGCTGGGCATCTTGTGTAAAGAAGCAAAAGACTGTTAGAAAATTACACTCAAGTTCAAGAGAGCCAGGCTGTTTAAAATTTATTTTAAATAAATGATATCTCTGGTAAGTATAACATGAGTTCCAAAATGACAGTAAGACAAGGATAGTTGGCTGTCTGCCAGAAATTCAATTCTCCTCTTCTTTCTCAAAAAAAGTTCAGATTTTTAATTGTTCCCAAAGTCATTCAGTCAAAGAACATTATGTTCTGGACCCTGTTGGAACTATCTGTGGCCATATGACATGAGCAGAAGCATTGCCTTGCATGGGGAATTCTAGAAAGTCTCCTTAAAGAGAAAGGATGACCTTTGTTCCTTTCTCATTCTTATTGACTGAAATGCAAATATGAAGATTGTCATTGAAGCAGCTTTCATAGGCTGTGCCACCCAACTGTGATCCTAAAGCAGCAGGAAAAGGTAAGGTACCTTTGTCCCTGGTACTCTTGAGACATCACAAGAGTCCTTCCTGCCAATGGGCTTCTTTCACTTGTGGGACGTATAAATAGTAGCTAGTTTAAACGACTGTTTCGATGTGTTTCTTATATAGGCAACTAGACCTAGTGTTGAATAGTTTAAGGTTGTGACCCAAGAAGAATCACAGTACAGATAAACTCCAGGTGAGAGCTTAAGGGTGAGGAGTGGTAATGGTAATTGATAGTTTCAAAGAATTATGTTCCAAAAGAATAGTAAATAAAATACATTCACAAAATGAATACATTTCTTGTAAGATTAATCAATTTTTGAGTGTTAAGTTTAATATAGCTAAGTCATATAACTTTTGTGTTATTTATCCCTTTTTGTTTTTCTTAAAGTTTAAGAAGTCTTTATTTGTCCTAACATCTCCTGTTTCATAGTATAGAATTCAGATAGTGTCTAAGATTAGTAAACAAATGTAATATTTAGATTTTAGAAGAAGAAAGATAAGACAATGCACCCAGCCCTGTAAATGAACACAGTCCTCAGGAAACAGATGAATGCTACTTAGAAATACTGAGGAACACCCAGAAGAGAGCTCACAGCCTCTGTGTAGTCACTGAGAGACAGTGGAGACTGGGACATGGGCCAGGGAGGAGATGGGCAAATGTCCCAGGAATTATAGAAACTATATATCAGTGAGTTTAACATCCATCTCTAGGAGAATTCTAGAATAGTTTACTATTCCTGGATTGTTTATGAACATTTTTGAAAAAATGATTAAAAAAAAAAGAGGGAGTAGAATTAATGATCCTCAAGGACCAGAGTAGAATGCTGTAATTCCTTCTTACTCTTTGTCTACTAGTTCTTCTCTTCCTTATATTGTGTTGTTTATCAGAATTTTATCAAGTTTCTCTCTGCTGATTGTACATTTTCCTCACTAGAATATCTCTTATGCATTTATAGCCTTAACTGCAACTATTCAAGGGTAGCCAACAGGAAAAATCAGTGAAATTCCAGGAGTACAAGAGATAGTGAAATATTTTAATACAATCATATAAGTATCAGGTCCTAGAAGGTAATTGCTTTGAATGTGGACACAATCGGGAAGTTAATCTTTCTGAACAAAGGAGAGGGAACACATTTGCAATTCTCTACTCAATATTCCTCGGTTCTTTTGTCTTTCTACCTCCACTTGAAACTGAATATAGAACACACAAGGCAAAACCAAGAAAAAGTAGTTAATTTATAGGGGAGAGCAAGACAGAACTGTCAAATGGGAAAAGAAGTAATTCTGGAAATAAGGAATAACTGAGTATATGTGTTCAGTATAAAGCATTTGAAATGAAGAAATGAAATTTGAGCAATTACAGATGAATCAACAAACAACATGATAGGTGGGTTCTTTGTCTTGTGAATTCAAGGAATGAAATCCATAGATACAAGGGTGAGAATAAAGTAACAGGATTTATTAGAGTAATAGAAAACAGAGCTCTGGTAGGGGGAGGGATCCCAAGAGAGGATCACCAATTGGTGTCTGTTGTCTAGGGTTGTTTTATTTATTTTTTCCATTTTTAATAAAAAATTTTATTCTAATTAGTTTTACATGACAGTAGAATATATTTTGACACACCATACATGAATGGAGTGTAACTTCTCATTCTTTTTTTTTTTTTTTAACTTCTCATTCTTTTGGTTGTACGTGATGTGAAATTACATTGGTCATGTAGTCATATATGTTCATAGGGTGAAAATGTCAGATTGATTCTACTGTCCTTCTTATCCCATACCTCTCCCCTCCCTTCATTCCCCTCTACCTCTACCTAATCCATACTAACTATTTTCTTCTCCCATCCCTGTATTGTGAATAAGCATCCACATAACAGAAAATATTCGGTCTTTGGTTTTGGGGTTTGGCTTATTTTGCTTAACATAATATTCACCAACTCCATCCATTTAGCAACAAATGCCATGATTTCATTCTTCTTTAAAGTTGAGTAATATTCCACCATATATATATATATATATCACATTTTCTTTATCCACTCATCTGTTTAGGCACCTAGGTTGGTTCTACAGTTTGGATATTGTGTATTGAGCTGCCATAAACATTAATGTGCCTGCATCACTGAAGTATGCTGATTTAAAATCCTTTGGGTATAGACCAAGGAGTGGGATAGCTGGGTCAAATGGTGGTTCCAGTCCAGGTTTTCTGATGAATCTCCATATTGTTTTCCATAATGATTGCACCAATTTATAGTCCCACCAGCAACGTATGAGTGTACCTTTTTCCTCACAGCCTCACCAATATTTATTGTTGCTTATATTCTTGATAATTGCCATTCTGACTGGAGTGAGATGAAATCTTAGAGTAGTTTTTCATATATTTTTTAAATTTATTTTTATTGTAAACAAATGGGATACATGTTGTTTCTCTGTTTGTACATGAAGTAGAGGCATACCATTTGTGTAATCGTACATTTACCTAGGGTAATAGTTTTTGATTCATTCTGTTATTTTTTATCCTTCCCCCCACCCTTCCCACCCCTCTTTTCCCTCTAAACAGTCCCTCCTTCCTCATTCTTGCCCCCCTCCCACTCCCCATTATGTGTCATCATCCGCTTATCAGGGAGATCATTTGTCCTTTGGTTTTTTGAGATTGGCTTATCTCACTCACTTAGCATGATATTTTCCAATTTCATCCATTTGCCTGCAAATGCCATAATTTTATTATTCTTTATGGCTGAGTAATATTCCATTGTATATATATATACCACAGTTTCTTTATCCATTCATCCATTGAAGGGCATCTAGGTTGGTTCCACAATCTGGCTATTGTGAATTGAGCAGCTATGAACATTGATGTGGCTGTATCTCTGTAGTATGCTGATTTTAAGTCCTTTGGGTATAGGCCAAGGAGTGGGATAGCTGGGTCAGATGGGGGTTCCATTCCAAGTTTTCTAAGGAATTTCCACACTGCTTTCCAGAGTGGCTGCACTAATTTGCAGACCCACCAGTAATGTATGAGTGTACCTTTCCCCCCACATCCTCGCCAACTCTTGTTGCTTGTATTCTTGATAACCGCCATTCTAATTGGGGTGAGATGGAATCTTAGGGTAGTTTTGATTTGCATTCTTCTTATTACTAAAGATGTTGAACATTTTTTTATATATCTGTTGATTGCTTGTAGATTTTCTTCTGTGAAGTGTCTGTTCATTTCCTTAGCCCATTTGTTGATTGGGTTATTTATATTCTTGGTGTAGAGTCTTTTGAGGTCTTTATAGATTCTGGAGATTAGTGCTCTATCTGAAGTATGATTGGCAAAGATATTCTCCCACTCTGTAGGCTCTTTCTTCACATACTGATAGTTTCCTCTGCTGAGAGAAAGCTATTTAGTTTGAATCTATCCCAGTTATTGATTCTTGCTTTTATTTCTTGTGCTATGAGAATCCTGTTAAGGAAGTCTGATCCTAAGCCAACATGTAGAAAACTTGAACCTACATTTTCTTCTATAAGATGCAGGGTCTCTGGTCTGATTCCAAGGTCCTTGATCCATTTTGAGTTGAGTTTTGTGCAGGGTGAGAGATAGAGGTTTAGTTTCATTCTGCTGCATATGGATTTCCAGTTTTCCCAGCACCATTTGTTGAAGAGGCTGTCTTTGCATATTTTTGGCATCCTTATCTAGTATGAGAAAATTGTATTTATTTGGGTTTGTGTACATGTCCTCTATTCTGTATCATTGATCTACCTGTCTATTTTGGTGCCAATACTACGCCGTTTTTGTTACTATTGCTTTGTAGTATAGTTGAAGGTCTGGTATTATGATACCCACTGTTTCACTCTTCCTGCTAAGGATTGCTTTAGCTATTCTGGGTTTCTTATTATTCCAGATGAATTTCATGATTGCTTGCTCTATTTCTGTAAGGTATGTCATTGGGATTTTAATTGGAATTGCATTGAATCTATATAGCACTTTTGGTAGTATGGCCATTTTGACAATATTAGTTCTGCCTATTCAAGATCGTGGGAGATCTTTCCATCTTCTAAGGTTTTCTTTAATTTATTTCTTTAGTGTTCTGTAGTTCTCATTGTAGAGATCTTTCACGTCTTTTGTTAGATTGATTCCCAAGTATTTTATTTTTTTCAAAGCTATTGTGAATGGGGTAGGTTTCCTAACTTCTCTTTCTGAAGATTCATCACTTATGTATAAAAATGCATTAGATTTATTAGCATTGATCTTGTAACCTGCTACTTTACTGAATTCACTTATGAGTTCTAAAAGTTTTCTGGTGGAATTTTCCAGTTCCTCTAAATATATAATCATGTCATCAGCAAATAAGGATAGTTTGAGTTCTTCTTTTTCTATTCATATCCCTTTAATTTCCTTGGTTTGTCTAATTGCTCTGGCTAGAGTTTCGAGGACAATGTTGAATAGAAGTGGTGAAAGAGGGCATCCCTGCCTTGTTCCAGTTTTTAGGGGGAATGCTTTCAGTTTTTTACCATTTAGAATGATATTGGCCATGGGCTTAGCATAGATGGCCAGATTTTCATATATTTTTTGATCAATCATGTTTCTTCTTCTCTGAAGTGTCTGTTCAGTTTCTTAGCCCATTTATTGATTGGGCATATCTGAGCCCAGCTCAGGTGATTGGTAGAATGAAGAATGCTAGCATAGACCAATCAAGTTATTCAAGCTTCCAGCTTAAAGAGCCAATCAGAAGTTCAATAATGTAATCCCTTACTTGTATAATTAAGAAGGCAAATCCAACCTTGTGGGTTGACATGTCTGTTGAGGAGAGGAAGCATTTCAAGTAAGGGCATATTTTGTGATTGGCTGTTGCTTAGTATGGGTAGGGTTAGCCAAGAAATGGCTGTTGTGGTTGAAGCGTGAGGAATAGTAACAGCATTCCAGCTACGAAGGAGCCATTGTGGTTGAAGCTATCAGGGGACAGCCCTGAAATGTTCTCCAGACTCCATCTTTCCAGGATGGCATGGTATTCTCTTTCCCGCCTTCTCTGAGATCCTTATTCTGTCCACCTATGGGAGGTCTCCCTTCTGGCCTCATTATCTCAGTAACTTCTGGAATAGGTAAAAAAACATCATGGGATATAGAAGAGGACCAGTAGCAGCTGGAGGAAAAGAAATAATTATCTTTATCACATCTGACTGAAGATTTTCACTAGTTTCATAATAAGAAAGATTTACATTTGGATATGGGTGAGCATCACTGATCATTTTATAGAAATTTCCCATAATTGGGTTGAACTTAAGTATATTTAGTACTTATTTCCTAGTGTGGGCACAGTTATTTTCAACTCATTCTTCTATTATTCTCTTAAAATGCTGAGAAAAGACCCCTTGCTGCTGTTTCCACAGGTGGAGACATCTGGATGAAGTAAACCCCTCCCGATAACTATAGTTAAGAGTTTCTGCCAAGAGTGAGCAAGCCAAGTAAGCAGAAAGAGTTTCAGAACACTGTCTTGCAAGGTTCTTTTCAGTCCACACTGGGAACTGTGAAATCCACTAATAGATGCACCCTTTCCTCCTTCTCAGTTCCCTACTGTGTTTCTATCTGCCTACTACACATTGCTATCACAAGCTCCCAGGGAGCAGGATTGAAGACCTTGTATTTTCTGGCACCATTCTCTACCTTAGTCAGTGGCATCATCTTCATCCCTCCTGTTTAAACTAGCTAGAGACCAGAGAGTTACCCAGCATTCCTCTCTGCCTGCTTCTTTCCTGCCATTTCCATCAGTCACCAAGTAATAATCAGTCACTCAATTCCATTATCTTTTCCCCTTTGCTACTCTCCTACTTCTATCTCCTCTCCATTCTTGTCTGTAGTTATCTTTCTAAAATAAAAATCCAATTATTTCACAGGCAAACTTTAGAAAACCTTCTCTGCCTAGTGAACAAAGGCCAACTCTCTAATAAAGCTTTCAAAGCCCTTAAGAATTGAGTTCTACTTGTCCATGCTTATGTCCCAACTTCTCTCTCACTTGCTCCCTGTTTTCCTCCTTCATTTCACAGAAAGACACACACTCATTCAAATACTCCCTGTACTCTAATCAACAAAGACTGAATTTTCTAAGTATAAAATATAAATATTTATACTCTTATAGGCTTAGCACAGAGCTTTCCCTCTGGGTCTGGAATTACTGTATTACTGTCTTTGCAGCCACCATCAACACCAGTCATAATGCTACTGACTTTCAGTCCCAGCTTAAATACCACCACCTCTGAGAAGTCTTCTCTGATTCCTAAAGGTCAAATCAATAACTGTTGCTTTTGTATTTTCACAGCAATTTGATTGCAATGCTGGTGTAGTTTTTCTTTGAGTCCCTGCAATGTACCAGGACTGTTCAGAGCCCAGAGGATTCACAACAGGAAGGAATAATGCAAGTTTGAGGCCTGGCCATGTGTTTATGGTATCGCTGCTTGGACAGAACACTCCAGAGCACTGCAGGAATATCACCCAGTGGGTTAGTTATAGCCTAGAGGGGAGAAGGAGGGAAGGCTTTCCAGTGACTTCGCTCTTTGGCCTGTGTTCCATCATATTCAACATTGAATCAGTGACTATGTTAAAGTAGAGAAGGAATATGAAATAACTCAGAAGATAACACAAAAAGGAAAAATGCTTAAGACAGTAGAACATAGAATAAAAATAAAATGCATATCAGTAGGTATGATTTCCAAGCTAACACAAGGGAATATAAAGAAACAATGTGAAGGCATACATTACATGCTCAGAAACTGGCTACCTAAAGACAGTTGTGGGAAGAAAGGACTCCTGATTCAATAGCAATTTGTGTGAACTGAATTTAGTTGTATAAAATAGCTAATATAGACTACCAATGGTGCTAAATGCTTTATTTGTAATGTTATTCTTCATGCTCACAACAACACTATTATCATTCTTTTTTTATAGATTAAGAATTTGAGGCACAATGTTTAGCCTAAGGTCACATAGGTAGAAATGATGGAGCTAAGATTTGAAAATAATGTGGTCTTTGAGACCACATAATTACTAGGCTAGGCTGTCTAGCCTGAGAAGTGCCGAGCCAGTTGAAGAACATGACTGATTTAAACAGGAAATTGAATATTCAACTGTATTAATAGAAACACACTGGTCAAAGGAGGTAATATGAGGTGTTGAATTCATTTGTGGAAATACACTGTAAAAGGACCATAGACAAACCAGAAAGCCTCCAAAAGAAGGCGGTAATGAGCCTCTAGGACTTGAAATTCAGATATTTGATTGATAGTTGGAAGTTGATAGTTCTGAAGATTAGCCTAAAGGAAATAAAATTCACAGAAGGTATCTTAGCTTTTTTCCCACCATTTAAGAAAACTCAATCACATAGAAGGGGATTATATTAATTCTGCCTTGCCATGATAAGCAAAATTAGGACCAAAGATTGAAATAAAGAAGCCACTCTCAACTCAAAATAGTGAAGAAAAAAAAATTGCAGCATTTAGATTTTTGAACAAATACAATAGTTTTCATCACAAAAGAGTAAGCTCCCTGTGGCAGCTAGTCGGGCACAATCTAGTTGAATACAGGCAGGGTAATGTAGACAAGGTCTCTGCATTAGGGGGATGATGGCTGGTAATAAAGGAGGCAATACTTGGGAAGGAAATGGACATGAACAAAAGCACAGAAGAGGAGGAGGTGGCATGTGATCAGAGGAGTGGGAGTAGGGAGGCTTGCCTGATGGGAGACCAAAGCAAGAAACACACAGCAGTGGGAACCAAACTTGGCTATTTAGAGAACTAGTCATAGGGAGCCAACCTCACTTCCCAATTATAAACACTGTAAAAGAATCAAAATCAGTGTTACAAATAGTCAAGACAGAGGCTGGTAGCGCTCTTGCCTGGTATGCCTGGAGTTCAATAGCTAGCATCACACACACACAATCAAATCAAGATAATACAAAATGTCTTTGCTTACTTTACTTTTCTTTCTTAAGATTAAAGGATAAGTATATTTTTTCTCAAGAGAAGAAGATAGTTATCTAATGTTTACCAATTACTGTGCTGAGACATATTAAGAAATATTAGCACTTTAAATTCCAAATAAATCTAACAATATTGTTCTTCTTATTATCCCTATATTAATGGTGTGGGATCTGAGGAAATTTAGGGATTAACCAAATCTATCTTCCTTTAAAACATATATTTTCAGAAACAGGTGAAGGCTAAGAATAAAGGAGACAGTAGAACTCAGTCTATGTGATTTAGTCAAATCCAAAACCAAAGTGCCTTAGATTGCTAGTATTTTAAACTTCAATTTCTTAATATGATATTTTAAAAATGATACAAACAGCCATCTTAGTCCATTCCTACCCCTATAACAAAATACTTTCGACTGTAACTTATAAACAACAGAAATAAATTTCTCATGGTTGTGGCGGCTAGGAAGTTCAAGTTCATGGTGCCAATAGATTCAGGTCTAGTGAGGGTTACACTCTGCTATCAAGGTGGCACCTTCTTGCTGTGTCCTCAAATGGCAAAAGGGACAGAAGGAATGAATGCTATGGTCCCACATAGCAGACGAGGGAAAAGTCGGACAGTTCTTAAGTTTCTTTCATGACATTAAACCCTCTAATAATAGTGGATCCCTCATGACTTAATCCCTTCCCCAAGTGTTCCGCCTCTTAATACCATCACCTTTGAGTTTAACTTCCAACATATGCATGTTGGAGTAACATACACATTCAAACCATGTCATCTGAGCTCAAACATATCTTCTTCCATCTCTCAATGTTATTAAGGTTAAATGTGTTATTCAGCCAGCTTCTAAGGGAAGAGAGGAAAGAACAAGGCCCAAGAAGATAAGGACTTTTTGAATTAAGCCCTGTGTTTAATAAGCTTCCTGGCATGAGACCCTCTACCCAGTGTTAATTTGTTGATTTGTATAGGAAATGTAGCAAGAGATTCTCTACCAGATCTACATTAGGGGCATCCATATCTTAATCTTCCTTTTGGAAAACCATTGATAACTGGAAACCAGCTCCTCTTGCTGGAAATAAAAATCCAAACTGATTATTTTGAACTCTTTCATTTGGGGCCAGGATTAGTAAATCACCATACAGTTGATCCAGTCTCTTAAACTGTCAACTTCTAGCAACTCCCATGACTTTTCTATAATAAACATGTAAGCTCTGTTTCCATGGGAATAGGCAGGTCAGATGGAAGACATTCCTCAGAGCAGACACACCTTTTCTCCCCAGGTGGAATATTTATTCTACATACGTATTCTTTGCATAACAGATGGTACAAGACCAATAGCTCTACTTCATTAACACTTACTTCATTATTTTACTGGAGGATGAAATAGACTTAATGTAAGATAATTATATTATTGGCTTTGGGGCTTCAGAAAAGAAAGAAAAAAAGAGATCAGTATTACATTTGCTTGTTCTTAATCCCCTGCTCTTCTCAGGATTTTTCCAAAGATAATTGCCTGTAATTCAGAAAGTTCATGAGTTAATTTACTTAAGACCCTAGAAACACGCATAAGACCAGAGAAAGACCTAGGGACAACCATCTATAATCTTTTTCCTAACAGGATTACTTCAGTTACAATGATTAAAAATATATTTTACCAAAATGATATGAAACATTTTTCAATTTATGTACAGCTACAGAAAACATAAATGAAATGATATATTTATAGCATTAATACTAAGCAATTTTTGTTATAAAATTATTTCTTACTATGTAAGTAATATATGCAAAAGGTTTTATGGTAAATATCAATATCTCTCTCCCTAAACCACCCACCCATATACCTAAACATTTTCTCCAAAAATAATTGCTATAAAAGCATGTATTCATGTATAAGCATGTACGTATTCTGTATTTTTTATACAAATAGATTTTTTTACATTAGCTTTATTTAAATTTTGCCTACTTAATATATCTTGGATATAGTTTGCAAAAATAAAGATCCATATCATTATTTATAATGGATGCTCAGAGATTCAGTTTTATGTCTATAGAATGATTTATGGCACTAAGACCCTATTAATAGACAACTGGGTTACCAGGTTTCTGCTCTTATAATCAATACTGCATTAAGTATCTTTTAATCTCTAAGTTTTCATATGTTGAAAGCCCATTCAATGATAAATTTCTATTAGTAGAATTGCTGGGTCAGAGAGGGTACATATATTTTTTAAATTTTCTAGTTGAGTCATGTGCTTTATAGCCACAAATACAAAAAGATTAAGTTCTAGATGAAATTATAGTAAAATATGAATTTAATTTTATTTGAAATGGAACAGATTACAATTAATGATTTGACTCCAAATATGAGAATCTTAAAATGAATTCTTTCATTTCCCTGAAGACAAAACAAGTTACAGTTCCTTGCTTGAATATTTCACAACAGGATTGCCAAGCATAATAGGACCTTGACTGTATTTTAAAGAAATACATTTTTGTGGTGCTTTACGTTTTTATATGTTGTAAATTCCACAAAACAAATGCTGTCTGTAGAACAGAGTGGAAAAGAATATTTCACAAGGATTAATTATTTGGACCATTAAAAAATCTCATTCCCATTGAATAAAAACCTGTGCTTCTAAATCAAACTGCTATAATGCTTCACAATTTGAGCATGCCACATAGTCATGATTGATGTGAAACAGTGTACAGAAGCATGTAGCTTCACCTGTTCAGATATTCTAAAGTCATCTCATGTTTGTTATATTCTAAGATAAATTTACTTGGACATGCCCAGTCATGCATGCATTAGACATGATTCTCAGCTAAAATAAACTCTACTTCAATATAGAATGGAAAGCTATAGCCCCTAGTAGGGCCATTTTCCCTTTTGTTCTTTTTCAAATACTAATTTTTCTAATTTCTCTATTCTCTAGGTTCATTCTCTTTCTCTGAATTAATATAGGCATTTCTCTAAGTAAAGTTTCTACTCTGTATTTAAAGGCAGAAGAAATAAAGATGATAGAGGGAGAGAGAAATGGACATATACTTTTTAAGTTTTACATTTAATCACACATCCTCCTTTTGGGGGTTTGGTCTCTCTGTCAGAATTACTAACTAGGAAGATACAAGCAGCCAGTGATGGCTTCCCTGTCAATCTCAGTGGGCATGAGCAGTCACTGGAGCTTGCAGTATCAGTTGCTAGGCAACCTGTTCATCTGCTGAGCCTGATATTTCAATTCGGCTGCAGTAAACGTCTGTTATGTTACAGCCTTCGGAACTACCTTCATTACATAATATCTGCCATTATAATAAAGGAGCTCCAAATGTTTAGGGGTGTGAGAGTAGCAAGGAAAATCAGTGCAGCTGTGGCAGTGAGATAATGTCAAATTAGACTTTCTGCATATAAAAAAGTATAAAATGATGACATATTTAACACTCAGTCCTTCCTGACAGAGCATGGAAAAAGCATCCTGACAGGCTATTTACTTGATGATATCAAATCAAGTCTTGTTAGCATTCTAGAAAAGTTTCTGACTGCCACTATAATGAAGGCAAAACAGCGATGGTCTAGACAAATAAGAAGAATATTAGTGGTCTGAATATAATAAATGAGGCTAGTATATCTAGCCAAGTATTTGTCCAAAGGACAATTCTTGAGAACTGACTTTTATAGAACTACATTTAAGTCTAAAAAGCAGCAGCTGTGTAAGTATTCCAGGTTGTCAATCTTGCTAAAATATTTTCCTAAGTAAATGCTGAAGGTTCTATGACATTCATTGGAAGTGATTTAAAATAGTCTCTTCTTTATCCTTGAATTTATTTTAGAAGTAAAATAATCATTATAATAAGATGGCTCAAAGCACATTTTTGTTAACTATCCACTCTGTCCTAGTTTTCCCTATTTATAAAATAGAAGTTTTCTAAGTCCACTCAGACTACTAAAATAAAAATATCATAAATTTGGTGGCTTACGAAACATAGATATTTATTTCTTACAGTTCTAGAGTCTGAGAAATCCAAGAAAATGGTACTTAGCAGATTTGGTGTCTGGTCAAGGCTCACTGTCTTGTTTTGCAAAGGACACCTTCTATGGCCCTTCATTTGGTGGAAGGGGTGAACAAGCAGAAGGCTCCACTTCCCAAAGACCCCACCCCTTAATATTTCCACACTGGGAATTAGGTTTCAACATTTGAATATTTGGTGGACACAAACATTCAGACCATAAAAAAAGTGTACTATTTAGAATATGGTTTTGGGTTCAGTAATGAAAAAAGAAATTGGTTCAGTCCAGCAATAACAGTATTTTTAACAATATATATTTTTTTCCCACATAACATTTTAAGAAGTCCAATGGTAATATAGTTCTTTCTGTTAATTACATTGCCATCTTCAACTTGCATTTTCTCTCTCATGCTCTAAAATGGCCATCACAACTTCATTCAAGCCCAGCTGGAAGCCTAAAGAAAAGTGCTTCTACCTTCCTCTCCTTCCTTTCCAGAGAATGATAGATGGGTCAGGTCATTGCACACACTACTTCCACTTGCATTCCACTAGATAGAACTGGATCAAATCTACCTGCAAGGGAAACTGGTGGGAAATGAGATTGTCAGATGGGAGAGTGTGTTTCTGTTCAACTAAAACTCAGGGTTGGAATAACTATAGGAAAAGTGAAACTATGGATATTGGGGCACAACTAGCTATCTTGGCCAAAGAAGCAATAAAAGCAATCCTCAGCAGTGTTACATAGAAGACATAATAAAATTATCCTAACCTGCAAAATTAAAATTTGTCCTGCAATAATACTCCAGGAATTGAATAGGAAGGAGAGAATTACTAATTTAAAAAGATTAAGTTCCCTCCCTTACTTCACCTCTTTAAGAAATGGTCCAGAATCTTAAAGAAAATGGACATGGAGATCAAAAACCAGCTTGCGGTGATGAATATGTGTATTCACTTGATTATGGTGATGGTCTCCCTTATGTGTACATATGTCAAAACTTGACCGATTGTACATTTAAAAACATTTTTTTTTTTTTTTTTTTGTAGTGAGAACTGAACTCAGGAGACTGGTACCACTTGAGCTTCATTCCCAGTCCTTTTTATTTTATTTTGAAACAAGTTCTCACTATATTGCTTAGGGCCTTGCAAAGTTTCTGATCTCAAACTTGTGCTCCTCCTACCTGAGCCTCCAGCATCACAGGGATTACAGGCATGTCCAATTATACATTTTAAATACATGCAGCTTATTATATACCAATTGTCTCATAATGATCTCACTTTAAAAGGAAAAGGTTTGGAATGTTGAACAACAACAACAAAACAATGCATTTAGGTGAATGCCATGGTTTCTCTAGGGAAGTAGTTACCAGGAGAGTTAAACTGCATGAATTCCAGGAATAATCTCATCAATAAAATTTTGGGAAGGAGGAAAAACTAAAAATGTGAGCCTTGCTTAGAGCCACAGTACGGGAGAAGTCAGGAGGAGGAATTCAGCTGAAGATGGATCACTGAAAATGCTTGAGAAAAACTAGATTTAGTAAAGTTTTGTTCATGATCTCACCTTTGTTGTCAACATGAGGGCCTACTGCATTCAGATCAGAGCCAAGTTAATTGTGATGGAATATAGCAAAACTGATCCCTGGGAAAAATGCTGAAAACATGAGAACATCTTTCTTTTGTAGCAGGAATCCAAATAGCAGACAATTAGCAAAAACAAGAGGGAAACAAATATTCTTTATTTTGTCTATGAAGATTAATAGTAGAAGAAGGAAAAGCATGCACAAGATCCCAAACCTTCCTGTTTACAGTGGCTTTCATTGAGAGGGTATGTTGATAAAGAGTTGCAAATTTACTGACTCCTTTGCCTGTTGTCTATACTCTTCCTAATCTTAGTCCCTCATTTATTCTCATCTTAACAAAGTTTGTATTTATTCAGTTATTCAGGCTTTTTTGAATCCCTACTTTTTATGTGCCACTTTGCTAAGTGATGAGGAAAGAAAATAAATTCAACTCAAAAGAAACTCACATTACAGAGAAAAGAGAGCAGCAGAAATCAAATATCTCCAGTTCCTTTATCCACTTATTTCCAAAATTTTACTATTGCATTGTAGAAATATATTTGCTATATATTTTAAGCAAGCTCAGAAGAGACAAGTGGTACAAAGTAAAAGAAGACTGTCTTCTGTCCTAGAGTGCAGAATTTATTTTTCTCTTTTTCTTTTCTCTCTTTTTTTCCTTATTGCACATCATTGAGAGTTATATTTTATCTGTATTTTAGAATACCAAATTAGGTGGGCTTGGCCTCTGTATATCCTTGGCATCCTTTCTCTCCATGATATGGTAATATAAATAGAAGAAGACAGATTGAAGAGTAGTGAGGCATGCATAAATTTCAAAAGTAAAATAAAATAAAGCTAAAATCTTTATGTCAGTGCCAGGAGGTTAGTGAGATTTTATGTTAATAATGGTCCATAAACTAAACACAAAAAATACTTTATTTTACATTTCATATCATCATTTTTCACGTTGCCTTATCTTTTTCTCATATCAGTAAATAGCTCTGAAATATGATTTACTATGTTAGGTGACTTTCCCATAGCAGCACTACATCTTTTCAAATACAAACCTACCTTTTTTTCAGAGGGTTTAACAAAGTTGTCAGCACAGAAGGGGTTGAGCTTGGGGTGGACATTCTTTGATCTTTGCTGGGTGTCAAATTTTACATTCATTTGGATGCAAGATGAACAAGTGGGCTTATGAAACGTGGTAGAGGACAGAAGATAGCTGAATATAAGCAGAATGTCTAAATGGCAACAGTGACAACACTTTGTAATGCCTTCATAACCTTTTGATGGAACATTTCATTTCCATTTAAAAACCTGTTGCATCAACAATAGATGTTAAAATAGTTTGGTTTTGCACAGTCCAGTCACCATTGGAATGGAAAAGGCTCACCCACCAAAAACTCTGTACTAAGTAAGGACATTGACTTGTAAAGTATTAACTATGCTTCTCTAACAGACAGGAAAATCTGATATTCATAGGGTGCTATCTTCGTCCTCACTCACATTACTGAAAACCCAACTGGAGTGCTCCCAATTTTCTCCAAATTATCAATGCCTTAATGAGAAATTTGAGTGCTCAAGGAGCAAACACATTTTTCAATGGCAAAAGCAACTCCTCATCCCATCTATCAAAACCTTATCTTCACTTCCTAAAGTTTTCAAGAATGTTAACTATAAAAAGAAACTAATAACACAAAAATCCAATGCAGCACTGATATTGCCATTCACAATTTTTCTAAAAATTGATGATGATCATCTTAATTAGAAATAAGAGCTTAATCCTCTCCCTCCCCCTGATTCATGGTTGTTATCCCCCCACAACAGCTGTGGATTTATAAAAGAAAAAATAATGCCTACAGTTGCTATTTTACAAATTCTGTAATTTTAAATGTGTTTTTTATTGATAAATGCGGAGTTCTTTGCAAAGCTTCAGGTTTTCAAGAGTTTGGGAGCCTAGTGAAAACATTACTATGGGTACTGTTGGGAGAACCAGAGGTGAAGGGTGATCTCCAGCTCCCTTGGGAGTAAATCTCAGGCATCAGGGATTATTAACAGTCAAGGTTTGTCTTCATTTTAATAGGAGACTCTTGAAGAAAGCCCTCCCATTCCAAATAAATAAGCTAAAATGATAGATTAAGGTTAATGTTTCAGGAATAGTTGCTAGATGTGTCTCAATTAAACCAGAGATGCTCAGTCTGATGCATAGAAGAAAATGTGCCAACTGAAATTGCCTATGGCTATAGGCAAGCAGTGTGTTCGAATATCTCCCAAGATGATAGATAATATTTTACCAACTTCTTCAAGTATTGCTAACATCCTGCACATATCAACTGACCTGAATTATTTAATATTTTGCTTTTTCAATAGATAA
This sequence comes from Sciurus vulgaris, assembly GCF_902686455.1. Lineage (NCBI taxonomy): Eukaryota > Metazoa > Chordata > Mammalia > Rodentia > Sciuridae > Sciurus > Sciurus vulgaris. The sequence continues at coordinate 92,454,443 of NC_136467.1, read as the reverse complement.
CCACTGTATCATGAGCTAGGCAAGACGTCAGGGCTTCACTGGAGAATAAAACAAAAATGGTCTTCAAAGTCACTCTTGGAACTGTCTGAAGCTCAGTAGGGAAGAAGCATAGATGTCCTGGGAAAAGGTGACCAGAAGGAAGCCTGTTTAAGGAGAGCCAGAAGGAAATGTATATTATTCATCAAATTAAGTAAATGTGGTGGTTATTGAATGGTTACATTATGTAATGAAATCTTATCCCTAAATCTCCCTTACCTTCTCACATACCCCAATTTTTACATATGCATATACGAGTTGTAAATCACATAATGGATGTTTCTTAAGGCACACAGAATTTGTCATTCAATAGCAATGCTATTGGAGCTCAGTCAAAGTTAAATAGAGATATATAATAACAACTCATTCCAATCATTGATCTACTGCACCAACACTTGTCAAGCAAAACGATTATATATTTTATTGTCCAGACATGTAGAAGTGTCACTTAAGAAGCATTACATATTACATCATAAAGATTAGAAATTGAAAGGTCTTTATAAGTCTTGCCCCACATCTTGCCCCACACATCTGGGTGGCAATCTTGGGAATTTCACAATGTTGCTCAGTTACCCAGCAGGGGCGTTACGGGAAGTTCTCACACAATTTGCTCTTAACTCACAGGCCTACAGGGACAAGGAATCCAAATATGTCCTTTAATATTCTCTGAAGCTGTTAAAGCAAGAAAGACTGGTCATTTTTTAGAGAGATCTTTTTCCTTGTAGAATTTGGGACAAGGATGCTGTCAAAATATCAAGGAATCCCTGCTGACAGTTTTTGTCTAGCTCTATGAACTGAAGAAGTTAAAATTGGAGTCTCTTTTGTAGCCCCAGAGTCAACTAGCTTTCTCTGAAGCTCAAGGGTCTTGCTAGGTGGCACAGGACAGTTGTTTAAAGACTCAGACATTGCCAGCAGCAGATTAGCAGATTGAACAGATAGGGATACAGGATGTGGAGAGAAAGGCTGGCAAGATGGTCAGGCACAGGGACTGACTTTGTGCTTGTTGTCCTTATCATAACTAGTTCTCCTATAAATAGAAGAAAGAAGGCTATTGACCTCATTGCACTGAAGGCTTTGGTTGGCCTCAATACATCTGAAAAACAGGTATTCCATTCAAGAGCATTGTCAAAGGATCTTGCTTCAGGGGAACATGTTACATGTGAATGTATTATCAAAGGAAATCATGTATATTTACATGGTAATTGATCTGTCATTAACACCCAATTGACCGTGTTGACATTTTAACTTCAGGAAATCAAGAACCCTTTCCTGTGATCCTCTTTTCTTTCTCTCTGTTAGGTCTTATTTTAAATAGCTAGTTTACTGCAACAATAACATCTTTTTGTAGCAGAAAGAGAAGTTGTGTAGAATTAAATATGAAAACTGTCTTGTTCCCTTCTGCGGGTTCATTGACTTGTTAGAATTAGCACCAAGGATCTTTTCCCAGATGGGAGAGAATGCTGGTAACAAAATAAAATGTGTGAGTGATGCTCATTCATTTTTATTTACTAAGATTCAGGTTGATTATCTCGGCGAATTACAGAGTTGTGACCTTAAATACTAAATGTAAGTGTGTTTCTTTAGAAAAAATGGAAATTCAAATCCGAACATAATTTATTTAGCTAGTTAGTGGTTTATTCTTTTTCTTTTCAAAGGAGAAAAATGTGTAGTATAGTGAATATATAATTTATTTTCACACTGTGTTCATCCTATGCAATTCCTCTGAGGAAGATGCTATTCAACAAAAGAAATTCCTCATTTAGAATATCTTTCCAGAGTTTAAAAGAATGCCTTGAATAGCTGGCATAGGTCTTAATAACATGTAAGAAAGGATATTTACCAAAACTACAGTCCATGGTTAAGGTCAGAAGAGTATCTGTGTATTTTCCCTTCTCTTTGATCTATCCAGGAACACTGCCTATGAATAAGTGTATCAGTTTGGAATATTTAGTCTCCATGTGACATAAACCCAGCTGCAGCTAAAAAATAAAATAAACTAGCAGATTTTGAGCATCTAAAGAACTGATGAACAGCCAGACTCCAGAAAGGGCAGAGATGCATGAAGCCTCAGAAACACTTGAGATCTGGGAATCCCAATGGAGGCCTTGGGACACTCCCTCCATTTCTAGCAGTGTTTCCTACCAATTTGCTGCATTCTTTATTTCTAGCAAGGGTTTTCCTCCACGTGGCAAGAAACATGACAGTTGATAAGCTTAGCTGAGGAGCAAGGCAGAGAGAGAGAGAGAGCACATCTTTCCTTTTTGTGGCCTAGATGTGAATCCCAGAGTGATTTTTGAGATCCCTAAGTCACACATTAATGCCTTGGGTAAATTGAGAGTAACCTCGTTATATGTTAATGCTCTCTAAGGTGGTATATGTTCAACAACAGAGAGACATGGTTTCCTTGTATCAGATCAACTTCTATAACATAGCTGTATCAGACCACCTTATAATAAGTTAACATTAGAGAAGTTTCTGAATGTCAGGGGCAACTTTTTTTTTTCTTTCCCAAAGCTTTGATAACCAGGCAAACTGTAGAGATTTGGAGTCACTTAGTAGTTGGCAAATACCCACAGTTTTAAGGAACTAGTAAGCAAAAGGGCATACATAATTTTTTAAAAAATGGACCCTGAAGAAAAACAATTGGCCTTCAAGGAAAGGAGGATAACACTAAAGGCTTAAAAATATCCATAGGTAGATAGGTAGGAGCCAGTGGAATAAGATGAATAAATGCACAAATTGCTTGAGAAAGTGAGAGAGCATGAGATAAAGAATTTGTGTACTCATCTCCAAATTCAAGTTGTGTATACAAAGTATACACAGTTCTTCCTGTGTCAACCATATCTCAATGCAATATATGTGATTTTTAAGAAAGTGTACTTCTTATTCTGGGGTTAAAGTGAAATATATGACAAATAAAATCACAAAATCTGAGATAGAAAGGAGAATGCTTCAAAATAATTTATTGAGTAGAACTCAATTTCAACATGCAGTGATCGGCCTGGAATAAAGGAGTTATGAATGGGATTGGATTTGGAGAAGGACAAAAAGGTATCTGGACAACTCAAAGTGTTCATGGTCATTTAAAGGTGAAGAAAGGCTGGCTGAATGCACAGGGGTGTGGATCAGTTCACATGAATTGACAATGAACTAGCAGCATCCTGATTCTAAGGGATGATGTAGATGTTATCATGATGCCAGCTGGATGCTGGTAGTTTTTCCAGAGGCTTAAGACCAAAGATAATATTGATTTTCTAATTCTAATTGAAATATTTAGACTGGGTTGATTCCTTTCACTGCTTCTTATGAGCCTATACATCAAGTATTGAATTTTAGGAACAAATTCTGCTCTTCCTTTCTCATCCTAGTATATCAAAAAACCTACTGTGCTACTATTTAGATTTTTTAATTCTCAAGATTTTCATCTGACTTTACAGATAATGAGATTTGGAAAGTTATAGTAATGTTCAAATATGTAAGTATCCAAATTCCAAAAATTTAATGATTAGCTCCATTATATCAGTTTATGGGACTGAATATTGTTTAATGTCTTCCAATGTGGACTCTGGGCTAGGAAATAAAGAAATAAAGACTATCATCACATGACTTGACATAAATACATTTAGTGGTCATTAAGTCAGACTTCCTATATTAACTTCCTTTATCAAATTGCCAGTAAGCATAAGTTAACATGAGATAGGCAGCATATTACCTCAACCAGAGTTTCTGCTTTAATAGTGTTTAGAGAAGTATATTGGGTTTTAAATCAGAAAAACATTATGTTGGTTTGTTATTGTGTTTTTCCACCTATAAGTCAGAATCTTGATGCAATATATTTATTGATAAAATTCAAATCTCATGTTTAATACTGAGAATTCAATCCAACAGGGATTTGAAAACTGTAAATCTATAAATATTAAGTTCTGAGTCCTATTTTGCTTTTTAAATCTTGTCTCATGAGTGGGTTTTCCAGGATAGAAACAGTTTTAAAAATCTGAACAACTATTTAGACTTTGAAAGGTAAGATCTAAATTTCTTCAATAATAGCTTTATCAATTCAAGTTTTGAAAACTCCAACCTAGCTAACATCATAAGTAAGTTAATACTCAAGTAATTTTATCTTTGGCATCTTCTATGTATGCATGTCTTAGAGTAGACCCGATCATTAAACAATATAATAACTACAAAACCAAGAACTATTACGATGGAGGAAAGAGAAAATGCTTTGGTTCATGAAAAAATAAAAAACTAAAACACCACAGCAATCATTTCAAACCTGTCCTCATCAGAAATCTAAAAATTCCCAGGTGAAGCCAGAGTGTGACTAGTTTCTCCTAAGGAAGCCTGTAAGACCTCATTTAAAGCTTTTGGATTTGAGTTTGTTTTATTTCATCTGAGTCCCAGGGTAGAACCAAAGTAAAAGATTAAGGATTTTTCACCTTGAACTAGTCTCTAAATAAAAATAGTTTCATTCCACTATGAATGTATGGTAAATTTAAAACTCTTACAACCTTTCCTTACAGTTTTCTTCTTTAAAATACTTACTTTGGTAAAGCATGTGTTTAGACATGTGAGGTCCCGTGTTCAATCCCTAGTACCAAAAAACAAACAAAAAAAAAAAAGAGAGAGAGAAATTCTAACTTACTCTAATTTTAGTTCAGTGTTAATTTCAGCTAACCAGATTAAATTCATTGTAGGTTGAGCGGGGTGATCTTAATTAGCTGTTCCAAAGAAAGGAACTACGGCTGTGCAGAGATTTCTGCATGACTCACTTGAGTCTTTGTCTCAGTGCCCAGCAGCCGGAGATGTAGAAATAATTGTCCTGCTCTCAGAGCAATGGTTTTAAAAATTACTCACATTAGTTGAATAGAATACAGTCTTAAAGGACACAGATATGTCAAATAAAAAAACAAATCTGAACTTGGTAAGGAGAGACCTTTTACTTGAAAGGATTATTGCAAAGGACTATTGCAACAGGGAGGATGTTCTAACAGTAAGACCTGAAACATCTGAGAGTTCTTTTTTGTAGAAAAAACAAGCAAGGCTGGAGCTAACCAGGTATAGGAAGTGGAATGAACAAAGGGGTGGGAGTGGCAGTGATAGGACCGTTGATTAAGGAATGTTCTATACTGGCAGGTGAAGTGGTGAACTCCTGTAATTCTAGCAACTCAGGAGGCTAAGACAGGAGGACTGTAAGTTCCAGGCCAGTTTCAGTTACTTAGAGAGACCCTGTCTCAAAATAAAAGATAAAAATGTTGGAGGCTGTAGTTCAGTCGTAGAGGGACCTTGGATTCAATCTCTACTACCAAAAAAATGAACCAACCAATAAAACAAAAAAACTTCTTTAGCTTGAGATTAGAAGGGGTATTAAGGAAGTAGTGTATTGATGCAGGCTGAGGGTGGGCCAAAGTTCAGGAGACTTGGGTAATGGGAAAAGATTAATTAAAATTTGATAAAGTCAGATTATCAATGTTTTCCTCCAACTGAGGAGTGGAAACAAAACAACTGAACTGAGTCACTTCTGAAGCAAAGAAAGGGAATTCTGGAGGGAGTTTGGCCTTGTCATACATACACAAAGGAGGTATCCTTGAGTCTTATCTAAGTCATATGAAGAGACAGTGGTTTCCTGCAAGAACCTGTTTCACAGAACACGGAAAGATAGAAGGGATTTTAATGATAATTGTTTTCTAGGATCACAGGACCGGTAAAGTTTAATGTAGGCAGTGTTGAGATGTAACAGTCAGTTTTTTTCCCCTCTATTATATGTGAGGCAACAAATATTTTACAGAAGCTTCTTCTACAATGGGCAGAAGTCTAAAATGGCCCTACGATTTCCATCTTTTGTTCACACTTTGCATATTCCCTCCCTTGAGTGTTAGCAGGACTGTGAATATGATGGGATATGATACACATGAATGTTTCTTTTTATGGGAAAGACTTTGCAGATGTGATTAAGGTCCATAATCAGATGATCTCTCTCCAACAGAAGGAATGCAGTAAAACTTTCTATTAGTCATATTTTAACATAATTCTGCACACTACTTAGATCCCTATGCATTTGTCTACAAAGACTGGGCAGCACCAATGAAAGATCCATCCAGTGTTGTGGGAGATAAAATTGCAACTAGAAAGATGAAAGCCAAAGGAATTTCCTGCTTCAAACATCATGAATAGTCCTACTCTGATTTTCCAGTGGACCTCTTGTATCATCGAACCTCATCTCTTCCAATACCAAACAAGATTTCATTATATTGACTCTTCAGTATTTTAAAAGTGAATGAGGTATATTGTGTTTGTTAGATTTCCATCAGTATGGCAAAACACTTGATAGGAGTAAAGATTTATTTTGATTCACAGTTTCAGAAGTTTCAGTCCATTACTTGGCTCAGTTTTCTCTGGACCATAATGAAACAGAACATCATGGCCAGGCATGTCTACTTTCTCCAACTAGACCCCACCACCTAAACATACCACCACCTCCCAATAGCACCAGTAGCTGGGGACCAAGCCTTCCACAAATGAACCTTTGCAAGACACTTCAGATCCAAACTTTAACATTTCTTCCCTAGACCCCCAAAGGTTCATGTCTCTCTCATAATATAAAATGAACTCATATATCTCTAAGAGTCCCCAAAGCCATAGTTCTAGCATTGCTCAAAACTCCAAGTTTAAAACCTCCTCTAAGACTCAAGGCAAACTCAGCCCTTATAAAAATCAAATAACAAGTTACATACTTCCAAAATAAAAAGGCATGGGGTAAACATTCCTATTCCAAAAGGGAAGAATAGGATAATACCAAGAAAGGATCAGGCCAAAGTAAGACTGAAACTCAGCAGAGCCAAAACTAAATCCTGTAGCTCTGTGTCTGGTATTCCAAGGGTACATGGTGGCATGAATTGAACTACAAAGAGATTGGACAGTCCTGCCCCTATAACCTTGTTACTATAGCCCACATGGCATTCAGACTGGCTCCACTCTTTGCATGTGTTTTTTCTCAGCACATGTTTCACATTCCTGGTTTCTCTAACTTTATGCTATCTCCACTGCAGCTTTGGCTTCACTCTCACAGCTTCGTATGTTTTCCTCTCAGGGTTTTCCCATAGGGATTCCAATACTGCCACATACTGACTGGCTTCTCAGACCTTTGGAAACTGAGCATAAATCTTCATGACCCCACAACTCTTAGATTCTGCATGCCTATAATATCGGCCTCACATTGGTGACACCAAAGTCTCCCATACGTGGAAGCAGTGACTGGACCCCTTTCGACTACAACCGCAACAATTTCTAAATGCTTAAATGGTTAAATATGGTAAAATAAATCCTTGTAAAGCAATTTTCTAGGTGTCTGTATGAGAGCAGGATGCTCAAGGACTCTCATCTCAAATAAAAGGCTTATACTTTTACATCTTTAAGCCTCTCAGAGATGGGATCTTGCTGATTCCTGATATGTCCTCAAAGTATCTTTCCTATTGTCCTGGTGCAAAATGCTTGACTTTTTAATAGCACTTATGTCTTCAGCAACCATACCTTCCTTGGCCCCAACTTTATACATACTTTTCTGGCCAAACTGCATGATTTGAAAACCTTTCTTCTCAGATTTTTGCTCCTGATTATCGCTGTAGTACTCATACCACTGCTATGCTGGCCTTGACATTTTCTCAAGCAAATTAATTAGTCCATCACCTTTAAACTCAAACTTAAGGTATGGACAAAATGTAGATAAATTCCTTGTCAGAATGTTACATGAATGGACTCTAATCCAACTCCAAATAGAGTCCTCATTTCCATCCAAAATCTCATGAGCCCAGCCTTTACTATCTACATTCCTATGAACACTCTCATATTCTAAGCACTCACCAGACCATCTCATTAAGCTCCACCTACAGCATTCTAGGGCTTCTGCAGCCTTTATCTCCAAAGCTTTCGAAACTCCTCCAGAAAACTAAAGGCTTCTGAACCACATCAGCAGGTATAGTCACAATAACAACCCCAACTCTTGGTACCAATTGTTTGTTAGTCAGCTGCCCATTGCTGTGACAAAATACCTGACAGAAATCAACTTAAAGGAGGAAAGATTCATTTTGACTCACAGTTTCTGACATTTCAGTCTTATTTCATGGTCATTTGGTTCAGTTGTTTCTGAGGTATAGTGAGGCAGAACATCATGTCAGGGATCCTGGGGGTAGAGAAAAGCTGCTTGCCTCATGCCATCCAGGAAGTAGAGAAAGAGAGGTTGAGAGAGAAGGAGGAGGAGAAGGAGGAAAAGGAGAGGTGGAATAGGAGGACCAGGAGGAAGAATAAGAGAAGGGAAGAAGGAGGAAGATAGAAGATGAAGATGGATGAAGAGGATCAGGGCCAAAATAGACCCTTTAAAGGTCTCAGTGATCTATTTCTTCCAACTAGGCCCCACCTCCTAAAGTTTCCATCACCTCCCAATAACAACACCAACTGGAAACCAAACCATTAACTCACAAATTGACATTCCAAACCCAAAAATTCTTGAGTTATCAAAATATGGGAAATAATGGAAACTAGTTGAGTGGGACACAGCTGACTGAGTATGGGTTCTTCAAAATCTTCTTCTCAATCCAAGTATCTCCATTCAAATTCTGAACTCCTCTCTGCATCCCTCCGATCATCTATAAATAAGAACAACTTACTTCGCTCTTATGAAGTTATGAGGAATAAAAGAGGTAGTCTATTTTTATGTATGTTTATAGTGTGTAATCAACATTGATCACTGCTAGTTGTTATCAAACACAGAAATGTTATTAAAAAGGATAGAGTGTTTTAGTTTATTTTTGTGATTTATTTTAAATTTTGTCCCTTGATTTGAATGTGTCTTTAATGAAAATGTTTGATGGTTTATTGTTGTTGCTAGTGGTAGTATTGTTTTCATTGGTAAGTTTTAGATGTTTTGTTTTCTTTTTTTGATTTGCTTTCATTTATTATCATTATTTTTTAAATCTCAGTAGGGGCATAAAGCAAAAGGCCTTAAGAAAGTTAGAAATTTACTTGTTAAACCATTTCACTAATAATTTTTTTTTAAAAAATACCCTTTGTTTGAAGAAAGAAGAGCATGTCCTTTGTTTAGAGGCAATAATAAAACAACAAAAGAATTTTCCAGACTCCCAAAGAGACAAGTTCTGAGGCGAAAATGGAACAAATCTTACCTTGAAATGGAATGCATTTGAATGGATTTAAATGCCTTGGCTATGAGGGTAAAGTAGACATAATTGCTCTAATAACTGAAATTTTGAATGACATAAAAGTACAAAAGATAAAATAATAAAATTTGAAGAAGATATTTTTCCCCATAAAGACCAAGGAAGAAAAATATACTTAATTTCTATCTAGTTTGCTAATAATGCTCTTTTTCCCCCTAGAGATCAATAAACTAGGAAAGCCTTCTCAAGTGAATTTGTGGGTTCCAATTTATTTTTCATTGGGTTGTTAGCTTTGCTGCTTAATTAAAAATTAGCTGTCCATTCAATTTGCTGAATGAACATAGAAGTTATTATACAAATATTAATTTCTAGAAAAGTCTTTGAATTTTGCACTTCAGTAATAACAGCTATTACCATCTAGTTCTTGCTTGGTCACCTAATGCAAGAAAATCCCTCTAATGGAAAACCATTATTACTGAAGAATTCTCTTTTCATTTCTCAGAGAATTTTTTTAAAAAAGCAAAAGATAGCTTGTAACTTAGAAGCATCAGCATCATATAAGTAATTTGGTTGTCTAGATGTATGGGGGAAAACAACAGAGGATCAGAGAAGGAGGAAGGAATAAAAGCAAGAAGGTATTTCTCAAGAATTTTTCTGTCTTCTATTGGTAAAGCCTCTTTCAGGACTTAATGTGAAACACATAGCATCATACTCTCCATTCACTTAGAATAAACCTACAATAACACATTACCTTTGAGATTAGAAAAAGGAAGTACGATGTTTCTTCCTAATTGATGGAAATTTTAATTGGCTTTATCGTCATATCATGTATGTGACAATATGGATGATACTCGAGACACAAAGACTCCAATCCAGGCATTCCATTTCAGTAATTTCTTGCTACAGATGAGATATGGGTATAGGCAGGCAGAATAATTTAGTGGGGAATGACAAAACCCCAACCACAATTTACAATGCTCAAGTTTATTGTCTGTGCAGGCACCTTTAGCTATTATTATGTAATTTCAAAGTACTATATAATTGAGTTTCAGATTAAAATCCTCTCATGGAAATGATTCATCATCTTCCTGAACTGGCTTCCCCCAACCCTTTTCTTTTCTTTGGCTTTTTTTTTTTTTCCTTCAAAACAATTCCTCAGTTTCTCTCTACCTGAATTTTATTACATTCCCTACTACTATGAGGGAATGCTCTTAGTTCATTTTTTAGCTGTTCCATTAATTTGATGTTTACTTCTTATTCAGACTCCCTAATAAAAATGCTAATTATGATCATATCTAACAGCGACTGCTGAGGCACCCTACCAGCTCTTTTCTCATTCCAACTGGACCTACTCACATTTATCATCAGGGTTTGGTTTGTCAGCCAGATTGCAGTATTCCCAAGACTGCTCTTCCAAGTCTGCTAAACCCACCTAGGGAAATAAATCCAATTCACAAGATATTCTATCAGCTATCCTAGCAAACTTCAAATACAGAGTCACATTCTGTTTACTTGCTAATGTAATACTATTGGGAAAGAATAAAAGTTGAAGATAAAAATCTAATTTATTCTTCATTCTCATAATATAATCACTTTCCTCATTGATTCTATGTATAAACATTTTTTATAGTCATATCTCCTATTAATAAGTTCACATATTTACCTTTCTTGAATCTGTGAATAGCAATTTTATGCTATGTTTTTCTTTTCGTAATTGCCAAAATTGAATCATATAATCTCTTAAAACATAGACCTGAGCTCTCGACTCTGTTTTAATGTTCTTGAGCATTCTTATTATTTTCCTAAGAGCTATTTTGACAGATTCTTTCATACTCTAAAATAATTATTAAAATATTTCTGCTAATTGACTTAACGAGCAAAACCCATTTGTTTTGCAAAGTTCCAGAGTGCCCCACAATATAGTCCCCTATTTATTAAAAAATTCTTCTTTGAAATTATGTTTTAGTCATCCAGACATTGTATTATTTACTTAATTTTTTGCAACTACATTTTATTTTTATATAGGGTTAGTCATTTTTCTATTTCTGTAGCAAATACTTGAGATAATCAGCTTTAAAAAGGAAATGACTCCCCATTTCATAACTTTTATTCTGTGGTTGGTTGCTCTTAATTCTTTGAACCTGTGGAAAGATAGCACATAATGGCAGAGTGTGTGGTAGAGCAAGTTGCTCACCTCATGGGAGTCATGAAGTAAAATCGAGAAGGAAGAAATTGTGTTCCCATATCCCCTTTGAAGGCACATCCCACTAGGCCCCACCTTTTAAAGAATCCATTGCCTCCCAATTTTGCCATGTGTTGGGGTTCAAGCCTTTAATACATGGACCTTTGAGGGATACTTATTCAAACCACAGCAGGCATGATATATAGACCCTGGCAAAAGAAATGCACTATGCCACAAAGGAAACATAAGCTATGGAAGAAAAATTTAATGTAATCAGCCTTAAAATAAAACTCTTGGTTTATTGAAATCAAAATATCTCTACTTTTCTTGATGAAGACACTTCCATGCTTTCCTCAGCTATTTTCCTTCATTTCCTCTGATTACCTAGAGACAGGCAAATCTGCCAATTCGTCCACTGGGTCAGGGTCAGCAGTGGTCCATACTAACTGTAGCCCACATGATCATCAACTCTCCTCTATATATGGACATACACAAAAATGGATGATTGAAAGAAGTATTAGTAAACATGCAGGAAAGAAACCAAGAGTAATGACAGTAGGAAAGAAATTGGAATTGAAGATGAGCGGGTTAGAGCTGACTGTGGGAATGTTCACAGTGCCCTCACTGGGGAAACTCTAGATGTACAGACAGAGAATAGGGAGAAGGTGAAGCTATGAACATACATAAGGAACTGGTCATGATAAAAATGATGATGATGTCCCAGAACAGTGAAGATGTGCCAGGACAGTGATGTTGTCAAACATTCTTATTAAAGGAATTCTGACATTTTACAACACTGAAAGAATAAAGGATAAACTATTAAAGGCTGATTTAAGTAAGTTTCTAAGGAGGAATATATCAATTGACCATAGAAAGATGGTCACCTCATTCCAAAAGTTGTATGATAACAATAAAGGAAGTAAAGGGATAAGAGCCCCCAGAGCCCAAGGTCATCACACCTACTTCCTCTTTGTTATCATCTTGTAATTTCCACTTCACTAACCTCTCCCCATACCCTCAGTTTGCTTAACCTCACAAACATTGGCTCAAAAGACATTAAAACAGAGGGTGCTGACCATCACTCTCTATCTGGTTGAAACCAGGATAAACAACATGCAAAATACAATAAAATCAGCAGCCCTCCCAAACAGCAATGCCAAATGTCCAGCCCACCCTGACTGAAATTCTAAAATCTCCACTCCAGGCAGAACATGGGACACATGTTCCAGAAAACATGCAAATATAAGATACGTTCCGCTACAAAACCAGCCCCTTCCCCTTCCCCTTCCTCTGGGGAGTCCCCTCCCTTCAGTACCCTCAAAACTCCACACAAACCTTTGTCTTCAGGGAGCTCCGAAACTATTGGTCACAAGACCGTCTGGGTTCCTAACTTGCATCACACAATGAAGTTCCTTTCTCTTTCTCTCAAACCCATGCCTGTTTCTGGCATACTTCAGAGACAAGCACCCAAAAGTCATCAGGCTAACACAAGCATCATTCAAACTACCCTTGATATATGCTTTTACAAAGAAATAAAGCTATTTAATTGTTAAGGTTTCTAATATATAACAGTGTACTAAATTAAACATTTCACTATTTAAAATTTTTTCCTCTGTATTTTTAAAATCAGTAGTAAAATTTTTAATGTTTTGACAATTTCTAATAACCACAGAATAATTACAAACTTCACATCTATTATTAAGGCTGCTTTGCATGATTTCAGCTTGTACAGTTACTTAATGTTCCTGCACTACTGTGCAAAGCAAGGACTACCTATAATAGCAATTAAAAGATTATTTAAACATCAATAGCTAAAAGGGACCTGTGGTTATCTACAAGAGATTTGTTTCCAAACTGAAGAGAGAAAAAAGAGATTTATTCATGCATTGAGCTTGATTTTATTGTCCCAATGGACATTCAATTTTAATATTTCAGCACAAAAGAGCGTATTTCCAGTTTAGTTTCCTACATGTTCCCCCTAAATCTTAATTTAAATGCTGTGCAGGTTCTGATTTTCTTCCTTCCTGTACAGAACTCAAGTAGCTTACACTTCTGGTAACAAAGTTGTATATTGTTCTCTCATGAGTGCAGATGTCTACATCACCCAGGAAACCAGAGATGCAAGACTAAAAGGAGCTCTCGAGGGCTTACAATTGACTGAGTTCCATTGGATGCTGGTACTGAATTGTACCAACAGAGCTCTATGTACACACTTTTGAGCCTGACTACGGCTGTGGAAAGACTGGAAGAGCTTTGGCCCATTTGAGGGGGAAAAAAGGAGCTCTGAGGGAGTTGATGGAATCTTTTCCTCAAATTTGCAGATTGTCTAAATTAAACTTGCCACTCAAAGTATGAACACAGATTGTCTCTTGTTTATTCAGAGACTCAGAATGGTCCCAAAGAGCAAGTGATTGCCAAAGGGACAGAGTGACTAGAACAGAACAAGAAGTCCCCATCCTATAATACTCTTTATTCCAGGGAATGTTATTTAGAAACTCCAAAAACATTTTCTTCTACATTCAGTATTATATATTTTGGCCAGGCCAGCCCACAGAAACCTATTTAACACAAATGCAGTTCCATTGTAGTGATACTCATTACAAGGCAGTAACCCCTCATTTTCCTAATGATTATCTTTTCAACAAACTCACAATAGGGAATAGAGCCAAAACACTGAAAGGTTTAAAAAGTCTATAGAAACTGTCTTTAACTTGATTATTTTGATTAGAAAACCCAGATATCTGATTAAAAATATCACTTGTAATTTTATCACCCAGAAATAAATATGCTTAATATTTTGATGCATATTATCTGAGTCTAGTTTTCTTATAAATATATATGTATATATAGTTTATATGAATATAATGTTTTTCTGAGGCAAAAATTTTATTATATATTTTCTTTTGAAACCTACTTTTTTCACTTAACATAGTAACAGATCTCATAACAGGAAATATATATCTATATTACAATTGTAAATGACTTTACACATTATGCAAGTAAATTATAACTTGCAGACCAACCTTTATTTTGAGCATTTCTATGGTCCAATGTAATTAAATCTAGTTTTACCTAACACAGCATGCTTATTTGGGTTTGTTTCTGAACTAGTCCATCCTATTGATCTATTTGTCTCTTTAGCTTCCAGTAAAAATCTCCATCTTTCTCTGAAGAGTATTGAGTTGTGTTCTAGTAGCAATTAAGTGAAAGATAACCTTGGCAGAATGAAGCTATGATTTCAGACTTTGTTTAAACAGAGCTATTTCAGTTGCTTCCTTAATACCGAGATTGTTCTTATTTCTAAGGTATAACCCTTCAGTTTCTGTAGAAAATCTGAGGTGCTTTTCAAATACCACTATGTTGGTGGAAATCTAACTCCTAACTACATTTCCACCATCTATGCAACTGCTAAGATCGTTGTGCAAATTTTGTTAGCCTTCTACTTCCTTTTTTCCCCTGGTACCTTGAAGTAGTGCTCTGCACGTGTTGAAATCAGCCAAGATGTTAATTATGTACACAGAATTTGGAGCGCCCCCTTGTGTCTCTCCTTTCTGGGATACTCCCACTTAGTTTCAAACAACAGGGTCACACAGAGCTGCAAGGAAGTATGGGATATGAAGTCTTTATTCCAGGTGTCATGTACTCAGTTAACTAGTGGTCACATATATTTAATTATATCTTAGCATTTATTTTTCTAACAATGTAAAAAATAAACAATTTGTGTTAATAGTCATGTACAAAGTTAAAACTTAATACACTTTTTCCCTTCTCATTTCCAAGTTTTGTTGAAATAAGCTTTACAAATATCTAGATTATTACTATTTTAATTTCATTTTTTGAAATTATGTATCTTCTAATTCAATAGATTGTATTTTTAAATTCAAATCAAGCTGTGTTAGCACTATTAGGCCAAGTTTTCCCCATGTCTACTTCTTAATTAGCATTTTGTATGTATTAATTTCAGGAGGGACAAGCAAATAAAACACTTTCTGAATTGTTGTTTGCATGCAAATGTCCCTTTGTCACTCCTGCAGTGGACTAGGACTTGTCAGGGAATACACATTTTTCTGCCATACTGTTGACATTTCTTCTTTGACAACCAATATTTACTCTTATAGAAAATTGCAAGTTTTTTTTTTTTTTTTTTTTTTTTTTGGACTGGATACCTGAAGAATACCCTCTTTTTATCTGAAATTCAATTTATGAAAAGATATCTCTTTTCATTAATTTTACTTAGTATTTCATGGATTCTTACATTACAGAACTCCTAAAAATAATCTTATATAATTTGTTAAAATTTTTCTTTCTGCATCTGTAGTTTTTTTTCCCACTTATGGCAGTGTTTCCCAAAGTTTCCACCTCATTGAAATCATTTAATGTACTTATTTGGAAAAAATGGATACACCTAAGTCCATTTCTAGATACACCGAAATAGCATTTCTGGGAGGGGGACAAGGAAAGCAGAGTTCTAAGCATGCAGTTGATGATCGTTACATACATTTAAGAACAGTTTTACATCGTCCTTATTATATCTATTTTTGATTTTGGCTCTATTATCCTTGTTTTTTATGCCATATACCTTGAAATAACCCCTTAATTTGCTTCCTCTCTGTTCTCTGGTAATTTCTTGAACTGATTTTCAATTCACTAACTCAGTTTTCTGTCATATCTAACCCGATGTTCAATGACTACATCGTTTGTATTAAATTCAGTAATCATAAATCACCTGAAACAAATCTTTCCTAATTTTTAATTCTTCTGTTTATATAAATGGAAGTTTACCTTGAATCTTGTTGAGATAGAAGTTTTTTTTTTTTTTTTTTTAATTTTATCATTTTCCTTCAGGAAGTCAGTTTCACAGGGATCACCATCTCTGATCACCTGTCCCTTTAACTAGTGCATCTTTTCACATAAACAGTAGTTTAATTGCATTTAGAGTTGGACATTTCCACTATTGGAGTTATGTCCATGTCTTCACTTACACAAAATGAAGGTGGTAAACTTTCATATTCTCTAGTTTCTTTTTGTCTGGGTAGTATTAAAGTAATTCAACTAATAGCAGGAGGTAATCATATGGAAACATGTTTTTATTTTTCTGGTAATATGTGTTCAGCATCTCTAAGCCGTCTGGAGCTTCCATCCTCCTCAAAAAACAATACATTCCCAGTGAAACCAGGTGGTGTGTGTTCCCCTGCTAGTTGTTACTTGAATAGTTACTTATTTTTTTTATCAATATTTATAAACTTGAACCACAAGTTATCAGGTGCATATTGTATAACAGGATATTGAGGTTATAGCAATGAAACTTACTATCTTGAGAGGAAGAAATAGCCATCCATATTACTTGATTGCATTTACATAAAGAAACAATGGAAGGATAACAGAAGAAAAAGAATGAAATCATTATTTACAGGGGATGAAAACACATTTAATATTATTTTATTTTGTTAAGTATATGAAACTACTCTTCACTTTAGAAAGGGACTAAAGGCTGAGGTTATAGCTCAGTGGTAGAGCACTTGCCCAGCAGGTGTGATGCACTGGGTTCAATTCTCAGCACCACATATATAAGTAAAATAAAGGTCCATTGACAACTAAAAAAATAAAATAAAACAATGACTAAAACTATTATAAAATTAGTATAAAAATTAAAGGAATAAGGTACAAAAATGGGGGAGTTTCAGAAGTACATTTTTTTGGAGGTCTGATAAAAATATGGAATGCTTCAAAAATTTGTATATCATCCTTGTGCAGGAGCCATGCTAATCTTTGCTATATTATTCTAATTTTAGTGTATATGATGCTAAAGGGAGTACACTGTTTTAAGCAATAAAAATTATCTTCTTTAGCAATGGAATGAAAGGGCCATTCAGTTCTAGTTTGTATAGGTTTTGAAATGAAACTTGGTTTTTAAATAAGGGTTTCTGAAATTTCCTTTGAGATTTTCTCTGCATTGCTCCTTATTACAGAAACTATGCCATTGGTACTAGCATTACTGAATTAAAAAGCCACTCAGGTTTCGGAAAAGCAACAAGGTTAGGCAAAGAAAAATCAGAGAATTCAATCAATAGAACACAACACATACACCAGTTTCTGACCCATGTTTCTTAACAAAGGCCTTTAATAAATATGTTTTATTATCGCCTATGCCAAGTTTCACATACCATGATGGAATTTCTAAATAGTCAGGTTTTGTTCTTTTAAAACAACCTTTTCTAGATAGCAGAGTGAAATACTGAGATATAAAGTCCTATCTTGGCTCCAAACTATATATATTAAAGGAATATTGATCCTAAAATCCTAGTACAGTAAATAATTGAAGATTTTGCCTGTACTGCCACTGGAATTGTTAGAAGTTTTATCTTCATAATGGTCTCCAAGCAAGCATTTAAACAGTCAAACCCATTAGAACTTTATAGAGACCAACTTTGTCAACTTATCGACAGATTTTTTTAAGCACAGATCTTTTTCTGGAGTCTGATTACTTGCTGTGGCATAGGGATGAAAAAGTGCACCATATTATCCAAACACTCATTTAAAGCAGCTATAAACACCTGCCTACAAGATGAATGCAGGTGCAAAAGAGGCACAATTTTCTTACCACCTCTTATTTTTCTGTTATGCATGCACACTAGTCTGTAGTCAAAAATAGAGTATTCATTGGAGAAATGGCAGAACATGAATTCACAGTATGAATTTCCTTACTACCAATAACACCAACACCTTTCTTCATTGACAATCAAGTTGAAAATAGTTTTCAATGTGCAAAAGACTCTTTCAGAAGATGATTTAAAAAAAAAAAAAGGCATTAGAATTCTGAACAAGTAGTTATAGCCCATCCATGTGAAAGTATTTGTAGATTTCAGTTGAAATAACTTATTAGTAAAATTAGTGGGAATATATCACTGAATGTAATAAAATAAAGGTATTATTTTGCATTATTTAGTTAAAAAAAAATAGCTCTTTTACTGATGAAAACTTCCTTGGAATAGTCATTGTCATGAACTAGTGTATGTGTCCCCTCACCCCAAATTCATATACTGAAATCTGAATCTCCAAGGTAATGGGATTAGGAGGTGGAAATTTTGGGGAGTAATTAGGTCATGAGGACAGAATCTTCATGAATAGCATTAGTATCCTTATACAAGAGATGCCAGAGAGTTCTCCTCCCACTCTTTTCCTACCATGAAAGGATATAAGAAGTCTGCAGTGTGCAACCTGCACCAGACCCTCATCATTTGGCACCATGACCTCAGACCTCCGGCCTCCAAAGCTGAGTAAAATAACTTTTTGTTGATTGAATGCCATCCTGTCTAGGGTATTTTGTTGTAGCAGCCAGAATTAACTAAGGTAATATTGTGTTGTTGTTTAAATAAAACAGTGCAGGAAATAAGAATATCAAAACAAAATATATTATAGGTTGTGTGACACACAGCAATTTGATAAGTTCATTGAATCAAAATCAGAATTGAATTCTGAATCTGCCACTTGTGTCTTTGTGATCTCAGATATTTTACACCTCTCCCATGCAGCTTTCTCATATAATATAATGCTATCTACCTTTTGGAATAGCATGTTACAATGTACACAAACATTTGAGTTAGTTGAAAAGAACACAATATCACAAAGTTTCACTATCTACTTCACTTAGAATTTATAGTCTTACATTGAGATGTCAGAAGCCATGTTGGAACAAAGCCAATATTCAGCTATTTGCTTTGCTAAAATTTTCTTGCTTGTATAGAGAAAATATTAACATAATTGATAGAATTCCACCATTGTCATTTTGTAAATAGAACTAAAATAAGCTGAATCCTCTAATTTTCTGTTTATCCCAACAATCTCAAGCCCAAGCAACAAAAGGTTTCTATGCATCAGTTCATCCCTTCTATTTCTCCCATCCTCACTTGAGCAGAATTTTAGAAGTAAAATCAAAACTTGTGTTTCTGATGGGATCCACCTATAGTTGGAATGGGTTCTCTGCATCCCATACAAAACAAGTGGAGTCTTCCCTTTTTGTTCAGTTCTTGCTCATGTCTTTGCCTTGATTTTCTGATGTTTTCTGGGTTGTATTCACTATTGTAATCAATGCTTAACCAGCATCCAACTTATATAATGGAGCCCTGATGCCTAGTATCTTCCTAACAGAATGTAGACTCAATTATCTCTACCCATGTTCCTGCTACACTTCATCTGGTCATGCCCAGGCAATGGTGGAAGCCTGAGAGCAGCAATGTTACCACTTGCCTTATTGTTCATTAAATGATCCATTATTCATGCCAAAGTCACTTTCAGTTGTTAGTCTTAACTCTTATTTTACTGATAAAATCAAAGCAATTAGAAGAAAACGTCCAGATCCCTACCTACATCTACACCCACATGTTCTGCCTTCTTGCTTGCTACTAGAGATGAATCATCTCCATACCCATCTGAACTAACCCATCCACATGGGCTTTGAATTCCATTCTTTCCTACTCAAGGACATAATTCTAACAAGTCTCTTTTGTCTCTCCTAGATTATCAAATAGTTTCTCTACTAGTTTATTAATATAATAATGTTATTTTTTGCATATTAAAAATCTTTTCTTTTTCTTCTTATCTGCTCACAGGTAGTTTTCTATTGCACTATTTTCTATATTAAGATAAAAACCAAACAAAACACTTCTACATACTCTCAATGCTTTGTACACTTCACCTCTGATACCTGATGTGTGGGTTTTTGTGCTTATTTTTCTTACCCATCAAATCAATTCAAATGCCTATATTGACTGGGTGTCCTACAATTTAACTTAATTCTGACACTATCTACTTGGAGATAATGTCAGAACACATAGATTAAGGGTTCACCTGCACAAGACTGCCTACTACCTCAGACACCAATGCAAGCAGTAGGTCCCATTGCTTATAGTTTACTTACTAGATTATCAGTCCATTACAAAGGATATATCTTAGGAACAAAAGTTGGAAAATATGTGTAGCATAAGGCATGGGAGAAGGAATGTGGTGTTTACATGCTCTTTCCTAGGGTACCATCTCCATGAACTAATTTTTGTGAGTTCAGCAGTCTGGACACTCTCAGAACTACAATTCAGGAATTTCTATGGAAGCTTCATCATGCAGGCATGATCAATTACTAACTCACTCTCCAGCTTCTCTTCCATTCCTTGAAGGTGGCATGGTCAGGCTGAAAGTTCCAATCTTCTAATCATGGTATGACCTTTATGGTGACCAGCCCCACAACCAGGAACCCAACAAGTCACTTCACTATAACAGAAGATTTACCTATCACAAGAAATTCCAAGATGTTGAGACTTCTGTGGCAGGAACCATTCATGAAGAATAAAAAATATATATCTTATTTTAAATCACAATATCACATTTTCCTAGAGCAAAAGCCCTTGAAAGCATTATCTACACTATCTCCAATTGACCTCCTAATCATCCTCTCTTCAACTTAATCCAATATGTCTTTTCTGTTCAACATTTTAAAAACTGCTCTTAACTAAGTAATCTGTGTCATCCACATTGCCAGTTATCACGTCTCTATTCTCATGCTCCTCAACCAGAGCAGTATTGGACATGGGTGAACACATCTCTTCTTTGATACACTTCTCAATTCTGTTTCTCCAGTGGAAGACTCAGGTCTCAATCTGCAACATGCAATCCGGAAAAACAGGACTATCTTTAAATGCATCCTGGATCTAACCATACGCACCATCTCTACTGCAAGCACCCAGCTAAAGTCATCACAACTCATCTCTGAATTATTGTGATGATATCCTAACTTTGTTTCCACCCTTGCCACATTAAAGTCTCTTCAACAAATCAGTCAAAACATTCCCTTTAAAATTTAAGTCAGATGATATCCCTCTCTTCAAAATCTCCCAGTGGCTTCCCACTTATAAGGACCTGCAGGGTGTGTTTGCTTATTATTTTCTTTGAGACACTTCCTCATTTGTTCAACTCTAGCACATGAATTTTGTTACTTTTCTCAAACTTGCTGCCAGGAGCCCTCCTTTTTTCTTTGTGAAGTCACCTCTCACTTTCTCACTTCTGCCTCCAAATTTTCTATGCTTATATTGGCTAAATACACATAGAAATTTAAATACATATAGGACTCCAGCTACAAGGCAGCATTAATATGTAATTTGTAGTTGGCCAGCTTCTATAATATAGGGAGGCCACAAGGAAGGAGAATAGAATGGTGCTGAGTCAGCCAATATGGTTGAAACGCATGAAGCAAAATAACAACCAGAGTTTAGTGAGGAGACAAGGATGTGGAAAATAACCATAACGAATGTGAGAACACTGAGAGGCTTCATTTTATTGATAGAAAAATCAATAAAATAGTATATGTATATTGCTAGCAATAAATCATAAGCTTTACTTTATTGTTTTTAATGCATACCTGTTAAGGAAAGAGACTTTTAGATTCCAGACAACTGTGACATTGATTTAAAAAATTTAATAAAGTAAAATATCTGGATTGCTTTCAGATAACAAATCAGATCATTCCATGTACACTAACCTATTTATCAATTATACATGGTAATCTGAATAATATAACAGAAATATGTGAGATACACAAGCAGAATGCCAGACTTTCAAGTTCATTTATAAACACAAACATAGATACTAGTTTAACTGTCACCATTCACAAAAATGACATATAAAATTTCCATTTCACAATCTCACACATTTTAAAGAACTTTCTCCAGTGCAGAACATTTGTATTGATAACAGGATGTGTAACAAAGAGATTGACAATGATATATTGGCTCAATGCCACATGCACAACAATTGACATACTCTAAGAACTTGGTATCTGTGTATTCATAAGATAATTCAGATTCTGCTTTAAACTGAAAGTTTGTGAGTGTTCAAAACAAGGTAAAAGAAGAGCAGAGCAAGTGAAAATGAGCAGCCCATTTTGTATTTTATCCATTTCCTCATGGCAGGTTTTATAGTTCAATAATTTCAGGATCCAACAGTAACTTCAAAATACTGACTCAATATTGCTTTCTGCTACAGCTGCGTTTCTTCCACACTACCACACCAGTACTCTCGGATCCCATTCAATCACCCAGAGAACTGCCAACACAGCTCAAAAATGTTTCACCACTAGATCATTTCCAGGGTTTTGTGGTGCTTTCTGTGGAAATAGGTTACTGCTCTGTCCAATATTTCCCACACACTCTAGACTATCATCATTCACAACACTCAAACTCCAAATTATTTCAAACACTCTTTTTCCTGGGACCAGCGAAAATACCAAAATTAATTTCTCCATTGCCATTTGCAAGGTAGAGTGAGAGATCTTTCTGCTGTACTTTCTTCCTAAATGTTTTTATTTTATGATTTTTATGGTATCCTAAAAATGGTTAATAGAATGATTACATATTGGTATTTATGATGGTGGGAATTGAAGAAGATGACTTTGATGGCCTCATTGAAGAAGAGATCCTCCAAATAGAATAAGTGCTTAATCTCAAGATTGACTTCAATCTAACAAGCAATGCTTCAAGGAGCTATTGTCTATCTTCCATCTTTTGTCAATAAGATTGTTAAAGAAAGCAATTGACAAGTACTTATTATGCATGTACTAAGAAAGATGAATATTTTGAATAGTGAGACACAAATATAATGGTAATGATTTTCTTGTAAATCATAAACACATAAAACATAACATTATGCCCTAATATCTTAGAAGTAATTAGAAATACAGCAGCTAGAATACCAAGAACACTCCCAGCTGGGGCAGTATTTGTGATACAAGAAACACTTCTGGCTTTGGAAGGATCTGGAGATTGTAGGTCTGGGGAAATAGGTGCTGGGAATGTGATGACCAGAGACTTAGGTGCCTCCAAGTAAAATAAAAATCATCAGCTATTCAGAAGATAGTAAGCAGATAAGTCATGTTTTACCAAAATTCTAATTGGTATGGCAGTTTTACAAATTTGAACAGGAAATTCAAGTTGAATACAGGTCTAAAAGTGGGCTGAGTACAACATTAGGGATTTATATACCATATGTAAATATATTTTAAATGAGGTGGTCTGTGGGCTTTAACTGCAGAAAATGTCCCCCATTTTCACCTCATTTGAAGGCATTTGGGTTTGTAAATCAAGCTCTGAATGGCGGAACACCATTTAAAACCTTTAGATATAAGAATAACATGGAATATAGTTTCAGTAGAGTCTGGCTGTAGAGTTCAATAGGAACTAGATCAGTACATAAACTGGAATGAAGGAATTATACTAGGAGATGATAACAGCAATTTCAATTTAAAGAAGAAATTATGAAAACCAGAGTCAGCATGGTGATGATAACAGAGAGGAAAGGGAATTCCTGAAGTTGGTCAGCACTTATTTGCAAGGTACTTATGAAACATCTAATATGTGTTAAAAAAATAATAACTATCTTTGTCCTCATGCAGCCTATAATTTAACATGACAAACTGGTTGCAATCAAATAACAATATAAATGAATACAAAATTGAAAGTAGTGTAAGTATAACACTTCAAAGGGTAGAACACAGTAATAATAGGGGGCTTTAACTTAAGATTAGTGAGGAAACTGTAACACTTGAATTTGGATCTGAACTAATTACATGCAGAGGGTAGGTAAGTGGGTCTAGGCAGAAGATATAGCAAACAATAGTCCTCATGGTAGGCGGATGTGGTAACTAGGAGACACTGAGAGATCAATGTGGTTCCTGCAGAGGGAGGGTAAAGGGCAAACGAGGGTAAAGGGCAAATGGTGAAGGAATCAGACCCTGCAACATCTTATTCAGGAGATTGATATTTATCCTAAGAAAAGCGGAAAGATTATTTGAAGGTCATATGCAGTTGAATTACAGGATCAGATTTGGATTTTAAATATATATATATATATATATATATATATATATATATATATATATATATAATGACTGGAGTAATAAGAAATATGTCCCAGGAAGTCATGGGCTCTCACCTAAGTACCATTGGAAAAACTAAAGTTCACACAGATAGAAGATGTGGGTAAAATAAAATATTCAGCACTTTCTAAAATATGTATCAAGACTCACCAATGCAAAATGTCCTGAGGACACAGTGTTCCATGATCAATAACTTTGGAAAGTGTTGCATATTTTATCCCCTTTTGGGTATCTTCAGTAAATATTGCATATAGAAGG
Organism: Sciurus vulgaris; assembly: GCF_902686455.1. Classification (NCBI taxonomy): domain Eukaryota; kingdom Metazoa; phylum Chordata; class Mammalia; order Rodentia; family Sciuridae; genus Sciurus; species Sciurus vulgaris. The sequence goes on along the minus strand of NC_136467.1, from coordinate 92,429,878 downwards.
CTAATGCTGTGAGAGTATATAACAAACAAAACAAAATACAACATGTTAATTTTGTTAAACCCAGAGTATCACAACTATATTTGACCTTGAAACATTGCACACAGAATACCCCCTGGAAATACTGCCCTTACAGAGACAGAACAGGATTTCAGAAGACAATTCAGATCAGCTTTTCATATTGCCTTTACAGAGAAATGTTTTGTTAATTACATTTTTAAAAACTAATGTCAAAGAAATAAAAAATGAATTTAACCAGTTAAGCAATTGCAACTGCATGAAGAGGAAATAATTTTAGAACTATAAGAAACAGTGAATAATAGAGGTAGGTTTACTTCTAAGGAACAATTGTGGGGTGAAATTAATTTTAAAAATGATATATATTGTTACATACCTCCAAAAATAAGAAATGGATCTTTCTATTTCCAGTGATAGCCAGTCTCCAAGGTGGCTTGATGACCTATGTCTCCTGCTGGTTATGCCTTTGCTTTGAACTCTCCTGATTGAATCAGGCCTGAACTAATACCCAATAGAATATAGAGGGAGTGACAGTGAAAATTTCAAGGCTAGGTTATAGAGGATGCTACAAATCCAACCTGGGCTCTTAGGGTTTCTTGGTTGCTTACTATAAGGAAAGCCAGCTGATATGCCATGAGAACATTTATAAACTACCCAATAGAGAGACCCAGGTGGAAAGATCCCTGACCAACAGCCTACACCAAATTGCCAGCCATATCACTGAGCCCCTTACAGAAGATCCTCATGCCCCAGACAAGATTTGAGATGATTGCAGTCTCTGCTAACAAATGATTGCAACTGCACAAAAAGTCATAGAGAACTGCCTGGCTGAACCCTTCCCAAATCCCTGAATTACAGAAAGCATGAGAGATGATAAAAGATTTTATTATCTTTTATTTTGGAGTGTTTTTTTTTTTTTTTTAAAGCAGCAATAGATAGTTAACACAGAGAAATTGTTATGAAAAAAATAATTGTTCTGAATATTTTCTTGTCAATTTAAGCCACAGAGGTATGCTTTGCCAAGTAAGCATTAATGTTTGTGGAAGCATTTTATTTGCTTTCCAAATTAGCTTATACTGTACTATTCAGAAGGAAAATAAGCTCCAAGGATATCATCACCTGGTAATTTGCAGGAAAAAAAAAAAAAAAAAAAAACTTTTAAGAACCAGATGATACATCTCATAGAAACTGACAGTTGACATTCTGGATACAAATGTATAACCCTTCTCCTTTAGCAGAAGCAAATTGTCACAGAAGTGGGTCTTCACAAGACTGTCAAATCTTGAATAGGATAAGCCTTCTCTGATGATGAATATGACATAAAGGCTTTGAAAACTCCACAAGCCACTCTGAATGAAGAGAACTTTTCACAAGGTGAAGAGAATGAATCTCACACTTTGCAGGGTCCTTTTCTTAAGAGCATCCACCATACTTACTCCACTCTGATTTTCTACATAGCCTACTCAATTAGGTTTAATAATGGAGACCTTTGATGGCACAAATAACTCATTTCCACAATCTCAACACTTCATTTTATCCATTAACTTCAGCTACCTTCCTCACATCTTACCTACGAATGCTGCTAATGGAAAAAAAGTCTTAGATGTTTTTCTTCCTTTGTCCCCCATTCTCAACCACTTTGACTCCATAAGGTTGCTTCAAATCAGAGATATTTGGAGGGGAAAATGAGAAGGCATTGGTATAGAGCATACATAAGTCAAATTAGTCCTTGAGTAATTAATATTTGGCTACTTCGGTTTTAAGTATGCCCAGTTTTATTTATCTTAAAAGCGTCTTGACTCAGAAACTCTGAAAAATTTTATACCAATCATAAGATGAAAGGAAATTCAAAGTTTTGTAATATTTTACTCATTTAAAAAAAAGATGTTGAACTTCCAGGTTTAGCTCCCACATGCAAAGAACTTCACTGGAAATAGCCATCCTGCCCTTACATTAAGAAAAAAATGTTGAGCAAATTGAAAGTAAGTGCAAATATATAAATATATATTTTAATCTATCAGAGAACTGAAGTTACCAGGTAAAGTCCCATCCTGAAACCTCCGGACAGGTGACTATCTCAGATGAGATCAGCTTACTAGGGTGGGAACTCCTGGAGATGTAGATGGTGCAAACACTGAATGGTATTTAGATGAACTGCTGGAAGCCAGGGTAGACTAGCTTGAGACTGGGAATTCTCAGGTGCTAACTTTCAAGAGGGCCTCACATTTTCATGAGCCTTGTTTCCAGGAATCCCATCAGGTTCTCAAATGAAGATTTGAAAAATCCCCTCATGTTTCCAACAGAGGGAGAAAAAAAGGAACCATTTTGAAACATGTCCAGAACTTCCTCCACTCCAAAGGACTACTCTCCAAGGGAGAAGACATTAACAAATTCCTATCCTATGCAGGGGAAGGTCAATAATCCAACTCAGCCACCTTTTGTCTTACTGTCTCACCAAAGGGGAGGGAAAAGGACTAACAAACAGTAATAAGGGTCACAGTCCAGGGACACTGGACTACTGAAAGATAATGTAGTCAAAGCATTGTAGCACCTCTCTCTTTCTACACTACAGCATAGAGTGCCAGCATAATAACAGTGGATTACAACCAAAGGAACTACAAGAAACACTCTACTTAGAGGAATTCTTAGGAAAATGCGATAAACAGGGACAAAAACAAGGACAACAGAAGACACTGAGGCCTCTGGCACTTATATAGCTACAACTCTTAACAGAGCTCAACTCCTAACCAGATAAACATAAAACCTTATTTATAGTGAAAGCTTATATACTTCAGTTCCTATTACCTGATAGATCATGTTAGGCATTCAACAAGAAATTACAGAACATGCTAAAAGGATGTGGTAGATTAAACTTCACATCCAGAAACTCCAGTGAATAGCAAGAAAAATGAAACACACCTTGGGTATATCATATCCAAACTGCAGAATATCAAAGAGAAAAATTGTGAAAGAAACTGGGAGATAAAGGAAATCTAAAATGAAATAAAGAATCGGATGATATAAAGAAAGTATTTGAATCAAACTCAGATACAAAACAGAATTGTGAATTATCACATAAGGAGTTGAAAATCACCATAGCTAATATTTTAAGTATTCTACTAGAAAACGTGGATAACATGCAAGAACAGATAACAAGCATAGCAGAGAGATGCTGATTCTAAAAGAATCAAAAGGAAACACTAAAAATCAAAACCACTGTAACAGAAATGAAGTATACCTTTGGTGAGCTCATCAGTAGATTAAATTCAGTGGTGGAAAGAATCAGTATATTGGAAGAAATCTCACTAGAAATGTCAAGAATTGAAATGCAAAGATTTACAAAAGGAAAAATAACAATACAACATTCATATCCTATGGGACAATTTCAAAAGGGATGTCATATGTTTAATTAGAATACCAGAAGGAAAAGAAAGAGGGAAGTGCAAGGTATATCTGAGATAAGAATGACTGAGAATTTCCCAAAATTAATGGCAAACATCAAAATACAGATCCAGAAGCCCAGAGAATACCAAGAAGAGTGAAACAAACACTGCATATGTCACCTTCAAACTGCAGAAAACCAAAGAGAAAATCTTGAAAAAAGTTGGAAAATAAATGTGATGCAGAGGGAGAGAGCACCTCACTTTATGAATTGTACTGAACGTCTGGAAAGGATGTATGCAAATGAACATAGTGGAATGAATAATTTACTTAAAGTATTGAAAGAAAAAGAAATCCACCAGCCTAGAATTCTATATCTACTGAATTTCTCTCTCAAAGGTGAAAAAAAAAAAAAAAAGCAATGCCCTTTTCAGACAAAAACTTCGTAAAAGGAGTGTTAAAAGAAGTTTTTCAGGGAAAAGAAAAGCAGTGTAGGTCAGAAACTTAGAATTAGAATTACCTGAATAAATAGGAACAACAGAAAGCTAAAAATCTTTTAGTTTTAAAAAATATTTTCCTTCTTAAGATCTCTTATGTTCTTGGATAGCCAGAATTAATATTGAATTAATATTGTAAAAATGGTCATACTACCAAAATAGCTATACAAATTCAATGCAATTCCAATTAAAATTCCAATGATGTACCTCATAGAAATAGAGAAAACAATCATGAAATTCATTTGGAAGAATAAGAGATACAGAATAGTCAAAGTAATTCTTAGCAGAAAGAGCAAAGCAGGAGGTATCACAATATCAGACCTTCAACTATACTACAGAGCAATAGTAACAAAACCAGTGTGGTATTGACACCAAAATAGACAAGTAGACCAATGGTATAGAATAGAGGACACAGAGACAAACCCACATAAATGCAGTTATCTCATACTAGACAAAGGTGCCAAAAACATACAATGGAGAAAAGATAGCCTCTTCAACAAATGGTGCTAGGAAAACAGGAAATCCATATGCAGCAGAATGAAACTAAACCCCTATCTCTCACCCTGCACAAAACTCAACTCAAAATGGATCAAGGACCTTGGAATCAGACCAGAGACACTGCATCTTTTAGAAGAAAAAGTATGTCCAAATCTTCATCATGTTGGCTTAGGACCAGACTTCCTTAACATGACTCCCAAAGCACAAGAAGTAAAAGCAGGAATCAATAACTGGGATAGATTCAAACTAAAAAGCATTTTCTCAGCAAAGGAAACTATCAACAATGTGAAGAGAGAGCCTACAGAGTGTGAGAAAATCTTTGCCATACATACTTCAGATAGCGCACTAATCACCAGAATCTATAAAGAACTCAAAATATTTTACACCAAAAATACAAATAACCCAATCAATAAATGGGCTAAGGAGATGAACGGACACTTCACAGAAGATCTACAAGCAATCAACAGATATATGAAAAAATGTTCAACATCTCTAGTAATAAGAGAAATGAAAATCAAAACTACCCTAAGATTTCATCTCACCCCAATTAGAATGGCTATTACAAAGAATACAGGCAACAGTAGGTGTTTGCAAGGATGAGGGGTAAAAGGTACACTCATACATTGCTGGTGGGGTTGCAAATTGGTGAAGCCATTCTGGAAAGCAGTGTGGAGATTCCTTAGAAAACTTGGAATGGAACCACCATTTGACCCAGCTATACCCAAAGGACTTAAAATCAGCATACTATAGTGACACAGCCACATCAATGTTTATAGCAGCTCAATTCACAATTGCTAGATTATGGAACCAACCTAGATGCCCTGTAATAGATGAATGAATAAAGAAACTATGGTATGTATACATAATGGAATATTATTCAACCATAAAGAAGAATAAAATTATGGCATTTGCAGGTAAATGGATGGAATTGGAGAATATCATGCTAAGTGAAATAAGCCAATCCCAAAAATCCAAAGGCTGAGTGATTTCTCTGCTAAGTGGATGATGATACACAATAGGATTTGGAGGAAGGATGAATTGTGCAGAGGAAAATGAGGTATGGGGAGGGGGCAGGAGGAAAGAAAGATAATAGAATGAGATAAACATCATTACCCTATGTACATGTATGATTACACAAACGGTGTGACTCCACTTTACGTACAAGCAGAAAAATGGAAGTTGTACCCCATTTGTGTACAAGGAATCAAAAAATTAATAAAAAATACATATTTTCCTTCTTATTCATTGATCTAATAGATAACTATTCAAACTGATACTACCACATTGTATTGATGATGATAGTATATGGATAAATGAAATGAAAAATGGATGCTATAAGGGTTGGAAAAGATAAATCAAGAACACTTTGTAGGATATCAGCACTAACTGAATTGGGATAGTTTTATTTGAAAATAGATTGGTCATAAATGTATATTGCAAACCCTAATGCAAACTTTGAAAGTTTTATAGAAAGAAATATAATTTATCTGACAAAAAATAGTGTCACACACAAAAAGAGCCTCAAACAAACCAGAGACAGAAGAGAAAGAGGGAAAGAATTAAAACAAAAGAATGAGGATAATAAATGAAAAACAAAAATATGATAGCTATTAATATAACTATATCAATATCACTTGAAATGTGAATAGTCTAAAGTTACCAATTACAAGACAGAAATTGTTAGATTTTTTAGAAATAACCCTACACTATGTTGTTTATAAAAAAACTCACTTTAAATATATAAAAACAAGATAGGTTGAAAGGTTGAAAGTGAATAAAAACACCAGTTGAATGAAAATTGGAATAGCTATTATAATTTCAGACTAAAAAGATATAATAAAAAGGAAAATCATCAGGAAAAAGGACATTATGATAAGGAGATTAACTTACAAAGATGTATTAATCCTAAAAGTTTATACATGTCACAACAGTATCAAAATGCATGAGACAAAACTAACACAACTTCAAAGAGAAATAGACAAACTCACTTTTGCAGTTGGAGTTTTTAACAAGACTCTTTCAATAACTGGAAGAACTAGCAGGTAGAATATCAGTATGGATATAACTGATCAATAAATTGAACTAATTGTCATTTATAGAATGGTCCATCTAGACACATCAGCATATACATTCTCTTTAAGCTGATATTAAATTGAACATGATTCGACATATACAACATCATTCTGGGCCATTTCAATTTTTTTTTTTTTTTTTTTTGCCGTGCTGGGGATTGAGCCCAGGGCCTTGTGCTTGCAAGGCAAGCACTCTACCTGCTGAGCTATATCCCCAGTCCATCATATCTTAACAAATTTTTAAAAATAGAAGTTACACAAAGTATGCTCATAGACCTCAATGGAATTAAGCTAGATAATAGAAATATAGCTAGAAAATTCCAAAATATTTGGAGATCAAATAATACTTATAAATAACACATGGGCCAAAGAAGAAATTACAAAAGAAATTTTAAAATATTAACTACATGATATTAAAAATAAGCATCAAATATTGTGAAATGCAGCAAAAGTAGTATAGAGAAGAAAATTTATACCATTAAATACACATAAGAGGAACAATAAGTATATAAAAATTGATCATCTAAACTTCCCCCTTTGCTCTATCACAGGCTCCCACCATGATGTCCTGCCTTACCATAGGCCCAAAGCAAGGGAGCCAATCCATCATGGATTGGAATTTCCAAAACTGTGAGTCAAACTAAATCTTTTCACCTTGTAAGTTAGTGATTTTAGGTATTTCATTATAGTGGTGGGAATCTAACATAATACTTCTATCTTCTCTCTGCTTTATCTAAAATTTTGATTATTTTCAAACAGAGATTATTAAGTAAAGTTTGTTGAGTTGTAAGATCTCTGATTCAGGCCAGTGTCCTTTGATAATGCCATACTCTGTTTTAGATTATATGTATTCAATAAGACAAAACAATGCTGCCTCCTGTTTAATCCCAGACATCATTCATGTGCTCAGCTAAGACTTGCAATTGCTGTATGCCTACCTGTACTCCTTTTAATGGCCCCAAACTGAAAAATGTCAAATGCCCAGGAAGAACAGCTAGACCATGGTATATTCACACAATGGAATGCCATTGAAGAATTAATAACCTCAACTACATGTATCAGTATGGATGTGTCTCACAAAGATAGCATTTACTGATTTAAGCCAGAATCAAAGAGTAGTATTTGTTTCTGTTTATATAAAATACACAACAGACAAAATTAATCCAAGCTGTTAAAAGCTATTGCTATCCTTATAGGGAGCAGGCAGTACTGAAGGAGCACATGAGAGGGCTTCAGGGCAAGGTTCCATTTCTTAATCTAGATGCTGGTCAGTTCAACATGTTAATATGTGTCAAGTTACATATGGTTGTATGTGAACTAAGATTTAGAGGAAGAAAGAACTCACTGGTGGGAAGGATGTCCACAATTTGGTTTCTGAGGGTTAGATGAGTAAGAAAAGTTTCCAAGAAGTTTTACTTGATATTGAGTCACAGAATTCTCCCATTGCTGCCTCTTCAAGAAACTTCTGAAGAAATTTATGTAACTTACAATGATTTTTAAAGCTGAATTGTTTCAAGTGACAAAATGTGCAGATGAGCAATGAGATGAGAGCAAAAACATACTAGGATTGGGACTGAAAAGAAAAAGTCTTGTCAAACAGATAAAAACTTTGAAAATAGCAAGTCATCTAATTATTAATAGTTCCAATCTTTCATATTTTTAACAAAATATCCTTGCATAAAGTTTTAATGAAAAATCGATAGTCTTATTTTAATGAGTTTCTTTGTTCTTAAAAATATCAAGTGTAAAATTAATTTGCATTGCTTTACCATCACCTGATGACAACAGCCAGAATTATAGGCACAATAGTCAGCATACCCCCCCAAAAAATACTGAGACTACCACACTTAGGACCTGTATCTATGTGAGACTATATTATTTGAGATAGACTAACACTTAAATAATACTATGCTATATAAATTATTCATAAAACACCATCAACCATCATTAATTCATAGCCATTGGTTTTTACTGAAGTTTTTAAAAGGTAAAAATCAAAGGTAGTATTGCTTTGTAAGAAATATTTTACTCCATATTATTAACAAATACTCAGCTTCTTAAACCTTCTTAGGATCTCCTAAGAACTTTAAAACATTATTGCTAAAATTAATAATTACAAGTACATATTCCTGTCTTATGAACTGAAGAAAATGGTAATGATTCTAATAACTATAAAAACAAAATAATTATAAAAATAACAAATATGCCTTCAACCTCTGTTCTCTAAATATTGAGCTAAACTCTAATTCAGGGTTCTTAATTCAAAGTCCAGCTGTTTTAGTCAACTTTTTCTGATGCTATGACTAAAAGACCCAACTAGAACATCTTTAGAAGAGGAAAAGTTTACTTGAGGGATCACCGTTTCAGAGGTCTCAATCCATAGGCCAACTCCATTCCTCAGGGCTCAGTGAGGCAGAACATCATGGCAGAAGAATGTGGCAGACCAAAGCAGCTCACACAATGACCAGAGAGCAGAGAGATTTTACTCTCCAGATACAAAATATACACCCCACAGCTATGCCCCCAATGAACCACTTCCTCCAGCCACATCCCAACTGCCTCCCTCCAGTGACCACTCAGTTAATCCCATCAGGGATTAATTAACTGATTATATTAAGGCTAAAACCCAATCATTTCTCCTCCAAATCTTTTTGCATTGTCTTACATGTGAAATTATGGGGACTTCTCACATCCAAACCATAGCACCAGAAAAAGTTAAAGGTTCAGAAATTTGAATGGGAGAGCTTATATCTTTATTTTTATGAACCTTTAACTGAAATTTAACTTTTCTTCCTGGGGATTCAACACAGGACCTCATACATCCTGGACAAGTGCTCTACTACTGAGATAAATCCCTAGCCCAGCATTTCTTTCAATAGAAGTACAATATCCCATTGAATATTACATTATTTTTTGTGTGTGATACTATTTTTAAAAACTTGATTGTCTTCATCATTACCTCATAAATTGAGTTGTTGGACTTATATTAGATATTTGTATTTAATGTGCAAATAATCATATATATTACTATGTCCCGTGACATTTACTATTTTGACATCTATATTTCGATATGGTTGTTTCTCTTTATAATCCTATATGTGTTGTTTTTCAATGGCTCCACAGGATTCTGTGGTATAAGAAAAGATTAAGAACCCCTTAATTCTTAACCTATGACACTAATGTTGTCACCCTCATGTCAGAACTAAGGAAAATGAAACATGGAAAGTAGGAGGATTTATCCAAGTTTACAAGAACAATAAACCTCAGGGTTAGATAAGAACTTGAGTCCACTTCAGAACATGTCCCCTTACCACTGGTTTGCAGACTGTTAGGAATTTAAATTCTAGAGCAGTGGCTTCCAACCCTCGTCCACAGAGCCCTCAGGTTCTTTAAATGCCTCAGTGGGTGCATGAGAAGCAGGAGGAACTATACGACAGACAGAGCAATTCCTTCTTTATAACTTGGAGTTTCATTTAAATTTTTGCCTTTAAGATTTCTGTCCTCTACATAAGAAAACAAAAAAAGAATTTCTAAAACCCTTGCCCTAAAATAACATAATAGTATACAAATATCAGTCACAAAACAAACCTTAAAAAAAATCAAAGGCTAGTTAGATATTTTCATTTATTAGCCAGTTCAGTCAGCCAAGGCCCCAAATAAATAATTTCCCTGGGTAATTCGATCCTTCACCATTACTATTAGAATCAACTAGATTTAATGGACATCAGAGAATATCCTCCCTCCCTCCTCAAGGTCAACTATAGGACAGGGGAGACTCTCACTACTTAAGGTTGCACCCACACCATACCCAAGATTCTCTCTTAATTCTGTAATTTTTACAACACTGGAATAGGCTGGTACATATGCCAAAAATATCTGACGCTGGGCAGCATGCTAGACTTGGCTATAGTATATGTTTAATATATGATCACTCAACCTCATTTCTATCTTATTTTTGTTTTAAGTTAAACTGCTTGGCTTGATTACTTCCTGTGGGACTTCTGTGCATTCTATGGCACAGTTTCAAAATTCTAGATGAGGCAGACTTTTAGCTGTATGAGGACATGTTGTATGTTTGGAAGTGCTATTGTCTTCAATTAAGAAGTATTAAATTGCAGCAAGATAGGCTTTTTTTTTTTTTTTTAAAGCATTGGCTTTTTGCCTTCAGGGATGTTTTTCAGGTTTAAAAGCACTACGGATGGGTTAGAAAAGAAAGAAAAGCATTTATCCCTTTGGTAATGGAAGTGGAGGAGCTGACTAGGTCAGAATTAGAAGTGGAAACTGATCCAGGCTTTGTTTCTGTCATTAAACACACCATTGTGACCAATAGGGATGTCATTCATTACTGTAAGTCTTCCAAGAAAATATTAAATAGGCCTTTAAATATCAAATCCCAGTGCCCCAGAATACAAAGAAATGAATGAAAAAGAACTTGAGAAATAGACACTGTTAGATAAGAGAAAGAATTTGATAAAATCAAAGGACAGTAGGACCCCAATTGTGGAACACATCTGTCCCAAATCTTTTGAGTCAAATAGAGTATCCCTGTGCAGGCTTGTCACGGATCCTGGATTTCTTATAACTGTGAAGAGCAGTAAAGCCTTCTTAATCCCTGACTTGCCAGTAGTTTAGGTACCTGTTCTCAGATGAAGATCTCATTACCTTGTAATCTGTCTCTTCAGCCTCATTCCTACAAAACAACTCCCAGAGAATATAAATGATCTATCTGTAGTCCTGCAAATATTATTTGGCACTTTAAGCATAGATTAGTTTCATAAACTGTACTGTACAAATGGTTATTATATAAATAAAAATAGTAGAGGCAGTGGATTGGATTACCTTACCTTCTTTCTTTTATAGATTACCTGTGATTGATAGAATGGCTAAGTTCTCTCTCCCCCATCCTGCCTTTCTCACATGAAAAAAATGAGAGAAATATCAAAGAAGAGACACAATTTAAGCAAACAGTCTCAGTAAGAGGTCCAATAAGTGCCATAGGCAAAAGGGATGGACAAAGGCGACTGGCAGGGCCAGGGGCAGAATTGCAGTAATGAGACAGGGACACAAAACCTAGGCTACTAAAGAAACACAGCATAGCAAGTGGTTCATGACTGGAAAGAACAATACCTCAGGCCTGCCTGCAACATAATTAACATCACTACCTCCCACACGCTCTGTCTCACCAACTCAATACAAAAATTTTTCCATTTCCATCTTTCCACTTTGATATTTCACCAGCATGTTCTCAACCACAAACTGCCACAGAATGAAACACACAAAACTTTCCCCTTCAAGATGAAACCTCTTTGTTTGCTACAATTTCCCAAAACAATACCTGGTGCATGGTGGATTTTTAGTGTACATATTAAATAAATAACCTTGAGATCATTCACTCAACATAACTTGTTGATCTCCCTAAACATTTGTATTTACACGGTGTCTTAAACTCACTATCAAACATATGCAAATACATATTAATTGGAGATACGTGTAAGGCAGTTTTTGTGGGTGGTAATGGTAACATGAATACTTTTATCCAGGAATTTATATACTACATAAAAGGAAGAACATAGATACAGCAGTGGAACCTTGCTGCTTTGCATGTGCTATCTGTTGAAATAAGTGATATACCCTCTACCTGTTTACAAGAAGGAAAAAAAAAAAAAAATCCCAAATTGGTGGATCCAGGAAGGAAAACTTCATGGAAAGGAAAAAAAAAAAAATTGCAGTTTTTAACAAGTATATCTAACTCAGTTCCCACCACCTCATAAAGTATGCACTGTGGTTACCTCCATTTTGCAGATGAGGAAGCTAAGCATCTGGCAGATGGAGATGCTCTCCATGGGTCAAGCCCCTAGTTCGTGGGATCTGGCTCTGGAGCCCATCTACTAACTATTATGTCAAACATAATGGAGTTTAAGCATTTACTTATTACTACCAACACTGGTGATAGCTTTTAATATTGATTGTTTGCAATGTGCCAGAGAGTGTGTTAAATGCTTTACATATTATTTTATTTTACTTGCATGACAATTTTATGAGATAGGTTCAATTATGATTCCCTTTTTACACTGGAACAAACTAAGAAAGTAATTTGCCCAAGTTTCACAGTAAAGATGGAGTGAGAGTCCAAGGTGAACCAGTCTTGCTGGAGATCCTGCACTCACCAGTTGCACAGGGAGTACAAAACTTTAAACTCAATGATATTGCCCTTTTAAAGTAATATGAGCTCTCTGAAACTTGTTTGACTGGAGTCTATCCCCTACAATTGAAGGAAAGTTTTTTTTTTTTTTTTCTTTTTGTTTTGTTTTGTTTTGTTTTGTTTTTCTGTTAGAGATTTATCTGATACAGAATTCATTGTTGCAAAGAAGTTGTTATACTGTAGAGCTCTGAAATCTGGGTGGGTAGGGCAGTCACCAGAAGTCCCTTCACAGCACAACATGAGTGACCATTGAAACACGTACATGACAGGTGTCAGTGTGGGCTTGTTTAAAATAAGAAACTACAATGAGGTGACAAAATTACACTGTCTAGTCAGCTTAAAAAGCAGAGCTCTTGTTACTATTGTACAGTTTGTCTTTTAACAGACTTTCAGTAAACATCCATGTGCCTCAGTTGCCTCTTATAACCGGGATAATAATACCCACTCTTCAGAGTCAATGTAAATATTTAAATGAGAAAACATATCTTAGGTACTTTGTATAGTCCTTGGCACAGAATACATACCCAATAAATGGTGCAACTAATATTATTATAATCCACTATAATAATTAATAATAATAATCAATGCACTTGCACCCTCCAATAACAAGAGATTTTGCCAATTGAGAACATCTGCCAGTTCTGTAGATAAGTACTTTACCTATTGATGAGGACCTCATTGATCACATGGTCAGTGGTCATGTGCACCCCAAGAACGAGAGGTAACGAGGAAGAAAGGTAAGGAAGGACATGTTTCTGAAGGAGTGGAGGAATCATAGCAATGTAAAGAAGAGAATATATTAACGTGATTCAGAAAAAAATCCAGAAGTTAAAAACAAGTATAGGGCTTAAAATGGAGAGTCTCATTGTCATGGAGCAAGAGCTAAATCATGGTGGTTAGAAACTCTCTGTTGTAAAATTATGGCATTTGCAGGTAAATGGATGGAGTTGGAGAATATCATGCTAAGTGAGATAAGCCAATCCCAAAAAACAAAGGCTGAATGATCTCACTGATAAGCGGATGATGATACATAATGGGGGATGGAAGGGTGGCAAGAATGGAGGAAGGATGGATTGTATAGAGGAATAAAAGGGGTGGGGAGGGGGTGGAGGAAGGAAAAATAACAGAATGAGACAAACATCATTACCCTATGTACATGTATGATTACACAAATGGTGCAACTCTACTTTGTGTACAACCAGAGAAACAAAAGTTGTACCCCATTTGTGTACAATGCATCTAAATAAATAAATACATTTTAAAAATTATGACATGTGCCATCTTCCTGGGCCATTGTCTTAAGAGAAGCAAAATGACCGCTCTGTAACATGGAGCAGTACCTTACCATTGCCCAGAGTGTTGTGGATACTGATACTGAGAAAACAAGAGACCAACTGCAAAGAAATCTCAGAGGTTTCCTTTTTACCCTCTCAAACCATACCTTGATGCCTCATAACCCTGACAGATGAAACTCCTATGGATGACAGTTTGCTTCATAGTATTGGGAAGATTCATATGAACAACTGAACATTGCAGAGTTCAACAGAAAACTAATCTAGCGGGGAACAGATGGTGTCAAAGAAAGTTCCCTCTGACAGTCCATCAAGAATTCCACTGCCTACTGGGAACTGTTGTCTTACTCTTGTTATAGAGCAGCAATGTGTTATATTAAAAAAGGGGGGATAACCTAGGTGGGAACAGGGGTATATGAGAACCTTCTGTACTTTTATCTCTATTTTGCTGCGTACCTAAAATTACTCTAAAAAAGGAAGTTTATTAAAGAAAATCAAGTGAGTGAAAACATTTAATAAAGGGACCTTGGTATTCAGATGTTGGTAAAGCCTTATTGGAGGATACATACACATAAATTATTTTTTATTTAATCAAGATGTTCAAGGGTTTCCATAAAGTTCAGGGTGGAAGACCAAACGAACTAAAATTGTCCTATTGTGCCTTCTTCGGTGCGATTTGTGATTTTGATTTGTATAGTTTATTAACTCATACACAATGGCTTGGTCTCTTGTTTATTGAAGCAGAGTCACAGACAAGGCTTGCGATGGCAATATCTGTCAAAGTGACTGGCCATAAGTACAGTACCAGCACCACATTCATCTGAAGGCACTGGCAACAGAGGCAAATAATCTTGTCCTTCTTTCCCACCTCTTGGTATTTAAAGGAAGCCAACTTATGCTTATTCTTTTGAGAACATTATGAGACTACTTTTTTCTTTTCTTGGCCCCACCACAAAACCTTAACACAAGACAAAAGTGGAGTTCTTTTGAATGTTATAGCCAAACAATGTATGTTCATCTTCCAATTGCTTACGAGCAAAGGTCAATCTAATTCAGGAAGAATTCATTCCTTATTCTGGATTTCAGCTTTTATAATTGCTTTGTATTTGTGGATTTGACTTCAAGAGTAATAGTCCTCTATGAAAATCTGCTTCTTGGTAGTAGTTCCAACATAGATGGTGGATCTGAAAGGAAGAGCACCCTGCCAGCCCACAAAGTTTCCCTGCCCCACACACCCACAATTTGTGATCCATATCTGTGTATTTGATCACATCATGTGACTTTCAGGTTTTCAACTATTCTTTTGAAGTCCATCCTTATAGGCCTTCCCACCCACCCTGATAAACTCTCACATGCTGATTTTTCAACCTGCAAAAACAATATTGACAAAGGGTTATATATTTTGTTGCAGTACTCTCAGTCCTCAGTCTCTCTTGTTAATTATGTGGTCTCAATGGTCTAAGCTCTCAGAAAAAAAAAAAAAAGACTTCATGGAAATGCCCTCTCCCTGCATCATGGGAATCATTTGGGAACTTAAACTGGGGGAGATTGGAAAACTCCTAAACTCATATCTTCATTCATCAACCTCATCTTCTTTCAGATTTCTGTACCAAAAAAGAATAAAATTGTATCTTAAATCTGAATCAACAGAAACAGGTCAAGATGTGGGCTTCATGAGTCCTATTAAATTATCTGGAACATTTCCATAAGAAGGAGTGTGAAGAAAACTTGGAATGAATGTGGAATATGACCCTTAAGACTTCAAAGTTCTCAGTAGCAAACAAGGCTTGGGGGTATAAATAATATCTTTCAAGTCTTCTTTCAGTTAATATTCATAATTTAAAATGTAATGGTTAATTTCATATGTTCACTAGATTGGGCTGAAGTGCCTATGTTTGGTCAAACCTTATTCTGGATATTTCTGGGAGGGTGTTTTCAAATAAGATTAAGACTTAAATTGGTGGATTTTGGGTGCAGCAGATTGCTCTCCATAATGTGGGTGGGCCTCATTCAATTAGTTGAAGAACATTAAAGAACAAAAATTGACCTCTTCTGAGCAGGAAGGAATTCTCCTAGAAGTCAGACTTCAGACCTGAACTGAATAAAACATGAACTCTTCCCTGGGTCTCCAGCCTACCACTATTTCTGCAGAATTGGACTTGCTAGCCTACATAATCATATTAGCTGATTCCGTAAATCACAATCAATCTCTCTCTCTCTCTCTCTCTCTCTCTCTCTCTCTCTCTCTCTCTCTCTCTCTCTCTCTCCCCCCCCCCTTCCCTACATAGGTGTTTTGTGCTTGTGTGTATGTGTGTGTGTGTGTGTGTGTGTGTGTGTGTGTGCATTCTATTAATTCTCTATTAGTTCTGGTACATATGCATCATATTGATTGTTTTTCTGGAAAGGTCTGAATAATACAGCAAATTTGAACTTACATTATAATGGTATAAAAATATAATATGTATGTTTTTGTTTAAAATATGGTGTAAGGAGGATGTGAAGAAAAAGGAACACTTTTACACTGATGGTTGAATTGTAAATTAGTACAACCACTGAGGTCAGGGGACAAAAATGCAGTCAATATAGTTAATGAATGACTGGGTCAGAAAAATGGGAGCTGATTCAAAAAGAAACAAAATGCTAATACCTCCAGAGCACTTCCCCTTTCTCCACCTGTTGCCAAGGTGACCTGCCTCCAAGGAATTGTTCCTCCCTACAGGGAGTTTTAGGACTTGTTAATTAACACTTCCTGGGCTGCTCCTTTCCTGCCTGGATCACTCTACCATTGGCCTACCTTCTTTTCACTGATCACATAGGATGTGGGGAGGAGAGGCCATGAGAACAAAGGAATTCTAAAATTATAAAAAAGAAAGGACACCCCTACTTTCTTGGACATCTTCTGTGGGTCCCCCCGACTCTGTAGAGAAGTCTATCTCTGTTCTATCATTTAAATAAAACTTGCTTTCCATGCTTGCCTTGGAGTCTCTCAGGTGTTCAATCCTCAATGTTCTGGGGAAATAAAACTCAGTCCTGATTCTCATGGCCAGCATCACTACTATGGAAATCAGTATGGAGGTTCCTCAAAAGACTAGTAATGGAACCACCATATCACCCAGATATCCCACTCCTCAGTATTTATCCTAGAGAATTAAAGTTGACATGCTATAGTGATACATGCATACATGTTTATAACATGCACAATTCACAATAGTCAAACTATGAAACCAGCCTAGGTGTCCATCAATGTCTTAATGGAAAAAAGAAAATGTGGTGTATATACACAATGGAGTTTTATTCAATCATAAAAGAGACTGAAATTATGTCATTTGCAGAAAAATGGATAAACTTGGTAACATTAGCAAAATAAGTAAAACTCAGAAAGTCAGAGGTCATGTGCTTTCTTTCATACTTAAAAGTAAGAGAAGGTCAAAGAAAGGTGTGGGGAATCACATGAAAATCAAAGGGAGACAAGTAGAGTAAAGGAAAGGGACCAGGGGAAGGGAAGAGGGAAGGAAAAAAGGAAACACTGGGAAATGATTTGGGCTAAATTATAGTGTTATATTGTGTGCAAATACAAATATGTAATAAGAAATTCCACCATTTTGTACAACTCTAAGGCACCAATTTAAAAAATGGGAAAATGTATGATTTTAGAATGATGAATTTTTGGCAAGGGATGGATTATGTTGCATAATGTATAATTAATATGTGTTTGACAGGAAATTTGCTGGCCAAAATAAGGGAATTCGAAATAAATGAAAGAAAAGAAAAAGGAAAAATAAATCAATCACATATTCCTGCAGAATGAATTTTTTAATGGCCCTGTTTGGTTTAAGAGTTTTATTCATAATCTGAAAAATAAAGGAAGAACAGAGTATCAATCTTGCATTAACTTGTCAGTTTACTCAGTCTCTTGATTTTAGCTTATAGTCAATATTTTTTATCCTCTCTACCCTTATTTTTCTTGATAGTTTTTTTTAAATGTGTAATGCCACTCTCCTGTGTGACACTTCAAGTTCTCATATATCCTTTCCCAAATTCAAAGGCACAGTTATTATGAAACTAATAATGCTTAATTTTCAGGGTCCCTACTTCCTTGGGTAATGTTCAAGGGAAGAATCCTAACAATGATCTTGTGAAATTTGAAAAAAAATATTAGAATTCTTTTTCTTAAAGAGAATCCCCATAATTATATTACATGTCATGCTCCCACATACAGTATGTGCTCCTTTCCCTAATATATGCTTGCTTAATATAGCCATAGCTTACTTGAAACTGGTAGGACATTTAATTTATAACCTAATGTAATAAGGAATTTAAAAATTTTTAGTTTCCAAAAGAATGATTGAACATCACAATATTAATTTTTAAGAATTATTATGAATTCAAATAATCAGTAACTTGGACATAGAATGACATAAATGGTTGGAAAAAAAGTGGTTTGACAGCAGCTAATAGTAAAAGATCTAAGAAGGGACTAGTGATACAATGCACTTGCCTAGCATGCACAAGGCCCTGGATTCAATCCCTAGTACTGCAACAGACACATGCACACATGCATACAAATACAAAAACCAAAAGGAACTCTGGGATGGTGACACAGACAGGCAAGGAATCTACAATGTGGCACAATGTCTATAATCCAAATGCAAACTTTGATTACAGAAGTATTATATCCTGACCAAGAGAGGTTAAAAGTTCTACTATTTTCTTTGCAGGGAAGATACTAAAAGGTCATATTTAATTCTAGTTTCTTCAACCTGAGCAGCTTGGCTAATAAGCAGGGACACCAGGATAACCCAAGGAAAATGCCAAGTAGCTAAGGTCTGTTTAACTTGGATGATACTTGGGTGAGTCAAGAATGTAGGCAATGTGTTTATTTCATTGAACAGAAGTTATATGGAATAGGAAGTAGATGTTTTCTTCACTGCAGAGGAGAAAGGTAAACTCAATGGCTAAAATGAGATTAGCAGGTATGTCCCACAGTTGAAATAGGATGCTTCAAAAAAATAATGAGCCCCACTTGGTATGAGCAGAAGCTTTAAGGATTATAGATCATGTTACTTTTTTTTGCTCTTTGTTCCCTTCTTCAAAGAGACTTATATACTTGTACGCATTACCATGTGACTTACAATAATTGTCTGTGGGTATATAGTTTCCTGACGCATTAGGTTTGGCCACCTCAAGTGCTTTGGTCAATGATTATGAGAGACTATAATGTATACCAGTGTTTCTCAAGCATAATTGCAAATTACTTGAAGATTCTGTTAAAATAAAGACTTTCATTCAATGGTTCTGGATTGGGACCTTAAATGCTATATTTCTATCAAGTTAGCAAGTGATGCTGAAGTTGTTGGGCCTCAGACCAAACTATGAGTGGCAAGGATTTATACTTTGGCTAAGCTTTGCTTTTTATCATTTGCCAGAAAACCAGCCCCGTGTTCCAAATCTGAACTACACCTTTAGCCTGAGTCTTGGAATAAGAAGAAATGTAGGGCAGAACCATAACCACCAAATTTAAAATAAACATCAAAAATGTTTTGTTATTATTTTTTACTACAGCAAGTTTGACTAATGCAAGAGTCATCTATGAACAATTTAATAGAAGACATTCCCAAAATGAGAATTAGTTTAGACTTAACTGATTTCATGAGTCTTTAGAAAGTTATAATCTATATTTGTGAATTCTTGCTCACACTATTCCTGCTCATCACTAAGATGGTCACACTTGTGCCAATCATCCATAGAATAGAATTTGAACAGGTTCATGTACACCAATAATCAGCAACCAGTAAAATGTTGGTGTTGACATTTCTCTTTCAATTCTATATCCAGGTAATAGATTTGTATAATTGAAGACCTCTTAGCAGTTCAGACAGAAAATGTGTTTGAGTGAATAGTAATCAAAATTCTTAACTTGTTAACACTGTGCTTTAGGAACAGGAGGTTGATGTTTGGTTAGAGAGCAGTCTTCCTCTCATTGTGATATGATCTTTTCTGCCAGTTACTGAAGGATTAGGATGATATTAAGGAAGTAACTCAAGAAGGAAGAGGATAAAAGCAGAGACTTCATATGAGATCAGGTTCATTCAGGATGGTACAAGAGTAGATATTAGGTACTTCTGCTACACATACACAAAATAGATGATAGATATGTTAATTCAATTTAGTATACTGACCATTTCACTGTTCAGAGTGTATGTGCAAATAAATAATCAAACATTCAGTTTACCTGAAGTACATACAACTAAAAAAATGAAGACTTTGGTTTAGAAATGAGTTGTTCTCCATCCTATGACAAAATAAAATAAAATAAAATAAAATGCTCATTTTCATGAGTCTAAAAATGTGTTTGACAAGGTGACTGTGGAACTTTACAGGTCTCAAGGGGTTTAGAAATAATTGCCCTGAGTAATCAGGAAGGCTGCATGAACAAAAGAAAGGTATAGGTCCCTCAAGGAAGGCTGGGAAAAAAACTCTCCAGTTCAGCTCTTCTAAACTAGCTGACAGACCTACTCATGAAATTATGATTTTGGCAGCATGGAGAAAGAGGTGTTGCCAACTTCACAGTCAAACCTTTGAATTAATGTTGTTTTATCTTAATTAAACTTATTATCATAACCATTCACTAAATGTACCTGTCTTGTCTTTGCAGTATTCTCAGGAGTACTAGAAGAAGAAAAATGCCAGTCCAGCAATATTCCATGAAATTGATTTCCTAGGGAAATTTGTTAAATTGTTCTCCAACATAGATAGTTTTCTTAGATTTATTCTTTGGATTTTAGAGTTAGTTTTAAATTAGATAGAGTAAAACATTTTTAAGAAAACAAATCCCTGCAAGAAACCCTTATACAAAATATACTGATTTAAAATTTAATACATTAGCAATCGACTCATCTGGTCCATGAAATTTAGCAGGAGATCACCATTTATCAGAGCCATGTGAAATCTTCCGTTGCTAACCAAAATGTCTCATTAATATTTCTCTTGTTCTTTATTGCAAACTCTGTAATTTTTCAACAGATTAATTACACATCTTGCTGAGTTGCAATATTGCTGAATGATTATTGACCATATATCATAGAACCTGAAAAAAATTACCCTTCCATTCTGAAATGTGGTGGTTTGCATTTAAAAACTATCTAGAAGACCATATTTTTCAAGCGTTTATATTAATTTCCAGGTTTCCACATTACTGTGAACATAACCATACACATACTCTCAATGACCAATTCATTTACATTGGTAGATGTTTTACCCAATTTATCATCTGAAATGAACTTTATATTTCTATAACAAGTTTTTCCCCAAAGCTAAAGATATTTTATGTGTTGTGTCATAAAGAATGCTGTAAGATACTTAGTAATAATTATCATCATCAAACTACACTCAAGGAAATCAAAGTCAAGGGTGTAATAAGAGTATGGAGGCCAAACTCGATAAATGCCCTTAAGATTAAGTAAATGCTTTAGTACAAAGATCAGTTTCATAGACCTAGACTTCATTTGTTTTCTGTGCCTTTTTTCTTTCTTTTTCTTTTTTTTTTTTTTTTCTTTTTTGTTTGTTTTGGTTTTGGTTCTTTTCTTATGAGTACTTAGAGGTTTAGGTGTACAATAGTTGAGAAAGAGAACAGGAAGGAGAATCCTAAGTCTTCTGTGCATTCGAGATAATGACTCACCATTTGACTCTGAGCTAAGGTTCACACCAACACAATCCTTTACTTGGCCAAGATTACCCCACTATAAGAGAAATTATATTTATTTACTTCTCTAGAGAGCTACAATTTTCAATTAATTCTTATAAAGAGCTTTTGACCTCCTTGAATGTGTACTAGCCTTTGTATAATGATCTCTATTTTTAGTTTGGCTATCTTTTTTAAATCACCTTTAAAATGACTTCTGTAGCAGATATTGCAACAAAATGTTTAGGTAAGTTAAATTAGAAGAGTACTCATTTTTAACGTCTGACTACATTACATTGCCCCTGAGAGGACACCCTGTGACCTTCAACAAAGGCAAAACAGAATCCTAAGGATTCCATCCATTTGAATAGCAGCTATGATTATCTCCTTCACATCTCTATAGAGAGCACTGGTCTCTGTGATCTGATTTTTTTCATTACCAAACCAATAACAGAAACAATGCATCCCAATGTATTTTTAAATGCAGACTGCTACATCTGATTAGATAAAATCTGTCACGAATTCTACTCTGTAATTCAAAGTTTGCCACTTCTCCATAAGAATTTAAGAATCAGCAAATTTCTTATCCCACAAATTCATGATATGGACATCGTTTTCAAAGCGCATGTCTTAAAAATTAAATCCATCATTTTGAAAGTGTGGCTTCTGTATTATGAAGCCTTCTTCATCTTTGAACATCACCAAGGTAATATCTGCCTCAAATAATTTTCTATTTTTTCTGTAGACCTTGAAAAATTACCTACTTCAATATTTTGCTTCCTTAAATAGCTTTCCCCATCTTTTCCTAAATATTATGAAAGACAACTACAAACTAATGTAACACATGAAAATACAGCATTAATTCTGAACATAGGTATTCATAAAAATAAGACTAAAAATTAATAGAAAAACAATTTTCGGTTGCTCATTTAGGCTTCAAACCTACAGTCTATGAGTCTAAATCTGCAAATTGTATATGCCTATAGTTTTCATTATATTTTTTCAAGTTATGTTGATTACAAAATATATTAAATATGCAGAAAAATTAAAAGAATAGTATGGGAGATATGTTTGTGCTCTCTTTCCAAATCCAGAAAATAACAACCATTCTATCTTAACTCCCAATCTGATGTTATTGCTCCCCTCTGAGAAGTAGCCTGCACTGTGGAGTTGTCACATGACCTTCACAGTCACGTTTCCATATGTATGTAGTTTCCACAAACAATTCAGAGTAGAGAGTGGCAAACTCTAACTTTTGTATCATTCCCAGCCATGGCCTGTGCCTATGGCCCATGAGTTATAATATTTTTTTATGTTTTTCAAGGGTTGAAACAGAATATATGCAACAGAAACTATATGTGGCCTGCAAAGCCTAATATTATTTGGCCCTTTACAGAAAAGTTTAAAAAGCAATCCACGAAATTGAGCAGTTGTGTCTGTTTTAAAAATTTATCTAAATATTAGAATATTAAAGAGAATTTCTGCAACTTTTTTCATTCAACATTACTGTTGAAAATTATCAATATTGATATCATTAGGTCTAATTCATCCATTTAAACTACTGCATACTTAAAATACCACTGGAAAATACCACAAATTATTGCATACTACCCCTCTGCATAGCCTTTTAGGTGATAATCAGTTTTTGTCATTAAAATTAAAGCTGCAATAGATAGCCTCATACGTATCTCCTTGTACTCTTATGCCAGATCACCTCCATTGTAGCTATAAGTAGCATTTCAGGCTACACAGCATAGACATCTTCAGCTTTTCTTAAGATTGCTAAATTGTTATTCAAGATAGCTTTGTTGATTATGTTTTACCAGCAATACATCATTCTTCTCATTTTCTCACATCCTTGACAGTATTTGGTAATTATTACATCTTTCAATTTTTAAAATTAGTATCCCCTTATTATTCTATCTGCATTTTCCTGATGACCAGTGGACTGTTACCAATTTACTGACTAAGGTCTAAACCCATTGTTTTTTTGTACTTCTCTGTGATACCGGAGCAGGCCCTCTGAGGATCTGCCTTTTTGTATTAGACTTTAAATAGAGGCCTTTGGGGAAGTCCACATGCAAAACTGTCGTTAGGAGGGACATCCTTTCCTCAATCCGTTGTTTTTCTTGTTTAGCACAGTAGCAAATAAAATCAATGTGCATAATCCCTGGTAGAATATGTACCTCTGTGACCTGAATATTTTTACTCCAACCTACCCATGCAATCTGGCAAGTTTCTCAACCACCTGGCTAGCTGCTTCAGTTTGGACTTTCTGAATAGTTTCTTCTCACTGGCAGCTTTAGAGAAGGGGAGACACCAAGTATGCTAAATCTTAATTCTCTTCCTGTTCATTCACTTTGTACCAAGAGGTAATGGCTGTTTTTTTTGTTTTGTTTTGTTTTGTTTTGTTTTTTTTTTCTATTTCTGTATGCTAAGAGTCCTTTTGGTATTTAACTTCTCTTAGTATTTAACCAAATACTCCTTAGATTACATTTTCCCTGTTCAAATTATTGGTATGATTAATGTCTCCTGAGTGGATCCTAACTGGTACAACAGTGAAGTTGAACATATTTTCACATGTGTTGGCCACTGATTTTTCTTCCCTGAATCATAAGTAAGTAGCTAGGTGAGTGGATGAATGGATGGATGGATGGATGGATGGATGGATGGATGGATGGATGCAAGACAGATATGCAATTTTCCTAAAACAAATATTACGCTTATGTGCTGTGAATATTAAACCTTTATCAGATACACATTTACCAAATACCTTCTCTAAATCTGTGACTTATTTTCACACTCAGTGGTGTTTTTTTTTTTTTTTTTTTTTTTTTTTTTTATCATAAAGAAACTGATATTTTCATTTCTGGTTGGTGAGTTTTGTGTCCTACTTGAGAAACCTTTTACCACTGTGGTGTCATGAAGATCATCTCTTATTTCTTTCATGAAAGTTTTAGAAGTTTGCTTTTTTTAAATTTAGCTGGAAATTTGTGTAAATAAAATATGACCTGGGAATATTATTTTACTTTTTAAACATACAAATATATAGTTTTTCAATTTTTATAAACATTGGTCTATTTCTGGATTTTTAAATTCTGTTCAATTTGACCTATTCATCTAATCTAGTACCTACATCCATTGGCTTATTTAAGATAGTTTTATAGTGTCTCAAAAATCTGGTAGGATAAATAGACACTGCTTCATCTACTCTTTATTCATTTATTTCAAAATTATCTTGACTATTCTATGTTTTTCATTCTTCCATCTGAATTTAGAATAGCCACAAGTTCCAAGAAAAGTACTTTGGGATTTATTAGAATAGTATTGAATTTATTTATAAATATGGGCAAAACAAATAATTTCTATGTTAAATTTTTTCATACACATGAAATTTAACTCCATTTATTTAGCTCTATCTTCAGTAAAAAAATTAATATTACCTGCAAAAAAGACCTGAATGACTTTTGTTATACTTTTTCTAATACTATATACATATAGTTATATTGTATGTTTTTAAAAGAATATATTCTAATTGATATCTATGATATATAGAAATGCTATTGATTTTTGTATAATGGCTTTTGTATTTAGCCAGACTGCTGATCTCATTTCCAAGTTCTAGCAGTTTGTAGATGCTCTTGGGTTTTCTATGTAGTCACATCATCTTTGACATTTTGCTTTTCATTATATTTAACATGGAATAGTGGAACATTACAAAAGACAAAGTCAATCATGGAAATGGAATTCACTATTAGAGAAATATTCGTTTGCAACTACTCTAAAAAGAAAAGTTGTAGAAATAAAGTTTAGCAGCATTAGGAACCCTCATGTGGAAGCAAATTAAGTAAAACTTCCCCTTACATTTTGCTTTTTAAACCAAATCAACTCAGACACCAAGTGATTTAATCACCCCTGCCAGCTTTTAGTTAATCTGAAAACTTTTGAAACTTAATTAAGCCGTGTTTTAACAGAGTACCAGTTTGCTTTGTGTCCTTAATCAAAGGTATAAAAAGAAAATGCCTTCTTTTTCCTTTCTTACTTATTAGTCTCTCTGAATTCATATTCAAAAGTAAATAAAGGTTTTGAAAGATGAACACCTAGACCAAAAGAGAATAGAAATAATCAATAAGCACATAAAAATTGACTACTAGTAATTTAAAAATAGAAATTACAATACTTTTACTCACATAAAATTATTAGTCGATGTTGGTTTTGATTTTTTAAGATGCAAAAAGAGTAAGAGAAATTTTTTTAATATTCTTTTAATTCAACATAAAATTACTTTCACCGATTTCCTACGAGAGATACAAGTTGGTGAGCAATTTGATAACATTTACAATAGTTATTAAATTGTAAATGCCATTTGATGCAAGAATTTCCCCTATATATCTTCATTATGAAAAGTAGTCAGATCAGTAGTAAAGATGGAGATGAAAGGAGGTCAATCATAGAATTATTTGTAATAAAAAAAACTATACCTCCAGTAAAAGGCAATTTGATAAGTTGTGACACACTCATGTTACAAAATGCCATCTAATCATTTAAAATTATATCATAGAATACAATTTCACAAACTATAAATAATTTCCCTAAGATACTGCTAAAGTTAAAAAAAAGCATGCATATTATGTAATCTCATTTTGAAGCAAACTATTTACACATAATATAAAAATCAATAGCTTTTATTTCTCATTTGCTAGGCTTCGATATACATAATTTATTTAGTCTTCATAACAATGCAATAAATGTTACTATTTTCACTATTTTATAGATCAAGAAACCAAACATGGAAATTCAGTAAATGACTAACAGGAGTCAGTAAGTGACAAAACTGAACACACACACAAGAGATTTAAGCCAGAAAATAATAATAGTTATCTCTGTGCAGTGAGAAGAGTAATTTTTGTTTTCAATCTGTACATGTTGTATAATCTCCAAATTTCCTGAACTGAGCATTTACTAACAAACCCATTAAAATATACATCTATGAAGATGAATAGTAGTATTTCTTGTGAGAGTTAAAGGGAAAATGTATGTCCAAATAATCATAGATAATGCCAAAGCAAATTAATCCTTCTCATAGGTACATTTTCAGCAGATTCTGAACACTTCACCCAAACTCCATATTGAATTCTATTGTGCTGTTCATATTACTTCTGTGAAAATAAAAACAAAACCAGTAAGCCATTCCAATGTAGCAGCTTTATCTGCATTGTCAGTCATGTTTGATGTTGGGAAGAAATTTCCCACCCTTTGTACCCTGAAAGTAAGTAATGTCAGGCTACATTTCTGCCTGTGTACACTCATTCCCCTTAGCCAGGAAGCAGTGGGTTCTGAAAGGAAAAATATTGCCCCATTAAGCAAAGTGTCATCACTGAAGAGCAATCATTCTTTTTTATTTTTCCTGAGAGGTTATCTTACTAACTCACTCATAACAGTTATCTCCTAGGAAACATCCAGTTCATAGAGTTAGACCATTAAACAATATGAATCTGGTACAAATAGCACAGGATGGATGTTTCCAACCATGAAAGTCTATATTTATTAAAAATCTATATAAACAAAGACCACAACAAGCTGCTGCCTATAGTGGAAAATTAAATTATTTTTGCTTTTTCTAGGCTTTCATTTCCCCATATGCAACTTGTCACATAAGAAACTATCTATCATCATACCAAAGGAAGCTAGATAAGACCTAATTGGCAAACCCAAATTTTGATTTGTGAGACTCAAGATTTGTGAGGAAATGGGTCATTAGCATTTTAGACAATCATCATTTTAATATTATTGGACTATAATTTTCTAATGGAAGTAGGGGGTCCATTTTATTGCTTTTCTTCCAATATAAGATTAGACAAAGAATTGTTGAAGTCAGTTTCAATGAAATCTTCATAAAATATAGATTCTTTTTGCCATGGTGACTACACACACACACGCACATACACACACACACACACACACACACACACACACACACACACACGGTGCCCAAGGTCATCACTTGCTCAAATGACTTAGGCCTAAATCCATGTACAGTTTTGTTCTTATGCTTATTGTTTTTTACTCAACTGCCATTTCTCCATAATACAGACTTATTTTGATATGCTAAAAATGGTAGAATGCACAATTATCATTAAAGTCAAATATAAATATGTATCATTCTGTGCAGAGAAGAAAAAAAAAAACACTACTGGAAAGATTTACCAAAATTTAACACCTGAAATACTCTGATCATGGGTTTCAGTCCATAAAACTTGAAATAATTTATATCAGAAACCAGGAATTTTAAATGCACAACAATTTATTCTTTCAATATTAACAAGCCCTTCATTCCCAAGAAAGGAACAAAGTATCATTCAAAGAAAAAACAAATATCTAAGTTTCTTATCAGAAACCTGATTGGGGGTAAATATTATATTTCCCAAACTAGGGTTCTATTTTAATTTTTATAGATATTAGAATTTTCTTTAGTTATTGCAGTGTATTAGTTACGTATTACTATGTAACAAGTTAATCCCCAAATTTAATGGTTTAAAACAAAATGTATTATCTCATAATTTTTGTGGGTCAGAAAACTGATGCATTTTAGCTGTAACCATAGGCCAAAATCAAAGTGTTGGCAGGCTGCAGTCATCTCAGGGTCCACCTAGGGAAGAATTTACTTCTGAGTTATTGTACGTGATTAATGGTATAGTTAATCCTTGTGAGTTGCTGAACTGAGGGACAGGGTTCCTTGCTGTCATTGGACAGTGGCTGTCCTTGGATTCTTGACACACAGCCCTCTCCCACAAAGTAGCTTGGATTCTTGACACGTAGCCCTCTCCCAAAAGGTAGCTTGCTTTGTCAATGTGAAGAAACCAATAAGGCAAGAAGAAGAGTCTTCTAGCAAGAGAGAGTATCCTGCAAAGATGGAAGTCAAAGTCTTTGGTAAATTAGTCATAAAAGTGACATCACATCACTTTTGATGTATTTTGTATTTGAAGAAGAAGTTACTAGGTCCAGCCCACATGCAGGAGAAGGGGATTAAAGAAAAGCATGAACAACACCTTAGAAATACTCCTCCATATATAGTAATAGATTGTGAATTAGAATCATGCTCAAATAGAGAATTATTACAAACCAAGTATTTAGTAAAGTAATATGTATCAAAATAGACCTCCCAGAAGAGCTGAAACTTGGGCTACTGGTTGTAGAAAGGGGACAAAGTTCAGTGTACGTCAAGTAAGAGAAATACTATGTGCGTATAGACACCATAGGGAGATTTAGGCCCAGGGCCTTTTCTGTACCACCTTACCAAACAAAGAGACCTTAAGAGTGAAAGAAAAGGTGATGCCAGACTGCCAAGAAGTCTAAAGTATAAAATTCTCTAGTACTGACCTTAAGACTGCATGGCAATTTCCAGTAATTGCTATCAATTTGCCTATTATATTATTATAAATTAATTAATTAGGAATTCAAATACACCTCTTCTTCATGGATTTTCTCTTTCTGCTTCTGAGACATATAAGACCTTTTATTAAAAGAAAGTTAACTCTTTTTCTCAAATAGGAGCTCAGAAGTTAAAAAAACCTGTAGTCATTATATTTCTTATTTCTAAAGTAAATTCAGTATTTTTTAATAGGAAGAGTCTTGTGATAATAAATTTTGTTCTCAGTTGTCTCAGTCTTTGGAATTAATTCAAATAATCTGACTAAAAACCATTGACTCCTGTATTTATCAGTTGTTAGACAGTTTTGAAACTGCCGTGTGGCCCCTGTTTTGGTGCAGTGAGCCTATCTTTGTCTCACATTCCCATGTCAGAATCCTATTCCCAGTAGCAATTTGGACCTCCCCATGATTCAGTTGTACTCATCCATTCATTCAGCCATGAACTAATATGCTCCAGGCGTTCTTCCAGTCACTAACGTCTCTGTAGCCAAGTATTTGAGACAATGATTTGTTGGTCTCTGGAAACAGATATAAATCCCTAAGATCTTTAAGGTAACCTGATAAATAGCTCTTCTCTTACTGTCCAAATTCTGAACTAAATAAGATAAAAATTTCATGCCCAAAAAAAATCACTCAGATAAATTGGGGTTGAAGGATGTACTTCATATTTGTGGGCAAGTAAACGTCCTAATTTTGAATCCCAGCAATCAACAAATGCACACTGTAGTAGACCAAGAAGACTTTCTATCTCTGATTCTTAAATTGGCAGAGACTCTCTATGGAGTAAAAGAATGAAGTGTGCTCTTACTTTCTAAGAGAAAGGAGGCAGAAAGGCTAGAGCTATCAGGCCCAGTTTGTTTCTCCAGATGCCCAAGCAGAGCAAGAATGTCAAGAGAGGCTTCAGATACTATTGCTAGAGAATTCCCTGCACATTGAACGAGAGTAGGCAAATCATGATCCATGATGCTAAGTTCAGCCTGTCACATGTTTTTATAGAACCCACAAGTTAAGAATAGTTTTTATATTTTTTAATGGTTGAAAAAAAGAACAAAAGAAAAATAGATTGTGAGATAAAAACATTATGTGAAATGTAAATTATACTGTTCATAAATAATGTTTTATTGGAACACAAGTATGTTCCTTCATCTGTATTTAACATTATGACAAAGTCTTCATTTTGTAACTTTACTTAACCTGTTATTTAACTAATCACAATTTGTTAATTGTACAACTAATCACAATTTCTGCTTATTTCCCCTTTAAAACAGCTTTGAAATTATCTTTCCATTTTCCCTAGTTATTGTTCCAGCTTCACCATTTTACACAGGATCTTCAATAATTTTCCAATTAGACTTCTTATTTCCAGTACCTCCAAAGTCTTTCAAAGTGAAAATAACTTTAGAGCCTCTATTCAATCCCCTCATTAGCAAAATGAGAAAACTGTTACTCTATGAGGCAAAACGACTTTCACAAATTTGCAAATCTAATTTGTGACTGTCTAAGACTGAACTCCCTCCCAAACAATAGCTCAGTGATCCTTCTACCATGACAAACTCTCTCCTCACATTGCCCTTATATGAATTTTTTAAGGACTCCTACTGATTTACAATCCAGGCAGTGGATCAGAAGACTATAGAGCCTATGACTCAAATTTTGTTCTCTACCTGCTTTTGCAAGTAAAGTTATTAGAACCCAGCCACGATTATTT
The DNA here is from genome assembly GCF_902686455.1 of Sciurus vulgaris. Lineage (NCBI taxonomy): Eukaryota > Metazoa > Chordata > Mammalia > Rodentia > Sciuridae > Sciurus > Sciurus vulgaris. The sequence goes on along the minus strand of NC_136467.1, from coordinate 92,399,101 downwards.
GCTTCTATTTTTGTCTGTGACTGCTTTTATGCTATGACAACAGAATAGAGTGGTTGCATCAGAAACTGTGTAGCCTACAAAATCTAAAATATATATTACCAAGTCCTTTACAGAAGAAGTTTTCTGACCCCTGATCTAGACCCACTCATAGTACTCTATTTATTCCTTATCACTTCCTGTGGCACTGATGGTTAGTTGCTTCTTATATCCATTCTTACCTTCTACAGTAACAATGCCTCTGCTTTTTAAAGCTGAACAGGTAGCAGCCAGATATGAAGACTACATTTCACATTTTCCCTTGTATCTTAGTGTGTCAAATTATGATCAGTGAATGGATTTGTGTACGCAACTTACAGGAAGTGTCATTACAGTCTGACTTCCTCCTGTTGTCTATTCCTAGCTAGAATGATGCCAAGATAACTGGAAAAACCATCTTGTGCACAGATAATCTCAGACATAGAATTACTATATGGCAGAACAACAGAATGGAAAGATCTTGGGTCCCTGATAACAAAGTGTTTCTAGATTCCTCAGATCAAGTATCTCTGGGTTTTTCCATGAATGAGAAATACAATTGCATGTAAAACAAGCCTCTTGTAATTAGAATTGTTTTTGTCACTTGTAATTAATCCTAAATGATACACTTCCCAATAATGTACTTTGTTCTTTGAGTCAAGAGTTTTAGTCTTTGTACACAATGAAAATGTGGACTTTTAAAGGATTGGGATCATTGTGGTATTGTTTTATTTCCAGTTTGCCCCTACTGTAGGTAACCTCAAAGAAACTAACAAATTTATCTGAGTAAATTTGGATAAAAGTAAGCCTTATTTATCCATGAGGTCACCAGCTTACATATTTTAAACTTGGAAATATATTCCAGCCCTGGAATCATATTGTGTAAAACTTCCACAGGAAGATCTGTCTCAGGTGAAATAATTTTAAAAATTCCATGTGATATACATTTTGGCAAAGAATCATGTGCTGTCTAGTGAAACCCTGTTGATAAAATGCATATTACCATTAGGTGTGGTAAATTAAACAAATATACCATGCTATCTCTTTTAGTCTGTTTTGTTATTATAACAAAACACCATATATTGGGTAAACAATGGAAATTTGTTTTTCACAGTTCTGGAGACTGAAGTCCAAGATTAAGGTGACAGGAGATTTGGTTTCTGGTGAAGGCTACTATTTCTAAGATGGCACATGTGGCTGTATCCTCTGAAGGGGAAGAAGGCTGTGTTCTCAAATGGCAAAAAGGAAAGAAGTACCAAAAGCTCTAGGGTGCTCCCATTCACCCTTTATTATAACAGCACTAATACATTCATAAGGGTGGACCTCATCACCTAATCTTTTCTCCAAAGGTCCTGCATCTTATTAATATCCCATTGGTATTATGTCCCAAGGTGTGAATTTGGGAGGGATATATACATTCAAACGATAGCATTTAAATTGCAGTAAGTGGGTCAAATTTCACATTCAAGTTTTTCCTTTAGTATAGATGAGATCCTTTGTGGCCTGGGAGACATGCAGTCACAACTTCTACCTACTTAATGACATTAGAACAGATATATTTAAACTAAGGAACAACAACAAAAAAAAAAAAAAACTAAAGCTATACTGTTTATACTTTTCCCAGTTCATGAAGCAAACAGAAATGTACTGGCTTGTCAAGAACACAAATGTCAGAGTTCAAACATGTCCTGAACCAACCACCAGGCAATCTGCCCCTGTGGAACTGTACACCTTATTTATCTATGAGGTGTAAGGCCATTCTGCAGTTCTTTTTTTTTTTTAATTTTTTTGTTTTCTAGTTGTAGGTGGACACAATGCCTTTATTTTTTGTATGTTTATATGGTACCGAGGATCAAACCCAGGGCCTCAAACGTGTTAGGTGAGCCCTCTACCACTGGGTTACAACCCTAGCCACAGTCTGCAGTTCTTAAAGGATGATGTGTAATCTGTCTACTCACATTAGCTATGGCACAGCTCTTATAACAGTTTTACAAATGAAGAGATTCCAGTGTCAGCCAAAAGCCTACCTAGAGACCAATGCCAGGCACTGCTAAGGAGAAAACTGAGTTAGAGCCATATGGGCACTGATTTTTTTTTTTTAATTTTTAAATTTAATTTTTATTTTTTAGTGTGTTAAGGTTGTTAAGGTTGCTTGCTCCCAATTCCTTGTACTTACATATTTAACCTAACACTGTGACTAATCTAGCCTGTGGAGGCAGAGAGTTGCCTATTGCAACTGAGGAAAGAGGAGATCATGGAAGAAGCAAAAACTCATCAGATGGCACAGGAACAGAGTGTTTATTTTAGTTAAATGGTTTCTGTCCATATCCCCAAAAGGGTATTCTTCCAGTTTTATGGAACATTTTGTTCAAGTCTTCTTGATATTTTTGAAAGTTGCTGTTATTCTTTGTGAAGTCCTTATCAGAAATATTTCTCTTAAAGAGCATGTGTTATGAAGTAATGTCTGTTTGCATCATTTTCACCAACTGTGGACTGAGAAAAAACTAACTCCTTCCTCTTGTCTCACTCCAACATTAGACTGCAGAAGTCTCCTTCCTTTTCCCTCAAAAAGTAACTATGAAAATAGTAGTAAAAATCACTGACTTTTATTTTAAATTAGTTTTTCTTCCGTGTGGTAAGTCACCTTTAAATGCCTGCTCTATCTATCCTAGGTATTCTACCCTAGTCCTCATTTCTCCTCCCTATTGTCTTCAAGACCTTTCTCCCATCAGTTGAATTTCTCTTATTTCCAGAAAATTCTGTTCTCTCCTTCATGAACCTTATCTCAACTGATTATGCTGGGGAAACACAATTAAAAACAAAATTTTCTCCTAACCTGGAAATACTCTCCACAAAGGCAGTAGAGAAAGAAAATAATAATATTATTGGAAAAACATTAAGCCAGAATGTGATGCATATCATCATCAATCTGCTAAGATTGCAGACAAAAATAAATCTCTCCATTTATGTAGTCAAGTAGATACAATCCCTCACACATGTTTTCAAAATCAAAACAAACAAAAATGAGTCTTTAAGAAGAGGACTTGACAGACCCATTTTTCCCACATAGTTCATACCTCTTTAACTTGTATTTTCATCACGATGACAAAAATACCTGACACAAACAACTTTGAGGAGGAAAGATTTATCTTGGTTCACAGTTTCAGAGGTTTTAGTCCATGGACATCTGATACCATTGCTTTGGTCCTGAGGTGAGGCAGAACATCACAGTGGAAGGACAAGGAGGAAGAAAGCTGATTAGCTCATAGCAGCCAGGGAGGACAGAGGGAGGGAGGGAGAGAGAGAGAGAGAGAGAGAGAGAGAGAGAGAGAGAGAGAGAGAGAGAGAGAGAGAGAGAGAGAGAGAGAGAGAGAAAGAGAGAGAGAGAGAAGAGAGAGAGAGAGAAGAGAGAGAGAAATAGAGAAAGAGAAGAGGAGAGGAAGAAGCTGGGGACAAGATATAGTCTCCAAGGGCATGCCCCCAAGATCCTTTCCCTTCCACTACAACCTACCTCTTATGATTTCCACCACTTCTCAGTAGGTCATTCAAATTGAGTCCCTTGATGGATGAGGTTAGAGCTCTCATGATCCAGTCACCTTCCAAGGTCTCCACCTCTGAACACTGCTGCATTCAGGGACCAAGGCTTTAACACACAAGATTTTGGGGGACAAATAAATTCATATCTTTACAACAAGAGGCAGTTTTGAAACGTGGAGCAAGTCAGCAAAGCTAGGCTCTTAACCACTTACAAAAATTGAGAGAGATGGGTGCTGTTTCCTTTGATGTTTACATTTTGTAGTAATAACTCCAATTTCCATGAAGAAGAACTTTCTGGGTCATAAAGGACTCATCGTGCTTTCCAAAATACTTAGCTACATTTCTAAGAGGGGAGAAAGAATTTAAAATTCCAAGTTTTCTAAAGTAAATGTTCGATTTTCTACAGGGAGAGTTAAGCCTCCTATTCTTTGTCTTTTTTTTCTTACAATTATACCTGTTTTAGTCAGTTTTTTTTTTTTTTTTTTTTTTTTTGCTGCTATGACTGAAAGGATCTGATCAGAACAATTTTAAAGGAGGAAAAGTTTATTTGAAGGCTCAAGGTTTCAAAGGTCTCAATCCATAGATAGCTGGCTCCATTCCTCAGGCTCAAGGTGAAGCTGAACATCATGGCAGAAGAGTGTGGCAGAGAGAAGCAGCTCACATCATCAGGAAGCAAAGAGAGAGAGAGTCTCCACTCTCCAGATACAAAATATATACCCCAAAGCTATGCCCCAATTCCAATCTCCTCTAGCCACACCCTACCACTTCGGTTACCACTCAGTTAATCCTTTTCAGGGGATTAAATCATGGATTAAGTTAAGATTCTTACAATCGGGGCTGGGGATATAGTTCAGTAGGTAGAGTGCTTGCCTTGCAAGCACAAGGAAAAAAAAAAAAAAGATTCTTATAATCCAATCATTTCTCCTCTGAACCTTCTTTCATTGTCTCACACATGAGCTTTTGGGGGACAATTCATATCCAAACCATAACAATACCCTTAATTTTAGGATCCTTGTTCTACCTAGGGTAAGATATGTAAGAGGTAGGAGAGGTCTGGAGGCCAGTTATCAGAAAGGTCCACAGAAGTGACAATGGGGAGAGGACAGGGAGAAAAGAGGTAAATGGACCTTGCCCTAAGGTAGGAGAAAAATTTGATTTTGAATTCGGTTCAGAAACATATACAGATTGTAAATAATCAGTGGAATGTTAGGAGAGATTTGTGGGCCCTGACTTGGACATTCTAATTCAGTAAGTTTTGAAAACTTAATTTGGATTCCAGGATTAATTATTTTAAAAAATTAATAAATAAAAAAATAAAATTAAAAAAAAAACTTTCCCAAATGATTTTGCAGTCAGTCTTAGGGAACACTTACTTTGGGCATAAAAATTATAACATTTAATTTTCCCTTTATTCCTACATAGTTTATCCTAAGATCTTAACGAAGAAGTAATAGAAATAACTAAAATATGTAACAGTAGTAGTTAATAGACAGATATATAAATAAGCAAAGGTCATTCCATTTGGAATATTTTTTAATGGAATTTAAAAAATCATCTCTCACCATAGAAAGATCTTCTGCTGATTCCTCCCTCCTTCCCACCCGTGTCATGGGGTTTTGGAGCTGGGCATCAGAAAAGGCCCCAGGGATTCAGAGAAAGCAGAGAGAGAAAGAACAGCCACAGAGGAGTTTACGAGTCTCAAAAAGAGAAGACTTCCAGGAGATGGGCAAGGCTCAAGTGGGAAGGGGACATCCAGGGACTTCCAGAAGAGACTCAGATAAACCCAGTCTGCCAATACCCTTACCTTCATCCTCTTCATTGTCTTTATTTAGACCCATAGGTTTATAGATGAGAAGCCAAAGGTGAGTTTGCCACTTCTGCTGACAGTTGACTGACAGCAATAATTAAGTGCAAAACTGGCTGAAGCTGGATTTTCTGAATAGCATATGGATCCTTGGGGCTGAGGAAAATATGAATTTCTTAGCACCTGCAGGTAAACTGGAAAGTCTACAAAAGATGTTTTCAAGATTTCCTGGTAGGTGGGCAGCACTGTTTAGCAGCAGGTTTCTGTCCAAAGAACAGATGGTCTAAAAGTAGCATCTTAAGCACAATGGGGATGGGTGGAGAGATAGGAGGGCAAGATAAAAGTGTGTGGGAATATTTTATAAAGCAATATAACTTAATAAACAGCAAAGGGGAGAATAAAAGGGATATGATCTCTAATAAAAGGATTTAAGATGCAAGATGAACTGGGATCAGAGATAAAATTAAACATAAATGATTTGGAACATTCCACAGATAATATAAATCCTTTATAACTCTATCTACTGAACAGAAATATATCCATCCCAAAACACAAAATCAGAATAAATACCAGCTCACATCACCATGGTAATGAATATAAAACAAAAGGAATGGGAGTGATTCCTATACACAGATGAAATTCATACTCATGTGACTCTTAAGAAATTAGATTCTCAAACTATGATATCATATTGAGTAAATGCCATTATAAAAACTGTTATTTGTTTAGCACCTACTGAGTGCCAGGCAGGAGACAAAGAATCCCATATGTATAATCTCAGAAATGCTCAAGTGTGATCATAAGAATTGCATATTGTTTGCTTTGTATGTACATAGATCTTGAATTTCTGAGAAATATATTGTCTAGGTTATACAACTAAGGAATGATGGAGACAGAATTGCATCTGAAGATCACAAGACACACGGCTCTTTGCATTTTCACACTAGTTTCTAGTATTCCATAGAACACATTTCTCTTAGGCTTTTACTTTATAACTGGATTCCAAATAGTCATAAGAGAGAGGAGCACTCTTAACAAACTTCTCATTCAGTGTGCAATTCCAGGTGATTAAAACTCCAACTTATGTGCAATAGGGTAATTGCTCATCTAACTTGCAGTTTTCTGCAGAATCAAAGATCTCCAATTATTTCTATAATGTCTCCCTGTCAGTATATTTTTGGTCATATCATACCAGTATATGAATATTTATTTATAATCTATATGGGTATATCAATATATTGCTTATGTTATAACATTAGTTCAAAGATAGGATGATTTTTAAATGAGATAATAATATAATATTTTAGGTATTAAGTTTATTAACATGACCTATTCACATACACACACACACACACACACACACACACACACACAGAAGTGCAATGTGATTATATGTGACCTTATTTTTCTAATCTTGTTTAATATTTTTTTTTACAACAATTAGATTCTAGGTCAGATTCCAAGTTCAATTTATTTTGATATCTATGTGTGGTATCTTTCATTTTGCTATGAGAGTAACTAATAGCAAATGTTCAGTTAGTAAATATCCGTTTTCTCTCATTTCAATCAGGTGTCATTGAAAGCTTATTAGAGAGTGCTGCTTGCTTATATTTTTAAGAAGTGGTTTCAAATAGTTGCTAAATGTGAAATATTTCTAAATGCTTTGGAAATTCTGCTTCCAAGTTTCTTAGATGTATGTGTGTGTGCATGACCCTTTTATCAATGGCACACTTACTGCTCAAACATAGAAATGATTTCTGAATGTCCATTTTCAATGCAGTCTTTCTATGGTACAAAAGGCAGTTTTTTATTTAATTTTTATTCACTCTAATTAGTTATACATGACAGCAGCAGAATGCATTTCAATTCTTTTTTTAATTTTTTTTAATTTTCTTTTAATTTTTTACAGACTGCATTTTGATTCATTGTACACAAACAGGGTACATCATTTTGTTTGTGTGGTTGTACACGATGTAGATTCATACCATTAGTGTACTCATACATGTACATAGGGTAATGATATCTGTCTCATTCCACCATTTTTCATACCCTGCTCCCTCTTATTTCCTTCTACATAAACTAAAGTTCACCCATTCTTCTATCACTTCCCACCCTCTCCACCGCCATTATATATCATCCTCCATTTAGCAGGGAAAACATTCTGTCTTTGGTTTTATGGGATTGGTTTATTTCACTTAGCATGATATTCTCCAATTCCATTTATTTATTTGCAAATGCAAATAAATATTATTCTTCTTTATGATTGAATAATATTCCATTGTGTATATATACCACAGTTTCTTTATCCATTCATCTATTGAAGGGCATCTAGGATGGTTCCACAATCTAGCTATTGTGAACTGAGCTGCTATAAACATTGATGTGGCTGTGTTACCATAGTTTACCGATTTTAAGTCCTTTGGGTAAAAATCGAGGAGTGGGATAACTGGATCAAAAGGTGGGTCCAGTCCAAGTTTTCTGAGGATTCTCCACACTGCTTTCCAGAGTGGCTGTACCAAATGTGCCTTTTCCCCCACATTTACGCCAATATCTATTATTGTTTGTGTTCTTGATAATAGCCATTCTAATTGGAGTAAGATGAAATCTTAAGAGTTGTTTTAATTTGCATTTCTCTAATTATTAGAGATGTTGAACACTTTTTCATATATTTATTAATCGCCTGTGTGTCTTCTGTAAAGTGTATGTCCAGTTCCTTGACCCACTTATTGATTGGGTTCTTTGTATTTTTGGTGTAAAGTTTTGTAAGTTCTTTATAATTTTTGGAGATTAGTGCTCTATCTGAAGTGTGTGTTGAAAGATTTTCTCCCACTCTGTAGTCTCTCTCTTCACATTCTTGATTGTACCCTTTTCTGAGAAAAAGCTTTTAAGTTTGAGTCCATCCCATTTATTGATTCTTGCTTTGATTTCTTGTGCTTTGGAAGTCTTGTTGAGGAAGTCTGATCCTAAGCCAACATGATGAAGATTTGGGCCTACTTTGTCTCCTATCAGACGCAGGGTCTCTGGTCTAATTCCTATGTCTTTGATCTAGTTTGTGTTGAGTATTGTGCAGGGTGAGAGAGTTTTAATTTCATTTTACGCATATGGATTTCCAGTTTTGCCAGCACCATTTGTTGAACAGGCTACCTTTTCTCCATTTTATGTCCCAGGAAATAGAAAAGGAGGGAACCTTTCCAAATTCATTCTATGAGACTAGTATCACTCTGATACCAAAACCAGACAAAGACACATCAAGCAAAGAAAACTTTAGACCAATATCCTTGATGAACATAGATGCAAAAATCCTTAACAAAATATTGGCAAATCACATACAAAAATATATTAAAAAGATAATGCACCATGATCAAGTGGAGTTTATCCCAGGAATGCAAGGTTGTTTCAACATCTGGAAACCAATAAATGTAATTCATTACATCAACAGACTTAAAGTTAAGAATCACATGATTATTTCAATAGATGCTGAGAGAGTGTTTGATAAAATACAGCACTCCTTCATGCTTAAAACACTAGGAAAAATAGGAATAGTAGGAACATACCTCAACATTGTAAAGGCTATCTATGCTAAGACCACAGCCAACATCATTCTTAATGGAGAAAAACTAAAAGCATTCGCTCTAAAAACTGGAACAAGACAGGGATGCCCTCTTTCACCACTTCTATTCAACATTGTCCTTGAAACACTTGCCAGAGCAATTAGACAGACCAAAGAAATTAAAGGAATACAAATAGGAAAAGAAGCACTAAAGCTGTAACTATTTGCTGATGACATGAGCCTATATTTAGAAGATCCAAAAAACTCCACTAGAAAACTTCTAGAACTAATTAATGAATTCAGCAAAGTAGCAGGATATAAAATCAATACATGTAAATCTAATGCATTTCTATTCATAAATGATGAATCCTCTGAAAGAGGAATTAGAAAAAGTACGCCACAATAGCTTCAAAAAAAATACTTGGGAATTAATCTAATAAAAGAGGTGAAAAACCTCCAAAATGAAAACTACAGAACATTAAAGAAAGAAATTAAAGAAAACCCTCGAAGATAGAAAGATCTCCCATGTTCTTGGATAGGCAGAATTAACATTGTCAAAATGGCCATTCTACCAAAGGCACTATACAGATTCAATGCAATTCCAATGAAAATTCCAATGACATTCCTCATAGAAATAGAGAAAGCAATCATGAACTTCATCTGGAAGAACAAGAGACCTCGAATAGTCAAAACAATCCTGAGTAGAAAAAGTGAAACAGGAGGTATCACAATACCAGACATTAAACTACACTACAGAGCAATAGTAATAAAAACAGTATGGTATTGGCACCAAAATAGACAGGTAGACAAAACCACATAAGTACAGTCACCTTATACTAGACAAAGGAGCCAAAAACATTTTGATTCTTTGTACACAAATGGAGCAAAACTATTCATTTCTCTGGTTGTATATGATATAGAGCCATGCAATTCATGAAATGAAGTCAGTTATCTTTTTAATGTTTTGCTAGAAATACAAAATTTACACTTGGATAATTGTGAGTGTATTTGGCAGACCCTGTCAGATCTGAGTAGATGATCACTACTTTTAATCCTACAGAGTGTCCGACAAAGAGCTCCTAATAGACATGTCAGCTCTAGCATATTATTGTGATGCAACTGTGCTTACATTGTTAATATTTCAAAATACAATCTTTGTATTAATATTGTTGAGGCCTCTTGTCCATTTCTTGAGGTATATATAGTTAAAACTCAGTAAAAAATTCTGTAAATCTTTTATAACATTTCAAAGAGACACCATTCTACTTTCTAAAACGAAAGCCAAAGAATAATGAATAACTATGAGGGAGAGAAATACATGAAAAAATAAAAATCCAAATATGCCATGTACTCTTCCTTAATTCTTTCCATGATTCCCTAAGTTAAAGATAATCTTAGAAACAAAGTTAATATTGGAAATTAAAATCTGGTTCACCTGTTTTTTTCTCTGATATACAGAAGGCTAGAATCCCCTTAATGTTTAGTGTACATACCTCAGGGCTATCTGTTCTCTTACTCAAAGAGCTTAACTTTTCTATGCAACATTTGGTGCTAAATACATTTCTTGCTCTTTGTATGGATTTGCTATATAAATATGAGTAATAATTAAGCATATGTATGATTTTTAGAGACTATAGAAATTATACACCATAGCCAGAATGAGCCTTTCTTCACAATAATCAAGGGTACATTATGAAATTATAAAAACAAAAGAATTTTTAATTTTCTTTTGAATGCAAAATTTAAACTCTGTATTAGGCACAGTTTTAGAAAAGCTGAAGCACAGGGGATAACAGGAAGCATTAAAACTAGATAAACACAAAGGATTATCCCAGTTTATCCAAATAAAAATCTGAATTAGAAGTCAAAGAAAAGTATAGAAACTCTTTATGTAAATTATAGATTACTTAAACCTGAGACTCTAGCATTTCTAAGTAAGCAGAATGGCCAAAACACTGAAGAGAATTTGAAGCCTCGGTTTAAAATGAAACCACAATACTATTAGAATATGTTCAAAATTAGAGCATGGAGACCTTCTCTCTTGAGAGCCGAGTTGAATATGTTGTCATGACATTCTTTTCATCTCATCCCAGTGATCTGGGTTGTTTCTTCTTTTTATTTGCAAAACATAAAACTGTGTATATATTTTCAGAGAGCCTATTTTGCAAAGGAAACATAGGAATAAAAGCCTCTGAATAGCTGCTAACTCGGCATGTTTCACAGAGGGTCTCCACACTGCCCCACTAAAAGCGTGAGCCCATTTTTGTTCATTTTGTCACCAGAAACTGCTCCTTCCGAACACAGTGCCATCCCCTTGATGCTAAGCAACAAGATGCTGATAATCACAGGAATTTAATTTTTCTACTTAATGCCAATAGTAAATTTAGTTAAGGCAAGACAGTACCATTATCAAAAAACTGTTAGCAGATCATTGAAAGTCTACTAAATTATGCCATGGAAACTTTGAATTTACTACTGCTTTACTTCCTACTGACTCATTATAAGCAGAAAGTTCCTTATTTCTGATTTCTTCCTACCTGATCATTCAGAGTCACACAAAGAGCATTTATCACAATGTTGGGAATTTTCACAAGACACTTCTCTATAAACTTAGTCCTTGACCTCTAGAATCTTTCTTTGTGAAAATAAGAACTTGCTAAAATTTCAAGAAGAAAAAGAATATAAACAGCTGCCTTTTGTTGTATAGTGCTCCTTGTCATTGATTGTACTGTGTCACAGTAACCCAATAAAGTAGGAACAATCATTATCTTCATTCTGCAAATGAAGAATGTAAGCTTCATAGAGGAAAAGTAATAGGTTGAGGGTTACAAACTAATAATAAATGACAACTATTCGAAACATAACTTAGGTAACAACATTGTCCTGGGTCTGCTTTAGAACATAAAGGACCAAGTTACCAGAATTGTGTATCAATGTAGTGCAACCACTGTATGTTTGCTCTAAAATATGAAACTTATATGGATATGACACACAAATATAAACACCTTTTATACTTCCGTGCAAAACTAAATTTAACAAAAAACCTCTTCACCTGAAATAAATCCATGTTGGTTAACTTCGTTTGATCAATGAGATTAAGGGAAGGTTTTCCTATCAAGGCTCAACAGATAATAGGTGTTGTTATTATTCCAAAGTAGTGCTTGCATTTTAAGGAGTAATTGAGTAATATGGAGAATGGGGACAAAAGAGTTCTCCAACTGGGACTGCTCTCTTTGAAACACAAAACTTAGATCCAAGTTGCATATATTTTTACCTCCAAAGAGATGAAACTAGGTGTCTAGAAGTTACCCAATTCTGATTGTCCTCTCCTCAAAAGGGGGGGAAATTAAAATTAACATCATTCTTTATATGAAACAAGTTACTATGACAACATCAGCTGTTAAGGTGAGAACATCCTTGCTTTCTTCACTACTAATCCTAGACTGATTTCCCCAAATATGAGAATGGAATTTCCTAGGAGCATGTCCCCTATCTAGTTCCTCTCACCTTCTGGGTCTCCATGGATGAATACCAGCTGTCTTGTCTCTGGTGTACCATAGTAATCTTGCAGAGTACTTAACGCTAAACATAAACAAAGTGTCAAAGATACATCAGAATACACATTTCAGCTCTCATGGGATTAATTATAGTCTCCTGGATCCAAAAGCATGTTTACCAACAATCTTCAAGACACAAAATTAAATAACTAAACTAATACTCAACATTTTCAAATCACAACACTCATCATTAATGTAAAAAATTCATCTAGCTTAAATGTTTTCTATCAATCACCCTCAGTGACAATTTCCAAAACAAAAGTATAGACTCTAGTCTGAATTTATGGTTTGTCAGTGTCATAAGACAAAAACGTCCTGATGAATTCTTTGAATTTTCAGTTTATTATGTTGCTGAGCCTTTCAAGTGATTTATCTTCTGGGTTTAAGGCCAATATTTGCATCTTGACTCATTTTTATAGTTATATTACTGGATTCTTATGACCCAGAACTCAGCATACTGGCATAAAAACAACCGTCTTTTTGGAATCCTATAAACATTGTTTTCTTTTTTTTGTATAGCTTCAGAACGACTAATAGGTGCTAACTCTATAAACTTTGTACACACACATTACATTAGGATACTAAAATGAGTGAAATATTTGTACGTATATGTATCAAAAATAGCAAAGCAACGTATTGACCACTAATAATGTAGTAGATACATTTCATCTACTACATTCTTATTATATTTTCTTTTTTTGGGAAAAGATTAATACTTGTGCTTAAACAGATACAACTAAAATCATCTTGTAATTTTCAACTTACACAAGAAGATTATTATTTAAGATGAACAGGCTAATTTCATGATGTTTAGATTTAACTATTTCTATCTTAAAATATGTAATAGTTACTGTTTCTTTCATTTGTTTGTATCTTGGCCTAGATTCAATAACTTGATTCCTTTAGAGATAATATATGCAAGAATATTTGCATTTTATAGCTACTTTTGATTTTGTAAGCACTGTATTTTGTAATAATTAAGATACAAAAAGGTTTCAAATACGAATCTAAAGTAAATTCACTTTTCTTAGATTTAATAATAATAAATGTTCAACTTCCTAATCTCTACTTATTCTTTCACTAAAACCTAACTTTAAGTACTTAAATATCAATTACATAAAATTGAAATAATTTCTTTAATCTGTTTAATGGTCTCTGCAGGCAATTTAATGAGATAAACCAACAGGTCACAGATTTCCAATTTAAATACTTCTGGAGGGAGGAATGAGGGAAGGAGAGAGGACAGAGAGACATAGAGACAGAAGAAAATATTTCATAATTGTTTTGTGGGTTTCATTCCCTCACTTTTCTTTGATAATTCTTCATCCTATCCTTTTGATTTTAAATATAACTATATTAATATTCTTTTTATATTACTGTATTAGTTCTTATTTTTGGTAGATTAGATTCAGGTATAATCTATGTATAGTACAAAACACAAATTTTTAATGTTAAGATTGATTAATTTTGCAAACCACCCCCCCAACACACACACACACACACACAACTCCAGGAAACCACTGTACAAAGATATAGAATACTTAGAGCACATGTATGCCCCTTCCTAGACAATACCTCTAAAGGTGTAAGCTTTTTGGGGGGTGGGGTATACAGAATGATACAGAGGCACTTTACCACTGAACCATATGTCCAGCACTATTTTTTATTTTGAGAAGGGTCTCACTAAATTGCTTCGAGTCTCACTAAGTTGCCCGAGACTGGTCTCAAACTTGTGATCCTCCTGTCTTATCCTTCCAAGTTACTGGGATTACAAGTATATGCACAAAACTTAGAAGTCTTGATATTTGACTGTTTTCTAGTTTTATTTTTCTTAGAAAAGATTGCTTTTCCTATTCCAGGTCCTTTGGATTTTCACTCAGTTTTTTAGAATCAACTGGTCAGTTTCCACCAAAAAACAACCAAAATTTGTCAGGATTTGATTGTGATTTAATTCAAATGACAGATCAGTTTGGGGAAAATTGACATCAGTATTAACACTTCTAATCTAAGAACATGGTATATCATTCCTTTTATCTTGGTCTTCCTTAATTTCTCTCAGTAACCTATTGTAGTACCTGGTGCATTTTTACTAGATTTACTTCTAGCTATGTGAATTTTTGGTGCTATTATGAATGGTAGTTTTAATTTAATTTTTAACTATTTGTTTCTTCTAAATAGAAATGCAATTATTTTCATATATTGACCTTGTATTTAGCACTCTCAGTAACTTCATTTATTTGTCTAGTATCTTGTTTATAGTGGGCTACTTTTGATTTTTCATAAATGTAATTATGTTGCTGTTTTCTTTTCTTCCTTTCTAATTACTGTATCTTTTTCTTTATCGCATTTCTAATACGAATGCTAAAAAAAAAAAAAAAAAATTGTAAGAGTTAAATCTTTGTCTTATTCCCAACCTCAGGGTAAAGCACTTAACATTTCAGCATTGTTTTCTGTGGTTTTTAAATAGATACCATTTACAAAATTTACAAAGTGTTTCCCTCTCTCCCCCAGTTCTTTTTTTTTAGAATCTTATCATGGATATATATTGAATTCAAACATTTATTTCCATCTACTGAGATTGTCATATTACTTTTGCCCTTAGTCTGTTAATATGGTAAATTATATTTATTGATTTAAAAATTCAAACTTGCACCCCTGAAATAAAATTATGGCAAATTATAAACAAGCTGTAACAGTGGCCCTATGGAGTCGACTATTTCCAGACAGTTTTGTTTTGTTTTGTTTTGTTTTGTTTTGTTTTTTTAATACTACTGTCTCCTTTGGAATTGTCCACCATGATAGTTCAGATGGGAATCTAGATGTAATAATCTACAATAATTAATTCTATATGTAGATAAATGAGTAATGTTTTCTCATTATAATTCCTCTAAACATAGCTAAGGGACTTAGTAAAAACAAAACAAAACAAAAAAACCCAGCAAAATAAAAAGTGATCAAAGTAGAATTACATATACTTAAAATTTGGGGTTTTACCCAATAAAGGTCCTTAGGCATTGACTTAGTCTTAGAAGACCAATAGGCAAATAACAAATTTATGAGTTGTAGGTAGAAACAGGAAGCAATATGTACTAAAAGCAAAGACAGGAGTACCGCCCTCTGGAGTCCAAGTGTACCGCCCTCTGGTGTCCCTTTTGTGGAGATATCAGAAGACAAACTACATAGCTACTGAAAGATAGACTTAAACATTTCCGCATAGTATTATAGTAAAAGTTTATAAGTTGAAAGTTTATAAATCATTTGCAAAGACTGTATTCCATTTTTTCGATGAAGAAATAAGATTTTTCTCAATATGTTTTGTAAAAAGTTGTTCACGTTACAAGTTTGATAAAAGAGGCAAACTTTAGATTATTATATATCTTTATATATAGAGTAAAATATATAGTTGTATATATATGTATATATACATATATATATATATATATATAGAGAGAGAGAGAGAGAGAGAGAGAGTTAAATGTATAGTTGTACACTTATATAGACTACAGGCCTATTTTCTAGGATTCAGTCTCCCAGCTTTTAGGATAGCTGAAGTTTAACTTTCCCATGACCATGAATTCATTCTTTGCCACTCTGTTCTTTAAAAAAGCAAATGTAATAATACACTCACCAGCTAAGAAATTTCACCTAGCAAATAATTTCTGTAATGCTTTGAATAAACAACAGCTGTCACAATGTCATTTAACTACCTGCTTTTTCATCCTCGTTTCAATAAAAGTATTTCTTTTTACTCAAGAGTGTACTGAGGAATAGTTAGTTAGTATTTTTAAAAACAATTTGAAGACATAAAAGATTATTCCAAAATGCTAATTGTGATTATTATTATAAATAGCCAAGAGGTAAGAAAAATAACAGAGTGATCCTAATCAGCGACTTAATAATAGAGATATCCTTAGCCATCAGTGAAAGGGGTAAAGAAGAAAAAAGAAAGAAAATATTCTTGGGGTTCAACAGCAGAAGTGAGGAAATAAATGCAGAACTGATGAGGCTAAAACTTTGTATGGAAGAACATTTATTGGATTCTCTCACCTTTTGCTAGACAGAACATAATCTTTAGAACCCATTAAGCCCTCTGTCTTCAGTATCTGTATCAGGATCTTACGTATCCTGATATCTCCCCAAAATTATATTTAAATGAAAGTTAGCAAGGTACAAATACCTGTTCTAGAATTCAATCTAAAACGTGCATGACCTAAACCATTAAAATGGCAAACTTAGCTTTATGGTTAAAATATATTTGTTTTTCTGTCCTAGATATTTCACATTCATGGAACAAATGAATGTTGTATTATATATGTCTATATGAATGTTTCCTATATCACCTAACTATGGATAGTTTCCAAATTTATATTTGTAATTCAGATATCTCTTTTGAATTTCAGATACATATTAAGCAGCATCTCAATTAGATATTTTACAGGAATATAAAATTTCATGTATTTAAAAATTAATGCCTATAATTAGTAATGACCCCTAACTTTTCCCTGTGTCTTCCACATTCTCATGAACAGTAGTATTTACTCAGTTACTCAAACCTGAGAATTCTTTGATTCCTCCTTCCTCTTCATTGATAACCAGTCTACCTCCAAATCTTGTCAATTCAACTATAAACATATCTTGATAACATTAATTTCTCTTTATTTCAACTGCCACTTTCATAACAAAATCCATTATTATCCCTTTCCCAGATAATTTTATGTATTTCATATAATTTTGCCTTCTTTCCTAAATTTTCAATAAAATGGCCACAACGGTCTTGTAATGTAAACTTATCATGCCATCCTCCTGCTAAGAACCTGCCAATAATTTTCTATTTTACATGACATAAAATTTAAAAATTAAAACATCATCTAAAAGGCTCTGCATGATCTGGCCTAGTCTTACTGCTTTTCTCCTTGAACCCCATATCCCAGTCATGCTAGCCTTCTTTACCTTCAAAATGAGTTGATGCATTTTTTTTCCTTCCCATCATTACAAACCCTCCTCCTTCTAAAGAAAACCGACTTTCTCTGATCAACTTCTCTGATTTCATGTTTAATCTCAAGCGTTAGCTCCTCAGAGAAGCTTCTGTTATTCTGTGTAATATATTTTTATCATCAAACCCTGTATTTCATACAGTCTCTCATACTACACATTGCTATTTCCCCACATAGTCTCTAGCTCAACTTGTAATGAATTTACTTGTTTAAATATTTTTTAAACAAAATTTGCCTCAACTTAATCAGAAGGACTGGGACCATTGCCATTTTGTTCACTGTTAAAAACACTGTTATAGATGTAGAAGGCATCTGTTGGAATGCTGCTGGTTATGTGTTTTTAGAAATAGAGACTCTTCTGTCAAACTTGTTTCTCACTGCATTTAATTCAGAGGTCTACTCTTGGTTACAGAAATTAATGGGACGTTAAAGAGGATTGATGTCATGCTCTCTATTGGGTTGAGTGTTCTTCATATGCTAAGCTTTCTTTTTTACTTTCTGCTGTCTGTCGCTTTTCACCTAGAAAATAATTAGTTAACCTTCCCTTTCTGCTGCAAAAACATCTTCCTCATCAAAGGTTTAGTGATATTCCATCCTGCATCACTAATCTGTCTGGGTGTCCATGTCACTCTCCCCAGCCCGCCTACCTATATCACCTCCATCATTATCCCACCTGCTTCCAACACACTAATCAAGAAATACCATTCATCTCCCCTTCTGTCTCTCTCCTTCTATAGATGCTTTACAGGACAGTTTATGCTATTTGAAAAACCCAGAACAAGCTCCCATCTGCCATCTGTTAAGCCATCATTTCTCCTTCATTAAAAATCTTTCTTAAATTCAAGCTCATTTCAGAAAAAGTATGAGTTTGGGAAGCAATGAGACATCTCAAATTTAGATTCATGTGTCTAATAATGTTCTGTTTGTCTACTTAGGTTTGCTTAATAAGAAAAATATGAAAATTAAAGTGCAAATAGAAAAGCAAAATCATAGCATTTATATTTTTAAATATACATAACCACATTTATATAGATGTATATACATATTTTATTCACAAAATTACAAAGTGATAGGAACCCAGAGGAGTATACTTCCCTTCTGTACAATACCCATCACACTGAGGATACACACACACATACACACACACGCACATAAATATAATTAATTAATGAATTAATATAAAAATTACATGACTATAATACAAATATACAATTTATAATTTGAGAAGAGTATTGGACTAGAAGTTTTTCCCTTTGTGAATATTCTTTTATATTTTTAGTTTGTTCTAATTAGTTATACATGAGAGAAGAATGCATTCCAACTCATTGTACACAAACAGAAAAAAACTTCTAATTTTTCTGGCTGTATACAATGCAGAGTCACACTGTTCATACAATCATGCATGTACATAGGGTATTAATATCTTTCTCTTTCCACATCCTCCCCACACCTGCATCCCCTCCCCTCCCCTCACTCCCCTCTGCATAATCCAGTTCCTCCATTCTTCCCTAGCCTCACCCCCATTATGGATCAGCATCTGCATATCAGAGAAAACATTTGGCCTTTGGTTTTTTAGGATTGGCTTATTTTGCTTAGCATGATATTCTCCAACTCCAGCCATTTACCTGCAAATGCCATAATTTCATTCTTCTTTAAAGCTGAGTAATATTCCATCAGTATATATAAATATAGTATATACATCACATTTTCTTTATCCATTCATCTGTTGAAGGACACATAGGTTAGTCCCATAGTTTACCTTTTGTGAGTTGGGCTGCTATAAATATTGATGTGGTTGTGTCACTGTAGTATGCTGATTTGAAGTCCTTTGGGTTAAACCTAGCAGTGGGATAGCTGGGTCAAATGGTGGTTCCATTCCAAGTTTTCTTAGGAATCTGCATACTGTTTTCCATGCTGGTTGCAACAATTTGCAATTCTACCAGCAATGTATGAGTATACCTTTCTCCCACATCTTCACCAATGTTTATTGTTGCTTGTATTCTTGATAATTACAATTCCAAATGGAGTGAGATGAAATCTTATAGTAGTTTTGATTTGCATTTCTTTAATTGCTAGAGAAGTTGAACATTTTTTCACATATTTCTCCAATTCTGTAGGCTCTCTTTGATTGTTTCCTTTTCTAGAAGAAGCTTTTTATTGATTGATTGATTCTTAATTTTATCTTGTGCACTTTAGGAGTCATTAAGGAAGTCAGGTCCTAAGCCAACATGATGAAAATTTGGGTCTACTTTTTCATCTATTAGACAAAGTCTCTCTGGTCTAATTCCTAGGTCCTTGATCCACTTTGAGTTTTGTGCAGGGAGAGCTATAGGGGTTTAATTTCATTTTGCTACATATGGATTTCCAGTTTTCTCAGCATGATTTATTAAAGAGGCTATTGTTTCTCCAATGTATGTTTTTTTCTTAAACATAACACTGCCTAACTTTTGAGAAATTATCTCTACATAATAATGTCAACTTGGCAAATAGCTGTCTTCTTTCTGAAGTAGTTAAACAATTTTTCTTTTTCTTTTTTGCTTTTTTTTTTACAATTCATGTTCTTAATGAGGTAATGAGGCCATTTTCACAAAAATACAATAAAATTTTGATACTTACTAATTAGGGGACAATATATCATTCATGACAAAGCACAAAAACAAAAATATATTACCAAGTATCTCCAATTTTTCAATTCTTAAACTAAACACAACCCTACCTGTATAAATCACTACCTGGACATCAGGACCACTTTCTAAAAATATAAAAATGAAGACAGACCACCAGTTATTATGAGTTAGCACCAGGTTCTTTCAAAACTCCTACTTAGAGGAACTGGCCAAATGAGAATAAGCAATGATTCCACTATCCTTCATAGGGGTAACGTTGATCTTCATATTCTAAGAGCAACTTGGAATATTTTAAAGTGACCCTGTAATGATGGATTTGATGATTTTTTTAAAAGTCTATTAAGAAAAAATTAAGAATTCAGAATTATTTGATCTTTAGAAATGGAGATAATAGACTGATAATTACTTTTAAAAGGTAGAAATGTTTTTATAAAAAACGTACTTTTCAGCTTCTTCCATACTATGTGAGCTGTCCAAGGTGGGAAGAAGGGTTTAAATTGTAATTGAAAATAGATCTGGACTATAGACAAGAGACTTTTGTTGATAGAGATTATAAAGAAGATTGTAAAAGAAGCTTCTGCAGGGCTTAATTCAATCTCCATTCTCAGACAGACTTAGAATGGGAAGCATGATCTATCTGAAGTTGCTTTGGTATCAAAGAAAATTGTCCAAGCAGTTTGCACTTAGGGGTTCCTTAAGAATTAGGATTCTTTGATTATGCTTTCAGTGATTCTAAAAAAACATTATCCTAATAATAACATATTTGCATTTCAATAGTATGTGGAATAATGACTATTTTAGGAAGCTAATGTTTATTATCAGAATTCTCTGATGCAAAGAAAGAGCAAGATGTGAAACCAAGACAATGACATAGGTAAGTAACTTTTCTATGATTACCGATAATTTGAGAAAAGCACATCTCTTTCATTCTTCTTTCCTTCATAATTCTGAAGGTCACTTATAATACAATGTTGAATCCCAAAAGCTAGGAGCAGCTATCACTATATTTAAACTCTGACAAATCTTAAAGATGGAGAATTTCATAAACTGAAATGTCACGAATATAGTATGCTAAGTAGCTACATTCATTACACAAACAGGTGTCCTCATTACTAAGTGCAATACCATTCAAGAGTGATAAGGTCACTCTTATATCATGGATCTAAATTCCACTATCCTCTGTGTAGTTCTGACATTTTCCTTCTGCATTAAGTGTGCATGATGTTTCAGTTTCATTCTGACCTGTTTTTTTTTTCCTACAATAACATATTAAAAATAATATCTATAATGGCAACAAGAAATTCCTAAGCTTACCCTTCATCTCTCTCAGGAAGAAGTACAGTTATAATAGTATTTTGTGGAAATATACTTGTAAATTGATAAGCCTCTATTCACAAAGAAAATGTTGTTTCAGGCTAAGTCATTGTGTTATTTTTTCAGTGTGTGACAAAATATCTGAGAAATGGATAAGGAGAAGGGCTGGGGATATAGCTCAGCTGGTAGAGTGTTTGCCTTGTAAGCACAAGGCTATGTGTTCAATCCCCAGCACCACCAAAAAAAAAAAAAAAATTGGAGGAGAAAGGTTTATTTTGGCTCTGTTTTAGAGGCTTCAATCACAATCTCTTGATCCTATTGATGAGGGTCTGTTGTGGTACAGTACATCATTGAGGGAATGCATGGTGGAAAAGGCCTGTTTACTTCATGGTGGCTAGGAAACAGAGAGAGAGAGAAGAAAAGGTTCCAATACCCTTCAAGGGCACGCCCTCAATGATCTAACTTCCTCCAACAAAGCTCCACTTCTTTAAAGGTTTTACCACCTCAACACACATGGGTGACCAAGCTTTAAACATAGACCTTAGGATATTTCAGCCATTATAGAATTATAAAGAGTTTATGAAATACAAGTAAAATTCTAACAGTAAACATGTAAAACTATGCCAAATTACCAAAATTTTTACCCCATTCATAGGATATTTTACAATTAGGATAGGTAAAATAAACATGGATGCACTTGTCTGTTTTTCAACGCTGCTGATCTTCAGTTTTCCTGAGTAAGCGTTATATAAGAGCTGCTTTCTTAAAACTTTCCAATTAAAAAATAAAAAACTCATCAGTGATTTCCTCTTGATTAGTATGATCCCAGAGACCTCAGAGTAGCTTCTATGCTAATGCTCCTTTAAGTGTTCTTTCCCTTGCTTTTAACCAGAAAAGATAATTATAGTACAAATATTATAATGATCCCAGGAACACATTTTACACATATTCCCTATCACCATCATTTTCCTTCAAAATCAAGATCCTCTTCCTGGGAAAAGAGGAGAAGAAAAAAAGTAACATAAAGCAATGTAAACAAAAACCTATATCTAGGTGGCTGAAAATTTCTAGCAATGATGTAAGAAGGGAATGATTGAGAAGAGAAATGCTTAAAAATATAGAAAGTATGATAAATATCCAAATTTTAAAAGAAAAAAAATCAATTATTTGACTACTGTTTAAAAATTTTTAGACACCTGATTATGTTTCTAAAACTATGGAAATAATTGGCTAATTAAATTGCCTTTAAATGCAACCATGAAACCAATGGTTTAAAGGTAACCTGAAATTTTGCTAACTTATTTCAAATTTTTGGCAAGAATTAACATACTCCTGAGTGATCATCTGCATTGTCAATGTCAATTAAAATATGCTAAGGGAAATAAAAATAAACACAAATGAACACTTAAATATTCACCTTCTATTTCATGCCATATCAACATTCAAATACTCCCAGAAAACTTATTAATTTACTTTCAAAATCAATTTAATGCATTTTTTGGAACATGCATTTTTCATAAAAGAGAACTATGAGTGCTTATAGTTGTTTTGCAAATAAGTCAGGGAAAAGAGGAAAGGGGTGGGAAAATGAAGGTAAGTTTCTGAGCTGCTCAGGACTCTGGTGGCAGATGACAGAAACCATTCAAATGAGTCAAAGCGCAGGAGAGGTTTATTGACAAAGATCACTAAGAAATCCTTAATCCATTTCAGCCATGGCTGAATCCAGACACAATATTGCTATATATCCCAAGTTTTGTCTACCAGCTCATTTCCTCTGTGTTTGTTTTATTCCAGGAAGACTCAGGCATATGGTAGCATAAGTGACCCCCAGAAGCTCCAGAGTTAGAGCTAAGAAACCCAGAGAGAAGAATAAGATATACTGTTCCCCCAGTATCCATATCAATTCACATCTATAAACATGTCCATCATTGAACCAATCACTGTCCAGAATCTTGGGATACTCTGGTTAGCTTAGGCTTGTGTACTTCCTCTCTTTCAATGAAAGTGGAGCTAGGTGTTGAGTCCTCTCACCACAATCACAAGGATTTAGGAATTAGTAAAAGAGTAAGATAGGCCACCTCTTCCTCTTCACCCCAAGTATTCACAATGCACACACAAATAGTTGAATCTCACAGGTCCAAAGAGCATATTGCTATCATTTGCCTGCAGCTGCGCTGCTTCTTTTTCCTTGATCTCTTCTTGCCTTCTGGCTTCAGTCTCCTTACCTCCCTGGCTACTCCTCCTTCCTTCATTCTTTCCTTCCTTCCCTCCTTCCTTCTCTCCCTCCCATCTTTGTTTCTTTTTAAAGTCAAATACTAATCCAAGACCTTTAATTTTAAAAACCATCAATGTTAACATGATGCTCATTAGACTTGAAGAGTGAAGCACTAAAGAGCTACTTGGTATATCTTAGAATGATCTTCTGTGAACTTCATGTAGAATAATCAGAAGGGAACATAACCATGTCATTGAGCATATTCCAACTATAAGAAAATATAGATATTTTCTCTTGGGATGAATAGATTACAAAGAGAGTTCTACAATATCTTCCTGGAAGGAGATTGATACACACTTCCTGGTATTCTTGCAGCTGAGGAAGGTAAGAAATTTGGAGATGGAGATGTCTCACCATTCAACACAAACACTTTCATTTACTCTTCAAACCACTCAGTTCAATGCCTAATTCTTGCCTTCAGTGTGGTTTACAGTCCAGAGTTTCTTTGGGTTAAGTGCTTAGAATATAAATCTGTCTTTAACTGTGATAGTTCCTTACTGGTGTGAGGTGGTACAGGTGACCTGGAGTGTCTAGTGGCTCTTTACTCACATTTTCAAATAAACTTCCCATTTTCTACTCCACCTTTCACACTCATCTTAAAATGTACACAGTGTTATCAATTGACAAGTACTGTGAAAGGTCAGGGACAATAATGATGAATGCAGGAGAGGATATGGGAATAAAGACATGGATAAACTTTCCTATGTCTATATATGAATACATGACCAGTGTAATTCCACATCATGTTCAAACACAAGAATGGGATCCTAATAGAGTAAGTTATACTCCATGGATGTATAATATGTCAAAATACACTCTACTGTCATGTCTATTGAAAAAGAACAAATAAAAAATGCATCTCTAGCAATTAAAGAAATTCAAATAAAACTAACATTTCACATCACTCCAGTCAGAATTGCAATTATCAATATAAGCAACAATAAACATTGGTGAAGATGTGGGAGAAAGGTATACTCATACATTGCTGGTAGAATTGCAAATTGTTGCAACCAGCATGGAAAACAGTATGCAGATTCCTAAGAAAACTTGGAATGGAACCACCATTTGACCCAGCTATCCCACTGCTAGGTTTAACCAAAAGGACTTCAAATCAACATACTACAGTGACACAACCACATCAATATTTATAGCAGCCCAACTCACAAAAAGTAAACTATGGGACTATCCTCTGTGTCCTTCAACAGATGAATGGATAAAGAAAATGTGATGTATATACTATATTTATATATACTGATGGAATATTACTCAGCTTTAAAGAAGAATGAAATTATGGCATTTGCAGGTAAATGGCTGGAGTTGGAGAATATCATGCTAAGCAAAATAAGCCAATCCTAAAAAACCAAAGGCCAAATGTTTTCTCTGATATGCAGATGCTAATTCACAATAATGGGGTGGGGGAAAGAATAGTTACTTTGGATTAGGTAGAGGGGAGTGAAGGAAGGGGAGGGGTATCCTGTAGGAAGGATAGTAGAATGAATCTGACATTATTACCAATGTACATAAATAACTACATGACTGGTGTGATTCTACATGATATACAACCAGAAGAATGAGAATTTATGCTCCATTTATGTATGATGTGTCAAAGTGCATTCTAGTCATGTATAACTAATTAGATCAAATTTTTTTTAAAGTTAAAGTAAAAAAGAATGGAAACCATGCATCTGAGTAGATAAAGTTGGGCATTAGCTGTGACCTTTGCCAAGTCTTTTGAACACTCTGATTTTCCATTACCTTTTTTTACAATGAAGTTTAACATAACTTATTTTCAATTTCATTGCAATTATTAAAAATCTGATAAAATATATATTACCTATGATGGAAAAAAATGCAAAAAAAGAAAAACAAAAACAAAAAAACCCAAACAAAAAATAATTAGGAATTCAATTTATTATAACTTCTTAATACTTTAGAGAAAAATTTCTCTCCACAAGTGTATCATTTCGCTAGGGCTGCCATCACAAAATACCACAAACTGAATGCTTGAACAACAGAAATGCATTCTCTTACAGTTCTGGAAATAAATGTATTGGCAGGGTTTCTTCCTTTTGAGGGTTGTGAGGGACAATCTGGTTCCTGCCTTCTTCCTGGATCCTGGTGGTTTGCTGGCAATCTGTGGCATTCCTTGGTTTATGGAGTCATCCTGTTACCTACCTTCATCTTCACACTGGATTCTCCCTGTCTCTTTCTTATGTCCAATGTCCCCTATATATAAGGACAAAGTCCTATCTCTATCAATTTCATTTTAACTTGGTTATCTCCAAAGACCTATTTCCAAATAAGGTCACATTCTGGGGTATTAGAAGTTATGACTTCAATCCCCTAAGTTTAGGTGAAGCACAGGGCAACCCATAATACCCACTATATCATCATGATGAAAGAGGAGAAACCCTAACGATTTGATAAGGAATGGAGAGCAGACTATGTCTCTTGCAAAAGGCAGGCCTAAGACACAAGATTATAGTCAGATAACCTCGTACCACAGAGGGAACACGCTTCACCAGAAATGAGGATGTCCATAGCCAAGAGGCAGGAAAGACTGTTGTTTAACTCTGAGTGTGTGGGATCTTTATGGAATGGACCTTACTGTTATATATAATTTGTCTCTTATTTCAGGCTTGACTGTGTTATTTTTTTATTCCATAGTTGGCTAAATCACATTGCCTTACCCCAAACAGAAGCAATTGCAGTTTCTTTCTTTCTCTCTCTCTTTCTCTCACTGAGTAAAAAAATATAACTCAAATGTTACCTGGTCCCTTTAACTACCTCCTGGTTCCAGGGCTAATAAGTAGTATTCTACAGTAAAGGAGCCTTCACACCCACTAAATTTCTAGTCCCAGACCTGCATCAGAATAGAAGCATCAATTTCACCTAAGAATTGCCATTCTCTTCTTCCCTAAAGCAGTCATTAGATTTAACAATTACCTTCCTTGGAAAGACAGGTAATAGTTTATTATCATCCTGGTCCCAGTACAGAATCAATGCTAACAGCGATAATCTACCTAGAACATTAGATTCTTTGTCATGTCCAGCTGCTAACTCCTTTCCAATGCATTAAAGGGATTGGCACTATCCATATTCTATATTTGAAATTTCTTTTAATCAGAAGTCTAGTGTTCACATAGGTGGTTCGATTTTGTATACTTCTGCTAGTATTGTAGGTTTGTAATATATATGTGCAAATAAAAATTACATAATAGCCACAGCTCAAGAAAAAGTTAAAATATTAGTTTGAGATTTGCTGGACAATAGAAAAGATGATTAATAATTATAGCTATTTACAAGGGTGAAGAGCTTTTAAAAAAGGAACTATGCATAATACTGAAAGCTGAAAATGGCTATAAATCATATTATTCAAATTCATTTTCTTCATGATACCTTTCATTGCTCCTCCAGATATCTTCTCCCTTTCTTCAAGCTCACAAATCTTAACCTATAAGCCAAACATCTACTTCCCTGAGAAAAATGAAGTCAGTGAAGTGACTTCTCTTTGTTCATTCCTTTTGACCACCAAATAGGAGTGATGGCATGGCAATCTGGCTAGAAAGGAGGAAGTGGCCAGGTCTTGAAACTGCATTTGCAAGCACATGGGTTCTAATGATATCAAATTGTTTTGAATCAATACTCACAAAATTTTCTAAAGGTTCATTTGCTTAAATTTTGTATGATATTAGGAAAAATCATTTGAAAGATTTATTATTAATATTATTATCATTTGCAGTCATTGTGATGATACTTTTGGAGGTTGTGGGGTATCTTTATACTTTTCCTTCTCCTATTTGTTTATCTCCCAAAGAGCCATATGTGCAGCCCCCTTTTGAAAGTGTATTTTTAATATCCTAGCTTATTTCTATGAAGAATTTGACCTATAAATTATCTCCTCTTTCATACTTTAAATGTGTGCCTTTAAACATTGTCCACCAAGTTCTACTGATAAATCTATAAATAATAGTCTTTATAATAGTTTATTTGGGGCAGAGGAAGTCAGTGGAAGTGTCAGGAGGAGACTGAAAGGCTAGGGTTCTATTTGAGCCCCATCCATCACCACTATCCACCACAGCAAATAGGATTTTATAGATCCCGGATTTGGAATTTTAAAGCTTTTTGCCTTTTTTTTTTTTTTTTTTTTTTTTTTTTTTGTAGAAATAAATTCTCTCTGCTAGATGGATATTTAAGACACCCCTGAAAACAAACATTTACATCTTCTATATAGTCTTTTCTGCTTAAGTTTTCTTCATCGGGTGACATTTTTTTTTTATTTTGCTTTTACCTCCAAATGATCTGCAATCCTTGATCACTCTCGATTACTGCTATGCTTCTTTTCCCTCTCCTTCTTCTCCCTTCCACCTCCTTTTTCCCTCTTTCTTCTTTTCTTCTTTAATTTTTTGGGGGAATCTGACTCCACACAAGACAATAAGCCCCTTGAAGAGAAAGACTTTGCTTTGTTTTGTTCACTGTGTTATATCTAATGCCTAGAACTAAAACTATCACAAAGTCAATACATACTTGCTGAAAGAATAAAATATTTTTAAAACTCAAAAATTTAAGTAAACAGAAACAAAATGGATTTCTTTTAAAGTATCACAAATTATCTCCCTCTCCCAAATGGATTTTTGCTAACATTTTCAAGGGATACTTTTCTTTACAGATATATAACACATATTCTTTAAGAAACTCACATTCCCTTTGAAGAGACAGAATATAAATTACAATGCCAGTGCTATGTCTGAAAAAAAAATTCTATGGAACAGAAAAGATAAGTAATTAATTCTGCCTGGCAGAGTTAGAGAGTGTAATAAAAGCTGGGCTTAAGATATGAGTAGAATTTGCCAGGTTGTTGTGTGAAATTTTAAAGAAAATCCCAAAACTCCTATTATACTGCCATACAATCTTTTTATTATTAGAATAAACAATATTATAAATATATGGCCACCATTCCAAATCACAGCACATTGAAGATTACGTACACATTTTTTTCTATGAGATGTTTACATGCTTACACTAAGGAAGACTCAGACATGCAAGTTTCCCTAACTTTGGTTCCATTTTCCATGCCCTGGATGGCCAGTCCCCCTCCAGTAGTTCAAGGATTCACTTGGAACCCTGTTTCATGATAAGAACTAATGAGAATAACTCTCAGGGAGGATACAAATAATTTCACAATAGCCACAGCCTTGCCCTATAAGCCCCTAAACAATAGAGGCAACCAGGATGCCATCTCCAGTTGCTGAGCTGAGAGTCTATAATTCCCTGATTTCCTGTATACATTCTATTCCTTACCCCTATTCATCCTCTCAAACACAAGTTACACCAGACCTAGACCTTACATTGTTCGGTTTTCTGCTCCAAGGCAGAAAACCAAGAACACGAGGGTAATATCTAAGTAAGGTTTGGGCATTGATCTCATGAAAAATAAATGGACATTAAAATCCTTTAACCAGAGTGTGATCTCAAAGGTCTGAAACTTCTGTAGGGTTAAAAATAAATGAATCAAATAATTTATGATCTGGGTCATAGAGTTAAGACACAGCAAATTTGGAGCAGATTCAAAGTAGAGATTAATAATGGTGATCATGGAGGTCCAGGTGGACCAAATAATGGAGATTAGGCAAGGCATATTGGGGAAGAGTGAGAGGGTTTGCTGTAGCAGAAGTGAAGGACACATAAACAGGAAAAATAGTGAAAGATGAGATGAGAAGGGTAGGTTGGGCAAGACTGTGACAGGCAATGCATACTAATTTAAGGAATATAGAATATATACTTTACATCATCAAAAATATTATTTATTACTATAAGAGAAAAAGTTGGAATTTCAAGTGGTTTCTATTAGGTAGTGGTGCAATCTAAGGAGAGACAGCTTCCTTTCTGCTTTACCATCAACTCTTTTTCTTTACCCTTAAAATAATTGGTGCAGCCACTCTGGAAGGCACTGTGGAGAATCATCAGAAAATTTGAAACGGATCCACCTTTTGACGCAGTTATCCCACTCCTCGGTCTATACCCAAAGGACTTAAAAATAGCATATTATAATAACGAAGCCACATCAACATTTATAGCTGCTCAATTCACAATAGCTAGATTGTGGAACCAAACTAGATGCCCTTCAACAGATGGATGGATAAAGAAACTGTGGTATATATACACAATGGAATATTGTTCAGCCATAAAGAAGAATAATATTACGGGATTTGCAGATAAATGGATGGGAATTGGAAAATATCATGCTAAGTGAAAAAAGTCAATCCCCCAAAAAACAAAGGCTGAATGTTTTCCCTGATAAGTGGTTGATGATATATATTGGGGGGGGGGGGAAGAGGTGAGAGAAGAATGGAGGAACTTCAGATTATGTAGAGGGAAATGAGAGGGAAGCAGGGGTATGAAAAATGGTGGAATGAGACAGACATCATTACCCTATGTACATGTATGATTACACGAATGTTGTGAATTTACATCATGTACAACCATAGAAATGAAAAGATGTACCCCATTTGTATACAATGAATCAAAATGCAGTCTGTAAAAATGAAAAGTAACTAAAAACATTTTTGAAAGAGATACAAATATAAATGGAAATGGTAAAAATGCAAAGCACACATAATTTTTGTTACATCTCTGGTTGCTTTGTATTGTGTAAGAGTCAAAGGGATCTTTTATGGAAATTGAGGCAGGCAATCTTTTATAATACAAAAAACAGAACCTCAATCATGTCTGTTCTAGAAAATTATAACATAGTATCAACTGTCTATTGTGTATATATAAAATTTAATACATGTACATATATGTATGTATAACATATCTATATGTATGTATATTTAATCCTAACAGTGGTTTAGATTTTATTCCCTGTCATTATATAGCTGTTATCACAAGAGCACTCAAACACCAGACTACAAATGGGGTTGACTGAATATATTCTATTTTAGTGAAGCAGGAGGAGGCAGAGGTGTCCCAGTTTAGTCAATCCCATTTTTGGTTTTGCAGGTCACACACCAGCCCTTCAGTTCAGGAAGTTTCTCTATTTCTGGAATAAAAGCTTCCTTGCTGTAGAGCTCTTCAACCATGTCAACTCTGTGAGGACAGAGCTGATGGGACCGATTTCTCTGCTGGATGTGTGAGCAAGACAGCGTAAAACTGACAAGCTTAAGGATTCAAATGAAATATCCCAATTAAAGTGCAGTTGAAGTAAGACCAGCACCACTAGCAATATATATGCCAAGAAGAAAGAAAAGAGAATCAATGTGACCGATGCGATGTCACACAAGAAAGAGCAAGGAGAAAGAAGTTCAAATGAGGAGTTTTCAAGCTATAAAAAGAGGTTATAGGCAACAGGATGAAAATGAGAGAAAACAAAAGCCTGCAATTGACAAAACACATCCCACTAATGAAATAGAGCATTGTGGTATTTAGACCCAGAGAATTTATAAAGAGGATAAGGAGTCAGGAATAGCTTCTTTATTAAATTGCCTGATTTTTATCAAAACAATATTTTTATTTCCCAAACTCATCTCCCAGAGCCTGTCCCTTGCTGTGTACTTCAATTGTACACAGATAATCTCTCTTTCTCTTTCTCCCACTACTTCACATGTTTATTTGTCCTTTTTAATTGCAAAAATGTGAGAAGAAACTGGTGAACAAAATCAAATCAATTGTGTAGAGATCAGAATATGGTAAATGCCCCACAGGAAGATCCAGAACAGGGACAGCAGTGGTGAGCAAAGCCAGGAGGACCAGAAGGAATAAGGAATCCTGTGAGTCCAAAGCCACATGGTAGGCATGGGCTGCATTCAGTGTGCATCTACTTTGTCTTTGGCTTGAATTTTGTTTGCTCACACAATACTTAAAATTTGATTGGCTGCCAACATTAATGAGTGGGGAAATTTTACATAACAACAATTTTCTAATTCATTTGGGGCTCTGCAGGTCTAATCCTGGCCCCTCTAGCTGAATGAACTTGGGCAAGTTGTCTATTTGGGCCTAAATAATTTCCCTTAAAAAGGGGGTTAATATTATAACTTATTTTATGGAGTGTTGTGAGGATTAAATGACAATGTACAGAAAGACCTTATAGCTGCTATAGTGTCACTGTGTAATGCCTTTTAGGTATTAATATCTGTAGTTCCCACTGTTGAATATGACAAACTGGCCCTGGGAACCATGAGGCAAGCATCACATTCAACTCAGGAAAATGACTTAAAGTGGATCAACATGCATTTTTATGGAATATGTCAATGAGTTAAATAAACTTCAATATGATGATTTTAACGAGTATTGCACATGTACAATGTCAAGAAATATATTTTAAAGCATCTTTGAGTTTCAAATTTATATGTAAATCTAAGTAACTGTGCATAAGGCAGCAGAACTGTCATCTTGAAAATAACTAAAGAAGCACAGTTCAAAAAATAGCAGTATTATTTAAGTGAGTTATTAAGAAAAGGAAGCATCTGAAGCAACATTGTGGAGGCAAAACATCCTTAATCCTCTACAAATTTAGTGGAATAGAAATTCTAAAACTTACATAAAAAATTTAATAAACTTATTAAATGATGCTATTTTAAAAATACATATTTCAAAAAATCGCAATATGTTAATTTCCTCTTTAATTATATTATCTGAAATCATCAATGAAGCAAAGTGTAAGAAAACAAAATTGTGTGTGTATACATATGTAAGAATCAACTATAAATATCATATATATATATCATACTTAGTAGTTCAAAATCTAAGAGCACCTTTGGATTGCTGATTAGCATGCAGTGTATCACATGACAGTTAAATAAATAATATTCAATATATAATGAGTACTCATAAATAACTAATACTGTAATATCACAAAATCAAAACTTATTTAAGTACATAGTTATTTCCTAAAAGAACAGATATAACAAGCAAAAAAGAATTGATCTTATTACTAATCAATAATGCAAATTATACCACCAATAGGATTATATATTTTACCTAAAAATTTGTAGAGATTTTAAAATGTGAGGAGACTCTCATTCATTTTTGCAATCAATTTCTATAAAATATGGAAGGACCTGTATGAATAGATGTCAAAGGTCTGCAAAATATACCTGTTCTTCAATCTAATATTCTACCTTAAGTAATTTGTCCACAGAAATAAGTCATCAAGTGGATGGAAAAGTATATGTACATGAGTGTTATCACTAATACAAATTATAAAATCCATATCCCAGAAACAATATGAACACTTAAATAGACTTAATTATTTTATAAAAGATCATATGAAGAAATACAATATAATCTTTACAGTAGAACCAGGAAAAACAAGTTAACAATATATTATCTTAGAGTTTTCCTGATTTTCTAATTTTCTAAGCTTAGTTTTAAATGAATTTAACTTTTATTATGTTGGGTTTTCTTAAGATCACAGTAAAAAAGAATCAAGTGGGGACAGATACATACAGAAATTTGAACAAGAAAAAAAAACTCAATAAAGCAGTTCTAAGAACAGAATTTCTATGGATTAAAAAAAAAAAGAAAAAAAAATGCTTAGTGTACTTTCCTATTGGGTCTGCTGGGACAGAAAAGAGAAATGAACCCTGTACTGCTGTATAAAAATTAGAAATCTATCTTCCTTGATATACTTGCTCAATATTGCAGAAAAACCATCCAAGTGCTCTATATTTTCTTTTCCAATATTCTCTTCAGTAAGGTGAGCAACAAACATCACAAATAGTTTCAAGAACACTGCTAGTACCATGCATTAAAAAGATTATTTCTCTGATGAGCAAAGAGACATCATCTTTTTCTTCCTCTGTGTATAATGATAATATAAATTATATATGAAAATATTTTTGATCCACACATAAATGCTTAAAAAAGAAATTTTCATTTTTTACTAAAGAACCTGATATAAAATGGCAACCTCAGAGAAAAAATTTTTAGCAACTAAGAATGAGAGGTTATGTCTCATGATCTGTGTGGTTTGAGCAGTTCACTAACAAGCAGCTTTCATCTAGAGAGGAAGATGCAAGTTCACCCTCCAAGTACAAGTGATCTCAATCGCCTTCCTGACTCAATTATATTAATTTGCAGGTGACTTGCCTTAAGACCTATTAAACTGGGCTAGGGCTAGGTCATCATCAGAACTTGTACATATTATTTCCAACTCTTGATTCCCTTAAACTCATTCCTCAACATCACACAGAACAGAGAAGAGTAGATGTAACCAACTTCCAAACCCATGATTCAAAAGAAGTTAGAGGCCAGTAGCAAAGTCCAAAAGATATTTGACTACATAGCAACTTGAAGCATTTGTATCACTCAAGCAAAATATATCAACCATATAAGACACAAATGAAAAAGCTGGAAAAATACATTTGCCACATATACATAAAAGACCAAATACCATTAATATCCAAAAAGTTCTTACAGACCAATATAAAAAAGAGCAAACCCCAATTAAAAATGGCCAAAAAATTGGTTACTCAAACAAAAATAAATACAACTTTTGAAATTCATTAATTAATTTGGTCCTGGGGATTAATTTGGTACTCAGGGATGTCTACCATTGAGCTACATCCCCAGCACTTATAATTTTTTTGTATTTTGAAACAAGGTCTAGTTAAGTCACTTAGGGCTTTTCATTAAGTTGCTAAGGCTGGCCTCAAACTTCCAATCTTCCTACCTCAGCTTCCTCAGTTGCTGGAATTACAGGCATGCACCATGGCATCCAGCAAAAAATTAAAGCATGTAAACACACACACACACACACACACACACACACACACACACTACTCTTAGTTAAACAAATTCAAAATAAAACTACAAGACATCATATTTCACCTGTCAGACTTGCAAAAACAAAGTTTAATAATCTTTTCACCAATAATAGTGTGTTGCTGAAGAATCTGTCACATGTCATTCATGGTTATACAAGTTGATACCGAATCTAGGGAGACCGTAAAAAATGTTTTGTTCTAGCAATTTCATTTCTAGTAACTGATCAACTACTATACTAATACAGATACGCAATAAAAAAATATTCATTTCAACATTGTTTTTAGTAATAAATGACTGGAAATAATTGCTTATCAGCAATATACAGTTTAAATTATATATTATATATTATATACCTGATATATCATTGAGTACTTAAAAAGACTAAGGCAGGTCTATGTACTGAAAATCATCTATATGATGGTATTATTATCATTATTAATTTTTTTTAACTTTTATTTTGTACCAGGGATAGAACCCAGGGGTGCTTAACCACTGAGCCATATAATCATCACTTTTTTTATATTTTTTAATTTAGAGACAGGATCTCACCAAGTTGCTTAGGGCCTCACTAAGCTGCTGAGGCTGGCTTTGAACTCGAGATCCCCTGCTTAAGGCTCCCAAGCTGCTGGGATTACAGGTGTGCTCCACAGCACTTGGCCTACTTTTTAAAAAAAAACAGAGGTACAGAAGGATTACATACTTAGCTTTCAGTTGTTCACATAAAATGTATGTACTTTTGTCTATATAAACTATCTCTAGAAGAATTTACAAGACACTTGTTAGAAATAGAAATAACTGACTTTTACAGAGCATGTACAATAGTCTAGGCATAATTCTACATGGTTTGATTTATCATTAAAACAATTATTTGGGTTAGGTAAATTTATTATCCTCAAGATGAGGAAACTGAGGCATAGAGAGGTTAAGCAATTCACCTAAGGCCATACAGCATTTACTGGCTTGGATTTAACAGTGGAGCTGGCTCCTGAACCAGTATTTTTAACCACTAAGTAGTTTGAGTTTGGGGCAGAAGATCTAGAGATAAGAATTGAGGAATATTTATTTTCCACTTTATATTTTGTCATTTTGCCATGTACTATTTTTTCAAAACATGAAAATATATATTCAAAATATCACACACATTCTAAACATATCTGGGAATATGGAAGCAAAGAGAAAAGCTCAAAATTCTGATAATGTCTAATGAAGAAGGCCTGGCCCCACCAGATGGTAAAGACTGCTATAAACAGAAAGATTTAAGTAGTGAAGAACTGACAAAAAAATAACAGAGCAATTAGTGCATTGGGGAAAATAATTTCCAAGGCAATCTAACAAAATAAGAACTGAATATATGATATTAAAAACTTGAAAAAGTGGTATTATTATTCAATATTAATGATATTAAAAATTAATATCATTGGGCAAATTGGAAGAGCATTCATTTAAGGTGTCATCTGGTATCACATGCTAAATACATTATAAATACATTGAAGAAATAAATGTGAACTGAAACAGAAAAATCAGGAAATATTTGGGAGGACCTACTCCCTATATAAGGTAGCACTTTCTTAACATAAGTCACAGGGGAGGAAATAATCTGGAGAGGATTTAGAAATTTTGCAAACATTCCACATTCAAACTTTTATAAACAAATGCAATGTCATGAAGTGGGAATAATTGTTCACAACAAATAAAACAAGGAGTTGTCAACAATATACAAAACACAATTCCAAATCAATAAGTAAAACATTAAGGTGTTAAATGAAAAACTAGTAAAGAAATTTAATTGATACATAAGAAAAATACAAACTATGCATAACTCATTTAATTCTCTTTGATGTAGATATAATTGTTTTCCTCATTTACAGGTGAAAATTGACACTCAGAAAGATTAAGTAGATTACCCAAGATCACAAAGCAAATAAACAGTTAGCTGAGATCAGAACTAAAAATTTAATTTACTTCAAAGTCCCTGCTTTTTCAACCATCATTCCATTCTCTAGACATGAACGTGTATCTCTATACTGATGCCCCTCAGTTTATGAGGTAGTTACATCCAGATAAACCCATCATAAATTGAAACAGTTGCACGTTAAAAGTGAATTTAATACACATAACCTCCCAAACATCATTGATTAGTAACACAAGACGCGGCGAATATCCAGTGTTTACCCTAGGGATTGGGTGTTGAGCTATCATAAATCAGCCCCAATCTGCATAGATATACAAAATAGCAATTAAAGTATGTCATTGTCAAAAGAAAAACTGAAGACACCTCTATGTCATGACTATAAGTGATGAATTGCTGAAGCACTTCTCTGAGTCTTCTCTCAAGAAGAGGTCACTGTCTGCACCTACCTATTTCTGGGAATATCTTACCACTTTTGTTAGTGAAATAGTCCATTGTTAGCCATGTGAAAGTTGATGCCTTTGGAGTTCAAATGAAAAAAAAAAAAAATACCTCAATGGGAAAGGACTAAATTCATTTCTGGTTGAATATTTCTCTGTCCTACAAAGCAGTTCATCAAGAAGCCAGAGGCCAAGTAACAATAACCATGTAAAGAATTCTGAAACCAAAAAACCTCACTAGGCATATACTATTTCTAAGAAGAAATTAAAATTAAAATAACATTAGCATTAATGTTGAGTAACGACATTTTTGTTTGCATTATTTAAAATAATTTTATGACTAGATAAAATCTAAGGGTATTTATGTTTGAAAGTTAATATCTATACTATGAATTAAATCAGTTTCCTTGCAAAATTGTTGGCCCCAAATGCTATTAGTGTTGAAGTTAAACTGAAGTTGACCAACTGCTATTTGAGGAAAGATAGTGTCAATTTTGGTAGTAAAGGTTGTCTCCAAAACTTTGATAAATTCTTGCCAAATTCACAAAATATTTCAGTCTTAAGATATGTTACTCTAAAAATTGCTTCTCACCTTTCCCTTCTTCCCTCCTTTTATCCAGAGTTACCATTTTCCTTCAGCCTAGAATTTTCATCATTCCTGATATCAGTGCTTTATGCCTTCTGTTGTTTTCATGTGGAACCTCTCCCCATTGTAATACTTTTTCTATTCCAAAATTTATAGACAGTATTGGGAGGTAAGCATCTTCACCTTACTCTACCGTGATCACTCTTTATGTGAGGCTGGTCCAGGTACTGTAGGCAGGAGGGAACACTCAATGGTAAAATCGTTAAAGCCTATCCACATAGCTCAGGAACATTCACTATGAATCAATGTATAAGTGAGAGGACTAGAGAAAAGGAGGGTGTCAAAAGCCAAATTTCAGCTTCAATAATAACTACCACTGCCAATGGGCATGACTTCAAATATCCTTTCACCAAAGTTGATCAGTGGAAAATATGATACTTCTTTAAAATGCATATAATGAATTGAGTATTAAAGGTTTGAACCTCAAAGTTCAAAACAATCCCATCCTCCAATTATTCTTCTATTAACAAAATTCTACAGAATTATAGATTGGCTTATTTCACTTTCTGGTGTTGTGTTTTGAGTTCTTTATATATTCTGGATATTAATCCTCTGTTAGAACAGTAATTGACAAAGCCTTCCTCTCATTCTGTAGACTCTCTTTTACACTCTCTTTTCCTTTGCTATGCAGAAGTTTTTTTTAATTTGAAGCAATCCCTCTTATGATCTTGGCCTTACTTCTTATACTTTATGGGTCTTATTAAGGAAATCTGTGCCTGCACCTATAGGTTGGAGTTTTCACTGTGTTTTCTTCTAACATTTGTGCCATTTATGGTCTAATTCCTAGGTCTTCCATCCACTTTGAGTTGACTTAATAACTCAATCAGTACATGGGTAAATGAACTAAACAGCATTTCTCAAGAGAAGAAATACAAATGGCCAATAAATGAAAAAATGTTCAACATTATTGGCAATCAGGGTGTTACCAATCAAAACTACACTAAGATTTCATCTCACCTCAGCTAGAATGGCAGTCATTAAGAATACAAATAATAAATGCTTGTGAGAATGTGGGAAGAAAGGAACATTTATACATCACTGGCAGGACTGCACATTAAGATAACCACTATGAAAATCAGCATAGAAGTTCTTCAAAAGCCTAGGTATAGAACCAGCAATATGACCCAGCTGTGCTGGGGTGGGATCACCCCCTGGTATTTACCCAAAATAACTGAAATCAGCATACTATAGTGATACATGCATTCTAATGTTTATAGGCACACAATTCACTATAGCCAAGTTATGGACTAGCGAGATGTCAACAGATAAATGTGTAAAGAAAATGTGGTATAAATACACAATGGAGTTCTACTCAGCAATAAAGAAGAATAAAACTATGTTCTTTGAGAGTTAATGGATTGAACTGAGAAACATCTTGCTAAGTGATATCAGCCAGATTCTGAAAGTCAAAGGTCAAAAGTTCTCTGTCCTCTGTGGAAGCTAGAGAGAAACAAAGAACTTTAAAAGGAGGAGGGGTTTCCTAACAAAAATAGAAACAAAATCTTGAGAGGAGAGACAGGGGATCAAGAGAGAGGAAGAAAGGGAATGAAAGAGGAAGAAATGGGGAATAAAAATGATCAAATTATGCTATATGCATGGATGAATATCCCACAATGAAATGTGCCAATATAATGCACCGACGAAAAAACATATACATGTAAATAAATAAAAGGAAGACCAGAAGATAGAGGAAAGGAAAGAAGGGGTAAGAGGTAAGGAGAGAAAGGGAAGTACTAGGGAATAAACCAAGTAAATTATGTGAATAGATGAATATGTCACAATGAACCCCACTATTATGTATTATTATAATGCATTAAGAAAATCATAAAATATTCTACCACTTAGCTCTCTGTAGCTCATTTTTTGAAATATAATGAGTATGGCAATATTTATTTATGTCAAATCCATGCTAATATAATCTAAGTAAGAGTGTAAGTTCAAAAAGAAAATAAAGAGCCATGTTGGATTTCTTTATTCTCTATACTATAAAAGTTCAAATAAAATAGAAATCATGGAAAGATGGGCATTTTCATTATTAAACTAACACACAGACATGCTTTTTATTAACTCATATAACTATTTTCTTTTCTTTCATGTTCTTTAAAAAATATGGCCTAAGTACTATTCAATAGTGTTGTGGGTTGTGGTGTATTTTTAAAAATCAGTATATTGCATCAAACTCTTTCCTCTGTTTCATAAATATAAAATACAATTTTTGTTCATCATAAGTATTCATAGCAATGCCTGTGATGAGAAGTCGATAGTAGCAAGGGTTAAATCTTACTGATATATTGGATGTCATAAGAGTCAATTTTAGAAGCACCAGTGAGTTATGACAGCAACTGAGATTCCATCACAGGGGATATTTTTTACTTGTGCACACTGTATTATGTTTTAAATACCCACCATTTGTAGAAACACAAGTGGTCATACTCTATACAAATTAATAAAACAGATGTTGGTGCTTATTCAAAATATGCCAAAACACATTTGATCCAAGTAAAAAGGGCGAAAATTCATCCTGGAAAGACAGAAGCTGCAGGTCTCTGGTATTTCTGTAATCATCAAGGCTCATTACTCTACCTCACTCCGGCATTCTCTCAAAGGGAGAAGTTTTGGAGATTAAAATCTCCATTATGTTGAAGCTTGGGTATAAAAGAGTAAAAGAAGCTACAAAACAGGAGGCTAATGATTGTCACATAAAATGCAACTTTTCATGCTAGAGTACTGATTTTGTGTATATTTACGTGCATGTGTGGTGCTAGGAATCCAACCCAGGTCCTCATGCAAGCTAGGCAAGTGCTTTATACTGAACCATATTCCCAGTCCCTGATTTTTTAAAGCGCAAAATTCAAATGATCCAAAAGTGATAGGAGAAATTATCCTCCCCATGCCCAGGCAGTTTCCTTTGCCAAAGGCATCCATTTCTTATGGCTCCCTCCAGAGATCTCTCTACATAAAAACAAGCAAATATGTAACTTTTTCTTTCTCTTTTTCTTTAACCCAATGGGGCTAATAAATTCATCATTCTACACCTTGCTTTTTAAATTCATCACAGAGATTATTTGATGTCAGGACATAAGGATACCTATTTTTCATTGTACAGATATGCAATTAATTATTAAAATTCCCTGTTGATGAATATTTAGATTGCTTCCATTTCATATTGTTATAAAGAAATAAAGCAATATACAGAAATCCGCTTAGATCCCAAGCCCTATAATTACTTAATACATTGATTGAAACAGCACAGAGGCACATTGTCATACTGAAACCATTTCATCTGGTAATTTTACCCTTTACAATCCTTTCCAACTCTAATTGCCAAGTATAACAGTCGGCTCTTAGTGAACATTAATTAAGGGTGATGTGGCATATTGAATTTCATTAAATTCTAAATGACATTACTGATAATCAGAGTATTGCCTTCATTTGAGGAGCTGTTTGACCCTAATTAGTGAACTTAACTTGGCATTCTTTGTATTTTCTGGGGGGAAAAGGAGGAGAATAAACCACATTAATTTTGGATTGGTGACACCAGTTATGACTGACCTTACCCATTTCAGAACTCTGGTAGCATCAGTCTCAGGTGGATTAACACTTAACTCTTGTATATTAGAGCATAATTCAGAGACCTTTGCAAATTACTGTGGTTCAACTATAGTCCACTTAGGCAGCAAAAGAATTTACTGGAAGAAAATTGGGAGCCTGTGAAATTGTCTAAAAGATAAGGCTTGAAAAAGAGAATCAGGAAGCAGAAGAACATCGGAGTAAAACACCACCTAGGCTAATCTAAACAGCATGTCTTGTGGCTGCTACCCCTGAAGACTCCCACAGTGGCCACCATCCAATCCCCACCATCCCTTGACAAAGCTTTTCAATCTTTCTTTCCTGTGTCCTGCATTTAGAAATATACTTCACATAACATCCCACTATACAAATACACATAACCAATTTCATTAAATCAAGACTCACTCCAATCTGTAATGCATTCTAATATATATTCTTTATTTAAAAAAAAAAAAACTAAATTGATTTCAAGACCTGCTAATATGTCAGGATCTACAGTTTAAAGCACTGCTCTACAGATTGATTTATACTGCAGTATCACTGCTGATAAGTGAACAAATTTGTGGAGGATGTAAAGAGTAAAAAAAATAAATAAAGGACTATTCTGCATTTAGAATAGAAAAGGATAGAAAGAATGGAATATGAAGCTTACATATACATCCTCTATTAGCAGAATAAAACCAGCATAATCCAGATTTAATACTACACTAAAGATCAACCTGCACACATCACCACATAGCACTGAATCAGTACAAATTGTGGCTTTTTCAACAGTGAAGGAAAGCAGGCAAGTGGACGGGTAACATTTTCATTTCTACCTTAGTATGTAATCCAGCAGCCCAAATTCAATATAACTTCTCTGAGAAATTCCCATTTATTTCAGAAGCAATACTTGCTTTCTCACGCCCTTTTCAGTTTCACCCACACTTGCTCCTTTCCCCCACCATTGCTTAGGCTACAGTCTGGTTGTCTGACATGAGCTGTCAATGTGCAGGAGTCAAAAAATTAGAAGAGTTAATTTTGTAGAATCCAGCTGCCTCCATACACATTCACCTAGGTCCCAGACTAAATTCTTGTCACATTGCATACCCTGAGATAAATCTAAACTCAATGCTGAAGTTGCGTGTTGAGGACCACAGCATCCCTAACCCTGTGATCAATTTCACGATGTCTGGGATTAGATGACATTCTCCTCAGCCTCTCTCTTGTTCCTATCACGTGGCAACTACTTCTCTTCTGGGAACATTAAGCCTTCCTGCAAGGTTTCAGCCTTGGCATTTATCCCCTCTACAGTTCTAAAGTTAGTAGAGAAGTAGAAATATTTCATTTCCTTGATTATACCTCCACTCTTTCAAATTACTCCCAGGAAATGTCAAAGCCAGAAGAAATATCTTGGAGACTGACTGAATTAAAATTGTGCAGAAGACTAGCGTGTATTAATGAAATTATCCAGGACAGCCAAGTTGGCTGGAGAGTCTCTTAGTTAAGGGAAAACATTTCCTTGCTGGTTTTCCTGCTCAAGGGCTTCGTTGTCTGGATGGCCTCACTAGTCCAGGAAAGGCCAGCTGGAGTTTCCAAGCTAATTAACCATGCCTTGTGTGGCAGGTGCTCCTCACTGTGATTTCTTTAGCTGCAGAGTAAAACCCCCGAGTTCTATTTCTATTTTTAGTCCCATGTGTAATAATGGAATGAAAAAGAAGTGACTCCTTGAACTCTTGTTGTATGTCATTCAGGGAGAGCAAATATAGCTCACTCTGACAGTTACTAAGTTATAGCTAAAGAATTTCTTAGCAGTTCCGTGGTGTGAATTTGCACATTCTTAAAGCTGGTTGTTTCCTGGATGCACTGTCTCTGCAGATAAAATGTGAAACGTGGTGTGGAAGCATATTTGGCATTCACAGGTGACAATCAGATTCCTGTAAGTCTAATTATAGCATAAAGGATTATCAGCAAAGAGCTGCATTCCTAAATGTGGTGGGTGGTGCCCAGGAGACCTTTGGTCTTACTTCCCCTCAGCCCTAAGCCCATAAAGCTGAACATGATGAAGACTAAAGAGACAGTATGATAGGAAACACAAAAAATCAGTCTCTGTGGTCACAAAAAAATAAATAAATAAGATGGATGAGAAGTATTTTTTTTAATTTTTCAAAAGCAAAAGAAAGAAATACAACTTGCTCCTAAATGTACTTCTGGGGCAGGGGATATAACTCAGTGGTGGAGCACTTGCCTGGTATACTTAAGGTCCTGCATTGAATCCAAGCACTGGAAAATAAATAAATAAACAAATAAATAAATAAATAAATATTCCTTCTGATTCTTCTTTAATCCACAAATAAAAATGTTAAACCTTTTCTTTCCTGATTTGATTTTGCCTATTTTTCTTTCATGTTGCCAGCATAATCTGATTTCACTAAATACTAGTTTTCATAGTCACTGCAGCAAATTATTTTGGAAGAAATAATCCAATAGATAGCACTAGAAAAGAGTAATTAGTGGTTCATAAAGGCTTCCATTTCATGCCAGGTAATTCCTACTCAGTAAAGACCTTTCAAGTTATGTTCATTGTGCTGGCCTAATGCTCAATGGTCTGAAATACATGAAATACATGAGAGATAATGTTTGCATCTTATCTTATATACTACATACTTCTGAAGATAAAACTAAAAGAATTGCTTATAAGCCCATTTAAGAAGCAAAGCCTCAGTTCCTCTCCCTAGTTACAGCCAGCCAAATGGTTTTTTTCTCACCCAGCAGAATGCTAGAGATTTCCCCTGGAGTGGGTAAAGCAGAGGATGTCTGGATGGTAGATGCCAGGGACTGTTGAGAGGTGGAAGACAGTCCTGAAAACAAGATTAAGTAAATGTTAACATGGATACAAGTCCTCCTTTCTGCAAGTTGTTCCAAGACAGTTCATTACATTGATTGGGCATAATTTAAAAATTCATCCAAAACTCAAAAGAAAAGTTTTGCTTCTTAATAGCAAAAGAAACAAAGTGAAAAGATTCCTAGAGAATGGGAGAAAGTATCTGCAAACTGTGCATCTGAAAAGGGGCTAATGTCCAGAATATATCAGGAATTCCAAAACCTCAATCAACAGCAAACAAACAAATAATGTAATTTTAAAATGAGCAGTAGAGTAGACATTTTTCAAAAGAAGACATACAAATGGCCAATAATTATATTAAAAATGCTCAACCACTAATCATCAGGGAAATATGAATTAAAAACACAGTGAGATATCACCTCACTTCAGTTAGAAAGACTGTTATTAAAAAGATAAAAGCTAACAAGTGTTGGGGAGGATGTGGAGAAAAGGAAACCTTTATACATTGTTGGAGGGAATGTAAATTTTAGTATGGCCATTAAGGAAAACATTATAGATGATTTTTAAAAATTAAAAATAGGACTATCATATGATCCAGCAATCTTACCTGTGAGTACACAGCCAAAGATACTGAAATCAGCATGTCAAAGAGGTATTATACACTGTTAGTTGAGTGCAGCACAATTCGCAACAGTCAAGAAATGGAAACAACCGAAGTGCCCATCAGCTATTGAATGGTGAGGAAAATAAGGCACACATACACAGTAAAATATTATTCAGTCATAAAAAATGAAATCCTGTTATTTTTGATAACATGAATAGAACTGGAGATCATTATATTAAGTGAAAT
Source organism: Sciurus vulgaris (assembly GCF_902686455.1). Classification (NCBI taxonomy): domain Eukaryota; kingdom Metazoa; phylum Chordata; class Mammalia; order Rodentia; family Sciuridae; genus Sciurus; species Sciurus vulgaris. The sequence continues at coordinate 92,354,422 of NC_136467.1, read as the reverse complement.
ACATTAATGTGAATAATTTTATATCAATTCAAAAAAAAAATTTAAAAAAGGGGGCATTGGTTGGCAGTGGTGGCATATACCCATAATCCAAGCAGCTTGGGAGGCTGAAGAAGAAGGACTGCAAGTTCAAAGTAAGCCTCAGCATACTTAGTGAGGACCTAAGCAACTCAGCAAGACCTTGTCTCTAAGTATTATAAAAAGGGCTGCCACTCAGTGATTAAGTATCCCTGAGTTCAGTTCCTGGTACCAAAAATAAAAGAGGATACTAGATCCACAGAATCATTTAGTGAGTTTTCTTAAACTTCAAGGTCATTCTTATACTATAAAAGCTGTTCAAACTAGTTTTTATTTAACTATTTTATTATCTGAATATTTTATTATCATTTTCTGAATTTATTTTATGAAGATGGTATAAAATAAATGCTACCACCTTAAAATATAAAGCAAAAATAAAACTACAGTTCATTATCACCATAAGACATTTATATAAATAATAATTAAAATTATGTTAAATCAAATTCAAAACCATATTAAAATAATGACACCTCATGGCAAATAGAATTTATTTTATAAAAGCAAAGATAGCTTAACAGTAGGGTCTTCTTAATATATTGTACCATGTTAGTAAAATAAATAAGTAAATATATTAACAAATTGGGTATGCAGATTCTTAAGACATTTCCTAATTTTTAACAAATTTTTTTTTATTTTTAAGACAAAAAATCCCTAATAACATAGGAGTAGCAGAATACTTTGTTAACATGATGTAGAAAACCTACTTTAACCCAGAATCCAATCTCGAATATAGCTGAAGAACACTAGAGAAATTGCTTTAAAGAGCAATGAGCACGTAAAATGCATATAGGTACTGCTATTTCTTGACAGAATTTCTGACAGATGCAATGGAAAAAATTAAGTCAAACATACAATAATTTGAAAGATTGTTCACCAAGGAAACCCAAATACATCAATTCTCATAAAGTATTAAGAGAATACACAAATGTGATGTGTTATAAAAATAGTAGCTAGCTTATAAACACCAAGAATACCCATTTAGAAAATGCAATTGGATAAGAAATTATTGGCATGAGGAAATTTAGTATTTAGTTATAAACATTTAAAAACATGTGCAGGATCTTTATTATAAACATAGAAATGTTAAAAGAATCTGACTAAATGGGAAGACTTCATATGGTAAGTATTCTAATCATTATTGTTATGAATATCACTTTAAATCTTGATTAATTTTTAAACTATAAATGTGCTTCTAAGGTTAATTCAGATTAAATAATAAATAGGATGGAAGAGGTAAAAACTTACATAAGAGTAATGGGAATTTTTCATCAACTAAAACTAAAGAACTTGACTGAACAAGAATAGACAGAATAAATAAATGATCACAGAAAAAGACACTAGTAAATCAGAATTTAGCATATGATAGCACTAAAATTACAAATCAGTAGCGAGATTGTCCCATCACGATTCCAGAATAATTTCTTAAGTATCAAGAAATTTTAAACTACTTTCTTACTTTACACTTTCACCAAAATATAATCCAGATGGATTAAAAAGTTAATGGTAATAAATGAATAATCAAATAAACTATCAAAAGAGTCAGGTGAAAATGCTTGTGCATATGCACAAAGCACAGAGTAAACAAGATTTTCTCTGTGCAACTTAATTAAGAAAATAAATAAATAAAAAGATTTATAGACTTAACCACAAAATAATTAAAACCTTCTATATATCAATAGCCAACAAAAATAACATAAAGTACAAATGACCAAAAGGAAAATATATATCAAGCAGTGTATAAATATCTTTAATTTATGAAGTACTCACCAATAAAAGTGGTAAATAAATGGAGAGTAGCACATTTTAAAATGGGATAAAGGACACAAAAGTAAAATTTATTCAAATGGCCAGGAAACATAAATTTTTCTCATAATTAAGGTATTAATTTAGTCTAACAGATTTGTGACTTTATATATCTACCTATTCATCTATCCATTTATCTATTTATTTCAAAGACTGGCAGGAATGCAGGGAAATTTATAGTTTCATAATATATTATTAAGAACGAGGATTGTAAATCCTTTATGTAAGAGAACAGACAGTAAATATTTCCAGCTTTGTGGGATGGACAGTCTCTGTCACAACTACTAAATTCTGCTGTTATAGGACAAAGCTGCCATACACAAATGAACATGGTTGTGTTCCAATAAAACTTTATTTACAGATACAGGCAGAAGGCCAAACTTGGCCCATAGACCTTGATTCATAGACCCCTGATTTAGAGGAAAAGTAGTAACAATTCTGGAGAACAAGTTGTCCAATATATTTCACCTTAAAAACACGTTATGATTGACCAAGCAATTTCCTTCTATAAATGTATTCTACAGAAGCTATTGTGCTTATGATATTGATTTTGATATTGACCAAAGAATTTCTTTAATGTTTAACCATGCAGTTTTAGATAAACAAACCATGCTTGACCACACCATACCCCCACATTTTATGTGATAGAAAAACTTAGTGACGTCAAGAAATATTTATAACCAATTGAAAAAAAGCAGGTTTCCTTGAACAGAGGAATGACAGACAGTATGACACTAAATGTCTTCACACACATATACATCCATACACAGATGGTGAGGTGAACAAAACAAAAATCACTAATCAGACTGCTTGAGTTCAAGTTCAAGCTCCACTACTGTCTATATGAATTTGGTCATCATTTAACCTCTCTAAACCTCATTCTCTTCATCTGTTATTTGGAAAAGGTAATTGTGCTTGTCTCATTGATGTAAACAAGATAATATATTTGAATAATGTCCTAGTCCTCTCAAGTTGCTATAAAAATATCATAAACTACAGAGCTTATAAACTATAGAAAGTTATATTTCACAGTTCTGGAGACTAGAAAGTCTAAGAGTAAGGTGCTTACAGATTCAATGCCTGGTGGGGGCCCACTTTTTGGTTTAGAGATGGTTGTCTTCTTTCTGTCTCCTTACATAGCAAAAGGAAGTTCTCTGGGATCTGGGGACAAGCCCGCCCTTGCATTAATCTCATTCATGAGAAGTCTGCCTTTGTGACCTGATACCTCCCAAAGACCCCACTTCCAAATACTAGCACACAGGGTATTAGGTTTCAACATATGAATCTTAGTGAGACACAAATAGAAATATTCTGCAAATGTCATAATTTCATTCTTCTTTCGGGTTGAGTAATATTCCATTGTGTATAGATATCACATTTTATTTACAAATTCTTCTGTTGAAGGGCATCTAGGTTGGTTCCACAGTTTAGTTATTGTGAATTGAGTTGCTATAAATATTGATGTGGCTGTGTCACCATAATATCCTGATTTTTAAGTCCTTTGTGTATAAACCTAGGAGTGGGATATCTGGGTCAAATGGTGGTTCCATTCCAAGTTTTCTGAGGAGTCTCCTTTCGAATTTCCAAAGTGGTTGCATCAATTTGCTGTCCCACCAGGAATGTCTTAGTATACCTTTTCCCCCACATGCTCACCAACATTTATTGTTGCTTGTATTCTTGACAATTTCCATTCTGACAGGAGTGAGATGAAATCTTAGAGTAGCTTTGATTTGCATTTCTCTAATTGCTAGAGATATTGAACATTTTTTCATATATTTGTTGATTAATCATATTTCTTCTGTGAAGTGTCTGTTCAGGTATTTGTCAGTAAATGGATGGAGCCAGAGAATTGCAAGATAAGTGAAATAAACCAATCCCAAAATGCCAAAGGCCAAATGCTTTCTTTGATATGCAGATACTAATTCACAATAAGTCAGGGGGGGGGACACACTAGGGAAGAATAGAATTAATTTGGATTAGGTACAGGGAGTGAAGGGAAGGGAAAGTTATGGAGGTAGGAACATAATAGAATGAGTCTGATATTGTTACTGTATGTGCATATATGACTACAGGACCAATGGTGACTCTCCATCATGTACAACCAGAAGAAAGAGAAATTATACTCCATTTATATATGATGTGTTAAAATGCATTCTACTTTCATGTATAACTAATTAGTACAAATTTTTTAAAAAAGTAAAAACTTCCACATAAGTGATTTTTATAATATTCTTTGTATTTTTGTGTATTTCTGATTTTCATACTATATATTATTTTATAATTATATGAAAATATTAAAATTTTTGCATATGTAACTTAAATAAGTTACTACAGTCTATCCCATAAGAGTAAAATTATCTTTTAGTAAGAGAATTTTTAAGAATTCAGTATAATTCTGAAGAATATTAAGCTGGTCCAGAAAGCAACATCTGTTATCTAATTTTAAAGAAGCAATTTCACAGTCTGTGGATGTCCTTTTCCTCAGAGGAAGAAATTTAGAGATGTTTTTATCTCAGTCATGATAGACATGGATCTTAGCCTGGTAGAATATAGGCTCATTGGTAACTGGCAGTCAGTGTGACCTGGCCTAAGGCAAGAACATGAAATGTTCACTCAGTTTCAATGCCCTGGCAGGAAATGAATCCAAGAGCAAATCTATGTAACCCTTACTTCTTATTTGAATAAACCAATAGACACAAGTATGATTTCTGTAAGATTTGAGTCTAGAAATCTTCCAATCTTCTTTCCTGCCCCAAACTATATTCTCATTTAAAATCAAGTAACCTATCTCCTATCTTTAAGAGATATCTGAGGAATTATCCATAGAAATTCATATAATATCCAGGAGGAGCTACCCGAAGTTCTAGTAGGTATTTCCAAATCATTTCACAATACAGCCTTTCCTCCTTCCCTTCCACCCTCCTTCCTGCTTTCCTACTTTTGTCTATTCAGGCTACTATAACAAAATGTCATAAATTGGGTGGCTTATAAACAACAGAAATAAATATGTCATGCTTCTGGAAGCTGGGAAGACCAAGATCAAGGCATCAGCAGATGCATTATCTGGTGAGAGCCTACTTTGTGATGCTTTCTAATTGTGTGCATACAGATAGACAGAAGGAGCATGAAACCTCTTTGGTGTCCTTTTTATAAGGGTACTTCCAGAATCATGAGGGTTCTGCTCTATTTTTATAAACTAGTAACCTCCCAAAGTCCCAACACCTTAGAGGTTAAGCTTCAAAATACAAATTTGGGGATAAAATAAACATTCAGTCTATTACTCACTTTCCTTCTTGATGGTTCTTTTTCTATTCATCCCAACATGTTTCATGCAGATCAGCAAAATTTCTAGATGTAAACCAATACTTCTGCACTTTCTGGCTGCCTCACTCTTTCATTTTCTCTTCCAAAGTTCTCTGATTTTTTTTTTTTTTCTGACTCTGTGAGCATTCCAAACTTCCTTCTCAATGTGGAATCCAAAAACCTAAATTTACTGTATTGATGCAGGCATATGACAGATTCTGGTTTTTCAGTCAATGTATCTCCATGAAGCTTTGTTGAGAAGTCAGTTAAATGAGAATATTAGAGTATTCAGGATCTCCATTTTTGTTGGTGTAGGTAGAAGGAAAAGCAGTGTGTTGGGGGCAGTGGCTGTGATGGTAATATGGCTCCATGGTCACTAAGAATGGTGACTTCTTGATCCAGCAGGAGCCAGTAGCCTTCTTCCCAAGCCAGTTCTGCAGTTTGGTTATGAAAGTGCTTCCTGAAAAAAAGTCTGTTTTTCCATCCCTTTCAATGATTCAGTCACCCAAGACTTCTTAAAATAATTGGAGTGGGTCCTGTATGGTCTGCAACAAAGAATATTTATATAATTATCATTACAAGGTTTTGTTTACATTTCTAGGGCTTTATTCACACAAGGTCTGGGAGAATACTAAGGAGTTTTCATAGATCAATGAATGGGCAAGAATGACTATTATAAAATTCCAAGGAACTGTGATGATCCTACAATTTATACAATACTAAATTGTCCACTGCCAAATCAGAGTGTATTGAGCTAAGTTCATAAGCATGAATAAAAATGGTCCCCATAATTATGGTCATAAAATTAAAAAATACTAAAATCATAATAATTATATTATCTTGTCTTATCTTCTAATAGTCACATAAGTAGATACTAGGAACTCCATGCTACAGATGGAGTTAATAGAAACCTACCTGCAATCATGAAGTAAATAATTGGTCAGAACACGATTTGAATCCAAATCTGACTACAAACCTACATTTTAAGTACTACACACCAGCAAAATCTGTACATATTCATTCACTTATTCACTGAATAGTTATTGACATTTACTCTGGTTGGGCCTTATGTTAGATGTTTTAGTCAGCTTTTCATTGCTATGATCAAAAGACCTGACAAGAACAACTGCTTGGAGGGAGAAAAGTTTATTTTGGGTTTCAGAAATTCAGTCCACAGTTTACCCACTCCATTGCTTTGGGCCCAAGGTGAGGCAGAACATCATGGTGGAAGGCATGGTGGAGGGAAACTGTTTATCTCATAGTAACCTGGAAGCAAGTAAGGCACCAGGGACAAAATATAAACTTTAAAGGCATGCCACCCAGTGACCTACTTTCTCCAGCCACATCCTACCGACCTATAGTTACCACCTAGTACAGTAGAGCTTTCAAAATATTAACCCATCAAATGGATTAGTCCACTGATTAGGTTATAGTGCTCATAATCTAATCATTTTACTCAGAACACCCCTGCATTGTCTAACATGAACTTTTGGGAGCAGGAAGTCAGGGACGTAGAGGCATGATAAGTGACTAAGGCAGATGTGAGACATGATATGAAGATAAGCTCATGTCAATATTTCACATAGACTCAAGGGATTCAGTGGAATCGAATATGTTCTTTGAGTGCCTCTAAGTTCCAGACACTCTGTTTAGAGCTGAAGAAAGATGAAAATCCAGCTCATGCTAATATCTGTTCTATTCCCTCACTTTTGTGGCCTCAACACCAAACCTCAAAAGTATTTGTGCAAGCAAGAAAGAAATCAATATAAGTTTTATTGTAGTGCTATGAATAAATCCTGTGCAGAGAGAATCAGAAAGGGGAAGTGAAAGGTTAGAAACACTTCAAAGAAAAAAATATCTGAGCCTTGAAGATGAGTAAGATTTTATAATGAGTTTTTCAGAGAATGTGCCCCCATTGTCCTATTTGAATTTCTTATCACAACCCCATATTTTAGGGGTTTCTTAAGGCTCTGTATCTATGAATACCATTTAGTAAATGTGAGGGTGAATATTGCTAGATAAATCTTTCAAAACTGGAAAATCTTCTGTACATCTTTCTATACTGCTCCAGTCTTAACATAAATTCTTATATATGGTCTCATTTTATGAAGCTTCAAAGTATATATATAAACTATGTAAAATTTATATGCACATAAATATATATGTGTGTGTGTGTGTGTGTGTGTGTGTGTGTATGTGATACTCATATCACTCCCATTTCCTTCCAGTGTTAATTCCTCAATGCAAGCCCTGCCTATTGCTAGTCTAATTCTGCCTAGCCCTTGTGCCCTTTCCACATTCTCTCTTCAACCAAACTCTGGTAACAAATGATTCCAATAAGTTAGTGATTCAGAAGTCACAGTGACAGATGAGTTTTAGTTTTACACACAAATACACTAAATAGTTTCACATTTCTTTGGCAAAATATCTATTGAACATATTTTTCAAAGAGCTTCCACAGCTTTCATATCATAACATTCTAGGAAAAGATGTGGAGGATACTTATTCACTTCCACTATACTGATGAAGACCTCAGGCAGAGGAGGCTTATGATGTTGGCTCAAAATCGTACATTATGTCCAGAAACTGAGCATAGAACCCATGTTCCTCAAATCTTGGACTTCTACTTTTTTTCTTCTCCCCCTCCCCCCCCGTGGTTAAACACTGACCCTTAAAATTGGTTAATACATCGATAACAAAAATAACATTTTGTTAGTTAGAATAATCCTCTGTTTGACAAAAAAAAATGTTAAATATATTTAACCTTTTTTTCCTTTGCTTTTGACACACAAAGCTATTTGAATTAGCAAAATCTTAGTCCTGAGTATTTTCCCTATTAACTTTTATATGGATGTAAAAGTAAGTTGATTTTATTAACTTCAGAAAACCCATTGTCATGCTCATTCATAAAACTATGGTGATTCTTTGAAAATATTTCTTGTGGTCTCACTTAAATTCTTTTATGACAGAAATAAAATGTTCCTCAGTTATTTGGCCCATCTCATATTAATGAGTCATGTTCTTTTGCTAGAATTTGGCACTTGACATTCCTCCATTATGAGCCCTCTGAGTATGTGATGAATAAATGATTCTATAGGTAGACTTGATCTGGATGAGATCCAAAGATGACACCAGATTTTATAAGAACTTAACTATGTCAAAAGATCTTTGCCTCAAAGGTCAACATTACAAGGCTGACATCAGGTCAGGTGTGGTGACAAGGGGATCAAAAGTTTAAGTCCAGTCTGAAGGAACTTTGCAAGACCCTATCTCAAAATTTAAAAATATAAAGATCTATGGATGTAGCTCAACAAAATGTCCCTGAGTTTGATCCATAGCACTGCTCCCCTGCCAAAAAATAAAATAAAATAAAATAAAATAAAAATAAAATAAAATAAAATGATTGATAAGAAGAGATGATCAGGTTATCTCTGCTCATCAGGTATAACAAGGGACAGCCTGGCAGCCTGGGAATGGTTCCCATCTCACCTACTATATTAATCTACTAAAACTGCAGTAACAAAGTGCCACAAAATAGATGACTTAAACAATTGTTTTCTCACAGTTCTGGAGCCAGGAATCTGAGATCCAGATGTCAGAAGAGTTGGTTCCTTCTGAGGGCAGTGAGGAAAGGATCTTTTTCCAAACCTCTCTCCTGGTTACTGGTGCTTCTCTGGCAGTCTTTGATGTGCTTTTGTTTCTGAACCATCACCCCAAGTCTCTGCCTTCACCATATTACATTCTACCCATGTGTATGTATGTACCCACATTTTCCCCTTCTTTAAAGCCACCAAATTGAATTGGGGTCTATTCTACTCATTTTAACTGATTCTATCTGCAGTGTGACCCTATTCCAAATATGGTCACATTCTGCAGTAACAGATTAGGACCCCAACATATAAATTTCTGAGGGACACAATTCAACTCAAATTTACCTAGGACAGAACTGCTGGTCCAGAAAAAATGCCCAATTAATAGGGCTTAGATGTTGACTTTTTTTCCTAATCATATGAAGGAAGCAGAATCTATGGTCCAATGTTAGGGAGTCAGTTATTGTCATCACACAAAGGGCAAACCCTGCACTCCGAAGACATGGAGTCCCTATTGTGAGAAATGTCTGACCTTGGTCAAAGTATAGGCAGATGAAATACCATGTAGAAAGTTTGATAGATAACATCATTATTATGGGAAGTACCCAAATGCCTGACTTCCTGAAGGGATTCAGATTCTGTTTATTTACAAATAGGCCAATGCCATTCTTGCTAAGTGAATTAAATCACTTGCTTAGTCAATTCTTCTGATATGATATAAAGAAACCATTTAGAATTCCCTGGGGCCAAAAATACTTTTTGACACTGATGAATGTTGATTACTGCCACTTTCTCATCTCTGCATTCAGGAAAAGGATCTCATGAATTAGGATAAGACTGTGGTAAAGAAAAAGATTCCCCCTTTGAATTTCAGACTTGAAATATCCAGATCTGTATTCATTGCATAGAAAATTATCATGAGGGCTGGGGATATAGCTCAGTTGATAGAGTGATTGCCTTGCAAGCACAAGGCCCTGGGTTCAATCCCCAGCACCGCAAAAAAAAAAAAAAAAAAAAAAAAAAAAAAAAAAAAAAAAAATTATCACAAACCTAAAGAAGCTTAAAACAGTGCTCACTTTCGTTTGGTTTTTTTTGTTTGTTTGTTTGTTTGTCTGTTTGTCTGTTTTTATTTTTTGCAGTGCTGGGGATTGAACCCAGGGCCTCATGCTTGCAAGGCAAGCACTCTACCAACTGAGCTATATCCCCAGCCTAGTGCTCACTTTTTTATCTCGCAGTTCTGGTTGTTCAAAAGTCTGGCATAGCCTGGCTGGATTCTCTTCTCAGGGTCTCACCACACTAAAACCAAGGTATCAATCACGTTTTTCCTTTCTGTAATTCTGGGACCCCTTTCCCAGGATCTTGTCTTCCTAGGAAGCATTTTACCTAATCTCCATCTCAAGGACTGCATCCCTTATCAGGGACTCAGGCCCACTGGTTACTGGCAGAATTTCTTATCCTTCTCACATGACTTTCTCCACCTTCAAGCCAGTGAGAGTCAATGAGTCATCAACTTTGAACTCCTCCAGTTTCCTTTTCTTTCTCCTCATTGGCTTTTAAGGATTCATGTGATTATATTTTAAAGGATGTTCTCCCTATTTTAAAGTCAATTGATTAGTAAACTTAATTATATCTGCACAGTCCTTTCACAGTAATACCTGGTTAGTATAGATTAAATGAACAACCAGGGAATGGGAATTTGGGGAACATCTTTAGAATTCTGTCAATCATAAAATCAAAAAACTCAGATTAAAGGCATTCCTATGTAATAATATTCAAACTTGCTATTTTAAGTAACTTTAGAGAGAGGACAAAACATTATTTTAAAAAAGAGCAACAACTATCAGCAATTATCTTTAACTTTTGTCTTGATCCTTGTTTCAAAATAAAACCCTGACTGATCAGAATGCAATAAATAGAGAAGGGAGTTTAAGTCTGCGAACCCTTAACTTCACAATTAATTTGATGTTGGCGTAGATAATTCGGTCTCTCTGAGATTCAATTGCCTTTCTTCAGACAAAAAAGTAAATAATATTAATGATTTTTAGGTTGTTATGAGAATTAAATGAGCTCATTCTAGAAAGTGCTTTGTGGGATGCTTGCCTAGCATGTACAAGGCTCTGGGTTTGATCCCCAGCATTGCAATCAATCAATCAATAAATAAAACATAAACTATTACCTTTTAAAGCTTAAGCCTGGTTCAAAAATAACCAAAGTACCTAACCACCATTATTTCATTTAATGAAAGAATCACCCTGGAGGATAAATGAATTTTGACAGCCAAGAAATCCAAACTTGAGTAGAAACATGTCCTACATTCCTGCTAGGATACATTTGTATGCATGCATGAATGTGTAGGTGTGAGTGTATGTTTCAGTGGGATGGGCTAAAATTGTATTGCAATAAGTCAATAGGCAACATAATAAAGCTAGAGCACATTCTGATGAAAGGAATTCAATGCCAAGAACTTAAAGAAAAATCCAAAAGAATTTCCTAGAGCCAAACAACAAGAGGTAAAACCAGAACAAAGGAAATAAAGTATTTTCAGCAGTCAGAAAAACTACCTAGTGTCACACTCTGCCTAGAAGACCATGGCAGAACTGTGAGTGATTTAGGTCAGCAAATATAAATAATCATACTAATAAGTATTCAGGTACCTGCTACATTCCTATTATATCTCTGGTATAATGTTCCAAATGAAGACATTTATTCATTTTGGAACATTTATCACTAACATTTCTTTCTACCTTAAATTACTGCATCCTAAGAATTATTATATTTATGTATTTAGCAAGCACTTACATAACATGAATTATGTGCATGGCACTGTTCTGAATTCTTTATTAATATTAACTCAAAGTAACTCATCTTCATAACAACCCTATAAAGTAGGAACTACCATTATCTCTATTTATAGAAAAATATAACTATAGTAATTTGTCTCAAAATCTTTTTTTAAAAAGGGAACATTTTTTTCCAAGTGGTTTCCTCTCTTCGTTTCATCATTTTTACAATTTACATCAAGAAAGGATTTGAAATGCAGTTGCTAAAGGCTTTTTCCTAGTAAAAATGACAAAACATAGTCAGACTGATTTCAGTAAAATCTTTGAAGTGAACAGATTAGCCTCACATAAAATGCACTGTGATTAAGGGTGACATTGTGATTTTCTAAATAGTGTCAGTTTTAATGAAGTGAACTTCTTTCCCCACAAAACAAAAGGCGCCAAGTTGTCTGGTTTTTATTCACTATGTCTCTTGAACAGTGTAATTCTCATCTGTATTTGAAAAGTGCACACAGTTCAAAATGCTTTGAACCACTTTCTCATAAACATGATGAAAATCTCTTAGCAGGAGAGACAGGCTCTTGAAATATTTTCTCACATTTTATTTATCCAGTAAAATTTTCTAAAAATTTTCCCCATTTGTTTTTCTATTTCAAGGTTAGGCTTAAGAAAATGAGTAAAAATATTCCAAAATTATAGATTGGTCTGCCTTACTCTTACCTCATAAGGCACATAATTAGCCCACAGAGTGATCCCCTCTAGTTAACCATGCCTGGATTTATTCTAATGCTCATGGGTGCAAGTGACAGAGACAGCAAATTGCAAGGAGCAGGACTGAATCTCCTCAAACAGAAAGGCAGGTCCAAGTAAAATCTCTATAAATTTAATTTCATTTTTTGTGTTTTTATATTTCAAGTTCCAGATACATCCCAAAGCTTCAAATTCATACAGAATTGTCGTGAACATTAACCAGTATGTAAGAGTTTATGTAGCCCAGGGCACGTGACATTTGAGACTAGAACTCTGAGAAGTTAATCTACCTGGTACTAAAATTAAATAAATTTTCTTTAAGGGTTATAGGAAATGAATGTTCACTGAAAGTTAAGCTGTCAAAAACTATGGACATTGTATTAATTTAGTTCTCACGCTAACGTATTTGAGGTTGCTCTTATGACAATATTTAACAAAAAATACTACCATGGTCCGAAGGCAATGGGCTCCAAGTACTGCAGCCTCAAGATCAATCGAGAGTTGTGTGAACCAAGGACCCAGATAAACACAGCTCTTAATGCTTTCTTTGGGAATTCACTAAGGGACCCATTACGAACCAGGCCCCATGGTCCCTAAAATATACAGGGTGATGTATAAACTTAAATCACCATCAGCGTGTAAGGTGCTGTAACTACAGAATAGTAATAATAGCTAATGTTTATTTCATGATTACTATGTTCCAGACACTGTCAATTATCTTTATTTTTAAAATGAGGAGACAGAAGACTGAAAGGTTGAGCAATTTGTCTGTGTCACAAAGCTAGTAAGAGAATCGGATTGATTAAATCTCAGCCTAGGCACTGTTGACATTTGGTTTGAGATGATTCTTTGCTGCGGAGGGCCATTCCTGTCCTTTATCAATGATATGCCAATAGCACTTCCCAGTTAAATAAAACTGTCTCCGATCATTGCCAAATAATTGCTAAGGGGAAAAGTTGCCTTCGGATGAGAACCACTGATCTAAACTATTATGACTGAAATTGGCTGAGTGAAATATGTGGCCCTTATCAATAAACATATGCAGAGATGGGTCATGCTTCATCTAAAAGAGGTAATCAATGATATTTGGAGATAAGTCAAAAGATTGCAGTATGATTATTGAATTTAGGTAGCAGCTTCTTCAGCTGTCTCTTGTCTTAGGTCTACCAGCAGATCTCTGGGGGAGCAGATGCTCCTGCACCGCAGGCCATGGTGTCTTTCTCAGGGTTACAAATACCTGAAGGACGTGGAACAAAATAGAGAGGAAAGAGAAGGGAGGAAAGTAGAATGGAGAAAAAAGGGAGAAGAAAGAGTCAACGTCTTTTTCATGTTAGAATATCAGTTAGATGTTGTCTTTAGTTTTTAAGTAAAACCTTAACTGCATGGTAACTATATACTAGTCACTTCATTAAACATTTTGTCAAAATATTAAAACTCATTTAAATTTTGTAACAACTTCATGAAGTCAATACTCTTGTTCTCCTTTTGACACATAGAGAAGCTGAAGCACAGTGATATTATCTTGTCTAATATCCAGATTTTTTTTGTTTATTTGTTGGATTTGTTTCATTTTAGGCTTTCAAAGACCTCTCCTACGCCATGCTCCCTCTGGTCTTTGTTTTTATTCCACACACACTTCTCACTTTTCTCTACAGTGATTCACACTAAATATGGAACATTTTAAAAGGACCACAAATTTCACAGGTACTTCTAGCTTTGCGTTTTCTGAAAGGAAACAATAGAACCAAGAATAAATAATAAAAGAAAAGTGACCTGAGCAGAGATGCCAGCATTACAGTGACCAGGAATGAAGCCCTGTGTTCAAGAGGGCTGGGTAGGCTGGCAGGAGACCAGATGGAAGGCACCAAGAGGAAAGATGGGGTAAAAGAGTTTGTTCTGCAAGGAAAAAAACAGATTTATTTAAAATACAACTTGGATTTTAGCAAAAACTTGACCCATGGCCTTGAATTGAAATAGGAATTTATCTACAGAAACTGCTATCAACATTTATCTACAGAAACTGCTATCAAATGTATCTATGAAAATATAATTTTTTCATAGCTCCATGAATAATTGCCGATTGCCTTCCTTCTTTGTTGAATCATATCCTTCAGTATCACCTCCACATCTCCACCCCTTGTCTCTTCTTAAAAGACTCTAGCAATTCACTGCTGCTAGGAATTTCCTGGGAATTTAAGCAACTAATTAGCCAACCCCATCACCTCCTCAGTTCAATCTTTGCCCTTGATGCACAAAGTTAAGTTGCGTAGATGTTCTCTGAAATGTCTTTCCTACCTTTAACTCAGTTTCCTCTTCTTAAAATACCCTTTTCTCAATATATATTCTATTGAAATCTTACCAGCCTCCAATGCCCAGATTAAATATTCTCTCCTTCATGGCTCAATCTCTGACTGCAATTGGAAGTATCTACTCACCCAGATGTCCCACAGTAGCCAGTTTGTACCACTTTGAGGAATTTTTGGATTTCTCTGAATTACAATAAGCTGTGGTCTTATGCAGGGACTAAACAGGAAACTCCTTAAGGAGAAGGAGCAAGCGTTATTCATTTTTATCCTACAAACTTTGAAAACCGTATGTGCTCAATAAACAAAATATATGTTGAGTTAAATTTAACTTTGAATTTTTAACATCTTCATTTTTAAAGATTAAAACCTAAACCAGCATAAAAATTTCCACTTTTTGATATATGCTGCCAAATATCTTAATAACGTTGGCATTTGTGGAACTTTCTGTTTCATTTCTGAAGTGTTTTATAAATATTCTCTAATTAACCCTCTAAGGGCCCTGGACTCGCCATACCAGGTAATTGATTTTGTGTACCAGGTAATGATGATTTTGTGAGCCTTGGAATACACAACAGAGGGCTGTTGTGAGGGTGCAAAGCTGGATGCTTTTCAGACCACAGGGAAAGTGGGAAGTGGCAGGATCCAGATGAAATAGCCTGCCAGTCACCAGAGGGGATGAGGCTGTGGTAAAAGTGTACAAAGCCAAGACTTTCCTTTCTGTTCTTCCTTTTCCTTTTTCCTATCAGTGACATTATATTCCTGCTTCTAAGTACTATTTTTACAAATTCTAGAAAATAATTCAAGTCCTCTGTAGTCTGATAATCTATCTTTCTGTGAATTAAGTGTCCAAAATCCAAATATATACAATAGTGTTAATAGTTGTATTAGAGGGAAAGGAGAAAAAACTTTATTCAGTGCACCGAAGAGCAGAATATTTCATATGAAACTAACATTAAGGAGAACCATTATGTAAACACCTAGATTTGTGTGATTAACATGTTAAAAAATTAGTTATTCTGTTTAACACAAGGAGACACCAAACATTCTCTTTCCATTACCTGTAATATTTAATTTTAGAAAAATAGGTTCCACATCATTTTTTCAGAAGCATATCATATACTAAATAAATTAGGACACATCTGCACATGGGTTTGAAAAGTTTGCCTGCCTGAACAGATTCCTTCATGCATTCACCACATTTTTCAGGACTTGTATTTGACAGTGATCCATAGCTGCTACAGATCCTTTTCCTCAAGAAGCCTCCATCCTGGCCCTTCAGTACTGTTGTTGCCTGAGAAGCCACAGAAGAACTTCAAGGCCAGCTTATCAGTGACACCTCTGTCTTCTTACCATCAGAAGCAGTCATTCACTCCTCTGGGATATCATAGGACTGAGCTGGACTTAATTTATTTCAATATATTCGTTGAACACCTATGATGCATTCAACACCATGCCTCTATTAAATATCTGTGACACTCTACCTCATCTTGTAGTTAAATATGTACAACAGTGTTTCTAAGAAACAAGGGGCATCTTGATCCCCAGAGATGATATTATTATCAACACATCTCTTGAGGAATTTCTTGTATACTAAAACATTCATTGTTTAAATTGGGTAACACTTGAACACATTTTCTTGCTTAAACAATGCTATGTAGAAGATATGCTCCTACATTAGGGTGCAGAAGTACACAGTAGTGCCCTCGTTGCTCTGGGGAATTCATCCCAAGACCCCTCAGTGAATTCCTGAAGCTGTGGATAATACTGAACCCTGTGTCAACAGTGTGGATACACTGGGCAAAGGGATGGTTGATTTCCCAGTAGGACAAAAATGGGACAGCATGAGAGTGCAGCATGCTACTCAGAAGAGTGCACAATGTAAAACTTGCGAATTATTTATGGAATGTTCCCTTAAATGTTTTAAGACTGCAGTTGAACATGAGTAACTGGAATCAAGAAAGTGAAAGGGCAGATAAGAGGGACTACTATATTAAGTTGGCTAAGTAAGGGAACCAAACTCTCCCTTTGAAGTTGCTTGTGGGTTTCTAAGTTAGTCTTTAATAAATATCTGAAGGATAGTAAAATGATGGTTACCAGAGACTAAGTGTTGGGGGAAATGGAGAGATGCTGGCCAAAGAGTAAAAAAGTCTCCATCAGACAACATGAAAAAAGTAGATTTTTTTTTTTCTTAGAGATATATTGTACAGGGACTAGGGATATAGCTCAGTTGGTTTAGTGCTTGCCTCGAATGCACGAGGCCCTGAATTCAATCCCCAGCACCACACACACACACAAAAGAATGGCATTATAATAGAGATATATTGTACAGCATGGTGAATATAAGTAATGATATACTCATACATTTCAAAATCCCAGAGGGTAAATTTCATATTTCTTATCATAATAAAAAGTGTTTGAATTGATGAGTATAATTAGCATGACTTAATTATTCCACATTGTATTCATAATTCATAATATTACTTTGTGTCATAAATATATACAATTTATCAATTTATTGTTTAAAATAAAAAACAAAAAACATCAAGAAAATCCAGAGTAATTGAGTGATGTACACATCAGTCCTTTAAGATAGTGTGAAAACAATTTTTGTAGTAATATCTAGACTCCTGTAGAGTAGCAAAATTAGAAGTAGTTGCAAATCCAACAATAGAAAATTATTTATTAATGTATAAGTAAATTATGTTTTGCTCTTAAACTTGGATACCATGCAACCATTAAGACTAGTGTTGTACAAATAGTGTTTTGTCAAGAAGAAATATTCAGTATATTGTTTAGTGAATAATTTTGTGAATTTGCCTCTTACCATAATACAATTGAGGTTTTTATGACAATGTCTAACGATATTTAACAGGTAACCACACTATGATCCTTAGGATTATGACCCTAGGTGCTATGGTCTCAGGATCAGCCTCAGGGTGGGGAAGGAAAGGGGATGAAAATATCATTTAATGTTTAATTTGAGAATTTATTCATTGTGCTTTTAATAATATAAAAACATGTTTTTAATAACTTAAGTCAAGAAACTAAACAAAAATAACAACACAAAGAAAAGACAGGAAAGACAAAAGGCCAAAAAAGTTTGAAGAGAGAATTTGAAAAAAAAAAGAAAAAAGCCTATCTAAAATGTAAAATTTTTTTTCTTTTTTTTTTTTTTTTTTTTTATCCTTTTTTTTTTTTTTTTTTTTATTGTAAACAAATGGGATACATGTTGTTTCTCTGATTGTACATGGCGTAAAGGCATACCATTTGTGTAATCATAAATTTACATAGAGCAATGTTGTTTGATTCATTCTGTTATTTTTTTCCCTTCCCCCCACCCCTCCCACCCCTCTTTACCCTCTATACAGTAGTTCCTTCCTCCATACTTGCCCCCCTCCCTAACCCTAACTCTAACCCTTCCCTCCCCCCCATTATGTGTCAACCTCCACTTATTAGCGATATCATTCGTCCTTTGGCTTTTGAGATTGGCTTATCTCACTTAGCATGATATTCTCCAATTTCATCCATTTGCCTGCAAATGTCATAATTTTATCATTCTTTATGGCTGAGTAATATTCCATAGTATATATATACCACAGTTTCTTTATCCACTCATCAATTGAAGGGCATCTAGGTTGGTTCCACAGTCTGGCTATTGTGAATTGAGCAGCTATGAACACTGATGTGGCTGTATTTCTGTAGTATGCAGATTTTAAGTCCTTTGGGTATAGGCCAAGGAGTGGGATAGCTGGGTCAAATGGTGGTTCCATTCCAAGTTTTCTAAGGAATCTCCACACTGCTTTCCATAGCGGCTGCACTAATTTGCAGCCCCACCAGCAGTGTATGAGTGTACCTTTCTCCCCACATCCTCGCCAACACCTGTTGTTGCTCGTATTCTTGATAATCGCCATTCTAATTGGGGTGAGATGGAACCTTAGGGTGGTTTTGATTTGCATTTCTCTTATTACTAGAGATGTTGAACATTTTTCCATATGTTTGTTGATTGCTTGTAGATCTTCTTCTGTGAAGTGTCTATTCATTTCCTTAGCCCATTTGTTGACTGGACTGTTTGAATTCTTGGAGTAGAGTTTTTTGAGTTCTTTAAAGATTCTGGAGATTAGTGCTCTATCTGAAGTATGATTGGCTAAGATATTCTCCCACTCTGTAGGCTCTTTCTTCGCATTGCTGATAGTTTCCTTTGCTGAGAGAAAGCTTTTTAGTTTGAATCTATCCCAGTGGTTGATTCTAGCTTTTATTTCTTGTGCTATGGGAGTCCTGTTAAGGAAGTCTGGTCCTAGACCAACAAGATGAAGATTTGGACCTACTTTTTCTTCTATAATCTGCAGGGTCTCTGGTGTGATTCCGAGGTCCTTAATCCATTTTGAGTTTAGTTTCGTGCATGGTGAGAGATATGGGTTTAATTTCATTCTGTTGCATATGGATTTCCAATTCTCCCAGCACCATTTGTTGAAGAGGCTATCTTTTCTCCATTGCATATTTTTGGCCCCTTTGTCTAGAATGAGAAAATTGTATTTATTTGGGTTTGTGTCCGTGTCCTCTATTCTGTACCATTGATCTACCTTTCTATTTTGGTACCAATACCATGCCGTTTTTGTTACTATTGCTTTGTAGTAGAGTTGAAGATCTGGTATTGCAATACCCCCTGTTTCACTCTTCCTGCTAAGGATTGCTTTAGCTATTCTGGGTTTCTTATTCTTCCAGATGAATTTCATAATTGCCTGCTCTATTTCTGTAAGGTACGTCATTGGGATTTTAATTGGAATTGCATTGAATTTGTATAGCACTTTAGGTAGTATGGCCATTTTGACAATATTAATTCTTCCTATCCAAGAACATGGAAGATCTTTCCATCTTCTAAGGTGTTCTTTAATTTCTTTCTTTAGTGTTGTATAGTTCTCATTGTAGAGGTCTTTCACCTCTTTTGTGAGATTGATTCCCAAGTATTTTATTTTTTTCGAGGCTATTGTGAATGGGGTAGTTTTCCTAATTTCTCTTTCTGAAGATTCATCACTTATGTATAAAAATGCGTTGGATTTATGGGCATTGATCTTGTAACCTGCTACTTTACTGAAATCACTTATGAGTTCTAAGAGTTTTCTGGTGGAATTTCCAGGTTCCTCTAAATATATAATCATGTCATCAGCGAACAGGGATAGTTTGAGTTCTTCTTTTCCAATTCGTATCCCTTTAATTTCTTTGGTTTGTCTAATTGCTCTGGCCAGAGTCTCAAGAACGATGTTGAATAGAAGTGGTGAAAGAGGGCATCCCTGCCTTGTTCCAGTTTTTAGGGGGAATGCTTTCAGCTTTTCACCATTTAGAATGATATTAGCCATGGGCTTAGCATAAATGGCCTTTACAATATTAAGGAATGTTCCCACTATCCCTATTTTTTCTAGTGTTTTGAGCATGAAGGGGTGCTGTATTTTATCAAATGCTTTTTCTGCATCTATTGAAATAATCATGTGATTCTTGACTTTAAGTCTATTAATATGGTGAATTACGTTTATTGATTTCCTGATGTTGAACCAACCTTGCATCCCTGGGATGAAACCCACTTGATCATGGTGCACTATCTTTTTAATATGTTTTTGTATGCGATTTGCTAAAATTTGTTGAGAATTTTTGCGTCGATGTTCATTAAGGATATTGGTCTGAAATTTTCTTTCCTTGATGAGTCTCTGTCTGGTTTAGGTATCAGTGTGATATTGGCTTCATAGAATGAGTTTGGGAGGGTTCCCTCCTCTTCTATTTTATGGAATACTTTGAGAAGTATTGGAATGAGCTCTTCCTTAAAGGTTTTGTAGAACTCGGCTGAGAACCCATCTGGTCCCGGACTTTTCTTTGTTGGTAGGCTTTTGATGACTTCTTCTATTTCAGTACTTGAAATTGGTCTATTTAAATTGTTTATGTCCTCCTCATTCAGTTTAGGCAATTCATATGTCTCTAGAAACCTGTTGATGTCTTCGAAATTTTCTATTTTGTTGGAGTATAGATTTTCAAAATAGCTTCTAATTATGTTTTGTATTTCCATCCTGTCTGTAGTGATATTTCCTTGTTCATTCCGAATTTTAGTGATTTGGGTTTTCTCTCGTCTTCTCTTTGTTAGTGTGGCTAAAGGTTTATCAATTTTGTTTATTTTTTCAAAGAACCAACTATTTATTTTGTCAATTTTTTGTATTGTTTCTTTTGTTTCAATTTCATTGATTTCAGCTCTGAGTTTAACAATTTCCTGTCTTCTACTACTTTTGGTGCTGTTCTGTTCTTCTTTTTCTAAGGCTTTGAGCTGTAGTGTTAGGTTGTTTATTTGTTGAGTTTTACTTCTTTTATTAAATGCGCTCCATGAAATAAATTTCCCTCTAAGTACTGCTTTCATAGTGTCCCAGAGGTTTTGATATGATGTTTCTTTGTTCTCATTTACCTCTAAGAATTTTTTAATTTCCTTACTAATATCTTCTGTTATCCATTCATCACATAATAACATATTGTTTAATCTCCAGATGTTGGAATAGTTTCTGTGTTTTACTCTTTCATTTATTTCTAACTTCAATCCATTATGATCTGATAAAATACATGCTAGTGTCTCTATCTTCTTGTATTTGCTAACATTAGCTTTGTGGCATAATATATGGTCTATTTTAGAGAAGGATCCATGTGCTGCTGAGAAGAAAGTGTATTCACTCTTGGTTGGATGGAATATTCTATAAATGTCTGTTAAGTCTAAATTATTGATTGTGTTGTTGAGATCTATGGTTTCTTTGCTCAATTTTTGTCTGGAAGATCTGTCCAGTGGTGAGAGCGGCGTGTTAAAATCACCTAGTATTATTGTGTTGTGGTCTATTTGGTTTCTGAAATTGAGAAGGATTGTTTGACATACATAGATGAGCCACTGTTTGGGGCATAGATGTTTATGATTGTTATATCTTGCTGATTTATGCTTCCCTTAAGCAGTATGAAATGACCTTCTTTATCCCTTCTGACTAACTTTGGCTTGAAGTCCACATTATCGGAAATGAGGATGGATACTCCAGCTTTTTTGCTGAGTCCATGTGCATGGTATGTTTTTCCCCATCCTTTCACCTTTAATCTATGGGTATCTTTTTCTATGAGGTGAGTCTCTTTTTTTTTTTTTTTTTTTTTTTTTTTTATTGTAAACAAATGGGATACATGTTGTTTCTCTGTTTGTACATGGCGTAAAGGCATACCATTTGTGTAATCATAAATTTACATAGAGTAATGTTGTTTGATTCATTCTGTTATTTTTTTCCCTTCCCCCCACCCCTCCCACCCCTCTTTACCCTCTATACAGTAGTTCCTTCCTCCATACTTGCCCCCCTCCCTAACCCTAACTCTAACCCTTCCCTCCCCCCCATTATGTGTCAACCTCCACTTATTAGCGATATCATTCGTCCTTTGGCTTTTTGAGATTGGCTTATCTCACTTAGCATGATATTCTCCAATTTCATCCATTTGCCTGCAAATGTCATAATTTTATCATTCTTTATGGCTGAGTAATATTCCATAGTATATATATACCACAGTTTCTTTATCCACTCATCAATTGAAGGGCATCTAGGTTGGTTCCACAGTCTGGCTATTGTGAATTGAGCAGCTATGAACATTGATGTGGCTGTATTTCTGTAGTATGCAGATTTTAAGTCCTTTGGGTATAGGCCAAGGAGTGGGATAGCTGGGTCAAATGGTGGTTCCATTCCAAGTTTTCTAAGGAATCTCCACACTGCTTTCCATAGCGGCTGCACTAATTTGCAGCCCCACCAGCAGTGTATGAGTGTACCTTTCTCCCCACATCCTCGCCAACACCTGTTGTTGCTCGTATTCTTGATAATCGCCATTCTAATTGGGGTGAGATGGAACCTTAGGGTGGTTTTGATTTGCATTTCTCTTATTACTAGAGATGTTGAACATTTTTCCATATGTTTGTTGATTGCTTGTAGATCTTCTTCTGTGAAGTGTCTATTCATTTCCTTAGCCCATTTGTTGACTGGACTGTTTGAATTCTTGGAGTAGAGTTTTTTGAGTTCTTTATAGATTCTGGAGATTAGTGCTCTATCTGAAGTATGATTGGCAAAGATATTCTCCCACTCTGTAGGCTCTTTCTTCGCATTGCTGATAGTTTCCTTTGCTGAGAGAAAGCTTTTTAGTTTGAATCTATCCCAGTGGTTGATTCTAGCTTTTATTTCTTGTGCTATGGGAGTCCTGTTAAGGAAGTCTGGTCCTAGACCAACAAGATGAAGATTTGGACCTACTTTTTCTTCTATAATCTGCAGGGTCTCTGGTCTGATTCCGAGGTCCTTAATCCATTTTGAGTTTAGTTTCGTGCATGGTGAGAGATATGGGTTTAGTTTCATTCTGTTGCATATGGATTTCCAATTCTCCCAGCACCATTTGTTGAAGAGGCTATCTTTTCTCCATTGCATATTTTTGGCCCCTTTGTCTAGTATGAGAAAATTGTATTTATTTGGGTTTGTGTCCGTGTCCTCTATTCTGTACCATTGATCTACCTTTCTATTTTGGTACCAATACCATGCCGTTTTTGTTACTATTGCTTTGTAGTAGAGTTGAAGATCTGGTATTGCAATACCCCCTGTTTCACTCTTCCTGCTAAGGATTGCTTTAGCTATTCTGGGTTTCTTATTCTTCCAGATGAATTTCATAATTGCCTGCTCTATTTCTGTAAGGTACGTCATTGGGATTTTAATTGGAATTGCATTGAATTTGTATAGCACTTTAGGTAGTATGGCCATTTTGACAATATTAATTCTTCCTATCCAAGAACATGGAAGATCTTTCCATCTTCTAAGGTGTTCTTTAATTTCTTTCTTTAGTGTTGTATAGTTCTCATTGTAGAGGTCTTTCACCTCTTTTGTGAGATTGATTCCCAAGTATTTTATTTTTTTCGAGGCTATTGTGAATGGGGTAGTTTTCCTAATTTCTCTTTCTGAAGATTCATCACTTATGTATAAAAATGCGTTGGATTTATGGGCATTGATCTTGTAACCTGCTACTTTACTGAAATCACTTATGAGTTCTAAGAGTTTTCTGGTGGAATTTCCAGGTTCCTCTAAATATATAATCATGTCATCAGCGAACAGGGATAGTTTGAGTTCTTCTTTTCCAATTCGTATCCCTTTAATTTCTTTGGTTTGTCTAATTGCTCTGGCCAGAGTCTCAAGAACGATGTTGAATAGAAGTGGTGAAAGAGGGCATCCCTGCCTTGTTCCAGTTTTTAGGGGGAATGCTTTCAGCTTTTTCACCATTTAGAATGATATTAGCCATGGGCTTAGCATAAATGGCCTTTACAATATTAAGGAATGTTCCCACTATCCCTATTTTTTCTAGTGTTTTGAGCATGAAGGGGTGCTGTATTTTATCAAATGCTTTTTCTGCATCTATTGAAATAATCATGTGATTCTTGACTTTAAGTCTATTAATATGGTGAATTACGTTTATTGATTTCCTGATGTTGAACCAACCTTGCATCCCTGGGATGAAACCCACTTGATCATGGTGCACTATCTTTTTAATATGTTTTTGTATGCGATTTGCTAAAATTTTGTTGAGAATTTTTGCGTCGATGTTCATTAAGGATATTGGTCTGAAATTTTCTTTCCTTGATGAGTCTCTGTCTGGTTTAGGTATCAGTGTGATATTGGCTTCATAGAATGAGTTTGGGAGGGTTCCCTCCTCTTCTATTTTATGGAATACTTTGAGAAGTATTGGAATGAGCTCTTCCTTAAAGGTTTTGTAGAACTCGGCTGAGAACCCATCTGGTCCCGGACTTTTCTTTGTTGGTAGGCTTTTGATGACTTCTTCTATTTCAGTACTTGAAATTGGTCTATTTAAATTGTTTATGTCCTCCTCATTCAGTTTAGGCAATTCATATGTCTCTAGAAACCTGTTGATGTCTTCGAAATTTTCTATTTTGTTGGAGTATAGATTTTCAAAATAGCTTCTAATTATGTTTTGTATTTCCATCCTGTCTGTAGTGATATTTCCTTGTTCATTCCGAATTTTAGTGATTTGGGTTTTCTCTCGTCTTCTCTTTGTTAGTGTGGCTAAAGGTTTATCAATTTTGTTTATTTTTTCGAAGAACCAACTATTTATTTTGTCAATTTTTTGTATTGTTTCTTTTGTTTCAATTTCATTGATTTCAGCTCTGAGTTTAACAATTTCCTGTCTTCTACTACTTTTGGTGCTGTTCTGTTCTTCTTTTTCTAAGGCTTTGAGCTGTAGTGTTAGGTTGTTTATTTGTTGAGTTTTACTTCTTTTATTAAATGCGCTCCATGAAATAAATTTCCCTCTAAGTACTGCTTTCATAGTGTCCCAGAGGTTTTGATATGATGTTTCTTTGTTCTCATTTACCTCTAAGAATTTTTTAATTTCCTTCCTAATATCTTCTGTTATCCATTCATCATATAATAGCATATTGTTTAATCTCCAGATGTTGGAATAGTTTCTGTGTTTTACTCTTTCATTTATTTCTAACTTCAATCCATTATGATCTGATAGAATACATGCTAGTGTCTCTATCTTCTTGTATTTGCTAACATTAGCTTTGTGGCATAATATATGGTCTATTTTAGAGAAGGATCCATGTGCTGCTGAGAAGAAAGTGTATTCACTCTTGGTTGGATGGAATATTCTATAAATGTCTGTTAAGTCTAAATTATTGATTGTGTTGTTGAGATCTATGGTTTCTTTGCTCAATTTTTGTCTGGAAGATCTGTCCAGTGGTGAGAGCGGCGTGTTAAAATCACCTAGTATTATTGTGTTGTGGTCTATTTGGTTTCTGAAATTGAGAAGGATTTGTTTGACATACATAGATGAGCCACTGTTTGGGGCATAGATGTTTATGATTGTTATATCTTGCTGATTTATGCTTCCCTTAAGCAGTATGAAATGACCTTCTTTATCCCTTCTGACTAACTTTGGCTTGAAGTCCACATTATCGGAAATGAGGATGGATACTCCAGCTTTTTTGCTGAGTCCATGTGCATGGTATGTTTTTCCCCATCCTTTCACCTTTAATCTATGGGTATCTTTTTCTATGAGGTGAGTCTCTTGCAGGCAACATATTGTTGGATCTTTCTTTTTAATCCAGTCTGCCAGTCTATGTCTTTTGATTGATGAATTCAGGCCATTAACGTTCAGGGTTATTATAGAGAAATGATTTGGTTTCCCGGTCATTTGGTTCATTTTTAAAATTTTGTTTATTTATTTGTTTGACACAACTTGTTTCCTCCTTTATTTGACAATTCCTTTAGGATAATTCCTCCCTTTGCTGATTTGCTTCTTTGTTTTTCATCTCTTCCTCATGGAATATTTTGTTGAGAATGTTCTGTAATGCTGGCTTTCTTTTTGTAAATTCTTTTAGCTTTTGTTTATCATGGAAGGATTTTATTTCATCGTCAAATTTGAAGGTAAGTTTTGCTGGGTATAAGATTCTTGGTTGGCATCCATTTTCTTTCAGGGCTTGAAAAATGTTGTTCCAGGACCTTCTAGCTTTTAGGGTCTGGATTGAAAAATCTGCTGATATGCGTATTGGTTTCCCCCTGAATGTAATTTGGTTCTTTTCTCTCACAGCCTTTAAAATTCTGTCTTTATTTTGTATGTTAGGTATTTTCATTATAATGTGCCTTGGTGTGGGTCTGTTGTAATTTTGTGTATTTGGAGTCCTGTAAGCCTCTTGAACTTGATTTTCCATTTCATTCTTCAGATTTGGGAAATTTTCTGATATTATTTCATTGAATAGGTTGTTCATTCCTTTGGCTTGTTTCTCTAGGCCTTCCTCAATCCCAATAATTCTTAAATTTGGCCTTTTCATGATATCCCATAGTTCTTGTAGATTCTGTTCATGATTTCTTACCATCTTCTCTGTTTGTTCAGCTTTGTTTTCAAGGTTAAATATTTTGTCTTCAATGTCTGAGGTTCTGTCTTCCAGGTGTTCTATCCTATTGGATATGCTTTCTATGGAGTTCTTAATTTGGTTTATTGTTTCCTTCATGTCAAGGATTTCTGTTTGGTTTTTTTTTCAATATCTCTAACTCTTTATTGAAATGATCTTTTGCTTCCTGTATTTGCTCTTTTAACTGTCGATTGGTTCGATCATTCAATGCTTGCATTTGCTCTTTCATCTCATCATTCAATGCTTGCATTTGCTCTTTCATCTCCTCGTTTGCTTCTCTGATCATTTTAATTATGTACATTCTGAACTCCTTTTCTGTCATTTCTTCTGCCATGCTGTCATTGGGTTTTATTGATGTAACATCTAGATTTGTTTGCAGCATTTTCTTTCCTTGTTTTCTCATGTTGTTCAGATATCAGTGGACCGCTGAGATATTGCAGATTTCCTCTGTTGATTTACAATGACCCTGAAGATTTCTATATATATCCCCTCTTAGCCTTCAGTAGGCTGAAGTCTTGGAGGAGGTTGATAATGCGGTGCTCCACAAGGAAGCTGCCTCTCTAGGAGTGGTGGCCTTCAGGTGGGGTATATTCCCTGCTAGTGGGCAGAGGTGCCTCCACTTGTTGACCAATGGTCATCCAAAGGGGACCTAGGCTGTGGGCTGAGGCAAGGCCTGTTTGGGCCTGAGCCTCTGGTTTTACCGTCCTTGTGGGAAACCTCACCCAGCAGGGAAGACTCACCCGGTGGGGAGGTCTCGCTGGTTAGTTTCCTCCTAGAGGTTCCCCTCAATTTACAGCTACTGCCTGGGCTGGGCTGCCTTCCTCTGCAAAGTTTCCAGGGGCCCGGCCCTACCTCCTGGGCCTGGGAGCCTCACCCTTCGCAGATGAATCTCCTTAGGCTGCCCCTTCTCAGAGAATTTGCCCACAGGCCTGGAACCTTCGCTCCGCCCTAAGCCTGTCTCTGTGCGGCTCTTCCACCCAGAAGCCTCCTAGATCCTGGGACCCTGTTCTGCACCTAATCGCCTGGCTGCGTGGCCCCTCCTCTGAGCAGCCACCTGTGGCCCCGAACAATCGCTCTGAGTCCCAGAGACCCGCCACAGGCCTCTTCCTCCAGACAGCCGCCCAGTATGCCGGTGCGGTCACTAGGAGTCCAAGAAACTCACTTCGTGCCTCCTCCTCCCACCAACCACCCGTAGCCCGGGGCAATCAATCACTCCGAGTCGAAGTGACCCTGCCCGTTCCTCCTCCTTCTCCAGATAACCCCCGGGTGTTCAGGAGCAGTCCCTCTGAGTGGCTCTGAATCCACGTGACCCGCTGCACGGGTCCTCTGGGCAACCGCCCGGAGCTCTGGTGTGGTCCCTCAAGACCAAGCGTCCCACCACGCTTCTCCTCCAGGCAGCCCCCCTGTGTTCAGGAGCTGTCACTTTAAGACCAAACAACTCACCACTCGCCTTCTCCTCTGAGCAGCCGCCTGGAGCGCTAATGCAGTCACTGCGAGTCCAAAGGACCCGCCGCGCTCCTTCTCCTCCTTCTCCTACTCCTCCGGGCAGGCCCCGGGGTTCAGAAGTGGTCAGGGTCCAAACAGCTCGCCAAGCAGCCCCTTCTCTGGCAACCGCCTGTAGTTCCCGTATAGTCACCCGAATCCAAGCGGCCGCTCCTCTTCCTCCTTGTCCTCAGGGCAGGCCCCGGTGTTCAGAAGCGTCGTTCTGATTCCAAACAGCTCGCCGCGCGGCTTCTCCTCTGGCAACCGCCTGCAGCTCTGGCGCAGTCTCTCCGAATCCAAGTGGCCACGCTCCTCTCCTCCTCCTCAGGGCAGGCCCCGGTGTCCTGAGTCCACACAGTTCTCCCCGCCACTCCTCCCCCGGGCAGCCGCCGGAGCCCCAGTGGCTGCTCCGAGTCCCAGCGCTGTGCCGAGGGGCCTCCTCTACGGCGCTCCAGCGGGGGGCGAGGCGTCTCGCCGGCAGTTCTACTTCACAAAGTTTCCTGCGTTCCGGGACCCCCGTCCCATCCGGGATGCCCCCCCAGGGGGTGAGAGTCACCCGGCTACTTTGAGTTGGTCCCAAGCGTCTCAATATCTCCTCTCTTGAATCCTGAGTTCTGGAGCAACACGTAATGCAGCCACCCTCTAGGCCGCCATCTTGAAAACCTAAAATGTAAAATTTTTAAAAATGGAATTTTAAGAACCAAAAGCTGACTTTTGGGAAAAAGTCAACAATATTGATAAAACTCTAGCAAAATTGATGAAGACAAAAAAAGAGAGAAGGCATAAATTGCCAATTTTAGGAATTAAAAAAGGACTTCACTACAGATCCTACAGATATTAAAAATAGTAATTTTAAATTAAAATACAATTTAACAAAACCAATACAAGAAATAGCAAATCTAAATACATCTGTAGTCTACAATTTAGAACCTTATCACAATGAGAACTCCAGAACCAGAAGACTACATTAATGAATTCTTCCAAATATTTAAAGACAAAAATAACATCAATCTTATACAAGCTTATAAAAAGCAGTGTGTACTTTCTTATTTTATGAGATCAGCATAAGCTTCATACCATTACCTGGCAAGAGAACTACAAGAAAGAAAAATTTCAGTAAAGTTTCTTTGAAAACATAGATACAGTACACATAAAATTAGTAAAGGAAGTTTGATAATAAATAAGTATCCTGATTAATTTGAATTTACTCTTGGAAGTTTTGAAGTTTTAAAGAATTTGAAGTTTTAAAATTTAATCACAATATTAACCATAACCATATTATCAAGACAAAGAGAGTCATATGGATCATTTCAACAGAAAAACATAATAAAAATTCAAAACTTGTTATATACAGTACATGTGTGCATGTGTATAAAATTAAATATATATTTTGTTAAATCTGGAATGAAATGTAAATTCCTCCTTATAATAAAATCAGTGGCATCATTTATTAAAAAAAGACTATCAAGCAAGCATCTGATTTAAAATTTAATTATTGTGTTATCGTCTGTGTTATTGGGATAGGGATATCTGCTATTATGACTGAATTAGACAATATCATAAAATTCATCATGCTGCAATAAGGCAAGAAAAGCAAAAGGAGGGTATAAAGGCTGGAAAGAAGGAAGCAAAATGATTGTGCACAGATGATGTTATTATGTATATCGGAAAATGTGAAGGATCTATGAAAAACCATTAGAATTAATTAGTGAAATTAATGATAAAACTAGATATAATGATATTATTTAAAAATAAATAGTATATCTCTACCATCTCTACCTTCTCTTCAATTTTGCTTCAAACCCAAAGCTTCTTTAAAAGTCAAAGCCTAATTGAAGCTTAATTCTAATTCTTTGTACTAGCCAAGAACAGTTATAAGATGAATTTTTAAAAAATTATAACATGAAAAACATCAACTACCTACATATTAATTTATTAAGAGATACATAATGCCACAACAGAAAAACACATTAAGGAAGACCAAAATAAGTAGTATATATCACATTTATGAATTGGATGATTCAATATTTTTAAGGTATCAATTTTGCCTAATTTGCTCTATAAACTTAATGCACTCCTACTCAAAACAGGAAGTTTTGTGAAAATTGACAAGCTGATTCTAAAACTTATAGAGAAATTCAAAGGAGCAATTATAAAGACAATCAATGGGAAATAAAACTAAAGAACTTCTACTAGTAAATATCAAGGCTTATTAAAAAGTTGCCATAAATAAACATGATATTGATACAAGAATAAACAAATTAATCAAACAAAAAAGAGTTTAGGAACAATCTAAATATATCATTGTCTAATTTTCAACAAAGGCAATGCAGTAGGATAAGGCAGAACTTTTCAGTAAATTGTAGTGAATCAACTGAAAATAACACAGAAAAAATAACGAATGCTAACCCCACCTGAATCACACACACAAAATTTCAATCTTAACTAGATCATCTACCAAAATGTGAAATATTAAACAATAAAGTTGCTAGATCAAACATAGAAAAATGCTATGCATTTGGTTGGTTATAAGTAATGACCTTAAAGGGAAAAAAGGATAATTAAGACTTCATTAAAATTCATGTCAAGTCATCAAAAGACATCATTCATCAAAAGTCAAGCCAAAGTCCCAACATATAAAGAAATTAAGGCTCATTATCTTCATCCCTAAATAATAGGGAACAAACTGAATATCAACTAATTTGTTAGAACCCATCAGAGAAATGGAATAGCAAGACAAACCACACTTCAAAATCTGAAGAAATAGGTCCATGCAAAGAAAAATTTACCTAGAGTAGAAATCAAAGGAAAAGTCATACAATCCCAATGTTGATTTTGACAAACTGAGGAAAAGCAGTGTGTCAAAAGCAATCTAACTATATTCATGGAACAATCTTACTGAAGGAAGGAAATACTGAACTAAGGAGCTTTGGAAATGAAGTCTTTAAAACCAAAGGCAAAAGAAACTGTACTATTTGATAAAGGGTAACCCACAGTAGTGGGTTAACAATTCTGATGCCAAAACTGAATAATGAAATAAATGGATGGTGGACTGTGGGAGCCAACTTTCTCACTACTAGAATAGGAGGTTACAGATAAACAAGTGGAACAGGCTAGAACAATCCATGTGGTAATGCACTGGTGTCTGAGTGTGACCTCACTTAATGCTGAGTATGAACTTAGCATGAATTCTTTTAATGAATAGGCAAATATTGACATGTAAGAATGTTTATATATAGTTGTATAAACACAGGTTCATATGCACATACATCTCCTTGCTCTGTCAGTTGAGAGGGCACAGAAGTAATGACACCCAATTACAATGAGTACAAGTAGTGTCCAAGCCTTCATCTCTAATTCTGTTCTCTAACACAAAAGATCAAGGCTTCCTGGAAAAAATGACTGATTCTAAAATCCGAATAGGAAATAAATAAGACTGAATTATCTGTGTACTGTCAGAAAGTAAGGAATTTCTCAAAAAAAAAAAAAAAAAAACACCAAGAAAAGAAAGGAAGGAAGAAAAGAAAAGGAAGGAAGAAAAGAAAGGAAGGAATGAAAGAAAAGAAAAGAAGAAAGAGAGGGAGGGAGGAAGAAAGGAAATGAATCAGAGAAAGCCCACAACAGTATGGGTACATCGAAAGGACATGGGAACCAACTGAAAGAGCTTCTGATGGCCATAACTGGGACAATTACACTATTGGATTATAACCCAAAGTATAAAATAAACGCCTTTAAGTTCATATTGATATAAATTGATTGAAGGAATTAATAAATGAGAGAGAAGAGACAATTCTTCCATGCAGACAAATGCCAAATAGTTTATGTAGATTCTGAACCTCACTGATGGAACATTACTCGGCACTCATTAAGTGTGGGCTGTACGCAGTGACTTCCTTCCAGAAGATACACTACAGAAGGCAGGGGAAAAAGGAGAAAACTGAAAAACATTACCCCATGTAACTAAAATAAACATGAGCAGCAATAAGGCATGTTAACAGTATGCATTCTTGATATGATGTGATGAAAATAACACTTTACCTTCTGAAAACAGCCCCAGACAAACCATGAGAAAAACATCAAATTCCAGTAGAGAAACATCCTACTAAATACACTTGACAAGTATTGTTTAAAACTATCAAGATCATCAAACTAAGGAATGTCACAAAGAAGAGGAACCCAAGGAGACATGATAATAAAATATAATCTACAAGGGATCCTGGGGCAGAAAAAAAAAAAAAAACAACTTCAGGTAACAACTAAGGAAAAATGAATAAAATATGGATTTTAGTTAATATTAATGTGCCAATATTGGTTCATTAATTAAAATTAATGCACCATACTAACACAGGATGTTAATAATAAAGGGAACTTAGTGTGGGATATATGATAATTCTGCACTATCCTCTCAATATTTTTGTAAATCTGAAACAGTTCCAAAATTAAAGTTAATTTTAAAAGTAATTTTCACCACTCAATAGAGGCAACTTAAAACTATAATAAGAAGCTGCCTCATATCCACCTAAATAGTTATGATTTTTAAAATGAACAGTGCTAAGAGTTGGTGGGGTGTGTATTAACAGGAAGTCCTCATCTTTTGGGGAAGATATACCAATACAACTACCTTGGAAAATTGTTATCTATTAAAGCTAAACAAACTCATATCACAAACTCAGCATTATTTATAACAACCCCAAAGTAGAAACAATGTAAATCACATCAACAAATAAAAAGAATAGTAACATTTTGTATATTCACATAATGGGATATTATACAACAACAAAGAATAATTTTATTGCTGCAGAAACAAATGGATGAATCTCACAAAAATGAATAAAATGAGCCACATAGAGAAGAGTCCCTACCATATGATGTTGTTTATATAAAGTTCAAAAATCTGGGTAGGGGGCAGCTAGGGAAGAATAGAGTTACCCTAGGTAGAAAGGATTAAAGGGAAGGAAGCGGGTATGGGCATAGGAAGGATAGTAGAATGAAGCAGACATTATGAACCTATATACATATATAACTATACAGTCAGTGAGATTCTACATCATGTATAACCAGAAGAGTGAGAAATTATACTCCATTATATATGATGTATTAAAGGATATTCTACTGTCATGTATAACTAATTAAAACAAATCAAAAATTTTTTTCCCATTTTTTTAATTAAAAATCATAAATTTATATAGGGCAATATTGTTTGATTCATTCTGTTATTTTTTCCCCTCCTCCCACCCCTCCCACCCCTCTTTTCCCTCTATACAGTCCTTCCTTCCTCCGTTCTTACCACCCTCCTTATCCCTAACCCTAAACCTAACCCTACCCCTAACGCTAACCCCTCCTACCCCCCATGTCCTAATCCGCTTATCAGTGAGATCATTCATCCTTTAGTTTTCTGAGATTGGCTTATCTCACTTAGCATGATATTCTCCAATTTCATCCATTTGCTTGCAAATGCCATAATTTTATCATTCTTCATGGCGGAGTAATATTCCATTGTATAGATATGCCACAGTTTCTTTATCCTTTCATCAACTGAAGGGCATCTAGGTTGGTTCCACAATCTGCCTATTGTGAATTGAGTAGCTATGACATTGATGTGGCTGTATCTCTGTAGTATGCTGATTTTAAGACCTTTGGGTGGGTATAGGCCAAGGAGTGGGATAGCTTGGTCAGATGGTGGTTCCATTCCAAACTTTCTGAGGAATCTCCATACTGCTTTCCAGAGTGGCTGCAATAATTTGCAACCCCACCAGCAATGTATGAGTGTACCTTTTTCCCCACATCCTCGCCAACACCTATTGTTGCTTGTGTTCTTGATAATCGCCATTCTAATTGGGGTGAGATGAAATCTTAGGGTAGTTTTGATTTGCATTTCTCTTATTACTAGAGATGTTGAACATTTTTTCATATATCTGTTGATTGCTGGTACATCTTCTTCTGTGAAGTGTCCATTTCCTTAGCCCATTTGTTGATTGGATTATTTGTATTCTTGGTGTAGAGTTCTTTGAGTTCTTTATAGATTCTACAGATTAGTGGCTCTATCTGAAGTATTAGTGGCAAAGATTTTCTACCACTCTGTAGGCTCTTTCTTCACATTGCTGATAGTTTTCTTTGCTGAGAGAAAGCTTTTTAGTTTGAATCTATCCCAGTGGTTGATTCTTCCTTTTATTTCTGGGACTATGGGAGTCCTGTTAAGGAAGTCTGATCCTAAGCCAACAAGTTGAAGGTTTGGACCTACTTTTTCTTCTATAAGATGCAGGGTCTCTGGTCTGATTCCGAGGTCCTTGATCCATTTTGAGTTGAGTTTTGTGAACGCTGAGAGATAGGAGTTTAATTTCATTCTGTTGCACATGGTTTTCCAGTTTTCCGAGCACCATTTGTTGAAGAGGCTATCTTTTCTCCATTGCATATTTTTGGCACCTTAATCTAGTATGAGAAAATTGTATTTATTTGGGTTTGTGTCCATGTCCTCTATTCTGTACCATTGATCTACCCGTCTATTTTGGTACCAATACCATGCCGTTTTGTTACTATTGCTTTGTAATAGATTTGAAGATATGGTATTGCGATGCTCCCTGCTTCGCTTTTTCTACTGAGGATTGCTTTAGCTATTCTGGGTTTCTTATTCTTCTAGATGAATTTCATAATTGCTTGCTCTATTTCTGTAAGGTACATCATTGGGATTTTAATTGGAATAGCATTGAATCTGTATAGCACTTTTGGTAGTATGGCCATTTTGACAATATTAATTCTGCCTATCCAAGAACATGGGAGATCTTTCCATCTTCTAAGGTTTTCTTTAATTTTTTTCTTTACTGTTCTGTAGTTCTCATTGTAGAGGTCTTTCACCCCTTTTGTGAGATTGATTCCCAAGTATTTTTTTTTTTTGATGCTATTGTGAATGGGGTAGTTTTCCTAATTTCTCTTTGTGTAATTCATCACTTATGTATAAAAATGCATTGGATTTATGAGCATTGATCTTGTAACCTGCTACTTTACTGAATTCACTTATGAGTTCTAAAAGTTTTCTGGTAGAATTTCCAGGTTCCTCTAAATATATAAGCATGTCATCAGGGAACAGGGATAGTTTGAGTTCTTCTTTTCCAATTTGTATCCCTTTAATTTCTTTGGTTTGTCTAATTGCTCTGGATAGAGTCTCAAGAACAATGTTGAATAGAAGTGTTGAAAGAGGGCATCCCTGCTTGTTCCAGTTTTTAGGGGGAATGCTTTCAGTTTTTCACCATTTAGAATGATATTGGCCATGGGCTTAGCGTATATGGCCTTCACAATGTTAAGGAATGTTCCCACTACCCCAATTTTTTCTAGTGTTTTGAGCATGAAGGGATGCTGTATTTTATCGAATGCTTTTTCTGCATCTATTGAAATAATCATGTGATTCTTAACTTTTAGTCTGTTGATATGGTGAATGGCATTTACTGATTTCCGAATGTTGAACCAACCTTTCATCCCTGAGATAAAACCTACTTGATTGTGGTGCACTATGTTTTTAATATATTTTTCTATACGATTTGCTAAAATGTTGTTGAGAATTATTGCGTCAATGTTCATTAAGGATATTGGTCTGAAATTTTCTTTCCTTGATGTGTCTCTGTCTGGTTTAGGTAACAGGGTGATATTGGTTTCATAGAATGAGTTTGGTAGGGTTTCCTCCTCTTCTATTTCATGGAATACTTTGAGGACTATTGGAATGAGCTCTTCTTTAAAGGTCTTGTAGAACTCAGCTGAGAACCCATCTGGTCCTGGACTTTTCTTTGTTGGTAGGCTTTTGATGACCTCTTCTATTTCATTGCTTGAAATTGGTTTATTTAAGTTGTGTATGTCCTCCTCATTCAGTTTAGGTAATTCATAGGTCTTTAGAAACTTGTTGATGTCTTCAAGGTTTTCTGTTTTGTTCAAGTATAGATTTTCAAAATAGCTTCTAATTATGTTTTGTATTTCACTCGTGTCTGTTGTGATATTTCCTTGTTCATTCTGAATTTTAGTAATTTGAGTTTTCTCCCTCTTTCTCTTTGTTAGTGTGGCTAAGGGTTTATCAATTTTGTTTATTTTTTCAAAGAACCAACTACTTATTTTGTTAAGTTTTCCGATTGTTTCTTTTGTTTCAATTTCGTTGATTTCGGCTCTGATTTTAACTATTTCCTGTCTGCTACTACTTTTGGTGTTGGTCTCCTCTTCTTTTTCTAGGGCTTTGAGCTGTAGTGTTAAGTCATTTACTTGTTGATTTCTACTTCTTCTCTTGAATGTGCCCCATAAAATAAATCTTCCTCTGAGTACTGCTTTCATAGTGTCCCAGAGATTTTGATATAATGTGTCTTTGTTCTCATTTATTTCTAAGAATTTTTTTATTTCCCTCCTGATGTCTTCTGTTATCCATTCATCATTTAATGGTGTATTATTTAAGCTCCAAGTATTGGAGAAGTTTCTGTTTTTTATTCTGTCATTTATTTCTAATTTCAATCCATTATGATCTGATAGAGTACAAGGTAGTATCTTTATCTTCTTGTATTTGCTAACAGTAGCTTTGTGGCATAAAACATGGTCTATTTTAGAGAAGGATCCATGTAGTGCTGAGAAGAAAGTGTATTCGTTCTTTGTTGGATGGTATATTCTATATAAGTCGGTTAAGTCTAAATTGTTGATTGTGTTATTGAGATCTATGGTTTCTTTATTCAATTTTTGTTTGGACGATCTATCCAGCAGTGATAGAGGTGCGTTAAAATCGCCTAGTATTATTGTGTTGTGGTCTATTTGATTTCTGGAATTGAGAAGGATTTGTTTGACATACATGGATGAGCCAATGTTCGGGGCATAGATGTTTATGATAGTTATGTCTTGCTGTTTTATGCTTCCCTTAAGCAGTATATAATGTCCTTCTTTATCCCTTCTGACTAGTTTTGGCTTGAAGTCCACATTATCTGAAATGAGGATGGATACTCCAGCTTTTTTGCTGTGTCTGTGTGCATGGTATGTTTTTTCCCATCCTTTCACCTGTGGGTATCTCTTTCTATGAGATGAGTCTCTTGCAGGCAGCATATTGTTGGATTTTTCTTTTTAATCCAATCTGCCAGTCTATGTCTTTTGATTGATGAATTCAGGCCATTAACATTCAGGGTTATTATTGTGATATGATTTGTATTCCCAGTCATTTGACTCATTTTTGTTTTTTGACATGATTTGGTTTCCCCTGTATTTGGCTCTTCCTTTAGGCTAGTTCCTCCCGTTGCTGATTTGCATTGTTGTTTTTCATCTCTTCCTCATGGAATATTTTGTGAGAATGTTCTGTCATGCCGGCTTTCTTTTTGTAAATTCCTTTAGCTTTTGTTTATCATGGAAGGATCTTATCTCATTGTCAAATCTGAAAGTAAATTTTGCTGGGTATAAGATTCTTGGTTGGCATCCGTTTTCTTTCAAGGGTTGGTAAATGTTGTTCCAGGCCCTTCTAGCTTTTAGGGTCTGGATTGAAAAATCTGCTGATATTCTTATTGGTTTCCCCCTGAATGTAATCTGATTCTTTTCTCTTGCGGCCTTTAATATTCTGTCTTTATTTTGTATGTTAGGTATTTTCATAATAATGTGCCCTGGTGTGGGTCTGTTGTAAATTTGAATATTTGGAGTCCTATAAGCCTCTTATACTTGGTTTTCCATTTCATTCTTCAGATTTGGGAAATTTTCTGATATTTTTTCATTGAATAGATTGTTCATTCCTTTGGTTTGTTTCTCTAAGCCTTCCTCAATCCAAATAATTCTTAAATTTGGCCTTTTCATGATATCCCATAATTCTTGTAGATTCTGTTCATGATTTCTTACCATCTTTTCTGTTTGGTCAACTTTGTTTTCAAGATTAAATATTTTGTCTTCAATATCTGAGGTTCTGTCTTCCAGGTGTTCTATCCTATTCGTTATGCTTTCTATGGAGTTTTTAACTTGGTGTATTGTTTCCTTCATTTCAAGGATTTCTGTTTGTTTGGTTTTTTTTTTCAATATCTCTAACTCTTTATTGAAATGATCTTTTGCTTCCCGTATTTGCTCTTTTAACTGTTGATTGGTGCGATCATTTAATGCCTGCATTTGCTCTTTCATCTCCTCCTTCAATGCCTGCATTTGCTCTTTCATCTCCTTGTTTGCTTCCCTGATTGTTTTAATTATGTACATTCTGAACTCCCTTTCTGACATATCTTCTGCTGTGCTGTCATTGAGTTTTATTGATATAGTATCTAGGTTTGTTTGGGACATTTTCTTCCCTTGTTTTCTCATATTGGTCAGATTTCAGTGGGACTCTGTGATATTGCAGATTTCCTCTATTGGCTTATAGTGTCCCTGTAGATTTCCAATATATCACCTCCCAGCCTTCAGTAGCCTGAAGTCTTGGAGGAACTTGATAATGCAGTGCTTCTGAAGAATGCTGCCCCTAGCCTGCTACTGGTTCCAGGGAGAGAGAGCTGGAGAGGTCTCTGGCTGCCCTACCCTGGTCCCAGAGGCTGCTTGTGGGTCGGAGGTCTCCGCTGTCTTGGGGACTTGTGGCTGGCTCTGTGTAGAAAGGCTCTCACTGGGCATTCTGCTCTGAGAAGCTAGCCTAGAAAGGCGCTTCCCGCTGGAGGGAGCTGGGCTACTTGGGGAAGTCCCTGGCTGCCCTGTCCTGGTCTCTGAAGCAACCTGCGGGCGGGCTGGAGCTGGCCACACGCTGGTTCTGTGCAGAAAGGCTCTCACTGTGGGGCCTGCTCCGCGAAGCTGGAGAATCTGGCCCTGTGGGAGGAGCCCACCGCCCGAGTGCTCAGGGCTGCCTGGGGGAGACTCTATCCGCCCTGCCCTACTCTAATAAGCTGCCCGAATCCGGGCCTGCCACCCAGCTGAGCTTCACCGGGTGGGGGAGAATCACCCCGTGGTTCTATTTTAGTCTGAGTCTCTCAATGCCTCCCCTTTGAATCCTGGGTTCTGGAGTGACTGGAGATGCAGTCACCCTCTAGTCCGCCATCTTGGATCGCCCCGTGGAAAAAGCCTGCGGCTGGAGGGGGGCAAGGCCGCCTGGAGAGGTCTCTGGCTGCCCTGCCCTGGTCCCAGAGGCTGCTTACAGGTCGGAGGTCTCTGCTGGCTTGGGGACTTGTGGCTGGCTCTGTGTAGAAAGGCTCTCATTGGGCGGTCTGCTCCAAGAAGCTAGCCTAGAAAGGCACTTCCCGCTGGAGGGAGCTGGGCTGCTTGGGGAAGTCCCTGGCTGCCCTGTCCTGGTCTCTGAAGCAACCTGTGGGCGGGCCGGAGCTGGCCGCACACTGGTTCTCCAAATCAAAATTTAAAAAAAAAATTTTTTAAAAACTAAGGAAATCTGAACATATGGAGTTTAGTTAATAATAACGTATCGATATTTGTTCTTTAATAGTAAAAGTATACCACACTAATGTAAGATGTTATTCATAGGGATACCAGATGTGGAGTATATGGAAACTCTGTAACTATCTTGGTAGTTTTTTAAATATTTAAAACTGCTCTAAACTAAGTTCATTAAAAATATTTAAAAAAATGGTGATAGAAATAAAATAAGTAGCCTACCTTGATCTAGGTAGTAAATAAGTATTTATGGTCACTTGAGAAAACTAATTGAAGTTTATACATTAGATTTGTGCACTTTTCTGCATGCATGTCATAATTCAATAAAATAACTTACAGGAACAACTACACTGAAATATCATTTCTCAACTCTTGATATGTTAAAATTTCATAAGTTTGACGGTAGTCTATTGGTAAGACTGTGGAGAAACGGGGTCTATTGCTCATGGCAATGCTTCATGTCACAACCTCTAAGGAAGAAAATGTGAACTGTTATGAGCTGAACTGAGCCCAACACAAGTTCATATGTGAAATTTCTAAACCTCAGTACCTTAGAATGTGACTATATTTGGAGACAGGTCCTTTAGAAGTGAATAAGTTAAAATGAGGTCATACCAGTGGGTCCAAACCCAGTATGACTGTTGTCCTTATTAGAAGAAGAAATTAGAACACAGAGGAAAGATGGGGTGAGGACAGAGAGAAGCCAGCAGTCTCTTGATGCTGTCTTCTTGATGCCGGGCTTCCACCTCCCCATGAGAAAACAAATGTCTGTTGTTCAGATCACACGGTTGTGATATTTTGTTATGGCAGCCATAGCAAACCAATACACTAACAAAATGATAATGGTGTCCCAGAAGACTGAGAGCAGTCAGAACTATAAATGCAACAAGCTTGCAAAAACAATTTGAATGTTTATTTATGTTTTTTATATATCTATTGTTGTAAAATTGAAATCATTTTCATTCAATTTTCAGAACCTCTGATGCAAACATTGATTTAAAAATTAAAGTTAAAAAATATTTACTCCAAACTCACAAAATTAAATAAGTACACAAAACTAAAATAACCAAACTAGCAAATTATGTTTTCCTAAGTTTTTAACATTTATATATTTTTTCCTTTGTTGTATTTTTCTTGGTAACAGATTCACTGTGATGTAACTCATATATTACATGACTCACATATTTGTAGGGTACAATTCAATGATGTGTAGTATATTTACAGATTTCTGCAACCATCAACACAATTAAATTTAAAATAATTTCATAACCTCAGAAACGTTTAGGAACATTTATGTTTTTAAAATTAAATTTTAAAACACACTTTTGTGGGACTAGTTTTATATGCATTTACCCTTTGATCCAAAAATTCCATTTCAAGATATCTAAACCAAAGGTTCTTCTGTAACCCATTCACTTCATGTGTAGTTATCACCTAGCCCTTTTCTTAACCCATATTGGAAATGGAACTTGGGATGTTGGTGCAAAAATGGTGATATTCTGGCTGCTCCCAAAGTGAGTAAGAAACTTGTTTCAGTCAGCCTTCTCACTGCTGTGACCAAAAAACAAGACAAGAACAACAGAGAAGAAAAAGGTTATTTGGAACTCATAGCTTCAAGGGTTTTGTCCATAGACAGTCAACTCCATTGCTCTGGGCCCAAGTGGGGCAGAACATCAAGGCAGAGGGAATGGTGGAGGAAAGCAGGTCAGGACATGGCCATCTGAGAGCAAAGAAAGACTAAGCTCTGCTCACCACGGACAAAATATATACCCCAAAAGCACGCCCCCAGTGACTCATCTTCTCCAGTTACACCCTACCTTCCTATAGTTACCACTGAGTTAATCCATTCAAGTAGATTAATGCACTGCATAGGTTAAGACTGTCATAATCCAATCATCTTACATCTAAACTTTCTTGCATTGTCTCTCGCATGAGCTTTTAGGGGACACCTCTTATCCGAACCTTAACGAAACTGTTATTTGCCTTCAACCCAGAAATCCCTTGTCTTCTACCAATATCCATGAAACTATGGAAGGCTAATTTATTAATTTACAAGTGGGTAAAATCCCAGACCTTCATACTTCCTATATATACCTAGAAAAATAGTGTCCTGGTAACAAAGAATAACCCTATCACCCCCACTGTTGTGTCTAGATATAATTTCCACTAAAAGGAACCAGGCCTCCTTAGAGAAATGGGTCTGGGGCAGGAAATGTATTATAATGACTGGAACATCCTTGGTGTCCCAGGGTGGGGTGACCAAATGATTAAAGACTACAATACGACAATCCTTTCAGAAGGAAACAGGAGTCAGTTGGAATATGCTCCCTCTGGGACCAATAGAACATTAATAATTATACTAACTGCATTGGATTAAAACATGAAAAAGATTTAAATCTGTGGATATACAATGGTAAGTTCTTTGTAAAGTTCATTGGTTACCTTTGGTGAAAGATAAGAAACCAAATCAATTTTGAAAACTGCTAAATAAAATTAAAAATCTAGTATTTTTCTACTTTCATCTATATGTACTATACATTGGCATAAGCAAATGGTTCAAAAAAGGAAGTTTCTCTTTACGGAATGATTCCAGCTATTAAATGAATTTTCATTCTTCCATTCATTAGAGGGAAATGACAGGGAGGGGGGTATGAAAAATGGTGGAATGAGACAGACATCATTACTCTATGTACATGTATGATTACATGAATGGTATGAAGCTACATCATGCACAACCATAGAAACAAAAAGATGTACCCCATTTGTGTACAATGAATCAAAATGCAGTCTGTAAAAATAAAAAAAAATAAAAATGAATTTTCATACCACAAATTTATAGCCTTATTTTACAAATACAAACATAAATATGAACAATTAGACTTCAGGTAACTTCTGATGGAAGTATATACCACAACTTAAGAAGTAAATTTGCCAAAATAATAAATAATTAAACCTAACTTTAATGAAGACTCCAGGTCTGGCTACCAAGTTACAGGAAATAAATAACAAAAGAATATGGCGAATGATGATACAAGGATGCAAGCAGCAAATTTTGTTGGACAAATACCCAGTTTATTAACAACAAAAAGATATAAAATATGAAGGAAAATGAGGATGACACTTATAAATTAAGTAAAACCTTGTTCTGATACCAATTCAACGAACTGTAAAAATAAAATTAGTATTTATAAATAAATAAAAACAGGAAATATAACCCCTAAATGTTTGCCATTAAAGAGTTATTTTTTGTTTGTGATGATAATATAGTGGTATCCTGCAGGAACTCAGATCCAGGAAACATTCAGAGTTGGGCAGATGAAAGAAGATGCAAGATGCAGTTAGGATAGTAGACATGCTTTATTCAGAGGTGGCCACAGCCTCCAGGATCCAGTTTCAGCTTCAGCTGCCAGCCAGTTCCATTTAGCCCACTATTAGCCTCCATTTATTTTCCTTATAGGCTCTTTTTATATGCAGGCCAAACAAGGAAGGCATACTGCCAACAGGTTGCATCAGTGGATGCACGCTCATGAACTAATGTTTATGACCTTGAGTATATGAGCTGAGTCAGAGTGTTTCTGGCCTTGGCTAACCATAAGAGCTGATTTTCAGCCCTGGCTGCACATTAAAAACATAACACCAGAAGTCTCTGCAAGGGAGCATAACTATAGTCATTTTGGGTCTGCCCCAACAAGAGGCATATGTTTTAACAGGGAAGTTCTTGTATTTCAGATACATTCTGAAATTAAATGGAAGTGAAATGTGATGCCTAAGACAATTTTAAAATAATCCTACATGGGGAGAGGAAACTAAGGCAGAGGGCAAACACTGTGATAATGGGCTATATCTACATATGAGTTTATTATCTGAGTCTCTGCTTCTGTGATTCCTTGATATCTTCCATATTAAAGGGTTTATAAAGACAAAAACAATCATGAAAGTGAATTTTTTCAATGAAAATAATGATGTTGAAATAACCAAAGGAAATAATTCTTAAGGGGAAGTATGAATTTCTCAATTGAGTATTCAACTCTGCCATATACTACTACAAAACTTTGCCATATTTAGATGATGCAAAATAGAGTACACTGAAATGAATTGGTCTCTTTAACAGTTTGCTTGTAGCATTTAATTTTATATTAAAAAAAAAAAAACTGCTGATGTGAAACACTGCTCTGGCATAATTCACTTTACAATTACCCAGGAGCTCTTCATAGCCCAAGCTAGTCTAAGGAATAAGTTACCCAAGGAATTAATTACCATTCAGTTTATTACTTTTCATATCATCTAAGCTGCTGAAGAAACTGGTTACCTAGAAAATTATGTATTTTTGGAATACTTGTCAAATTTAATTTGGTTGATTTGTAAGGCAGAATTAACAAGCATTTTCCTTTTTCTTGTGCCTAAAGAGTCACAGGTGTATCTTCTACAGGACAGTTGACTGTAATATGTTGGAGTAATCCTACTCTTTGAAGCTGTGCAGTCAAGGCTACTAGAATTTAACATCTCAAAGGGTATAGCTACAAAAATCTCTACTGAATTTAGCCGCTGTCAACAGCTAATTGCCTGGTAGCATACCTGGTTTCCTAACATGATAGTGATTGACTTGAGATTTGGACTGATGTTTGCAAGGGTACATTCATTTTAATAGCAAGGCTCACATTAATGCAAAATCAAAGTCTCTTTCATTTGCTTTATTCATCAATTTGGTAGGACTATATTTAACTATCCCCACACCAAGAAAGTGATCTCAGGAATTTCAATTATATTTTACATATGTCAATGTAAGGTTGACAATATAGCTCAGTAGTAGAAC
Organism: Sciurus vulgaris; assembly: GCF_902686455.1. Lineage (NCBI taxonomy): Eukaryota > Metazoa > Chordata > Mammalia > Rodentia > Sciuridae > Sciurus > Sciurus vulgaris. The sequence goes on along the minus strand of NC_136467.1, from coordinate 92,310,233 downwards.
ACTTGTCTAGCATGCTTTAAGCTCTGGGTTCAAATCAATGCAAAAAAAAATCAAAACCAGAAAATACTAATATTTAAACACATCTTTGGATTTCTCATTAACTTGCCTAACTTAAGCAAATAGCAAATAAAAATATAGACTACTCAGAAAATTTAAACTTTATATAAAACAATTAATTATGTTTATGAATGAATAAACATCATCAGTAAATACTTACTATACATATGTCTCAAGCAATATCCAGGACACAACTTATACTGTTGATCCACTATTCAAATTAAATTGGGTGTCTTGTATATTGTCTGACAACTGAAAGAACGAACGGAGACTTGCTGCCCGGAGAGGGGGGATTTTTATTAGAAAAGTTTGTTGCCTTATATACAGTCTCGGAAGGGAGCTAACTATGCTATCTGCACATTGCCAGCGAGGCATTTGCCTATAGGTCGGATAGGGCCCAGGGTGGGGGTGTTGATACCTAATTGGGTGGGAAGCAGACTTTCAGGAAGAGAAGCCTGTTGGACGCCATTTTAAGAAAAGGTGGAGGGGCGGGGGAAAAACAGAAAGGGAAATAATGAGGTAAATGGAGTCAATAACAACCTAGCCTTCTCCAACATCAACTCTAGAGATAAACCTTCGGAAGTTCTGTACATCATTTCAGTTGCTTCTTTCTGAACAGAAAACTGCAGAATTCTGGTGCAATGTTTCAAGGGGATAGTTGTTAAGAAATAGCAAGGTATATACATTGTTTTAAAATCAATCCCAAGAACAAATTTTCACCTAAAGAGCTAAATCATCAGACAGAGCATCTTAGTTAATTTTACAAATAGATTAACTTGGAAAGACAGTTAAATTCATTGTTGGGGAACTTACACAAAGTGTGTCACTAACTCTGTGACTTGAGGCAGCCATGATCTTGCTGAAGAAATCAAAGTAATCTTTACTAAAGAATCACTTCTCAAACTTTAAAAGCATGCAAATCACCTTGGGATCTTGTTAAAATGCAGATTCTGGCTTAATAGGAATGAATTCTGAATTTCAAACAAACTCCCAGGTGATTCTAATGCTGCTGGTCCATAAACCACTCTCTGAGAAGCAAGGGACTAGTGTAAAACAATCTACATAAGAGATTCAGGGCAAGATTTAATACTAAGAAAATCTGCAGGATGTCAAGGACTCAAGTCTCAGAAGGATTTTCAGAATCAACATAAGTGAATTATACTTAAAGCTGAAAATACAGCCAAAACTTGATTAAATAATGATTGAGATATACGGGAGCCATCCCTAATTGTATCTGGCCCTTACCTGAGATAAATAAAATAATGGACAATTGGATCTGAAAATTGATGTTTAGGAATAATGACTTGAAAGAAAAGAAGTCCACCCATCTCAGACTCTGAATTTGGGGCTCTTACCTTAAGACCCAGGTGCTTTATTGGTCCACAAACCTATTTGGCAGGAGATCAAGAATTTCTTGACACATTATACAAAACTGGGTGTGAATAACACAGGACTGATATTTAATATATTTAAGTTTAATTGAAATATGTGCCTGACCTGTCTAATCAGCTGCCAGCCAGTATGCAGTCATGATGCGTCCCAGCTGAATACTGGGAACCTACAGTTTCCAGTTCTTCTTCGACTTTCATCAGACTTTCAAAGAAGCCATGATACACCCAAAGTCCTAAACTACAGCTGTCAATGTTTGCAGTGTAGCTGTCAATTCCATATCAGACAATGGAAAGCAATGCACTTCTATAACTGTACATATTATAGGATGGATGATTGTTATTTTACATGCTTGTTAGTATTTTTTTTTCCAAAACTGCTTTCACTCAGTTAAATTTTGGGGTTTTTAACAGAAGATTGACAAAAAGAGTCTCATTAAATCAATTTCTATATTTTCTTAAAGACCATACCTCCTATATCTCATTGTTTGGCCTTCATCAACTCATGAATTCATCATAGAACAATTAACTAAAAATCAATTTAAAGCATGTCTAATTTGCAAGTTCACTCATTCTTATTTTAACTCTTTAGTTCCATTTGATAGTTTTCATAAATTTTATTATTAATAATGATATTATTATTAGGTACAGGAAATTGAACCCAGGGGTGCTCTAACATTTAGCTACTTTCCAAGTCCTTTTTTTCATTTTGTATTTTGAGACAGGATATTGCTAAGTGACTAAGGCTGGCCTTAAACTCGTGATCCTCCTGCCTCAGCCTACCAATTCACTGGGAGTAGAGGCATGCATCACTGTAAGCAGTTTATAGAAGTATTTTAATGAAAGTTTCAGTTGTCTCCAACTTAGCTTTCACTTTTGTGGAAGACCAGAGTGTCAGAAAGAAGAAATAATCAAGTTCAGAGAGTCAAATACTGAGACTCAAGGAGATGGAAGAATTATAGGGTGTAAAAAGAACATTAAAAGAAAGCTTAGGGGGAAGGTTGCATGACATTGGTTTGGACAGTTTTTGAACAGGACTCCCAAAACACAGGTAGCAAAAGTAAAACCAGATGAATTAAATTGCATCACTTAAAAAGTTCTTCTGCTCAGCAAATGAGACAAACAACAAAGTAAAGAGACAACCTACCCAATAGGAGAAAATATTTACAAACCATACATTTGAATTTCCTTTTTGCTCATATATTCTAGACATGGTGCTCAAGGAGGTAATATGAAAAGTTATAAGGAATGCAACAATTCAATAGCAAGAAAATAAGATGATTTAAAATTGGCAAATAATTTAAATAGATATTTCTCTTGAGACATGCAAATGGCTAATGATTTTTTTTAAATGCTCAACACCACTAATCATGAAGAAAACGCAAATCAAAATAAAACCACAATATTACCACACACCTGTTAGAGTGGCTATTATTAAAAAATATGAACAACAATAGGTGTTTTAACAGATGTGAAGAAGAGGGAATCCTTGTACACTATTCGTGGGAATATAAATTAGTGTAGCCATTATGGAAAACAGTATGGGATTTCCTTAAAAATTAAAAATAGAACTACCATATGATACAGCAATTCTGCTACTGGGTATAAGTCCAAAGGAAATGAACTCAATATATTAGAGAGATCTTCAATTCCATGTTCTTTTTGGCATTATTCATGATAACCATGATTTGAAATCAACCTAAATCTAAAGATGAATAAAGAAAATGTATATATGTGTGTGTGTATATATAATTCAGATCTTAAGAAAAAAGGAAATCCTTTAATTTGTGACAAAATGGATAAAAGTAGCGAACATTATGCTAAGTGAATAAGCCAGATACAGAAAAACAAATACTGCATTATCCCATGTAGAATCTAAAGAAGTTGAAATAGAAACAAAATGACCAGGTACTGGGAACCTGTTAGTCAAAAGAATGCAAAATTTCATTTAGACAGTTCAAACGAGCTCCTGTACAACATGATAACTATAGCTAAAAATAATGTTTTATATACCTGAAAATTGCTATAAGAGAACATTTTAAGTATTTTAACCACTAATAAATATATGAGTTAATACATATGTTAAAGGTGGAAAGAAGAATGCCAACTAGTTAGGTGCCTTGATTTGAGAAATGACTTTGCAGTAAGGTCTTTGGATTTTCTTTTTGCTCATATATTCCAGACTGGTGCTCAAGGATCAGATAACCCAGAAATGTCAAAAGAAAGAGATTCTTCCATCTACAAAAGAAGCCTGCTTTCTTTAGTCAAAGAATCAGGAAATGGGGAGCTTAAGAGAAGAAAAATCCTCCAGAACACATCCACTGTATTCCAGAAAGATATCAAAAAAAAATATGATGATACCTCTACCAAACCTGAAAATCCTAAATGAGAATCTGCATTTCTACCTTCTCAAGTCATCTTAACACTTGCACTAAGGTGTTTACAGAGGAGGACAAATAGGGAGCCAAGACTTTCATACATAACCATCATCTAAATACTATGTATCCATGACATCAGTGGAGATCACATGGCAGCTTGGACTTCAGCTCTCACCCACCCCTCCCTGCTGGGGTGGTGTCCTCGGAAGCCTGTTGGAGAATTGGGATTTACAACATTGTTCACTGCTGACAGCACAGCCAGTCTCAACATGGTGTCAGTGGAACACATAGGAAACAACCTGTGCAACAATAATGAGCAACTCCACTTCAGGTGTCAACGGAGAACTGAGGAGACTACTTGGTCTTGTCATTCCATTTAGTGATACTCCCCACTGCCCTACTTTCTTCCTCTGCCAATTACCCTGCCCGAGTAGTCTCAGAGAAAGATTGAGAACCGCATAACTGAATATGAAAATGCCTAGATTTCCATTAAAAATTCTCATCATACAAACCAGAAAGATCTCAAGCTGAATGAAAAATGACATTCAATAGATGCCAACACCAAGATGACAGAGGTGTAGAATCACCTGATAAAGATTTTAAACAGCCATGACAAAAATGTGTGAGCAAGCAAATATGAATATACTTCAAACAAATGAAAAAAAAAAGTCTTAGCAAAGAAGCAGAAGACAAAAAGAATACTCAAATGGGAATTTTAGAACTGGAAAATATAACAACCAGGAAAAAAGTTCAGAGGATGAGCTCTGGACATCTCAAAACAGAGATGAGGAAAGAATATATGAACCAGAAGATGGACAATAAAGTTACTGAATAACAACAGAAAAAGAACAATCTAAAACACAAATTACCCAATATGAACCACAGAGAGAAGATAAATTGGTGGGGGGGACCTGATCATCAGGGTCCTACACAGAATAGAAAAAGGGTAGGGCTAAAAAACTACTAAAAGAAATAATGGGTAAACCCTCCCAAAATTGTTGAGGGACAATAACCTACAAATTAAAAAAACTGAAAAAATACTATACAGAATAAGACCACCAAAATCCATACCAAGACCCATTAAAATTAAATTTCTGAAAAAAAAAAGACAGAAAAATTTTTGAAAGCAACCATAGAAAAAACTGATATAGAGGGAGGAAAAAAGCAGGGCATATTTTGAAGTAGTGAAAGAAAAGACATTTACAGAACTCTATACCTAGCAGATGTTGAGTTAGACTTCTTAGTTCTGCCCTAGATAATGTAAACCTACTGAAACAGGAACATATCTCTGTTAACATGACTCCTGGCACTAAGAGAGAGCATCTTTACATCTGATTATAAGTGGACTTTCTTAGAGCATTATGACGTTTTACATCTTATCTTTAAAAAGAGACTTTAATAAATGTGCACATTCATGCGTTGGTAAATATGTATATCCTGTTAGAGGAAGGATGGCATAATATAGGTTACAATCTTATAGAAGGAGATATGGTGGTTCATATCTTGAAGGTGAGATATCTAAAAAGTCATTGCGGCTCATAATTAAAATGAGTGTTTGCTCTATTAGTAAAGGGCATAAGCAAAGGTCAGTATAAAGGACAGGTCCTTGATGCTGCAACATTTTGGTGACCAGAAGTTGAAGCTGATATATCTTGGCATAGTCATTAAGATAGCCTAAAGATGCAAATGGAAACATATATAATCCAAGTGTTCCCCAGATTTTATTCAATTTTTTTAGAAGTCCTTTAATTTCAGAAATATGACAATTCCAACCTATATATTTTTGAGCTATGTCTAGGGTTTCTCTTGTGAAAAATTAAATAATAGATGTTAAACTGGCTAGGTACGTACCAAACCCTTTTTTCTTCTTGGGTAACAAGAAGACTATATTAGTTAGACTACATTTAGTTAGACTAAATTCAGTTAGACTACATTCCCCAGCCTCTCTAGCCATTAGGGATACCATGTGACTGAGCTCTAGTAATAGAAGGTTTAAAAAAAAGGGAGGGGACATGTAACATTTCTAGTCCTGGATCATAAAAGTCCTCACACTTGATAATTCAGGTTCTTGTCTCCTCTTCTGACTTGAAATAAAAGAGCTCAGAAATCATGTTAAAGATGAGAGAGCCTGAAAGGGGAAGGAATCTGGATTGCTGAGTCATGGACTAAGAAAACAGATACTTGCCGATCGGAAACACTTGTTTTGAACTTCATGCAAGCAAGAAATAAATTTCCCTTGTATTATGCAACTGAAAGTTGTGGGTTCATCTGTCATAGCAACTAGACACATGCTAATTCATGCAGTAGGCTTTCTTTTGCATACAATATTTCCTAAAGCCCAAGTCTCTGCTCATTCACTAATTTGTTTCTAACTTCCCCTCTTCAGTGTTCTCCTTCTTCCATTTATTCTCACACATATTTCACCATAGGCTCCTGGGCCTAGGGCAGATTTGAGGGTAATGACCCTTCCATCCCTATGGAGAGGCCTCCTTTGTCAACTTTGTACATGAGGCACCATTTAGAAGAAACCCTTGCCAAAGGGAGAATATAAGCCCACCACTAGCTCCTTGGAAGCAGGAAGTGAAGCAGAAATGGGAAGGGTGGCGATCTGTGCTTTCTGTGTTCACTGAGGCTGAAGGCCCATCTGAAAATCTCTGGGGCTGCAGGACAAGCATTGCTAGGAGAGGCTTGCCCAGTTACCAAGAAGGGAAAACCTAACTCCCTGGCTCAATGAGCCTGCTTCTCAAGGGGTAGTTTTATTATTATCTATGGCCAGTGTCTATGATTGCTGTGCCTTCTTTGTTCTTTCTTTCCAGGAACTGCCTGGCCCCCTCCTTCTTAGAAACCTATGAAAAGAAGCACATAAAACAAACAACAAACAAACAAAAAGCTCACCTCTCTGCTGCAGGGCAACCTAGTCAACCTTTAAATTAAAAAACCTTGAGTTTCCAGGCCTCTGCCTCTGACTGTTCTGCATGCAGCCTGCCTTCCTGCTGATAGCAGTGATTCAGGAACTTTATCTCAAGAAAGAAGACTCTGGAACAAAAAGCAGCAAGGGATACAGACAATACACAGTAGACCATGAAAAGAGGCTGTGATGAAGAGAGATGCAGGCTTACCTGTGTCACCTGTGGGGACACAGGAAAAGAAGGCAGCTTTGAAGTGACATGGCTCCTTTTGGTTGTTTGTCAGTAGATAACAGATGTCAGCCTGAATATAGTTTTTCGTAAGAGTTTTGTGGAAAAGAAGAAAATTCTGGACTTATCTGAAATGTGTAGGTTTATCTGTTATAGCGACTAGACATGCTAATTCATGCAGCAGCCAAAGCCCTAGGCCCCACTCATTCACCACTTTGTTTCTTAAAAAAATGTTTTCTTTAAAGAGTAGCTAATACACAGTAGGTGCTCAATAAATTTTAAATTATGAAATATTTAAAAAAGAAACCAGGGTAATTTTTTTCATAAGCAAAAAAATGGAAGATGGCTACTAATAATAGAACTAAAGGATATTTTTTTAAAGTCTTGGAAGAGTGAGGCCAATAATAGCCAATAATATCATTTTATATAAAGAAATCCCATTAAGCCATGTTTAATAGAGGAAAATTTATCTTAGTATCATTTAACTCATAAATCAAAGACAGAACTGGCATAAAGGTGATTCAAAATTCCTAATTAAAGCAGATCTGGCCAGTAGACTGAGTCATCTTCCTTTTCCCATATAGCTAAAATAAAACCTTCTCTTCTAACTTCTCTAATTTTCTTCTGATGCTGTGATGGGTACCTATTATTTCCCCTATGGTTCTCTCGTGCTATACTTTCTTACCTGACCTCAACTCTTTAGAATATAAACTAATTTCAAGCAACAAAAATACTATTTGCCCAGTCAAGGGACGAGAGACTCACTTGTAAAGAAACAGAACAGCATTCCTGCCCAAGTTCAGCATGACATCCCAGATGACATGCTAGCACTGGAATTAGCATCACAGATAAAAGGGACACCTGAGGAAATCCAAAGATGGTGGCTTCTACCATGTTCACCTATTGAGAAGGATCACTGAAGTATGAATAATTAGCCCTGATACTAGTGCCAAATTAAGTAACTACGTGGGCCTGGGTCAATTAGATCTGTGGGTCTCAGTTTTTCATCTGTGAAGAAATAAGTTTCTAAGTTTAAAGTCCCTCTAGTGAAGAGAACTGATTCAACCCTATTTTGAGTTTCCAAATCTTTGTCTAAACAGAAATATTTATTTAAGCACTGGCACATGAATCACTTAACATGCTTGCTAAAGATGCCTACAGTCAGATTTGCAGCTTCCAAAGCAAAAGGAGTCCTTAAAGAGAACTTTTTGGAAAAAAAAAAAAAAAAACACATGGAGGAATCAAGCATGTACATTTTCTCTGCATTGTAGCTGTCTAAATTGACAGCATTAGAAAAGTCATGTTACATATTTTATGTTAGTTCTTTTAATTGAGTCAAATTGCACTATGCTTTCTCCTGTCCATCCAACCTTATATAATTAATTGCCCTATATTATGCACTGCAGAGAACACCAAAATAATTCAATAAGAGCATAACCTTAAACCTTAAGATTATTATATTTGATAAGATTTAAACATGTATGGGTATGTATATAGATATATATATACATTTATATATGTGAGTGTGCGTGTGTGTGTGTATACACATTTATATATATAATTTTTTTTGTGGTGCTGGAAATTGAACCCAGGGACTTGTGCATGCAAGGCAAGCACTCTACCAAAGGAGCTATATTCCCAGCCCCATATGTAAATATTTTTCACTTGTAAATATTACACTGTATGAGTCCCATACTAAGCCCCTTAGATTATTTCACCTATTCCCCAGAACATCCATTGCCATAGGTGATATGATTATCTCCATTTTTCAGATCAGGCAATTGAGTCTTAGAGAAGTCAAGCAAATCTTCTGGGTCCCAACATGATTAAATTGATATGAAATCATTTTTTCTTTTAAACACTAATTAACTCAAAAAGCAAATACACTTTGGAAATTCTGCCAAGGGCAGATTGGTTTTCTTAACCCAAAGCCACTCACTTCTATTTCCCTGTACTTGTACTTGTTTCATTATAAATAGGAGGTATCCTAGGAAGAATATAATGCAAGGAAGACTAGTACTTAAAACCCTAAATTCTCAAAGGGTGATATAAATGTCAACTTGAATTTCCCCTTCTCTGCTACCATATTGTAGGTTTAGACTATTTCCGACTAGTTTTGTACAGGTTCTCCAGTTGGATACACCCCAGTTTAGCGATTAGAATAATAAGATACATTTATGTAGTTCCATGTTTGCATTTTCCTAGCAAACGGAACACATAAAAATAATTGCCCCTGCTGGAAACAACTAGACACTACTTTCAAAGAGGAAATTATTGAATTCTCTTTTTGTAGATAAAGTATAGGAAGTACAAGCAAGACTACCCAAATCCACACTTTAATTTACAACCAAGTGATTAGATAACAATAAAATGTGTCCTAAGTCACTATTCCAGAACCCAGCTGAAACTTCCAGCTAGCAAATGACTCTGTAATTATTCTAAAGGAAAGAGTGGATGTTTGTGTATATGCTAATAGCACAATAGAAAATAAATCCCTTGTCAAAAAGAAATTTCTAACAACTAAGAAAAGTATATAGGATCCCTATGATGAAAAGAGATACAAAGAAAATGTAGTTTTTTCAAAATTGTCAGTATCTTAGAACAGCTGCTCAGCAAACAGTAAAACCTGGGAATAGAGACTATTCAGCTTTTAATCTCTATCTGCTTACTTGCTCTGAATCTATCAAAATAATACTTTGTTTTGTATTGTAGAAGAGTAGCTTGTTGAGGCTTTAAGAATATTAAAACTTGGATGTCAAACATCTCATTAAACTGAAAAGTTTTACTTGCTTCCAAACAGCAGCATAACTTTGAAAATTGTATTTTATTAAGAAACTATCATCTTATATTTTAAATACAAAGTAATAAATGTGTGTGTATTTTATGGTTCCTATATAATGAAAATGAATTTCATATTTTCTGAAAGTTATTGCACTGTAATTATACAGAATTACATGTACTTACTGTTTGCATAATTGTAAATTTTAAAGAGAAAAATCGAGTCAAATTGTAGGCTGACATTTTAAAATATGTATTATATTCAAATTTCAAGTAGAATAACATGTACTTTCATATTCATTGAGCTATTGTCCTTTGTATTTGGGGCAGGAAATGTATTCATGTGTCATTAAAAAAATTCCATGAACAATGTTAGTTCTGTAGCTATAATAAATACTGAGTACATTTATACTAAAGTTTAATTTCTATTTCATATATTTTTTGTGTCCTAAGATCTTCTATTCTATTTGTTTTAAATTATGTTTAAGTCCTTGACTAGAATAACATGAGCCTACATTTGGAATTCAGAGGTTTTAAATTTTGATAATTCTATTTGTGGATCATAGTTATCTTTGATTTTCTTCTTACTCTCTGACTCCAAGACTTACCTGATCCTCCTCCCCTGATCCTACCTCCTGCTCTTGTTTCATGTGACCCCACATCTTAATGAACACATCATTCCTGGCTTCTGTAGTTATTGTCCTCATTTACCCTTTAACCTGTACCCATCAATTATGAAAGGTGGTTTCTTGAGTTTATAGTTAAAGTATGGTAACCCTAGTCCCTGCATAGATTCCTAAAACCCTTAAATTGGATGTCAGAAGTTTAAAGTATTGATTCCAGGAGACTAAGGTTAGAAGTGAATTCAAGAAAGCCCTATAAATATGTATATTACCTTCAAAGGCAAAACAGATCCTTTACACAAATTAACAGTAGCATTATACAACTTATATCCAATCTACCATCCATTGTTAGATTTTGATCTTCTATTATTTCAATAAAATATTAAGTATAAAGATATTTTTGCCCGGCTGCTGCAATATAGATTTACACACATCCACACAATATCAGAATCTGTTGGTGATTGTGGTGGTATTTTGTCATTTTTATGCACACAGACTTTTCTTTTATAATTGAGGCAGAATTTGACATATTCATCAGTGATCTCTGGAATGACATTCTACAGTGTCCCCTACATCACTAGAAAGTTAGTGGATTTAGTGCTAGACTTGATGAGTGAGCTTTAGCAAATAGATGATGGCAAAGAAGAGACATCTTTCACCTCCCAGAGGAGAATAGAAAAGAATGCTTCAAAGAGTCTTTAAGGATCCTGCTACCTTATAGCTGTTGGTGGAAAAAGGAGACCTTGAATAGAAATTTCATGGAAATACTGATTAATTTGGGTGCAGCGGGATTTCTGGGATTTGTCTTTTGACAAATGTCCATTCTGCTAGACCTCAAACAAAACTTACATGGCATTAGGAAATTACAACAAGAAATGAGTTTTAATTCTGGAAAGATAGAGTCTCACCTCTTAATTATAGATAATTAAAGGTAGTTTCAGGACCAGTGTTTCACAGTAAGTTTGTAAAAAAAAAAAAAAAAAATCCCCAAAAAGTCAATCACCTTTGTGATCTTACCTAAGGTTACCCAGTATAAAGCAGGGGCATTAATAAGAAAGAATCCCAAAAGCAGGACTCATATGAAAGGACTTAAATGTTTAGTTTAAAGTCCTGTAAATAAGCTCCTGGCTCAACCAATTTATTATTCAAGTTGATGTTAGTGTTGAGAGCTTAGGGACCAGGCTATACAAGATAGTGAAGTCAAAAAGAAGCCTGTAATAAGAACTAACACTTACTGGGGACTATTTGACATGCACTCATTAAAGCATTTTACATGTTATTTCAGTTGTTTAATCCTATTTTACCAGTGAAGCATTGATATACTCAGTAACTCATATGTAAAGGAACCAGTAATGATCACTTGCACTTGCTCATCTCCAGTGCCCAGGCTGTTAAACAATACACAGTTATCCTCTTGCTTTTACCAGAAAAAAACTCATATGTGTGTGTACACACATATATGTACACACATATGTATGTACACATATATATATACATACACATACAAACAAATATCTAAATATATTATATAATTTGATTATCTGATATACTCTGTTATCCACATTACAGTTCCTGGCTTTCAATGACAATTTGAGTAACAGGTGCTGTGCTGGATCTTTCCTTACCTCTTCTAGATTCACTTTATTCTGTTTTGTGCCTTAATGGGATCCCCTGTCTTCCTGAAAACCAAGGAGGCCACAAGAGAAGAAGGGTAAGCCATTCTCCCTCCTGCTTCCTCCCTGCTCGTTAGTGGTTAGCTGTTTCTCTCTCCTGAAGGCCTCAAATGTTCAGATTCCAGTGACCACCATTTTTCCTGTCATTCTCGCCAGGGGTGGTAGTGCCTCATGTAGTTTCAAACCCCTGGCACTATACCACCCATGCTGCTTGGCTTACATGATGCCCCCACTTTTGTGAGAAGTCCCTTCATGAAAGCATCTCACCAAACTCCTGCAGGAATACTGGCAGATGAAGGTTCCTTTTGATAAAGGGACACAGCCAGTGGCCCTTTTCCTTTTGTGCTTTTAATTTGTGAGACAGCTACATGGAGGCATGATGCCAAAGATTTTAATTCTTCTTCATTAAGGATCATGTTCATGCTCTCTCTTCACTGTACCTCCAAGATGTCAGGGTCATTTGGGTTTCCCAATACATAAAACCTTATATGGAGGTGTGGCAGAACTAGCTGGGCATGGTGGTGCATACATGTAATCCCAGTGACATGGGAAGTTGAAGTAGAAAGAAAGTTTGAGGCCATTCTCGGCAATTTAGCAAGAACCTGTCTCAAAATAAAAATAAAAAGGACTGGGAATATAGCTTAGTGGTAGAGTGCCCCTGGGTTCAATACACACACACACACACACACACACACACACACAGAAACAGAAAGGTTGGGGCTACCCCATTTGTTCATTTATTCAAAAATATTTTTGAGCACTTAGTGTGTGTTAGGTGTTATGCTATGTGCTGAGGATAAGTCAAAGCAGGATAGATTAGAGCCCTGATCATGCAGCTTGCAATTCAGTGGGCAGAGATGGAAAATAAATAGACCTAATAATTTGATAATTGCTCTGAAAAAAATAAATTATAATAGTGGTATAGAAGTACAGGATGGGTGAGGGAATGCTATTTTTGATATGTGGGTCAATGAAGGCCTCTTTGAAGAAGTGATCTTTGAATCCTACATGATGAGAAGTCCTGGTCATGTGTACAGCTGGAGACAGCATTCCTACCAAAAGTGACAATACAAAAACCACGAGGAAATGTGATACTTTTAAGGAATGGAAAGAAGGCTATTTTGACCTGAGCAATGTAAGGGATAAGGTAATAAAGGTAGGTAAGAGCAAAATCATGTAGAGTTTTTTAGTTCTTTAGCTCTAAATGAAATCCAAGATTCTCAAATGGAAAGATGATGAAGTAGAAGAAGCATGTGATTTCTAGTCACTCCATGGCTAGGGATTCAAGTCACTGGAATACTGCTTTGCAGCAAGGTCAGTGACAAGGAATACAGCAAACTCCAATATCAGAATCATTCAGACATAGAACTTCAGGGACTTCGAACATAGCACAGAAAAGAATACCTCAAGAATCCAATCAATAATGCCAAAGTTCTGGTTCACTACTGAGGGGAGGGATGACCAGGCAGAAAGAGATGTTGAATCTGCAAAGAAAATTTGGTGTGGGGAACCCACAAAACAGGGGGGCTAGTGTGTGAAGGGTGCTCTGTGCTTTTTGGCTGGAGAAAGGAGTACTGAGAAAGAATGCCATCTTGAAGCAGCTGTGCAGTGGCTTTCTGCAACAGGAGCCCAGGAGGTCATAATAAGCCTTAGGGGCTGTCCTGCAGTCACCTGCCATGAGATCTAGGGTCTGTCCGGCACAGTGCAACTGAGCTGGGCACAGAAGGGATTGCACCTAGGGGGACTCAGGCCACGTATACAGAGCAGAATATGGCTCCATTTCCCTTTAGGTCTGTAATTAGCTGGAGAGAACCCAGAAACTGAATAGGCAAGCATATTTGCTCTCAGGTTCTGCTCCTAGGAAGATCACATTTGTGGGAATGTGTGACACCACCGTGGAGTTGGCCACATCACTTCAAGGGTGGATTTCCCAGGAGGCCCCCCACACAGCATCCAGATACCCAGCAGAGATTGACACCTGCCTGACAATAGGGTGGGTGGAACTAGTCTCTCTGGAGCAGATACCTCATAATAAAGTTCAAAAGTTTGGTCAGAATGAAACAGCAGCCACTGACCCTCACATTTCGAACTTTGCATTAGTCCTGCTCTGGGAGTACATCTACCTAGTTTGCAAAAATCCAGTTGTCACCACTTCTCATTCTACGTTAAACTAGTGAGGAAGAGAAACTGAGAGCTGTTACATCCAGCTTCAGTTCCAGGTCACTCCGCTGACAATTTAGTGAGCAACTCAAAGAAGGGTCTAACAACCACTAGTCCTGACTCTCTCTAAGGGGCACACAGCCTGAGAAACAGGACTGTCTGTATGGCATAGGCATCGCACATCCATTCTTGTCAACAGTTTTTGACCAAATCAGCAGAAGAAATTCCTTCATTTTCCATGAAGATTTTTTTCTTCTTTTCTCCTTTTCCAATTAAGCATGATTGTGAATATGTTCTTGTGTGTGTTCTGTGTCAATTGGCACATACACACACACACACACACACACACACACACACAATAACACACATATATAGATATATATATATATTTTATTAGTTTTGACTTTAGAGGGGTAGGGTTTTTTAAATTTGTTTTGGTTTAACTGTTTTCTTTGACATTTATTTTTGTTGCTCTTATTACCCCTATTCCCTCTTATTCCTTTAGTAACCAAACTTGTTCATTTTCTTTTTCTCTCAGTATTTCTTTTAGTTATTTTTTACTCCTCTTCCTCTATAGCCTCCTTCTCTATACCTCTCTCCTGCTTTTCATCAGTTTGTCTTTTAAACTTTATTTTGCCTTCCAGCCCATTTTCTTTTTATTATGGTTTGGATATGAAGTGTTTCCCAAAAGCTCCTGTTAATGCAGGAATATTCAGAGGTGAAATTATTGCATTATGAGAGTTGTAAATTAATCAGTTCACCGTAGTTTGTATGGGCTGGGTAATTACTGTGGGCAATTAAGGTATGGTTGGTGGAGTGGGGGTGTCACTAGGGGAGTGCCCTTGAAGTACATCTTCCCTGAGGCCCCTTTATCCCCCGCCACCAGGCGGCTTCCTGATCCCATCATGTGCTGAGCAGCTCTCCTCCTCTGGGCCTTCCCTCCATAATATGCTACTCACCTTGGACCCAGAGCAATGGAATCAGCTGTCTATGAACTGATAATTCAACATTATGATCCTCAAATAAATTTTTCATCCTCTAAGTTGTTCTTGTATGCTATTGTGTTCACAGCAATGAAAAAGCTAACTAAAACAGAAACTGATACCAGGGTTGCAGGAGTGGGACGTTACTGTGACTAACCTGACCATGTGGCTTAGAAGCCTTTGGAACTGGTTTGTGGGAAGAACTTTGAAAAGTTCAAAGATTCAGACTGGAAAACCTTTAGAATGCTGCAAGCAGAGCTTAATGTGTGATTCTGTTGGAACTCATAAAGCCAGAATACTCATAGGAATGTGAACCATAATCACGAGGTTTCAGAGGGAAATGAGGACTTTATTGTGAATTGGACTGTAGGTCACTTGTGTTATATTTTGCAAAGAACTTGGTTATGTTTTACCAAGTTCTGAGTCCTGAGACTTTGTGTCAGGCTGAATTTAAAAGTGATGGACTAATTAATCTGGTGGAAAAAATTTCAAGGCAGCATTTAGTTGACATGGATTTTGTTGGTAATTTACAATCAGCTACTCTTCCATCAGGGGATTAATAATTAGAATACATTAAGAACAGAAAAATATTCAAAAATAATAACACACTCAACAAATGGTCAAAGATCTAAAGAGATATTTCTCAAAAGAAGAAATACAAATAACCAGCAAATACATGAAAAAATGTTCAATATCCTTAGTAATCTAGGGAAATGCAAATCAAAACTACTGTGAGATTTTTATCTCACCCCAGTTACAATGGTAATCATTTAAAATACAAATAAAATAATGATAATCGCTGGTAAGGATACCAGGAAAATGTACACTTATACATTGTTGGTGGCACAGCAAATTAGTACAACCACTTTGAAGAGAAGTATGGAGATTCCTCAAAAGTCTGGGAATGGAAACACAATGACCCAGCTATCCCATTCCATGGTATTTATCCAAAAGAACTTATATCAGAATACTCTAGTGATATGTGCATACCAATGTTTATAGCAGCACAATCCACAATAGCCAAATGGAACCAGTCTAGGTGTCCATCGATAGACAAATGAATAAGAAAATGTGGTATAAATGCACAATGGTATTCTACCCAGTCATAAAGATGAATGAAATTAGGTCATTGGCTAGTAATTGAATGGAACATCCATTATGCTAGGTGAAATTAGCCAGGCTCAGAAAGTCAAATATTTTCTCCTCATGTACAGAAGCTAGAGAGGAAAAAGGAATAAAAAGGGGAGTCTTGTGAAAGTACAAGGGACATCAGTAAAATAGAAATGGAGGTGCCAAGCAGGAGGGAAGAGGTAAGGGAAAGGGGAAGAACTGGGGAATAAAGTTGACAAATTTATGCTATGTGCACATGTGAATATATCTACAATTCATTCAATTTTATTTATAACTACAATGCACCAATTAAAATGATTAAATAAATAAATAGAAGGAAAATCAGTATGGGAAGGGTATCAGGAAGAAGGGAGAGAAAGAGGAAATACTGAGGATTGAAATGGAACAAAATATACACATATATGAATATATGTACTTTTATATGCAGTTAAGCATATGTCAGTATGATCCCCATTAAGATGTAGCACTATAATGCACTAATACATTTTTAGAAAGAAAAGCCTTAGAGAAAATTTTATAAAAAGAAGAAAATTTCTCCATCATCAATTTTAGGTAGGGCACATGTGAAGAAATCCCCTTGGAAAGAGTTCAGCCAAGGGAAATGAACCAAGAGAAACCTAGAGGACACTAAGAAGAAATAATTGATAGTTATTTCAAAGGCAGCAAAGATTTTTATTTTAGTCTGTTATAGTCCCAAACTGTTGATGAGGTTTAGGAGGTTAAGAGCAATGATTTTCTCCAAGAGTGTGACTGCATGGTCCTCAGAGTTGTATATATGGACCTGGCCATGTAGAAGACAGATAGAACTTGACAATTTGACAACTCATTTGTTACCCAAACTTTTTTTTTCTTCCTTCCTTCCTTCCTTCCTTCCTTCCTTCCTTCCTTCCTTCCTTCCTTCCTTCCTTCCTTCCTTCCTTCCTTCCTTCTTCCTTCTTCACCTCTCTCTCTCTCTCATCTCTCTCTCTCTCCTCCTCTCTTCTCTCTTTCTCTCTCTCTCTCTTACATACTGGATCTAAGATAGGTGGGCCCTCCAAATTTAACATAAAATGCATTGAGAGATTTTCTTGTTTCTAGTACTACATACAAATTTGCAACTGCTTTCTTATTTGATACCTCAGTTGTGACTTCACTTTTTCTTTATTCAAGCTTAGCATCCTAGATGCAGAAATACAGAGTCACCTACATAGTGACCAGAAATAGGAAGGTTTTCTGGGTGAAGCGTGGCATAAAGGAATAAGGATGCTGCAAAAATAAAACATGGCTGAAACAAATCCTAATGAGCTTGGAAGGAAAATTGAAAAGCAAAGTAACTGTGGATTGAAGAAGGCTAAGGGAATTCTGCTACCTCAACTTATTTTTTTATTCATTTACTAACATCTTTCGAGATAAGGAGGGTTTGTCCCAACGGGCACATGTAAGTACTGCTGGGGAATAAACAGTGGGATGATTAGAGTTCATTTTAGATATTTGGAATATTTTAAGAGTCATTCCTAAGGGTCCTCTCCAAACCACATAGATATGCAGCTCACCTGTGTCTATGCAAATATCCTAATAGTACTATTAAATCATAGTTCAATTTGAGGACTTCAAGGTCCTTCATCTTGCCAAAACTTCATCATAAGCATTTTTTCTTTTCTTCCATTTGCTTTACTTCTATTTTCTATTCACAACATTTAATTCCTCTATTTCTATTTACCCCCAAAAGCGATGAACAAGCCAATACTAGTCAAGGAAAGGACACAATTAAGTATAGCTTCACATACTGGAATTTTGCATTAGGAAACTCATGGCTGAAAGGTAGGTGTTTTCATTTCCTCGTAATTGATAATTTCAAACTTCCTAAAACAAATCTTCCTAATTAATTCCATGTTTATGAATTCCTCAATTCCATATAATCTTTCCATTCCATCTAAGCTACCTTCACTAATATGGGTGAGTACCATAGGTTTCCTAATAACCCACCAACACTTGATGTCTTTGATCTGTGCACATTGATGGTTACCAGGCACTCTGGGTCTGGTGCCATGATCCACAAGGCAAGCTCAGGTGAGGTTGAGATATGAGCACCCTCTCAAAGGCATCCTCCTTAATGAGTACATTATCATCACTTCGTTCTCATTCTGAGATTTGTCACTATTTCTCAGCACTTTATACTTCCTTTCCTATTCTGCCTTTACTTTCTCACATCTTTAAATTGATCTATTCAAGATTTCTGCTATACCTGCCCAGCTGGTTGAATTTTTAGGTGAACTGCTTCCTACATTTAGCACTGAAAGAAGGTTAGTAGATTCAGTGAACTGATGTTTCATTTCTTACATATGTCCCTGGAAGGAAGTAGAGAGGAATCTAAACACCAAAATTGGATCTTAATTAAAAACATATTTTAATTAATTTTTTATATTTTTTAGATGTTGATAGACCTTTATTTCATTCATTTATTTATATGTGGTGCTGAGAATAGAACACAGTGCCTCAAACATGCTAAGCAAGTGCTCTGAGCCACCACAGCCCCAGTCCCTAAGTTAATTTTTAAATTAATAATTGGAATGTTGTTTGAAGGCACAAGCACAATTTAGAAAAGGCTTCATAAGCTTACAATTACTTCATTGAAAATTACTCACCCTTAAGATTTAATCTCTTTATTAATCTATGAAGTAAACCTAACATATTAAAGTTGGAATAGTAAAGATATCAGTTTGAATTATTCTGAATTGTTTTAGAAAAGTTTAATGGTAGAAGTAAGATGGGACCAAATATAACATAGAAACCAAACAGGGTTTGCAAATATAGACAAATGTTCTCCTATCCTATTTATTTACTTGTGGTGAATTTTTTCTATTTAGAACTTATTTCCATGGCAAGATCCACCTACACCATCAATTTCTTTTACATAAGTCACTGGACAGGAACATGTAACCCTGATAAATTTAGTTTGTCTTTTGCTCCACACTAAACACTTCAAAAGTAAAGTGGTTTAAATGGAATATTGGCATCAAAGAAACAGACAAGCTTATCAGACAAGCAGTGAACTTAATAAAATAAACTTACATCCATTTTGAAGAGATGTCAAGTAAGTGGATATTTTGCAGATACTCAGCAATCTTTTATACACATAACTGGAGAATATCTAATGAAAACAATCTAATTTCTAAAATAAGTCAACTTTCATTATTTAAGAGAATCTTTTAGAATGTGGAATTTAAAAAATTATAATACTAGAAATAACTTGTTAGAAAACACAAGAAGTGTCTTGTGGGAAAGTGTCCGTACCTCATATGGAGCTGAATGATTTGAGAGATAGTAACAATAAGACTATTGGTTGTTTCAATGTGTCAATTATCTCTTTCAAAAACTTAGAATATAATATAAACTTAGGAAACAGATATGTTATGCAGATGTGGATTTCTCAAAAGTAAACAGCAGGCAAGCAAAATTTGTAGATAGCTAGATTTCAGTTTCTTTCTTAAATGAACTCATAAGACTATTAATAGCTGACACAAAAAACCAGTTTCAACAGAAACAGACAGCGCCACACATTAAATTCAAGGTAATGTGAGTAATCAGAAAAAAAAAAAAAAAAAATCTGATTCATTTAAAAACTTTTTTTCACCAGGGTTTTGTCTACACTGAAGGGGAACAAAACTGTGGGAGCCCAGAGATAAATATTATCCTGAAATAGATTTCTTGCAGAAAGCTTTTAGAAAAGGGATAAAATCTATTTTTCAAAGAGATAAGAAGGGACAGATATCTATTAAATGGGAGCAGTCCAGGATAAAATAAAAACAAAATGAAATCTGATGAATCTGCAATAGACCAAACAAAAATCGCTTTGGAAGAAGCTAAGAGCTGGTTATCACAAGAAGCTATTGTAGGAGGGAGTGAAGAGAGTGTTGAAAGTTGCCACTTGAAATACCTGGATTAAAACTGGTTTCGTTATTTATACATGATGTGATACTGAGTGAGATCACTCAACCTCTCTGTTGCTGAATACGTACAATGAGCTGATCAGAAGATTCCATTATAAAATCCTGGGGAATATAAAGTAGATGGTGCGTGGAATTAATAGTGCAGTAGGTTAAAAGTTGTAGTGTGAAAATACGAGTTATGGGTACCCATTACTAATATAGAACCGGACTTCAGACATGGTTGATTTTATCTGAAACCATAATAATTCAGGCCTTATGACAAAATCTTAATCAGCAAAACAGAAGAGGAACGTGCCAACCACATTATGACCATTGAAAGAAAGAAAATACTAAGTATAATACTGATACTAAATAAACAAAAAATCCTAAGGTTTTAAAGATGACAACAAGGAGAGTAAAGCACAAAATTCTACAAGTGACAGCACTCCCCAAAGCACGCAGAATGAATGAATGTCAGCATTACTGCTAAAAATGGAAATTTTTTTATAAGTTTCAAACAAAAGTAAAATAGCAACTAAGATTAGAAATAGGCATCACTCAGAAAAGAGATAGAGAGAGAGAGAGAGAGAGAGAGAGAGAGAGAGTAGGCATTACTAGTAGGTTTTTTAAAAAAACTAGCTATAAGTAAAAATGATTCCATAAACATACAATCTAAAGAGAGCATTATATTTAAAATGAAGTTGTTTCTCTCCTCTGGACCAATCAAAACCAGAGCAAAGGATCTATACCTGAAGAGACTTTATGCATATATAGTCAAAAATAATTATTTAAGGTTTTACTTGTGTGGAAAGTCACCAGAATTAAATTCTCCCATCTCTACATCATCTGAAAATGTATTAACCCACTCTGAAGACCCAAGTGAAGTGATCTCAGAATGATTTAAATACTAATTTTTGAACAAAGATGGCATCTGCAAAGACACTTGTGACTAGTGCTTATGTAAGTTAAATTCAATAGGAAAAATAAGGCCTCAGAAAAATAATTATTCAAAAGAATAAAAATAAAATCCTGGATCCTAGGATTCTAGGAAGATAATAACATAAAAACAGCATTCTTCTCCTGCACTAATTCCAATATTCTGCCCCACTTGAGTTTAACGGCTGCTGGTACCAACAAGCAACAAAGTCCAAGTGAAGCCTGTTCCCAGTAGTCACCTAAGGCAAAGGTGGGTTAGCACCTGAAGAGAGACCAGCATCAGAAAGCCCCAAGGGGAATCCTAACCAGGTGTCTGAATCCCAGCAGTTTTTAATTGTCCACTAAGAGTCAATAGCACCTTTGCTGGATAAGTAGAGCCTCCCTCTGGCCCTGAAGAGACCAAGCAGGAACTCAACTTGTGACCTGAGTCCTACTTGCCCTGCTTTCAGGAGTGTAAAAAAGAGACAAGAAAGCAGGGAGGCTTCCTCCAGGTGTCTTGGCTGGCAGCTTGACAATCTGCTTGCTTCTGCCCAGTTGGAACAGGGATAGAGACAGCTATACTTGCCACATCCTGTGGAATTCCCAGTGAGTTGACAAAGAAAAACAGTACCACATCAAACAGCGCAGCAACTAGAAAGAGAAATGGTAGACAGGAGAGATATGTAAATGTAAACATACAGGAAGCATAAGACAACATGAATAAAATGATCATAGGCACACTTGGACACAACAGTACACAGAAGACACTTCCTGGAGTTTCTAAAAAACAATTTTTCAACTAAATATTTTAGTAAAAGGGAATAAATAGCTAATATTTTTGACCCTTGAGTTAAAGGTAGGAACAATCAGTAAAAGAAATATCTTAAACCACGGATTAAAAATATAAAAAGATGCTACATTAATTTCTTACTCTTACTGTAACAAATTACCAAAAATGCAGTGGCTTAAACCCAGGCAATTTGTTATCTTATAGTTTTGAAGATCAAAGTCTACAAGTCTGTAGAGCTCCATATCTTCTGAAGGCTCTAAGAGGATGTATTCCTTTGGCACCTGCTTCTAAAAGCCACCTGTACTCTTTGGCTCACAACCCCTTTCTCCATCTTCAAAGCCAGCAGCAGAGCATCTTCTCTCCCAGAATATATATATCTCCAGAACACATATATATGCATATACAGGACACTTGTGATCACCTCAGGCCTATCTAGATAATACTGGATAGTCTTCCCTTCTCAAGACCTTTAATTACATCTGCAAGGTAACACATTCACAGAGATTAGGACATGAACATCTTTGGGGGAGGCTGTTATTCATCCTACCACAGATACAATGATGAAAAAGCTCAGAATGTTGAATGATAGTCAGGAGATGCAGTACAAAAATCATAGATGTTCCCAGTATGAGAAGAAGGCCTTTTGTTCTCATACATGGAGAACCAAAATTGTTTAAACATGTAAAAGGAAAACTGAAGAAATCTTAAATCTGCAAATTGAAACAATTTGATAAGCTTGGACAGGAAGAAGGGAAAAGAAACATACCTAGCCATATTCTGGTACAATTTTTAGGATTGAGAATAAAAATAAAAGCTTAAACAAAATAGATGAAAAACGTCAAATGTTAGCAGCAGATTTCTCCTATACATCACTGATATTAGGAGAAGACAGTAAAGTAAATCTAGACTCAGATTGTCCACACATTTATCATCACTGTTGCTTACAAGAAACCAGGTTAAACTGAATTTTAAATAGACGGTGGGAGACTAGTGACAAAAAGTTATTATAGCCCTAAATTCTATACCCAGTCAAAAAATGATTTGCCAGAAAAGCCTAAGATATTTATCCATGTGCAAGAATTTTGAAAGCAGATCACACACCACAAACTAAAGAAGAAAAAAACAAAACTCTAGAAGAGATTTTGCTCAAACTAAAAATTGATGCAAAACAGACTTCAAGGTAGAAGAAACAGTAGAGAAGATAGGTGGGTCTGAATGGATTTATCCCTTAGACTACCTGATAAAGTGCTATTTAAATGTAAGAACTATTCTTACAAAATCTGTAATAAATAATGACATATTGATTAATTTTGTGTTATTTAAATGTAAATACTAGAGCAGGATTGTTTCCACAAAGGAAATTCAATAAATTTTTTAATAATGTTCTACAATTTAAAAATACTAAATTGCTTGAGTAAAATTTAAGAATTGATACAGTGAAAAGAAAAGGAGGAAAGTTGCACTTTCCCAAATGTCTCATGGAGTTAGGAGTAAAGTAGACACCATGTCAACCAAATGAGGTAGACAGAAATTGATTTCCTAATTTGGAAGTTAAAATATTCTAAAGGTCCAACCTAATAAGAGTAGGGGATATAGAATATATAAGGAGAGAAAAGAACATCTTAATGAACAATATAACTGGCAGTGTATACAGATAACAGATTATGAGTACAGAGAAAAATAAGATAACAATTAATGGAATCAGAAAGTGTAGTTGATCTTTCAAATTAACAAAGAGAAAAATGAAATGAATGGCAAATTGATTCAAATTGTAAAAATAAAAGGAAAATGAGAAAATGCAACATAAAGCAAATCATAAAGTAAAAGAAAACAAATCATCAAAAAATATGATGCTTAAAACAAAAGGGAATCAAATTCTATCTTTCAAAGCGAAGTGGTTGTCAGATTTGTTTATAAAAGTAAACCAGGCAAAGTACTCTTTATGAAAAGCACAATAAAAACAAGGTGATATTACAAATAAACACTAAAAAAGAGATTCCAGATACATGCAACAAAAGAAAGTACAATATTAACTTCAGACTAGGTAGTACTAAAGTTGGAAAAACCAAACAAAATTAAAGAATACTACATAAAAGTAAAAGGCACAATTGATAAAGATGGTCACAAACCTATATGTGCTAATTTATGTATTAAAAACTTAAGCAAAAGCCAGGCATGGAGGTGCATGCCTACAATCCCAGTGATTTCGGAAGCAGAGGCAGGAGGATCCTAAGTTTGAGACCAGCAATTTAGAGAGACCCTAAGCAATTTAGTGAAGCCTGTCTCAAAATAAATAAATAAATGAATAAATGAATAATTGAATGAATAAATGAATGAATAACTAAATAAATAAGACTGAGGATGTGGCTCAGTGATTAAGCACCCCTAATTTTAATCCCCAGTACCAAAAAATAAGAAACTCTCAAGCACAAAATGTTCTTGCATGATCCAAGGCCCTGTATTCCTTTTTGCCCTCATCAGAAATGACTTCTCTTATTCACTGCCCACATAGATATTAGAACACATTTCCTACTAATAGAACATGTCAAGCTCCTGTCCATCTTGACTTTCCTCATTTACTGTACTTTCCTTAATATTTGCTTACATTTGCTGTTAAGGGCAGGTCACATGTCATCTTTGAGGTCACTTCTGCTTCCATCGAAGTTACAGTAAGATGGACTAGGTTGAGCCTCCTACAAAGCAGACAAAATATTAACAATGTTTTTTTTTAAGACATGGACATGAAACAATGAAGACCAGTGATCTCTGAGAACCAGGGGAAAAAAAATGAGGATAGTCCCAGCTCATTGTCTGGAGAAGCTTTCTAGGCAGTGAAACAAAAACTGTAAATTAAAATTAGAACTCCCTGTGCAGGTTAAACAACAAATGAAACCCAGATGAAGAAAAATGTAAAAAGCAGTGATGAATCCAATGATATTATCCAGAATGAAACTCAAAAAAGAAACAATGAGATGAAAAATATGAACAAATAGATTTAAAAGCACAGAATAGCTGAAAATTTCTAAAACACCTTTTATTGCAGTTAAATAAAGGAAGCAAAGAGTGACTCCCTCCCACACTTGCTGGACTCCACGCTCATTGCTTTCTCTGTTATTTCTCTAGCTGAACAACAATATGTGATCTGTGCTTTAGTTTAGTTCTTTCTTCTGCCTAGAACACTTCCCCCTTTGTCTCATTCCTGTTATCCCCCATCAATCCTTGCCTTCCAAGTGAAGACCCCCTGACTATTAATAGTGTTGCAAACTATTTTCCAAAAACGATAGTAAAATAAAAGAATTTTTTTCAGGTAAAGCGAGTTTTCATCAAAACATATTAAGACAAAATCAAAGCATGCAATTCATGGTAAGGAAATCAACCCACAAGTAAGTTCTGGTACATAAAAAAGAATTGCGAATAAAGAAAGTAGTAAACAAGTGGATAAATTTAAATAATTATAAAAAAAACAATAAATAATAGTGAATAAACAATGAACATATGTCCAATTTGTATAATGTTTTAAAAAGATGCCACTACATTGCCTGTGTCTTAGTTACTTTTTACATCATTGTAACTAAAATACTCAACAAGAAAAACGTAGAGGAGGAAAAGTTTACTTAGGACTCACAGTTTTGAAAAACTTAATCCATAGATGGCTGAATCAATTGCTTTGGGCCCAAGGTAAGACAGGACATCATGGGAGAAAGGCCCAGCAGAGGAAAGCAGCTCAGCTCAGTTCATAGTGGGATCAGGAAGTGGGGGTGGAGGTGTAGGGAAGGAAGGAGGCTGTAAGGAATTCCCCTACCCACCTGTGACCCACGTCCTCCAGGCAAGCCCTACCACCCTATAGTTACCACCAGGTACATTCAAACTAGGATGGACTAATTAGGTTATAACTCTCATAATATAATCATTTCACCTCTGAATATTCCTGCATTAACAGAGTTTTTAGGGGATGCCTCATATCCAAACCATAATATCTCACTAAATTTTAATGTAAGCTAGAAACAGGTGGGATGACTAGAATTGAAGCATTCTAAGATTCTTGATGTTCATTTAAGACAGGGATTGGCAAACTATCAGTCTTGGGTCAAACCTTACCATGAGTTTTGGACCTGCATTAGCCAGGAAGCCAGGAAACCGCCTCTCCCTGAGCCCCAGGCAGCACAGTACAAAGCAGGACACTACCCGTAAGGAAGTGGACACAAAAGGAAGGACTTTGCCTTGGAGCTCAGTAAGACCACTGTGATGAAGCCTGGCACCAGGCTGAAGCCAGATTCCTTCATCCAGTTCAGAATTCACAGATGGATCCTCTGGATCTGGCCTGGTACCAGACAGAGACCTGTTCCCCAATGGGATGGGTTTATCATTTGATCTATATCACTACCAACCATGGTCCTAGCCTAGGGTACACCCTAAAGCTATGTGGGTCTCTGCAGAAGCAGTGAGACTCAGGTGGAATTCAGTTTGATATCAGGCTTGCAGTCAAGGGACTATTCCTATCACCCCTGCCCCAATCTTAGGCAGTGGGATGTGGAGCACAATTCCATCCCCACTGCGGGGTTTGAGGATACAATAGAAAAATGAGCACAGGACTTTGCCTTGAACTCAATGTCAGGCCAGTGAAACCCAGCATATCTCAACAGTGCCTTTCCCTAGATCAATGTCAATAGAAGAGCTTCTGGATACACCCCAGTGTCAGACAGAAGATACCCAAAGACCCAGTTCCCAGTTAGATGGACTTATTTTCCAGCCAGCATTGTTTGCAGTTAGTTACACTGGTCTTAAGTAAAATCTCATGACCTGATCATAGGCTGGTGAAAGTGGAGATGGATCTGGGTACATCATCTCCAGAAATTTGTGAGGATGGGCTACCTTTTAAGGCACTCTCTCAGTTCATTATGAAAAACACACCAACTACAGATATAGTGCATACCAACTCTGGACTCACGGCACACCCGAACCTAAGGTGTGATGTATAGCAGAAGTAACCACAAGATCAGAGAAAATAAACAGTCTGATGAGAGTTTCTGGAAGTGCAGAAACAAACAAAGCCAGATTACGAAGACTGAAGTAATAATGATAAAAACAACAGAAATCTTGAGCTGAGAAATAGCTAAGCCAAATTAAAAACATGATAGAAGGCATCCATGGCAGAATAGGTAACATGGAAGAAAAAAAATCAGTGAGCTCAAAGGCATTCTATTTGAAAATACAGTTGGAGGGGAAAAAAGGAAAAAAGAAGAGGAATTGATAAAGTTTGCATGAACTTTGATAAAACATTAACAAGAGCAAATGTTCACATTATTGGGGTTCAAGAGGAATTTGACAATGCCAAACGGTAGGAAGTTTATTCAAAGAGATAGTAACATGAAAAATTCCAAAACCTAGAAAAAGACATAAACATCCAGGTACAGGAAAGTCAAAGGTTACCAATCAGATTAAACTCAATCTACTCTACCACAGAAGTATATAATCAATCCCTCAAAGGTTAAAGACAAAGAGGATTTGTAAAGCAGCAAGAGAAAAGAAAAAATAACAATAGAGGTTAACCCAATTCACCTGACAATAGGACTCTCAACATAAATTTTACAGTCTAGGAAGGAGCAGGATGAGATCTTTACGATGTCGAAGAAAAGCAAAACAAAACAAACAAAACCTGCTAACCAAGAATACTGTACCTTAGAAATAAAGGCAAGATAAAGAAATTCCTAGACAAACAAAAGGTGAATAACATTTATCAACAGCAGACCTGTCTCACAAGAAAGGCTAAAGGGAGTTCTTCAAACTCAAAGAAAGAGATTCTAATGAGCAGGAAGAAATTATGGGAAGGTATACAATTCACTGAATAAGAGGAATTATACAGATAAATTCAGAAAGTTCTAATTTGTAAACTTGGTGCATAAATCATGAATTACTTTGTGAAGATAAAAAAACACACAATTAAAAACAATGACTTCATTAATATATTAAGAGACAGAAAATAAAGGGTATAAAATAGGACATCAAAGATTCAAAACTTGTGGAGGAATGTAATACAAGTATAGATGAGGAGGAGGATGACAATGACAAGGATGATTTTGTAGCCTGGAGATTGAATCTAGGGCCTTTCACATTCTAGGTAAGCACTTTATGACTAAGTCATAAGTTCCTGAACCCCATAGACTTTTATTATTATTTTCTTTCTTTCCTAACTTTATAATAAATGTTAAGTTGTTATTTTTTTCAAGAGAACTTCTTTTAATCCAAAGACAAGTTTTGTAAACCTCATGGTAACCACAAAACAAAAATCTAAATAGACACACCAAAAATAATCTACAAGGAATCAAAACACATAACAAAATGACAGTAGTAAAACCTTGCCTATTAATAATTATCTTTAATGTCAATGGATTAAATTCCCTAATAGGGACTAAATGGACTAATAAAACAAGACAGAATCGTATGTTGCTTACAAGAAATTCACTTTACCTCTAAGGACACACATACACTGAAGGTGAAGGAATGAAATAAAATAATGCATGCAAATGGAATCCAAAAGGAAGCAGGAACAGCCATACTTATATCAGATAAAACAGACTTTGAAGCAAAAGAAGTAAAAATAGACGAGGAATGTTATTCTACATTGATAAAGGGGTAAACTCAACAAGCGAAAATAATTCTAAATGTATATGCACCCAATATCAGAGACTACAGATATACAAAGTAAATACTAACAGACCTAAAGGAAGAGATAGATTCCAATACAGTTACAGTAGAAATTTTTAATACTGCACTTTCAGCAACAGACAGATCATCTAAATATAAAGTCAACAGAGAAAGAGCAGAGTTAAATTCCATTCTAGACCAAATGGACCTAACAGATATCTGCAGAACATTCCATTCGACACATGCTGAATAAACATTTTTCTCATCAGTATGAAGAATATTGTGAATAGATCCTATGACAGGCCTCAATACAAGTCTTAACAAATTTTAAAAATTGAAATCATGTTGAGTGTCTTTTCTGATATCATTTCAATAAAAATAGAAACAAGTAACAAGAAAATCTTTTTAAACTATGCAAGTACATGGACTTATTTTGAACAACAAATAGATCAAAGAAAAAAATCAAGAAGGAAATTAAAAAAAATTTTTTTAAACAATTGAAAATGAAGACAGAACATACCTGAATGTATGGGATATAGAAAAGTCAGTGCCAAGAAGGACATTTATAACAATCAATGCCTACATCCAAAATGTAGAATGTTCTTGATGATCTCCTATTGCTACATCACAAGGAAATAGAAATCAAGAACAAACTAAACCCTAAATTTGCAGAAGAAAAGAAATAGTAAAAAGTAGAGCAGAGTCAGGTGTGGTGGTGCATGCCTATAATCCCAGTGGCTCAGGGTACTGAGGCAGGAGGATCACAAGTTCAAAGCCAGCCTTAGCAACTTACTGAGGCCCTAAGCAACTTAGTGAGACTCTGGCTCAAAATAAAAAAAATAAAAAAGGCTGGAGATATAGTTCAGTGGTATAACTGGTTTAAATCCAAGTACCCAAAAGAGATGTTAGTGAGCAGGAAAAAAATATGGAATGGTATAAAACTCATTGAGTAAGAAGAATTACACACACAATTTCAAAAAACTCTAATATTGCAAACATGGTGCATAAATCATTCATTATTTTAGTATGACAAGTAACAAAACAAAAAAGAATAGAGCAGAAATAAATGAAATAGAAACTAAAAAAGTACAAAAAAGGATGAAATGAAGAGCTAGTTTTTTAAAAAGAGAACAAAATAAACAAATCTTATCTTAGTTACATGAAACTAGGACAAAGACAAGATTCAAATAAATAAAATCAGAAATGAAAAGGGAGATTTTACAATTGATATCACAGAAATACAAAAGATCGTTAGAGATTGCTATGAACACAGACAATAAATTGGATAATATAGAAGAAATGGACAGATTTCTGGATACACACACCTTACCAGGATTAAATCATAGAGAAATAGAAAGCCTGGACAGACCAATAACAAGTAACAAGTTTAGATCAGTAATAAAATGTTTCCCATCAAGGAAAAGACCAGAACCAGGTGGTTTCATTGCTGAGTTCTGTTAATGTTCAAAGAACTAATGCCAATTCTCTTTAAATTATTTTTATAAAAACATAAAAGGAAGGACTTCTTTCAAAAGTGTTCAATGAGGCCAGCATTACCTTGATACCAAAACCAGAAAAGGACACAAGAAAGAAGAAAACTACAGTCACATGTCCTTGAGGAATATATGTAAAAAACCACCAATAAAATATTAGCAAGTCAAATCCAACAGCATATTAAAAGGAATTTTCACCATGTCTAGTGGGATAATACCAGGGATTCAAGGACTTTTCAACATATGAAAAACAATAAATAATGAATATTAAATGGTGTGATATATCATGTCAACAAAATGAAGACCAAAAACCATATAGTCATTCAGAAAGGGCATTTCATAAAATTCACTATCCCATGATAAAAATACTGAAAACAAGGCAAAATAAGGCAAAAGTCAGAATTACAACTGAATGAAGAAAATCTGAATTTTTTTCTCTAAGATCTAGAACAAGACAGGATGCCTGCCTTTACCATGTTTATTGAACATAGTGCTAGTAGCCTTAGCCAGATAACCAGTCAAGAAAAAGAAATAAAGGAAGAGGGCATCCAGAATTAGGAAGGAGGGCATCAAATTGTCAGTGTTCACAGATAACATATTCTTATGTAGAGAAAAAAGCCCCAAACTCTATCAAAAACTACTAGAACTAATGAATTCAGTAAAGTTGCAGGATACCAAGACAAACCAATAAACCAAAACCAAATAAACAATAAAACGAACCAATAAAATTGCTAGCATTACTATATTCCTATAGTATTCTAAAATAGAAATAAATAAAGCAATTTCATTTTATAATGACTACAAAATTACCTGGAAATAAATTTAACCAAAATTTATTTGGTTAAAAAATTATAGAACATTGATGAAGAAAATTGAAGATGACACACAAAAGATTAAAATACATCCCGTGGTTATATGACTGGAAGAATCAATGTTGTTAGAGTTCAACTAGCAACCTACAAATTCAATGCAATTCTTATTGAAAAAAAAAATAACATTCACCACAGTACTAGAAAAGCAACCCCAAAATTATGTGGAACTACTAAAACCCCTGAATAACCAAACCATCTTGAGCAAAAGGAACAAAGGAAGAGACTGTCTCGATTTCAAAACATACTCCAAAGCTTTAGTAATCAAAATGGCATGAGGTTGACAAAAAACAAAAAAGACACACAGACTGAAAGAATAGAATAGAGAGCTTAGAAATTAATTAATTAATTAAATATATACCTATGTTATAGGTATATATTTTACATATATATATCCAACTGACTTTCAACAAAGGTGTTAAAGACATCACAGAAAGGATGGTCTTTTAGATAAATATGGTAGGGAAATTGGACATTCACATGAAGAATGTGATAGACTCCTGTCTCTCATCAGTTACAAAGATCAACTCGAAATGGATTAAAGATTTACATGTAAGATCTGAAACTAAGGAACTAGACAAAACATCAGGGAAGTGCTTCAGGACATTGGAATGGGCAAGAATTTTTTTGATAAGACCCCAAATATGCAGAAACAAAAGCAAAAATAGAGAAATGAATTAAAACAAAGCTTCTTCACAGCAAAGAAAACAGAGGGAAGAGTTAATCTACAGAATTGGATAAAATATCTGCAGACTATACATCTGACAAGGGGTTAACATTCAAAATGCAGAAAACTCCTCAAACTCAGACAGTAAAACATGTAACCCAGTTACAAAATTGGCAAAAGACCTAAGTAGACATTTCTCAAAAGAAGACATACAAATGGCCAACAGACATATGGAAAATGCCAACAATGTTAATCATCAGGGAAATGCAAACCAAAACCACAATGAGATAGCCCTTCTTTCCAGTTAGAACAACTGTTATCGAAAAGACTGAAGATAATAACTATTGTTATGCACATTGAGGAAAGGGAACTCTTGCATACTATTGGTGGGAATGTAAATTAGTGTAGCAGCTATGAAAAACAGCCTACAGGTTCCTCAAAAAATTAAAAAAGAACTGCCATGTAATTCAGCAATCCAATACTGGGTATATATCCAAAAGAATTAGATCATTATATAAAAGAAACATCTGTATTTCCACATCAACACTATTCCCAGAAGATATGGAATCAACTTACATGTCTATCAACGGAATGACTGAATGAAGGAAATGTGGTGGTATATATACATATGGAATATTATTCAGCCACGTTAAGGATGAAAACCTGTCATTTAAGACAACATCAGTATAAACTGGAGGTCCATTGCATTAAGCTTTGAGAGACAAATATCAAATGCTGTCTCTCAATGTGTAAATCTAAACAGTGTTTATACAAAATCTGAGAGAATAGTGGTTACCAGAGGAGGGGAGAGCAGGGGACTAGGAAGAAAGGGGAAAGATCCATCAGGGAGTAATAAGTTATAGTTAGGTAGGAGAAATAAGTTCTGGTGTTCTATTGTACAATAAAGTGACTATAAATAATGATAATGTACATTATATTTCAGAAAAGCTAAAAGAAAATATTCTGAATGCTTTGCCACAAGAAATGATAAGTGTATGAGGAAATAGCTATGTTTATCCTCATTTGAACATTATACAACATATACAGTGTGTCAAAATCATCACATGGTAGTCCTTAAGTATATATACTTTCATGTCACAATTTTAAAACATGTATGATGCCTATACTTGATATGTATAAGAAGTTTTGTATGTTTCCATGAAATGAAATATTAAAAAACATTGATTAGGTGTCTGATATATATCAGTGTACATGACACTTAACATATAACTCCATGGAAAAGGATGAATTTGTAAATAAATGACTGTGATTCCAACTGCGTATTCATCTAGAATAATATTAAAATTTGATTTTTCTCTTATCATGGAAATCATGGATTCCAAACTAAATTTCAGATATATTAAGTACTTCAGTATACAGAAAATTAAGTACTACAAGAAAATCTAAGGGAAGCTATATGCAAACTAGTGTTTTCAGGTATACTATTTTTAAAATCAAGGGTTAGAAAGTTTTAAAAAACTGTGTAGTAGTGTTCCATTAGGAGAGTAAGAAATACACCATCATTTCAACAAATAAAATGAAATATACAAAATTGGGTTCACAAGTGTTGAAGGGTTCAGTGAGCAAGGAGACACTCAGGTTTCCTAGAAACAGTAATCAGGGAAAGCAGCTGTTCTACCACCCACCACCACTACTTCCACCACCCCTTCACAGGGCCTGGGAAGATCTCAGGGAAAAGGTCATGGTTCTCAAACCTAGGAGCCTAGGGGTCCTGGAAACTTGCCTCCTTCTTTCCAACATGAAGGCAGTTACAAAGGAGGCAATAGTATACAAAGTCTGAGTGAACTTAGGACTTTGAAACTGAAAACAATAAACTCATTAACCAGAAGAATTTAACGGACTACATAAACCTTAAGAGGCTTTCATGGCAAAAGGGATAAATAATGCAGTCAACAGAAAAATGGTAAAAATTATGGAAAATAGCATTTCCTGGAAATCTATAGTTTGAACCAAACAATCACCCCATATCAGAACTGAATGGATTTTTTACAAGGATATATTGTTTCATTGCATTACATTATGTCTGATTATATTATTTGTAGAGACAGAGAGAGAAAATAGAATGCTCAAATAAAATATATTACATACCATCATATCATGAATATCATAGAAGTGTATAAAAATGAAACTGATTCAGATTCGGGTTATAGTAGAGTAATAGAAGACTAGCCTCTGTCAAGAGCTGTGGAGTGTCCTCAAGTTATGCTACTTGCAAGGTAACAAGTTAGCCTGCCATCATTTCATAGATGCTAGCAGAAAAGACTCCAGATCAAAAATACAGAACTTTATTATTCATGACAACAGAGCATCCATTCTATTTCTAAGGATGTTTTCTATTAAAAAATCTTGTAAAGATTTTCTGGGACAAAAGCTGTCATAAGATGTATGGGAGAATTGCCCTCCAACACCCTCCTACAATTATAAATTCTAAATATGTAAAAATTTAAAAGATACTTGAAGGCATTGGAGAGTGACCAATTGGGAGGAATTCAAGCTTTGAGAGAAGACAAATACACTGGAAAGACCTATAGGACCTGTATCTAGAATATATAAGAACTCTCAAATGGCAGATAAACACATGAAAAGTTGCCCATCATCACAATTAGAGAAGCTCCTTACTTAGTTCATTCACTGACCATAAGAACTGATCCTGTTGATGGAGACGGAGGGTCCAAAACAATCTGAATGCTGAAGGACATGATGGCTTGAGTAAGCAAAGCAAAATAGAATATACTTAAGAGGAACAACCCCCCCTCAAAAAAAATTCTATCCAATAAAGCAAGGTCAAATTGATCATATAGACTAAGGAGTTCCCAAGGAGGCTGCTCTGGATTTGATCCCCAGCAGCAGAAAAACAAAAAGGGGTGGGAGTAAGGAAGGGGGAAAGAAGTGAAGACCCTAAGGAATTAAAAATAAACCTCAAAGAGGTGAAATTAGAGCACAAAATAGATTTTCTGGAAAAAATATGTATAAAAATTTAATTAAATGGTTTTAATATATTTAGCATATAATCATTCAATTAAAACTCTAATACATAATCACCTAATTAAAATTTAATTAGCCATAATTGTACAGTGTATGTGTAATAAGTAATTAAAATTTTCAATAACTAAGAGAGAGAAGATGGTTACAGCAGAGAATGTTTTACTAGTCTGGAAATTTTTTAAAAAACTTCAGCCCCAAATCACAGAGCAAAACCAGAGAGCTGAGGAACACAGAAAGGACAAAGAAAAGGTTTCTCTGAAAACCTGGGACATGTGGAGCTTTTCAGGGAGTCATCTGGATAATCAGCTCCATTAGTTTCTTCTTTCGTCACTTTTTTCATGCTGCTGATCTATGGCCTTTGAGAACCATGAGAGTAACCTACAGAAGTCAAAACCATCCTAACAGTTACTACAAAGGCTGCCCCTTTCACTTTGTAAATTTAACTTAGCTTTTAATAACAGAAACTTCACCAAACAGCTCCATACATAAAAAAGTAAAAATCTGAAAATATTTAAAGTGAGGCAGATCATAGAAATACCAACTTTTATTCATAGCAACTATTACTTTTTTTTTCCCCAAACTGAAGATATGACAGTGTTATCCAAGCAGTTTTGACATGAGAGTATTATCCAATGACACAGCTCTATTACTTTTTAGGTCAAAAGCGTAAACCTGATGCTAATGTATGCTGCAAATGTGTCTCCCTAAGCGGCTTAAATTAATTTTCTAAGTCATTTTCACACCAAATTTCTGAAAATTAAGACATTGTTTCTGATACATGAAAACAAAACATATACATATTAGGGGAGTACCATGTGATGTTTTCAGACATATATGAACTGAGTAACATGTAAATCCTTTTAAAATATCTGTCTCCTCAAACATTTGTCATTTCTTTAAGATAAAACTTTCAAAATCCTTCTTTCAACCTCTTTGAAATGTACAGTACATTATTGTTTTCTACAGTGACCCCAACTTCTTTCACCATCTTTAACTTAGTACTCATTGATCAACTTTTAGAGCATACTGGTTAGAGTAAATGCAATGAAAATTAGCTTGAGTCACAGTACCAATGGTTATCATGGGAATGTTGTGTCGATTACATTTGTATTACAAATTTTTTATTTACTTATGGTAGATATATATATATATATATATATATATATATTATCTCCATGCTTTAAATTTCCGGTAGATATATTTTAAGTGTGTTAATGTCACTCTTCATTGGTCAATAAAGCACTATATTCAAACAAGCAAAAAAAAAAAAAAAAGACATATTCTTTCCTCCCCTGAGATGTTTTTCTGTTAAAAATGTTAATTCCAAACCTTAATAACAATGGGAAATATAAGACTGAACATTTGGGTAAGTTTGTGAAAAGTATATTTTATTCATTTTTTAGCATTGCTTACAATAAAGTAAGAACCACACTGTCAAATTGCAAAGCCTTAGGGCTTGAGATACATGAGAGAGCAGGGATCTCAGAGTTGGAGCACTGTTTATAATTTCTGCAGGTAAGTTAATGGAGTACTATGCTTCTCTTTGGTGTGAAAGAATCTACTTATTGCCTGTAAATATTTATTTTCAAATCCTAACATCATAAGTCAAATCCCAGTGTTAATATTTCCTATCTTTTACTTTTGACAGTGTTTACATAAAGCTTTTTGTACTTAAAGGATTCTTCCTCGAGTTATTTATTAAAATCCTGACTTATTTCATGCATAACAGTGAGGGTGGAATAAACAGTCTGAATTCTGGTCAAAATAAAGTAATCAGGGAGTATGATTACTGGTTTGTTGGGTATAGCTGAGTTTAAAATTGTGGTATTAAACATATGCCTCACAAGGTGGTTCTAGGATGCCTGCTGATACCTGGAAATCACCACTGCATTTTGAGGGGCTTGCATCAGACAAAGAACTTTGGGAGCAAAAGTCATACATTGTTTGCAGCAAAGATGATGAAGGATTTCAAAGACAAGGACTATAACACAACCAAAGGAGGCTTGGCAATGAGAACTGTTGATATGATTAGTCTCATGCTCTTATTCAGAATCATCAAATTCTGTACTTTGGGGGAGAGCTCACAAGTGAAACCCATTTATGAAATGTGACTTCCCTAAAGGTGAGATTCTATCTCATGGTTCTTGTTGGTTTTTGTAACACCAGCATCATTTAAAAATCTGTCATATAGTGAAAGTTGACTATACCTTTCTGACTGAAGGATAACTTTGTATTTGGAATTCAGAATAATTGCTGCCTTCAGGCAAATAGACTATAGGAACATTGCTGAAACATAAAGATTTATCTTGAAATGGATCTATAACACAATTGGATTACCCTCTCAGTATCTGTTACTTGAAGACTGTGCAAGAGATTAGCTAAGTAAAGTCTCTACACTCTTGAAAATTACCACAGAAGTTTCTTTGCACAGAAAAACATCTGCTTGTTCCTAAAATTCCTAAACATTTCCAACATGGACAACTTTTGTCCAAGGATAGGGTGGTGGAAGTGGTGGAGGAAAGTGATGAACAAGCCATTATTCCAACTACTAAGACATAGATGGCTGGGAAGAATTAGT
The DNA here is from genome assembly GCF_902686455.1 of Sciurus vulgaris. Lineage (NCBI taxonomy): Eukaryota > Metazoa > Chordata > Mammalia > Rodentia > Sciuridae > Sciurus > Sciurus vulgaris. The sequence goes on along the minus strand of NC_136467.1, from coordinate 92,273,054 downwards.
TGTGTTTACAGGATGCCAATGGGTCAAATAATAGCAACCACCTTTTATTGAATGCCAATTAGAGCCAAGGCATGACACTAGCTAGGTGTTTTACTTATAACTACTGCCAATTCTCACAGCGAGCAGCCCCAGATCACAGTTAATGAGCAGCTGAGCTGAATGCAATCCCTGCAGACTCCACAGTCACCAGTTCAGTGGTCTTCTCTAGGCTCTTGCAGTAAAGTTAAGGTGAGAAGAGGGATCAAGCAAGGTTGCTGAGCAGCAGCAAACAAAAAGGGGCTGCGATTTTTGTATGGAAAATGAGAAAGATGAGACTAAGATGGAGAGAGAAGCAAAAACCAGATCTGAGAATGACAACAGCAAGGTTGCTAAAGTCAGTTGCTAAAAATCAGTCAATGGCTACAGCAGAACAGGAGAGCAGTTCTGATGGGGCTCCTGAGGCTTCAGTAGGGTAATCCTCCTGTCACTGTTTTAGGGGGGCCTTCTGGAAATTTCTATGCACTCTTATTTTTTTTTTTTTTTTATGATTCTAACGTTATGGGTGAGGCTATATGGGCAATGACCAAACAGACTCCATTTTACCTTAAGATTCTGTGTCATGTAGAAATGCTTCTCCCGTGAGAAAACTCCGCCTCTGTACCCATCGACAGTTGCCTAGCATAGCGTGTTTGGCAATGCAAAATGGCAATTCTTATACAATGTAAGATCGTTCTCCCTCTGGGTTCCATTTTTCTTGAGCAGTGTACCCTAACATTTGTTTAAATGTTGGTAACCATTCTCTGACCATCATAGCAGCAGCCACTTATGATTAATGTACTGACATGCTTTACTTATGGTATAAAGGTGTACTCTAACCCTTGGAGGGAGTTGAAGGGTGCAGACATGCCTGTCCCTCCATCCCACCAGCTGGTGAATCTGGACCACCAGCTGGTGAATAAAGATTATCTCATCTCCTACTTTAAGATCAACTCAATGATTTATTTTGATCTTGCCATAACACTAAAAGTGCTTAATCTTATAAAGTTTACACATCTATAGTGCTATTTCAAAAGGACAGTCTGTACAGAAAGTATAACTTTGAAGATGCAGTAATTTTAATGTAGTAAGAACAAACATTATTATTTGGTTGGTTTTTGATTGTTTCATTAAAAAATGTATGGTGGAGGAGCAGATTCATACATTGGATTAAATGTGTTGAATAGGTTAGATGCATTTCTCAATATTATTTGGATATTTATTAGGAGAAAAGTAGGGCTCTTATACATAGCAGCAGCCTGGGTTAAGGCTAAAACCTTGCAATAGTCATCAAGAAGTCCAGGACTATGACTTTAAAAAGGTGAGAAATTGCTTTTGCCAAGTAGAAAAAAATAGTCATGCAGGGAAATGTGGAGCCTCCAAAGTTAAACTTTCTTCCTTTTTCTGTCCAAACCAAAGGAAAGAGAAGGTAGTTTGAAAGAGAGGCAAAATAAGCCCCTGGGAAATTACTGCAAGGACTACATAGGGAAAAGTTGAAATAACAGGCAGCCACCATGTTGGTAGAACTACCGGGAGTTGTTCATTTTTGATACACATGAAACCACAGTTTTTTTACAACGGAAAACTGATACCTGAAAGTAGCACAGATGAAAAATTAGAGGTTCAGCTTTTAAAGCAAGAAAGAGAGGAAAGGATCATGATTGAAAGGAGTTAAAGTTAAGACAGGAAATAAAACTGGGTGCAGTTGCTCATGTCTGTAGTCCTAACTACTCAGGAGGCTGAGGCAGGAGTACCATGTAAGCCTAGTAGTGTGGGACCAGCCTGGAAAAAATAGGGAGACCCATTTCAAAAAAATAATTCAAATTTAAGTTTAAAGAAGACAAAATCGATTCATTTTATTTGGTATTTATATGTCTTTATTAGTTTTGCTGCACTTATTTGCACTGGCTATCATATGTAATTTTTTTCAGTTTCATTGAAATATAATTGACAAATCTATATATGATAAAGGTGTGCAATGTGATGTTTATATACATTGTGAAATGATTACTATACTCTATCTAAATAACTCTGCTAAGTTGTGTGTGTGTGTGTGTGTTTAAGAATACTTAACATTCTACTTTCGTGGCAAATTTCAAGTATACAATACATTATTACTAACTTTAGTCAGTAGGTCTCCAGAATTTACTCATATTGTAGCTCAAAGTTTTAACCTTTGAACAATATTTCCCTATTTTCTCTTTCCTACAACTTCTGGTAACCATTCTTCTACACTTTGTCTTTATGAGTTTCATATTATAAATTTTAAGTTACAGGAAAAAAAATAACTGAGTGGAAAAGGTCTTATTTGGTTAGAGGCCATGAGTTAATCTTTGTAGCTCTCCTCTTCTGTTCATTCAACACATAGGAAATGATATTAAATAAATGGGTGGGGTGATCAGTGTTTTGGCTTTGTTTTTTGAGATCTCAGAGCCTGTTTTTGGTTTTTTGGTTTAACTACTTGTGGACAGCTGGCTCTACCCTGCTCTGAGTTACTCTCCATGACATATAGAACAGAAGTTCTCAGGCTGGGCCTAACCCTGATTTAGTTAATGTTATAAGTTAGAAGTTTGTCTGGAGTTACTCAATTTTGAGTGTAATTGTCAATATAGAATGACTTTTATACTTTTGTACAAATAAACAACCACCATCTGCTCCCAGCACAACCATAGATGCAGATAATAAATAACCTTCTTTAGTCAACTTATCAAACTAAACCAGAAGTACCTGGACATATTGGTAGCTCAGATCATTTCAGGAACACCAGACACAGGGGTTTATCACCCTCACCACTTGTAACCCCATCACTTAAGACCCATAAGAGGAGCCCCCCAGGACTGAAAACGTCACATTGATGCTATCACCTGGTCACTCATCAAGAGCCTTGCCCAGGAAAATTGTCACAGTAACCAACCTCCTAGTCTCTGTCCTGAGTTTTAGCTCAGCAGGTTTCTCCTGCCCATCACAACTGATGCAGGGCTCACTCCAAGCTGACATTCTGAAACTGACTTCAGTTGAATCCTTGACAACTCTGCAGAACTGGTTTGTTAAAACTCTTATCTGACCACATACAGTGATTATTTGCATTTTTATCTGCTGCTCTCTGCCTTGCTCTTCTTAAAGTGTCCTGTAACTGCTGCTGCCTTAACCCTTTCTTGATCTTTCTGTGAGATAGTGTGAAGTACATGTGACTTGAGTGTTAATAGATACTAGAAATTAAGATTGAAATGGAATTAAAGAAATTGTGATTGCCTAGTTTCTATCAAGTGACCCATGAGTATTCGCTAAATTGCAACCATTGAAAGTGGTGTAGTTTGTGAATTTATTGTTATTCAATACGTTCTGACAGTGGAATGACAGAAGTGTGTTTGGTCTGTAAATAGCTTACTCAACATTCTTTTGAGAAAGGGTCTATTTGTATTCTATGGACAGAACCTAGGACCTAGAGCTCAACTCACAAGCCTTCTTGCAGCATGTACATCAAAAGCGTGATGCTACTGGGTGGGAAGTGTGATCAAGTGGAGTACATATGCTCCACCCAAAAGCATTCTAATTCATTTCAGGTTTAAAACCTCGGGCTTTCCTCAGGCTGTTTGTATGAAGAGTGGTTCTGGTTGACATTGGCTGAGTGCTTAGTACATGCTAGGTCCTGTGAATCCATTTGATAATTAACAGAGTAGGTAATGCAAGTTTGTTTCACAAAAGAAACAGGTTTATAAGAAGTAAAATAACTTGTCTAACATCACCCAGTTTCTAACTGACAGGTTCAATTTTGACCCAGGTATGTCTTCTCTTTTGACTTTACTGCACTGCTCATGGCAGGAAACTTGTTGAAAGTGGATGAGGAAATAGAAGCTTATGTACTAAATTATAAATTTTAGTCTGTAAAGTGAAAGCAAATGTTTAATTCAATTTTACTTTGTGTATTCTGCAATGATGTTACAATTATATTCATTCCTAAAAAAAAAAAAAAAAAAAAACTTTACAAATGTTACTTTTTTTTTTTTTTTTTAAATTCACAGTGTTCCCATGAGAAATTGAAAAGAAATCCTTCCCATTGTACATTAAGGTGAGCAGAAGAACAAAACCTGGCAGACAAAAGGACTGTAGTCCTTTCAAAGTGACCAGCAAGAGAGCAATGTGGAAAAGGTGGGACACAATGGCCTGTGCTTCTTAATTCAGTGCTTTGACTGACTGATTCTAGGCATGAAACAACTGTGATGTTTTATTCTTGTATTTCATTACTTGGAGTTCAGAAACAGTTTGAAGGAAAGATGACTACACAGAAACAAAGGGAGATGCTCTTAGTGGTGATTTATGTTATAAATTTGATTGTTTTTTTTTTTTTTTTTGGTTTGCTTGTTTTAATTTCACTAGACAAAATCAAATTAATAAATGTTTTATATATGGATGTGTATATATATATTTTTTTGAAAGGGTTGTAAAAAGGAGGGAAAAAGAATACCTAGCAAAGTCCTTGGGTGACCCAGAAAAAACACAAAATATTTACTTAGCTGACTGGCTCTTTATAGAAAAAATTCACCAACCCTTGGAATAATGACTCTGAAATAATAGGTACAATTTAAGGAGGTTTTACTTTCACAGTGTAAATGTAAAATTGTTTTCTCTGTTCCAGTAGAGAACAATTAAGTGGAAAGTCAAATCAAAATGTTTATTGGTGCAATTAGCTTTGGCTTAGCTTTGTCAGGCACAAACATAATCTTCCATAGACATGCAAGAAATAGGACTTATTTATCTAATGACTTTTGTTTCTCATTCCACTCAAGATGAAAATTAATGTTCATCAACTTGGGTCCCCTTTTTCCTAGGGTTGAGTCTAATTTTGAGAGGACATAGCTGATTACTGAGGGCCAGGTGTTTGCACTGGGAGACAGACCCTCCTCTTGCTCCTGGATCACCCATATGTCTCACTTCCTATGCAACAGCCCTACTTCCCATCACAGCCCCTTCAGGACTTTCCCCACCATTAGTCCTTGCCACTGGTTTAAGGCATACAGACTCCTAAACAGAAGTCAGTTTCTGTCTGCTTGGATGATTTATTGCCTGTAAGTAGGTTAACATTTTCTTGTCTTAAGAGCCTGAGGCTTTCCTTAAGCTCAGCAAGGCATCACTTCTCAGCCTTGTTACATTCCGAAATACCTTTTAGAGTATTGTTACACTATCATTTTCTATTTTTGAATTTATTTGTCCTTTGGTTCATAAACACCTTGAAAATAGGCATTGTTTTGCTTTTCATTTCTGTGTCTCCAGTTTATAGCATTCTAGGTACTCAAATATTGGTTCACATGAATGCATCACTAAGTCCATTACAGTCTTTCAGACTTAATTATAGTTTTGTTAACATTTGAGCTATGGGATACATCTGGAAAAAACTTACATTTCCCTTAAATTACTCTTTTACTGGGAAGACTCTTCTTCCCTTACATCAGCTGAAATTGTGTGTATGTGCGCCTGTGTATAAATATTTGCTTACGTAAATATATACACAAGAGTTTTTAAAAAGTTTCTGGTAAATATGGTAAAAAAGGGGAACCAGCCCAGTAGGGAGAGTGGATGTAATAAGGTTTGATTGTTTTTCATTAAATATTAGAATAAAGTCCACAACAAAGTCTGGCACATCGAAGATTCAACTTGGATAGTCATTGAAGAACTTTAGGGAAAAAAAAAATCATTTGCACACAAATTGTGTCTTGGCCCAAGATATCCCAACTCAATGTGCAAGAGGCAGCTCTGGATGTCTCCTTATTGACTGCTCATCTGCTGTAAAATATGTTTTCTCTGGGTAATAGAAGATAATGCTTTACACATACCTGAGAATTCCACTTTGGTTTGACTGAATAACCATCCAGAAGCTTCAGCTGAAGTAGAGGAGAGTTCAGGAGGAGCAAGGTAGAGAACTAAACACTGGATCATATTAGCCTGAGTCTCAAGAAAAATGCCATTCCTAAGTCATGATTTAATATGTTTATTGACTTTATTCTAAGAAAGTTTTTACATTCTCTGGGCAATCATAGTTAAGATTAGTGGTTGTTAGAGAAGTGCTTACTGACAGCTTGATAGAGGGAAATAAGGTAACCTTTAAGAAAATTTATTAAGCCAAAGTGTTGGCGCAGAGAGGGAGGGAGAGACTTTCCTAGCAATGGGGTGTAGCTTAAACTATATGTGCAAACCTAACAAAATGCATCAGTGAAGATTTAGTTAAATGCTGCTGGTATATATATAGTACTGTCTAGGAAATAACTCTGGGGAACTTGGGCAATTTGGTCACCTTGGAGTTGATTTTACTGAAAAAGGATTGGTGTTTAATCAAGCATCATCACAAAATGCCAGAAATGTCCCTCCCCAAGGACCTATCTTGCATCTCTAACTCCACGCTCATCAAGAAACCTTCTGATATGGTACTAGTTGAGGATGTGTTGTGTTTTGGAGATGTGAGCATTACAGTCACTAGAGAAGTTTTTATTATTATAACTCAAAATTTGATAAAGTAATTTGTTTCATGTATCTTTATTCACATCAGAACATGTATATTTATTCACATCAGACACATAAATCTTAGTAGATACTAAGTTACTAAGATACTAAGTTCCAGTTACTGCCAAAGACCATTTGCCTACACATTCCTAGGCCCATTTCTTACAGGATAGGGGCTATTTTCTTCAATCCTAGAAATTCATAGTCATCATCCAGTGCCTGGAATATGAAGGAACTTGGGTATTAGTTGCATGGAATCAATGAAGGATGTACATACAAAGCTAATCCATGCTGAGAATTCTTGATAGCCAACCAGATTTGCCCTGGAGATCCCAAAATTCTGTCTCCTTGCACATGCCTTTCTAGTTAAACTTTAACAAAGACATTTGTTCATTAACTTTCTTTACCTAAGGAGTCACAATGACAATTTCCAACTAAATTGCAGTGCCCTAAAAATTATCTTCACACAAAGTGAGTGCTTTCCTTTCTCAAGTGCAAAAATGCCATCATTCATCGTCTTCTTTTCATGTTGGCTGCCAGGATTCAAAGATATATTTACATGTAATTTTATCTTCTGATGAAATTTCTCATTGTAACAATATCTAATGTTTATTTTTAATAATTTTCTGTAGATTTTAATGTATTGTTATTTCTAAATTTACTGTCTTTCTTGAGAATTTGCTTGCTTTATTCATATTCCTCAAGTTCCTCTTTCTTCCCTCTCCTAACGTTGGTATACTACCATTTCAGATGCTCCACCTGTTACATTTACTTTCACAACTTTAATGAACTGTCGTGAAAGAAAATAATCTTTTCTCTATCCATTTTAGGAGTCCAGCTGGGGCTCTGTAACAAAAGATAGATTAATAGGAGAAATACATACAAACAAGTTTTACATAACACGGGAGCCCTCATAAGAAAATGAAGACTCGAAGTAGAGCTGAATCCTTACACACTGAATTAGACAAAGAGTATTAAATTATGAAAATGGAACAAGACAAAGAGGCTTGGGCTAGGAGCAGTTAATGGTAGAAAAGTTACTAGGAAGATAAAGGTTAGTTTAACAAGATTTGTTTGTAACAAGATTTTGTGGTCCCAGTGATAAGAATTCTGACATAGAGAGGATAGCTTCTAAAATGGTTTTATCTTCTGCTTTTAGGAAGAGGAAGGGCAGATGCTCTTTCACCTGCTTTTTTAAAGTTAACTTTATGCCAAAATGCCTACTTTGTGGTGGCAAATTCTGCCACGCTTCAATACTCCCTCTAACAGAGATAGTATCTTTTGATTTTCCTTCCCCTTACTCCTTGTATAATGAGGTATGAACACCCTTCCCTCTAGGTCTCTTTCTTCCTCTCTTGTTCAACCTTCCAATCTTTATCAGTTATATTTTCATATTGTTAGGGTTTGGATCTTAAGCATCCCCTAAAGGCTCACAAACTATATAGTGTTGGTCTCCAGCCTATGGCACTATTGGAAAATGCTGAAGTCTTTAGGAGGTGGGGTCTAATGGAAGGAAGTTAGGTCACTGGGAAGCATGCCCTTGAAGGAGATGTGGAGACACCAGTTCCTTCCTCTCTCTCTCTGCTTCCTAGCCACCATGTGGTGAGAAACTTTGTTCTGCCACACAATCCCTGCCATGATGCTCTTCTTCACCATAGGCCCAAAAGCTGGAGCCAGCTGACCATGGACTGAAACCTTTGAAACCATGAGCTAAAATAAATCTTTACTCATTTTAAGTTGATTTTCTCAATATTTTTTCACAGTGATAGAGAGCTCATTAACAGTGATCAAGGTTGATACGTAAATTCATTGCTATAATTAATGTGTACTGTTTGTCTATAGATTGATTCTAAAACAGCAACTGTTTTAGAATCAATCCAGTAGTATAGCATGAAAACACTTTTTTATTTTTTCCCCTGGAGTTCTATTTGCTTTTCTTCCTATACTCACTCACTCTCTCTCTCTCTCTCTCTATATATATATATATTCTTTTTTTCTTTCCTGATATAGTAGCTCTGAGTTAGAAGTCAAGTTCTTCATATTGCCAGTACCTTCTACACAGCTGAATTAATTAGTCACTTTGAGAACTGCATGGAACATGAGGGTCTTAGTATTTTGAAAAGTAATTACTCTAGATGATCTCTAATTTAGACATTTTTAGAAGAACTTCAAAGGACACATGTTGTTCAGTAGTGGTAGCTGTAACACTTATATCAATTTAATGAAATCATAAAGTTAAAGGCATTCCATATCACCAAGAAGGGGAAAAACACATTAAAGTTAGAATAAAAGGAGACTTCTAAATATATATGTAACACATTTTGAGAAACTAGGAGGAAAAATTACATTTTAAAAATATAACTAACAAAATAAATATCTGTTGGTCTGACCAAAAGAAATTAATCTTAGAAATAATGATGAATGAGTGTATGGGTTATTTAAGACAAATATGATATGATCTCTAAACTTCTAAGTAAAAAAATAAATCTCAAAAACTAACTGTACATTTCCCCCTTAATCAAAATAGTTTATAGGCTTAAAACTTATAACAAATTTACAGTTGAAGGGACAATGGGTGAACAAGGCTGCAGCCATTTCTCCCCTGCCACTTTGCTGCTGCCATTCTTCTGCCCCCTACACCATTTTACAACCTAGATTGTTAGCCCGCTAACTTCCTTGTCAGTCACTGGTCCAGATTATTAGCCCCCACACTCATTAGTCATTTGACAGATTGTTATTAGTCTGTGAACTTCCACTACCTAAGAATAGCTCCCCTGCCATTTTCTTTCTCTCTCTCTCCCCCTTTTACCCTTCAGGGAAGACACTCTGCTCGTCTGCTTAATAAAATCTCGTGTGAGTTCCTGTGTCCCAAGTGGTTTTCTGGGTGCTTTTATTGGTGCCATGACTCAGATGGGCTCTTCTTCTGCCACTTAGGTGAGTAGAATCCCATCTGACACTCCAGACCCCCGGATGCTGGTCTCACCTTCCATTCACCAGGACAACCATTTCCACATCCACCACCGGCCTTCAGATTGGCGAGTTTTCCCATAGGTCAACTTAAACACTCCTCTGCTAACCTGAGACACAACCATTGATCATCTGGTGTTCTCAAAGAAGTTGAGGAGTCAGGGTTCCCCCAGCCATGACTTTTAGAGTAATGGCTGGCCCCCTTAGTTGAACTTATCTAACAGGTGGGTCCCTGATCTTTATGGTGGAAAGTCCCTCTTTGGGTTGAGGTTCCTCTTCACTTTTCCTTTCAAAATTCCTGGTGCCAGTTCCTCAACCCCCTTGTCTTTTGCTGGGCACACACTGACAGGGGTAATGATTCCCATCACATGCTGCCTACTTGTCTCCAGCAAATTAGTCTGTGACCTTGGGACACCTTAGACACTGACTCGGCTGTTTATCAGTCTCCACCATGGGATCTCAATCCTCCATTCTGTCAGATTCACCCCCGGGTTGTCTACTAGACAATCTTAAATCCCTTTACCTGACCCCCAGCCTAAAGCCACCAAATATTATTCACTTGTGTAATGATATTTGGCCACAATATCCTTTAGATAATCAATCAAAATGACCAATAAATGGCACCCTGGATCTCAATGTTTTATGGGATCTCAATGTTTTATGGGATTAATCTTTTTTGTGCAGACACAAAGGCAATTAATTACAATGATACTGTAAAGGGTGCCATGTGAGTATTAGAGTCAGCAAGGAACTGAGCCTGAGGGATTTAAGAGGAGGAACCTAAAGAGATAATGCTAAGGCTGACACTTGAAGAATGAGGATGTTCTTAGGAGATTAAAAAAAGGGCATCACATATAGAAGGAATAGTTCAATAGAGTGCAGATGTGAGGTATCCTAGCCAAGTAGTTTGTCAGTCTGGCTCATATAAATGGTGTGGGGATGGCAGAGAAAGCTGGAGTCAGAAAATCCTTAAATATCATATAAGGGCCTATGAATTTTATTCTAAAATATCTGAAAGCTTTTCACAGCAAAGAAATGAAAGAATCTGATTTGTATTTTAAATGCCAAGGAAAGGCTGAAAAGAGCCAGAACTTGGCAGAAAACCCAGTGAGGAAGTTCAAGAACCAATGTGCATTAGTCTGCTTGGGCTGCCATAACAAAATACCATAGACTTGAGTGGCTTATGCAATAGAATTCCTGCTCCCCCAAACTCCCCCACAGATAAGGAATCTGGTAGTCCAAGTTCAAGGTATTGGCAGGGTTGGATTCCCTTGAGATCTCCTTCCTTAACTTGTAGACCATCGCCTTCCAAAATTGTGTCCTTACATGGCCTCTTCTTTATGCACATATATTCCAGATATCTTTTATAAGGACATAAGTCATATTGGATTAGTGCTCTACTCAATAGGCTCTTTTTATCTTAATTACCTTTTCAGAAGACCTATCTCCAAATATAGTCATAAGGAACAGGGGTTCAGGGCTTCAACATACAAATTTTGGAGAAACACTATTCAGTCCATAAAAAAGTTGCAGGAAGAATGGAAAGGAGACAAGCTGAAGGATGGATATGAAATAGAAATCAGTATGACTTACTATTTGATGAGTCATTTATACATAAGACATAAGGTCTGCCTGATTTTTGGTTTAGACAGTCATGTGGGCCTGATTTTGAAAAATTAGGCCATTTCAAAAAAAAGAAAAAAAAAGAATATCGAGAGGGTCTTAGTTCTATCGTCAATATGATACAATTAAAACAGTAATTTCTAGTTGAGAGTGAAGTAAAACTTTAGAACTTAGAAAAAAGTAATATGAATGGAAGCTAAGGGCTAAAGTGAGACTGTCCACAGAGAAAATGTAATACGAGAACAGAAAAGAATGAAATCCTGGTGAATGACACTAAAGGTTAGATTAAGAATCAGAAGTCAAACATGAAGGCTTTAAAGGTATGTGAAGACAGGTAAAGAAGCCAGGTGCAGTGGCCCACACCCATAATCCCAGCTTCTCAGGAGGCTAAGGCAGGAGGATTGGGAGTTCAAAGCCAACCTCAGCAATGGTGAGGTGCTAAGCAACTCAGTGAGACCTTGTCTCTAAATAAAATACAAAATAGGGCTGGGGTTGTGGTTCAGTGGTTGAGTGCTCCTGAGTTCAATCCCTGGTGCCAAAAACAAAAGAGAAGTGAAAAATGAGAACAGAAAAAAAGTGGTACAAAAATTAAGGGACAGAGGAATTCAGTTGGAGATGATTGTTAATTCTTAAATCTTTTCCAAAAACTTAGCATTTTACTTCAAGGATCATGATCTATACTTTTGATGAATTGTAATTTGTTTACATTCATAAATTTAGAATAATCATTTGTGACTATTTTTCACTATTCAGAATGTATTCAAAATACTGATATACAGCTTTCACTATATTTTTGTGCAAATTTCAATCTTTAATGAAAACATGTTTTTAAATATGATGTCATAGATAGGTAAATTAATTTTTTTCAGAATTATTCTCATCACTTCCATTTATGTTGGCAAATTCTGAGGTCATCTATAAAATAAATGCCACCCATAGTGACAGATAGATAGATCTCTATATATATGTATACATATATATGTGTATATATGTGCATTTATGTCTTAAATGCTCTTATAGAAGTGGAAACATACCTAATGGTTAATCCTAATGGTTACTATTTGAACAACATAACAAACATCTTAAAATGCCACTGTCTTAGGCAGTTCGAAATTTTTTCATGAAATCTGAGTGGCACTAACAATTTTATGTAAAAAATTAAAAACAAATTCCATATGGGAGTAGTGTTTATTATGCTATATTATGAGTATTATTTTTAGACAATCAGATACACATACTTTAAAATTTCACAATACTCTGGAGACTCCAAGGTACAGATACAAGTGATTTTTTATTGTTTTTAAAAAGCAAAAAAAGGGAATATTAATTCTGGAAGATTTTTAATCAATTTAACACTATTATACATTAAAGAATTTTTTTCCACAAACATTCCCTCACAAAGCCGGTAGTTTCATATTTACACAGTATTATTTTAGCAATTTTAAGTGTTAATCTATGATACAATAATGTTACCTTCAGAAACATAAAAAATATAGTTCTTTTTCACAGCCATGCTCCCATTTTTGATGAAAGCTAGTTAGTTTATCCTAATGTTTAACTTTAAAACTTTAAAATTGCATAACAGATAACTCAGTTGGCTTTATAAAACCTTTAAGACAGAAGGCTGTCAAACAGAATAAACAGAGGGCTCATCATCACTTATGTCTGAATCTTCATCTACTCCTTCAATGACTGATTTCTTCCCTTTACAACAGGATACAATTAATCCAATCAAGAATACCTGTAAATTTAAATAAGCAGTGTGTTATTTCTCAAACCTAAAATCATTTAGAAGTAATGCATTTAAAATTCAATGGCGGTACTGAGATACAAATGGACTACTGATATACAAACAAGGAGTTTATACACCGAACTTTATAAAGGAAAATTATGCCTGAGAGACCTGTACTTACCCCAAGAAAGGCCCAGTTTCCAAAATAGTATGCAGCACTAAAGAACCAGAACTTGTGAAGAAATAGGTATGTCCGGGTAACAGTACACTGATCTAGAAAATAGCAAAACAAAGAACTATGGTGAGATAGTTTCTTCTTAATACTGATGATTCATTCTATATTTAAAATGTGATTAGTCAAAATTAATGGTCAAGATCATACATACAGTCAGTAAATGTTAAGAGACCTAAAATCTAAGTTTCTCTTCAAAGCCCACTCTCAATCACCTTAATATAGTGTTAAACTGCCAAACCTTATGACATATTTTTAAAAAATTAATGCCACCATTATAATCCAGATTTTAAGTGTCAAAACATTATCTTGACTAATTTATTTGAAGTAGAAAAATATTTAGCCTGGAGTGTCAGATATATCCCAAAATAAAACAAAGATAAACTTTTCCAGTGAAAATCAGGAAGAATTGAACAAAGTAATCAGTTATGGTTGGTATTAAGTTACACCTTTCTAGGAAATCAATTCTCAGAACAGATCAAAAATGAGAAGGTTTTTTGAATCTTCTCCTTTTTAATAATGCTATTGAAAAAATATGAAGATCATTATTTACTGATATTCTTTGTTTAAATTTTACAGAGCATTATAGCTGCAATTAAAAATAAATAATATATTTTTCTCCTACAAATAAAACACAACTCATAAGGTAGTAGACTGGTTTTTTGATATTTGTGTCAGATTTCATATTAGTATTATCTAAATACACTATTGCCATTAGGTTATAAACATCTATCTATATATATTCACACATATCTAGTCAATGATGTTTAAGAAAATATTTGCTTATTCAGGCTATTCAGAAAGACCTGGCTGGAAAAATATAATGTAACAATGATAAAAATTACATTTGCTGCAGCTGACAGAGGATAACAACCTCACATATTTTAGGTGGTCTTTATTCTCTGCAAAAGAAAACTTTTATCTTACAAGGCAACTTCCTTTCAGTCTATTAATTACAAAAGAGATTTTGATTTCTGCATTATTTTTATCCAAAATGGATAACAGCAAAACATCTTACATGCAATTAGAAGACCAACATCACATCTTTCTACTGATTAAGGAAATACATATTTTATTTTTATGAACTGTCTTCTCAGCTTTAATAAGTAAGTGCTATTTTTCTATAAAACAAAAATTGAGCTGGGAGCTTTGTAGTTCAGCTTTTACATTAAAGATCTAATATACTCTAAAATAATTTTGGCTGATACATGATTTTTTGAAAAGTAGAAATTAGGTTATATTTTACCAAAAAACAAGGCTTATCACATATATATGTAAAGATTTAGAGCTTTTAAATCTTATGTATTCTAGTACCTTCCACTTCAACATTGTACTTCAATATTTACTTCTGAATTGTTCAATACTAAACTGGACAAAGCTGTCTCTTTTTCTGGCAAACATGCAATTTAATAGAGAAGCAACCTGTTCCTTCCAACAGTGACCAATCTAATCCTTCTCTATTGATCTTCAAAGAGCTACTTTCATATTCTTTTTATTCTATCAATAGAAGAGCCTAGAAGGACTATTCACATTCTCTAAGAAAGCCAAAAAGCCTTCAAGCAGTAGTGGTCGAACAAATACTTGTTTCCCTGCCCTCCTGTAATAAGCATGAAATATTACAGTACAAGGTGCTGGGAGTTCAGTATACCAGAGGAGACTCCTAGATAAGAAATCCCATTGTCACTTACTCTGCTCCTACCACATTTTATTGTCACTTCAATTATAGAATTTACTTCAGAGTAATATAGTTATTCAATTGCCATTTTTCCTATTCAATAAGCCTGAGTATTCTAAAGTACCCATCAGAGCACACCTATTCATTCATATTCAACATGACTGGCGAAGCAAAATTAAATTTAAGAGAGGGAATATTTTATTTAAAATGTATACTGTTAAATAGTACACTTTCTATTTTTTGAATTAAAATCTGACATGATTCCCAGGATATTAAAACAAATGAATATCAATAAATTTATCTTGAATTTATCTTAAAAAATAGAAGTATAAATAAAATGTCCAGCATGGTGAAAGAAGAGCCATGGCTCTGTGCTCTATCCCACTGGAGTTGACTACCATTTATTCTCTTTGCCATGTGCAAGGGCAAATCAGAAGTGTGGTGCCTGTGCACTTGTAAAATGAGGATCTCATCATCTCTGTGTAAAGACCAAATAAGGTATATCAAAACCATGTGCAAAGCACCAATTAATATTTATTTTTTTCTTTTTTCTCTTCAGCATACCCAAACCTCAGATAAAGAACACAGCTCCTAAAGGCTGCTCAAATAGTTGCAAAGAACAACTAATCTTAAGTTTTCAGAAATATATGTCCAAGACTAGTAAGGAAAAGAATTACTTAGGCATCAGTACCATGACTACTTTGTACATGTTCATCACTTTTCTCTATATATGGTTAAAATAAACACGAGTGGATTAAGCAAAATTCAAATGTGTATAATTCAGCAACAGGATATACTGCTGCAAAGTACATTCCTTTAAATAAAATAATCACTTTGGATGTTTCCAAAGGAAGGGAGACATATAGTATGGGACCTATGCAAAAAAAAAAAAAAATCACTCTTGAAAATTATTTTAAAAATAAGGACAGTATACCTCATGGCTTAAGTATTACCACGAACTCAGCTATACAAGTATAAACCTGGTTGAAAAAAGTCAATCTTCTCAATAGTGACAATACTCTAAACTTACAATATAAAAAATCTATTACATCTTTTCATATTTCAAGACAGTCTGTGAATCAAAATTTGACTGAATTAGAAATTTCAGATCCACAATAGGGATTACAAGTCAGAGAGTGAGCTGCCAGAAGCAAGTAAAATTAAATTATTTTTCCTTAGTGGTCTAATAATTCATTCAGTGACATTTTACACTGGCTTATAATCAGATTCTTTGGACTACCATCAAAACTGTATCTTAAATACTTTTCCTATCACATTATTTATATGTTCACTATTTTTAAAGGTTGTGAACTTTAACACAGCTTTCCAAAATAACATAAAAAGTAAAAATCATTGTTAGCAGCCCTTTTTACATCATGACTAAAAGTATACACATAAAAGTATGTAACAGCTTTTTATAGTTATCTTTATATGTCGTATATTGAATTCTATTTATATTAAATGCCATACACCCACAGAAGAATTTTTGTTAATAAGTTCCATGTACATATTTCCAATTTAAGGGATGATTCCACACTGAGTAAATGGAGGGGAGCTTCTTTTTTATCATCTGTCAACTTGTAGCTTCTCACCTGAATCATGAATATCTAGATTTATGAATTTCTTTCAACAGTTATCTGACAAAGCTGTAAAGGACATTCTAAACTTGGTTTTACCTTTAAAGGAAATTTTAAAATTGGTCAATGTTTCATTTAGGGATTGTGTTCAAAGGACTTCTGACTGTTGTAACTCAAAAAAACATATAGAAGTTCCAATTAAACTGACAACTAAATGTTGACACCAAAAGAAAAAAAATCAAAATTTATAAAGTCAAGAAAGATATCTAAGTACATGAATACAATCAAAAATATTTAAATCTCATTACTTCCACCCTTCCTCCATCTCTTTGCTTATATCATCAGAGAAATAACAGAAAAATGTAATGAAACCACTGTTTGGCATACAATTGGAAACTTTACCTGATAACTTATACATATATTCCTGTTTCCTCTTAGTGTACTTTATTATGTCCTTAATGTGTGCTACTGCCACTAAGATAACTCTCGTCACTGATTATAATAAATATTGCCTTTTCTTTAAATGTACTTTCAAAAAACACTTATTGTTGATTTAAGTCACAAATGAGTTACGTTAAGCCTTCATTTGAAGTCATTTACAAATACACTATATATTTGTACTTACTTATTAAATCCTTATGTGCATAGAAATAGAAAGCATTTGTGAAAACTTATGTACAAGGAGAATAATCTTCAAGCAAGTATTTCATCTGACTAGTAACAAAAAGTAAAAAATTTTAAAAAAGTAAACTGGTAAAAACTTGGATTATTTTGAATGCAATTTCATGTCTCATGGTTGTCCGTGATTACGCTAACTGTGGTTTCTGATTAGGGTCTTGCTACTACCGAAATATAATGGACATATACATATTAACTATAGGACTAGAAGATTTGGACTTTATTTTCATATGATTGGGAGTTACTCATCAAATGGCTTTAAGATAGGACATAACATAGAATAGAGACTGGAGGAGGGAATTGACAATAGAGGCTTACTAAGGAGACAATTGAAGTGGAAAAATTAGCTGTAGGAATGGAAAACAAGGTTGAATCTGAAAGATTTTTAGGAAGTAAAACCCCAGTTCATCATTTTACTGTCAAATAAATTTACAGCATATGAAATACATGCACATAAAATATTTGAGAGAGTAGCAATATATATCCAAATAAATTGGAAGGTAGAAAAAAATGAAAATACATAGTAAAAGCTAATATTATATATTTAACTTGAAAATGTAACAAAGTTACAAATGTAACAAAGTTGGAGGTATGGCTTAGTGGTTTGATCCCCAGTAATAGAGGAAAAAAAATTAGCTAACTACATAGTTAATTAAATGTTTTGTTAAATCTCACTGGGATTGCTCCATAAAGGGAAAAAAGATGATGAACATCGACAATCACAGAAATTCTAAAGAAAATAAATATTTTTATTTTATCTTAAATATATACAATCTGTATTGGGCTAATAAAGATAGGATTTGTCAGATATTTTGCACTAAAGAAAAAGTTTTATAGTACTCTGTTGTTTTGAGACAGGGATCTTGCTCAGTTGCCCAGGCTGGGCTCCCTGGCAATCCTTCAGCCTCATTTTCCCCTCTGAACAGTTGGTAATTGTTAAAACAAAACTATTTTAAGGGGTATACTTGAAAATATTAGAGACAGAAAACTGAGATTTAGGTCTTGAATCAGCCACTAATATACTGTGAGATTCTGGGGTGAGTCATTTAACTTCTAAGATCAGTTTCTTTGTGACATAAAGATAATGTCTACATATGTTAGATGGTGACTGGCTTGATCAACCTTCTGAGACTTAAATTTAGAAAGAGATCTACATTTGATTTAAAAAAAAAGAATAGGAAAAGACTGATGTTTTCAGAGTTAGCAATCTTAAGTAATAATCTGTAAGTAGCTGAGAAGCTTCACAAAATCAGTTAAGTTGGCTCTGGTGTGGACTCTAGAGAACTCAGGAAGTTTATAACTAATTAACTTCATTATACTGTCTTAGTTGAACTTTTATCAGCACAATCAAAATGTCACCTAGAAAAAGAAACTCCACCTTAGGAAACTTTCTCAATCTCTAGCAAAATCCAGGAAAAATGATGTTATGATCAATACTCAATTTTCTGGTCTACATGGCAACCTTGCCTGAAAATGGATATAATATATCAGGCTATCTCAGCTAGATGATCCCAGCCAATAAGATCAATGAGACCCTCTTTGTGCCTCCATGCTTACCTAAACTGTGTGACTATAAATTTGGTTTTTCACATAGACTCTCTCTGGTAAAAATTCACTAATCCTGAGCCTCTAGTTTTCTTTAATTGTTAACAATTACTGTGGAAAATCTATAAACAGTCATCTGGCTAATATATTAGTCATCTCTCTGATTACATAAAGTTAAATATACATGTTGGGAACAAGATAGGGTAGTTCTTGGGTAATTCTTAGTTCTCTATCTCATTAATCTAACCTTAATATTGTACTACCCATTTTACAGGTTTATTAAAATTTAATCAAATGAAGTTATCCATCCAAATGTATTATTTGTGAAATGAAAGTTATATGTAAATATAAAGTACTTAATTATAAAGAACTATTTTAATCTGTTGAAAACAAAGCTTCTGGTTCAAAATGACAGTCATTTTGTTTCTTATCTGTCCCAAGACCTTATTAAACTTATAGGAAAGAAATAAAGCCAGGAGCAATCCTTTAACTGTGAAGAGAATGGAAGTAGGCCCATCAGCTGATGAGAGGCTTCAACAATAATTTAGAAGATGAAAAGTCATACTTAAGGTCTCCAGTAAAACAGTTGGTTTTCCTCCCACTTCTTTTAAAACATAATTTGAAGATCAAGAAGTCCCAATCACATGCACAGAGTTCCCAGCAATGAGATGTCAACATTTCTGACAAATATAAACTGACATAAATATGAATGGATCATCAGATATACAGAAATCTATCAGTATGAGGGGAAAAAGAACAAAATAAACAGAATTCTTCCAAGATAAAAAGAAATATTCCAAGATAACCAGAACTGTAATTTTACTTAAATAAAACAATTTAGGAAAATGTTTAGTATCTTTAGATACTGAAGATGATGTTACATTCATAATACTAAGAATGCTTGGAAAGAACAATCAAAAGAATAAAGTACTTGGTAAGAATGCATTATATGAAATAAAAAAAAAATTCAAAATATAGTTGGTAAAGCCATATATATACTTAAGAATTTAGAACAAAGTGGTAGGCGTAATATATGAAATATGAGATAAGAGAGATGATCAATTGAAGATACCCTGCAATTAAAGAACAGGAACTCCCAAAAGTGAAAATAGGAAATAGAAACCATGATGTTAGCTTAAAAAACAATGACTGGCATTAGCCTTCTCATCAGTTTAAATCAAAGTAGAAGATGATGCACGCCTTTATGTTCTAAGGGAAAATTATATCTCATGTAGAATTCTAAGCCCAAACTATTCATCAAGTGTGAGACCAAAATACTTTTCAGATATGTATTTCTCACACACGAACACACACGCGCGCACACACACGCGCGCGCGCACACACACACACACACACACACACACTTTTTTGACTCTAGCAAAACCAGAGACATGGAAGATGAAAACAAGAAGAGATTATTTACAATACGTCAAAATTTTAGAGAACAGGCTGTCAGCAATCCCAGCAGCTCAGAGAGTGGAAGCAGGAGGATCGCCCAGTCTCGCCCAGTCTCGGTAATTTGCTGGAGCACCAATCAATATCTGCCCAGGGTCCTGGAGGGCCAGCTTTCACCCAGCGCCAATGTTTCCATGGCCCCTAGGAATTTCCCTCATGCCTCTTCCAAGTTAGTACCCTCTCAGAAGATCATCGTGTTCTGACTTTTACTTATTTTTTAATTTTCTGTGATACTGGGAATTAAACCAGGGCCTTGCCCACACTAGGCAAACACTCTAACACTGAGCCGCATCCCCAGTCCTTTTCTTTTTTTATTTTGAGACAGGGTCTTGCTAAGTTGCCCAGGTTGGCCTTGAACTTTCAAACTTCCTGCCTCAGCCTCCCAAGTAGCTGGGATTATAGGTGTGAACCACTGAGCCTGGCTAATTCCTTTTTTAACCTCCAACTTTTATTTTGATTTTTCATTCCCAACTTTTTATTTTGAAAGTTTCAAACACTCAAAAACTTGCAATGAAGGTACAGAAACACCCATAAAACCTTCACCAAGATTCTCCAATTGCACATTTTTTCTCTCACTCTCATTTTCTCTGGTTTTCCTGAATCATTTGAGAGTGACAGCAGATGTTCTGACATGTCATCTCTGTATACTTCACCAAAAATATCCTAAGAACAAAGACAGAGGTTTCAAGATGGCGGCCTAGAGGGTGGCTGCATTTCATGTTGCTCCAGGACTCAGGATTCAAAAGAGGAGATATTGAGACACTTGGGACCAACTCAAAGCAGCCAGGTGACTCTCACCCATTGGGAAGGCGTCCCGGATGGGACGGTGGTCTTGGAATGCAGGGAACTTTGTGAAGTAGAGCTGCCGGCGAGACGCCTCGCCCCCCGCTGGAGCAGTGAACGCGGACAACTGGGAGCGCCATAAAGGAGGCCGCTCGGCACAGCGCTGGGACTCGGAGCAACCACTGGGGCCCCGGCGGCTGCCCAGGGGAGGAGTGGTGAGGAGAGCTGTGTGGACTCAGAACACCGGGGCCAGCCCTGAGGAGGAAGAGGAGGAATGTGGCCGCTTGGGTTCGGAGTGACTACACCAGAGCTACAGGCGGTTGCCAGAGGAGAAGCTCCGCGGCGAGCTGTTTGGACTCAGAACGACTGCTTCTGAACCCCGGGGCCTGCCCTGGGGACGAGGAGGAAGAGGAGCGCGGCCGCTTGGATTCAGAGTGACTACACCAGAGCTACAGCCGGTTGCCAGAGGAGGGGCTGTGTGGCGAGCTGTTTGGACTCAGACCACTTCTGAACACCAGGGCCTGCCCGGAGGAGTAGGAAGAGGAGGAGGTGGTCGCGGCGGGTCGTTTGGACTCGCAGTGACTGCATTAGCGCTCCAGGCGGCTGCTCAGAGGAGAAGGCGAGTGGTGAGTTGTTTGGACTTAAAGTGACAGCTCCTGAACACAGGGGGGCTGCCTGGAGGAGAAGCGTGGTGGGTCGCTTGGTCTTGAGTGGCCGCACCAGAGCTCCGGGCGGTTGCCCAGAGGACCCGTGCAGCGGGTCACGTGGATTCAGAGCCACTCAGAGCGACCGCTCCTGAACACACGGGGGGTTATCTGGAGAAGGAGGAGGAACGGGGAGGGTCACTTCGACTCGGAGTGATTGATTGCCCAGAGCTACGGGTGGTTGGTGGGAGGAGGAGGCACGCAGTGAGTTTCTTGGACTCCTAGTGACCACACCAGAATACTGGGCAGCTGTCTGGAGGAAGAGGCGTGTGGCGGGTCTCTGGGACTCAGAGCGATTGTACGGGGCCCCAGGTGGCTGCTCAGAGGAGGGGCTACGCAGCCAGGCGATTAGGTGCAGAGCAGGGTCCCAGGATCGAGCCGCACAGAGACAGGCTTAGGGCGGAGCAAAGGTTCCAGACCTGTGGGCAGATTCTCTGAGGAGGGGCAGCCTAAGGAGATTCATCTGCGAAGGGTGAGGCTCCCAGGCCCAGAAGGTAGGGCCGGGCCCCTGGGAACTTTGCAGAGGAAGGCAGCCCAGCCCAGGCGGTAGCTGTAAATTGAGGGGAACCTCTAGGAAGGAACTGACCAGCGAGATTTCCCAACCGGGTGAGTCTTCCCTGCTGGGTGAGGTTTCCCCACAAGGACGGTAAAACCAGAGACACAGGCCCAAACAGGCCTTGCCTCAGCCCACAGCCTAGGTCCCCTTTGGATGACCATTGGTCAACAAGTGGAGGCACCTCTGCCCACTAGCAGGGATTATACCCCGCCTGAAGGCCACCACTCCTAGAGAGGCAGCTTCCTTGTGGAGCACCGCATTATCAACTTCCTCCAAGACTTCAGCCTACTGAAGGCTAAGGGGGGATATATATAGAAATCTTCAGGGACATTGTAAGTCAATAGAGGAAATCTGCAATATCTCAGCGGTCCTCTGATACCTGAACAATATGAGAAAACAAGGAAAGAAAATGCTGCAAACAAATCTAGATGTTACATCAATAAAACCCAATGACAGCATGGCAGAAGAAATGACAGAAAAGGAGTTCAGAATGTACATAATTAAAATGATCAGAGAAGCAAACGATGAGATGAAAGAGCAAATGCACGCACTGAATGATGAGATGAAAGAGCAAATGCAAGCATTGATTGATCGCACCAATCGACAGTTAAAAGAGCAAATACAGGAAGCAAAAGATCATTTCAATAAAGAGTAAGAGATATTGAAAAAAAACCAAACAGAAATGCTTGACATGAAGGAAACAATAAACCAAATTAAGAACTCCATAGAAAGCATATCCAATAGGATAGAACACCTGGAAGACAGAATCTCAGACATTGAAGACAAAATATTTAACCTTGAAAACAAAGTTGAACAAACAGAGAAGATGGTAAGAAATCATGAACAGAATCTACAAGAACTATGGGATATCATGAAAAGGCCAAATTTAAGAATTATTGGGATTGAGGAAGGCCTAGAGGAACAAGTCAAAGGAATGAACAATTTATTCAATGAAATATTATCAGAAAATTTCCCAAATCTGAAGAATGAAATGGAAAATCAAGTTCAAGAGGCTTATAGGACTCCAAATACACAAAATTACAACAGACCCACACCAAGGCACATTATAATGAAAATAACTAACATACAAAATAAAGACAGAATTTTAAAGGCTGTGAGAGAAAAGAACCAAATTACATTCAGGGGGAAACCAATACGGATATCAGCAGATTTTTCAATCCAGACCCTAAAAGCTAGAAGGGCCTGGAACAACATTTTTCAAGCCCTGAAAGAAAATGGATGCCAACCAAGAATCTTATACCCAGCAAAACTTACCTTCAAATTGACGATGAAATAAAATCCTTCCATGATAAACAAAAGCTGAAAGAATTTACAAAAAGAAAGCCAGCATTACAGAACATTCTCAGCAAAATATTCCATGAGGAAGAGATGAAAAACAAAGAAGCAAATCAGCAAAGGGAGGAATTATCCTAAAGGAATTGTCAAATAAAGGAGGAAACAAGTTGTGTCAAACAAATAAATAAACAAAATTTTAAAAATGAACCAAATGACCGGGAAACAAAATCATTTCTCTATAATAACCCTGAATGTTACTGGCCTGAATTCATCAATCAAAAGACATAGACTGGCAGACTGGATTAAAAAGAAAGCTCCAACAATATGTTGCCTGCAAGAGACTCACCTCATAGAAAAAGATACCCATAGACTAAAGGTGAAAGGATGGGGAAAAACATACCATGCACATGGACTCAGCAAAAAAGCTGGAGTATCCATCCTCATTTCTGATAATGTGGACTTCAAGCCAAAGTTAGTCAGAAGGGATAAAGAAGGTCATTTCATACTGCTTAAGGGAAGCATAAATCAGCAAGATATAACAATCATAAACATCTATGCCCCAAACATTGGCTCATCCATGTACGTCAAACAAATCCTTCTCAATTTCAGAAACCAAATAGACCACAACACAATAATACTAGGTGATTTTAACACGCCTCTCTCACCACTGGACAGATCTTCCAGACAAAAATTGAACAAAGAAATCATAGATCTCAATAACACAATCGATAATTTAGACTTAACGGACATTTATAGAATATACCATCCAACCAAGAGCGAATACACTTTCTTCTCAGCAGCACATGGATCCTTCTCTAAAATAGACCATATATTATGCCACAAAGCTAATGTTAGCAAATACAAGAAGATAGAGACACTAGCATGTATTCTATCAGATCATAATGGATTGACGTTAGAAATAAATGAAAGAGTAAAACACAGAAACTATTCCAACATCTGGAGATTAAACAATATGCTATTATATGATGAATGGATAACAGAAGATATTAGGAAGGAAATTAAAAAATTCTTAGAGGTAAATGAGAACAAAGAAACATCATATCAAAATCTCTGGGACACTATGAAAGCAGTACTTAGAGGGAAATTTATTTCATGGAGCGCATTTAATAAAAGAAGTAAAACTCAACAAATAAACGACCTAACACTACAGCTCAAAGCCCTAGAAAAAGAAGAACAGAACAGCACCAAAAGTAGTAGAAGACAGGAAATAGTTAAACTCAGAGCTGAAATCAATGAAATTGAAACAAAAGAAACAATACAAAAAATTGACAAAATAAACAGTTGGTTCTTCGAAAAAATAAACAAAACTGATAAACCTTTAGCCACACTAACAAAGAGAAGACGAGAGAAAACCCAAATCACTAAAATTCGGAATGAACAAGGAAATATCACAACAGACAGGATTGAAATACAAAACATAATTAGAAGCTATTTTGAAAATCTATACTCCAATAAAATAGAAAATTTCGAAGGCATCAACAGGTTTCTAGAGACATATGAATTGCCTAAACTGAACGAGGAGGACATAAACAATTTAAGTAGACCAATTTCAAGTACTGAAATAGAAGAAGTCATCAAAAGCCTACCAACAAAGAAAAGTCCGGGACCAGATGAGTTCTCAGCCGAGTTCTACAAAACCTTTAAAGAAGAGCTCATTCCAATACTTCTCAAAGTATTCCATAAAATAGAAGAGGAGGGAACCCTCCCAAACTCATTCTATGAAGCCAATATCACCCTGATACCTAAACCAGACAGAGACTCATCAAGGAAAGAAAATTTCAGACCAATATCCTTAATGAACATCGACGCAAAAATTCTCAACAAAATTTTAGCAAATCGCATACAAAAACATATTAAAAAGATAGTGCACTATGATCAAGTTGGTTTCATCCCAGGGATGCAAGGTTGGTTCAACATCAGGAAATCAATAAACGTAATTCACCATATTAATAGACTTAAAGTCAAGAATCACATGATTATTTCAATAGATGCAGAAAAAGCATTTGATAAAATACAGCACCCCTTCATGCTCAAAATACTAGAAAAAATAGGGATAGTGGGAACATTCCTTAACATTGTAAAGGCCATTTATGCTAAGCCCATGGCTAATATCATTCTAAATGGTGAAAAACTGAAAGCATTCCCCCTAAAAACTGGAACAAGGCAGGGATGCCCTCTTTCACCACTTCTATTCAACATCGTTCTTGAGACTCTGGCCAGAGCAATTAGACAAACCAAAGAAATTAAAGGGATACGAATTGGAAAAGAAGAACTCAAACTATCCCTGTTCGCTGATGACATGATTATATATTTAGAGGAACCTGGAAATTCCACCAGAAAACTCTTAGAACTCATAAGTGAATTCAGTACAGTAGCAGGTTACAAGATCAATGCCCATAAATCCAACGCATTTTTATACATAAGTGATGAATCTTCAGAAAGAGAAATTAGGAAAACTACCCCATTCACAATAGCCTCGAAAAAAATAAAATACTTGGGAATCAATCTCACAAAAGAGGTGAAAGACCTCTACAATGAGAACTACAGTACACTAAAGAAAGAAATTAAAGAACACCTTAGAAGATGGAAAGATCTTCCATGTTCTTGGATAGGAAGAATTAATATTGTCAAAATGGCCATACTACCTAAAGTGCTATACAAATTCAATGCAATTCCAAGTAAAATCCCAATGACGTACGTTACAGAAATAGAGCAAGCAATTATGAAATTCATCTGGAAGAATAAGAAACCCAGAATAGCTAAAGCAATTCTTAGCAGGAAGAGTGAAACAGGGGGTATTGCAATACCAGATCTTCAACTCTACTACAAAGCAATAGTAACAAAAACGGCATGGTATTGGTACCAAAAGAGAAAGGTAGATCAATGGTACAGAATAGAGGACACGGACACAAACCCAAATAAATACAATTTTCTCATACTAGACAAAGGGGCCAAAAATATGCAATGGAGAAAAGATAGCCTCTTCAACAAATGGTGCTAGGAGAATTGGAAATCCATATGCAACAGAATGAAACTAAACCCATATCTCTCACCATGCACGAAACTAAACTCAAAATGGATTAAGGACCTTGGAATCAGACCAGAGACCCTGCAGATTATAGAAGAAAAAGTAGGTCCAAATCTTCACCTTGTTGGTCTAGGATCAGACTTCCTTAACAGGACTCCCATAGCATAAGAAATAAAAGCTAGAATCAACCACTGGGATAGATTCAAACTAAAAAGCTTTCTCTCAGCAAAGGAAACTATCAGCAATGCGAAGAAAGAGCCTACAGAGTGGGAGAATATCTTTGCCAATCATACTTCAGATAGAGCACTAATCTCCAGAATCTATAAAGAACTCAAAAAACTCTACTCCAAGAATTCAAATAATCCAGTCGACAAATGGGCTAAGGAAATGAATAGACACTTCACAGAAGAAGATCTACAAGCAACCAACAAACATATGGAAAAATGTTCAACACCTCTAGTAATAAAAGAAATGCAAATCAAAACCACCTTAAGATTCCATCTCACCCCAATTAGAATGGCGATTATCAAGAACACAAGCAACAATAGGTGTTGGCGAGGATGTGGGGAAAAAGGTACACTCATACATTGCTGGTGGGGTTGCAAATTAGTGCAGCCACTCTGGAAAGCAGTATGGAGATTCCTCAGAAAGTTTGGAATGGAACCACCATCTGACCCAGCTATCCCACTCCTTGGCCTATACCCAAAGGTCTTAAAATCAGCATACTACAGAGATACAGCCACATCAATGTCATAGCTACTCAATTCACAATAGCCAGATTGTGGAACCAACCTAGATGCCCTTCAGTTGATGAAAGGATAAAGAAACTGTGGCATATATATACAATGGAATATTACTCCGCCATGAAGAATGATAAAATTATGGCATTTGCAGGCAAATGGATGAAATTGGAGAAGATCATGCTAAGTGAGATAAGCCAATCTCAAAAAGCCAAAGGACGAATGATATCGCTAATAAGTGGAGGATGACACATAATGGGGGGGAGGGAAGGGTTAGTTTTAGGGTTAGAGTTAGGGTTAGGGAGGGGGGCAAGTATGGAGGAAGGAAGTACTGTATAGAGGGTAAAGAGGGGTGGGAGGGGTGGGGGGAAGGGAAAAAATAACAGAATGAATCAAACAACATTACTCTATGTAAATTTATGATTACACAAATGGAATGCCTCTACGCCATGTACAAACAGAGAAAGAACATGTATCCCATTTGTTTACAATAAAAAAAAATAAAAAAAAAAATTTTAGAGAACAGAAATTATAGCATTAAAAATTTGTAATTACAATTTGTGAAACAGAATCAGAGCAATCAATCCAAATACAAAGAGAAAGTCAGTAGGTTCCAAGAAGAAAGTCTTCATGTCTATACAATGAGTTTTATCCAACAGATAAAGAAGCTAGAAGGTATTAGGCATATTTAATGTTAATGTCTTATGCTATTTTAATTACACTATCCAAAGAGTGGAAAAGGGAATAAATAAAAAGGGTGGTTTGATTCTACAAATATTGTTTAAAGGAGACAAAGATTATGAGAGAGAGAGAGAGAGAGAGAGAGAGAGAGAGAGAGAGAGAGAGAGAGAGAGGACATGAATATATATAAATCATTCTCAAGGAGCTCACTTACATTCATATAAGAGACCAGGACAGCTATAAATTAAGAGAAAGATGATGTTTTAAGAAATATTAATGTTTTAGGAAATCAAAGAAAAAAGGAGAATGCACACATTTGGAGATTTTTAAAAAGGTCTGGTTTGAAATAAATCTTAGAAGATGATTAGGATTCTGACCAATGAAAATGGGAGGGACAGAGTGAAGAATGGTTATGACATTCCAAGAATACAGTTGAAAAGCAATGATAGAAAAGATGGTCATGTTCACAAAACATATTTTAAAAAGCAAAAAACTTGCAAGATGGGTAACAGTGATAGTCCTTAAAACCCAGAGAATTTATCAGATTAGAGGAGAGGGGAGGACTTGTGGTTATTATTGATGAAACGGCATTACCAGAATACTCTGAAACAGTGGTTTCTATGATAGGTCCTCAAACCAGAACCATGAGAAAATTCTGAGTTTGGGTCCTAGTTCAGAACCACTAAATCAAAAACTTTGCAATCTGTGTCTGAAAAGCCTTGCAAGTGAATCAGATGCATACAAGTTTGAGAACTAGTTTTTCAGAACAATTAAGCTAATATCAGTGTGTAGTACAAATCAGAGTGCAACAATAATTAAAACATAAAGTAATTTAAGTGAGATGTAATGAAGGTGAGTTGAGACGATTATGACAACAGACTCTGCATCCCTTAGTAAGTAACTAGGTGTGAGTAAGAGTGAATAAAGATAACTGTGCTTTGAAGAACGATGGTAGTGTAAGAATGAGGGTAGTGAAGTCACTCAGTGTAAGTCCTTATCTAATAGTCTGTACTATCTTCTCCAAGAACTATTCACTTTAAACATTCTTACAGATATATTACCAAAATTACTAAGGCTTGGTATATTAATTTCACATAATGGCTCAGTCTCATTTAGAACTACCCATAGCAGGCTAACTGACTAATATCTTTCTTTCCTTGACCATAATGCAACACACTGACATATATAACACATTCCAACTACACACATGCTTTCAGTCATAAGGAAAAACTAATGAGTTAATGTGCAATGACCCGTGGTGGCTCTGAGAAGTTATTGGGTTATCCTTTTTCTTTATTTATGAAGGAATACCTAGAACAAAACAAAGTCAAATAGGCTCAAAGGAAAAAAAAAATGAATACCCTTAATAGGTACAAATATATTTTAAAAATATTCTAGATATTATTAAACCTTATAGAAGGTGAAATATTAGGCAAGTATTTTCTAATTAGAACTCAAAACCATGGGCATCACCTCAGACCACTTTCTCATATCCACTCCTAAACTCACCTGCAAATCCTATTGGCTCTATCTTTAAAATATTTCTAGATTCTGACCATTTGTTGCTACTGCCACTACCATAAGCACTGCCTTGGTTACTGAAAAAACTTCCCATGTCAACCTGCTTTTGTCCTTGGTTCATTATGGTCTGCATCAGGGGTTGGCAAAATATGACACACAGGAAAAGTCAGGACTGCCACTTTTTTGTTTTATTGGAACATAGGCCCAGTCATCCATTATGTACTGTTTATGGCAGTATTCATATTGCAAAGGCAGAGCAGAATGGTTGTGGTGGACTATGTTCCACAAAACCTAAAATATTAGTATCTGACCCTTTACAGAAAAAGTTTGCCAAGCTCTGGACTACATGAAACACAGTCAGAGTGACCCCTTAAACACATGTGTACATCATACCCCTGTTCTGCTGGCAATCTTCCAAATACATTCCTCTAAAAGTAAAAGGCAAAGTCCTTAAGACTATCAGCTTGCTATTCTTCTACCTTCTCAGCATAATTCCATACCATACTCACTGTTATCTCTACTGGAATGAGCTTCCTCAGATAGCTTAGTTTGCCCCTTACTTCCTTAAGACCTTTTTGCTCAAATGTCATCCTCCAGAAACAATTTCCTTCCTACTATATTAAAAACTGTGAACCATCTTTCTGAGCACCACCTACTCCTCCTTTGACACTTTATTATTCTCTATAATACATATCACCTGATAGACTTATTTGTCTGTTTCCTTCTATTAAAAGCAAGCTTGATGGGGATAAGAATTCTTGACTGTTTCATTCACTACTGTATCTCTATCACTTAGAATACTACCTGGCACATAGCAGACATCAACAAACGTGTTAAACAAAAAGTACAGGAATGCTAAAATAAACAGAAGTAAAAGATCATATAAAATTTATCTTATAATTTCAAGACTAACTGTACTGTAGCCCTCAGTAGAATTGAAGATAATGTCGGTAACTTCCAAAGATGCCTGAATTACAACATACCCATTAATACGCTTTATCCCTCATATATAATTATTTTCTAGATAAAGTTTTTAAAATTATCACAATTCCATAGGAAAGGATATACAACTGATCAACAAATATATGAAAAAATGTTCACCATCTCTAGTAATCAGAGAAATGCAAATCAAAACTACTCTAAGATTTCATCTCACTCCAGTAAGAATGGAAATTATCACAAATATAAGCAACAATAAGTGTTGTCGAGGATGTGGGGAAGAAGGTACATGCATACAGTGCTAGTGGGACTGCAAATTGGTGCAACCGCTCTGGAAAGCAGTATGGAGATTCCTTAGAAAATTTGGAACAGAACCACTATTTGACCCAGCTATCCAATTCCTTGGTCTATATCCAAAGGACTTAATGTCAGCATACTACAACAATGCAATCACTTCAATGTTTATAGCAGCTCAATTCGTAATAGCTAAATTGTGGGACTAACCTAGATGCCCTTCAACAGATGAATGGATAAAGAAACTGTGGTATATACACAAGTGGAATATTATTCAGCCTTAAAAGAGAATAAAATTATGGCATTTTCAAGTAAATGGATGGAGCTGGAGATTATCATGCTAAGAAAATAAACCCATCCCAAAAAAACCAAAGGCCAAATTTTCTCTGATATGTGGATGCTGATTCATAATGGGGTGTGGGGGTGGCAAGGAAGAATGGAGGAACTTTAGGTTGGGCAGAAGGGAGTGAGGGGAGGGGAGAAGATATGGGGATGGGAAAGATGGTGGAATGAGGTGGACATTATTACCCTATGTACATGTTTAAGATTACACAAATGGTGTGACACTGCATTGCATATAACCAGAGAAATGAAAAGCTGTGCTCTATTTGTATACAATGAATCGAAATGCATTCTGCTGTCATGTACAACTAAATAAAACTAATAATAAAAAATAAATAAAATTATCACAATTCTATTAGAGTTGACTTATCTTCATCTTATAGATTATCTTAAATTTTTGATTTCCATCCCCAAATTTGTAGACTATAAAACGAAAGGACAAAAACAGTTTTCTTTGTGTGTGTGTGTGTGTGTGTGTGTGTGTGTTTTTTTTTTTTTTTTTAATAACACAGATTGAACCCAGGGGCACTTAACCACTGAGCCACATCCTTTTTTTACATTTTTTTATTTAGAGACAGGGTCTTGCTAAATTGTTTAGTGCCTCCCTAAGTTGCTGAGATAGCTTTGAACTCATGATCCTCCTGTCTCAACCTCCTGAGCTGCTCAGAATATAGGAGTGAGCACCTTACCTAGGCAAATGTAGCTTTTTAGAAGACCACTATCCCATATTCTTGATTCTGAGGGACTGAATGATTTCTATTTTCCTAAAGAAGGTCATCTTGTTAATTATAAAATTTTGGACAGCTTCACTTAATGTGTACTAGAAGGTGTTGTAGATAGTTCACATTCAAATCTGCCTTTTGAATCAAGACAGTAACAGTCTTCCACTGCTTTCATTTCAAATTGTATTTATGAACCACCACTGGACACTGAGCATCAGAGATGACATTAACAAACACCATCATCACAAAGCACCAGTGTCACTTTTCTATCAAATCACTTAAGGCTTAGTTTCTAAAGAAATCATTCAACTAGCTTCATATTCAGTTGATTAAAACTGGTTTTCCTTAAAATGAACATTTGATCTATAACTGTAAAAATCAAATGCCAAGTATCAACTACTGTAGTAACTCTTTTTGTAATATTGGTTTTAAATACAAGTAAACTGTATAAAACAGATTTTTCTTTTCTTTGCCTCAAGGTCAAAGTTTGGGGAGGGAGTAAAAACCACTCGAATCCACTGTATATATGTCAATGTAAATATGAATAGTGTTACTTAGTTACAAAGACTTCAAAATAAAATTCTGAGGAATTCCAAAAGTTCAAGGAGAAAGAAATATTCCGTGTTCTGAGAAAAGATGGTACAAGAATGAAGAACTAAATCTTTGAAAAGTCTCAGGAACTACCTTACACATTCCCACTTTTTAACAAATTGGAAGGAACAAAAATCTTCTTAAAATCAACATTTACTTGGCAGATGCATATTACTATGTTGTCTCTCACTGTTTTTACCCTTAAAGATGCTTAATTGTGCTTTTTAAAAAAAATTAGAGAATTGATAAAAAGTATTTATTTTAAAAAGCAGAGTGAATATCTACTTCTTGCCTGCCTTAGGCAAAACCAAAATTTTAGACTTTGTTTATGCACAAAAGCATCAAAAAATGAGATAATATATATATATTCTTCCACCTACTATCTCATGGTATTTACTTTTCTATGTCAAAACATATAAAATTGTATTGACACATTTTACATATTGTTATTTAAAGTAGCATCAATAATGGATAAATACACAGTTTTATCTTTTGATTTTGCTATTTCTTACCTAACCTTGGTAGGACTTAGAAATTGGTTAGCTATTATTGGAAGAGAGAAAATATATATATTATTCTAAGACTTCCATCAGAATAAATAGTTTAGATGTCAGAAAAGGAACAGGACCACTCCTCACCAACCCATGACTAGGGAAGGTGATAAAAAAGTGAAAGGAGATTAAAAAAAAAAAAAGTGGAAGGAGAAAAGGAAAGGAGCTCAATATTAGACTTTAGGTTTCAGCAGTTAAGAGGACATGTTTGTTCCCACTGATTAACTAGCAGGCAGTGAGAAAATAAGAGCAGAAATTTAAGATTCTGAATTCTCAAGTTCACCCCCTTAAACTACTCAGCATGAGTAACTACTACATGTCAACTGTCAATTCTCCAAACATCACTCAACAATATCATTCACCAAGCAAAGTTAAATTTATTAGATGAACTACAATGGGGAGCAAACATGAAGAAGAAAGACTGAGAAGAATATTTGTAAGGTTTTAGGGCATGGGGTGGGCTGGACCACTCAACATCTTGCAAGGTGGGGAACCTGCTAGAGCTGGACAAAGTTCATGATGAAACAGTTTTGGATTAGTGAGTACAATAGAAGGGGAAAATCTTGAAGTAAGTCTTATTGAGCAATTAATCTTGCTAAAATAAGCTATTTTAGTGGTTTTGGTCACAAGTATTTCCTACAGCAAGTAGATTAACCGTGTTTTTTTAAAAAA
Source organism: Sciurus vulgaris (assembly GCF_902686455.1). Taxonomy (NCBI): domain Eukaryota; kingdom Metazoa; phylum Chordata; class Mammalia; order Rodentia; family Sciuridae; genus Sciurus; species Sciurus vulgaris. Next base: position 92,239,619 of record NC_136467.1, on the reverse strand, counting down.
AATATTACTTAGCATAAGGACAGGGGAATACACCTACATTCAGTATTGCTCAGCGTAGCAATACTATGTTGGTGTCACCAACTACACACATTTCAGAGGGTTAAAAAGCTTTTAAAAAATTTCTGATTGGCACCTAGGAATGGTTTATATTTTATTGTAAATTGTTAAAATTAAACATGATACTCTGAGAAGGATAATATACTGGAGCTGACAGAGTGAATTTGGAAAATAACCAGTAAGAAGGCCAACTTGCTGATAATATATATGAAACTACTTGGATTAGAAAATCTGCTTGTTTCTGTTCATAGCTTTCAAAATAAAATCTTCACGTTAGAAAATTTAAATATTATTCTATTATTAAAAAATAGGTAGGAAATTCATGGAAAAATCCTCAATTGTTTAAGGAAGCTGGATTACATCATCAAATACAGAACACCAACTTTTCATTTTAATTCGTAAATTAATTAAAACTATGAAAAAAATTCTTCAATAGGTTTTAAAGTACTATGTGTGTTTAGAGAAGAAGTTAAATTTTGTAAGAGTTTAAAATATGTTCCTTGTGGATTTAAATTGCCCTTTCCCAATTCAGTATCAAAAGAAATATATCATGTAAACTTAGTCAAAAGCTCATTTTATTTATTTATTTATTTATTTATTTTTAGATATTTATAGATCTTTATTTTTATTCATTTATTTATATGTGGCACTGAGAACTGAACCCAGTACCTCACACATGCTAGGCATGCACTCTACCACTGAGCCACAACCCCAGCCCAAAAGACTCATTTTACATGACTGGGTTAGTCTACAATTAAATCAAAATTTGATACTAAAAGGTATACTAGAAATATAAAAATATAAGGAATGAATTATTTTGTAGCAGATTCAAAATTAAAAGTAAACAAAATATTAGCTCACTTTCATAAGAAGTTTTACTTTTCATCTAAATTGCATAGGGAATTAGCAAATAGCATTTTACTAACTCTAACGAACAAAATAAATTCTGTCATTTTGTAGGACAAAATACATGTTAAACCACTGGAAACACAAACTTACATTTACAGAAGTTAAGAAAAATAATGAATATAAATGTAAATACTTGAAATACATATGATAATACATAATTACACAAATAACACTGTATAATATTCTCAAATGATATTTAGAAATGTTGTCTTCAGCAGTTTCACATCTTGGTCTATACTAGGTATTACAAGTTTTATAAAAGAGCAGCTATTTATAGGTACACAGTGGTTCTCATTGTGGGTTTTTCTCCTTGTTTATCATTCTCTAAACATATGCACAAAATTTTTTTGAACCATGTATTATGGGTCCTTGACCTCTTAATATTTCAGCATTTTTTTAAGCAGTAGGATATTTTCTGACATAACTACAGTACAGGTATTAAGCTGAGGAAATGTAATATTGATATTATATTTTTATTTACTCTCCATTCATTTCCAATTCTATCATCTGCCCCAGTAATTTCTTTTTATTTTTAATTGATTTTGTGAACTCAGAGACGCTTTACCATTGAGCTAAATTCCCAACCCATTTATTTATTTATTTATTTATTTGTTTATTTATTTATTTGCGGTACTGGGGATCAAACCTAGGGCCTCATGCTTGCAAGGCAAGCACTCTACCAACTGAGCTATCTCCCCAGCCCTAGTTTTTATTTTGAGACAGGGTCTAAGTTGCTGCGGCTGCCCTCAACCTATGATCCTCCTGCCTCAGCCTACCAAGTTGCTGGGATTACAGGTGTGCATCACCTGTAATATTCCTTATGGTACTTTTATCCTCAAGTACAAAATCCAATCCAGATTTATACATTGCATTTTATCATGTCTCTTTAATGTTCTTTCATCTGTAGCAGTTCCTCAGTCACTTTGTCTTTTATGACACTGACATTTTTAAAGCACACAGGACAATTACTTTATAGCATGGTTTCTTAATTTGGGTTTGTCTGATCTTTCTTTATGATTTGAGTCATACTATCCATTCTTCTCAGGGTGTCATTTCGTGAGGCACAAAAAGCTAATTTATTCCTCAGTGATGTTCATTTTCATCATCTGATGCAGATATTGCCCAATTTCTGTGACGTATAGCTACTATTTTTCCCTCTTTATACCAACAAAAAATCTATGGAGAGATCTCTTTGTGGTTTTAAACCATAGCTTCATTGAGTTTACTTTCAATTAATACTATTACATTTATCTGTAAATGTCTTATTTGGGCCACTTGTAAGTCTGCTAGGGTTTCATTGGTACATTCATTCATTTTAAAATAGTTTTTTGTTACCAGCCAGTATTTTGAGCTGGCCTTACTCCTTTCCTTTGGTTAGCTATTCTATGATCTGTGTCAGTAATCCCAAAGTCAGAACTTTGGAAATCTCCATATATTCATTCTCTTGGTGATCTATCACAGTCTCACAACTTTGCTTCCCATCCTTTCCTGACTAAGCCAACATAAACTTTTTCTCCAAAAATTTAGATCCAACTCAACTGCCAACTCAGTATCTCTACTTGGATGTTTAATGAATAACTCAAAAAATGCTCAAACCTAAATGATGCTCTCTTTCAATGCATGAACTAGGGAGACAGACATAAAAACATTAATTTGATGGAAAAAAAATAAAGAGGAATTACCCAAATAGCAAGCTCTTGAATGCTTTGGTATGATTCTATATTAAAAATCAGATGTATATAAAACTATTAACAATATCTACATGCTTTTAGTTCATGTGACATTCAATATGTAGGATTTTTAAATGCTATTTAGAATGTGTAAAAATCCCCAATTGAAAACACATTAAGGAATTTTCCTCACTTAAAAATATACTTACTTTACTTTTTTTTTAATGAAAATTACTTTTGAGTTGCAGAATAATTAATTCAGGCCATTGCATGCTACCAAAACTGCATTCTCAACAGTTTATTTGCTAGTATCGAAATCTCTCTCTAAAGCATCAACACTATTGACCACTAGACATGGCATTTTCTTAGATATTAATATGCTAGTTTCTGGTTCATCTCTCATTTTCCAAACTTATGTCTTCTCCAATAACCTAGATTTAGCCTTTTGATTTCTGACTTTCTGTGTGCTGTGACTTTCATTATCTTGTGGCTTCAAACAACCAGTTCCACTATATTTAAAAAGCAATAACACCTTATTTTTAAAACTTAAAGGACAGATGATGCAATAGTTTTACATTTTATTTTTCTCAAACAAAACACAAAAATGTTACATTTAGAAAAAAGAGACTTGGAATCCAGACACTTGGCATTAAAATCTAAGTCTGATACTATTTGTGCAACTGGTAACTCTTAACTCTTGGAGCCCTACTTTCTGCATCTGCAAAATAAGAGGAGATTAAATTATTTAGATGATCTTTCTAGGAAGGCTTTATTCTTTAACATTTTAGTTCATATTGTAGAAAATTATTTAAAATCTACATAGCTCTTTATAGCTTTTATTCTCATTTCTATGCCTTCCATATAAAAATTTGGGGGCGATGGGATAGATTCTCTAACCCTAAACTATGCAATGTCTTAGGTAAATGGTTTCAGAAGGATAGGTAGTTGATATTTATTAGCCAAAGCAAAATGGCTTGATAAACAAGTTTTATTTTTGAGACTGTATTTTGAATCATCTCTTGATGATGGACTTGTTTACTACAAAACTTAGTGTTCATCTACTTTGGAAGTTACCAATACAAATTTTACTTTCTCTTAAACATTTTTATTATTCAAAATATTTCTCACTTTCCTCCTTCATATTTCCTATATACAATTATAAGTTTCCTTTAGATTTTACTTTTGTCTGCTCAGTTTTTTCTTTATAATTCATGTAGTTTGGTTTAACATACCAGCTCCTATTTAGCAACTAACTTGAGTCAATTTGTCCTAATAACAACATATCTTCAAGCTAAAACTTAATCCTATGGATCATTTGATCATTTTTAAGACTCTTATTTTTATGTGCATTATCCTTAACGAATAATCAGAATAAATTCACAAAAATGAAATTTAATCCAGAGAGCATTCTAGTTACTCTAATGTCCAAATAAGACCACACAAATTTACTTTAAGAAAAGATAAAATAATTAAATGAAACAGTAGAAATGAGACTTTGGGTTCACAGATTTCTAAAACTGGTCATTTGGGAACACACTGACCACTCCCCATAATCTTCAAATGAATCTATGCTCCTGCCAAAATTTATTGTTACTATAACATGCCAAACATATTTATGTCATTATGTGTTGTTAGTGTACTTTTTTTCCCCCCCACTTGGAGTATCTTCAGGTTGTTTTGTTTGTTCATTCAGATTTAACTATTCTTTTGGGTCCAACCAAAATGTTACACTGCCTCCTTGGCAGAATAAATCATTATGCCTTCTGTCTTTATACAGCATTTTGTTTATAATTTCTTATAGTTTATCCTTCATTATCCTCCAATTGTAATTAATTGCAATTATTTATTTTTAGACTCTGTTCCATTAGAATGTTTTTTGAAGGGAAGTACTCTATAAGTGTTTCTTCTGACATTTTCTCTTTCTTCAAAATCTAATTCAGTACTGTCTATTGTGTTTGTCCTTTAGAGCACATTAATCTTTCATTTTCCTATATTCACTCAAATATTTATGATTATGAAAGTATATGTTCCTTTTAATAATTGCTGGTTAAACTATTTTACTCGCATCAACATATAAATCATTTATGTGTTAGTCCTTATTAAATTAAGTAGCAATTAAGGAATATAAAAATAGAAATCTAAAGGTCTTTGCATATGAAATTTAAAATTTGACTTCAGATCTGCTCTATTAACACACTTTGAACATACAAACCATGCAGAACACATGTTAGAATAAATTAAGTACTATTATCACCTTAAGAGAACTTTATAAACATAGTAAGTAGTCTATAAGATTATTGCTAACTCACTCTGTTCTTAAACAGAATATTTTAAACACAATGTAGACTATTCTTTGATAAATGATTATCAATTCCAAACATAAACACTCAAAACTTTTAGCAGCATTTTCTATATTTAATAAATGTTAACTACCCCACACATGAACAAACTATTACTATAAAAGGTCTCTAAAATATGCTTGATACTAATAAGAAATAAATTTATATATTTTTAGAATTTGCTGTCTTCAATTTTTTTAGGGAGACTAGCATTCTTAGGAATAACCTAAATTATCATGCTATTATTTCATTTCTAAATCTAAAAATCATTCTCTAAAATTGTTACTTGCTGGGGCCAGTGTGTGTGTGTGTGTGTGTGTGTGTGTGTAGGGGGTGGCAGTAGCTCAGCAACAGAGCTCTTGTCTAGCACGTACAAGGTCCTGAGTTTGATCCTCAGCACCACAGAACAACAACAAAAACAACAAAAATTCCATTACTTGCAAAAGATCACATTAAATATCTTATGCTTTATATATACTATCATATGCTTTATATATACTTTCTACTCTAGTCAAATGTTCTCACCAAAATGTCACAAAGAACAGTGCAGAATTTTTTCTCTACATGTTAAATTTCTTTAGTTTTCATTTAAATGGATACTACCATACCAGTCTCTCACCATATATGCCACTTTCACACTATTCTTATATATCTAATACCATGTCCTACTTCATCTTCCCCTACCAATATTTAAATTATTCTCTTAGGGGGAAAACAAAAAACAGAAAAAACTATCCTGCTACCCTAAATCTAATTACCTTATATCTACCATCTTATTCCAAGCATGCACAAGCAAATTTAATGTTTAGACATGTGATACAGGGAAAAAAAAAAAAAAAAAGGATTAGGAAAAGTAAATGTAACCCATAAACTGAAAGGGTGCATTTTTGTACTATAAAGTAACATTTCAAAAGATGAGACAACTAAAATGTTGAAGAAAAATGGCAGTTCAAAGAGAGTCATTTCAACCACAGTAAGTTAGATCAGACTGAAAAATAAAAATACTGAATGTGATTCATGAAAAGTTATAAACAAGTATATCATTTGACTAAAGTTTACTGACCTATGATATACTAATTTATGCAGTTCAGCAACACAGGGACATTTTAAAATCCCCTTTTATCAGCAAAATATATTCTTGAAACCTCAATCTGTTTTTATTTGTTTTTCTAAGGTTTCAAGACTACTATAACAATTTGGGAAACAGAATCTACTTTGGATCTTCAAGGTAATTGTTCCCTTAGTTTAAAAAAAAAAAAAACAAAACTAAACTAACACTAATTTTCCTTCTGCATTCATTTAGCTAACGATGATAACCCAAAGCACTTCAATTATTGATCCTTCTTGTGATGTATAAATGTATTTCATAATAAAATATCTAGGGATAAAGTCATTAATAAAGTAGATTTTGAACATTAAGTAATACTCATACTAGCAACATTTAAACTATTATTTCTTCATACATGGTAAAATAATCTCTAGCAGGTTTTTCTGTCTCATCTTTTGGCTTCACTCTTTTCTCTAGTTTTAATCTCTCCTTATTTCCTATGCTTCTGGAGTCTGGTTGGTCAGCTGATACTCTAACCCTCCATGTGTACCCTGCTTCCCACACTTACATCCCCAGTTCCACTTCAATTCCTCAAGTCATACCTTCCCCAAACTGGTATGAATAACAATCATACCAATTGTTCAGATTTGTTCAACAAAAATACAAACTGACAATTCCTTCTCTGTCCCTTTACCTATTTGCCTTATCTTCAGTCAGAACCCATCTGTTCTCCTTCATAGATTATCAAAAACTTTTGCCACTTTCTTCAACTGTTTACCTCATGGTTCACTTAATTCTCAGTAGATGATATGAACTTATATTTCACAGCTCATTAAGAAATACAGAAATATCACTTCCTGCTCACCCTTGGAGAATAAAAAATGTACGATCCAAGACCATACATTCCTATCTCCTTTGTGATTCAGAGAAAGAGGTATTCCTTATTTTTTCTAAAGCATTATGCCTTTTTAATCATATTCTCCAGAACTGGATGATTCTGGTCTATAAATCAGCCTTGCTGCCATTTTTCTTCAACATCTTCTGCTCCAATACTTCAAATCTATTATCAACCATAAAGTCTTTCCCAATCTTAAAAAATAAAACATGTCACTTGGCATGCGTACTTTCTCTAGTTTCCATCCAATCTAAGTATTTATTAATAATTTCAATAAAGTAATATGAATTGTGACTGCTTGATGTTCCTTTCTATTCAATGAAATTAATTTTATTTCCATTAGTATTTTTCTTTTGTCTTCCCTGTACCTTCTTAATCTGTTTGCCCTAAAATGATTTTCCTGAGTTCCAGTCTCCATTCTGTTCTCACTCTTTGCCCTCTGAATTCCTTACATTTATATCCAACTGTGAGATCTCCAACTGAATGTCCGTGAGACACCTCAAGTTAATTGAACATATCCTACATCTCTCTCTAATCCTATTAACTTTTATATTATGTAGTAATATCAAAATTTATAAAACTACTCTGTAACTGGAGGGTCATTCAAGAATGTTTCCTTCATCACTGTTCTGGATCTAAGCAATCAGAAGTTCTTTAAATTTCATCATTTTCTATCATCATGATTTCTATTTAATTCAAGTTTTTACTACCTTATAACTATAGATTGATCCCTTATCCCTAACTTATTTCCATGTTCTGGTCTCAATTTCTCAAATCCCTTCTCTGTATAACTATTATAATTAACCCACTGAAAATAAATCAGATCATAACTTCTATTTTCTTACTTAAAACTCTTTATTGGCTATTTAGTCATCTAAGATCCTTTATGAACTGATTCCCAATTCTGCAATCTCATTCCTCTGTCACTTGCTTACCTCTATAATTTAAAAAACAAAGCAAAACAATGTTTTAAAACCTCTTTAATACATACCTGTATAATTTAATTTTGTTCCTGCATTATTCTTCTTGGCATAGAACAGTCTTACCTTGATACACAAACCAGATAAATTCTTTAATCTTGAAATGCAGCTCCAGTATCTCTGCTGAAACTTTTATTCTTGACTATCGCTCTGCAATAATCTCTAATAGGGTAGCACTACTCACATCTTCCTCTAGGCTATCCCTGTACTTTGTACCTGTTCCTATTACTGTCTATCACATTATATAGTTCAACTATCTAAAATAAAACCTCAGAAGTTATGTTTTTCATAATAGTATACATGAATGTCTTATGAAAAAATATACTATATTTGACACCATTAAATAAAAGCATTTTGAAGGCAAACAATTTTTTTTTTATAAAGTTTGAAAAAAATCATTGGGAGTCCCATAGAATTGGATACTATAATATTCAAAGAAAAAAAAAATCATCTGAACAACTCACAGAAAATAGGAAAAAATCATTCTCTAGAATATACAGTGATTAAGAGCAGAGTCAGAGATTTTGTCAAAATGGTGAAATACTGTGCTTGAACACAGTATTTTTTAAAAGTTAACTGCTATTATAATTAATACTATTACTATAAAGTAGTAAGAATGGATTAAAAGTTGTCCAGGTGATAGGTACTTTTGGTCTCAGGACTTACAGAGTCCAAAAAACCCTCTTGGAGTTTTCTAAGGAAAAAAAAAATCATTTAATAGTAATTGCTTATTAGTAAATGTGATAAATAATAACTACCTTTTGTTACTTCCGAAGTAACTAATTGGTAATGGTTGACTCCTTAATGGAAATCCTTCCATCAATAAGAAATTCTGTTAAAGAGACTTACCATGTTCTACTTGCTGAAAGTTCCTTTGTTACCACACGTTAAAATAGATATATTAAATGATTAACGGCAAAACACATTCTTTTTCTAAAAGAATGATAAAGTCCAAGACAGTTCAAAAAATCTGCTTTACCTTCAGGGGCATCTGCATCACATCTCTTTGGCACAGAAAGAGTTGAATTGCCTTTAGTATCATCAGAAGTTACATTGCTCTGAAAGATGAATATATACTTAAAGTGAAAATATTATATTATTACTATACCTAGAATAAAAAAAATAATTACATTATGAACTTTATACTCTTTTCTATTAATTACATCTATTTAATATTCTAAATGGCAAGTTTAATGCAAATTTCAATTAGAAGAAAAAGAATTATGGTAAATTTAAAATTCTTTTTGCAACAATTTAACAACAAAGTTTCTTTCCAGAACAAACATGAAGTCAATAAAAAATGTCTAGTCTAAACATGGCATCTTAAAAAGAAATAGAGTACTTAATTTTAGACTTGTGAAGCTGGCAAAGAATGTCTTTTGTCCTTGCAAAACATAACCTACCTTCCTTCTTTCATAGATAAATGCTTACTAAACATGACCTAGTACACTGGGTGTAGAGGATAAGGCAGGAAGAAGACAAAATGGCATCAAAAGGTGAAAAATATGGTTCAATCATCTAATACAGTGGATGTCAAATAAAAGTGGTCCATGTACTTCCATTACAATCTGACCCGTTTCTAATCCACCTACATTATTAATTACTTTTAAAATTTTTCAATGAACTAACTAGCCTTTTAATATTTAGCAATATTATGGATGGTATCAACCTACAGTTTGATGTGCTTAGATTTTTTTTCATTTCAATTACATGTTTGTTAAAGTAAAGGAAGAATGGAGGAAGTACAGTATTAAAAAAAAAAGGAGTAATCTGGGCAGCCTAATTTAGCAACGCAAGACTCCACTAAAGCAATGCCTGAAATAGGCTCTGAAACACAAATATGATTTGAACTGTTAGGAAATAAAGCAAAGAAGTAATTTAGAATGAAGAAACAAACTAAACGAAGGTTCAGTCAATTGTCAGAAAAATCTAAATTTGCTGTCCACTTAAAACAAAAAACAACTGGTTTTTGGGAGATCAATATCATCAAGAAATCAGATATAAGGATACCCATCATATTGAAAGAAAGTCAAGTAATTTACAAATAAAATATTCAGAAAGCCTCTCCTGTGCAATTCATAGAATCAATGAATAGAAATACTATGCTTATCAAAGCTTTTAGGGGGAAGTCATATAATTAAAATCACTTAAAGTGCTAAGATAAAGCTCAGGAACTTAGTATCTAACAGGATCCATTTAAGAAACAATGATAACAAAATTCTGTGTTTTATTTAAAAAAGTATGAAACGAATATAAATATACTCAAAACTGAATGACAAACCAGTTTTAGCAATATTAAATTTAATCTGATGAGTTAATATGCAAGCCATCAAAACTAAAATTTGCCTTTAAACATCACTGTCTATAAAATATAAAAATAATCAAGTTTTAAATACTGCACTTACCTCTATCAAGTAATTTTGACTTCCATACATAACATACTGGGGAGCAAGACTATAAATCATGTAGCTAGTATGAAGAACAATTAGCAGAAGTATCATACAAAGAAATAAAAGTGCTTGAGGCCTGGTTCTACCTCTTCTGATTTTATATAACTACAAAGAAAAAAGACAGTGACAAAATTTCAGCAATATATTTTATTTGTAAAGTATTAAGTACTTCTATTGCATTATGGAAAATAATTTACACAATTCAGCCAGCCATTTCTTTGTTCCAAAATAAATACAAAGTCTTAGCCATTGCAAATAATTAGAAGAATGAAAAAGATAATTCTTTCCCTCTTAAGCATTTAGATTTAGCTTTGTATTTGTTTTAAAATAATAGGAGAGGAACCTATAAACGATCCATTAAAAACTAAGCACCTACAGAATTTATTAGTGTTCATGTGGCCTGCTTCCAGACTTATTATACAATGGCATCTGTTAAAAGTACATAGAACTAAGAATTGTGAACTATCTCCTATCTAAATATCAGAAGTATGAGTTTAAATTCTAAATATTAGTAATATATTTATGATTTTACATATGTATTATTTGGCATACTATTACAGAAAAACATGTCACATGTTTATAAATAATCATTTCTATGAACTACTCATGATATCCTCATATAATATTCTACTACAAAAGGTAATCTATGATAATTTATGATAATCTAATTATAGATATTTTCACATACATCTATACTAAAGGGAAATTAAAACATATGATAACCTTCATAATAAGAAGCCTTTCATTAATTCAAATACTAATTAACTGGGTTTTCTTTTACTCACATCTGCAAGTAGTATCTGACTCAGTTTCATTTTAAAATTCTCAAATTATTTCAAAATGAGTATAAGAAGAAAATGACAACCTACAATTGTGTCTTATGAATGTCTGGGGGGGACTGGTTTCCAGACAAACTATGATATTAAAATTTACAGATGCTCAAGTCTCTTATGTAAAATGGCATAGTATTTGCATATAAGCTCTGAACATCCTCCCATATACTTTACATCACTTCTAGATTACTTATAATAATGAATATAATGTAAGATTGCAGAAATAGTTGTTATGATATACTATTTAGGGAAGAATAACATAGAAAAAACTCTGTAAATATTGTATGGATGCAATTATTTTTCAAACATTTTCTATCCGCAGTTGATTAAATCCACAGGGCTTTTATATAGAGGGCTGACAGTAGTAATCTATAACTCCTAACAAGGAAGGCCATCTTTTGATCATCAGTGTGTTTCTATGCAGCAAAACACTAAGGAAAACAATGTATCTTCTAGACAAGGGTTTCTCAACCTTGGCACTGTTGACTTTGGGACTGGATTAGTCTGTGCCCTGTATACTTCAGGATGTTTAGCAGCATCTCCAGCCCCTAATAGATGCCAGTAACACTCCCTAGCTATATAACAACTAATAATGTTTCTAGACATTGCCAAATATCTCCAGGGGAAGGGGGCAAAATGACTTGTGTTTAAGAAGTACTTCTCTAGACAAAAACCACTTTTATGTTAACATGAAGTGAGAAAGTTTAATATTACCATCACTCTTGGTATCAAGACACAACTTATACATTCTAAATATACTTTGTAATAATGGAGATCATGTATAAAATAATGAGAAAAAAATCAAAATAATAATGCTTCATATACTTACTCTAATCCAAAAGAACCATATGCCAATATTTCTAATTCCTGCCATTGAAGTAAAAATAAAGTACATAATAATAATTGTTATAAGAATATAATCAAGAGGGAAAACCTAGAAAAAAATAAAATAAAATTTAATATACAAACTATGAAAGCTCTAGAAGTCATATAAAATTAATTGAAAATTTCATTATTTATATTTGAAAGATATTTAAAATATCATCCCTGATTTAGACTAGGTTACTATGATACCTTTAAAAAAGAAAAATCCTCAAAAATGCAAAGTATTACCAAGTCATTTAGTATGATTATCCTAAGAAAAACCTAAACAAATTAAGCATCAAATTAAATGTGTATGTATATGTATATATATAAAAGAATTTATTAAAAATTAAAAACAAAAATTATTTGGAAAAGTTCACCTTATATAATATATCCCAAATCAAGTTATGTTCAGCTAAAACTCTAGTAATATATTGATAAAATAATCTTTAAACAATATTAATGTAGAAAGTATATGCAATAAAAAGTCAAATTAGCAGAGAAAATAGCATAAAGTATTAACAAATTTTCAAAATACTAATTTTAAATGTAACAGTATCAGAATCTGTTTGCTGGAACATAAAATGACTTGATACTTTACTTACTGTTTGTAGTACAGGCAAAAGCATATTCAGTGGATTACTCAGGTTAGCTCCAAAAATTATGAAGCCAGAATCTATTCCAGCTGAATGAAGAGCTTTATCTAAACTAAAACAATGAAAAAATTATAAAGAGTGAATTATGTTTTACTATCACATTTTCAATTGTTCTAGAAAGAATATCTCATAACTGAAACATGCAAATTCAGCTGAGTAAAAAAAAATGGAAAATTGTCACTTAAATATCTCAGATATTATTCAGCTGATATAAAGAAATACTGTCTGTTATTGAGACTTTCAGTCATTCTTTGAGTTAATGCCGTAGAGTAGCTATTTTAGATGAATAGATACACTAATGGAGTTCAGCACCAAAAAATGTATATCACAGAATTTGTAAGCTTTAGAAAATGTGTGCTCTGGATGGATTATTACTGAGCCATAAAGAAGAATGAAATCATGGCATTTGCCAGTAAATGGATGCGACTGGAGACTATCATTCTAAGTTAAATAAGATAATCAAAAAAAACCAAAGGCTGAATAGTCTCTTTAATATGCAAATGCTAACACACAATAAGTGGCAGGTAGAGAAGAACAGAAGTTCACTGGGCTAGACAAAGGGGAATGATGGGAAGAGAGGAGGTATGGGAATAGGAAAGTCAGTAGAATGAATCCAACATAACTTTCTTATGTTCATATGAATACATGGCCAGTAACTCCATATCATGTTCACCAAAAGAATGGGATCCTAATTAGAATAAGTTATACTTCATGTATATATAATATGTCAAAATACACTCTACTGTCATGTATATCTAAAAAGGACAAATAAAAAAATATGTGTACTATACTTACTTTGACAGGAAAAGAGAAATTACAAACAGCAATGCAACTAAGATGAAAAATATTCCCCATATGATCTAAAAGCAAAAATATATGCATTACAATATAGTTCTAAAAGTTGATATTAAAAGCACAAAACCATTATGCTCAATGAATTGCAAGCATGTAACAATGATCTAACTAAAGCACTAAAGAAACTAATATAAAACAATGATTCTGTGCAAAAATGTGTTGAGTATTGTAAGTGGGTTTTTTCTACTGTTTCAATTTTTATTGGGGATGGTAGGAAAAAAGGAAATGAAATATTTGAGACTGAGTTTCTATGAAACTGTTTCTGAAGGAAAAAAAAAAAAAAAAAACAAGTGAAATCGATGGTAGCACTATCATGGACTCTTTTTCCCCTGATATCTTACCCAAATTCCAGGGACAATGGAGCTAAACAATTGGCAAGAACAGAGAAAAAATGAGTCTTACTAAGCATATGTTAAGTGGCTTCTCCTTCAACTGGAATTAATAGAAACAGATGGATAAACTCATGAAAGTTAGGGAGATTTTCATCTAATTTCACATGACTGCTAAAGTTTATTTTAGAATAGAGGAGATAAAAGAAGTAAAATAACAATGTATCATTCTATCTGGCACAGGAAGACGAATTTTGGAAATAATTTTAGGTCTGTATTCAAGAGAATTCTTCAAACAGGATACCTTTGGAGCTTGTTGGGAAGGAGAGAGTTGGCAACAAAAAGGGACCAAATACATCTAATAGTCATTTCTTGAAATAATAGTACTATGTGTATCTCTTCACATACTGGGATTCCACATGAGAATTCATTATTTAAAAAGGGTTTAATCTCTACAGAACTTTGAAGTGGCTTTTTTATAGTAATAAATGTTCATTTTGTTACACATTTTTCTTCTATCAGATTCTAGTACCTATATTTGAAACCTAGGTGAAATGTAGGACAATGGTCTTATACTAAAAATAAGTATGTAAAACATATCACTTTCTAATTATCTGTTAATAAGAAATAGCTTGTGGTATGAGGCAATATACTTGCCAGATTCCAATTAGTAGTAAAGAAATATAACATAGAAATATATCATGTTAAAATTCCCTTCCCTTGATCTCTATTTTGTCAAAAAGTTAAAAAAAAAAAAAAAGGCAATATATCCTTGGATATCTTCCAACCAGGGTTAGATTGTTTAAATGGTTACTTAAAAGAGCACAGAATAAATATAAAAAAGATAAGTACTTTATAAAGATCAAGAAAATTGCATATATTTAAATATAAGAACTCGAGTTAGTACTTATAGATTCATTTCAGAGATGATCATGTTGGGTTAACCTAAAAGGCATATTAATGTATGCTCTAGCAATCATGTCATTTTGAAATAAAAGTTAATTACAAAGGTGACATGGTAAAATAGAAGAGTAAGAACCTCTGAAAATTTTCTCCTCCATAAAAGCACTAAAACTAGCATAAATGATCAGAATCAACATTTTCAACATTCTGGGAATTAACCAAAGGTATGCAGCAATACAGCAGCATTTATTCCAAGAAAAATGGCGAATCTCAAAATACAGAGCATTATGAAATTCAAACTTTCTCTAGTTCCAATTCTGTCACTCTACTGCCATGGCAACCTTGAAAAATAGCCACAAAAGCCAGCATCCTAGAATCAAATAAGGAAGCAAAGGGGACTGACCCTCTTTTACAGATGCACTCCCAAAGAACTGTCATTATTTGGCCTGCCTGGTATTTCTCTGGAAGCCCCCACTTGCAAAGCTGTTTGTATTTGACTTGGATTGGTGTTCACATGGGGCTAAAAGCCTTTTCACAGGAGCATTGGCCAAAAAAAATTTACAAGCAATTTATGAACTTCATGACCTCAAAGTCAGTGGACAATAGAAAAATATAAACTAACTAAAAAGTTTAAAACAAAAGACCAGGAAAAGAGATACCAATAAAGGGTTTGAAAAGTTCTGATATATCCCTGGAAATCTAGAAGGTCTTGTGTATGCACAGGGCTCTGTGCATGATCAGGAAAGATGTGAGAACTAAAATCTACCTCTGACAGGCATTGAGTACGTGGAGGAAATGAAGGCTAAGGTTGAGTTGTAAAGTGCTTGCATGGGTATTGAAGTAGTGTACCAACACACATGAAAACCCCTAGTTAAAGACTGGGAGACTTACTGATTGCAGGTGTTTAAGAATTTCTAGCCAACCATTAACAAACTAACTGAGCAGGGACTGCAGTGATCACATATAACAAAGAGTAGAAATTTTACAGAGTCAGGTCAGAGAAGTCACTAAATAATGACAGAAAGGGTAACAATGACAAATTCTTGGGGATGGGAAAATCTGATTTGTAGAGTTATCTTATTATATTATGTAACACTGTTCAAGTTTTAACAACAAAAACAACATAAGTATTGGCAACCAAAAGTGCAGGTGAGCAGGGCAACTGATAGGCATTTTTTAGAAAACCCAGACATTAGTCTTACCAGGCAAAAACTCTAAATACGATTTAATATAATATATTCAAAAAACTCTAAAAAGCCATGTCTTAAAATGAAGTCTCAACAAATAAAGAATACCAATAAAGAGATTTAAAAAAGCTAAAAAAGAGTGAATTGAAATTCTGGAATTGAAAAACAAATAACTGGAAAAAAAAAAAAAAGACTCATTAGAAGAAAGGTTATTTGAGAAGCAGAGAAGTTAGCAACTTGAAGATAAATCGAGATGACCCAATCTGAGTACATAAGAAAGAAACAAAGAAGTGAAGAGTCTTAGAGAGATGTTGGACATCATCAGCAAACCAACACAAACATGGGATTCAAAGAAAAAAAAAATTTGAAGAAATACTGTACACAACCATAATATCCACTAACAGATGAATGGATAAACTGTGGATAAATAAACTGTGATATAGACACATATCAGAGTACTACTCAACAATGCAATGGAATGACCACTGGGGAAAAAAAGCAGTACTGTGAATGAAAAATACTGTGCTGTGCCAAAGAAGTTAGACAAAAATTTTTACATTTCATGATTCCATTTATATGAAGTTATGAATTGTGTAAAACTAAACTCTAATGACAGAAAGAACATCAGTGGTTACCTGGTCTGAGCTCAAGGGAGGAGGGGATGGTAGATTTTGGGGGTGATATGAATATTCTACATATTTACACAACTATAATTGGCAAAATCAATCTGTAAACTTAATAGTTGATTTAAAAATCCTTCCAAACATATGCTCAGTGAAATGAAACAGAAGTTTAAAGGAAGGCAGTTGATGACAGAGATCAGGTTACGAATATTTATAAGACATTATAAAAAATTAAGAATTAAAATAAGGGTTGAAGAGGCTTTGTACACCTTGTTGCTATGAAGACAAATTACCTTAGGTGAAAGGACTGGAGTGAGTCCTTAAACAATTTATTCTGGACTGGAGGTATAGCCCAGTAGTAGAGTGCTTAGTATGAATTAGGTCCTGGGTTAGAGCCTCAGCAACACACACACACACACACACACACACACACACACACACACACAACTGTAACAGAAGGTTAAAAAAGTAGTCACATAGAATTAGATAACTGTAGTATATTTTTAAAAAACTCTTTGAAAAAAGAGGTTTTTAGGGTGAAGAGTTAATGCATTTCCTTTCTGTGAGAGGCAAAGTAGCACCAAAATTAAACATGACTCATTTGTCTTTGATAAAAGTACTCTGAAGTATTTCAAAATTTAACCAAAACACACCTTCTAGCTCCATCTTGCCTTCTTCATATGAGTCTTTTCACCGTACTTTCTGAATTACAACCTGTATACTATTATACAAAGCTCTGGTCTCTGAAATGCCCCTATATATATAACATGCAAATTTAGAAGTCTGTGGACAGGAGTTTTAGTTATCTTTTAGTCTGAGTCATATTATAATGCTTTAATTCATATTATAATGCTTTAATTCAATCTATGTACTTAATTCAGGTTCCAAAATTCCAAGAATTCAAGGCTGGCAAACAATGGTTCCTTCTTCCTGCCCCCCACATAATGTTTTCTATCTCAATAATACCTTTTTACATACTTTCAGAAATATCATCTAACATCTAACAATGAGGCAAATTCTATAATTTTCAGTTAGGGTTCTTCAGTTCTAATGTGAGTCTCAGGTCTCCTACTTATAGATAAGTACAAACTTGCAAAATATGCTAATAGCTTATTACTTATTTACCTTTATTTTTATTTAAATTTCCTAAAAACTCCATTATAATGCATTACACAAGAATAATACATTACATAAGAATAAATGAAGCTCTGAGGGGTCACATATCTTGCCTGAACTAAACAAGGGACCTGTGATTGAAAACCAGAGTATCTGAACTCCAAAATCCATGCTCTTAAGTATCATTCTGTAGTGCCTCAAAAGAAGAACTCAATCTCTGAGAGGCACTACAAAAACTTGAGAGAAGAGTGACAGCATAATTTATTTTTTAAACTCCATTTACCTTCAGGGGACGCAGAGCACCACAAAATTTTGTCCACCAGCTGTTTTCAATGAATTCTAAGTGCCTCTCTCTTTTCCTAAGTGTTCGTAACCTTTCTTCAAATTGCTTTAAGGCACGTTTATCCCTTGCTGGCAAAGGTCGACCATCTTTACTCTGCAAATAACAGAACAAAATTAAAGGTTCTGGGGTAGGATTCCCCCCCACACACACACCATTAAGGTCTTAATAAAGTACCCACCAGATTTGGCAGATCTGGCAACAAAATACTTTTAGCTTGGACCCTACTTAGGCAAATTGACAAAATTAATAAAAGTCAAATGCAATATAACAGTAAACGTCTCTGAACCAAGATTAGCATCAAAATGTAGATGCATGTACATTTAACACTGCCCTTTCTCTTGTTCCCTTATTCCAAATGACAAAGATATGTAGAGATATTTATTTGTAAAACATTCTATAAAAAGGTTTGTTTAAAAGGAGTTAACTACTAGGCACAGAAATTATTTTTCCTCACCTCCAAACCAATCTATTCCTTATTTTAATTTATTTGGTCCTGCCCCTTCCCACCCTTTAGTTTAGTGGTTGTGTTCCTTGAACTGATGCTTCTCAGTCCAACTCAAATATCAGCAGAGTGATGCAATACCAAGCATAGGTTACATGCAGGAGCTTTTATAACAACTGCTAAGAGTTGGCATTTCCTTGTTGTCCAAGTACACTTGCAAACGAGTAACACTTTCTTTGGCCAATCTATCTGACAGATAATTTCCATCTGTTTTTATGTGACACTTTGGGAAACCATGAGTAGTGCCTTTTCCATGATGTCTCACAGATATACTTTTCTACTTGAACTTCCCTGCCCAAAATGTCTAACTGACCACAATAATATACTAGAATAAAACTGCTAAATAAAAAAAAATGAAATGCAGATTTGTTTGCTTTTATTAGAAGGAACAAAAAAAGACTACATTTTAAGAATGCAAAAACATTAGAAAATATGTCTTTAATATCCCTATTAAAGTTTAAATGGGTTCTTAGCAGATAAAAACACTGCTCTGCAGCATAGCTTAGTGTTGCTTCAATTTGAAATCATATAATGAAGACAATGCCCGAAATCATTTAATAAAGAGATTCTGGCAGTTATAAAAAGCCCTTTACATATTCACACTATCAGGTTCTTCTAAAGCTAACTCTCCTCTTCTATACCTTATCTTATTGCTTCTCAAACTTTAGCATGCTTAAGAATCACCCGAAAGTTCATTAAACAGACTTCTAGGCCCAACTTCCCAAAGATATAATTTAGATCTTGAGTGAGCCTCGAATTTATATTTCTCTCAATAAATGTTGATGCCACTGGTAGAGAGGCCATATTTTATATTCATAAGACTATATTTTACTATCTTCATTCCTTTAAGTCAACTACTTTTAAGTTGAATACACTGGGTATTATCAAATTGGATTCCAGAAAAGGAAACTTACAGAAAGATATTTTCTGAAGATCAGAGGAATAAAATGAACACTCCCTTCTGAAAGAGAGACCCAGGCAATAATACTTCAAGTATGTGATTTGAGAAGGGCTTAGCACTTTATATCTTACTCATAATAAATTTTCTCAAAACTTCCATTTTGATGTCCAAATGATACAAACAATGAGGTAGTTGTGTTTTACTGCTGGATTTAGCCATGTCAGAAAAAAAATTAGTAAACCAATTTGAGGGTCAACTTAAAACAAGTTATGTGTCTATTTGGTGAATACATCAGTGGAGTGAGGGACAGATATCCACTCTGCATTACTGACTAATAGAAGAATAGTTTTGGTAAGAGAAACAAAAGCTAGGACAGAAATTCTAAAGCAACTGTCTATTTCATTTGAAAAAATAATGTGGTTATAATATATGTAAATACACACACCCTCTTTAAAAAAATAAAATGTAAAAGCTTTACACCAAGCATATTATCTCTCTCTTTCCTGTGGTTATCATTGTTAAGCAGATCAGATTCCTGCACATGTGTAACAATGTGTTTATATATATTTTGTACATAATAGCTAACATACCTTGAGCACTCTTCTTATGCCAAAAACTGGTCTTTTCTTTATACATTTATTCTACTTAAATTTTCAAAATAATAGCAATATGTTCATTTACTACATGAGAAAAATAAGACCAGAGATGTAATGTGCATAATCAGAAAAGTCAGAATTTGAAGTGAGATAGTCTGATTTTTTTATAAGATGTATTTTTCAAGCTATATAAATCTACCTCATACCTTTCTATCACTACATGGCACATTATACCACGGTATCTTAATTTAACAAATACCTTACTTTGAACACTAAGATTGTTTCCTTTTTTAAAAAATTTTTGGTTAGGGTCATTAACAATGCACCATAATTATCTTTACATACCTGAATACAAACGTGTACATATAATACACAATACACATCGATTCCAATAAATAAACTGTTAGGTTACATTTTTAAGTAGTATATACAAGTGCACGTCACACATTTCTTTTTCTTTAAAAAGCTGTATGTCTCATATTCCCACAAACAATATACCTATCCCCCTAATTCTCATCAATTCCTGACACAGGTAACCATTTAAAAGACTTTCAAATGATTAAAAAATACATATTGAGTCATTCTAATGTCTACACTTTTGATTACTAGGATTACCAATTATCCTGGTTTTGACACTGAAAATTTTATATTTTGGAAAGTTCTAGGTCCCAGATAAACTGGGACATTTAGTCAAGCTACTATTTACTATTTACCTGAACCTCATTTCATATTTTTACTAAACAGTTTAATTTCTTCTTCAGTGAACTACCTTTGGGTCTTTCATTATTTCTGTGTGTTGCTTGTCCTTTTACTTACTATCATTATCAACTGTATTGCGAGTTCTTCCCATACAATTGTTGGTCTTTAACTTTCATTTAGGTGCCCTTTTCAGGTTCATAAAATATTTTGTAACATAAAAATTGAAGACTTAACCAATTTTCTCTTAATTAGCATCTGGGTTTTGTGTCTTTTTTAGAGTGGACTTCTTCACACCAAGATAAATTCACTTTCTACAGTGTTTCATAAACTTTATATTTGATTTAAATTCAGAATCCAGTTTTATATGCTGTGAAATTGTATGCAAATTTAATTTTGTTTTGTATAAACTGTATTGAATTTATACAAAAACTTTTTAAAAACTCATCTCTATAATACTGAATTAACCAATTACAAACCAATGAAGTTCTCCATTTATTTGAATCTCCTATTATGTGCTTCAGTAAATTTCATAATTTCCATCAGGTAGATACTAACATTTCTTAATATTTTATAGCTTGTGCTATAAAATTATCAATGAGATAATTCTCTACAACATATTCCAACAGGTTAATGATTTTTTAATATGTTTGTATCTAGATACCTTGAAGAATTCTTATTAGTTCTAGTAGTTTGTAGTTAATTGTTTTAATTGCCTTGGTAGATGATATTTGCAAAGCACAAAGATTGTATTTCTTTTTTTCTCTCCTTCTTTCAATGTTCTTATTTAAATTCCTTTTTATTTGACTAGAATCTCCAGGAATATACTAAAGAGTGACAATGATATAGACATTATTGCCCTTTATCTGACTCTTTTGGGAATGTTTCTTTCACAATTGAAGTATGATGTTCATCAGAGGCTTCCTTGATTTTCTTCTCTTAATTTGGTAAGATTTCTTTTTGCAAAATCCTAACTACAAATTGACGTTTACCAATTAAATCTTTGGCATCTGTTAAGATGCTTATACTTCTCATTTAATTTCAATGTATTAAAGTCTTTAATATATTTTCTAAGATAAATCTATTTCTGAGATAAACCTAGTCTGAGTGTTATGATATAGTCTTTTATTACAGCATTAGGTTTTCATTGCTAATATTTGTATTTACATTAAAATACTTGCTTCTTCCTTCACATGAAACAGAGTATGTGGTTTTCCTTTTTGGGCGCTATTACCATCTTCTTTTTTTAAAAAATTTTCAAAGCAGGATCATGCTAGCTTAGTGGACTAATTCAGAAAGCTCATTATTTTTCCTTACTCTTTAAGATTAATGTGTTATTTGGAGGTAAAAAAGGAAGAAAAAAATTATTATATTTTTAGAAGTCCATTTAGATGGCAAGTGATTACTTGTAATCTTTAGCTTGTTCAACTAAATACATAAAACTGAACACAAGTTACACAGTAAAATATGATGTTACACATGGAATAAGGATAACTGAGAACTAGAAAGGGCTTGATCATAAATAAGCAGGTTTGTTTCTTAATTGACAGAACACTGATAGAAATTCTAAAACTGCCAGTGTCCTACATTATATAGGAGGTTCAATTTTCAAAAATAGGGGTATGGTTTTTGAACAATATTACAAAACTATCAAAAATATAAAAATGTGCATGTTTCCCAATAACAAAGTCACATGAGAAAGCAACTCAAAGGTAAAGTAATTTTACCAGTAACAACAAAACACCAACTCACTTTTGATTTGATCGTCTGAATATGTTGCTCCACTTCTTCAATATCTTCGGTGTTTTCTAAACGTTCGTAAGCAGCACTTCTAGT
The DNA here is from genome assembly GCF_902686455.1 of Sciurus vulgaris. NCBI lineage: Eukaryota > Metazoa > Chordata > Mammalia > Rodentia > Sciuridae > Sciurus > Sciurus vulgaris. The sequence goes on along the minus strand of NC_136467.1, from coordinate 92,217,031 downwards.
GCCTTTTATTAAATTTAATGGTAATGCCGACATGCCATAAGCCTAAAATAAACAAAATTGAAATGTTTTAATAAATTCATTTTAATCAGATTAACACAATTATCACGAAAAACAAGTCCTTTAATAACTTGAAAGTGAGCAGTAGTGACAGTGAACAGTCACACTGAAGAATGTTATAGGGAAGTGAATCATGATTATATTATCCAATAATTCTCCTGTTTATTTCATACTTACTTTTATGCAGTTATGTTAAAATAGTAACTATTCCTCAAAAGACAAGTTGCACATTTAATGTAAATATAATACTTAAATAAGTTACAACTTTAGGTTAATCAGGTTAAGATAATGTGAATTAATAAGAACAATTTATAAAATTATTTTCTATGAAAACAACATTAATTTCCTCCAAGTATATTCAGTAAACTTTTAGAAAAAGATATTATCCTAATATATACATGGTACTTGATTAGCATCCAATTATCTATATGGACAATTTGTTTAAAAGTTCTACCTGTTTATAACCAATCTTTTTACTAAGTATTTTAAATATTTTCCAACAAGGAATTTTTAACTATTAGTCATTAAAAATAAACATATTATTATATATACTACTCAATTCCATATTCCAGCCTCAAATAATAACTTTTTATTATAACCATTAACATAACAGTCAATGGCATTTGCCACATGACCATGGTTCTGAATCTCTTGACTTTAAATTCCTAGAAGAAACAATGACAAATGTAATCTGCTGGTTGCAAAAACAGGCTCTGAAGTGGATACATGAATATAATTTTTAATTTGTTCCACTTTTCTTCTGAGTACACAAACTTCTTTACCTAGTCTCCCTTGGGTCCCCTGGAGATAGGTAGGGTCATGAGATTGCATCAGGATAAATGCCACTTCTTAGGCTAAACCCAACTCTATGTTGAATGGATTTGAATCCTATAATGTACTAACTTCAGTACTCAATACTGTTTCCCATGGAATCTTTTGGTCTAAGAAGATTAACAACATGGCCTTTATTTATAATCTACTGTCAAATACAAGGTCATCTAGGGCTCGGGTTGTAGCTCAGTGGTAGAGCCCTTGCCTCACATGTATGAGGCACTGGTTTCAATCCTCAGCACCACATAAAATAAGTACATAAAAAGATACTATATCCATTTACAACTAAAACAATAAAATAAGAATACAAGGTCATCTAAGTTCTCTTGCTCTTTACTCTCTACATATACATTTTCTATACCATTTTCAAAATGATCTCACTCTGAACACCCAAGTCAGATTATTTCATTCTTCAAATGAGTATCCTTTAAGATTTTCCAGGACCAGGAAGGACATTTTTCAAAATACTCCTCTAGGGGCACCTTTTGAGAAGGTGCCTCCAGAGCCAGTATGGAGATAAGAAAGTGGTCTGCTGACACTGTCAGTCAGAGATATTCTACCTGCACCTCACCATTGTTCAGAGTTCTTGAAACACTCAAATTTTAAACTACTTCAGGCTTTCATACTTTAATACATGCAGTACCCTCATCTATACCTACCTTCTTAACTTCATTAGCAAATTTGAATGCCACTTAGGTTTCAGCTTAATTATACTATGTCTGAGAAACATTCCTTGGTTTGTAAATGTCCCTTGCTTACGCTACATAACAACACATATTTAACAGTATTGGTCTGCACACTTGTTTTTTCGATAGATCTGCCAAAGTTGACTAATCAGATTTCTGAGCCAACTAGTTAACAACCACAGGAGACTACTGGGTATGTTAAGACTTAAGTCCAAATTCTTTGTCCTCCTACTGTTATTCAAGGAACAAATATTTGTTAATAAAATAATTATTGTAAGAAGATAATATCTGACCAAAACTATTTTAAGAAGAGAGAACTGTTAATTCATGAAGTTATTTCCTTACATGAAATTGATACATTTACTAAAAGAGCTGAACTGAATTCCTAAATGGCTTAATATAAAAGATTAGAAAATGAAAATATGTCCTTGATAACAACTTGTAGTAACATTAGACCAGACTATATCACCTTTTTCTAAATTTTTAATTCTCTGAATACAGCAAATAAAAGTAAGTAAGTAATCTTTGTTTTTTTCATCAAGCATTTAGTTTGTTTTTTAGATTGCATGTTTAAGTTTCAATGATAATTGGGAAATTTAACTATACTATTTAGATTTTAGTATTGAAATAAACATTTTTAAAAATTAACATTTTTGAATTTATCCTCAAACTTCTTTGGGAAAAAATGTACTAAAAACACATTTTCAAAAACCAAATTTTTATTGCTTACTACTGCCCTCTAGTGAATTTCTGAAAAATCAACAAGGCTAAAAGATTGCACAGTTTAAAAGGTTAGGTTGGCCATAATTGCCTCCTATATTGTTTGTTTTGACTTCCAAGAATAAATTGCCAACAGAAATATTTTAAAATAACATACACAAAGCACAAACATTTCTTATACTTTCTTGCACTGTTCATTTTAAAAAAGCATCAATAACTAATTCAAAAAATGATTCACAATTTCTTATAAAATGTGTAGTTTTAGAAATACCTTTACAATTTCTTTCACTCATTTTCCTAGTTATGTGGGCAGAAGATTGATGTGATTTTTAAAAAGTATCTACATGAAACCAAGAAGCTTCTCTTTCTGAATGTAGAAAAATATTAATAATGAAATCATTGTCAAGGATTTTTCCTTACAATGGTAAAAATGCACATAAAATAATGGTGCATCTTTCCATAAGTATCGCAGACTATAAGAAGTGTGATGTCACATGAACAGTGACAAACTGTATTTTTTAAAGGGGATTTCTATCTTCAGTATTATTGAGAACCACTACACCCATTCATAGGTGTTATGGACTAAATGTTTGTCCCCTACCCCCACCCCAACCCCCATCCCTAAGCCCAAATTCATATTCAAGCTAATTTCTAGTGTGATGGTATTTGGAAGTAGAGCCTTTTGGAGGTAATTACATCATGAGGTTGGATTCCTTATGAATGAGATTAGTGACACAAAACAGATACAAGAGAGTTTGCTTTCTCTCTACTCTCTACTATATGAGAAATAATGAGAAGACAGCCAACTGAAAGCTAGGAAGTGAACCCTCATCAGATAACCAATTTGTTGGCATCTTGATGTTAGGCTTCCCAGCTCCCAGAACTGTCAGAAATAAATGTTTATTGTTAAGTCCCCCAGTCTGTAGTACATTTGCAGCAGTCCAAACTAAGACAAACTTTAATGAGCACAAGAAGAAAATATTAAACATTTTTTCTATATTTGAATTTTCAATTATCACTTTAATCTTCTTTAACCAATTAGTTACTTTATATTAAATGTACATTAATTAGGATAATAATATTATTTGTAATTCACAAACATCTTGGAGAATATATTAAAAACTTTACTAACATGACACATAATAAAAAGTTTAGCTGTTTCTGCTAACCTCTCATATGAGCATTTCACTGGCCCATATAATTCATTTTGCATGAAAACATCATTATTCAACATTTCCCCACTTGGTGGCACCAAAAAAAAATTAAAATATCTACAAAGGATTTGTTCTTAGAGGTTCTTTTTTTAAAAAATTAAGCAGTATCAGATTTCTTGTTAGTTTAAGCTTAAAATAATAAGCAAGCTATATTGTTGGATAGTCTTCTCCTAAAACTGAATGCCCAATTATTTCACTGTCCCATGGGACATTGTACAGTAGTCAGAAGCTAAGTACAATTTAAATAATTAACTAGTTTCCAAACTAAACAATAATATATATCTAAGAAATCCATACTTGACTAACAAAGTACAAAAATGTCTGTAGTCTCAATGCAAAAAATGACAAATTCTGCAAAAGACATGATTTTAGGTTTAAGTAATTCTTTGTAGACAGGGCCAAAATACTCTCCTTATTAACTTCTACTTTGAGTACCTTAGTTAAAATGTAGCCTCTTCTACTTCTCATGAATATGTACTACATACCCCCTTTTCATGCTATACCCTATGAAAAGCCCAAGTCTCAAGCTTTTCCATAACAAGTTAAGAGAAATCTATGCATCTGAAATTCAAATAAATATAAAAATTAATAATGTTAACAAGCTATCCATAATAAACCACATCTATTTATAAATTATTAATTTTCAATTAACTTACGAAAGTTTGTATAAGTTTTTCAATTACATATAACTAAAGTTTAAGTAGTAAACCATTCTATTACTGAGCTTTAACATCCTTGCAGTGTTGTCTAAATGATATTTATCTGTCTATCCATACCCTACCCAATTCCAACTACCATACAATTATGAATGCCTCTTTGACTTACTCATCTTTGAAAAATTCACAATTTTCACTAATCGTGATATAATTGTTTTCAGCATCTGGTGACTTTCACAGAAAAGAAGCAGAAACTATAGTTTGATCCAAATAAAACTGAATATTTAGATCCTAACATTTGGTGGATTGTACAATAAATCCCAACTATCTTATTTCTTAAATATTAGTTCTATTTTAAAGATGACAAAAATGAGTTCATTAAGGAACCCAGGAACTTCATATCCATGTTTAATTCTCTCCACCAAGGACATGATTCTGTTGCTATGCCACTTAAAAGAAAACGTAATTTCTAGGTTGTCTGATCTCATCCTAGTCTATTGGAATCTCTTCCTTGACATCAGGAATTAGCAGCCTTCTCCACCTAGTCAGTAACTCTTCCTTGTCTTTCAGGTTCTTAGCCTCAGTCCCACCATAATATTCTCTGATTGTTTTATCAATGTCCTGAAGCTCAGCCCTCTGTATTCTAGAAAAGCAAAACTTTTAGACTGATAACTAATTCACATGACTATTATATGTGGTTTACTTGATTAAATAATCATTTTTAAAGTTTTAATTTGAATGATACAAAACATTATATTAAAATATTTATCTCTATAGGAATATTGTTCCTATAGGAAAGTTCTCTCCCAGATAATTTTAATAATTTCAATCATTTTTTCCACTTCTCATTAAAATAGCTTCTTTAATTCAGTTAGCAGATTAATACCTTTAGAATGTTTGACAAAACCATTTAGTTTTCCACTGAAAGCTTTCTAATGACTTTCTAACCTCAATCAGAATAAAATTTGAAATCCTAACCACAGTCTATAAGGCTATCTGACTTCTCACGTTTCATCTACACCTTTTCCTCTTTTCCCTTGTTAACTGAGCTCCCACCACAAGGGCTTTACCTCCTTGGTACTCTAACAGCATACATGTACAAACCTCAGGATCTTTGCACTTACTCTTCTGTCATGGCTCACTTCCACTTTAGAGGTCTTTTGTTCATTATTAGAAAAGGCACTGCTGACCTTATAGTAACATTAGCTTCCATTATTATCTAACCCCTTAAGCTGCCTTATTATTCTTCATAGCATCTATACCTTGACCATTGGGAGATAATTCTCAGTGGGTCTATTTTGCAAGCCAGGCACTAATTACTCCCTGTCCTTTGTACTATTTTTTCAAGAATGTCATATAGTACATACTATCCTCTTCTGGAAAAAAGGGTAAGGTTTCTGTTCATACAAAAGTTTTAGCTTCCCTAACCTCAGAGCTCCTCTTCTGTAATGCACCCCGCTATGTAGGGTTTCCTATGATTCTACTCACAGTTCTCTGTGGGAATCAGGATGCAGGAAAATAGAATAAGAAAATGCCAATCCTAAAGCTAGTGCTATTGCTGTGAATGAGAAAGGTCTTTGTTTCTGACTCAGAAAGAAGTCTTGTATCTTTGACCACAGACCATAAAACTGTGGCAGACTATAAGTAAAATGAACTTCTAGACCCTTCATAGTTCCCCTCCTCATTTGGGGGGGGGGGGTCCTGGGGATTAAACCCAGGCTGCTTAACCACAGATCCACATCCCCAGCCCTTTTCAATATTTTATTTAGAAATACGGTCTCGTTGCTCAGGGCCTTGCTAAATTGCCAACGCTGGCTTTGAGCTTGCAAATACTCCTGCCTCAGCCTCCTGAGTCTTTAAGATTATAGGCATATGCCACCACACCTGGTTCCTCATAGTTATTGACAGTATAATTAAATGTTGGTTTTCTCTTTTTCCATTTGTTTTTCCTACCGAATCTTCCATAACTGCTATCTCATTTCCCTATAGACATCAAAGTCCTTTATAAACAGTATTATTTGACCTTCAAAAACTCATATAAAATATATCCTATTCCTACTGAATAGGGAAGACACAGACCCAGGAAAGAAAAAAAGACAAACCTAAGATCAGCATAACAAACCAGTCAGAGAATAGCAATTTGGGTTCCAGATCTAACTCTTAATTTGTTTTTAATTTGTGACTGCTTCTTAAATGACAACTAACATCCTATACATATATTCTGTGAGATGGGAGGATAATCGCCCACTGAAAGAAATGGCAAACTCCTATGTAATAACACATAAAAACAGAAAAGTACCAATAAATAACAAAACCCAGTACTTATAAAAGCACCTGGAAGATATTAAAATGCATGTCATTTAGACTTCTTTTATTATACATTATGACATCTGAATGTGCATGTAAATGAATGTGCATGTAACCAAACTAGATTATGCTATTATACTAATAGCCTATTTCTTTTATGTCTAAAGGAAAACATCCAAACAAGTTTACTTTATATACAGTATTTTTCATCTTTGCAGGAATCAAAAATGCTCCAAACATAAAGTTAATTAACCTGAAAAAGCTCCAGATAATTTTAATACTGCTTCTATAACTCTAGGATGTAACAAGCACTTACAATTGATTTTTCCTGTATAATTTGAGCTAAAGGCTCAAAGAGCAGTCTATACATAAATTTGTCAGTCATTTATAATTCACACCATGTCACTTTCAGAAATACAAAAAACAAACTGTCAGACAATATAATAGATTTTCTATACTAGAAAAATATCAAGTTCTATAAAATATCTGATTTTAAAAGCCTTGCATCCCTAACAAGACAGTTCATCAGTAATACATCTTGATCTATAGGTCAAGGTTCTAGTTGCTTATACATAAATAAATCTATTATTGTATAGTATAAAACCATCTTCAAGGTTCACAATAACAAAATTTGTTTCTGAATATTAAAGTTTACAAATAGAGATGAAATGATTGTGACCAAGTAGTTAAAACTTTATCATACTCTTAGGAAAACTGAAGAAAAAATGAAGAAACTAAAACATTAAAGAGGAAAACAATTAAGTTGAACACATTACTAAGGTGAAAAAAGTTGCTTTATAGGGTGAATCTTTAATTTTAACTCAATTACCACCATTATTACACTTACTGTGTAAGTTATAGCTGCCAACATTCCAATCAAGGTCAGAGAACTAATGGAAAATGACAATGCAGCTAAGCCATCTGCAGAGAGGAAAGAAGATTGAAACACACATATGTACTACTCACAAGTTGATATTCAGCAAATCAGTGTAAATATATGAAATTAGACTCCTTATACATTCTGATGTAATAAAACAAATATATATTGCCATGGCTTTGAAGTGCCAATTTCAAATGGGGAAAAGTTTTTGTAAAGGTCTCTTCACAAACTGATTTTAAAAATATCTTTCAGACTAGTTAAAATTTTCTTTCCTTCATCTCTTAAAATTAAGAGAAAAATTAGTGTTTAATTATTGGGTCTATTTGGCCTAAATAGAGATCAATAAAATGGTTAGATGTTCAAAAGGTGATAAAAAAACTACCTGGCCTTTCTCAATGGCAGACACTAATAAATAAAATACATAGGAAACCCACTGACCTTGATTCTCCCTGCTCTTCACAATGTTGATACTTCCAGTTTTCCTTAATTAAATTTTTAATATATAACCTAAAACCAAAATATTTTCTTTCCCCCTGTACTGAGGATTGAGCCCAGAGGTATATCACTGAACTACTTCCCCACCCTTTTTATACATTATTTTGGGACAGGGCCTTGCTCAGTTGCCCAGACTGGCCTTGAACTTACCATCCTCCCACCTTAGTCTCCTGAGTAGCTGGAATTTCAGGTGTGTGCTACCACACCCAGATTAAAACTAAAATCTTAAAAGAGTCTACTTCATTTTTTAACTCGAAAAGATGAGCTTGCCCACAAAAATAAAAACAGAATATAAATTCAAATTTAACACCAAAAAGAGTAACACTGTTAACAAGTTGGACTTAGAACTTGAGAAGCTGAAGTGGCACATATCAAATGCACAGGAAATACTATGAAAATTTGACTATTGTTAAAAGAAGTGACAATTTTGCCAGCTTTAATACAGGTTCTATAGGGCTTGTACTAATTTACTTTAAATGCAGTTCCAGTAAGGTCAAATACATTTTAATTTAATGTATTAACATTAATATTTCAATGACTATTAATAAAATTATGATATATCTTCTTAAAACTCATCTCAGTTTTATAAAAAATAAAGAAAACACATTAATAAATTCACAAATATGCAAGGCAAATTTTTAAGCCTTAACATGTTAAAACTACATACTATCAAATCAAAGATATTTTGATGTTGTTATATTCTTGTAATAGAAGTATCAATAGAAGGTGTCCAAACCACTAAGGTCCGCCCCCCCAGCTGACAGTAATTTTAAGGTACTATCACTTATAAAATATTTACCAACATCAGGGATATAAAAATGTGAAAAAATATATCTTAGAATTGATAAGAGTACTATGTTAACATGTTAGCCAATCAGAAAGTTAATATTACTAAGAGTCAAAATCATTTGAACCAAAGAGTTCAAAAATAAATCTTTTAGAAGTATTCCCATTTTGGTAAAGGATAAATAAACTTCTCAAAGACATTGAAGATACACTCTCTAGATAAGACAGGGTTTATGGTCTGAACATACACATAAAGAGATCTTGTTGATAAAGAAGTTGTAGTATAGTCATACAATGCATTACTTGCTGCAATAAAAAGAACCAACTACTTAACACAAATTTAAAGCATTACTAAGTGAAATAAGCCAGACATACACAAAAAAGAATCATGATGTATAATTCCACTCATGATAATAATAAAAAAACTAATACATAAATTATAACAGTGGTATCTCTTATCAGAGATATTAACTAAATGGGCACACTGAGGAAATTTCTGTAATGATGGGCATGTTCTGTATCTTGATTACAATTAGTTACACTGATTATATACATGAATGCATAAGCCATATGCATTTCACTACAGGTAACGTACATTTTTACGAAAGTTAAAATGCCTAAAGAAAGAAGCCTAAAGTTTATGCCATAAAGCTTTAGGCATAAAGTTGATGCCTTAAAAAATATAGGGAGGTGCGGTGAGGAACAGTAAGAATGAAAATTAAGAACAGCTGAGTCACTGTTTCGAACCTAAAAAGACGACAAGCCTGAAGTGAAATGTAATTTAGAATATGGTATCTAAATTTGAGGAAAAAGCTGAGACTAAAGAGAATGAGACTACAAAAATCAGAACAATGTTGCCTGTCTAATCACTGATTCAAGTTACATTAATACTTAAGGATTAGTATAATTTGTGAAATAATGTTTAGGCAGAAGGAGTCAAAAACCTGAAAGAGTTAACTGTAAGAAAAGAAGCTATTTATTTCTGAGCAAAAGGATCAAGGTGCATAAATCCTTGAAAATTCTTTAATAGTAGATGCCAGTCCTGCTATCCTTATTCTTGCTAGTTTCAGAAAGTATTAATGGAGACAATTCACAAGATGACACCTTTAAGAGAAAAGCTAGATATTTAAGAAGTTGTAATGCAGTTACCTAGTCACAATTTAATCATTATTTAATATTATATCTGAATAAAAAAACAAGACATACTAACCAAAGAATATATGATACATATTAGAAAGAATACTCACAAAAGAAATCAAATTCTTCAGTATGGTGCTTATAAAAATAAGTTTTCTAGGTTTCATAGAAAATAAAGTAACTATGTCCAAATGCACACGAAATGTTGAGTAATATTATACACATTTTTATCTGATATCACTTTGTAATTGCAAAGTTATTTTTCAACAATTAAGCAATTCCTTAACCTAAGCACCTAAACATATTTTTTCCATTAAAATCTAAGTTGCAAGGATTGATTTTAAAATGTCTGAAAAAGTAATGTCAAAATATTTTGAGATAAATTTATAGGAAAACATCATTTAATGCATATGAATTCTCTGTAATTTATATCCTACATAAAAGATTACTTGACTTCAAATAAGAATAATGTATGGCTATCAAATGATTCTATATTATCGTAAATGAGTTAAAGATCAAATAGAAACTTTAAGACTTTTACTGCTAAAATATTTCTATGAACTGCTTGTATCACTATCACATGATTTCAGTTCTTCTGGATAAATAACAAAAGAGTAGGATAGCTGGGTCAAATGGTGGTTCCTTTCCTACTCTTTGGAAGAATCATCATAATGCTTTCCAAAGTTGCACTATCTGGAGTCCTACCAACAAGGTATGAGTGTACCTTTTTCACCACACCTTCACCAGAACTTATTGTTATTTGTATTCTTGATGACTGTCATTCTATCTGGACTGAGAAGAAATCTCATACTTTTAATTTGCACTTTCCTAATTGCTAAGACTATCGGAACATTTTTTCATATCTTTGTTGGTCATTTGTATTTCTTCTTCTTTTTTTTTTTGGTTAACGAAATTTATTTTTTGTTTTTTAATTTTTTACAGACTGCACTGTGATTCACTGTACACAAATGGGGTTCATCATTTCGTTTCTATGGTTGTACATGATGTAGATTCATAACATTCATGTAATCATACATGTACATAGGGTAGTGATGTGTCTCATTCTACCATTTTTCATACCCTCCCCTCCCTCTCATTTCCTTCTACATAATCTAAAGTTCTTCCATTCTCCTCTCACTCCCTACCCACCCCTGGGCCCCCATTATATATAATTCTCCACTTATCGGGGAAAACATTCAGCCTTTGGTTTTTGGGACTGGCTTATTTCACTTAGCATGATATTCTCCAATTCCATCTATTTATCTGCAAATGCCATAATATTATTCTTCTTTATGGCTGAAGAATATTCTATTGTGCATATAAACCACAGTTTCTTTATCCATTCATCTGTTGTAAAGCATCTAGGTTGGTTCCACAATCTAGCTATTGTGAATTGATCTGCTATAAACACTGATGTGGCTGCATCACTGTAGTATGCTAATTTTAAGTCCTTTGGGTATAAACCAAGGAATGGAATAACTAGGTCAAAAGGTGGGTCCATTCCAAGTTTTCTGAGGATTCGCCATATTGCTTTCCACAGTGGCTGCACCAATTTCCACCAGCAATGTAAAAGTGTGCCTCTTTTCCCACATACACGCCAACATATATTATTGTTTGTGTCCTTGATAATAGCCATTCTAATTGGAGTCAGATGAAATCTTAGAGTTGTTTTCATTTGCATTTCTCTAATTACTAGAGATGTTGAACACTTTTTCATATATTTATTAATTGCCTGTGTGTCTTTTTCTGTAAAGTATCTGTCCCATTCCTTGGTTCATTTATCGACTGGATTCTTTGTATTTTTGGTGTAAAGTTTTGTAAGTTTTTTTATAAATCTTGGAGATAAGTGCTCTATCTGAAGTGTGTGTGGAAAAGATTTTCTCCCACTCTGTAGGCTCTCTTTTCACATTATTGATTATATCTTTTGCTGAGAAAAAGCTTTTTAGTTTGGTATCACTCTGATACCAAAACCAGAGAAAGACTCATCAAGGAAAGAAAACTTTAGACCAATATCTTTGATGAACATAGATGTAAAAATACTTAACAAAATATTGGCATATCATATACAAAAATATATTAAAAAGATAGTATACCATGATCAAGTGGGGTTTATGCCAGGGATGCAAGGTTGGTTCAACATCCGGAAAACAATAAATGTAATTCATCACATCAATAGACTTAAAGTTAAGAATCATATGATTATTTCAATAGATGCTGAGAAAGCATTTGATAAAATACAGCACCCCTTCGTGCTTAAAACACTAGAAAAAATAGGAATTGTAGGAACATACCTCAACATTGTATAGGCTATCTATGCTAATCCCACAGCCAACATCATTCTTAATGGAGAAAAACTGAAAGCATTCCCTCTAAAAACTGGAACAAGACAGGGATGCCTTCTTTCACCACTTCTATTCAACATTGTCCTTGAAACACTAGCCAGAGCAATTAGACAGATCAAAGAAATTAAAGAGATACAAATAGGAAAAGAACTCAAGCTGTCACTATTTGTTGATGACAGGATTCTATATTTAGAGGATCCAAAAAACTCCACTAGAAAACTTCTAGAACTAATAAATGAATTCAGCAAAGTAGCAGGATATAAAATCAATATGTGTAAATCTAATGCATTTCTACTCATAAGTGATGAATCCTCTGAAAGAGAAATTAGGAAAACCACTCCATTCACAATAGCCTCAAAAAATAAATAAATAAAATACTTGGGATTCAATCGAACAAAAAAGGTAAAAGACCTCTACAATGAAAACTACTGAACACTAAAAAAAGAAATTGAAGAAAACCTTAGAAGATGGAAAGATCTCTTATGTTCTTGCATAGGCAGAATTAACATTGTCAAACTGGCCATTCTACCAAAGGTGCTATAGAGATTCAATGCAGTTCCAATTAAAATTCCAATGACATTCTTCATAGAAATAGAGAAAGCAATCATAAACTTCATCTAGAAGAACAAGAAACTTCGAATAGCCAAAACAATCTTAAGCAGAAAAAGCAAAGCAGGAGGTATCACGATACCAGACCTTAAAATATACTACAGAGCAAAAGTAACAAAAATGGCATGGCATTGGCACCAAAATAGACAGGCAGACCAATGGCACATTGGTCTATTCTATTCTGTGAATAGAAGACACAGAGACAAACCCACATAAATACAGTCATCTCATACTAGACAAAGGAGCTAAAAACAATGGAGAAAAGATAGCCTGTTCAACAAATGGTGCTGGGAAAACTAGAAATCCAAATGCAGTAAAATGAAACTAAACCTCTACCTTTCACCCTGCACAAAACTCAACTCAAAATGGATCAAGGACTTAGGAATTAGACCAGAGACCCTGCATCTAACAGAAAACAAAAAGTAAGGCCAAATCTCCATCATGTTGGCTTAGGATCAGACTTCCTTAACAAGATTCCCAAAGCGCAAAAATCAAAGCACGAATCATTAAATGGGATGGACTCAAACCAAAAGGCTTTTTTTCAGCAAAGGATACAATCAGTAATGTGTATTTCTTCTTTTAAGAAAGTCTGTTTAGTTCACATGCACATTTTTTTTTTATTGATTTATTTGGTTTTTGGTGCTACTTTGACTTCTTAATAATTCCTGGATATTAATTCCCTGTTGGAAGAGTAGCCTATCAAAGATTTTCTTCTATTCTGTAAGCTCTTTCTCATTTTCTTATTTGTTTCCTTTACTGTGCAGCTTTTTAACTTGATGCCTTCCCACTTACTGATTCTTGATTCTGTTTCTTGGCCTTTAGCAGTCTTATAAAGGAAGTTGATACCTGTGCTGATATGTTGGGGCATGGTCTTATGTATTCTTTCATCAGTCTCAGTGTTTTTGATCTAATTCCTAGGTCTTTGATCCACTTTGAGTTGATTTTTGTGTAGGGTGAGACATAGGAATCTAATTTCTTTCTTTTCTACATTTGAATACACAGTTCCTACCACCATTTGTTAAAAAGGCTATCTTTTCTACAACATATGCTTTTGGTATCTTTGTTAAGGATCAAATGACGGTATTTAAGTGGGTTTGTCTCTGTGTCTTCTATTCTATTCCACTGGTCTTCATGTCTGTTTTGGTGCCCTTACCATGATGTTTTTGTTACTATACCTCTGTAGTACAACTTGAAATTATCTCTAACATCGCTCTTATTGCTTAGTTCTTACTGCTTTGCCCATTCTGGGTCTTTTATTTTTCCATATGAATTTTAGGACTTTTATTTAGTTCATTGTAGAGGTCTTTTACTTCCTTAGTCAGATTTACCCCCAGGATTTTTTGTTTGTTTTTTAAGGCTACAGAGAATGAAATTGTTTTCCTGGTTTCTTTCTCAGCAGATTCATTATTAGAGTATAGAAAAGCTAAGAATAGGCCAACTTGTCAAAGAAAACTCCCAAGGATCAGGATACATAAATTACAATGGGGGGGTTAAATAAAACAGGAGAAGAAGAAAAGAAAAGAAAAAGAATACTTACGACTGCTTCCAAGTTCTTCAAATAGGAACTTCACTTTTTCCCACTCTGTAGAATTTTTGTTATTAGGAACATTCAATGGTACAAAAGCACTAAAACAGAAAACAATGCTATTCAATGGTTTTAAAAATAAAAAAGTTGAATAAGAGAAATGGTTTAAAACTCAATTTCAGTAATGTTTTAAAACAAAGATCAACTTTTCCCCTGAAAAACTAATAAATGTGCACCATGCATACAGAGGTATGAGAAGTTTCTTATTTATGTATTTATGTTATAACTTGTTTTAATAGCTTTATTATGGCATTCAGTAAAATTATCTTCCTTTGTAAGCCCATAGATTTTATTTTGTATTTAAAAATATTTTGGCTTATTTTTCAATTAAACTTTAATAAGTATGGGTAAAATAAAACAATAATAAATAAAATATTTTTTAAGTACTATAAATTTAAGATGGACAAAATAGTCCATGGCATAAGAAAAATTTAAGGGCTTCTGTGTTAAATTAGTAGAACAAAGTAGAGGCACGTGCAACTATTTCAATATATTTATATGTATTGAAAATAATAGACAAGAAATACATCATAATAAACAGTAAATTTAGTACTGTGGGCTCTGGGGCATTTTCATTTTGTTCTCATTTCTTTATATCTTTCAATATTGGGCCTAATAAAAATAACAAAAATGATTTCAGTTTATTTTTCAGTCCACAGCTAAGGGGGAACCACTAAAATAACACAGAGTTAGTATTCTAGGAATTGCTCTATGAGCTTAGAATGGGAAAAAATGGAAAATAAAATAAATAAGTGGTCACTTTATTATTAAGGCCAGATCATAAAAAAGTGATAATCAAGAGATTAAAGGGCTGGGTATTCATTAGATTGTACATGTCGAAAATCAAACAGAAGGGTAAAAAGTTACTCTAATACTACCTCCTTCTTGGCCCAATTTTAATTATAAGCAAGCTATAAACTCTATCTACTTTTATAAAAAGAATATACTGGATGAGTTCAACAATATATTAAGGTATCTGTTGTGATAAAAATTTCAAGTAAAACAAAGGAACTGTTCTAAAATTTTGCTTTTAATTTTAAAAAAACCTTTATTCTTTGGCACTACTAACAATTCTTTAAAAAGGTGAATGGGAAGAACATGTGAGGATGTTATTTAAATTTCTAACTATTCATGTTGACTTTATTATACTCATCTTACTCTTAGAGACTTAAACCTCACCACTTGAAGGGAAAAAAGTGACTAAAATATATAGAACAAAAAATAAATGTAAAAACAATTCATTATTTGTTGCCTAGCTACAAAATCAAATAAATAAAATAGTGATAGTGAGATAGAAGAAAATTTTAAATAACTTTTATATTTTACATATCTATAATATTAACTTACCTGGTAATAATATTTAATTAAAAAATATAAATTCAGCAAGAAAATACTACTTATATACTTTTATTTAAACAGTTTTTTCTATATATCCCAGAAAGTATGTTTTAAATTTGTTGGTTGGGAATAACCAATCTGTGAGTGTGGAAAAATAATGTTATACAAAATAGCACCTAAAATATTATTAAAATAGAAATCTTGCAAATATCTAAAACTAGCATTCATATTCCAAAAGTTCAGTCTAATATGTAATTTCAGGTAATCAAAGGTACTGTACAGTGGTGGGGAAAAAATTAAGTAATCCTGCTGGCAAATATACTGGTTTTTTGTTTGTTTTTTGTTATTTTTTACAACTCAGAAATACAATGATTTAATGGCATATTTACCTGGTCAAATTTTACAAAAATTATGTTAAATCTTACATTAAATTAAATCTTACCCATCAGTTTAGAATGAACATTTTTACTGTATTGACATTCCTGTTCAAGAATGTGCTATATTTCTGAATTTACACATTACTTAATGTCTTGTAGTAACTTTTGCAAATCATGAGTTTTACTTCTTCCTTATTATTTTAACATTTTAAAAATATTTTAAAAAATTTTTTATTCTGTCTTCATTGGCTTCTTCTGTTTATGTGGTTCAAAGATGTGACTGTGGGAATCTTACCACTATTAAAATTACTTTGCTGTAGATATTCTTTATCAAGTTAAGGAGTTCTTGTTTTGCCTGAACCTTTAAAATGTATGGAGTACTGCTTCAGGTGATGATCATATTTTCTTCATGAATGACATACAGTTTATTAATATTAATCCTCCCTTAGATTTCTTGGTTAAGCCAAATTAGTTCTAATGAAGTATCTTTTGTGTTTAAACTTCAGAGCAGAGCTATTCAGCAGTTCAAGTCTTTAAAGAAGAGAAGAAACCTCATATGATCAAGCAATCTTTTAAAATAATTACATGGTCCAAAAAATTATCAGAAAATACCTACTTTGAACAAATCCTTCAGAGCATTAATATTTGAACACTAGTTATTATTTTAGGCAGAAACCAAAGCACAAATTCAAAGTAGGTTTGTCAACTACTTTACCACTAGGATTTTAAAATCTAAGAAACAAACCAAAACTATTTTCATATACATTAAGAGACACATCCATAAGGAGAACTCAAAATAATTAAAACTAAATACATCTTTAAATCCTGAGCAATAATACTCAAAGCATTCAACAACCAGTACACAAAGGCACTAAACAGCACAGATTCTGGCCTTAATTCTAGAGGACCCTCATGAATCAAGCTTTATCCTTTAAATGGGGCTGAGGTGAGGTAAGGAGACTCAGGAATACAGGGCAGCAGCTAACTGACTGGTAGGGAAGTCTTTCAACCTTCTAACCATCAGAAAAAACAAATCACTGCTCATTAATCAAACATCAGCCCTGCATACAAAGATCTATAAAGAAAAAGGAATACTTCCTAACAGATAAGAAGGCAATTGAAGTCAAATGAAGATGTAATACAGATATATCTGTTTTGAGGAGGGAAAAAGCAGTTAATAAGATTATCAGGCATTTTCTAAGTGGTGATGATACTACAGTAATCAAGAGTTACTGTATAATAGGATTTATGCAGGGGAAACAGAGATATTTTCTTAATCTCATTTATTCTCAAAATGTGAATACAAAGTGCCTCAGTTTCTGAAGATACAAAACTAGATCAAAATAAGAACTGGAGTCTAGTAAGATTATGTTTTTTTCTTTATGCCCTTGAAAATAATAAAAATGAAAAATTGTTTACTAAAAATATTTTACACTAATCTGACTCACTGAATTAGCTTAATACAGATTATTTCTTCAGGAAAAGACAAAAAAAATGCTAATGGATTTCAGTAGATATGAAACTGAAATGATGAATTTCAGCAGAATTGAAAATAAGAATTTTACCTCCTACATTCAATCACCAAGTCAAGTCATATTTATCTTCCAAATGGCTTATCTGTTTCTGCTTTCTTTGTAACTATTCTAGTTCTGATCCTCTCTCTCACCTGAATTATTAAAATGGCCAGGTAGCTGATCTGACTACCTACCATTTAATGTATCATTCTCCAGTTTGACCCCCAAATGACTCCTTCACATTAGTTTAACTTTTAAAGCAGGGTCATACATATTTACTTTCTTGCAGTGACATAAACAAACGTACATTTTCACTGTCTTTAAATTGCTCAGCAGGATAAAAATTAAAATTTCTTAAACATTTGCATGTTAGATTCACAGCCTACCTACCTGGCTAGTCATGTCTTGCCACTGGTTCACATGAATACTTGGAACATCATATCATACTTTATGTTTTGTTTTGTTTTGTTTTGTTTTTTTCTGAGAAGGATTAAATTCACAACATACTTTTTAAAAACTTTTTAAAATGTTTTTATTGGTGTACCATAATTATACATAATAGTGGGATTCACTGTTGTATTCATACGTGTGCATATATTATCTGTGTGGATATCATTCTCCAGTATTTCCCCTCATATCATACTATTATGCCATTCTTCAAATACCCCTTCAAACACTCCAGTCAATTTACACCCCTTCAAATCTCAATTCAAGTATTACTTTCTCTTAGGTCTTCTGATTCTACAAGGCAGAGTAAGAACTTGTTCCTTAATCATCGTACCTGGCATATATCTTATCAGAGCACTTAAACAGTATAAATAAATAAATAATTTATTTGCATGTTTTCCCAGTGTGAACTTTGAGAATAGAGACCAAGACTTTGTTTTTGGCCCTACAACTTAGCACAGCACCTAACACACAAGTGCTCCAAAAATGTATGAGCTTATATGCAGGCCATATTTTTGCCATAAAATTATCTCAAATTTTATCAGCAAAAATAAATAAATAAGCATCACTTCAAAGAAACAACTGTATGCCACCTTCAAGGAAATTTCAAGAAATTTAATCAGTCACTTAACCTAAATGTATGCCTCATTCAAATATGGTAATGAGAAGAACACTATACTAGGTAACCAAAACACTACTAGTCTTTTAATTCACTATTGTGTTACTCTGGCTGCTATAAACGTGTATTTTTCCTGATGGCTCTCAGTCACGTTCTAAATCAGGAATTGCCAAACTACTGGTTGCCTGTGTTTATATAAATAGAGTTTTATTGGAATACCTTGTGCTTATGTATTGTCTATGATTACTTCAGAGCTACAAGAGGACAGTTAAGCCACATAGACCAAACAGACTGCAAATCCAAAATGCTTACTACTATCTGCCCCTCATGAAGAGTTCACTGAGCTCTGTTCTAATAATTTAGGTTTACAGACAAGGGACTTCCACATTAACAAAGTGAATAAAGTAGAGCTGGCTTTCTTTAAAAGCCAAAAAAGATTTTAAAAGATAAATTTGAAAGCTAAAATAAACAGCAAAACCACTAAAATAAAAAAATCCATTCAATAAGTTCTCTTTTTCATGACACTTAAAGGCAGGCGAAAGGAATTGGAAACATGACTAGACTAACAACTCCTGGAGCTATAAAAAGTTACAGATCAATTTCATTCCCAGCACAAATTACATTTAATAAATGAAATTTTTTATTTATTGAAAGTTATTTATTGAAACTTGTGACACCAAATTATAAAAAGAAAATTTTAAAGGCTTATTAGCCCCTAATGTATCTCTACCATAAAAAAATAAAGGAATCTAGAACTATTTCAACAAAGATAAATGTTTGCCATTAACAAGGACAAATTTCAGATGTATAAACAAACACGTAAAATGTACTGATATTAGCATGAAGCTTAAGGAAGAATAACCAAGGAAGGAACTCACTGACAAAGATTTGACTGAAGGGTCAAATCTAAAAAGATGTACAGACAAGGATTTTTACCACAGTGTTATTTATAATAATGAAAAACTGCAAACAGTCATTCCTTAGTTTACAGTCATCCCTTAGATCATTCAAATAAATCTTTGTTTCCTAAAAAAGAACTGCAATATAGACAAAACTAATGGACTTTCCTAAACAGGTACCCACCACACTGTAACAAATAGATGAGCAAGAATTGAACGAAATATAATCACACTTCTATAAAACTAAAATATGGAGGGTGCATGCAAGGGGGGACAGGCACTCTGCATTCATCTAAGCATGAAATATGTCTACATGGAACAATATAAACAAAAATGTTGATTTTGGCTATATTGTTCAGTGATGGTATAAAAAGTGATTTGTCTTTTTATCACATTTGCTTTCCTTTCCTGGATTTCTCTGAATAAACATTTTGTAATTATTATTCAATTAATTATATTTCCATTGTGAGCGTAAAAATATTAAGACTTACCCAACTAAAAGAAGAATTGCACAAATCACGGCAAATCCCAAAGTATACTTGAGTGCTGTTTTAATTTGCTAGATGCCAAGGGTGAAAAATATATCATTTAGTAAACTGTTATATAAAAAATTTTTGCAACAGTACAATTATACTTTTGAATCAAATATGCATTTAGAATCAACAATATAAAATTTTGCTTCTTGGGAAAAAGACGACATTTAAAGAAAAATGATCATTATATCACCTCAAGTGTCTTTGAAAAATATAAAAGATTTTAAAGTCTTTTTAATGGTTAGGCCCTTGTAAAAGCAACACACTGAAAGCAGTTTATTATCCAGTTAGCATCTTCAGTAAAATTATCAGAATTTTTAGTAAAATATTCCCCCAAACAAGCAGCAATCAGAACGTACAATGCCCCTATCCAAATCATCAAAATGGGTTAAAATAAGAAAAATTTAATGTACATATGTGTACAAGCATGTATATACATAAAATGTAAATAATATATATACTTACATATTTATATACTTTAAATATATATATGTAAACATATATCCTGCCAAGCACTATTATAAGAACTTTACATATGTTAACTCATTTAATTCTCAACTCTAAGATAGGTGCTCTCATTCCTACAGTACAGATAAGAAAGCTGAGATTCAGAAAAGTTAAATAATGTACCATATAGGTACATGATTACACAAGAACTTAAAAAAAGAAATGGAAATTTAAAGGTTTTAATTTGCCTGGTATTCAAAATGTAATCCAGACATCAAAACAACTGCAAGAAAAAGAGAGAGTCAGACATTGTGAACATGAATAGAAAAGTTAATATTCTCAAAGAGAAAGTTAAATCGGTGAGAAAAAACATTATTTGTCCTGTCCAACGAATGAAGTTTCTAAAAACTGCCTTTTAAAACTTAAATTCATGTTTCATATGGGGGGGTGGGGGGGGAGGGAAGTTAAGGAAAAAAGTAAGGAGTGTCCAAGATCAACCAAAGGTTGGGGGAAGTGACAACATATACCCCATTGAGAGTTATTTAATTTATAACCAGCCACCTTACCTTACACACATTTTAAATATGAAATTATACAGTATCCGTAAATAATACTTTTGATTCTCTTTATAACAAACATCCAATATACCACATTCTTTATCATTCTAGGGGTCATTTAAAATGTTGATTTATAGGCTGGGATTTGGCTCAGTGGTAGAATGCTCACCTGGCATGTGCAACCATGGGTTTAATCCCCAGTCGATGCAAAAAATAAATAAAATGCTGATTTAATTGCTCCTAATCTTAATTCAAAATGCTATTAAGGTTTTAAGCCTTATTAAGCATGATGCTGGTCTTTGAGTTAGCATTTTTGTATTTAAAGTAAAACAAAGTATAAAACAAATTTCTGTAACTTGAAAGAGATATTTATTCCTATTATACTACTTTCTTGCCTTAAATTTTTAGAAAAATGTTCTATTTTGATAAATACCTTTCAACATAACAATATCTTCCATGACCTATTAATTACTACATAATAGTATATTTTTATTCTAAACCATTCATGCAATCTAGAGATAGAACTAACTTGGTTATAAAACATCAATATATTTTTTAAAATATTTTTTAGATGTTAATAGACCTTTATTTTATTTATTTATTTATATGTGGTGCTGAGAATCAAACCTAGTGCCTCACACATGCTAGGAGAGCACTCTACCAATGAGCCACAATCCCAGTCCCAACATCAATATATTTTTAAGGTACCTCAAGATTATATTTATTAATGCTAAAGATTTTTATGCTAATATTTAAGTGATACTAGTCTGCAGTTTTAGACAAGTATGGGTGCTACATTTATCATGTTTTTGTATCAGTGTTATTTAGTCTGAACTACCTGCAAGGATTCCTTCCTTAAGACCCATAACAAGGGTCAGCAAACTATGTCCACTGTACCACATCTGACCCACCTTCTGTTTTAATGCATCACAAAATGTTCACTAAGTATTGCCTCCGGATACTTAACACTATAATGACAGAGTTGAATAGTGGAGACACAGACCATATAACGCATAAAGCCTAAAATATTTACTACCTGGCTTTCACAGAAAAGTTTACTCTAGAACTGCTTTGCCTAAAACAACAGTTACAGCCATATGTGGCTACTGAACAATGTACCTGGTTCAAATTGCTGTAATCTTAATTTCAAAGACTTAATGTGGAAAAAAAATTTAGTATCTTATTAATAATATGGTTTGACTATATCTGAAATTATAATAAGTGAAACATTAACTATAATGCTTAATTAAAATTAATTTATTTTTATTTAATGTGGCTACTAGAAAATTTAAAATTTCATTTGGGGCTAACATTATATTTCTACTAGACAACACTGATGTACAATAAACTAAAATGAAGTAATATCATTCTTTGAAAAAGAAGGAAATAATTTTTTAACTAAAATTAGACCTTTAGAGATAACTTACAGTACATTTACCAGTATCATCATCATCCTTTTCTTCATAGTAGAAGTAGACAAAAGGAATCCAGAAGAACACACAGAACAATATAACAGAATATAGTGCTGTGGAAATAAAAAATAAACTAAGTCTTACTGAATGCATACATACTCAGTTATCTGACTATATGTCTTCATGTATATATATATATTCACTTACCAAAATTCACTTACCTATCTGATTTCCTATACTCATAACTTTGTACATGTGATTTTCAAACAGGCTTTGCTATTCCTCATCTCAAGAAATCAATACCACTATCAGACTAACATATCACAATTCAAGTTAACTATGGAACAATTTATAACAAAAATTGAAAATAATTGTACCAACAACACATACAGCAGCTAACTGCTGAGGCTCTTACTATGTACGAACTACAGTGCTATGAACTTCCCGTGGACTATCTCATTTAAACTAATTATGGCATTCGTTCCAACTTAAAATTGAGCATAGATGACCCAACATTTGCCGGTCACTCTGGCAAGTTAAAAAAACAGCTACAAATATTACTGTCCTTTTGATATAAATAATTTCCCCATGCTATGTTTAAAATATGCAATAATATGAAACTGATCTTATACAATGCAAGAAGAAAAGCAGTAAAACTAGATTCAAAGTTAACTGGTAAGAATTACTGTTTTTCTGTTTTAAAATATTGGATTTAAGATAGTTTTATAGACAGTAATCAAATTAATTTGATACTGAGCTAAAGTTAAAAATTGGAATAGTCAAAGATATATTATGTTTAATATTAAAACCAGCTTTCTTCAGGTGCGGAGGTACAACTCTGTAATCCAGAGACTAGAGTCTGAGGCAGGAAGATTGCAAATTTGAGGCCAGCACAAGCAACTTAGCAAGACCCTGTCTCAAAATTTAAAAAATAATAAAAAGAGTTGGGGATGTAGCTCAGTGGTAAAGCACCCCTGGATTCTATCCTCAGTCCATACACAAAGGAAGAAGAATAAAAAAAGTCTAAACAACTTTTTAGGGACATAAGCCTAAAAAACTTTTTTCAAAAAGTCTAGGTATTAAGATTTACTTGCCTATACCATTCATGAAAAATAATAGCATCAGTGTGATTATGCAGAATGGTAAACATTGTATTCCTTTGTAAAAGAAAGTATTTGTCATCATCTCACACCTATTAGGATGGCTATTATTAAAAATATAAGATAATAAGTGCTGGCAAGTGCATGATGGAAACTGGAACCCTGTGCAGTGTTGGTGGGAACAAAAAATGACAAGCAGTATGATGTTTCCTTTAAAAAAAAGAAAAAAAAATGAATTACTGCACAATTCAGAAATTCCACTTCCGAGTATATAGCCAAAAGAACAAAAAACAAGTTTTTACAGAGTTACCTATATAACCTATATATGATCATAGCTGCATTATTCACAATACCTAAAATGTGGAGGAAACTCAAGCATCCTTTTATGGATAACTAGAGAAGCAAAATGTAGCATAAACATTAAAGTGAATAGTGTTCAGTCTTAAAAAGCAAGGAAATTGTGACACAAACTACAGCATGGATGAACTTTGAAAACTTTATGCTAAGTAAAATAAGCCAATCACAAAAAAACAAATACTATATGGTTACATGTATATGAGATAATTAGGTCAAAAACATAGAGTCAGAAAGCAGAATGGTACTTGTCAGAAGTTGAGAGGAAGGAGAGATTGGGGAGTTACTGTTTCATGGGTATAGAGTTTCAGTTTTACAAGATAAAAAGACTTATGAAAATGGATGGTGTTGATGGTTGAACGTTATAAATGTATTTAATACCACTGAAGTATATACACAAAATGGTTTGTTTCAATTTTTTTGTGTTTAATTTGCCACAGTAAAAAGTTAGAAAAAAAGAAAGCATTTGTTAGTAATATATGATAAAATATCAAGTTACTTATTCCATTGGAAGGAGGGACTGCATGAGTTACAGAATTTTTAAATATGATCTCAATACTTGCCCATACTATCTCATTTATCTGGAGACCAGTTATAAAACACAATTACCCTCACTGCAGAAGTTACCATCATATCCAATTAACATAATAGGGCTAAAACAAATTCCTGTAATATAGTAAAAAACAACTGTTTTATCATATGGTGGCTGCTGTCCTGAAATGTGATTCTTTGGCATATGACTAGGTTATAAAACACCTTGCATACCAACAAATATGCATCTTCATCCCAAAACAAAACAAAACAAGACAATCTGTTTTCAAAAGTAGAGAAAAGACTTAAACAGATACTTCACAACAGAATAAATATACAATGGCCAAAAAATACTTAAGAAGGTGCTCATTATCATTAATCATCAGAAAAGTACAAAAACCCACAATAAGATAATATGGACCTACTAAATGGCTAAAACTAAACTGATAATACCAAGTATTAACAAAAAGGTAAAAATAGCTAACATTCTCACACTTTACTGTGGAAATGTAAAAGGGTATACCACTGTAGAAAACTGTTTAATAGTTTCTTATCAAGATAAATAAACACCTACTATATGACACAACAATTCTATTGCTCTAGTGATAAAGTACAATAATATATACAGAATGTTTCCACCCAGGGAAGACTGCTTGAGTTCAACCGTCTAGGGCTTTTATTGGAGATGTATAACATAGGTTTGTCTTTTTGAATAACCAGCTACAATTACCAAAACTATGGACTCCAAGAAAGAAAATAAAAGTTCACCAAAAATCAGGGTTTTCAGAAACAATTTTAGCAAGGTGGTAGTACAAGGTTTTTTATCCCACTAAAGCCAGATTTTAAAACAGTCAGTTAGTGTAGAATAGGTAAATGGGAGGAATAGAGAAAATGGAGGCCAGTTTGGATCCAGGAAGTTGGAGAACACCCCTGGGAGATTAGAATATCAATGTTTCCAAAGCCCTTTGATCACCAAGATTACCTGCCTATACTACTCCTCCCAAAAGGATGCAGACAGGGAATTGCTAATTAATTTCCCCTGCACTGCTACCTGCCTAGATCACTCCATTTGGCCCTTCTCCCTACCCATCTGCTTCTCACCTTTTGGCCATCCCATGGTATCTCCTAGGCCTAGTCACTAGGCAGGAAGGAGAAAGATAAGAGGGGAGAGAGCAGGAGAACAAAGGAAACAGTAGTCAATAAAAGGGGCAGGGCACTCTTACTTCTTGGACACCAGAATACCAGCCATGGCCCACTTCTCCCTTGGAGAGAAGCCTATGTTACTACCTTTAAATAAAACCCGCTCTATATATGCTTGCCTCAGCATGCTTCTCTAATGCTCAAACTTCAACATTTGAGGAAGCAGAACTCGTCACTGATAACGGGCAGTATCACCACTGTAAAAAACCACCTTATTAATTAGTAGCACAGGAAACATAGCAAGGGCTAGGCTCCTATGAGTTGGTCAAGGGTCAGCAACACAAGTTGATCCTCCTGAAGATAGACAAGAGCTGAGCAATAGCTCAG
Source organism: Sciurus vulgaris (assembly GCF_902686455.1). NCBI lineage: Eukaryota > Metazoa > Chordata > Mammalia > Rodentia > Sciuridae > Sciurus > Sciurus vulgaris. Next base: position 92,191,071 of record NC_136467.1, on the reverse strand, counting down.
CTACACTCATTCTTTCCCAGAAGGAATGTTCTAGCAACCTTATCTGTAATGATCAAAACCTGAAAATGACCCAATGTCCATCAATAGGTGAGTGGATAAACAAACTGAATTTATTCATACAAAAGATTACCAAGCAGCAATAACAAAAAAAAAAAAAAAAAAAGAGACACAAATAATTTTCACAACCTTATGCTTGAATAAAACAGAATAAAATAAGCCCAGACACAAGAGTACATTTCCAATGACTGAAGAAAATTCTAGCACTAAACAAACTATTAAAGGAAGTAAAAAACAAAAGTGCTCGGGGGCAGCTTCTGATGCTAAAGAGAAGCTGCTGATAACAGTGCTCAAAAAGAGACAATTTCTAGCAATCAACACCTATGGAAGTTAGTGAGGAGCAGATAAAATTATGAAGACTAATATCTCTCTAGAAGTTTATGATTCAAATTGATTTAGACAACCCTAACTCGTTATTTCCCTGATATCACATTCTAAGCTGTCTTCTGGTAATATGAGTGCTCTTTCCAGTATGCTTCATAAAGATTTCTTCCTTTAGCCCATAAATGTTGAAATGTAAAGAAAGAATTAAATTAACATTTATTATATGTTTGGGGTTTATAGAGCTGTAAATGAAAAAAATATTGCCATGTCTACTACTATCATGAAATAGAGAAATTGCTTCTTTTAAAATCATACTTCAAACTCATAGTTATTTTCAAAGAAAAATTATTCTTAACTCCAACAGTTATGACATTCTCATAGCCTGACATCTTTATAAAGTATGATTTTTTACTTGTAAATGTTTTTGTTAAAAGACTAGTAAATAAAAGATAACAGATTTTTAGTTTAATAGATCCACTAACATCAAAGAACATATTAAGAGCAAATTTTAAAATCTCATGTCCACAGAAATTGACAAGAATTAAACTCATAAAACAAGTTCTTTTTTTAAAAAAACAATTTGTCAAGAACTAGCAAAAACAAGTAAATAGAAGACCACTGATTTTTTTAAATAGCCATGAACACCAACAAAAACTGGCAAAGAATACAGGATAATTCCTAAGATTTTTAAAAAATATATACAAGGCAAGAAATCGACTTAAATGCTGTGTATCATTAAATCACAATTCCATGAAAAGCAAATTGTATATTGTAGGCTTTTGAATTAGTAAAACTTTAAAAATGTACTCCTCCTGCCTACCAACGAAAGCAGCTAACCTCTAAATCAAAACATTTGGTTTAAGAATAACTTAGAAAAACTTGGTCAATATTGTGAAAGAATAATTTAGTCATTTAAAAACTTCACTTTAGAGGCTCAAGGTATAAAGATATTCTGGGAACCCTAAAAGTCTCTTAAAAGTATCCATTTATTCACTTAAAGAAATCTGGGGTCAAGGATGATAGTTGTATATGAATACCCATTTTCCTTTCAGCTACCATCCCATTTTTTGTCCTTCCATTTGCTTCCTGTTTGAAACTGATATACAATGGCTTGACTCCTAACATCATTTTGGACCCTGTAGTTTCCTTAGGGTGGTTGGTAATCATGTGCTAAGGATGGAAAGCTGATGAGAAATAAATATCAGACCCTCATGTCATTGTATTGACATACCAGTTCTGGTGGCTAGCCTACCATTCTTGCTGACATGGTAACTATTTCCCATTCAATGGAATAAGGAAACAAAAATGACCCAGGAGAAATCACACCTTCCAATTCAATGAAAGTACTATTTCATCCCAAAGTATAAGTACTCCCAGATGGCTATTAAGAATTTAAAATTAGCATGCCAGGTAAGAAGGAAAAGTTTTGTAAATAGTAAAATACTCAAAAATAACTTATAAATGAACTACTCACTAATGAATTAGGACTAACAGTGTAAACTGCCATGATTTACTTCCATTCCTTATTTATTAGTAACACGTTTACAGATTATGGGAGAAAGGGAATTATATTGTGCTCAGGGGTCTACAGCATTCTCTAAAATAAGGAAAGACTTCTTGATTCACTTTATAAAGCTAGGTGACTCTTAAAACTCAAACCCTACAAGAATAATAGAACCAAGAAAATTGTATATTGTAGGCAGATCATTCTCAACTGTAAGTGGATTTCAAAAAGAATCCTACATGAGAAAGCACAAAATCAAATTTAGTAATACATTACAAAAGTTGAAAAAATAAAAGCCACTATCATGACCACTTTGGGTTTATCCTAGGAATGCCAAGTTGGTTTAAGAAGACTCTAGCTGTGCTGGGCATGGATGTGTGTAATCCCAGCAGCTCAGGAGACTGAGGCAGGAGGATCACAAGTTCAAAGTCAGCCTCAGAAATTTAGTGAGGTCCTGTGCAAATCAGGAGACTCTGCCTCAAAAAAAAAAAAAAAGAAAGAAAGAAAGAAAAGAAAAGGAAAGGAAAAAGAAGAATCAAGCTACATGGTATGTAATATATTACTTGAAAGAATAAAAACAAAACAAAAACTTTACATGGTCATCTTAACAGATACAGAAAAAGCCCTTGAGAAAAATGTATTCAATTAACCAATACTTATTCAGTATGTTTCCATTTCAGCCAACATTCCATAGGCATGCATATAAGCTACATCAAAACACAGACGTCCACCCTCTCATGAGGCTTAATTCTAAAGAGGAAAAACCATAATATTTAGAATTATAGTATATACTACTCAGAGTACATAAAAATAAAACCAACTGAAATAGTTCCTTCAAGCAGAAAACTGAAATGTCAACAAATAAAGACTTGCAACTTCTTTTAAAATAAATAAAGTGCAGATTGGCTTCATTTCATATTCACCACACTGACAAAGACTAAAAATGCATGGCAATATCACAGTTTAGGATATGCAGCAACTAAAAGGATTATTTGGGAATAAATTAGTGCAAACACTTAGAAAGAATAATATGTTTCATTTCACTGTACAATTTTAATAAAAAAAACTAATGTGTACACTAATATGTGATACATTCATATACAATGGAAAGTTACACTGTATGTAATGACATGTATGAATCTCAGGAACATTAAGTGTAAAGTTCAAACAGTGCAAAATTGAATAAGTATACAACCTGGCAAAACTATAAGGCAAAGCAAAGGATGAACACAAGCTAAATTTAAAATACAGGTTTCTTCTAAAGGAGGAGGGGATAAAAAAGTACAGACTTGGTATAGGCTAGACCTAGTGACTCACTGATAATGAAGAAAATGTAACAAAAATATTGGACTGTTACTCTGAGAATAGGTTATAAAAAACTGGCTTCCTTCTTAATCACTTCATCTCTCTCTTGTTCTAAGAAAATGCAGTTGTCATGTTATAAACCACCCTGGGAGAAAGTTCATGTGACACAAAACTGATGTTGCTAGTCAACAGACAGGTAGTACCTGAGACCTGCCCATACCCTTGTGAGGAAGCTTAGGAACCAACTCTCCCCACTACAGGAGCTGCAGGATAGCTGAAGTTCCAACAGACACATTCATTCTCGACTTTCAAGAGAACCTGAGACAGAAGACCCAGCTAAGATATATCTAGATTCCTTACCATCAGAAACTGCAAAATAAAGTTTGTTGATTTAAACTGCTAAATTTTGAGGTAATTTGTTATATAACAATAAATAACTAGCACGACTTCTGATAGTACAGCAAAGTCTTTCAAACATTCTATGGCATATATACTGAAATGATATACCTTGGAGGATAAAATCATTTCTAGGCTTTAACTCAAAATTTTTATTCCGAAGAAGGGGGTCTTATGGCTTTTTCCCCCCTTCTGTATAGTATTTATTCCAAGGTTCACACTTCAATGCCAGTTTTATAACAATGAATTGTTAAATAGTCAACGAAAAAAAAATTAGGTAATTCATGGTATAACTCATAACTGAGTGGCAGTTGATGACTACAATGTTGACTCCAAAGTTACATAGAAATACAGAAACAACAGTATGTGGAAAACACGAGACAAATTAGTATTACAAATAGATTACTCTTGGAGGTCATGTTGTATTACAAAGAACCACATTTCAATTGATAAACCTGTCTTCATAACTTCTTAGCCTTTCTTGAAAGCTTGAGTTTTATCAGTGTTAACAAGTACTGTCACGTATTTACTTTTTTTGTGGCATTTTCTTTTATGTTGTTGTTGCTTTGTTTGCTTGCTTGTTTTCTGAGATCTTGCTATGTTGTCCAGGATGGCCTTGAAGTCCTGGACTCAAGTGACTGGACTATGGTTGCATGCCACTGTGCCCAATGTTCACTGTTCATTTTCGACAAAAATTGCTTTATGCTTAAGTCTGGATAACCATTACTCATTGGTCAGTTGTTCTTTCAAGCAAAAAAAGAGGATTTAAAAAAAACTGTGTGTAGTGAATCTCATAACTGCAATAACATGCTGTTGAGACACTTATAAGACACCAGCAAGTATGCTTTAAGTATACTTCTCTTCCTACAGAATAACTTCTTAGCCTCATTTTTTCATCTGTAAATTAAAGATTCCAATGCTAGAGAGCAGAATGAAATTATAAAATCACAAGCTGTATTAGCTTCTGGCTCACAGTTTTGGTGATTCCAGTCCAAGATCAATGGACCCATCATTTTGGCACACTGTTGTAAGTGCTGGATGGCAATGGCAAGTAGCTCATGATGAAGTGAACTGCTCACTGCATGGCCAGGAAGCAAAGAAAAGGGAAAGGAAGGAACCAGGGTCCAGATCCCGTCAAGGACACAGCCCCAGTGACCTAAGGATCTCCCAACTAGACCCCTTCTCCTAAAGGTCCACAGTACTTCTCATTAACACCCTATTCAGACCATGTCTTTTAAAGCATGAATCTTTGGAGGGCATTTATCCAAACCATAGCACAAGTCCTCTAAAATTTGAAATTATAATAATAGCAACTATAAGGGGACAAATAGATGAGGATGGTGGGAACATGAGGTTAAGAGAATAATTCTATAAAATGAGCCCACTGTACTGACTCCCACATGCTTTCTCTGCCAAAAAGTAATCTGCCTGCAATTCCACCTGTCTGAGGGGGTAGGAAATATCACACTCCTCAACAAACTGAGGCAAGGGGGCAGAAGGCCTGACAGTCAATGTACATAAATGGGGGTCCAGAGAAGATGAAGGCTGGTTAACAGAGGTTTGCAAAGAGCTAGCCTCTGGGATCACACTTTCCAGTTCACGGGGTTGCTAACACCTCCAGGGATGGCACTTTCCAACACAAGCAATTATACCCTGTGCTCTTACCTCTTCCCATCCTTAGCACGTATACAAGGAAGAAAGTGAGACAGGGATTAAAGGGGGTATTCTGGGGTCTATAAAAGAGCAAGACACACCCACTCCCACAAGCATCCAACTCTGGGCCCCCTTCTCTCCAGAAAAATCTGCTGCCTCTGTCACCCTCTTAAATAGAACTTGCTTTCTATGCTTGCCTTAGCATTTCTTGGTTATTTAATCTTCAAACAGAGGGAATGAGGACCAATACCTGATCTCCAAGAACAGTAACACAACTATCCTTTACTATCTACCAAACACAAAACTGTATTATACTCTATTTACATTAGGTCATTAAATACTTTTACAAACAACTTTGACAAATAATTTACTATCACAAAATTTATGCAATGTAGGCACATGAATTGAATACAGTAAATTTAATAAATTCACACAATTGTGCAACCATTATCTATTCCAGTCTTAGAACATTTCTATAACCCCCAAAAGGTTGCCTTGAAAGTCTGTAAGTAATTGCCGCACCCACCCCAAATTTGAGGCAACCACGGACTTGCTTTCTATCTCCAGAGATTTACATCTCTCTGGATATTATATATACATAGACTTATATATACAGTCTTTTTCATCTGGACTTCTTTTACTAAGCCCAGAAGTTTGGAATTTTTTTTTTCTACAAAGGATCAGATAATAAATGTTTTCTGCTTTGCAGTCTATACATCGGTTACAACTATTCAACTGTGCTCTTCTAGCATGAAAGTTGCCACAGACAACAGGTAAATAAATAGGTATGGCTAGATTTAGATTAGACTCAGAAGCCTTACCACAGTTTGCTGATCTCTAACTTTGATTGCAGAATATATTCCATTATATGGACATAGGTTTTACTTGAACATTCTTCAGCTGTTGAGCTCTGGGATTCATTCCAGTTTGAGGCTTTTACAAAAAATGCTGCTATGAATGTTAGCATACATATCTTTGTGTACACACTGTACTCATTTCCTCTGGATAGATTTCTAGAAGTGGAAGCCCAGATCATATAATAAGTTTAATTTTTTTAGAAAATTTCCAAAGCAACGGCACCATTTGACATTCCCAAATAGTGGAACTTGAAGATTATATTTTCTCTATGTACATGTCAATACCTGGATACTGTCCATGTTCCTTATAACCTCTGTGTACTAAAGTTTGGGGTGCCCCCCAGACTAAAAGTATTTGATAAGCAAATCAGTGTAGATATGAACCAGGAATTTACTCAGCTGCCCCAGCAAAAACAGTTTGAACCAAAGGGGATTGATATAAGATAACATAAAGGGAGGATGGTAGATTTCTCAGATCCTATAGTACCAGACCATAGAGCTGTTTGATGATTGAAGTTTACTACTCCACAAGACAAGGGAATAATGACCCCAAAGGTTATTCCATCGTTAAGATTGCCTCCTAGGTTTCAAAAAGTGGAGGAAGGTAGTACTGCTCAGGTTTCAAAGGTCAAATGCCTATTGCCCAAAGTCTTGGGAGCATAAACCCTACGAAGTAGAACCTGGAGGCTTAAAGTTAGCCAGCATCCAAGTGTGAGTGAGTCCAAAAGGCAGAACATCAAACCTAGCCTTTATAAGTTCTGCACTTGATTGAGATCTTTTCCTTCTGATATTTCCCTTTTGGAATTAAATGTCTATACTATGATTGTACTACCACTATATTTTAGAAGAAGATCACTTCTCTGGTTTTAGAGTTCACAGAGAAGATTTTTGCCTCAGGATGAACTACTTAATAGTCTCAAAGATACCTGATTTAGATGATATTTAAATGAGACTCTGAATTTTAGATTTTAGAGTTGATATTAGAATAAGTTTAGGTTTTGGGGAATGCTGGAATTGAATGAATGTACTTTACATAGGAGAAGGACATGAATTTTGGGGTGCCAAAGGTGGAATATTATGGAAAGAATTCAGTCCCACAAATTAGCATGTTGAAGTCCTAATTCCAATTGTGATGGTATTTGAAGTTGGTGCCTTTGGGAAGTAATGAAGTATAGATTAGGGGATAAAAAAGGGTGCTATGATGGGATTAGTGTCCTTATAAGACAAAGAATAAAGAACAGAGTGTGTATTACTCTGAGAAGCCAACAAGAAGATGGTTATCTGCAAACCCTCATCAGGAGCCAAATCTACTGGCAGCGTCCAGAAGTATGAGAAATAAATATCAGTTGTTTTAGTGACCCAGTCTATTATATTTTGTTGAACAGTCTCTGCTTCTGGATTATACGTTATATATTTCATTGGAAATGTAATTTGCATTTCCCTAATGATTAATAATGTTGCGTATCTTTTTATGTGCTTAAAAACTGCTTTAGTCGCTTTTTCACTACTAAGACTAAAAGACCTGAACGAACAATTTTAGAGGAGGCAAAGTTTATTTGGAAGCTCATGGTTTCAGAAGTCTCAGTCCATAGAAGGCTGGTTCCATTTCTTGGAGCTCAAGGTAAGGAAGAACATCATGGCAGAAGAGTGTAGCAGGGAAGAGCAGCTCACATGATGACCAGGAAGCAGAGAAAGACTGGCCAGATACAAAATATAAACCCCAAAGGCACACCTCCAATGACCCACCTCCTCCAGACATACCTTACCTGCCTTCAATTATCACTCAGTTAATCCTATCAGGGGATTAATTCACTGATTGGGTTAAGGCTCTCAACCTAAACCTTCTTGATTTGTCTCAAACATGAGCTTTTGGGGACAGATCACATCCAAACCATAACATAAACCATTCATATCTTCAATAGTGAAATGTCAATTCAAATATTTTGCTCAGTTTTAATTGAGTGGTTTGTGTTTGTTAATGATTGGTAAGAGATTCTCAATACAGTCCCTGTTATATGATTCACAGACAGCTTTCTTTCTGCTTATAGATTAACTTTATCTAACACTCTGTCTATGTTGCTGACACTTGTCTCAAACTTGAGAGATAAGTGATTATGTTGTCTCCACCTCCTAAATAGTTGGGACTAGAGGCATGTGCAACCACACCAGACCTTTCATCAATTTTTAACTATATATTTTGAAAGACAAAGTTATTAATATTGATTTTTTTGTTCAGTTTTTTGTTTCTGTGACCAAAGTACCTGACCAGAACAATTTAGAGGAAGAAAATTTATTTGGGGACAATTTCAGAGACCTCAGTTCATGGATGGCCAATACCACTGCTCTGGGCTCAAGAAGAAGGGGCATATCCTTATGGAAGTGCAAGGTAGAAGAAGGCTGCTTACCTCAAGGCAGCCAGGAATCAGGGAGCGGGGGAAGGGGCCACAAAAAGGGCATCCCATCTGCCTACAAACTTGAGTGCTGATTAGGTTATACCTCTCACAATCCAATCATTTCTACTTGGAACATTCCTTCATTAATACATCTGGTTTCTGACTGGACCTATATTCTCATTTCCTTTTAATTATGCTTCTAGCTTACATGTCAAAACTGCATTCTGTAGCTCTGTCAATCTTTTTTATTGGTTTTATTTGTCTTTATATAGGTACCTTAAGATTTTCTACCTGCAGAATTTTGTCATGTATGAAAATAAGTCTTAATTCTTCTTTTCTAGTTTGGATATATTTATTTAAACAAATATTTTGTTTCCTGAATGGGCTAGAATCCTAACAATGCTGAGGATCAGTCATGAGAGCAGATACTTGTACTTTGTTCCTAATCTTAGGGGAAAGCACTCAGATATTCACCACTAAATATAATGTTATTTGTAGGTTTTTCATAGATGTCTTATGTCAGGTTGAGGAAGTTCTCTTTTATAAATTCTCTGATGAGAACTGTTATCAAAAATGGATACTCAAATTCTGTTTTGTGTCTACTGAGACAATCATGCATTTTTTTGTCCTATGTTCTTTTAATATATATGTTACATGAACTGATTTTTAAAGATTAAACCAGTCTTCCATTTTGGGATGAATTCCCAAGAATGGGAATATAATGGCCAATTTGGTTGTCTAAAATTTTGTCAAGTATTTTTGTGTCTACATCATGAAGAATATTATTCCAAAGTTTCCTTTACTCATTATGCTTTTGTCTGATTCTGGTGACAAGGTAAGAGTTGGAAAGTATTCTATCCTCTACTTCCAAAATGGTGAGAGATTCGTATAATTTCTCCTTTAAATATATGATAGGATTCACCAGTGAGGTAATCTATGTATGCGATTTTCTTTGTGGAAATATAGTAAATTATTAATTCAATTTTGTTATGTGCAATCGAGTCATTTCTTCTTGAATCAGTTTTGGTAATCTGAATCTTTCTAAGAAATTTTCTACTTCATCTGATTTATTTGTTGGTATAAAGTTATTCATAACAGTCTTTTATAATTCTTTTAACTTCTGTAAAATTAGTAGTAACACCACCTCTTCCACTCTTCATTTTGATAATTTCTGTTTTCTCTCTTTCTCTTCTTTCTCCTTGCTCCACACCCTCAATCTGGCTAAAGATTTGTCAAATCTTTTGTCCCCCCAAAGAAGCTATTTTGGTTTGACGAATTTTTCTCTAATTTTTTTTCTGTTTTCTACTTTACTGATTTTTGCTCTTTTATTTTTCTTCTTCTACTGGCTTAAAGTCTAGTTTGCTCTTCTTTTTCTGTTTTCCTAAGGTACCAGTTTAGGCACCTGAGAATTATTTTCTAATAAAAAAGTTTAAAGTTCCAAATTTCTCTAAGCACCATTTAAGCAGCACCCTTTAATTTTGAGAGGTTGCATTTTTTTTTATGTAATAATATTTTCCAGTTGCCTTATGATTTTATCTTGACCCAAGGGTTATTTAGAAGTCATCATTTAATTTCCAAATATTTATGGATTTCCAAGATGGATTTCTTCTGAATTTTCCACTATACATGAATAGGTAAGCCTAATGCTGACATATAGGTCCCTGAGGCTCTGTTGATTTTTCTTCAATCTTTTTTCCTTCCTGAACTTCTGATTAGATCATCCATCATCAACTTCACTAAGTTTTTTTTCTGCCATATCAGATCTATTAATGGTACTATCTAATGAATTTTTCGTTAGTTACCATATTCTTCAACCTCAGAATTTTAAAAAAAATTTAATTGTAGATGGACACAATACCTTTATTTTATTCATTTAGTTTTATGTGGTGCTGAGGATGGAACCCAGTGCCTCACACATTCTAGGCAAGTGCTCTACCACTGAGCTATAGCTATAGCCCCATCAACCTTAGAATTTTTATATGGCTCTTTTTAAAATAATTTCTATCTCCTCACTGAAAATCTCAATTTGTCATACTTACATTTAATTATTTGAATAGTTTACTTTCTGTTTTGAACTGATAACAGGTGTTTTGAAGCCTTTGTTTTTAAATTTAGAAATACTATTTCTGCTAACTCTGTTTTCTTTAGCATGGATCACGTTTTCCTATTTCTTTACATACTTAATAATTTTTTGAAACTGAACATTTTGGACAATATATTGTATCAACTCTGGATTATGCCGTTATGCCTGAAGGTCATCATTCCTGTTTTACAGTTTGTTTCTTTATTCAGTTGCTTGTCAGAATTTTATCTGTGAAATGTTTGCAATACAGTATCAAGTTGCTGCTGATTTACTCGGTTGTTTTTTATTTCTGGTTGTTTTTTTAATTCTTCTTTTTATTTTCAAGACTCATTTTCTAGGGTTTGCCAGTGTTTACATAGCTTAACGATCAACCAATGACCAGAAAGAAATTTTACTCAAATGCCTTAAGCCAGTGAGGCTTCTAACCCTTGCCAATTAATCTGTAGTTGGCAAGACAGTACATTAAGAGTTCAAGTCAAGTTTAAGTTGGCCCTAGTTTTTTTACTTTCTGCTGGGCTCTTTGTGGTCTTTTGCATAAGTATACACAGCCCCTAGGTAGACAGAAGTGTAAGACTAACCTGTGTCCTCTCAATTCTCTAATACACATCTGTACAGCATCAATTGGAAATATGACTATCTGTCATAACCACAGCCCCATGCTGGTAGAACTGCTGGCCTTTTCCACTTAACTGACTCAAAGATTATCAGTTCTACCAATAACACTGCTAGAAAAAAGTACCACCCAACTCAATGAATTCCTTCCACCAGAACAGAACAGCCTCTGGTCTTCATAGCTTGCCCTGCCCTGGAGATCATCTGTAATAACCTACCTGAGAGCAGGACACAGCAGCCCTAGGTTAAGACAATGGACTACAACATTCTTGCAGCATTTCTTAAACACTTTTCAAACTGTTATATGCCTTTCTCTGATTTCCAAAGCACTACATTTTTGGTTTTTGTTCAATTTTTGCCCAGCTTTATGATTGTTTTGGGGGGAAGAAAATCTGCCAACCTTCTTACCTGGCCATGGCTAAAATTCCACCTCCAGCTCAATCTTAACTACATGGAAGTACACATAACCCTCTCTCATTAACAAAAATGGAAAAACTTAAGTGAGCTCTCCTATGTTACACAGCAAATAAAAGACTCAATCATTTCACAAATATTTGAGTTACTACCTATATGTCGATAACTGTTCTAAATGCTTGAAATATATCAAGGACCAAAAGAAACAAAAAATATTTTTGCTCATATAGTATGAATTCTAGCAGAAGGATAAAAACAGTAAATATAACTAAATTATATAGTGCATGAGATGGTGATTAAGGCCTACAAGAAAAAATACAAATAAAATGGACCAGGATAAAAGGGACCATTGCTTGAAAATGGTAGGACTCTTTCATACTCAGTGACATTTAAGCAAAGACTTGAAGGCTAAAGGAGTTAAAGAAATTAATCAAGTAGATAAGTAGAAGATAAGCATGTGAGGCAAAAGGTACAGAAGTGAAGGATGGAAGGGAAGAGTGAACCTGGAATGTTAAGAACATTAACAGCAACATTAATCAGTGAAAAAGAGATATATTAGGTATCCATTGCTGTGCAAAAATATTACCCAAAATTTGTGACTTAAAAGAACATTTATCCTATTTGTTTACAATAAATATAAATTTAAAAAAGAACATTTATTATCACACATTCTGTGGGTCATGAATATGAGCACAGTTTAGCTAAACTCTTCAATTGAGGATTTCTCCCAAATCTGAGATCAAGATATTGGTCATCTAACAGTTCTCTCAAGACTCAGCTGGGAGAGAACTTACTTCCCATCTCGCTCACAGTTGTTGACAGGATTCCATTCTTTATTGGCTATTAGCTAGAGGATGCTTTTAGTCCCTTGCTGGGGCCTGTCCATAAGGCAGTATACTACAGGGGAGCTGCTTAATCAGAGAAGGAAGAGAAAAGAACCAGAGAATATAAGGAAATCACCATCTTTTATAACAATCTCAGAAGTGACATCCCATCCTTTCTGCCACATCCTCTTGTTAGAAGCTGATTAGGGGGTTCAACACACACTTAGGAGGAGAGGATTATATATAGGCACGAGAATTAGGAAGTAGAAGGCACTGTGGGCCATCTTAGGAGGGAGCCAACCTCAAGAGAATAGTGGGAAATGAGGTCAGAGAGGTTTGTGAGATGGGAAAGAATGCCAGATCACACAAGGTTCCACAGGTTTAGTAATGACTTTGTCTTTTACTGTGAGTGAAATGGGAAAGTATTACTTGGTATGTTTTTAAAAAAATCACTATGATTGCTGCATTATGAATAAAAAGGGATAGGAAAGAAATGTATTAGAAGTTTCCTTTAATAACCTAAAAAGAGACAACAGTATCTTAAACAGGTAGTAGCCAGAAGGTAGTGAGAAGTAGATTCTGAAAGAATTCTGAAAATCAAATACAAGAGAATTTCCTGCTACATTTGATATACATGTGAAAAAATGGATTCAAGGATAGTCTCCAAGGATTTTGGCCCGAGTAACTCTAACCTTCTAGGTGCTATATTCTACAACAAGGAAAATAAGAATATAGAAGATTGAGTTGCTCTGAACATGTAAAACTTGAGGTTTTTTTGGTAGAAATTCCTGTGATAGCTGCATCAATATGAATATATTCATATTCAAGAATATGAAGTTCAAAAGAAGTTTGCAAGATTTGAATTTGGGAGTTTGACATATAAATGATATTTAGAATCGAGCAACAGTATAAAATCAACAAAAGACTAACTGACATAAAGAATAGATCTGAAGATTAAACCCTGGGCATTTAAACATTAAAGAGGTCAGGAAGAAGAGAAAGAACCTGCAAAGAAAACTCAAAAGGCAGGATCAAGGACATAAGAAAAAACCAAGAGTATATGTTTCTTTCTTCACAATCTGGAGTTTGGAGGAAGGTTTATGATACCAATGTGACAAATTCTCACAAGTCACACTAGCTGTAAAGCCATGAGATTACTCATTTTCCTGATATTTACACTTGGAAATGAGGAAAGAAATTCTTATGCATTTAGGCCTAAAGGAGTTTTGATCTAGATAGTCTCTTGAGCAAACTTAACCAGAAATTACTTAGGAAACATCCCCTGTGATTAATAATGTTTTCTTTTACAAAGGGGAAAAAGGAACATGAAACAGGACACAAAATTGAACAGAACTGAGAACTACAATGTATACAAGAGCAGTTTTATGAAAGAAAATAGCAAAGAAATTTGAAGACATAATGAATAAATAAATAAAATTATTAAAAGGAAAAAGGGGGACTGGGGTTGTGGCTCAGTGGTAGAGCACTTGCCTAGCATGTGTGAGGCACTGGGTTCAATTTTCAGCACCACATATAAAAAATGAATAAAATAAAGGTCTATCTACAAATAAATTTTTAAAAAGGGAACAAAGGAATGAATCTTTAACCCATTAAATCTCAAGTTTTCAATTCTATGAACATTTCAACAAAATTGGCACAGGTTTTTAGGTTGGAAATCATAATCTAGAGTTTATATATAATTATATTAACTAATATTAATATTATACTAATTATTATGCCATAATATAATTATATTCCTATCATATAATGATATTATGTGTTATATAATTATCTGTTACATATAAGTTTTTATAAGGTTAAACATTTGGGATGATAGGACAAAATGAGTTTATGTTTCTGGGGTTGATAGAACATCTCTAGCCAAGGGAGTCTCCTCCTGATTAGAAGATAACTTGCAAATAAGGGAAATGGGCAGAAACGAGCAACTTCACTCTTTCATCCTTCAGCAAGCTCCCAGAAACTGTATCTATTTTGCAGGTACAGCTTCAGTTAACAGGATTGCTAATAACCAACAGGTCAGGAGTATCTGTAGGTAGACACAGAGTCATCCTGACTTAAACTAGCCAGGAAAAAGCACTCAAATTCCATTAATATAACAGAAGATCATTCCAAATGGAGCTTCCAGACCCTAGGATTTACAGAGATCCTTAAAGAGCATCTATAAATAAAAACTCTTTTTATAATGATACTAAGTAGTTATTTGCATTTCTACTATGCTAAATGTGAAATTTTTTTATTGTAAACAAATGATACATGTTGTTTCTCTGTTTGTACATGGCATAAAGGCATACCATTTGTGTAATCATAAAGTTACATACTGTTATGTTGTTTGATTCATTGTTATTTTTTCCCTTCCCTCCCACCCCTCTTTTCCCTCTATACAGTCCTTCCTTCCTCCATTCTTACCACCCTCCCTAACCCTAACCCTAAACCTAACCCTAACCCTAACACTAAACCGTCCCACCCCCCATTATGTGTTATCATCTGCTTATCAGCGAGATCATTATTCCTTTGATTTTTTAAGATTGGCTTATTTCACTTAGCATGATATTCTCCAATTTCATCCATTTGCCTGCAAATGCCATAATTTTATCATTCTTTATGGCTGAGTAATGTTCCATTGTATATATATACATGCATATATATATACACAGTTTCTTTATCCATTCATCCATTGAAGGGCATCTAGGTTGGTTCCACAATCTGGCTATTGTGAATTGAGCAGCTATGAATATTAATGTGGCTGTATCTCCGTAGTATACTGATTTTAAGTCCTTTGGGTATAGGCCGAGGAGTGGGATAGCTGGGTCAAATGGTGGTTCCATTCCAAGCTTTCTGAGGAATCTCCATACTGCTTTCCAGAGTGGCTGCACTAATTTGCAACCCCACCAGCAATGTATGAGTGTACCTTTTTCCCCATATCCTCGCCAACACCTATTTTTGTTTGTGTTCTTGATAATCGCCATTCTAATTGGGGTGAGATGGAATCGTAGGGTAGTTTGATTTGCATTTCTCTTATTACTAGAGATGTCGAACATTTTTTCATATATCTGTTGACTGCCTGTAGATCTTCTGTGAAGTGTCTGTTCATTTCCTTAGCCCATTTGTTGATGGGATTGTTTGTATTCTTGGTGTAGAGTTTTTTGAGGTCTTTATAGATTCTGGAAATTAGCGCTCTATCTGAAGTATGAGTGGCAAAGATAGTCTCCCACTCTGTAGGCTCTCTCTTCACATTACTGAGAGTTTCCTTTGCTGAGAGAAAGCTTTTTAGTTTGAATCTATCCCAGTGGTTGATTCTTGCTTTTATTTCTTGTGCTATGGGAGTCCTGTTAAGGAAGTCTGAACCTAAGCCAACAGTTGAAGGTTTGGACCTACTTTTTCTTCTATAATCTGCAGGGTCTCTGGTCTGATTCCGAGGTCCTTGATCCATTTTGAGTTTTGTGCAGGGTGAGAGATAGGGGTTTAATTTCATTCTGTTGCATATGGATTTCCAGTTTTCCCAGCACCATTTGTTGAAGAGGCTATCTTTTCTCCATTGCATATTTTTGGCACCTTTGTCTAATATGAGAAAATTGTATTTATTTGGGTTTGTGTCCATGTCCTCTATTCTGTACCATTAATCTACCTGTCTACTTTGGTACCAATACCATGCCGTTTTTGTTACTATTGCTTTGTAGTAGAGTTGAAGATCTGGTATTGCGATACCCCCTGCTTCCCTCTTTCTGCTAAGGATTGCTTTAGCTATTCTGGGTTTCTTATTCTTCCAGATGAATTTCATAATTGCTTGCTCTATTTCTGTAAGGTACATCATTGGGATTTTAATTGGAATTGCATTGAATCTGTATAGCACTTTTGGTAGTATGGCCATTTTGACAATATTAATTCTGCCTATGCAAGAACATGGGAGATCTTTCCATCTTCTAAGGTTTTCTTTAATTTCTTTCTTTAGTGTTCTGTAGTTCTCATTGTAGAGGTCTTTCACCTCTTTTGTGAGATTGATTCCCAAGTATTTTATTTTTTTCGAGGCTATTGTGAATGGGGTAGCTTTCCTAACTTCTCTTTCTGAAGATTCATCACTTATGTATAAAAATGCGTTGGATTTATGAGCATTGATCTTGTAACGTGCTACTTTACTGAATTTACTTATGAGTTCTAAAAGTTTCCTGGTGGAATTTCCAGGTTCCTCTAAGTCTAATAATCATGTCATCAGCGAACAGGGATAGTTTGAGTTCTTCTTTCCCTATTCGTATCCCTTTAATTTCTTTGGTTTGTCTAATTGCTCTGGCTAGAGTTTCAAGAACGATGTTGAATAGAAGTGGTGAAAGAGGGCACCCCTGCCTTGTTCCAGTTTTTAGGGGGAATACTTTCAGTTTTTCACCATTTAGAATGATATTGGCCATGGGCTTAGCGTAGATGGCCTTTACAATGTTAAGGAATGTTCCCACTATCCCTATTTTTACTAGTGTTTTGAGCATGAAGGGATGCTGTATTTTATCGAATACTTTTTCTGCATCTATGGAAATAAATAGCTCAGCTGGTAGAGTGCTTGTCTTGCAAGCACAAAGCCCTGAGTTCGATCCCCAGTAAGGCAAAAAAACAAAACAAAACAAAAAAAACTAATGTGAAATTTTTGATGGAACAGATACAATAGCGGACGAACTGCTGGCCTTTGAAAAGGAATGAGAACAGTGGACCCACACTATACTAGGAGTTGTTTTGTATCCTTCAGAGGAAGAAGGAGTTTGGGAATTTTATTCATGGAAGTAAAATGTCTATTAAACTTCTACCCTTAAATATGTATCTTTTAATATTCTGTGGGACAAGAAGTATACTTAAAGCATATTCGCTGGTGTCTTATAAATGTCTCAACAGCATGCTATTGCAGTTATGAGATTCACTACACACATTTTTTTTTAAATCCTCTTGTTTTGCTTGAAAGAACAACTGACCAATGTGCAATGGTTATCCAGACTTAATTATAAAGCAATATTTGTCAAAAATGAACAGTGAACATTGAGTGCAGTGGCATGCAACCATAGTCCCAGCTACTCAAGAGACAGAGGCAGGAGGATCACTTGAGTTCAGGACTTAAGAGCATCCTGCACAACATAGCAAGATATCAAAAAACAAGCAAGCAAACAAAACAACAAGAAAAAAGAAACTGCAAAGAAAATAAGTAAATACTTGACAGTACTTGTTAACACTGATAAAACTCAAGTTTTCATAAGAAAATCAGAATTTGGGAAAACTTAAAATTTATCACCTTTGGATCTTGAGTTTTACACTTCCCAATACAAAAGGACTTTTCTAATAAAAATAGTGTTGACATTGCTGAATGTAATTACTAATTATAATGATATGTGTCAACATTTGAAAGACCTATATTATTCATTGAACCAATATTTTCCAGATGAATAAGGCAATGATATGTCAAAAAATCATGTACAGGTAAAAGATTGATTCAAAGTGTAAATGGACCAGTGAATTTCAACATAATAAAGAATAAAAAGGCAGCGAACATATAAATTCAAATCATTAATTTGTAAGTTAGCATTCTTAAATATTTTCATGGAGGAAGACAACTAAAACTACTTTAAGAGAACTTCAATAAGAATTTAAACCTTTGTGACCAGATTTTTTCATAGAAACTGGCATATTAGAAAACCTACTGGCACTAAAAAACCTGACCAAGGTAGGAGAGCCCTGAAACAGCTGTTCTTTAAAAATATGTATACAGTCTACTCTAAATGATCACTAATTAACATCTGAAAATTAACCTTAATAAGCTAGAAAAGTGACTGTCAAATGCTTTGTTAGCAGATAGCTTTTCTTTTAAAAGCACACATGGAACCCCAACACAGAAGACAATGAAAAGCCTACTACTTCTCATGGATTCAATGCTTAGCCTCCCTATGCCCCAAACCTCTCATGAATGTGTTTCATGCACCTGAAACACCTTATTAAATCCACCACATCTGCCTAAACCTACCTGTGTTAAAATCAGAATCAGCACCATTAACATTTCGGTAATGGATTACCAAGCTGCCTTACACACCAAGTAAAACAGAACTTCTGAACACGATCTAGCATTCTGTAATATTTAAAATGTCCCCAGAAAATTTCTGAAGCTGCTCTGGAGGTTCAATGCTGCTGACCACTTCCATAGGAAACATCCCCAGAATCATTTGCTTAAAGGCAAATAGCTCCAGCTTAGGAAATAAGTTCCACTTTGGGCTCTGCCACTAACAAGATGATCTTTAACATCAATTTCTTCCTCTGTAAAAGGTAGAAAATACAAAAGAAAAGCAGGAGGGTAAAGAGACAGGTACTTATGAAAATTAAAAAGGATGCTGAATGTAAAAGTCTTGCACAGTGCCTGGCAAGGCTAGACTGAAAATGTGCCAATGTATTAGGAGAGATTAGACAACTGCAGAATCTGATGGAGGCAACAGATAAATATAGTGCTATGGATTTTTTAGTTCCCAGAATCCAGAAGACATCTATCTAATAGGTAACCAGATAGTATCTAGCATTTCAGAAGAAATAGCTGCGGTTGAGGATAATAACTATTTTAGAAACTGCACAATTATTTCAGACTCTTGGCTGTAGTTCATCACTGAGTTGAAGCCAAAGGCCTGGGTGGATAGTTAGATGGATGTGACCAACTTTATAATAATAACCATTAATATTATCCAATTAAATTTTGTTTTGACTTCATGGTCATCAAAAATTTTACTCATAATTTGGCTTTTCATGCACGTTTCTTCCCTAGACCAGCGTGTCTCAACTATCCTAACCCAAAGAAGTTATATTTTTTAGCCCAACCTAAGTTCTGCATAGCACTAACACTATGCCCCTAAAGCACCTATTATTTGTAAGGACTGACCCATTTCCTACATGTTTTAAATTCTATTTTAAGGTCACTTTATCCTCATGAGGACTGAAGACATACTCTCCTTGAAAGAACTGAAAAAATACTAAAATACTTTTCTGTAGGTTGAATTCCCTACATGGAACCAACTAAAAAGAGCTGATGAAGTAATATTCCGGTTTACAAGTCTTTTGTGACCTTGGTTTTAATAGATTAGTTTAGTAGCCTCTAGGTCCAATGATAAGATATAGTTCCTGGACTTGGACTTTGCTAACAAGGAAAGGTGGCTTATCTTGTCACATGTCTACAGGATAACTTTAGTGTTAAAAATGTTATAGACTTGTCCCCCAAAATTGTTTTGGAAAAGTAATCTATATCCTTCCAATAAATTTTTACTGAAAAGGCAACAGTCTACTTACTAAGAACCATTATCAACAATTTCACAATTACCCTTATAACATATTTAATGTATTAATCAGAAATAATAAATTCTTTTCTTGTCCTTTTGTTTTTTTATTTAGAAATAATTTTAGACATGAAGAACAGTACCAAGAGTTGCCACATACCCTTAGGCCATCATCCTGTAATGTAACACTTTACGTAATCATACAAAACTTAACAAGAAAATTAATGCTAATACAGTACTAATAACTAAAAAAGTCACGCAAATGTCACCACTTTCCCTATTAATGCCATTTTTAGAAATATTAAATTCTATATTAAAATACTATAAAATCTTTCCAAAACCTATACCAAAAGGACAGAATGTCACAATGGGTCCTGTACATTTTAGATCAGGAGAAAAGGCAAAGGTTAGAACCAACATAGCCAAATTAAAATCCAATGAAACACTTGAAAAAAATTCCCATTAATAGAAATTTCTGTATTTTTTAAGTTTCCAACTGAAATTTTATACATCTTATTTACCAAGGAGTAGAAATAGAATCTCTTCTATAAATAAGAAATTATACATTTTTAATAACATTAGTCTCATGATTATTTGAAGAGAAATAAAAATGTAGGTGGTTATTGTAAATTTAAAAAATCTGATACTCAAAGAAGGGGAGGGGAAAGGGAAGGGAGGGAGGTACCAATCAACCATAGTCTCTGAATTAAATGCCTCTGTAGAGTATAATAAAGTTAATGGTGAAAATTCTCCAGGGAGAGTGCTCTACTATTGCCAACACTTACCAAAAAAATTCTGGAAAACAGATTTTTAAATAAAGAGCACAAGTAAGTATGGGAAATCAGCAATGCTAACACAAGAGACATGAAACTTAAAGTAACCAGATTGAATCATCATGAAGAAGTGTTATAAGCAAACCCAAAAGATGCAAAGTAGGCACTAAAAGTTTTAGAATATTGAAAATTAAGACATATTATTTATTTATTCCTGGTACAGAAAATAGTAATCTCATATGTGATATCAAAATTAAAAGTTTAAATGTAGCTTTATTCTACATTCTGACAGCAGCCCAAATAGGAAATATAACTAAAAGATACTTACTATAGTAGCCATATAATACAGTATCCTCAATCTGTTTGCTGACATTAGCATTAGCCCAGTCCTAGGACAGTAAAGAAACAATAGCAATATTAATTTTAACATCTACTTGCCCAACAGTTAAGATTTAATTTGACAGAATTTCACTTTTAAAGTTTATCATTAACTCAAATAAGGTATGGTCTGTTTTCAATAAAAGAGAGACAGACAAGTAAACAGATAAATTTCAATAGGGAAATGCTTAAATAAGACAACACAGTTCTGAGGAAACAAAAGGCACCTAATTGAACTGAAGATCAGGAATGACTTCCCCAAAATTATCTAAAATGAGAGATCAAAGGTAAGAGAGGGTGTTCTTAGGGAAAAGGAGAGAAGACAGAAAGAAGGAGATGAAAGAGGAAAGAGAAAGGAATATACATGGCGAGTTAGAAAAACCGCAAGAAGTTAAACTGCAGATTCACTAGAAAAGTAAGAGAAAGCAGGTGGAATAAGGGAAAGGAAGGGCATATGCTGGAGAGACTTGTGAGTCATAGTATTTTGACTTTGTCCTGAAGGCAATGGAAAACAGTGATGAATTTATGCAGACATTAACAAATATAATTTGTATTTTATAAATACTTGAACAGATTATCATTTTTAAAATATATAAAAGTCCATCTAAACTCCTTTGTATTCATACCTTATAAGTGTTCTTTAAATTAATAAACTTACATAAGATATAATTCAAATTAATCTTGTCAACAGAAAAAAATCTATGCACTACTGAATCAGAATGGAGGTATAATATCAAATATTTTTGTCTCATACCCTAAATTCTGTGGATGTGAAAAATTAAACCTGGAGTCTATGGAACTGGTCATTGATATTAAATAGCAAGGTTCAAATTAGAATGCAGGTCATTTTTTTAAATAAACATTTCAAGAATTCAAGTCAGTGTCAACACCCCACTATGAATGCTGTTAAGGAAACTATCAACACTTACTTTTCTTAAAATAATTTAGAATTTTTCTTGTTTTTTCCTATAAACACATCTAACAACGAACGTCTATAAACTTCTTGCAGATAAATAACTAAAATAAGATTATGGAAAATCCAAACTTGCAAGTGCAAAACCGAGACCCAAAACAAACAATAGCACTTTCCAAAGAGCTATAAAAATACAGCTTAATAAGCCAAATTTTAAAAATTAACTATATAAAGAAAACTAACCTAACTACAGACTATAAAAGATCTAAATAAATGGAAAATCACCTGTCCCAACATGAAAGATCATAAATACTAATTCATTCCAAATTAATCTATAAAAATAATATATTGCCAATCAAAACCCCAGTGTTCTGAGTGAGCCAGGCATGATGGCATGTGCCTATACTCCCAATTACTTAGAAGGCTAAAGTGGGAAAATTGCTTGAACTCAGAAGTTCAGTGACAGCCTGGGCAATGTAGCAAGAACTTGTCTCTTGAAATTAAGAAAAGGAAGGAGGGAGGGAGGAGAGAAAACAGAAAGAAAGAAGTGGGAAGGGAGGGAGGAAAGAAGGAATTCCAACGTAGAGTATATTGATATGTTGATTCTAAAACTCTGAAAAAACAGATAGGCAAACTCCAGGAAATAATTTGAAAATGACCAAAGATAAAGAATTTCTCAATTATTACATTCTACTAGTATAACATGAAAATAATAATAATAATAATAATAATTTTAATAATGTTTCACCCTAACTAGTATAATAGAAAACATTAATAATATGTAGTGGCAAAATGTGAAGTTAAAAGCGTCTCCTTTGCATTAATAGGAGGAGAGTCTATGACTTTAGATATCCTTTGTTGAGTCTATCCTAAAAATATTCACAAGTTAAGATAGATATCAGTACAGGGATAGTTTTAAAAGTAGCATTGGTTAATGAATGACCCTGGGATTCTTACTGATTTCCCTGGCAACAAGGTAGCCTGAACAGGGCCTCCCTTCCCCACACAAGAGAAACCACACTTAATTTCAACTATTCCTGTGACAAAGGAGCCCACAGTCTTCAACAGGTATTCAGCAATGAGAATGTCCTAACACCCTATGAACAGCTTGCACCTACTTAGCTCAGACTACTTGACACTCTAGTCCCAAGTGTTTATCTATCTATAAGACCACTCTTCTGCTTGCCCTTTAAGACAGAAGAAAAGGTGTTGAAATACTGAAGTACTTGCACTATGGGAGAGCTTATCTCTTGCATAATGTCAGCTTATACATGAACATGAGCACTTGCTGATCCTTATCCCAGTAAATGCTAGCCTGCACCAAGTAACAATTATGGTTTTTGCTTAAACTTTCTTTGACCAACCATATTCAGTGCAGTGTTATTTAAAACATTTTTAAAACTGGAGACAATCTAAATACCCAGAGGAAAGATGGTAAAACATACTATTGTATATTCATAGCAGAGAATACCACACAGACATTAAAAACAATGAAACCTATTTAAAAAATTGGCATAGAAACATATACATGAAGTACTTTTGAGTAGAGGGAAAAGAACATGTTGCTACCAATAGTTTTAACACATGCAACCATCTCTTTGGGTGAAAAAAAGGGAACAAATGAAACACCTAAAAACACTAAAAAATTGAAAGAAAGCATACATAGTGCTTACCAATTGGAATGGAAAGCACTGAGAAAAATACTATACAATGATTTCAAAATTTTTTCTCAATGATTTAATTAGTATCCAAATGCATATATATATATATAACCACCAAAGCTTTAGCTCCTAAGAGTGGTGCTTCTTTAGTGATTGCTTATGTATCAAATTGGAAATTTAAAAAGATTTCTGATGAAGATGATCAAATGAAGAGTAATTTATCAATGGACTAGAGGATAATTATAGCTTTTTCACTTGTTACATATTATGCAGAGTCCCTAGTGTCCAAGATAGCCCCAGGAAGTAGTAATGTCCTAAGAAAGAAACACTTCTAAAATTCAAACTTTAAAATTGGACAAGAGTCCAAACACAGGGGGATATGTGGGGGGATTAAAAGTAGAAACTTTGAAGGTAATTTATAGCCAAATAATCACTCAAATTTAATATCTTTTACTCTACAAGGTTCTTTTGTCTAACCAATTCTAGGCAATAGAGAGTAAAACTGTTACTATTCTAAAGCTACAAATATGTGTAATATATACAACATCACTCAAGTACTATTAGTGTACTTGGCTTTTACACACTCCTTTGCGTCCAAAATATTTGATTTACTGTCAAGACAGCTTACTTTATTAAACCTTCCTTCTTTTACATTTGAAAACCACTATACCCTTGATATGTTTTATAAACTATTGCCTCCCAAAGTAGAAACAAAAAGAAACTTCAATCACTTAAGACCCAAAGGAACGTAAGACACTCAAAAACTAATACTAAATAGAGACTATTACAGAAGAATGTTTCAGAAGAAAGGAAAATGATATGAATTCCATAGAAAAAAAATGTAGTGGGGTCACATATGTAAATTCCTTTTCCTATCCTTCAAGATGACTTTCTAAAACCCAGTGTCCAACCTAAAATTCCAGCATGACTCTCCTCACTTTGGCCTGATAACCTTACCTTAGATCAGCAGTTTTCATTCAGGATTCATTTTGTTCCCATGGGCATTTGAAATGTCTAGAGATACTGGCCAGAGGGAGGAGCAATCAGAGTGCCACAGGCATCTATTAAGTAGGCATCTGAAAAACTTAGGAGAGTCCCCCACCACAAAGAATTACATAGCACAAAATGTCAATGGTGGAGAACCACTGACTTAGAGGTCTGGCTACCTCTGCAGCTGTCAAGCATCTTACACCTTGCAATGACACATTATCTCCATTCTCAAAAATTCCTCCCATTCTACTGTAGTTTAAAGTATACAAACTCTAGTAATTCCCATTAATCTCAAGGAGACAAAGACATTACGACCACAGATAAAAACATGAACCACCACCCCCCACTTCCCTAGAGGACAAAACTTCCTGAAGAGTTGACAGTATTCCCTATCACTACATCCTCACCTCACTGTCCATATTTAACTGACTCCAACCTGACCACCCTACTGCTAGGCTAAAATTATTCTTCAGAGTTACCAATGACCAAATCCAGTTGTCACTTCTCTATCCCTTTCATTTCACCTCTCAACAACACTCAAAAAACTATTTTTATCTATTCCTGAAACATTCTTCTCCTGATTTCCTTTTCTACTTTTCCTCTTACTTCTCAGGTTCTACCTTCTTCCCTTTGATGGCTTCTACATATTGAAATATTCCAATGTCAAGTCTTCTTTCACTACCCAGTCTCCCTAGTTACCAGTACAGATCTAAATGATATTCATGTGTTTTCTCCCAAATACTTCTCTCCAATCCTAGCTCTTTTCAGAGCTTCACTTCCTACTTGATACCTCCACTTGCAAATATAAAATAGTTGCTTTGAAGATAACTTGTTTACAACACATTGTTTTTCTCTACACTCCCTCACATACCCATGTGCATGCTTATGCCCCATTATTCCTCTAGACTTCCCTATTTCTCTAAGCTGTATAAAAACCCAGGTATCAGTGCTCCAGTTTTCTTTTACCTTCACCCTCTCATATCCAACCCATAAACATATCCAGAAGTTTTACCTCCAAAATATATATTGCTTTTAATCATTTCTGTCCACTAGCACCACTCCAATTCAACTCACCTGCACCTTTTACCTTCACGAATTTTCTATTAGGAGAAAATCTAAATTTACTAACATGAAAATTATAAGCCACTTGATCCCTGTCTTCCTCTGGTT
Organism: Sciurus vulgaris; assembly: GCF_902686455.1. Taxonomy (NCBI): domain Eukaryota; kingdom Metazoa; phylum Chordata; class Mammalia; order Rodentia; family Sciuridae; genus Sciurus; species Sciurus vulgaris. The sequence goes on along the minus strand of NC_136467.1, from coordinate 92,165,466 downwards.
CTTAGCTTAAACAAAAGTAAAACCTCAATACCATACTTCAGTCAAAAAAGCCAATTCATCCTGACTAAGGGCTTCTGTATTTGCCGAGACTCCTCTCTCTGGCTCTGAGCTGGCTCCTATTCAGGTCTAATCTCACTCATTTCCGCATTACCCACAACCTGATTAGAATCTCATATCAATATATTATGTATCCTTACAGATTTTATCACTAAGATGTTACCTTATTGTAGTTATTTGTTGACTACTTGTCTGGCCTTACATACTCTAAGCTCCATGAAAATAGCAACTTTATTTGTTTTCATCAAAATCTCCAGAAACTACCTTGTCAAACACATACTATGTGCTAAACATTAAATAATAACATTTAAATAATAAATGTTAAATAAATAAATGTATTTAAGGTTCAGAGAAGAAGACAAAGTTCTAAGATATAATAATCACCATCTGAAAATAGAAATGAGAAAGTAATAACATTCAACCCACATATGTTATAACAACAGGCCATAAAGAGATTAATCACTAGGGGATAAGAGTAGGATATGAACAACACGAAAACACTGTTTTGATGCCACATCTTAATTACTAACTTTAAAATTTTTTTACATGCTGTATAAAATAAAGAATATTTGTTCACATTAGTGTCAATTTATCATTTTTAATGGTATAGTTCACTATCCAAACTACACAAGACTGTTTACTAGAGGATCTATAGCTAAGCTTTAAGGTTTTTTTTTATATAAAAAGTTGATTATTTCACAAGAAGCTACGAACTAAGCAATTATCTAGTTAAAATTATGTACAATGCTTTATGTTAAAAGAAATATCATCAGAAACAACTTGGACATTGTAATATACACCTTCTATAAGAAGGCAGAGAAAGGAGGAATTTAGGAATAACAAGTGTACATTAGGAGCTGGGCATGGTGGCACCTGCCTGTAATTCCAGCTACTCTGGAGGCCGAAGAAGGAGGATCTAAATTTCAAGGCCAGCCAATGCAATTAATGAGATTCTGCCTCAAAATAAAAAGAGCTGGGGATGTAGCTCATTTAGTAGAGTCTGGGGTTAATCCCCACTACCAAAAAAGAGAAGAAGAGGAGAGGAAAGGAGAGTATAGAGGAGGTAAGAGAAAAGAACATTAGAATACAAGTATCATTCACTATGGAAAGCAATACCAGAGCATACTGCTAACCAATGTACATTTATACCAATGAATAAACCTAAAATAGATTTAAAACCATTGTGGTATGTATTTGCTTGAACATGACTATATTACAATTACAGCATAACACCTGAAGAACTAATTGTTAAATACTTTACACTTGTTTTTTGCTAAGTACCTGAAAAGGATTCAGCAATAGCTTTTTGGAGAAAAAAGTTTATCAGGGAGAAGTTTTTAAATCTGGAGGGGTTCTACTTTTGAGAGTTAGCTGACTCCAAATGAAAACTGAGAATTTCATTTGTAAGAGCAGATAAGAAGAGAGAGAGAAAGGAGAAGACAGAGGAAGGGAGATATACAAAGAATGTTTCAAGGTATCAAGAAAAAAGTGTCAAGTACAACAACAACAAAAAAAAAAACCTAATACACTGTCTAAGTTGAAGAGACTAAAACAAACAGAACTACAAACAAAGAAAAGTTAAAAAAGGAGAACCTACAGTTTTCAAATAATATCCTAATAATATTTTTTAAAAGTTTTTTATTAAGTAGGAAAAATTCACCATAGATTTTGTGCCCTTCTAGTTATTTATATCACATTTATATTTAATAAATATAAAGAAAGCACATGAATCACATCTGTGTATTTTCTTCTTTTAGGAGAAATTTAATATACAGCCTTAGTTTTAACAAGTAATATTTTTGCTCTTAAGGAGGATGAATTCTTAAAATATTGCTCAAATGAGTATAATGCAATTTCATCAATGATAAACAACAATAAAAATTATGACGCAGACAATGACTACTAAAAAAATGGGCACCAACAACACTGACAAGCTGAAACTTGGTTTTTATCCTTAAACTATGAATAATCTTATCGACCTCAAAGGGTTGTTTGGGAGATCAAAGGAAGTTAATACATGTAAAACACAAAATAGGAACTGACACATGGTAAATATTCAACAAATATTAGCTTCAAGAATTATGGGGCACAAAAATAAAACCTATTATGCTTACTTAAAATATTTTCAGATTAACAAAAGGCATTTCTCACATTTGCAAGGTTATTGAATTAATAGTTTCTTATGTCAATTAATAGTTTGCTTCTAGTTTATCATGTTGCATTCTTAGCCTCTATGCTGCATTTCTATTCTTACTCTCAGATACAAAAAAGGAAACACAAAACATACTGGATTTAATTGCTCAGAACTTGAAAGAAAAAAAATTACATAGTATGATAATACATACCTTAAATGTACCATTTTGATTTTTCATGTAAGAAACCAGAAATATATCCACTGGTAGAAGTGCTGATGTGATAAGCGCAATTGCTAGAGAAAAAATCGCTGTTATGGTGGAGACAACTTCACTTTCTCTTTGACTTTGGTATTTACGAACATATATCCAGCAAAATGCTAAAATAGCCTGAAATAGAACAAAAAGAATGCTCATTACTCCCCCCTATGTATTTCCCAACACTGACTTTGTATGTGTTTAAAGGTTTCCAGTAGAAAACATTATGTAATGTGAAGCTTCTACATGTATAAGGAAAAATTTGTAAAATTTAACATTTTCAAAGCCTGTTTCATGAATGTAGTACAACTTTGCTTCAATGCTAAAATACACATTATTAATAACAGTGCTCAGTTACATATGTCCTTACAAAACACAGTGTTACCATTAATGGTTACATACAATGTCATAATTATAACCAGCTTTGACTCCCTTTTTCTTGTGGATCTCTTGATCCAAAGGAAATATAACTAGTTATTGTCCTATCCTAGGCTTATTACTGAATCATCATAGAACATAACTTGGATCAAAATTAACTTTTGCCTTGTTATGACAGTTCAAAAGATTAACTGGCAATAATTACTATGCAATTACTATAATTCAAATTTTAAAGGGTATTAAATAAAGAAAAGTCAACAATGAAAATGAATTCATGTGCAGAGCAAGTGAGATAAAATACACCCAAAAATACTGAAGTGAAACTCTCTTGTCAACCAGGTATTCTTGAAAACTTTAAAGACTTTTCTAGTGAAGGAATCATTAAAGTGATTCTTTATCTTTAGGGAGCATCAGAATCAAGTGGAGAGCTTATTAAAGTATAGAATGCTGGTCCCCAACCCAGAGTCTTAGATTCAAGAGGCCTAGGGTGAGCCTAAAAATCTGCATTAGTGATGGGTTCCCAGAAGCTGCTGCTACTGGTCCAGGGACTATATTTCAACTATATGGGGTTGAGGACATATTAAATCAATGCTTTTCAGCCTTGACCATGAGTTAGAATCACCTGGGTAGTTTTTAAATATCTTTTGGAACTAAACAGGGATTTCTCAAAAGAAGAAACACAAATGGTCAACAAATATATGAAAAACATTCAATGTCTTTAGCAATCAGGGAAATGCAAATCAAAACTATATTAAGATTTCATTTCACTCCAAAATGAATGACAATTATAAAGAACACAAAAATAATAATAATAAATGTGGGTGCGAGTACAGGGATAAAGGTACACTTCTACACTGCTGGTGGGACTGCAGATTAGTACAACCACTCTGGAAAGCAATATAAAAAGTCCTCAAAAAACTAGGAATGGAACCACCATATGAGCCAGTTATTCCACTCCTTGGTAGTTATCCAAAAGAACTGAAATCAGCATACTATAGTAATATAGTCACTTCAATGTTTATAGCAGCACACTTCACAATAGCCAAATTACAGAATCAGTCCCAATGCCTAACAGAGGAATGAATTAAGAAATTGTGGTGTGTATATATTCAATGAAATTTTACTCAGTCATAAAGAATGAAATTATGGCATTTGCTGATAAATGAATGGAAATCGAGAACATCATGCTAAATGAAATAAGCCAGTCTCAGAAAATCAAGGGCCCAGTGTTTTTTCTCCTATATGGAAGCTACAGCAAAATAAAGGAAAAAAGGAGGGTAGGATTGGATATCATAAACCTATGGAGGAAGTCAGTAAAGAAGGAGATCAAGAGGGAGAGAAGAGGGATGGGAAAGGAGAGGAAATGCAAAATGAACTTTTTAGAAAGAACCAAACAAGACTAAATAAATACATGAGAAAAAGGAAAAAAGTAGAGTAGAGGAAGGAGAATGGGCAGAGGCAGAAGGCGAGGGAATGGGGGGAGGTACATAAACTGACATCAAATTCCAAGGATGTGTAAATTTGCCAAGATGAAGTCAACTACTATTCATAACTATGACTCTAATAATATATATATATATATAAAATAAAATAAAATAAAATGCATACCTTTTGCCCCCCACAACTCCCCATCAAGTGAATAGTTAGTGAGGGGTGAGGGTCCTCCAGGCATTAGTATTTTAAATGCCTGAGGATTCTAATCAGTCAAACTTAAACACCATTATTCTAAATAAAATCCATAGGAGTTCACCACCCCAGAAAATTTCCCTTTATCTCTTTGTTAACCATGCTCCTTACCTCCAATTCCTGACAACCACTATCTGTTATCTGCCTCTACAATTTGTCTTCTCTAGAATGTCACTAGGTACTCATACAGCATTGTCATTTGAGTTTGACCTCTTTCACTTAACATAATGCATTTGAAATCAAAGTTATGAGTCATTCCTTCATATTGCTGTCATTTCAACTGGTGACAGATCAACAGAGGAAAAAAATAGATAAGAAAAGACTTAAGACTTTGGAACTCAGATGTTGGTACAAAACAAAAACAATAAAAATAGGACCTTTGAGCTGGGCACAGTGGTGTAAGCTATAACTAGCAACTCAGGAGGGTGAGGGAGGAGGATTCCAAGTTCAAAGGCAGCCTCAGCAACTAAGGCCCTAAGGAATTTAGCAAGACCCTGTCTCAAAATAAAAAATAAAAAATAAAAATACATATAAAGGGCTGGGGATACAGCTCAGTGATTAAGCACTCCTGGATTTAATCACCAGTACATAAAAAAGGACCTAGATTTAAATTCTGGTTCAACAGTTTACTAATATTTTGTTTTGAGAAACATAAAATGTTATTTATATTAATATATATTGGGTTTGATTTTAAATTTTTAAATGAATAAATATTTTAAATGTTCCTCAAATTTGTTTTGAATTCATTGGCATCCAAGACTGATCTTTCTATTCTTACAGAGTACTCAACACAAAGTGTTCAACAAAAGTTTTGATAGATTTCAAGAAAAATATACACTTTTGTAAAGTTCAAAGTGGTTGGTATTATCAAAAAGGAGTGTGCCAGCATCAAGAAGACAACCAGGCAAATAGGGAAGGCACAGGTTTTGACTTTTGGGTTTCAGAATTCCTTTACATTTTAAAAGAACCCCAAAGATCTTGTTTATGTAGGTTATATTGTAGTTAGCAATATAACTGTATCATAAATAAACCAATGTCCTATAAAACAGGCATAAGAATACTTTCACAGAAGATTATAAGGATTAAATATTTAGCCCAGTGATTAGCCACAGTAACTAATTAACAAATAGGAATTATTATGAAGTGTAATATGAAATAATATTTTAGAGCATTTTATTTATAAAATAAATTAATATATAACTTTCTGATAATTAAGGAAAGATAAAGGAGCAGGCATTAAACTAATAAGCATACAAACTTCCTGGGATCCTGTTAAACAGCAAATTCTGATTCAGTGGGTTGGGGGCAATATATTTTATATTTCTAACCAGTGTTTAGATGATACACTTTTAAGAAAAAGATAAACTTGCTTTACAGAAATGGAGATCATCTCTATAGTACTGGAAAAGGCAATTGAAAGATGGGTTGAGTCAAATTATTGAAGACTTTGGGAATTAAGTAGAAAGTTTAGATTTGTTACAGTAAATACATTATAAGCATGAAAGACCAAATTTAATCATTTTTATGTGGTAGAAGAAATTGAAATCCATTCCGTTTGCTCAAGTTCATCACAAAAGTAGGAACAGAATGTCACAATTCTTCAGTAGATGTCTGGCAGTAGTTCTAAAAGTTTGAAGTCCTCAGGCCCCTGCTCGTCCCTAAAACTCGTTCTAGAGATTCAAAATTGAAAACTATTCTCATTTGTTTTCAATTCACTGGGATCTGAGCCTTATATTTCTATTCTTACAGAGTACTCAATACACACCAAGATGTCATCTGCCTTTTCACTCATGGTTCATAAGTCACAGTAGATAAAAACTGTTGGTGCATTACCAGGAATCAAGACAATGGCACCAAACTGCCAGTTGTCATTGTCTTCACCACCACCACACACACACACACAAAGGCAATGTAACTTAAGACTGTGCTTGAAAAAGCAGTAAAAATTTTATTAAATTTTGACCCATGATTTTTTTTTAAATACTGTGGGTAAAATATGAAGCATCCAGGTTTCTGGTTCCTTAATTGCCTTCTTATTTTATTTGTTCTTGCTATACTTTCACCAAATAAAATGCCATCCCCTCTTCATCTATCTAAAACCTACCTCAATTCTTACTATCAAAGTTGTTCTGCTCTCAGAAATACTACTTCTTTATAAACTCCTACTGTGGCTTTCATGCTTAAAATACATGTTTCAAGAATTTTCTTTTTCCCAGATATCTCCAAGCCTTGCTAAAGACCATGTTTTGTTTCATTTGTATCCTTCTATAGATAACAGAAAACCTATTGTAGTTTAAATGCACTGGACTTCAATACTGGTTACATGCTTGTTTCTTTTCTTCTAAATAAACTGAATATGATGGGCTGGAAAAGCCTGGGAATTCTCCAAGCATAGGAGTGGATGGCTCTGAAGGCCACAGCCAACCTTTAGTGTTTCCAGTTCCTTCAAGAGCGGGTAAAGCATGTTCTGGTGCAAAGGCATGTGTGAAAGTGAAGGCAGCAAGAGAAGCCTTTCCTTACATTTCACATTTTCATACACACACACCAAAAAAAAAAAAAAAAAAAAATAGTAGTTTCTGCTGAAAAAATTTACTAACAGAACATATAGGAGACAGTCCTAGGGCATCTGATAAACTAAATTCAAATGTCAGATTTCCAGAAGTGAAAATTTTTTGTTTTGTTTTGCTTGTAAGGCAAGAAGTCAAAATACATTGAAACATGAAACAACAGGACAGGATGAAGGCAATGAGGAAAGAATTCTGAGAACGTAGAAGGATTTAAGGAAGAACAAATTAAAAAAAAAAAAAAAAAAAAAAACAACGAATTGTCTTTTAGGGTAGGGAAATAAGAACTAGGTCATTTGGGACCATTACAGTCCCATAGAATAGTCAGAAACAAGAAGCTGTCGACGGCCCTTGAGGCGAGACAGGAGTAGCATATCCTGGCACTGGCCCTAGAAAGGGGTTACCGCTTACCCTACAATTGTTCTACACTTAGCAAAAAGGATTGGAAAAGAATGTGACACCTCGAAGTCAGAACGAGCAACTCACGTCACCAAGGCGGAATCGCACAATGGGCACTGATGGCTGGAGACTTACTAACACCAGGGGTAGGGAACACCGGGAAAAAAACCATTCAAAAAATCAGACCAGTCAACAACGCCATTGCCTACTGAACTGGCAAACTCCCGGGGCTGCCGCCGCACACCCAGGACTCTAGTTACTGGGGATGGAAGGCCACCACACCCTTCTCAACCCCGAGGGTCTCGTCGACCCCCCAGGCCTCAATCAAGGCATCAAGCAAGAGTTTCGGTAAATGACACCTGCACTTTAGACGTCATCGGTGAAAAGGAAGCCAAAGACGCCGGAAATCAGCGCCCCCTCCTCGCCTTCCCAGAGCCGCCCCCGCCCCCGATGGAGACCGGCCCAGAGTACGAGCTAAAAGCAGGGCGGGGCAAAGAGGGTCTCCAGGGCCTGGAGAGGCCAGCTGGAGGACCAGCCCCTCTCTTCTGCCACCAGTGCAAACACTGGGAAAACTCCAAGCGCCTCCCCTACCAGTAGTAAGAGGCCGAATATGCACCAGCCGATCACCAGCTCGGCTGAAGCCGCGCCAGCAGTCACCGCCGCCATCTTCGCTTCCGGTCCGGACAGCCCGAGCGAAGGGGATAGGGAAGGGGGAGGGGGAAAGGGGAGAGGGCGAGGGACGCGGAACCCGCTCACCCTAAAGGTTAAAGGGGCGGAGGGGGCGGAGCAACTGGTTGCCTAGGAGATCCGACCCACGAGCGTCCCCTGGCGACGAGCCGGGCGGGGCGGGAAGAACGGCCTAGGGGCGGGGCACGTCCGGACGCGGTGACATCATGGAGCTGCTTTGCCTCACAGGGTCTGGGTTCCGAAGGAGGAGGTCGTAGCACAGCAGCGCAACATTTTTGGAATGTTTGACCTCGCCTAAGCGGATGGACTGAGAGAGTCAAGAGACTGGAAAGTTTGGACTATAGAAGTTTGGAGGCACAACCGAATTTTACGGGTTTCCATTTCCCGAAAATGTAGTTTGTTCCTAGTGTAAAAAAAAGCAGAATGGATGATGTGATTAGCAGGAACTCACCAGATGCAGCAATAGAATGTCTGACTCTGACCAAAAGTTTACCAACTGCCCCAGTGACTTCCTGATTTGCTGGCGGTGGTGCCCAGGCAGGATACCTGCTTGCCTGGACGTTGCCTTATCATGTGATGTTATGACCTTTTTGTTTAGACCTGTGCATACCTGTGAATCTCCATGATGGCTTATGCACTAAAGATATCTCACTTTATGAACATATTCTTAATGAAGTGGCAGGCTTTTGTAATATTCAGACGTGAACAAGACAGATACTGCCATAGGTCAGTAGTGAGGCAGAGGAAGAGAACTCCTGGGATGGCTTGCCTGAGTCCACCAGTGTGTTTAGTGTGCATTTAACCACTGAATTGAACAAGCATAGTCTGTGATGTAGGCCAAACACAACTTTGTGAATGAACATCATCATCTGTTTACAATTTCTTATGTTATCACTTACCTAGGACCCCCTTCTGGCTGGAAACCTTCAGTAGTTAAAGAATGGGCTGGTACTTCTGCCAGGACAGAATAAGGAAGGAAGAAGACACTAGTAAAGAATGCAATTTTAACGTGAACCGGTATCATCATGAACTGTATTCAAGCTTTCTGAGCCTGCAGATGTTTGAACTTGGCTCTACTGTGGTACACTCACACATCTGGAGACCTCTCTCTAATAGTTTCCTTGAAGAGACACCTCTATTCCAGGTAGTTGGAGTTCTTCTAACATCCCCCAGGCATACTGTAGTACAGTTTTGATTCTTCCTGCTGAAGTCTTCTAATCCATTCTTAGGATCTCTCTGGGTTGGAGAACAACCCCAGTCCTGTTCTCCCTATTTCCCCCAACATAGCTCAAATCCCCTCTATTTGAAATGATCTATACATACTTTGCACCAACAACTTTGCACACATGCCCAATATAGCTGCATTTTCCTAGTTCTATCATCAAAAATCAGCCCTTCTTGGATATGGCCACCGGAGCCAGCTGTAGTTATTTCCAGACATAAGTCATGCACCCACCCTCTGTCTCTCACTTTCAGGGGCCATGTTTCAAAATTTCCAACTAGGTCCCTTGAGGCTTCATATGTTAGTCACTTTTCTGTCACTGAGACAACAACTTGTAAGAAGGGAGGTTAATTTTGGTTCATGGTTTCAGAGTTCCCATAATCTCCTGGACCTGTTGCTTTGACCTGGGATAACACAGAACAACATGGTAGGAGTGTGTAGCAGAGGAAGACTCTTGATTTTGTGGCAACTGGGAAGCAAGAAAGAGAAAGAGACTGGGGCCCCAATGACCTAACTTAGTTCCTCTAAACCCTACCTCCTACATATTTCACCACCTTCCAATAACACCATTGACTTGGAATCAATCATAGCCTTTATTGTCATTCATATCCAAACTGTCTGTAGTACCTCCCTTACTAGGCTAGGGATTGGAGTAACATCCCACTGAAGCCCTTCCCCTAACACACACACACACACAGTTAAGGGGAGGGTTCCACAAATGAGCAGCAGTTCCCATTAAAGAAATCTTTTCATTAATTTCTCTTCTCATTCTCTCAAATTCATTTATCAAAATTTCATTTAGATGAGTGATCCAAGAGATATAGAATGAATTCTTGCATTCCTGTTTAACTCTGCACATACAGGAGAATTCATGGCTAGAAGGAAAACAAAGAATTGAAGCCCATACTCTTTCCCAGGGCTTATAATTATATATGAAATTAGAGCTTTTGCTGAACCTGAACTGAACATTTTTTAGTATTTTTGTACCCTCTGCTGATTAAGCCCATTCATTAAATAGTATTAATCCTTTTGCTGCCTCTGACCACCTAAGTATTGAAGTACTTTTGGGAAGTTGATTGATTTCCATGTTAGAAAAGCTTTATTTCACTGTGTTATTGACAAGAATTTCTAGTTACAAAGAACATGGGGGTTTGAATCAGCAAAAATGATGAAGAGAAAAGAAAGTGAGGCATCTGAGCAGATAAAGGTATGCATTTTAACCCTCTTGCCATTCTTCAGTTTAGTCAGGATGTACTAATCTTTTAACATCTTAGACTAGACCAAAAAGGACTACTAAACACATTCTGCTGATTATGCTCTTAAATGTAGGAATGCTTTGATTTGGGTCAGGGTTCTTATAAAGTACTCTTTATTGGTTGTTTACAACTGCAAAGGGAGTGCATACTCATTTATAAATATTCCAAACATGAATAATGTAGAAGCTTGAAAGGTTCTTATGAATTCACACAATGCTCCTCAATCTAAAATTCTTTTCTTTAAGAACTTCAAGATTTTTTGTTGTTGTTGACACAATCTAATATGTTTGGTGAGGATGCAGAAATGCAGTAGATAGTCCTTTGTTTCTCTCATGGAGTTACTATAGAATGTACTTACTTTATATCCCATCCAAAAACTCTAGAAAAGTACCAGCATTTTTGTAGACTCTGCTTCATTTTACATTCAAAGAAATGGCCATTAAAAATCAATTAATCCCAAGTGGTTTAATAAGGAGAGGCATTCCAGAAGATCTGTCAAAACCTAGACTCCCTTGGCTATTTTAGGAGTGCTAGAGATCTTTGAAGGAAAAATCATTTGAAAGAGAGCAACTATATCTCCCCTCATTCCTCTGTCTCTCAGCTTTGAAATAATTCCTCTACCTTAAACCAATTGAGGGAAGGCATACAAGAAGATCACCCACATGTTTGGAGGATGTAGCCTGGGGAAGAGGTTCTACATCTTGTTGCAACTGCTAAAGAAGGCTGAGTCACAGCAGTGCCTGATGCTACACTGACATAAAGACCTGTATTGAGGAGTTCCATGGTGTAGAAGGAGTATGGATTAGCTCCTACCAATATTTGTCCTTCTCAAAAACCAGGCACTGAAGTCTTGGGCGAACTTGAACTCACTGCTCCTGAGAATCACTTAGTATGTGCTTTTTCCTATGGATGACTAAGGAGAGATACAACAATCTCTACTGTAGGAGGCCTTCCTGAGACTATTCTTTGCCTAGACTAGGAACACATAGACAGTTAAAAGTTAGGGAGCAGTCCTAAGTAGACCAGATAGTAATGGCCTACAGAGAGTTCACTTTATTTCAAAACCAGACAAAGGCAGAACAAAATCAGAAAAATATTATAAACGTAGATGTCAAAACCCTCAATGAAAGTGTTCATGAAGCAAGGACAATCACTCCTCTTGTCCTTATCCACATAGCACTCAAAAGGGTTTCCCTCCCCTGGAAACTTGAGAACCAGGATGCATGAGAATTGTTATTCAATCCTTCCATGAGGTGTTTCTAGTAAATCAAATGTAGGATTATGATTAAATGATATAAAATGAGAAATAAAATTTATAACAATATTTGCACAGGAATTGATAGAAGGAACAAAAGTAATATTGAGGAAAGATGAAAAGCCTGAAAGAAGTATTTATGTTAATGGAACACAGGGTAGGTAATAAGAACAGAGAAAGTGAGAGTTCTCAAAACCCAAAAAGCAAGAAGTAAGACATAGAGAGTTACATAGGCCTGGAAATGGAGAAGGGTGGAATGTCGAAGGGTGGATGACTCATGCTACTGGAGGGGTCTGAAGTCTGGAAGACGCCCATGCAAATGACTTCAGAACTCAGCCCCTGAAAACAGTCAAGGCAGGCACGGCGGCACACACCTGTAATTCCAGAGACTCAGGCAGGAGGATCACAAGTTCAAAACTAGACTCTACAACTTATGAAGGCCCTAGGTAATTTAGTGAGACTCTGTCTCAAAATAAAAAATAAAAAAAAGCTGGGGGTGTGTCTAAGTGATTGACTGCCCCTTTGTTCAATCTCCAGTACCAAAAAAGAAAAAAAACGTATTCAAGCTAACTGCATGATTGGAACTCTGCTAGTAAATATGGTTTGTACCCTGAAATTATATTTAAGCCACAGTTAAATTTATTTATGCATCCAAATTAATTTGTGAATATTCCACCACAGAATTTTAACATGTTGCTTTTTTTTAAATGGATGATTATTATATATTGCATTTTAAAAATTTGTTACTGTATTGTACAAAGCTGCTCCCCCTAACCTTTCTGTGCAGCCATTTTCCCCGCCTCCCAACCACTTGTCAATCTGTGAACATCCTAGCTAGCTATTGGTTCATCAGTCAGCTTGCAAGTATCCTTCTCCAGTATTGGTTCCCTCTTAGCCCGGCAGAATTCAACTGCTTTACTGTAGCTACCCCGCCATCTTTCCTCATCTTTCTCTCTTTCCTACTCACTTTCTCTATCCTCCTCGCTTTCACACTTTCTTGTGCACGCCCTTTCTCATTCCCTTTCTTTTCCTCTCATTTTCTCTCTTACCCTGCAGGGAGACACTCTGCTTAATAAACTCCCTTATATGATTTCCCATGTCCAGCGTGGTTTCCGTGGAATCCCTTACAGTTACCTTCCTGGAAACTAAAAACACTGGACTGTCCAAGTCCAAATAAGACACTAAGAAAGCCTCAATAACAGAATGTCCAATCGACATTCTGTCTGTACTTTTGTGACTCTCAGATAACCCTTTTTCTGATTGACAACTACTTTCTTTAGCTATTTTAATTCCTTCAGTTAGGTTACAGTTAAGTCTTGCTGCCTAGTGACTTTGCACATATCTGTCCTGCTCCATAATATGTTGATTTAGTATTTAGTTCTCTATTGTGTACCATGTACCTCCTGTAATTTCTCTTCTATCAAGAGGATTTAACAATGATCTGGGGTGAATATTCACATGGGCCTAAGGAAGCACTACCATGCCTGCCATTTCTTCCCAGTACTATATTACCTCCTTGCCTTCTCAGTCATCCACTGTCATCCAACTAAATTAGTATCATGATCCTAAGTTTCTTGTTTTCTTTGTGAAAGGACTTAAACTGTGTTTACAAGGTCTTTGGCACATATGGTTGAGAGGCCCATTTGGTTCTTCCAGAACATTTTCTCATTTATGTTTAACCCAGTAGGGAGCAAGACATTTTTGCACAAGAGCCAATTCATGAAAAGTTAGCTTTATGGTCTACATTTTTTCATTCTTTGAGCCCAAATATATAAGATATATACAAATTATATACTTTGTTTTCAGTGCAAATGAATAAAGTATATGTAAAAAGCATAGGTCATTAAATAGAAAAAATATCAAAAAGAAAGTGCCACTGAACTCCTAATATCTGGGTGTTTTTGATTTGTGGACACATCAGTAACTTTCCAATTTGTCATCCTAAAATTAGATTTCACACAGTATCATAATATGAACTGTGAAATTCACATTTTTTTTATTTCTACAAGTATAAACTCTTGATGGATACTGTTTATAAATTTCTCCTACTGAAATAAGCATTCCCACATGAACTGGTAATACGTGTTAGTTTTCTTCTTAAGATATTTTTCTTCTGGCTATGAAAGAAATGATTTATTCATAGTTTAGACATGTTAAAATGTCACTTAATACCTCCAAGTGTTTTTCATTGTGTTACTTTAAGAATCTGGTATTTATGTACTTTAACATATAAAAAAATCAACTTGCATGTACAATTTACAAATATGAGTAAAAATTGTGATAAAAACTTGCTTTTAAAAATTATCCACAATGCCCTCAAATTTTAACAAAGGATGCTTTTTGTGGGGGGATGGGAGGTGGGTAACATATGCTATATTTTTTCCCCTAACAATAGGGTTCCTCTTCTGACTCAAACATCTATTCTTTTTCATAGTGTGGTTTTGTTTGCTTTATTTATGGACAGACGTTCTCAGCTTTATTTGAATTCAAAGTAAAACATTGGATATTCAGTTCTCACCTGTTAATAATTTATAAATCATAAAATTTTAGAAAACCTTTTGGTGTTTTTAGAACTTATGGAGCTCATGTGTACATAATTGTAACTGTTGCACAATGTGATGTGATTTAAAGTTCATCTTTAGGTTTTAAATGATTGACACACTAAGGATATTTACACTTAGTTGTTGAATGTTGAGTATGTTCAGAAAAAAATTCTATTGTTTTGCAATTATATAGAGATATAAAGAAGGCGTTTTCAAGCATTTTATCTGAATCTTGATTTTAAAACTATTTTCAGTAAAAATATGAAATATATTCATCAGGATTAGGAAAAGCTTTTGTAAGTAGGTTAACAATGGGCTAGGTTTTAAAAGATGAAAGCGAGTTTATCCAGCAGACAGGAGAAAAGCAAACATCCCATCAAGGGAATAGCATGTACAAAGACAGAAAAGCTGGAGGTACCATGTTCAGTCTGGAGTAATCTGGGCAAGAGTGGCAGGAATTAGCCAATTCCAGACTAGATCATAAATTGATGCATTTGTTCACCAAAAAACTTAGACTTCATCTTGTAGGTGATGAGAAACAGTGAAGTTCTAAATAGGAGAGAGATATAATCTGTCTTTCATTTAAGAAAGATCCTTTAAGGGGACCTGAGTGCTGGTTTTGAGGCAGTAAGAGTAGAAGCAAGGATTCATTTCAATTAAGACACTTGCTACAGTTAATGCAAGAGATTATGACACTAAACCAAAGCTGTTAAATAAAGACGATAAATTTATGACATAGTAATAAAAATTAATTTGCAAGATATGGTATGGTGTCCATGTATGAACGGTGAAGAAAAGAGAGGAAGGAAGTAAGATATTGTATTAGGGTTCCAGCAGAGAAACAGAACTAGTAGAATGGAGACAGGCAAATAGATAAGTAGGTAGGAAGGTAGGTATGTAGAGAAAGACATAAAGAAAGAGAGAGAAAGATGTTTATTGTAAGATATTGGGTTGTACAATTTTGTGGTGCCAGACTATGTAAGTCTGAAATCCACATAGGAGGGCATCAAGAAAAAGCAGACTGGAAACTCTCAGGCAGGAACTGACATTGATAGTACACAGATAGAATTTCTTCTTTCTGAGGGAAACTTGAGTACTATTTTTAAGGCCTTTCAATTGACTAATAATTCTTATCCAGATCATCAATAACAATTTAATTTGCTTATTCAACTGAATATTTTTGTGCTATTTGTCATATCTACAGAATACCTTCACAGAGATACTGAGTTAGGGTCAGAATAATTGAATTCTATAACTGGCCTGGCCAGGTTGACCCATTAAACTGACCACTAGAGATGCCTTTCAGGATTCTGAACTTAGAGGGGTGGAAAATGTTGGTACCATAATTAAAACAGAAAATACATGAGGAAGAGCAGATGGGGGTAAGGAATGACTGAAAAATATGCTGTACTTCATAGCTGCTAAGATGTACTCTTTTCCTTTACAGTTTAACATCTCTGATGTTAGGATGCACCTTAAAGTTGATGGCATCTTATCACTATAAAGGCATCATTTTATTCTTAATTTATTTATCAAACGATGGTATCACTGGATTGCAGGAAACAAAGCAGTGGGTGTACTTTGGTATCTTGAATTTAACATATGTCAGGGATATTGTTATAGTTTATATTTTTAATGTCTCCTCAAAGGCTTGTGTTTTGAAAACATGGTCCCCAACAAAGTTCAGAGGTGGGGCTTTTAGGCAATGATGAGAGTTGTTACTTCATCAGTGGATTAATCCATTTGATGAATTAACAATTTGAATGGGGCAGGCTTTTTCCAGGGGGCGATCCAAGATGGCGGACAAGAGGGTGACTGCATCTCTAGTCGCTCCAGACCCAGGATTCAAGAAGGGGAGGCATTGAGAGACTTGGACTAAAATAGAGCCACGGAGTGAGTTTCCCCACCTGGAGAAGCTCTGCCCGGGCGGCAGGCCGGGATTCGGGTGGTTCATTAGAGTAGGGCAGGGCAGCTAGAGTCTTCCCCAGGCAGCCCTGAGCACTCCGGCGGTGGGCTCCTCCCATAGGGCCAGATTCTCCAGCTTCTCGGAGCAGGCCCCCCAGTGAGAGCCTTTCTGCACAGAACCAGCTTCAAGTCCCTGAGCCAGCGCATGGTGAGCTCCGGCTCGCAGCTTGCTTCAGAGACCGGGACAGGACAGACAGGGACTTCCCCAGGCAGCCCGGCTTCCTCCGGCGGGAAGCACCTTTCTAGGCTAGCTTCTTGGAGCAGAATGCCCAGTGAGAGCCTTTCTACACAAAGTCAGCCACAAGTCCCTAAGCCAGCAGAGACCTCCAACCCGCAAGCAGCCTCTGGGACCAGGGCAGGGCAGCCAGAGACCTCTCCAGGCAGCCCTGTCTCCTCCAGCCGCAGGCTTTTTCCACGGGGCAATCCAAGATGGCGGACTAGAGGGTGACTGCATCTCCAGTCGCTCCAGAACCCAGGATCCAAGAAGGGGAGGCATTGAGAGACTCAGACTAAAATAGAGCCATGGGGTGAGTCTCCCCTACATGGTGAAGCTCGGCCCGGGCAGCAGGCCTGGATTCAGGCGGCTTATTAAAGTAGGGCAGTGCAGCTAGAGTCTTCTACAGGCAGCCCTGGGCACTCGGCAGTGGGCTCCTCCCACACGGCCACCTTCTCAGAGCAGGCCCCCCAGTGAGAGCTTTTCCACAAAGAGCCAGCTCCAAGCCCTGGAACCAGAAGCAGGCCAGAGGCAGCTTTCTTCGGAAGCACTGCATTATCAAGTTCCTCCAAGACTTCAGGCTACTGAAGGCTGGGAGGTGATACACTGGAAATCTACAGGGACATTATAAGCCAATAGAGGAAATCTGCAATATCACAGAGTCCCACTGACATCTGACCAATATGAGAAAACAAGGGAAGAAAATGTCCCAAACAAACCTAGATACTATATCAATAAAATCCAATGACAGCACAGCAGAAGAAATGTCAGAAAGGGAGTTCAGAATGAACATAATAAAACCAATCAGGGAAGCAAACGAGGAGATGAAAGAGCAAATGCAGGCATTAAATGATCGCACCAATCAACAATTAAAAGAGCAAATACGGGAAGCAAGAGATCATTTCAATAAAGAGTTAGAGATACTGAAAGAAAAGCAAACAGAAATCTTTGAAATGAAGGAAAAAATAAACCAAGTTAAAAACTCCATAGAAAGCATAACCAATAGGATAGAACACCTGGAAGACAGAACCTCAGATATTGAAGACAAAATATTTAATCTTGAAAACAAAGTTGATCAAACAGAAAAGATGGTAAGAAATCATGAACAGAATCTACAAGAATTATGGGATATCATGAAAAGGCCAAATTTAAGAATTATTGGGATTGAGGAAGGCTTAGAGAAACAAACCAAAGGAATGAACAATCTATTCAATGAAAAGTAATATCAGAAAATTTTCCAAATCTGAAGAGTGAAATGGAAAATCAAGTACAAGAGGCTTATAGGACTCCAAATATACAAAATTACAACAGACACACCAAGGCACATTATTATGAAAATACCTAACATACAAAATAAAGACAGAATTTTAAAGGCCGCAAGAGAAAAGAATCAAATTACAGGGGAAAACCAATAAGAATATCAGCAGATTTTTCAATCCAGACCCTAAAAGCTAGAAGGGCCTGGAACAACATTTACCAAGCCCTGAAAGAAAATGGATGCCAACCAAGAATCTTATACCCAGCAAAATTTACTTTCAGATTTGACGATGAGATAAGATCCTTCCATGATAAATAAAAGCTAAAGAAATTTACGAAAAGAAAGCCGGCATTACAGAACATTCTCAGCAAAATATTCCATGAGGAAGAGATGAAAAACAACAATGCAAATCAGCAACGGGAGGAACTAGCCTAAAGGAATAGCCAAATAAAGGAGAAACCAAATCATGTCAAAAACCAAAAATGAGTCAAATGACTGGGAATACAAATCATATCACAATAATAACCCTGAATGTTAATGGCCTGAACTCATCAATCAAAAAACATAGACTGGCAGACTGGATTAAAAAGAAAAATCCAACAATATGCTGCCTGCAAGAGACTCATCTCATAGAAAGAGATACACATAGACTAAAGGTGAAAGGATGGGAAAAAACATACCATGCACATGGACACAGCAAAAAAGCCCGAGTATCCATCCTCATTTCAGATAATGTGGACTTCAAGCCAAAACTAGTCAGAAGGGATAAAGAAGGACATTACATACTGCTTAAGGGAAGCATAAATCAGCAAGACATAACAATCATAAATAACTATGCCCCAAACATTGGCTCATCCATGTACGTCAAACAAATCCTTCTCAATTCCAGAAATCAAATAGACCACAACACAATAATACTAGGCGATTTTAACACACCTCTCTCACCGCTGGATGGATCGTCCAAACAAAAATTGAATAAAGAAACCGTAGATCTCAATAACACAATCAACAATTTAGACTTAACCGACTTATATAGAATATACCATCCAATAAAGAACGAGTACACTTTCTTCTCAGCAGCACATGGATCCTTCTCTAAAATAGACCATGTTTTATGTCACAAAGCTACTGTTAGCAAATACAAGAAGATAGAGATACTACCATGTACTCTATCAGATCATAATGGATTGAAATTAGAAATAAATGACAGAATAAAAAACAGAAACTTCTCCAAAACCTGGAGATTAAATAATACACTATTATATGATGAATGGATAACAGAAGACATCAGGAGGGAAATAAAAAAATTCTTAGAAGTAAACGAGAACAAAGACACATCATATCAAAATCTCTGGGACACTATGAAAGCAGTACTTAGAGGGAGATTTATTTCATGGGGCACATTCAACAAAAGAAGTAGAAATCAACAAATAAACGACTTAACACTACAGCTCAAAGCCCTAGAAAAAGAAGAGCAGACCAACACCAAAAGTAGTAGAAGACAGGAAATAGTTAAAATCAGAGCCGAAATCAATGAAATTGAAACAAAAGAAACAATTGGAAAAATTAACAAAATAAATAGTTGGTTCTTTGAAAAAATAAACAAAATTGATAAAGCCTTAGCCACACTAACAAAGAGAAAGAGGGAGAAAACTCAAATTACTAAAATTCAGAATGAACAAGGAAATATCACAACAGACAGGAGTGAAATACAAAACACAATTAGAAGCTATTTTGAAAATCTATACTCCAACAAAACAGAAAACCTCGAAGACATCAAGTTTCTAGAGACATATGAATTACCTAAACTGAAGGAGGAGGTTTTATCCCTGGGATGCAAGGTTGGTTCAACATCAGGAAATCAATAAATGTCATTCACCATATCAACAGACTAAAAGTTAAGAATCACATGATTATTTCAATAGATGCAGAAAAAGCATTTGAATGAAATTAAACCCCTATCTCTCACCCTGCACAAAACTCAACTCAAAATGGATCAAGGACCTTGGAATCAGACCAGAGACCCTGCAGATTATAGAAGAAAAAGTAGGTCCAAACCTTCAACTTGTTGGCTTAGGTTCAGACTTCCTTAACAGGACTCCCGTAGCACAAGAAATAAAAGCAAGAATCAACAACTGGGATAGATTCAAACTAAAAAGCTCTCTCTCAGCAAAGGAAACTATCAGCAATGTGAAGAGAGAGCCTACAAAGTGGGAGAATATCTTTGCCACTCATACTTCAGATAGAGCGCTAATTTCCAGAATCTATAAAGAACTCAAGAAACTCTACGCCAAGAATACAAACAATGCAATCAACAAATGGGCTAAGGAAATGAACAGACACTGCACAGAATATCTGCAAGCAATCAACACATATATGAAAAAAATGTTCAACATCTCTAGTAATAAGAGAATTGCAGATCAAAAGTACCCTAAGATTTCATCTCACCCTAATTAGAATGGCAATTATCAAGAACACAATCAACAATAGGTGTTGGCGAGGATGTGGGGAGAAAGGTACACTCATACATTTCTGGTGGGGTTGCAAATTAGTGCAGCCACTCTGGAAAGCAGTATGGAGATTCCTCAGAAAGCTTGGAATGGAACCACCATTTGACCCAGCTATCCCACTCCTTGGCCTCTACCCAAAGGACTTAAAATCAGCATACTATAGAGATACAGCCACATCAATGTTCATAGCTGCTCAATTCACCATAGCCAGATTGTGGAACCAACCTAGATGCCCTTCAGTTGATGAATGGATAAAGAAACTGTGGCATATATATACAATGGAATATTACTCCACCATGAAGAATGATAAAATTATGGCATTTGCAGGCAAATGGATGAAATTGGAGAATGTCATGCTAAGTGAGATAAGCCAATCTCAAAAAACTAAATGACAAATGATCTCGCTGATAAGCGGATGAGGACATATAATGGGGGGTAGGAGCGGTTAGTGTAGGGTTAGGGTTAGGAATTCGGAGGGTGGTAAGAATGGAGGAAGGAAGGACTGTATAGAGGGAAAAGAGGGGTGGGAGTGGTGGGGGGAAGGGAAAATATATAACAGAATGAATCAGACAACATTGCCCTATGTAAATTTATGATTTTTAATTAAAAAAAAATTAAAAAAAAAAAAACAATTTGAATGGACTTCCATGTGGTAACATTAGCCGGGTAGGGAGTGGACTGGAGGAAACAGGCCACTTGGGGTGTGCCCACCAAACATGAGCCAAAAATAAACTTCTCCTCTACATTGTTATTGTCAGATATTTAAGTTACAACAATGAAAAGCTGACTAACACAAACATGAATAGCTCCTGTTCACAAAATATATAGGTGGGAAACAGAGATCAGCCAGAGAAGTAAGATTTGGGGAGATATCCATAGTACAATGAAAGCTGAAGCAGTGGAAATGGATGAATATCCCAGGGAAAACAGATATAAGTGAGAATAATAATAGCTAAATAACCCTAAGAAACAGCTAACTTTAGGAGTGAACAAAATAAAGGGAGTAGTTAGAAAAAAATGTCAGAATATGTCTTATAAGCAAAGGGAGAAGAAAAGTTTGGAAACAAATGAACAATTGTCAGTTTTAAATGCAGTGTAGCTATGTGGAAGTTATTAATGGCCTTTCCAGAATGATTTCAGAGTAGTGGTTAGGAAGAAGGCAGTGATTAGAAGAAGTTTTCACTGAATTGAGAAATGAAGGAGAATCAGAACAGCAGAGGTTATGAAAACAAACTATAATTTAAGGAAGTTTGGTTAAAGAGAGATGGAATAACCAAAAAGCTAGAGGGAATGATGCCAAAGGGGTTTTGTTAGACATGACTCACACTTGAACTTATGTCTAAGATAAAGAAAAATATGCCACCCTTAGCAAATGAACCTATATATGGTTATCACATCATCTTTTTGACAACTTGAACTCTGAAGGATTGAGGTAGTGAGGTAAGAGGGAGGAGACTAATCAATCAGCCAGGATTCCAGGAAAGAACAGAGAGTACATTCAAAAGAGGTGATTCAAGAGAATTTAATGCCCAAACTACAAAGATATGAGCAGGATAAAGGGAAACTGACCCTAGATTTAGTAGGGTTAGCAAGAATATGCCACCATTCCTGAAAGGATACTTCTTCTACCCTAAAGAGAAGTTGTTATAATCTGGCAAGACTGATAAATTTAGGAAACAGCTGCCCAGCAGCCATTGTTAACCTGCAGACCCTCAAGGAAAGAACCAGGGCCTGACCCCTCTCTTCTTCCATCTGCTTATCTCCTGTGATGTGCATACTTTTGAATGAACTAACAAGAAGTTAGAGGGCAAGATAGTCTATTTAATGCAAAGCATAATGATCAACCTCCTGGGATACAGATTTAAGCAAAGAAGGATGCAAAATACATCTGGGGAAGCCGGTGGAAGATACTCGTCAAAAGTAGAGAGTAGGACCCTGGACAAAGGGATTCCTGGTAAAGACAATGAAGGCATTTTTCACAGATTCTATGATATGCTCCAGCAGTAGTGTGAAAAAAAAATGCTATTCTAATTTGTGTGTAGTTAATGAGAAACTGATATTTCCAAATAAGAAAAGACCCAATAACCTTGTTTGAATTAAACTCCATTGTTCATTTTTATTATGCACAATGAAGACAGCAAGTAATATCTATGTTTTTAAAAAGATGCTAATACTCTGCAGAAAAACTAAACTGCTCACATGTTTCAGCCTTTATATTCAAATACAGCTTTTCTACTAAAAGGATGGTTGTTTCATAAATATGAATAAGTTAATGACTAAATAATGACTACTGGTTAGATTTAAAAATAATGACTACTGGTTAGATTTAGCCCTCAAAAAATGAAAGAAGAAAGAAAGAAAGAAAGAAAGAAAGAAAGAAAGAAAGAAAGAAAGAAAGGAAGGAAGGAAGGAAGGAAGGAAGGAAGGAAGGAAGGAAGGAAGGAAGGAAGGAAGGAAGGAAGGAAGGAAGGAAGGAAGGAAGGAAGGAAAGAAGGAAGAAAGAAAGAAAGAAGGCAAGAAAGAGGAAAGAAAAGAAAAGAAGAAAGAAAACACTGTTAAAACTTTTGTAGGTCTTTAATATTTCCACTTAATTTTGAAGTTAAATGTTTATTTAAATTTTGGTTATTTTGATGGAGGGGGCTCTCTGATGTAATTAGTCAAATCTTAATAGATCAAGTGATGTGAGTAATGGTGATTCTATTTCTTTTTCATTTTTAGCACCATTTTAGTAATATTTAGCTAGCAGACAAAATTTAAGGATTGTCCCAAATAAAAAAAACTAATGTTATTTTTACAAAGGAAACTTTATGGGGAAAAAAAAGACCTATACTCAATGAAATATCAAATTTTATTTTGAAAGTTAAGTTCTTCAATATGTAAACATCCATCCATATGCATAGTTTCTGGATTGATTGTCATTTTAGAGGATTTCTTTCTCATATTGAAGTGAAAGGCAGTTTTGGTAATAAAATTTCATAGAAAATCCTGAAGATATTTCCTTCTTTTATCTTTTAAACAAGTTAAAAATAAACCTTGTTTTTCTTTACCTTTGCTAAGTTATTATACCAACTAATATCTAAACAGTGTTAGAATGTACTAAATATTAAAGGAAAGATGGACCTTTGTACAAGATAGAAATTTGTCCTACTTCTAATAATTATAACTTATTTTTTTCTCAGGCTATATTTATTTTTGATAACCATATGAAAATTCAAGTTTGCAAGATTTTTTTAATACCACTCCCTCTCCTCTTTAGCTCCACTCTCTATCCAAATCGACTGTTTATGACTACCTAATTGTCTTATAACCTATGTGATTCTAGGGCTACTCAAAATCCAGTCTTACGGGCTCATATTCAAAGAAACACCTGTTGGGTATAAAAACATATTAGAAGCAAGTGAAATCTTTATTCAGTCTCTTGCCAAAGGGTAATTACGGTAATTACACTGCTTTAAAGTCCTCTTGAGATCTTACTCTCATTTACTCTAACATATCTATGGGGGTAGGTTTACTGTGATGGTAATGAAGCTTAAATTCCATGATTCACTTACACAGGCATTTTCCATGACTGTCAGAGTCCCTACCAATGCATTCACACGATTCTAATTTTCTGTAACATTTTCGTAAATAATGTATTTTTACTTAAGTCTGTTAAGACCATTGTCTCTTTCCACTTAACTATTCGTCCCTCATATGAATGTCACTTGAGTGGCCCCAGACATTCTGAGGATACTGCAAGGGTTAGGTAGATCTAGGGTACTTTTAGTTTAGGTTTAGTGAGATATGTTCATATGGATCATAGATACTTTCAAGTATAGTCAAATTATTTCTAGCTTACAGATATAGGAATGGCTTCCAGGAATATTCTTATTGCCCACTATTCCAATTACATGAACACCATGATACAAAGGGCAAAACCAGCCATTTGTATTATGAGAATATATCTCATTGTGCCCAATACCAAAAATTTATGGGAGATGGAAGAGACCCAAATTTGAAAGTTTGGAGCCAGAATCAAATCCAGATTTTTTTTCTGGATTTTGTGATATCTATGGTATTTGTCAGCTGATAAATGTTTCCAATTTTTGTTTCCTGAATAAAAATTTTTAATTTAACTTTGTATTCATAAGTTTAATTCTTTTTATTTTTATAAATAGAACTCCCCTCAGGCTGGAGTTATTCCAGTCGTGGCTCAGTGGTAGAGTGCTTGCCCAGCCTGTGCAAGGCATTGGGTTGGATCGTCGGCACCACATGAAGATAAATAAATAAAATAATGATATCATGTCCATCTAAAAAACTCTAATACGCGCGCGCGCGTGCGCGCGCGCGTGCACACACACACACACACACACACACACACACACACACACACGTGTATATATTTTTTAAAAATAGGACCCTCACCTACTTAGAGTTTAGAAGTTTTTTGTCTCCTGGAAATGCCTTATAGGTGAGAAAAATAGTCTCGCCTCCTTCTCTTTGGCTCCTTCCTAGAACACTTTCCTGCCAGCCAGGCAGGCTTTTTAAGTACCACCTACTTAATGTACATTGTTCCCACCCACAGTTCTCTTGTTAAGTGTCTTTTTCCCCTTTTCTGACTACTCTTTTTTTTCTTCAGAGGTAGCTCTCTGTTTTGAAATTAAATGTGAATAAATTCCTCCAACTTATACATGATTAGCCAGTGTTTCTCAAATTTGAGTTAAATATGGATGGATCTCTTTGAAGGAGGGCAACATCTTGGGAGAATATAATATTCATTGATTATTTTTGTGAGTCTATTTATAAATGAAAGTCTAAAGCTATGTATAAATATCTGAAGCTTATAGACTTTGCATGCCTTTGAAACAACTAAAAATTCAAACAAAACTTAAAGAGAGACCAAATCTGAGTGAATAACATTATTTTAAAATAATGTGACGTTATGGTATTTTGCTGAAACAAAATCATCCAGTCCTGGATTTAATGGTAGAAAAATGGATATTTGTGTTTGGTTTTATAACTAATCTGTTTGGGGATTTTTATTTCACTAACACAAATCTAGAAAACATCTTTTCCCATACATACATAGTACAAAATGGTACGAATAACTGTCTTTTTTTGCTAACTGAATAAAATCATACTTTGTGCCTAACTGAATCTCTGCTAGTGAATAATTTTTGAGTGCCAGTTTTAAGTGGAGTCATGAGACAATTGTGTAAATTTTCCTTTACTTAGAGGTAATGTAGGTATTGATACTCCTGCATGAAGTGGGTATGTGATCCAATTACTGCTGGAACTGGAACTAGAACCACTTGTCTTTGCATATGTTGTGATCATGAAGTAATATCAAGTGGGACGTTAACGTATGATCTTAAAAACCATTTGTTCACAATGTGAACATAACACTGACCAATCAAAGAGGTTTTAGGGAGATTAGCAAGTCCGCATGAGCGTGTGTCATGGGATCAATACATTCTATCATCAGGTTTTTCTTTTCCAGCTATGGAATCACTTTGATATATTTGATTTTATTGGCATCTGACTTTTAGTCAGTGCAAATAAGGCAGAAAATATAAATTTAGGTATCTGATTCAGATGACTCAATATGTAGTTGTATTAATTTTGTAAGACTTATGACAATAGAAATGAAAAATAAAAATTTGACTTGAGAGCTCACAATTACTATGAGCTTTACTAAATAAGATTACAAAAAATGCTTTTGATAAATCTACTCCTAAAGTTATAACTATCAGTTTTGCCTGCCATATAGTTATGTTTAAATATCATAGACTCCTAAAACAACTATTTATCTGTTTATTTGTGTGTAGTGTATGTATAAAACTAGACCAAAGTGAGTACCTGAAAGAAAAAAAACTTTTAACACTATGACTCATGTAAAGTTATTCATGCAAACCCACTCATCTCTGGCTTCATGTCAAGAGTTTGGAATCTGTAAGACAGAAGGCTAAAAACTTTTTTTTTTAATTTTAATTTTAATTTATTTTTAAAAATTATTTATTTATTTTTAAATTTTTTACAGACTACATTTTGATTCATTGTACACAAATGGGGTACATCATTTTGTTTCTATGGTTGTGCACGATGTAGAGTCATACCATTTGTGTAATCATACATGTACACAGGGTAATGATGTCTGTCTCATTCCACCATTTTTCATACCCTCCCTCCCTGGCATTTCCTTAAACGGATGGAATTGGAGAATATCATGCTAAGTGAAATAAGCCAATCTCAAAAAACCAAAGGCTAAATGTTTTCCATGATAAGTGGAGAATGATATATAATGAGGGTGGGGGTGTGGGGAGTGAGAGAAGAATGGAGAAATTTTAGATTATGTAGAAGCCTAAAAACTGTTGGGTTTTACTTTAAAAAAATATCTTGGCATTCTCTGTACAACTACTGTATTTCCAACAAAGTTCTGTGACTGATCAAAGTTCTATGATTGATAACTTGAGTATTCTGTATTTCATAAAATATAAATATTGATATTCATCTTTGTGTTGGTCACACTTAGTCTCTAAATGCCTCTCATATCCACAGGCCCTTTGAACCTGATCATAACCTTTTATTTCAGGGAATAGAACACAGTAGTGTCCATACTATGCCCTGTGTGATTCTGGTTCCTTAACCAGATAACAAGGCTGAAGAAGAGGAAAGCAAACAGTCTGTAGACTAGACAGTGAAAGATGAGGAAGATAGCCCCAAGAGGTTTGCTCATAAATGAAAATGGGGGAGAAACAGTGTAAACTCAGGAAGTTTTGGATCCAGGGGAGAGAGAAGAAATTTGGCCAGTTAGTAAACAGCAGGAGAAATACAAAAAGAAGGCAGTAGCCAACATCTGGCAACAGAAGTCACAGGCAGAAGTAGCAAACAACCAAAAATCAGGAGAAAGGGAGCAAGAAACACAAATAATGAGTCAGAAAGAAGGAAGTAAGTGAAAATTGAATCAGCAGTAGCAGATAAGATAAAGGATGAAAAAAATCACACAGTGGAAGATTTGAGGATAGAAGGATTGAATCTTGAATGAATTCTACAGTTCTAAAGCACATGAAATCTAGTCCTGTGGAAAAAGATTTCAGTTCTTTTGGGTCTTGGTTTGGGGCCATGTCCTGGATTGATTGGAGTCCAAGATGAATGAACACAATTTCTGTTTTCCTTATTTCCACCTGGAACCCTTTAATAGACTCCACATGACTTAAGACATTCTCAGGGAACCTTGTCTTCATAACAACAAAAATACATAATTAATAAAGCTTTTATATAACTGCACAACACTGTACTCATTAGCCAGCATATGCACTTACTACATCTTCTTCCACTTGCATCTCTAGGCTTGAGCTTTGTCTGATGTCTGTATCCTTAGGGTTGTCCCATAGGATGTTGTCCATAAATTCTTGTCAAATAAATGAGTAAAACAGCCACTCTGAAAAGCTACAAACACAGTTATCTTTAATCACCTATAGGTGTAGTGTTATGTTTGTGCAAAATAGTATGCCTGGTATGGTAGATAAGTTAGTTATACATATATTTGTATTTTAATAAGAGAAGTTGCTGTTGCTTCTGGTAACTTCAGAAAGGCAAGACAAAGTAAATCTCCAGCAGTTATTTTTCCTATGTAGAATCACTGAAGGTCTTTCTCATTTATAAGAGTAGGGAAAATTGACTTCCTTGGTGGTAAGCATGGGAAAATGTACAACAGAACCTGAAGGGTTATGGAAGATAAAATCCCTACAAGACAGCTCCCCAAGAAAAACAGAGGAACAGTGTGACTTGGGAGGAAGGAGGGGAAATTAGCCAAACATTTAACCTCTCCCAGTACCTCCTTTCCCAGTAACAATGGGCCATGGGAAAAAGCAAACTTTCATCCCTTCCCAGGTTCATCCCCAGCATCTCCACCAAAAGCATTTACCCCTTCCCAACCCCAGTGGATCTTGAAGGAAGGAGGCAAATACTGAAACTCTCGGCCCTGGACTTTTACCATTGCCCATTGCAGATGAGTGCTAGAAGGAGAAAGGCCAATAGTGAAGCTCTAGGTATCAATGGATCCTAGAGGAAGGAAGATAAGCAGTGAACACTGAGCTGTGAGCTTTTCCCAGTGACAATGAGTGTCAAACTTTTTACAACTGCCTTCCTGAGTTAAAATTTTAACCTGCACGACTGTTTCCCTGACTGTCCAAACTGCACATCTGCAGTCTCCAATGATTAATCCACCCTTACTAAAAAACCCAGACTCCTTCTGTAACCTGGGTGGGGGGCATCTCCATACCAAGAAAATGAGCTCTTCTTTGCCTGATCAATTGACTTTGCTTCAGAATAAAGGAGAGCTTGCTGATCCAAGGTTTGCTTCGTGCCTCCTGCCTCCGTCATTTGTGGACCATGAGCTTACAGAACCTTCTTCTTTGACCAACTCTTCCCCTCCCTAGAGGTCCTGGCATGCAAAAGATGGTTATTGGGGAAGAAAATCCAAGTTCTTCTGGGAAAAAAGGGGACGAATCCCCAAAGTCTGCTCCTTAAGATATGAAGTTGGAAAACTCATCTCAGTGGTTTGAATTGGGCCTTAGAATTCCAGGAGGGGAAAGAAACCTTGGAAATAAAATCATCTTGAGAAAATCAGGTCGCTGAAACAACATGCATAAGTTTGTCCTCCTGCTTCATGTGAGAATCTACTCTGACTTGGCCTAGAAGGTGACTTGGCTTAGAAGGTGATTAGGATTTAGAGATAAAGACCAAGTAAGAGGAAATTAATTTGGAAGAGAGACCATCTTACCTCCCCAGGCGGGACACCATTATGACTTTGTACATGACTGGACCAATAAGAGCATCCCTGTAGCAATGGGCAGGACTCTGGCACTACACCAAGTCAGTTTCAGACAACACTAAACAATAGGTAAAAGCAACAGAGTTGTGTATTGTATTCATTCTGTGGCCCGCTTCTCTATGGTTCGAAGCAATATTGAATGCATTCAGAATAATTATGCCTTTGGAGTTATTGGATGATTGGTGTGTAGGGCAGATGGGTAAAGCCTTAAGAGGGTGAGACTAAACTTCCTGATAGAAAACACATTGGACTTTTAACAACTCCTTTTAATTCTAAAAGATACATGACTTTATAGTACCCTGCAATTTAATAGAACAGTTTATTTAGATTTACTTCTTTGTATTAATTTTGCCTCATTATTAACATTTGGTCTTTTCTCACCCCTACAGACTCTTCTGCTCTCCTTCCTTCTTTATGAAGCTGTTTGTAAAAGGGAATGTTATCTTTCTTGCTGTGATATGCTATCCAGCTTGTTACTCCCACACATCCTGGGCTGGAGCCAGCCAGCAGCCTTGCTGCCCATTTCCCAATGCACCCTCCTACTACTGTCACATGCCCATCTGCTCTGTTTGCCTTTTCTGGGGGTACCCCAGCTGCCACTTTTTTAAAAATTCTCTAAGCCATATGCTATATTCCAGGCACACATGCCTGACCTCCCGGCCTTATCCAGTGACCATAAAGGACAGGTTGGAAGTCTCCAAATTCCAAATTCCAAGACATTTAAAGCATTGATTTTTATGTGGAGCTATGACTTTCTATTCTTTTATTCTTCCTCAGAGCATGGCACAAATGATGTGCCAGGATTATACTCTTCAAAGGTTAGTGTTCCACATCAAATGTTTTGGTTTTCCTTAATAAAACATCATGGATGCATTATCAAAGATATATTATCTATAATGTGTTCTTATTCTGTAGTTCAATCCTGTGGACAACCCAATTTTTGCTAAATTAAAATTGCTAAAAATAACAGAATGAACCAAACAACATTACCCTATGTAAATTTATGATTACACAATTGGTATGCCTTTACGCCATGTACAGAGAACCAACATGTATCTCATTTGTTTACAATAAAAAAAATTGCTTACTACTTCACAACAGCTATTGTTTTTACTATTGACTACTAATCATTGATGTTTAACACACAAACTTCAGATATCTATTTTATTCATTTTTGAAAGGGCTAGTTTTACATTACCACTGTACTCCAAACTGCATAATTTTATTTAATAGCAGGACAAACAACTCTTAAAGGTACTAAATTATAACCCTTTTTGAACTACCTATCTTCTCTTCATTCATAGGCTCCATTTCCCCACTGAATTTCATTTAAAGAAATTCAAATTCAAAATTAGAACAAATCTACAATTATGAAGAATTTCCAAATAGTGACAGCAGAGCATTAAATTAAATATGGTGCCCTTCTGAATATGAGGCCCCATGTGACTATATAGATTGCATAACTATACATGAAGCTAACTCCAACTGTCCCTTTAATGGCATTTTTGTCTGTCCATTCATCTGCCTTGCAGAAATATTCATTTCTGAAACAGTTACAAGTGTCTCTGCAGCAAAGTAAATTCACAGATAAAATACATCATGGACATCTGGTTATCCTGTCTACCCAAACATTGAAGATAAAAGTAGGTGGTCAATAAATGGTTTACCTATGTGAACAATTCTTGGGTATCATTCCACTACATGTCTCAATCTTGTTTCAAAATAGTGGTTCCAGTAACAAAGAACAAAGAAACAGTTTTCTTGCCTGTCAGAGCAGCAGTTGACTACCCAGCATTCTCTTGAGCAGCATTTCCAACAAAATATCTCATTTGTTTTGATAATAGTCTATCTACAAAAGTGGCAGTATATATATTACACTATGTGCACGTACATTTGTACACAAAAAAAGTGCTTTGTTTACAGGTCTTGTTTTCCCACCTTTTCATCTGGGAACATTTCCTCTTTCATTACTATATAACATTTATAATACAGTGCACAAACTTTAAGTTTACATCTCAACAAAATTTTACTTAAATACACATCTGGTAGACATCACTCAGATCACATATGGCTTCAAAAATCTTCCTTAGGACCAACTGCTCATCAACTCCTTACATGGTAATTAATATTATAACCTCTATAGGCATAATTTTGTCTATTTTTGAGTTTAATACAACTATGTAAACCCACGTATTTATGTGCTAAATAAAATATAAAAAAAGTTCAACTCTATAATCATGGAAATGCAATTCAACAAGCATTTGAGATATTACTCATATCCACTCGATGGGGAAAAGTTTTAAGTCTCAAAATCTTTCAAGCATTGGCAAATATTGTAGAAATGAAAACTGTTCTAGAACATGGAAAATATGACCATCTTGGGAAAAAATATGACATTTTGATGATATGAAGTTGAACATAGGCATATACCATACAACCCAGCATTTTCACTTCTAGATTTGCACCTGAGAGAAATTCCTGCACATGTTCACCAGAAGGCACCTGCATCATTGTTTTAGCAGCACTTTTTAAACAGAATTTTTTTTTTTTAATATTGAGAAACTTAAGACTTGGGTACATCAAATTAAACCAATTTCTGGTGGGTGGGGGACCAAATCCCACAGTAGAAAAAAAAAATTTAACACTGCCTGGGTTATTGCAGAACCCAGAGAATATATTCTTATAATTGAAAAATTCCAGACATTTCACAATTGAATTTTTGATATAAAATTATCTAATAAGTTTGCAACTTGTGGTTCTTGATGTTGAGGTCCATAGGACAAGCTGGGAAGTCTTCAAACCTTGAACTGATTTCCACCAGGGGTTATTTGACTTTTGAACCAGATTTTCCTTGTCTAAGAGGTAGCATCAATAGCACCTACCTTCTAAGCAACTTCTTTCTTGGCATGATGAGCCTGTAGAACCACCACAGTTTCATTTACCTTAGAGCAGAGAGACCAGGGGGACACCAGCACTTGTAGCAGCTCAGTCTTCAGTAGCATCCCCGCTATCTTCCCAGGTAGGTCTGGATGGATTGTTTGGATGAACAGAAACAAACTTCTCCCAGCATCTGCTTCTGTTCTTGGGATGGTGCTGCAGACAGCATGGAGGAGGTCAGGGGCTCTTGCCCCTGTACATGTACTGCAGGCTGGGGTGCCTGCAGAAGCTGTATGGCAGGGTGAGGGCTGCAGATTGCTGGAGGCATACTTGTATGGTGTCACAGCCAGAGCAGCAGCAGCAACAATGGCAGCAGAAGGTGCAAGATTTGGCACAGCTCCATACTGACAGCTGTTAGTCAGCCCTTCCTGGGCAGCACCATCCCCACCAAAGTCCATAGCAAAGCAGTCCATGCACTCAGACCCAGTTGGAGCCATATGGTGAAGAGTTGGACAAGGCCCAGATTAGTGTACAGCATTTGGCATTCCTTGGAAGCCTTGAGGTCTCCCACTTTGCTGCTGGTGTGGATTAGGCCTTATCTGTGTTAAATGGTTAAAAGAATAATATGGAGGTCTTTTCTGAGCCTGTGGGACTGCTGACACGAAGTAGCTACAAACTGCAGACTGAAACTGATTTAAGATGGCATTGGCAGGGAGTGCTCTTATCCCAGCCACCCACTGCATATACTGGTTGGTCAGGTGAGCTTTACTTCCTTCCCCCAAAGCCCATAATGCATATCCATTCATTTCACTGACTTCTTTGGTTGCATCTTCAGGAGATAAGAAGTAAACAAAGCCAAACCCTTCACTTCCTCCATCCTCCAGCACTACCTTAGTCCTGGTGATTGATCCAAAAGGAGAAAACTCTCTACGTAATTTCTCATCATTAAAGATATCATCCAAGTTCTTAAATGTAGATTCACCCCCTAGTAGAAACTAGTTCTCTCCTGTTTCAGTGCCTTAATTCCATTTTAATTCAGTCTTCCATTCTACTTTCTTCTGTGCACAGTCTACAAATGTGACTTTTCCACTGATTTCTTTTCCATTCACCTCTTCCACTGCCTCATTGACATTCTTTTGTTTTTCATAACTCACAAAACCAAAAAGCCTTTGGATTTCCTACTGGGATGTCTCATCACCTTGACACTCAGGTTCTTAAACAAACTGGCTGAATAGCACTTTCAGATTCTCATCCTCTACCTTTTCCCCAAAGTTTTTAATGTAAATATTGGTGAATTCCTTAGCTTTGGCTCTAAGTTCAGCTTCCTGCTCTTCCCAAGACTTGAATCTGCCCACAGAAACTTTACGGTCATTTAGGAGCATACCATTCATCTTCTCCAAGGCCTTGTCACAGCCTCTTGGGTCTTGGAGTGGACAAAGGCATAACCCTTAGAGCTGTTCTCATTACATTTTACCTTGCAGGACAGAATATTGCCCAAAGTAAAGGAAGAATCATAAAGTGCCTTGTTGTCTATTGATTTGTATAGTCTCTCTTTTTTTATTTTTTAAGTTTATGAAGTACTTGTTTTGGTTTTTAAAAAAAAAAAATTTTAGTTGTAGACAGAAACAATACCTTTATTTTACTTATTTATATTTTATGTGGTGCTGAGGATTGAACCCAGTGCCTCACAAGTGCAGGGCAAGCGCTCTACCACTGAGCTATAGCCCCAAACCTTATACAGTTTCTTGATAAAGATATGTCCCACACCAGATTTTCTCAAAGAGGGATTCCACTAAGAACACATAATACAGATTGACTTTCCCTTAATCATATCAAAGTTCATAGTATCCAAGGCCCACTGGATACTATGCTAGAAGTTGACTGGCTGCTAGGAGTTGACATAGGCATTTAGCAGCACTTTTGAAGATAATTACAAAATGATGGAGGTAAACCAAATGTTCATCAAATGCTTTTCCCCTTACATTGATAAATTATCGAGCATTCATACAATGAAATAGGACACATGGTGATAAACTATAATCACATAACTGTGAAAACATTTCAGAAATTGATGGTGAACAGAAAAGCAAGGTCCCAAAGAATATATATGGCATAATTCTGTCAACATAATTTTTAAAAATGAATAAATTATGCAATATGTTGTTTAGGAATTCACCTGTGGGAAAACTATTAGGAAAGCAAAGGCATGATAAACATGAAATAAAGATTTCCTCTGTTGTGTAAAAGTGAAGCTGATGTAGGAAATGACACACAGAAAACTTCACCAGCTTTTTAAAGCTTATTTTCTAAGCTCAGGGAAGTTTGAGTATTAATTTTGTTTCCACTCCTTAAAAAAGTAATAGTTACATATACACAATTACAAAATATTTTTTAAACTACAAACTACCTGTTGAAGCAATAAAAGGACTGTGTGAACATACAGATATTATCAACTATACTAGAGAAAGGATTAAATACAGATAAATGTAATTAACGTGATGTAAGATCTTAGCATTATTTTCAAATAATAAAAATATGTATTAATTTAAGACTTTGAGAAGTAATATATATTTTAATATCTAGAGTAATCTCAAAAGAAAAACACACTATTTAGTTTTCAAGCTAATAGTGGAAAAAAATAAAATGCTAAAGATAATCAATTCAAGGCCTGGGAATGTGGCTCAGTAGTAGAGCGCTTGCCTAGCACATACAAAGCCCTGGTTCAATCACACACACACACACACACACACACACACACACACACACACACACACTAAAAGAAGAAGAAGAAAAAAAAGAAACAATCAACTCCAATGGACAAGGAAAAAGAAATACAGAACAGATTACAAATAAAAGCAGAAAATAAGATGGAAGACGGCAGCCTAACCATACCAGTAATTATATTCTATGTTCATGGGCCAAGTGCTTCCATAAAAGACAAATGTTGTCAGATTGTATTTTTAAATTTTAATTGTATGCTTTTTACAATAGACATATAAAAACTAAATATACAGATAAATTTAAAAATGAAAATGAAGAAACAAACTTACAACAGGTAGACTCCAGATGAAAGAAAACTAACTATATATTTGGCATGTACAATGCTTATTATATACATGTACTACATGTTTTGGTACATGTGCAAAAATGTACTACATGTTTTGTTACATGTTACTAACTTTTTGGTCTAAAGCAGACCACGTGTACAATGATAGTCTCTTCAAATTATGCCATCTAGTGACATTGTAGCAATTCCAGTTTACATGCTCTAGAGTGTTGGCACAATAATGAAATCATCTAATGGCACATTGCTCAGAATATATCCCCATTAGTAAGGGATGAATGTCTTTATATATTTAATGTGATTAATATGATATATTAATATAAAAATATATTTTAACTCCAAAACATATAAGAAGAAGTGAAATAATTTCACAATACTGAAGTTCAACTTCTAAACAAGATGCCAAATATTAAATTTGTATGCATTTAATAAGAGTTTGAAATTTATAAGTCAAAAATTGGCAGAACCACAAGGAGATATAAAGAACATCTACAATTACAGAATCTCACTCAGAAATTGTTGTAAAATGCAGACAAATCTATTAATAAAGATTCAGAAGCTTTAAAGAATGCAGTTAACATGCTTGACCTGAGAGACATACGTAGTATATGCAACCAATAAACATAGTCTACACACCTTCTTTCTAAGCAGAGAGCATGCACGAAATTATATCTTCCCAGAAGGTCTAGTTTTCCATTCATCTCAAGAGTGTTTAGCTTTACCTCAAGGATGATGGCTATAGCTGCTACAATAAAATTTTGTCTGATAATTCTATCATCTGAATCATTTTGGAGTTTTATCATCTGAAACATATTGCTGAATTTGTCCCTTGAAAATTAATTATATTTTTGAATGTTAAGTAACTTTACATTATGTCCTTGAAATTTTAAATGTTATTTGGGTCCTGTTAAAGTTCTCTGGAGAATGTTAATGTTTTAAAAAATTGTTTTCATAAAGTTCTGGCTCATTTTGTATGCAATGCTGGTTTAGTAGCAATGATTTTTCATCCTTTTCCTAAATTTTCTATCCAAATATTCAGGGCACCATCACCACATGTGTAAGTTCTTCACTAAAGGTTTCAAACTGTTGGCAGTTTGATCTGTAACTAGTGCTGACCTTAGAAGGGTTGGAGGAAAAAAGAGAAGGATAGAAAACAGGGATCCTCCCTGCCACCTCACTGGTACAGACAACCATTTATCTGGGCCTCTGGTTAGAATGGGGGGGTTCTCTTAGAGTTTTTAGTGTATGCTGCCACCTGACTCCGCCCAGTTCGATCAAAATCAGGGAAGAAAGGAAGAAGGGAGGGAAGGAGGAAACTCATCTGCACTATACTAGTCATTCTTCAAATTTTGGTTTTCTTCCCTAATCTGCTTGGTATTTATTTTTTAGAGTCGTTAGGTAATTTCTTTAATATTTTGTTCAGAGTTTCTGGTATTAATCAGTGATAGAAATAAGTGTAGTGCATTCCTTCATCTTGGATGGCACTTCTGTCAAATGCAGGATCTGAAATGATGCTTTACTCCTGCAGAAATGCCTTACTCCAAGAACAATGTGGAAAACATTACTAGCTGTAGTCATTTGAACTGATGGAAATACTTAAATTTAGTGCATCCCTAAGAGTCAAGAGGACTAATGAAAGACAAAATGGAATGGTTTTAGAGAAGTATGTTCTCTTCCTTCAGTGACTTCTCAGAGAGCATGGTCTGCAGGTCAGAGTTAGTGAACTGAAGAGTTGGCTGATAACAGGTGCTGGGTTCCAAAATGTACCCCTTCCTAAGAAGGCCACTTACTCAAATCGGACTTCACTGGTATGGTATCCTACAGATGCTTCCTAAGCTTCTACAGTCTATAAATCTTTAGACTGTTGGGGAAAGAAGTCTTAGTTGGACTTGATACTTACAAACTATTTCTGCATAAGCCATGGGACAATGAGAGTTCAAGGTTTGTGTGACCTCTACTACATAGTTTTGTAAGTTTTCCCCTAATAAATTCTACTTTAGATATGTACAACTGGCATAACTGGAATGTGCTTGTGATCCATTTGCATAATGTATACAGAACGATAATAATCTTTTCATCTTTCATAAAGAGCCTGAATACTTCCCTCTTCAAATATTATATCTGACTTTATATTATGGTGATGTCAAGTTATTTCTGATATTGAACCACCATTCTTCCAACTATAGATAATTTATTTAATTCTTTCTTGAATAATCTAGTGAGAATCTTTACTCTTTATCAGAGCATATACCTACATTTTTCTAGAAATATTCAAATTCATTAACAGTCTATTATTATTGAAGGCAAAATTTCAGACATATTTCTTAAAATATTCAGATATAAAGCATAAACTTTTAGCATACTTGCATTTCAGAACTCAATGTGTGTTGATTTCTTTCAAATAAAGCTTTTTTTTCTTGGATAACATTAGGTTGCAGTTGATCAGGTATGCATATTAAAGGGCTACTATATCATAAACACATGGAACTATCAAAACACTTCTGAAGGGAACTGAAAATGTTACA
This sequence comes from Sciurus vulgaris, assembly GCF_902686455.1. Classification (NCBI taxonomy): domain Eukaryota; kingdom Metazoa; phylum Chordata; class Mammalia; order Rodentia; family Sciuridae; genus Sciurus; species Sciurus vulgaris. Next base: position 92,127,801 of record NC_136467.1, on the reverse strand, counting down.
TCTAACAGAGTTTTGATCTCTATGTCTCACAATTCACATTTTTTAATGTTCATATCACAATAAGTTCTATTCTTAGTATAATATTTAACCAATAAATACTAAATCACTTAATTTTTTTTAGATGGGATCTCAGATTCATTCCTTTTTTTTAAAGTATTTTAAGCTGTAGATGAACACAATAGCTTTATTTATTTTTTATGTGGTTCTGAGACTCGAACCCAGTGCCTTGCACTTGCTAGATGAGTGCTCTACCACTAAGCCACAACCCCAGTCCTCAGATTCATTCTTAATACAGATCAAGCATGCCTAAGTTATTATGGTCAAGGCAGCACATTCCAGGATGCAAAAGTCCAGTAAAAAATTAAGTATCTATTTCTTTTAAATAAATTTAATGCAACAGTCATTTATTGAATATAACCTATATGGCAAGCATTTTTTAAAGCATTCAGTGTATTAACAGGAATAAAAGTAGTTTTGAATTCTTAAGGTCCTTATAGTACAAAGGTGAAAAAACAAGTATACAAATATTTAATTTTAGGTTGTGATGAATACAAAGAGAGATGTAAAAGTGAGAATTACAATTTGGAAGACAACTGTTACTTTAGAAATCGTTTAGTACAAAAACAATGAATCTTTTTGACAGTGATAAATGGTGTCTTAAAAAAGTTGAGGAACTTGTCAAAAAAAGTCATTCATTTACTAGGAATACCTACAATGGGCCTGGCCTGCTCTTGAAGAATTGTTAGCACTTAAGTAAATAGAGATTGGAAGGAAGGAGTATTCCAGAAAGAGGGAAAACCATGAACAAAGAAATAGAGGCAAGAGTATATAGGACATAATTACAATCAGTAAATAATAATTTGATGAATCTTGAATAGCTGTTTCTCAACTTTAAAGAGTACAAGTTTGTTAATCCTAAATATTCCCAGCCTCTTCTCATAGAAATTTTGCTCTACTAGATTCAAAGTAGGCAAGGGATAAATCATATACAAAAAGACGTTAAAAAGATAGCGCACCATGATAAAGTGGGTTTCATTCCAGGGATGCAAGGTTGGTTCAATATAAGGAAATCAGTAAATATAATTCACCACATCAATAAACTTAAAGACAAGAATCACATGATCACCTCAATAGATGTAGAAAAAGTATTTGACAAAATATAGCATCCTTTCATGTTCAAAACACTAGAAAAACTAGGGATAGTAGGAACATACCTCAACATTGTAAATGCTATATATATTAAACCCAAGGCCATAATCATTTTAAACATAGAACAATTTAAAACATTCCCTCTAGAAACAGGAACAAAACAGGGATGCCCTCCTTTATCACTTCTATTCAACATAGTCCTTGAAACTCTAGCCAGAGTAATTAAGCAAAAGAAAGAAATTAAAGGGATATGAATAGAAAAAGAAGAGCTCAAACTATCCCTATTTTTCAAAAATGTGAATCCATATTTAGAAGACCCAAAAAAATTCACCAGAAAATTTATAGAACTCATAAATGAATTCAGCAAAATAACAGGATATAAACTTAATATCCATAAATCAATTGTGTTTTTATATAATGATGAATCTGCTGAAAGAGAAATTAGGAAAACTATCCCATTCACAATAGTCTCAAAAATATATAATACTTGGAAATAAATCTAACAAAAGAGGTGAAAGACCTCTACAATGAAAACTTTAGAACACTGAAGAAAGAAATTGAAGAAGACCTTAGAAGATGGAAAGATCCTTTATGTTCTTGGATAGGCAGAATTAATATTGTCAAAATGGCCATACTACCAAGAGCTCTATACAGATTCAATGTAAACCCCATTAAAATTCCAATGATGACATTCTTCATAGAAATAAAAAAAAAAAAGTCATGAAATTCATTTGGAAAAATGAGAGTCCTAGAACATAGTCAAAGCAATCCTTAACAAGAAAAGTGAAGCAAGAATCATCATGATACACTACAGAGTTAAGTTATAAAAACCGGCATGGTATTGGCATCAAAACAGACCTGTAGATCAATGGAACAGAATAGAGGACACAGAGACAAAGCCACATAAATACAGTTATCTTATACAAGATAAAGGAACCATGAACATACATTGAAGAAAAGATAATCTCCTCAACAAATGGTTCTAGGAAAACTGGAAATACAGTTTTCTGGAAATATTCTGTGTACCAGAATTAAATTTCACCCTTATCTCTCACATTGCACAAAACTCAACTCAAAGTAGATCAAAGACCTAGGCATTAGAATAGAGACCCTGCACCCACTAGAAGAATATGTAGGCTCAAATTTCCATCATGTAGGTTTAGAAACCTATTTCCTCAACAAGACTCCTAAAGCACAAGAATTAATAAATGGTGTGATATCAAACTAAAAAGCTTCTTCTCAGCAAAGGAAACTATCCAGAGTGTGAAGCGAGAACTTACAGAATGGGAGAAAAATCTGTCACCTGTACTTCAGATAGAGCATTACTCCAAGACATATAAAGAGCTCAAAAATCTTCAACACCAACAACAACAAAAAAAAAAAGAAAGAAAAAAAATAATCAGTAAATGTCAAAGGAATAAAACAGCACTTCACAGAAGAAGAAATACAAATGATCAAAAAAAATGAAAAAAAATGTTCAACATCTCTAGTAATTAGAGAAATGCAAATCAAAACTACGAGTTCATCTCCAGTCAGAATGGTAATTATCAAGAATATAAGCAACAATAAATGTTGGTGAGGATGTGGGGAAAAACATACATTCATACACTGCTGGTAGGATTGCAAATTGTTACAACCACTCTGGAAAGCAGTATGAAGATTCCACAGAAAACTTAGAATGGAACCACCAGTTGACCCAGCTATCCCACTCCTCACCATATACCGAAAGGACTTAAAGTCAGCATATTACAGTGATGCAGCACATCAGCGTTTATAGTAGATCAATTTACAATAGTTAAGCTATGGAACTAACCTAGGTGCCCTTCAACAGATGAATGGATAAAGAAAATGTGATACACATATACAATGGAACATTTACTAAGCCATAAAAAAGCATGAATGGATCTGGAGATTATCATGCTAAGTGAAATAAGCCAGTTCCAAAAAAATGAAAGGTCTAATGTTTTCTCTGATATGGTGATGTTAACACACAACAAGGGTAGGGGGGAGATTAGGCATTCAGTGGATTAGACAAAGGGAAATGAAGGGAAGGGACAGGAGATGGGAATAGGAAAGACAGTAGAATAAATCATACGTATCTTTCTATGTTCATATATGAATATATCACCAGTGAAATTCCACATCATTTACAACCATAAGAACAGGATCCTAATTAGAATAAATTATACTCCACGTATGTGTAATATGTCAAAATACACTCTACTGTCATGTCTATCCAAAAAATTTAACTGCTAAATAAAATCAAAGTAGGCCTTAGAAATACAAATTTTACCAAGCATCCAGAAATTTGTGCCAAGTGATGCAAATACTTTATCCACCCATGTCTGGTGTGAATGATGGAAGATGAAGCCAAAAGGTAGGATGAAGGGTACCATCAAGAAATCAGGCAAGAATTTCATATTCATTTTGGATTGCCATGGGAGTCATTCAGTATTATAATCAGAAAAGTAATATGATTATTCCTATATTTTAAGAACAAATGTTGCTGTCATATATGGCTTGCTTTCAAACTGAGAGATCTAGTAGAAATCCATCTAAATGGTCTAAGCAAAATGGGCTTGAATGAGGGAGTAGCTTTAGGATGAACAAAAAGATATATATAAAATTAATTTTTAAAGTAAAATATATTACAAGGCATATAGTCTTTGAGAGGTGAGTTTAAAAATTCTGAGCTTTCATGTTTAATGAACATGAATGCAATATTAGTGATACCACTTATAAAAACTCTTATTTTTAGTTGGAGGAGCAATATTTCTTTTTATTTCTGAGAATGGAGAGTATGGAAACAGAGAATAAGTTTTGGAATTGCTGAGTTGAATGTTGGGTCAAGCTACAGGCGGTTCAAACTATTTGGAGGTTAGATGAGAGATCAGGACTAGAAATGAGAATTTGGGAGTCATCCTCATAGGGGAAATGGCAGGAGACAGGAGATTAGATAAGATCAAAACAGAGGAATGGTGGTTGGTAGGCAAAAAAGTTCCTTGGAGAGGGTTCACCCTTTAGGAGGTTGGTAAGCAACAGTAACAGTTGAATAATAGAGAAATAGTCATATAAGGAAAATAGAAAAAAAGGAAGCCTCAGAGAACAATTGCAATTTTAAAGAAAAAAACAATCCTAAAATTCATTTGGAAGAGTAAAGATCCAGCAATTCTGAGCAAGAAGAGTGATGCTGGAGACATTATAATACCTGATCTCAAATTATACTACAGAGCTTTGGTAACAAAAACAGCATGGTATTGGCATCAAAACAGACATGAAGGCCAATGGAGTAGAATAGAAGACAAAGAGACAAACCCATGTGTATATAAGTCATTTCATATATGGTAAAGGTGCCAAAAACAGGTTGGAGGAATAGATGGCCTTTTTTAACAAATGGTACCAGGCAAATTGGATATCCATAAGTAGAAGAGTGGAACTAGATCTCTATCTTTCACTGCACAAAAGTTAAATCAAAATGGGTCAAAGACCTAGGAATTAGATCAGAAACTTTGCAACTGCTAAAAGAAAACATAGGCTTAATACTCCAGTACATTGGTTTAGGCACCAACTTCCTTAATAAGATCCCTAAAGCTCAAAAAATAAAACCAGGAATCAATAAGTGGATGGAATCAAATTAAAAAGCTTCTGTACAGCAAAGGAAAGTGTGAAGGGAGAACATGTAGAATGGGAGAAAACCTTTGCCAGCTACTCCTTTGATAGGGATCAATACCCAGAATATATAAAGAACTCAAAAAACCTACATAAAAATAAAGAACTCAAAAAACTTAACACAAAAAAAATCCAAATAAACCAATCATTAAGTAGGCAAAAAAACTAAACAACATTTCTCAAAAAAAGAAAAAAATAAAAAAAGAAATACAAATGGCCAATAGTTGTATGAAAAAAATGTATAAAATCCCTAGCAATCAGGGAAATACAAACCAAAAATACATTGAGATTTTTGTCTCACACCAGTTAGAATGGCAACAATCAATAATATAAATAATAATAAATACCAGTGAGGAGGAAAAGGTACATCCATAAAAAGTTGGTGAGATTGCAAGTTGTATAATCACTTTGGTAAGTAGTATAGAGATTCCTCCAAAGGCTAGGTTTGGAGCTACCATATGACCCAGTTATCCTACTCACGTGATGATCAGAAAGAAGGGGGAGGGGGAGGGGAGAGGGAGAGACTCCACTCTTCAGATGCAAAATATATACCCCATCCCCACACCCCCAATGAACCACTTCCTCTAGTCACACCCCACCTGCCTCCAGTTACCACTCAGTCAATCACATCAGGGACTCATTATCTGATTAGGTTAAGGCTATGACCCAATCATTTCTCCTCTAAACCTTCTTGCCTTGTCTCACACGTGAGTTTTGGGGGACACCTCAGATCCAAACCATAACATATGGGTACATCAGTGTTTACAGAAGTGCAATTCATAATCACCAAGTTATGAAACCAGCCCAAGTGCTTATCAACAGATGCATGAATAAAGTAAATGTGGTATAAATACACAATGGAGTTTTACTCAGTCATAACGAAGGATGAAATTATGGCATTTGCTAATAAATGGATGGAACTGGAAAGTATCATGCTAAGTGAAATAATCCAGACTCAGAAAGTCAGGGTCAAATGTTTTCTCTCATAAAGGAAAGCTAGAGCAAAATAAGGGGGAAAAGGGGAGAGGACACAAAGAAAATAAAAGAGACATCAATGGAGTAGAGGAAGAACACTGAGGGGGAAGGAGAAGGGACAAGAGAAGGGAGGAACTATGGAATGCAATGGATCAAATTATGCTGTGTGCACATATGAATGTATTTCCATGAATTCCACCTTTATGTATACCTATGAAGCACCAATTTTTAAACAATGAAAAAATAGAAGGTAGACCAGCAGAGTAGAGTAAGGGAAACAGGAAGAGAGAGGCGCGGAGGAAAAGAGGAAGTAGTGAGGACTTAAAAGAAGCAAATTGTAATTCATGCATACATGATTATGTCAAAATGAGCCCCACTATTATGTATAACTATAATGCACTAAAAACAAGGTTTTGTCCCCCTCTAGAAGCTGAGGGTTGCAGAAAACACAGTTCAGTGTGACTCACAAAGACTTGTGAAAATGGCCTCAGGATGTCAACCCACAGGCACACGCCTAGGACCCAAACCTAAAACAAGCTAAATCCCTACTGTAACACAATATCTTCTCCAACTCCATTCCAACTTAGGCTCCCATCTCACATTCCCCAATGCATAACAGGTGGGTTCTTACCAGAAAGACAAGTGGGGAACTTTTTGGAGTTCCACTCAATATTTATGACTTGTGTTTGTCTTCATGAACTATCATTAGCCTGGTAAAAGTTTCAGAGTCTTCTAAACGTCAACGATTCTGAATTCCAAGTGCACAACTTAGGATGAATGTCTACCTATGAACACAAGAGAAGCAGCAGGGTCACAAAAACCACTCACAGAAAGAGAAATTGCTATCAGAGTAGAAAGTAGAATGTCTTCCAGGTGGCCCTGTCTTTCAGAGAAATTTCAGGATGTTATAAAAAGTGTCATCCATTATAATACATCTACAAAGAAAACACAAGTTACCATAAAATGCAGACTGAGGCAAGATAAAACATATCTCAAATATATCTGATTCTTCCCCATCAAAGCCTATTTACTATAGAAGTGTGATGAAGATATGAAAATTAAAAAGAATGAGAAATATGTTATTTGATAACTATATATACTTCTAAATTAATTGCACTAACTCTATCTAAGACCATTTGGTCTAAGTTATATTTCTTAAACACTTAAATAAATTATGTATTTAATATTTGAAGACACTATATATAGTCAGAAAAAAATGTTTCAACTTCACATCCAATGTATGATATCTTTACCAATAATTTACTTTGCTAATATCTGCACTATTAATTAATGAATCACTGTTTTTTTTCTGTGAGACTATCAAGAGGGCTTTGGATCAAATGCTTTGCTCAACTCAAGATATACTACACATGTATTTTTTTACTTTATCTGCCACCAGGCTAGAACCCCTACTTTTTTTCTTTTATTATTGCATTATAGTTATACATATAGCATACATTTTGACAAATGTATACATGCATGGAATTTAATTTACTCCATTTCAGTCCCTGGTACACCCAGCTTACCTCTCCTACTCCCCCCCCCCCCCATTCTCCTTCCTTTACTGATCTTACTTTCACTCATTTATTTGTTTATTTTTAATTAAAGTTTTAAAGATACACATAAAGGTGGAAATCACTGTGGCATATATACATGCACACAGCATAATTTTGTCAAATTTATTCTGCTTTTCTTCCCCTTTTTCATTCCTTCTTCCTCCATCTGAATCTCCTTCTACTCTAGTGATCTTCCTTATATCTTTGTGATATCCAACCACTCCTCTTTTTCCCCCCCCTTTACTCTGTCCTGGCTTCTGCACATGTGAGAAAATGATTCTTGATTTTCTGAGTCTGGCTTATTTTACTTAGCATGAGTTCTCCATTTCCATCCATTTACCAGGAAATGCCATAATTTCATTTTTAAAATTTTTTTATTTTTATTTTTCAATTATTTTTTTATAGCTATATATCACTGCAGAGAGTATTTTGACATATTATACATACATGGAGTATAACTTATTGTAGTTAGGATCCCATTTTTATGGTTGTACATATTATGGAGTTTCACTGGTGGTATATTCATAAATAAACTTAAGAAAGTTATGTCTGATTCATCCTACTGTCTTTCCTATGACCATTCCCCCTCCCTTCCCTTCTTATCCCTTTGTCTGATCATAATTTCATTCCTCTTTATGGCCGAGTAAAACTCCATCCTGTACATGTACCACATTTTTTAAATCCATTCACCTACTGATGGGCACCTGGGCTATAGAACCCCTTTATTTTAAAAAAATGAAATAATGCTATCTTGGTATCTTATCTAAGTGAATTGTTAATTCATTCAGCATTTGCTACTTTATTTTCAAAAGGTTCAAAATTCTTCTGCTTACTAATCCAAATAAAATTTTTCAAGGAAGTCAGGGCTACTTCTATTTTTAAATCTACTTTTGAATTTTTAAGTGATTTATCTGTTTTTCATTTTTGACAGTTGAAGGTACATTTGCTCATCTCTATTCTTCCACACCACTAACATTATGTGATTGCTAAAACATGACAACAAAATCCTCAAGATTACCTCTGAGGTAATTTTAAACCTTTGTCTAGTTTCTCTTTTTTCAATCATCTTGGAGTCAAACAAATGGATGTCACACAATTTTAAAAATCTATACCAATTTAGATTCTCAGGAGTTCATTTTTTTTTAAATTTGGACAGGAAATTTGGAAATAGCCTTGTTATAGCACAAATCAGACTGCACTGCACAACTGCTATGCTGCTCCAAAACTCTGAACTGCCAGTCAGGTACCTATGTCAATACTAAATCCTTCTATTCCATTGGAGTCCCCCTTTCATAACTATATATTAGTTCTTTGTTATTTTAGTTCTTTTGTTAACTTTTACTGTTTCCTGAGACATTAACTTTAAACCAGGCTAATGGTTGAGTCCTCATTGACTTAACTAATTATTAAATGTCCCATTCCTAGGAAAAGTCAAGGAATGCAGATTCTTCTAATGGCTGGGTTATACAACAAAACAGGTCCCCTTGCTGCTGAACCTGGCTTTTGAGATTACATTGTTTGCTGTCAATGCTTGCCTGAGTCTAGTTTAAGCCCCTTTAAATAGTTGCTTCTTTCACTGGGACTAATTTTTACAGTCAGGGTTAGCTTCCTCTAGTTGACAAATTCTGTATGCTTGTACTCAGCTTTCTTTTCACTCTTTATTTCCAACTTCTCTACCTCATTCTGCATTTTCAAGAACATAAACATTCCTTGTACTTTAACTTGCCTAACTGGCAACATAATTCACTTATCTGGAGTTAAAAATTTTGACACATTTAAGGGTTAGGCATTCTCTTCTTTACCTATCTTAGGTGTATAACTAAAAGGTATCGTCTTGACTTTTTTCAATGTGAGGAAAAATAAAGCCAAATTCAAGTTGGACGTCTGTGAAAAGAGTAGCTTTAATTGATATTAGTGCTCTACCAGGCACTCTTTGCACTGCTAGTTTCCTGGAGGGAAATATAAGGCCAGGGAGCACATACAGGCAAATGTATAAACTTGTTCCACAAATGTAAAGCAGACAGATCTGTGGCCTACCACTTTGACCTTGTCATTCTCTTTATGTATAAGCTATATGGGGCTGTTAAAAATATCAGCCCTTGCCAAGAATTAAGTCCTTTAATTCTTCAAACTCTTTTTACTGTTCCAGAGGATCAACTACCTGATTGTTTAAACCCTGGTCTTCAATGTGTATTTCATCTCAGGTGATCCAGTAAATACTCTGATGCTATGAGTTCTGAAATTCTGTCAATTATACATACTGGATTTTCACTGCTTTCAATTTCAAGTAGGCCAGATGTTATACCCAATCTTCCCTCCTTTCCTATGACAGATGGTGTTCTGCAACCATGTCTCTTTACTTGCTCCATCGCTCCATCATTGAACAGGTAAAACTAATTCTTGAGTTCAGCAGAAAACGGGTGATTTAAACAGATACTGAGTAACTTACACAACTTCTCCAAGGCTATCCAGTAAGGAATAATGACTAAATCACTCCATAAAAGTAGGCTTGGAAGAGCACTACTGTCTCTCATATTTTACACTTAACTGAGAAAGAGAACATCTCATATTTTCGCCTTTTATGTTGGAAGGCATATTCGCCTCACATCATGAGAATTAAGCAAACATGTAAAAGCAATTCATGCATAGGATATGAATAAGGTCCCCCCAAATTCCAGAACCACTGAATATTTCAATAGATACAAGAGGAATATAACCCAAGGAGAAATTAAATTTCATTTGATAGATTTGAGTTTTTCAATTATTTTAATATTTTGTTTTCGTCATGCAATTTATTTTATGGCGTATATAAATAGAGAAAATGCTTGGATTGAATAATGCAGCCCTCTAGTGTACTGCAAGGCTAGGAGATAGGTAAAACAGATATCAGTGGGAAACTGAATCTACATGTACACGTGTAGGGTGCTGTGTTTCACAGGAGATGTGAGATGATATATCTCATCCTACTTTGCAGCATTTTACACTGTCTGTCAGCTGTGATTTGCTGCTCAGGTTGGCCTCTGCTGCTTTTAGAATTCTGAGTTTAAGCAGATTCTTCCCTCCTGCTTTTTAACTCTTCCTCTCATCATTGTCTGCCCACCCTCTGACGGTAAATCAGTATCAACAAGATTCCATTTAATTTAAGATTTAAGTTGTTTTATCATTAAACAATGCACACATTTATCATGGAACACCTTTCATTTAAAAATATCACTGAAAATTAAATAATATTTGTACTAACAGAAAGTTACTGTCCCAGGAGAATTTTAGGTTTAGAGAAAAACTCCTTCTAGCGATAATAATGAAGGACAGGATTCAGCTTAAGAAATACTAAGCAAAAAGAGAAGTTCCCCAAACATGACACTTGTTTTAGGATTCTTTCTGATCAGATATGGTATATTTATTTATAATATTCCCAAGAGAAACAATTTCAGAATTGATCAAAGTTACATATGTTTCTGTTTTGGGTTCTATATTAATGAAGCAGCTTGGGAGGCTGAGGCAGGAGAATCACCAGTTCAAAGCCAGATTCAGCAACTTAGTGAGATCCTAAGCAATTTCACAAGCCCATCTTAAAATAAAAACCAAAAAAGGACTGGGGCTGTTGCTCAGTGGTTAAGCACCCTTGGGTTCCATCCCCTGTACCCAAGAGGAAAAAAAATATTTTTGTCAGACTAAAAGGCAATAATCCTCACAGTAACTAATTAATATTTTTAAAGCTTGTATGCAAACATAACATGACTGTTATGGTGAGCTTTTAAGCATGAAGAGAACCTTTATAAAAAATTAAATTCAAGTTAACCAAATCAATCTGTATTCCTATTCTTTAAAAACTACTTCTTAAAAAATTTATTCCTTTCCTTTAATTATTCCTAAATAGTTACATATGCACAATAAATTCAACTGAAAGAGTATTTAAATTAACCAAAAAGGGTAGTGTACGTGATTAGCTGAAATATATAATGTAATTTTTAAATCAAGAAAAAATGAAAATGGCAAGAACAATCTCTGTTTTAAAATATTTTCAAAGAACTATAAATTTTTCATTTAAGATTAAAAGATACTTTTGAAATTAAAACTGTTGGGTTAAGTGAAACTTTGTAATTTTTATAAAAAAATTGGATTGTTTCTAAAATACACTTGAATTTATACACCAAGATTAAACGTACTGCAAATTTATGCAGCTGATTCATAAGCTCTGAAAAGAGTTCATAATAAAAGCACTGACATCATCTTAAATATACATAAACCTCTGATGCTGTGATCTGTTTTATATAGATCATGTACCTATGGATCATTTATTTTTCATGAGAACCTCTAATTTGTCAAATGAACAGCAACTGATGCAGAACGTGCTTATTTTTCTGAGGGCATAGAGAATCAACAGCTGTAATTCAGAATTTTAATAATTTAAGGACTGAAAACTCAGAAATGTAGATCCCTGCCCTTCTGAGATTTACATTCTATACCTTAGGGAATCAGAAACTCAGTTGCAGTTCTAGTGACCAAAACTAGATGGTGCTCTACAGTTGTCAGTACTCCAAGTCAATTTACAGCCATTTACTAGCTTAATTAAGGATGCATTTCATGAATTTCTGATTTGACCCCTCCTGCTTTCTTCTTCCATTGACTTTTTTTTAGGAGGTAAGAGTCACGTTGTCCCTGTTCATTGTCTTTGTTGTTCCTTGCCCCACACCCCAACCCTCATTCACCACCTGTGACATCAGACTTAACTAGGGTTGAAGAAACTTAAGTCCTAGAGTAATAGTCTAAGGAAATAGTCAGTGTCAAACAACCAGTAAAACTCTTGGACAGAATTAACCTTCAGGTCTTTGACCTATAAAGAGCAGATACCTTACCTACAAGGTGAGAAAGTATCAGGGCAGTCAGATTAGTTTATTATGGAAAAAAGAAGGGACAGGAATGTAATTTAGTCACTGGTTCCTTTTGTCACCACAATAGGTTTTACTCCCTTCCCTGAATTTCTTCATTGTCCCCTGTCCACTACTCTGAGAATCTGTTGGCAATAAACAAAAGGAAGAATTAGAAGAGGAGAAAAAAGCTCATAGCATACTCTGCCAGCTGTGTAGAGTATCAGTATTTTACACACATTTCTATTTTTAAAGCAATCAAAGGTAGCATGAATGAATGACCTCCCTTTTATAGAGGAGAAATCTGGCTCTCCGATGAATAACTCCTCAAAGTCAGAAAGTAAGTGGAAAGTTAAGAATTTGGTTACAACTCTCTGGAGTTTCAGAACCAATGGAGTTTTCTACAACTATGATTGGGATGTCCAAGAAAACTGGTCAGTCTATTTCTTGGTGTCCATCTACAGTAAAAATGCCATAATTCTAGGTTTAGACAGCACAGTGTACTGTCCCACATATTATCTTTTTTATCGAAACAGCTCTGTTACACTACAAATAGTGAAATTTCCAAGTTTAAATTGCCAGCTAGTGACAGTGCCCCCTAATAGAAGCCTATGTCTTTGATAATAAATTTCTGTTTTAAGATGGAAATTAAGCACATGAAAATAGTCAACTTATAACTCTTTGTTGCTTATTTTATTTGTTATAATTGATATAAACTATCTTGATTCACTTTTCCTAGTCATCACATCATCAATACAAAGTAACTCCTCAAAAATACAAATAAAGGTCTGGGGAGATAGCTCAGCTAGTAGAGTGCTTGCCTCGCAAGCACAAAGCCCTGAGTTCGATCCCCAGTACCGCAAGAAAAAAAAACAAATAAAAACTCTTCTAATTAAATCTTAAAAATTGTCTATGTTTAGATTTATTATATCATATAAACTGTAAAGAACATAAATAGAAGCTTGATTTCTTCCTTCAAATTGTGAATAAATAATTGGGTAATACATGTATAAAGATTTATTCATTAAACATTTGTATATTCACTAACAATTACTTGCAAAACTGTCCTAGAAACTGCAGGAAGTGAAAGGATGACTAAGCAGAGCCCTTGATCAAAAGGACTAAAGTACAGGAACCTACCCACTTACTTCCACAGCCAGTGATGGGTGACTTTGGACACAATCCTGGGGAAACCACTTGCCATTTGGGAGAAATGTTGGGAGAAATGCCACTGGCTTCAGGGTAAGACCTCCATTTCCTGCATGATATATAAAAAACCCGTATCTGCATAGGGATCTTTAAAATTGCTCCTTCACCAGGTGGAAAGCTATGTTTCTTCCCTTCTCAACCTTTCATCTACTTCTGCCTAACTTGTCACAATTGGCATGTACTTTGGAGACCTAAAGAAAGCATTTATCTTTGAAGTGTAATTCATTCTTGATTATATTTCCTGGCCTAAAATCTTCAGTTTCTCCACTGATTTTTGAGTACTGTTCATTTTCCGGTTCATGATAGTCCGGAACCTTATTCACTACCTTCCATGTGACCTTGGTTATGCCCAATGAAACGTTTTCCAATGGCTAATTATTAGGAGGTCTTATTCCCAACCAACATCACTTTTCTACTTCTTTTTTTTTAACTTTTTTTTGTTCCACTAAAATTAATTTTACACCTGACATTTTATAGTATTTCATTATTTTTTCTCAACATTCGATTACAGTATTATCACATAACTAGGAACGATGCTCACAGTGAAATGGAAAGCTACTGTCAATGTGTAACTTTGTCAGAGGTGTAATTTTTAATATTACCATTTTATTGCTAGATTCTGGTTTGCTTGATGAATTAACAATCAGTTTTACTTTCCTGTATTACCAGACCAATCTGGAATGTCCTATAGAGTCATAAAGTCAGTGAATATTAGTGTCTAGATATGTTAGTACCATGTAGGTACATTTAATGTCTGACACCAAAAGTTCTTAGCCACCAGGGTCAACTTTTCTTCCTTATAGACTACAAAGAGCCATGATATACTTATTCCACTAAATCTTTATTACACCACTATGATGTTTATTTCTTATTTTTTTTAAATCTCTAAGTCACCCAAGATGAAAGGAAGGATCAAATAAGTAAAAGTATTTTCCAGAGGTGCACAGCTAGTAAGTCCTATGGAACTGAAATACAAAATGAGATCTACCTCAAATCAAGTATTAAGAGCTAGTATGTATTTAGTCCATACTATGTTCCAAGTATGGCTTTAGTCATTGCCTAATTCAAACCTCACAATAATAGCATTTGAGGTAGGTATTTCTTTTGTCTCTGTTCTACAGATAAATAAACTGAGGCACCAAGAGTTTAAGTGACTTCTAAAACTCCCACAGCTTACTAAGTGGCAGAAGCTATCTTCAACTTTAAGACTGAACTCTGTTCTACTGACTCTACCACACAATAGGTTTGACAATCTGGTATTTTATAGAAGCATTGTTAGTATTTAATGGCATAAAATGTATCATGGTTGTTTGTAATCTGTAAGGAATAAATGTTTATCAGTGTATCTGAGGAGAAAATTGAGGTCAGAAATGAAGTACAATATATTATATTGGTGAGGCACATTCCAGCCAAGTAAAGCATATAAAACTATGATCAATGGACAGAACCTGAGAGTAGCTTCATTTACCATTTACCATTTCCACTATAGAATTTCCTTTAGAAGATTAAGGAACCAAGTTTAGAAAGTTAAGGACAGGAAATGCAAATAACTAAAGGGCACAAGTCTATTCCATATTATTATTAAGTGGAGTATTCCATACTCTAGTTCTGTATTTGTTTTTTAATGATCACCTCATCAAGACTGGCTTAATAAGTTGCCTACTTGGAAATTCAAGAAGCTTATATGAAATTTTTAAAAACTCTTTTACATTTGGATTGTAAAAACCTTGAAATTTGAACAAAAGATTATTATTTTTTCTCCTTATTTTGTTTTTTTGTTTGTTTGTTTCTTTTTTTTTTTAGCATCACCTCCACTTGTACGTCACTGCAACTGTGACAATACTTTTACATCAAGCTTTTTAGGACATTTAGTTCTAATCAACTCCTGTTCTGAATTCCATCTGTTCCATGGTGGAAAACTCATTTATTTTTGCCTTGAGTAAACAGCTTATGTCCATTTATAACTCAAAGCTGCCTGGGGAATTGGGTTATTATCCAGTGAATCTGATCAATAAAAACAACCAAAGTGGAGAATAGTAGCTGAAGTAACTTTTTAAAATTAAACTTTTATTGCCCAGGATATCCAGATCATTGTCTCTCTTCAGCACTTGATTTTCTTTATGGATAGAACTGAAGGACCCTTAATAAATGATGCCAAAGAAAGCATCCTGTTTTTTCATTGTATTCTTGTAATCCTGCTCTGCTATATTTTGTCTATATAAAACTGGCTTACACAGATGTTACTTGGCTATTGTGTTTTATGAACATGGTGTCTCTCAGCAGAGTTCACCAAGTCTCACTTGGTTGACAAAACACCTCAGTCCACATACACATCTAATTGAATTTTCTTCGACTTCCTGTTGTGATATGCTCTGAAATAACAAGGGTTTGGACTCAAAATTTACTCATATGAAGTTATATTTTGATAGTATGTATTAATAAGGAATACTTACTATTTAGACACTGAATAAAGATCATGCTTAGATATATAGAATATATCCTCCAAATGCCATAGTACAGTTGGACAAAGCTGGAATAGAATGGAAAAATAAAAGAACTTTAAAATTTCAGAAGTATTAAATCATAAATCATAAATAAATTTATTCCCTAATCCCAGCAGTTTACCTTAAAGGACAAGATTTATAGTCCCTATAATTTTAATCTTAGGTTCTGTAACTGTTAGTTCTATTCGTGGCTATATAAATGTGTTATCACTCTTTTACTCTTACAAAACTATTTGCTTCAGTGTCTTTTAGCCAGTGAATTCTACTTGTTTTTACTATTTAAGAGACAAGAGAGATTTTTAAAGTTGGTTGCTTTTGCAGACATTTAGGGTTTTTTTTTTTTCATGGCCACTTAATATTCACTTTTATTTATTTATTGTTTCTTATTTACGTTTTTGTTGTATATATTTGAGGCATACAACATATTTTGATATATATAAGCACAGTAAGATGATTGGATTTGCATATCTATCACCTTCCTTAGCTCTTTATTTTAGTCAGGTTTTTTGCTGCTTTGACTAAAAGGACCCAACCAGCACAACTATAGAGGAGGACAAGTTTATTTGCAGGATCACAGTTTCAGAGGTCTTAGTCAATAGAAGGCCAGCTCCCTTCCCTGGGGCTCAAGGTGAGGCAGAACATCATGGTAGAAGAGTATGGTGAAGGGAAAAGTTCATATGATGAGCAGGAAGCAGAGAGAGAGGTCTCCACTTGCCAGATACAAATATATACCTCAAAGTCACACTCCAATTCCCAGCCACATCCTATCACTTCAATTACCACTTAGTGAACGCCTATCAGGGGATTAATTCACTGATTGGGTTAAGACTCATAACCCCAATCATTTCTCCTCTGAACCTTCTTGCGTTGTCTCACACATGAGTTTTTTGGGGACACCTCACATCCAAACCATAACACTCCTTTTGTATGTTTGTGAATTTATTAAGAGCACCTAAACATATACTCTTCTATCAAATTTTTAGTGTATAATACAGTTAACTATTGCTTTCATGATGTGCAATAGATCTGTAGACTTATTCATTTTACCTTACTTCAAATGTATACTCTCTGACCTACTTCTTTGCCATTTCCTTTCCCTCCTGGATTCTCGTAACCATGATTCTACTCTCTTGTTTGTATTTATTTAACTTTTTCATCTTTTTTTCTTTCTTTGATGCTACACATCAGTGAATTGGTGTGGTATTTTTTCTTTGTGTTTGCCTTAGCCTAATGTCTTCTAGTTTCACCCATGTTATTGTGAATAGCAATATCTCCTTTTAAAGGTGGGTGATATTCTGTTGTAGATATATACCACAGTTTCATTATCCACTCACCTGTTGATGGATTCTGAGTCTATTTCTATAACTTGGGCAAAGCTGGAATAGGAGTGAAAATGTCTGTTTCTCTAACTTAGCGATTGAAAATAATGCTGCAGAGAAGATAGGAGTATAGATATCTCTACGAGGTGCTGATTTCATTTCTTTTTCAGTATATACCAAGAAAGAGATTGCTTGATCTTATGGTACTACTATATTTAATTTTTTGAGGAACCTCCATACTGTATTCCACAATTACTGTGCCAATTTATATTCCCATCAACAGTGTAGACATGTTCCCTTTTTTCCACACCTTCACCAGCCCTTGGTATTTCTTGACTTTTTGATAAAAGCCATCCTAACAGGTATGAAGTGATATATTTTTTGTTTGGTTGATTTGTTTTTGCCATGCTGGGATTGAACCCCAGAGCACTCTACCAAGGAGCTACATTCCCAGCCTTTTCGATTTTAGTTTTGGGGGATAAGATTTTCCTAAATTGCTGAATCTGGCTTCGAACTTGTGAACCTGCTGTCTTAGCCTCCTGAGGCACTGTGATTACAAGTTTGTGCCATCACTGCTAGTGTGAAGTGATAACATGGGTTTGATTTGCATTTACCTCATGATTAGGGATGTTATTATACTTGTTGACCAGTTGTGTGTCTTCTTTAGAAAAATGTCTATTCAGGTCCATTGCCCATTTTTTAATGAAGTTATTTGTTGCTGTAGGTCTTTTGTTTTTTTTCTGGGTTTTTTTGTTTGTTTGTTTTTGTTTGTTTGTTTTTACTATGGAGTTGAGTGAGTTCTTTATATATTTTGGATATTAACTCCTTATCAGATATTTCAATCACATAGGATGCTTTTATATTTTGTTGATTGTTTCTTTTGCCATATAAAAGCTTTTTATTTGATGTAGTCCCGCTTCTTTATGTTTGCTTTTATTGCCTAAACTTTTGGTGCAATATCCAAAAAAATCATTATTAAGACCAGTATCAAGGAACTTTTTTCTTTTGTTTTATTCCAGGAGGAATATGGATTGTTTCTTGAGGATTTATTTTTCATTAAAATGTTATCTTAATCTCGGTACAAATGTTATGTTTTCTTCGACACTAAAATGAACTTAGCTTGCTGGTTGAGGTTGTGCATGCCTCTGATTTCCAAGGCTCAGGAGGCTGAGGCAGGGGGATAGAAAGTTCAAAGCCAGCCTCAACTAAAAGGAGGCACTAAGCAACTCAGTTAGACCCTGTCTCTAAATAAAATTCAAAATAAGGCTGGGGATGTGGGTTAGCCGTTGAATGCCCCTGAGTTCAGTCCCCTGTACCCGCCCCCCCAAAAAATGAACTTAGCTAATTAGTTCTAATTTAAAAAGTATGTGACCAAAGTATACTCATATTAAAAAAGTGTCCTATCTTCTGCAAAAGGTGATATGTAAATATTTTAGACATAACTGTGGCATGGTATGTCCTTACTGGAACACAAGGTAAATTCTCAAATAGTATTCAAATTTAAAAATTTTGCCTATCCTATATATATATATTGAATTTATAACCTTTTAAATAAAGGGTTTCTCTCCCTGAGTACCTAGGAATGGTTTTTCACAAGTTAGGTGAAGCCTAAACCCTAACACATTGATTTTCAAACATTTAGGATCAGAATCACCTAAAGAGTTTGTGAAGGACCTAGTGCAGGACTGATCACCAGAATTTCTGATCCAGTGAATCTGCAGCAGAGCAAAAGAACTTTCATTTCTGACAAGGTCCCTGTGAGACTGTTGCTGCCATCCTGGGGACCACACTTTGGGAACTGATGCTTTTGTGTTTGTAAATAAGGTTATTTATTCATTTACCTGTTCTTGAGTTAAAATTACATATATAATATATACTTAAGTTCCTGATTTTTTGCTTTTCTTCATGAGGAAATAGGTTTTAAAATTTAAGATATTTAAAACAGTAAGCAGCAATTAGTGCATTTTTTTTTTTTTTACTTGCATGTGACCTTAGTTATTCTTCCTTTTTTGTAATCATTACAGTGGTCATTGTTTTCCTCACAGAGCCTGCCCTTATGGAATTATTGCTATATTACCTACATGTATTTTACAAATGAAGATTTGAGGAACAGAGGTTAAATCACATGCTCCAAATCATACAGTAAGACAGGGGCATACATGAGATCCAAGCCAAGTCAGGTCAACTCTAGAGTTGTCCTTAAATAATGTGCTTTATGACCTTTCAATTTTCAAATGGCATAATAATTATTTAAATAGCCTTTGAAATAGTCAGAAATGTACTTTTAGTTATTGAAATAGTCGGTTTTGAAAGCAATTTTTGAGATCACTGGTTAGATCAGATACATGTTACAAAACATTTTGTCATTGCAGAAAGTTGCAAAGAGAATAAAATATGACAATTCTTGTAAGGCCTCTAATAATTTTCCAAACTTACCTGCATCCTCCTACACTTTGGTTAACACCAATCTACTTATGAGCCTCTTAAACAACTCTGTACTTTGTTTCTTCTGCACCTTTGCTTATGCTGTATTTCTAACCCAACTTAAAACATTACTTTTCTGCTAGAGAAGAATTGTTTATTTATTCCAAACTCCGTGTTCTGTGGATCACTCAAATCTCTCTACCCTAACCAGGACTTTGCCCCATGGTTGTCTATTCCTTTAGCGTCTAAGCCCCACTCATTTCTGTGTCCTCTTTCACATACCTCTCACTCATAGTGGTGCTGGCTCAGAGCTGAATACCTACTATCTGGAATGAACATTATGCAATGATCCTGAACAATAAATACCTTGCCTCTGGACACTCAGCTAGTTGGTTGAACTGGGACTATCAAAACCAGTTCCTGTAATTCCTATCATATCTAAGGTCTTTCCACAAGACCACTTGGTAATACTTGCGCTTTACAACTCTCCGTTTTCACCCATCTAAGATGAATTCTTTCCTAGTTCTTCTTTGATTTTTTTTTTTTATCTATGTTCATAATAGAAGCTGACAGCCATTATCAAACTTGTTGCTAATGTGTGGGGCTCTAGTTTTGTTTTTCTTTTCTTCTTTTCTCTTTCCTTCCTTCCTTCCTTCCCTCCTTTCCTTCCTTCCTTCCCTCCTTTCCTTCCTTCCTTCCTTCCTTCCTTCCTTCCTTCCTTCCTTCCTTCCTTCCTTCCTTCCATCTATTTATGCTCTGTGTGTGTGTGTGTGTGTGTGTGCATGGTGACTTGTTTAGCACCAGTCAGACTGAATTGTTTACATTTCAACCTGCTATTCACAGAACCCCCTGTTCTCCAATTGTAGCTTTTGAACATGGCCAAAGAATCATCCGTCTTTCATGCCCTTGATTTTGATGAGTTTCTGTACTTTAATTTCTCCATATATTCATTTTTTTTTTTTTTTTTTTTTTTGTCTTCTGTCTTACTTTTTCTTAATGGCTCTGTAATGGGACATCCTAATTTTTTTTTTCCATTCCAAATAAGATCCAGTGCTTACAGGCATTGCAATATCTTTGTCTACTCATCAGTTCAAAATACATTTTCACTTACTTTAATTACTTGAAAAGAAAAATGGAAAAATATTTGGAGCTAAGATATTTGTCTCCAATAACAATATTTGCCTAGATTCACAGATTTGGGTCATTTTTTTCTGTATTCTTTTTCAGAATGAATTTTTTTATGTAGTAATTTTTTTTATTTTCACTATGCATGAATCTTTTTATGCCTTTAGCCTTAAAGAAAATTGCTATTGTCTTCATTCTCTTGCTTGAATCCCTTCTCAGATTGTTTTTTCTTGATTTACTTCTTCTTATTTTTAATCATTTTCTCTGTTTCAATCTGTGAGTAGCAGATGTGTGTAGGCTCAGTTATGCTAAAGTAACACTTAGGTTCTGCAGTATAATTATTCACCTCTTTCTTTAGCAAAATGCATAGATAATTATTTGCAAGACTCATGAGTCAATAATTATCCACATTTAAATTTTAAAAATTTTACACTACTGATAGAGATACAGATTTAACACGTAAGTAGACCCTTGCCTAGTTAGAATTGGGAATATCAACTAAAAAAGAAAAATGGAAAAAAAGTTAAAGCTTCATAAAATAGGGAAGAAAAAGTCTATAGAACAAGATTCTGTAGCCAGTTCCTCACTAAACAGATGTTGAATCTGGATTTCTGCATCACTAAGCAGATATTAAAGATGTAGAAGCACAAATGGAATTTGCCTTCATAGAGCGCATAGTTGTACTAAATGTATTCACTACTGGAATCACATAGATGGGAGGGAATATATTCTAGAGGATGTTAGTGGGTAAATATAATAGCAAAGAGATATTAAGTTTATGGAGTTTTGTTATCATGAGGTTATGAAACAATAGAATAAGGCATATGTTTTAGGGATGGTTGCCTCAAAGATGTATGATTTGTTTGACTATAGATCCTCCCAGGATCCATAGCACTTTAGGTCTGGAAACACTCAGATGTCATCTAGTCCAACTCCACCTCTTTATACTTTAGTAAATAGAAACCCAGAGTGGTCAGATGGCTTATCCAATGTTGTTGGCATATTAACTGACAGAGCTAAATGTAGACCTGGGCTCTTCATCTTTGTTCAATTTTCTGTCTGCTTAGTCATTCCAATAAATATTTGAATGCACCTGGACATACAAAATACTGGGCATGCAAAATGAATTATCATTTGCTCTCAAAGTTGTTCTTGTACAATTTTAAACCAAAATTGACAGGTTAATCTAACAGATGAAGCACAAAGCCAATGAAGAAGATAGACAAAGGAGTAATCGTCAGGGGATGGGGATTCCCAGATCAATGCTTCTTATGCATTGGCATGTAGCCTCCTGAATTGAAGAGGTTTGGACCACATCACAATGATAATACAGTTTTTTAAAAATATTATTAACAACATTTTAAATAAACAGACAAAGATTTCCATTGTATGCTTTTATACTAAAAGTGTAGGTGAAAAAACAAATTTTGCTTAAAATGCTTTGTTTCATTTAACATTTTTGGCTTGGATAAAATCAGTTAGGTGGATTCATTTTTATTAAAATTTCAGAAAATATTTCATAAACAAATTGCCGCATCTTATTATATTATATATTTTTTTCTTTTAAAGAAAACTCAAAATTTGAGATAGTACAAATTTTACTGTTTCATTAGAATATAATTTCTAAGTCATTTTATGAAGGCTTATGGGTTGCTTATATCAATTATTCATGAAAAGAAAGTTCCAACTGACAATTTTTATAAAGAGAGATATGAGGTTATTGTCTCTAAAATATTGCCAACTGAAGTACATGGAGTGGAAAGAAAGCAGCATGTGGCTCTATTAATGAACTCAGATAATGAGTGTTAGTCCAAGTATCTTTAAAATTAAGTGAATATATATATAAATGTACATATATATGTGTATATATGTACATTTTTGAAATAATGACTGAATTTCAAACTTGATTAATTGCTATAATGCTGGTTTTCATATTAAAATTTTGGTGACAGAATACTCAGTCTCCATTTATTAAATCTATCATTTCTTTTATTTTTCAAAGATATAAATAGCAATAAGGAACTATGAAAACATTCCATTTTCTAATGAGACTACACAGAATTGTTATGCTTGAAGCAGACTTAGAAATAGTTCTAGCATGTCTAATTTTAAAAACTGACTGTACACAATTTGATATATAATGTGCATGCTACAGTTACAATGAAAGAGTTCAGCCTGTCAAAAAATTCTGGCAATGATATACAAGTAGACTATTCTTTCTCACCTTCAGCAACCCAAAAGTAGAACATGTGATATATTTTTAAAATAAATTTTATTTCTGAGATACTTCAAAATCCTAAAATTGTATTGGTACTTATGTTTATGAACTAGATATACTACATGTGATAATGGAATTATTGCACACAGAAATGTTTACTTTTGTAGCATTCATTCAAGCCCTAATTTAGGCAAAGGCAATTTTAATAATGTTTAAAAACTCTTGCCAATGGTAAAAGTTAATAAATTGGCAAATAGTCTTCCAGTAATGTACAAAAATTTCCTAGAATAAAAGTCTTAATTTCCAAGCAAATACTACTGAAAGATTTCAATTTACCTAACAGTGTACCTACCTTCATATATTTTAAATGCAACTTTAACTTTATTACCATATTTAAAATATCATGACTGATTTTTCCTGCTAATGATTATATTTCCATCACTAGACTTGCATTTTTAATTGAAGTAGCATGACTGTGTTGCCTTTTGGCATTTGGAATGATATGGCCACCACAGTTTAGCCTGTAGTTTCTGGTCAAGTTATTGCTATTCACTTTTAAAATAAATGTAATATATACATTCAAGGCACAAATTATTACCCCATTCAGTAATGCCTCTTGAGGGATGATAGCCAGAAACTCTACTTCTCTTACATGAGTCAATGAAATACAAAATAATTCCTCCCTAATCTTTGTCCTATGGAAAGAATCTAAATAAACTGTTAGGGAAGTAGATAAACTCCCAGAAATTGTGCAATATGCAATAGAAACATTACAGTCCATATGTAATGTTATTATTTAGCAGTCTTTTTATTTTCAAATGATAGAAATTTAAATTCTAGTGGACTAAAGCCAAGAAGGAATTCATTGATTAGCATCATAAAAACACAAGGATTTTTCCTGAGTTTGCCTTTATGGGGCCTGATAGATTAATGGTAGAGATTCAGAGACTGATAAATTCATAAGTCAAATGAAGCCATCTTTCTTTTCTCATGTCCCAGCTCTAATCTGCATTATGTTGGTTATACTCTTTAAGCTAGTTCCATCTGCCTGAAGTGGCCTCCAGAAACTTTAGGCTCATTGCTAACTATTCAGTGAAAAGGGATTTCTCTTTGAATAACTCAAAAAAATTCCCAATACTAGATATCACTAGATGACTAGAATCATGTACATATATGTTGAACCAATTGTTACTACAAAGGAAGTGGAATATGCTCACAGATCAGCCTAGACTGCATGCCTACTCCTGGCTGGAAACCATGGTCAACTCCATTCAAGCTACACAGAGTGAAAGTAGAAAAGAGCTGATTCTTGAAAGGAAAACCAGATGATGTTTCCAGAAGTAATATACTGAATAGGAAAACATGTCTACCTTACTCTTAAATGCAGAAGATTTTAGTCTACTACTGCTGGATAGCTCCTATTGACACATTATTTTTCCCACATATATGGATTCAGATTTTAAATGACTGTTATTAAGAAAATAGGTTCATTTTTATTTTTATGGTGTCAAAATGATGGACAGATGAGACCTTGGGAAGAAAATTTATAAGGGATTATAATGAAAGGATTAACATGAAGGAAGTGAGAATTTTAAGTGTCTTAATTCAGGATTGTAAAGCATGCATAAAATCCTATCTTTCTACCTGGGCACCGAATCACATGTCTGTGACCCAGCTACTCCTGGGCTGAGGCAAGAGGATAGCAAGTTTGAGGTCAACCTTGGCAACTCAGTGAGAACCTGCCTCAAAATTTAAAAAATAAAGAAAAAAAAGTTTTGGGTATGTGGCTAGGTGGTAGAACATCCATAGGTTCGATCCCTATTACCTCAAAAAAAATTCTATTTTTCTAGTATTTATATGACACTATTTTTTCTATTTCATCATTGGATATAGGCATAATATTTTTTAAAAACTAATTCTACTTATTGATTCTTGATTTAACTTCTTGTGCTTTAGGAGTTTTGTTAAGGAAGTTAGATCCTTGGCCAACATGGTAAAGATTTGGACCTACTTTTTCTTCTAGTAGGTGCAGTTCTCTGTTCTAGTGCCTAAGTCTTTGAACCACTTGGAGTTGAGTTTTGTGTGGGGTGAGAGATAAAGGTTTAATTTCATTTTGTTACATGTGGTTTTCCATTTTTCTCAGCACCATTTGTTGAATATGCTATCTTTTCTCTAGCAAATGTTTTTGGCACCTTTGTCTAGAATGAGATAACTGTATTTATGTGAGTTTGTCTCTGTGTCATCTATTCTGTACCATTGGTCTACATGTCTGTTTTGGTATAAATACCAAGCTGTTTTTATTACTGTAGTTCTTTAGTATAGTTTTAAGTCTGGTATTGTGATGCCTTCTGCTTCACTTTTCTTGCTGAGAATTGCTTTGGTTACTCTGGGTCTGTTATTTTTCCACATAAATTTCATAATTGCTGATTGCTTTTTCTAGTTCTATGAAGACTGTCATTGGGATTTTAATGGGAATTGCATTAAATTTGTATAATGCTTTTGCTAGTATGGTCATTTTGACCATATTATTAATTTTTCCTATCCAGAGCATAGAAGGTCTTTCCAAACTAAAAAGCTTCTTCTCAGCAATAGAAACAATTAATAATGTGAAGACAGAGCCTACAGATTGGGAGAAAATTTTCACCACATGCACCTCAGATAATGCATTAGTCTCCAAGATATATAAAGAACTCAAAAAACACCAAAAAACAAATAACCCAATCAATAAATGGTCTAAGGAACTGAACACAGAAGAAGATGTATAATTGATCAACAAACACATGAAAAAATGTTCAACATCTCTAGCAATTAGAGAAATGCAAATCAAAACTACTCTAAGATTTTGTCTCTAATCGGAATGGCAATAATCAAGAATACAAGCAAGAATAAATGTTGGCAAAAAGGAACATTCATACATTGCTGGTGGGACTGAAAATTGGTGCAACCATTATGGAAAGCATGTGGAGATTCCTCAGAAAGTGTGGAATTGACCCCCCCCCCCCTTTTGACCCAGTTATCCCACGCCTCAGTTTATACCCAAAGGACTTAAAATCAGCATACTATAGTGACGCAGTCACATCAATGTTTATAAGAACTCAACTCACAATAGCCAAACTATGGAACCAACCTAGGTGTAAGTGTACACACACACACACACACACACACACACAAATTCTTTCTGAATTTTTGTGCTTCCGTCTACATATGTGTGTGTGTGTGTGTATGTGTGTGTGTGTGTGAGAGAGAGAGAGAGAGAGAGAGAGAGAGAGAGAGAGAGATGCAATATTACTCAGCTTTAAAGAAGAATGAAATTATGGCATTTGCAGATAAATGGATGGAATTGGGAAATATCATGCTGAGTAAAATAAGCCAATCCCCCCAAACCAAAGGCCAAATGTTTTCCCTGATAAATGGATGATGATTACGTAGAGGGAAATGAGAGGGAGAGGGTGTGAAAATGCTGGAATGAGATAGCCATCATTACCCTATGTACATGTATGATTACATGAATGGTATGAATCTACATTATGTACAGCCATAGAAAGGAAGTGATATACCCCATTTGTGTACAATGAATCAAAATGCAGTTTGTAAAATATTAAAATTTTTTAAAAAAACCTCTGAGATTTTGATTGGGATAAATTCTAAATAGATTAATTTAGGGAAAATTGATATCTTTACCATATCTTGATCATGTTACATTCATCCACTTAGATATTTAAAATGACCACCGTAATGTTTAATGTATGTGTCTCCTAATGCAGATCTTGATCAATCTTATACATGTCACCCCTTAGTATTGTATGTTTTATTTAAAACTATTGCACATTTTAAAAAAACAAAAATTCATTTTATATTATATAAATGTTTACATATTAGTGAGCAACACTGTTGAACTCATTTGTCAATTCTAGAAATATGTAATAGTGCCTCCTTATCCTCAGTTTCATTTTCCATGGTTTCAACCATAGTATGAAAATACCAACTGGGAAATCCCAGACATAAATAAGTGATACATTTTCAGTTACATGCCATTCTAAGCAGTGTGATAAAAATCTCCTGCCATTTCCATCTGAAATGAAACAGATGATATGTTGTCAAGTCAATAGGAACCTAATGCTATATCACAATACCTATGTCATTCGCTTCATTTCCACATAGGCAATATATCTCACATCATCACAAGAAAAAAGCTGAGCACAGCACAATAAGATATTTTGAGAGTGAGACCACATTCACCTAACTTTTATTGGAATACATCATTATAATACATCTACATCATTGCTATTGTTAATCTCTTACTGAGGCTAATTTATAAATTAAACATTATAATAGGTAGGTATGTATAGGAAAAAAACATTATATATATAGGTTTTGGTACTATGTTCAATTTCAGATGTCTCCTGGGAACCTTGGAAAGTATCCTCTGTGGATAGGAGACATTACTATCTCTAAAAACTCTTTTGAAATTTCTATCATTTAATTATGTTTTATCTATGAAAAATAAGAATTTTATGTATTTCTAATCTTTATATTTTTTATTCCTTATTTTAAATTATTCATTTCTAAATTTCACTTCTCCCTTTGTTCTCCCATTAGCTATGTATTATTCAAAGTGATTGTCCTAAAATATAAAACACAAATACTTACCTTATTAGAATCCCAAGATATTTTACCCTTTTACCATCCCCAAACAATTGAATGACCTTTGGACACATTATTTATTTATTTTATGTTTAAAAGTATATATTATTAAATATATGTGGTTATTATATGAAAATATATTTCTCCTCCTTTTGTATCATTTTATATATATATAATATACAAATTTCTATATTTGATATATGTGAAATATATTTATATTTTAAACACAATTCGTTATGATTTGATTTTGTCAGTCAAAATTTATTTCATTTTATACGTTTATTGCCATTGATCTTCCTTCTTTCTGAATTTTTGTGCTTCCGTCTACAATTTTTTCCCACTGTCTGAAAAATTTCAATTAGTGCATTCTCTTAGGATGTATTGGTTTTTTAAATATATCATTTTTGTTTTATTGAACATGTTTTTGTTTCCTCTTTGATTTAAAGGATAATTTTTGGGTCTGGAATTCTAGGACAGTTATTTCTTTTCAATACCTTAAAGATTTTATTCTATTGCTTTTTTAAAATTTTTTATTTTATTGTAAACAAATGGGATACATGTTGTTTCTCTGTTTGTACATGGCGTAAAGGCATACCATTTGTGTAATCATAAATTTACATAGAGTAATGTTGTTTGATTCATTCTGTTATTTTTTCTCTTCCCCCCACCCCTCCCACCCCTCTTTTCCCTCTATACAGTGCTTCCTTCCTCCATACTTGCCCCCCTCCCTAACCCTAACTCTAACCCTAACACTAACCCTTCCCTCCCCCCATTATGTGTCATCATCCACTTATTAGTGATATCATTCTTCCTTTGGCTTTTTGAGATTGGCTTATCTCACTTAGCATGATATTCTCCAATTTCATCAATTTGCCTGCAAATGCCATAATTTTATCATTCTTTATGGCTGAGTGATATTCCATTGTATATATATACCACAGCTTCTTTATCCACTCATCAATTGAAGGGCATCTAGGTTGGTTTCACAGTCTGGCTATTGTGAATTGAGCAGCTATGAACATTGATGTGGCTGTATCTCTGTAGTATGCTGATTTTAAGTCCTTTGGGTTTTGGCCAAGGAGTGGGATAGCTGGGTCAAATGGAGGGTCCATTTCAAGTTTTCTAAGGAATCTCCACACTGCTTTCCAGAGTGGCTGCACTAATTTGCAGTCCCACCAGCAATGTATGAGTGTACCTTTCTCCCCACATCCTTGCCAACACCTGTTGTTGCTCGTATTCTTGATAATCGCCATTCTAACTGGGGTGAGATGGAATCTTAGGGTGGTTTTGATTTGTATTTCTCTTATTACTAGAGATGTTGAACATTTTTCCATATGTTTGTTGATTGCTTGTAGATCTTCTGTGAAGTGTCTATTCATTTCCTTAGCGCATTTGTCGACTGGATTATTTGACTTCTTGGAGTAGAGTTTTTTGAGTTCTTTATAGATTCTGGAGATTAGCGCTCTATCTGAAGTATGATTGGCAAAGATATTCTCTCACTCTGTAGGCTCTCTCTTCGCATTGCTGATAGTTTCCTTTGCTGAGAGAAAGCTTTTTAGTTTGAATCTATCCCAGTTATTGATTCTTGCTTTTATTTCTTGTGCTATGGGAGTCCTGTTAAGGAAGTCTGGTCCTAAGCCGACATGTTGAAGATCTGGACCTACTTTTTCTTCTATAATCTGCAGGGTCTCTGGTCTGATTCCGAGGTCCTTAATCCATTTTGAGTTTAGTTTCGTGCATGGTGAGAGATATGGGTTTAGTTTCATTCTGTTGCATATGGATTTCCAATTCTCCCAGCACCATTTGTTGAAGAGGCTATCTTTTCTCCATTGCATATTTTTGGCCCCTTTGTCTAGTATGAGAAAATTGTATTTATTTGGGTTTGTGTCCGTGTCCTCTATTCTGTACCATTGATCTACCTTTCTATTTTGGTACCAATACCATGCCGTTTTTGTTACTATTGCTTTGTAGTAG
This sequence comes from Sciurus vulgaris, assembly GCF_902686455.1. Lineage (NCBI taxonomy): Eukaryota > Metazoa > Chordata > Mammalia > Rodentia > Sciuridae > Sciurus > Sciurus vulgaris. The sequence continues at coordinate 92,098,164 of NC_136467.1, read as the reverse complement.
AGTTGAAGATCTGGTATTGCAATACCCCCTGTTTCACTCTTCCTGCTAAGGATTGCTTTAGCTATTCTGGGTTTCTTATTCTTCCAGATGAATTTCATAATTGCTTGCTCTATTTCTGTAAGGTACGTCATTGGGATTTTAATTGGAATTGCATTGAATTTGTATAGCACTTTAGGTAGTATGGCCATTTTGACAATATTAATTCTTCCTATCCAAGAACATGGAAGATCTTTCCATCTTCTAAGGTGTTCTTTAATTTCTTTCTTTAGTGTTGTATAGTTCTCATTGTAGAGGTCTTTCACCTCTTTTGTGAGATTGATTCCCAAGTATTTTATTTTTTTCGAGGCTATTGTGAATGGGGTAGTTTTCCTAATTTCTCTTTCTGAAGATTCATCACTTACGTATAAAAATGCATTGGATTTATGAGCATTGATCTTGTAACCTGCTACTTTACTGAATTCACTTATGAGTTCTAAGAGTTTTCTGGTAGAATTTCCAGGTTCTTCTAAATATATAATCATGTCATCAGCGAACAGGGATAGTTTGAGTTCTTCTTCTATTTCTTTTTGAATTATATTATTTCTTCTGAGAAAAATGTTGTCAATCTTAGGTTACTCATTTGAAACTATGTCTTTTTATCCCCTGTATGTGCTTTTAATTTTCTGTAGTTTTACTATGATGTTGTAGTTATCCTGCTTTTGTTTTATAACACTCCTTGAATCTGTGGCTTTATGTCTTTAATTGGTACTGGAAAAATATTGGCTATTTTCTCTGCAAATATATTCTGTATTTCCTCTCCTTTGAAACTCTAATTACATAGGTTAGATATTTCATTTTGTCTCAGATAAATTTGTTAACTTTGTAGTCCTGGGTCTCCACCCATCAATCTGGTTATTTCTACTGACTATATTTCAGTTTTACTAGTCTTCTCTTCTGTGTCTAATTTACTGATAAGGCCATTTATTTTGTTATATTCAATTATTGTGTCTTTTTTTCCTTCTGGAACTTCTACTTGATTGTTGTTTACATAATTCTTTTTCCACTAAAATTCTTCATCTTTTCATCTAATTTCTTGGTCATCTTATTTATAGTTATTTTAAAGTTTGTTTGTTAAGTCCAGTACCTCCCAATACTTCTTCTTAGCCTATCTCTAGCATTGGCAAAAGTAAATTCCCTAGTTTTTTGTTTCTCATCTACCAAATAAAGAGTTCTTGTTACCCTTGTGATACTGAGCTTGCTTAGCTACAAACTTTAATTAAAAGGAAGGGGTTTATACAAAATTACATCTAGGTTCTTTTCTAATTCTATAAGACTAAGTCGAAGGGTCTTTTGGAATATCCCCAGTGTTTTGGCACTGTGCCATGTACTGTGGGGATTTTGTATCTACACTCAGTATTCAAGGCCTAAAAGTAGCAAAAGATGAATTCAAACTTGGATTCCTTTGACCCTAAAGCTTTTAACCATGGCTCTGTAATACCTAAGATTTTAAGCATAAGGACAGGAAAAAAGTGTGTTTTAATGGAGAATTAAAGTCTATAAACACATATATAAATATAGATAGATACGAATAAAAGCAAAGAATTTTATATATGTATAAAGATTTATATAGGTAGATATAAATGAGAAATATTCTTTGTCTCTTGAAGTTTATTTTTTCTTCTTTGATGCTTTTTCCCTCCTGTAAGAAAGTATCTGTTCTTGTACTTATTAATCCATAACCCAACCACCAATGAATACAGAATTTTAAAAGATTTTATGCAATTTTAGACAGAGTTAGTTTCTTTATAGGCTAGGAATACATTTTTAAATGCAAAACTATATATTACATATACATTTATACACATGCAGGAGAGAAAGAAATCTTTTCTTCACATAGCAGATCAGTAAGAAAATCTTTCACTGTCTAGCAACTAAATATATCATGATTTCCAAAACTGGAATAAATGTTCTTCTTTCTTTGAATGACACATCAGTGAGTGGATGGATGTTGTACCCTTTGCCAAAAATTAACTTTTTAAAAATATCAGGAAAGCAAAGTTAAGAAATCTTGTTTTGCACATATAGTCTGAGGATGACACATTTAATCACGAGGATTAGAAACAAAGAGACTAAAAAGGATGTAACAGGATAAACAGACTTAAATGAGGGTTTCTTTCTATTGCCAGGTTACCTTTTTCAGTAGACCACCACATAGCAATTGGTACATGCACATATTCATACATGCACATAACATAATTTGATCAATCTCATTCCCCAGTACCTTTCCTTTCCCTCCCTGCCTTCCTCCCCAATTTGCTTGCTGTGTTCTACTGATCTCCCTTCTGTTATTATTATTGTTTCAATTAGTGCATTATATTCATTGTGTATATTCATACATGGACATAGCATAATTTAGATTTTATTCCCCAGTATTTTCCCATGCCCTCACCTTCTCCCTCCCTCTCAATCTCTTCCATTTACTCTCTTGGTCTCTGTTCACTGTGCTTCTTGAATACATTAAGTACATTCCCAGCTCAGGACTTTTGCACTAACTTTTCCCTCTATCTCCAATATTAGCCCTTCCCATTTCAAGTATCTCCATGTTTCACTCCCTTTGGTTTCTGCTCAGATGTTACCTTTTCAGCAAAGCCTCCCTGAATACTATTTCATCAAAGAGAAACCCATGCCCTGCCCCACCTTCAGCACAACTTTCTTCTGTGTGCTTTACTTGTATGTAGAAAATAAAGCATGCATCACAGTCCAACATACTAGGTATTATTGACTTGTTTCTGCAATTATTATTCTTCTGTTTCTTTGGGTTGTAAACTCTAAGAAGGAAGAAAATTCATTTTGTTCATATTTGTATCTCAATGATCAAAACAGTGCCTGGCACATGGTAGCATTCACTCATTTCTTGAAATGCATGTTGAATTCATAATAGGAAAGCATTTTTTTTTTCAGGAAGTTTTCAACACTTCTAAGTCATTTGGAGATAATTATTCACAAGAATTAAATTAAATTAATTCAATTAAATTCATTTTTCTAATTAGGACAGAGCATCGGAACACAAAAAAATTTGCATGCCTTTATTTCATCTAGAAAAGCCATTATACAAAATTGTAACTGGCTAAACCAGAAGCATTAATGGAAAAGTTTTAAATTGTCTCCATTTCAATGAACTTTTCCCTCACCATCCTGCAAAGAACAGGGAATCTTTTCTGTACTGCTGATGGATGTTTCCAAAGAAGAAAGAAAAAAAAACACTATAAGGACTTTTGAATTAGAATATGTGTGTATTAATATACTTGTTATGTTCATATACTACTGTTTACAAAGTTCTATGACATTAAAGCTGTTTTCTTGATTATGTGGTGAAGAAAGATTCTATGTTCTCTTGTGTTTCCAATTAAAACTGAAAGCCAAATGCTTCAACCTTGTAAATTACCAAGGTATTAACCAAAGCCAGCTGCAACTTATAAATTCCCCTTTTTTATAAGAAGACAACTTGGGCATGTGTTCTCCTTGGTATTATATAGCATTTGATCTCTCTTGTTCATGCCTTCTAATTTTGTTTATAGTACACAATCTATCTTTATGAGGATTCCTTAAACCTAAAAATGAATTCAACATTCTCTGAAGAAAACACACACATGCATTCATTCTAAAATCCATTGTTTTTACATAGCATGTAGTAACATAATATAGGGCTGAGGTTTTTGCTTTCTGCATAAAAAGTACCTGTGATATTAATTAAGTCATTTCTGTGGGTGCCAATATGAAGCCATGAAGAAATTGGACAACATTATTAAGAACTATAATATTACCTTAAATACACAACTGACAGATGTTAGAACTGGAGACTCAGTTTTGCTTAGAGCACAAGTCACGCTCTGGTAGAGGTGCTTAGAGAAGCACTTAACTCTTGCAATCATCCAGGGAGTTATTTTGGAACTATAAAATACACAATAACACAGGCACTAAGGGGTGGTATGCCCTGGAGAAAAGGTGACAAATTAATAATACTTGTTCAGAAGCTTACAATGCTCAGAAAATGATCAAAAGCTTTTATTAATCCATAGTTACTTAGGTCCCAAATCTGATTCTTGAAAATAAATCTTAAATCTAAAGGTAATTATGCTAGGCCCTTCTGTCTTTTGACATTTTGTTGGTTTGTCGTATGCTTTAAATCTTGGGCCACCATGCAGGCATTCATGCATATTGTCCTGTTACAGTATTCATAAAACCTCCTTTCATTCTTGAAAGTGTCCCTGTTTGGAAATAAATTATCTGGCCACCCTATTTTAACCCCTCTGTGGATAATCAAGTGAAAAGTATCTTTGTTGCAAAGGCAGAAGTCATCTCAGATCTTATTTTTGCAGACCACACCCTTGGAAGGATGCATTAAGATGAAAGACACAGAGAGGCCTAAGAATTGATTTGCTTTTGATCACATAAAGAATACATTTTTCTGTTTATAAATAATTTCAAATTATGTTTTAATGTGTATATATAAATGATTTTAAATATGAATAATTTTTTACTTTATCTCATTCATATGAATACTACTGAGACCTCAATATTTAGAATAATGATTATATCAAATAGTAGTCTTTCATGACTGGTTTATAATCACTTTGTCTTTATTTCAAATAATCCATACATTGAGAAATTATTAAATCAGCCAAGACACATTAGGGAATTGAGAGCATTTTCTCACTGATTGCAACCTAATATTGCAGGATCTATGGTATTTGTACAAAGCTGGAAATTTCTGGGATGACTGAAGGTAGCTCAGATCTTTAGGATTAAAATCACGAGATTATTAAAATAGCATCTTGGCAAGTAGCTTTGGTTTAAAAAAAATAAAACTTTAAACACTGTATTAACACAGCATTTTAAAGTTTGCTTTATCTTTCTAAGCTTATAAAACAACTTTAAAATATGGAGTTTAACTTTTCCTTTCATTTCTGTATGACTCTAAGAGTTTCTGTGTTAATAAGTATGATTCATGAAAAGTAAAAAAGTCCATTACTTAAGTTCTTTCTTTGGAATCTCCTTCACCCTTTTGTTCTACCATCACTTTATCCAGGGTGAGTGGACAGGAATCATCCTGAGCTGTAGCAACTCTAGTTGAAGTTTAGGGACCAGGAAGATCTATTAATAACTTTCCTTCTGTGGGAAAAATCTGGTTTCACTTGCAGAACTTGCTGCTTCAGTCTGTTTAACTTAGAGAAACTCATGGGATTCTAGATCACCCCTCCTATCTTGTACCCTCCACACCCAATGTGATGGGGAGTCATTTGGGATGGATAGTATCTTTCCTTGACACTCTAATAAAAATTGCAAGGCATGGTTTCCTTCATCATTTATATTGGATGTTTCCCCCTTTCCTTTCTTCTCTAAAGGATGAGCATTGGGGAAACAAAGTAATTCTTAATTTAATTTTAACTGATTAAAATGTGCATAGTAATGTGACTGATGCAATTATTTTTTAAGGTTCAAAGTATCCCCAAGATACAGGCTTGTCCTCTTCTTCTCTATTTTCCTCAGTCCTTAAATTCAGCCTGTTTGCAATTCTTATCAAGTATGGCTCTAAAATTGAATTTGTGTACTTCTTACCTTCTATAACTACCACCCTCATTGTAGCCACCATCATCTCTTTCCCAGGAACAACAGCCTCAGAAATAGTCTCTTTATTTTCTATTCTTGCCTGGCCCTACTCCTTTTTTCCACAGAGAAGACAGTGATATTTTTAAAACAAAAATCAGTTCATATAATTTCTTTACTCAAAACCTCTAATACCTTCCTACTTTTTAAATATACAATATAACTATTTACTGGCATTTTAATATATCTTGCAGTATCTGGTCCCAAACTACATCATTCCTTATTGCATGCCCTCTTTTGTGCACCCATTTCCTGGCATGAAAGCCTATCTATGGTCACTGAACAGGCCCAGCTCTACCCACCCAGAGCCTCTGCACCAGCTGTTCCGTTTCTCTGATCTTTGCAGATCTGGCTCCTTACTGTAGTTCACTCTCATTTACAACATTACCACCTTAGAGAGGCATTCTATGTCTCTGCTATCTAAAGTTGTTTCTTGCATGGCTGTCTAGAAACTTCTTATCATATCAGTTCCACATTATTGTAGAGAGCAGCTTAAAAAAAAAAGATGCTAGATTCTCAGAGGCTGAAGGCCAAAGGTCCCTTACTCTCTCCGGTCTCTCATGGTTTTAATAAAGCTACTGGCTTGATTGTCTTTTTCACCAGCAAAAAAATGGAAGCTGCAAGACAAAGAGGGATTCTTCTGGGAGAGAGATTGAAAGAAATGCCGAAGAGTACTCATCATCATCTCATGGTGCTGGATCTACCTGTCCTTAGGCTTATAATGAGAGTTTCGGAAAACTAATAGCAAATCTGTTTTTTCCATTTCTGAAGGAGGAAAATTTGCTGATTACCCTGTACTGGTAGGGCATATGCAGATTATAGTTAAGGGTTTCTAAGATGAAGAAAGCAGGAATGCCCATACTCAGCTCTCCATACCACTGAGGAGGAGGAAATGGGGGACCTCTTCAGTTTCTATGGTCTCAAGTGAGAATGACTGGAATTGGCTGAAGGATGGGACAGGTAGAGCTGCACTGGAAGCTGTTAGTGGCAGTTCTGGAGGTAACAGACAACAAGAAAAGGATATGAGTCAACTGGGCTGAGTGAAGATGCCCTTCATGTACCTCCTAAGCATACAAAATTATAATGTCCCCAGTTCCATCCTACTATATCCATATTCTTTAAAGTGTGACTTCGAAGTTTCTATCAAGGGATGGAACTTTGACACTAATGTGGCCTTATGATTTACTTTGGCTAATAAAATGTGGTAGAAGTGACTGTGCTCCTGTTCGAAGCCTAAGATGAAGTGATATTGTGAGTTTTCAGTATGTCTTGAATCCTGTGATCTTTTGGGCCAGGTAAGCCTGCTGGATGATGAAAGACTATGTGGAGAGAGATGACTCTCCCAACTGATTCCTCTTCTGCCAGCCAGTCTTCTTCAGATCAGCCAGGTGATGGTAGCCATGTGAAAGAACACAAACAAGATCAGCCCAGCCTAACCAAGACCAGAAGAACTTCAACCAGTAGACTCATGAACAATATCAAATGGTTACTGCTTTCAGTTACTGAGATTTGGGTTAGGTCATTATGCTGTGATACATAGGTTAAAAGACTGAACACTACCTAAGAATGTCATTCGTGCATCTACTATGGGACTGTCATCACGATAGAAATTACTAACATTATACTGCCCGTGGTGGAGGAAACAGATCCTTCCTCTGTGTCTTAGTCCACTTGGGCTACTATAACATACTACCATAATATAGATGCTATATTTTGGAACTGGAATATCTCCTAAAAACCCAGGTATTAAAGACTTGGTCCCCAACCCATGATGCTTTTGGGAAGGATGGAGCCTTTGAGAGATAGAGCCTAGAGGGAGCTCTTGGGTCACTGGGTTCTCTTGTCCTCAGTGGGGATTGCACTTCTCAGTCAGCATGCAATGAGCAGCTTACTCTACCAATACTATCATTAGCTGGAGATCAAGCCTTCAATTCATGAGCCTTTGGGGAACATTCTGGATCCAAATAATAACAGTGGGTAAATATCAGAAATTTTTTCTCAGAGTTCTGGAGGTTGAGAAGATCAAGGTTAAGGTGGCAGCAGATTCAGTGTCTGGAAGGGGTCTGCTTCTTCACAGATGACTGACTTCTTGCTATGTCCTCACACAGCAGAAAGCCCTAGGATCTCTCTACAGTCTCTTTTATAAGGGCAGAAACTTATTTGTGAAGTCTTTACTTTCAAAGTTCTTACTTCCTAATACCATAAACATGAATATGGTATTCATGTTTATGGTATATGGGTTAGAATTTCAACATGAATTTTAGAGAGAAACACATATTCAGACCACTTGCTTGGTGCTTGCTTCAGTACAGTTGATTCCTGATGTAGCCAATATCCCCATTGGATGAGGTCAAGATAGTGATGGCACCATAGCAGAACCAGCTGAGTAGCCACCACGCCAGGCACAGGATTGGGATGAGAGTACCTATTAGTTGGCCTGAGTGAGCAAGTCTTTAAAAAAAATGTGATCAACTTAGGAAATTTTAATGATGGCTATCTGAAACACTAGAAGTTATTATGAGGTTTTCATTAAAAATGAAGCAGCTCTATATGAAAAAAAATCTGTAGCTATTAGCTAACATATGACGTGATTTAAAATATGTATAGATTTATAAACTATCATTATTTCCTTCACCAGTTATGTTTTATGACCTCTCATAATTACTTGAAAGGGTTTTATAAACATAAAGGTTTATATTTCAGATGGGAAAAATAGGTTTATGGTAAAATAATTTGACAGCAAGAATGTTCTTGGATATCAAAAAGCAGGTAAATCTGTCACTGTTGATAGAGAAAAGAGTCTGGTCAAATTTATCTTACTTTACCTTAGTTGAATAGTCAAGTAAGCCAAACTCTTTGTCTTGTTTGCTTTCTGATGATTGTTTTTTCTTTTAAGTCAGCACTAACTAAAGCATGTTTCAGCATGGCATCTGAATAAATTAAATAATTTTAGGTCCAACTAATCTGGTTCATGGTTTTCTTTTCATTAAAGTCTATTCCTAGGGGCTGGGGGTTGTGGCTCAGTGGTAGAGTGCTCACCTAGCACATGTGAGGCACTGGTTTTGATCCTCAACACCACATAAAAATAAATAAACAAAAATAATAAATAAATAAAATAATATCAGATGGAGTAAAACAAATTTTTAAAATCAATTCCTGTCTTAAACAAGGATCTATAGTTTTATTTTCTAATTTTCTTTTTGTTAATATTTAATAAGGGAAATGATACAACTTTGTCATGTAACTCTGAGGCCTCTGCTTTGCTTGAGCACCTGCTGAGCCTTTCCTTTGAGTCTTGAGGTTCTGGGTTGCAAACAGATACTTATAGAATGTTTCAAGAAAAGTGATGGAAGAAGAATTTCTAGAGCCTAGGAAATAAGGCCCTGGACTTTGGAAGGAGGCATATTTGGTGTAAATCTTGACTCTGTCAGGGATTTGTTCACAGACTTACTTCTAAACTATAAGAAGATAACAATAGAATCGCTGAAGGACTTGAAAAATAAAATATATAAACTACTTAAGACCATGTGTTGTATACAGTGATTTTAAAAATAAAAAGATTCTATAAGGATAATGGAATAAGCTAAATGAGTTCTAAATTGAAAATAAATGTTCCAAAAAGAAGCTGCAATGAAATGAATCACCATTTTATAGGCATAAATTTGACCTATTAACTGTAATCATTTATGATGTGCCAACATTAAATTATTCTTTAAAAATTGTTTTTTGTAGATAGGATTGGTTGTTTAAAAATATTCAGGAGTTGGAATAAAGTTTAATTAGAGATTATTTTTCATGTTTAAAGAATAATAAGATTGAGCAGTATTGCCTTCCAGTTTTAACTAATGTAAGCTAACCTTAAATTTGGAGAAAGGGTAAAGAGAATGTACAATATTTTCAACAAGTGACAATCTTGTCTTGATGTGTTGCTGTCCTGGGAGTCCTTGCTCTGGGACTCTTTTATAGGTGAGAATAACTTTTCTATGATTATTTTATCAGCTGAGTAACTTGATTCCATTATATATAATGCAAAAAGTAACCTATCATCTTTCCATCACATTCTAATACTCAAGCCACACTTTATCATTACAAAACTGTATGTCCTTGGTTCTTTGGTTACTTAACCTCCACAGGTCTCCTTTTAATAAATATTTTAAAACTACATACAGTTCCAGTCCTCAGGGAGCTTACAAGAAAGTCAAAAGGCCAGGTGCAGGAACATCTGTGAAGCAAGGCAGAAGAATGTAGATTGTCTTTAAAGACACTCAAATTGTGCTCTGTGCTGTTTAAAGGCAGGGGAGGGTTTGTTCAGTGGGAAGAGGGCAGGAAAGGAAGCATGTTATAGATAACACCTGAAATAAACCTTGAATGATTGGCAGAATTTCAATAGCCATTTCACATTTCAACCAGAGGAAGCAATATGAGTAAGTGTGAGACATGCCCATTCTGTGGTTACAAGTCATTAAATCTGGTTTCAGCATAATGAACATTTTAAGGAACTGATAAGAGTATATCAGAGGGTCACTTTTTATGGCCCCCAGTTTCAGGGAACAAATTTAATTCAGCAGGAAATAAGAAACCTCATGTTTCTCCAGGGAATGAGGAGAGAAATGGCCATGCTCTCTGTCGATGTTCTCTACAAACGTTTATTAAAGAAGCAATAAACCCATAATTTCACAATTATTTAATTACAATACTATAATGGTTTTGTAAGTATACTTATTTTGTAAGTATAATGATTCTGTAAGTTTATTTATAAGTTTATTGCATGTTACATTTTCATATTATATTATCATTATATATGTGTGCAGGTAATTCTTTTTCCTACCAAATGTTAAAACCCAGGAGGTGGGGCCCACGTTCAACCTATCTGTATGTCTCTGCAGTGCTTACCTAAGAGGCATTAAAAAGTTTAAAAGGTATGTACTGAATAAATGAGTGGTTTAATTAAGATCTGTTTCTTGGTGAATTCCTTAGGCTCAATTTAAAAGGTTTAAGTTGCATATTAATTTTTACCTGAAAGATTCTTGTTGGAAATATTGAAAACAGTATTTTAAGTCAATATCTTGGCTCTTTTAAGACCACTGCTTTATTAACATGCTAGAAAAAATATGCCATGCTTATTCATATTTGCTTTATTTTTACTACAACGGTAATCTTGTTCACTGTAGAAACTTTATGTATTACAGATAAGCAAAAGTAAGAAATCAAAATCCCTATAATCCTAACCTAGAAATAACCACAGTTACTGTTTTAGAGTAATAGATAATGTGGTCTACATGCACTTTTTTAAGCTTTTAATATGCATGGCTAATTTGCCCTTTAGAAACACTGAACTATTTTATACTCCTTTTAGAGGTATTGAGAATGATCTCCACTTCTGCCAACACCATATATAATTACTAATATTAATCCTGACAAAATGAGTAGATAAAATAGTTCCTTTACTAATTATGCCTTTTTTCATATGCTAATTAAGTTGAATATTTGTTCATGAATTTATTGACCTTTTACATTTCTTTTGTGGATTCTCTCTCTCTCTTTCTCTCTCTCTCTCTCTCTCTCTCTCTCTCTCTCTCTCTCTCTCTCTCTCTCTCTCTCTCCTTATTTTTCAACTAGGGCCTTTCTCACCCTGTCTCTTAAATTGTTTTTGAGAACTGAATGCATGTTAAACAATTTCCCTAGTCAATCCCTGTCTTTTATCACATTTTCTTTCAGTGTCACTGATCTAGAGGAAGAGGGTCTAATAAACTAAATGAAAGTCACATCTGTGATCCCCTCCTCCTCTCATTTCTAAACTGAGTGTCACAAGCTAGAATGTCTTCCAGGAATAGAGCAAATATAAAAGGAACTAGTGGCACACTTATTTCTCTGAGTAGAATTTTCAGAAACAAGGATAAAACCAGAATTTGGAATTAAAAGATGCCCTAACCTACTTTTGACAATTACTAAAAATTTAGAACTAGTATGAACACTTTCTTTACTCTTAAGAATATCACACGTAGTACTGGCCTAAAAAAGGACATAATGGGAAGTGCGTGCGATGACAAGTCAGCTTTGGTAATTACAGTTAACAGTAAGGTCTGTTCATCCACTACTGATGCATTGAAGTATTTCCATGGATATGTGTGGAAGTCATGTGTGGCTGTGCCCCGTAAATTCAATAAAGAATGAACACTTTTATGGTTTGGTAGCTAAGAAGTTAGCTGGGGGCAATGCTGAAATTCTTTCTTCTTGAAAAATGGAAACTATGAAGGGGAGGAAAGTGAAAGAAATTATAAAAGGGAAAAAGAAAAGCAGCCTGAGAGTACAGAACTACAGAAAAAAAAGAAATGGGAAAAAAGAAGTATTAAACAGAAGACACTGAGAAGCAAGGTTTAGAAAAAACACATTCTTTAAATTTATTATATCCAAATTATCAAAATATAGTACAATGTTCATTTTAAATTGTTCAATTTATATGAGGCATTACAAATATGGAACCACTTTTAATGCTTTAAATGGAATTTATTGCTCATTTGACATAAAAATAGTTAAATTTTGTCTTCCGTGGGGCATAAATGTCAAAAACAGTTTGTGCTTATAAATCTTTTAAATGTTAAGTACACAAAAAAGGGAGAGAGAGAGAGGGAGGGGAAAGAGAGAGAGAGAGAGAGAGAGAGAGAGAGAGGGAAATAGAGAGAGAGAGAGACAGACAGACAGACAAAGACAGAGACAGAGACAGAGACAGAGAGGGGTAAACTGGGTATTTGAAGCCCTGGAAGCTATTTGTTGGAATTTAGAGTCCTGTCAGACTCCCGTATTATTTTCAGATATTTGTTCACCAGTGGTAGTTTCAGAAGCAAAAAGTGGAAAGTCTGATCATTTATAATTGTATTTGGCTTAGATAAATAAAAGGTATTTGGTTAATTGCTCTTTCTACTCAAAGTCAATTTAAAATTCAATAAAAAGAATTGAATAAAACTCCAAGACCTAGGGATACAAGTTGTGATCATGAAACCAGTCTAGATTCCAGCCCTTTCCTGAGAGAAAACTAGATAAATCTTTATTGATCTAGGAATTTTGGTGTATCTAGAAACTAAGTAAGCAACAGATAATAATAATTTCAAATTTTTATTTATTAATTTCTCACTCTTCCAAAACTTTGTTTAGGTCTTTGTTATGAACAGGCAAAGGAGCATTTTGAGATAGAAACAAAAATATGCATTTAGCTTTTAAATATAGAGGTTGTGAAATTATTAAAACATCTATAGAATAATGCTGAAATGAAGATGATTTCTTTGTATTAAGACAAAATTGTGAGATTTCTGTTAGGTAGTTCTAACACCTTATTTTATATAGCATCAATCAATTAAATATAAGTAGGTGGATTTACGAGTGTGAGAAAAATAAACCTCAAATGCTGTTAGTTCAACTCAGTAGCAAACAGATATACAAAACATAAATACTAGGGAGAAAAATTTTGAATAGGAATAATACTTTAAAACAATAAAACTGACCATCAAATGTCTAATGAAAGCTTGTGAATCATGATTCCTAAGCAGCCCTCCAAGCTGACTGACTTGTGATATTCTCTCTCTCTCCTTGGCTTCTTTCCACAGTCAACCAAAAATGAGAAATAAAATCATATGAGAAGGAAATACATCAGGCTATTTCAAGTCCTGACACATAAACATGGTTTGTATCACTATGAATGTAAATACTAAAACTGCAAGTATTTTAATTAGAATGAAAGGTTTAAAAACCACTAGTTGACACTTGCAGTTAATCGTTTCACTCTAATGAAATGAAAATGAGCTATCTTTTAAATTTTTTCTTAACATTTTAATTTTTTTTTGCAAGCCTGTTTTCACTTATTCCCTGATTTATGAACCCTTAAATGTGAAACTTGTTTCTATGGTTCTAAGGTAACTTTTAAGTTAAATGGTTTTCATCATTATGGATCAAAAATATAATTTGTTTTCCCAGCTGTGCTAATACTAAACTAAAAACATTAAACCAAAATGTTACCTAATGTGTGTGCATATATATATATATGTCCACCACCAATGTATATATACCTACAAATTTACATATATACGTGTCATATAGATGTACTATATATACCTGAATTTATATAATATTTACATATTCCTACACACACACACATAAACACACACACACACACACACACACACACACAGATCCGCAGAAAAATACTGCCTTCACATATTCAGGGATCTCAAAGAGTTTGAAGACCAAGATTTGTAGCACCAATCCATGGAAAGATATGATATTTTAAAATCACAAAATACTTTTTGTGAATTCCGAGACAAATCAAGCCACACAAACCTGTACTCATGAGCGTGATTAGAAGACGGGCAGATTCTCTTGAACAACTTTACATAAACTCCCTTGACATAAAAGTGAAAAATGAAACATAAATAATATCCTTTTTTAGTTCAACTGTTAAAAAGCCAATTATCTGCCTGTAAATGTATGCCACATATAATACTTCGAAGACACTTCTTCATAATCAGAAGTGAGAAACTAAGCATCTGCATTCATCCGTCATTCTATCTGTGAAACTGCTAATAAAACGCAAACCTGAAAGACATTATTCCCGGGTCTAAGGCAACATTGTTGTAATTAAGGAAAACCTGTGCATGAGTTGGCTGAGTACTGTCTTGCGGAGTCCTCCGTCCTCACCGAGTGGGAGGGTCACACTGGGAGAGACTAATAAGGGCAGAGATGCGTCCCCCTTCCCCACTCGCAGGGAGCTCGCTCGGGCCACTCCTCGGCGGTGCGGCAGCCCTGTCCGGACTCCACTGCGCCTCTGAGGGGCTCAAACACAATTCAAGGTAAGCTGCGCGGCTTTGCGACCGGCCCTTTCACTTGATCTCTCTCACACATGGCCGGTCTGTGTCATCTGCTCATGTTTCTGGTCATTAGCGCGAACCTGCTTCTCAAGAAAACGTAAAACTGTGCTACATATGTAAATATGTTTCGGTGGATAAATATGCATACCTGCAATTTACGCATTCCCATAGGAAGCTCAATGATAGGGCCAAAAAAAAAAACGTCCGATACCATATGGCCACTTTAATATGCTACATATAATGTGCCTCGCGTTCATATGTTCACATAATGCAGGCTTTATGCGTTACACTTTAGTTCTAGGTGGTTTTTCTGGCTATGTGTGATTGATTGTGAAGCAGAACTGTGAGCAATGCTGATGCGGGTGAAAATAGACATCAAATAAAAAAAAAATCTGCGGGGATAAAGCCATAGAACGAATGATCCCAGTATGAATTCACGCTGTTAGAGCTTTATTTTGATCTATGCCTAGAGATGTCATCCAGTTTAGAGGTGTAAGCTAGCAGAAGCGAGTTTCCGGTGCCTTGCTCACTGGTCAGGGGTTACCTATTCGGACATGCGGACATTTCTCCCAAGTGCGGCTTCAGCGGGGCGGCAGGGTCCGCGCGGGTGGGGATCCCGGGCTCCAGCCACCCCAGCCCCCGCTTGCCCCGGAGCGTCCGACCCTGCTCCTTAATTACCCTGCAGCATGCGCAGCGCCGCCGGACCCAGCGCCGCCGCCGCCGTTGTCCTGGTTGCCGCGTCCGCCGCCGTTGCCGCCGCCGCCGCCGCGGGAAGGTCTGGGTGCGGGCTCCCGGGAGAACCGCCCAGCCTCGGCCGCCCGGCCTGCGAGCATCCCGCCGACACCACCGTCAACGCGCCCGCGCCGCCGCCACCGCAGCCGCGAGAAGGGAGGCGGCGCTGTGCAGCCCAGCTAGGGCGCTGCAGGGTCCCGAAGAAGTTTGTTGGCCCGGAACCAAGCACGCCACCCGGCACGCTAGCTCGTTTGAAGCAGGCGGGCATGTAAGCAAAACCCGCCCCATAGATATTATCGAGGGGGCAAGAAACAAGACAGTGAGTGGGCAAACGGGCTGAGGGACAAGCCGAGTTATACACCAGCCCCAGAGGAGCTGTTATTTCCTGAAGGTAGAGAGGAAGAAGGCATTGCCAGCTTCAGGGAACAGTGAACTGGGAGCCAAAAGAAGGTGGCCTAGAATGTTGAAAATAAAGTTTTAATAGGACCATCCAGAATTGCTGTGGCTCACGAACACCCACGGCTTATGTGTGGGAAACGGAAAGGTAGCAGAAATAAATTGTGCTACTCTCTCCACACCCCCAACCTATGCCCAATTCCAAGATAACATAGTTCCCATCTTCTGCTTGGAGATGTCTAAGGAGGAAAAAAGTGTGAGGGTGGTAAGGAAGTTGAGAGGAGTTTACATTTAGGTCTGCCTGATTTGTGGTGGGTGAAATAAGTGTACTCCTACTCTTATCCTCCACCCGCACCGAGCAAAGAAAGGAAGAAAACAAGGGTATCTCTCTCTCCTCACAAATCAAGTACCTTCTTCAGAGATTAAAGAAAAACCCCTGCGGATACACATGATCTTTTAGGATCTCCCATTTAGTATGTGAGCAAAACCCGTAGGACAAAGTTGGAATCTTTGATGTGACCCTACAAAAGAGGAACCAGAAATGTGTAGGTGTTCAGGTGATGCAAAACGTAAATGCCCCTTCTGGAGAAGGTTGAGGTGTCCTTTAGGTAGGAATATCTCTTTAAGGTAGAAAAGAGGAGGTAGGCCTGAGGTTATAAAATAATTCTCTCCCTAGGGGATAGAAAATGGAGAAGGTCACTGACAGGTGCTTGCCTGAGAGTTTGTCCTGGCTCAAAGTGGTGGTGGAGGAGGGGGGAAGTGAGGCTTCCTGAAAAAGGAGGGAAAAGATGTAGCAATAGAGAGTGACTCTGATATGGATATGTAAAGAAATATCCAAGAGATGAAAGAAAACCCAATGTGATTGTCTCTGATTCTGAATCATTATCTAAGGAAGCCATCCGAAACAGATGAAAGCCTGTGTTTCTTTCCAGAAATGGAAATTTTCCATCAACTTTCTGGTTCTCCAGTGTAATCTCTCCTAATGCAATTTTAGTTCATTTTCTGAGATGAGTGGAAATGCTCAGTGGGTACAAAGTGAATGGTTCTAGAGGCAGAAGATATAGAGATAAAAACTACGGTGGTGTGGCTAATTGGTATCATAAATGCAAATTCTAGTGAGAAATTGAAAATAACAGAAATACAAAGAAGCAGGGCTCTAGAGATGCCCCTGAAAGGAAGCTAGAACCAACCGAATGAATGGGACCAGAAAGGGGTGGCTTGAGGCTTGCTATGTTGAGGACATGTATCTTAAACAAGAGAATAATGGGGCTTAGCAGAAGAGAGCAAGTAAGGAGAGCATTCCAGCCAGAAGGAATGGCACGTGTGAAGGTTTAGAGGTGGGAGTGAGCAGTCATGTGCCTAGTAAGACATACAATCTGAGCTAGGGTGAAATCTGAGAAGAGCAGAGCAGATGGCACCTGCCAAAGGTTAAGAGGCAATGGGCTCTTTAGGGTGTTATTGTGTAGGCCAAAAATAAGATAATAAGGTGAGGAAATTGCATGTTGGATATGATAGAAAAATGATGAATTCAAGAATGAGCCAATGGACCTTTCTTATCCATGCATAGAATGTGAATGGAAAAGAGTCTCTGACCCCTGTCCTTGAGAGTATTCAGATAGTCATGAGGTTGTATGAATTTTAGAAAGCTAGTAGAGTCCTTCAAATGAAAAAAAGAATTAGAAAAATAGATGGATTAGGAAAAATATACCATATGATTTAAAATTTTAGGTGACAATGGGTTGTTGATAGAGCTATGGAAAATAGAACAGGACAACTGTAGTCAGAAAAAATGTAGGTTAGTTATGATGGTTGAAACTGAACATAAGTTGGTGGAGGCAACTATAGTTCAGAGAAGTAAGTTAATTGAACAGACAAATTGAGACCCAGCTAAATATGCTCAAAGGGAACCTGAGGTTTCAGACCTTCTGGAAAGTAAGCACTAGTTTTGAAGTGGAGAAATCATGCAGGACCTTGAAGGCATGTGATAGAGTAAGTCAGTTTTAGAGGAGTAAAAATGTAAAAAACAAGGGAATATGATTTCTGTGGTGGCAAAGAGCGACTTCAATAGTATCATCTCTCTTTTTTTGTCTCACTAAATAACTCAAATTATGTGCCCTGAGTCTTTTTTTAGTATTTTTCCTATACTTCTCTATAATTCTTTACTTTACATATTATCCTTCATATCTGGATATATTAGTTAAGTTCACTTCTGGATATATTAGTTAAAAACTCTTAATCTTTAATTTTGTCCAAATATATCACACTAGACTATAGTCATTCTACAAACAGATCACATGAGTACCTACTAAATGCTAAGTTTATTTATTATTTATTTATGTATTTTGGTACCAGGGATTGAACTCAGGGACACTCAACCACTGAGCCACATCCCCAGCCCTATCTAAATGCCAAGTTAAAAAAAGACACTTGAGTGAAAAGCAGTCTTTTTTCTTTAAGATGTTCAATAGGGAGTAGAGACAACGCAAACAAGTTATTCCTGCAGTCTGGACTGTACGGAGGCAGAATGGTACAGAGTTGGGTGGTAAACCAGTCCTGTGATGGTTCTCATGGACTTCAAAAAGGATGTGGCATTTGAACTGTGTGCTGAAAGCAGAGGAAGAATTCCCAGATGGAGACATGATTGAAAGGACATTCTAGTTATCAAAAAGAGAACATGGAGCATGGTGGTACTTTGTGGGAATTGTGGATGGTTTGATGGAGTAGAGTTTGTTTGTAAAGTGGTAGCAGAAAGTGAGACTGAGTGGGTAGAAACCTCACTGGAAAGGGCCCTGAGGCGACAGTGAAAAGCCACCAGAAATCTTTGAGGAGGGCACTGAAGTGAGTAGATATTTGTTTTAGAAATAAACTCTTGAGCATTTGGGAACTGGAAATAAGGGAAATGAATGGAGGAAGGGAGTTGAGTTTTGCAATTTTCAAAACTGGAAATGATAAGAAGGTGAACAAAGGCGATTTCAGCAAGGATGAGAAAGTTTGTGTGGATCCCAAAGACATTTTGTAAGTAGACTTGATAGACACTGATGAGAGAACTGATTGGGAGGTGACGAAGAATTTAACAGTGATTCTGAAATTTCTTACTTGTGTTCCTAAGTTAATGATGATGCTTGTAACTAAAGTATGAAGGTTCAGCGGTTTCTGTAGAGTACAATAAGGGTGGAAACCTTGCTAAGTTGCTGAAGACCTCTGTAAATTTACTTCATTACTCCAATTAATGATAAAATAGTACAATAATGTTAGACCTAGATCTAAGCTCTTGGGGATATTTGTCTAATTATTGATGTAGGTTTTTAATACTCTGTGTGACTTTCCAGTTGCCTTGTGCTAATAGTTTATATTCTCTACTATAGCTTCACTAAAGAGAGTCTCCATTGGTGAAAGAACAGATGTGTAACACCTGTTGTTTTGCTTATTTACACAATGCCTCATTTCATAACAGTATGACTAGAGACAAGATTTTCCTGATGGAGTTTTGTATAGGCACACTGCAGGATAGTCAAGAAGGTCTGATTTAAAAACTGATCCCATGCCCAATCACACAGCATTTCTCTTTAGAAAGAATACTCTCAAAACATAAATTCCTTCAGTCATTTAGTAATATTTTCAAAGTTGATAATTGTGTTTATAGCCTAGATAAAAAGAACCAATATTCCTTTTTCATTTTCTCCTCTTTCTCTTCTTACACTTGTCTTTTCCTTGTTATTTTCTATTTTGAAAGCTCTAATGCTCTTTCAGTCTCTAATCCTCTGACTAATACAAAATTTCAAAGATGCAGGATGAACCTAAAAAAAAGTTAAATGGCCTAACAGTGAAATTATTCTTATTCCAAAGGTAGATTTCATTTGATTTGCTCAAGAGCTTACTGAGAGACCCCTGGCCTTTTTATCTAGGAAGCCTACCATTCCATCATTCTGTATACTTATTCTGCTTTCCTGTCTTTCCTATTATATCTCTTAACGATAATGTAAGAATTTGTTTACTTTTTGTTTCCTTGATCAGAGTGATAGCAAGAACTTCTATTTGACTCACACTTTATATCCAATGACTGGCACATAGTAGGAACATCATCCTATCAATGAAATGAAGTGACAGGTTAAAATTTCCTATTACTCTTTTCTATCCCATCTGTTTTTTATGTACACAAACATAGATGAATAAGGAATGATTTTTAAAAATCTATCTCCTGATTCAAATATTCTTAGTTTTGATCCTTGCTTAGTGTTCAAGACTGTCAGTGTTGAGCATGATCACAGCTATGACTTGGGCACTTTGTAGAACTGAGAATGAGTCTCTGGATTCTGTCCAGGATTTTCTTGATAGAGAATAGCTAATATTTAAGAGGAAGTATTAGGTGGGTGTCCCTTATCCTGATATAAACATTATGGTATAACAGCCAATGCTTTTTAGTCCAACAAACCTGAACTTGAATCCCAAGCTTGGGATGTCTCAGTGTGCTTTAGTGTTTTCTATCAGTAAACTGGGAGTTGAAATCTAGCTTCAGCAAGATCTCTTAGGTCTGGTGAAGAGAGTCTATGCTCTGTGTCCTGCATTTTAGAAGACTTTCTCTGGATGTGTACCTGCACTCAGGGCTCAGAGTCCACAGAGCTACTACACAAAGCCTAGATCAGGATCTAGGTACCTCTCTGCCATCCTGAAATTCCTTGACTGAATGAAGCTTAGCCTCCTCAAGGACCTGGAAGACCTCTTCTTTGATTTATTAATCCTGGGGACAGACCAAGCTACTGTTATAAACATGCCTGGACCCAAAGGATGGTGATTGTGCAGGCTCTATAGACAGAACTTAGACTTATTTGCAGATTCACACATGTGCAGTGAGACTTCATGCTGCAACTGGAATCAGAAATGAAGAAAAAAAATGAGGGATAAGTTTTTGTCTAGGATAGAGGCCAGCTTATCCTACAGAGCCTGCTCTGTTTGATTCTAAACTTGACCTGGGCCTTCAGGACTTCATGAAGGTATTCGTGTTGTAAAAGGAGAAATAATATTTTTATCAATGCTACTAACTTTATTTATAACTTTCAAATATTTAGACATATGGTATGTGGACCTCTTCTCCTGGACCCTGCTAATGTTAGATACAGGTATCCCTGCCTCTCAAATCATTATAATTATTAAAATAAAATGCCACATATAAAAGAAATTCTACCTTAGAAAATGAGGCCACATGGGACCAATATTCTCCATATCCTTCTTGAAAAGGTATTGTGAAACAACTTTGTATAAGTTAGGCAAAATGTCATTTGAAGACTTTAGAAAGCCTCAACATTCACATTTATTATCTCCAGGTCCCATATTTTTCTCCACTGGAAAACACTGAAGATCTATGTTAAAATTCAACTTTATCTTGGAAGAGCAACGTACAAAATGATGGTACTGTTGACTTGGATCCATTAATAAAAACTATCTTGACAATCACCTTGTTGGGACCTGATGGGATAGGATAGAAACATGGCAAGTATTGATGAGGAAGTATGTGGACAAAACCAAGAACTGAGGAACCTAAGGAGAGCACCAGAGGTGCATCTGGGTCTGCCAAAAGCAGCCTGAGAGCAGCAGTGTCTAGGTGTAGGAAAAGGAACAGGAAAAGAAGTTCAGAAAGACCACAAGGGAAGTTTTTCTCTTGATAATTTTGTTGGTATCAGTCCTGAAAATAACCTCCAGCAGAAGTTGAAGATCTGGAAAATGTGTTTTTAAGTGTATATGAAGATTTATTTTTATACCTTAATGAAAATTTTTCAAAAGTCCTTAGCTGGGTGGACTATATTTTCATCTAATTAGCATCTGAACAACAGAAACCTCAAATAGTAAGCACATTTTGATATATACAAAAAGAAGAAATACTCATGATAATGACCCTTGAAATATTATAAGACCTTGAAATACCTTAAGAATTACAAAAGAAATTTTAGAATATTATCACTATAGCTTCAAAAAGAAGCATATTTTACTGTATCTCAAGATTTTTAAATTGACACTCTCTTACTTTTTAAAAGTTCAAAAAATGTCTATTGAGTCTCCATTCTTCTAGGTATTATGCTAAGCCCCCAGGATACAGTAATGCATAAAACAGACAGTCCATGTCCTGACGGAGTTTTAAGTCAAGTGGGGATAATAAACATATATACATAGACAAAAGAAAAAAAGAAAGACTGAGCTGGAGACTAATGAGACAAAGGCATTTCTTTGTCAGATAAGGATAGGTTCTTCTACATGGTAACATTTAAATTGAAAAATGAAGGATGAACAGGACCCAAAGTGTTCTAGGGTGAGGAAATAGCATTCACAAAAACCTTGAGTTTGAGAATTTGAGGAACTGATATCAGGGAAAAGGATGGTATTACATGATGTTGGAGAAGTGGGTAGGAGTCAAATTATTCAGGGCTTCTGGGTCATAGGAAGGTTTTTTAGATTACATTTAATGTGCAATGGAAAATCATTACAGAGTTAGAAGCGGGGAAGTGACATGTTCCAACTTTTCCATTAAGAAAAGTTCATTAGTATGCAAAGAATGAATTTGGTCAACAGTCAGTAATGGTGAGGAGAACCAGATAGGAATCTGTTGAGGGGTACAGATCAATCTGATCTAAACTAGGGTGGGAGCAGAGGAAAAGCAAGAAATGAATGGATTTAAGATGTGTTTGGGGTTATGCAGACGTGACTTGTTGGTTTAGATGTGGGAGACGGAGATAAGCAAAAAAGAAAAATCAATGTGATGCTAGGGTTCTGGTTTGAACATTTTAACAAATTATAATCATCAAGATTGTAAAGAACATGAGAGGAACAAATTGTGGTTGGGTATCATGAGTATAACCTGGACTATTAGGTTATAGAAATCTGTGTGGCATCCTAAAAGTGACTGTTGGATAGCAGCTGGATACACAGTCTGAAGTTCACAGAAGAGGTCTAGACTGGAGATGTGCATTTTAGATTCATCACCTTACTAATAGTATTTAATGCCAAAAGAAAGGTGAATTGCCTAGGGAGATATTATAAAGAGAGAGGAAAGAAGAGCCCACAAATCCCAATATTAAGAAATCAGATAGAAAATAAGGTCTAAGAAGCAGATATAGAAGGGAATTCCAGACATTGTGAGGTAAGTGAGTCCATTAGGAGCCAGGGCTTACTGGAGGGAATGGTCAGCTATTGTAAACACCACTGAGAGATGAGTTGTAAGAGAGAAGAAAGAATTCTTCTATCAAGTTCTTGCTGAATCACTAAGAGACATGTCAATGGAGTATTGGAGTGGAAACTCTTGAGTAACTAGAACATCTGGTCAACGAACCATAAAATTTTGTACTTCAAACACTTTGGATAAATGTGTTTGAAGCTAAGTGCTACCATCCTCTAAGTGGCACAAAGAAATTGGAGAGGTCAAAATTGAATTCACATGCTTATGACTTTATAGCTCTCTGGTTCTTGGTTACTATAACAGGAACCAAAGCTTCAATGAACATAAATTTGTAGGATGCTCTGGTGCTTCTCTAATTTTCGAATATCAAATCAACTTCAGATTGAAGAGAGTTTAACTATAAATTTCAACTGAATGTCTATTAATATGTGCAGAAAACAATTGTAATAGCAGGTACCTCTAGAACACTTAGTTTGTTCAAAGCCACACACACTATACAATTTCCATGAATTAAACAAGTTATTCTAGTACTCCCAGCTGTAGACAAATAAATTAAGACTTAGAAAAGTCCTATACTCATTGAGAAATGTTGTTCAGAAATGGAAGAACCCAAACATGAAACTGTGATTTTGTGTTTGAGTGTGTGTGTGTATGTGTGTGTGTGTGTGTGTGTGTGTGTGTGCATTACTAGGAATTGACTCAACGGCAGTGGTACTCTACACTGACCTACATTCCCAGCCCTTTTCATATTTTAAATTTTGAGACAGGTTCTCATATGTTGCCAATGCTGACCTTGAACTTGTGATCCTGCTACTTCTGTCCCCCAAGTCATTGAGATTATACTTGTGGGCCTCCATTCCCAGCTGAAATCTTGATTTTTTTAAATCACTATGTTTTACTGCTAATTTATTGGCCAATAGAAATAACTTTGGTTAAAAACAACACAGATCTCTCTGAAAACTAGATCAATATTTGATAGCTCATTTATTTGAAATAGAATTAATTTCTTTAACAGTTACCAACTGACATGAATAATAGGGTAAGTTTGCAAAGTCATATGAGGATTGGGACTATATCTAGATGAGGGAATCAAAAAGAAAAAAGGCATAAAACCAGCTGTTTGATATTTAGAACCACACATACAGTTTTAATATTGCAATTGCTGCTGCTTCTAGCAATTCATCCATAAATATCTAAAATCTTGAATTAATTTTAAAATGCCAATCTTGGGGTATTTGGCACATGTAGGATACACCCAAAATGGTGGCTTTATTTATTTATTTTTCTAAAGAGAGTCTATCAACAGAATTTAGACATTGGTAAGATGAATTCTTTTATATTTTATTTTTCATTAAACTTTGAATGATGGCAAATAAGTAGAATAAATTTTATTTGCATATTTAGAACTTTTGAATGGCTATTCTAGTAATACTACAATTGTCAAATACACTGAAGGAGCCATTATATTGTAATTGTCATTTATTTCCATTTTCCATTAGAATAATTGTATTTACTGAATCTTTTATTGTAATATCTTTAGAATAGGAATGTAATTTCAGAAAGACTATTTAGGATGTAACACATTATTATCATTATTATTTTAACTGGTGATTGAACCCACGGGTGCTTTGCAACTGAGCTACATCCTGTCTTTTTATTTATTTATCTTTTAAATTTTAAGACAGGGTCTAGCTAAGTTTTTGAGAGTCTCACTAAGTTACCAAGGCTGTCCTTGAACTTGAGATCTTCCTGCTTCAGCCTTTTGAATCACTGGGATTACAAGAATGTGTTACTGTGCCTGGTCATAATGTATTAATGTTAAATATGATGTCAATGGCAGTTTCGGGTGAAGTAGGTATTACATATATCCATTTTTTCTCCATAAATATAGTGAAAGAATACTTTTCACATGTGCAGTAGTCCCTCTAGGAGTAGTAATTATTCAATTCAGTTGAAAATATAGTTTTTTATAGAAAATATGGTTTCAATTGGGTCAAAATATGTAAAACTAATAATCAGAAGAGAAAAAGAATTATAAATAATAAAATTATATTTAAAATGTGAATCCTTGTATATGACACCAAAAGTATAGGCAATAAAAGAAAAACAAAATGAACTGTGTAAAAAACAGCATCTGTGTATATCAAGGGTATAATCAACAGAGTGAAAAAGAAACCCATGGAATAGGAGAAAATAATTACAAATCATAAATTTTTAAGTGATTAAAACCCAGAATACAAAAGATCACCTTCAACTTAACCACAAACAAACAACTGGTTTAAAAAAATAGGCAAAGGATTTGATTAGACATTTTTCCAAGGAAGATATACAAATGGCCAATAAACTCATGAAAAGACGTTTCACATCATTAACAATAGGAGGATGTAAATAAAAACAGTAGACAACATCTTATACCCATTAGTATGGTATCTATCAAAAAGAAGGTAAATAACAAGGGTTATGGAGAAAAACCCTTGTGCATTTTTGGAGGGAATGTAAAATGATCAGCTGTAATGGAAAAACAGCATGGTGATTCTTCAGAAAATTAAAACTAGAATTACCATGTGGTCCAGCAATTCTATGTCTGGGTACATATTCCAAAGAATTGAATGCAGGGACTCAGAGATTTTTCATGTTCACAGCAGTATAATTCACAACAGTCAAAAGATGGAAGCAACCCAAATGTCCAATAGTTAATGAATAAAATATTGAGTTTGCATACAACAGAGTATCTTTCCACCTACAATAAAAAGAAAGAAGAAAATTCTGACACATACTACAACACGGATGAACTTTTAGAACAGTATACTAAATTAAAGTCACAGAAAGTCAAAGAATGAATGATTCTCTTCCTATGAGGTACCTAGAGTAGTCAAACTCACAGAGGCAGAAGGAATGATAACAGGGAGAGGGGAATGAGAAGCTGTCATTTAATTGGTATAGAGTTTTAGTTTTGTAAGATGAAAAGCGTTGTGGAAATGGATGATAGTTATGGGTACAGAGCAATGTGAATGTACTTAATTCCACTAAGTTAAAAATAGCTTAGAATGTAAATTTTATGTGTATTTTACATAATTTTTTAAAGTAACAAAAATATGTCATTGTAAGTGGTATAGATTTAAAAACCATTTAAAAGAAGGGAAGAAGTTGTATCAAATTGATAAGTAACTACAAACTAACCTGAAAATATTTTCTAAGCTTTTTCATAAAGATTAGGTATGTATTGATATATTATATATAATTACATATATATTCATATATACTATTGTATAATTATATACAGTGTAAAAATCTACTATTTTCTCTTTGGTGATGATGATTTTCTGGATATGATAAAGCAGAATACAAATTTGAACTTTTTTTTTCATTGCAGATCCGTGGCCACTTGTTCACATGGTTTCAAGACACAATGAGGCGCACTGGCTCTTGGAAGCTTTGGCCTTGGGTGGCAGTGTTCCTGCTTCCTGCTTCTACTTCCGTGACTGTCAGGGACAAGCCAGGTATCCAAGCGACCTCTTTGCCCAATTGCCAAATGCTATTTATAGTCCTTAAATCATTTTTAAAAATCATTAAACAAATCTTGTTAAGGTTAAAGCAGTTATAGATTAGATCTACTAGTATATACTAAATAAGAATTTGTTGTTTTCCACCACTGACCTTCACATAATGCTTATTAGCTCATTTTTTATGTGCATATTGTACATAGAGCTATCCTTTCCTGTCATTGATATTTACAAATACAAATATATGCATATATGTCTGTATGTGCATATATATGATATCTGTATGTGCATATATATGATAATGTCTCTCCTTTTCCCCTTTAAGAATTTCTTGTTAAAATTAAAGTACAGAAACTCATCACTAATTATGATTAAAGAGAACATATTCTAATCTTAATTAGGAAAAGTGAAAAATAGAATAGGAAATGTAAATAAAAAGGTAGTTTAATTACATGTCAATTTTGTAGTATCTCAGATGAGAAAAATAAAAGGTTGACAGATCTTCAAAGTATCTTTCTAACTAAATAGACAATATTTATATTTGTAATTGTTAAGTTTATCAGTCTTCTCACAAATATTTCCAGAGGGCTTTGAGGCAATTTGAAACATTTACTTCTATCTGTGATTTTTACAATTAATTACTGTATGTAGCTAATTTGGAAGACTTTTCTTGAACATTGAGTACATTTAAATTAGAGTTCCTAGATGTACTTCATATTACAAACTGGAATTAGATGCATGGGAGAAGCCATTCACTAAGGAAAGAGAAATATTGCCTCCTCTTCCATGCAAAGGATCATGCAGCATGTGTTTTGATGATGAGCACATGTAGTGATGCACCCTAAGACTAAGTCTTACTGTGTTTATTCTTTTGAAGAGCTCTTTAATCATTTTTGCTAAACAGGGATAAACTCACTCTCATAGAGTTTGAGTTTAAGGCACCCATGAAATAAAAACAATCACTTATAAAGATGTAACAAATCTTAATTTTTCAGAGTTTCATGGAAGTTTTTATGATTTTTTCATTAACTTTGCAGAGGTCCATTTCCTAAAATAGTCCACATGAGAGTTTAGGTATTCTATTACTATATAAATGATATCCCGTGGCTATCATGTAATCCTGGGGGAAAATTCTTCCTTCATTGAGAAATAAATCAAAAGTGAGTCATAGCAACTACAGCCATGCTAAAATAAAACAAAACAAAACAAACAAAAAACAAACAAACATATAAAAAAAAAGGGGGGGGATACATAGGATAGGGGAGTTCATTCTCATAATGTTGCTACTCTTCTAAATTTATATGTCTTTAATGAACACTAAGATGTTTTGCAATTTAATCAGGGAGGGTAGGACTTTAGTTAGAAAGGAGAATGGATCTTTTGTTAGGACAGTTTTTAGGCACATGCTAGTTTGTGATAAAGTTTCTTGATGATAACAGTGATTTGAAAGGTCTACATAAATTGTTCAAGAATCACCTACAATATTGATTCCCCAGTTCCATTCAGAGATTCCTTTTGTGAAGGTTCAGCTAGGGTGGAATTCGGTAATTTATGTCTTTAATAAGTGCCCCAGGTGAAAAAATTTACTGAAATTTCATTTTTCTTTCTTCCCCTCCTCTTAGTTTATTACCTTTCATTATGCAACCAAGTTCCTTTTATCTTGCATTTAATTTTATTTTATCTTTTGTTATTTTAATTTGGTTTTGGCCTATAGTAAGTCTTATATTTTTAATGTAGGAAGAACACGTAACACTATATCTGCCGTTGTAACAGACTTTCAATGTACAATACAGTATTATCAAGCATAAGCACAGTGCTTACAGCATATCTGTAGAACCTAGTCATCTTACATAGACTGACTTCACTATTTTGGAATTCCCCTGAATGTTTTGCTTTTGCTGCAGTATCTCAGTTCTTTAAACAGGTTATATTGTTAGAATGAACTATCAAATGCATATATTCTGGTCCAATTGACTTTACCCAATTAATATATTCAAAAGATTTTCCTGAAAACGTGAAGTCAAAATTAATCTGAATTCAAACAAGATTCACAGAACATGTATCACTAAAGAAAATTAATAAAGAAAAAACTTGAGTTGATTTTAACCAGGCCAGTTGGTAGGAGATGTTCATGAAGCGATACATGCCAAACGTGCCTTGGAAATTTCTTCACTTCTAGTATCATTTGCCTTAATTGAAAATGCCAGTACAGCACTGTCCAAGGGATTATTGAAAAGTAAGACAGGCGGGGCATGGCCTGGCAGGGGCCTCTTCTTGTGTCTTGTGTCTTGTATCTGATTCACGATGCAAGGTTCCCATTTTAGTTTTCTCATGTGCAGACCTGTGCATGTGGTCACTAACCATTTACCGGAGGGAAGTGATTACATCTAAAAATAAAATATAACAAATCTGAGCGGGAGGCTAGGGTTTCAGCTCTGGAATCTGGGAAGTTGTCAACAGTTTACTGTTAAATCTAAATATATGAAAGATAAATTGAGTCTTTTCATTGCTCTACTTTAGTCCTATGTATAGTATGTTTAATGATTACTTGGAGTATTGTCCAAGGTGGGACAAAATTCAAGAGTAACGGAAGATTCAATAACAAATTTTAGAAACTCTGAGTTATTAAGATTTCCATCATTTCATCTTCATTTAGCAATTTTACTATTATTGCTGATATTATTGGAAAAGTTATATTTGTGTATTGTCATATTGCCAGTGAACTTTACCTTGAATGTGATAGTTTCAGCTTATTTAGCTGTGAAAGGAAGGTGAGGTAAAGAGATGTATTAAAATGCATAAAATGCTAGATAATCTTAACATTTGTTTTAATTAATTGCATAACTGTTTATTCTATGATTGAGACCTTTGTATCAAATACTTAGTTTCTTCTATTTTCCTCAATTTATTCTTAGGCTTAAGCACTAAATTATCTATAGAAGTGATAAAAAAAATACAGAAAACCAGAGTTAAGAAAACAGGTTAGAGATAACAGAATGCCATTTAAATAATAATTTTTTAATTTAAAGTTTCACATAAAATGTCAAGATAATTATTATAAACATGGGATCAAAGCCATAAACAGAAACCCTGTTGAGCTAGTTTTCTATTAATTATAAGAAAAAACTATTATTATGAAACATAACTTTTACTAATTGAAAGGTACCTTACTCTTAAAATAAGAAAAATTTGCTATCATATAGAGAATTTTGCATTTTTAAGAAATCCTAGTGTTTAGTATGGCACCAAGTAAAACTCCTAATGTTTACAAATATACTTTACAATTCCTAAATTTGGAAAATGGAAGAAAGCTTCACAATAATTAGATAAAGAAGATGACTCCTAACCAGGTATTTTCCTTTGAAGAAACAGTTTTGGATCAAAGATAAGCAGTGAGGTGCTTTTGTGATTTTCTGTGACCTCTCTGTTAATGTAGCTGTGTTTCCATTTTTTCTTGTTTGGTTTCCTTTTTTTCATATTGTTTTTGCTATATTCTGGGTCAATGCCCTTAGCTTATTTTTGTTAACCAAATTTTCTCCCAGCCTAGGCTATTAGAAATTCTTCTATCAGACTTATTGACCAAGTATCAAGTGCACTGGAGCCTGAGGGCAACTGGTGACAATGAAATGATAAAACCTGCATTCCCCTCTCTCCAATAAGTCTATTTTAACCTTTGACAGCATGAAAAACACCTAAAGGCTGTACTGTCTCCATTTATGAAAAGCAAACCAACAAACCAGTTCCATCCATGGTAAATGTTGCTCTTTACCTTCCCCAAGTGTAGTTTTCGGAGAGTGCTGTCATGATTTTTATCACTAATAATAGGTAAAGAAAACAAATTTTTTTTATGTGGGTTAGAGAATATTGACAAATAAAACTTCCATGCAAATAGGCAGATTTTATTGGGGTTTTACAAGTATACTAATTCCACATATATTATGTGTATTCCTATGCATATTGATGAGGAGAGAGATGTTGCAATTGCGCAGGGGATAGTGCTCACCCCTTTTCTCTTCTTGTCTTACACTTTCATCATCTCACCCATCCCCATGGATTTTTTTGTTTGTTTTTTAAATATTGTTTTAGATGTTGATGGACCTTTATTTTATTATTTATGTGTGGTACTGAGAATTGAACCCAGTGCCTCACACATGGTAGGCAAGCACTCTACCACTGAGCCACGACTCTAGCTCCTTTATGGCTTTAAATGTTATTTATATGTCAATCATTCCTAAATTTACTTCACAGCCTGGATCTCTCTTTTATGTTCCATACCCCTATTTCTTTCTTTTTTTGATAAATGATTTTTAATTGCCATATAATATTTTTACATATTTATGATGATGTGGTAATTTGATAAATGTATACGATGTATAATGATCAAACTGGGTAACTGGCATTTCCATATCCTTAAACATTTATTGTTTATTTGCATCACAAGTCTTTGAACTCCTACTTTCTAATGTTCTATAAAATTTGTAATAAATTTTCAACTATAGTTACCCTACTTGCTATAAAACATTGGCACTTGTTCCTCCTATGTAATAATATTTTAGTACCCATTTTTCAACTTTACCCTATCTCCTGGCCCCTTTACCCTTCATAGCCTTTAGTGATGACCTCAATGAAAACAACTTTTTTAAGCTTTAACATAAGAGCAAGAACATGCGGTATTTGTTCTCATTTAACAGTGTACTCCAGTTCCATCTGTATTGCCACCAATGGCAGGATTTCATGCTTCTTGGGCTGAATAAAATTGCACCTTCTCTGTATACACCACATTTGCTTTATCCATTCATCTGTCAATAGACAACTTGATTGATTCCGTATCTTGGCTAGTGAATAGTGCTATAATAAACATGGGAGTACAAGTATCTATTATTATTATTATTATTATTATTATTATTATTATTATTATTATTATTCTAGTGATTGAACCTAAGACCTCATGCATGCTGGGCAAACACTCTACCACTGAGAACTTTATTAGTTTTATTTTGAGACAGGTTCTCACTAAGTTGCCTAGGTTACCTCAAATTTACAATCTTCCTGCCTTATCCTCTTAAGTAGCTATTACAGGTGTGTACCATTTCAACTGGCTCAAGTATCTCTTTATGTAATTATTTCATTTCCTTTGGTTATATACTTAGTAATACAATAGTTGGAGCATATAGTAGTTCTATTTTTAGTTTTTTTAAGGAACCCCATTCTGTTTTCCATAAAGGCTATACTAACATCCCTAACAACAGTATAAGAGTTTTCTTTTTTCTGTATTTTTAAAAATACTTTTGGTGATAGCCAAGTAACTGGGGTGGAATGATCTTTCTTTATGGTTTTGATTTGCATTTCCCTGTTGATTAGCAGTGTTGAGCATTTTTTCATACACTTGTCGTTTTATGTCTTCTTTTTTATGTGCTTACTGTATTTAGGGTTTTTTATTGGTGCATTATAATTATACTTAATAATGGGATTGATTGTTATATATTCATACAGGCAAATAACATAATTTAATAAATTCAATTCCCCAGTACCTTCCCTTTCCCTCTTCTTCCTCATCCCAGTCTCCTTCCACTTCTCTACTGGTCTCTCTTTTATTTTCATGAGATGCCCTGTTTTTTTGTTTCCTTTTTTCTCCCGAGCATTCACAGATGAGAGAAAACACACCACCCTTGACTTTCTAAGTTTGGCTTATTTCACTTAATATAATGTTCTCAAGTTCCATCCATTTTCCCAAATGATATAATTTCTTTCTTCTTTATGGCTGAATAGCTACCATCTTTTTTTTATCCCTTCATCTGTTAGTGGACACCTAGACTGATTTCATAATTTTGCTATTGTGAATCATGCTACTATAAACATGGCTAGGAATGTATCACTAAAGCATGCCACCTTGAATTCTTTTGGATAAATTCTAAAGATGGTATAGCTGATAATATGGTGGTTCCATTCCTAGTCTTTTGAGGAACCTCCATACTGATCTCCAATCCCATTAACAGTGTTTAAGTGTTTCCTTTTCTTTACATCCTTGCCAGCATTTATTATTATTTGTATTCTTGATGACTGCCAGTATAACTGGAGTAAGATGAAATCTCAGTGTAATTTTGATTTGCATTTCCCTGATTGCTAAAGATGTTGAATGTATATTTTCTTTTGAAAAATTCAGATCACTTGCCTATTTTTAAATTAGATTATTTGATACTGTTGAGTTTTTTGAGTTCCTTGTATATTCCAGATATTAATTCCTTGTCAGTTGAATTGTTTGCAAATATTTTCTGTTATTCTGTATATTGCTTCTTTATTCTGTTGATGATTTTTTTCTGTGCAGAAGTTTGTTTTAATATAATCCCATATCCCTATTTCTAAACATCTATTCAATAACTTCACCATTTGGATTTCTCAATGGCATCTCAAGCTTAACACTTTTAACTCCTCCTCTATTCCACCATCGATTAATTTACTCCTTGCCAAATCTGCTATTGATTTCTCTGAGGGATTCACTTCAGTAAACTAAACCTTTATCCAGTTAAGCAAGACAACTCTCCCTCCTTCCTGTATTCAAGCCATTATCATGTCTTGTTAATTCTGGTATCTCAATTCCTCCCTACTTTTCCCAATCTTTACTATCCTCTCTTTAGTCTACACTGATATAATACTTAATCTTAGAGTTTGGGCAAGCAAGTAGAGTTGCCAGATAAACTCAGGACACCAAGCTAAACTTGAAATATAGGTAAACAACAAGTATGAATATGTCCTAAGGATTGCATGGTGCATTCTTACATGAAAAATATTTTTGTTATATAACCAACATTAAAATTTGATTGGGAATCTTGTGTTTTATTTTCTATGCTGTCAATTCTACATGATGTTAGGGGAGGAGGAGTTATTTTATCCTACAGAGTGGTCAGGGAAGGCTGCCCTCATGTGGGGACATTTAAGGAGAGACATGAAGGCAACGAGAGAGTAAGACAATGAACACCTAGAAAGCAGCACCAAGGCCTGGAGGCAGAGGAGTGCTCAGCCCGTGGTAGAAAGAGCAGGATAAGCTAGGGAACCAGAGTCACGGGGCAGGGGGTTGCGGGGGCTACTGAGAAACTGATTTTTTGTGTGTGTATTGTCAAAAATTTGATGTCTGAAACTCAATCTTGAAGGCCAGACCTTGGACTCTGGTAAAGTAAGACAAAGTGTCTTAAGAGACCTCTTGGAAAACTATCAGTCATTGCCATTGCCCAGTACTATTATTCCCAGATAATATACAAATGGTCAGACTTCCAAATTTATATTTTGTAGTATCTCTCAGCAAACCTTAATTCATAGTTAATTGAATACCATAATATTTGTCTACTTTTTGCTCTCCTTAACTATGAGAAATACATTCCAAGACCCCCAGTGGATGCCTGAAACCATGGACATAACTGAACCTGATACATACTATGCTTTTCCTTTACATAAATACCTGTGATAAGGTTTAATAAATTAGGAGCAAAATATCAGTAACAATAACTAATAATAAAATTGAACAATTATAACAACATACTCCAAAAATTATTTAAAGCTTAAGAAGTATTTATTTCTGGATTTTTTAATTTAATATTTTCAGATCACAATTCACCTCAAATTGACCTCACAGAAATTAAAAACTTGGTTAAGGGACTACTGTGATGTGTTATTTATAAAATATTATTAAAGTACAAATGTGTAGAGGTATGTACATTTTAGCAAATTTAAAATGAAACTTTATCTTTGCTAGATTACCTGTTTTCTTTTTCTGCAATCAGTAAAGTGGCATATAAATAGTAAAAATAACATTAGGAACCATCAAGAAAGCATAAAGAGTGAAATACAACCTGTTTATATTTATTTTTTACCATCTTCACAAATCTTTGGTTTTCTTCCTTTGTCTTATAGAGCACAAGGAATGACCTCACTTCTGGGCTGTTCCTAAGGTCAGAGCCCCTTAAACCCAGAGTCACAGAAGGTGACTAGCCCATTTTCATTGTGAGCATCAGCAACATTCATAAATCTTTTAGGTATTATTTCAGTTGGAAATAATAAAAATTGAAAGAATAGATTTTAGTTGGTATTAACTATCTGAGAGCAGAAAGGGAACTCAATGTACTTTCTGTGAATAATAAGAATGAAAGTGAAAAAAAAGAATTTTAACATGCTATCGGTGAATACTGTATTAAACTGAAGACGTTTATGTATAACTAGGTATAGAAAATGCTAGAACATTGATAAGAAGAATATGTATCAAAAGATGTGCAGAAGTTTTTTAGTTTGATGCAATTCCATTTGTCTACTTTTGCTTTTGTTTCCTCTGCTTTCCTTGTCTTCTCCAAAAATTCTTGTCTGTTATCCCATTAATATGAACATTTTTTATGTTTCTATGTATCAGTTAAAAATTAATTTAGAAAAAAGATGTGATCTCATCTCATGATAGAGGAAATTGTACCAGAAGGCAAAATCATAGTACAAGGATTTAAAGATTAGGGGGAAAGGTGATTTTGTGTGTGTGTGTGTGTGTGTGTAGATGTGTATGGAAGGGAGATTTATTTTTCCAGCAGGTGTTTAAAAAAAAGATGGGCAAAACAGAATGAAGAGTTTCTTAGGTATCCTATTATTCAACATGTATTTTTGAGAAGAAATGTTGAAAATAGAAGAAATAAGTTGGTTTATAGGAAACATGTTGTGTTTCAACCCTGACATAAAATGACGGCCATGTGATCTGCTTCCTTTGGATGACAAAAGGATTTTAATTTTTGGAAGGAGGGCTCAAAAACTAAAAAGAATTATGTCTTCTCTTTGTAGGTAATTAACTAAAACCATGGACTACACAAATCTGATATAGCTGCCTAGCATTCTGTTTCCTTTGGCTCTGTTTAATACCCCTCCAGTCCTGTAAATTTTCCAAAGAAGAAAAGTGGGTCTGACAGTCATTAACGTCTTAGCAGGAATTTTTTAAAGACATTTGTATTTGCTTTTGAAAAAAGAATCTGTTGATCAGGATTCTCTAAGCAGTACATTTTTTGGAGTAAAATTTTAGATATTACTTTTGAAATATTGTAGAGGACTTTTAAAGAAACACTACTACAGTGCTTGATCTCTGTCTACCTGACACAATATTTGCATATTTGAATCTTACCTATAAACGGTTAAGGTACATGTTACATTTACTTTAAACTGTGCTTTACTTTATGTTAAAATGAGTATGTAAACAAATTAGCATATCCAACTTGTGATAGCCACTTCCTGGCCTTGCTACTTTATGCAATGCATTCATCAAATTTCAGACATTCAGATTATTGTGCCTTAAATCTTAAGTTACAAATAATTAACATTTAGTTTTAAGTTGTTCTGCTCAACTTTTCACAACAAAGCATGTTCTAAAGATATGAAATAGCATTTGATTTTAATAATCTTAAGACTTTTAATGGAGAAATACATAAATATGACTGGAAATGTTGAATTCCATTCATTTCAAAGTGGCAGGTTTATTTCATTGACTTCATCATATATTCACTAAATCCTTGGAAGAATTTAAATAAGACATACTGTTTCCAAATTGGAAATAGGCCAACTTACCTCCCCCTCATTAGGAAAGTGTCACAGTGGCAAGTTCCTTTCTGCTGTCTTAAGAGTTGTTTGCCAATCATCTACTAAGACATACATATATGGTAAAGACTTTAATCTTATTTGTTATAGTCATTCTTGGCCATAATAAAAATTTAATCAGAACTTAGAATTTTTGTTTATTTTATAAGAATAACATTTAGCTTCAAGTATTTTCTTATAGAATGCTGTTTTCTTCTTTTGTTGAAGTGTTACTTATACACACTAAAGTCAACAAATGTTAAGTCCATAGTGCAATGAGTTTTTACATATGTATTTATAGATCTCTTTAACTATCACTCAGATTAAAATTGAGAACTCTTCTAGAATCTCAAAAGCTTCTCTGTATTTGCTCCCAGTTGGCCAGTTGACACCCCACCACTGTAACCCCCGCTCTGACAGATTAGTTATGCAGTCTTTGCACTTCATATAGATGGAATTAGGCAGCACATATCTTGGGAGTAATGATAATTTTTTTCTACTTAATGTTGTATTTGGGAGATTCATCCAGTTGCTGCATATATCATTAGTTCATTCTATTTTTATTGCAATACAATTTATTGTTGTATACACCAACCTCTTACTGATGAAATGTTGGGCTGTTTCCAGTTTTAGACTATTATGAATAATGCCACCATGAATATCTTATCTAAAAGGGTCATTTACATTCATTATTTGCTGTCATTTCTCTTGGGTCATTGAATTTCCAAGTCATAGAGTTCATGTGTATGTAGCCTTTGTAAATACTGCTGAACAGTTTTCTGAAGTGGTTGTAGTAATTTCTACTTTCACAAGCAGTTCAGGGAAGTTATTGTTTTAGTGAAGAGATATGTACATAGATATTGCTGAAAATGTCTACTTCCATTCATTCCTCATCACATCCTCATCAGGACTTGATGCTATTAGTTCTTTGATTTCAACCATTTAATGGTATCTCTTTGGTGGTTTTACTCTATATTCTTTGTTTACTAATGCTATCGAGTACCTTTTCAGATGTAGGTTGGCAATTTGAATGTTATTTCCTGAAGTGCTTAAGCTTTTGCACATATTTAAAATAAGCATTTCAATATTTTTCTTATTGATTTGTGGGAGCTCACTGCATATTCTAGATATGATGCTCTACTGAGTATATATGTTCCAAATACCTGCTCCTGGGGGCTATGGCTTGTCATTTTACTTTTCTAATGTCTTGGTTTTGTTATTGTTGTTTGACACCAGGGATTGAACCCAGGGGCACTTAACCACTGAGCCACATCCCCAGCCCTCTTCTAATATCTTTTGATTAATAAAGATTTTAATTTTAATGATTAAATAATTTTAATCATTCATCTTTTCTTTTGTAATGCTTCCTATGTTCCTTTCAAAAAATCTTTGCTACAAGTTTGTGAAGATTTACTACTCTACCTCCATCTGCTTTATTGTCTTAGTTTCATCTTCATGATCATCTCTAATTAATTTCTGTGCATGGTGTGAAGCAAGGATCAAAATTCAGTGGGTTTCTGTATGTATCTCTTTGATCATCACCATTGATTGAAAAGACCATCCTTTTCCCACTGAATTGCAATGGTTGTTTTGTAGTAAATAAGGAGACTATATGTACATAGATATTTTAACCCTCTAGTCTGTTTCATTGATGTATTTTTTTATATGTATATCAACACCACATACTAAAAATGTCTAATATCTTATTAAGTTTTCCAAGTTGATTTTTTTAATTTTTTCATATTAACTTGAAAAACAGCTTGTTGGATCTCTCTCTCTCTCTCTCTCTCTCTCTCTCTCTCTCACACACACACACACACACACACACACACACACACACACCCTAATCTAATCTATTGGGATTTTAATTGGCATTACACTGAATCTAGGGATAAAACTAAGAATTGACATCTTAATAATAATGCATCTTCCAATCTAAATACTTGGTATATTCCACGTGTTATTTAGCTCTTTAGTGTTTTTCTAAGCAATGTTCTCTAGTTTTTAGTGTGGAAATCTTAAATGAGATATTTGAGTTTTATTTTTAAAAACTATGAATTCAGGCAAAAATCAGTAATGTTTACAAAATATTGGTGATTTTACTATTATTTAGAATAGGATATGTCATCATAAGATCTCTGAGGTAGAAGTTTCCCCAGTACCTAAATAATCTCCAAAATTATTTAGTACTATAATTTCACTTTACAGATTGTGTATTCAGAATGTATATTGCATTTTGTTTCTTACTTTTAAAACTGATTGACAGTACAATTCAGAATGTGGTTTATTCTTCTGGTTAAATATATTAAGATGATGCTTTGCCACCATGCATAAGGCCTGTGATATGTTTGTCAAATGAAGGGCTGAGGAGCTCAGCCATTGAACTGGAGGATCAGCAATTTCTACTCCCACAGAGCAGAAGATCAATTTGATTTTAAACAGTTTATTTCCTTCTGTATGAAAAACTTTAGAGTCATGAAACCCAGGCATAAATTTTAGACCTGGCAAATTAAACTTATGATTACATGATGCCAAAATATTTTATTGATTTGGTTTAAGATTTTAGCCATCTTATTGTATAGTTACCTTGACATAATCCAAAAATTGGCTGCAATTTTTTGTGAATTAATTACTACATTTACAGTACCTAGCCTGAACTAGATCTAAATATTTACCCAGATGTTTAAATATTAGTGTATGTATATATATACATTACAGCATTACTGTGGTGTGGTAAATTCACTGTGAGTAGGGACTGGTTTTATCTTTTTTCTCTGTGAATATCACTAAGTCCTTGGCACACAATTAACACTTTTTCAGTGCTTTAATCTCATTTTTTTCATTGGAGACTACTTTCTGTATGGCAGAGCTTATTGCTTTTGGACTTTTAAATTATATTTTAGTTATTTCCATGCATGTCCCCTTCTGTTCTAAATGTTTAATGTCATCTGACCCCAACACCTGAATCAAAGTTATGTTAAAATATAGTAGTGGTTAACTTGTTTAACTATTGAAATACACTTTGGACATAAAAGTTTAAAAAAAAGTGACCTTGTTAAAGTCAGCTAACTTCCAATGTCAAATACACAGGAATAGTTGAAGTGTTAGAATATAGTGATGGTAATGATAATAGCTAACACTAAGAAGTACTCACTGCGGACCAGGCAGGATTCCAGGCACTTTACATAAGCAACCACATGAAATCCTCAGAGTCGCAAAGCCAGGTGGGGTACTCCTTTATCCACATTTTACAGAAATTTAACAAAGTGGTTCTGTTTGGTTTTATTTTCATTTTTATCTTAAGTTTCTGACTGTATGGTAGGATTCAAATTTATTTGAAAAATTGGATGGAAAATTTGGTACAAATAACTTATACTTTCATTTTTTTTTTTTATAGAAAAACAATGTCCTATTCTGAGGACAGTGGGATATCAGTTTACACAAGACAACAGAAATGAACTTGAAGTTTCAGGTAAGCATTATAATCCTTGATAAAGTAGGATTTTATGTAAATTATCACCATATATGCAGTAATATATAGTAAATTATCACCATACATTGTAGGTGATTTTTTGATATTGCAACTTAAGATTGCAACATTAATATAAAAATTAAAAGTGGATAAAGCAGAAAAATGCTGAAAGTAGTTTTTTGTATCATTTAATCTAAGATCAATAATACCACAAACTGTTGGGAGAAAGAAGTTATTTAAAATGATAGAAGTTTTATCCACCATGGAAATTTCTAAAAGAGAAAGGGAAATTTATGACAAAGAAGATCTTACCACCCAAATATAGCCACCATTAGCATTTTAGCATAACATTCCTACAATTTTTCCTTTCCTCCTCCTCCTCCTCCCCTCCATCATCATCTTCTTTCCTTCTCTCTTTCTCCTATTCTCTCTCACACCCCCACACACGCACACAAACATATTAATAATACAGGTATTGTATCTGAATTCCCAGTATTTCCCCACATCAATATGCATCCTTCTAAAGTATAATTTTTAAAGAGCCGTTTAGACTTTAAATGAATGACTGAACTTTTTTTGTCTAATTTTCTGTCAATACTTCAGAGATGCAACCATGAGCTACTGTATTTACCTAGATAATATGTAGGTCAAAAGATACCAATATTTTTGTCTTTTGAAATGTATTTGTGAACCTTTCTTCAGAAAGGCTATATGTTCTGTATACAAAATGAGTTTCATCCTTCTGTACCCTAAAAGGAGAAAAAGATGAAATCAAGGAGTTTTGCTGATCCCAAACAGCAGGGTTTTATTTGAAGTAAATCAGACTATACATAAAGACAACAAAAAGTTCTGGTTAAAAAATCAATATTTCTCTGACTATATTGAATTTAATAAAACTGCTGGATTAAATAATGTGTCACATTTTACAGGTTTTGATCTAGGAGAGAGCTTTTCTCTGAGACGTGCATTTTGTGAAGGTGATAAAACCTGTTTCAAATTGGGAAGTGCACTTCTTATTAGAGATACTATGTAAGTAAAATAATAATTTGTCTTTTAATTGCTACTAAGCTAACTTCTAAGGAATTTTCAAATGATTTGTTTAAAAAAATGCAAAAACTTTTCAATACTGTTATCCTACTTGAATGCTGTGCTGCATATGTACTTTTTGTTTATGAAAATTTTTGTCATCTGATCTTTGTTCTACAGTATGCGAAATACCTCTTATAAATGCAGAGCCATAATTGTTAGAGGATGGTAATGAAATAATTTTTGAAGAAATTAGGTTTTAAAATGTGAACAAACTGAAACCCAAGACAATGCAGATTCAGAGATAGAAGACCGAGATCCATTGGATTTGTTTCTACATTTACCACTTGTCACAATAAGTTAAAGGAATTTAGCTATTAGGCATTCACCATATGTAGTACATAGAGTACAAACTAAAATAAACTGTTTTGCAGTTTTATTTTTTATCTTGATACTCTTCATTTAAAAATTAATTTACCATTTTCCTTTGTTATTTTGTCTTTGTTTTTTCCTATGGTTACACCTAGATTTTTTTTTTTTTTTAAGGAACGTTACCTTTTAAATAAAGGCAATTGGTCAGGAACTGGATAGGGCAATAATAATTTCTATATGGCAATACTTGGGGGATGTGTTGATAGTCATTCAGAATGGTGAGTCACCAGGAAGGCAGGGAACATATACAGTCATGATATTTATTCCTTGAGTCAGGCATAATCAGCCCTGTGTATGAAAACATTACAATGATAAAAGCATCAAAATCCACTTGGTTTAACATGCAACATAGATGTTTTGTGGGAAAAGCTATGAATGCTGCCATCTCCTGATGGATAGCCTCCTACTTAAGTTAAAGAAAAAAATTGTTGAGAATCTCAGCATTTGAATTCTCTAAGGAAAATAGCATCAGTCATCTCAGATGCAGTGAATAACCTAGCTACACTTTTTTCCTTAAGAAAAGTTTCTTTTGAACCTCCTATTTTGTGATACTTTAATTTTACTTTAATAACATGGTTCCTTATAAGTAAACTACCCATTAATTGGTTAAACACATTAGTGTTAGGGAAAAGGGATTTGATATTGGGGACTTGGTGGTTGACTGTCAGGAAGGGTGCTTTAGCAGATGTAACTGTACGAACCAATACTATCATGTGTTGCTATTTAGGTGGCCTAATAGATAGGCACTGTTTCCAAACATGTAAACAGCATTTCCATGTTTGGGTGGGCATATGCAGTAAAGAAAAGCCAAGATCCATTATATTTCATATATATATATATATGGGAGTAACATATATGTGTGTGTGTGTGTGTATATATGTGTGTGTGTGTGTATATATATATATATATATATATACACACACACACATATATATGTATTTCTAAACTAGTAGTGGATACCTTTAATGACTTTAGGAAAGGAAATGTATTTTGTTCCAAAAATTAAAATGCAGTTTTCCCTCCTGCTTATTTAAACTCCTGTAATTCTGGTCAGGCGGAAAAAAGGTTAGAGTGAAACCTTTTAAAATTCATTGGATTTGAGTGAAAGAAGACTTAACTAATTTTAAGTAGCTATATTGGAAACCTTGCTGCCACTTTTAGGTAATGCTGTTCCCCTGTGAATCCATGAGATTATAATTATTAAGCATGACTTGAAATTTGTTTCCTGAGCTTTGGCTCTAAATCACTACCCAATCCCTGGGCAATCAATATAAATGAATTCTCTGGCTCTGTGGAGCAAAACCCTGGGACCTTCACTACAGGAAACTGGAGGGTATCTGGTTAAGCTGACTAGTGAGTGTCAAGTAGCTTGGCTCATATCCACTTACATTTCACTCATCGAGCCAAGTATGCTAGGATGCTTCTTTTGCATGATGCCATTTTGATTTTTCAATGAGACTGGAGTAAGTTGCAGCTATTTATATATTTGTAAATAAGCTGCCTTGCGGAGTCAGCATGGGAAAACAGATGCCATTTTAAGTGGAAAATGGGGATGTTTTCTGTGCCTACGTTTGCTTTTATTGTTCTGGCATATTTCAGGTGAGATTCACCAGGGAAGGGATCTCATAAGCATGCTTGTTGGTCAGATACCTTGAGCCTGACTTAATGTGGGATTCCCAAAGGTTTTTTTGGCAGAGGCCCTCCAGATAAACACCATGAAACACTTAGGGTGGCACAGGCTCAGGCAACTTCTGAGGGGTGTAATGTGTTTTGCTTTGTTTTAAATTCATATTTATTTGTTCAGTACTTCTTGGGAGTAACATATAGTAAGTATTTGGGGGTTTTAAAAGAATCTAGGTGGCGTATTACCTAGTTTTCTAGGACTCTCTTTTTATAGGAAATTTCCTTGGCTTCTTGTATCTATCAGTATGCCCAGTTATGCAAAATAAATAATTCATTATTTTTATACCTATAGAGTGCTGTGTCCCACAAGATCATTCTTTATTTTAAGTGTGTTTTGGCAGTTATTTGGGTAAACTGGTAAAATTCTGAGAAATGATAGTAAACACATGCACACCATAGAGAACCTTATCTTCTTAATGTAATAGAGCTCCTGTCTGTCTTTCAGTATGTGTTTTATAGAGACTTATTTCAAATAAAAGGGCTAGTATTGAATATTTTAGAAGAGTTGACACATGTTGAGTTTCTGTGTACTGCTGATCCTGAAGGGGTATAGTTTGATTGACCAATGGAGAAATCAGTTTCAAAAGTACAAGGCAAATGAATTTTCTGATTTTTTTATTGAATTCAAGTATGGTAGATAGCCTTAGCCCTCTGGCTTTTGATAGTTAGCAACTGTTGATAATTCTGTGGTGAGAAGGAGTCTGAGGCCACACTGGGTTCAATGAATTAAAGAGCTATGATCCATTAGGGAAAAGAGAAAGGAGAGAAGGGCTCACATTCCTTTCAAATCTGTAACTTCTTTGATTTAGGATGATGCCTATAAGCTGGTGACTTTTGCCACTGAAGCTATCCCTAAGAGTAAGAGAGATTGAGGCTATGTATGACAAAATAACCAACACAGATTAAATGTAATAATATTTTATGAGTTTGGATAATGTGACTAGGCACAGTGACATAAATGATGGATATGGTCCCCTTAGGTTTTGTCACAAGTCTCCAGTAGAGTCTTCTTTCTGTCTCTTTTATTAAATTGGTGGTTTATGAAAGCAAGATATTTAGTTTCAAAGTTTTAGATGAAAAAAAGAGATAGTTGGTGAGAATAGAACGATAGTTATCAGAGGCTAGGAAGAGTGGGGTGAAGGAAGGGATGGGGAAAGGTTGATAAATGGGTATTTAGTTATAGTTAGATAAGAGCAAGATGTTCTGGTATGCTATTGCACATTGTCACCTAAGGGTGACCTCAGATGACAATAATGTACTGTACATTTTAAAAAGCCAGAAGAAATTATTTTAAAGTTTTCATCATAAAGAAATGATAAATGTTTGGGAAGATAGATATGTTTAATCTGATTTAAATACAGCACAATGAAGACACATATCTAAATGTTACATGATTCCCATTAA
The DNA here is from genome assembly GCF_902686455.1 of Sciurus vulgaris. Lineage (NCBI taxonomy): Eukaryota > Metazoa > Chordata > Mammalia > Rodentia > Sciuridae > Sciurus > Sciurus vulgaris. Next base: position 92,054,256 of record NC_136467.1, on the reverse strand, counting down.
CATGGATGTGATTTATTTATTTATTTATTTTGGTACCAGAAATTGAACCCAGGGGTGCTTAACCACTGATCCACACCCCTAGCCTTTTGATTTATTCTTTATTTTGAGACAAGTTCTCACTAAGTTGCTTAGGGCCTCACTAAATTGTTGAGGCTGGCTTTGAACTTGGGAATCCTCCTGCCTCAGGCTCCCAAACTGCTACGATTACAGATGTGCACTACTATGCCCAGCTGATTTTTATTTTTTATCTATCAGTTAAAAATAAATTTTAAGTGAAAATACAACTGCAAAGTTTAAAATATTTTTGTCACACATTTGACAGTAAAGTAGTGTCAATGTGTAATTTGAAAAAGTTAAGAAAATGGTTTCTATACAAATAAAAAATGAACATCTCAACAAAAAAAGATTTGATAGAAGCTATTCTAATTTTTATGTTTTTAAAAACATAATCTCAGAAAATAGAAAATCTCAAATTATATATTTGTAAGATGTGTATGGTTTGGGGGATCTTTCAAGATACCTGGACTTTTGCAATTTCTTTGGAAATAATCCTAAGTATGAGCAAGCTGTTTTGTATATCATGGGGTGGTTCATACCTGTCTTTGCTACTGTTGAGTGGTTTATCTTATACGATGTCTTTTCTACACCGGCCTTTACTCAACCTCTAGATTTTTTTATTGGTATAAAATAGTACAACATACAGGAAAAATGTTTTACATGTATTTAGAATAATTTTTACAAGACTGATGGTTAGAAGTGAAAGTCATTTTAGGTATCTTGATAGATACTACTAATTATGTTCTCTCATGGTCTTATCCATCCATTTCACATAATCCCCCAAACCTTCAGTAGCACTAGACGTTATGGTTTTAATTTTTTGTGTTTTGTTTTTAAACTTAAAACTCATGGAATCACAAATAAAAACTGTAGTATACTGTATGAATTTTAGATATTCCCAAAATATTTCTGTTTGGCTAAAGGGTAGTTAAGAGGTAGATTTGGTAAGTCACTAAAAGAAATGAAGTATGATGGAGAGCTTATCATTTTATTAAGCATTTCTTGACCATCAGTATGGGCTGCAACTTGCATTGGTGGAGGAATGAGGGTCTCCTCTTGTCATCCTGGAACCTGCTATAGAGACACAGAATGGAAGGGAAAACTGTATTTCCTTCTTGCTTTGTTCTGAGAAGAAACTGAGAATGTATTACTTTCTGTCAATTATACTGCTTTGTGACTCAAAACCCTCCCTTCTCTTGTTAAGGCTAAACTTCCTTAAGCATCATACATCAGGTCAGTTTTTATCCCGCCCCTCTTAAGGGTCTATTTTCTAACCCATGTTCCATTTTTATTGCTCTTATTTGAGTCCTCTCCAAGTACTCAAAACCAGTTAAATGCTGAGGCTCAAAACTATGTTCAGAATTCTAATACTGAGGCTTCTAATTGTGGACTTTTCAGGAGGATTACTTTACAATTCCATTATGCTGTAGAGAATGACTATTTATGCATCCCTTGGGTTTTCATTTGGGCATTCTTTCATTTGTAGATAACACGTTTCCTATATAAGGGCATGTGACTTAGTTAAAAAGTTGTCCAGCTGTTTTTATGAGATTGACTGATGGTTACACATAATTCTTTATGTCATCACTGTATTTCCTTAATTATAGTTTGGCATTCCAAGAATTCGAGGTGAGCTACTAAGTCATGCATTCTTAAAATGAAAAGAAAAACCTGTTAGGTTCACATTTACTGAATTATTTAAGTCCAACAGTTTAGCAAAATTATATGTATTAGATGCAAAAGAAGTTTAAGATTACAGTTTTTTTAAGACTATATAATCACAAGAACTTATTTTTTTTTCTGGAAAATTCAGAAATGTTAGTATGTACCAATAACAAATTTATTAGTATAAAAATGACTACTAAAATGTAAATTAATGAGAAATCTTATTAGTTCAGTATTTTTGTTTACTAGTTTTGAACTATTATATTATAATCATATCACCAAATTTAAATCAGTAAGTTATGATTTTCCTCTTCCAGATTTCTCATAATTCAATATTATTTTTGGAAAAGTAGAATGTATTGGTAATTGATAATACATATAGAATGATCCTATAACATTCATACCACCTTAAATATTTTCTTCTTCTTGAATATTTGTTTTGTTAACCTGAGATAAGTAATTTTATTTAAGGTGCAGATATTTTTTTAAGTTTAATGTCTATTTGTAAGTGCTAGAAGCCAAACGTCTTGTAAAATAAAAATATTTTTATGTGTCACATGAATTGTAGATGGAGAAAATATAGATGGATTTAATATTATTTAATTATATTTAATATTTATTTATTACAAAAGTAGGAAACAATTATGCCTTCATTATTGCTTTCAGAATGTATTCTTAACAATTAAATTATCAAAAAATAAAAAAGGCTCACATGAAAGTGCGAAGTTGTAATTTATTTATAAATAACCACTTTCTAGCATTAAATGTATGTAAACTTTTGAATGAAAAGAGGTTAAGTTCTCATTTCTGAGGAAAAAACAGTCATTCCCCTTTTGTTGAAACACAGAACAGAACACGCTCACAGGGCTGTCGCTCATTAGTAGAGCAGGCTTTGCAGAGGGAAGTGTAAGATGTGGCCCTAGCCTCTGGAATGTGTGATATCTTCTCCTAGGGGCAAAAAATGTAAAAAAAAAAAAAAAAAAAAAAAAAAAAAAAAAAAAAAAAAAAAAAAATTACATTTCTGAGCATACTGTTGATGCTTTAAGAGTTCAATAACACAAGCAATAATAGATTGGCATGGATGTGGGGGGAAAGGCACACTTTTACATTGCTGGTGGAGTTGCAAATTGGTGCAGCCACTCTAAAAAGCAGTGTGGAGAATCCTCAGAAAAACTTGGAATGGACCCACCTTTTGACCCAGTTATCCCACTCCTTGGTTTATACCCAAAGCACTTAAAATTAGCATCCTATAGTAATGCAGTCACATTAATGTTTCTAGCAGCTCAGTGTACAATAGCTAGATTGTGGAACCAACCTAGATGCCCTTCAAGAGATGAATGGATAAAGAAACTGCAGTATATATACACAATGGAATATTACTCAGCCATAAAGAAGAATAATATTATGGCATTTGCAGATAAGTGGATGGACTTGGAAAATATCATGCTAGTGAAATAAGCCAATTCCAAAAAACCGAAGACCGAATGTTTTCCCTGATAAGTGGATGATGATACATAATGGGAGCAGGGGGTGGAGGGTAAGAGAAGAATGGAGGAACTTTAGATTATGTAGAGGGAAATGAGAGGGGGAAGGGGCAGGGAATGAGACATGTATGACTACACGAATGGTGTGAATCTACATCATGCACAACCATAGAAATGAAAAGTTGTACCCCATGTGTGTACAATGAATGAAAATGCAGTCTGTATAAATAAAAATCAAATAAAAAAACAAGAAATAAAGAAAAAAAAACAGAAAATCTTCAAGGTGATGGGATTTGAACTGGGTTTTAAAGAGTGAAGGGAATACTGACTCAGAAGTGGATGAGGAAGGGAGAGGGAAAACATCCCAGGTGATCAAATTCCATTAATTAAGTCATGGAGCCTTGAAAGTTAAGATATGGAGAAATTTAATAAATATTATATGAGATAACTGCAATACTCAAAAAACATTGACAATTTAATTTGTCCATATCAAAAGTAGAGGACAGTTTGATTTTTTTTTTTTTTTTTCCTGATGTTCCTGGACATTACTTAAACCCCTGGCAAAATTCTAGAGAACTAATACAATTTTTCCTACAACATCCAGATGATTTAAGTTCTTGTTAAAATCTATGGTCATTCAAAATTGGTAATAAGTTTCTCAAAAAATGCCATATGACCAGAAATATATAATTTTTCTATAGACTCCATTATCCCCATCAAAACTCCCATTTTTTGGATAGAGAAGGTAATTGTTCAGATTTATAAACTTAGCAAGTTAAGGATTACATTCAAGTGATTTGTGTTTGTGTCCAACGTGGTGCCTGATATATCATAAGAAGTACTTACTATAGGGGGGTGTTTTAATTTTATTGGTAGATTATATAGCTATTTTATAGCTATTTGCATATTTTGGCAGCCAAGAATTTCTTTTCATTTGCACATGAAAAGATAAAGTACATTACTTCTAATTCCATTACTTGATCTTCCTTCATAGAGGACTTAAGGGTAATACACTGTAATGAGCAATGGGTAAGAGAGCAATCAAGTTTGGTTCCCACAAGTGGATTTTATTCATGCAATGCACACTCAACATTCCTAATAATAGCAAGTCACAAATACATCGAAGATTCACTCCCTTATTCACCTAGAGTCCCATCCTCATGGACTTACTCAATGCAACGTCTCTTAACCAAGAAGTCAGTCAACAAGACCGAGGGGATTCTTCTCAGCCATAGCCTCTCTCAGCTCCTCAGATGTCTTTGATTGTCCTTGGGTGTCCAATAAGCCAGAGGTTAGGTGGCAGTCGTCGTCATGGGAGAGGTGGTCAGTCGTCTGGCCTCGGTGACAGTGGTCGATCAGGAATCAGCGATAGTGTGAACAGCAGCCGGGGCAGTCAAGAGACAGAGCGACGTGAAGTCCTCTGGTCATGGTGCTGCTGACAGTTTGGTCCAAAAGTCCAGGGGTTTAAGTAGTGATTTTCAGCCTAGTCATGCTCTGGTCTTCATTGATAAAGACCAGAACACAACTATACTAGGAGCCACCACTCAAATCAAAGATAAAGGTTCATGTTGGTATTGTTCAGGAGTGTCATCCTGCCACACAGCAAGTATGTCACCCGGCGCCTTTTATGATTTTAGTTTTACAAGTCCAGACAAATACCAAATACAGCTTATTATTACTACATAACACATAACTATAGCAATTCCTATTATTTCCTTGTCTCATTACACACACATATAATTATCCAGTGTCCAACAATGGTATTGATCCTTTATAGTACCACTTCATATTTGTGAAATGTTTTGTGATTTATGAGTTTTTTGCCTTCTTATATGATTTTGTACTACAATAACTCTGTGATGTGGCTATCACATCACCATTTTACAGATGCAAAAACTGTGTTTCATTGAAATTAAGTAGTTTGCCTAAAATTAAAAAAATGGTATAAGGAACAGTTGAATCAAGAGCTCAGTTCTCCCATCCTTCTTTCCTATTGTTTTATAGCTAATTATATATGAATTATCTTATCTTAAAATGTCTGTATGCCATCTACCTTGAGAGTAGTGAAGTACCAGACTGCTACATGTACTACTTAGCCTTCATAATAATGCAAATGTCATCGTAAAGTAATGAAATTAAGCTGCTCTAATTTGGTAATTACTTGTGTTAATTTAATAGGCATTGATTAATCTACCTCTACGTGTTAGATTTTTTTTCTTTTCACTCATCTTTTTATGCCTTGACTCATGTCTCATAAAGGGCAGCTGAGCGTTGGTCTGGAGAGGGTTGTATGAATGTGTCTGTGGAGTGTGCACTGCAGATTTTCAGATTATACAAAAGAAAGCAGGCATGTAATCACAGACCTCATCTTTAATATTTGGCCCATAAAAGTGCTGAGAAGATTAATTACTAATTAACATAAGGCATTTGCAAACGTATTGCTTTTATAATCGTTGTAAACCTACAAACAGAGAAGCATGACCTTACATTTATGAATTAACCTGAGAATTAACTGTAGTGATACATGATGTTTTGTTATACCACTGCTCAGGAATAATGTTGTATAACTGGCGACTTTGTATGTTGATAGGATTCTATATTTCATAAAATAGCATTAAGTGGTCTGATCTCCCTCTTGGACATAATCAAATAGTAAGATATAATCACAATTTTAATAACAATCTTATAAATTTATGTCAATCAAGGAAGAATAATTGTGCCAGATAATAAGTCATTAATTTATTATCATTTTAATTCTTTCAGCTTAGGCTAATCAGAAAATTAACATGCTTTTGTTATTTTACGTGACACAAAAATTAGGTACACCTTGCCCGTAATCTCATTTTAGTCAGTGCTGAGGCTTCCTGAAATATATACATTCTGGATTAAGGAAAATTTTTTATGATTTTAAGCTAAAAAGAAATAAATATCCAAATAATTGACTAGATTAATTCATTTTACCATGACTAGACTAGATCTATGTAATTTGGAAGTGATCACAAGTTCAGTGGAAATTTTAATTAACAGGGACCTGTGTGGTGATGCTGTACACTATTAACATCTGCTTGGTTGAATATGAGACTGAGTTGACCAAGTTATTCCTTGTATTTGAACCATCTCAACTTCTTCTCTCCAGCTCAGAATCTCAGCTGTCCTCTCTCAAGGCGACCCTCCTGCTTTCAAAGCTTAACCCCTTCACTTGTGTTCTTAATCCTCTCCTGCAGCCTCCTCTCAGACCTTGAACCACCCAGAATCCCCTTGCTTTTGTCTTCAACATGACTCTCCACAGTATCCTGGCCTCTTAGTCTACAAATATATACTTAATCCTTAATATATACTTAATCCTTCCCTGTTCTGGAAACATATTCTCTTGACAATCCCCTTCACTCACAAACTCCTCAAATAAATTGTTACTGACCCCCTGAACTTCCTCCTACTTCCTTTAACCCATTCAAAGCCAACTGGGACTTTTTGAACCCTATTTCTCCTTCAAAGTTGCTAGTGGCCTCTGTCTTTTTTCTAATGCTAATGCCCTAAGCATTGATTTGAGCTGCCTTTGTGAACCTATTTCCCTCTGTCATATCTTTGACCACCTTGTCTGCCTCTGAAAGTCTGTGTATCTGAGAAAGCTTAGTACACATCCTACCTTCAACATACATCCCTCACCCATGTCCTTGGTCAAATTTCCTTTGTTTTTCTATTTTCTTTTTGTGGTTCAGTAACACTTTTTCTGTAGTTTTTACATAACTTTCATCTCATTCTGGTTTGTATCATCAAAGTGTTCTCAGGTCTCATTCATAGGAGGGTCCAGATGGTATCCTATCAATACCAGAGCCTCTGTTGTTATGATTCCTACTCTCTGCCTATACAATTATAGAACTTCAGCTCCCTCTTAGAGGTTATATGTTTTCTTTTCTTGGAGCCCCATGGGTGCTGCCCATGTTCAAAAGCAAGTATATTTCTGCTCTTGTTTTCTAATATCTTTGCCAGTGCATGTTATCTGCCTTTACTTGGACTCCTTCCATGAAGATGCTGCTTCACAAGGTCCAGCTGAACTCTGCTCATGGCCACTCATTCTCATTCCTTGGGTGTCAGAGTTGCCCTGTGGCTTTTCACTGAGTGAAGTGTGTGTGTGTGTGTGTGTGTGTGTGTGTGAATGTACATTTTGAAGGGTAGTGGCAGGTGTCTAATGGCCCTCTCTCTAATTTTCCTGTGTGCTGAGGCCACACTGGCTGGGCACAGAGCCTCACAGGGTATTTAATAAATGTCTCCATCAACTTTTAGCTTTTCTTCCTGTGTCGGCTCAAAAGCTAGTAGATGCAGACAAGCAATCTTCTCTATTATACTCTTGTCGCCTAGCTCTCTTGTGATTTACTCAAGATAAGAATGTAAAAATCTCTTTGCTTAAGAGGGCTACGTACAAAAATATTCTATGATATACTGCAACTATTATTTTAGGTTCAGCTTTGATGCCAGTGAAAAAAAGAAATCTGACAAAGTATTTCATTCAATTCTCAAGTGATAATGAATACTTAGAATTTAAGGATGAATAAAGACACAATCTCAGCCATTGAGTTATTTCTGTCTGGCAAGACAGACAAGCCAACAATTAGATACTGTGGAATATGGTAGTAATTTTTAGATATGTGTGTGATAAACTCTGGGAGAATAAATGAAGCTGGAAAAACTTCATAAAGGAAATGAAAAGTTGAGATTTGATGTGTGATTTTGTCAGGTGAGCAGGGGGCCAGTGTGCACTGTGGTCATTAGAGGGATTATCGTAGTAGTTTTAAAAGTCAAGGCAGTTTGAGGGATACAGAGAAATCCTGTGTAGCTAAGGAACACAGGTGTGAAAACATCTGGTTGCTGAGAAGGCTGAAATGTGGACCATTCTGAAAAGCCGTATGTGCTGTTCTGAGGAGTTGGAACTTTATTCATCTAAAAATGTGAAGGTGTGGGAGCAATAGCAAAATTCTAGAAAAAGCAGCCAACTATATGCTATTTGGAAAATTGCACCATTTAGTTAGGTCTGGAACCTCCCGAATTGATCCCGAAATGGGAACTAAACCCCAAGATCTCAGAAGGACATTTCGAAATTCAGAGAGTCCTTCAGGGGTCAGACTGGGTTAGATCCAGGATATTTTCATTATCAGTGGATGGAAGGACCTAAAAAACTTTTGCAAGCAACCCCATTTCTGAAGAGCAGCCTCTCTAATTCACCGTCTATTTTTGTTACTTGAATGACATCTAGTAGGAGAGCTGATTTTCAGCAGGAAGTCATCTACAATGCCACAGTGAACAAGGACTCATCAGAACAGGCGAGAGGTTATTAGAGCGTCATCCAAGCTTTGTTTTCCCATTAACAACCTATCTCTCTGAATCCCCTCAGCAAACACAAAAAGGCTAAGATTTCAGAGTCTCTGTGGCTGTGGAACTCAAACATCATCACCCAGCCTGGGGAAGGCATTTCAGACAAACTCTCCAGCCCTGCTGGCCAAATTGCTTGTAACGCGACAGGTGATGGTGGATGTCAGCTGGGAAAGAAATGACTTACTATAAACTCCAAGCATCTCTCACTTCACTCTCAGGAAATGTAACTTGTATCATATTTCTCTTCCTGGAAGATATTCAGCAAGTCAGAGGCCCCATTGATACTTGTAAATACGGAAGTTCTTCATAAACGCTGCCTCACGCTTATTCAGAATGGAAGAATTAATTTGGAAGCTATTCTTAATATTTAAAAATAGGTCTTTTTCCATTTAGCCATTTCATTTTAAAAGCAAAAAAATAAGCAAAGGACAGCTTGTTAAATGTGATCTGGAAAACTCATTTTAGCTCTACCAAAATAGCACTTTTGAAAAAAGGAGGGGGGTTTTCTTTAAGACTTATCCTGTGAATTGATTGAAGAATTACCTCTGGAACCACTGGAATCCATAATTACATTTTTTTTTAACACATTACTATCTGAATGTATACTGCACTTAATTTTTGGAACATCATTTGCAAAATGAAATTTCTCTAAAGTAAGTATGTCCTTTTCCTTTTCAGTTTATGAGCACTGACATTGTGAAAGTTTGTTAGTCTTTGTTCTTTTTTATATTTTATTCCTTGCCTCACATTTCATTTCATATAGGTAAGTAAAAGAACAAAAACAACAAAAAAAGAAACTAAAAACCATGTGTTCTTCTTTCTGATCATAGTTGGATTTTAATCCTTTACTTTTTCTATATGTGAGACAAAGATATAACGTGGCACATTAAAAACTAAGATTATTTTAGGAATATTGAACAAATACATCAAATTGAATTTGCTGTACAATGAAGTTACTACTACTTCACATTACTAAGAAGCAAACAAATCTATGAGCTCTACTATGGTTTTTATTTCTCTTGACAACAAACTACCAGAGCCTTATCATGGGAATAAATCCAATCTATTCCCTACTTACATTTCTACATAAAACAACTATGTCACTAAATATTTGTGTGTACTCAAAAAGAGTGAATTATGTTTTAAATTTTCTGATTTTCCCTAACTTTTCCATGCTTGCAGTGTTCACCATCTGGAAGGGAAGTGAAAATCAGTTTTGTCCTCTTACAGCAGATCTTATTGGTTGCTCATTAATTGGACAGCCTGAATGTCCTCCATTTGTGCAGTTGATACCCTCTGTCCCTGAGAGACCAGACACTTCACCTTTATTACGTTAACTTTGTGTGTAGCGATGTCAGGCACTGATTTTACAACTCGGCAGATGAGTGGAATGGAGTTTATACTGACCTCTGTGCCAGGAAAGCAATAACATAGGATCTGTGAAGGGTTCTCTATGTTGCTCTTGTAGTTTTCACTACTTCCTGAAAATGTACTCCTTTTTAAAGAAATACTTGGCAAAAGCTCCTAACATCTCTAATTAATAGAAAATACTCCTGATTTCCACCTTCTTTAGCATAGATATCTTTTCCAGAACTCAATAGACAATAATCCCTATTTTTAAGATATTACTCTGTGTTTTCAGATACTTCCTGATTTGTGCTCAAAATATCATTAGGGGAAGGAACTATAGTAATCTACCCCTCAGGGATACTCGTGACCTAAGATATACAAATGTCATAATGAATACTTGGAGCCCAAAATATGATTTGTTACTTTTACTATTATAGTGTGATTATAAGCATTTTAATTATTTATTCATTTCTAGATGTTAACATTTTATATGTTTTTATACCCTCTCTAGTATTAAAAAAAAAAAAGCGCAGACTTCTTTTCCTCAGAGTCCCAAAAGATTACTTTCAATCAGGTTGTTAATAATGAAGGAAATTTTATTCTTAACCAAGAGGATGCAAGCAACTTGATATACTGGAAAAAACTGACCTTGGAATTAGGAGTCATGAGTTCAAGTCCCATCCTGACCCCTTGCCTGGCACAGTGATGGTGGGGTAGCTATTTAAATGCTGTGGCTATAATTTCTCATTTATAAAATAAGATGGATGACCTAAATTACTGACAGTTTCCTTTCAGCTTTAGAAGTATGAAACTACAGGAAACTACTCAGGGTGATTCTTGTGACTAAAATACTTCCAAGGACTAGAAGACTTCTGCTGAATAACACTGTTGGTGAAATTCTTCTGGAGTAGCTATTATATATTGCTACAGTCTGAAGGGATTTTATATTTATTTTTGAAAATAAGAAATTTGTATGTTTTTTCTTGGACTGTTTTTCAAAAGTTTTGATTGACCTGTGCTAGAATCACACAGGAGTTGATTTTTCCTCCTGCTATTTTCCTGCTGACTAGGATGTAGAACAGTCTCATAAGGCCTCAACATTAAAGCATTATACAAGCTAACATAGATTTTATGCTGAAAATGAGTGTTTAATACCTACTGGGACTAGTCATAGGCATCATCATGGGTCTTCTGTGAATGGAACTAATTTTTATGAATGTTCCCAATATACCAGGTCATAGTATAGATATTTGATTTATAGTGACAAGCCTGGCAAGGGCCTTGTTGTCATGAAAATCATTTTCTGGTAGCTGGAAATAGGCAATACATATATAAACCAATAAATTATTTGAGACTCAGATAGTTACAAGCCGATGAAAAACATCAGAACAAGGTAATATGTTAGATGGTGACTGGGATGAGGACAACTATAGACATTTCAGAGGAAATGACATTTGAACTGAGAGCTGAACAGGGAGAAGAATCCATTGAAATGAAGACCTCTGGAAAAGACTGTCCCAGGAGAGGGAACAGGAAGTACAAAGGCCCAAGGACTCAGTGAGCCTGGTGTGTTCAAGGAACAAAATCCAGGTCATTGTGACTAGAGCCTGAGTGCCATGCAGATACCAGAACAGACGATACATCAGAGGCAGGATCACTTCAGACCCACAAGCATGGTCAGGGGTGGGCATTTTATTCTAGGAACCTTGGGACACATGTAAAAATTTACAAGTAAGGAAGATATCTGGTCTGACTTCAAAAGCTTATTGTGGACTGCAAGGCAAAAAAAGGGGAGAGGACCAAAGGACACTAGGAGCCAAGAGGAGAGAGGAGGCAGCTTGACTAGGGTGGTGATCGTAGAGATGCAGAGTAGACAGAATCCGTGTCTATTTTGGTGATGGAGTAAGAAATGCCAGTGGATAGGGTGGGAGATAATAAAGGAAAGTGAAGAAGTAAGAATGATTTCTAGGGATTTTGCTGGAGACCTGGGTCAATGACTGTGCAAAGATAAAGAATCCTTGTAGAGGGATGTATTTGGGCAGAAAAATACACTCAATTTCAATTATTTGAACAGAGATGCATTTTACATCCAGTAGGTTAAAAGACATCAAGCAGGGATTTGGATACCTGAGTCTATAGCAGAAGGAAATAAAGAATGCTTGTTTTGGTTGTATCTCCCCTCGGATGTCTCTTCCTTTTTGGAACTCTGCTCTCAAAACTCCCAGTACTTTAAAGTAACAGTAACCAGGTTTCTATGTCCCCTCTATCTTCCTCATTAAAACTTCCTTCCTTTACTGTAATCCCTGCAGATCACTGCTCTGTGCTTTCCAAGGTGAGAACTAATTATTAAACAATTTGTTAGTAATGTGTGACTGGTGTTTTGGGACTAGTTTAATCTTAACAGAGCATGTATTTTATAAACACAAGTGTTTTTCAAAGAGGTAGAAAACTCTAGCAGTGGACTATTAAGTGTTTTGGCTTTTAATGAAAACACTTCATAATTAGGGAGAAATATTGGCATCTTCCAATACTTTTTGAGTTCATAGCACATATCTAAAAGACTTTGGATGTGCAATCTTATTTAATAGTGATTATATATACATGGAGTAATTAACTGTGTCCTCCATTACATGCCAGTATCTTTTCAAAAGATCTTTACAGAAACTTTTTAGACTTCATTATTTTGTTTGCATTTCTTAATGGTTTTGAATAAATTTCAACTAGAAAAAAATTTTTAATTAATCGGATAGGAAAGAAAACCTAGAGAATACAGTTAATAAGAGATTTGGGCAAATATAATCTATTATTAAAATCCTATACAATGTATTCCTTCATGAGTAATGAAATGTTAATTTTTATACATTTCCACATATATAGATACTAGCATTTTGTATGTAGTTAGTGTGTCCATTTTAAATATACAGGGGAAATATTAACATAGGTGAATTTGCACTTGAAGTTTGTTCCTTCTCTTCTTCTTTTTTAGTACCAGGGATTGAACCCAGGGGCACTTAATCACTGATTCACATCTCCAGCCCTTCTTGGTATTTTACTTAGAAACAGGGTTTTGCTGAGTTGTTTAGGTCCTCGCTAAGTAGCTGAGGCTAACCTTGAACTCACGATTTTCCTGCCCCACCCCTCCAAGCAGCTGGGATTACAGGTGTGTGCCACCATGCCCAGCTTTTCATCTCTTCTTGAGTCAGTGCCTTCCTCAGTGTAAAGTAAGAATTATAGCTTTTTGTGACTAATTTTTATTTCTCATAATAGAAGAAAATAGAATTTGTTAGTCTCCTTATTAGTTTTTAAAGAACTTGCCTCTTAACTAGCATCTGTGAAGCCCTAAATTCAGTCCTCACCACTGCCCCTCCCCCTCCCCACAGACAAAATACCCTCATCATTAACATACTGAGGCATGTGGTCTTTGGGGAGGTTTGGGTAGGTTTGTGTTAATTCTCCCTCATCTCTGCCTCAATGAATACATAGATGCCTTTTAAGTCATTTTAAAGTTTGAGATTATTCTTTACAGAAATGGAAATAGTTATGTTTTCTAATGATCATTAGCATAATCCATGCTCCTTGTAAAATAAGTATAGAAAATATAAAGGAGGAAATTAAAATCTCTCAATTTTAACACTAAGAGGAAGGCATTATAATGTTGACTTTTAGGAATTTTGGGGGGTGGTGATTAAAGTCTCTCTGATACTGGTTCTTAGATCTGGATGCTGCCTTCTGCTATAGCTGGTCACTTCAAGGAGGCCCAGTTTTGATTGTCTACCACTTCCCCTACAATTTGATACCATTTTCTTTTACTTTGTGATTGAATAGATGGCTGCTATAGACAGAGAACATCAGAGAGCAGATGGAAACTACACTTTAGGTTTTTGCAACATTAAAGTAAGTTACAAGCTTAAAGAAATTGAAGATGTGTCAATTATAAGGCTTCAGAGACACTCCAGATTCTATCTAGCACTAGAATTGGCACTACCACAAGTGACAGGTTTTACTTGGCACCTTTGAATAATTTGGAACAACTTTAGTTAGGCTCTCTATGACTTTTGCTTAATCACATTTTTTAAATACTGATTTTATATTGAACATTGTTAATTTGGTATATTTGTGAAACCACCTGTCCATGAATATTTAGGTGACTTTCATTAATATATAAAAAATAGACAATGGGAAATAAATGGGTAATTACATTTAAATTCCACTGAGCCTGGGCTCTTCAAATGTAGGTTACTATTAATATATGTATGAAATTTTTTCCTTTATGATATCAAACTGTATGTGATGTGTATAAAATGGAAGAAAGGCAGAAAATATCCCATTGAGAACTTCTAGCCTAAGTGTGTATGTGTGGGATGTGTGTGTGTTTGTTCAGGCATGAATTTGGTGAGTAAGGATCAACAATATTTTTCTTAATGGGAGTATCACTGAATGAGCAATAGATAGGATAGGATTTCTTATAGGAAATTACACTCCATTCAAAAACATTCGAGCATGGATATCCTTGGACATGGCAAGCTGTTATTATATCTCTCTGGTAACAGCCCAGTAATCCAATATGACCTCTTTTATAATAGAAACTTTGGCAAGACCCAGAGAAATTATTCTGTGTAACATTAAGTATGCTTGTGAGGTATAAACAAGAAGCATAGTTGGTAAAAATAGATATATTTTTAAACATTTTATATTTAAAACAAAGAAATTTTCCTTCAAAAATTACAGTCTTGGAAAGCAAAATCATTTTTGGCTTGGAAAAAAAGAATGTAAATTTCTGAAAGGGAAATTTAGTAATTAGAAGGATTTTCATTCATTCTGCACTTAGATCAAGAAAAAAATTCTTCTTTAAAGATAACTAAATTCACTTCAATATATTTTTAAGAATGTAATTATTATGTATTAATTGTGTTCTTTTTTATTTTCATTACAGAAAAAACTATTTATGAGAAATATTTATGCGAAATATTTTGAATTTTTTGACTAGGTTATAAATTATTGAAAAATATATTTAAATTTTATTTATGAAGTGTTAAAATATCATCTAAAAATTAAATTTATGTTTGTCTATTTCATTTTCTGGATCACTCATTCACTCAACAAATATAGAATTCTGTGGTACCATTGTACTTAGGTGTTATAGGTAAGCAAAAATATAATAAAATACTATTCTTTCCTTCGAAGATCTTGAAATGGCAATAAGCACTGTAGCAGGTGCCTGTATGTGTATAATCCTAGGTAAAAAAATTACATTAAAGTTGTTTCATTATTTTTGGCTTTGTTATAAACCACTACAAAATTTAGTGATGTAAAATGACAATTTATTGTTTCTGAGGATTTTAGAAAATCTACTTTTCCATGAAAGCAGTGTGAACACAGGCAAAAATTGTCAAAATTAATATTTTCAGAATTCTGTAAATGAATCAAGATCTTATATAATCTAATGACCATTTATTTGAGAAAACATTGAACCTCAGTAAGACTAGCAGGTTTTGTGACTTTTTAACTTGTCCTATTCTGATTGCTCTCCCCAGCACTATGTTAGACTTGAAAATCAGCAGCTCCAGAATCAGTAAAAATGCAGCATAGCATCTTGGAAGGAAGAGAAGTAGGGAGTTTACTGTGGGCCCTGTTCTGAAAGGATTGCATTATTTTACCTGACTGGTAGTTCCCTGAAAACCTGGGCTTACAGTTTGTCTTTTACCTGATCAGAGCTTTCTTGGTGAGAACAGCGTTTTCCACTGAACATTACTTGAAAATAGAGTAGCAGTTGTTTAACATGGCAGCTGTCTGAAGCAGCATTTACTACTGGGGCAAACAAGATGCCAATCCCCAAACCATAGATGAATAAACTGAGTAAGGAGAGGTTCGTTGGAGGATTGGAAAGTTCCAACACATTCATGGAAACCCAAACACCTATGTGTATGCACAAAACTGTGTGCACATTCCAAAAAGACCTGGAAAGACCCAACATTCTTGACTCTGGCCAACTTTGAAACTTTGAGAAAGCAGAAGATGAAGGCTAAGGAAGTCAATAAACTCTCTGCCTGAACATTTCAGTCACTCTCCAATATGCACACATATCCCCTCAGCAGGGCCTGGGATGACAACAGGCCAAAGGCATTTAACTGTGCAATATTAGTTGACTATTAAACTCACTAAGCAGAAGCCTCAGTGGTCACACATGACAAAGAATATATATGTTACAGAATTAGTTGCAGAAAGCAATTAAACAAATAGCAGCAATAATAACAAATAACAATAATAACAAAACCAATAAACATCACCAACAGCACACCCCTGACAGGGAGAGTCTGATGGTTTTCATATATTATTTAAAATATCTACTTTTCAATTTAAAAATCGCAATATATTCAAAAGAAGGGAACAAAATTAAAAGATATGCAAAGTAGATATGCAAAACTATACACAGAGAAAAGGGCATTCTTAAGGAAAAACTGTTCCTGAGAATACCTTGAGATTTTACTTGACAAAGACTTTAAGTCAGCTATTTAAAACAAATAACTAAAGAAAACTCCCATGAACTGAAAGAAAGTATAAGAATAATGTTTCGCTAAATAGAAAATATCAGTAGAGATTATCATGAGATGCAAATAAAAATGTCACAGTTAAAAAGTACGAATCAGAAATTAAAATTTATAGGAAAAGTTCAAAAACACATTTAAGGTAGAAGAAGGAAGAATCAGAGAACTTGAAGATAGATCAGTTGAAATGATTCAGTTTTGGGGGTCGGAAATAGAAGAAAGAAAGAAAGAAAGAAAGAAAGAAAGAAAGAAAGAAAGAAAGAAAGAAAGAAAGAAAGAAAGAAAGAAAGAAAGAAAGAAAGAAAGAAAGAGAGAGAGAGAGAGAGAGAGAGAGAGAGAGAGAGAGAAAGAAAGAAAGAAAGAAAGAAAGAGAGAGAGAGAGAGAAAGGAAGAAGAAGAAGAAGAAGAGGAGGAGGAGGAGGAGGAGGAAAGAAGAAGGAGGAGGAGGGAAGGAGGGAAGGAAGGAAGGAAGGAAGGAAGGAAGGAAGGAAGGAAGGAAGGAAGGAAGGAAGGAAGGAAGGAAGGAAGAAAGGAATCCTCAAGACCTATATGACACCATTAGGCATGCTAACATATGAATAATAGAAATTCCAGAAAGAGACATACAGGGTCCAAAACTATATTATGGGGAAAGAAGAGTCTCTTGAATAAATGATACTGGGAAAACTGTATATCTGCATGTCAAAGAATTGGGTTGAACCCATACTTCATACTATATTCAAAAATTATTCAAAATAGATTTTAAAAATCTAGATTTAAGAGCTAGGACAGCAAAATCTTAGAGGGAAACAGGGATAGATCTTTGAAACCTGAATTTGGCAATGGAGTCTAATACAAGCCACAAAAGCAGGCAACAAAAGACAAATAGATAAATTATACTTTATCAAAATTAAAAGTTTTTGTACATCGAAGTACATTATCCAGAATGTGAAATGAAAATCTAGAATGGAAGAAAATATTTGCAAATCTTATACATGAAAAGGGTCTAGTACACACAATATATGCATATTACAAAACTCAACAACTAAAAGACAAAGAATTACATGAATATGCTCAGCCTCATTGGTCATTAGGAAAATGCAAATCAAAGCCAAAATGCAGTACCACTTTACACCCACTAGGACAGTTATAGTGAAAAAACACAGAAAATAATTCTAGGTGAAGATTTGAAAAATTGGAATCCTCAAATCTTGCTGGTGGGAATGTAAGATGATTGAACTGTTGTACCAAATAGTGTTGCTTTTTCTCAAAAAGTTACATGGAGAATTACATATGATTTTGCATTTCTACTCATGACTATATACCTTAAAGAACTAAAGAGAGATAATCAAACACAAGTATGTTCATACCTCACTATTTAAATAACTCAAAGGTGGAAATACTCCAAATTTCCATCAATGGAAGGAGGAGTACAATAGAGGAGTACAAAAACAAGTGTAGTATATACATGTAATGAAATAATATCTAACCTTTTAAAGGAATGCAGTTCTGATATGTGCAGCCACAGAGATGAACTTCCAAAATATGAGATGTAAAAAAACCACAAGCAAAAAGTCACATAGCTCGTGATTCCATCCATGTGAAAAATATATCGTAGATATATC
This sequence comes from Sciurus vulgaris, assembly GCF_902686455.1. Lineage (NCBI taxonomy): Eukaryota > Metazoa > Chordata > Mammalia > Rodentia > Sciuridae > Sciurus > Sciurus vulgaris. The sequence goes on along the minus strand of NC_136467.1, from coordinate 92,036,181 downwards.
TATTTTAAAAAATTACTTGTTGCTAAGAACTGGGGGAATAGCGAGAGACTCTTGAATGTGTATAGGGTTCTACTCTGGAGTGGTGGAAATGTTTTGGAATTAGATAAGAGACACTGATGGTAAACACAGTGAATGTAATAAATTCCAATGAATTATTTACATAAAAATGGCTGATTTTATGTTATGTGGATTTCCATCTCAATAGATTTATTTTTATAAAAAGAATGATCTCAAATAATTTATGTCCCACTTTAAGAAAATAAGTACAAAGAGCAAACTAAATCTCAAGAAGAAGGATGAAAATGATAGAGGAGTTAGAGGAGGGGATATGGGGAGTGACTGATACTGGGTAGGAGTTTCTATTGTAGGTGATAGAAGTGTTCTAGAATTAGATAATGTGAATACTTAACCCAATTTTATGAATGTACTAAAGCCACTGACTGTACTATTTTAAAGTCTGGATTTAATGATCTGAGAATTATGTGCTATATTTTTTTTTTTTTTTAAAGAAGGTGGTACTGGTGCCTCAGGGCTTCCTCCATGAGACTGACTGGAACTTCCCTATACCATGGTAGCTTCACTTTATTATGTGGTGACTGGCTTCCAAGTGGAAGAAAGCAGAAGCCAGCAGACTTATTTTGTTTCTCTTTTTAAAAATTATTTATTTGTTCTTTTTTGTTAGACATTACAATAGAATGTATTTTGACATATTATGCATACATGGAGTATAACATCCCATTCTTGTGGTCATACATGATGTGGAGTTACACTAGTGGTGGATTCATACATGAACATAGGAAAGCAATGTCTGATTTATTCTACCGTCTTTCCTATTCCCATTCCCCCTTCCTTCCCTTCCCCTTCATTCCCCTTTGTCTAAGTACTTCTATCCCCACCCCTTATTGTGTGTTAGCATCTGCATATCAGAGAGAATATTCTACCTTTGGTTTTTGGGGATCCACTTATTTCACTTAGCATGATAGTCTCCAGTTCCATTCATTTACAGGCAAATGCCATAATTTCATTCTTCTTTACGATTGAGTAATATTCCATTATGTGTACTTACCACATTTTCTTTATCCATTCATCTGTTGAAGGGCACCTAGGTTGGTTCCATAGCTTAGCTATTATGAATTGAGCCACTATAAACATTGATGTGGCCATGTCACTATAGTATGCTGATTTTAAACCCTTTGGGTATATGTTGAGGAGTGGATAATTGGGTCAAATGGTGGTTCCATTCCAGGTTTCCTGAGGAATCTCCATACTGCTTTCCAGAGTGGTTGCACCAATTGCAGTCCCACCAGCAACTTACGAGTGCACCTTTTCCCCCACATCCTCATCAACATTTGTTACTTGTATTTTTGATAATTGCCATTCTGACTGGAGTGAGATGAAATCTCAGTGTAGTTTTAATTGCCAGAATCTTTATTAATGCCTAACCTTGGAAGTGCTGCACCACCACCTGATACACTCCATTAGTCAAAGCAAGTTTTGGTGCTATCATAGAGCCAGGGTTGAGGGAACAATGGATTCCATCTCTTGATGAAAGAAATACCAAAGTCTCTTTGAAAAAAATCATATGGGATGCTTGCTGTTGTGGTTATTTTTGGAAACAGTCTCTCAAGAGGGGCATCAGCATCTTGTGTTCTCTTTTGAGGTGCTGGGGATTGAACCCAGGGCCTTAGTGCTTGTGAGGCAGGTACTCTACCAACTGAGCTATATACCTAGCCCACATCTCGTGTTCTTTAGGTCAGTCTTAGCATGTGCGTACGTACCACTGCCACTCTTGTGTAGCCTTGGCTTACTTCAATGAAGAAGATGAATCAGGGACCATCTCTGTTGGGAGTATTGGGAAAGACTGAGTAGAGCATATAGCCTTAGGTTGAGACCTTGAAACCTGTGGATGGGGTGAGATGGGATTGAAGAGCAGTCTAGAGCAGAAAATATTGTAAGCAAGGAAAAAGAGGAAAAACGTACACAGAGCATGGGAAGAAATAAAAGTGTGTGTTTTTACCATACTCTTAGTATTTTTAGAAAGAGATGGAAATAAATGACTAGGGAGTCTAAAGCTTGAACTATAGGTAGCAGGTCAAGAAGTTGGGCATTAGAAGGACTCTGAAGCAAAAAGGAGGTACTATCAAAACTCTCAGATGAAAAATTCCTTTGACAGTAGATTAGAATGTATTGAAGAACATAGAAGAAAGTAGAAGCAAGGGAATCAGAAGAATGTGACTGTGGTCATTCAGGTGAGGGTTGAAGTAGGCAGAACTGAGGTGTGGTGGCCATGAGATGAACAAAGAGTCACATTAAATGAATGAGACTGTAAAAGTAAAATTTATGGAACCTGATAACTAAGTGTAATACCCAGAGTTAATAAAATCACTAATAATGACTTCATCACTTCCAGAGTGGCGAAAAAGTGCTACTAACAGATACTGAACACGGTAAAAGAACCAACTTAGAAGGGAAGTGTCAAGGGTTCTCTTTGAGTTTACGTATTCAAGGTTCTTATAGTGCATCTCGTGAGAGGTTTGCTCTTGGACCATGGCTCTTGTATTAAACCATGAATACTACAGGGAGACACTGTCCCCCCCCAGAGCTCACAGTGTATTAAAATAACATTGGTTTGGTGCATGTACTAGGAATGGAAATGCAGACTTCAGTATCATCCCTGAAAAGGCAACAACAGTGCAGTGAGGAGTCTTATGGAGGGAAGTGGTTGAGACAATAAATAACCTTTGTAAGCATTTGTACTGTGGTTAAAATAGTAAATAGCAGTGGCTGTAGGAGACCCTGGGCCACTAGCCAAGCCTGGGGGTGGATGGTGTGCGTTCATCTGGGACCCATGACTTTGAGGTGAGCATTTTTGAGCATCCGTATCCCACATTCCTTTAAGTGGCTGCTGCCTTTCCCTCAGATCCACGTAGGATTTTCTAACAGCTACCATCCCGCTTTGTTGTTAAGAAGATTTTTTTTTTTTAATCTCATTTCTAACATTAGGTTTTCAATTCACAATTGGAGTTCTAATTTTGGTCATCTTCAGTGTTTCCCTATACTCTTTCTACTTGATATCATTTTTCTACTCTCAACTAATTTTAAGCAGCAATTAGGGCAGGGCAGGGAACATCCTTTTCCCATCTTTGTAAGTTTCACAGTGCTGTATACAAAGTGGGTATTCAACAAGTGCTTATGTAAATCCAAGATTGCCAAACAGCATTCACTGGTTTTATTTGACTTCTACAGTGTTGGTTTGGACAATGTTTCTCATAAATCTGAATTAATCACCCAAACTTAAAACTCAAAGCTTGACAGATAAAAATCTAGATTTTTGGCTTCTTATGACAAATAAGATGATCTGGCAACACTGGCTCTACATTCCCATATGGTAACAGTTGGCTGGCACTACATAGCAGCTGCCCCCATAGATGGGCTGGGCTCTCAGTTTCCCACAGTCCCCACATGTGTCCTCTACATGAGTACCAGTGTCAGTTGCTATTATTAACTCACTTGCTCTATTTGTTTTTCTTATAGAAGTGCTAAGAGAGGAGTGAAAATTTCCTACATGCTATCCAAGATGGAAAAACCAAAGCTAGACTCTGTGATAAAACCAAGTGTTTTTATGTTTTAAAAATGCTGAACTCATCAGGCGCAGCGGTCCATGCCTGTAATCCCAGCAGCCCAAGAGGCTGAGGCACAAGGATCACAAGTTCAAAATCAGCCTCAGCATTTAGTGAGGACTAAGCACCTTAGTGAGACCCTGTCTCAAAATAAAAAATAAAAAGGGCTGGGATGTGCTTCAGTGATTAAGCACCTCTGGGTTCAATCTTGTACGTATACACACACACACACACACACACACACAATGCTGAACTCAGTTACTAGTGTTATTTAATAATAATTGTTCTAAATGATGGGGACAAAAAGGTGAGTAGTTTAGGCAAAGGAATCTGGGAGCTTGCAATCCAAATTTCCTTGCTGGGCCTTAGGGCTATTATTGTGAATCTTGGTTTATGTGAGTGAAGATGTCTGTAGTGTTAACACCTGCAGAAGGAGGGAAGGGGTTGAGGATTAAGACCAAGGAATTGTCCGATTGGATATGCTTTCAGAATGCAGGAGGGGAAAGTTCAGGAGCAAATGACTGGTAAAGATGCAACTATTCAGTGTTCATTTGAACAGCTTCGTGGGTAGATGGAAGGCTAACAGTGGTATAGGAAGGTTGGACAAAGTTTTATCTGTGGTAAATCAAGATAAAGGGACCATTGGAAAGGAACAAATTAAAGATTTAAAATGCAAAAATGAGTAGAGAATGGAATATGAAACAACAGAAAAATATTACAATATGTTCTGGAAGACAGAAAGCAGATGGAAGACTGGGAAATGACTCAAGGAGTAGAAAAAGACTGGACCTGAGGTGTTGCAGTTCTGGGAATGCTGGTGAGAAGTGACTCTTCGTCACTGGACTTGTGAGACTCTTCAGGAAACAGGCTCTACAGAAGCCACGAAGGGGTGTGTGTGTGTTGAGCATGAGGCTCCAGGTTACCTCCTCCATCCTCATCTAACCAGACAAGAAGCAAGAAGTTTATTAGCTAGAGAAACTGAGCCAGACTGAGGCTAAATAAGATAGCAAGGGCAGGAATAAGGTTGACACTAAAAACGGGAGGCAAGAGTGAATTCTGTAGTGAACTATGGGGCTCCTTCATACAGCACTGCTTCCAGAATGCCTGTGCTCAGGTAGATTCCACTTACCAAGGGGGAAATAGAAGGATTCTTTGGACGAACCCATTATCTCCAGAGAAATTATCACCCCATATTTACATTTGAGGAGCCTTTTCTGATATCTGCCAGTTATCATGTATACTTGCTTGTCAACATACCATGACAGAAATACACATTTGCAATCAGTGCTTCACTCATAAATATGAGCAGGCTTCCACAAGTCAACAGAAATTAGAGTACCATTTCCAAATGGAAGAGAGAAACCAAACTGTCACAAAGGAAAAACTAGCACAGATGAAGTACAGATATACAAAGATGCAAAGAAAAAGTCTTAAGAATCCTATAGGTATTTGATAAAGTCAAATAGATTAGAATACTACATTCTGGGGCTGGGGTTATGGCTCAGTGGTAGAGCATTTGCTTAGTATATGTGAGGTACTAGGTTCACTTCTCAGCACCAGATATAAATAAATGAATAAAACAAAGGTCTATCAACATCTAAAATATTTTTTAAAAAAAGAATACTATATTCTGAATATTTTGAAGAAAAGAGCAAAATAGAATATCAAATATATATATGTATATATATACATATATATATAATTGACATTGAGTACTAAGATTGGAAAAATCAGAAATAGCCCCCAAAGTAGAGTAAAATTAGAAGATGGAAAAATATAAGAAAAAAGGATAAGAACACTATATCATACAGTAGTTAAACAGATATCTAAAAGTGGAGTTCCTTAAAAAGGGGATAAGAGAAAATGGCATGGAGAAGATAATAGAAAAAAATTTTTGTTAATTCACAATATATATTAAAAGATGTGTTCAGTACAGTAAATGAAAAAAATAATGCCCAGAATAACACTTTATCAAATTCTAGAACACTCGTGATGGCATTCAGATCCCAAGAACTTCAGTGTGAAAAGTGGCAGAACAGAGGCAAGAAATTGGAAGCAAAGTGGAGTCCCAGGCTATTATTGCATGTGATAGGAACAGCTGTGGGTTTGAGGTTTCCTTTAAAAGTAATTTTGCTATAACTAACCAGTTCAGAATTTCAAGTTGGAAGTATGTTTGGTGTCACCCCTTACCTCTACATGTGCCCATCTTTCAGGTTTATCTCCAGTGCCAAAGAGAAATGACACCAAGGCACCAAAGGCTGGGTTTTTGTTTTGTTTAAATAAGCAATGTTACTTAAATCAACACAGTAATTGTCACTAGTGAAATTTAGTTTATTACTATTGACATTCCAGAGTGAATTCCATTTTTGGCAATTTCATTTTGTTTACTTACTTAAGAAGGGACATTATAAAGGAGTAGCAATAAAGTTTCAAGAGAAGATAAAACTAGAGTATATATAATTGTATTTATACACACAGGGATGCTTTTGGTTAAGCTGAAAATGTCGAAGGCCAAAAATGCCTTTAACACACTTGATCTACCATACTTCACAGTTTAGCAACACAGGACACCATGGAATATCAGTTGTTTACCTTCCTGATCACATGGCTGACTGGAAGCTATGGCCCCTTGCTGCTACCTGGTATCAAAAGATAGTATAGAATATAGCATAGTACCTAGCACATCTCCAACCCCAAAAGATCAGAATTTGACATTCTATGTAATACAACTTCTACTGGAGGCATATCATTTTCACGCCATCATAAAGTCAAAATATTGTAAATCAAACCATCCTAAGTTGGCCACTTTCTCTTTTTCTCTCTCCTCACACACATACATTTGTAAACATGCATATTTATATATGTATGTATGTATGTGTGCATATAAATATATACATATGTGTTTGTATTTAACCAAGCAAAAAAGAACTTTGGGCAATGACAGCTTTTTCATATTATTTCCTGATTTTTCTACCACATGTGACTTTGTAATGCACAAAGTAAAAAGAAAATTTCAGTATCCTTCATGACAGTTTGTCAGTTTCAATAACTGTCAATTTCAGTGGAGCTGAATGTAATATTCAAAGTTAGCAGTTACCATTACAATGTATGGCATTTTATTTTTTTATAAAACTTACATGTGTGTCTTTAAGAGGATGCTTACTTACTATTTTTTTAAGAAAAGCAGAATTCCTGCCTTTCAGAGTTTTTAAATACAATGGGAATAAGTTTAAAAACCATCTTAAAGAAACATATTTCTCATTTGCTAATGAATGTTAAATTCAAGATATGTTCATTGTGAATTTTTTTCTAAGTTTTATGATGATTTTAGTGAGACCAGTATTTTGAAGGAAGATTGAGGTAGAATATTTGAACTCTTTAGATTTTTCTACCTAGATTTTTAAATTTTTTTCTGTAGAAATGAAAAATAAAACTAAAATTTCCTCATTGTATTTAATATCATAAATTAGTAACAGAAAATCTGTATTAGGACTTATTTGCAAGAGTTTAATATGATAAAAGTTATTTGGAAAATATGCACTTATTTATTTGCAGTGTTCTTTAAAATTCTTTGTATATCTCTCTACCAACAATATCAAAAAATATTATTTATGTGCTGGTGAAGGGCTACTATTTGTTGAACTGCAGTGATTTCTGAAATTTTCCTATGTTGGAACATCTCAGAGAATAAAATATAGCAACATAGTTCTATAGCCTATCCACTTGTGTTTACATACCTCAAGCTTTAGCAATACCATACCAGATGATTACAAAAAGGAGAGAATGAGATAAAAATTGCATAGGTAATATAGTCATGGTTGCTTCCATGTTTCCATTCAATTGATTATGGTAAGTTGAATAATAAATTATAAACTCATTGAGCAAACTATGCCTGAGATACCATGGTACAAGGAACTTCATACCTTTTTTCTCTGTCCTTGCCATCTTCAGTCTCTCCACAATAGTTCTTTCTTTTTCTCCCACAGTAAGATATTTCCCAAGGGTCTTCCTGAGGAGTTCTCTGTAGCAGCTGTGTTTCGTGTAAGAAGAAACACTAAAAAGGAGCGGTGGTTTCTGTGGCAGGTTTTAAACCAGCAAAATATGCCACAGGTAAGATGCCATGAGAGTTGTGCCTATTAATTCTTTTGCATACCAGACCAGGTGAGTCTTTGAACTCTGTGCCCGAATTTAGGAACTGATCTAGTGTTCAAATATCCTTTTACAGGAGTTGTCAAGAGGCAAATACAAGTTTTCTAATTAGGACAGGCTTGCTGAGATCTGTAATATGAGGATCTGGGGGGTGAGACAGGGTTCTTTTTAACTTTGAGATGCATATTTTGTCTGAAGAAGTCGAAACTGCTCTTCCTTTGCAACACTGATTAACTCCACTTCCCTAATAATTTCTTCATCTCCTATCATTTCTGATATTATATTATTTTTAAAGTGATTTGTTCATTCCTCAAGAGACTAGGAATGGAACCACCATTCTTGCTATCCTCCTCCTTGGTATTTATCTGAAAGATTTAAAATCATCATACTATAATGATGCATTCATATCAATGTTAATAGCCACATGACTCATAATAACCAAATCATGGAACCAGCCTAGGTGTCCTTCAGTAGATGAATGGATGAAGAAAACATGCTGCTGGGCACGGTACATGCTTATAATTCCAGCAGCTCGGGAGGCTAAAGCAGGAGGACCGAGAGTTCAAAGCCAGCCTCAGCAAAAAGCGAGGTGCTAAGCAACTCAGTGAGACCCTGTCTCTGAATAAAATACAAAATAGGGCTGGGGATATAGTCAGTAGTTGAGTGCCCCTGAGTTCAATCCCAGTAACCTCCCTCCCCCCACCAAAAAAAAAGAAAGAAAAAAAAAGTGGTATATATACACAAGGAAGTTTTACTCAGCCTTAAAGAAGAATGAAATTATGTCATGTGTAGGTATATGGATGGAATTGGAGAACATCATGCTAAGTAATTAAGCCAAACTCAGAAAGTTGAGGGTCAAATATTTTCTCTCATATACAGAAACTAGAGAGATTAAAAAAGGAAAGGGGTGAGGGGAATCTCATGAAAATGGAAAGAAGAGCAATAGATTTGAGGAAGGGAATCTGGGGTGGGGAAGGATGGGCATGGGGAGGTACTGCAGAATGAAATTACCAAACTGTGTTGTGTCTATGTAAAAGTAAACCACAATGAGTCATGTAATTAACTAATTAAAATAACAATGACAATAATGGATGGGAGATCAGTGGAGTAGGAAGATTGAGGGAGGAAGGTGGGTATGTCCTTCCCACATGTATATTTTTTGTCATGCAAGTTATTAAAGATTACAACTTGCATGCAAAGAAGAAATGATCATATTCTCACTAAATTAGTAAACTTAAATTCTTGAATTATTCACACAAAATAATAAATTATATATAAGCTTATATTTAGAGAAAGTAAATGTTTATACATTTATACATAGAGAAAGCTTATGTTTATACAGTGTGCTTTAAAATGCAAATCTAGTATTTTAGGTAAATTTACACTTTTATTTATAAATATAAAACATATAATAGTTATGAAATTATAGACACATACTCATTCTTAGATGTTCTCTCAAGAAAGAGTGTATTATATTTGCCAGAACAACCCATGTCAAACTCACTTATGAAGCAGGTATTTACTGTTCTTTCTCATTAACAAATCTGGTGGCCACCAGTTTCATCTAAAATATTTTACGAAATGCTTCAGTTATATTAACAAGCATCTTGAGCTTATATTTGGGTGTTTTGATAATTTCGAACATTGAGTTTTAAAACATTCAAAAATAATTTGTTTTTTTTTTTTGTTTTTTTTTTTTTTTTTCAGATTTCTATCGTAATTGATGGTGGGAAGAAGGTGGTAGAGTTTATGTTCCAAGCTGCCCAGGGAGACAGGTTGAATTATATTTTTAAAAATCGGGAGCTCCGCCTTTTGTTTAACCGTCAGTGGCATAAACTTGGCTTCAGCGTACAAGCCCAGGTGCTTTCACTCTTTGTGGATTGCAATTTAATTGCAAGCCAGCAGACCAATGAGAAGGACACTGTGGATTTTCATGGAAGGACAGTTCTAGCTGCACGAGCTGTGGATGGCAAGCCTGTGGACGTAAGTTGTGGTGGTGGTGAAGGAGAACTAGCACCATTTCCAAGTAAAAACAAATTATCTTTTTTGAAAATGTCTCCTGCTAATTACTATGTAAACAATCCCCTTCTTATCACTGTTTAATTGGCCCTGTATGAAAGTATTTATTTCCAACTATATTTTCATACATATTATCTTCTATTTTCACCCATTTTCTCTAGTCAGTGAATTTAAAAGAATTTGGGCATGCCTTAAAAAATAAGATGAGTAAAAGTACACGTTAATAAAAATTGAAAACAGGACACACAAAATCTAAGTTTGGTCTAAGTCCATGTGTTTTGAATAGAAAGGAATGGAAAAAGATGAACTTTAAATTAAATGGTTTCAGATTATCTGGTATTTTCACTCAAGAACAATAGGTTATTTATTCACCCTCACAATAGGAATTGGTTTATACTGCAGACTACTTTTTATAAGCCTATCATGGTTTTTCAGGGTTCTGTTGGACAGAAATACAATCACTGAATGCATCAGTAGGTCATCTGGATGAGAAAAATTGGCTAGAAAAACTCTTTCAGATGAAAAGTTCCTTTAAAATTATACTTGAACCTAAGATGATATAGATTTACTATTGATTTCCCTAGAAAGAAAGGCCTATGATCTTTTAAAAAGTGAGATATATCTAAATTCGATGGCTACGCACTACTAATTTGATAGTAGGAAAATCCCTAAAAATCTGACCACTGATCACCAATAGGAATTCCGATGCTGTTAACACAAAGCACTTAACAGTTTGATTTTATTTAAAAAATATAGCTTTATGCAAAAACATTGGGCAAGCTTATTTCTAAAGAACCCTCTGGAAGTGTGCCCGTGTGTGTATATATATATATATACACATACTATGCTATATATATGCATAACTGTGTGTACATGTGTGTATATATTCAATAAACTATTATTTTTTAAATCTTTCAGAGACAGGGAGTGAGCAATCATTTAGAATGTCATAACCATGTCACAGTGATGAACATGAAAACAGGTCAGAGCAGAGGCCACCATCCTGAGGACAGGGCTTGATGGCACAAGGGAGACTGAGTGGCTTGAGGCTCAGACAGATGAGATTTTTAACTCTTCATTCTTCTGAGCCTCAATATCTTCAGTTATAAAACAGAGATGATGGAGTTGCTAGTTGTAATTTTATTGTGTCTATGCAGTAGTGCCTAATGTGTGGTCAGTTCTCTATAAATTCATTTATCTATTCAGGACCAGATATGGCATTCAGCCCTGGCATAAGAAGGTAAGAAAAGAAAAAGTGAAAAAAAAACAAAAACAAAAACAAAAACTATTGTTTCTGCTCTTGAAATATTAGTTTGATGAAAGGATTAAAATCTGTCAGTAAATGATAGCTACTACTACTACTAATATTATTAATCACAATAAAAATAGTACTAGACAGATCTTTCAGCAAGGACTGTCCAAGGCAAAAGTGGGGAAGGGGACCAGCAGGTATCTCAGGAGACCGTGAGTTTCAGACCAGGGGAGGAAAAGAGGTCTCTCACCAGATTAGGAAGAGGAAAGTGGGCTCTGTTTCCTGGAAGAACCAAAGAGCACATGGAGATAAGTTCATGGGAAGAAAGGTGGCAGGAAGAGAGGAGTGAGTTATGGCTAGAGATTCACAACTAATGAAAGATGTTTGCCTTCTATAATCATAAGATTAATATTATAACAGTGCAAAAGAGAGGTGGATGGGGTGGGGGGGAAGGAAAAAAATAACAGAATGAAACAAACACCATTACCTTATGTAAATGTATGATTACACAAATAGTATGCCTCTATTTCATGTACAAACAGAGAAACAAGTTGTACCCCATTTGTTTACAATAAAATATAAATAATTTAAAAAAATATTATAACAGTACAATTTGGTCTTTCTATAGAAAGTACTTGTTGATTAACCTCAAAGCAATGCATAATATAGCTCTATTACATTGGGAAACATAAAGAAAGCCAGAGAGAGAAGGAGAGGAGAAAGGAAGAAGGGAAAGGGGAAGATTCTTAACCCATATTATAATCAAATCATCACACAATTATTGATTAAACTCATAAATTTCCAAAAACAATCTAATTTCAAGGGTCCCATAAATACCTACTTACATAAAGTATTATTTAATATAAAAAATCAGTGCTTAAGGAGTTCATCCTATTTAATCATTTAGTATACTGGTGTTTTTTTTTTTTTTTACCAGTAAGTCCTATTTTTCTTAGACAATCACTTGATCTTTCATTTACAGGTATGATTATACTTTACTTTTACTGCTTCTAATTTCATGTCCAAATACCTTTTTAGGTTAAAAAAAAAAAAAAAAAAGGAAGTGAATCTGTGGAGCAAAAAGAATCAATTATTTTTCTAAAAAGATAGTGTCTTCCTCAGGATTATACCAATATAGTATAAAATCCATAGGTTCTAAGCAAAATTTTGAAGCATACATAAAACAAAACCTTTTTTTTTTTCTTATTGAATTCTGTGCATCTGTTTTGGTACCTTAAATAAGAGATCTGGAATTACAGATAAAGCCTTTCCATCACATGCTCACATCTCAGACCTCACTTTTTTCTCCAATTAATTTATATTGAAATGTCCTCATATTGTGCATATACTTCATTGTAGTGCCTACCAATACCTCTCTTTAATTAAACACTTCTTTTTATTGTTGGAAAAAATTAGCCAACCTTTGCAATTAATTTCATTTTTTTAATCTATAGATCTGCCTGTATATCTGACTCTCTTTTCCAAGTGATCCATAAAATAATGAATCCTAAATTAAATAAAGATATTAAAAATATCTACCAATAATTTGTGTTAGCTTCCTTTTCAGTTAAATTAATGTAGTTCTTGACTGCCTAGATATGATTCTTAAAATATTAATGATGTCTTACTGCAATTGTTTTAATAGATTGAACTTCACCAACTTAAAATCTACTGTAATGCAAACTTCATAACTCAAGAAACATGTTGTGAAATATCAGCTACTAAGGTAAGTTAATTTTCTCAGCATGTGAAGAACGAAGGCCAGTTATTTTTTAGTTGCATAGTCTGTATGGTCCAAACATAGGACAGTGCCTGGTATCTTCTGTTGAAGTCAGGGGACTAACTTATTCCAGGTATGGAAGCCTTCTTAGTGCTTTTCCACAGTTTACAAAGTTTAAACCCCAGAATTTCACACCGAATTTGGGGGATGATATGCCCTCACTTTAGACAACATCACTTGCCCAAAACCGTGTTCTAACAGTAGCACCTTCATTTTCTCCTTACAGAGCTTTAAATCTCTGATCAGACATAGTTCTCACTAGCCTAGCACCCATCCTGGCTACTTTCCTTTTGTGACACACTTCTCATTCTAATCTTCCTTTTCCCTGTTATTGACAAAGTCCACTTTTACCTTCTGCCTGGATTCTTTATCATTGTGTCATAGCCTTTCCCATTTCCTGTCTTTTTTTGGGTGGGGAATGTAGATAACCAGACTAAGTCTCTGAATCACCACTTTGTATATTCACTTACTTGTTTCACAAATATTTATTATTCAAAGACACTGATCTGTCAGTCATGATGGTGCACATAGTTAATTCCAGTGCTCTGGAGACTGAGGCAAGAAGATTGCAAATTCAAAGCCAGCCTCAGCAATTTAGCAAGACCCTGTCTCAAAATAAAAAATAAAGAAAGGGGGAGATGTGGCTCAGTGATAAGCACCCTGGGTTCAATCCCCTGCACTGAAAAACAAAAACAAAAATAAAACAAAAAAACAAAAAAAAAAGAGAGAGAGAGAGAGAGAGAAAGATGTTTTAGACTCTGCACTAATGAACCAGGCTAACAAACATGAACACATTCCCTGTCTATTCATCTTTTCTCAAACCTTAGGTGATTTTTGTTGGCAACAAAATAAAAATCCAATTCCTTATCTCTTATTCTAAATATCCTCAACCTAATTATACAACTATTACTTTTTTATATCTATAATTCATTCTTATAAATGCACTGAATTTGATACTTCTTTCATTGTATTGTTCACATGTGCCATCTTGTTATTAGATACAATTATATTGGCTTTTAATTTATTCAAGTTCAATTTATACTCAGAGAGGAAAGTTTTACTTTTATACACACTTTTTAAAAATTTTTTTAAATTAAAAATCATAAATTTATATAGGGCAATGTTGTTTGATTCATTCTGTTATTTTTTTTCCATTTTCCCCCACCCCTCCCACCCCTCTTTTCCCTCTATACAGTCCTTCCTTCCTCCATTCTTACCACCCTCCTTATCCCTAACCCTAAACATAACCCTAACCCTAACACTAACCCTTCCTACCCCCCCCCCCCCCGTATGTCCTCATCCGCTTATCAGCGAGATCATTCGTCCTTTAGTTTTTTGAGATTGGCTTAACTCACTTAGCATGATATCCTCCAATTTCATCCATATGCCTGCGAATGCCATAATTTTGTCATTCCTCATGGCGGAGTAATATTCCATTGTATATATATGCCACAGTTTCTTTATCCATTCATCAACTGAAGGGCATCTGGGTTGGTTCCACAATCTGGCTATAGTGAATTGAGCAGCTATGAACATTGATGTGGCTGTATCTCTGTAGTATGCTGATTTTAAGTCCTTTGGGTAGAGGCCAAGGAGTGGGATAGCTGGGTCAAATGGTGGTTCCATTCCAAGCTTTCTGAGGAATCTCCATACTGCTTTCCAGAGTGGAGGCACTAATTTGCAACCCCACCAGAAATGTATGAGTGTACTTTTTTCCCCACATCCTCGCCAACACCTGTTGTTGCTTGTGTTCTTGATAATCGCCATTCTAATTGGGGTGAGATGGAATCTTAGGGTAGTTTTGATTTGCATTTCTCTTATTACTAGAGATGTTGAACATTTTTTTCATATATCTGTTGATTGCTTGTACATCTTCTGTGAAGTGTCTGTTCATTTCCTTAGCCCATTTGTTGATTGGATTATTTGTATTCTTGGTGTAGAGTTTTTTGAGTTCTTTATAGATTCTGGAAATTAGTGCTCTATCTGAAGTATGATTGGCAAAGATATTCTCCCACTCTGTAGGCTCTCTCTTCACATTACTGACAGTTTCCTTTGCTGAGAGAAAGCTTTTTAGTTTGAATCTATCCCAGTTATTGATTCTTGCTTTTATTTCTTGTGCCATGGGAGTCCTGTTAAGGAAGTCTGATCCTAAGCCAACAAGTTGAAGGTTTGGACCTACTTTTTCTTCTATACGATGCAGGGTCTCTGGTCGGATTCCAAGGTCCTAGATCCATTTTGAGTTGAGTTTTGTGCAGGGTGAGAGATAGGGGTTTAATTTCATTCTGTTGCATATGGTTTTCCAGTTTGTTGAAGAGGCTATCTTTTCTCCATTGCATATTTTTGGCACCTTTGTCTAGTATGAGAAAATTGTATTTATTTGGGTTTGTGTCCATGTCCTCTATTCTGTACCATTGACCTACCTTTCTATTTTGGTACCAATACCATGCCGTTTTTGTTACTATTGCTTTGTAATAGAGTTGAAGATCTGGTATTGCGATATCCCCTGCTTCGCTCTTTCTACTGAGGATTGCTTAAGCTATTCTCGGTTTCTTATTCTTCCAGATGAATTTCATAATTGCTTGCTCTATTTCTGCAAGGTACATCATAGGGATTTTAATTGGAATTGCATTGAATCTGTATAGCACTTTTGGTAGTATGGCCATTTTGACAATATTAATTCTGCCTATGCAAGAACATGGGAGATCTTTCCATGTTCTAAGGTTTTCTTTAATTTCTTTCTTTAGTCTTCTGTAGTTCTCATTGTAGAGGTCTTTCACCTCTTTTGTGAGATTGATTCCCAAGTATTTTATTTTTTTTTGATGCTACTGTGAATGGGTAGTTTTCCTAATTTCTCTTTCTGAAGATTCATCACTTATGTATAAAAATGTGTTGGATTTATGAGCATTGATCTTGTAACCTGCTACTTTACTGAATTCACTTATGAGTTCTAAAAGTTTTCTGGTGGAATTTCCAGGTTCCTCTAAATATATAATCATGTCATCAGCGAACAGGGATTGTTTGAGTTCCTCTTTTCCAGTTCGTATCCCTTTAATTTCTTTGGTTTGTCTAATTGCTCTGGCTAGAGTCTCAAGAACGATGTTGAATAGAAGTGGTGAAAGAGGGCATCCCTGCCTTGTTCCAGTTTATACGGGGAATGCTTTCAGTTTTTCACCATTTAGAATGATATTGGCCATGGGCTTAGCGTAGATGGCCTTTACAATGTTAAGGAATGTTCCCACTACTCCAATTTTTCCTAGTGTTTTGAGAATGAAGGGATGCTGTATTTTATCAAATGCTTTTTCTGCATCTATTGAAATAATCATGTGATTCTTAACTTTTAGTCTATTGATATGGTGAATGACATTAATTGATTTCCGGATGTTGAAGGAACCTTACATCCCTGGGATAAAACCCACTTGATCGTGGTGCACTATCTTTTTCATATATTTTGTATGCAATTTGCTAAAATTTTGTTGATAATTTTTGCTTCGATGTTCATTAAGGATATTGGTCTGAAATTTTCTTTCATCGAAGTGTCTCTGTCTGGTTTAGGTAACAGGGTGATATTGGTTTCATAGAATGAGTTTGGGAGGGTTCCCTCCTCTTCTATTTCATGGAATACTTTGAGGAGTATTGGAATGAGCTCTTCTTTAAAGGTTTTGTAGAACTCAGCTGAGAACACATCTGGTCCCGGAATTTTCTTTGTTGGTAGACTTTTGATGACCTCTTCTATTTCATTGCTTGAAATTGATTTATTTAAGTTGTGTATGTCCTCCTCCTTCAGTTTAGGTAATTCATATGTCTCTAGAAACTTGTTGATGTCTTCGAGGTTTTCAGTTTTGTTGGAATATAGATTTTCAAAATAGCTTCTAATTATGTTTTGTATTTCACTCCTGTCTATTGTGATATTTCCTTGTTCATTCCAAATTTTAGTAATTTGAGTTTTCTCCCTCTTTCTCTTTGTTAGTGTGGCTGAGGGTTTATCAATTTTGTTTATTTTTTCAAAGAAACAACTCTTTATTTTGTTAATTTTTCCGATTGTTTCTTTTGTTTCAATTTCGTTGATTTCGGCTCTGATTTTAACTATTTCCTGTCTTCTACTACTTTTGGTGTTGGTCTGCTCTTCTTTTTCTAGGGCTTTGAGCTGTAGTGTTAAGTCGTTTATTTGTTGATTTCTACTTCTTTTGTTGAATGCGCCCCATGAAATAAATCTCCCTCTAAGTACTGCTTTCATAGTGTCCCAGAGATTTTGATATGATGTGTCTTTGTTCTCATTTACTTCTAAGAATTTTTTTATTTCCTTCCTGATGTCTTCTGTTATCCATTCATCATATAATAGTGTATTATTTAATTTCCAGGTATTGGAGAAGTTTCTGTTTTTTATTCTGTCATTTATTTCTAATTTCAATCCATTATGATCTGATAGAGTACAAGGTAGTATCTCTATGTTCTTGTATTTGCTAACAGTAGCTTTGTGGCATAAAACATGGTCTATTTTAGAGTAGGATCCATGTGCTGCTGAGAAGAAAGTGTACTCGTTCTTTGTTGGATGGTATATTCTATATAAGTCAGTTAAGTCTAAATTGTTGATTGTGTTATTGAGATCTATGGTTTCTTTATTCAATTTTTGTTTGGACGATCTATCCAGCGGTGAGAGAGGTGTGTTAAAATCGCCTAGTATTATTGTGTTGTGGTCTATTTGATTTCTGGGATTGAGAAGGATTTGTTTGACGTACATGGATGAGCCAATGTTTGGGGCATAGATATTTATGATTGTTATGTCTTGCTGATTTATGCTTCCCTTAAGCAGTATGTAATGTCCTTCTTTATCCCTTCTGACTAGTTTTGGCTTGAAGTCCACATTATCTGAAATGAGGATGGATACTCCAGCTTTTTTGCTGTGTCTGTGTGCATGGTATGTTTTTTCCCATCCTTTCACCTCTAGTCTTTGTGTATCTCTTTCTATGAGATGAGTCTCTTGCAGGCAACATATTGTTGGATCTTTCTTTTTAATCCAATCTGCCAGTCTATGTCTTTTGATTGATGAGTTCAGGCCATTAACATTCAGGGTTATTATTGTGATATGATTTGTATTCCCAGTCATTTGACTCATTTTTTTTTTTTTTTTGACATGATTTGGTTTCTCCTTTATTTGGCTATTCCTTTAGGCTAGTTTCTCCTGTTACTGATTTGCATCGTTGTTTTTCATGTCTTCCTCCTGGAATATTTTGCTGAGAATGTTCTGTAATGCCGGCTTTCTTTTCGTAAATTCCTTTAGCTTTTGTTTATCATGGAAGGATCTTATTTCATCGTCAAATCTGAAATTAAGTTTTGCTGGGTATAAGATTCTTGATTGGCATCCATTTTCTTTCAGGGCTTGGTAAATGTTGTTTCAGGTCCTTCTAGCTTTTAGGGTCTGGATCGAAAAATCTGCTGATATTCTTATTGGTTTCCCCCTGAATGTAATTTGATTCTTTTCTCTCACGGCCTTTAAAATTTTGTCTTTATTTTGTATGTTAGGTATTTTCATATTAATGTGTCTTGGTGTGGGTCTGTTGTAATTTTGTATATTTGGAGTTAAGCCTCTTGAACTTGATTTTCCATTTCATTCTTCAGATTGGGAAATTTTCTGATATTTTTTCATTGAATAGATTGTTCATTCCTTTGGTTTGTTTCTCTAAGCCTTCCTCAATCCCAATAATTCTTAAATTTGGTCTTTTCATGATATCCCACAATTCTTGTAGATTCTGTTCATGATTTCTTACCATCTTTTCTGTTTGGTCAACTTTGTTTTCAAGATTAAATATTTTGTCTTCAATATCTGAGGTTCTGTCTTCCAGGTGTTCTATCCTATTGGTTATGCTTTCTATAGAGTTTTTAACTTGGTTTATTGTTTCCTTTATTTCAAGGATTTCTGTTTGTTTGTTTTTTTCAGTATCTCTAACTCTTTATTGAAATGATCTCTTGCTTCCCGTATTTGCTCTTTTAACTGTTGATTGGTGCGATCATTTAATGCCTGCATTTGCTCTTTCATCTCCTCCTTCAATGCCTGCATTTGCTCTTTCATCTCCTCGTTTGCTTCCCTGATTGTTTTAATTATGTACATTCTGAACTCCCTTTTTGACATTTCTTCTGCTGTTCTGTCATTGGGTTTTATTGATATAGTATCTAGGTTTGTTTGGGATATTTTCTTCCCTTGTTTTCTCATATTGGTCAGATGACAGTGGGACTCTGTGATATTGCAGATTCCCTCTATTGGCTTATAGTGTCCCTGTAGATTTCCAGTGTATCACCTCCCAGCCTTCAGTAGCCTGAAGTCTTGGAGTAACTTGATAATGCAGTGTTTCCGAAGAAAGCTGCCCCTAGCCCACTACTGGTTCCAGGGCTTGGAGCTGGCTCTGTTTGGAAAGGCTCTCACTTGGGGGCCTGCTCCGAGAAGCTGGCTGTGTGGGAGGAGCCCACCACTGGAGTGCACAGGGCTGTCTGGGGAAGACTGTAACTGCCCTGCCCTACTCTAATAAGCCGCCTGAATCTGGGTCTGCCGCCCGGGCCGAGCTTCACCGGGTGGGGGAGACTCACTCTGTGGCTCTATTTTAGTCTGAGTCTCTCAATGCCTCCCCTTCTTGGATCCTGGGTTCTGGAGCGACTGGAGATGCCGTCACCCTCTAGTTCGCCATCTTGGATCGCCCCGTGGAAAAAGCCTGCTGCCGGAGGGGACAGGTCCGCCTGGAGAGGTCTCTGGCTGCCCTGCCCTACCCAGAGGCTGCTTACGGGTCGGAGGTCTCCGCTGGCTTGGGGACTTGTGGCTGGCTCTGTGTAGAAAGGCTCTCACTGGGCGGTCTGCTCCAAGAAGCTAGCCTAGAATGGCGTTTCCCGCCAGAGGGAGCCTGGCTGCTTGGGGAAGTCCCTGTCTGCCCTGTCCTGGTCCCTGAAGCAACCTGCGGGCTAGAGCTCACTGCACTGGCTCAGGGACTTGGAGCTGGTTCTGTACAGAATGGCTCTCACTGGGGGGCCTGCTCTGAGAAGCTGGAGAATCTGGCCCTGTGGGAGGAGCCCACCGCCAGAGTGCTCAGGGCTGCTTGGGCAAGACTTAGCTTCCCTGCCCTACTCTAATAAGCCGCCAGAATCCGGGCCTGCCGCCCGGGCCGAGCTTCACCAGGGTGGGAGACTCACCCCGTGGCTCTATTTTAGTCCGAGTCTCTCAATGCCTCCCCTTCTTGAATCCTGGGTTCTGGAGCGACTGGAGATGCAGTCACCTTCTAGTCCACCATCTTGGATCGCCCCCTATACTCACTTTTTTTAATTTCTAGTGTTTTGTTCACAGAAGTTTGCCAAAGCATTGTTTTCTTGATTTGTGGACTTACCAACTGCTAAAGGAAAGGGAGTAATTCTAAAAATTTACGAAAAGAACATGTGAAAAGTAATAAATGAAAAATGCTTTCTATTTAGATCTTAGATTTCCTAGAAGTTCTACACTTGCCAGAGAAAGCTTATATGAAAATGTAATCAGTAATTTGTAATTCAAAAATATTTGTAACTTCTCTCATGTTCTTTGGGTATTGGAATAAGAATGTAGCCCAGTGATTCAAAGCATAGCTGGTCTTAAAAATATTATATGTTTTACTTATGTAAATTGGTTGTGTAAAGTACAGCTCCAATCCAGTTTATGGCTCTCATTTCAAGTAAAATGAAAGCTAGCCAAATATCTTTCTATAAATATCTAAAAAGTTAATTTAGAATGCCCATCTTCAGACTTGAAATTCCAAGACTTCCTGGAGCCACTCATATAAATCTCAAAGATATTAACTTTCCAGAATTTTCCTTTAATTAATTATGCTTTTCTGATGTAAAAGTTCTCAAAATAAAAGTCTCTGAGAAGCAACACAATGAAGTTTTATATATCTAAACATTGTATTTTTGACCAATAATCACTGCTGTGTATCATTATATAATAATACATTTTCAACCTAAATTCCAATGGGAAAAAATGTTTAAGGAAGTTTAAGTGATGGATTTGATGAAGTGTTTTATTAATTAAAAGCAGTGACATGACATCACACATTGCAAACAAAAATTGTTTTAATCATGTTTTAAGAAGATAATTTGGTGATTAGTTTTAGAGTAGAAAATAAATTAGGAATTCACCCCAACTATGAGAAAAAAATAACCAAGGACTATATTTTTTCATATTGATTATTTGGGGTAGGAGTATCATCATCTACTCTTAGTAAATAGAAGCATGCTACATTTTGAAACTAGGAGTGTATAGTTTGAAAGAGTTGTGTACATTTAAATGCACCAACTTTCGATACCAATTATATCCTTTTCTTTCTTCTTTCTTTCTTCCTTTCCTTCTTCATTTTTGTTTTTTAAAATGTTTTGAAGTCAGAAAATGTTAGTAAATATGTCTAAAAATCTAATTTTGTCCTGGAATTTCAAATCACAGATTTTTTTATGTCAATGTTTTACAGAGCATTTCAAAGGTGAGAGTTATTCAAGATCACCTTTAAACATGTCACTTCACTTTTATTAAATTATATCAGCTTCTGAAACAGTCAAGTTTCATGACTGCAGACAGAAAAAATGAACAAATACAAGAGGAGATCAGCAACATTTGTTGAAAATGAATGAGAAATGTGATTACAATTATAAGGGCTAATTAGCTGCATGTGTCAAATCAAAACCAGAGGTTTTTATGAGAGACATCGTCTCTACTTATATGTGTCTATTGCCTTTAGGCACTTTTGGAGAGGTGGGAAGTTTTACAGTAAGCCAAATACATGATTTTAAAGTAGTTTAAATCACCAATTTAATTGCTCAAGTATCCAGGGTAAAATTATGAATTCTAAGGGGATCTTGATTATTTCACCAGGAACCAATGGAGCAAAAACTGAGTAGAAAATAATAATTAATCATGGGAAGAATAAACTGCATTGGTGATAATCTTGTTTCATTTGAATACAGCATTTAAGCTTTTGAATTTGGAAACTTCTTAAGATAACTAATAATCACTAAATCTAAAGAGAGTAGGTATGAAATAACTAGTGTCCAAAACAGGAAACCAGTGGTAGTAGTTCTGAGTGCTAGTTTTGCTACTGTTTTTATTAGTACAAGCCCTACAGTACTACCCATTATTCAAAATAAATTCTTTTTTACATAGTTATGCATGTTTATCTTAGAAAACTTTGGAAATACACCAAAATACAAAAAAAAAAAAAAAGAAATAGATATCAATTACGACCTTACAACGCAGTAGATAACCACTGATAGTATTTTATTTTGTATCCTTAAACTATTTTCCCAGGCATATATAACTTGTAATATAGAAAGTAACACGTGAACTCTTTTCCCTAATGCATTCCCTTCATTAAACTGCAAATTCAAAGTTAACCATAGTGAGAAGCCTAATACATGATACTGAAAAGATACATTTAAAAGCTCTTCAGAATCTCCATCTGGATTAAGTTTTTAAGAGCAAAAACAGTTCATTTCTTTGTAACTGAACTTCACTTCATCTTGTCTCCCATGTTCTAAATTCTCTGAACAATTGTAAAATCCATCATTTATATTTTATAGTGAAGACCTTTTAAATATCTTTAAAGGATATTGAACTAGAATAAGGCATATTTTCATTAAGTATCTTAGAGTATAAAAAATTACTTTTTTAACTTTATAGGCCTTAATAATCATCTTGTCAAAGTAACTAGATTTTACAAATTCAAATTACAAGCTTTAACTTTAATTTTTGTTCCCCAAATACACACTCACATGTTGTTTGCAGAAATCATTTTATCATATGAATGCAATTATTATAAATGTACAATATTACTGAATCATAAAGTCATATAATAAAGCTTTAGAACTCTTCACTCACATCTTCAGTTTTAATACATTCCTTATGTGTTGTCAGTGTAATTAAACACATCGGGGCTCAGTGACAGAGCAAAGGCATGATACAATTTCACACACAGGTGCCAACGTATGGTTAATAAGAAGGAAGTTCTGGACCCCCAGCACCAGAAATTAAAAGAAGGAAGTTCTTACAGGCAACCAGCCAGGCCTAGTGTGGTAGGAGTCATCATTTGGAGCTGAACCCATCCTCTAAATCCCTTTTTTTGGTTTTAGTGCCCAGAGCAGGATGACTTTGGAAGTACTGCGTCATCATCCATAACCGCTCATGCCAGTAAAATGTCTGCATTTCTGCCCACAAGGCAGGAACTCAGAGACTTGTGCCAGTGTGTTCCAAGCAAGGTATGCTCATTTTAATCTGTGCCCACTGACAAGCCAGCAAACCTGGCTCCTTGACTGTGGCCTGGGGTGAACAGCATGTGTCTTCTCCTTGGGTGCTAGTCCAATCAAATTCCTACACTACATGGTCATCAAAACAAAATAAAAATTGATTGAAGATAGAATTTCTTGGACTTTCACCTGGATAGTTCTGAGTCTCCCTGACCTTCCTTCCAAGGTGTTAATCAGTATTGATAGAAGGGCAAAGGGGGGAACCACCTCAATAGGCAAGAACTAAGTATTTAGCATGCACCAGGAGTAGGCTACAGTTCTGGGAATTCAGGGTTGAAGGAAAGACAATGCCTGCTCTTTAACCAATATACACAAAAACACATTAGATAGTATTTCTTTGTTGTGTGTTTATAATATTTGTTTGGTATCCCTAAATTTCCAGCTACCCCCATTAATTGTCAGTATATGTGCAGGGAGGAGGTGCTACTCAAATAATGTGTTTCACTGACCTTGATACAGTCCCCTGATCAAGAAGGCTTGACCAATGGACCTATGTGAACTTCTTTTGTGGATGTTAATTGCGGTCTTAGGATCCGGGCTGAAAAGCAGGCGTGTCCTGTCATGAGCAACGTTGCATGGCAAACTCCATAAGAAAGACAAGGACAATGGGGTTGCACAGTGGAGGAGCAGACTGTGCTCCAGTCCATGGAGGCCACCTGGAGGAGATGACACTAAGTGGTGTTTGGAAGCATGAGGAATAAGGATTTTCATGAAGGAGAGGAGAAAGGTTTCTGGCGAAGGGATGAGCTTAGCTCAGAGAGGATCAAAGCTTTAGCTTACAATTGCCAGCCTCATATTTATATATAAATTGGCTTGAGATCAATGTGACAGAATGTTTGCTAACACAGAAATTCAATTTTTTTCCTCAGGGAGAAGCAGGATTACCAGGAACTCCAGGTTCATCTGGGCAAAAAGGAGAGCCGGTAAGGCACTCAAATACTCTTGGGACAGAGGAGTTTGTTCAAAAGTGATTTAAAAATGTGTCCATCTCATTTTTCTGTGTTCCATACCAACATGTTTCTGTAAAAGGCTCTCAAGGATTATATTAAGATGCTGATTACTGAAGTAAAAAGGAGTACAACAGTGTTCAGGGCTGCATTTGAGATCACATTGGAAGGCAGACTGGAAGTTTGAAAAAATCTAGAACTAAGTCTTTGAGCTTATAAATGCTAAACAAAACCATAACATAGGTGTACTGTTTTAGTTGTTTCTAGCCTGTAGCATTGTCTTCTCCAAATACTTGATGAACTCTTTGTTTTTCTTGAATACTGACATATTCCCACTAAGGATTTTTCAGTAGTTACCTTTTGCGAGGGGGGAGATGGGGGGTACCAGGGATTGAACTCAGGGGTACTCAACCACTGAGCCAGATCCCCAGTCATATTTTATATTTTTATTTAGAGATAGGGTCTCACAGAGTTGCTTAACACCTGCTTTTGCTGAGGCTAGCTTTAAACTCAATCCTCCTGTCTCAGCCTCCCCTGCCACTGGGATTACAGTGTCTGGCTCAATAACCAATTTTTGTTAGATGCTATGAGAGTCCAAGTGTCGTTAAGAACCTCCTGGGGAGATTGGGAAGAATTTAATGGAGGAGGTAGTCACTGAGTTGAATGTCTAAGTATGTAGTCTTAGGTAGTATCTCTTGCTTAGATATTTGCCTTTCCCTTCTCCCCTCCTCAGATTTAACTGTAATGTTTTCCACTTTTTTGAGTCAGGTAAGTTAATTTGTACTAAGGTTAGGAATTCTGTTTTGGTAATTTTTCCAAGGTGAATTAGATTTCAGTTCTTCTCATGCCTTAAATTGCAAGTCCACAATTCCAAATTATTTACATAATCTAGCCAGACTTCTTTATTAAAAAGCAGAGACTAATGTCTGGGAGGTGACATTCTTCAAAACTTCAACAAAGCTACAGTCAGGTGACACTCACAGGAATGTCTGCCCGTGGTACTTTGCATGGGAACATGTGGCACCTTAGTGGGAGCTGGAGGAGAGATTTTTGAGGTGGAACAAGTCATTTGTGATGATTTATATGAGAGTTTCTTGAGGTACCTTTGCTTTCAGTATCATTATATGAAAAATCAAAATCATTAAACAAGTAGTTTAATGATTAAACAAGTAGTTTAATGATTTTCAATCAAACTAAACATACAAATCATTACAGCACTAGTAGTTGTTTAGTGTTTACCTTGTGCCCAACACTGAGAAGAGTGCTTTAGGTATGTTACCTTATTTGATCCTCAGAATGGTCTTCATGTTACAAATTAGTATAACCATTTTATAGATGGAAAACCTGAGTTCTAGGGAAGTTAAATTATTGCCCAAGGTCATGTAGCTTGAGACCAACTTGGGATCTGAACCCAGGCCCATTGATTCCAGTGCCTTCTCTTAACCAGTATCCATTTTGAAGTCTGCTCTATCTTCTAGAAGCATTTCAGCATTATGCATTCTGTGAACAGGGTACTTGCCACTTTGCAATATCTTATTCTGTCCTTATAACCTCATAATGAAAGTCAGTGATATTATTACCCTCATCTTAACAGATGGTAGAACCAAGTATAGGTAACATGATTAAGAAAATTTACAGAGTAGAAAGATCTCTGGATTAATCCTGACTTCTATGTGGCTAGCAGTATGAACTTGGCCAAACCACTTGGCCAAACCACCCAGTCTGCAGATCCTTCACTCACTTTCCTCTTCTGTAAGGAGGGTATCTAATTATATTATAAGGTGACATAAATGCTTCGAAAAGGCATATATGGCTTAACTGACGGGGACTGTGATGTGATACACATTCATATACATACTCCTTAACTTGACTTTCCTGTTTTTTGATTTATCGATTAAGATCACTAGCACAGAGAAACTGCATGTGTGTTGGTCATTAAACTGTTAGAGTTTACACCTTTTACAAGCATATTCTCTTTAAGTAAAATGTCTTCTACTCTAACAATCTAAGTATTTATTTGTTTTTGGTTCATCAACAACAGCTATATATTGAGGACCTAATATTATAACAAAAAGTGTGCTAGATTAGATGCTGGGCCTATAGCTAAAACCAGAAAGCATAGGGTCTGTGCTGAGTTTATAATCTTGTGATGATTTGTTTAAGGAACATTTCTTTATTATATATAAATAAAAAACAGTGGAAAAGGGTTGGGAATAAGCCAGTAAAGATGATAAATATTAGAAAATAGACATAGATTTGTAAGTCAAATCTATGAAATGCCTTACACAAAAATGTATATTAGGTTTATAATGCATTATATGACATCCCATCTTTGTTATGTTTTTAAAGTGTTAAAATTTATTTAAAATGTCAGGATACACACAATTTATAATAGCAAGATATTTTAGTGATGGGGTAAAAACAGCTGGTATCAAATGAGTTGGTAATCTACAAAATAAATACACTTCCTTTATTTGTTCAGTATGTGCACCACTATTTGATTAAACCAGTAGAATCCTTGCCTTGTAAAAATGACTTCAGAAAACCATGGCCACGAATGCATTTCACTTTCCTGACACCTATAAAAACGTGGATGTCTCCTTACGTTTTAAGGAGTTGATGAGTTTGTTCCCGTTCCTATTGCACTGTGTGATCCTGCAGTTTTACTGTTCAATAAATAAAGAAGGCTTTCTGAAGTGTTTGATGCTGACACATAGTTTTCATTATTAGAAAAGGTGCACAGAATGCTTGCTTAACTTCTCAATCCAAAGCCATGTTGTGATTGGGCATGTTGAATAGTGAGTTTTATGAAATGATCTGAAGTTCAGTGTTCCCAAGGGAACCAGACAAATGTTCTAAAGATTTTTACTTTTGATCTGTAAGCCCAGGAAAAAATAATTTGGTGAAGTAAGAGAGTATATTAGAAATAGTAGCCACCTTGGAACTTGAAACTCTTTGGGTTGAATCTGGTCCACTACTTAGTGGCTTTGAAAATGAAAATACCTAGTCTGTTGTTGATTGTGAAAAAGAAATGCAACATACTATACTGTATGCAAAGCACTTAGTAATGGAAAGTGGCATATTTAGACATTCAAGAAATATATTTGCTCTTCTTGTCCATGACATAATTGGTCACATATTAAAGAAGAAGTAGAGACAGCTTTTTTAGGCTGAGTTGAATTTTATATATGACTTGATCAAAAACAAAAATCTTCCTTTGTAATAATTTTCAATCTGTAATAATTTTCAATCTATTAGGTGTTTTACTATACAAAAATCTTGAGTTATTACATGCTACATTTACTAAATATTTAATAATATTAATATTTGATAATTCATTCCCTCAAAAGATCAATGATGTGAATTTTTGACTCTGTGTGTTTTGTCCCAAATGTTATCTGACCTTTTCTGAATAGAGTTGACTAGTTTTGAAAAGATTGTTTTGCATTGTCATACTGAGATAATGTGGGTTAGAAGTCATCCAGACCTCATTATAATTTACTTTTGCTATTAGCCATAAGGTATAGTCTATTAGTCTTTTGATGCCTTCTATTTTTGACCCAGTGAAATAAAATAATGGAAAAATTTAGAATACAGCTTCCAGATGGCTTTAAATTATGCATTACTCATCACAACATTTCTAAAGATGTTAAAATTTGAGAATTCTTACTGGAATGTAGCAACTTTATGAAGAATAGATTTTTAAATACATTATGAGTTAATGCTGTCCCACCTGAGCCAAAATCCAGTAATGACTTCCTGTTTCCCTTCAGACAAACCCCAACCTGGCTCCATGTGCTGATAGAGCTTTCCCTGTTCCACTCCTACTCTACATGGCCTGCCACCTGTTCCTGTTGTTTATTCCAGCTCCAAGTTCTTTGTACCAGGTTTCATATACCTGGAAGTTTCTTCTGGATATCCACTTGGCTCTCTCCTTTATGTCAATTATACCCATGCTCAGAAATCACTTAAAGAGATCTATGCTGATATCACTTTATAAAAAGTATTTATCCATTCCAACTCTTTCTTACTTTTCCTAGCACTTTTATTGCTACCTGACACATTACCTTCAAGCATCTGTGTTTCCCCACTAGAATATGAGTTTTGTGAGCTCCATGTATAGAACCCCCTTTATAGTAGGAGCTAAAAAATGTTGAATGAATGAATGAATACTCTCCATCAAGGAAAGATGAAATCATCAGCTTGGGTTATAGAACCTGTAAGTTCTACTTCTCAATTGCCAAGGAGATTCCACCAAGCAAGACAGAGTCAAGTTATAGGAAAAACTAAATAAGATAATCATAAGAGGGTGATATTATTCAATGTTGTTCTGCTACACTCTTTCCTTATAAAAAATCAAAATTCCTTTCACATATTGATCTGATCAATTTTACCTTTATTTCCAATTAGTTAAATGAAGAATCACAAATATTTTGAAATAAACCACAAGTTATGGCATGATATAAGGTTTAATTGTTATTTGTCTACTTTTCTCATCCATACTATTATCTTAATTAATATGATTTACTGTTTTTGTTTTTGTTTTTTTTCTTCTCATGAAGCCGATGCCCTCCCTTTCATGAAGTAATACAGTTTGAAATTCCCACTGCTATGCTTAAACACCTAGTTGTGTTTTCTATATCAGGAACACCTGATGAAACTCTTCTAAGAACCATGCCCTCTGTCCAAGACTAAACTTCACATGACATTGTTCAAAATGATAATTAACACTTTTCTTTCATTCAGACTCAATTATTATAATTTTCTGAATCTTTTAATTCCCTTTTCTTTTAGCAAGTGTAGTTAGCAACCTAATTACTTAGCAACCACATTACTTAGTTCTTTAAGACCCTTTCCAATACCCTCAACATTATCAGAGTGGAAATCTTTCAGAGTTTGTAAAATAGCAGGGAAATTTTGATTTTCTTGAACCTAAGGAAGGATTGTGATTGGAACTTTTTTGGGAGAATAATTTTACAGTGTATTTTCACATTATTATCATCCACATCTCCAGTTAATTTCCCAAAATATGTTCATTCTATGAATAAATGCTTTACTTATATACTTTGAGGAAAAAAGGGTTAAAATGGAATAAGTTAATTTATTTGACTCCTTGGTCAGAAACTGGCATTGATTGCTTTCAATTTCCACCACGCTCTACTCCCACTATAGAATTTTCATTTTTAATAGTCTGATATGCTAAGCCAAAGATTACTACTGAGTTTCCCTTATTTTCTTTCTAATATCCCATTACTATGCTTATCCTATAACCATAGTACATCAATAGAAATTAACTGAATTAAAATATGTTCATAATTTGTTAAAAGAATTAATACTTTATAACATCACATAAGTATAAGGTTTAATATCATGCTTCTAACTTCTTTGCCTAAGTTAATATAAGAAATGTTTCCTCTTTTCTTAAATTCCATAAATATATTAGATTAATAGGCAGATTTTTTTTAAATAATTTTTTCCCAATCTGATATAATCTCATCTAATCTATAGGAACTTAAGAGTGAAATATGCTTGTGTATCTTAATTGTGATATTAACAAGTAATGCCTATGTAATAATGGCATTAATCTCTACCAGGCCTTACTGATAGAGCAACTCATTCATTAAGTTTGTATTTTCTACTCCTTCAAGGATAAATTTATTAGACCAAATTTCTGATAAATCCAGTAAGGCATTCATAGGTGAACATTGACTTCATGGGGATAGATTTTCCAGTCCTCCTTGGCAGTGTAGGTAGAAGAGAAGCCATGCTAACAGATTGACCCAGCTTCACAGTTTCCCAAAGGAAGCATAGGAAGGTCAGGCACACTAAATGACATAAATATTACGGGTATCTTAGAATCTGACATCTCATGACTTATATGAATTGAAAGTATTCAGTAGGAAGTAGCTTTTTGCTCAAACTCATTTTGTTATAGAGTAACTGCAATTAAATCATTCCTCACCTTTGATAAATGTAAAAGAAATAACAAAACTGCATTACATATACTTGTGTGAATAATATCTAGTTTTAGTTTTGATTATTAGATTTATTATTGATTTTGACAATTTATTAGTTGTCAAAAGTTTAATAACTTATGTACAATGTAAGGACAGAACTTGAAGCACAAATTTGGTGCAAACAAAAGCAATTCATGTATGAAGCAGTAGATTCTCTTTGACATTAGTTATTAATTCATATTTTTTTAAAAATCTAATGAACAAATTTATATATTTTAGGGTACAGCTGGTAGTAAAGGTGAATTTGGTGCTCCTGGAATTCCTGGGGAAAAGGTATGTTGATTTGCTATGTGATTAAACTGTATGACTGTTTTAAAAAGCTAAGCATGAAAAAATACACAGAACAATTTTTAGAGTTCAGGGATCAGCAAAACGTTGCCTTATGGTAGGGCTGCCAAAACCCCTCACTGTATGATTTATGACTTTGTAAATAAAGTTTTATTGGAACATGGTCAAATTCATTTGGTTTTGTATATGGTGTACACTGCTTTTGTGCTATACAACACATTGTGGCAGAGGCTATATGGCCTTCAAATTCTAAAAAAAGCTAAAATTCTAGAAAAAGCTTGCTGACTCCTACTCATCCAAAAGCTTCTTATATTTACTATTTAAGGTACTGATATCTATGATATACTATCTTAGTATGTATTTCACTGGAGACAAAAATTAAGTATTGCTGTGTTTTGCAATATAGTACAATGTGAGCTGTTATAATTAAAAGTACAAGAAATATATTTCAGCCTATCATGAAATACTGCAATGTAGTATTTAGCTTATACGTGGCTGACTTTCAGTATTGCAATTCAATCTATTATTCAAGTTCAGTTTTCATGCAATCTTTGAAAATATATATCAAACTATAATTACTCATTTTCACTACATATACATACACTAATACTAATAACTTCCTAAATTGTTTTTACTTGTTGATGTAAGAAAATTTTCTTCACTAAAGCAGACTTGGTTTGTTTTGGACTTGCTCTAGCTGCTCTAATGATCAAGTGGGTCCCTGGTGCCTTATTATCTCGAAGGCCATGACCGTTGTGGTTTTACTTTCCTAAATCTGACACAGGAATAACTGAAGCTGAAGTGGTAGGAGGTTGAGTCTGTCAGGCAGATATTTTTTGAGACTTTCTTAAGTGTGTGT
The DNA here is from genome assembly GCF_902686455.1 of Sciurus vulgaris. NCBI lineage: Eukaryota > Metazoa > Chordata > Mammalia > Rodentia > Sciuridae > Sciurus > Sciurus vulgaris. The sequence goes on along the minus strand of NC_136467.1, from coordinate 92,004,951 downwards.
ATGTTATGTGACTGTTTTATTGATGCCACTCTTTTTCCTTCTGTAATTATTCAATCTGAATTCTTTACTACCTAAGAAGGTGACCACTGGACTCTAAAATACAACTAACTTTACTGAACAATCATACTTTACTGCAAGTTAGTGTTTGTGTGGGTCACTGTGCTCTTGCTTAAGCTTGCTGGCACTAATGGCATCATAAGCAAAAGTTTCTTCAAACACTTGTTTAAGGGTCTAATTTTCAAAATACCTTTTTCCTAGAAAAGACTACCCAGTCACCAAATTCCTTCCAAAAGGCTCCAACCAAATTTGCCTTAAATAATTATTCTGCCATTTTATTCCTAAAATACATCATAATAATCTTACTGTTTAGATTTCAGATCACTGGGATTTTTCAAATTATATTGAATATGGAAATCTTTTTTTTTTTTTTAAACAAATGTAGAATATTGAGTGCTTCAATTGGGAATAGATATTTGGATTTCTTTACTGTGGGATACAAAGTAGGACATATATATTTACATGATAAATTATGAGAAAACAATAAAATTCCTCTGAAATACATTAAAACAGAACTTATTAAGATTGGCATAAAATGCCATTCATTTCAGTACTCCAAAGTGACATTTCTTGGATCCTTACTTGTGAAAACCAAGTATAAATGGCTGTTGATTGGCTTTAGAACAGTTCCTAGAAAGATGGTATAACTAGACTAGATTCAGTAAAAAAAAAACACACAAAGCAACCAAGAGACTCAAAAGTTGATCATGGCAATCAAGAGACATGACAGGAAGAGTGAAGTGGTTTAGAAAGTTAAATATGAAAGTGAAGAAATTCTCTATAATAAAAATGAATTCTTAGAAAAGTTATTTGGGCAATATGAAGGAACTGGAAGAAGACATGGTATTGCAGAGACAAATACTACCCAGAATTAAATATCTTTTTTCCCAGAAGTCTGCTTGTGTGATGATTCATCCTGTACTCCACTTAAAGTAAAAGTTCAGTGAATACAAAGAAACATACCAGCTGCTGATCTAGCTGGGCCAAGTCATTCTGAGAACTGGGAGTCTCAGTCCTTGTGACCCATTTGGTCAAAATGGTGACGTAGTTTTGCGAAAAGAGTTAATGAGCATCAGGGCCTCAGTGAGGCCAGTCTTCAGAGAACTCGAGAAAGTGATGTGATAAAAAAGCTCTTATGGTGTTCTAAAACTTTGGTGAAATTGTCCTGGCCAATATTGTACATGCTTCCTCAAGCACTTTTCTTCTTGGTTTGACTTCCTTGAGTTACTCTTGAAGACTATCACAGAAAATAAGGAATTTTTAGCGCTAAACGTGGTATCAGATTACATTTGACTCTTGGTTCCCAGTTTCATACATCTTCAGAGACCCTACTTAGTGACTGGTGTCTCCCTAATATCTATAGAAACACCTTGTCTTTAGCCAGTTCTCTTCCCAAGGTCTCAGTCACAGCTCTGCTTCTAATTTGTCACTTTCTTTAGCTGTGGAAGGGATGTAACTAACATTCATGAGTGGGGAAAAAATATCACCTTAGGAATATTTTTCACTTCTGTAATCCACAGGTTACCATTTATTTAAAATGATTCAAATGAATTTATGCAAAATGAAAATAACACAAAGATCACTATTGTATCTGATGGTATGGTTTATAAATTGCAAAATATTTGACCTTGAGGAAGAAATTTCAAATTTTTAAAATTTCAAAAATTAAAAGTAGGGTAAAATACTTCCATTCTTTTATGATAAAATACCTTCTTTGATTTTTTTCTAATAAATTTCTGAAGAAAAAGTATCAATTCTTAAAATGTATGTATCCTCAGAACTCTCGCTCCTATGTTTGCCTCAATGTGATGTATGTGCATCTTCCAGAATTTCCATACAGCATCTCTGAGCTTAACACTGATTCTGCTTTTCAGCATTTGTGATTCTTTGAGGTTTTCCCTTATAATTGTAAGTCATTAAGATTACTGGTAAAAATAAAACCAAAAGATGAATTGTTTGAATGTTTTACTTGGAGCAAGAACATAAGCAAAGTACATAGGATGCCCATCTCCAGTACCATATTCTTAAGGTGATTTTTTTTTTAAGGTTTAGTATTAAGGCTAGAAAACCGATTTATATTAATGGAGTGAAGCATATTCTGAGTGATATGAAGTAGAATTTGTATATAAGCATCGATTTACACTGTCATCCAATGTGATACTGTAACAGTTTAAATGATGAATGTATATATCCCATTAGTCTAAAATAAACCTACATTTTTGTAGTTTGATAAGGTGGTAGCAGTGAACTTTTTAAATTCAAGACCCTGAATAGAGCATTAGTTAACTGAGGTGGCATTTTTTTCCTGGTTCCTAGTACAATAAACAACTCTTTTATGAAATCTATTTATGGAAAATGTAGTCATGGGGACTTTAAGAATGAAGAAGTATAGCACTTACTTATATTCTTTTTGTAATTATAATACTTATCATCCAGTACAGACTAGCACTGCACATTATTAACCTAATTTATATAACCTTACTGTCAACATTATAGAAAAATAACCATTCCCTTTACATTTATCTATCATGGCTATAATTTTGCCTAAGAGATTTGTCCAATTTTCTGTTATGGATTCATTCATGTAAGAACATTTATTCTATATAGCAAGTGTTATTAGGTAGTTGGTGACTTCTGGTAAGCTTGGATGGACAGAAGCCACTGTCAATCAAAATGAGTAAATTGAATGGTTCAATTTCCAAGAGAAGTGAATGACTTAATGCGCACAAGCACACATCCATACTCACCTGCACAACCTACATCCTCCTGGCATGAAGTGAGAAAACGAGATGAGAATTTGGATATGGGGAGAAAATCCTGCCCACTTTACCCCCAAACATAACACTCAAACCATGCTTGCTCTCATCACCTGATCCTTTCATATGAAAAATTGCTTCATTGCCTTTTTCACTATGTCAATGTAAAAGATAAGATTTTTGAAGTGGGGATTTTTTTAAATAATAATTTTCTAATTCTAAAAATCTAATAGTGAAATTTGAACAAATAGAGCCTAATTTATGTTAAAAGAATATTCCATTTGCTGAATTACTTAGAAGTTGTCCTAAAATGTTTTCTTACTGTCAAAACTTTTACTGATTTAATTTTGTTCCTCATGGATTAGTTATGCAATAAATACTAGTCATCATTATTATTACATGCTAATAAATATCCAGAGTTAAAAATGCTTGGATTTGAATCCCAGCTCAAAATCTTATTATTTAATTTAGAACATGACACTTAGTGTAAGTTTTCTGTTTTATAAAATGGAAATTATATTATACCTTCCCTAGCTTCATCTCAAAGAATAAAATAGATTATTCATGAGAGTTCCAGCTCAATGCCTGGTATATAAGAATTTGGTAAAGAATAGATGTCATTTTAAAGGCAAACAATTTAAATCCATTATTCTAAACTCTGGCTTACTGTGAGACCAAATTAGAATTCATTTGATGAAATTTATATTATTTATTCAAAATTTATGTAGTGGAAAATGTTAAAATAAACATAATATATCTATTGTAATTTTGACCTTTTAAAATAAAATGGATGTTGAAAAGCCAATGAATTTCTCTCAAATATGTGTAAACTTGTAAAAAATAATGATAGCACCAGCCATTTACTCAATCATTATTATGTGCTAAACACAATCAAGAACCTCCTTTACATTATTTGATTTCATGTTTCTACTTCTATGAGGTAAGATTTATTGTCACTATATAATAGATAAAGAAACTAAGATCTAGAAAGAATTAAAACTTCTCTTAAGTTCCATAACCTGCAAATAATGGAGTTAGGATGTGAATTCATATGAATTTATTGTTCTTGCACCTTTACCATATTACCTCATCTGCACAGTGCCCAAATATCCAAGTTTTCTTTACACAAATAGTTCTACATTAGATACTAAAATCATTTGCCTGCCAGCTTAATGAATGAACTGTGCAATTGCCTTCTCCATTCTGTTTCAGGGAAGGCTCAGTCCCTTGTATTTCAAGTCTGTGAACCTCTCTCAAACTACCTAACCTTAAGGATTCTGACTCCTCCACCCTCAGAAGACTGTGTCCACCTTTTAAGAGTCACTAAACATTTTTTATTTCGCACAATCAAAGGATTTTGTCTAGCTTTATCTTTGGAAATAAGTATTACGAAAATAAGGGTTTTATTTTGTTTTCCAAATTCAAACTGCACTGCATGCCTACCTCCAGGGCAATCCAACCAGGGCCACTTTCCAGACTACCCTCAATTCACCACCTAGCCTAGCAAATTCTCTTTGCACTCTCCACCAAATATGCTTTTAATAAACATACACATACAAAGTATATTCATTTTATTAAAAAACAAAAGATCTTATCTAAGTATAATGACTTCATTTGAGAAAAAATAAATTGGACTTCCAGAAGTAAAAAGCCCATGTGCACTAATGCACTCAAGAAGTACATCTGATAATGTGATGATAGAGTTGCCAACTTGTGTGACTCAAAAATAGCCAGACTAACTATTCTCATTAAGAGGTGCCTTGCATGATGAGTCTTTCCCCCATAAATTCCTAGTTGTTTTATTGGGATGAAACTGAATGAGGAAGATCTTTTGTTCTCAAACAGTCTTTGTGTTTCTTTTCTTTTGGAAAGTGAAATGACTGTGATCTTTGGGTCTTGATTCTTCCCTAAAAATACGTTTTGTGAGAAGGCTGAAACTTCAGGAAACAGAGGCAGATGCTGTTATGGTTTATATAAGCACAGACAAGGCTAATAGCTGTTGTGAATTATAATGAATTCTGCAACAGCCCTGGTCCAGATGTAGCATTAATGCCTCACAGACGCAGAAAATTATAGGCGTTTAGTGAAAAGAATTTTTGTTTAAGTGATTTGGCTTCCTCTCTGTATTTCTAGTTTACCCTAATTTTTTCATGGATGTTCACATTAAACTTAATTCTAGAGTTTCCCCAAAGTTAAAAAAAAAATTAAAATACCTATTTGCATGTGGTAATTCATTGTAGAAATTGAAACCATTAAACGAGGAGAAAAGAGACATCCAGTTTTATTCTAATAGTAGGATATTTCCTTCCTATGAATTTGTCAAGATTGCCAAAAAACAAATGTGAGTTTTGTGTTAGAGAAAACACCTCTTAATTATCTGCATACCTCTGTATTTTAGGAAATTCTGTAATAAATGGAAGTACAGTCCCCAGACATAGGATGGGACTTTTTACCATAATCAATATTAGAAAAAAATGATTACAAAGAAAAAAGAGTTGTCAGCCTATTTGTTGGGTTCACTTATATAGATAAAAGAATGAAACTTAAATTTTCAGTGTGAAATTGCTGCTCACACATGGAGTATCTTTGAATTGTCTTATCTCTAGGCACATATTGATACAGTATAGCACTAAAATAAGCAGAAATGTAAGAAGGACAAAGGTAATAGAAGGACAGGAAAAAGAAAAAGAAACTTGCTCACTCTGCAGCTGATTTTATTTCTTAATGGTTTCTTATTCCCTTCTAATGCCTTCCACTCACATCCCAAGTAGAGCAGTTGGCAGAGAACACAACAGATGGATGACAAGTTCGACACATGCAGTGTATCTGGCACCCAAGCACTTGACTTTTATTTACTAAACAGTTAGCCAGATTTCAAGAACCTAGTCTGCTAATGTTCCTATTTGGTTTAGTGCACTATCAGCATCTAACACATAAATAATAAAATATTGATGTAAAAAATGTCACACAGTTTCTCTACATAATTTAGTGACTAATCTTGATGTAGATTTCCCAGATACTGAAGAATGGATTTAAAGATATAATTGGTATCTTTTAAAGACATCTACACCTTTATATATTAGTTTTTTCTTCAAGTGTCTGACTAAAAGATCTGCTACCCAGCCAACCCAGGGACAGCTGTATGAGGTGTCAGGTACTACACGAACCTGTCAGGTAAGAATAGAAGACTCAAAAGGATGTCCACAGACAATTGATACCTTTCTTCCTGACCACTGTCCCTGCATTTTCACAGATTACTAAATACTAAACTAGGGCATCTTTTTCATGAAGTCTTCCTGCCTTCAGAATCAACAACTCCTCCATTCTTTATTTATACCACCAATAGAGAGTGTGCCTATATCCCCTGCTAAAATGTGTGCTCCAGAGAAGGACTTAGTGTCTCCCTCATCTCTGTAACCCCAGCACCTGGCCCAGCATCGGGCGCCTGATTGCTTCTTGGTAAACATTAGTTGAGTTGTTTAGAATTCAAAAGGATTTAGCCTTGGCCAGATATAGAAAAGAAAAATAGGGGATGAACGTTAGAAATCTATGCTGAGGGGAAATTGGAAAAGACCACTGATGGTGGCGATGCCTCCATGCAAATATTCCATACTTATCACAGCACCCACTTCAGCAAAATAGGAGGGAAAGAGAATCACTTCTCTACCTGGTAAAACTTACAAGTATTGCTTCCCACAGTGAAATATAATAGAAATGTGTGCACCTCCAGAATTTGCTTCCCACTTTCTCTTGGAGAAACTGTGTTCTCCCTTTTCTCTAAAACATAAATCTTCATTTTCTTGCTCTCTTTCTGTCCAAACTTAATTAAAAAAATTTTCCTGTCTTAAAATATTGCGAGGACATGGTATTTCTCTAAGTCCTCACAACAATTTACCACAGGGCTAAAGATAAGTAACCAAAAACTTTAGTGCATTTAAGCTCCAGTTGAAGTAATTGATATGGAGTCAAACTCTAAATTACTCATCACGAGGAATACTTTGAACAGGAAATAGTTTGTAGTGACGGGTAGATCACTGTCCTCAATTAGGAGCTGACTGATGACACTTTCTTCTGTATATCTTAAATCATCTTCTACTTGTTAGAATACTTGATTCAGATGTCAATTACTATACTTCAGATATTTCAGTAGGTGGTAATTTGCATTAAATGTCTTATATTTCCCTAGTATTTTTTGAAGTTTCAATGATATCACAATAGCTAGTCTCATAACAATAAGCAACCCAAACCCTTTTCATTGGCAGATCCTCTTTAAGAAAATCATCACAACTGCATAGGAGCCCAGATTTTGTAATAGGTCCTACAGCATTGGTCCAAATCATTTCAAAATTATTTAGTTTTTTGTTTATTATTTGAATAATTCCTTGTAATTTTCATTTAGCTAAACTACAAAAGGATCATGTAATAGAAAATTCCTTTGAATGGAAAACTTAATGGTTGAGGTTGACTACAAGTTCAGTATATATAACAATTTTGTCTAAAAATTGCAATTGAGGGCTGGGGCTGTAGCTCAGTGGTAGTGTGCTTTCCTAGCATGTGTGAGGCCCTGAGTTCAATCCTCAGCACCACATAAAGATAAATAAATAAAATAAAGGCATTGTTTCCATCTACAACTAAAAAAATATTTTAAAAAGCAAATTGATTAATAGAAATAGAGTGTCCAGAATAAGCGTGTGTGTTTGAGGAGGGGAAGGGTGGGGCTGTTCTCTTTCTTATGTAAGGTCATTTCTGGAATCCTATGCTGAGTTTTGAGTACCACATTTTAAGATATATTGGACGACCAGTGTATACGCAAAGAACAGGGATCATAATATTAATTTCAAACTGTGATTTAAAAAATTAATGGTTTACTGAATAGAAGATTTGAGAGTAACACAAAAGAATGTCATGTATAATATCTATAAGATTTTTTTTTTTTTTTTTTTTTTTTTTGTGGAATTGCAGACAGCAGAATTAAGATGAATGGGCACAAATTTGGGGAAGGTTAATTTAGGTTCAGAAAACATTGATTCAGTAACCATACATGGGTTTTTTTCCTTTGTTCTCTACAGTGCAAATTAAATAGCAAGTGTGCCTGACTTAAAGAAGCTTTTATTAGTACCTCATTAGATCTTTGGTGACAGTATGAATATAAATGTATGACTTTATGCTTTTCCTTATATTTAAGACTATCCATCATGATTAATTTATAGGTACATGTACCTGAATATACTTTTGTACACATACATACACCCTCAGGATAATAGATTTGTGACAGAATAAAAATTGAGCTCAGTTGGTACTCATTAACAATACTTACACTGCTGTGAATAAGACATGTATCAATCATACTTTACATGTGGTGGCTGGCTTTCTCTTCTCTAAATGACTCATAAGAATACTTAATAATAGGGTGTCATCAATTTTGTGGTAGGAATGTATCAAATTGGTCTTATTTTCAGTGTAAATGTGATATTCTCCATGTGTTAGCTGCATTAAGGCCTAGTTCTAAATGTTTCAAATTTTAAATTCTATGATATAGATAGGTAGATAGATAGATAGATAGATAGATAGATAGATAGATAGATAGATATAGGGATTTGACTTGACAGTTTATCCCTTGGAATGCAGTCTCAAAATAAAGAAGAAAAAATTCTCCTTCTAAAAAAAGAATTCAGATTGAATAAGATATCTGAAAAAAAGGTATGTTTTTATTTTTTGAAATGTTTATTAGAACTTCAGCAATTTAGGAACCTTATAAAAATTCAATTTCTGAAAATTATGACTGAATAAATCAGGACTATGGTCAGAAATGTAGATATGGCATTAGTGATACACAGAGGCAAAATCAGATTTACTTTCTGCTCTCTCTTTTATTGGTGTTCATGCTAGAATTCTGGAATTCCACTTCAGATAATTTCTTCCAGCTACTTCATTCAACATTTAATTTCCTTTTAATGAAAATTCATTAATGGGGAAATATTGATGTATTTCCAAGTGTATATTCAAGTCACATAAAAGGTTATGTTTGTATAAAATGCACCCTAGGTGGAATGATAGATCCAATTTTATAGTTTAATTAAAAAAGTTATAAGATACCAGACCTTTTAATCAAAGGTTGAATGCCCAACTTTTTGAAGACATAATCACTAAAACATAGTATGTGACTTTCTGCTTTCTCAGTCTAATTGTAGGTATTTCCAAATGTTTAGTTTACCTGCTTATTCTACCTGTCTTTGCTTGGTCTTATTACTGGGTTTCTTAATGGTAGCCCTAGTGAATGTAATTTCTAATCAGATGTCTCTCAGACAACATATATATCCTGCATAATAAGAGAGACATTGACCCAATGTGCAAGGAATCAGGAAAACTAATGATTTATGTTTTAGGCCCAGCTATAATACACAGTGATAAAAAGGAGTTTAAATGAAATGGGTTTGATCATCTAGCCCCAAATCTCACCTAAATTTTTTCCAAAAGCTTCCCAAAAAGTTTCTTTTGACTTCTGAGAAGGGTGTTTTTTGTTTGTTCCAAGTTGAAGAGAAGTTGTGTGTTATAGTAACACTGGCAAGATTACTGTCAGCAGCATTGGTAGAGTTTGCCGGTTTTTATTACACATATTTATTAATTTGCCTTTTTGTAGTTTGAGATTGTAACTGCAAAAGGATATGAATCCTCTGATAGAAAGACCTATAGTAGAGAGTACATGCTTCAGAAACATATTTTGAAAATTAGGGTTGCTTTGGGAATCATTGATTATAATTTTCTTTCATTAATGTACTAAAATATTAATTGGAAGATAAAGGAGAAGCATCTTATTTCTTCTCTAGACTGAGACTAGAAAGGAGAAACAGCAGGAGTTCAGAAAAGGCAAATAGTATGTACCCTTCCAGTAATGTTAGGCAGATGTTTATTTTATAGGTACAAATAAATATGAACCCAAGCTGCACCCTCAGGGCTTTGAGCCTGTGCCTCAGCTTGAGCATAAAGATAGACTCATTTTTCTGACACAAATTAGGTTTTAGATAAAGTTCTGATGAGGATATCATGGTCCATTAATCTGTTAAAGAAAATTTTAGTTTTTAGGATTAGTTCCTTCTTTAGTTCTTAACACTAATTAATAAATCTTTCCTTTTCTGAGATAAAGACAAAAACAAATATACTGATTTATCCCTCAGGGGCTAGAATAATGAAAAACTTTTTAAATGATTATAAGTTTCTAAGTAGGTCATCTGTGGTAACTTCAAGAAAAGCAGGAAGAGGAAATACCAAAGTTCCAAACTTGAGTTTCAAAAGCATCAACAATATTTCGTTAATTTTACATGTTGATGTCACTCAGGCCAGCTCATTTCTTATGAGATAGTTAGGTGAATTGGGTTATCTTGGAATCTAGAATTTTCTTTACAAAAAAAAAAAAAAAACAAAACTCCAATCCGGAAAGAAGAGAGACTAATTAACACTAACCACAGGAAAACATATTTCAATGATAAAAATCACAAAACCTGTGTCAATTAAAGACACATTCTTAATATCACAGCTTTAGAGACTTTGGGTGCCTAATTAACCATGTGTCTGGGTGTAACCCTAACCTGACACAGGGCTGAAGGGGCACTTGGGAGCCAGTACTCAGAGCATATGATACTTGAGAATGGACTGAGAGCAAAGGAAAAAAAGGAGGTACTGTCACTATTTCTATCCTTTAAAACAGTATTTTCGGCAATATAAATATGTACTTTACTGGATTATGTGCCATATCTTGTTATGTGTAACTTTCAGTACAATATAAAACATTATATTGGCTCAACTGATGAAAATAATCTGCTCCTTATGGACATGTGGACATACTTCTGTGATGAGTAACAGAAGCTCCATTTCCATAGAATGTTCTCTGGCATCAGATACTTAGTGTGCTTTTGCTATCACTTTATCACATGAATTTGGAAGTTTCTAATAGACTTGAGTGATGTCTAACATCTAGAACTATAATAATTTTTAAAAGATAGAAATATTTATATAGATAAGTATTTTATTATATTGATGCTTCAACACTTCATTACATTAACAACAAAGTTTTGCCCTTACTGTGATGATAAGTTATACTGTAGAATATTTTGATAATTTAATCTAATCTAAGAAAAATCTTCGTCTTTCATATGTGTGCATGTGTAAAGGTATACACCTCTATTGAAAACTCCCAAAACTTGCTAAAAATGTATTTATCAGAAACTAAAGATCTCTTTAGATTTAGACAGAATCTATCATTATTTTAAAATTTGAAGATGTGACTTTTTTCTTCACATCTTTGAATTTTGTTGAAATAATTCTTAGAAATGGTATTTAACTGTCTTATAGATAATGCTTAAGGCAAATTATTTTTAAAATTAATTATGTTTGATAGAAATAGAGTAGGTCAATAGTTAATTCTGAGCTGCCTAAATGTGGAAACTCAGGAGCCAAAGTAAATTCCTGTAACCAGCTAAATTCCTAAGACTCCACTGAGAACATGCACATCCTCCCAGAGGTATCTCATTCTAGCTAGTGTGCTGTTCACAAACCAAACGACTTGTCAAAAACGACCCGTGAATTCCAGCAATGGAAACTGATAGCCATCTGCTGAAAACCTTTATACCCAAGATAGGAACCAGAAGAATGGAAAGAACTAAAAATTCTTCCAAGTGATTATTTCATGTAAAATGGCATTGTATATAACTACACAATTGATCTAAAGGCAATCAGCAGATATAGATAAGAAAGTAAACATGCTCACATCTGTGATAAGAATAAATGTATATATGTGTGTTTATATACATGCATACATATGTATTTCAGATTCTAGGTAAAAAGACACATGGACTGGTGTTGTGGCTCAGTGGTAAAGCACTTGCCTAGCATGTATGAGGCATTGGGTTCAACCCTCAGCATTACATAAAAATAAATAAATAAAATAAAGGTATTGTGTTCATCTACAACTAAAGAAGACCAAGACATATGTCAGAATTAAATCTTCTCCCAGAGACAGTGGGAGGAGGCAGTGAGGCACACAGAGCTGAAGTGTGTGCATTGGAATTCCAGTTCTACCACCTACTGACTGTGTCATCATCTTTAAGACAGTTGTGGTGATAATATCAACCTGATAGGTTTGTTAGGGGACTAGCACCTGCCCCATAAAAAGCTCTGTGTCAGACTTTAATGGTGTGCTCAGAGGTTTGAAAGAAAGAACATAAAATAAGAATGCAAAATAGCATATGGAAGAGCAGGCTGTGGTCAGTGAGACCTCATTTCAAAGCTCAGATATTGCTACAAGTTGAATAACCTTCAACATGTTATTAACCTATAAGAGCCTCCATTTCCTTATTTTAAAATTGAGATGATAGTCCTGTATTTACAATCTAAGGGACAGTTGGAAAGTCCATACACATGATAGGTATTCAATATTAGGCTACCCTTCCCCCACAACACTAGTGCTGTTTATTGAAGACTACACGTGCACACACACACACACACACACACACACACACACACACAAGTCTTTTTGTTTTGTGGCTAATAAAATTTATTCTGTTTCCTTTTTTAGGGTGAAAATGGTTTACCTGGTGCTCCAGGCTTACCTGGTCAAAAGGTACAAGTTTTGTTTGATGTTTCATGTGAACTAAGAATTTTAGCAACTTGACAATTGAATTTGAACATACTGTGATAGATATTCAGAAAATATATTTGATAAAAGCAAATTTCATCAAAAACTCATAGTAATTTACAAGTCTTTCCAAAGAGGACCTATGGAAGAAACTCCTTCTCAAAGAGCCCACTTTAGGAGACAAGGCAATCTGAGGGCTCGAGCAACATGCTTCTTCAAAGAAGTCAACAATAGTGCATTCTGAGTACGGGGAATACTGAAAGTGCAGATAGCTTCTCTGGGAACATTTTCACTGTGATCAGAGCTTAAAATGTACAGTGGAATAATTTTTAATGCCTTTGGATTTGGTTACTTCTTATTTATCCTTCTTGTATATTCCAGAGTGAGCTCAACATAATAGTTACAAAATATTAGTAACAAAATATTAAATATTACATAATAGTGACAAAATATTAAATATTACAAAGTCATTACAATCTTTTCCAAAACATGTCTTTCAGAATGACAAATGCATGATAAACAAGAAGTTTTTTGCTAGACAGAGGCTGCTTCTTTCAATGCCTAGCATCTTTGTCTTTAACAAAGTGAATATCCTTTGTACTCTTTTGCTGTCCAAAACATCCTTTGTACTCTTTTGCTTTCTCTCTCTGGGAAAGAGCATGATTGTATTTGACCAGGATTGATGCAAGCACATAGATTGGTATATTCCAGTTTCCTGGAAGGATAGGAGTCACTTCAGGTGGGGCCAGCTGTCATGATACAATCCAGATAATCCCACCACAGGGACAGCATTATTGAGGCAATATTAGATGCCCAGAAAAGCCAAGCATATCATTTATATGTTCTGGAGAAGTTTTACAGATTTTAGCAATAAGATATCAGGAGTTACTAGGCACTAGGTTTTTCTCTATAGCTAAAAATATCATTTTAAAAGATATGCATTTGTTTGTAGTTAACAGCTTTTTAAAAAAATAAATGCTTCCTTTACTTGGCCCAATAAAAATTGAATTGGCAGTGATGAAATGGTAAGCTTCTGAATTTCTTCACAGTAGTTCTAGACAAAACCCATTGATACAGCATGTGCTGCATCTGCGAGTCAAGTTGCAAGCCAAGGGATGTGCAGATTTATCTGCTGGGAAATAGTTTTGGACTTTCCAGCAGCTGTTTGTGGTGGCTGCATCATGCTGACATTGTGGCTGATGTACTGGAGGCATTTAGCAGCTTCAATGTCAGCTTGAATTAACAGATCAAATTAAAGTCTATATTTTAGGAAAAGTGGTAGGGAAAAAAAGGTAGACCATGCATTCAGTGGTAAAAATATCCTTCAACTAAGCTATTTTCTTCCCTGTAATATTTTTGAGAGTAAGTGAAGCAAAAATAATTATGTAATCATATAGTATATATACATGCATGTCACATGTATTTGTATGTACACATATCAAATTACACATTCGCAAATTATATATACAGTATTAAGTTGGCATTCCTTTTCATATAACTTATATGAATTTTAATTATTCCAGGTGTCACCTTGTAGAGGCATTATAGACAAACTAGAGATAAGAGACCCATGACCTCTTGCCTTGGTGCCCTCAGGAAATGCTTCCTAAATGTTTGTTATGTCAAGGAGCTTCATGAATAGAGAGGTGCACATGACCCATTCCCAATAGTCATTTGCTGGCTACGCTTTTGAGCACCTGGCATGAAGGAGGCACTCAGTGAATGTTTGTTAAATGTATGGAGAGAACATCAGTGCTCTCAATATCTATACCCAGTTGAGAGGGGAAGTAAGCTCATTGGATCGGAGAGGATTTAGTTGAAGAAAAGGGGACTTAACACCTTTCAGAATAAATGTGGAGACTGAGAGCCAGCTGCCCTGTGACCACCAGTCTTGTCTGTGGCTGAGAGGCAGGAGAGAGGGGCAGTGGAAAGCACTGTGCTGATGAGGGAGCAGGAGGGAGCAGGAGCTGAACCTTGTCAAACCTGAACTCACCCATTGTGAAACTCTCACTGGAACGATGTCTCAACATCAGCTTTCCAAGAAGTGTATTTCCTGAATCTCATATATTAAGTAGTGATAATAACAAGAATGACTCAGTCTGTGCTGAGCTCCATGCTGATACATTTAACTCTCAAAACAAGTCAATGAGGCAGGGGCTACTAGCGATATTTATTTTATACATGGGGGCATTTAGGCTTATGAAGATTAAATTGCCTTGGAAGTAGTGAAGCTACTAGAAAATTGTTTTTTCAGAATTTAGGAATATTTAAATTCTGTGTTATTTAATATTGGCTTACACTTTACATTCTCTTATTATATATACCACATTCCTCTTCTACAGGGAGAACAAGGTTTTGAAGGTAGCAAAGGAGAAATTGGTGAAAAGGTAAATCTCTTTCCTGATATATACATCTGTAAAGATAAATTTCGTTCTTGAAAATATTTATAAACATAGAATCTAGCTTTTTGTGTGTTCTATTTAAGCAATTCAGTAATTTTATAGGGATAACTAAAAGTATTTACTTCAATTAAAGTAGACTTTAATGTGTTGATGATTGTCAGAAATCTGCTAAATGTTCAGATGGTAGGCAGATATTTCTAGTTAAATTCATTCCATGGATATATAAATGATTCAAACATTCATTTAGTGCTCTATTTTTGTTATATTGTTGATCTACAATGTCTGAATCTTTAAATGCTTGTTCATATGTATACCTGGTTTATCAGTGGAATTGATCAGGAATAAATAAGAACTAACAGTAACCATCAGGGTCTCAAGGAAAGGGAAGGTACACTAAAATTAGAATAATGTCAAAGAGTTTTATAAAAGGTGGTTTACAAAGGTATCGGCAAGATATAAGAAAAGGACAAGAATTTGCAGTATCCTGGATTAGTTTACAACAGACTGTTTAAGCCCCACACAATTACCCAAAGCTGAGGAAGAGAGAACTGAGTAGAGAGGCTACAGGTGGAATGTGTGAGGAGCATGCGTATAAGGTCGCCAATCCCAATGGGGAGCCAGGATAATAAATATCCCCATTGCACTGTCTGTTAGCCTGAGCTCTGTGACTGCCACTGGCCAAACCAAACTGAGAGCCAAGGGATGCAACCCATGGAGATCAGCCTCCCAGAGACCAAAGCAGGATGGATAAAGGTGGGCAGTGGACCTGAAAAGACCAATGACAGATATCAGCCCCCTATCCTAAAAGATGACATCTCAAGTTGCCTTCTCACAATACTAAATTCTGGGCAGTTAATTTTGCATTTTAAGAAAGTATTTTATTTTAATAAATCACTACCAAAGTCATTTGATAGTTCTTTAAAAATATTTAGACAATCATTGTTTCACAAATGTATAGTCTTTATTGAAGTTACCAAGAATAGAAGCGCCTGGTCATCTAAAATTTACCTTTAGATGATCATTTGAATCTGTCTACACTTCAAAAACAGAAATAATACCATTCCTTTGTTTCATTACTTTTGTATACATCAAATGCCATAAAATTGGACAGTAAGAAGGATTAGAAAGAAGAACAGATAATCTGAAATTAGACAGTGTTGCTTGCAGTTAGCTTTCTTGGCAGTGATCAGTTATTTGCTGCTTCAATAAGTATAGAGACAATGAGCATCTCTTATAATTAAAACACAAATTACACGTGTTGTAAACTACATGATAATTACTTTTCCTCACTGAACTGTGAGGGAGGAAAAAAGATAGCCATATCATTACCATGCAATTGAGGAGAATTCCATTAAATTATGACTATTTTAAAGTGGGACTCGACTCTTTGAAATCCTGTGAACATTTTTGTTTTGTAGTCACAGTCTTTGCAAGGCTGTGCCTTTAAATACATACTTCATTTACACGTTTTGATTTATTAGTGGGATTTTACCTGTAGGAATAAGTTCAGCTCAGCAAAGACAGATCTATTCCCTATAATTTAGTCACTGATATTAATAGTTATTAAATATTAATAGTTATTTTGGTATTTATACATAGTTGGTACTACTTGGTAATGAAAGGATTCTCATAGGCTATAAATATATCGAAAAGCATTTATTATATTCTGCTCCCAAGATTTCCCTTGGTGTTCCTTATATCTATTAACTGTTGTATTCAAATAGCCAATTTCACTATAAGGTAAAAATATTTATGGAGAATAATTGAAAGATATCAG
The DNA here is from genome assembly GCF_902686455.1 of Sciurus vulgaris. Taxonomy (NCBI): domain Eukaryota; kingdom Metazoa; phylum Chordata; class Mammalia; order Rodentia; family Sciuridae; genus Sciurus; species Sciurus vulgaris. Next base: position 91,988,328 of record NC_136467.1, on the reverse strand, counting down.
AAAGAAGGCATCAAACAGAAAAGACAGCACCTTGAATAAGAATCATAACTCTAAAGATTTATAGTAAGATGTAAGGTTCATGTAATAACATGTTAAAATGTGTTCTGCATTGATTATTATTTTCTGTATATTAAATGTTTGAGCTTTTACAGTATTATGTTCTGAAAAATACATGTATTCTGGCCCATGTCACATGCATTTTCCCATAAGGTAAGTAATTTAGGTCCTGTGGTTGACTTCCGTTTTTAGATTAAACTGGAAAAGTCTGTGAAGTGCTCACTTTGATGTAATAACAACATGAGATACTTGAATTGCTTCCAACATACTATTTCAGAACAAAGTTAATCTAAATTAAATTTAAATTTCTTATGGAAAGCTTAGTATATAATTATAAAAATACCAACCTTTCTTCTTAGATTACTTTATTATAATCTTTACTGTTTAAACTTTGTCAGTTTTGAGTAACACAATAAAATAATTCAGGAAGTTGTTGCTGGTCAGAGATGTCATATCTACAAGGACACACATGGCTACTGGTCAAAAAATTTTAAACTATATCATCTTTGAAAGATAAAATATTATGTGATAATTTCCAGGTGATATTTCTATAATCCAGTGAAAACTAAGTAGAAAAATCTGTTATTTTTCATTATGCATAGAACACTATGTTTCAGGATAACTTAACTCAATAGGCTGACCAAGTGGTTCTTCAAAAAGTAGAATATTCAGTCCTTAGTCCAGAGAGGAATCTGTATAATCTGAACAAGTACCAAGGACCTTGTTTGGAAGTGCAGTCAACCCTTGGTAGCTGAGGGTCTGATTGGAAGACTTCCCCACAGATACCAAAATCTGCACATGTTCAAGTCCCTTATGCAAAATGGTGCATGTAATTTATGCATATTCTCCTTTATACTTTAAATGGTCTCTAGGTACTTATAAGGCCTAACAGAATATAAGCACTATGCAAGTATCTATTATACTGTATTATTTAAAAAATAATGACAAGAAAAAGTCTGTGCATGTTCGGTAGATACAGTTTCTTTTCTGAATATTTTTGAACCACAGTTGGTTGAATCCAAGGATGTGGAACCCTCATATTTAGAGGACTGACTGTATGCTCCTAAATCTGCAGCTACTTGTGACAATAGGGAAGAGCCTCATACATTACTGAGCAAAAACTGTTCAGCTAAGTGAATCCTAAAGTGAACATTATCTTAAGGAGTGGTTAGTCCTTTCATAAATGAGCTACTTGCGGGGCAAGGTAGTGCACATCTGTAGTCCTAGTGGTTTGAGAGATTGAGACAGGAGGATCACAAGTTCAAGGCAAGCCTCAATGATTTAATGAAGCCCTAAGCAACTTAGTGAGATCCTGTCTCAAAATAAATAAGTAAAAAACTTATTTATAATAGCTCAGTGATAATGCACCCCTGGGTTTAATCCTAGTACCCACCTCCTCCAAATTTAACTATTTATACTCATAGGATCCCCCAGAAGACAGCTATTTTTGGTTCACCATGCTCTGATTTATCATTTGTACATTGAAATGAACCTTTCCCACTTCCCCAGTCCTGAATGGCAAAATGAGGTGTGCATCACTCAAGAATCCCTGGACCCTCTAGCAGCATACCTCATGAAGCAGGGATTTGAGGGACTCCCCCATACTTGACATCTTTTTTCTCAGTTTCTATAGGAGCAGTCTTTGGGGGATTTACCTTAGGTTCCTTCAGTATTATTATAGCTGCTGATTGGGCTACTACTACTAAAGAACAAAATGGACAGCCTATTCTTGAGGTGACAGTTATTCCCAAATTACCAGCTTTCCTAAAAATTATTTAGTCAAACTCTTACTATATACCCAAATGTAAATGCATGAAATAAGTTCTTAATTAACATCATGTTAGAAAAAAGACCATTTCACAGATCATTGAAGTGATATTCTTTTCTAAATTCTGAATCTAGGTTTTTACTTTATGTCCTTGTGAAAACAGAGATATTACTTGGTTACTTTTATGAAAAGAAAAAGGAAAATAGAAAAAGAAATGGAAATACCTTTTTCAGTATAACATTAAATATTTTAATTAATTGCTTCAAATTGTGCAATTTAGTTTGCTTTTAAGATGATCATTCTTTTGTGTTGTCATTCGAGTTCTGACTATCTTGAAGTTTAAGAACTAATTTTTTCAGTTAAAATTGACCCTGTCATTAGATATTTGAGAAAGAAAAACATCCAGTGGCAATTGTCATTTATGACACATATTTCCTGATTTATTATTTAAGATATAAATGATTTGGCTTCATTCAAGAGTGGCACTTATCATGGGCATATATACTAACAAATTCATACAAGAATCTGAGATGTTTCAGTTATTGTGGACTTTTCCATTTGGGGAATTGAAATGATCAGGTCTCTTGAAGGTCTCTTAAGCTTAGTGAAAACAATCAAATGAGCTTTTCCTCAAGAACTACAATGCAAGGAGGTGTGGACAGCATCTACCATTTGACATATTCTGTAGCTGTGAGTGTCCACAGTGGAGCTGTTTAGTTTCTGACTTACTCTCCTTTAGACTTATGAACATTATGTATTTGACCACCATGTTTATTGTTGTCTTCTTCCACTCTTGGTTAAACTAATAACAATAAAGTGACCACAAAACTAACACATGCAAATGGTTCCTGCTTTAACTCATCTCTTAAAACTGTTGTTGGAAAACTAGTCATTGTGAATTTCCAGCAAATTGTGATTTTTATTGTCTTCCTGTTACCAGAGTGCTAAGTCTTAAAATGCCACATAATATATATTTAGGTCAGAAATTTATGTTTAAATGTCTATTACTCTGGTTTTATAGCAGTTGCATATATTTTTACTTGAGAGAATCCACTGGAGAAACATTTCATGATTCCTATTCTTTATTTAAAAACACATTTTTAAACTCTGTATAAAATGTGATATTTCAAGTGAACAAAATGTATATCATAACCTAGAATAAAGTACATGTATACTTTACAACCCCAAAACTGTCTGGTGTTATTTATAATTAAGCCATATATCCAAACATTTGTATTTATTTTATTAGTAGGCAACATCAGGTAATTTTCAGATTATGTAATTCAAATTTCCACACACTAACCTAAAATAAAATATATTTAAGACTGTGTTGATTTTATTAATGTTGATTTTATTAGCATTAATTTCACGTGCAGCCTTTTGCCTTTGGTGGTTGCTTTGGAGGATATGGCAGGAATGGAAAGGGTTTCCTGGAAAGTGTTTTCACTCACCTGTTTAGCATCATCATTCCTAGAGGTGTCTAGTCAAGTGGACAATTACAAGCTGCAGCATTGAGCCATTTCTTGTTATTCTATCACTCTTTATTCTCACCATTAAAATTTTATCAGCACCTGTGATGTGTTCCCAGCAATACCAATGTACAAATGCTGGCTAACAATCATGGTGGACACTCAGTAGTATATTGTTCACTTATTTCTGACAGGTTTCCATCTTATATTTAACTCATAAACAAGGATAGAAGATAAGACTCTATTTTTATACCAGTATCAAAAATATATTGTGTCATCTGCCAGAACATAAGTAAAATATTGACTTTAACGTTAAATATCATAAATCAATCAATCACTAGTAATCATTTGCTACAAAAAATTATGACTTCAAAAAATCAGTACATATTACACTAGAAAATATTTTCATTTAATCAATTTCTCATTCAATTGTTGTTGTAATAATGGTACAAAGAACTAGAGAATTTGAAAGGATAGCTGTGATCTTTGGCCACTTAGAATTGAATATGAAAATGCCCAAATTAAGACGTCTGTAGGATGTACATAAACTATTTTTCAGTACATCCTAGGGCAGCATTTAGGTCATTCAGCATGTCCTTCAAAAGACTGGATCATTTTAAATCCTCAAATTGAAAAGTCCATGCTAACTGAAGCATCTTAGATCCTTGTAAGAATTTGTTATTATATATTTGCCCATGGTAAGCATCACTTTTTATATATATATTTTTTGTTGTTGTTGTTGTTGATGGACTTCTTTTATTGACTTATTTATATGTGGTGCTGAGAATCGAACCCAGGGCCTCACACATGCCAGGCAAGTGCTCCACCACTGAGCCACAACCCCAGCCCCAAGCATCACTCTTGAATAAGCCATATTCAAGTACGTTTTAAGTAATAAACTGGGAACATACACTGCTAGTTTCTAGAAAAGAACTCTTCCAAAAAGAGCCTAGATTGCTATTTTATTGCAGAGCTGGTGGAGACCTATGATGGACTAAATTAATTTATATATTCCTATTTTCTGTGTCTCAATCTACCTGTGCTATGCCAGCTGTGGGAACCTGGACATGCTTCTTGCTTCTTTACCAAGGTCTTTTATAATAAAGTTAATTCCTACCTGATAGTGTGGTTGTAGGAATTAAATAAATGCCTAGTGAATAAAAGTGCTCTGTAAATATTTATACTCTCAACAGCTAAAATATGAAAGATTACAAACTATTGAAAGCTTGAGAAAATATATTTAATGTAATTGTTTAAGTTTTTAATTTGCATAATACTATTTCCTAATTTTCCTTCTTAATAAGTAAATAAAATAAAAAAGAGAATATAGTAGTTAGCTACTGGTATGTAACAAATCAGCCCAAAACATGGTGACTTAGAACAACATTCATTTACTTAGCTTATAATTCTGTGGCTTAGAAATTTATACTTGGCTTAGCTCAGTGATTCTGTGGTCTCATGTTTGTGTCTGAGTTTGCTCAGATATCTCTTCTGTCTTGGCAGGTTGGATGAGGGAGGCTGGTCTAGTTTGGCCTCTGCTAGATAATGTGTCTCTGCTCCAGATGATCTCCCTTCCTCCAGGAGATTTCCCAGACTTGTTCTCAGGGTGAAGACAGGGAGCCAAAAAGAGTAATAAAAAGAATGCAAGGCATCTTGAGAACCCTGACTCAGAACGAGCATACCCTCACCTCCACTACATTCTTTTGGCTAAAGGAAGTCCCAAACCAAGCCCAGATTAAAAGACCAAAAAGTCGATCCCACCTATTGTTGAGAGAATCATAGATTATAAAAGGTATGGATATATGTAGGGATGGAAAAGGGGACAGACATTTTGTAATTAATATAACACAAATAATATAAAAGTATATTTTTAAATTATCAAATCTCATTTAGAATAAACAGGTTGGGTTGATTTATCTACTTTATCTATTTTATTGTTCTTGTTCTCTCAAATCCTGAAATATAATTAGTTGTGTTTACAAAGTGAGATTTGGATACTATGTCAAAATATATTTTCAAATTTGAAATGACAGAACCATTTTATATATGAAAGGAAAATATAAAAAGTGAAATTCTTCATTATACTACTAACAAATATAATGTATCAAATAATTTTAAAAGGAATAATTTTTTATTTTGATATCATGAGCTTGTTAATTTTAGCTAAAGTAAAACTGAGACTCGAATAAATGGTAAAAGCAGGTCAGAGTTGAAATGCATTTTTAGGATCTCACAATTAAATCTTTCTTGGCAATTATGCCGAGTATTCAAAATGAGTGCAAGAATGTTAAATGCTGTTATTATAAATACAGCACTTTCCCATCATAACTCTAAAGCAGCTGTCAACATGTCACCTTACTTCCTGTGAATTCTCTGTTGGTTCACCTTGTGGAATTTTACTCAACAACAGACTGTTATAAAATTATTTCCTGTACCCTGATAACATGTGTAAAACTTCTACAACTTTTAGTAAGGACCTACTTGTTTGATTTGACAGCTGACTTGAAAAATGAAGAGAACAGATGGAGGAGAATAATAACTATGATTTCAAAAATCAGAACAATTTATCTGTGGCCAGTGAAAACTGGTATGGGAGTAACCATGCCAACTTTCAATTACCCATGGAAGCAGGCAATTGGGAAATAGTAATGGCAATCCCATGACTGAGCCAGAGGCTTAACATTAGTCGCTACAGATTGTGTGTAATTTTCTTGATTCCTTATAGTACTAGTGAATAATTAATTAATGTGAAACATTTAGCCCTCTATTTTTGCATCACTTATTAGTAGTTCTAGAAAAAAATGGAGAGAAAACAAGAGAGAGAGAGATACACAAATGAGAATAGTTATCAAGGACCATAAAATTTCATGAATATTGAGGTCTTTTAAAGAATTATTTTCAATGATTGCATTCTCAACACTATATGAATATATATTTAACCATTCCCTTGATGAATATATAATATTTAACCATTCCCTGGTAGTTGTAAATTTAATCCTTTCCCATGTGTGTCTTTGGTGATTTGGGCAGAGTAAATTTGGTAAAATGAGAGCAGAAAACAAGTTGGAATATGTTGGAGAGTTAATTACTACATAGATGACAGAGTAAAGAGACCATGCAGAATACCCTCTCAGAACTGTTTATAAAGGAGATCAGAGAAATAGAGCAGTAGCTGGAGGGAATATGGTTTATTGAAGGAGAAAACTTAATGCACCAAAATCCAAAGCAAGGTCCCTGAGAGGAAATAGCAAGAAATGAACGAAAAGCAAAGTACAAACCAAAGTCATTATACAGAGGATTACAAATGTCTTATATTTCCTACGGATTAGGAAGGATTTAAGGGACTTAAGCCAGTAATAATTTCATATTTAAGAAGATCCCATTGCAATCAAGAACAAGACAAAGGTATCACCATTATTTTTTTAACCGTATTTTGTTATTTCTGGACAATGTCATTTTTATTTCCAAATCAAATAAAATTTAAACTTATCAATTTATCTTCATTTTTCCCAACACCACCTATTTTTACTCTTGTTCTTCATCCATTCTCCAAATTAAGGCCAGGTGAATCTTTAAAAACTAATGATTTGTCTCCTGTTTTTAAAACATGTTGGTTGTTTCCCATTAAGATCCCACAGAGCCCTGCAAGTCTTGCACTTTCATGCTGGAACTCACCTCTCCTCCTCACCCTTGTCCTCTTCTGCTTCAACCACGCCAATCTGTTACCTTTTCGATGCCACCAAGCTCTCTTCTGTACCAAGCTCTCTTCTGTACCTTTGGTGTCTCCACTGCTTATAATGGTTTTCCCATTCACTTGATTCACTTCTTTCTATTTACATCTTAAAAGTCGTTTTCTTCAAGGCTTTCTTTATGCTTAAGTTAAAATTCATTCCTTCTGCCAGGTGTGATGTTGCACACTTTTAATTCCAGTTACTTGGGAGGCTGAGGCAGGAGGATCACAAGTTTGAGGCCAGCTGCGGCAACTTAGCAAGACCTTTTCTCAAATTTTAAAAAAAGATTGGGGATATAACTCAGTGGTAGAAAGCTCCTGGGTTCAATCCCCAGTGCAGCAAAATTAATTAATTAATTTGTTCCTTCTGTTATAATTTCTCATTGTATCTTTAACACTGTACTTCATCTTTGAGCATTTATCAGAATTCATAAGTTTCCTGATGTGATATTTTTGTTTTTCTCTTCCTCTCCATAGAGTAGAATCGTATCTATCTCTGTGTTTTAGCTTCCACACCAAACACAATGCCTAGCACGTGAACAAATTCAAATAATTAATTCATCATCACCAGGGAGTAGTGTGGACAAGTAGTATTTTTTTCAGCTTCCTAAGGTACCTAATAATTACTATTTTGGTACAGTCATCATCAACCCTATTTTTTTCAGACCCTATTTTTTTCAGGTGTAGTTACATGTACAGCATATTTAATGTCTGTGTACATATACTTGCTAGATCACATTACTTTTATATGTATTATCCTTGGAATTGTGATTAAAAAAGACAATATATAAAACATTAATATATTCAATAGTGTGCTAAAATATGCACAGAATAAATTAATGTATTTCAATATTTTATTATTGCAAATTGCATTGTCTTTTTGAAGGCATTATTTATTCTGTAAAAAAAATACACTTCTTTTAAGACTAATTGTGACAGTGTCTTTCAAATTTAGTGATGCTGTTAAATGTCATCTACTGCCTCCTGTGTCAAGATTTTTAGTTGCATTTACAGTGGAACTTTGGGTTGCTAACTGTAATGACCTTGGGCTGGTTTTTGTTAAGGAAATTTATTCATTAACAATTTTATGTAATTTAAGGACAAAGAAATATGGAAATTTGGGAGCACGAAAGGAGAGATAAATAGGAAAGGTATGATCCTCATTTGCACAGTGATCATGGCAACCTGACCTTTGACAATTTCTTGTTAATCTGTGTTGAGTATAAAAGAGTGGCTTTTCAATTTGCCTGAATGTTGCTTTTATCTGCTCTTTGCTCCAGCTACCCTGTTTCTTCACCCCAGGCTCTAGAGCTGCCTTGGGTTCTCTTTCTTAGGTTTTGGTTCCCACTTTCTCCTTGCTCAGGGCCTGCCTGTGCCTTGCCTGTGCCTTGCACTCAACTTCCACAGCTCTCTGCCAGGACCCCCTCCTCAGCTTCTGATTCATCTCAGGACTCTGTTGTTTTCTTTTCTACTTGTTTTACTTTCACCCATCCATGTCTGATTTCCTCTTCAGTTTTCTTTCTTTCATTTTTCATTTCTAGTAGCTTTAAGAGGAGATGATAATTTTTAATATAAATGTGTGAATTCACAAGCAGGTGACTCCAAAGCATTTTTGCATTAAAACAAGGAAAAGAGCTATTATGCAGTTCCCCGCTACCCCTGAGTACTTCTGAATGAAACTGAGTTTTAAATTAAGAGTAAGGTAAAAGAACACTCCCATTTGTTCATGTGTTCTTAATGTATATTTAAAAAGATGTGGTTTTTAGATATTTTTATGGGATGTATTTAAAAATAAGAAATTGCTTCTGCTTAACATAATCATCAAATATTCATTATTTTAACTGTTTTTTGTAATTCTCAGTTAATAAAAGTTTTATAAACCAAATCTCTTTATTGGGGATACATTCCAGATGGAAGGAAAATAATTAACTGAGTGTCAACAAATATTAGTGACAGGTGCATCATTTTTATTTAGAGGCTGCTGGCATGTGAACTTCTTTCACAATCAATGTAAAAGCAATTCACTGTATAGAAGTTGCTGAACAAGTGTATCCCACCAGACTGAAATAGCAGAATTCCAGTGTACAGCAGATAGAGGTATTGGTGCAGCTGTTCTTCCAAGTGAATGATGTGCAAGGACTGGCTGTATAAGAAGTTATCATCTAGGCTTATCATCTATTGCTTCTCAGCCTAATATCTTTAAGAAACTATCCTTGGTTTTTACTTTTCTTTGCTAATCCTCACAATCCCCCTTAAGCCACATAAGTAACTTCCCATCAGTGATCTGTTGTAACAGCAATCCAGGGTAAATGAGACAAGACCTAGAAAAATGATTAGCATGTGCTTTGTCTTTTCTTCATTTTCTTTATTACTCCTCATTTTCTGCTGATAATCATACCATATATCAAAAATAAAGACAAAATTATAAAGCACTGATGCTTTGGGCAAACATTTAGTGGAATGTTATTTTAAGTACCTGCACTTGTCCAGCCCTGGGGAGTGTGGTGATGCAGATGGCTTTAGCTGGCTGTGTTCCAGGGGCTTACTGATAGTGATCTTGCCTCCCACTTAAGGTTTACATGTGTGTACAGATGAATCATGGGTTGATATTTTAGTAAAAACTACAGGACTGGGGCACACCACAGCATGCAGTAAGCACAAGTCTAATCAAAGGTCCTTTCTAAGTTAGTGGGAACTTAGGAGGTCATCTATATTGACACTCGTTCTTTATTCAGATTTTAACAAATGGTTTACCAGGTTCTGCTCATTAATGCTAATAATAGACAATTTCAATTTCTTTATTTTAAGCCAATCTATTCCCTGTATTTTTGTAGATGTTCAGAGATAAGTTTGCTGAGGGTGAGGACGAACGATGCCTACCCTTACCCAGCGCGCTTACCCAGGCATCGGAGATGGAGCTCTGAAGGCACAGATCTAATTTGATTTAGGGTTGCACAGGACATATATGGACACATTATCCAATCAGGTTAACATGTTTGTTAAACTATAACAGAGCCAGCCTATAGGTGAATTATACGTTGAGGGTCCAGGTAGTGTAAACAAACCAAGCATGCCTAAGCAATTCTGCCCAGCAAAAGGTCTGAGACAAAGGACTGGGGGAATGGCAAGCTCCAGCACACAGCTTGAGGCAAGGCAGCACGGGCTCACATCACAGCTTTCTGTGATGCAAGTCAGAACGAGGCCTCAACAGCTGCAAAGACCTTCATTCCATGGCGAGTCTTTACCATTACCTGAGTTTCTCTGTTCAGACTGTTTTGCTTACTTAGACAATGGTGTCAGTGAGTGCTGGCAGATAAGCTTGAGGAATGTTCCCTACATATTTTGATCAGTCTTTTCCAGTTCTATGGCTGACAGCCTTTTGGAGAGTTCAAGACAATTGTATATTTTTCTGAATACATCCATGCTTACTTCTCAGGTTGCAGTCAGTATCTCATTGTGTTTCATGGATCACAGTTCACAGATCAGTCATATTCCTTACAGCCTTTATCTCATAATACCATAACTCATCAGTGTACTGAGAGTGTAATATTCTGAAGTGAATAGAATTTTTCTATTGTATTTTGAGCAGTGAATAATCTAGGTTGCATAACAGAGTAAAAGATTTAGATTTAGCAGACCTGAGTCCTAATCTGGTTCCAACTCCAGTTAATTGAGTGGCTATTTCAAAATCTTCCTCTGTAAAAGAAGACAATGAGACTAGTTACCTCTAGAATCACAAGTGTTTAGAAATAAAGTGAATCTCAAAATATGTAGGGTGTATATTTTTGTTGTTGCTGTTGTTTGGTAACAGAGATTGAACCCAAGGGCACTTTACCACTGAGCCACATACCTAGCCCATTTTATTTTGAGACAGGTTCTCATGAAGTTGCTGAGAGCCTTATAAGTTGCTGGGGCTGGCCTTGAATATGTGATCCTCTTGTCTCATCCTCCTGAGCCACAAGATTACAGGTTTAGAGTCTCTGCGCTCAACTGTAAGGTCTATAACTACTTTCAGATATGTTTTCTTGAATCAAAATGTAAGCATTTGCATGTATATGTGATAACTTTTATTTTGAGATTTTTAGTCTGGTATTCCTCTTGTCAACTTTTAACTGTTGGTTCTGGAATCTAGTACATTAGTCATCTTATTTTCAGCTCTGTAATGGTCATGGATTTTGTATACATGAATTCTGGTCCTTAAGTAACCAATATAAATATTGAACAAGAAAAGCCCAGAGCTCAGTGCTCAGTACATTTGAGTACAGTAACTTTCCAGATGACATTCAAACACAAATGAAGATACAATGAGTATGTTTATTTAATCATTTACCTCATTGAAATTTAACCCACATCTAGCCAACACATCCTTTGCCAAATGTTTTACTAAATTAAATCAACTAATGACATAATACTTCCCTGAGTTTTGGGTTTTGACATGATATTCCCTCTTGATAAAACCAATTTATTTAATTATTAAATCCAGAATTCCACCTAGGATCAATTTTAAAATACCCATCATTCCTGCCTATTTTTCAAATGAAAAAACATTGTGTCTAAGCCTTTTCTTTTCCAGAATTCTCAGAGATTCAAGTTAATGGTTAATTTCCATGAGCATCTTAGCTATCTGCCTTTAATCTGTCCTCTCCTACTTAATGCCTGTTTTTGGTCTCAAGGGTGGTTAGCTAAAATCAATTAATTAAAAGGTCTTCAATTTATTTTTCAAGACTGATGTCTGCCTAAAATATTACTGAATTTCTTCAAAACACATGATTTAGTACCTACTCTATATAAGATACTGTGTCCAATGAATAACAGAATGAAAGAGACAAACCCTGCTTTCAGAGTATGTATGAAGAGGTTTGTATTGGATGCTGTGGGAGGAAGAAAAGGGAGAGAAAGGTGAGTGAGAGTAAGATTCATTAGTGAGCCCTAAGGTTTAAGTGAGGACTCTTGGAGAAAGGAAGAGGCAAAAATGTACAGAGTGGGACAAGGTACAAGATATTCAGGGAAATTAATGGAGTGCATTGTGTATCAAAATCAGAGGTAATGTCCACCTCGCAGGGAGGACTTTTTAGAAAGGGACTGAATGAAGCACAGCTGCAGGTAAAACTTCCAAGGGGGAGAAATGCTGGGAAATACTATCAAGAGGGTCTATCTGAGCATTAGGTGTGGACCTATTTGGTCACTCTCCCCAAAAGTGACAAGCAACAGTATGTTGAGAAGCCATGAAGCTCCTGGTAGAATTCTCTAACTAGAAGACCCATCTGAAGTCTCCAGACGAGATTAAAAGATGGCATCCCTTTGAAAGCCTCAGGCTGGCACAAGTAGGACTTAATTAAATTTTTTCCTTGGCATTTTCCAGGAATTTCTGAAGCTTCTGACTTTATTTATTCTTGTGATTTACAGAAACTGCATATTTAAGTCTAATGACGAAAATAGATTTGGTCTCTAGTTTTGGTTTATTCAGCTAATCGAGGTCCTAAGGCAACTTAATCCAAATTATTTTATCCTCTCTTGAAGAAAAGAGAGGAAATATAGCTATTTATTCTGTGCATCAACAAAACTTAGCATTTGATGATCAGGTCTAAGTGGTGAGTTCCTGGCTTTACCTGCTAATAAAAATCTAGGGTTATATTTACAAAGGAACCACAAATTCTACTGGTTTTGACTCCAGCAACTTGTTGGTTGGATATCCAGTCTTTTCCTGTGATGTTGCTCTTCAAATTATCACAAGAATCCTCAGGGATTCTGCGTGTGTTACTTCTGTGAACTGCTCACTATGTGAGTCCAGTCAACAGTGGGCCTTGCTGTTATCCCTCTTGTTTCCTGAGAAAAGGGATAAGAACTTTCAGGTATAATTTGAGCTGACTCCTGAGCTTTTGCTGTATATGAAGTAAAGTGAGATAAAGCTCTTGGTGTGTGTGTGTCTCAATCCCACAGTTGAGAGTGACAGGGAAGGAAGGAGGGGTGAGAGAGATTTTCATATTTTATCTAATTTTTTTTTAATGTTCATGGAACATTTAGAAAAATGTATGATTCCTTGGCCAAAAAAAAAAAAAAAATGAGTAATAAATCAGGAAATTAAGAAAACATTCCTAAGTAATACTTGAACCAAAGAGAAAATGAAATAGATATCAATGCACAGGAAAAGAAATCAAAACATGGAACATATGAAAAGCTATACTGAGAGTGAAAATACATAGTACAAATCTTGTTTATTTTAAAGGATGAAATACAAAACTAAATTTTTATTATATATAAATAATAAGACTGCTCCAATAAAATAGAAGGGAATTAATAAATATGATCATTAAAATGGATGAAACAGAACAGTTAAAAACTGTAGAAAGGAAAAATAAATTTAAAAACTGGTTTACCAAATAACCAATAAAACAAATAAATAAAACTCAACTAAAGAGATAGAAACTAGGAAATAGAAATAAAACTATAAGAAAGAAGATATGACCACTGATAGATGGACTAAAAGAATTCAGAGAAACTGTTATGTATAATTCTAAGGAAACAAATTTGATAACCTAGAGAAAATGGATGGTTTCCTAGTAAAAATGTAAAAAATTGACCAAAAATGACTGGAAAATATGACTATAGTAATTGCTGTGGAAGAAACTGGCGAGATGATTCAAGAACTACCAGTAAATAAAGCACCAGGACAAATTGGTTTTTTCAGCAGGGATTTATCTAGCCCATGTTATTTAAACTGTTCCGGGCCAAAGAAAAAATAGACAACTTCCAAGAAGTTGGCATAATTTTAATACCAAACCTAATAAAAAATAAAAATAAAGCCAAATTTTATTTATGAACATAGATACAAATATTTTAAAAATAAAATATTATCAAGTAGAATTTAATCACTCAGCAAAAGATCAAGTGATATAATACTAGGAAGTCAAGGAGGATTCAAGTTATGGAATTATATGTCATCATAATAAATTACATCAACTCATTAAGGTATAAATTGAATGAATATATTTAGAGACTAAAGCTTTGTGAAACATGCAATAATCATTCCTAATAAAAATCTCCCAGTAAAGTAGAAATTGGTGAAACATTTTTTAAAAAATCCAATGGCAAATATTATTCTAAAAAAGGGCAAAATTAGATTAAAAACTAAGCAAGATTAATACTTAAGGAGGTAAAATTATTATCACTATTGCTTTACAAGAAAATTAAATAATGTGTATAGTATTGGGGAAAACATATGACTCCATCCCTTTTCATTGAAAATTTGACTCTAGAGGTAGAAAATTCAAGAGATCTTGGCACACGAAAAGTTTTTAATTGAGAAGAAAGTTGGAAAGATTGGTTGGATATTAGAGATATATTGAAAAAAGATTTTCTTTTGTTAGCCATGTGAAATGTGAGAAATAATCTAGTGATGTAAGTAGCAAAAGAAATAGGAATTTGGGGAAATTTTGGACAGAAAGAGTCAGGCTAAATATGAACAATATTAAACAACAGGAAATAAGATCTTAAATTAGCAACATCTATAGATAACATTTTCTTAAAAATGACAACAAAACAATTCAGTGATTCAAAATTAATACATAATTTAATACAATACAAATAGGAATTCCAAATTTTTAAAATTTTTACAGTTGGATAAAATCTCCCAAAGTGTATATGGACAAATAAATACTTGAATATAGTTAAAATCTCTTGATAATGGACAAGAGTAAGTGTTGCTTTACCAGACATCATAATATTCTATAGTGTCACTATAGTAATATAAATACTATATCATGTGGTATAAAGATTAATGAAATAAAATCCAGAATCTATAAATTGATCTCAGATTTATATTAATTTAACACATCTTGTATTAAATGGGAAAGGATGAATTATTTCATAGATGTGCTGCCACTATTTACTATCCATGTGAAAAATATCTTAATCCTATACAAAAATAAATTCCAGATATATCAAAGATTTAAGCAAAATCAAAACAAAAAAACATTTTGCATTTTTACAAATCTAAAGACAAAGTTATATTTAACCAAGATTTGACACTTAGGAACTATAAAGTAAATGATGTATTTACACCTATGAAACTAAATATTTTAATGGTAACAGAGTATAATCAAAATCAATTAGAAAATAATAGTTCTGTTAAACTTACAATTACTAAGCAACCAATTAACCTCTGTATTCTTCAGAGTTTTTAAAAATTGATGAGGAAAAACTCAATATTTTAAATGAACAAAATCTATGAAAAAGTGGTTCATTAAAGAGTAAAATCAAAATGTTAAACATATAAAAAACCTCTGACTACTAGTCATCAGCAATATGTAATTTAAAGCAATTATGAGATATGACTTTACACTTATCACTCTGGCACCTGTTGGTGGATGTTATTCAAGGACAGAGGCATTCCCATACATTGCTGTTTGTGTAGAGATATAGACTCTTTGAAAAAACAATTTGGCAGCATCTATTAAAAAATAAAATGTGAAAACTATCCTTTTACCTAGCAATCACCTTCTGGAGAATCTGATCTATATAAAGTATATCAAGTGCATTATGTTATTTTTTTTAAATAGTGTAAGCTTTAATATAACTCCTAACACAAATGCAATTAAATTCAAACATTTACTAAGTTCCTGGAACAATTCTTCTAAGTTGGCACACAAATGTCATAACATAAATATTAACTAAGTACACAAAAATAAACCATATAGAGTTCTTACTGGTATGGAATGTGATGATGTTTATTGAAGCATGAGTCATAGAGACTGAAAACTGGAAACAGTGAATATCATTAACAGAAAATACTTGAATAAGTTATAATAGATCAGTATCATAGTGTTTTGCTGAACTATTGAAGAGAATCAGGATTGTACTGGACATTCTAAACTGATTAATCAGTAATATTGAGGGATAAATTTAAAAAGCAAAAACGTATGTAATATAGCCAGATTTTATAAAACAAAAAAGATGATCTATATTGTGCATGTATCCAATTATGATCACATAACGTTAGAGGAAAAAAATGGAAGGATATATACAAAGTTGACAAAAGTCTGACCTCCAGAGAAGTGTTAAAATTTTTTTTTTTTAAAGTAAGAGCAACTATCTCTCCAGCATGGTATTGGTACCAAAATAGACAGGTAGATCAATGGTACAGAATATAGGACATGGACACAAACCCAAATAAATACAGTTTTCTCATACTAGACAAAGGTGCCAAAAATATGCAATGGAGAAAAGATAGCCTCTTCAACAAATGGTGCTGGGAAAACTGGAAATCCATATGCAACAGAATGAAACTAAACCCCTATCTCGCACCCTGCACAAAACTCAACTCAAAATGGATCAAGGACCTCGGAATCAGACCAGAGACCCTGCAGATTATAGAAGAAAAAGTAGGTCCAAACCTTCAACTTCTTGGCTTAGGATCAGACTTCCTTAACAGGACTCCCATAGCACAAGAAATAACAGCAAGAATCAACAACTGGGATAGATTCAAACTAAAAAGCTCTCTCTCAGCAAAGAAAACTGAGTAATGTGAAGAGAGAGCCTACAGAATGGGAGAAAATCTTTGCCACTCATACTTCAGATAGAGCACTAATTTCCAGAATCTATAAAGAACTCAAAAAACTCTACACCAAGAATACAAATAATCCAATCAACATATGGGCTAAGGAAATGAACAGACACTTCACAGAAGATGTACAAGCAATCAACAGATATATGAAAAAATGTTCAACATCTCTAGTAATAAGAGAAATGCAAATCAAAACTACCCTAAGATTCCATCTCACCCCAATTAGAGTGGCGATTATCAAGAACACAAACAACAATAGGTGTTGGCAAGGATGTGGGGAAAAAGGTACACTCATACATTGCTGGTGGGGTTGCAAATTAGTGCAGCCACTCTGGAAAGCAGTATGGAGATTCCTCCGAAAGCTTGGAATGGAACCACCATTTGACCCAGCTATCCCACTCCTTGGCCTCTACCCAAAGGACTTAAAATCAGCATACTACAGAGATACAGCCACATCAATGTTCATAGCTGCTCAATTCACCATAACCAGATTGTGGAACCAACCTAGATGTCCTTCAATTGATGAATGGATAAAGAAACTGTGGCATATATATACAATGGAATATTACTCCACCATAAAGAATGATAAAATTATGGCATTTGCAGGCAAATGGATGAAATTGGAGAATATTATGCTAAGTGAGATAAGCCAATCTCAAAAAACTAAAGGATGAATGATCTCGCTGATAAGTGGATGATGACACGTAATGGAGGGTGGGAGGGGTCAGTGTTAGGGTTAGGGTTAGGTTTAGGGTGAGGGTTAGGGAGGGTGTCAAGAATGGAAGAAGGAAGGACTGTATAGAAGGAAAAGAGGGGCGGGAGAGGTGGGGGGAAGGGAAAAAATAACAGAATGAATCAAACAACATTACCCTGTGTAAATTTATGATTACACAAGTGGTATGCCTTTATTCCATGTACAGAGAAACAACATGTATCCCATTTGTTTACAATAAAAAGAAGAAAAAAAGTACATGTAAAGTACAAGTAAATGTACACATGTATGTATGCAAAAATGTGTATAGATTTTTATGTACATGCATACATACATGTGAATACATATATTGGCATACCAATGCACATTTACCCACCATCTTAGGCAAAATATACCTATCATAGAGTCTCATTTGTGATTCAAAGTCAATAAATGTTTGCAACATAAAAAAAAAAAGTAAGGACAGAATAGTGTGATTTATTGCTTTGTTTTTAAAGCATTTCACATTTATTTTATAGTTTTTATATTTATAAATTTCATATTCATAAAATATATGTATAAACATACATTTGTATTACAGATAATTCTAGGTTCATATACTACATATATTATTGTTCATGTATCAATATATTTCATAAGAAAACATTTCTTCGAAATCTGTGCTAATGTATGCAGATTTATGTGTGCAGGCATTAAGGTAAAATCATGAGATGTTTTAGAAGAATTTTAAATTTAAAAATATAACACAAAAGAAATGAACTCTAATGCTAGGAAAATCAGCTAGGCAACAGCTACAATATTCATAAATTAAAATGAACTATGATTATGACAACAATAATGGCAGAATCCTTCCCATTATCACTGCCATCTTACCAAAGGTCATGGGAGGATAATGGCAGAAATGGGAGCAATTTAACAATAGTAGAGAAAAAAGAGAGAAGGGAAGGAAGAAGAATTCTCTGTTGTGATTCGTCTATTTGTTTACATTCGTACCAACACAACACTGCCTAAAAGACTAATATTTATTCTAAGTATCCAGTAATGGAAATCTGCCATTATGCTCTTTAAAATTGTCTTGGGTAACCCAGGCCCCTGGTGTTCCCTTATCCATTTTAAAATCAACATGTCGATTTCCACATTCACACACATACAACTCGCTGAGATTTTGATGAGTTTTCTTTCAGTCTGTAAATTCTTTGGGAGGAACATACCTTGTGATAATGTAGAATCCTTCAGTTCATAGTATATCTATTTAGGCTTTATTATCTCAGTAATGTATTGTAATTGTCACCATAGAATTTTTACATAACCTTTATTAAAATGATTGCTAGGTATTTGATGTTTTGATTCTGTTAAACAATTTAAATTTATAATTCCAGTGGCTCTATATTGAAATACACTGAGTTTTATTTTTTGATGTGTTCCCAGCAACTTGCTTAATGAACTAATTACTTCTAGAAGTTTAGAGGATACCATGGCAAATGTGGATAAACAGGTCTGCTTCTTCCTTTCCAGTTCTTGTTTCTGGTTTGCTTTGATTGCCATGCTCTCCTAGCTAGGACTTCCATGACACTACTAAAGAAACGGACTGTTGTGCACATCTTTGTCCTTTTCTAGATTCAAGGAGAAGGGATTCAGTATTTCTTCAATAACTGTGCTGTAGGTTTTGGTAGAGAACCTTCCTCAGCATAAGAATATTAAAAATATAATCTGCTGACTTTTCCTTAGATGACCTAATCAAATAACTGAATGCTAAAAATCTTTTTCACATCTGATGAGATGGTAACATGATTTTCTTTTTTCCAATAATATAGGGACTTACAGGATTTGATTTTCAGGTGTTAAACCAACCTTGGGTTCCTGGAATAAAATTTATTTGTTTATGATATATTGTTCTTTGTATGACTAGAATCAATTTGCTGTAATTTTGATTAGGATTTTGCATCAATATTATGAAAATTTGAAAAACTCCTTTCTTGTAATTTCCTTGTCAAGTCTTTGGTATCATCCTTCATGGGGTTTGTAAAATAAATTAAAAACTGATACCTCTTTAACCATTCTATGAAGAAGTATATGTAATATTTGTGTTAGTTCTTTATTCACTATTTTTAGAAATTGACTAATAAAACCAATAAGATTTCAAGGTTTCTTTGTAAAAAGATTTTCTATTATGGATTTAATTTTTATTTAATTGTTTTGTGTGAATTCCTCCTGGAAATGTGAAAATTTTTATTCTGATAGTTACATTTATGACTAGAGCAACATGAAATTTACAAAGTTCTTTATTTATCCAGTTAGTGACAATTGATTTCCTTCTCACAAATTGCAGATTTAACATGTTTTCATTTCTTACACCCTTCTACTTCTGACTTAAATTTTTTTTTAGTTTTTACCTTCATATTATTAACATGCTTGTTGTTGTTACTTAAGTTGGTTTTAAAGATAATCTTTTAACATCTCATTACAAAAGATAAAGAATTTTTCTGTACCATATTACCACTCCCTTTTTCTCTTCCGCTAATTTTTGTTAGATATCTAGTTTCAACATTTTCTATATTTACAGTATTTATATAGTTTTCTTCAACCACAGGCCCTGGATTTTCTTTTAATTTTAGATGTACAGTTAAATGAAATCTGTGTTCATTTTTTTTCTTTTGCCTGCACTTTGCATTATTCTGTTGGATTGCTCATTTTGTCTTGTCAGTAGTTACTTCATGCAAAATTTATATGCAGAGTATATGGAGGTTCCTAAAAGTTGCTTTTAACTTTATACTTTAATGACAATTTAGTTGGATTTACATTATGTGTTTTCCTTGGCGATATTTTAGCCATAGTCTATATTCAGCATTGAATGTTACTTGTTGACATGCAGTTCCCTGAGACCAGCCAGTATAAAAATTTTTCCATAAGAGATTGTAATATTCTTCACTTTAAAGAAAGAAGTAATGTAAATATAAGGATCAACTATGTAATTTAAAGACTGCACTTGAGAGCAGTGAGCATTTTAGGGAAAATATTGATTAAGGTTTAATTCCGATAAATACAAAAAGTCTCCCTACCTGCTTGTAGCTGGGGCCAAAACATCTTTTAGGGAAGGAATTATTTCCAGGGATATTATAAAACTTGAAAACAAATTCCTCACTGCTGAAATTTTGAAAGTACAAAATTAAAAGTAACATCCAACCTAAGTTTTGTAGTGTGGATTTTTTTTAGAATCTTCACCTTAAGTCAGTCCTCTTGTTTGAGTAGCCAAGTTCTGACTTTCAGAGGTAGAGACCCTACAAAAATCGATAGAAGGTGAATATTCCAAACCTAGAGGCAATGCAATTTCTTACTTCTATTGCTATCCAGAGGTCCATGGTCCAATGGTGAATTCAACCCTGTCAGAGAAGGTGACAAAGAATGAGAGAAAACTTAGGGACATTTCATTTAGGTCTATTGGAGAGTAACTCAGAACAATTAGGACCACTTAAAAAAGGAATATTAAGAGTAGAAACTGGAGACAGGGCAATAAAAATGTTAAAATATGACT
Source organism: Sciurus vulgaris (assembly GCF_902686455.1). Taxonomy (NCBI): domain Eukaryota; kingdom Metazoa; phylum Chordata; class Mammalia; order Rodentia; family Sciuridae; genus Sciurus; species Sciurus vulgaris. The sequence goes on along the minus strand of NC_136467.1, from coordinate 91,967,498 downwards.
TTTCAAAAATAGCTGAATGTGAGTGCAAATATTCAGGGTCCTGAAATCTGAGTTCATTTCATCATTACTGAACATTTTCAAAAATTCTTTAAACTTTCATTTCTTTGAACACAAAATTATGGTAATTTCTTATTTCAAATATTTCATTCAAAAAAGTCTCTCTGGGAGTCTTTGAAAGTTTAGATCGTTTAAAAATACATGTTATTAATTTTGCTGAGTTAATAATCATTAGTCTAGTAGTGTGTATAATAATTATCAGGGGACATCTTAAAATGCACATTATCACAAAATACATATTTAAGGGCTTTCCACCTATGTAAATTGAATTTAATAGATTACAACAATTCCAGTGGGCCCATTAGGGTCTTTGGAAAACACAGTTCAGTGCCTTATTAAGACATAAGTTCCTTCCATATCATGTTTTTCTTAGAAAGTTTGTTCTAGTTAGCCAGAGCTTGAATGTATGTCTTGCTTAGTCATGAAAAAATAAAAATAGAAAAATAAAATTTTCCAGTAAGACAGTCTACTAACTTGGAAAGAAAATACATCTTGCAGTTAATCATATTGTTTTCAGTTTTAAATAACATACAAAGTGTCAATTAAAAATAATAGCAGTCAGTAAATCTTTTCATGAATTACATGTTACTATGTATAAAATAATCTTCCTTTTATGTGTCAAATATGTGAGGGAATGCATACCTCAGTTTAAGCTGAGGTTATTGCTAATTATCAATGTATATATTTTAATTAAAAGTATCAAATATAAAGTATATCCAGTGTTTTTCACAACAAAGTCTGTAGACCACCTACACCAAAATCTCCTGGGTGCTTAAAATACCTGTTTCTGAACCCTACTCCACATTCACTGGATCAGAAGTCTAGCATAGGCCAGTTTGTACTGTAATAAATGCCCTCAGAGATCTTGCACAAAAAACAAAAGTTTGAGAGCATTAGTTATTTTTATCTATAAACATATAGACAATTATACCTAGAATCCTATCAGGAATGTGCTGACAATTCCTTAAATATTCCTCAAAGAATGCTTCTTTTGAAATTGGTCTTGGTCTGCAGTACCCACTTTGGACTTATAATGGAAGCCACCCAGCTTTGTGGCTCTAACAGAGTTCTAACTTTGTAGTATCTGTTAGGAAAGGTATTAAATACAGATCCACTAGAAATTCTCTGCACTGCTAAGATTTTGGATGTCTTTTAAAACCCATTTTGATGGTTCAGAATCAAAAAGCACTACCCCAGAGCTCTCTGCTCAAAGCCTATGGATGTTCAGTGATTACGACTGACTTATTACACACCACTAGCTACATCAACACAAAGCAAAAACACAAGAAATAAAAGCCCCGTCAGGTTCTTTCATTCTATGGATTTTCTCAAAAATGAAATGCTAAAATCTGAAATTATATTAACTAATAACCCTATCTCTAAATTTTTGTTCCCTGTTTTCTTTCATTTTTAGAAGTACAAACAGTAGCCCCTTGATTCAAGGAAAATTGTGTCTGTGGCCTAGACACAAGGCTACACTGGAGGAAAATTCTTCCTTTGCTATGCAGAATCATCAGTTCTCATGGGTAAAATAAATTTGAAATAAATCTCACACTAGAGGCTTAAAGTCCTTTAAAGGATTACCTGGTTGCTGTTTTCACAAACAGCACAGTGTTTATAATGTATAGACTCACCAGAGGCCCTTATGTGCTTGCAGACATTTTTCCCAAAAGTTAAAGACATGTAAGTGTCACCATGTGTATCTCAACTCTTCTATTCACTGGCTTCTAAGCCTGGAATCTGACAATGCCTCCCAGCTGTGCTTAACTGCCTTGTGTGGTTGGTTCTTGATTGTTGATAAGGATTCCCAGCTGTGCTTACTCAGGAGCCCTCTGACATTCTTCCTTCTCCAGAGAACCCCTACTGGAATAGAGTTGTTAATTCCATAAAAGTGCCCTATAAAATCTATTCAAGTAATGGGTTTTCTCAGCCCAAGGTTGCAGTAAATGGAAAATGTGGTAAGTTGAAGTTGAGTATGAACACCTAGTTCTGACATGGGAGGAATAAACTGAGTATGTAAAAAGATAATTATTTGAAACCTTAAAGCTTTCAACTAAACAGTCTGACTCATAAGTTCCAGAAAAGACTGAAAAATGGTTATTGGCTCTGTTCTAAGAAACAGATCTTTATTTTTAAAATTCAAACAGAAATTATTTAAATATGCAAAAGTACAGCATTATTTCCATGTTTTTTCTCCTTCCTGTGCGTTCTTAGTTGATGAACCCTTATCAGTGGTTCATCAGGTTGTCAAAAGAAGGGAAAAGTTACCTGTCATTATCTCTACTTCTCCTATTGCTGGATTTGACCAAAACTTCAACAGTAAATCATGACACCATCACTCTTCAAGTAATATAGGCCAGAAGACGAAGGTGACTGTCTAAAGTAGGATTTTATGTGTGAATTATCTGGGAAGGATCTTCTGATCTTCACTGTAACTTTGCCTTTGAAATTTGGCCTTCCCTCATTAGTTAGCTCCCACATGAGAAAGAAGCAAACAAATAGACAAATAAATGCTAGACTAGGGTCATTTAGGAGATCAACACATTGCTTATGCAAAACCTCCTAGTACTTCTTATACCTCTCCATGAATCCAGTATGAAAGATCACTGTGTCTGTGCTAGATGCTCTGGATGAATAAAAAACAAATAGAATACAACATCCACATGAGGAGAGACTCATAGTACTGTTCAATATTCAAAACTCAGGAATCTCAACTTGTCTTGCCAATTCACCTCTCAGCTTCCTCAATCTGTATCCTAAACCTGAGCTCTTTCCTGGAGTTTGGTCCACTTTGCCCAGCTACCTATCAGATATATCCTTCTGGATGCCCTGTTTATTACTATAGTTCAGTTCTGTATATCCAAAACAAAGCTCTTCCCCTTTTGTCTTAAATCTGCTTCTTGTCCAACATTTATTCTTGCCTATTTGTGAGGAGGACCTGACCATCCTCCCAGGCTTTCCCCAGGCCTAAAACCTGTCATTTTGTTAACTCTTGTTTCTTTCCTATCACATCTCATTTCTCATAACTGCCATCTTTTTTTTTACCATGCCATTATCCTAATTTCCAGCCTTTCTTTGCCTGGATTGTGAATTAACTACCTTTAATCTTTTCCCAGGGGAAAATATTAAAAGTAGGTAATAATTACTATTACCAATAATTATAATCTCCCAATAATTATTCCTACAGGCCTAGCTCCATCAATCTCCAAAACGTACAATACCAGGATTCTGCTTATGAAGTCAGTGCCTCCCCAATGCTACAAGATGTGCAGACACCCCTATCTTCTTGTTTTTCCAAAACCTAATCCTGCCTTCCCTTCCAACTTATTTTCCTAGAATTTCTATTGTTCAAATGCCATGCTTTCCCCACACCCAGTCACTTGCTGAGCCTTGTAAGTGTTCTTACTTTCATCTTTCCCTTTTGTTCTGGCATAACCTTTCCCATTTTTCTGTATCTAGGTTTTGCCTAAAACATGGGAACTTACTTAATAATTAGCTACAGAAGAAGATACAGGCTAAAGATTAAGAGCCAGTCCCTAGACCAGGACTGCCTGCGTTCAGATCGTGGCTCTTCCTCTTATTAACTGTGTTAACATACTTTACCTTTCTGTACGTTAGTTTCCTCCCCCATAAAGTGGATAATATAGTAGTACTTAACCTCACGGTGTTGTGATAAGGTATATGAGTTTAAGTCCTTAGAACAGTGTCTTATGCATATAATATATAAATGCAAGACATTGATTGTGAATGAACAGTTTTGTCTTCATTTCTAAGTCTTTATCCTGTTAGGCAAATTCTTATATAGGCATCAAAAAGTTTAATAATACACTAATAATTACATTAAAAATGTATTTTTAAAAGTGTGAAAAATGTTTAACAATTAATGTAAATAAATGACATGTCTTTAAATTTGTGAACATAGTTTATATAAAATAACTTGTACTTCAGAATAATAAAATAGTTGCTATTATGCACAATTTGAAACAAACACAAAACTATGTAGGAGAGGATAACAAACCTGTATATATACACCAGCTAGCTTCACTTTACAGCCAGTCTTGTTTCAGTTGGTTCCCATGTCATATTATTTAGAAGCAATCACAGACTGCATACACTTCATCTATAAACAATTCAGCATGTGTCTCTATGAGAACTTTTCCTTGCATAACCACTATATTGTTAGTACTTAAAATTTTTCAAAAATAATTTCTTAATATCAGTACTTATTTGATGTTCAGATTTCCAATAGTACCATAAAATCATAATTTTTAATAGTTTGCATGTCAGGATCTGGATAAGCTCCTTATATTCTGCTTGATTGCTGGGCTTTTCAGTGTCTACCAATCTGCTGTGGCCCCTTTTTCTATCATTTAGTTGTCTGTTTTTATTACATTGTTTGTTAAAGAATCAGGATCATTTGTCCTGAAGAATTCTATACAATCTGTTTTTTCTGATTGCATCATCATGGTATAATTTAATATGGCCTTCCCTCCTCTGTGTTTCCTTTAAATGGTGGTTAGATTAGATTTATGTGTGATGTTTGTGGCAAGACTACTTCATAAGTTGTATGGTGTTCCTTTGCTAAGATCCACAGAATGGAAATTTCTCTCTTGGGGATGATAAACATTCATTGATCGTCAATACTAAGACCCATTAATTCATTTTAGGATTCCAAAATGGCATTATTTTAATTTCATCATTCTCCCTATATTCATTAGCTGAAATATTTCTATAAGAAAGAATTCCCTGGGGCTGGGGCTATAGTTCAGTGGTTGAGCGCTTGCCTGGCATATGTGAGGCACTGGGTTTGATACTCAGCACCACATAAAAATAAGTAAACAAAATAAAGGTATTGTGTCCATCTACAGCTGAAATATATTTTTTAAAATTCCCCATTTATTCTCTGTTTACCTTTTACAAAGAAAGGTCTTGGTAAAATTTGCTTCTTCCCATTTATATACCATTTTTCAAAATAATGAGGAAGTTCTCTAGCATCTCCAAATGATTACTAATTATATTTCATTTTGCTTTCTTGTTTTTAGTATTTTGACCTGTTTAAATTTAATGCCTTTATTTATGTCTCGTCCAGCGAGTACAATGAAGACTCGGGTCTCAAATGAAGTTTTAAGGTCTTTATTTTTATGGGAGAGCTTCTGAGCTGAGTGCCTGGTTCTTCCTCCTCCTCCACCGCCGCCGTCTTCTTCTTCTTCCTCTCTTGTCGCGCCACCGCTGTCTCTCTTCTTCTCTCGACGGGCCGCCGCTGTCTGCCTTCTTCTTCTCTCCTCACGCAGCTGCTGCCTGCCTGCCTCCACCGCGCAAAGTACGCAGCTTTATGGGATGTAACAGCCAATCACCTTAACAGGTCAGGCATTTGGCTCGTGGAGACTTAATGGTGGGCAATGAGGACATGTACTGATCACGAGCTAAGCACTGTGCGGAGGAGATCAGTCAGCCAATAGAAAGCACTTCCTTAAAGTTGTTTTTCTTTGCAGTTGGGCTTCTTGGCACCATCTTAGGGCGAGGCCAGCCACCACTGCGGGCCCTACAGGGCAGCAGTCTCCAACAATTTATCCTCAAGTTGTTCCATTCTTGGTCAGTAAGAAAGAACCTGGTCTAGTTAACCTCTGAGTCCCTTTGCCATGAACCACACCTCTTTGACAGCTTCCACTCTGGTCTTTTAGGATGCTCTGTTACAGCCTCCTACTCATTGTTTCACTGCTAGAGCTGACTTTGCTTTTGCCTGCAAAATGAAAGCTTCCTGATCACAACTGCCTGTACTTACTTTATCCATAGCCCCTGAGTCTCAATGTTTGGACTCCCTTAGCAATTATCAGAGACTGGTCTTCCACACAACAACACTGAGTCTCTATATCCCCAGTGCTTATCATAAAGTCTTACATAAAGTTGTCTTGCAATCAATTTGTTTGATTACCTAGAACTGTTCTTTTTAAGCATTCTTATAATTACATAAATCTATCAAGAATTTTATGGGAATAATCTTAGTTATTATGAGGTTTGTGAATCTAATATACTTTAAGACATCTTCTGGTCTTGACTATATAAATGAATAAATTTCTTTACATAAGGTTCAAGGGTAGAATTAAGCATCCAACTTTATAGTAGAAATACCCACCAAATAATTTTTTAAACTTTATATTTAGAGATAGCTTAAAGTTTGCAAAACAGTTGTAAAAATCAGAATTGCACAGAAATATATAGTACATAAAGAGTATGGATGTTTTCCTATGTGATTTGAGAATAAGATACTTAAATAATTGCCCTGAGTATGTATTTTCTAGGAATAGGAATATCATCCTATATATCTATAGCATGATTAACAGTTTCATAAACTTATATTAATACATTTTTCAATTTTGACAAAAATAAAACACCTTTCACAGGAAGCAGCTCAGTTTATGAATAAGAATACATATATAAATAAGGAAATTGTCATCTTACTCCAATTAGAATGGCTATTATCAAGAATACAAACAATAATAGATGTTGGTGTGGATGTGGGGAAAAAGGCACACTTTTACATTGCTGGTGGAGTTGCAAATTGGTACAGTCACTCTGGAAAGCAGTGTGGAGAATCCTCAGAAAACTTGGAATGGACCCACCTTTTGACCCAGATATCCCACTCCTCGGTTTATACCCAAAGGACTTAAAATCAGCGTACTACAGTAACACAGCCACATCAATGTTTCTAGCAGCTCAATTCACAATAGCTAGATTATGGAATCAACAGAGGAATATTATTCAGCCATAAAGAAGAATAATGTTATGGCATTTGCAAATAAATGGATGGAATTGGAGAATATCATGCTAAGTGAAATAAGCCAATCCCAAAAAACCAAAGGCTGAATGTTTTCCCTGATAAGTGGATGATGATACATAATGTGGTTGTTGGGGCAGTGGGAAATGAGAGAAGAATGAAGGAATTTTAGATTATGTAGAAAGAAAAGAGGGGGAGGTGGGGTATGAAAAATCATAGAATGAGGCAGACATCATTACCCTATGTACATATATGATTACATGAATGGTATGACTCTGCATTGTGTACAACCATAGAAACGAAATGATGTACCCCATTTGTGTACAATGAGTCAAAATGCAGTCTGTAAAATATAAAAAATAATTTTTTAAAAAAATACGGAAATTGCAGCTCAGAAAAAATGTGATTTTACTAATGTAAAATTCTTTGCTCTTAACATCTGTTAATTACTGTTCAAACATTCTAAGAAAAACTCTCTAATCCACCTCTCCTGGTTAAATAAGGAGCAAGTTGGAAACAGCAGTGAGAGTGATGAGTCATTGAACCTACTTGAGGTTTGCCTGTGATGATCATGGAGAATTTCCTTCTGGGTCTGTCATTCTCACTGGATTCCCAGGCAGCAGCTGTGATAGACTAAATTGTCTCTCCAAGATGAGTATAAAATTTCATCTCCTTTCCTCATCAGCAAAATGAAATAAAATGGAGAATTTTGGAACAGGCCTAAAATATTATTGCAGACATTGGTCTAATTTGGAAATTGTCATACTAGTACAAAGATGACTTGGCAGTTTTGAAATTTCATTCTAGATGTGGTACCAGTTCCAAATAAGCCTGAAAGGTTGTTATTTAAAATGGCATCATTTCACTCAAAAATTTTCCTAGTATTATTTCTTTCAAGAGACATTTGTGGGAAACCTACTGAGTTCCTCTGCCTATAGGTGCCTCTGAGAAGAGGGGCTAGCCTAATGATTTTGATGAATGGCCCTATATTAGTTGATTTGACATCCTGCTATACCCACAATCTACCCACCTCCTTGGACATCACCTTAGATTTCTGTATTAGTCAGGGTACTCTAAAGGAACAAAATCAACAGAAAGTATGATTATAAAAGGGATTTATTAGATTGGCTTACAGGACCAGGCTGGATAGTCCATAATGACCATCTGCAGACTGGAGAGCTGGAGGAAGCAGTAGCTGGGAAGTCCAAGAAGTGGAAGCCTCAGAACAAGAGGATCAACAGTGCTACCTGAGTCTGAGATAAAAGACTTCTGGGAACTCCCCAGGGAACCACTGGCAAAGTCTGCTTTAGAAGAGTGAAGGAGCAAGAGTCTGATATCCTCAGGCAATTTTACTCAAAATAAAGAACCTGTTCAAGAAGAACCGAGATAGATTTTGCTGCTGCTTCCTGATTCAACGTTTATTCCCTCCAAGACACCATCCTATTGAATGGTGCTGCACATGGTTAAGAAGCGTCTCCATTTCAGTTCACTATCCCACATATCAGTCATTCCTAGACATATCCTTATTGACCCACCCAGAAGCCTCTTAATCTTTGGCATCTCTTAATCCAATCATGTTGATAATTCAAATTAACCACTGCAGTTTCCCAAAAGAAGCACCTTCTTGTTATATACTTCATGTCCTAGGACTTAGTTGCCTCTCTGCTTAAAATCAAGTATTTCTCTTTCCCTCTCCCTCTACCCTCTTTGAATCTGAAATTAATTTGACTTTTATTATTTGTCAATCCTACTTGTAGTAACCATAATTTTAAACAATGTGGGAGGGATAGGCTATGGCATACCACCTTGCCAACATGTCACATTGGGACCATTTCTATTAATGTGTTAGTTTACTGCCATCTTTTAGTAACCAAAGAAGTTATAATGACAAAGAAGTTGTTATGACTGTTTCCTTTGTTCTTGTACAAAAATTAGTTAAGAAGCCTAAAAATTCTGTGACTACATTAGCAACTGTGAATGATCATTGTCTAATAATAGATTTCTCCAGAGTCTAACTTTCTAACTTTCTGAACTATCCACACAATATCAACTGGGTAGCTTTTCTACCATAGCAATTAGCCAAGTTAATTGGGTAGCCAAGACTAGGGAGACTTGACATTAGAAGGCTTAAGTTTAAGTAAATCTGTTTGTTTCTTTAACCAGAACTATACCATGGGCAAGTTAGCAAATCAAAGCAAAAACTGTTTCTATTTGGAACTCTAATGACCATCTAAAATTTTAAATTATATTGGCATTTTTGTGTTTAAAATTATTTGAGGTAATAGAGTATTGTAATTAGAATGTAGAAGTATTTTGTGGTACTTTGGTGAAAGTGTCTCTTGAAAGAAGATTTATTTTTCAAATACAAAATATGAGTAAAGTAAAATTTGCAATGCAGCCTATAATTATTAAGATAACTGTATTTGTAGTTACTAAAGAAAATTTACATAAGCTGATTTTACAGAAGTTATTTTGTTAGATTAAGTTTTATCCTCTTGGAGAAAGGACTTAAATTAGATTTATGTCACAAATGCAATTAGGTGAGTAATATTGGCTCAAATCCATTCAGTTAAAAGAATTGCAAATAGTAATGTAACAAATAAGTCTTTATCAAGACAAAGTCTCTTTGAGGTCAGTTATTCAAAAAGCAGGAACACTGGCCTCTAAACACAAATTTGTCTCAAAATTTGATTCATCCCTATAGGGTCATCATTTTAAAAGGATCGAGGTGAATATAATTCATAACATATCCACTTATATATATATTTTTTTAACCTCAGTATTGCTCAGGAGCTATTTCCTTTTATCCCTTAAATATCTCAAGATTGATAATGGGAATAATTTATGTAAATTCAGACAGCTACAGGCAGCCATGAGATTAGAATCAGGCCTCCTGTTTTCAAGCCCTGAATCACAAATAGAGCCTATTGCTTTGACTTGGCAACTTTGGAAAATTTACAGTCTTTCTTACTTTATGTTTGGCTGCCAGAGACATACCAGCTAGTCACCTCTTTATCATCATCAACAACAAAGCACTAAATTAGTTATCTATTGTAAGTTATGTTAAAATCTTAAGTAAGCCTCAGGTATCCTTAAGTTAGAAAAGAAATTCTCATTTGGGAAAAGAAAACTCTTTTTTATAACTTCCTTTTCTTAACCAATCTTTATATGCAGTATTGTGCGCGTGTGTATGTGTATGCGCGCATGGGGGTAGATTTTAACAGGATAGAGAAATAAAAACATGATTGAGAAAATACATGTTTTTAGTGTTGGGAAAGTGATTGAGAAACTAGAGCTTAAAAATCTAATAACCCAAGTTAAAAATCCACAGCTGGACCTAACAGCAGTTTTAAGATGACTGAAGAAAAACTCAGTAAACTTGAATATAGTTTAGTTAAATTCTCCAATCCAGAAAACAAAGGAAAAAAAAAATTAAGGAAAAATAAATAATGCCATAGAGACCTTGATGTGAGGCAACACCAAACATACCAACTTCTATGTGATGGGATTTCCAGAAGGAGAACAGAGAGATGAACAGACAGAGGAAAAAACAAGTTAAAGCTTGAAAAATTTGATGAAAAATATTAATATATTGATCCTGAATCAATGAACACAATGAGAATCACTTCTAGATAAAGCCAAACTACAAATATAAACATTAAATCTCAAAAACACCAAAAGAAAAATAAATCAGCATATACATGGCACTACAGTAAGAATAATGGCAAATGTCTCTTTGGAAACAGTAGATATCAGAAAGCAATAGAATGACATATTCAAAGTGAAAAATTAAAAAAGAAAGATGTCAAATAATTTTGTATTTAATAAAACTTTCAAATATGAAGGAAAAAATAAAGACCTTTCCAAATACCAAAAAACAAAATGAATTCTTACTAGCAGACATGACCTAAAAGAATTACTAAAGGAATTCCACAGGCTTTAAATAAATAACAACAGTGACTTGACCCACAGAAAGAAATGAAACACATTAGAATTATAAATATATGGCCAATGTAAAATATACTATATATGTGTGTGTATGATAGTGATATATGAATATTTATGCATTTATATTTTCTTCTAATTTCTTTTTAATATATAATTTTAAAGTAATAACTATGATACTGTACTGTTAGGATTATAACATAGGGAGATATATGAATATGACAAAATAATACAAAGAAGGGTAGGAAATTAAACTTAATTAAACTTTGCCATAGTTTACCAAAATTAAATAAATATTAACAATAGATTTTATGAGGGTGAGGCTGCGTATTGAAAGTGCTAGGACACTTTAAAATCCTTTTAAAATTTAGAAAAGCTATAACCTCATGAGAAAAAAGCTAAAATAGTAGACTAAAGTATTTGTTGATCAAATGAAAGTAGTAGAGAAGAAATGGGAATGAAAAGAGACATGAGTTGTATAGATCAAATAACAAAACTGAAACCTTTATCTGTCCCATTATTACAAAAGATTTTTTTTATGTTTTGTTCTAGAAATTTTATACCTTTAGATTATACATGTGTATATATAACCCATTTGAGTTAATTTTTCTATAGGATGTGATTTATGAATCAAAGTTCAGTTTGTGCAGGTATAAATGTAAACAGAATAAATACTGTAAACAAAAGGCAGAGATTGTCAGTGTGAATTTTAGAAAGCAAGCTCTAATTATATGCCACCTACAGGAGATACAGATTAGATGCTAAATACAAATATGTTGAGTTTAAGACATCCAAAGATATACTAGATATCCAAAGAAATAATAAAATATGTGGAATGGCTATAATAATATCAAAATAGACTCTGTGACAATATTTGAGACAAGAAAAACTATTTCATAATGATAAAAGGGACAATATATCAGGAAGATGTAACAATAAATGTGCATTTGTCTAACAGAAAATCAGAGTACATGAAGCATAGACTGGTAGCAATGAAAGGGAATAGGCAATTAGAAATAAATAGAAACAATTAATTATATTTGAAATTTGCAATATTCCATCAGTAAAATTATCATTTATCAAGCTAGATTGTATTATTCATTATTAAATTAATCTTAATAAGTTTCAGGAACGCCAAGCATATAAAATGTTTTCTAATCACAATAGAACTAAATTAAAAATATCAGAAAAAAAACATTTGTCAAATTCTCAAGTGTTTTGAAACAAAATAATGTTTCTCAATAATCCATAAGTTAATGAAAGAATCAAAAGGAAAATTTAAAAACATTTTGAACTGAATGAAAATAAAAACATTTAAATATACAATATTAAATGCTCATATAAGAAAGGAATGAAAATCTAATGGTAATAATCTAAGCATCTAAGCATCTACCTCAAGAATCGGGGTGGAGGCATGTCAATCCCCAAGTAAGTAGAAGGCAGAAAAAACAAAATGAGAATGAAAATAAAGGAAATATTTTTTAAAAGAAGAATAGTATAAGAAGAAAGCAATAAAATCAGAACTCAATCCTTTGCAAATACAAATCAAATTGATAAATCTTTAGCTACACTGATCATGAAAACAGTAGAAGACAAAAATTACCAGTAACTTAAAAGAAAGAGGAGATACAACTACAGACCCTACAGAAACTAAAGGATTTACAAGGGAATGTTATTCACAATTTGTGAAAGTAAATTATACAAATGAAAATTATTAATTCTTAGAAAGTATAAAATTACTAAAACTGCCCAAGACCAAATAGAAAAATTATCACACCTATTTTAATTATATATGTTATAATAAGAGTTTTAAAATTTTGGCACAAAGAAAAGCCCAGGTTCAGATGAATTAATTCTATCATATGGTTTTAATTCTTATTAAAATTAGACCAGTTCTGTGCAAACTCTTTCCAAAAATCAAAAAGTATGAATTTGACCACTGCATTTTGTGAGTCTAGTATTAATATGATAACCCAAGTCAAACAAAAACCACATAATAACATATAGGACTCTTATGAACATAGATATCTGCACAAAAACACTTAACAAAATGTTAGCAAACGGAATCCAGAAATATACAAAACAATTACACACATGAAATATTATTTTCACATTTGAAAAGTAGTTGAAACATGATACAAATAGAAAAAATACAAATACTATATGATTGCCTCAGTACATGAAGAAAAAAACATTTTTCAAAATGAAATACCTGGGATCCAAGATGGCGGACTAGAGGGAGGCTGCGTTCCTTGTTGCTCCGTAACGCTGGATTCAAGCAGAGGATATCTGTTTCTCAGTGAGGCAGTTTTTGCTGCTTATCGATCCCCTGGTGTTTACCCATTTGTCTGCTGTGATGACCTGCAGTCTGCCAGCATATCAACGCCTTTTTTGAGAGCAGATTGCTCACTGTCAGGCGTCTATCATCCACCATTTGCCTGCCTCTCGCCTGTCCATCGCCTGCCTTACTCCTATCCATCACCCAACGCTTGAGGTTCACCTCCCAATCGTCCAACTACAGTCAGCAAACTGATCGCCAACCGCCAGTGGAGCACCAGCTGCCTGCTGCTGTCTGGAAGTTCACTGTCACAGTACCTGCAGGTTTGATTACACGTGGCTGCCGCCATTTTGAGACAACAGCCAGGCCCCATAGGACCCCTGGCCAGACTGACTGAGCCCCGTCTCCAGGATCCCTCAGCCCGACCCATCACTCCCTGCCTCTGGGGCCCTCACATAGACTGACTGCTCCCTGCTGCCAGGACCCCCAGACCAACTGACTGCGCCCTATCACCAGGACCCCAGGCCAACTGATTGCACCTGGCCTCCAGGATCCCACAACCACACCAAACACACGGGACCTCCAGGACCCCTGCCGGACCAACTGCATCCTGTCTCCAGGACCTCCAGCTGACCACGTCCACCCCTGAGCTGCAGCTCCCCATTTACCAACACATTTGGAAGCCAGAGCAGCCATCTTGGATAATCCTGGAAGCCGTAGCTCCAATCTTTGGGTGGGGCAGATCCCATCCTGAGACACCTACTGGAGGCTTGAAGCTCATTGTCAGGTACTTCTCATGGATCAGGCTATTGAACACTGGGAGGTTTCATTACTATATGACTGCTATATAGTAGATTTTTTTTCTCCTTTTTAAAAAAATTTAAGTTTTTATTTCTTTACTTTTCTTGCTCTCTTTTCCTTTTGTTTACCTGTTCCCTCAGAGTCTCTTTCTCCTTTTTGCATGCTAACATCCTATTTCTTTTGATTACACTCTCACACTTTCTATTTTCTAGAACTTCTGTATATTCTTTTCTTATCCTATTAACAGCCACATTCTACATCCCTCTGCATCCTCTTTGTCCTCCATTAGAAACTGCAGACCTTATTGCAAACCTGTTTGTTTTACCGAAGATAATATTTGAACTCACTTTGTTTATTATGACAATTTTGTTATTGACCCCATAGGGGCTATTTGATCTAGGATTGCATAGTGTCTGATTTGGGCACTGCTAATATTGATCTCCCCTTAAAGAAAGGGTTTTGGAAACTTATAGGGCCACTATAAGCCTATAGGGGGAAATCTGCAATACCCCAGATGTGCACTGCTAGAGGGGAAGATACATGAACAACATGAAAAAACAAGGGAAGAAAATGATCCAAACAAATCTAGATTCTATAGTAATAGAATCCAATGACAGTGTGTTAGAAGAAATGTCAGAAAAGGACTTCAGATTATACATGATTAAGATGATTCGCAAAGCAAAGGATGAGATAAGAGAGCAAATGCAGGCAATGAATGATAATACCAATAAGCTGAAAGAGCACCTGCAGGAAGCAAAAGATCATTTCAACAAAGAGACAGAGATTCTCATAAAAAACCAAATGGAAATCCTTGAAATGAAGGAGACAATAAACCAAATAAAAAACTCAATGGAAAGCATCACCAACAGACTAGACCACTTGGAAGACAGAACCTCAGACAATGAAGACAAAATATTTAATCTTGAAAATAAAGTTGCCCAAACAGAGAAGATGGTAAGAAATCATGAACAGAATCTCCAAGAACTATGGAACATCATGAAAAGACCAAATTTAAGAATTATTGGGATTGAGGAAGGCACAGAGATACAAACCAAAGGTATGAACAACCTATTCAATGAAATAATATCAGAAAATTTCCCAAACCTGAAGAATGAAATGGAAAATCAAATACAAGAGGTTTACAGAACACCAAATGCACAGAATCACAACAGATCCACTCCAAGACACATTATAATGAAAATGCCTAACATTCAAAATAAAGATAGGATTTTGAAGGCCGCGAGAGAAAAGCATGAGATTACACACAGGGGGAGACCAATATGGATAGCAGCCGACTTCTCAACCCAAAATGAAATACCCATTAATCAAACTAAGAATTATTCCTCTCTCTGATAAAGGGTATCTGTGAAAATTTAAAAAGTTATTATTATCATTCACTTAGTGATAAAAATTGAATTATTTAACCTAACTCAAAATCAATATACGAATGTCCACTCTTATAATTTATATTCAGTATGGGACTGAAGGTTCTAGCCAGTGTAATATTAGAAGAAAGAGGAAGTAAAAGCTAAAAATGCAAGAGAATAAAGAAACACGGGTTTGTTTTTGTTGGCACAACTTTATATGTAAATTATCTAAAGGAAACGTGAAAAAAAAAGCCTACTAGAACTAAACAAGTTTGGAAAAATTGTAGTAATCAATATCAGTGTTCAGATTTCAACTTTATTTCCAAATCCTAACAATATTTAATCAAAATGAAATTAAGAAAACAATTTCATTTATAATAGCATTAAAAAGAATAGAATATTTAAGCGAAAATTTTAAAGGCAGCTTAGTGATTAATGTATATACGAAAAACTAAAAAATTATTGCTAATAGCAATTCAAGAAAAACTAAATGAAGAGATGTTTTCATGGATTGGAAGACCCAGTATTTTTAAGATGACAATCCTTCATGTAATTGATCTATAGATTTAATGAAATTTCAATGAAAATCAGAAACTTTTTTTAATTAGTTCATTAACGTTGTATATAATAGTTGAGTTCATTTTGATAAAATCATGCATGCAAGAAATTTTACTTCCTTTCAGTTCCTGCTCTACTCTACTACTCTACTGATCTTCTTTTTATTCCTTTATTTATTTATTTTTAATTTTTTAATTTTTTTTTATTGTAAACAAATGGGATACATGTTGTTTCTCTATTTGTACATGGAGTTAAGGCATACCATTTGTGTAGTCATAAATTTACATAGGATAATGTTGTTTGATTCATTCTGTTATTTTTTCCCTTCCCCCCACCCCTCCCAACCCTCTTTTCCCTCTATATAGTCCTTCCTTCCTCCATTCTTACCACCCTCCTTAACCCTAACCCTAATCCTAACGCTAACCCCTCCCACCCTCCATTACATGTCCTCACCCGCTTATCAGCGAGATCATTCATCCTTTAGTTTTTTGAGATTGGCTTATCTCACTTAGCATAATATTCTCCAATTTCATCCATTTGCCTGCAAATGCCATAATTTTATCATTCTTTATGGTGGAGTAATATTCCATTGTATATATATGCCACAGTTTCTTTATCCATTCATCAATTGAAGGACATCTAGGTTGGTTCCACAATCTGGCTATGGTGAATTGAGCAGCTATGAACATTGATGTGGCTGTATCTCTGTAGTATGCTGATTTTAAGTCCTTTGGGTAGAGGCCAAGGAGTGGGATAGCTGGGTCAAATGGTGGTTCCATTCCAAGCTTTCTGAAGAATCTCCATACTGCTTTTCAGAGTGGCTGCACTAATTTGCAACCCCACCAGCAATGTATGAGTGTACCTTTTTCCCCACATCCTTGCCAACACCTATTGTTGCTTGTGTTCTTGATAATCGCCATTCTAATTGGGGTGAGATGGAATCTTAGGGTAGTTTTGATTTGCATTTCTCTTATTACTAGAGATGTTGAACATTTTTTCATTTTTTAAGATTTTATTTCCCCCTGAGGTGTGGAGGATTTGAACCGCGGCCCTTGCGCATGCTAGCCTCCTTTATTTATTTTTGATTGGTGCTTTCTATTTATTCATAAGGTAGAATTCACTGTGGTATATTTATATATGCAGATAGTATGATTTTTGTCAAATTCATTCTGTTTACTGCCCTTTCCTATTCCTTCTTCTTCCTTTATTTTTTTCAATTAAAATATTTTTATTAGAAATTATTATACATTGACAATATTATATTTGTACCAGCTTAAATGATAGCATATCTAATAATATTATAAACCATTATTCAAACCTTAACAAATGACTAAGAGCTATATAATAGAAAGTTTAAAAGTGCTTCCCAGAGGCTAGAAGGGAATGAATAGGGAGTGATTACCATTGGGTTCAGATTTTCTTTGTTTTTTTAGACTATATTTTGATATATTTATACAAAGATGGAGTATATCTTATATCACTTTTCTTCCCTATATCTTTGTGATATCCAATCTCACCCCCCTTTTTGCAGAAGACATGTTTGGGTAACCCTAGCTATGGTGGCTGGCGTTGAGCCAAGAGGTGGTGCATGATTAATGTTAACACGGTGTGATCTACTTTTGCCTAATTAGTTAATGTCTCCTTTGTGCTAGTGGTCAACAGATATTCCTCATTCTTTCGTGATTGGTACCGAGGGGCATGCCTCAATTGTGCTAATCCTAAACTGATTGGCTACCTTAGGTATATAAGACACACACCTATAGGAAGCACAAAGTATAAGCAGCACCTCTGATAGATCACAGAAGGCAGATGACAGAATGAGAGGGCAGAACGCAAGTTGCAGATTGCAGAACAGAGATGTAAAGCCACACCTCTAGATAGCAGAGTGAAGGATGCAGAATGCAGGATGCACCTTTAAGAAGAAGCAGCAGAACTAAGAAGATATAGATCTCTGAAAGTGTAGTCTCTCTCGCTTAAGTAAAGCCTCTCTTTCTCTCTTATGCAGAGCCTCTCTCTCTCTTGAAGCCTTTCTTCCTCTATAAGCTAGGGAACAAGTGAGGAAGCAAGAAAGCAGTGCACTAAAGAGAAAGATAATAGAAGTAGCTCAGTTTCCACTCCACCTCCGATAAATATCCGCGCAATTGTTGCTGAAGGTGGTAACTAATTGCAGCGGGCAGCAACACCTTTTTTCCCTTATTTTTCTCTACCTTCTGCACATGAGAGGAAAGATATTCAACCCTGAACTCACTAAGCTTGGCTTATTTCACTTATCATGATGTTCTCCATTTCTATTCATTTACCAGCAAATTTCAATCTTTATGACTGATTTAAATGCCTTTGTTTATATTTACCTCATTTTCTTAATCCATTCATTTATTGATGGCAAGTTCCATAATTTAGCTATTGTGAGTTGTGCCGCTATAAACATTGATGCTGCTGTATCACTTTAAGATGCTGGTTTTATTTCTTTTGGGTAAATAAGAAGTGGGATGTCTGGGTTCTTTTCTAGTTTCATCGGCAATCTCCATGCAGATTTCCACTGTGGTTGTACTACTTTACAGTCGCACCAACAATGTATGAATGTAACTTTTCCCCCACATCCTCACCAGCATTTTGAATCATTTGTATTCCTGATGGCTATCATTCTGACTGGAGTGACAACATGAATAGTGCAGTTTTGATTTGCATTCCCCTGTTTTCTAGAGATATTGAATTTTTTTTTATATTTGTTGGTCATTTTTGTTTCTTATTTTGAAAACTGTTTCTTTAGTTCTTTTGCCTGTTTATTGATTGCATTATTTGGGGTTTTCTTTGATGTTAAACTTTTTGAGTTCTTTATATATTCTGAATATTAATTGCCTGTCAGAAGAGTAGCGGTAAAAGATTTTCTCCCGTTCTATAGTCACTATCTTCACACTCTTAATCATTTTCTTTGCTGTGCAGAAGCTTCTTAATTTGATGCCATCCCACTTACTGATTCTTTTATTTCATGAGTTTTAATCTTGCTAAGAAACTTGGCACCTGCACTAGCATATGATGGAAGATTGACTCTATGTTTTCTTCTAGCAGTTGCAAAGTTTGTCTAATTCCTAAGTCTTTGATCCACTTTGATTTGACTTTTGTGCAAGGTGAGAAATAACGACCTAGTTTCATTCTTCTAAAAAAGGCTACCCAGTTTTCCCAGCACCATTTATTTAAAAGGCTGTCTTTACTCCAACCCATATTTTTGGCCCCTTTGTCAAGTATCAGGTGGCTGTAAGTATATGGCTTTGTCTCTGTGTCTTCTATTCTATTCCATTGGTCTTTGTGCTCCTATTTTGATGCCAATATCATGCTGTTTTTGTTACTAGTCCTGTAGTATATCAAGTTTTATGATGCTTCCTGCGTTACTCTTCTGGCTCAGTCTTGCTTTGGCTATTCTGGGATCCTTGTTCTTCCAAATGAATTCTAGAACTGTTTTTTTTTTCTAGTTCTGTGAAGAATGTCATTGGTATTTTGATGGGTATTGCATTGGATCTGCATATTGCTTTGATTAATATGACCATTTTGATAGTATGAATTCTGCCTATTCAAGAAGGAGGTCTTTCCATCTTCTAAGGTCTTCAATTTCTTTCTTCAGTGTTATATAAATTTCAATGTAGAGCTTTTTAACCTCCTTGGTTAGATGAATTCACAAGTTTTGCTTTGGTTATTTTTTGTTTGTTTTTGAGGTTGTCCTGAATGGGACAGTTTTCCTGATTTCTTTCTCAGCAAAATCACTATTCATATATAGGAAATTATTTTATAAAGGTTGATCTTATATTCTGCTACTCTGCTGAATTCATTTATCAGCTCTAAAAATCTTCTGGTAGAATTTTTTTGTTTGTTTTG
This sequence comes from Sciurus vulgaris, assembly GCF_902686455.1. Lineage (NCBI taxonomy): Eukaryota > Metazoa > Chordata > Mammalia > Rodentia > Sciuridae > Sciurus > Sciurus vulgaris. The sequence continues at coordinate 91,947,847 of NC_136467.1, read as the reverse complement.
GTTTGGGTTTTTTGTTTGTTTTTGGTCTTCAAGATACAGGATTATGTCATCAGCAAACAGGGATAATTTGACTTCCTCTTTTCCTATTTGTATCTGTTTAATTTCCTTTTCTAACCTGATTGCTCTCACTATAGAGTTTTTAAAACTACATTGAATAGAAGTAGTAAAAGTAGACATCCCTGTCTTTATTTCTGATTTTAGAGGAAATGCTTTCAGTTTTTCTCCATTCAGTATAACATTGGACTTTAGGTTTTCCATAGAAAGCCTTTATAATGTTGAAGTAAGTTCCCTCTATCCATAGTTACTCCAGTGTTAACATGAATGTTCACTGGGTTTTATCAAAGGCTTTTTCCTGCATCTATTGATATGATCATATGATTCTTATCCATAATTCTATTTATGTGGTGAATTACATTTGTTAACTTGTGTATATTAATCCATTCTTGCATCCCTGGGATGAAACCCACTTGATCATGGTGTATTATCTTCTTGATATGTTTTTGAATATAGTTTGCTACTGTTTTATTAAGGATTTTATATCTGTGTTTATCAGGAATATTGGTCTGTAATTTTCTTTCCTTGCTGGGTCTTCATCTGATTTTGATATCAGGGTTATTATGGCTTTATAGAATGTAGTAGGGAATGTTTCCCCCCTTTTGATATCATGTAATAATTTAAGAAAGATTTGTATTAGTTACTCATTAGCGGTTTGGTAGAATTCAGCTGAGAATTCATCTGGTCTGGGCTTTAATTTCTTTTTCAATTTTATTACTTAATATTGATATGTTTAAATTTTCTATATCTATATCTATTTTCTATTTCTATATCTTCCTGGTTCAATTTGGACAGATCATCTGTGTCTATAAATTTGCCAATGTCTTCTAATTTTCTAGATCTGGGGAGTACACATTTTAAAAATGGTTTCTAATGATTCTCTGGATTTCAGAGTTATTTGGTTATATCTCCTTTTTCATCTCTAATTTTGTTTATTTGGGTCTCCTCTCTATTTTGAGTAGTCTGGCTGAAGGTCTGTCAATCTTATTTACCATTTCAGAGAACAAACTCGTTGTTGCACTAATCCTGTGTAGTGTTTTTAATTCTCAGTTTCATTAATTTCAGCTCTGATTTTTACTATTTCCTGCCTTATACTGATTTTGGAATTTGTGTTTTCCTTCTCTTTTAATGTCTTGAGGTGAACCATAAGCTTATTTATTTGAGATCCCTCTGTTTTTTATTATAAGCACTGAATGCTATAAATTTTCTATTAGAACTGCTTTCATACACTCCCAGAGATTTTTATACGTTGAATTTCTGTTCTCATTTGCTGAAACATTTTGCTAAATGTCAGCAAACTGATCTGAGGTCCTATGGAAATACAAATAGCCTGGTATAGCCAAAATGGCTTAAAAAAAAAAAAAAACTGGAGAACCTGATGTTATCATTTATCATAAAGATAATTAAGAAGATAATTAAGTGGATTTAATGTAAAGATAGACAAATAGGCCAATGGAAAAGAATTTTAAAAAGAAAAAAACATATACACACATATATATAGAGAGAGAGACAGCTGATTATCAACTGAAATAGATAATGGATATAAATATAAAAAATTCTAGAAAAAAACAAAATTCTCTATGCATTTGAATTAGGCAAAATTTCTTAGTTATGACACTGAAAGAGCAATAAATAAAAAAGAAATTATTAGTTTATCAAAATAGTTCTCCTTTGAAATTCACTGCTAAAAATGAAAAAACAAACCACATAGAAGGAAGTATTTGAAAATAACCTATATAATAAAGTACTTTTATCCAGAATGTACAAATATCGTAAGCAAATTATTTTTGAAATGAGTAAGAAAGATTTGAACAGACACTTCACACCAAAATATACACGAATTACAAATAAACTTGCAAACGTGTTCAACATAGTAATCATTGGGGAAATGTAAACAAACATGGGGATATTTGCTAGTTTAAATGTGATGGTTTCATGAGTGTACACTTATGTTAAAACTTATGAAATTACATTCACTATATATGTAAAGTTTATTGCATTTAATTATACCTCAGTAAAACTGTTAATTTTTTAATTTAAAAATACTATTACAAACATAAACTAAATTAAGACATATTCTGGGAGCAAATATTTGCAAATTATATATCATGATGACCTGTATAAAGAATACATTTAAAAACTTAAAGTTCAATAAGATGACAAACTAATTAAAATGAATTTAAAAGATTTGAAATGGCACTTTATCACACTTTATCAGAGAAATATAGGTATGATTAATAAGTATAAGATCATTAATCATTAAATAAATGATTAAAGTTTAATTAAAACTATGATGGAACACTACTATATACCCACTAAAATTATCATAATCAAAAAGACTAACAATACCCCCTATTGGTGAGGATATATAGAAATTTAAAATTTTTATATATTGCTAATGGGAATGTCAAATGACACTTTGGAAATTGGTTTGGAAGTTTCCTAAAAAGTTGAACACTTACCGTATGGTTTAGCATTTGTATTATTAAATATTTACCCAAGATAAATAAATACCTATGTCCAAGGAAAAGTGTAAATATCATTGTTCACAGCACCATTATTTAGAACATCTAAAAACAGAAAATGAATAAATTAATAGACAAAATATCACATACCCCGACACAAACACGTATTAGCTCCAAACTAAGAAGAAAAACTACTTCTCCATGCAACTGTGTCGTAAACCTCAAAAGCATGCTGATGAATCAAAGAAGCCAGACCAAAAGATCTAAATGTTGCATGATTCCATTTCTATGGAATGTCTAGGAAAAAATTAAAAATACAGAGAAAAAGGTGTCTCAGTGCTCTTAAGTGGCTGAAATATGAGGGGCAATTAAAGCATTTTAATCCTAGATCATGGTGATGGATGGTTATACAATTATATAGACTTACTAAAACTCATTGAACTATACATATGAAATATGTCAATGTTATGGTATGTAACTCATGTCTTAAAATAACTGTTCAAAAATGCAAAAGATACCTAGACTGAAATTAGAAATTTGAAGATCATTAGTATATAGATGATCACTTTAGCTGTAGAAGTAGAGAAAACATCAAGGGAAAGGGGATGTTGGGAGATACAGAATGTGGGGTAGACCTCTGTGAAACAATACTTTAAGAATCCAGCAAAAACAAAAATGAGAAAATGTGACTATAGAAATAGAATAAACCCAAAGGGATGTAGTGTCTCAGCAAGTGAATATTTCTTGAAAGTAAGGTAGTCTAAGGAATATCTAATGCTACTGATATACCAAGGAAGAAAAAGCCTGAAAGGTGTCTGAATGGTCACCTGAGAATGACCTAGGCATGAGCCATTTTTAAGGAGCAGCAAGGGCAGAAGTCAATCAGAGTGGGCTATTGTTTTTTGGGTGGCCAAGGACTGCAGATAGGAAGTAGAGCAAGCCTGGTTCAGGAAGTTTATCTGAAAAAGAAAGGAACAGATGAAGCAGGAAAGCGCAGGAGATAAAAGTGCAAGAATTTTTACAGAAGGTTCACTAGCACGTTGTGGTTGTGAAGTGAGTAGAGGAAAGCAGTTTGAAGATTCAGAAGAGGAGCATACTCTTAAACGTCAATTCCAAGAGAAAACAGAAAAGGACCAGATTGGAAGCACAGATTGAGAGATTAGCATTAAACAGCATGAGACAATTCTTTCATGTACAAAAACAGAAGAAAGGATGGATGGTATTGATACAAGTAAATTTGTAGATGTCATGGCATTGATGAAGGCATATATGATAGCTTATGTTTTCTCTGTAGGGAACAAGGTTATCTGAAAGTAAGAGCAGAATTCATTATACCAAGGATTTGAGAATAGTGCAGTTTAAGGATGTAGAATGAGGTTGGTGATTATGAATTTACAAAAATAGTACAAACATAATTTTCTCTAGGAGTAGTTAAGGACCTAGGAACAAAAAAGAACTTTGACATTTGAATTGCTGGGGTAGTTCTTTCAGAAAGTTGATAAGGCAAGGGTGTTTAGATATTGGTAAGAGAGCAATTGAAGAGGCAGAAAATAGTACTGCACAAATTGACACAAGCACCCATAGAGGTTGTCTTCCCTTGAATTCCCCTGAAACAAAGTTGGAATCAATAACTTAAGGACAGGTCACTTGGGAGGGATCTTGGGATACAGGAGTGAAAAATGAGGAAAATAGTTAGGGAATAAGGAGAAACTAACTAAAGGGTGTATTTTTGATCCACTTATCACTGTAGGCAACTGGGCTGAGTCCCACTGGAGACCTCTTAGGACTCTATGGAAAGCTCCTCAGAGTCCTTCCCCTGTAAGCCAGGAAGCTGACACCTCAGTCCACTAACTTTTCACCCTTCGGTGGAGCATTAACTCTTCCCACTCTTTTAGGCTACCTTCCCAGGGTTAAATAAATTCCTTGACTTCAGGAAAAAATATGAAAGTCAGAAAGTGGAAGAGAGTAGGGAAAGTTGAGCTCAAAGTGAAATTCAACATATCCAAGGATGCACAGGAACTGTCCACCACAGCTTCAGCTGAAAGCCTAAGTAGGTCAGGGGATGTGGTTCAAGGTGAAATTAAATCAATTGAACAAATAATTGGAGGTGATGGGGGAGTTTTTTGACCATAAAAGTGACTTATATTTTCTGAGTTCATTAATTTATCATCAGTAAATGAGGATAACAATACACACCTTGTGTGGTTACTGATAGAATTAAAAGGAGTCCCTACTATGTGAGATGCTTAGTTAGCACAGAACCTGTTGTACAATAAGGCATATAGAATAAATGCTATAATTTATTGAAATACACATTACAAATGTTAATAACTACATATACTATGAATAATAAGGGATTAAGTCAAGCTCTGTAAAAGGGTTTTGCTACTTACCTAACTATAACATCTTGTATGCCTAGTCATGGCAATTATGTTTGGAAGGTCATTAAATTGTGGTAAAGTTTTAAAATTAGCTTCATGAATGAACAGGTAATGGGAATATCTTAAACATAGTCTAATTCTCATGTATTCTCTTCTTTGATTAAGATTGCTTGTAAGTTTCTATCAGACTAGAATGACAGATCTCAAATAAATATCCACAGATGTTCTATCAGTTTTATTTTTAAAATTTCCCCGTTTGGAACTTATCCAAACATTCAGGAACGATCTAAATGCATCCTACTTTGAAACATCCTCTGATGTCAAGTAAGTTTTCTTTAATTCTAGTTTAAATCTTTAATGCTGCAGTTTTGTTTTACTCATTTTCTTTTCAGTGAAAAGAAAGAAACAGCTGGTTACTATTATCAGCTTTCTTTTGTTTGGAATTTATTAAATATGCAACACTTGGATTTTTGTTTTGTTTTGTTTTGTCTGTCTGGACATAGAACTCCCACAGCTTCACTTTTTTTTAATACAAAGAATGATAGAATTTAAAATGGAGAAGACTTGCATATTATCTATCCTAATACCCTAATATAAAACCTATTGATTACTATAGTTAAAATAATACTGTCATCTAGCATTTCTTTTGTACTTCTTGTGGTAAATTGCCTAATATAGCCTTTGCTCGACAACAAATTGGAATGTTATTCTTTTGTTTGTTTGTTTGTTTGTTTGTCTTTTTGTTACTGAGGATTGAACAATTGACCCCTAAGCCACATCCCCAGCCCTATTTTGTATTTTATTTAAAGACAGGGTCTCACTGAGTTGCTTAGTGCCTCACCATTGCTGAGACTGGCTTTGAACTCACAATCCTTCTGTCTTAGCCTCAAGAGCGACTGGCATTACAGGCATGCGCAACCACACCCGATATTCTTTTTCTTATGAATGATAAAGATCCTTTGCATATTAATAATATTAACTATTAATCCATCACATGATTTTTCCCCAATTATTATTTTCCTTTTAGCTTATTTTTGCCTTGAGTATATATTAATATTTTGTCAAATACTTTGTTTTCTCTCTTTTGAATTGTTTCTTGTTGTTCCATGCTTAGATACATTCTCTACCCTGAACTCTGAGCTATGTTCACATCTATTTTCTTCTAGTCCTTTAAAGTTTTTTATTCAGCTCTTTATTCCTTCCAGAATTAACTTAAATGCAAGATTGTATGTACATTTTATTTTATTTCATTTTATTACAACATATTGTTTTATCCATTGCAATATTTTATATCATGAATCTGTATATATTCAAGATACATTAGATATCGGTGATTGTTTGATTGATAGATGTTCACTATATAACATTCCTTTGCCAGTTATACTCAGCAATATTACCCAACTATATTTCTATTCCTTATACTGAAGGGCATTTTGAGAAACTTTGTTTCCTGCTTTGAAGAAATCCAGTTATTCCTGATGTGTTTTAAAAACACATCTTAATGGTTGTAGAGCACAGGCTGTATACCAACTGTCTGAGTTGAATTAGGGATCTTGTACACATGACTTAACCTCTCTGTCTTCTGTTTCTTAATCTGTAAAATTTGAAAGTATTAATCCTGTGTTTATTCTGGGGTGTCATAGAATTTCAAGATGCTTATAGCAGTAGCTGGCACATAGTAAACATTATAAATGTGTTTGATGAAAATGATAATAATTAAGTAAATAACTTGTTTTCAGTAAACCTTACTTGCTTCAGTGACCTGTTTGCTTTTTATATTAAAAATACTTTAAAAGATCCATTGTAGATTTTTGCTAGACACCAACTTAAACAGGATCTTTCTTCTTTAGCCTTCTCCCATACCTATTCTTTTGCCATATAGCATAAAGTCCATCAGACTATCAACTCTGTTCAATATGCTATTATTTAACTTTAAAAAATTACCACATTCAAGCTTTTGTATTTCTTTGTAGACACATAGCCCTTTAATATACTGAGTGCTCATTTTTTGCATCTATGGGAATCATTATTTGTGTGGGGGGGTGTGTTGGGGACTGAACCCAGGGCTTTGTGCTTGTTAAAAACATGCTCTACCACTAAGCGAGTCCCATGAACTCAGAAACATTTTTCATAAATAAAGACTATCTTCATTTTCAGTTACATTCTAGAGTTAATAATGCTATCCATGGAATTACAGTTGTCTTCATATATCAAAAAATTCATTTCATTTTGTTATAAAAACATTTATACACTATTATTTCTCAGCCCCTAACTAGTTAGATATATTATTTAGTTCCCTTATGAGTTTCTTAATTATTTTGCTTCTAAGTTTTGTTTTGTTTCATTTTTGAGGTCCTGTGTATTTAACCCAGGGCCTCGTGCATGGTAGGTAAGCAAGCACTTTCCCACTGATCTCTACCAACAGCCTCTTTGCTTTCTGTTCTAAATGACCCCCTCTTCATCACCACTATTCGGTGAAATTTTTTGTGAAGATGGAAATGCCCTCATCTGTACAGTTTAATGGGTTGGCACTGTTGGTCTCCTGAAATGTGTCTAGGAGTTGAGGAGCCGAGTTTTAAATTTTTTTATTTAATTAATTTAAATAGCCACACATGTGGCTGGTGGCACAGTTCTAAAGTAACTCCTGGGTCTTGTGTTTCCAGGTGGAAATCCTTACTGAATATGATTTGTGCACTTTTGTTTGTCATATATCTGTTTACGCATATATATTCTTATATTCTGGTGATCAAGTTATTTTTACTACTTTTCTTGTATTTTCAATATAATAATTGTTATACATATTCTTTAGTGGTTGGGACTAAGCACATGTATTTCTGTAGAGTGTTTTAGTAGTCAATGTATTCTTTCTTAAAATGAGATGCTTGCTTTTTGATAATGTTTTGCAAGTAGAAATAATAATGTTCAATGCAAAAGAAAAAAAGAACAGAAAATATAAAAGAGAAAAATCACCTTAGTGACATAAGCAGGAATACACATATACATACATACACAGTGTAATAGACTTGGTTGACTCCTTTTTATATAAAATATTTTATTTTTAAATATTTACTGATTATGCAGATAATGTATGTTTATAGCTAGACTGAAACTTAAAAATATTAAACAACTCTTATTGTTTAGGTTTGTTTTCTCTCAGTATTATTTCTTAAATCTACAGGTAGACAGATGTACTGGTGAATAGATATGGATAGGCAGACGGGCATTTTCTAAGAAAATGAAATGTTCTACAGATATGCAGAGTGTGCTAATAAATGTATACACCCTTCAGATGGAAATCAAGCAAAAAAAAATTTTTAAAAACAGTCAATATTGGTATGTGTCATCTACAATAGTATTAGTAGCCATTTTGAACATTTGGAACTTTAAAGTAATAAAAATAGGTATTGGTTAACATTTATTCACTGAATTAGTCTATTGATTAATTAAATTTTACTTTTTATACCATGAGAATTTTATTATAAAATAAAACTTATAAACATGACTTTAATGGCTCTGTTATGATCCATCCCTTGTATCTATTTACCATAATTTATTTAATCAGTTCCCTATCAATGGACATTTAGGATGTTTCTCTTTTTTTCCTTTATAAATTTGGTGGTGCTCTACATAGTAGTGCCTTAAACTTTTCATCCTTCATTCTTCTTTTGGATACATTCTTAGAAGTGAAAGCACTGGGCTAAGTGAAATAAAAGATTTAAATATTCTTGATACACACTGCCAAATTACCCTCTAAAAAGTTCTGTTGCTTATAGAGGAAAATAAATAAATCTTATTCTAGTTCTACCCTTTCATCAATTTTTTTCAGCCTTTCTTTGAACCTTTAAACTTCTTTTTGGTTTTAGGATCCAGATTGTTATTTAATAAATGTTTCTTTTAAGGGATTAACCAAGTACTCACTTGGTTATAAATATCCAAATAGCATACCTCTCCTGGTTTTTCTTAGTAAAGGTTTTCGGATGTAACATTTTCACTGTATAAATTGTTTCTTTCTAGGGTGAACAAGGAGTAAAAGGAGACCCAGGTCTGGCTGGCCTTAATGGACAAGATGTAAGCCTAACTCTCTTTTTTCTAAGGTTCTATTTACATTTTGCCACTGAAATAGTCTATCTAGTGCTTAAGATTTGACTGCCCTTGGCAGAACTAACCACAGTGAAGCAAAATTAAGAATCAAGGCAGTTTTTTGGATTTGGGGGTTTTTGTTTTGTTGGTTTGTTTGTCTTTTCGTTCTTTGGCTTTATCTATTTCATACTTGTGCATACCTTTAGCAGTTTTTTTGGATTTGCTCTTTCTGGTCCATTTTTTAAAGTCTTTCTTTCTCTATTTTCTTTCTTCTTACATATATTTTGCAATGGCCTGTACCATCACCCCAAGTTCTCTCCCCAAATCCCCATTAGTGAGAAGGGTAGGAAGACTGATCTGAACTGCTCCCTGAACACCAGTTTCTAACCTTGTAATGCCAGTGACATCCTACTTCCTAGTCGTTCTCCTTCCCGTTACCTCAAAACAGTCATCACCCCCACCCCCACCCCAGAATGTCATCCCAGTTCTTAGGAAGAAATTTGAAGAATACTCAAATCTGGGCTTTTCTCTGAAATATACTCTCATTTAAAGTCATCAAACACCCCATTTGATATAGATATGCTAACTTTACTGGGGGAAGTATCCAAAATAAGATTTTTTTTCTTTTGATTTCCTTATCTCACTTGTATAAGGACCTAAAAGACCACACTACCTGCTCCATGGATAAATTAAGGAAACACTACATGAAACTATGTCCATTTCCCTAATGCCTGGTGGTATCATATAACCCATCATTTATGCAGTAGATCATTACAATGGGAAGGGATACTGAAGACCGATCCTTGGGGCCTGTGGTGGACATTAAGAGAGCTCCCTGAGGGACGCCCCTCCCAAAGAATGTCCCTAGAAGTTAACTCAGCTAACACTGGCCTGAGGCTCTGACCCCCTGCCCCACCACCCCCTCACACATAGTTTTACTATGTTGATTAGTTTCCAGAAAGCTCCATTCACATCTAAAATATAACCCTCATTCCTGTTCCCCTGTTTCTTTGAAATGATTTTCCTACATCCAAGAATGGGCACTAGTACCAATGGCTTATACCTGGGGAGTCACTCGCTTCTCTACCACCTTAGTGCATCTGGACACTGACACGTATGTTTAGAGTATCAGACTTGCCTCCCTACCCATTACTAGAGAGTCTGGAGAAGAAGGTGAGCACCCAGTTTGTATACCAGTTCTGTCACTGGCCGAGCAAATAACTTCTCAGCGTCTCTAAAATGACAGACTTAGATTTTAGACTCACTTACATCCCCATTATGAAAGTATCCTCTGATTTTATATAAAAAGTTTATTAAGATTTCAAACTTGAAAAGTATGAAGAAATTTGAAGCTTCATTCTGGTTTTTTTAAAAATTCTTGCAATATGTAAGGTACTGTGGGGAAAACAAAACCAGAAAACAGCAGGAGCCAGAGTGTAGGAAGTACTGAATTTGAGAACGTCTGTTCTTTCTATGAACACAGGGGAGATATGACCCAAGCCGTGTTTAAGTGCAGATTCATTTTACAATGTGTCCTAAAATGGGTAGTTTGGGCCTTTGCCTAGTTTTCTGTTCTTCCTTTTGTTTCTCCATAAAATCAAAGACTATGTCTTAGAATCCCTAGTGTTACCAGAGTCCTGTGCCAGAGTTCCCACTCTGGGGTCCCAACAAATCAGATCCATCCACTCACCTCAAAAACCAAATGGAAAAAGTAATGGTTAAGAGCAGGAAAGGAGCCTTAATCATTGTAGCTATACCAGGAAGACAAGGGCACCCACATCCTCAGCCCTGACTTTAGGGGTACTAAAAATCAGCTTCCACATTGTATAGATGAGGTGAACCAGAGATATTCATCATTAAGCAGACTTGGCTAAACAGTGGTATGGTTGCCCATCATCTCAAGACTGCTCAGGCAGGGCCTTGCCTGTGATTAGAACACTACTGTTGCCAGAAGGTAGTTTCAACTCATCTCAAGATGTTTATGGGTCAGACCTGTTGTTCCTGGAATCCAAGGCAACTCAAAGAAAAGGAGACAGTTTGCAACATGGAGGTGGAGATGCCAAGTTTTTAAATCCTTCTTTTAGTTACCTATCGGACATTTGCAGACCCAAATGAAGAGTCTAAGTCCCTGTTACACCAGTATTTAGTAATGTTTGGTGGAAGGTACAGAAAGATATTATAGAGGTGACAGATAAGATAGATAAATAGATAAATAGATCTACATATCATCCATTCATTTATGTATATATAAACTTGGCACTTGACCAGAATGAAAACTCAAAAATTGTCCAACAGTGTGACCATTCTTTATGGAAAGGATTCTAACTTGTAAGCAATGTAAGAGCATCGAAAGAGATGAACTGTAGTGTTGTAAAGGAAAACCACCTTCCATGTATGTGAGCTCTCTCACCCGGGGAAACGAAATTTTTTTAAAGTTCATAAAGATAATGTTAGAGCTGAAAGAGTATTAGAGAAAGAATTTTTCCAAACATTTGAATAAAATTGGAATTTAAAGATTAGGAAAATTTTCTAATGTTATCTGAAAGTAACCTGATAGACATTTTAATCAATTGATACATACATACATTGGAGTAACTACTGCATGTCCAAATGCTCTGGCAGCCACTGTTGAGCTACCTATCTCAGCAAAACCAAACTTGCTGGGAGGGCCCAGAGCCTAATGGGCACTGTGACTGTGACCTTTTTCCCCCAGGAGGGATCCTGCAGGAGTCCTTCACAGGCCCAAAACACAGAGGTGCTATTTCTTTAGCACTATAATTGTTTAATGTTGCTCATTAAGAACACCATAAAGCATGACAAAGGACATTAACTTTTCTCACTTGGTTACTTAATTGATATGTAGATGGTGTTATTTTCCTTTGCTTAATTTTGCCAAAGATATTCAGGAGTCATGATCAAGAAGTAAGAAAAAGTAATGAAATTTCTCCTCTTTCTCCTCCACTATCACTAGAAGTAAAAAATTTACAATGCTCCATCAGTAGTGGTGATATTAATATTGTGTTGTAGCACACAAACTGTTTGTGAAAGAAATTCAAAATTCAGCCTTCACTCAGGTTTATGTGGTAGCTAGAGCAGGGAGTAATAACATCCTTATTTTCAGAAGCAACAAATGGAGGCTTAGCAAATTAAGCAATTTTATTTTAGAAAATAGTAAAATCATCCTTTAACCCTCAACGTTTGACTGAAGTCTCATTTTCCTACTAAATTGTGCTACACATCATTGCCTATTTTTCAATACTAAAATAAATAACAGCCTCTGCAGACTAAAGTAATTCAGCATTTATGACAGTTCACTCCGTCAGTATGTGCAGGTATACATTCATAGGGGTTGAAGATATTATAATGGCAATTTCAATCTGAAATAAAGTCAAGTCATGATGGAGATTGTAACTTCAAGAATATTCTATTAGAGTGCATAGTGAACAAGCTCAATGGACCAGCTCACTCCTTTCTGAACTACTTTCTAAGTCACAATAAGTTGGAATGATTTAATATTCCTACAGCCTTCTTTTTATAGTCTTTATTGTAATATATTACATATGCCTAAATGTCAATGTAACTTATAATAATTTTCTCTATGCCAGTTTTCCCACAAAATGGGCAGGCTTACTTTGGAAAGTATAAACCTTAATTAAAGAGAGGTATATAATAGTTTAGTCTCAACAGGCACTACTGGTGTTTTGGGCAAGGCAATTCTTTGCCATGTGAATTTATCTTTCAAAAGCAGAATGTTTAGCATACTTGAGGTTTACCAATAATGTTAAATACCTATAACAGCCCCTAATCATATCTCTCCCCCTCTCCCTCTCCCTTCCTACCCCCTCACCCTCCTCCCCCTCTCCTCCACCTCCCGTGTGTGTATAAAGACAGTGAGCAAGTCCACTCTTGGTTGATCTCCAACGGTATTAATAGATATAGTTCCCTTATAGTTTAAATATGAGATACATTCAACAAATGATATCTTAGAACAGACTTGAGGAGTATTGTATAGTTATTATCATGACCTTTGAAGGTCATGATATTTGCATTCAAGTCCCAGTTCTGCATAGTATTATTTATTCTTTCTGTATTTATTTGCACAATGGTATCTTAATATTAATGGTACTTACCTCACAGGATTTTTTGGGAGGATCCAAAGATTTACACATTTAAGCATTTAGAACACTGTCTTCCATATATTAAAGATCTATAAAACAGTTGCCATTATTAAAAACTGGGTTAAATATAGCACAATTTAGCTCTAATAGATAACTCTTTTCACTTATTTGTTTTTGTAAGGTTATGTAATGTTAGAAAAATAGATTTCCATCAGTAAGTTTAGTGTCATCCTCTGCATCTTTATTATGGTCTTTCAAACATCCCTTATCAGAATTATAGCATCTGATGTTTCTAAAATAATCATGTTAATCTCCTTATACCAATGCAATCTTGTGCTACTAAACACAAAAATATTGAAATCACAAACCCAGAGCTATCAGCTGGTGACAGCTGTTGCCACTGCAGGAAGTAAGGTGCAGTTAATGGAACCTGAGACAGAGTTAATTAATAGGTTAAAAATTTAAACAAATACCATTATTTTGTATCATCTGATTTTTAAGGATGCTGCAACTCATAAGAAGTAGTTCTTGCAGTAAAAATTTCATTGTCTACTTGTTTTGTAATTCCAGTTCAGTTTCCATTTTCCTTTGGATAAGAGTTTCTGTCTCCACATTACATGCAGTCAACTGCTGTGCTTTTAAGTATCTTTACATACATGAATTGTATTGAAAATTTCATAGTAGGTACCCATCTTATTCAATCTTAAATTTGGTGTCTGTTTCTTTTGGTGCTTTATCCTCTTTTGAGAGTACTCTGTCTTTTCTCCCCAGTACTCAATAACCATTAATAGTTTCACCAGGGAAACATAAAGAGAAAAACTGTCCCCACGAAAAACATTACTGATCTGTTTCTCTGAGCCTATTACAATGCCATGGCCTTAACAACATTGCACTTTGTCACAGGAGGACATGAGTTACATGGGTCCACTTCAATGGCCATAAAAGTAGAAGCTTGATGAATACAGTGCTCCTCAATTGTATTTTATCCTCTGCAAGTTAAAGCACAGTTGTTACCTATCCATCAAACTTGAGTACAAAACAGAACAGAAAGAACTATTAATTATCCCTTAAGCTTGTACTTAAAGAATAAAAAGCAGCATTTGCTAAGTACCTGCCATGTACTAAATGTTTTTACAGCATGATTCTCAAAAGAACTATTCAAAATAATGATTACTTTTACCTATCTTATAGGGATGCTTAAGTAAACTATCCAAGATAATGCATAAAATGCTATTTCTCTCCTGACTCCCCTGAACTCCATGAACTCTCCTGAAGTCTTAAGCACCTCTAGTAGAATTGGGCATCCTGGGGAATTTCTCTCTTCACACCTGCTGTAGAAATCCGTAATGATACTGAGTAGTCACATTGACTTGTAATTGTTATCTCTCGCCCTTGCCTGGTCATGGTTGAATGAATCCAAGAAAGTTAGCCGACTCAGCTACCAATAAGTCTTTTCTCTAGAAGTTACACTTGGTATTGATTTACCAGGAAAAAAAAAAACCTTTAAAATTTTTAATGTATTATTTTATGCCTATGAAATAATATGTGAAATGTTCATAATGGTTATGAATGGTACTTATAGCTGGGACACCACCAAATCCAGAACTCATTTTTTTTTTTTTATTGTAAACAAATGGGATACATGTTGTTTCTCTGTACATGGCGTAAAGGCATACCATTTGTGTAATCATAAATTTACATAGAGTAATGTTGTTTGATTCATTCTGTTATTTTTTTCCCTTCCCCCCACCCCCAGAACTCATTTTAAGAACTAAAAATCATCCTCCCCTCAAAAGCTGCCTGTGTAGTTCTTCCATCCCACCTCCATTCCACTCAGTTACCTAAATGTTATACTTACTGTTCTCTTCTGATTTCAAGAATAATGTTTTCATATTCATGTTTGTAAGGAACATATAGATTAGTCTTACATGTTTGTAGAGTTCCTATGATTTTTGTTAAGTAAATGGATTTCAGGGTCTTTATCAGCTATTTCTTTTGTCATGTTTGTCCTTTCTCTGTATAGTTTTGCATGAGCAAGAAAGCATAAAGCCTCTTTTAAATAAATTCTTAGCACAGTAAGTGGTATAACCTCCCAGCCAGCTACTAACCCAGCTCCTTTTCCCAGCCTACTGCCCCCACATCCACTAGTCCTGCCTGCCAGTCTGTGCACACTCCGACTATCCCCACTGACTCTCCATCTCCACTGTCACCACCCACCCCAGCCATCTTGCTCTCCTGCCCAGAAAGCTGTCATCACCCCTTACTACTTCTTCTCTTGCTGCCTAAAATATACATTTTACCTTATAACCAAAGCAATACTGTTAAAATAGTAACACCATGTTATTTTCCTGCTTAAAACACCCTTAAATGGCTTCCCACTGTACCTTTTAAAGTTCCATCTTCTTCACCATGGCCTTCAGTTCTCTGTGTGCCATGACCTATGAACATCCCACTTGTCATCTGCATGCCAGCGACACTCCTTCCACCTTGGGGATTTTTGTGCCTGCTGTTCCCACCACCCTCACACTTTTCCCCAGGATCATTGTATAGATGGAGTCTTCTGAAACAACAAATGCCACCTGCACACAGAGGCTGTTTCTCACCACCTTGCCTGAAGTAGCAGCTCTCTCCTTCACTTATTACAGTCAGCCTGTTGACCTATTGTTGTCCATCTCACATGAGTTTCATAAGGGCAGGAACCTTGATTTTGTTAAAGAAAAAAATTATTCTAATGTTTATATTTTTAAGTGGGAAGAAAGACTTTATTCAAGACTACTGCAGTAAGGGAACTTCAATAGAGAGAGATATTAGGCTCAAATCTGAATACAACAAGGGCAAGGGGGCATTCTATAGTTGGTGAGTAAAGGGGGCCAGTGGGTAGAAACTTACTAAGAGGAGACTACAAGGGTGAGGCGATTCTTGCTTACCTGATCTAAGGAGAATTCTTACTAACCACAGGCCAGTAACCTAAATAGCAAAGGAAGAGGATGAAGAATAGATATAAAGAGTGGGAAAACTGTGGCATATATATACAATGGAATATTACTCCGCCATAAAGAATGATAAAATTATGGCATTTGCAGGCAATGAATGAAATTGGAGAATATCATACTAAGTGAGATAAGCCAATCTCAAAAAACCAAAGGAAGAATGATCTCGCTGATAAGCGGATGATGACATATAATGGGAGGTGGGAGGGGTTAGCGTTAGGGTTAGGGTTAGTTTTAGGGTTAGGGATAAGGAGGGTGGTAAGAATGGAAGAAGGAAGGACTGTATAGAGGGAAAAGAGGGGTGGGAGGGGTGGGGGGAAGGAAAAAAAATAACAGAATGAATCAAACAACATTACCCTGTATAAATTTGTGATTACACAAATGGTATGCCTTGGCTCCATGTACAAACAGAGAAACAATATGTATCCCATTTGTTTACAATAAATAAACAAACAAACAAACAAATAAATAAATAAATAAATAAATAAAAAGAGTGGGAGATTTTTGCTAAATGGACTTAGCAAGATTCTTGCTATACCTGGGCTGAGCAGGCTAAAGACAGAAAGAGGGCCAAAGTTCAGAGCTCAGTGACAAGAGGGCTGAGGAAAATCTGCCTGAAATGTGGTTATAGAGAGAATATTTACCAACTTCTGATTCTTTTTTGTTTCTCTAAGACAGTATTACCCAATAGAAATAAAATGAAAGCCACAAATTTAAGACAAACATATATTACATTTTCTAGCAGCCACATTAGGAAAAGTCAAAAAAGGCAGTTGAAACCTGGCACATGCCTATAATCCCAGGCACTCGAGAGGTTAAGGTGGAAGGATTGCAAGTTCAAAGCCAGCTTCAGCAAAAGAGAGGTACTAAGCACTCAGTGAGACCCTGTCTCTAAATAAAATACAAAATAGGACTGGGGATGTGACTCAGTGGTTGAGTGTACCTGAATTCAATCCCCTGTATCAAAAAAAAGCAGGGTGGGCAGTTGAAAATACTTTAAAAAATATATTTCAGTTAATCCATTATATTCAAATGTTACCATTTCAACACATCAACACATAATCAATATAAAATTTATTAATTAAATATTTTATATTCTTATAGCAAATATTAGAAACCTAATGACATTTTACTTTCATAGCACATCTCAGTTCAGTAGTCCCATTTTAAGGACTCAAAAGCTATATGTGCTTGGGGTACTGTATTAGACAGTGCAGGTTGACGCCTGGAAGAGTGAGTGCACACAAGGTTGATAGTACATGTCTATTGAATAAATGGGTGAACAGATAATAAAAATGTATTGACAGAAATAGCCACTGTCTTCCCCCATGTGGTTAGGATATGCCGTCACCAAGTTTTTCTCTGAAAACATATGATTTTGGAAGCAATGGATGTCAAATAATAATAATCTTAAATATATTTAATTTTTCACTCTTTTTTAACTATTCCAGAATAATGATAGAAAAAATATGTGAGGATGGTTTTCGTCAACAAAGCATTTATGCAACGATACCAAATCTTTTGACCAACTAGATGTTGTTTTCATCATTAAAACTCTGTTCTTGATGTATAAGATTCAAGTTTCCACATGCTTTCTCCAACAAGATCATTTTAAGTATCCAATTTTCTTTTGTTACTTTCTATTCATCTCTGGTTTCTGGATTGAGTAGCTACAGGTGCTGACATTTGGCACTGTTTATTCACTACAAAATGTCAGGGCAGTAATAGCTGGATCCCTGACTGAGGAAGCAGTAAGTCGCCTGGGCTTACTGTGTATGGTGTGGCTTCGGAATATTTTCTTTTTCCATCATTGTTCTTCCATCACCCAATGTGTTAAATTAAGGATGAAGGAAGATATTTTTTTTTCCTATTTACCACACAGTCGGGATGTGTCTATCTAACTTTCTTCCCATTTACACTGTGAATACATTCAGCTGTAGAACTGATCTCCTCCAGTGAAATCTATTGTGGTACTCACGAAAACTGTCTTTTCCAAGTCAGATCAACTAAATACCCATGAAAACACCAAAGAGTCCAGAGGATTCGTGAAAATATTTATCTGATATTCTGTCTATGTCTTTTGTAGTCCCATTTGATATCTTTATAAATCCAGGTTTTAAAAAAGAAAGGAATTAGAACACTAAAGCACACTTTTAAATAGGAAAGGGATTACATTTTAGCCCTTGCATTGTGACTGACAGAAAAAGAATGCATCCTTCATTCCTTTTTCCCCACAATTAGATTTCTTGATAGAAATGTAAAACTGTTTTTGATTTAACTCTTGAATATTTTGGCAAGCTTTATAAAGGCCAAATCAATGCTAAATCAGAGGTATTTACAACATCCACAAATTTAATCCAAAGTGGATACTTAAAAGCTCATATAGATCTAAATGATGTTCTCCCAGATGGTGAATTAATGTCATTTTAGCAGGAAGCAAAGTTGCACAAATATGCAGTATTGAGAACTCGTGCTGATTTAATGTATCTGTACCCACCACCGCGCAGATGTTGCTTATCATTTTAGTGCCAGTTGTCTTTATTTTTCTCTATACCACAAAAGGAAGAATGGGATTTGGGAGTTCAGTAAATTATGATTTATTTTGTTACTAATGACTTGTTAGAAATTGAAGCTTTCTATGACTTGTATAAAGAAATCATATTGGTTATCTTCATTGTACAGGGTTTGAAAGGTGACTTGGGTCCTCGTGGTCCACCTGGCCCAAAAGGAGAAAAGGTATTGTGTTACCCCCAAATATATCAACCTACCTGTTCTTAAGAAAACCTCAGAAACCTGTACAGTGACCTCTTGTTGATACAATCTAATTGACAAAGACATTTTAAAATTAACCAGAGACTTACATTAAAAGCATCTGAATAACAACAAAATCTTTTGGTTCATTTAATTAGTTTCAAGAGATTAAATGTGCAGTTGCTAGTTGACTTAACTGGTGTTTATAAGAGTTCCATTTTCTTACCCTTGCTTAACAGCTTGTAGTATTCAGTCCCAAATTAGCAAAGGTGTCCTATATTGGGGAACTCAGCCAACAATACTGAGCTGCCACCATAATTGTGAAGCAGGTGGCTTTGGGAATAAAGAAGCTAACTTGAAATCTCAGTCTTAGTCTAAATGCTCCATTTCCTGCCACGTCTTCCCATATGCTATTTCTTAATGGCCTATTGGCAGTAACCTTGAAAAGAGAATTAAGGAATAGTACAAGCAAGAGTTGTGTTGAATAAGGTCATTAGGTGACTTCAACTTGATGAAAATTGTTTATGTGTATGTTTTGCACTGTCTTTTGTTCTCCATCCAGCACATTTAAAAATTCTTGTCTATCTTCAATATTTATCTCTATATCCAAGGTGATCTTGCAAATTTGTTTCTAGTAACTGACTTAAGCTACATCAATGTCCCTTAACAAAAAAAAAAAAAAAAAAAAACCCACAATGGTAAGTCTTGACTTCTGAGTTAGCTAAATTTGGTGAGAAAATCTAAATCTAAAGCTACACTCAAAATGAGAGTACAAAATCCCAGTGCACTATGCCACACAACATAAACTTATGGACCCTATAATATTCAACTAAACAAGAGCCATAAGCCAGGATGCTCAGGCTCAATGATTGAGAGTTCTTATGGAATAGAGTTCCTGAGACAATAAACACAGACAGTGAAAAGTAGCAAACTTTTAGTTAAACCATTTTTAAAGATTTTGAATGGCTTATTAACATATACACCTGGAAATTTGTATTCACATAGGTCAGCAAAGCAATTTCAACATTTGAAAATACATAAATATAGGCAGAGCCCCTTACAGTTGATGGCAAGGGCAATGCCAAATCAGCAGAGCTTAGAAGAGACCGTGGGAACTGTTTCTTGCAGCTGGAGGCATGAAGTGGGGAGATCCACTTATTATTTCTGCTGATCCTTATACTAACTTTGTCAGAAAAATTATCTGTCGCTGTGACATTTCCCAGCTGCTCCATTGGCAAGTAACCATATTTGAAAAAGAGATTTTTTTCTAATTTTGGATTAGTAGTCAAAAGAATAGAAAATTAGATTATTTTAGCTTTTCAAAACAAGCTCTGCTGCTGCAAAAAGCATGTGGGTGCATAAGGCAATTTTTATATCATGAGAACTAAAGGGCATAAAATAAATTTTTCCTTGTACTGAGTTATATCAAGATAAATTTAGTTTTTCTGTCCTCCAAGATTTATCTACATATATTGCTTCTATCTATTCAGAAACTTATAGATAATATGCAAAAAAGGGACTATTGGTAATTTTAACTTTCTTTCATCTACTTTAGGGGGATATAGGGCCTCCAGGACCACCAACCTTAACTGTAAGTATTCTTAAAATCAAAATTTAAAATTGAAATGTATTACTCTGCTTATTATTTATATTACATCATGACTAAACTAGAATTTAAATCACAGAGTATTTTAAAAAATGAAAATGACCTTAGAGTACATCTAGCCAAACCTTCACTTTTTAAATATGGGATGTCTGCAGATAACAGTGAAGTATTTAACCTGAGGTCTTACAGGTAGTTACTATAAAAGTCTGTAATCAGTATCTACCCTGAGCAATTTTTTCTATCCTTCAAAGAGCTCATAATTGTGTCCCTTCAATGTTTGATTAAGCATTCTTTGTTAAGTAAAAATTTCATTAAAAGTAAATGGAAGCAAAGTAGTTCTACTTGGTCTGAACACTGTGAAGGAAAAAAGCAAACTATAATAATCCAATGGGTAAAACACTACCTATTTAAGCTGATTGCTATAGTCCACCAAGCCTGTCTACTACCATCATTTTCCTCTTTGATTTGCTCCTAAGTTTCCAAATGGTAAAATGGGAATATTTCAAAAAGCAGATTTGAGGAGTTTATAATGTGCACATAATGGAATTGTTCTCAATTAAATGATCATCATCATTTGTTAAGCATTTACTCATAAATATATAATGGTCTTATATTTAGATATAATTTACTATTATAAATTTCTTCAGAGGCCAGTGAAGATTCTCATTTAACTTAAAGATTTGGTCTAAGAAAGATTCTGAGCTTAGTAGAAAACAGGGGTTTTTGGTTTTTGTTTTTGTTTAAAGATTATTTGTAGCCTGAGATCTCTTGAATTACCTAATGACATAAATTAAACATTAAATCATCATCATTCAAAGGCCTCTCCTAATAATGGAAGATCAGACTTAAAGAAGTCTTCCTATAATCTGGGTGGGTTCTCCCTGTCAGCCAACCATAGTAACTCAGAGTCTTGGTAATTTGGATAACATTTGTATTTTATCTTTGTATTTGAAAATTCCATTATGAACAATAGGCTAATAATGTCTTATTCAAATAATCTTTACATCTGTCATTTAAAGAACAAATATTTCTTGATTGGTAGAAAACCTAAGGAATCAAAAAGGTGACTTACTTGGGATAAACCAAATTTAATTCACAAGGGAATCTGTACTTTAAGATTTTATTTTCAAGATGGGAATAAACCTATTTTACATGAAGTTTTACCTGCATAATACTCCAATTTTTTGTACTTACTGGAATTAAAAATATATATTGGCAGTGATTTAGAGGTGAGACTGATCACTTCATTCAAGATACAGGCCTCTTTTCTTCAGCTAAGTTATATGTCCAGCTACTTCACTTAGTTATTTGATTTCCTGGTTTTTTTCACCTTATGTTTGAATACCAGTATGCAATCTGTGTACCATTTCAACTGAAATTTAATTTTGGCCCCTTGCCCAGAAAATTTCATTGGACTATATCTACTTAGTGGGTTTTTCATAGCAGCTGATTTCTTTCTGCCAAGGAACACCTTATGGGTATCTCTTTGCACCTTTCAGCTAGGATGCACTTAGGGAATACAAGCTAATTTTCATACTTGTCAAAAGATAAAACAAGACAAAAACACTATGAAATGAGTATTCTACTTCATAAAGTAAAATGTTAATATTGTTTGAGTACTATTATTTATATGTTTACTGTTACTTCCTTTAGTGAAATAGATAATTAACTGTTACCATAAAATAGGGATGAACTGAAATGAATAACAACCTTCTATGCACTAAATAATTAGTTAGCCTTATAATGCAGGTTAATATATTATTTATTGAAGTCACTAGTAATTGTTTTCTAGAAAGCCAAAGTGACTGACTGCACTTAATTTGGATTTAATGAGATGGTGATATATAGGAGTCAATAAACTTAGAGTTAATCCATAGTGATTCTCAAAACTGGTTATATACCAAAATCCACAGAAGGGCATTAAAATAAACAAGTATCAGGGTTCCACCTCCAGAAATTTTAACTCAGTGGATCTGATGGGGGAACAGTACATATTATATCTCCCCAGATAGATCTAAAACTGCATTTGAAGTTGAGAACCATAGTTTGTAGAAACTATAATGGAACAAATTTTCTTCAACCTAGAAAATTCTTTTAGACTATTAGAGAAGCCTAACTTTCTTTTGAAATTTGAGTTAATACACAGTAATAAAGAAATACTTCTTCCCATTAGGGAGGCATATCAAGAAAATCAAGTTAAGATTGAAGTCCGCTTGGTTAAGTAGCGGGGATTAGGGCTAGGAATGTACCTTTAACTACAGCCTTAACCCAGCCATCCACATACTTCAGCAGGCTCAACTGCCTTAATGCTTGTTAATACCTGTGGCTGGGGTTGTAGCTCAATGGGAGAGTGCTTGCCTAGCACACATGAGGCACTGGGTTCAGTCCTCAGCACAACATAAAAATAGAAAAACAGTATTTATTTGTTTTATTATAAATAAAATAAAGGTATTGTGTTCACCTACAAATAAATTTTTTTTTAATTTTACAAATGATTAATGCACATAGGAGCCACTCAGTGGTCTTGTTCAAATGAATATTCTGTAAGTCTGGAGTGAGACTTGAAATTCTATATTTTTAACAAGTTTCTGGGGAATGCAGATGCTGCTGGTCCTTTAGATAAGACTTTAGATAATACTGCCTTGTTTCAAAGATCAGTGGTTCTCCATCTTCCTAGTTACCTTCTTTACTTTATGATCTTTCCAGATTATTCTAACATCAAAATGTTAAGGAATAGGCTCAAAACCAATCTTGTGAATCTGTAAGTAGAACATCAGGAAAGTAGTTTATAAAACAATGTCTAAGATTCTTCCCTATATATTTTCTTCTTTTACAAAATATCCTCTGGAGATATGGCAAGAAGAAATGAAACTCTTTTCAGCTCAGTAGAAAAACAAAACAAAACAAAACTGTTTGCCACCAAAAATACACTTCCATGTATCTCTTGCTAGTCATATTTTCAGCAAACACAGCTGGTTGAAAATATAAAATTTAATCAAATCACTTTGATTTTTTTTCAGCCTCTTTTTGGAAGATGCCAAATTCACTAATTAGTTTGGTACTAAATTGACTATTGTATAAACATAGTAAGCTATTATAGAAACTTACAATAAGTATAATTTTGAAGTTCTAAAGAAGTAAATATAAAATTTTCCTACCTGCTATAAGTTAATTAATTGATTATCCTTTCCTTATGATTTTTATATATTAAACTGATAACAAAATTAAAACATGTTATTAAATCCTAAGTAGTAGTAACAGTAATAGTGATAATACTTCTAAATAATAGCAACAACAAATGGTATATTTTGTGTGTGTGTGCTGGGGATTGAACTTAGAGCCTTGTGCAAGGTATCCATGCTCTCCACTACTGAGTAACACCCCCAATCCCAGAGGCAAACATTTATTAAGTACTCATTACGTGTTATCTAAACCATTCCTTAAGCAACCCTGTGAGGTATAAAATGATTATTGCCACATCCCATATAAGTGAACTTAGGACCAGAAAATCTAAAAACCTTGCTCAAGGTTACAGAGATGGTAGGTGACATACCTAATATTCAAATGCCTATTTGACTAGTGCTAAAACTAAAACTTTTAATAGCAAACAATATTTAAATCAAGGTTACAAAATAATAAATATTAAGAAAGTATCTTAAATTATTATAAAAATTAAATTTTTTAAACCCAGCTTCCTTTTATCTGGAAATTGTTCTTTAAACATCAAGATCCTGCCAGAATGGGTGGTGTGAGTGTATGATGCAGGGCAGTGGGGGATAACAGCATGCTGGGGCCCGAGATGAGGGTATTATGTCTAGCTCAGGGTATCAGATCCAAATTAATTGGCTTAGGATCAGAATTCCTCAACAAGACTCCCAAAGCACAAGAAATCAAAGCAAGAATCAATAAATGGGATGGACTCAAACTAAAAAGCTTTTTTCTCAGCAAAGGATACAATCAAGAATGTGAAGAGAGAACCCGCAGAGTGGGAGAAAATCTTTTCCACATGCGCTTCAAATAGAGCACTTATCTCCAAAATTTATGAAGAACTTACAAAACTTTACACCAAAAATACAAAGAACCCAATCAATAAATGGTCCAAGGAACTGGACAGACACTTTCCAGAAGAAGACAAATAGGCAATTCATAAATATATGAAAAAGTGTTCAACATCTCTAGTAATTAGAGAAATGCAAATGAAAACAACTCTAAGATTTCATCTTACTCCAATTAGAATGACTATTATCAAGAACACAAACAATAATAGATGTTGGCATGGATGTGAGGAAAAAGGCACACTTTTACATTGCTGGTGGAGTTGCAAATTGGTGCAGCCACTCTGGAAAGCAGTATGGAGAATCCTAAGAAAACTTGGAATGGACCCACCTTTTGACCCACTTATCCCACTCCTTGTTTTATACCCAAAGGACCTAAAATCAGCAAACTACAGTAACACAGCCGCATCAATGTTTATAGCAGCTCAGTTCACAATAGCTAGATTGTGGAACCAACCTAGATGCACTTCAACAGATGAATGGATAAAGAAACTCTAGTATATATACACAATGGAATACTATTCAACCATAAAGAAGAATAATATTATGGCATTTGCAAATGAATGGATGGAATTGGAGAATATGATGCTAAGTGAAATAAGCCAATCCCCAAAAAACAAGGGCCAAATGTTTTCCCTGATAAGTGGAGAATGATATATAATGGGGGGTGGGAAATGAGAGAATAATGGGGGAACTTTAGAATATATAGAAGGAAATGAGAGGCAGGGGGGTATGAAAAAATGGTGGAATGTGACAGACATCATTACCCTATGTACATGTATGATTACACAAATGGTATGAATCTACATTGTGTACAACCATAGAAACAAAATGATGTACCCCATTTGTATACAATGAATCAAAATGCAGTCTGTAAAAAATTAAAAGCTAAATAAAAATAATAAAATTTAAAAAATCAAATTAAAAGCTACTTAGATATTATGTAATGCACAGTATCCACTATGCGTTTGGCTATCTAAAATAAACAATGGATAGCAACCTGCAATATTTATTTCAGATTTTTTAACAAACAAAAATATTATTAGATGCCTGTTCTCTCTTTTTATCCTGAAAGAGTTACAGTATTGGTGATGATGTTGGTGTTACTACACATTTACCTCTAGAGATATGCAGCTAATGTAAGAGGTATACTCTGCATTTTCATTTACATAAGTGGCATTCTTTTGTAAATAAATACTTGCAATTTTTATCCTTATCATACTGTTTTTGAGATTTATCCACGATGATGCTGTAGATCAGGGTCATTCTTTTAAACTCGTCTGTAGTCTTCCGACATATAGCCATGCCCCTAGGCATTTTTGTATTGGTAAACATGGAGTTTCTTCCACTTTTTTTCTTTTACTAACAATGTAGAATAAATTGTACATGAATGAGCTTTTTTTCCTAAGTTATAAACATACAAGTGAAATCACTGGGCAAGAAAGTGTATCCTTTTTCAGTTTAACAAAATACTACCCGATTATTCTTTCCAAAGTGGTTATACTAATTATCAGTATTTTAAATAGTTTATGAGAATTCTCACAGAAATCACATCTCCATAGTATTTAACATTCTTAGACATTTTGGTTTTTAATACCCACAGAGCACAGAAACACAAGCACATATGGGCTCTCAGAATTGTGAAAAAAGAAACTTTACACATTAGTCGGGGATAGAACAGAGTACTCCAAAAATTGTACTGGGATGGTTGATTTTTCCAAAAGGCAGAAAAATATCCCTCTGTCATAATATTTTTGTTTGAGTGTTGACCTTTATTTATAGCCTTACTAAAATACCAAATTAGTTCTAATGGTTTATCTATATAGTCTCATATTTACTTATGGATAACTCCACTATCCTCGAATTGGGACCATTTATCTCTTCCTTTATAAGATATCCATCCTTATTACCCAGTCTTTTCCTTGGCCCACATATGGAGGCTCTGAAGTTTCACATTAAATATGACTTTCCTTGTGTTTGTCCACACTGGGGGTGGTTTAGACAACCATGGGTAAAGAAGATGGTGGTGTGGACTTTCTCCATATGAGTACCCTGAGTTTTTATGTTAAGCATGAATTTGCTTCATTTTGTTCATTGTTTTTTTTTTTTTTTTTTTTTTTTTTTTTTTTTTTTTTTTTTTTTGATTAAAGAGATGTTTCTTTTGTTTCTGGTTTTCCAGAAGCTTTACCTGGACTAGGATAAGATCTACTTGCTAATGATGAATAGTTTTACATTCATGAAGGGTATGGAATTGTGGTTTTAACAGTTTCTTTTTATTTCATCTTTCTTTTATTCCTTTCTGTCTTTCTTTTCTCTGAGTTTTTCATAGTACTCTCTTCCAGCCTCCATTATTTCTGATGAGACATCAACAGTCCATCCATTAATTGTCCCCTGTGTGCAGTGTCCGATTTTTCTTAGGCTGCTTTCAATATTCTTCTTTGTCTCATTGGTTTGTAGCTATTTGATTATGATGCATCTATGTGTATTTTTTCCATTTAATTCCCTCTTCTTAGAAACACATCATTTCTAGTAAACTACTGTGAAGTTCACTCAAACTTTTGTCATTTCCATTCAGTGATTCAACCCGTTATGTGAGTTTTTCATTATAATCACTAAATTATACTTTTCCACAAGTTCTTTAGTTGCTCCCTTTGGCATTGGTGTGATCAAAAGACCTGACAAGAACAGCTTAAAGGAGGAAAAATTTATTTTGGTTCACAATTTCAGAGGTTCAGTCAATGGTTGGTCAGCTCCATAGTTCTGGGCTTAAGGTGAGGCAGAACATCATGATAGAAGGCATGGCAAAGAAAGGCAGTTCAGGACATGGCAACCAGAAAGCAGAGAGCACTCTGCTCGCCTGGGACAAAATATAAACCTCAAAGGTACCAGTGACCTGCAGCTTCCAGTCACATCCTACCTGCCCACAGTTACCATCCAGTTAATTCATATCAGTTATATGAATCAGTGATAGTAATCAAGTTAAAACTCATTAGCCAATCATCTCACCTCTGAATATTCTCACATTGTCTCGCACTTGAGCTTTTGGGGATTACCTAATATCCAAACCACAATACCACCACACCTAGAATGGTCCTACCTCTAATATCATTGGCATATCTTCAGCCACAATAGTGACAGATTTAAAAAAAACCACTTTAGAATAGCTTATTAAAGAATAAAGATTTCCTTTTAAAATTATTTTAAATAATATATTAATTAAACTATTTTCAGAATCAGTGTTTTCCCTATTATTTTCTGATTATAGGAAAACTGAGTAATTTCAAGATGACATTTAATCAGTGAATCATTGATAAATTTTAAAATATCTCTTCTGCTGATATTTATAATTTACTAAGTAGATTTATATGAGCTAAAAGCAACTCTGAATAAGAAAAACCTTTATCATAAGCATCCAAATTTTCTTGATCAAAATTAATTTATCTAAGATCATAATTAAAATTTAAATTAAAAGTAGATTCAGATAATGAAGATTTTGACCTAGAAGTTCTTTATTAAGGACAATATTACATGATATTTTAATTTAAATTTTCCCATATTTAAATATCGGACATAAATCCTTACATTTAAATATGCAAATTATAATAAGCTCAAATTTTTAGGTTTACTTTTCTTTTGATGTTTAAAAAAAATCCTAATTTTGTATATATGTAGTTTCCCTATAATTTATTATAGCTTCTCAAAATTGTGTATGCTCAATATTCTACTGACTGCTATTCCAAAATTCCCTTCAAACAAATAGTGTACTCCTGTTTTCCCAGTAATTTTTTACTAAAACACATGACTGCAGCTTCAGAAGGAAGGGAGGGACAATGACTGAAGTGAGCCAGTTGGCTAATACCCTGCCTCCTTCCTCTTTCCTCTTCTGGACTTTGTGGATCATATCAGAAGAAAGACAGGTGAAGGAAGGTAGGACAGTGCTATTTTGTGTAATACATTCACTAATTTTAGTTCCCAGGAAAGTGACTGTGTTGCTCTGGCCTTGTCTCTTTGGGGAGTTATTAAACTCATCCAGATGGCACCAAATGTTTACACAGAAGCCAAAGGTTAAGTCAGTCTGCAGCAGAAGTGCCATAGACATGCTTACTAAATGACACTTAAATACCAGCTCCTTGGGGCCCTGATAAATCCAGCAGTCAGTGAAAATTAGGCACAGAGAAGAGCATAGCTTTCATTCTAAGAAAACTACCTTAAATATCATAAGCAACTGAGAGAAACTCAGCTGGTCATTCATAAATCAAATGACACACAATTAACAGATAGTACTAATGCTCAAAAGATCACACAGTATTCACATAGGGAGTGCCTTGGAACAATTCTTTTTCTAAGTTGGTTTATACAAGCAAAAACAATTGTTCAGTAAGTCACATGGTTCCTACTGATTCATTCTCCCTCCCTTCTACATACTCACTTAGTTAAATGCTTTCTACATGCCAGATACTGTGCTAATACTGGGAATATAGGAAATAATGCTATGCTGATTATTTCCATGGAAACTATCTGGCTTAAGCAACCAGTTGGTTAAAGTTGATCATTTTTAAACTGATGTCTTACAATTAGTCTATAAATTTTCTACAAGTATCTGTGCAACTACAGTTATGTTGTTACACACAAACACCAAGCTATTTCAAAGAAAATCATTTTTACTAGATTTTTATATTGTAATTTAAATATCTTCTTACTCTAAATACATTTAAGACACAGACTCAACTACTAAATAATGCTTTCTTACTAAAATTCCTAAGAAACTATAACCTTCTCATTTTAGATAAATAAAATAGAAAGATTTTTGTTATATGTCCAAAGAACACAATCCTCTTTCTGTTCTGACTAGAATAAATATATGCCCTATAGCATATAATTATTATTCATATTAATATATAGATAGTATTTAACAGGGAAATTATTTTAAATTTCTCACATAAAAGTCTGAGATTTATGTGTCTTTTTCTGAGTTGTCTAAATTTGAATCAGTGCTATTATTAGTCTTAGAAATTGCATAATTCTCATTTAATTTAATCTCAACTTTCTAAAACTCATGATCCAACTGAATATTGGGATTTTTAAATACTGTGGACCAGTAGAAAAAAAGGCAGTTGAAATTATTTTTCAAAATCAATCCTTTTTTTATTTCGTGGCAAAAGATTTATATGAATGAATTAGTTGATTAAAATAGAAGCTGTTTCTATAACATAAAGCTATTTTTATCTATTCTGTGCAGAAGTACAGTCAAGTTGATGCTTAAGGCCTTAAAAAGATTTATGTTTTAGCCTCAGAGAGATTTATGTTTTGGAAAAACTTACAGTCAGCTCATTTGACATGGAGGAGATTTATATATTTTTCATTACATGAATGATTTCAGAATAGGTCCTTCTGCCCTTCTGTTTATTGTTTGCTTCTGTTTCAAAAGACACTTCAAATTGTTTTCATCAAACGTCTAAATTATGCATTTTAAATCTCAATAGTAAACTTTCCCTCCTAGAAGTGAACTGCATTGGCAATTTGGGATTCTTATGAAAGAATAATTTTATTTCATGTTGAAATACTCAGCAATCTAGAAAAATAAATTAAAATGTATCTCCAATGACATTAGAAAATGATGAACTGGGCAAACATTTTTGAAAATTATATGTACCAAAGTACCTTTTTATTTAAGTCATATATCCACATTAAAATTAGTTTAATTCAATTTTATCCTATTTAAACATTTTAAAAATATTTATGACTGATCCTTATATTGATCTATAAAGTAAAACCCAAAAATAATTGCTCTCTAAAAAGTGTTAGAATTGTATTCATTCCAATTAACTATTCCACTGATTGTAACAAACCAAAACCCAGGAATATCTCAGGAATTATCCTGAACCTGAATCCAGCCTGCCTGGGTTTGAACCTGACTGTTACTTGACTTTTCTATGTCTTAGTTTCATCATCTATAAAATAGGATAATATTTCCTATTGCATGCTTTTTTAGTGATGATTAAATGAATTACACATGGAAAGGTTTTAGTGATGGGCTACTAGTAAACACTGTTATCATTGTGATTGTGCTAACATGAATGGCAAAAATATCAATAGGAATGAATGTAAAGATCAAGGTAATTGCTGAGAAACATTTAAGGAGAATTTTAGTAAAACCATTGTTTTATGGGTGGAATTCTTTCATTTTAGGAATACAATTAATTAATGAAGGCAAACTCTAGGTTATTCTACCACCAGTATAACCTCCATGAGGACAAGAGCCTTGTCTATCTTATTTATAGCTACATCCCCGGAAACTGAAAGTACTTGATTCAGTATAGGTACTCAATAAATATTTCTTCTTCATAAGTACTGGAAACAAATATTTTTCACTGACAAAAACATTATAGTAAAGTATCACCAAATGCTTTGGTGAAAATATCCACAGAAAATAATAAAATCACTGACTTGAATGTCCCAGTGAGGATCATCAGATCCCCTCTTTGTAGCTACGACAGGCCAATTAATTTAGAATTAATTTAGCACCTCCTCCCATACTCACAGTGTTCAATAATAACTATCATGGCATCACTTACTACCTATCATCTTGGATCAATTTGAAAGTCATGCTGTTTGTGATCAATTGAAAATTTCCTTAATTAAACAATCCTATCCTCTGTTCAATATTCTGCAGACTTGACCAGAAGCTTTATATTGCTGAAACCATTAATAATGTCAAATTTTGAGATAAGATTAAAGAAACACTGAATGTAAGGTCAAGAAATTTCTTTCCTATCCTGAAATGTGCAACCATTTATTTGTTTATTATTTTTCCCTTAAGCGTGTCTCTAACATTTAGTGTTCAATACACAGTTGTGAAGATTATGTCTAACTAGAAATTCTAAAACTTCTTCCTTAACCGTTCCTCAGGAATTTTAATTCCTTTAGCTACATGTCACTGAATAGATATCCCTTCAAAATTTTTTCTTTAAAACCTCTTTATTTCATTACAGTATCTTAAAAAGGATAGGGAATAAACATAAGGAATATCTTAATTAAGTCAGATTCCCTTTACAGAGAAAGGATTGCCAGTGTCAAATGTGAAAAAAAGAAGATTTTACCCTACTTGAAAGGTAACAATTTAGCCTACTGCAGTTTCATCTTCCTAGCAGAAGATATGAGACTTCTGAGTCAAATAAAGAGGCATTACTCATGACAGCAAGCAGCATGAGCTTCATGTATGCATGGATACTCTTGCCCCAAGTTCCAGGAGCATCCCAGGCACTTGCTGCATCTGAAGTGTGTTTACATCAGAACCAAACAAATCCAAGCTCAGGGAACCCAAATATTTTATAATGGACTACCAGGAAACTTATCCTTTGCCTTGAGGCAGATATTGTTTTTAATATCCAAAATAGCAGGGGCTGGGGTTGTAGCTCAGTGGTGGAGTGCTTGCCTTGCATGTGGGAGGCACTGGGTTCGATCCTTAGCACCACATAACAATAAATAAATAAAATAAAGGTATTATGTCTATCTACAACTAAAAAATATTTTTAAAAATCTTAAACAGCAAATAAACCCTTTGCTTTCCTATATAAATATCCAGAAAAAACAGTCCAGGACTGGGAGTAGAGTGCTCCTGTGTAGCATGTATGAGGCCTGTGTTCAATCACTATCACCACACCCGCTACACACACACAAATAGTTCAGTACTAAAAGGCATTTGTACCTCCTCAAGACACTCAGAACAGAAAAGATCCGTGGAAAGAACTGTTATCTTCCAAAAATATTCATTTCTTATTTCTATACCATCTTGGCTTCTGGCATGTTTTCCTGAGTATGTACTCCCATCAACCACCTGGATTAATGTTACCAACACAGACAGACTGGAACCAAAACTGTTCACTTTGTCTCCTATGCCATTTAATTAAATTGTTAACAGGACTCCAAGCAGGTAGATGAGGCCAACCTGTGATATTGACTTCAACCCCATGTCCCAGAATCCCAGATTCCACAAACTGAACAAATTTCATAAATTAGTTAGGTCTCCCTTAGAAAGCCATATGGTTTTCTTACTAAGTTTCTTTATTGATCTTCCTCCTTGACTTGAAGCATCCAGGCACATCAACAAGGATATGGATACATTTTATAAAACTTTCATAGGCCCATTCTGTCCCCTAGTTTGGCTTATGTGGACTTAGGGGAACTGAGCAAGGAGTGTATTAGATTAAGAAGTCATCTTTTCTTTATCTGGGACCATTTCAAGACAACAAAAGCATCCAGGTGGCTGAAGCAGAATTAAATGTTAATCCTCCAGGATTCCTTTTGGCTCAGCCTCCTCCTGAGGGTGGAAAAATAAGGAGTTAGCACCTCACTCACAGGACAATTAGAAATGCAGAAGACTCCTAGAGAACTGTAGCCAATAACTAGCATTCATTTCTCTCTCTCTCTCCCTCTCCCTCTCCCTCTCCCTCTCTCTCTCTCTCTCTCTCTCTCTCTCTCTCTCTCTCTCTCTCTCTCTCTCTCTCTCTCTCTCTCTCTCTCCCTCTCTCCCTTCCTTTCCTTCCCTCCTTCCCTTCCCCCACCCCCACCCTCCAAAAATTAGCAAATGGTTGCTCTTTTGTTGAACATACCACTGCTAATTGTACTGCTGATGTTTTCAGTGTCTTATCATCTCTAATCCTTGAGGACTCTTCTGGTGGTTTGCTAGTCTTACTTCTCTCTAGTCTATGCTGTTGATTAGTCATTCCACTTCTTATAGAATGTCACCCAATTTCAGGACCACTTCTTAGTTTCCCCATATAATATAGTCTTATTAGTTTAATATTTGATGTATCAGAAATATCAAGAGTCATCCCATATCTTAACTCTGATAATATTGATTGGAATCCCCATTCATAAGATAAGATGAAGCATATTCAAATACATTCTTAGCTCCGAAGATTTCTTGGTAGAGGAAGTCAAATATACTAGAAGTAGAATAGAATTTGAGGTTCGGAGATATTTGAGTCAGAAGTTGAACTTCATTATTTATTTGTAACATTATCTTAGGGAATTTATCTTCTCATATGTTAAAAAAAAAAAAAAAACCTGTTTCTTAGTGATATTGTATTTAAAGAATTAGCTATTCATCTCACCCGAATTAGAATGTCTGTTATCAAGAATATAAGCAACAATAGGTGTTGGTGCAAATGTGGGGAAAAAGGTACACTCGTACATTACTGGTGGGGTTGCAAATCGGTGCAGCCATTCTGGAAAGCAATATGGAGATTCCTTAGAAAATTTGGAATGGAACCACCATTTGACCCAGTTATCCCACTCCTTGGCCTATAACCAAAGGACTTAAAATCAGCACACTACAGTAACACAGCCACATTAATGTTTATAGCAGCTAAATTCCCAATAGCTAGATTGTGGGACCAACCTAGATGCCCTTCAGTAGATGAATGGATAAAGAAACTGTGGTATATACACACAATGGAATATTACTCAGTCATAAAGAAGTATAAAATCATGGCATTTGCAGGCAAATGGATGGAGTTGGAGAATATTATGCTAAGAGAAATAAACTAATCCCAAAAATGATTTCTCTGATAAGGCTGATACATAATGGGGGATGGGGGGGGGAGGCAAGAATAGAGGAAGGATGGATTGTATAGAATGAAATGAAGGGTGAGGAGGGAGTGGGAGGAAGGAAAGACAATAGACTGAGACAAACATTACCCTATGTACATGTATGATTACACAAACAGCATGACTCTACTTCATGTACAACCAGAGGAATGAAAGTTGTACCCCATTTGTGTACAATGAATCAAATTTTTTTAAAAAATTTAAAAAAAAAAAAAGCTATTCAATATTTAAGAAGCCACCCTGGCATTTTTCTAAAATAATGTGCAACAAAGTTTATTAAATCTGTAGAGTCCATCTCCTTGATTCTGTCACTGATTGTCACAAATTGAGTCTAATGATAAAGCAATGATTATAAATATATTTTACATGATAATAATAGCCAGTCTGTTACCCAAATTAATAGCAAATTATTGCAATGTAAGAATAGCTTCTGTTAACACTAATGGCAAATTGTCTTCTGCATGTTCTAGGATAAGTTGACAGATAAGAAACTTAAGGCAGTTCTAACTATTTTAAGTGCTAAATTTGAATATGCCTGCATTAAGTAACCTTTGAAAATCAGCTCGTTTGCCTTACCTTTAGTGTATTAAATAAAATTTTGACACTTTTCAAATCAATACATTTGTGAAGTTAAAATTCAAACAACATACTGTGAAAGGCTCATAATAAAAATGTCATTACAATAAAGGGACTGGGGAAAGTTACATAACATTTAGAAAAACAAAACTGGATTCTCTCATGACAACTATGCCAGTAAAAATACTGCCTGGACCAAGATTTTAAGGGTAAAAAATAAATAATAAGACAAGTCCTCTAGAAAATATTGAAATTTTTTAAATAATTGACAAAGAAAAACTTTTTAAATATAAAAAAAAAACAGAGGCATAAATGAAAAAAGCTAGTATATTTGACAATAGGAACAAACATCTCCTGTGTGGTTTTTTTGAAAAGTCATTAAGTCAAATGGGCAAATGGAAAAAAAAATTACAATTTATATCATAATAAATTCTTATTTAAAAAGACCAATAACCCAGTTTAAAAGAAAAACTGGACAGGAATGTGAAAAAGAGTTTATAAAAAAAGAATGTATAAGATGACTCTTAAACATATAAAAGAAATCTAAATTTACTCATAGTAAGAAAAACATAAATCAAAACCCCTCTGGCACACTAGTTTTCACTTAAAAGATTATAAATGGTCAAATAGTTTGATAGTATACTATGTTGACAAAAAAAAATTGTAGAGAAACACAAATATTCAGGGTAAAATATGCCTGGCTACAATTTCTGTGGAGGGCAATTTGATAGTGTATCAAAATTTCAAATTTGCTGGGAACCAGAAAATATTGCAGTAGAATTTCCCACCCTTCTATGAAATTGTGCACATCCAAAGCTGTTCCTTCAGCATTGTTCATAATAGTGAAAGAAACAGCCTCGAGGTCCAGCTACAGCTGGATGGTTAGTAGAGTTATAGATCTACTTTTGTCTTAAAAATATAAAATGTCTATATTTTCATGACTATGAATGTTATTTTCAGAGCTGAGAAGTATGCTTTTCCTTTTCTGAATGCTTTGTTTTGGTGGTGGTGGTTGTTAGGTCTTGTTTCATTTTCCAGAGTTTGTGATTGTCTCTTTTCCCTGTGATTACCTTCTCTTTTCAGTTTTTCTCATTGTCACTTTTTTTCTGGAAGCACCATTCAGACCTATTACTGTATCCTCAGTTAGTAGCTTTATAGGCCAAGAGCGGATGTTTCATTCTGTGATTCTCTTTATTTTTCTCTGAATTGATTTCACTACTGCTGTTTTTCCTTGTCATCTCCTTTTCTTGGTTTTATCCCTTCATTTATGTGAACATATCTTCCAGCAAATTATGAAAACTATATGAAAGTAAACTTTCTTTTTTTTTATCGGTTCTTTTTAGTTATACATGACAGAAGAATGTATTTTGGCAAATTATACATATATAGAATATAACTTACTCTATTTAGGATCCCACTTTTGTGGTTGTACATGATGCAGAGTTACCCTGATCATGTGTTCAAATACAAGGCTAGGAAAGTTATGTCTGATTAATTCTACTGTCTCTCCTATTCCCCTCCCCGCTCCCTTTCCTTCATTTCTCTTTGTCTAATCTAATGGATTTCTATTATTCCTCTCCCCACCCTCCCTTGTTTTGGGTTAGTGTCCACATATCAGAGAGACTATTTGGCCTTTGGTTTTTTGGAGATTGGCTTATTTCACTTAGCCTGATATTCTCCAGTTCCATCCATTTACCCACAAATGCCATTATTTCATTCTTATTTATGACTGAGTAATATTCCATCATGTATATACACCACATTTTCTTTATTCATTCATTCATTGAAGGACACCTAGGTTGTTTCTATAGCTTGGCTATTGTGCATTGAGCTATTATAACATTGATGTGGCTACATCACTGTAGTATGTTGTTTTTAAGTCTTTGGCGTATAAACCAAGGAGTGGGATAACTGGGTCAAGTGGTGGTTCCATTCCAAGTTTTGTAAGGAATCTCCACACTGCTTTCCACAGTGGTTGCACCAATTTGCAATCCCACCAAGAATGTATGAAAGTACCTTTCTCCCCACATCCACACCAATATTTATTCTTACTTGTATTCTTTATAATTGCCATTCTGACTAGAGTGAGATGGAATCTCAGTGTAGTCTTAATTTGTATTTCTCTAATCACTTCAGACATTGAATGTTTTTTCATATTTCTTCTGTGAAGTGTTTGTTCAGTTCCTTTACCCATTTATTGACTGTGTTATTTATTTTTCTGGTGTTAAGTTTTTTGAGTTCTTTGTATATCCTGGAAATTAATGCCTTACCTGAGGTACAGGTGATAAAGATTTTCTCCCATTCTGTAGGATCTCTGTTCGCATTCTTGATTGTTTCCTTTGCTGTAAAGAATCTTTTCAGTTTGATACCATCCCCTTATTAATTCTTGATTTCACCTCTTGTGCTCTAGGAGTCCTACTGAGGAAGTCAGTTCCTAAGCTAACATGATGGAGAGTTGGGTCTACTTTTTCTTCTAATATGTGCAGGGTCTCTAGTCTAATGCTTAGGTCCTTAATCCACTTAGAGTTGAGTTATGTGCAGGGTGAGAAATATGGGTTCAATTTTATTCTATTACATATGGATTTCCAGTTTAACCAGCACCATTTGTTGAAGAAGCTATCTTTTGTCCAATGTATGTTTATGGCACCTTTGTCTAAGCTGAGATAATTGTATTTTTGTGGGTTTGTCTCTGTGTCTTCTATTCCAGGGATGCAAGGTGGGTTCAACTACATCAATAGACTTAAAGACAAGAATCACATGATTATTTTAATAGATTCAGAAAGAGCATTTGACAAAATTCAGCATCCATTCATGCCCCAAACACTAGAAAAACTAGGGATAGTAGGAACATGTCTCAACATTGTAAAAGTTATCTATGCTAAATCCAAGGCCAACATCATTATAAATGGAGAAAAATTGAAAGCATTTCCTCTGAAACCTGGAACAAAACAGGGATGCCCTCTTTCACCACTCCTATTTAACATAGTCCTTGAAACCCTACCAGAGCAATCAGACAAAACAAAGAAATTAAAGGGATACAAATAGGAAAAGAAGAACATACTATCCCTATTTGCCGATGACATGATTCCATATTTAGAAGACCCAAACACTCCATGAGAAAGCTTCTAGAACCCATAAATGAATTCAGCAAAGTAGCAATATATAAAATTAAATCAGTTGCATTCCTATACACCAGTGACAAATCAGCTGGAAGAGAAACCGGGAAAACTATCCCATTCATAGTAGTCACACACAAAAAAAAATGATAATAATAATTGGGAATTGATCTAATGAAAGAGGTAAAATACCTCTACAATGAAAACTACAGAACTCTAAAGAAAGAAATTTTTAAAAACCTTAGAAGATGGAAAGCTCTCAGATGTCTTGAATAGGTAGAGTTAATATTGTCAAAATG
Source organism: Sciurus vulgaris (assembly GCF_902686455.1). Lineage (NCBI taxonomy): Eukaryota > Metazoa > Chordata > Mammalia > Rodentia > Sciuridae > Sciurus > Sciurus vulgaris. Next base: position 91,909,744 of record NC_136467.1, on the reverse strand, counting down.
GCCATACTACCAAAAGTGCTATATAGATTTAATGCAATTCCTAGTAAGATCCCAATAATGTTCTTTATAGAAATAGAAAAAGCAATTCATTTGGAAAAATATGAGGCCCATAATAACCAAAGCAATCCTTAGCAAGAAAAGTAATGCAGGTGGCATCACAATACCAGATCTTAAATTTTCTAATATTTACCCTGTCAGATTGTTTTTGATTCTCCTCTCACACTCACTCAGTAGTTTGTCATGGTATAGAATTCCAGGTTGAAGAGTGTTTCCTCAGAATCAAAGTTTCCACTCTTGTCCTCTGGCTTCAGGGTTACTGCTGAGAAGTCTAGTATTAGCCTTTAGGATTCTTGTTCCTCTTAGCTTCCTAAGAAGCAGGAAAGCAAGAATAATGGTGTCTGGCTATTTCCCCTTCTTCTTTGAGAAGTCTTCATGCCTTCAGGAAGTGACATTCCCTGCATCCCCTTTCATTTGGGGCAGAACTATCCCTAGACCTCTCCCTTTCTTTATATCTCCTGAAACATGGCAATGAGGGCATCTCCTGATATGGAGCAATTAACTTGGTATATAGAAACACTCTTCTCTTCATAGAGCTAGATTCCAGATCACTCTCTTGTGTGAACTCAGCAATCCTTTCTTTGATACCGAAAGTCAAATATTGACTCTTTCACAACTTTATACGTAAACTATTACAAACAATCCTCCCATGCAAAATGGAAGCCCCTAGTAAAAAGGAGGAAGGCTGGTAGAAAGAAGTTAAAATGAGAATAGTAATTCAATGTTTGTTTTTAGTACTTTTCATTATTTATTAGAGTATGGAGCATTTTTCTTCTCTTATTACTTGGTATAAATATCTCAATACCTGTTTATTTATTTATTTATACCAGGGATTGAACCCCACGGGCATTTAACCACTAAACCACATTCCCAACCCTCTTTATTTTTTTTATTTTCAGACAGGGTCTTACTAAGTTGCTTAGGGCCTCACTAATATGCTCAGGTTGGTCTCAAACTCACAATCCTCCTGCCTCAGCCTTCAGAGCTGCTAGGGTTATAGGAGTGTACCACCATGCCCAGCCCCAAGCCCATTTTTATTTTTTTATTTTGACATAGGGTCTACTCAAGCTCCTTAGGACAGTGCTATATTGCTGAGGCTGGCCTTGTACTTGCAATCCTCCAGCCTCAACCTCTGATTTAATTTTTAATCCTAAAATTACTAGATATTTTTCACCTTTTTGGCATAGCCCCAATATAGAAGTTAGTAATGACATTGAATTTTGAATACATTTTATTATGTTGACCATTCTTTAGAAGACATTTAAAAGCAGAATATGTATAGATTGTCCCTTCTATCTGCAGAATACTGTTTCCATGTTGCCAGTGACTTATAGAAAAATCAGTCTGAAAATCCAGTTATCATGATCAGACTCTTAAAACTAAGTCCATCATATGATTCCTTGCATACATTATTAAAACAAATTAATTTGATAGGCCACAGCTTACCAGCTTTTTATCTGTTGACAGAGACTTGAATTAACTGAAATCTAGTCATTTCATTAATTAGGTTAGAACCAAAATAAAACAAATCTACAAATACTTGGTTTTAATCAAGAAAATTATAAAGGTGAAGTTACCAAAATAAGAAAGTATTTATGATAAATAAATGAAAGCAAATAAAGAATAATTACCAAATATGAAACCCCATTATTTAAAATGATATAAGTACTTTAAGTAAACTTAATTGGTTTTATTTCTTACTAAGTAATGATGTGTATGATACCTTCATCTCTTTAGTTCATTTTTTTTTTCAAAAGCAAGTGCTTAATCCTCATCAATGTGAGACAAATTACAGAATTCAGGTTATGTTTCTTCCTACAATAATGGGCAAACTCTTCCAAATGGAAGTATAGCATCTATCTTGCAACACTACCACAGAAGAAGTAAAAATAACTTGGATTATTTTGGTATCAAGTGGGATTTGCGAATGAAGAATATAATTATCTAAATTGAATTCTCTTTAGCTATGATGATATGCTCACTACTAAAGAAGTACCCAGTGTAAAGAATCAGAATCTCAGTAGCTATTCATCCATTCATTATCTGCTAAATGCAGTTCATTGCTGGGTAATATGCAGAGTAGAAAGGAATGGAGAATATACATACAACATACAAACAGAAAGTCTCAAGAAAGGAGCAAAAATCCCCATTGTAGGAAAGTGTGTTGGAAGTTCAGATGTCTCACAGCATTTCAGATTCACAGACTGTACACTGTATTATTTAATTTATAATAGTTCCAGTTTTACAGGATGAATGAGTAGTGACTGAGAAGAAGGTATTTCAGAATCTATATAATGAAAAGAAATTTGTTTTCTGAGTTAAGAAAAAATGGGGAAAGATGATTATTATTATTAACATGGATCCCTGAAGCTACAGGGAATGATCATAATCCATCGCACCCCACGTGGAAATGCTTCCAGGGTTTTAAATGGGATTATTAAGCCTTGGAAGCACTATATATGACCTCTATCTTTTAAATCATTAAAGGTAGGATAAAATTGTTCATCCAATTAGGGAACTTGTTTACTGCAACTGATAATGGTTGAATCATCCCTGCCTGATCTAATATTTCATAAGATTTCTTTCCAGTGACAACTCTTCTTATTGTTCCCTTATCAGTGTTACTGGAAAACTTCCTAAGGGCTTTTTTAGTATGTGGAAGACACTATTGTTCTTCATTTTGAAGACATCTATTCCTAGTGTGTCCTGATAACTGTTTATCAAAAAGTGACAGGTTTTATATATAAACATTAGTTCATTTTCTGAAACTTACATATCCTAAGGAAAACTCCTTATTGTGTCATGATAATTCTATGAAATAAAACTGATCATTCCTTTAACTTATTGATATAAACATTCTTAAACTCTTCTTCTCAAAAATGGAATGAAAATAACTTCCATAATTGAATCATATGTCTGTTGTATTTTTTACTTATTTGCTTTGCCTTTATAAGACTAATTTCTTGAAAATGAATAATTTGTTTCCAAAGAACCAAGTATACATATAAAACAAAATTTTATTCTGATGCCCCCAACTTAAAATTTGTTCTCTCTGTTCTCACATGAAAGGTAGGATTACTTTTACGAAGACAAACTCCATTTCCATTTTAATTTTGTATATTATATTTGAAAAACAGAAAATCCCCTAGTATTTTAAGAGTTTATGCAAATTCTGCTTAATCTTATGTTTCAATTCTATGAGGCATATTCTAAAGTAATAATCATAACACTTAAACTACACTTACTCACATAATATTTCTGTTGAAGTGGGCATTAGGTATCATATGTACTGCAACATTCCTGGCAAGGGAGTGCAAGTAATACTTTAAAACAAAACTCCCAGTTTTTACTTCAGTTCTTTTCCTTAACTGAGAAGTTATGAATATATCTTGCCTCCTCTCACAAATGAAAATGTGTTTGAATGCAATTAATCTACCCTATTAGTTCTACTAAACATCTGCTATATTTGTTAAACACTTCAAAATTCTGTTCTGAACCAGTTAATTCTAAGTAATTTCTCAGTTAAATATTTACATGGGCTTCCATGATGATAAGCCCAAGTTTGTGTTAAATAATCAGCAGATTGTCCAGAGAGAGCTATGCAAAATGCAACACATTGTAATAGCTATCCATTGGAACTTAAAAGGATTTGGCTAGCTTGAACTATTTTTTTCATATTTTTATCCTAGCCAAAAGAAGTAACAGCTCTACGGATTCTGTTCTTTGTCAACATTTTTAATATCCAGAATTCCACTGGGGGGAGACAATGAATGCCTATATAGAAATATGCAGATGCTTACATCATGAAAATTCTAAATATGCTCTCAAACTTCTCTTTCAGAAATGTGATAAATCTGCATGTCTGTAAGATTTTAGAACTAACCCAATTTATAGTTATTTTAAGAGTAGACTAAATAGATGGAAAAAAGAAAAAATGGATAGGTATTTTTTGGACATAGTAAGTTGAAGAGAAAATGCACAGATTATACAAATGTGCTATGTGTACCAAGATATTTGAGACTATGACTCTCTGGGAAAAAGATCTATAAATCCATAAAATTTCAGGTAGTTTTCAAAGGTTTCAGTAAGTTTCATAATACAGAAGAAGTTATCATTGATGAATGATTCATTCTTAAATGAACAATAAAGCAATCCTTATTGTTATCCAATCCTTATCCAATCAGAGAATGGAATGGTTACAATGAGGAAGACAGGTAGGACTTAAAGTTCTACAGAATGTTATTGAAGTCCAAGTTATGAAAATAAGAATAATTATATAGAGAGCAGAGAGCTATTCTCCAGCATCTGTGACACAATATTGATCTAGTTCAGTGTTTTCTTCTCTGTGGTCCAATCTTCTCAGTGTTTATTGAGCCTCTTCTACAAGTGAGGTAGAGGATAGAATGATAAAGAACTTCTGTCCTCTATAACTCATGCGAAACTAAAAGATGAGTAGAGAACACACAATGACATTTACAAAGTCAGAGTAGGAAAGAAGAGTGGAAGGGCTTCCAGGACAAATGCTGAGCCCTTCTCATACAACCTAAGCCCTATTTCTGTAATTTTCATAGTAAGTGATAAGCAAATAGTGAAAATAATGAATTATCCACAAATTATAATTTCTTAGTTTGGGAAAAAATATTATTTTGGTATAGTTCATTAAATTTTTAGTAATGTCAATGCAAAATTATTTTTCTTTGTAAATATCAACTGATGTCTAAAAAAGACAGTTGGAAAATAATCTCGATATCAGGGTAGTAACATGGATAGAATTAAAAATAGATCATGGGTCATTCAAATAGCAAATGATCTGTTAGAGATTAAAAAGAACTTAGCAATTTTTCATCTCATACCCCTGTCTGGGTTCTTGACCTGGCAAAGTTGAAGGGAAATTCAGAGTTGTGAACCTTCAGGAGTCAGGTTAGTGGGTTTGTGAACATGAGTTGGCACTGTATCTTACTCCTTGGACTTTGCACACAAAAGGTTCTCATAAATATTTTTAATCTGTTAAATACATTCCAAATAAAATTTAACATTCTTGCATTGTATAGACTTGCTATATAATTATCCCAACTAGTAAAGGGAATAGATTTTTAATTATATTTCTCAGAATTAAGTAGACTCACTTGACATTTGGTGTGTATGTGCTTTAGTAACTCATGTTTAAAAACACTGAAAGAGCTGTCAGCATTTGGATGAACATCAAAGATGTTATATATGAGTTTGGCTATTCACGAAATGATAATAGTTTTCCTAAGGGTAAGAAGGAAGAGTTTAATCTAGAGCCAAGATTGTGTCAGTCTTATAAAAACTGACACAACTCTCTGTAATTATATTGTAATTAATACTTGGTGTATTAGGATTTTAACATTGGTTCTTCTTATAAACATTAAGAATTTACCATCCTAATGTTGGCCTAATCAGCCAACTCTCCTTGGTTATATATCATTCAGCAAGTGATTTTTTTTAACTGCAAACAAAACTGATTGTTTTATTCAACTCTTGGTTTTTATTTCTGCCTAAATCAATAAAATATAGGCTTCCTGTGCTTCTGTAATGTTAAATTGTTCCAAAAGAGATGAAAGAAGTGGAAATGATACTTTAATTTTATTTATCTACTGCAGAGGTGTCAGAAAGATTTGGGGGAACATTGAGAATTGGTGACAGTTGGAATTTTTTGTACTAAATATTTTTGAAAATTATATAATAATTTATATTGAACTTGGATAATTTTAGTCAAATGAAAGCTATTTGAATGAAAAATTTAAAAATATCTATCACTTTTTCTATTTAAAGCAAAATTAGGTGGTAAAATTATGTATGCATGGCATTGTTTCTAGAAAAAATTACAAATGAATTTGTATATAATGAATAGTTATGGGTCACCACAAACCTATCTGGTGTTTCAGTTTAAATATAGCCATGAGTTTTAAAGAAAAAGGCCATATTATAAAAGTGAGTCCTAGGGGACTGGAGTCGTAACTCATTGGTTCAGCTATTGCTTAGCATGTGTGAGGCTCCGATTTCAATCCCAAGCATATGAAAAGAAAAGAAAGAATTCTAATTATTTTTTTAAATAGGTAAAAAGAGAATATTTTTTCTGGAATTAGGGTCAATTCCATTTTCTTGCATAAGTACCACATTAGGTTTAATTATAAGTATTTGGAGATTCTTCAAGGTCTTCAACCAAAGAAGGCTGAATGTACTTTTTCTTTTAATTGTAAACAAATGGGATACATGTTGTTTCTCTGTTTGTACATGGAATAAAGGCATACCATTTGTGTAATCATAAATTTATATTGGGTAATGTTGTTTGATTCACTGTTATTTTTTCCCTTACCCCCACCCCTCCCACCCCTCTTTTCCCTATATACAGTCCTTCCTTCCTCCATTCTTGCCCCCCTCCCTAACCCTAACTCTAACCCTAACACTAACCCCACCCTCCCCCCATTAGGTGTCATCATCCACTTATTAGCGATATCATTCATCCTTTGGTTTTTTGAGATTGGCTTATCTCACTTAGCATAATATTCTCCAACTCCATCCATTTGCCTGCAAATGCCATGATTTTATACTTCTTTATGGCTGAGTAATATTCCATTGTGTATATATACCATGATTTCTTTATCCATTCATCCATTGAATGACATCTAGGTTGGTTTCACAGTCTGGCTATTGTGAATTGAGCAACTATGAACACTGATGTGGTTGTATCTCTGTAGTATGCTGATTTTAAGTCCTTTGGGTATAGGCCATGGAGTGGGATAGCTGGGTCAAATGGGGGTTCCATTCCAAGTTTTCTAAGGAATCTCCACACTGCTTTCCAGAGTGGCTGCACTAATTTGCAGTCCCACCAGCAATTTATGAGTGTACCTTTCTCCACACATCCTCGCCAACACCTGTTATTGCTTGTATTCTTGATAATCGCCATTCTAATTGGGGTGAGGTGGAATCTTAGGGTGGTTTTGATTTGCATTTCTCTTATTACTAGAGATGTTGAACATTTTTCCATATGTTTGTTGATTGCTTGTACATCTTCTTCTGTGAAGTGTCTGTTCATTTCCTTAGCCCATTTGTTGATTGGATTATTTGCATTCTTGGTGTAGAGTTTTTTGAGTTCTTTATAGATTCTGGAGATTAGTGCTCTATCTGAAGTATGAGTGGCAAAGATTTTCTCCCTCTCTGTAGGCTCTCTCTTCACATTACTGATAGTTTCCTTTGCTGAGAGAAAGCTTTTTAGTTTGAATCCATCCCAGTTGTTGAATCTTGCTTTTATTTCATAGGCTATGAGAGTCCTGTTAAGGAAGTCTGATCCTAAGACAAGAAGTTGAAGGTTTGGACCTACTTTTTCTTCTATAATCTGCAGGGTCTCTGGTCTGATTCCGAGGTCCTTAATCCATTTTGAGTTGAGTTTTGTGGAGGGTGAGAGATAGGGCTTTAGTTCCATTCTGTTGCATATGGATTTCCAATTCTCCCAGCACCATTTGTTGAAGAGGCTATCTTTTCTCCATTGCATATTTTTGGCCCCTTTGTCTAGTATGAGAAAACTGTATTTATTTGGGTTTGTGTCCCTGTCCTCTATTCTGTACCATTGATCTACCTTTCTTTTTTGGTACCAATACCATGCTGTTTTTGTTACTATTGCTTTGTAGTAGAGTTGAAGATCTGGTATTGCAATACCCCCTGTTTCACTCTTCCTGCTAAGGATTGCTTTAGCTATTCTGGGTTTCTTATTCTTCCAGATGAATTTTATAATGACTTCCTCTATTTCTGTAAGGTACATCATTGGGATTTTAATTGGAATTGCATTGAATCTGTATAGCACTTTTGGTAGTATGGCCATTTTGACAATATTAATTCTGCCTATCCAAGAACATGGGAGATCTTTCCATCTTTTAAGGTTTTCTTTAATTTCTTTCTTTAGTGTTCTGTAGTTCTCATTGTAGAGGTCTTTCACCTCTTTTGTGAGATTGATTCCCAAGTATTTTTTTTTTTTCGATGCTACTGTGAATGGGGTAGTTTTCCTAATTTCTCTTTCTGAAGATTCATCACTTATGTATAAAAATGCATTGGATTTATGAGCATTGATCTTGTAACCTGCTACTTTACTGAATTGACTTATGAGTTCTAAAACTTTTCTGGTAGAATTTCCTGGTTCCTCTAAGTATATAATCATATTATCAGCAAGTAGGGATAGTTTGAGTTCTTCTTTTCCTATTCATATCCCTTTAATTTCTTTGGTCTGTCTAACTGCTCTGGCTAGAGTTTCAAGGATGATATTGAATAGAAGTGGTGAAAGAGGGTATCCCTGCCTTGTTCCAGTTTTTAGGGGGAATGCTTTCAGTTTTTCACCATTTAGAATGATATTAGCCATGGGCTTAGCATAAATGGCCTTTACAATGTTAAGGAATGTTCCCACTATCCCTATTTTTTCTAGTGTTTTGAGCATGAAGGGGTGCTGTATTTTATCAAATGCTTTTTCTGCATCTATTGAAATAATCACGTGATTCTTGACTTTAAGTCTATTGATATGGTGAATTACATTTATTGATTTCCTGATGTTGAACCAACCTTGCATCCCTGGGATGAAACCCACTTGATCATGGTGCACTATCTTTTTAATGTTTTTGTATGCAATTTGCTAAAATTTTGTTGATAATTTTTGCATCAATGTTCATTAAGGATATTGGTCTGAAACTTTTTTTCCTCGATGTGTCTCTGTCTGTTGTAGGTATCAGTGTGATACTGGCTTCATAGAATGAGTTTGGGAGGGTTCCCTCCTCTTCTATTTTATGGAATACTTTGAGAAATATTGGAATGAGCTCTTCTTTAAAAGTTTTGTAGAACTCGGCTGAGAACCCATCTGGTCCCAGATTTTTCTTTGTTCGTAGGCTTTTGATGACTTCTTCTATTTCATTACTTGAAATTGGTCTATTTAAATTGTGTATGTCCTCCTCCCTCAGTTTAGGCAATTCATATGTCTCTAGAAACCTGTTGATGCCTTCGAAATTTTCTATTTTGTTGGAGTATAGATTTTCAAAATAGCTTCTAATTATGTTTTGTATTTCAATCCTGTCTGTTGTGATATTTCCTTGTTCATTCCGAATTTTAGTGATTTGGGTTTTCTCTCGTCTTCTCTTTGTTAGTGTGGCTAAAGGTTTATCAATTTTGTTTATTTTTTCGAAGAACCAACTATTTATTTTGTCAATTTTTTGTATTGTTTCTTTTGTTTCAATTTCATTGATTTCAGTACTGAGTTTAACTATTTCCTCTCTACAACTACTTTTGGTGTTGGTCTGTTCTTCTTTTTCTAGGGCTTTGAGCTGTAGTGTTAGTTCGTTTTTTGGTTGAGTTTTACTTCTTTCATTAAATGCGCTCCATGAAATAAATTTCCCTCTAAGTACTGCTTTCATAGTGTCCCAGAGATTTTGATATGATGTTTCTTTGTTCTCATTTACCTCTAAGAATTTTTTAATTTCCTTCCTAATATCTTCTGTTATCCATTCATCATATAATAGCACATTGTTTAATCTCCAGGTGTTGGAGTAGTTTCTGTTTTTTACTCTTTCATTTATTTCTAACTTCAATCCATTATGATCTGATAGAATACAAGGTAGTGTCTCTATCTTCTTGTATTTGCTAACATTAGCTTTGTGACATAATATATGGTCTATTTTAGAGAAGGATCCATGTGCTGCTGAGAAGAAAGTGTATTCGCTCTTGGTTGGATGGTATACTCTATAAATGTCTGTTAAGTCTAAATTATTGATTGTGTTATTGAGATCTATGGTTTCTTTGTTCAATTTTTGTCTGGAAGATCTGTCCAGTGGTGAGAGAGGCGTGTTAAAATCACCTAGTATTATTGTGTTATGGTCTATTTGGTTTCTGAAATTGAGAAGGATTTGTTTGACATACGTGGATGAGTCACTGTTTAGGGCATATATGTTTATTATTGTTATATCTTGCTGATTTATGCTTCCCTTAAGCAGTATGAAATGTCCTTCTTTATCCCTTCTGACTAACTTTGGCTTGAAGTCCACATTATCTGAAATGAGGATGGATACTCCAGCTTTATTGCTGGGTCCATGTGCATGGTATGTTTTTCCCCATCCTTTCACCTTTAGTCTATTGGTATCTCTTTCTATGAGGGGAGTCTCTTGTAGGCAACATATTGTTGGATCTTTCTTTTTAATCCAATCTGCCAGTCTATGTCTTTTGATTAATGAATTCAGGCCATTAACATTCAGGGTTATTATTGAGATATGATTTGTATTCCCAGTCATTTGGTTCATTTTTTAAATTTTATTTATTTATGTATTTATTTGACATGACTTGGTTCCTCCTTTATTTGACAATTCCCTTAGGATAATTCCTCCCTTTGCTAATTTGCTTCTTCGTTTTCATCTCTTCCTCATGGAATATTTTGCTGAGAATGTTCTGTAATGCTGGCTTTCTTTTTGTAAATTCTTTTAGCTTTTGTTTATCATGGAAGGATTTTATTTCATCATCAAATTTGAAGGTAAGTTTTGCTGGGTATAAGATTCTTGGTTGGCATCCATTTTCTTTCAGGGCTTGAAAAATGTTGTTCCAGGCCCTTCTAGCTTTTAGGGTCTGGATTGAAAAATCTGCTGATATCCGTATTGGTTTCCCCCTGAATGTAATTTGGTTCTTTTCTCTCACAGCCTTTAAAATTCTGTCTTTATTTTGTATGTTAGGTATTTTCATTATAATGTGCCTTGGTGTGGGTCTGTTGTAATTTTGTGTATTTGGAGTCCTATAAGCCTCTTGAACTTGATTTTCCATTTTATTCTTCAGATTTGGGAAATTTTCTAATATTATTTCATTGAATAGATTGTTCATTCCTTTGGTTTGTTTCTCTAAGCCTTCCTCAATCCCAATAATTCTTAAATTTGGTCTTTTCATGATATCCCATAGTTCTTGTAGATTCTGTTCATGATTTCTTACCATCTTCTCTGTTTGTTCAACTGTGTTTTCAAGGTTAAATATTTTGTCTTCAATGTCTGAGGTTCTGTCTTCCAAGTGTTCTATCCTATTGGATATGCTTTCTATGGAGTTCTTAATTTGGTTGTTTCCTTCATTTCAAGGATTTCTGTTTGTTTTTTCTTCCAATATCTCTAACTCTTTATTGAAATGATCTTTTGCTTCCTGTATTTGCTCTTTTAACTGTCGATTGGTGCGATCATTCAATGCCTGCATTTGCTCTTTCATCTCATCATTCAGTGCCTGCATTTGCTCTTTCATCTCATCGTTAGCTTCTCTGATCATTTTAATTATGTACATTCTTAACTCCTTTTCTGTCATTTCTTCTGCCATGCTGTCATTGGGTTTTATTGATGTAACATCTAGATTTGTTTGGGACATTTTCTTCCCTTGTTTTCTCATATTGTTCAGGTATCAGTGGACCGCTGAGATATTGCAGATTTCCTTTATTGACTTACAATGTCCCTGAAGATTCTAGTATATCCCCTCTTAGCCTTCAGTAGGCTGAAGTCTTGGAGGAAGTTGATAATGCGGTGCTCCACAAGGAAGCTGCCTCTCTAGGGGTGGTGGCCTTCAGGTGGGGTATATTCCCTGCTAGTGGGCAGAGGTGCCTCCACTTGTTGACCAATGGTCATCCAAAGGGGAACTAGGCTGTGGGCTGAGGCAGGACCCGTTTGGGCCTGTATCTCTGGCTTTACCGTCCTTGTGGGAAAACCTCACCCGGCAGCGAAGACTCACCTGGTGGGGAGGCCTCACTGGTCAGTTCGCCTCCTAGAGGTTCCCCTCAATCTACAACTACCGCCTGTGCTGGGCTGCCTTCCTCTGCAACATCCCAGGGGCCCAGACCTACCTCCTGGGCCTAGAAGCCTTACCCTTCGCAGACGAGTCTCCTTAGGTTGCCTTTCCTCAGAGAATCTGCCCGTAGTCCTGGAACCTTCGCTCCACCCCTAAGTATGTCTCTGTGTGCCTCTTCCACCAAGAAGCCTCCTAGGTTCTGGGACCCTGCTCTGCACCTAATCACCTGGCTATGCGGCCCCTCCTCTGAGCAGCCACCTGGAGCCCTGTATAATCGCTCCGAGTCCCAGCGACCCACCACATGCCTCTTCCTCCCGCCAACCGTCCGTAGCCCTGGGTAGTCACTCCAAGTCCAAGTGACCTGCCCCATTCCCCCTCCTCCGGGTAGCCCCCCCGGTGTTCAGGAGCGGTAGCTCTGAGTCACTCTGAGTCCAATCGACCCGCTGCACACCTCCTCCGAGCAGCCACCCAGAGCTCTGGTGAGGCCACTCCGAGACCAAGCAACCCACTGTGCTCCTCCTCCGGGCAGCCCCCCCTGGTGTTCAGGAGCGGTTGCTTTGAGTCCAAACAACTCACCACTCGCCTCCTCCTCTGTGCAGCCGCCTGGAACTCTGATGTAGTCACTGCGAGTCCAAGTGACCCGCCACACTCCTCCTCCTCCTCCTCTTCAGGGCAGGCCCCAGAGTTCAGTAGTGGTCGCTCTGAGTCCAACAGCTCGCTGCGCAGCTCCTCCTCTGGCAACCGCCTGTAGCTCTGGTACAGTCACTCGGAGTCCAAGCAACCTGCCATTCTCCTCCTCCTCCGCAGGCCCCAGTGTTCAGGAGTGGTCGCTCTGAGTCCAAACAGCTCTCCTCACAGCTCCTCCTCTGGGCTGCCGCCTGGAGCCACAGTGGTTGCTCCGAGTCCAAGCGCTGTGCTGAGCGGCCTCCTCTATGATGCTCCTAGTTGTCCGATTTCACTGCTCCAGCGGGGGGAGGGGTGTCTCGTTGGGCAGCTCTACTTCACAAAGTTCCCTGTGTTTCGAGACTACCGCCCCATCTGGGATGCCTCCCCAACGGGAGAGACTCACCCAGTTGCTTTGAGTTGGTCTCAAGTTTCTCAATATCTCCTCTTTTGAATCCTGAGTCCTGGAGCAACATGAAATGCAGCCACCCTCTAGTCTGCCATCTTGAAACCTGTCTCTGAATGCACTTTTACTAGAGTGCATTGATTTCCCAATTTGGATTGTTTTCATTCATCCATTAACAAGTTCACACCATGATGTGTAAAGACACAGATTCTACCTATTGTGACTTAGATACGGTGAGAAAAATCATTACATGAATAATCATTTAAATGAATTTGTGAGAGACACTTTAAAAGACAACTACAAGGCACTCTAAGACTGGAATAGGTAACTGTTGTGGAGACTCAGGGAAGGTGAAGCAGGGTTTTGTTAAGAACAGTTTGGCTGTGATGTAGAGTTCATTTGAAAGCTCTTCAGATGAGCAGAAATGACCGTGGAACAGTAGGAATGGAGATAAATGGATCCAAACATACTTTGTAGATAAAAATCAACCAGACTTGGTAAATAGACATGAGGGGAAGTTGAGAGAGAAGATCATAGACTAAGTTCTAGATTTCTAGGAGGAAAGTGCTAGGAGAGTATCATGTGGATTTATTGAGGTGGGGAGTGCTGGAATAGGGTCCAGTTTTGGAGGAAAGTCCTGAGTTCAGTGTTCAATGTGCTAAATTTCAGATGCCTGTGAGATAGACAAGTGGGTGTATCAAGCAGGTAATTGCACATTGGACTTGCATGCAACCCAGAAGATAAACTAAGATTATAAATGTAGGAATAATGATATCTGATCTAGAGAATCTGAAGCCCACAAGCAGATGAGATCATGGTGAGAGCATGTGAACTGAAAGGAAATGAGCCTAAAATCACCTATATTAAATCACAATTGCAGGTGGAAAAAAGGAGGAAGCAGCAGAAAAGACTAAGAAGCACTAATAACTTCTGGAGATTTAAAAAAGTACAATATCATTTTGAGTTTCAGATTGAGTAGGAATTCCTGTATAATGTAAATATCTAAAAATCTAGAGACTTGACTTTCAATACCTTTGATTTCCTGGGACTTTTTTATGATCTAGAAAAAAACTACTCTTTTTCCTATCACTTGACAATATTATGAGAAAGCATTAAATAATGTCTATAATACTAAAAGTTAAATATTATAAATAGACATGTTTGAAACAAGTGTCATAGTCAATATGTTTTCTTAAAAGATACAAAGCTACTCTCCACCACAAAAAAATGTTTTACTTAAAAAGTATAAATATATAAGGAAATTTTTTTTTCCAGCTTGGAGATACTGTTACCTTTCATTTATGGTCATTTGGTGAAACACAGTTCCAATTGTATGGGATATTTTAACTGGGAGTGAATGTTTCATCTCAGACCTGGTTTGGAACTTCCTCTTATTCTTTTCTGGAGTTAGCTACAAAGATAAACCAGCCAGTGAAAGGCAATTTATCATTATTAACACATTGCATAGCTTAACCTTGGAAGAGCTCAAATCACTTTAAAAATTTTTGTTTTGATGAATGAAATGTGTATTAATTTTCACAACATTCTTTGTGAGACAGGTGTGCGCGAATCTGTATCAACATGTGTCCTCTCTCCTTTACAGGGTTCCAAAGGGATGCAAGGCCCCCAAGGTCCACCTGGAAAAGAAGGTCAAAGGGTAAGTACACTTGGAACAGCTGGTAGGCATTGCAAACTCAGGGGATAGTTGTTTCTGCATACTAAAAGAAATATAAAATAAAACCAAAATATAGCAAGCAGATGGGCTTATACAGAGTATCAACTATCCAAAGGTTGAAATTTAAGATTAGGGATTTTGACACAGGTTTTACTTCAGAAAGTTCTTTATTTTTTCAAGATTGGCACCACAAGTGCAGAGGAAATTATTTGGGTGAAATGAATTAGCTCTAATTTAATCTAGACCACTTTGGTCATATTTTCTGTTGAGTTAAGTTAATGAATGTTATAGTAGAAGTCCAGCCAGTTCATGAATTCTCTAAAAATTGTGGCTATTAACCACTTTATTTAGCCAAATTAAATTATTGATATTAGTAACTCTTGTCACTTTCCTTTCATTACTATTTATTGCCTTTAACTGAAGTAAAATAGGAAGTACGTGAATAAATTATAAGTGCAATTGGGAGAATGGCAATGACCTTCTCTCTAGTCCAGTCTCCTCATCATCCAGTAAAAGGTAGCTCTGCTCTTGGTGCTGCAACTGGCTTTCTTGTGGCTTACTATTGTTATTACTATTTTCAAATCATTTTGAAATTTTAGAATATTTTTATAAGCTTTCTCATTTGATTATTTATGAAAAGTCTTTGTGCTAAATAGAACAGGTACTATTCTAAGGTTAAGGACTTCTGTAACCTTAGGGATGAGGATTCTGTAAATGAGGGATTTACATGACTTGCCTAAACTTGGACTTGTAACTCTGAATCCCATGTTTTCTTTTACTGTCCCCACATATTAACCCCAAATCCATTCTTAAGTCAGTTCTGTCCTGTTGCAAAAATATCTGTTTCCTCAAGTACTTCAGAGTCCTTCAAATACTTGAGGGCTAATGTTATATTTTATCAAGGTTTACCTGTTTTTTAGGCTACTAAAATCTTACTTCTCTTACTACATGGATTCCTGATTGTCTTATAGACTGATACTGTTTCCCAAAAAACTCTCACTGACTGGGAGGTGTCAGGAATGGGACTGGACCCATGTGGTCTGGTTTAGAGCAGAGTAAACTGTGGCAAGCAGACCCTGTACCTGAAGCAATGTATTTCTTTCTATTCCAACCTAAGATTGAGACAGGGCTTCTTTTCCTGGCGTCCCACTGATGATTGGTACTTCCTGTGGTCGACTAAATGCCCCCCTTTTGCTCTAATGAAAACTTCTGCAGTCAGATCTTCCCTCATCCTGTTGTGTTATATAGCTGCTTTTTGAATTACAATAGGAATTTATCCTTGATGTTGTTATGTTTCATCTTCTGGATTTAGGTCCCTAATAACATTTTATTGCTTAGGAATTTTTTGTGGCTATGTTGTTGTTGTTTAAAATTTTACATCCTGTTTTCCAGTGAAATAGCCCCCAGCTCTGTGTCACCTTAAAATTGGATAAGCCCACCTTATGTCTTCATTCGCATCATTAATAAATCCTAACCAGAACGGGCCTGACAACCCCTGTGTAGAATTTGTGGCCCTCCCTCTTTTCTACCATTGATGTTCTTGTGACAAGATAATCAAATCATGTACAATGCACTTGAACTCTACCTCCTCCCCACCCACATTTCTTAATTTGGTTTGTAAGATAATTATGAGAGACATGTCAGATACTAGCTGAAATGAAAATATATTCAAATGAGGCTTTTTAAAAATAATATGCTTCAAATTGAAATTGTACCCTATCAATGCTTGCATTTCAGAAGAAGATAGGTTAAAGAATAAATTAAGCTTATGTATTTTTCAAGATAATTATGGAGGCGATTATTTGAATTGTAAAGTTCAATCACCATTTGATGCAAATTTACTTCATTTATAAATATGTATAGTCCAGAAAAATTTATATTACTTTTCTAAGAAGAGTAACAGTGTGAGAAAATAAAGAATAGCATAGAATTTTATGGTCACTGTTAGGCTAGTTTGTCATTATTGCTTCTACTCTCACTCAAAGATCATGTTTATCAAGGGAAGTACCTAGAACAGGTATTATTGATGTACATTGTACACATTTATAAATGATTTCCAACTATGCTTAGTGATTAGTTCTACTTTATAAGCTACTCGAATGAGAAGCAAATTACTTTAAAAAATAAGTATTCTTACATAGGTGGTTACCTAAACATAAGGGTGGCACTAAAGGGTGTCACCATTTCTTCTCTATTCCAGCTAGGTGGCACTCAGCTTTTAGGCACAAACATACATTCATATGTGTATGTATGTATATACACACATTCATACCTTTTGAGAGCAAATACTAATAATTGTTTCCATTTCATAGCAGTTTGCAATAGGATACAATAATCAGAAAAAAGTCTGTGAGTTAAAAACAAAAATTTTATTGAACCACTGTCAACCACTCTCATATTTTGGTTACAGGTGTTTGACCATGAATCTACTATCATTAAGGTTATTTTAATGAAATATAATGTGGCAAGTCCTGTGTACTTTAATTCTAGACATAATGTGTTGAAGAAGAACATTTAATTTTAAACAAATCATTAACATCTTGGTTTTCCTCAGTGGTTAAATAGATGATGGCAACTGCTCTATACTTTGAAAAATAACCAACATTATAGAAACATGTTAATATTACTAATATTATTTTTATTACACAGGAATCTGATAGACTGATTTCTTTTTCTCTTTAACTCTGTGTAAATTTTTTCATGCAAGTACCACACCAGAATTCTGTTTCAAATTTTAGTTGATTTTATCTTTTCGTCTTGTAAGCCACTAAATCTTCACTTATAAGCAGTTCATTTTAATAAAATGTAGTAGTAATGTTCTTCTAACAACTTCTCTTCAACAATGTATGGTGACAATGTACATCTGGAATTTATACACTGATTTTCTTAACCTATTTTTTAAATATTTTATATAACATTGATTTTTTTCCTTTTTCCTTTATTAACCCTTTGAAGTCCTGCAAATGAGACATTTAGATGGCACATTTTTAAATTTCACATATTTTATAGTTCAACACAATTTTTAGAATTCAACTAACATTAAATATTGATGGCGTACTACAGGGTCCCATTTCTCAGATGAGGTGGGAGCCTGCAGAGTTATGGGTAGGACAGGACAGCAGCATGTCTACCTTGCACAGCACAAGCACCATGAGGCTCACTGTGGAAGTCTCTGTACAGGCTCTGGGCCAGACCTGCCAAAATTTCAATCCCAGCTTTGCCACTTGTTAGTGGCGTGATCTTGCGTAAGTTCAACATCCTCTCTATGCCTGTTTCCCACTTCAGAAAATGGAGATTATAATAACACCTACCCAACAGAACTGTTATAAGGAGTGTTCCAAGAAGGCATGAGGTATTTCATTACTTCCATACCAGATTAGTGACCCAAAGATGTTTGTAGACGGTAAAGCAAGCATCCAGCATCAGAATATCAGGACTTGATTAAAGAGAATATATAATAAATAAATCAAGAGAATTTGTTGAAGTCACTGTTTTTACTACTGCTTCACTGAACCCATTTATTTAACTTTTACCTGAATTCTTAACTTTATCTGGATGTCCATGCTACTATGTTTTAATGCCCCAGAAGCTTCATGAGGTCCAGAGTTTATCCAATCTGATATTAAAATTAAGAATATATACAAGCTTACAAGTGTGGAATAGATGATTTCCTTTCCCTTAAAGAAATGAAGATCAATATCCTCATTGTAGAGTAGCCAAGGGCTCAATTTGTTTTATAAATAAGTTGTGTTCATCATGTATGAATTTACCAGGAGTTTCATGAAACAAGACCTTGTTTTTATCAACTAGCTTTGTTTTTGAATTTGCTTATATGCTTTATGTAAGACAAAACAAGTAACATAAATTATGTTTTAATAATTACTGCGTTTACTGATCCCTGTAAGAAAAAGTACTTAAAAATCATTGCTTTAAGGAAATCAACACATACTACAGGACTCATCCAAGCAAAATATTCCTTAAAACGATTTGTTTTTATGGCATTTAGTATATTTTTCATGGGAAATTTTGTCTCTATAACCCAGCTATGTTCATTGAAAACGTTATAGAATACAGCAAGACAGAAGAGCAGGTCAGACCTGCCTCACAATACAGTAAAAAGAAAAAAACATTTCTTCTTACTTCAGGATGGCTTATTCCAAGGGGCTAACTTCAAAACAATGCAAATCACCTCACAGTTCCAACAAAGCAGATTCAGAGTCTGATAGAAGCCACAAATTGTTTGCAATTGCACATCCTTGCACAGGCTTGATTTGTGGGGAGGAAACTTACAGAGAAAAGAATAAATAGTAATAAATTTCAGCTTCAGGAAATGTTTGATTTGTTACATAGAAAATGAGAAGGAAATATAAAGTTATCATCTTCTTTATGGATTAAAACCAGCACTGACCTTTAAAATGCACAGTGGGTGTATCCATAATTTATGCTCTGCCATTGGAGCTATGACTGGTGTCCTTGTACCAAGAAGGTATTTTACCAATCAAAAAAAAATAGTTTTAACTCCAGTTCTGAGTGGAACAAAAACGTAGGAAAATAAGCATCTTTAATAACTTGGATTATATAAAATATGTATATTTTGGTGAAATCTTAGAGGTTCTGGATTCTACAACCAGTGGTTCATGTTTCCTGCACATGTTGTAAACTTCCTAGCATACAAATGATGTCTTTTTCCACTGACTTTCCATGATATTTTTTCAGGATATCTGTGTTGGGATTATTTTGAGAGTTTATGAGAGATAACCTCTGTTAGCCGGTCTAGCATTTCTAGATGGACAACTAAGAAATTGTGTACCTGATTAGGTCCTAGGCAAGAGATACATAAGTTTCCCAACACCTTGCTTGAATTTACAAAACCAAATATGGATAAAAATTGATAAAAATGACCAAATCTGCTCTTATCCCTGCATTCCTATTTGCAGAGTTTCCTAGCTGAATTTGGGTGACTATTGGCTCCCAAAGTTAGATGAAATACAGCTGCTGAAGCAATGAAGTAACACAGGAAGGAGGGAAAGAAGATAAAACACATTAATGTCAAGCAAATGTCTGCAAGAGTGTAGTTGAGGAACAAGGATGAGAATCCCCTACTTTCGCCTCTTACTTTGTTTCTGGTGGGAAATATATATCAACAGAACAAGATGTTGGGAGACAATTTCTCACTCAGTCTAATTAAAATCAGGTGGAAAAGAGACAGTACAAGATGTAGTGCAGACTTTGTGTGAACAGGTCTTAGATAAAGTTAAATATCACAGCTAATGATAGTGTGCCTGTAGTCCATTGTGGTGATCTTCACTCTGATTAACGGTCTCTGCAGTGTGCTTTAAAGTAGAAGAGAAAAAATGCCCTGGGAAGACTGTCAATGAGAGTAGAAAAAAAAAATAAAAGATAGTAACCAATGGTTTTGTTCCAAAAATACTTATTAGTGAAACCACAATGAGGTGAAATTTTTACATTAATTTAAACAAAGAACCAAATGACACTGTTTGTATTGGGACAAAGTATCAATTATCTTTATTATTTGGATTAGTAAAGAGGATGTGTTTCATATTTTTTCAAAGATGATGCTGATACTGAATGGCTTGCTTATTGATGTGCATTAGCCCAGGAGCTGTTTTTTGCTATGGAAGAAGCATACCATCTCATGAGGGCTCCTTTAAAGTGGAGACATTCAGTTCCTGATGCCCAGATAGGCTGAGAGCTTCAGAGGGATGAACTTGGGAGGAGAGACCCATTTCAGGAACATCAAACTGTCATATTTTTTAGCCAAAAGGAAATGATAGTGTCATTTCAGTCCATCAAAGAAGGAAACTGAGGTCCAGAAAAATACAACAATTCTCTAAGGCTTCAAGGCTGTTTATCCTCTTCATTCTATGTAATAGGAAGCAATATCTATTTTGTAGTCCTGCACCAAAATTCATATATATATATAAATATATATATGTATTATATATATTGGTATATATATTTGGTGTATATATATATATATATACCAAAATTCATATATGTTTATATCTTTAAAATGGAAAATATTGAGAATTTAATCAAAGCACTGACTTAAAACCACCTTTATTTTTCTTAATACTGTGCATTATACAGCACAAGCATAACTAGGTACAGTTGATCACTTTGGGGTCCCCAAACATTGGAAAGCACATGTTCATCCCCAGGCCCTGCTTATTCTACACTAGCAATTGGGAACCATCATTGCCTGGTTAATGGGGATCTGAGGCTGGGAGTCTAACTTGTTCTCTTCCATCTGTAAGATTGGACTAACTAACTCATGACTGCAGGCAAATAATTTCAAATTCTAATCTAAATTTATCTGTTTTTATCACGGCTTAGCCCTCAGGTACATTATGGAATTAAGCCAGAAGCACTTTGAATGTACTCTGGTGACAGGTGTGTGTAGAAGTGTCTTATAAATGTTACCCACTTAGCCACAGAAACACTTCTGAGACGTGAAGGGAATAAGAGAGAGCACTCTGCCAGCATGGCAACTTGCTGTCACTCCTGCATCCGCATCTTAACTGGATCTGCAGTGCAGTGAATACCTTAGCAACCATTAGGTGCATTTGCTATGGGAAATGTCAAGTAGAAAGTTATTTATCCATTTGAGAGACAGTGAATGTACATGTGGGTGACTGCCAAACCAAGAATTTATCCACAGTTATTAATCAATTTGTGAAATACAAATAAGTATTCAGAAATGCAAAGCATTTGGAACATGAAACACTTTTATGACCTAATGACTTTGAAAGTCAGCAAATTATGTTTCCAATAAATAATCAAGCTCTCAACGTTTGTAAAACTCCATAGTAGCTTGAGTTACCTTAGGTAACAGCACAGGATTTCAAAAGCAAGTTTTACTTTATAGCAGTTTAGTTTTATCAATATGTTATATTAAAATTCTCAGGGGTGAGTAACAATTAAAAAATAAATATGGTACAATAATTCTAAAATTATTTAGAAATAATTATTTAGAAATAAAAGTTGGAAATTTGTCTTCTTCATGTTGTAATTTAATTAATAGTTTCTGGGCATAATAATATTTGGAGTAGTTATTGAATTCTGCTAAAATAACTTTTAACTACTTTTCCTCATTTTCCTTAAAAACCAGTAAACTTTTACTTGGATTTTTGTCACGCATAGTTAGGGATACATTTGATATCCATTTGACATTTTTATTATGCTCTGTACTTACATGTTTATATGCATGACTGTGTTGTCCATTATGCTTTTTAAATTCACAATAGTATAAAGCATGCTGTTACCATTATATCATGTATCTTTCATGGTTCCAACATCACTAAACAATACACAGCTTGACCATTTGCAAAGCCCGATGTTTGTATTGCTTGCATCAGAGATGTTAGCAATGTATCAACAGAACTATGAAGAAGAGTGACTAAAGAAAGGTGTCCTTAGAATGCACATAAAATTCAATAAAATGAATACATATAATTTATTTGCATTAAATAATGTTATTTTACTTTTATTCAGTAATGTCACCTTAAGAAACAAACCCTAGAATGCATAATGAAAAGAGGAAGCTACCATTGAAGAAACTGACACTTTTATTTCTGTCATATTAAAAGCCACATCTTCACACTTTCAACTGGTCATGTTTAGCTCTGTGTTCCAAATATTTTACAAAACCATTTCCATAGCTTTGTGCATTGACTTAATCATATTTCCAGTTTAACTTCAAAAGCATTTATAAATATAATCAAGCCAAAATCTCTACACTGAAAGAAAAAGACAAGAGCTAATTAGTAGAGAATAAAAGGCAAAAATAAGCAAAAACAACGCCATTTTATCAAAAATCTTCCCTTTGAGATATCTGAGATCCCTTTTATTTACTTAAGAAATATTTGATAGCCTGTTTTGTGTGAGGTAACATGGAAGTTGGCCTTAGTTGAGTTTCTCTAAAAGCAGAGAATTCTTGAGATTTTTCTACAAGTGATTTACAAAAGAAACCTGTATAATAGTAAAGAGGGGAAAAGAAGGAAGAGGAAATTATCAGCAAAATATGGTTTTGAGAGAAATCTCATCTAAGCCCTATCCCATAAGGCACTCTGGAGCACCATGGAATTTGTCCCACCTTAAAGCAAGGCACTAAGCTACCTGCCCCCTGCCCTGGGTGAGAAATGGATAATAACTTCCTTATAAATATCTTCAGGTATGACAGTCCCTGTAGACTAAAGCCATCCACTGGGAAATGTGCAAGTAGAAGACAGTATCAATCAATATCCAAGGTAGCCAGCACCAACCAAGTCATCCTTGCCTCTCCTCCAGAGGAGAAATAAAACAATCCTCAACATCATGAAGACAGGGATCTTAATGACTTTTGAGCAGCAGTGACGGCATGACAATAACTTTGATAATACTAACCTCACAATGACACAGAGAGAGTCTTTTATGTTGGAGCAGGTCATAGATCTATTCTTTCAGTCTTATAAATAAGTGAAAAAGGGCTAAATTCAAGACATGCTTATAAAAGCAAGCGAAGTGGTCAGATGATACAGACATTGAGGGGAGCAAATGATTGAGCAAAGAGACCAATGAGCTTACGGATCAAAAGTGATTCCTGACATAACAATCTGAAATGATTATAGTGCCTTTAACCAAAGTAGAAAACACTGGAGGAAAACTTTCTTTTGGAGATGAGTTCATTTAAAACCTATAGCATTGGAGCTGTAAAAGGGACTTGCAATTGGAAGTGCATCAGTCCCTTAAAACCTAGGTTAAGATCATAAGAAAAAGGGCAAAATTTACTGTTAGGAGGTCATCAGTTTATGAATAATAATCAAAGCTACCAGAGTGGGAGGAGTGGCCAAAGGACAGTCTGTAGAAAGAAAAGAACTTGAAGGCAGAATCTTGAAATTAGAGTAGGAATGAATTGGGAAGTGAGTGAGAGGGTAAAATTATCAGGGAGGATAGGACCTGAGGAAAGACCATTGGTGATCTTGAAGGAGGCTAGTTTCCAGGAGGGGCTGTGCTGTGCAGAGGCAGTGGGACATTTCATAGGTTTTAGGACTATAATATGCATTGAGAAAGTCAGATTATGCTCTATTGCTCTATTGCTGTCAGAAAAAGGAATATATAGAGAGATGATCTAAGACCACATTTGGAGAAGTCAAGGAAAAGATTTTCTTTTCTTTTCATACTTAAATTAACATTTATACGCTAAAGCAAGGAAATTGATGAATAGAGAAGCTGAAAGTGCAAACAACAGGAAGCGATAGTAGATAACCCATATGTACCCAAAGGAGGTTGAAGTGCAAGGCTCACATATAAACCTGAGTCAGCCCCTCTGTGTGGAAGACACATGAGAAGGGCAGAGGAGCATGAGCACTTAACTCGGGGGGCATAGTGAGAATAAGAGCATATCGCATAGTCATCTCACACAGAAAAAAGTTTTCAGAGTAAGTATGAGTGACAAAAACTTTTGCTATTTCTAAGAGATATTGCTCTCAAGATTGTTCATTGTGTTTTCAGGTCAATAAAATTTATCGCTACAACTTTTCCCTTCATGAATAGCAAGCCCAAGCCAGTATGGTAAAAGTAGAGAAAAAAAGTTGAGAAACTGACCTAAAAGAAAGTTGGAGACATTGAGAGAAGAAAAGGTCTATCATGGCAATTTCAGAATTTTGTTAGATTGTTTGAAATACTGGTGGAACTATAGTCATTTCATTTTACCCCTTCTTTCTGGCCACCTTTCATTTTGTAAATTACCACGTATCTTAGAAGAGCATTTCTGTCATCTGCCATTTGTCTGAATTCATTTATTTGTTTTACAAATCCATTTTGCTAGAATATAATTCTAACTTCTTAGAAAACTTTGTTTTATTGGTGTGACACAAATGATGTCAGGGTAAAATATTGTCAAAATTAAATTGTTCTTATCTTTATTGCTTCTGGCAATTTTCACATTTTATTTCTCTGTACTCATTCTATAAAGCATCATTTATTTTTTTCCCTTAAATGATATAAAACTTCTGAAGAATGCTAATTAAGTATCTTTCCCACATGAGGAAATATCAAGGGACTGGTTTACCTTATAAGTAGTCCTGCCTGTGTCTTTTATCAATAAATTCTGATGGTTATAGTTACAATTCTTTGTATACCATACTGCTAACTTACTGTGAGCTAAGCATCTTTTTCATCGGGAGCTGAGAGGAATGAACATGGTGTATTTCTTTGTGGTTGTCATGGAGATAAAATCCTTTTCAAAGTAAAGTGGAGATGGCATAAAAATTACTAATTCAAAAGTTACGCTTCTCATTTAATATTGAAAATGGTACACTATTCCCTTTCATTTTAATTTTGTCAAAATTGCTTGACTCAAGTGTGTCTAATATACTTTTATTAGATAATTTCTCATATAAGAAAAACTGAAGCTAAAAAACTTAAATAGGTGAATTCCCCACAGCATTTAGTAGATGGGACTTCCATTTTTAATATTTTATTCTTAAGATTTATAACATTCCTAATTATTTCCCTCATGCTGTACCTCTATATTCTTTTTTTATATTTCACTATTCAATTTCAAATCTAATTACCTAAAATGAGTTTTCTTAAAAACAATTTGTTTCTTTTCTCTTTTTTTTTTTCCTTTGCCACCTCATTTCCAACAATAAGGCATATCTTTCAGCATGATTACAGTTAGGAAGATGAACAGATCTTATTGCTCATGACCAGATTTTAAACATTTTATAGACTTTTTTTTTTTTTAAAGACAGACTTAAAAAATAATCCTATGGCTTAATAACCTTAGTTTGGTTCTATTACAAAATATCTTTTCTAGAGATATTGCAAATGAGCTAAACCACCATTAATTACATGGGGAAGAGTCAACCAAAGGCAAAAGAGGACCATGGACACTGTGCCTACAAAATCCCTGTGAGAACTATGGGACAATGAAAGAAGACCAGGGATAAGGACAGAGGAAAACAGACTGACCTTATCTATTTTCCTCATAGCTTACCTTGTGCTTGCTTTCTTTTAAAGCATAATACAGACTATTTTCCAACTACTTCAAGAAATTTATGAGGAAGTAGAGGAATTGAGAGGATCATCCCCTCTAAATAGACAGGAGTCTCTAAATCATCAATTCAGTGTAGTGCAATCATGTTCAACTATAGTACTGCTACCAGACTGTGTTAAGTACAGAAAGTGAAAATACATGTTTATATATAGCAGTTTGGTATCTCTGTGTAAATCAGCCTGTGATCATGAACTTGCCAGGTAGAATGGGCCATGGTGCATCCTTTGTGGGACTCAGAGAGAGTCAAGTTGCCTCTGAGTCACGAACACATGACCACATCACCTGTGACATTTTAAAGTGAGATTGTAAACTGTATTCTGCAAGAATCTGGAGGATGTGATTGTGGTTTTTTTAATTTATTTACATTTTTAATCAAGGTAAAGAAGGAAAACTTATTTTTAACCCTAACTTTTGACAAAACAAGTTTCACTAAACATTTGGACATCTTGTAACAAGAGAAATAAACTAAATAAGCATCTTGGAAGTGAATCTAAAGAAATGAAAACCAAAATAGTTGATTTTAATTTTACTAAGACATGTGATCACTTACCTACTGAGTTCAGTTATTGATGGCAAAGCATTAAATCTCAGCATGTTATTTGCCATTGTATACTGGCTGATAAAGCAACTGAACCATAAAGCTATAAGCAACATTTACACACAAAACATAAATGGGTTCAAAACCAAAGGGATTTTTGGAAGAATGAACATTAATTTAAAAAACCAGTTAAAGCAAATGTTCAATACTGCATATTTAAGCATTTGTGCTTTAGAGATGCCTTATGAAATAGTTCTTTAGATTGCTGAGACTAAACATAACAATTACTGAGGCAATTGTGACCAATGACATCAGACATGTTTACTTAGAAATATTAAATGAATATGTAGAAAAGATTCCATTGCTTGACATGCTCAAAAACTAACTAATAGCAACTTGAGAAACAAATAAAGGTAGCAAAATATGTTTACTGTACCTTGATAAATGCACTGGCAACATTCATGTGACAATTCTTTGGAGTATTAAAGAATTTTTTTCTTTAGCTTTTTTGCCTACAACTGTAACTAGCTCTGCACTGTAGAAAACTCTGAAGGATCACATTGTCAAGAAATATAGTTTGGAGTTCAGTTCTCATACAGGAATATTCTGATGGTGCAAGCTGCAGCAATAGGAAAACATCCTGAATTAGTCACCCACATTAAGGGATCTGTTTGCCCCAGAATGTAGCACATGACTTTCTTTATCAAGAAAGCCTTGCAACAAAGAAATGTCCACTGAACCAAGCAGTAGGTTTAATGACATGATAAAAATTGTGAATTTGTAAAGATTGTTAAATTTGACATTTTTGGTGATTATATAGAAAGTGGCTGCCAACAAATATTATTGCATAATAAGGTTCCATTGCCATAAAGTGGAAATTTTTTTCAAGAATGTTAGAATAAAGAATGAACCCATTTTCCTTCAAGTTAAGAAAAGGACTTATCCATCTAAAAATGAAATTTAAACAGTTGGACAGACAAACTTGCCTACTTGTCTGATTTGTTTTCATCAGTTTTTTGCTGCTGTGACTAAAAGGATCTGACCAGCACAATTATATAAGAGGAAAAGTTTATTTGGGGGCTCTCGGTTTCAGAGGGCTTAGTCCATAGAAGTCTGGCTCCATTCCTAAGGGCTCGAGGTGAGGCTGAACATCAGGGTGGAAGAGTGTGGAAGAAAGAAGCAGCTCACATCATCAGGAAGCAGAGAGAGAGGGATTCCACTGGTCAGATACCAATATACACCCAAAGCCATGCCTTAATTCCCACCTCCTCCAGCCACACCCTACCACTTCAGCTACCACTCAGTTAATCCCTATCAGGAGATTAAATCACTGATTGAGTTAAGACTCTTACAACCCAGTCATTTCTCCTCTGAATCTTCTTGCATTGTCTCACATGTGAACTTCTGGGGAACACCTCACATCCAAACCGTAACACTGATATATTCAGTATTTTTGGTATTATCAAATATCAAAACTTCCACTTGAAGAAAGAATGTGACATATTTTTCAATGGCAGGAAAATACTAAAGAGCAAAAACTGAAGGTTCTAGAGAATGCTGTAATATATTTTGATGACTTTATAATAATTATCAAGAAAATAAGTGGTGATCTGGATATTAAACATCTGTGAAAGTTATCATCAAGGATTTTTAAAATCTGGTTGAATGTTTCAAATCTTATATTCCAGCAAAAGAAGATTCATCTTTGAGAATTCCAAGAAGCCAGATTCATTTACTTTATTGGGAGATAATTTAAATATAATAAAAAATGCATAGGGTAGGTTGCTGAAACTGGCTACTAATGAAGGATTGAAGATGAATTTTTTAAATACAGCATCATTCGCTCCACTTTTTAAAATTACAGTTATAAAGAATATTCTTCTGAGCCTGCTAAAATTAGTTCAGAATATCTTCTCCCAATCTTTTCAACATACTGTTAAACTTATTGCTATACTGAATGTCATTAAAACAAAACTATGAAGCAGTTTAGATAAAAGTTGTCCCATATAAGAAGGGTTGTTATAATTCAGCATAGGTTAGAAATGATAGCAATCAAGAAGCAAACTCATTTTTTACATCAAAAACTTCACACATATATATATGTGTTATTTGTTCAAAGAGTGCATACAGGTACTTAATGTGAGAATAACTTTCACTCATAACTTTTTGTTCTATTATTATTGCAAAATGATAAAATTTACAAATATAATGGAGAATCTTTATTAGCCAATATACACACTTTCAACAATGGCTACAGATTTTGTAATTTTTTTTCCTTTTTTCTTTTTCCCGTTTGTTTACGTTTATTAAAGTATAATTTTATGTCTGCTGAATCAAATAATAAACATTGGGAGTTGCACTCTGTATGTTTTTACTTTCCTTTTTTTTTTTTTTTTTCTAATAGTTCCTTTACTGTATTTTATAAAAGTACTGGTCCATGACAGAATGGAAATTTTAAAAACCAGTCCCTCACAACTGAGTTAGAGAAGCTCTGATATGAGCTGTATTGGTTCTAGATAAGCTAAAACTATAACCACAAAAACTTTCATTACTAGAAGGAATTCCTTTTCTGCTAGTTTAGCTTTTCAAATTGTCAAATCTTGTAATAATGTAAAAAAAAAAAAAAATGCACTTGGCCAGGGCAACTCTCAGAATTAACCAGTAAATATGCAATGAGTTCTCAGCTATGCAATGTATTCTGACAGGGCTTAGAACACAGACAGCCATTTTCTATTTAAAGTAAGGCTAACGTGTTTCACTCTCTGTTCTCCTTTATTCCTGGGTACCTAGAATAGTTCTCCAGAGTCTATACATAGGGCAAGACAACCAGTGGGGCTGAAAGTGATTTTTGTAAAGGGAATCTCTGAAAATATTCTAAGAGGAAAAAGCCATTCCCTCCCTCACTCTTGCAGGAAAGAACATAAAATGAAAGTGAATAAGTAAAGTGTGAAGAATAGTCTGACATACTTTTTAAAGATCTGAAGATCCACCTAACACAAAGGAATTAAACAGATGATTTACTGTATGGCCACTCAGAGCTAAAATATCTTAGAGCTCAGCATAAAGGGCAATTATGTGATAGATTCAGACATAGGACAGGCAAACAATAAGACACAGTTCAAGGCTTCCAGGGAAGAGCTTGTGAAGATAACTAACTCCAGGGCTGAATTTAGGCTTACACTGCCAGGCTTGGATTTTTGTTTTGTTTTGTTTCCTTCTTCTTCCTTTTTTAGGTAGGATGAATATACCTAATTTTGGCATGGCTAAAGCTTACTTAGTAAAAAAACCGCAAAATTTCAGAAAGGCTCCCTGTGCTTTAAGTAGGGTGGTGTGGGTGAAGCCAGAGCAACCAACAACTAGGCCAATGGAAGAAGTGGCTTGTCTGAAGACCTGGTTCCTTGACTTTTTTATTAACAAAATGTGAATCTCTGTATAACTTTACCAATGCACATTCTCTAAGGGCATGGATTTTGGAGTCATGGAGACTTCTAGGTAAGGCCTGGCTCAATGACCCAGGGAATTTATCTTCTAGCCTTTCTGAGTCTCAGCTCTTCCATTTTACAATCAAAATAATATTAATGATAATTAATGATGCAAAGCCCAAAGCAATGATTGGGGAAATATATGTAAAGTAGCCATAGAGGGCCTATACTAATATGGCAAATGTTCATACTTGCTAATATTATATTATAATACTAACTTCTAGTATTTGAGCACAATGAAATTCTCTAGCACTAAAACCATGGAAATTTTAGTATTTCTTTTAGAATCTCAGAGATTTTTCTGTATTTGTTACCTACCACAAGTACCCAGGTTGTACTCTAAAGAAGTATGATCCTCCAACAGCTACCTGGATGAAATCCAGCCTAGCCAACTAACCACAGCCCCACTGACCAACTGTGGCCTCAGTTCAGGCTATAGCTTTCAAAAGCCTTTTCCTCATTAGCACAGATGAACCTTATATGCTATCTGGACCCTGCCTTTTGGCTCAGTTAGTATCATCCTATGGAAGTGCCATTTGGTGGACTTTCCCATTTAATAAACTGCTAGGGAAATAAGTATTTAGTATATTTGTCCCCCTAAAAAAAAACAATTTTTTTATTCTAATGATATTCTAAAACAGTCCCGAGTTTCTTTTCTTTGCCATCAGATATGTGCTCGTAAAACCAGAAGCATGTGGAAACTAAACTATTTATAACATAGGATAACATGGTACTTTTTAAAATGTTTTGTGAACTGCAGATACTTCATAGGGATTCTTCATTATTTACCCTTCCATTTCTTGATGTTATGAAATATGTCAAAGTACTTGTAAGGTCACCATTACAAGCACCAACATATACTCTATTTCAAGACTCTAAGAAACTGATACTTTGGATCAGTGTACCTAGATTTAATTTCAACTATATAAGTTTATATTTTAAACTCCATTTTAAAATATTTGCTATTATTGTGTTATTGGAGAGAATTCCCATCTGATACCCAATGTTGTGTTTTAAAATTGAGCTGGATAAATTAAAATATTGGAAGTGAGTTATGTTATGCAATACTTGCCCATATGTTAATAATTATATTGACATTTATATGACATTTGTGTTTTCTAGCAGAGAAAATTAGAATGATTATAAATAACTGAATTCCTTAGGTTTTTAATTCTTTTATTGGGTAAAAGACAAGCAATACTAGACTTCAGTATACACAATCTCAAAAAATAATTGACTTTGCCCTATAATATGATAAATGGCTTTGCAATTTCTCTATTTCTATATTTTTGTGCTTCAAAATATTTTCATTTGGAAATGCTATCTATACACAATGAAATTCAACATTAATAGTGATTTGAAAATAATGAACTACAGATACATATACCCTAGGACAGGTGTTTAAACTAACAAAAAAGATACATGTTATATACATCTCAAATTATGTAGATCAGAAGAATAACATCATGGATCAGAAAGATAACATCAGACTCATGACGGTAGTTACCCCTTTGGAGAGGAAAGGGAAATAGGACTAGAGATGCTCAAAAAGAATTTTCATTTAACCTGAAACATTTTGTTTATTAAAAAAAAGGACTTGGAAGAATATTGCAAATTATTGCCAGTTGCTATTTCTATGCTGTGTGAAAATAATCATTTGCTAGGTTACTCCTTTTATATATCTGAATTTTTTAATTTTTCTGAGCAAAATAAGTTTGAAATTATTTTGCTACTTACAAAGTTTTGTATGTGTATGTAGTCTATTACAGCATTAACAAAATAACAGCACAAATATTATTAGACTCTAAAAAACTCTTAAGACATAATTAATCTCACAGTTTTGGTTTGATGTTTGTCTAAAAGTATAGCTATGAATGTGATCTCAGTGTTCTCTTCATTGGTACAAGTTCTTCACTTCTCTTGTACCTTTTCAAAAAGTTACACTGAATTCCATTTTAGTTATTAGCTCAGTCCAAAAGCAAGAATATATATTGAGAACCAGTTGTTTACCTGGCACAGTTGTAGACACTGAGGATAGAGTTATAAATACTTTAGACTAAACTCTGGTCTACAATCTGTTTTTATAAAGTTTTATTGGAGCACATTCATGCCCTTTTGGTTATATTATATCCTTCCGTGCTCTCTATCAGTGATGAATAGTTGTGTAGATTATACGACTCACAAAGTCTACAATATCTATTATCTTACACTTTATAGGAAAAGTTTCCCAACCTCTGCAATAGACATAAAGAAATCTCTGCCCCTGTGAATTCACATTCTTTAACAGAGACAAACAGTAAAATAATAAATAAGTTTTTGTCTGTTCTATGGTAATGTGCATCCAAGTGGAAGAAAGCAGAGGAAGGGAATAAGGAGTATTGTCAGAGAGGGCCTCATGCATAGATGACCTTTGAACAATGATCTAATAGAGGTGAGAGAACAGACCTGTGAAAATCTGGGGAAATTTCCCAGGCAGTGGCAAGTGAAAAATTCTGAGGCAAAAATTTCAAGGAGCTTCAGGAGGCCAGTGTAGCTGGAATGGGATAAGAGAAGAGAGGAAATCAGTCAATGGGGCTGGGTTGAACCCAGCCAGGCAGGTTGTTATAAGGGATTCAACTTTACTGAGTAAGGGTCCTCATTGTCCCTTGTGAAATTTAGAGTATTCATTTCATTAAACACTGAGGATAACACTATGGATGCGACCTCTTCCAGTAAAATACTGTTCGATTCTGAAAACTTCACTTCTAACCCTGACAGTCATCCTTTCAGTCCTTACCATTGCCAAGAGGGGAAAAGAACAAGATAGCTGGTGACTGCAGCCCACCATTATTTGAAAACCATTTCCGTGACCTCTCTTGCCTTTAACCTATCCATGTTGACATATGCTATCTAAGCCTTTATCTTAGGCTAATAAGCTGGCCTCAATAATACTAATTAGGGATTAGGAGTATAGCTCAGTGGTACAGTGTGTGCTTGGCATGGGCAAGGCCTTGGATTCATTCCCCAGCATCAAAAAAAAAAAAAAAAAAAAAAGTAATAAAAATAATGCTAATCTGAAAATAGAACATTTGGGGTTAATTTTTCATAGGTATCTTGCAGGAATGTAATTGATTCATTGATCTACATATGAATGTTTTTTATTTTGTATTGTAAACAAATGGGATACATGTTGTTTCTCTGTACATGGAGTAAAGGCATGCCATTTGTGTAATCATAAATTTACATAGGGCAATGTTGTTTGATTCATTCTGTTATTTTTTCCCTTCCCCCCACCCCTCCCACCCCTCCCACCCCTCCCACCCCTCTTTTCCCTCTATACAGTCCTTCCTTCCTCCATTCTTGCCCCCCTCCCACTCCCCATTATATGTCATCATCCGCTTATCAGTGAGATCATTCATCCTTTGGTTTCTTGAGATTGGCTTATCTCACTTAGCATGATATTCTCTAATTTCATCCATTTGCCTGCAAATGCCATCATTTTATCATTCTTTATGGCTGAGTAATATTCCTTTGTATATATATACCACAGTGAAAGAGTAGGTCCAAACCTTCAACTTGTTGGCTTAGGACCAGACTTCCTTAACAGGACTCCCATAGCACAAGAAATAAAAGCAAGAATCAACAACTAGGATAGATTCAAACTAAAAAGCTCTCTCTCAGCAAAGGAAACTATCAGCAATGTGAAGAGAGAGCCTACAGAGTGGGAGAAAATTTTTGCCACACACACTTCAAATAGAGCACTAATTTCCAGAATCTATAAAGAACTCAAAAAACTCTACACCAAGAATACAAATAATCCAATCAACAAATGGGCTAAGGAAATGAACAGACACTTCACAGAAGAAGATGTACAAGCAATCAACAGATATATGAAAAAATGTTCAACATCTCTAGTAATAAGAGAAATGCAAATCAAAACTACCCTAAGATTCCATCTCACCCCAATTAGAATGGCGATTATCAAGAACACAAACAACAATAGGTGTTGGCGAGGATGTGGGGAAAAAGGTACACTCATACATTGCTGGTGGGACTGCAAATTAGTGCAGCCACTCTGGAAAGCAGTGTGGAGATTCCTCAGAAAGCTTGGAATGGAACCACCATTTGACCCAGCTATCCCACTCCTTGGCCTATACCCAAAGGACTTAAAATCAGCATACTACAGAGATACAGCCACATCAATGTTCATAGCTGTTCAATTCACAATAGCCAGATTGTGGAACCAACCTAGATGTCCTTCAATTGATGAATGGATAAAGAAACTGTGGTATACATATATTCATGTGAATGTTTTTGACCACCTTCTCCTTGCCTACATGCAATTTCACTCCTCTGGGAAAGCTAAGACCCTTCTTGGCAGAATAGGTAAATATTTCTGGAGAGTCAAATGAGTTTACAGTCTAAGGATGGGGTGGAAATTACAGAAATCTCTTTAAAAATTTAGATATTTCTTTTAAAGTAAATACCTCATTGATATTCACATACACCAGCCCACCATCTTTAGACAGGTTTGTTTTTATTTCCTTTTGATTCCTCAGGTGGAAACAGTTGAGGCTGAGCTATTATGTGACTTGGTCAGGTTTGCTTATAAGTTAATGAATAAGAGAAAGTTCTGGTGTTCAGTTCTCTGGCTTCTTGTAATGTACATTCTTTTCCATCTTATTTTTAATTATTAAGCCAATGAGCAATTACATTTGTCATAAACATACAACAGAATCTATATATACCTCAATTTAACATATACCTTTCTAAAATGTAGAACGTGACTTTAGGCAACAAGTACACTATACATTCAAAGTATGTGTAAATAGGAACACGGCTACTTTAGACATCCAAAGCCATTCATGTATGTTCAAGTTCAATGTAACTTGTAATTCCTGGAAATAATGTTGAGCTACAATTCCCTTTTTGTGGGTCTCTTTAAATAGCCTTATCTTTTAGTGTGAATGATACAGAGACATATTCTAACACCAGGCTGTAAGCCCTTCATAGGTGAGATCTGTGTGTAATTCTCTCTTTTAACTCTAATATCTAACCTGTATTTAATAAGTACACAAAGGTTTATCACTGATTCAACATTTTCTGGTTTTTTGTGTTTCTTTATTTTTCTTCTCACTTGTGTCCTTCATTGGCAGGTGGTTTCTCCTTAAGATAATAAATAAATCTGTAATTTCGATTGTTTGCCACATGAACTCTTGTAGTTTTAGTTATTGATAATTCTGAAAGATTTACAACAAAGTTCCATCTTCAGGATTACAACCATCCAAATGAACATGTGAATATTACCATGTAATTTTACATTTAGAGTTTCATAAAGTGATTGGGCTTTTCTTTTTGCCTCTGAAGGTCTTGACAACAAATAGATTTCATCTACTTGTGTTTGGAATGGATTTAAAACAAGTTTCTTTTATATGACTTTCTCCAAATAATCATCTGGTAAATATGTTAGGGAAAGAAAATGGATAACTTTCCTTAAATTCATACTTTTTTCAGTTGTTGGTTTCTTAGCCATGATCCAGGATTGAGGGCTTTTCTTTCATTAGCCTCTCAGCATTCTCATTTGTGATGTCATTGGGACCTTTAGTTATCTTAGGGCATCTTTGTAAATTTTTATCTTGTATCTTAAAAGATGTCTAAACTATGGCTTCATTTCCCATAAGGACACTAAGCTATTGCTTGATCATAATACAAATGAGACTATAAATTACATTTGCATATTTCTGTGTCTGATTTTAACTTTTTTTTCCCTGTAAGGTCTTTCACTTGACTTAGGCCAGCCAACTGACATATTGCTCATTAATCATACATATTAACTGTAGTAGTTAACGTTTTGAAATCTAACTTACCATTCTGTCCACAGGGACTAGTTCTTATTTTCTAAGTGTGATGACATATGCTTCAGACACTGCTAATTAGGTCTTTCCCTTGAAAATTCATTCTGACATATTTCAAGAACATTTTCCCCCTGAGTATGAGTTCATTAAATTATTAATATCCTTGTATAAGTCTTATAGGATTACTTACACTACGTAGCTTTCTCTATTTTGAAAACCATTGTTCATAGTGAGAGATGAAATAGATCTCACTTCCTCATATGTCTTTCCTGGATAAAGATCAGAAAAAAAAATATTATTTTCAATAATATAAAATGTTGATGAAAGGTCAAGAAAATATCTTACACATAACTCTGGATTGTCTGCACAAATGTAAGGAAGTGCTTTCATAAACAATCTAAGTAGGATAACCTAAAATCATTCTATTGAGCTTCTATATTAAATGATGAGTTTGTGGCAGTTTTACCTTAACCTATGATAATTCTTATCCTTCAAAAATTCATATCTTAATTGATTTAGCTATTAGATATGCAATTAAGTACAACGTAATGGTAATAATCAGAGAGTGTTCAGCCAGGTTGTTCAGATTCAAGTCCTAACTCCATAATTTATTAGCCATATGACCTTGGAGAAGTTACTTTGTCACTCTTTTCCACATAAAATGGGAATCCTCAAAGAAATTTTGAAGATTAAATAATTAAATATATGTAAATGATTTTGGATGGTATCTGGATGGTACTAGGGGACTTGTGTTATTTACTACTATTATCATCCCTATTGGAATATAAATTCTGTGAGGATAGGATTCAGGGTATTTCCAAAACATACAAAAATACCTACCCATCCTAGGGACCCCATGAGTGTTTATCGAATTAATTAATGACTCAGAGTATGTGCTGGTTGAAAGTGAAGAAAATGTTCTAAAAATTATAGTGACAGCAGGTAAACAAATGAGTTTAAAAATCACAATAAAAGTCACAATGGAAATTTTATGTATCTTGGAAGGCTAACTTTGCTGTATAAATTTTATATATGTATGTACATATGTACTAGATGTAGCAAGGATGCTGGGAACAAGATGTGTTGGGGATTTCTGACTAATGGACACTTCCCTAGAGAACAGAGGAAAAGTCAAAGGAGATGTAAAAGGAATCTGGCTAGTGATCCACAGTTGGGGCTGACAAGCTCACTGGGGCACTACCAGTCTTCTCATAAAATTCTGTCTTATTCTGGGGATTGGAACTGACAGGAGCCTAGCAAGGTAGATTAAGTAGAGTCCACATTGCTTTTATCCAGTTATGGTTTCAACTGACATTAGATGTTAAGTTTAAGGAAATGAAAAGTAGCATTCTAATAAAGAAAAAAATTCAGTATTTGTGCAATGGCATATCTTCAGATGTTCAGTTTTTGAAGATCATCAATATATTTTCCCACTATTTAAATCAATTGTGCAAGCAAAAGGAGGGACAGGCTAGGAAATGCCTTCTGAACACATTTGATCTAAAGTTGGTGAGAAAAGAGGAGTAAAGAGGATACACACATCTGAGACATGTTGGTGCAGAAGTGTCCAGGGAACTTTCCAGAGTGTTCTATTCCCATCTTGTTGAGGATATACAGTGTTTTTTCTGCCTTTTTCCTTCCCATCCACATGACCCCTCTGCTCCAAAGGAAAAGCTGAGGAGAGTGATTAGAAGGAAGCACCTTTGAGAAGGAACTTAATTCTTACTTGTCTTCACTGGAACTCCTGAGTTCACCTATAGCCAAACAAACAAGTCTATCCAAATCTTATTGTAATTATCCCTCCTCTCTTCTGCCTTGAAGGCAAGATACAGGTCTTAGTCATCTCAATATTTTTCCCCTAACACCAGTACTTAAAACACAGACAATAAATTTTTGTTGAACAACATGTACTCGCTTAACTTTGATCAGATTTATTTCTGAAGTCAAATTTAAATATCCAATGCAATTTAATCCATTAAATTCACCTCAATTGAGAATTGTGCAACAATCTTGAATTTAGATGACTATTAACAGTTTGATCTTAGGGATCCTCTGGTTTTTATTTTTCATTTGTCAAACATGTATTGATTAACTGCAAATGTGTTTCTATGGGTTTGACTATTACTAGTCAATTCAGTTCTTCAGATTGAACACACAATTCTGAAATTCCAGCCTTAAATATATGTCTTTTAAAGTGTACAACTCAAAAATATTGAAAATATATCCTGTAACTTTACATTAATTGAAATCAAGTTATGAAATATCATTAATGACTTCATATTTCCATGCTGACTGGTAATGTTCTTGTTCTACTGGCCTAGACTCTGACCTATCTGGAATTTGTTTTATTTCTACTAAATAAGATGTTATTTATTTATTTATTTATTTATTTTTGGTACTGGGTATTGAACTCAAGGGTGCTTAACCACAGAGCCACATCCCCAACCCTTTTTTAAAATATTTTATTTAGACACAGGGTTTCCCTGTGTTACTAAGTGCCTTGCAAAGTTGCTGAGACTGGCTTTGAACTCATGATCCTCCTGCCTCAGCCTCCCCAACCCCTGGAATTATGTACATTATTTGTCCCTCTACATTTTTATTTTGTCTGCTCTAAAAGTATAACAATTCCCTTGTTAAAAGTGAAAGATAAAATTCTACATTCATGAGGCATTATTTATAAATGTGCTTGGTTTTGGAGATGTGTAAGCAGACTGGCATAGTTCTCAGACAGCAAAGCAATGTGTAAGACCTGCTTCCTTCTCCAGCCTAGGAGCATTCCAGATATGTAGGAAAGAACATTTTTACAGTGCACTTACAGCTTCCACCCTAATAATGCAGTATGGGGATTTTAAAATATATCACAGCATGTTCAGGAAATTGTTTAGACACACCCTACTGCTGTCCCACTCATGATACCAAGATGAGTCAAGTGTGTTGGCAAAGATTAACCTGATAGACATAGAAAACAGAGCCAGAAATTGAGACTGAGGCTGTTGGTGGTTTGGCAGGGTAATTAGGGCATCCCAACAAATCTAAATGGAAAGTTTGGGTTGGCCTGCAGAGTCAGAGTTGAGCATG
Source organism: Sciurus vulgaris (assembly GCF_902686455.1). Lineage (NCBI taxonomy): Eukaryota > Metazoa > Chordata > Mammalia > Rodentia > Sciuridae > Sciurus > Sciurus vulgaris. The sequence goes on along the minus strand of NC_136467.1, from coordinate 91,871,153 downwards.
AGGTGAGACAAGCAGAAATCAGGCAAGCAGGGGAGAACTTGGAAGACCTAAATTACAAACAAAAAATGATAAGCAAATGAGGCACTTAAAAAGTCTGACTTTATTGTGTGAACACAAAAATATCACATGTTCTTACTCATTGTGAAAGCTTAAAAAAAAAGTTGATTTCATAAAAGTAGAGAATAGTGGTCACTAGAAGCTAGGGAGTGCCTGAAAGAGAGAACTGGAGAGGAGCTGGATAACTCAGTACTAAATACTGTTAGATGGAAGGAAATCAGTTCTAGTGTTTGATAGCTCAGGCAGGAACTATAGTCTACTATAGTATCTAGAAGATACTATACTATAGTCTAACTATAGTATCTAGAAGAGTTAGAAGAGTTTAAAGTTTTCCAATGCATAGAAATGATAAATGTTTGAGAAATAGAAATACTAATTATCCTGATTTGATCACTGCATGTATTATATATCAAGTTGTACTTTAGTCCATAAATATGTACAAATATTATGCATCAATCTAAAATAATAATAGTAAAAGAAAGCAATTACAGCAGCAAAGTAACCTAAATTGTGAATTATCAGAATATTCAATCAGGCAAACTTTAATTCTGTTCAGTGAAGTGTTACTTTATTTAGATTATCATTTATTTAATTGTAGCTCAGAGGGGTTAGATAATAATGTCACAAACTCCTAATTTTTTTTTTTTTGAAAAGGCACATTAGTTATCAATGCAAGTCTTTTAAAGAAAAGGAAGGAAAGGGACAGAAGGATGGGGAAATTATGAAGTGATTTGAAAATGTTAAGATTCCAACCTAGATGAAGAAGGCAACAGTGTGGAGTCATCTTTCCTGTGTTCCAAACCCATTTCAAATTGTTTGCGCTTACTGAATTACATCCTCTTCCCATGTCCTTACAAGAGCCACTTGTCTGATCCCTGCAGTAACGAGACCTTTATGACGAGTGCTGTGGCTGTCATAGATGTATTTTTAAATATCTGTTAAGATGTAAAATGCACTTAAGATATTATGCATTCCTCACATAAGTATTCCATTCCCAGTTTTGCACATATTAGTGATTTCAAAATGTGGTAACTCTTTACAACATCAGTCATAAATCTTATTTCCGTTCACAATGTAAAAAAAGAAAACTAAAACTTTCCAGATAGTCTGTAATGTTTTCCTGTGTAATTAACACCTCATTCACAGTTGTGTGTGCCAGTCAAGGCCCTGTCTCCTCTTCCTTGACATTTCCTTGATACCTTGTTCAAGCTGAGCTGATGCCTAAGAGCATGAAAAATATACACATGGAAACAGGGAAGTATTTTAAAGGAAACAACTATATTTATAAAACCTGGCAATTCAGAGAGACTACAGAGACATGTGTTTTATCTTGTAGGATTAGGGTCTACACAATGACCTTTATTTAAATCTGATTACTGATTACCCTTATCAGCCTCACCAAAACAAAAAACAAAAACAGGTCACATAAGTACCAATCATCTTCTATTCACATTCTTTTATTTATTTATCTATTTATCTATTTATTTATTTATTGTGCATTTCTAGGGATTGAACCCAGGGCCTTGCACATGCTAGGCACATGCTCTACCACCAAGCTCTATCCCTAGCCCTGCATTCCTCATTTTGTAATGCCCCTGGAGGGTTAAGTGTTTATAAATCAAGTAATCAAGTGTCTAATTTAAGATACACATGATCTGTTACTGCAAGTCATCCTGGAAGGATCAGGTTATTTTCACTGTTGAAAGTTTGTAGATGTCATTTATTTAAATAGTCTGTTTGGGCTGGCATTTTCTTGTTTGTTTTGTTTTTTTTTTTTCTGATAATAGTGATCCTCTGCGACCTTGAATACTGCAGATGCAGATAGATGAAGTCATTAGATCATTTAAATACAATTATTCCATTATGGGACTCTCCTGGTTTTATTTTTGGAAGTTTTATTGAAATATAATATGCATTCATTAAAATGTATGTGCCATAAGGGTACAACTGTTGCTTACTCACAAAATAAATTTACTTGTATGATCAGCATATAGTTCAAGAAATGGAACATCAAGAAATCCTTTTGATGACTTCTTTCAGTCACTCCCCACCCCATATGGATAACCCTTTATAACTTCTAATAGTGTAGACTAGTTTTGCCTGTTTTTGTTCCTTTTATAAATTGATCAGCATTATGCTTGTGAGAAATAGTCATAGAGTTTATAGTGTTTGGTTAAATTCTATTCATTTTAATTGTTATATACTATTCCATACTATGAATAAATCACAATTGATTGCTTTTCATTTCCCCTTTTAATGGGCATCTTGATTCCTAATTTACATATTTTTAAATATTCCATATGCATAGTTCAGAGTTGATTGCATTTTAAAGGATGATAACTAGATATTTTAGATAGTTTCCTTTAAATATTATCAGATGTTTCTATATGAAGAAAATGGAAAATTGGATAAAAAGTGGTAGAGGAAAAACGGAACTAACAATTATTATTTTCACCATGTACCAGACATTGCAGTAGGACTGGTGTTTGTTTTAGCTGTGTTAAAAAATACACATAAAAAATTTACCACCTTTACCATTTTTAAGTGTAGTCTCATAGTGTTAAGTATATTCACATTATTTTGAAGCAGATCTCCAGAACATTTTCATATTGCAAAACTGAAAGTCTATATCCATTAAACATCTCTCCCTTTCTCCTTCCCACCTCCTGGTAACATCCATACTGCTTTGTATCTATAAATTTAAGTACTTTAAGTATCTCACATAAATGCAGTTACATAGCATTTGTCTTATTGTGACTGGTTTATTTCAGTGTAGTGTCCTCAGGGTTCCTCCATGTTATAGCATGTGGCAGGATTTCTTTTTTAAGATCACATTTGGCTTATCCATTCATCCATTGGTGGACATTTGAATTGGTTCCACCTCTTGGCTATTGAAAATAAAGCTGCTATGAACATGGACGTGCAAATATTTCTTCTTGGCCCTACTTTCAATTCTTTTGGGATGGAACTGGGAGATCATATGGTAGTTCTCTAACTATCTGACAAGCTCTACAATATTTTCCATAGTAGCTGTACCATTTTACAGTCTTACTGACAGTCTACATCCTTGTCGACACTTGTTTTTGTCTGCGGTTTTGGTAGTAACCGTCCTAATGGGTGCGCATGACAGGAATTTTATAAATGATCCCTTTTTTAATCCTTCAGGAAACCTGTAGCAAAGTATAAAGTATCATTTCACAGCAAAACAATCTTTGCACAGAAATCTGCTAAATAAAAGAAAAAGTAGGGATTCCAGTCCAGGTGGTTCTGAACTTGACAATGAAAAATTTATTCTCAGAGTTTCACATACTCACAAAATCAATTGAGTCATTTTGCTCTGAGCTGTATTTACAAAATATAAGGTGCTCCATAGAATTTCCTGACTTTAAGTGTAAAAGAGGAGCTGTAGCTTTCTCAAACTGTGGTCCCCAGAACAACATCAGCAGCATTACTGTGAACTTGTGAGAAATACAGATTCTCAGGTCTCACCCCAGACCTACTGAATCAGAAGCTCAGAGAGGGGAGAGCAGTCTGTTCAACCAGCTCTCCAGGTGCTCCGGATGCATGATCATGTTTGAACATCACTGGGTTGAGATCTTTAGGCAGATATCTAAATGGTTGCCTAATCATCTTTTCACCGTTGTCAAACTGGAAACTGACATTTTGAACACCTCTGAGCTTCCAGGGCAACCTAATCGGGTGAATCTGTGTTTTGTACTTTATACCTCAGTTTTCAGGAAAGTGTTGGATCAGCCCAATTATAAAAAAGCTGGAAAAACAGCACTCCATATGTTAGGAGTTTTAGCCAGACTCTCCTTTCTCAGAGTTGCTTCTGAACAAAAGGCCACCTGAGAACAGTCACCCTTCCCCACTGACATCCAAGTTCCCACTTTTTGCCTCCCTCCCTTTAGAGTGGGTTGCAGTAAGCCCTGGAAGAAGAGAAATAGCTGGAGACAGTGGAAACAAACATCAGCCATTCCTTCCTCCAGCGTTACAGGCTTCTCCCTGTTCCACAGTCAACAGCCCCTGGGCCCAGATGTCCTGGTCCAGTTTCCCAGAGACTTGGGAGGAAGACAGCAAGGACTCACACATCACACTTTCCTCTGAAAAATGGAGGAATCTGATTTTAGTCTAAAATGAGAGCTGTGGTTCTACCTATGGTCTTTACATAATTATTAAGAATAGAATATTTCAAATTGTCTTGATTAAATAATAAAATTCATACTACCAAGAAGCTGCTAACTCTTAGATAAACTCTTGCCTTTCCTTAATGCTTTTAAATGAAAGAGAACTTTTGGAGGAGCAGGAGATTGTGCAGCTATATTCAGTGCTGCTGGCAGGGAATGAGACAAGGGAGTTAATTCCTGGAGCTTTCTAGGGAGAAGGAAGGTAATGTCTGGGAGCGGCCTTGAACCATTATGATGATAGAAATTGTGGCCTCTAATAGAGCTCTCAAGCCCAGTTGTACTCAAGAGCTTGTGCCTATTTCTCTTTCATCCATCCTTGTTCTGTGCTGTCACAGCGCCCTCAACAGGGCACTGAGACCTATTTCTGAAGTCCCTTACCTGGTTCTGTGATATATTTGATGACACAGCTAAGTGCCTACGTTGCTTTGTAAAACTCATCTTTAAAAATGGTTCAAATCTGCTTCAAAGTATTACTAAACTTCAGGCCTGGAAATGGGGTTTAAATTGAAAATACGTGCTAGTTGAAGTTATCTGCACAAATGTGTTCCATCAACTTAACAATCCTCACAAATATTCTACCTGCTATCCACTCTTAGAAAGGTTGTGTAAATGAACTCAGCCCTCTCTGCAGTCTTGTGGCATACACATCAGTACACTTGACAGTGGCAAGGCTGACTTAAATGATCATGTAAATCAGCAGACAGATGCAAGGATCTGAACTGTGAATGCTTTTTGCTCCTCATCTTAACACATGTCAATGTTGTTTTACAATATCTGACACTCAATTTGTCTTCAACATTAACTCTGTGGTAAAAATTGACCAATAGTCAGCCTCATTTTCCCCACATCCTGCCCAAATCAATACACATGTCTCCTCTGAAGAATGGGGAATGTAAACAGAACTTGATCCTATGGTTTTAACTTACCTCAACGTAATGCATGCTTAAAGAAAGAACCAATCACTTACTTGGATACCATTGATTTAGTTTCTTTGTGCTCTTATGAATTAATAAATTACAGTGCTTCCATTTTCTAAGTAAACATTTTATCATTGATTAGTCCTCAAAAGCTAATTGACTTACGTTTACTAAAAGACCCAATGTATTGATTTTCAGAAAATGTAAACTACAGGAATAGAAAATGGTGTACAACTTGTATTAAATATATAGAATATCAAACTGTATATTCATTCCAATTTTATAGTTCCCCAAAGAACTCTAATGTTTAGGTCTCTAAAATGAAAGAACATAAAAACACCTCTAATTATGTTTAAGTTTTTTTTATTAAAAATCATAAATTTACATAGGGCAATGTTGTTTGATTCATTCTGTTATTTTTTTCCCTTCCCCCCCACCCCTCCCACCCCTCTTTTCCCTCTATACAGTCCTTCCTTCCTCCATTCTTACCACCCTCCTTATCCCTAACCCTAAACCTAACCCTAACCCTAACGCTAACCCCTCCTACCCCCCCCATTATAAAATTAAATTCTCTTCTGTAGATATTAGCTAGGATGATTTATGAAAATGGGTGCTGTTTTGAGAAGAAATCCTTGGTGGCATGCTCTTAACTTGCCTCCAGTAACAGTGGGCACATTTCTCATCCAATCACTGCAGAGTATATGCTTGCTTACCTCTTGAAGTTTACTGTGCAGACCCAGCTGGCATTTAAACTTCCTATATCGTCCCAAGCTTAGATGAAAGCCAGGAGATTAAGTAAGTTTGCCTGACACTTTCAGAGTAAGAAAATTAATGAATAAAAAGGACCTTTCTGTGTTTATGCTTACGATTCCCAAAAAGCATTGAAAAGATCAACCCAATGCTGTTATGTTTTATCACTAAGCCCTAAAATGTGTAAATTCTATCAATAAGGTGACCAAATATTTATTAATAATGAACTAGCATGAAGATATTCATGCTCAGAAATGTTTCTCATTCAAATTGTATATTTCTAAAACCTAAGCTTACTTTCTTAAAAAAAAAAGTTTAAGAAAATAATAATATAACAAGTAACTAGATGCTCTTAAATGATATTAGATACATAGTTACTTAAGATGCAATTAGAATTTAGCTGGTTTTGAAGTGGTAGAGTTAACATTCAGTTACAATAATGAAGATTAATATGCAAGAATTATACATTTTAGTTCACTTATAAAACAGCTTAACCATCCAAAAGAAAGAAAAGAGCTAGTTAATGTGCTTCAGACAGAATATGTAATTAAGTCTTAGCACAGTGCTTTTCAAACTTTAGTGAGCATAAGAATTACCTGAAGTAATTCTAAAATGTAGATTCATAGCTCCCATCCCCAGAAGCTTCTAACCAGTAAAGCCCCAGAATAGGCATGTTTATTGACCTACTTCACCCTTAGGTAGCTCCTATTAAATTAGAATTCTGAGCCCCCTTTGAGAAGCAACAACCTAAGTTGACAGATACGTTTATTATTTCATCTAAACTGCAAATTCATCAGATAAAATGCCAATCTTAGGTCATCTTTCAGATATTTTACGTTACTTGCTCGAGTGTAGAGCTAGACAGTGATTAAGGTGTATTCATTTCAGGTACTTTATTTCTCATTGTGGTCATTAGGAACTAACCCAGAGCTTTTAGAATTCCCTGATGTTTAAGAATCATATGGACTTAGAATTTTTTTTAACTTTTGTTAATTTTTACTGTTTTTATTTTGCCATTTAATATTGTTTTATATTATAGTGAAGTGAGATCACAACATTTATTATCTGTTTTTCTTTGGTTTCAAGGGAAGACGAGGAAAAACAGGACCACCAGGAAAACCAGGACCCCCAGGACCACCTGTGAGTAAACAATAGGAGGACTGTCCCCTGTCCTTCTGTCCCGATTCTGTCTGGAGTTTTACTTCTATGTGTGACCTCAGGGCTCTTTTGCTCCCCTGTGGAGAATAATTTCCTTCTTTGTACTGCTCAAAATGATTGGCTTCAGCACTTGTAGGGGCAGTTCATGCTCCCTACACCACCACCATCATCACTACCCAAACCTGGAGAGAAAGGCAGCTGAGAGCTCTCTGTGCACGCTCCTACTTCAAAACGAGCTAAATTCTAATTATATCTTAAGTAACTATGTATCTTCTTTATTACATGGGCAGGATCAAGTGAGCACCCCCAACTGAGCATCTTCAACAGTCATCCAACAACTGGGTTTCCCCAAGCCACATGTACAAACGGTTGAAACCTGTTATGAGCCTGACTAAGCTCAATCTCAAATGCTTAATTAACATTATGGCTGGTTGTAAGACAGGCAAACTGGGGAAGCATATCCACTCTTCTCCATACAAAGTTGTGTTATTAGTAGAATGTCATAGAACATATTTGTTCAAAAGAGTTAACTTATCTCTTTCATTTACCCCAAGATTCTGGAAAAAAGGATTCCATCTCTTGTGCTTTCAATAACTCTAACCTGCCAGAATCTGGTCTGTGTCCAAGCTACTCCAGTGATGTGGACTCCTTGTCACTAACCATTTCTGAGTTGCTAGATTCCCTGGGAACTTCCAGGTTTCATCTTACTTTATTGTCACACAGGAATTCACTCTGTGGATGGTTCTCTCTTTGAACCCTCTTTTCTCATGACTTAGTAACGTTTATTTTTCTCTCCTAACTCTAGCACCAACCCTTCAGTCTACCTTCTCAACAACTTTCTTTCTGTCCCCATCACTATGTTGGATGTATTAATAAATCCCAAACTTTTAATTCTACCCATATATCCCTCCAGTGTTCCAGGCCTACATCTTATGGCTTACTATCCATGTGGAAGTCTCCTAGGGGTACTACAAAAGGAGTGTGCCCAAAAATTCTCTCTAAAATTAATTCTAGATTTTTTTCTCCTTCACCCTTTATATATGCAATCCCTAAATCAACCTGTATCCCTGTAGTTTATTATTCCATCTCCTCCTCTTCATCCTCTTGGCTACCTCCTTAATTGAGGCCTAGGCAATTTGTATCTATATTTTTTGTGGCCATTGAACAACTGGTCTCTTTGCCTTTACCTTGTCTAAGTAGAGTAATAGCTCTAAATCATGACTCTGACCATGTAAATCCATGCTGAATTGAATGGCTTAAAATTGCTTAATAACTCAAAACTAGTTTGCTTACAATGACTTAATAGTTTCTTATTCCTGCAAGAAAGATGGATGCCATGTCTTCTACCTGCCATTCTGGGCCCTTCATGGTTCGCCTTTTATCTGCCATTGTCCCCCTCCTCCATGCCCTTCCTCCCTTCCTAATCTGCAGTGTAATCCTCTGTTGCTATCACAAAAAATGTCATGCCTTGCAAATGTTCTCCTCCATCTTCATGACTCAACCTCAGTATCAGTTCTCCTACAGGGCCTTTCCCAGGGCTCTCAGCATCTGAGGTGCTATCCTTCATTATCCTGGAACCCTGTGCCTTCTGCAGATACTGCTCACTGCTTTGTAGCTGTTATTTTCCTTATCTGTCTGACCACGGCACTGTGATTTCTTTTAAACCACTATTTTGTCACCATTGACTAGCATAGTTTCTGGCTTACAGCATGTAACTATTGATTATTTATTTAATGAGTGAAAAAACAAATGAATATATTTTGTAAGTAAGAAAATGAAGGGCTGTGTATGTAGCTCAGTAGTAGAGGGCTTGTCTAATATATGCAAGGCCCTGCATTCAATCCCTAGTACCAGGGGGAAAAAGAAAAGAAAGAAAGAAAAGACAATGAAGACCAGATAAGTGACTTTTTAAAGACCAGAACTTTACTTTGCTACAAGAGGACTCCATGCCCAGCTCCTTAGGTATTGCTTTGGATTTGGTCACGTGCCAGAAATGAACATAATTGGTGCCCAGTCATTTATTTCATTTCACTTTATTTTTTCAAGTGGATTATACTCTTAGCAAGGTATAGTGTCAATTAATATGGTATTAAAATAAGGGGGTATAACTTAGATATCCTAGAATTCAGTCTTTAAAGGTATCAGCTTCATTGATTTTTATTCCAATGTTTTTGGCAAAATAGAGAACATATTGTAAGATTTCGAATACTTTTGTTTCAAAAAGAAAGCTGATGAATGCTAACAGGCAAGATTAGACCTTGGTGTTATTATTCTCAATGTATGATGCTCCTTTTAAGACAGGATAATTGCTGTCTCAGGGGAGGAATTTGAATGACAAAGGTCTTTATGACAAGCTTGCCAACTGTCTATGAGAAGAGGATTACACTGAATTCTGGAATGAGTTCTCAACTATTGATAAAATGAGTTCACTCAGGAATTTAGAAGATTAAGAAATATGCGCTGGACCTGATGGCACATGCCTATGATTCCAGTTCCCTCGGAGGCCAAGGCAGGAGGATGACAAATTTGAGGCCGGCATGGACAACTTAACAAGACCTTATTTCAAAATAAAATGAAAATAACTAGGATGTAACTCACAGGTAGAACTCTCCTGGGTTCGAACCCAAGTACTACAGATAAGAAGAGAGTGGGGGGTGGGTGAGAAGAGGAGAAAGGGAGCAGGGAAGGAAAGAAAGGGAAGGAAGAGAAGTGACTATGTGAAAGGATTTGTAATAGTTCCACAGGTTTTTTGTTTGTTTGTTTGTTTGTTTGTTTTTCGCAGAGTATTTGGGGGAATTATTTCAAGTATCAAACTTAGAATTTAAATTTAGCTATGGATCTGATAGAGTATTCATTAAATCCTGAATAGAAACTTTTTAAAATAATAGTGGTTCGTTAACATTTTTAATATAATAAGATACTCAATTTTTTAAACTAAAGGCGTAAGGGGAAAAAAATCTATGCAGAAAATATATATACCTGAAAAGCATTAGGCTAAACTCAACTCATTTTCTGTTTAAGAATTGTATTTTATAGAATCTCTCAGTCTTTCTGATTCTGAGACTGATGCCTCTGACTGACTGAAATACCTTTGCTCTCATATAACTATCATCAAAACTTCACCTTGGGGTCCAGTTATCATCAGCTTTTGGATGTTTTAAAGTTGTTCACATCATAGGTTAAATTGACTACATGTATAATCATGTGCTGCAAAAAAGTCCCATGGAGCACCCAGCCATACTTGTAGAGCTTGGTTGAGGACAGCATTGAAAAGAAAAGTAAAATAATTGGCTCCCCACATTTTTCTGTGCCACCTTCACATTAATTTTTCTAAACATAATGTACTTTATAAAGAGAACCGTTATTTCCCAAATGACTAGAAATGAAGTGAGTTCTTCAAAATGAGTCCTTTTGAAGTCATAATAACTAACATTTTAAGGAAATGAGCTCATAAAAAAAAATCTAACTGTTCCTAATTCACATTGTTCCACTGTTTCACAAACGTTTATTGAGGGCCTTGCTGTGGGCCTAATACTCCTTTAGCAGCTGGACTTGCAAAACCAAGTAAGACATTGTCCTTGCCTTCTAGGAGATTTAAGTTTAGGAAGAGAATTTAGTGAATTTAATTTTTAGGGTTGATTTCCATAGGAATTTATAACCGAAGTGTAAAGATTGAGGAGGATTACATAGCAAAGCAGATAGAAAGGGAGAAGAGAGCATGCTAGGTTCTAGGTACTATTGGCAGCTAGGTACTGTTTTGTGGGGACAAAAACAGAGTACTGAGCCTCTGGCAAGGGAGGTGGAGAGCTACATGCAGTGGAGACAGAGCAGGAGGCCAGCAGTGGTGAAGCCAAGGGCAGGTAGGGTCACAGGGAAGCTCTCCATGTCAGGTGAACCCATGAAAAAGTATGAGAATTCTAAGCTGGAGAGCCCCATGACCAGATTTTATTGATAGGTCACTCTAGGGGCACTTTGAAGTTGAACTGCTAAGAAAGTAAGCAAGATTCTTTGGAGCTATCATAGTATTTACTACTTCTAAACTATTAACAGAGTACTTGTTATCTCTATTTGCAAGTCCCATGGAAGTATTTACATTATATAGAAAGATACAGATTATATATATGGAGGGGATGGAGAAGGGAAGATTTCAAGAGAAACCCCAGTCTGTTTGTGGACATTTTTAGATCAAATGTCATTTTCTATTTATTTGTCTTTTCCAACATTGTACCCTGTGTGACATGAGCCCTATCTCACAGCAGAAAGGAAGGCAATTAAGAGAACAAGAGAATAGTTGGTAAGGGCTAAAATTCTAATTGGGACTGGAGATGGTTATGACTCACATGTGAGATCCCTGAAGCATGTGTTAGAATTTCTTATGCCTATGTGAAATGTAAAATAATCTTAATTTTATCTCTTTTATCAAACATTAATTAAAATATCCCTCAAATGAATGAATATTTTATATAATTTTAATGTTATGCCTGAGCAGTTCATTTTTAGAAAAGTTAAGGGGAGAAAACTATTCTAGTTGGTGTGATTTGTCTGAAAAGAACCAAGGAATAGGAGTTATCAGGAGTCACAAATCCTTTGATAACAGCACATTTTGATCAATGTCCTCAAGAAAATGTTCTTTCCTCTGGGGATTTAGAGGTGTTCCCTAAATCAAAGGTAGTGTTGTTATTTAGGGGAGTGTCGATGGAGATTAAAAGAAATGGAACTGAAAGGAAAAGTCTCTGCGGGCCTGAAGCAACTCATAATTAAAATGCTTTAACCAGTCCTTCCACTTACGATTCTTTGTTCTGAAGCCAAATTTGAATTTTCTCACTTTCTTAAGAAATTTTTGTACCAAAAAGGCAAGTTGTTTACAAAAAATAGTTTCCTACAACTTTCTATTTAGCTAATTGTGGGGAAGGGGAAATGTGGGTAATGGGTGTGTTTGTGTGTGAAAGGATAACTTTTTCTCCATGAAACACTACTCCTAGGGAAAAAGCCAATTTCTTATAAGGGGATATTTACAAAAGTAATTCTATTGAACTAACATTATTAAGTTGTCTTCATGAGTATTTCATGAAAATCATACATATTGCTCCAAATTAGCTCTCCATATTCAATAGCAATATTATCTTTAGGGAAAATTTGTCTTTAGAGAAGACTTTATTGGAATTTACACACCTGTAATCAGCATATAATAAAATTAGTCAAAGTGCTTGTAACTGAGGAGCAACTAAACTGGTTAACAGTGTTGGCTATGAGTCCTTATGTTGAACATATTTTTCAAAAAGTATTTTTCAATTTCCTGTTAAAAAACAAAGCTGATCTTACAAAGGAAAAAGCTCCCACATTTTCCAAATATGCCATTTTATCCTAAACAAATATTCTGCAGATCTGAGTGTCTTACTCTGTGTTCTTTTGCTATGACTGACTGCCACCGACCAAGTAGTTTATTAAAAATAGAGCTTTACTAACCACACAGTTCTGGAGGCCCAGGAGTCCAAGAGCATAATGCCACCATCTGGGAGATCTGAGAGCACCACGTTGTGGGACAGAGCTAGTTGCTAGCTCAAGTCTCTCTTCCTCCTCTGATAAAGCCATTAATTGCATTATGGCCCCACCCTCACGACCTAATCCTAACTACCTTCCAAAATCCCACCTCCAAATGCCATTAAGATGAATTTTAGGGTTAAGTTTCCAATCCCTGAAATTTGGGGGGACATATTCAATCCGTAGCAGAGGGAAACCATTAAGTAGAGACATCTTAGATTAATAATACTGTCAAAGAATTACGTGATACCCAAAGAATCAAAGTGCTGAATGACTTCTTAGGAGAAAAAAAAGTGCTCACTCTAGAGGAAACAGTGCAGAAGAAAGAGGGATGGACTAAACCAGGAGAGTTTATTGAACCAACTCTGGTTAGATATGACACTTCCAATGTTCTAGGACGTCTCACAGATATCTTGTGAAGAAGTTATCCTCACTTTATTATGGGATAAGTGATGCATATAAACATCATATAACTTGCCCAACATCACACAAGTCTAAGAGAAGGAGCCAGAATTAAGACCTTGGAACTGATTCCTAAACTCACCTTCATCGAGTGATGATGAAAGACAAGAGTGTCAAAGACAAGTTTCTAGTTGTGATTTGACTGGGATTGACCCTTAAACATCATAAACAAAGTATTGTTTGAATTTTCCATGGCCCTATACTACTTCAGGACAGAGATAGTACAGGATGTCAGTGAGGAACCTAATCCAACTCCTCACTAGCCCATTCTAATTTACCCAACATTCCATGTCTTCATTTCCTCCTCTATTAATTTGAAATGACACCTGCCCTGCCTAATACCCACAGTTGCTAGAAGGAGAAAATGTCATGTATGTGCAAAAACTTTCCTCCACATGTGAAAATCTCTCTAAATGTAACTTAGATCCATTAATGTCATTCTGAATGCTCATTTACACTGTAGCACAGAAGAGCTGCTCTTGAATCTGTAATGAAACCAACCCATTTTTTTTCTTTAAAAATTTCCCAAAAACCATTAACAAAAATTTGATTGTCTATCAATAAATTACTTAAATCAGTTATTACTTTACCTATGGAATACTTATTCTAGATATATAATTCCACTCTTAAAGAAATAGAAAAGTTATTCCCAAATAAGCAATGGCAGCTTGGGTCTAGAGAATTCTGTGATATTTTTTCTCCTCAGTTTTACAGCCTCTTGCTTGCTTGTGTGGTTTGTTTATCCATGATCTGTTTTCTTAATTGTGATGTTCTTCAAGTCTCAACTACTATTCCTCATACTTTCTAATAAAATTCTTTTATAAAAAGCCTTCTGGTTTCTCAGTAGCATGTGCAATGGAAAATAGTGGCCTCATATTATGATAAGGTGACTTGGGAAGTCTTACTTGGAATGTCTATTTTATTTCAAGTATTCTGATTTTTAGTTTCTTTAGAAAAGAGCAGAAAGCAGCTGGAAATGAGGCAAAGCAGGAGGGAAAGCCAGAGAATTTAACTAATGAGCCATTAAAGGAAGTATGTATTAGCCTACCCATTTGACATTAACTTTATTTCTCATTCATCATCACTCTAAGGAGCGTTTATTAAAGACCACATTAATTTTAAAATGTGTTACTATTTCTTTATATTACAGGCAGTGCTTTTGATTTTCTTTCTTTCTTTTCTGGTATTGTTTTTGTGCATTGTTTCATTATTGCAGTATGAGAACCATGCAGTGGACTCAAATGTGTCACATTTCAGTGCATAGCAATTTAGGTTGAAAACAAAGTCAAGAAATGTATAACGTAGGGCAGCAGCGCCCTCTACTGTTTCTACTGGAAATTTTCTAAGCAAAGTGATACTTCACAGACCTTTGAAGGATGTGACAGATATGTAAATTTTTCAGGATTTGAGACTTTATAAATCAATACAGTTTTCAAATTTTATTTTCAGCATTTTGTTTTATTTTCTGTTTATCTTTTACTTTAAATATACATATCATCACTTTGAGTCATTTTTTATGTCAACATAATAATTCTTTCTCCAGATGAAAAATCTTTACTCAGGTCATGGACCTCTTAAATGGCTATTGCAAAACTCTGCAGCATTAATTTAGTAGGAGTGTACTAAAACACTGATCTGATTTAAAATATACAAAATCATGTTATTTCTACTTTAATTTTAACTTCATTTAAGTGGAACACCTTTTACCTTTAAAGCATGAATCATTACATAGTCTCAAAAGGTATGATTATATAGCAGTTTATATAGTAAAATAATAAATTTAGGGTATAAAGTTGGATTCATTTGCAGAAGTGACCCCATTTGTGATTTTGCTTTTTTATAGTTTCAATGAACTATGGTCAATCATGGTTCAAAAATATTAAATGGAAAATTCCAGAAATAAGTGTTCATAAGTTCTAAAAATGCCACATTCTGATTAGCATGATGAAATGTCACATCATCCTACTCTGTCCCACCCAGGATGTGGATCACCTCTGTCCAGTGAATTCGCACTATATAACCTTTATCTTACTTGATAATGACCCGAAAGCTCAAGAACGATGATATTGGCAATTGAAGTATTACAAAGAGAAGCTGTAAAGTAAAAGGGGAAATTTCTCAATAAAGAGGGGAAAAAAGGGGAACCTGAGATTTCTGAGATCTATGACAAGAACAAATCTTCTCTTTGTGAAATTTTGAAGAAGGAAAAAGAAACTATTGCTAATTTTGCCATTATACTTCAGAGTACTAAAGTTATAGCATGGTGGAAAAGGCATTAAATTTTAGAGTTTGGACCAAGCATGGAGTCTGGAAACTCGGAAAGCTGAGGCAGGAGGATCACAAATTTGAGGTCAACTTTGGCAACTCAGTGAGACCTTCATCAAAATGGAAAGGGAAAAGGTCTGGGGATGTAACTCAGTAGTAGAGCTCCCCTGGGTTTAATCCCCAGTACAGAAAAAATTTAGAAAGATTGGTATCATTTGCAGCTTCTAGACATCCACTGAGGACTTAGAATGGATACAGGTGAGAGGGAAGACTGTAATTAACAAATACTTATTGACCAGCTACCAGATGTTAATCACTATTAAAACAATGAATTCAGATGGGAGGAAAATACTGTATTCAATAAATATGTATTGATAATCTATCATATTTCACATATGGATATTTCTTATTAAAACATTCTTTATGTGAACAAATGCATTTTAAGGTTCATCAGGTCTCCATGGAAATCTAATTCATATTCTTAGCATCCTGTCTAGCAGTCTTGATCTGATCAGGGATTTGTCACACTTGTAGATTTTCCTTTTGCTGTTATGAACAGTGGATATACAGGGGTTTGGAAAGCCAAAATAGCAAATAAGCTACAGAAAAGTTCTCTACCTTTAATAACTTACATTCTGCAATAAGGAGGGGAAGGTGTAGCAGTGATTACTAAGCAATTAAGTAATAGAAAAAACAATTTCAGTTGACGGTGGGGCACTGTAGAGGAGCAAACTAGGCAATAGGATAAAAATTTGGAAGGAAGAGGCATTGCTGTGGTCAAGGGAGCCCAGGGAGGAATCTCTCGGCAGGTAGCAAAAAGGGTTCAATCAGATTCGGACGTGCAAAGGACTCTAGGTGGGGGAAATCTTGATGCATTTAGTAAAATAAAGGAACTAGGAGAACAGTAGGGCCAGAAAATGTTTAGGAGTTGGGTGGCTTTATAAGAATGGAAGTGGTGGGGAGGTGCAGGTGGCAATGAAAATAATCAACTGATCACATTTCCCTTTGGTATTTACCAGATGTTGTTGTTGTTGTTGTTGTTGTTAATCTGAGGTGGTTAATTTGGGTTGTTTGATTTTTCATGTGATGAAATCACTATTCCTGCTGATTCAAATCAATTACCCTGAAGGTAATATCATTTTTAGCCCATCATTTTTTAATCTTTGAGTAGAACAGTGTTTTAATCAGCTTTTTTTGCTGCTATGACTAAAAGATCTGTTAAGAACAACTATAGAGAAGGAAAGGTTTATATGGGGACTCATTTCAGAGGTCTCAGTCCATAGACAGCCAGCTCCATTCCTCTGGGCTAGAGGTGAGGCAGGACCTCATGATGGCAGAAGAGTGTGTTGGAGGGAAATAGCCCACACCATGATGGAGAAGCAGAGAGACAGACTCCACTCACTAGATACAAAATATATACCAGAAAGGCACATCCCCAAAGACCCACCTCCTCCAGCTGACCCTACCCACCTTCAGTTACCACTCAATTAATTCCATCACTGATTGGGTTAAGACTTTCATAACCCAATCATTTCTTCTCTAAATCTTCTCATATCTTCTTACATATGAGCTTTTGGAGGACATTTTAAATCTAAACCATAACAATAGGCAACAGACTTGTTTGCTGAGAAAACATTTTAAAAAATGGCAAAGCTTTGGTTGTAGCCCATTTAATTTCAATCTTGTCTGAATCCACTGGACTTATACTTTTCATTAAAGATGGAGAATTCTATCACATATAAATTAGTGTTTTCTTTGTCCCTGCATCTAACCCTGAGGTTCCTTTCTGATAGGCCACATGCTGGGTCAGATGAACAGTTGTAACAATGAAAATGCATGCCATCAAACATCATAGAACTAATGCACTAGTACCTATAATGCATCACTATCCTCAAATTGTATATTTTCCATCTTGAACTTTATTTACCCAGCACTGAGAATTCAAGATTCAAGATTCAAAATTACTATTTCCTGTATAAAGCAAGGTCCTCTCCAAAACAAGTTAATATCCCAAAACACATTTTGGAGTGCTAAATAAAGCAGATGACAAAAAATGTCTACTGAAATATTTATTAAAATATCCTGTATGTGACTGTATGCATTTCAAATCTCATCAGGTCTCTGTTGAAATCCAATTCATATTCTTTGCATCCTGTCTAGAAGCCTTGATCGAGGCTTTGTCACAATTCTAGGTTTTCCTTTCAACAAAGAACTCAGCTCTTCTGTCTATTAAATGAGTAAAGGCCATGCACTGTAATGATAATATCTTCAGAGAAAATGAACCAAACCATTTATTTGAGTCAATGGGAACAATAATTTCATTTCCTATTAAAAACAAGATGACATCCTCAGATTTAAAAATATAGACACACAAGATCTGTAAATGGAGACACGGCCAGTTAATTATTTTTATTGCCACTTGTCCCCCACTGGGGTCATAGTCCCAGACAAAACAGCTGTTGTCAACATTGCTAAAATTCCAGTGTCACCTTGTGTGACTACAGAATACATAGACATGCATGTGAGACAGCTGGGGGTATCAGGTTGAGATTTCAAAAATCAGCACTTGGGTTTGGTTTCCTAATTACTTCTCTTTATCTCTCTCTATGAACAGCAGCAAAGGGGACATTATATATCACTTTCTGATTTCCTAAGTGTCTTACTAATTGTGGTTATTTTCTGGTGGAAAAAGACTTTACCTTCATATAGTCATTGACTAGTTTTTCATGTAGGATCATGTTCTTTTTTTTTAATATTGTGAACAAATGGGGTTCATCTTGTTTCTCTGTACATGAAGTAGAGGCATACCATTTGTGTAATTATACTTTTACATAGGGTAATGGTGTTTGATTCATTCTGTTATTTTTTCCTTCCCCCCAACCCCTCCCACCCCTCTTTTCCCTCTATACAGTCCCTCCTTCCTCCATTCTTGCCTCTCTCCCACCCCCCATTATGTATCATCATAGGATCATGTTCTTGAAAGCAAATTTAAAGACATCTGGACCAATTTATGTTATTATACCAGTGATAGGGTAGAATATTTAAAATCCTTGATATGTAGTTACCAAACTTGTAATTAGCTGGGCCAGTGCATAAATTAAGCATCATTACTTTGTGTTGGGTAAACACCAAGGTTTGAGGAATCAAAGGCCAACCAGATTTATTAGAGTACTTTATATTCAAACAGGGAGGTATTTTTAAAATAAACTTATAGTTTGTGTTTTATGGTGTCGTTTCTAAAAATAACTCTACATATTCATTTTATTGTAGTGTAGCTTTGTGCGGTAGACAAGAAGACCATTTTAACAAGAAAACTCAGGGCCCCAGTAAATAAGGGGCTCTGTGTAATCCATGCAGGCGGTTTTCTCTGCACAAAAGTAACCACCATCTGGTATGATTGAAGAAAAGACTAAAAGAAATTGTGTGACTAAAGGAGTAACAATTTTCACCATTCTCTTGGGGACCTTCAATGTGGAAGGGAATGTGATGGGAAATAAGGTCCAAGCTGGCTTCTGGTATGTCTGTATTGATTTTGTTAAATAGTAAAAATATGTGAGACAAATATGACAAATTGGTAATATTTCAAAACATTAGATTGTGTGTTCATAACTTTCAGCATAATATTCCAAATTCATTTTAAAGATGAGAAACCCATCCTGTGGGATTAGTAAAGGTTATGATTCCTAGTTACTTCTTCACTGACTGATATCATCAGTGTTTTCTCTGTTGCCTGAAATTCTTTGTGAAAAGGGACTAAGTGAAAACTAAAATCATTGAGTATTTTTTCCTGGACCTTTCCTGCATGTACTTTCTGTAACCATGGTAGTTCCCTTGAGCCAAGTATTGGTCATGTCTAGATTTATCATGAACTACAACATACAAACATATCAGATATTTGAGTTGAAAGTGGAGACTGCAATCACCCCCAAAATAATACCTGCAGATTTTTCATTTTGCTTTCTTCCAAAGGGATCCTGAATGTCCCCAACTATTTGAATTTTGCACATGCTCTTGGCCTCTGTATAAGTTGGCAGTATGTGAGCAGTGCCATCAGCCTGGTTATCTTAAGTCCCAGCAGTGTGCCTTGGAAATCACATTTTCTCTGTGCAAGAAGCATTGTCATTCCACCAATACTTTTAAAGAAAGTGAATGTTATCTCTTAATTACAGTAAACAAACTGAGAGCTCTGATAGGAGGAGGCCATGCATGGGGTCTGTGTAAGATGACTTTCTTCCTCATTTGGGTGGCATGTGGAGAGATTCCTGAGACCAGACAAGGAGGTGGAGACACAGTAGTTCCCAAGGTATGGTTTTTGTTGGTGGTGATCTTCAAGGGACCCCACTGGATACAAATAATTTGTTTCTCACATCCACATCCTTGCTAGCTTTCATGCCCCTATGGCTTTTATCACCTTGCACTGGGTCATTGATGTTGCTTCCGTGGGTGGCAAGGCACTCTAAAGACTCCTGCTGCTCCTTACATTGCAGGAAGCTGACAAATAATATTTTCCTTTTGTAGAACATACTGGGGAGAGAAGAGTTCAAAACATTTTATGGATGGATAAGCAGAATGGCAGCATTAGGGGAGGAATCATTCTTTTTTCTAACCATGGAAATCAGTTCAAAAAATTCCCACTTTATCAATAATGCAGTGGGGTTTAGGCAGACTAGATTGATACCTGGGAAAACATGTGCCTTCAATAGTGATGTTTTCCTGCCTTGGAAAATAAAGGGTTAAACCTATATGAGTCTTATAGTATAATTTAGAAAATCTGCTTTTATGAAATGGGTTAATTATACTCATTGAATGCATTCACTGTCACAGTCTCGTCCTCCCACTACTGTTCCAAAATGACAAGTGAAACCAGGGACTATGCAATTTTGGAAAACAATCAGGTCACATATTGAGTATTTTGCTTATTCATACAACCATAAACTGCCTATGGTTGAGTTCCCTCAATTACACAGCTCAGTATGCAGGCTAGAAGCAGACAAGCCTAGCTCGAGTGAGCACTTTCCTGGAATACACAGAGGAATGAGTTTGAAAAATGTCCAAAGTGACAGATGTGAAAAATTCTCATTCAAGATCCAGAAGCCGCCTTAGCTGCAATTCCTCACCTGTTAATCACACTGCTTCTGAACTTCTGAACCGGGAACGTTGGCCATATCTTACACCAAGACCCTTAGCAGCTATCCATCTTTCCAAGAATGGTGCAGGTGCCTGCCACTGGGAGGAGAAACTAGACACCTCCTTCCGTGAGAAGATCATGGATCACAGTACTGCTCAGAATTTCCAGAGATTCGCTGAGAATGAGCACAGGCTGCTGGCTGCCAACCAAACTTCTATTGCCCTTTGTAAGGGAAATCCCCAAAAGAGATCCTTGATGAATGTTTAAACCAGTATATTGTTATCACTTAAATCCTTCCAATTCCCACACTACTGACAGACAGGTCTCCCTTCCACAACACAATACAGTGGCACTATTGTACTTATTAGAAGGATATTCCACTTTCTCTGTGTAACAACGTCCCCACACTATCCACTGTGATTTCATGTTCATCAAAATTATCCGCAAGTAGTATCACTGTCTTAGTTATCTAGTCTTTTTTCATTTGACTATTTTTTAATTTTTCTTTTTCTTCTACCATATCATAAATTCTAAGATTCTGCCCCATATTTGGTGGTGTTAAACCTCACATTATTTTAAGATGCTGATTAATATCTTGCTGACTTCCTTCCTTTCCCTCCACAGCTAATTTTGCTTGTTTTCTTCTTCTTCTCTCTCTCTCTAATGTAAATCCTCAGTGTTTGTTTCTCTTTGTGTCCTTGTTATTCCTCTCTTAACCTTTGCCTTCTCCCATTCTGGTTGCTTTCCTCTTCATCTCTTCTTCTCCTCCACGTCTTTAAAAATACATATCTACACCATGTCTCAGAGCTTCCTTTGCTTGGCCCTTATTGACTCTCTATCTCATTGAGAAATTCTGTGATATTTTACTTGTGATCTTTTATTCTTCTAGCACCCGCTCATTATCAGGCAATATAAGTGAATGGTTAAAAGATCAAGTGTCAATCAGAGTAGGGTCAGGCTAGCTCTTGTCTACTGGTTGTATGACCTTGGATAAGATTGTTAGCCTTCTGTTATGTGTTAAATAAGGATAATACTTCCTTGTTGGATTGTTGTAAGAATTAAATGCAATAATATATGTGTACATAGTATGATTTTAATGTGCACCTCCAAAATTAAGAGGTGGGGGCTTTGAGAGGTGATTAATGCAAAGCTTTACTACAGCTTCATTTTCAACTAACTAGCCAAATTCTTAGATTGATCTAAATCTGTTGGCCCTTATCTTATTAATGAGGAAGGCCTTATTTTAAAAAACCTTCCATAGCATTTGTAGCTTGGTAGTTTGATCTTCTGCTTTCTGCCATGTAAGGATGCTATAAGAAGGTCCTCACCAGACCAGATGCCAGAGCCTCAATCTTGGACTCCCCAGCCTCCAGATCTGTGAGAAGATAAATCTCTATCTTCTATTTATAAATTTCTTAGTCTCAAGTATTCTGTTATAATGACACAAAATGACTATTACTCTCAAGGATAACTGTTATTTGCTAATGTTATTGTTATCTTTACCCCATTTCATCACTTTTTTGCCATCTTATTATTTTTGTCTTTCCGCCCCCCAGAATTTATTCCAGGGCCTACCATTTCCAGAGAAAAAGGGTTGATACTTTTCCTGATTCTTTCATTAACATCTGCTTGTAACTTTCTTCTCTCTGCTTTGTTTCTCTCCTTCCTGTTTTTCTTTGTTCAAGACTATAAATTTCATCATCTAAGAATGTTGACCTAAATATATGCAGACATATTCATTTTCCTTTCTTTTTTAAAAAATCGTAATAGCATATTTTATGTAACAGATACAAAACACTATTTAACATAGAATCAATATAAAGTTATTAATGAGAATTTACTTTGTTTTATACAAACTCATTAAAATCCCCTGTGTATTTTATACTGGTAACACATCTCAATCAGACCATCCATATTTCAAGTTTCTAGAGTCACATGTGGTTAGGACTACTTTATTGGCAGTGCAGTTCCAACCACTCAAATTGTATGACAGAGATTTTCTTGTTTTGTTTTTTTCTTCCATATTTTTATTGGTACATTATAGTTATATATAATGGTAGGATTTGTTGTAACATATTTATACATGCACACAATATAACAATATAATTTGGCTGATATCATTCCTCAGTATTTCCCCTTTCCCTCCCCTCCTCCCCGATTCCTTTCCTCTACTTACAGGAGACACCCCTCCCCACCACCACCCTACCCCTTTTCTTTTCCTTCTTCCTTCTAGTTTCCACATGTGAGAGAAAGCATACAGCCCTTGATCTTCTGAGTTTGGCTTATTTCACTTAACATAACGGTCTCAACTCATTTTTAATGTGAACAAAAACACTTGAAAATATCTATTTTAAAATGAGAGAATTTCAAATTTCATGACTGTATTAGCCAGTGAATCAAACATGTCTTGGTAATAAAACCACATGAATAATCCTTTATGGAATTTTGGGTATAAACCATAGTTCAAAGGATATTTGGAGGAAAAAGAGTTCCTCCTAGGAACCTTAAAATTTCCCTCAATATATAATATATGCTGCATGTTTCCTAAAGTGACCCAGGATAATCTCAAATATGAGGCAAATACTGTGTCAAAATGCAGATATAATATAAACACTCAAACCTTCTGGTTTCAGAACTCATATTTTGAAGTTTAGAGTTTCTAGTAAATTTTTTGGTGGACGGGGGAGAAGAGGTGTTGACATCTCCTCACTTACTAAAAATTGGCAGTAGAAGCATTCTCAGAAAAATAATCCATAATGAAGTTACAACCATTTAACTTACAAAGTGAAATCCCAAGAGACACTGAAAAAAATTTCATTTACAGCAAATACTAAGACAAATAAAAGGATCTTTTTCTAAAAGGAAAAATTGATTTCTCAAATATTTTCTATCTAAAGAGCATTATTGACTTTTTTTCCTCCCTCAGGGTTACAGTACAACTTTATACCTTATAATTCTGGTCAAAACTCTATCCATGAACTCTTTTCCAACTTATCTAGAACTCACTATATAGCCTTGCTTTCAATTAACTAGTCAGATTCTTAGAGTAATCTAAATCTGTTGGTCCTGTCTTCTGTAAATCTAGAAGCAGCAAGCCCTTTGCTCTGTTTGAAACCATTTATAACTAAAACCAAAACCAACAAGCAAGAAATTGGCTTTCCTCACAGAATTTTTCTTGTAAGAGCAGTGATTCATTGAATTCAGCAAACATTTGGTGCTAGGAGTGGAGTGGTGAATTGCGAAACTTCTAAGTACCAAACTTCTGTTATGATGGGTTTAGAAGGATTGAAACTCCTGCCCTCATGAGTTATCATTCCATCTAGAAGTACAGTCATGCACACAAGCCACTATAATTAATGTAAATGTGCTTTGCTAATTATATATAATGTGTAATGGATGGAAACATATGAAAATTTTCATTTTGACATTTAACTTTTCCAACCTTTATGTTGCTTCATATTGCTATTCCTGTGTCTTGAGTTTAGGCTTCATAATTAATGTTTTTAAATACAAGTACAAAAAAATAATTACTGATTGCTCTATTTTCCGCCACCCATTAGAACATTAGAATTGTTTCTTGAAAGTGAGTCCAAATGACTTTCCAATAACAGACTTCCTATCTGTTCTTAAAGCAAAGCTATTTTTAGCATATTTTAAAGAGAGTTGATTATTACAACTTCCTTCACAGAGGTATTTCAAAGGTCATTACTGAAGTTAATTGGAAACCCACAGGACCAAAAGCAGTTGTATATAACCTAAAAATATGTATTTGTGAATCTTGGGAGAAACTCCTAATAGGAAATTGAAGAGCTATGGTGCATAGAGATAAGTGGCATCCAGATGGCTCAAGGAGACTCAGTCAGCAAAGTTATAAAGGACTGGTGGGTGCTTTTAGAGGAACGGGAGAAAGGAAAATAGTTTTGGAATGGGTTCAGTGAGTAAGCATATGAGTTGACTGAGGAGTCTTGATTTACATGGCTAGGGTGAGCTGAGCCAAAAGACTTAAACCCTGGTGTGCACATAGAGCCCACGGCAAAGAATAATGAAGGGGGAAAAGGCAAAAATATGGCTCTGTGAGTTAAGCATACGAGGTGCATTGGCTGAAAAGTGAGAGTACAGCTAAGCCCAGGACTAAGGAATTATGTTTCTTTAACAGGACTCTTTCCATCTTTTAAACTTTGGGAATGTGCAGCCAATACTGAAACCCACTAAGGGGATGATGGTACAAACACTTCATCATTTTGATGCTATGCCTCTGATAACTCTGGTGGAGGACATCATGGTTTTCTATTTTCTAACTCCAGCAAGATTTTAGCCAAAAATTTCTTAAATGCTACTGTAACTATTGCTGAGGGTTTGTACTTCCCAAATTACATATACCTTTAATTCATTTCATCACTCCAGGTGTGGTTCTTTGCAGTAGGAAACAACCTCAGGATCTCTATCCACAGTAGGTTTATAGACCTCTCAGATAACACAGGCCAGTACAGTTGGGCTCTGAACAAGTATCTCTCCCTGAAATTCATTAATATTTAAAAGCTGCTCTATAATCGTGTGGTCTTCACTTTAACTCCAATGTCCTGTATTTCCCTGTTTTAGTCAGCTTTTCACCACTGTGACTAAAAGATCTGACCAGAACAATCGTAGAGGAGGAAAAGTTTATTTGAGGTCTCACGATTTCCAAGTTCTTAGTCCATAGAAGACTGGCTCCATTCCTCCGGGCTCGAAGTGAGGCAGAATACCATGGCAGAAGAGTGTGGCAGAGGGAAGCAACTCACATCAGGATCAGAAAGCAGAGATAGAGACTCCACTCTCCAGATACAAAATATATACCCCATAGCCATGTCCCCAGTGAACCACTTCCTCCAGCCGCAAACCACCAGCTCCAATTACCCCTCAGTTAATCCCATGAGGGATTAATTTGCTGATTAGGTTAATGCTATGACCCAATAATTTCTCCTCCAAACCCTTTTGCATTGTCTCACACATGAGCTTTTAGAGTAAACCACACTAAACCATAACATTCCCAATCCAGCACAATAGACTAAAAGAGATTCCTCAAAAGATAGATATTGTACATTCATGCTCTGTTGTGAGCAAGACAAACCTTCAACCAGTTTTCTTAGAAGAACTCCTGAGAGCATTAGCCAAGGCTGACATGCCTTCTGTAGCTGGCTTCTACATTGGGTCATCTCACTGTCTTCTTGATGGGCCTTTATAAATGCAAACCTCAGAGAAAGTTACCTCTCAAGTGCCCAAGAGCATCTACTAATAACAGTGACACTTGTGAAGTCAGGAGAGCTGTCACTTAGCACAAGTCTTTAACTTCTGCTTCCTCAGAATTGATTGATAGTCCACAAGACTGACAGCTCTTGCTAAACTTAGACACAAATGACTCCTTGAATCTTCTCCAACCATGTTGCAAATCAGAACAGAAGATAGAAAAAGAGCACATCTGTGGGTGATGTGGCTATAGGATAGCTACTCATTCCAAGACCCCCAAGGTCTGTACTGTTTTTCTAACCATAAATAGAGAGCTGCTCTTGGCATTTATGTACTTAGAGTTTATCCATGGTCATTGCTTTGATTGAAGTTGTTTCTTTCTGACAGTTTCAAAATAACCACGTGAGTCACTGCTACACTTAACTACAGTCAGTATAGACCTATACTTCCTGAACTCTCACTCTATGCTGGTATCTCCTTTCAGTCTCTGCAGGGTTTCTTCAGCCCTCTAGGAGAGTTTGCATAAAGTACTGCCTGCACGTGGACTGTTAGCTGTAAATCTCTATTACATTAATCTTGGAATTTATGGTACCCGAAGTATCTTAGTGACTAAAAGAGTAAGAAAGAAAATGTCATCATAAATGCTGATCATCTGATTAAATAGTAGAGCCTAAAGCTTCAGATCAAACCCATTTGGAGCACTACTTTGTGGATTTGACATTTTATGGCAAGAAAGGAACATATGAAAATATGGAAGTCACTTTTGTGGGTTTATCAATCTTGTGGGGATTTGAATAATATTGTTCAAACTTTTCTATTGGCACTTGGCTCTTTTGAGAGGGTTGTGCTCTTGCCATTGTTTTAGAGGGAGCAACTTCACTGAGCCACCCAGATTCTCTCACCCCATCCCAAGGGTAAACTCAACAGCAAGATCAAGATTCTAGATGAGGAATGTATTCTGTGTTTATGAGATACAGCTACACTCCACAAATACATGGGCAAATAACCAGTCTATTAAGAGTCATACCCAATTCTCATCCAATCCTTTAAAAATTATCACCATCTTATTGTTTATATTCTTCTCATCCACAGTTAATTTTTCTGTGCCATGAAACCCCTACCATGCTGTTTGTTCTTCTGCTGTTTTTTCCTTACTGTCTTCCAGAGCCCCTTTGAAAGCTCTCTGCTTTTGATGTCCCTTGACTACTGCTCTCCCAACAAAGGATTCATTCTGAGTACAGTTGTGTTTTGGAATATTCAGGCATAATCTCCTGATGTGTTGAGAGAATGCATGAAGATAGATGCAAGGATGCAAGGGGCTTGTCTCCTTCCCTCAGCTACACAGTAGGACTGCATCTAAAGGCAAAGTGCTTATTTCCTCCCCTCCTGCCCACAGTACTGGCTCATAAGAAGTGTTAAGTATAAGTTCTGTTGATTTTTTTTTTCAATTTCAGTAGGGTGAGTAGACCATGGAAGAATGATCATTCATATTCTCTAGGGCAACTTAATATCATAATTTTTAAAAATTACTAAAAGCACAATTTTAGACTGAGAATCTGTCTTTATGTTAAGATAGAGTAAATGAGAGCAGACTTGAGCACAATGCTGATATTAACCCTGCCACTTAACCAGTGATAGGAACTTGAGTCAATTAACAATTTCCACCTCTCATTTTCTTTATCTGGAAATCATAAATAATGATGATGGTGCATTCTTCTTGATGTCATTGTAGGAATTTTCTGAGTTCATATAAAACTGTGCATACAATTAGCACTATATAAATGTTGGCTATTTTTATTTGATTGATTCTTCTGTTCTATTCAAGAGACTGTATTATCAATTGTTCTGCTATATTTGAGAGCCCTAACTATTAAGACTTTCACTTTTTACTGGAAAGAATGTATATGAAGCTGGGTGTATCCACCCCATCACTGTTCTTTGATCTAATGGGCCTTATCTCATTCACCGAATGCCTGCTATACACAGACCCCTAAGCTACCTGTCAATGCTCCTATCTATGGTGACTAAAATTCCTCCTTGCCTCATCAAATATTTGCAGCAAGATCAAAATGTATGGAACTGCATGTCTTCTGAATTTTGAAAGCGAATTATTAACTTGCATTTTCTTGGCTATAAACTATGCATCAACCCCCAACTCAATGATTGCTTTCCTCATTATTTCATCTAACTGACCTAGAATACTTTACGCAAAGCTGACTGATGGAAAAATAACATGAAAAATATAATGTCATGAGAATTGTTTTCTGACATTAACTCTGTTTTTATTTCAGCAAGGTAACAGCATCGTTTGTCTTTCTAATCATAGTCAGTTCCATTACTCGTGAGGCCCATTATTTTCTCAAGAGTTATACCAAACCGCTCTGAAACATCCATCACCACATCCTTGTGTCCTTTGGCTTAGTGGCACAATGCAAGGGTTTCGTATTAAAAGAGATCTTCAGTCACAAGCCATTCATAAGAAGCATCTAGCATAAGTGTTTGCCAACATTAATTTTTCTCTATATATCTAAGGCATTTTACTACATCAAGGAGTACAGGTAGTAATTGTTCCTTAAAATTTTTCACTTTTCAAAGCTTTCATTCCTTTTTTAACAATATAATCCTTGTATAATGCTGCTGTTGGTTTGCTCAATCCTCCTCTTCCTGTGTCTTACCTTCCAAAGAACTTTGCCTCTATGATGTTTTCTCTCTTCATAGCTTTTGAAGTCTAGATAAAATATGCAACCTCTCTTCTGAGATAGCTAAATCTATCTGGCTCGAAGTATTTGATCTAAAATAATGCTAAGCTTTATGTTTTCTTATGGCCCTCACACCAAAAATGTAATCTCTGGAAGACTCTTCTCTCCTTCCCTCCCTAGAAGATTTAGGGATGGACAGATGTCTTCACTTCTTTCCTTTCCACCCCAAGCTCTCAGCACAATGCTTAGGAAATAGTTCCAGGACAACTAAAATTGACCAGTATTTAAATGTGTTAAGTCTGAGATTCTATAGAAGACATCTTTTTCTGGCCCAGGAGTCCACATGCAGCCCATTTTCATACAACTTACTCAAAACTATAAAGCAATAGAAAAATATTTCCCCATATTTTTTAAGTTAATAACATGTAGAGGCACACATTTCTATAACACATTGATCAAAGCCCTCGGAGAAGAATAAAAAAATAAAATGAAGCTACAGCTTCTTCCCTGGAAGATTCTTGTGGGTATAATTCCTTTTAATAAAGAACATGCTGAAGATTGACTTTCTGGTAAAATGTTACATGTTCCCACTTAGGTTCTCTCTTTGGATTCATATAAGACCTAACTTAGAAAAATCTTTAGGAACCTGATGATCAGTTAATATCCCCATAATTTTTTTTAATTAATAGAATGTTTGACTAAACAGAATGTTCCTTTTTCTTAACTATATGATTTCAAAGATTCTTAGGTGTATGTTCCTTAAATGCACATTGTCTTGGTAAATGCTTGTATATTTGTCTTTGAATTGTTTCTAATACAGGGACCTCCTGGATTACAAGGAGTACAACAGACTCTTGGTGGATATTTTAACAAGGTATGACTTCTCTTTTCCCACAACTTGCATACATTGTGATTTTATGGTATTATATTTTTGAAAAAACGTATTAAATCCTAATTTCTCAGACCTTGAAATATGATCAAATATATTGAAACATCTTTCAATACTGAAAACTGTTTGCAAAAATAACATATATGTATGTGTGTATTACTTTACTCCATATATTATCATAAGCCCAGAGTTCTATTTCTATAAATTAGAGTTTAATTCAAAGTTCAGCTGTTCAGACATTGATAATGTCCTTTGTCTAGTTTCTCTAAGGGCAGAAAGCAATTATTTGCTGCCCGGAAGCTCCGGGTCTCACAGCAGGTGATGAATTTCTTTTCAAAACTGGTAGGTGCTTCGCCCAAATCCCAAGTAAACATGCTCACACCATAGATCAGTAGCAGGAGCCCCCACCTATGAAGGAGCAACTTTTAACTTCCCCACGGTCTTTTCATCACAACTGGGGTAAGTGGAATGCTGATGTGGAGGTCTCTGAGTGCAAAGGCAAGCCCACTGTGCTCCTGATTTTACGAGGAAGCAACAGGGAGAGAACAGGGGTTGGTAACCATATCTGACCCAAAGGTCTAAATGAAGTCCTTGATGGATTCATCACTCAACAAATATTTGTGATCTGATCACTTCTTGTGATGCATTATGTCCACTGATTAGAGCCCTTTTATGCACAATGGCTTATCACTGATATTATGTGTTACAGAAAAAAGTGGAGACAGTCCCCCTTGTGTCTTTTTTTCTATGTTTTCTTGCTTTTACTCCCTATAAATTCCTCTGAGTACTGTTGCACCTCTCTATTTACAAATCCCAAAGACACTGTGTTCCAGACCAGGCCTTGAATACAGCTGGTGCTCAAAAATGTTAAGCTATGAGCTAATTAATTAAAAAACCCTACTTCTTCATTCATCAAATTAAGGTTAATAAAAAGACCTAGATAGTTTGCATTTCACAAATTTAAAATTAAATGTGTAGACAATTTGTTATGCTCTATAAATTTTAGATGGTTATCCTATCTTTTCTCATTTGTTTATATTTCATTAGAATATTTGGGATATATTTTATGTTTCTTTATTAAACATTTTTAAATAAGTCTATACAAGCCTTTTCAAAACATTAGGGCTTGGCACAAGTGAAAAAAGTAAGCTAAAAGATATCTAAATTTAAGCAATGTAATGACACCTACAGTTATAAAGTAGGACTTACACATGCTTCAAAATAATGAGAATAAGTTGGCTCTCATGTCACAATGTCAGCTAGAAAAACCTAAAACATACACTATATTACTTTCACCCTTGGTGTAAAATTTACCAAATTGCTACTCAGCTACTTAAATATTTGCTAACATTTGCAAAACTTTTAAAGCTTGTATCTTTACAGGTCTCCCAATACTACTTCAGTACATACTTTATCTTACCAATGAGTCAGTTTTTCCTTAAATGAAAATATATGGAGCCTTTATATTTTAGAGTCTAAAGTTGAGAATCTAAATTTTTAAACTTTAAGGTAGCATTTCAAAAAATACGAGCTGACCATAGCAGCTGAGTGGAATCTTGTTAGTCACAAACCAGTATTTACAACTTGGCTATTGTCTCACTTAAAAGAACTCCAGCTATCCATTATTGCTATTACAGTACCGAGGCTCACAGTATCTAGTCCACATGTGCTCTGAATGTGACTTTAGAGCTGGAAGATAACTGGATAAAGAGGAGGGACCACAGCTCCCCACCCTCACCCCCACCCCCGCCCTGCAAATTTTGCAATTTACTAAAATGCATCAGAAAGCTTTAGACATGGGGAATTAACAGGAGATAACTTGCCAAACACTTCATTCTGCTTCCTTCTGAGAGCATTTAGAGCTCTGACACCGAGGTCCCACCAGGATGGACAGAGGAGATGCCTCCCCTTTCCAGTGCCTACACTGACATTTCTGCACTGTGACCACCTCCTCCTCACCCGGAGCTTCACAAAGGAAGGGGTGAACTGTGCTGCAATGAGGGAGATGCATGTTTTCACTTGGTGACGTCCTCAGTGCCCATCCCCATCTGTTTTTTGGATGCTGAAGTTGTTTCATTTTTCAGTTTGTTGCACACCCGATGGCCTGGCTATAACAAATGAGCACAGCAAGAAGGGGGGGCCTGTGTAAAACTTTCCTGGAGATTAAATAATGGACCGTGTATTGAGACATATAAAGTGACACTCCAAGGTTAAAATAATCTTCCCTTTTAAATTGGCATTGATTTATGGGATGTCTGCACTTGAGCCCTGGCCCTTAGCTCCTAAGCTAGCAGCAGCTCCAAGAGTCATGCAGCCCAGATTCTGCTGAAGCAGCTCCCCCAGGGACCATGAATAGCAGACTACTCATATACATCCTATCCCTGTTCTAAATTAAAAGACCCCACTGTTCGTCCCTTGTCCCTGGAACCCTCTCTTGCCCTTTGGCTTTTGTACAGGAATTGATCTTTTCACCTACAAATTCCTTGTGTCACCTGGAGGGGGAAATTCAGGCCCAAGAAATCCTCTCCCTTCACAGTATAAACCAACCATAGAAGAAAAAAAGGACAGGGAGGAATAGAGGGATAGAGACTAAGAAGTGAGGTCAGAAAGATTATATGTGTGTTCATGTGTATTTTTGCATGCTCATTGGGAATGCAATGGATAAAAGGTAGAAGATTTCCCTCTCCATCACAAAAATAATTTGCAAAACAGCTGCTCCCATTCTGCAAGATTGTTTGCCAAAACACAACAATGCTGAACATGTTCTTCCCCTTAAGGAAAATCTGCTCATGATCCAGCAAACTGCTCTTCCAGCTCTGGGGATTTTAATAAAAATTTGATAGGCTCTGTCAATTTCTAAAGCCATCAGCTCCCTACGTGGAGAAAAAAATGTCATCTGTGACGGCCAAGTACTGGTGGATTTCACATTTGATGTTGTTTTTCAGAGATACACATTGAAAATGCATAGTTGTGTTACCTTACATCACCACACTTTGTCTCAGCTGTTAGAGACTGATGCCATGCCTCCCAGCAACCAATTCTGGTGTTCACTTCTCCAAATTGTTGATCAAAAAAAAACCCATTTGCTAGCTAAATAGTCTATTATTCCTTTCATATGTCAAATCATAACTTCATTTTAATATTCACAGTCTAGAAAGGACAGAACACCTTTATCCAAAAAATATTTGGGGTCTTTTCAAACAATGAGTTAAGCCCAACAAGAACACATAAAACAAAGGCTTCATTGGAAATACTATAGGCAATGCTTTTGGTCCCAGAAGATTTAAAAATAAGCGAAGTTCTAAGTTCCTCCCTCTCCTTCTTTGTGACCCAAGAGCCACACTGTCTTTGGGGGAACATCATGGACTTGGGCAGAGACCAGATGCTTTCAGATCTTAGTTTGATTAGAGAGAGCCCCAAAACTTACCTGGGTCCTCCCCTTCCCTTTCACAACTGAATACAATGTTTTCTTGCAAGTAAATGAGAAGTTGAACTTTGGGCCACCCTTAGGTCTCATTTCAAGTTAGTACAATGTTCATAGGCCACATTTTATGTTTTAACTTGCTAGGGTTGTCACAACAAAATATCACAAACTGAGTATCCTAAACAGCAGAAGTGCATTGACACTTTTGGAGGCTGTAAATACAAGATGAAGGTGCTAGTAGGGCTGTGCTCTCCTTGAAGGTACCAGGGAGGCATAAGTTCCAGGTCCATCTCCTAGCTTCTGCTATTCTGGTAGTTCTTTGACCATATTCACATGGCATTCTCCCTGTGTGCACATGTCTCTGTGTCCAGATTTCCCTTTTTCTAAGGATGTGGTCATATGGGATTAGGAGCCCTCCCTACTCCATTATAGTCTCAGCTTAACTAGTTGTATTTGCCATGATACCATTGCCAAAAAGAGTTCATATTCTGAAATACTGGGGAATAGGACTTAAACATTTGAATGGGGCTAGGAGTTATACAGTTTTATAACTTCTTGTTTTGGTTTGGTTTTTTATGTCTCTTCATACAAGGAATATTATAGCAAGTTCCCCAAGGTCTTAGCTGGGGTATTTTTAATGACCTCATGTTGTGGAAGAGAGTTCATGTCATTGGTTTCTTTCACTAGTGGAGCCACAGAAAATTGGTATTTGTTTTGGGGGCATACAAAAATGATTGTCTCCTGTGCTTCAACCCATACATGTCCAGGTACATTCTCTCCTTTCCAGAGAATACACTCTTCAAGACAGCACAAGACCTCCCACTTGCCTGAACATAAGTTCCAAATTTCTATTCCATATTTCCCAAAAGAACAAAAGACAGTGTTATGGCTGACATGCCATAATTCTTGAGATGCTCAGGCAGATTCCCGCCCTCACATCATGACCTCTCACCATTTTATCTCTAGAACTTTTAATAAACACATTCAAAACTGTGCAAGTATTTATTTTGAAGGCTCACAAGAACCTTCACAATGGCAACAAGCAAACCTGAAATAATCAAATAAAATCAAAATAGCATCTGCAACTCCAAAGACACAAAAACGGTTTCTAGTATTCTGTAAAACCAGGTAACTCTCTAGTATTAGTGAAGGTGGAGAGAAGAATCACACTTCAGTGAATAAATGGTACCAAAGTTCAAGTTTGAATCTGCCTCATGTGTTAACTCAGGAGTGGATAACAGAACCAGAGGCCCCTGATGGCCTTTGAATAGTTGGATTTCCTGGCCTAGCTATTGAGTAAAGCAACTATAGGGTGCTCTGATACACAATAGATGGCCCTGTTGTTTTCCTGGGTATAAATACCTCCAGAAAATCAAGATTTTAGAACAATGAATCCTGTTGGTAGAACAACATGAAGCTAGAGAGAAAAACTGAGAGGACATCTATCATAAGAACAATAACAGCATCAATTATAAACCACTTATTTCTTATTGGAGTAGCATGTGAATAACATGGAAGGTACATTTAAGGTCTCAAAAATACAGTAATAGTGATCTGAACTGGTGACAGCATTTTTGTTGTTTAAACATTTCTATACTTTTAGTTTTTCTGCCAAATCATGTATCTTTAATCAGAAAATAAAAGGAAACCATATGGATTAGAATTATTGACTTATTTATTCAACAAGAATTTATTGAATGCTTCATTTTTGCTAGTTACTTAAATAGGCATGGAGGATTCAATTCTGGGTCTTCATGGAGCTTAAATTCTAGTGTAAGAGTTTTTTTAAAAAAAAAACTTTTAAGTATGCACAAAAATAAATAAAATTAGCATTATAAGAAGAAAATACAATGTTCAGTGAGAGGGTATGAGAAGAGGACTTACCTGGAAGACTGAGGAGACCATGAAAGGCACTTTACAATAGTTGAGACTAGAGGGAGTACAGAAAAAGAAGTAAAGCCAAAGAGTAGTGATCCAGAGGCTGAGATGGAAGGATCTTGGTCCATGTGAGAAGCTGCAAGAAGAACACTGTAGCCAGAACCTCAGAGGGAGAAGAATGACCCAGATAATGCTGGAGGGTGTTTGATGCCTCTGTTAAGGCTTTCAAAGAAGTCAGAACATCTAGAAAAGGTATCTCTCTTACCTTGTGTGGAGAATGTATGTGTCAGGGAAATAAGAATGAACTGCAGAAGGCCAATGAGGGAGCCAATGCAATGATCCTGGTGAGACATGATGGTGGTCTGCCTGGGATGAAGGCAGATAGCCCAGAGAAGAAATCTGGGGAGAATCAAGGAGACTGAATGACTGTACATGAGAAGTAAAGAAAGGGTGGTAGGAGGAATGACACCCTGACTGAAGGAAGAAGGGTTCTATGGAAGAAGGGTTCTATGGAATGCGGGTTGTCTTTCTTTCCTTGATTTTTTTTCAACTGTAAAATAAAATTACTTGCTTATTTAAAAAGAGAAACTGCAGAATTAAATTGAGAAGACATTAATTATCTTTCTCCCACTTCTGGACTAACCAATTTTATCTGTATGATGTAACTCTCTCTTCTTTTTTATCTTATATGTGTATTTATTCATATTTTTACTTCAGCTTTGAATTGCCTCTAGAATTTACAAATGAATACATCAAACAGGAAATTAGATATATCAGATCTAAAATTCAGACAGAAGGTGCATGATGGGTATACAAATTTGTCTTTGTGTATATGATGCCTGGGACATGGGGATAGATAAGAGCGCTTGAGAAAAAGTGTTGAGTCACATGAGAAGAGAGCCTGGACAGTCCAGGGGAAGCCCATTTTCAGTTAAAAGAGGGAAAAACAAAAGAGGTGAAAGAGAAAGAAATGAGATCATAGAAACTAAGAAAGTGGCAGGTGCAGCCAAAAGGTCATTAGTGCAGAGTCCGTTTCACTGAGCAGCAGAGAAAGCTTGCCAACTTAGAGTCACTTCAGTGGAGTGGTTGGGGACAAAGTCACATTACTATGAAGTTAGGTAAAAATTGGAGATGAATAAGTGATATCAAAGCAAAGGAAGCTCAGCTGACAAAGTTAAAGAAGCAAGGAAGTAGTTATTTAAGAATTTTGCAATAGAGGAGAAAGGCCAGACTCAGCCTGACCTCAGCTTCACTGAAACAAAGGGGAGCTTTAAAGTGCTGAAGTGAGAGAGAGAACAAAGATACACTTGGCCCTCCTTACCTATGGGTTCCACATCCAAGGACTCAACCAACCAACTGTGGGTGGAAAATACTTGTAAAATATTACATCTTTACTGAATATTTACAGACTTTTTTCTAGTCATTATTTCTAAATAACTCAATATAACAGCTAGTTGTATATTATTTACATTGCATTAGGTATTTTAAGTGATCTTAAGATAATTTAAAGTATAGGGAAAAATATGAATAAGTTGTATGCGAATACTATAACATTTTATATAAGGGGCTAGAGCATCAACAGATTTTGGTATCGGCAGGGGATCCAAAAGCAATTCCCTGCGGATGCTAAGGGATGCCTGTATTTGTGGTTTTACCCAAAGGAGAAGAAATTTTGTCACATCTTTGAACAAGGTTTATACTGTGGGGCAAGGCTGAAGTTCGGGTCCCGCCCTCCCACGGAGGTGGAGAGACTGGACTCCATCTTTCTTAGTGACTACATTTCAAAGGAATTGCTCCTGGTCCTTGAGAAAGATATTTCAGGGATAAGCCAAGGGGAAGCTTTTAAAAAGATTTCCATCTCAAAAGGGTAGGAAAAGGATTTACCACCACAAGTTTTCTAAATTAAGTGCTTTAAGAAAAGGGAAGTCAGGGCTTAGAGTCAGAAAGAAGCCTGTCTAAAGTGTACTCCAGGTTACAGGAGCATCAAGGCCATCTTGGTCAGTGGACACAAAAAAAAATTTCAGGGCCATTTGAGATAATTGTCCAAGAACAAAGAAGAGAGATAGCTTAAGAGAAATGTGTGCCCTGGGAACTGTGTATTCAGTGTTAAGTCTAGAAAAGGTAAATCAGGTAGAGAGAAAGAGAAACATTAAAGAATTTTACCAGTTTTAGTTACATTTGCTTAATTTTCACAAATTTTCCAATTTCATCTAATGGGAATAGGTAACATTAATGAGGAAAACATCCCAAAAAGGCAAAGGGCATGTAATTCATAGAACTTATAGAAGATACAAGGAGGGACAGTTCATTGGCCACCATCAAATGTCCTTGTGCATGGGTTTGTAGATTTGGTGACAGGAATTTGAAGTGCTGCCTGAAAATTTGTATTTTTTTAGTGTGGTAATAGGAAAAGTTATCTGCCCAGGGAAAAGAATCAAATTAGTGGTCTTGGAACAACGAAGAAGATTTGAGCAGAGGGAAAGCAGAGAATTCAGTCATAGTTGGGGTCAGTGGAGAGCACCAGGTGTGAATGTGAAGAAGGGAGGCTTTGCCCCACTGGGTATGGAGTTTCTCTAGAAGCCATCTTCTGGAGAAGTCATAGAGAAGACAGATGGGATATCCAACATCTGAGCTTTGTATCAGAACATCTAACAAGACCATTTAACCAAAGCTGAGGAACACAAAAATGTCTGTCAAATTCGCATAGTATCCATAAAAGGCTGACACATAATAACTGGCTGTACTTTTCAAGACTGAATGCATTAAAAATGAGTTGACATTTTTTTTTTTTTTTTCTTTCTTGGCTACTTTTTTTTTTTTTTTTTTTTTTTTACCTAGGGAAATGGTGAACTTGGAGCTGGCAGCCCTAAAGGAGAAAAGGTAATAAGATTTTCAATGAGAATTAAAAGACTCAGTGTTTTGTACCAACCTATAGCCCCCCTGTGGCAGTCAGGTCCCCTTAGCAGGAAGCAAGAGCTTCACCTGCCTCCTGACCAGGCAGCTCCTCAGTGACCACTGTCCAGCAGCAGTTGGCTGCAAGAAATGGGACAGATCAAGGGGAAATAGCTATAATGAGGTAAAATAAATTAGGCCCCAGGATTGGCTTATCATTAGATGTTTGGTGAATAGCATGGGTAGCAAAAACAGTCCAAAGACCCCTTGGGTGAAATGCCTCAGTCTCAGGCCCCATCTCCTGTGTTTGTAAGTACTAAACAAAAACTGGAACATTTTTTTTTTGTTGGAACATTTATTAATGGGGTTTCAATCTGTACATCAGTGTTTTAACCAAATAATAATCCCAAAAGCAGTTTTAAAATGAGAGTGCTGATGAATTTCCATTGCATTTAATTCTAATCATTCACAAGCTTGATTTTATTAACTGTGAAGATGACAGATTCACTTTTCTACTAGAAAAGATGTTTCACTCCTCGTTGACTGTAAAATTGCCATGACCTTGGATTCCGTGTGAATGTGCCATTGTCCGGGAAAACAAGAAACTAGCACATTAAATCTACCGAGATAAGTAGAAGGTGGCCGGTGAATGCCACTTTCACTCATTCGCCCAGTAAAAACTGTCTTGATTGAGGGCAGGATATTTCAATATGAATCCAAGAAAATATGACCTCTGTGCATTATAAAGCCGTGCAACCAATCTATTCAAAAGCTCATGCATCCCTCACCAGAAAATACTGCTAAAAGAGAATCTCAACAGAAACTAGGAGCTTCTTTTAGATTAGCCATTGAAAATGAAATTTTCTGCAAAATAATTAAATAAATAAAACCTTGACATTCTGAAAGAGATTTAAAAAATGATTACAAGTGCAAGTCACTTGTGTGTCTTGGATTTTACTGCTAGTACATTAGCATTATTTCCTGTAACCCAATAGCTTACAGAAACCATAACCCACCATAACAAACGCATTACATTTTAAGCAATTACTACTGGACACATGCAGGCGAGGGGGCAGGGAGAAAGCCATGAAGCTTGTCACATATAACAGCTGAGCAAAGGAGAGCAGTATGACACTTTTAAAGCATTTAAATGATGATTCATTCCTTGAAACAAAACAGCTGGCTTCTGTTTTGCTATATTCATTAGGAAACATATGTTACTTAGGAATTTGTAAGACCTCACTGATGAGAAATTTGATTCTGTAAAACAGGTGTATTTCAAACTCTAAGGACCTTTTCTAGTGCTCAGAATCTTTTCTAATTGCTTCAGAATCTTAAGTGGAATTAGACAAAGCCAGTGGCATAACTGTTCCCTCTTCCCATCTAAATAAATAACTTAGAAGAACCTACAGGGAACTTGATACAGTATCTGATATAAATGTACATATGAAAAGATTTTTTAAATTGTAATTAACAGGGAAAAGCCTCTGCCTATAAGTAACACATAAAATAAATTAAAAGACGTAAGCATAACAGTTGCTAGACAGTGAAATGAACCCTACTTATTCAACATTCACTTATCTATTCTGGATCAATATATTTGTTTTTAAAATTACAGTGTTGCTCAAGGGTCAATATAGTGAAATTCTAGAACTTCCTCTCGTTGCTCTCACAGGTCTTTTGCTTTATGCCTGTGGAGACTCCAGGGGTCCAGATTCCTGACTGCACATGGGAATGATCTGGGGAGCCTTTAGGAAATGCCTGCTCCAGCCCTGTCCATCCTTCTCATAGAGACTTTGCTTTGGGGTGACACCAACAGCTCTATCACTTAAAAGTGCCTCAGACGATTCTCACATGCAGCCAAGGATAAGAGCCACTGAGTGATGGGACGAGCATGGACTTTGGGGTCAAAAGTTGGTTGTGGCATTAATAGCTTTGTCAGTTTAGGAAAGCCACTTCATTTCTGTAAGCATCCGTTTCCTCAATTTAGCTATCAGAGTTTGTGGGAGGATGAAATCAAATGAGATGAACTTACCCAAAAGCACAATGCCAGACACATATGAAACCCTCCCTAAAGGTTAGATATTTTTCTCTTAAACTTTCTTCCCTCTCATGAGGTCTTATTTAGTTTTGTTTTTTGGGTTTTGTTTTTTTTTTTTTTTTTTTTTTGGCACTAATTATTACCATCCTCAGTGCCTTGTCTTGCTGCTCTTTGCATCTCCCACCACAATTTCAACAGAGAATGGACTCAACTTGTGTTATAGAATGCAAGATTTAACCAGAGTGTAACTTAAACACACACATGACTTATTGTGGCTGCACAACATGCCACTTCTCGATGCACTGATCACAAAGTAGAATTACACAACCTACTCTTCAGAACCCAACATCAAAACAAGGCACCAGACAAGCTCAACCAGTCTTAGAATGTATGTAGAAATCACTGCCAGTGTAGCAGCTGCTTCCTGTATCAAACATACTAAGACAGGGAGAACCAGCAGGAAAAACAATTTGATATTGGCAGTAAATGGCAATGGAGGCCATACCTCCACATGACCAGTAGAATTGAAATAATGACTTCTGCTATGTAGCTTGCCTGAGGTTGAAAGGATCCAATGAAGGAATCATGTATATTTAGATAACTTAAGGAGAGCTGCTGCTTTATAGAGACAGTGGAACAAGGTAGCAGAATAAGGACTCCTGAGAAAATAGCCAGTGTTTTGTTGTTGTTGTTGTTGTTTTCTTTTTTGAGCAGACTATCAGGGGGACAAGATGGAATCTCAACAGCAAATGACCTTTTAAATAGCACAAAAGTATCAAACCAAAGGATGGTTTTTGCTGATGCTCAGTAAATTCATTACTTGTCTTTCAACTCATATCTATAAATCATTGAACATTCATTCTAAATATGAAATCAACCCATGTGTTTCTGAGGTTTGGGTATAAACACTTTTGTTTGCATAATTTTATATGAAGGACATTGTCCTAAGGATTATTCCAAGCCCAGCCTCATACAGGGACTATGCCTGGGGACAGATCACACCCTATTCTGTTCTTGCTGTTTCATTGAAGCACTATTTACATCTGTTCCAATATGTAATATCTTTGAATATAATTACTTTTATTCTTCTGCCAACACTCCTACCCTCCTTTGATTTTTGAGCTGAAGTGATTTTTATAAGTAATTTCTAGACCATTTCCCCACTTTCTCCTTTTATTTTATTAGGTGTGTCTAATTACTAATCATATTTTCCCTTCACACTTATGTACTGGGGAGTTTAGCACCTATCTGATAGGTAACATGAAGGTCATTCTAATGCCTAGTCAGGTCTTGTTTATTTCTTCTTTCAACCCACAACAAGGATGCCTTAAAATATTCACCAATTCTTTCCATCCTTTGGTTATAATTTACTGTCTATAGGAAAAAATATTTTATAATGTGTAAGTATAAACTGAGGATATAATAGGTGTTTAGAGACTAGAAGGAAAAATATTTCTGTATTTTGCTCCGTATTAAGACAAAAACACCTATCTAGCCAAATTCTAAATTACATGGGTATTACTTCAAAGAACATATTATTCAAAATGTGAGTAAATCTAGAGAAGAAATAAGCCATGACTATACAGGTGATGTGACATAGAAAGAACTATACAGTTGGTGTGCAGATGAGCACACTTTGGGAAACCCTGCTATAGAATATGCATAGTAACAAGTCTATGCGTTGACTATTTCTCCATTTGGTTTCTTGGCTTTCCCAAATAGGGCTCTAACATTACTGACAGGAAGTCTGGTCATACAAAAAAATCAATACTGAGATTTAAAAAAATTTTTCAATAGAATCAAGATTACACTTACAAACTACATTTCACAAACCTAGAAAACTGATTAATAAAAACACAATCATGATTATCCTTTCCACAAAATACCCAAAGATGGATTGTGATAGAAACTGTAGAAATAAGTCCAAGATGTGAGGACTGTGATAAATTTGCAGTTGAAGTACTTTGGGGTAGACAGTTGTTTGAGGCTTCAAAATAAAGACAGAGATACCTCCACACAAGGGGGCAGGTAGAGGACGTTCACTTCCTCCTTGGTCATGACAGAGGAAAGCTAGAGACAGAAGAAAGCTGAGTGACCATCAGTGGGGCTGGGATAAGGCCTGGCCACCAGCACATCAGCATGTCATGCAGATTATGCACCTAATGAGCAAGATCACACATATCAACACAAATGGACACTGGGAAAAAAACAAGCCACAAACCACTATATACATGATAAAACCATTGACTGAATTTGTTTTACATACTTAAAATAATGCATTGTTTATGATTCCACATAATGTAGTAAAAAGTACAAACATATGGACTGAAAGATAAATACCAAATTCATGAGAGTGATTCCTTCTGGGATACAGAGGGAAATACAAAGGATTTCATCTTTGATGGTAAATTTTTTAGTTAACTTTCATTTTAAGAGCCTAGTATATGAAGGTTTGGCATATTCAACCCTATGTTTTCTGTGTGTGTGTGTGTGTATAAGTTAAAATAAAACAAAATACAACAATGGCAAGAAGTATATATACCTGGAAATGCAAAAATGTAATGGTGAATATTATTTTACAAAAATGCTCTTGAGGTAAAAAAAAAAAAAAAAAAAATCAGAAATCCATATCTCCTAACAGCTATGTTTAAGAATTAGGTGGTTATTCAGGGATCTTGGTAAACGCTAGAAGGAACACAATGCTGGAATTTCTCTGAAGTCCGATTAGTGATATAATTCCTTTCCATAAGTGTTATCTCACAAATTGTATTTTCTGGAAATACTCTTTATATGTCACATACAAATCCCTCTTCAAGATTTTCGACCAGGACGTCCTAGACATTTCTAAGCTGCTGCTGTCACCACACAGATGAGAATGCCTTCTTTGTTCACAGTCAGGCATCTAAGAAGCAGGACAAATACTGGGGACAGCAGGACTCAGTTTTCTTCACAGGACTCTGGTGTCCCCCTGCTCCTCCACCCTGCCTATAAAAATAAAGAAGTGTCTAGAATAAAATGAGTCTGGGCAATTGTGTCTTTTAAATGGCTTGATAACTGAAATCACAAAAAAATTACTTTTTGATACCCCAAAACAAAATGAATTTTTCTCCTGTAGATTCCTTGAAAAAATAATTAACATTTTTTACATTAATTTTAAATATCATAATAAAATGTTATTGATCTCTGAATGATCTAAAGGTATTTGCGACGTGCCTACAATCACACTCATGCAAATAGCCTAACCATATTCAGCATTTCACCTTGTTTCTTGGACTGTAATAGATAAATTCTATGGTTAGTGGAAGCAAGCAACCCTCTGGTCCTGACAGTCAATAGTACCTATGGGCTCTCATGCAAATCTCTCTTCTGCTTTTTCCTTCAAAGGGTGAAACAGGACTGCCAGGATTTCCAGGGTCTGTTGGCCCTAAAGGACAAAAAGGAGAACCTGTAAGTATTTTAACTTGGAGGGCAGAGTAAGAATAAAAAATAAATAAATAAATTACCTAATTAATTAAAATATTTTTCCAGATCAGCCCCAATTTTCATATACCTTGTTTGACCCTATCATGGTGAACAAGAGTATGATCAGATCTTTAAGCAAGTATATACTATGCCAGGCACTAAGTCTTGTACATAAATTAACTCATTTAATCCTTTAAAAAATTCCATGAGGTAAGCTATTATTACCTCATTCTTCAGGTGAGAAAAATGAGGCACAAAGAGGTTAAGCAACTTTCCCAAGATCACATAGCTAGTAAGTATTAGAACCATGAATCACACCTAGGTGAGCTAAACTCGGGGTTTCAAATCACAAAGTTGCCCTGCTGTAACTGAACATGATAGTTAGAATGAATAGCAAAGACAGATAGTAGTTTATATAAAAAGTCAGAAACATTTATCTATCTGCTCAAACAAATGCTCTCAGTCTACCTTCTGAAGTTACTGTTTGCAAGAGCAAAGGGATTTCTCCAAGTCACT
This sequence comes from Sciurus vulgaris, assembly GCF_902686455.1. Taxonomy (NCBI): domain Eukaryota; kingdom Metazoa; phylum Chordata; class Mammalia; order Rodentia; family Sciuridae; genus Sciurus; species Sciurus vulgaris. The sequence goes on along the minus strand of NC_136467.1, from coordinate 91,827,664 downwards.
TTTCAATATTGCCATGGCAAGTTTCTTTTAAAACTTAGTTTTTTCAATGAGGAATTAAAAAATGAAAACAAAAAACCTACTATCTACTACATCATTTATATTCAAATAGGACTACCTAAACAGATTAGAGAAAACCTAGTCACAAAAAAAAAAAAAAAAAAAAGAAAATTTATGGCTTTCATTAAAAAAAAAAAAAAAGCAGCCTTCAAAAATCAGCAAGAATTAGGCTTTGTTTTTTTTTTTTTCAATGCAACGCATCTTTTCAAATCATTTTACCCATTTCCTCGTCAGAGCAAATTAGAGATATTGGTTGACCAGGGGATGAAGAATGAAAAGGTCACTAATAGCCTGCATAAAAAGAGGGAACAATGGTAAAGGTATTTAATGTTAGGAAGTCAGTTTTCCCTATGCTTCAGTGTCAGTATTTAAGCACCTTTAGCAATGGCAATAATTTATCCCAGGCAATTTTAAATCAGCGTGGTACCTATGAACCTCAGTTATTTTACCCCAGAGGTCATGCTAGCCCTTGGTACCAAGTCCAAACCTCCCTACTTCAGTGCAGGACCTAACAGGATTTAATATTCCTCCCACAAGTGCAACCTGGTGGATACCTCCCCTTCTCTTTGCCAACTCACTCCTGATGCTCCACACTTGAAGGTTCTCCTACCTGCTTCTCCAGGTGGCCATTATGTCCCCTTCAAGCCTAAACACCTCATCCACTTTCTCTTAATTGCCATGTGGATCAAGGAGGACCTGGCAGTAAGATGTACTCAAATTCCACTGGAAAAGAGCAGAGTAGAGAAACTTTCAATGAGTTCAAGCAGTGCTTCTCAAACAGGAATATGTGATTGAATTCTGTTGTTCTAATTTAATAGATCTGGGGTAGAGCCTACATTTCTCACAGTTTCTGAGATGATGCCAATACTGATGGTTCAAGGACCCACTTTGAGAAACAAGGGTTGGAGAATTTCATGGTTTCTGGGGTGATAGGCCTTTCCCTCCTCAGGATGCCCTCTGGCTTCCTGTCCCATCACTAGTGTTCAGGGAAAGCCCCTGCCCCACTGGGACTGCTTTAGTGTACCTTATCCAGGAAGAAGCTTCCTTTCCTTCTAACTCTTCTCCTTGCCATTTCCCTCTTAATCCTTTAAGCATCTACCACCTCTATTCATCCTGTTTGCTTTCCTTCCTGCTCCCACATAAAATACCACAAATTTTACATAATTATGCACAGCAGTTTAATTCTTTGTTGTATCAATCTTTTTATTCCAGAACAGGATCTGGACTTATCTTTGCATAATAACCAGAGGGCCCAGTCAGAACAGTAGTCATTATCCAAAGTTTAATCCCGAACCACTTATCCTGTATAGCAACTATCAATGGCAATTTGTCCCTCTCTACTGGACAGTCAGAAAATGACAAGATGTGCAACATATTGGAGCTAAAATAAACATAAGAGATCATCTAGTTAAACCCCATGATTTTATAGAAAAAGGGAGGTTCTAATAGTTTAAGTGATTTGCTCTGGATAGTAGTAATTGGAGCTAGGACTACTAAATATCAAGTCTCTATAAAACCAGACTCCTGGATTTTTTTCTTTTGCAAGCTACTTTATTCAGTATGGATTTTGAGCTTGACAGTGACTCTAAATAATCAAGAAAATGAGCATAAACAGGCACTGACCTAATCCGTATGACCCCTTGCTTATATTTAATTAACATGTCAAATCTTAAAAATTAACTTGAATTTTAGAATGAAACCCAAAAGCAAAAATATAAATAAAGCCCTGATTGAATATGTAGAAATTAACCAATAATAGAAGATTTCATCATGTTGGGTAGATGTGTGGTTTATTGGTCAGTGTAAGCTTGGTTATGCTAAGTAGCAAATTAATCCTGAAATTTCTGTGGCTTAGTAGGAGAAAAGTTCTCTAGGGCTTCTTCCTAGAATGGTTCAGTAGAGAGGAGTAGGTGTTCTGTTTCACATTACACTCAGTTACCAGGCTAATTACCATCATACAGCTCTGTCTTCTGGCATATACAATCTTCTTCGTCACCCCTGTAGGGGAAGTGGGTCTGGAGAATTATGAAGGGGCTTCTCACTGCCTCATCAATGACACATGTCATTTCTGGTTACATTTTATTGCCAGAATTAGCTACATAGCTTCATGAAACTTTAAGGAATGTGGGAAACATGGGAGAAGGTGAGCCCATAGTCCCAACACACAGAATACAAGGTGAAATCATTTAGTAACTGCTTATCTCCAATGAGTGATTTAGTTAAAAATCAAAATAGCAATTCCTGAGTACTGGGGATTGAATCCAGGTTGAACCCAGGGGCATTCTACCACTAAGCACCAAGTGAGCCACCTACTCCCAACTGGATATATTGTTTTGTTTTGTTTTGTTTCCTTAACTTTGGGACAAGGTCTTGCCCAGGTTAGCCTCAAACTTGTGATCCTTCTGCACTAGCCTCCTGAGGGGCTGGGATTACAGGCATGTGCCACCATACCTTGCTCCTAAGAGAACTTCTGAGAGTAGTAATATATACCAAAATGGTTCTCACATTTTCTCCAAAAGCACAACCCCAAGGGCCCACTCCCTTCAACAAGGTCCCACCTCCAGTTCGCACCACCTCCCAGTCATCCATTCAGCTAGGCATCCATCAATGGATTGATCCCTCTATGAGGTTAGAGCCCTCATGATCCAATCACTTCCCCGGCCCTGCCTCTGAACATTGCTACAATGGGGACCAAACCTTTAACACATGGGCCTTTGGAGGACATGCCAAATTCAAACCAAAAGAGTAATTGACTCAGTTCAAATAGTATGAGACAGACTGAATAAGACTGGAGTTAAGTCAGGCTGCTTGGGTTTAAGTCCTGAACCATCTTTTGACCTTGAAGAATTTAATTTCTCTGTGCCAGAATTTCCTCATCTATAAATGGTTCTACTAATAGCACTTAACCCCAGTGATATCTGAAGATTAACTATGTGAATATATATAAAATGATTAGAACAGTGCTTGATACATTGTAGGAACTAAATAAATGTTAGCTACTATTGTTATATCTGTATTACTTTACTTCTGTTATGTAATAAATTTTGTTTGGATGCCAGAGATGTAAGGTCTACACAAGACACCAGAGGTGCTATGAGTATCAAGATTAATTATATCCCTACATTCCTAAAGGTATAGCCAGGATAAACTAGAAAACATAAAGTGGAATGAATACTAATTTGGGGAAATAGAGGGAGCTATGACAACTCAGAGTTACCAAACCTTCGTGAGTCTCTCTCCTCATCCTTGAAATGGGACAATAATTCCTTTTTGTGGCATAGCTGTGAAGATGAAATGAGATCAAATCAGAAGCTAGTAAGAGAGAGCCTGTGTGTGCACACGTGTCTCTATGGGTTACGATTGGGTGACAGTAATAGCAACTCAGTGACAGGGGCAGCCCCCAAAGCTTCTCTGGCTCCTCAGGCTCTGTATACTTCAATCCAGTAAGAGCTGTATCAGTTCCACACACTATTATTTACCTCCTAATTAACCCCTTTGAGTCATTTTCATTAAACTAAAAATGAAAACTGGAAAAGTACTTTTAATGCTTTTGAGTGTTTAAAACACAGCTAACCAGTTGGGAGCATTCTCACAAACGCCTTTCCTCCCGCCATCTTGTTGCGGTCACAGCCTTCTGCCCCCAGTTGCACATGTGCGTGTGATCCCTCATCATCACCAGGCAGCAGGAAGCTTTGGCCCTGGGCAGCATTTCAACTTGTCGGTCACCGGGGATTCTCTAAATAGTGTTAGAATGATTAACTCAGTGTACATTTGGGAATGTGAAGGAGCTTGTAAATTAATTCTCATATGCTCCCTTTCAACTGCAAAGGCAGACTGTGTGGAGGTGAGAGCCTGGCCTGCAGGATCTGTCCACTCCCAGCTTTGGAGGTTTTGTTTCTAAAAGTGTTTATAATTAATTCTGCTTTCTACCTGTCTCCTAGGGGGAACCTTTTGTAAAAGGTGAAAAGGGAGACAGAGTGAGTAGATGTTTTATCACTATCTGGGGTTTTCTACTTCATTGATTTCTCTCTCTGATTTCTGTTATGTTTACTTTAGAGTCTAATAGATTTGATAAAATAAGCTTCCAGAGCATTTTTACTTTTTCTTCTGTGATTTTTTGACTTTATCTTAAACCTTGTTAAGTGCTATCATGGTAAAGTATTATCCATTTGGTTTGGGTTAGATATGTTTTCTTTAACCCTTTACTGCCAGTGAAGGGACAGGAATGTTATAAAAGACATGGAAAATAAGAAAGCCAACTCATTATAGCCAGTATTGTCTCCTTTGGTATAATCCCTTTGGTATAAAGAAGAAAGAAAATAAGAATTGTTGTTCATTAGGATTAAGTGTTTAAATCTTGTAAAATGAACCCTCCTTGGTTTCTTCACATCTCCCATAAATTCCACCTTTATTGTGTGTTAATTAATGGAAATTCAATTAAAATGTCAGATGTCCAGGCCCATATGAATTTATGTGTTACTCATATGATGATTATTTTATTTACAGGGAGAACCTGGAATAATAGGATCACAGGGAATAAAGGTGATCCAGAATTTTTCAATTCTGTCTACAAGCTTAATAAGATGGCGAGAACCATAGTAACATTTAACTTTTCTTCCCATTCACATGTTTAGGGAGAACCTGGAGATCCTGGTGCCCCTGGTTTAAGAGGAAGCCCAGGACTGAAGGTATATAAGTAGCAATGCTATATTAGGAAATAATCTGGAATTTATAGCCATTCTGTATTTTAAAGGGTGCTTTGGGATGCCACTCATTTTCTTCACAGATGTTCTCAGAGATTTGATCTTGTTTCCATGGTGATTTCCCACCCCACCCCCACTGGCTGCATTTATTACACACATAGTACACATAGTAACTGCCTTTTGGTTCACAGAATTTTAAAATTCTTTTTCAGAGCATAGTCACTATACATCCTTGAAAGCTTTAAGAGTAAACAATGTCAGCTAAATTCATGATCCTTAGCTGTATTCTTAAAAGGAACTGGAGTCAGGATTCATTTCCAAACCAAAATTCTGCAACCTTGAGTATTTGAGTTTCCCATGTGTAATTTCTGCAGGAGTATTCTAAGAAAGAAGAGTTTTGGAGAGGTGTAGGAGAGATTAGCGTGATGTGCTCTCAGCCAGTGGGTAGGGCAAGTTACCCACTTATCAGCTGCTGATAAAAAAAACAGACCCATTAGAAGAAAACATCTAGAAACTATCTTGGAAGCCCAAATCACAATTCAGTGTAATTACACATAAGGTGGAATGATGGATAGTCTTTCTACAGGTAAAGAGCACATCATGTTTTACAAATATTCAAGTACAGTCTTTCTGATTTTTAAAGAAAGGTATAGCATGTATCACCTTCTCTTATAGGGTCAGCAAGGACCTGAAGGTTCCACGGGGCCCAGAGGACCACCAGGAGATGTAGTATGTATAGTTTCAATGAAATTAAAACTAAGATACGGTTTTTAAGATGTCAACATCTGTTCTTGTAATTGAGTTATGCTACATTTCCCAAAGACCTGGTTCATCTCCACCTCTGAAGGCTGGGCTTTTCATACACTCACATGAGGTCCTTTGGAGTATCATTACCCTAAACAAATTTGTCTTTGAAACTCAATTTAACTAAATTATCATTTTGGACATGCTAGTCAAGGGTGTACCTATAGTCAATGAGATAGGAAATATCAAAATAAACAAGGAAAACCAAGAGAGAAAGCAAAAATCTCCCATATATTTGGCTTTTGGTTCAAATCTTCATCTGCAGAAAACACTTTGAAAGTTTCTATTGTTTTTTATCAAGAGCCCTCAAAAAAGGAAGTCTTTTGGCTGAAAGTATTTATGTAATGCACTTGGAGGAAGACCTTCAGGCTGTATTATAACCTTGGTGTAGTGGAGTCTCTCTCTCTCGCTCATACACACCTTCATGCTCTTCAAAATCATTTTTCCATTCCTTCCGCCAGATCAGTTCTGGTCCTTGAACAACCTCCACACCCTTCTGACAACTTGGGAACAAAGAGCTTACCATCAACCCACACCTAAGCAAAAGGGAAAAAAATCCTTGCCCACAACTCCTCTGTCACTAACTGACTTCTATTAGTTATCTCTAGGCAGCATATAGGATCTCCCCTTTTTCCAGCATCGTGGGAGTAGCCCAGGACCTCTTTCTGTGTTCAACATGCTCACTGCCTGAGCCTTCAGGAATGCACAACATTCCTATTGTGCATGGTACTTTGAACATCCTAATTCACAGAGCAAAGCTTTTTATTGCTACCTCCTTCCACTAACACCAATTAATGGACCACAGCAGAGGTACCTTGTGGAAAGATCTTAGGAAAAGAGAGAAAATTCTGGGCCACAAGATGCTCAAGTGAGATTATATGATAGTGGTGGGAGCTGAAAAGAGAGTAAAATCAAAAGGGAAAGATCCACTGTTGGCAAAACACAGTAAAAACTTATTTTCTCAGTCATCCTATTGTCTTATTGAAGCATAGCATGATGCTACCAACCACCATCCTTCTCCCACTTATTGGCAATAATATGTCTAAGACACTTACTTCAGTTCTCCTTGGTTGTTAGTGCTTAGCCATTACATTCAGATGCCTTCAGTGGAAACAACATGTTACAAATTTTCAACTAATGTTTTTACCTACCAAGCCAAAATCAACCCATTCCCTTGTAGATAATATGTTAAAACGCTTAGTAAAGATGTACATATGTAAATGTTATGATCGTAAGAGATGTTCTCATTGCTCTTTCCCATTAATTGTGAATTTTTTAGGGATTGCCAGGAGAACATGGTATCCCAGGAAAACAAGGCATCAAAGGAGAAAAGGTATAGCTCACATTTTACTCATTCTCTTTTAGGTAGGTAGGAGGAACAGACCAAGGATCATAAGGACAATGGGGAGATGAGAGGACAGCACAGGCTAATGGGACTATACCTTGGATAGCTTTGTATGTAGACTACAATGTGAATGGTTCCCCTGGGGGTGTGCACCAGCTGCTGCTCTGATTCTTGCCTAGAAATGACATATGACAAAATGAAGCAACTTAGACATGAAGATGCCAAGACTCAGAGACTCTGTCAGGCTCAGCTACCAATTACGGTATAGATCTCAGAAGTCTCTTCATCTTTCAGGATTTCCATGGACACGGCATATTAATGCTATGTTTATGTTGAATCATTATTAGGAAATAGAACAAGAATTATCCAAAGAACCTCACAAATAGATATGCCCCTTTTGTGCCTATATTTATACACGTCTATGTTACATGATACTGCTAAATGTATTGCAACATAACTCACTACAAAATTTCATTGTATTTGAGATAAGTAGGACAGTGCCTACTGTGAGTTAGGCACTTGGTAAACATTATTGAGCAAGTAAATAAAGTTTGCCTGTTATGATAACAATTTGAAGCAGTGAAAACTATTGCTTTCCCAGTTGCCATCATGAATCTGAGCAACAAAGTAAGAATCTTATCTCGTATTCCTCAGGGAGATCCAGGTGGGATTATAGGCCCTCCTGGGCTTCCAGGTCCAAAAGGTGAGGCCGGTCCTCCAGGAAAAAGCCTGCCAGGGGAACCAGTAAGTACCAGCCCTTTTTCTAATGTTTCCCTTGTAAGTTCATTAATGACTTCATATGGGCTCCCAGTTCCAGAGCACAAGTGTAAGTTTAAGTGTGCCAAAGAAAAAACATCTTTAGATCACAGTTATAACCCTTTTAAAGGTTAATGCAAGGAAAGGCTCTCTTCTGAAGAAATATACATGCACACAATGTTTTCATATGATTTGGAAGATTCATAGACTCCTCTGAATCTTCTGCATGGATTCCTTAGAGATCTATGGATCCAAGTAAAGTACAACACTTCTTTTAAAGCATAAACCTTTGTGGACACTCTTAAAACTGAACTGCCTGATACTTCCCTCTGGAGGTTTTACAGATGTCGCCACAGGTTGTCATTTGCAGAAAGTCTCTGTGATCCAGACTTTTCCAAGGACATAGAAAACTGAATCACCAGTTATATAAGCATTTTTTCTCATCTCTTTGAACCATTTATATTAATTAATAATGATGATAATAATAGTTTTAATGAGATAATAGCTTCATATTTTAAAGTAACTGTACAAAATCCATATCCTATTGAAATTTGTTTCCTATTCGTATTCCTCTTATAAAACAAGGTCCATTCAAGTAAAATGAAGAGCAGTCAAACCTCTATTTCTAAGATATTTTTAACATTTTTTTAAAAATAAATGTATTTACTTCCTTTTTTTTTTTTTTTTTTTTTTTAGGGATTAGATGGTAATCCTGGAGTACCTGGTCCACGTGGGCCAAAGGTATAAAAATATTATAGCCAATTTAAAAAGAATTAATAATGAGCAAAATATAATATAAAAAGCTATGTCTCTTGAGTCTTGTTCTAACAGAAGCACATCATTTCACAGGGTGAAAGAGGACTGCCAGGTGTCCAGGGTTCCCCAGGTGACATGGGCCCACCAGGGGCAGGAATTCCTGGCAAAACAGTAAGTGGAATTCAGATGAGCTCTTGACTGTGGAATCCAATATTATTAAACAAAATCCAATGTCAATAAGGAGGAAAGAAAACAAAGGTGAGAGGAGGAAATAGAAATGATCAATAACCAGAAAGGACTGATGGGATTTGACGTCCATCATTAAGTGTAGACAGAATGTTCACTGTTGATTGACTTTTAGCTGCTGGTTAGAGATACATTGATTTTTGGATTAGCAATCATTTAACCCTTTATACTTTTATTTATACACTAGAAAGTACAAATACATGTTCTTAAGGTGATATATATGCCTCATATTAGGTTATTAAATATCACTGCTTATTTTTAATTAAGAAGTTAATATTTAAAGTGATGAAGTATATATAGAGTCACCTCATTAGAACAAAAGACACTCCTATTACCCAGGAAATTCCTCGATATTAAGAGTTCTCTGTCAGAAACCAGATTCAAAGATGAAATGCTACAGTTTCTTCTAGCAATCCCATTGCTAAGGATATTGCGAGGGTTTGGGATTCTCTGTGCCAGAAACCAAGGGCAGGGACCAAATACATATTTTTAATATATCACAATATCACAACCTTATATTGACATTGTCATGAAAGTTAAAAACAAGCATGAATACTGATAGGTTATGTTGTATATGACTGGTGTTTGATTTTCTAGGACAAATGTTTTAGTCCATTTTCTGTTGCTATAATAGAATTCCAGAGACTGGATAATGTATAAAGAATAAAAGTTTATTTAGCTTATGGTTCTGGAGGTTGGGAAGTCTAGCATCTGGTGAGGACCTTCTTGCTGCATCATAACATGGCTGAGCGTGTCACATGGCAAGACAGAACTAGCTATCTAGCTTGGCTCTTTCACCTTTTCATAAAACTACTAATACTATTATGGAAGCTCCACTCTCATGACTTCATCTAATCCTAATTGCCTCCCAAAGGTCCTACTTCCAAATAACATTAAATGAATTTGGGGACTAAGTTTCCAACACATGAACCTTGGAGGAAACATTCAAACCATAGCAACAAAATGTAAAAAACCATTGAGATGAAAAAATAAAGTAAAAGCAACAACAAAACATGCCCACACATACACCCAGATACATTTGTATGTGTATACCTATGTGTGTACACAAATCATGAATTTATTAAGGAGGTGTTGAGTTCAAAGAAAAAAATCACTAGGGACACAGTATAGACAGAAATGGAACCAAAGATTTTGACAATAATAGCGATATGAATATATATTTTAAAATATAAGAAAGAACAGTTTCAGTGAACAGTTACTGAAATCAACTACTAAGAAAGTAGCTCTTCACCTAAGTTGTAAATTGCTAATTCAGTGGTCCATGGACATTTAATAGGGATAAAACTAGTATCCTGTGTTCTCTAATCATCTCAGCCTCATTGTTGTTACTCCAAATTCCAATTTTCTAAAAGTAGAAAATAATAACTGATGCTTTACTTCCCATTCCCATCACCAAACCCTAGTTCTGGTCATTTCTTCAAAGAGAAAAGACTCAAAGTAGAATGAAGAAAGGGAAAGGCAACCCTGGCCAGTTATCCCTGTTGGTGGTCAGTTTATGGTCAGGTAGAATTTGGATGTGCTGCTTCTGCACTCTTGAGTGTGCAGCCATGTAGGATGGAATGAGAGACATCCCAGGTATCTGAGCAAAATTATGAGGTTTTTAGCAACAGGTTTTTGGTGAAGTGTTTATCTACCACCCAAAGTTGTAGTCAGCTTTACAGTTACCGGAGTGTGGTTGGTGGCAAATCCTTTTGTTCCACTAAGTAAATTATAGTACTTCATCTTTTATCTCAGTGGGATAATTCATGGGCATTCCTGGTAGAATTTTTATCATTTTATCTCATTTTACATAGGGCTCCCAAGGACCAGCTGGAGAGCCAGGTATTCAGGTATGCTATTTAACTAAGTTATCCAGCAAAACAGATCTAGCTTGTTTTCCTGGGGAAATTACTGAAAAAATCTTCTTGTAAATAACTACTTTCATTTTATTCCCTTTCCAGGGTCCTCGAGGTCTCCCTGGGTTGCCAGGAACTCCAGGGACTCCAGGAAATGATGTAAGAACCTTCTTTATTTATCCCCTCCCCCACCTCTGTTTTAATCTGCAACTATGCCAACTTGCAAAGATTTGAACATGACGCCTCTGTTCTCAGGGAGCTCCCGGGAGGGATGGAAAGCCAGGACTGCCAGGCCCCCCAGGTGACCCGGTATGTACACAGACTTTCCTGATTTATGTATCATTAATGCACCCAGAAGCCAAACAGCCTACCAAGCAAATTTTGCTGTCCAAACTAATTAGAATGTTCAGTGACTGCTTGGTGATTTTGTTTATCCCCATTATTTTGTAGAGGGAAAAAAATTCAAGCTGGGTCAGCATTTTTGTGTGTGTGATGAATGCTTATTTCCTAAGGGTATAATTCAGCTATACAATTTTGCCCCAGGCTGAACCTTAGCATATAATATCTCAGTTCCATGGAAAATTGAAATAAAATGTATAGCCACAATTTCTATTCTTTCTAATGCTATTGACTAAATGAATTTCATTTTTCTAAATGAAAGTCTGCAGGTAAGTTACCTACAATATAGTACATATTTACTGATTCTATGGCTTTAAAATGCGAAGATGGATTAAATTATGAAAACTGGCTTGAGTAGGCTCTTGGAAAATGGGTGTAGGCATTAAATGTGTGTCCCAAAGTTTTGTTTCAGGTTAAACCTTGCTTTGAGTGACAGCGAAATCCCTTTAAATAACTTCAGAATCAGTGGTTATACTTTGACAGGCCATATGGTACATGACATTGTATTAAGAATTTTGTGTAACAAAATCCAAATCTGGCCTCTCAGTTCTAAGCCTCACAAATCCTTTCTACCTCCACACTGTTTGGGCTTTATGTTCCTTTGTAATACACATGCAGAGGCATAGTCTGGCCTTACTTTACCTCCACAATCAAGTGAATGTGTGTGCCTCATCTGGGAATCTTGTAGTGTTACATGAGTTTACAGAGTGTCTCTAGAAAGCACATTTTAAGACATATGGTCAAAACATAGCCCAAGTTCTTTTTGTGTCTGTCTTGTCCATCACTTATTCCAACTGAAGGCTCTTTTGAACCTCCTTGAGAACAAGGCAAACTTATCCTCTACTCTTCATATTTCTAACAGCCGAATAATGTGCTTGGCAGAGGAGTAATTTCCTAGTAATAAACTATTTTTCTTTTTGTGGTATTAAAACCAGTAACAAAGGTTGCCATGTCATGAAAATGTAGAGATGTAGAATCAAACAATTATAAGTTTGCATGTTCATGGTGGAAGAATTGTGAATGTTTCTCAAAATAGTTCTCATTCCGTCAGTGTCAAGTCTGTTTCTTGACATGAAGCATAATGTTGAGCCAATTATCCTGACAGTGAGACTTTAGAAGCCCCATGTTCCGAATCTCAACTGACATTACATTTTGAAAACAAAAAAATCTACATTGTGTTATATTCTTGCTTTGTATTGTGTTTATGTACATGTATACATGTTAGTCAGCTTTGTATCACTGTGACAAAATACCTGAGATAAACAGCTTCAGGGAAGGAAAACTTATTTTGGCTCATGGTTTCAGAAGTTTCAATCCAGATCCCTTTGACCCCATTGCTTTGGACCTGTGGTAAGGTAGAACATCATGGAGGAGAGCATGTGGTAGAGGAGGCTGTTCACCTGAAGGTGACCAGGAAGCAGAGAGAGAGGAGGAGGAGCTGAGGTGCCAGTATCCCCTTCAAAGACACACCCTAGTGACCTCACTTTCTTCCACCTCTTAAAAGTACCACCAGCTCCCAATAGCGCTATCAACTGGCCTTTGGGAGATACTTCAAGATCCAACTCGTAACAGTATATAACAATGTACTTTTTACTTTTCTCCTTAACCACAGATTGCCCTTCCTCTCTTGGGAGACATCGGTGCCTTGTTCAAGGTATTCTGTTGCTATGTAAAAAGTTATGGTTTAATATCCAGAAAAAAGAAAAAAGAAAATATTTACTGGAAATTGAGTTAATTGCTTGGTCTGGTTTTTAAATGGCAGAACATCTTTAAGATAGTAAAAATAACCTGTATTTCCCCATTCTCTTCTTTATTAACCTTTGGGTATGGAGGTGGATGTGCACTCTGAGAGCCACAGAGAAGGAACAATGTCATTAACCCCCTTGAGGAGACCACACTGTCCTCTGAAGCCACAGCTTTCCTTTGATGGGTGTTTACCCACCCTAGCTCACTACTGTGAAATCTAATCCTTTCTCACTATATCGCCCTGGTCAATTCCAGGATGAAAACCAGGACCGCTCAATAAACAGCTAGCTTACAAGGTTATTTTTTATGTCATGGGATTTTATAAAATGAGCTATAAAATTCAAAGCTAACAATTGTCCTAACACCTGTTATCCTGTTAAATAAAATTTTTTTCTACCTATTATATAGCTTATAAAGAATTAATCTTGCTATAATTTTTCTTCCTATATTTTATCTGTAAAACAGATTGGGGGACTGATAAGGTTATATTATCATTTCTTCATGATACACTGAGTGACTCTCAGATGAAAATCTTGTTCTTTATGTTCACCCCTTATTTATGTATGAATGGATAGTGTACACATCTACACACACAAAAACACTTGGGCTGTAGATGTGTACATATGATTTAGTTTATATTCCTAGTGAATAGCACAATGATTTGCACAATAAGCCAGCAGAAATATTTACTGAATTGAATCAATCAAAAGATTCAAGTTCTAAGTATGTATTTGGTGTTTAGAGTTTTCCTGATCATATTTTTATTCCAACAGTGTTTAAAAATAAGTCTTTACAGGGTTTTTCACACACCCATTTCCTTTAGCTATGTGATAAGTTTTATGTTTATCCTGTTAGCTCAGACACATAAATTCAAGCCTTTCCAGACCAGCTAAAGGTTACAGAGAATGCAACAGAAAGGTAATTCCACTTAGATTTCTGATCTTCTCTTGGATGTGACATTGGAGTCAAGTCCAGGTCACTCCAGTGACTTATTCCCATGAGTGCTTCCACTGACAAATAAAATGTTAGTAAGCCCTGTGGAAGGTTTTCCAACTAATTTGTTTCTTCCCCGCTTTTTCTTTGCCTTTTAATGACCTATGTTATTGACTGTATGTTCCCTGTAATCTTGTTTATCCCAAACTTTAATACCACCTCCCTTTTTAAATATGTTGCTAAGCAACTGAAACTCAAGTCTTTGTTCTTGACTTATAGATCCTTTCCTTGTTTATTTGGAACTTTCCATTTAAACATAATCAGAGTGATATTTTTAAAATAGATCCTCACCAATATCACAGAAAATTACTGATCAGCTTTGAAATTTTTTTTCTTCCAAACGAACATCTTTTCAAGTTGTATAAGTTTCTGAAAGCAGAGTGACCTTGTAATTGCTATATCACTCATCTCTGACAGAGATTCGATATAACCTCAAATCAGATCAACCTCACTTTTTTAATTGAAAACCCCTGATTATGTATTTATTTATTCACTCAACAAGTATTAATTGGTTTGCTAATTTATATCAGGCTTTCTAGCAGACCCATTCATCCTTCAGACTCAATTTGTTATTTTATTAGAGCATTATAATTATACATGGTAGTTGTGTTCATTTTAACAAAATCATACATGCCTGAAATTTGACTTACTCCATTTGCATCCCTGTTCCCCCCTCTTTCCCACCCCTCCTTTCTCCCGACGTTCTCCTCCCTCTACTCTACTGATCTTCCTGTTGCTCATTTGTTTTTGATTGGTACTTTCTACATATACGTAAAGGTGGAATTCACTGTGGTATATTTATATTTTTTCCCCTTTCCCACCTCTTCTCCCTCCCTTTCTCCTACTCCACTGATCTTCCCTATATCTTCATGATATCTGATCCCCCCACCCCTTCTTTTCCCTTGTTTTGCTCTAGTTTCCACATATGAGATAAAACATTTGACCCTTGATTTTCTGAGTCTGGTTTATTTCACTTAGCATGGTATTCTCCATTTCCATTCACTTACTGGCAAATGCCATACTTTCATTTTTTTATGGCTGAGTAAAACTCCATTGTGTATATATACCAAATTTTCCTAATCTAGTCATGTAATGACAGGCATATGGGCTAGTTCCATAATTTGGCTATTATAAATTGTGTTGCTGTGAGCACTGTTGTGACTATATCGCTATAGTATGCTAATTTTAGGTTTTTTTTAAATAAATACCAAGGCGTGGAATAGCTGGGTCATTTGATGGTTCCATTCCTAATTTTTTTGAGGAATCTCCATTCTGCCTTCCAGACTGGTTGCACTAATTTGCCATCCCACTGAAAAGTATGAGTGTAACCTTTCTGCCCAGTTTCTCACCAGCATTTATTATTATTTGTATTCTTGATAATTACCATTCTGACTGGGAGTGGGATGAAATCAGTGTAGTTTGGACTTGCATTTCCCTGATTTCTAGGGATGCCGAACATTTTTCCATATATTTATTGGTCATTTGTGTTCATTCTTTTGAAAAATGTCTGTTTAGTTCTTTTGCCCCTTTTTTTTTTTTTTTTTTTTTTTTTTTTTTTTTGTGGTGCTGGAGATTGAACCCAGGGTTTTGTTCTTGACAGGCAAGAACTCTACGAACTAAGTTATATCCCCAGCCCTTGGTTTTGGTTTTTTGGTGTTGAACTTTATTGAGTTCTTTATATATTCTGGATATTATCTTCTGTCAGAGTAGCTGGCAAAGATTTTCTCCCATTCTGTAGACGCTCTCTTTATGCTCTTAATCACTTCCTTTGCTCTGCAGAAGCTTTTTAATTTGATGGCATTCCACTTAGTGATTCTTGGTTTTATTTCTTGAGCATTAAGGGTCTTGTTAAGGAAACCAGTGCCTGCACCAATATGATGAAGTGTTGACCCTACGTTTTCCTCTAGCAGTTGCAAAGCTTCTGGTCTAATTCCTAAGTCTTTGATCCACTTTGACTTTTGTGCAGGGTGAGAGACAGGGAACTAGTTTCTTTCTTCTATATACCAACCTCACTTTTTAATATCTCTCAGTAGCCTTATTTTTATACTCATTAGAATTTCTGTGGCAACTGCCAAGCCAATGTCCCTGGGCTGAAAAGCAACAAAGGAGACGAAGGAGATCCTGGTGAGCCTGGAAAGTATGATTCCCTCTCCAGGAAGGTAAGAAGGCTGACTGAGTGTTTAGGGAGCCTGTGGCGCCCAGGTACATTCTCTCAGTTCTTTTACTTCTCTGTCCTCTAGGGTGATATAGGACCACGGGGTCCTCCAGGAATTCCAGGCAGAGAGGGACCAAAAGTAAGAAAGTTTGTCTTCTGTGGGACTCTCAATTGGGTGAAAAAAGAAACCCCCATTTTAAATTACACTGCTTTTAAATATGGGTTAAAAGTGGGATAAAAACCCTTTGTAATCAATTTGTTCCCTGACCCAGCACAAATTGCATCCCCCAAGTGTCCTGACAAGAGTTGTTTTTTTTTTTTTTTTCATTGTTTCAAAAGATAACAAAATGATTGAGTATATTTGTTGAATGCACTGTCTTTCTAGGGAAGCAAAGGAGAGCGGGGCTACCCTGGTATACCTGGAGAGAGAGGTGAAGAGGTAAGAGTCTTCTCTGCTAAAAGTCCTATTGCTGATTCTCTTTCCTTGACTCAACAGAAGAAGGACATCGGTTTTTCCATAGCTCAGAATTAATGCCAAAACTGATTTTTAAAAAATGACTATGTAGGTCTTTATAAATGGTAAAACTTTCATTTAAAACAATTATATGTTCATGTTTATTACCAGTGGTACAGGTTTAGAGACAAGACACAAAGTTTAGACACAAAGTTTAGACAAGACACCTATGGGTTTTCTGTTTCCATGTAGCAGATGACAGTTCCAGCTCTCTCACAATAAGAATAAGGGGAAGCTGGAAGAGGGAACTTACGAAAAGGAAACCAGGGTAGCTAGAGGATTGAAGGAAGAGCAGAAGCGCCAGCCCAGTAATAAGGGAAGCTCCAAAACTCCAAAGAACTTCTTTGGGATACTGCTGTAGCATGATTCAGCTTTAATGATCTTGGTTTGTTTGTGTCTCTACTCAATATCCATAATCTTGGGGAAAATAAACTATCAAAAGGATCTGAGTAGACTAGTTTAGATCAGCTTCTCACCTCCTAGACTAAAGATCCAATTCAAATGTGCTTTTGAGATAATGATATAATTTTCTGACTCTAAGCCACAATGATGCTCAGGATATCATTCTTGTCCTGCATAATTCACATTAACTCTTAGAAAAACCAATTAGAATGATGAATTGTTGTTAGTTTAAACAGTTTTGATGCTAATAATTCTTAATGAAAGTAAGTAAGCCATCTGGCATATATTAACCTTGATGTTAGTGCAGAAAATTATAATGGTATAAAGTAGATCTATTTTTTAGTTGGAGTTATATTTCACATTACAAATTATCCTCATGTATTATTATTTTTAATTAAAATTGATTCTGTTCTAGAAAACTTTGAGGCTTGGTTTGGTTTCTTTTTCCTGAGTTAAAAATTAAAGAATGAGAAATATAGAATTAATTTTTATCTATAAATAAAACATTAAAGGCATTTTGTTTTTAAAATAAGTAAAAGTTAATGAGCTTTTGCTTCCTCAAGTTCCACAGAAGGTTTCACTAAAGTATAAGCATAATAATGGATTTTAATAGTCCAACAGCTTTTAACTGCCTAGATTCAAGAAGTAAGCTTTAGAGGTAATTGAGAAGGTAATAAAAAAAAAGAAAAGAAAAGAAAAGATGAGGAAATAATTGGAAAGGGGGGGTGTATAAACAACTCTAAGTAAAATTCACTGGAAGTTGATTTTTGATTCTGCAAGGTACTTTGCTATCTTGATGAACTAAAATCCAGTGTCACCATTCCTCTGCTACTTTGATATGCTTTCTACGCTCACCTCATGGGCTCTTTGATGTGAAATACATGAAATTTTGTACAAACTCATGGGCAACGTGGGGAATTCCAGCAGGTTCAGTAGATTGTTCTTCCTTGTTCTTAACATGAGTAATATAAATAAGCCTGAAGTAACTTATTGACTCACTTGAGCCCTTTGAGAAGAATAGGGCAATGTGTCTCTTGTCTTTTCTCTCTCCAAAAGATCAATAAGAACAAACAATCTTGTCTTCTTCATGGACTCAGATACTCCCTGAAATTCCAATTTGTTGATTTAAGTAAATAAAATTTTGACCAAGAACATATGCAGTTTCAACTGGTCAACAGACTCTACTAAATTAACTACACAATCTCTAATCTTACAAAATCTCAAATATCTATTCTACTCTTAGTGGAAAAGATCTGGAGGGACAGCCCCTCTCTTTAAAACTAGGACCTCTAGTTTTAATGTCTTCAATTTAATCTGTTTGGGAACTTACAAGAGTTGCCTATTTTAAAATGGCTATTTACTTACTGCTTTTAGAAGAGTAACATTATCCTCCACATTTTTTCACAGAGATTATTGCATATCTCAAGATAGCAACTTATGCTAATAGGCACAGACCTCTGTCTTATCATCAAAGTGAATTCTTGCTTGTAATGCAAATCTTCTTACGATATTTTAGAATAATAATTTACAAATAAGGTTTGGAAAATATTGTCAGCCATTTATCCATAAACTAAAGCAACAGAAAAATAAATATCTTAGTAGCCACTTAGCTAGGCCTTGCAAAATCAAAATATCAAAGCGGAGAAATAACTTGACTCTAATGATCCCTGAATATCTATTCAATAAATTTTAATTTGTATTTAAGTTTGGCACTGTATACTAAATTGACTGTCCTACTCTTTAATATGTATTTGTCTTCTTTAATGATCATCTTGTCTTCTAAAATTATCTTATTGCCCTTTACGCATCCATAGTAACTTTTACCCTTACTACAAAATTTCATCTTGTTTAGAGAAAGACTGCTGAGAATGTTTTGTTTTGTTTTTTTATGGACTGAGGTTTATTTTAAAGTTTAATGTGGTCATCAAAGGTTAATGAGTCCCGAGTTTATAAATTATACTACCTAAAAATCTCACTCAGCATCTCTAGACCGAGACTAAAAGTAACAACAACAACAAAAAAAAACATATCTTGTATATGTACACATAAAATTTTATTGAAATGTAGGAATGTAGGTATTTTGAGATAAATAAATTTATGGTATAACATGTAATAATAATTTTGTCATTTAAAAGTATCATTCCCAAGGGAAAAATTTTCCTTTCCATTGATAAAAGTATAAACTCATTTATAAAGTGATAAAGTTAATGGTGGGGATATAAAAAGAGCCAGTACACCACACTGATGTGTACAGTCCACACTTACACACGTACACACACAGCATTGCCACGGAGATGGGTAAAATCTTGAACATTAATATGTCTACATTTTTTAACACATGCATGTATGAGATTTTGCCCAAGATTTATTTCATGAGGAACTCCAGCATATTCAAGGAGATTCTCAAAATATCTTCATATCATATGAATAAACCTGAAGTAACATATGATCTCATTTGGCAGTGGATGGAGAGACCTGACTGAGGTTGGTCCTTGAAACCTTTGATGCAAAGAACCTGAGACATCTCACAGTCCTATAGAATGCTCATAAATACATATGCAGTGATTTTACCATGCTCACTTCATCTAAAATGTATAATATACATAGAAATTAATACATCATAACAATAAAAGGAAAAGCAATTATATTATAATAAAAAATGACTTGGTAATAATAAAAAAATGCTCAATAAAGGAAACCAAATCTTCAAAGAGTGGAACCATTCACTCTTGAAGTTGAACTTTTCTTTAGTGTTGGGGATAGATCCCAGGGCCTTGTGCATGAGAGGCAAGTGCTTACCACTGAGCTACACCCCCTAGCTCTTCAGTCTAGAACAACAGATCACAAGTTTATCTAAAATAACAAAAGGATATTTGAAATCTTTTTCTGATTATAGAAGTGATCTAAGTTTGTTATAGGAAATTTGGGAAATATATAAAAGTACTAAAAAGATCAAAGTTATCTCTATTCCCACTTCCCAGGAAAGACTGCTGACAGTAATATTATGGTACACAATTTCTTATCCACAATTCCAAACCTCAAAAGCCTCAGAAAATTTCCCCAAGTCTACAGCAGATTCTTCAGGCAGTGAACTCTGACCTGAACTCACATGGAGCTAGTCTGTTTTTCCCACTCTATCAGAATATCACGTTTTGCCTTAGAAATATTTGCATGTTTATTAGAAAGCACTGCTACAGGCACCGCTGGGAGTGTTGCAGAATACTCAGTGGGTGCTGTGTTACCTTTACAAGAAATCTGAAAATCCAAAATTCTGAAACACGCCTAACATTGAATTTTCCAGATAAGACATTTACCTTTTTGCCATGATAATAAAAGTCTGTTTATCAATCCCATCTTTTAGGAAATACATTTATAATTGTTTAAAAATTTAGGCCCTACACTATGTGACATTTTCCATGTCATCCAATAGCTTTCTAAATCATGATTTTGATAGTTTTAAAATGTTTCATCCTACAGATTTTGTGAATTTACTTAACTCATTCTATGGGTGCATTTGGTGAAGGGACAAAATTAATTTATTACACAAGTTACCAACTAACCTTGCAAATTCTTCTTTGATATATAAATGTATCAGCATTTAAAATCCTATCTAGTATAACTGGCATTATTCTACAAACCCAAGGAGGGGAAAAGTTTTTTAATGCTTAAACCACTAAAGGATTCCAAATTTGAATTCATCAATAAATCACATTTCTTCTTATAATGAACCGACCAGCTAAACTAAATATATCATAAAACATATTCTATTTTTCCACTAGTTGAAGCAAACTTCAGTGCAATCATGTATTTCTCTGATGGTATTCTGCCAATCTGAAATCTGTATTTCCATGCTGTAATAATATGAGATTTTCAGTGATGCTACTGCTAATGGGTTAGCTCTGTAAGATCATAAAAGCTTGCTGAATCACTGAACAGATAAAAGTATGTCTGATACAAATTCCATGTCTTGGCATCTTAACCTATCATCTTTACTCTTTAAAAATTAAAATTAACACAGAATATGTATTGTGGTTCTTGGTTAGCTAAAATATGTTTAATTTTCAATAATAAAAATATTTGATTAAAATGCTTTTTTCCCTATAATAGGTTTTATGGTAGAAATTATCTCTTCTAGGGTCTTCAAGGAATTCCAGGCATTCCAGGTGCTATGGGTCCTACTGGACCCCCTGTAAGTATTTGCTAAAACTTTTCTACTCACAGCTCATACCTGTGAGTAGAAAATTTATCATACAAGATAAATATTCCTCATTGTCTCTTGTTTTCTGTGCTTCCATGTAGATTGTCCAGCCATTGCCTAAAAAAGTAGAATTATCCAACATCTCAGATTTTCATTTAGTATTACTTAAGGATGGTCAGGATCCTGGAGTCTTGTCCTCAGAACTCTATCAGACCAGAAAGCTGGCTGAGATTAAGCTTCTGTTTGCAATAGAAATTTGATATAAAGAACATTCTGTTTTTTAGTTATGTTTTGGCACTAACCTTTAGAAGAGATATCCAGATGGCAGCATAACTGAGAATTTATTATCTAGAAGAAAATATAGGCCAAGGATGGTAGTCAGGACTTTTCACTGCCCCTCAGACACCCAAATGTGGTTACCCGATCTCCCAAGAACAGAATCTCTTCTTTTCCCATTTACCAAACCCAATCGCTTGCTCTTTTAGTTCTCTCTTACTGTTCTAGGATAGCCAAAGACAGGACACAGAGTTACATTTGAATTTCAGAGAAAAAAGTGATAAGTTTGTGACATATAATGTATTTTAATTTGCTAAATCTAACTACCCGGTTCATGTCTCAACTTCTCTCTCTTCCCTTCTTAGAGTTCCTTTGCAGATAGAATCTTGACCACAACACTAGGAATGTCATCATGTTCACATCATGTTCATTAACTTAATGTTTTTAATGATGTGTTTGCCATAATTCAATCATTTCTGCCTTCACCAAAGTATGTAGAACAAAACTGACTTTAAGTTGTAGTCAGATTTAAAGTTATGAAAAAGAGTTATGAGAGGAACCATGAAAATTATAGTTCATTCTATTCCTAATTAAAATTAAATTTTATTTTCCACTGGTAAAATGCAGATCACATAACTCAATATGCACATTGTTAATTCTGCCCTGTCTTAGAGTATTTAAAATGTTGATCGCTACCAAAATTATAGCTCATTTAGAAAGGCATAATGTTATGTAAATTGCCATTTAAACAGCAAGACTAGATTCTTAAATGTATCAAAAGGTTCCAATTAAGGTCATTAAATGTGGTTGGCCAAGGTGAAAAAGCGACCACAAATACAAATTTTACCCTTCCAAGGGCTTATCAGCGGGATACAGCTGCTGTATCAGCCTGAAGAAATATAAGCTTGTAGAACTGATTTAATTAGGATCAAATGACCTTCAAAATGTGTAAGTTTTAGCAACCAACTTCCAATAGCCTTTGGCCATTTAGTTGTTTTTGTAACAAACTTAGTTTTCTGTTTTACAGGGCTTAGTGGGAAGAACTGGACATCCTGGTCCCATGGGAGTAAAGGGTGACAAGGTATGGCAGAAAAGCCTCATTTACCATTCAAATTGGAATTTGGGTTAGGGACAAGATGAGACAGTTTACTGAAAGATCCATAAAATCTGATGGATGTAGGGAGTGGCTATTCTTATAATAGACTTGGAAGGACATCAGTCTGAAAGATCATCTGAATGTAAGAGAGATGTTCTAAGGGGAAAGATAAATAGATCATGGGTGCCATATGGAAAAGTCTAAGCTGGATTCAGTGACCCAGGGTATAGATAAGGTGGTTTGTACAAGCGAGTTCCAGCGACAGTTGATTCCGGTGTCTATAACGAAATACTATAAACTGCCTGTTCATAAACAACACCTATTTCTCAGGGTTTCCAGAACTTGGAAACTATGAAATCAAGGCACTGGCAGATCTGGTGTTTGGTGGGGCCTGCTTCCTTATATGGATGGCACCTTCCAGCTGTATCCTCACATAGTTCAAAAGTAACTAAGCTCCCTTGAGCTTGCTTGTGACCTAATTACCCCCCTAAGGCCCCACCTCCATTACCCTGAAGATTTATCCTGTGAATTCTGGAGGGACACAAACATTCAGGCCCTACCAGGGCCAAGGCTCCAGATACCTGGATGGCTATCAGCACAAGGATTCCAATAACCAAAGGTCTTGATGAGACAGTCTGGAAGTTCTGTCCCTAGAAGCTCAGAGGAGAAATTCACTAAGGAACTCTTTCCTGGGAGTGCCAGTAATTGGGCAAACATATTGCTATGGTCAGAAGGAAGGACTAGCAGTAGAGGAGTCCCAGACAGGAAGACTTCTCATGTTTACCTGGTTTGGAATTTAAATTGGCCCTGCAGTGTTGGTCCAGAGCCAGCAAATGATTGAAATAATGCTACTCTTCAGATTGGGGAAATAAATAAGTGTCTTCCACCCACTTGTCAGGATACACGTTCCCTGAACAAAATGAAATATGATGGCATTAAGGAGCAAAAGAATTACAACAAAATGTAAAGGAAACAATGTTTACCCTAGTCTTAGCACTTTTTTTTCTGTAATATCCTGAAGAGCTTGCCCAACCCCATCAGCCTTTTTCCTCTGTTCTCTATGGAAATTATTCAATCATAGACTTGCTTTGAAGCTAATGGGAATTTCACTCTGAGATGGGCTTAGGGGCACAAGTAAGAATGAAACTATGACTTTTGATTATGCCAGAGGGGGAAACGTTTTTTCAATAGGCATATATTTTTCCTTGTTTGTTGACTTGTGAGAACTATGACATAATTCTCCAAAGGACACAGCCAGCAGTCAGCTGAATATGACTATGTCTTAGGGAGAGAACCACCATCAAAGCAGGTTGGAAAAAGACAATATGCTTGTTCTTTCTCACACATTCTTAGGCAGATACAAGAAAAACTTTATTTTTATTGGTAAGCATACAATTTTTTTTTTTATTGTAAACAAATGGGATACATGTTGTTTCTCTGTTTGTACATGGCGTAAAGGCATACCATTTGTGTATTCATAAATTTACATAGAGTAATGTTGTTTGATTCATTCTGTTATTTTTTCCCTTCCCCCCACCCCTCCCACCCCTCTTTACCCTCTATACAGTACTTTCTTCCTCCATACTTGCCCCCCTCCCTAACCCTAACTCTAACCCTAACATTAACCCTTCCCTCCCCCCCTTTATGTGTCATCCTCCACTTATTAGCGATATCATTCGTCCTTTGGCTTTTTGAGATTGGCTTATCTCACTTAGCATGATATTCTCCAATTTCATCCATTTGCCTGCAAATGCCATAATTTTGTCATTCTTTATGGCTGAGTAATATTCCATTGTGTATATATACCACACTTTCTTTATCCACTCATCAATTGAAGGGCATCTAGGTTGGTTCCATAGTCTGGCTATTGTGAATTGAGCAGCTATGAACACTGATGTGGCTGTATCTCTGTAGTATGCTGATTTTAAGTCCTTTGGGTATAGGCCAAGGAGTGGGATAGCTGGGTCAAATGGAGGGTCCATTCCAAGTTTTCTAAGGAATCTCCACACTGCTTTCCAGAGTGGCTGCACTAATTTGCAGCCCCACCAGCAATGTATGAGTGTACCTTTCTCCCCACATCCTCGCCAACACCTGTTGCTTGTATTTTTGATAATCGCCATTCTAATTGGGGTGAGATGGAATCTTAGGGTGGTTTTGATTTGCATTTCTCTTATTACTAGAGATGTTGAACATTTTTTCATATGTTTATTGATTGCTTGTACATCTTCTTCTGTGAAGTGTCTGTTCATTTCCTTAGCCCATTTGTCGACTAGATTATTTGAATTCTTGGAGTAGAGTTTTTTGAGTTCTTTATAGATTCTGGAGATTAGTGCTCTATCTGAAGTATGAGTGGCAAAGATATTCTCCCACTCTGTAGGCTCTTTCTTCACATTACTGATAGTTTCCTTTGCTGAGAGAAAGCTTTTTAGTTTGAATCTATCCCAGTTATTGATTCTTGCTTTTATTTCTTGTGCTATGGGAGTCCTGTTGAGGAAGTCTGGTCCTAGCCCGACATGTTGAAGATCGGGACCTACTTTTTCTTCTATAATCTGCAGAGTCTCTGGTCTGATTCCAAGGTCCTTAATCCATTTTGAGTTGAGTTTTGTGCAGGGTGAAAGATATGGGTTTAGTTTCATTCTGTTGCATATGGATTTCCAATTCTCCCAGCACCATTTGTTGAAGAGGCTATCTTTTCTCCATTGCATACTTTTGGCACCTTTGTCTAGTATTAGAAAGTTGAAGCATACAAATTTTATGATTCTTTTGACATTAGAAAATGGTTGAGTATTGAAATGAAATGCATCAAATTTTGAAAATTGACTAAAATCCCTCAAAATTCCTGGGCATTATATTTCATGTTCTCTGGATTCATTTTTAACTATTTGTTTCCATTCCCCTTTAAATAGAGGGATTTAAATTACTTTATGAGACTATTCTAAAACCAATGTGCAGTTACAAGAACAATTGGTTAAAGATCAGGAGACAATAACTGCTTACTATGGACCAATAAGTTATTCTATGTTTTGTAAAAATAAAAGTGAAATCCATTCCTTCAAGTTTCAACTTGTATCCCTTTATATCAAATTCCATTTTCAGTTAGACTTCTGCTTGTAGGAAAAGTGAAGACTGTTCAAGTTGTATGGACCATTTTCCTTAAATAGTGTTAAACCACCATCACTTCTGTTCCGTAGAACATGTCTGACTTGGTTATAAAGTTTGATATTAACCTAGGAAATGGAAGAAGTTCCTCTTCCTACAGGCACAAGGGTTTTGGTTTTCTAATTTGTACAAATTATGTAGATGATGCCTCTGGCTCCCAAAAGATTCAGGTGGTAGAGGTGAAGCTCAAAGTGAGGGCTAATCCAGTGAGTCACAATCTCAGAGCCACAGGAACTTTGCTGTGCTCCTGTGCTCGAGGGAGGAGAGATTCCCCCAGCTGCCCTGGAAGCCAAGAGCAGGATCAGCTGGTTTGTCTGGTTTCATAGTGAGAATCTGACCAGGCATGGGAGATGACCTCCACCTTCCCTGTGGTGCAGGAATGTCTTTTTCTGGGGTTAGGAGAAGCCAAGCTGAATAAGATGTGGCAAGGCAGTAACAAAATGACAAGTCCTATGGATTTCAGATAATGGCTCTCTGAGAAAGCAGTCTGATTTATAAACTGAAGTAGAAATGTCTAAGCTGTTTGTTCATTTTGATCTGTGTATTCCTTGCAGGGCAGCGAAGGACCTCCTGGGAAACCTGGCCCACCTGGCCCACCTGTGAGTTGTTTTAGGTTTAAAATTTAACATCCATGTGTTTACTTGTGACTTATTAACCAGAGGTCAGACATACAGATGTTGTCAAAGAGTAAAATCTGCTGTGTTTTATGTATCCACACAAATAGCCAGGACAGCATTGGGGACTCAATTTGTCCCTCCTTTTGGCTCAGCCCTGATGTGCAGTGCTCAGATTTATATACTATGAGTCTTGGACTTAGGGAACCAGGGCATTTCCTCTCCCTCTGCACCTCCTGCCTCTGGGGCCATAGGAGAGTTGTTTCACCCCAGTAATCCTTGTTCACAGAAAATAAAAGGGATTTAAAAAAAGAGATCCCTTCTGGCAATGCAAATTGATTTACAAAAAAAGAGTATTATGCTATATGTGTTAATTCCCATCCATGATGTCTATGATGCAGGGAATTTCTATTTCTATAGCACCTGGTGAACAAAATGTAGAAGAACCATCCAGGTTTTGATGCTGGTGATTGAAACAGATGTTAAGGCTGTCAGGGAGGCTGTGGAGAGGAGAGGGGCCTCTCGCCATGGCAAGTCTGCCCTCCTGTGGGTCCATGCTCAAATCACAGCAGAGCTGAGGTCCAGGCCGAATGTTCTTTTCCACCCTTCTCCGTAAGAATAATTTAAGCAGCAAACATCCAGAGAAAGGGCAGAATCTGACCGTGACTTTCTGAAAACAGCAAGGATATGTTATTCGTCTGTGTGCAGTTTTTACGCTCTGCACACGAGATTGGCACCGTTTTTATAAACCTGTTCATCTTTGTTACACGCTCCCTTGACAAAGAAACAAAAATATTTGGAGTTCAAATTCTAAAATATACTCCCTCCTCATTGGAAGAGCAGATCCTCTTTCCCATTCTCAACATGAGCTCATGAAAGGGACTCATGATTTTATAATGGGCTTAAAAAATCTTACTCTTCACTCTGAATTCTTTCAAGACAGATTCAATTTATCTGGGAAACTTCTTCTGGAAATCTCAGTAGCCTCAATCTCTTCAGGACTTAGCATGCTAAAATATAGCATACATTCAGCAATTGTCAAATAAATAAGGAAGTAAAAATAGACGGAGCATTTTATTTTACCACTATGGTTTTGAAGATGCTTGTAAATTGTATTCACCAAGAATCACTGCCCACCTTATTCAAAAACAACAAAATGAGAAAAATTACAAAAAGATGTGAATTTGATTATTGATCCTATGAAAACTTTTTAAAAGGCTAAAAGATCCTGAAATTTTCAAATGCACTATTTTCCTCAATGCTGAAGTGTATGATTTTTAGAAACAGTAGAATAAGTCCTCTAAGCATTGATGACTTTGGGAGTTTATAGTCACATGTCAAATTTTTGTTAAGGAGTTCCTCTTCCCCGTGGTTCTAAAGAATATGTTTTTGTAGAAACATCCACACCAGCTTGTGAATAACATCATCTTCCCATTTACCTTCATTTTCTACTTGGTATGGAGAGACTGGGAGAAAGATTACTTTCCAGTAGCCAAATTGTTCCCTATTCACATTTTCATCTGCACTACCACGTTAGAGCCCGCAGGTCAGCAGGCTGTAAACAGTTAGTGTAAATTGGCAATTCAGGAACTGAATTTTAATGAACAAATAATATTTTCCTCTGAATGCATTAGTGTCTCATCTGTCAAACCTGAACATTATTCAAGCCCCAACGGAAAGGGTCTGTTCTCCAGGTACAGCTCTCACTCCTTTGCATTGCTTTCCCGACATTTGATTTGGGAAAGCCAAAAATGGAAACATTGTATTTTACTTATAATACTAAACTCACTCACTAAAATAGGAAAACTTTTTTTAAACTAAGAAAAATATAATAAGGATAGTACCATTTGGTAAAGTAATAAAAGGTAGAAATGCTAAGTATTAGAGTAATTCTGTATTTCATTTCTTTCCAAAGGGTGTACCATTCAATGAAGGAAATGGCATGAGCAGTTTATATAAAATTCAGGTATTTACCTATGGAATTATTTTAAATCATTCTTTAGTTATAGGTTACTATAAATTCTTTATTTTTTTCCTAAAGGGAGGTGTGAATGTTCCCAGTTATCCAGGCCCACCTGGTCCCCCTGTAAGTACAGCTGTTTATCATCTAGCACATTTTAGCTGAATTGCCATATTAGAGGGGGAATTGACCAAGTTCACTGGAAAATGCATGTTACAATATAACCAGTTTTTACAACAGGAAGAAATAAGTGAAACCAATTATAAAATTGAAAAATGCACACAGCCAAAATACCAAAAAATATCACTTAGCATAGTGGTATTTTCACTGTAAACCTAAAGACTAAATCAATGTCCAAACATTCATTTTCACAGGAGTCCCATCAAGTTATGTTTCTTACTCTTTCAAATCCAATCTGAACAAAAGTAAAAGTTGCAAATATCCCTACATTTATTAAAATAAATTGGGCCAAAATGCTGTAACTTTGTTTCAGTCATTATTTTAAAAATATCCTTCTGTGTTTTTCTTGTAGGGCCCAAAAGGTGATCCTGGCCCAGCGGTATGTATATTCCCATGTTCTGTGTCATTTAGAAAATAGATTTTTGTTAACATTGGACAGAAGTGCAAAAATGGACTGCCTTCTAAGGTGTTTATCAATTAACATGTCAGGCAACAAGCAGACAACTGAAGAAACGTCAGCGATGTTGTTTTTTATTTATTTTAAGATGCATTAGTCCAGAAGTTGTCACTGCCCTTGAGGTTCGTCTCTTTCTATCAGTGTGTTTTAAAAATCATCCAGTGATTTAGGTGCATATAAAGCTCTTGATAAATGGAACACTTTCTTCTAATAGCCCTTTTGATGATTGATTCAATTTTAAGTAAGTTATAGAAGAGAAATAGTTGCGAGAAAGAAATTCCTTAATACATCTGACATCTCCCCAACAAAAAATAGGAAGGGCCTGTTTATTTGTTTTGACTGTCTTAGGCAATTATTCTGTAGAAAATGTATGCTGTCACAAACCCACTTATTAGGTGGAACATATCAGGAGGTTAACACTCAGCAAGGAAGGAGATCTTGTCCTCTAGCCACCCAAAGGATGATAATTGTTCGCAGCATCTTTCTCAACCATGAAGTCTCACTGTAAAATTTCTGCCAAATTCAATTAGATTCCCTTTAATCCTTGGCATTTTTTCCTGTCATGTCCTTTTCAAGCATATGTTCCATCCTTCATGTTGCATTTGTATATCCTTTTAACCTTTGGGTATAAACTTGAAACTCAAATATACCTAAAAAATGAAATAAACTTTCAAACCATTTTCATTGTCACATCAAAAAATCTAAAGACCTGTTATTAATAGCACAGTTTTAAAGCTGTGAATTTTAAACCTGCAAAGAAACAAGCTATAAAATAATTTTTGTACATCTAAATATATTTTCAAAGGAGATGAATTAAAAAGCTTATATTTCATTATTGGGCAATATAAATTGAAAGCAAATTTGTTTCCTCTAAAAGCATTATTTCAACTAGTTAGTAGTATATTCTGAACCCCAAATTTGTAATGTAGAAGTTTCTTTTGTTTTGCTATTCATGTCACCTTCCTTTGTAACTTTGTTTTTACCAACTATATCATTAATTCTCACTTTAATTATTTTTCATCATGTTGATGAAAATTTCCTCCTGGTCTTTGCCTCCCATAGTCATAAACAGAACAGCCCCTGAGTAATAAAGTTGCACTTAGACTTCTGGCTGACTTTTCTGGAGCATTCTTTTAAGTTTTTGCATTAATTGCAGAATAAGGTGAGAAAGTTTAAGTGCTATGATAAAGGATAAGTTATAATTTGCTTGCATTGCAATGTGGCTGGCAAAGAAATGAAGATGCATTTGAGAAGAATATGAAAAGATTAGTTTTTGAGTTTCTTAGCTGAAACAAAAGGTAATGAATAAAAACTAATTGAAGGGTATTGCCTGCTTTTAGAGATGTGAATTTCATGAAGCTCAAAAATGAATGTAGAACCACAAACTTAAATAAATGCTGTGTAAACATTCAGACTTATCTAGGAGGGGGAAAAAAAAAAAAAACAGATTCCTCTTTCAGGTCCTACATCAGCCCCACTCTGCAGCTCTTGCAATCTCTCACCATTTACCCTGGATAGAAAAAAAATACCTCATGCCTTAGACATAAGCCAGGAGCAGGAAAATTGTAGGTCACAGAGTAGAAAATCGAAAGGCCTTGAGGTGGGCAGGGGGAAATGTACTCTTTCAGCCTCCTGCAAGTCCCATGATTATAGATCTGCACCACTATTTCTAATTGGCTCCCTTTGTCTTCTGAGGCAAACCATATCATTCCTTTTGTGTTTAATTGATAAATGATTTTAATATTTAATTATTAGCTACTTTCAAATACTGTTTGATTGATAGGACAGAAAAGGTGATCAAAGGACTATAGAGAAAGTAAACAGAGAGAATCAGTGTATTTCATTTGTCAATAACCCAAGGCCCCCTTTGCAGAGCCTTATACAGAATAGAATCTGAGCATCTTCTTAATCTTTACTTTTCTGATTGACAGATTACATATCAGTGAGCATTTAAAAGGATTTTCTGAAGCATAAAAAGTACCGAGCTATGCTCACTAATTAAGTATTATATATTAGGTACAATATCAAAATAATGGAAGTTAGAGTCTTGTTAATACTTTTGAAGATTGGAACTATGTGTACAAAAATACATTTATGGAGAATAAAATTTGGAAGCTTGCTTTTCTGTGTGATTATGTTTAAAGCATCCAGTGTCCTAAAAAAAATAAATAATTGCAGTTAACATTAACTAATTAACAACAAGGCATCAAGCAGCTCCCCCAAATTACCTCTTCGTTGAAAAGCCCTGATATTTAAACCCAATATTTCAGATCAACCACAGTTGATAAATGGAACTAGGAAACATCATGCTAAGTGAAATAAGCCAGACTCAGAAAGTCAAGGAGCAAATGTTTTCTCTCACAGGCAGAAGCTAGAGAAAAAAAGAAAAAAAAAAAAAGGAAAAAAGCAGTTGCAGGGATTCCATGAAAATAGAAAGGAGATCAGTGGAGTAGAAGAAAGGAATTGAAGGGGAGGGAGGAAGAATGGAATAAGGAAGAAAGGATAAAATGAATCTGACTAAATTATGCTCTGTACATATATGAGTATACCACAGTGAATTTTACCTTTATGTACATCTATAAAGCACTAATTAAAAAAAAAAAAACACTATAAGTAGAAGGAAAACCAGTGGAGTAGAGGGAAGGGAACAGGAGAAGGGATGAAGAGATAGAATGGGGACTGAAGTAGAGCAAATTATATTACATATATGTATGATTATGTCAAAATGAACCCCAGTACTATGTATAACTATAATGCACTAATAGATACATTAAAACAATTAACCACAGCTTTCCCAAATGTTTCAAGGGCCTACAGGCCTCAGTTAGCCTGGGTCAATACACTAGAAAAAGTAAAAGCATTTTGTGGAAAATGCTTTCCCATCCACTTTAAATGATGCATTGGTTTGAGCAGTGACTTTTAAAATCATTGGAAAGGCTTCTCCTGGGGTCATCCTCTTAAGCATTCATATGTCCAACTGCAGAGAATACTAAGGATGACAAATTACTTTGAGAGTTCCATCTTCATCCACTCTTAAAAAGTCTTATTCTCTGGCAATCTAGCAGCCCAGTACCTCACAAATTGGCAAACATTATTGAAGCCCAACCATTCATTCTAATTCTTATTGAAATTGGAGTTATTACTGACTAGAGGGATTAGTTCTGATTAGATAATTAATCAGAAAAAAATCAGAAGATTAACTCAAACCTCTCTGGAAAATAGCTTTTATTCTCAAACTAGTTTTGGACACAAAATGCAATAATACATTGCTTAAGATAGAGCAAGCTATTTACCTGTTAAATTATAAATCAGTGTTGAGGGAGTTAGGCAATGTTGGAGAGGGTAGGCAAAAAATATTTTTGCTTTTGAGACCAGTGCTTAAAAACCTGATCATTGCTTCTGCATTATGTTTAACAGGGAGAGCCTGGTGCAATGGGGTTGCCAGGACTAGAAGGATTTCCAGGTGTAAAGGTAAGCACAGAAGTTAGAAATGTGTTCATTCAACATTCAAAAATGTTTCTGATCACCTACTTTTATACCAGACACTCTTCTAAGTATGGGGAGATGTAAAGGAAAACAAAAAAAAAAACTTCTGTTCTCATGGAACATATATTCTAGTACAGTGTTTGGATACAGAAACTAAAAGGATAAGCATAAAACTGAACAACACTATTGGCAAGTGCTATGGAAAAGAAAAAGTGGACTAGCCTAAGAGGACTCTGGAATGTTTGAGAGGTGTGGGTGGGGTTTGTGATTTTGAATAGTGTATCTCAGAGGCAAGATCTGAGCAAAGACCTGAGGAAGCAAAGGAGAGTTAGTTGAGTCCCCTCACATATAAAGAATGAATGTTCAAGGGCTAAGGATGTGGAGCTCAGTGGTAGAGTACTTGCCTAGCACATGCAAGGCCCTGGCATAGATCTCCAGCACCAGGCAAGAAAAGAAAGTTCCAGAAAGAGGAAACAACATTTCTCAAGTCCAGAGAGGTGAGGGCAGAAGTAAGGAGTAGACTCATCATGGAGAGCAACACTACTCAGAGTGTAGTCAGTAGAGGACCAGTGCTAGTCTACAGACTCTTAGTTATGGGTTTGATGCCAAGTATGTACAGAAATTTAGAATAAGCCTATAAAATGTGTTTAATAATTTGTCTAAAATTCCTAACCAACATGTGATCAGTGGACTTATCTTGTGGTCCGTGATGTATTAGAAAATAATAAACCACTCCTTCACCTCAGGTAGTTTGGAGAAGTATCAATAAAGAAGTTTTTAGCAGCCACTGTAAGGACTTTTAGTTTTCATCCTGAGTAAAATGCAGAGCTTTTGGTGGTTTCCGAGTAGAATGAGAGAGCCTGTTGCGGGCAGTGGGAGAAACAGGGAAACCAGATGGGAGTTGATGTCAGCTCAGGTGAGAGCAGAATCAGTGGAGGTGGTGAGAAATGGCCAGATTCCAGATATATTTTGAAGAAAGAGCCAACAGGATTTTCTGATTGATTGGGTGTGGGTAGAAGCAATAAGTGGAATCAAGGAATACTCCAAGTCTCATAGCTTGAGTAAACTGGCACGATGGAATGGTCATCAATTGAAATGGGAAAGCTACAAGCAGAACCCCCCTGGAGTGGTTGAGGACAAACAGGAATTTAATTCTGGACATGGGGCCAAATTTGGAGATGCCTAGTAGTCAGCAAAGTAGAGGTAAAACAGAGAGCTCCTGAACTTCCTCATTCTGAGAGTAACCTACCCCCTTGACTAGCTCAGCACCAGAAAAGCTGACTGACATCTTTTCTGAGTAGCATAGCCTAGCTAAATCTACATGTGTCTATCACATGGCTTTCATTTCTATAAACTGTCAACTGCCGCTTCTGCTGGTGGACAGCCAAAACTGGCCAGCTCAGATCCAGGCAGTGTCCTTGACTTGGCTGCCGATTAACAGAGGCAATTGAGTACACAGTATGATATAGTATAGAGTGTGGAAAAGATGTTTAAGTAGATATATAAAGTTGACTGTTCCAAACATACTATCTTAAAGCCAAGAGACAGAATAGTATCACTAAAAGAATGACAAATTTTAAAAAAGAGAGAGAAGAGGTCAAGGACTAAACCCTGAAGTTCTCCATCATTAAGAGGTCCATGAAAAAATGAAGGAATGAGAAATGGAGACTAAGATGTGATGGAGAGACAGGAGGGAAACTTGGTGTTCTAGAAGACAAAAGAAAATAGTCAAGGAAAAAGAGTCACCTGTCTCAAATACTGCAGATAGGTCAAGTAGGATGGTCAAGAATTGTCTGCTGGACCTAGCCATATAGAGGTCATAGATGTCCTTGACCAGTGAAATCATGACTATTTCACTATATTGGTTGAAACAAATGCTGGATTTGAATGGATTTAAGAGACAATGAGAAAATATACAGTAAGTATAATACAAACAATGCTCAAGGAGTTTTGCTGCAAAGAAAAGCAAATGGGCCAGACAATTCTGGAGAAAGTAGGGTCAGGTTTTATTATATGAATTTTTTTTATTGTATGAATTTTTAAGACCACAGAAATACTAGAATATTTGTAGGCTAAAGGAATAATCCAGTAGAAAAGTGGAGGACAGAGCTGATGTTATAGGAGAAAGGGAGGAGAATTGCTGGAATAACATCTTTAAATAGCTTAGAGGAAAGGGGACCTAGTACATAAATGGAAAGGTTGGTTAACATCTATGGTAACAGGTGGTAAAGCAGGTGGGAAATACAGGAAGGCAGGTGCTGATGAGTGGGAAGATATATTGGTTGGAGTCTATATATAATCTTTTTTCCAATTGCTTAAATTTTCTCAGAGATGGAAGAGAAAGATCAAATCTGAGAGTAAGATAGGGAAAAGAGGTTTGAGATTAAAAGAGAAAACCCACCAGTGGGAAGAGGGGGGCATAGGAGGTGGAGGGAGAAAGAGAGAGATTCAGAGACCATAGATGTGTGATGATTGGGCAGCCCCAGGGGCCCTACTGAGATTCATGTTCATGAACTGAAGGGAAACCAGTCATTGAGATTATGTGCTTCCTCAGCCACATACAGGTTTTCAAGTATAGCCACAGGATAGTAAAGAAGTTGGATTTAAACAGTGTTCTGCTTTTGAAAAAAATGAGCAGTAGTAGCAAGAATGGAACAAGAAAGTTAATGGTATATAAGAGAGAAATTATGCAAGTGACCATGGAGTTTAAACTAGGCAACAGAAAGAGAGAAATCATTGAGGGAGTGAAAGACAATGAAAAATTTGTACCATCAAGGAGCAGAGGTCTGGAATTTAGGGTACTCAGGGCAGTGAGTTATGATAGGAAATGGTGATCCAAAGTTGTAATGAATGACATTGAGAATCTGGAGGGGTATAGACATTTTTATTGACAAGGTCTTCAATGATATCTATGAGAAGATGAAGCAAGATTACTAGAGAGTGATCCAAGGAGATGAGAGATCAGAACATTGAAAGGACTTTTCAAAGGGAAGTCTTCTTAACATTAATCTTTATCACATGTACAATATATCAACAAGCAGAAGTTCCAGTGTGTTCGAAGGTGAAAATTCCATATTTTAAAGGAAATAGTGAAACTTAAGATTACTTTTGCCTGTTTTTTACAATTATAGCTATATAATAATTATACATATTTAAGTGTACAATGTTTCCATACACATATATGATCTATAATGATCAAATCTGGTTTATTAACAAATCCATCACCTCAAACACTTATCATTTCTGGGCAAGAACATTCAAAATCTATTCTGGCGATTTTGAAATATACAACACATTGTTAACCATAGCCATCCTACATTTTACAACAGAACACCAGAACTTTTTCCTGATTGTGTGTTTGTATTTGTTACCCAACCTCTCCCCATTCCTCCAACACCCTTCCTCTCCCTTGTCTCTGGAAATCACTGTTCTATTATCTACTTCTAGGAGATCCACTTTTTAAGATATGGGTGAGATTTTGCTGCCTTTATTTTTCTATTAGTTTCTTCTCTTTTTGACTGTGGCTATGCTGTATTTGTTAAAGACATTACTTCTGTCATATAGGTTAGAGTTTTTAATGCTAATTTATCTTCGCCTTTCATTTTTGTTTAATCATATTATAAATATAAATAATAAATATGTAACAAATGAT
Source organism: Sciurus vulgaris (assembly GCF_902686455.1). Classification (NCBI taxonomy): domain Eukaryota; kingdom Metazoa; phylum Chordata; class Mammalia; order Rodentia; family Sciuridae; genus Sciurus; species Sciurus vulgaris. Next base: position 91,791,854 of record NC_136467.1, on the reverse strand, counting down.
TATTTGTTTTGCTTTTATCCATAAAATGACATTTTAATTTTAGCCAGTCACTAATATATCTGTTAGCTCTTATAGTTCATAATTTTATTTTTACATAAATCTATACAGAATTTGTAAGGAATATAAAGACAGGAATCAAAATTTCTTCAAGGAAATTGCCCAATTATTAGCCTTTTTTGTTGAATTATATATTCCTTTCTTTATTAACATCCTATTATAAATGCTCATCTATTTCTGAGATTTATATTGTATTGATATACTGCTTAACTTTGTCAGTATCCCATCACTGCAATTATTATAGCTGTATTTTGTGTTTAAATATTGGTATTACTAGTATATATTAAATTTTTTCTTTTATTTTATATATTATCTGGAGTGAGCTTTTAGTATCTTTTGATCAAACTACAATTTTGTAAGAATTGCATTAAGTTTATAAATTAGTTTGGGTAGCAATGACACCTTTATAACATTGTCTTACCCTCCAAGAACAAAGCAAAACTCTTTATATAATTGAGTCTTCTTTTATGTCCCTAAGTGAAGTTATGAAGTTTTAAAAAATATAGGTTCAACCCAATGAAATTGCCATTTTATTATCCCATATGTAACCATTAGTATTTTTAGCATTGTCAGCTGTATCTAAAATACCACATTGCCTCTTGAAAAAGAGTTGAGTCAGTGTTTCTGAGCAAGTAAAGGAATCTTCTGATTGGTCAAATAAGAACTACAAATTCTTAGTTTGAGATCTTTTTATTCTAACCCTATCTCCAATGAGACAAGTATAGGAAAAGCTTTGTAGAAGATACTCAATGGACCTAATCTTTCAAGTAATAGTAATGGGTTTTTTTGAATATGTGGAAAATATTGATAACTTTTAACTGTATATATATATATATATATATATATATATATATAGAATCTTATTAAAAATAGGTCACAGAAATACCATGAATGCTTGTCTTTATTAAGACCATTATTTTCTTTTGGGGGGGGGCGTGTTATAACATGTGAAATTGGATCCTCATTTGTTTTCCTCTCCACCCTCTAACTTCATGCCAGCTAATATTGATAGCATTTATGAGATCCAAAGAAAAGCCTTACCAAATCCAAATTATTTGAGCATTTACAAGATTTCATAGGTATCATTTTAAGTAGTCATTTTTATTTTAATCCCTACAGGGAGATCGAGGCCCAGCAGGTCCTCCAGGAATAGCTGGAACATCGGTGAGTTATGATCATCTGATTTTTTTGTAGGTTCATGTTTCTGTCTCCACAATAAACCTACAGCTGGGGATCAAGGAGGATTGGGGCACACACCATAACTACAGCATGGTTCCTAGAACCTCTGGTTTAAACAATAGAACCCTCTCCCAATCCAAGACTACTCCATTCATTTTCTTCCTGTCTTTTTCCTTCCCAAGTCACTTTTGTTGGGGTGGAGTAGGGGGGTGGAGGAGAAGCCCAGTTAACTGTGACTGCATTAACATATGAGCACAGTTAAAATTTTATTTTGTTTCTCTATTCTTGTCATATTTCAAGGTTTCGCAATCTTCAAAAGGCAGAGTTCTCGGCCCAGGCCTGTGCTTCAAATTCCTTCTATTAAGCTGCAATCTGCCTGAATTATCCCTTAGCCCAGTGTTATTAGCAGAGCTTTATCGCTGCTAATGTTTCCTCATAAACTAGCCCTTCAGCCCTCTCAATCATTTTTGTTGCTCTCTGGTGTCAAATGTTTTAATCTCATCAAGGTCTTTTCAAATGAATAGGAAGTGCTCCAGGAAAGGTTGAAATCATTTCTCCGAGCCCTCGGGATCATTCTGATCTTCATTCATGATGCTCTAATTAAAATTTTGTGGTCACACTTTATGAATAAGAGGCCATTTATCCTCTTGCTAGGTGCCCCTGCAGGGCAAGTCCAGTGTAGTGGTACAGAAAGTCAATGAAAACTGTTTGAAAGAGGAACATGGGAAAGAAGAAAGAGCACTACTCTGACCACTTACCAAAGCCCCAGTCACTTTGCTTCATCCTTTTAACTGATAAATCACTAAATAAAGCCCTACTTACAATCTATATTACTTATTGAAAAATGGCATCCCCTATTTCACTTGTCAATCAAGATTAATATTTGTATAATTGTAAAAGTAACAATAAAATGTTTTCTTTAGCAAGCACTTTTTTTTTTTTTTTTAACAAAAGGAATATTCTTCTTGATAGTCAACTCCATAGCCCATTCTCTCCCCACTCCTTTCTCACCATGATTCCTAGCAACATATTTGGGACTGTTTCTGGAATTGCCCCCATGTTCACATCCTGTTTTTGCCTCCATGTGATATAATGAAACTTAATTTTCTACTGTATTCACCTGGGTATAAGTACAAATTACTTTTTGCTATTGCCCTAAATTAAATCCATCTTCAAAGAAAAATTACTGAACACCAGTGAAAGTCTTTACAATGTGTGCAACAGTCTCTAAAGGCAAAAAAAAAAAGGTATTCCAAATTTCTGAAGGATATAATATGTTTGAAATGAGGAGCTGGCCTGTCACATATTTGGTTACCTAAGATCTGACACACTTAGTTAAAAATTAGCTTTCATATCTCACAATTAAAATCATTAATGATTGAAAAATATGAAAGAGTAAAAATTTTACAACTGCAAATATGCAACTGGTTATTAAAAGTGTGCTTTTATTTTTATAACTGAACCTTACTAAGGCTCAGAAATGTTAAAAAGCTCTATAAACAGTGGTGACAATTATAGTATTAATGTACTCAGTGCCAGTGAATTTTACCCTTAAAAATTATTAAAATGGTAAATTTTGCATTATCTATATTTCAATGCTATAAAAATTCTAAATGATTATTGTAGCTGAAACAGGGATGGGGTCTGCCCACTTGGACACATGGTCACTCACCTGAGATGCAAGGCCACCCAGTACTGCTCTTTCTTGAGCAGCCCATTCTGTCTCTGCCAGTATAGTCAGGGTTGTCCAAGGACTTCTCCACAGCTTCTCTCTTTACCTTCTCCCAAGACGGCATGTGGGCACACAGAAGGAGGTGTCTGTGTGTTGCCCATAGGTCGCGCCATCTGGTCAGCATGCTCTTCCCAGGTTCTCTGAGTTCTCTGCTGGTAACCTGTGGGACAGCTGCTGCCTTCCACCAATGTCTCTAATTCCTTTGTCTCATATCTCAAGACATCAGCACTTTATAACCCTATGTCCCATACCAAGACTCTTTGGACATTGGTCTAACCTATCTCCCAACTTGGGCCCACAGACACAGCGTCTTTCTAACTTCACTACTCTGCCATTTCTGTACTGTAAGGAGTATCCTCCCAGAATTCTAGACAGCAAGAGGAAAAAAAAAATGCTTCCTTTTCATATGCCCCAGAACTTACTTGGGTTTCCCATATCTCAGCCCCACACCTACATCCTCATCTTGTCTGTTTTCCCAACCATGTTAGGTGCAATGTGTAGAAGGTGGTTCCTTCCAGAGCAACACCATAGGCCTTGGTTGGACACTTTGGCACTTCTCAGGGGAGAAGTGTCCTTCCTGTGGTCTCTCTGTTTCAGGATCTCCCCACTGTCCATCCTGCATACCACAGTATGTTGAAGCAACCTTTTCCTCTCCTTTTCAACAAAACATGGATTTGCAAACCAACCAAGTGTTTGGTTTTGTTTTTTAAAGCTATCTTTCTATGAACCTAAAAACCCTACTACGAAATTCAAAACCTAGGAGACTTCTTTCACTCTCTGTGCCCTTCCTCCCTATAATGATGAGCTTCCAGGGGAAAAAAGGGGGGGGGGCATAAGAGGCATTTCCAATAATGAGGATACACTGGTTAAATATCTTCAAAAGCATTCCACCTCCTACCCACACACACACAAACATACAGAGAACAGCACTCTGATCTATAGTACAGAGTGCAGAGTGCCCTGGACTCTGTCCTGTTAGGAATACCATTTTAACTTAAAGACCTACTGCCCTGGTAGCATTTGAGAAGCATGGTGGGGAGAGGGAGTCCATGACATCCTTTAGTAATTTGGCTTCTAACACATCTCTGACCTACTTTATCAGGGGAAGCCTGGTACCCCAGGGCCTCCAGGAGTTCCAGGGGAGCCGGTAAGTTGCCACTTTTATGACAGTTGTTTTGTCTTTGCATGCTGTTTTAAAGCATTTATTGGCAATTAATTTTTTTCTCTGGACATGTTTATAGGGTGAAAGGGGACCTATTGGAGATATAGGTTTCCCTGGACCAGAAGGACCCTCTGGAAAGCCAGTAAGTATTTTTTACTATTTAAAATGTGCCATTTTGAGGCATGTTCCAAGCATTACCTCTCTACCTATCTCCTCAAAAATTGTGAGATTTAAGAATGGAGGAACTTTAGATTACATAGAGGGAAATGAGAGGGAGGCGGGTATGAAAAATTGCTGGGGTCCAGCCCTAGCAGGGGTCGTAGCGGTCACAGGTGATGGAGTAGGCATCGGCAAGGTGGAGAGCAAAGCAGCACAAACTCAAGGAATGGATGCTAAGTTCTAAATTTTATTTTTCCCAGCCAGCTTTCTATACATTAAAAGGTAGGCAGTTACACATGTTTTTTTCAGAATAGGAAAAAGTCACAAGGAGAAAAACAAAAATATTTTGTATGATCATTACTAAACAATGAAGTATTCTAATTATTCTAGTAATTGTTTACTTGTGATAACCTATAACTAAACAATAAGACATATTAATATTTAACTGATCATAAAGGTTAAAGCAATTTCAGTAGGGTTGAATAAACATCAGTCATGTGACTACTGCTGAAGTTAATAAATGCTAGACATTTTAAGCTAACAAATATATGATATCATCTTATTCTGTGTGAACTTAACATTGAGGAACACTTTATTTCTTCTGTTCCTGTTATTCCTTCCTGATGGGGTTGGAATTATTTGCCTATGTGTTTCAGGTCATCTGAGAGTAGTCAATGGGGGATTGGCAGCTAGAATCTGTTTTTTTATTTTCTCATAGCAATCTTGGTTACTCAGAGTTTCATAGCAAATGACTAAATCTGAAATCACTGTTCCATAAGAAGTCTGATTTTTATGTTCTAACCCTGGTTCTGTTAAGACCCCTATTTTCAGGGAAAACACATAAAATATTAATAGTAAACCTACACATATTAAGCAAGCAAGGAAGGAAAGCCCGCAACCCAAATTCCCAATGAGATGAGACTTTGCAAACATCTTTTTTACTCAGTGGAATCCTTGTCAAGCACTGAGGGGAATTGCAGGTGGTGTAACAAAAAATGGTGGAATGAGACAGACATCATTACCCTGTGTACATTTATGATTAAACAAATGATATGAATCTAATCTGCATCATGCACAACCATAGAAACGAAATGATGTACCCCATTTATGTACAATGAATCAAAATGCAATCTGTAAAAAATTTAAAAAAAAAAGAAATTGTGAGATTTGAATAAGCAGTTTTAAAGGAGGCAGGTTCTACAGGGGGCTGAATGGGGGTTCTCACTGAGTTTCCTAGATCTGTATATGGTATCTTTATATTTCAATGATGAAAAAAGTAAGACTTTCATTTAAGTGCCTGGAAAGTACTCATTATTTCTTTAGTCTAATATTCACAAAGTTAAAAAATAAATAAAATGCCCTATCATCTGCTAAATTACAAAGAAACCAAAGATTCACAGGTATATCTGTATGAAGAAAAAGACTAAAATAAAAGCTCAAATTCCCTCCTTAAACATATGAGCTTTGTTCTTACACATTCATAAATCAATGCTGCTGAGTATATCATCCCCTTGTGTCCTAAAAGAGCTCTTGACTACTGATATACAATATTGATGCAACATTTCAACAATCATTCCTATTTGACATATATTCATCTAGTCCCTGCTGTTTGCTAAGGATGCACTGGGTCCCAAGAGAAAAGATACAAAGATGAATCAGATATGCCCACTCTGAGAGTTATTCTTTATGGATGGTCACTGCTGCTTATTTGCTTATTTGTTGGCTCTAGTCTGTTTTGGAAGGGGAACTTAGGAGAAGGGGAAGACTGAAGGTGAATTAACAGCACAGGGCTCATGAAGCTGGTTCAGTACCTCTGAAACATCAGGGTTGGTGTTTTCCTTGACACCATATCCCCTAAGGCAATATGAAAAATTGAAAGCATATGCAATTTAGAGTCAGAAGATTTGGGTCTGAACTATGACTCCAAAGGATTTTGTGAGTCAGTTAAGTTACAAGACATATGGAAGGATTCCCAGTGCCTGGCTGTGGGAAGTGCTTGGTAAATATTGATTTTATTTCCTGCCTCCTCACCTCCCTTTGTCAAGTCCTCATTCCTAAGCCCTATAACCCATCTTGTAAAATCTTGCTTTTGGGTCCCCAGAGGATTATACCAAAAATAATTTTTCATTCAACAAATAATTCTTGAACACCCACTACATGGAGCAGTGTTCTGGGTGCTGACAACTCATGGGGTTTGCCTTCTAGTATAAGAATAAAGACAACAAATATACACCCACATCATTGCAAGTAGAAGAGTAACTAGAGTGAAGCTCTACAGTATGATTTAAATCAGGTGGTCAGAGACAGCCTGCATTTTAAGCATTCAAGAGATCAAGGCATGAAGAATTTGGAGAGAACATTGTTTCAGGAAAAAGAAATGGCTAATATAGAAGTGAACTGGGTAAGGTCAAGGAACAGCAAATGGCATGAAGTCAAAGAAGAACTAAGAGAGAACAGGAGATACACTGAGTGAAAGATAAGCAGCAGACAGCCCACAGGGAATTCTAAGCCACAGAATGGAGTTTGTCTGAGAAATAATGAAAACCCATTGGAACTCTTGTAGCACGGAACAAAAATGATCAGTTTACATTTTAAGACTCACTCTGTTGTGTGGAGAGTAGACTCTAGAAAGCACCTCCACAAGAAATAAGGATGGTGGAAACCAGCTTGTTAAGGGTAGGATGAGTTAGGAGGTAAACTAAAGGTTGACAATACTTGCTGCTAGACTGAAAGTGTAATGTGAGGGACACACCAGTCAAAGCTGTGGTTTGGGGTCTGAGCAACCATGTGAAGGTAGTGTCATTTGGCAAAATGGGGAAGATTGGAGGTAGAATTTGGATATAAAACCAAGAGTTCTCCATTTTGGACACATTCATTTTGAGGCACTAATGGACAGTGGAAATGTCAATTATGCAGTGGATATATGCATTCATAATTAATGGAACATTTAGGATTGGAGAAATTTGGCTGTCTAAACCTGGATCTGGGTAAAATGGAGTCACTGTGGCTAGGCAGGGAAGAGGGCACTTCAACTATTAAGAAGATCCAGCAAAGAAGACTTGGCAGCTGCAGCCAGTGAGATATGAAGAAAACCAGACAAATGGAGTTTCACTGATGTCAAGTGAACCAAATGTTTTAAGTAAAAAGTGATAACATACAAATAAGTAATATGATAGCTGAGAATTTTCCACTGGATTTAAAAATGTGGAGGTCATTGATGGGAGAGATTACAGTGTTACTATCTTGATAAGAAAGGTTCAGCTGAGGGGAAATTTTCATGACATATTAAGTAGATTGTCTGCCCTCCCCACCTACTTGAGGGTGAAAATTCATCTTAACTAGGAAGACTATTTATTCACCCTTAACTGTGAACGGTGGAGGTGACGATACAGAAGTTGGAGTACTAAGTTGATGCAACAAGCTGGTGATGGGGAATATCAAATGATCTCCAGCAATACTGTGAGCCCAAGTTTTTATTTTCTTATTTACTGTAGGAAGGTGAGGGAGTTTTCTCATCTTCATTGTCCCAGTGAAAGAACTAGAGTCATCTGATAGGCATGAGGTGTAGAGTGGTAATGCTTTTGAAGAGACAGGAAAATATATGAAAGAGTACTTTGGGACAGAAGGAAAGGAAATCAAATTGGGAAGTGGAAGGATAACATTTACCAGAGGGGTTGCTTGCAGTCTGCCATCATATACTTAGAACACATCAGTCAGTCACTGCTCAGAGGCATGTGTAGGGACAGCAAAAAATTGTTTATACCCAGGTATAGGGTTCTGCCAAATAAGTGAAGCAAGGAGAGAAGCAAATACCCAGGAGTTGTTTAAAAAAAATAAAAATCTCTGAAAGCAGAACTCCCCATGGATAGAGTAACACCTTTATATACAAAACCTTTGATAACCTTTGATAAATTACTAGAGACCAAAAAGGGACATAGTTATTTCTTTTATTACTAAAAACATAAGTTACATTTTTATACTAGATCTATCTTCTTTTATTCAAGTGACGATTGTGTCTTTCACTTCCCCTCCTTAATCAGCTTTACCTTTATTGCTTGTGTTCCTGAATGTAATAAATTCTTTGAACCATGTACTTCAGGTAATATGTTCTTAGTTAAAGTACTCTAGATAATTCCCAGGATATTTCAGAGAGGTTGAGAGACTGCTGTTGGGTTATCAACTGTGACAGATTTCAGCGTAATTTACAGCAGGGAAGACGTGCAGCTGTCTGCAGTTCCATCCATACAGAATCCATCCCAGCACAATAAAAGTCTCTCAGGCTTTTCAGAGGAATATTCCCATGCAATCGCCTGCTGGCCAAGAAATCATGTTCCTCACCTTAATGGTTCTCTCTTCAAATCAAATCTGCAAAACACATCTGCTCTTGGGCCCTCAGTATTTGATTTGACCCCGAGTACTTCTCCTCCTCATATCTCCTGGCCAATAGTTCTCCAAGTCTTATAAATCTTCAAGCAGGCCTGGGCTTTATTACCACGTTCAGAACTGCCTTTTAAAGTTCAACAAACTTCCAGTTTTCTAATAAAAAGTCACTATTTAATAGTCTCAAAAACCATGGTTACAGATTTCTAGTTTTCCTTTCGTATTTTCTAACTGAAGAATAACAATTGTTCCCTGGCTGACAGTTTATTTCGTAGTAGAGTCAGACTCTGGCCATGTTATGAAATTCCCTCAGTAGCAACTGAGATGGTTTACTAAAAGAGACCCTCTGTACTAGAAGGTCTCTTTTGTTACAAGGTGACAATTTTGTTAGAAGGTAATGAAAAATTCTATGCACCAGCCACCTAGTGTCATGGGGCACCACCTTATCTCCCAGAATGCATCTAAGCAGGAGAATAGACATGGAAAGAACCTTTGGTGACTACTTATGGGGAGCTATTAATTTTTCATGTTTTCTTACTGAATCCTTAGTTGTAAGTCCATTATCAGGTTCCTTACTTTATAAGTGAAATAGCTGATGCTATTGAGGTCGATGGAACTAGTAAATGATAGGGTCAGAATTTGAACTCAGTGTTGTCTGCATTGGTTTGGTTTTCTATTTTACCACATTGACTCACCAAGATCTAAGAAATATGATTAAGAAACTGTCTTTGAATCTCTATACTTTTGTTGCATTCGTGTCTGTTATTGTAAAATTAGAAGTACTGATAATTTCTGTCTTTATAGGGAATAAATGGAAAAGATGGATTACCAGGTGCTCAGGTATGGAAAATGCCATGTAAAATAAAAGTTCTAATACATAACTGCATCCAGAATATCTACCAACATTTCAGTCAATCAGATTGATTAAGAATCTTGGCAAGTGGTGAATTTAATGTTGGCATCTGTTTTTCAGGGCATCATGGGTAAACCAGGAGACAGAGGCCCCAAAGGAGAACGTGTATGTATATTACTATTGTGATCACTGTTCAAACTAGTTACAACTCTACCATCATGTTAATTACACAAATTACGCATGTAGATACCTCTGAATGACCAATATGAAAAAGGCGAGGTATATGTGACCCAAGATCTCTACTAGGTATAAAACATGATAAAAGGCCCAAAATCAGGTGACATGGTAGGTAAACCTGCCACTTTCGCCTTTATACACATCTAATTCTACTTCGCTATTACAGTTTGGAAAGCTTTGCCAACCTCTTGTCTTAGACACATATGCCTACTATAACCGTTGCCCATAGTTCCTTTTCCTGGAGAGGGGTTTCTCAACCTCAGCACTATTAATATTTGGGGGCAGATAAGTGATGTTGCTGGCTGTCCTGCATTTTGGCAGAATGCTCAGCAGCATCCCTGGCCTCTACCTGCTAGATGCAGTAGCACCACCTTCCCTCTAATGTGGCCACCATCAGTATCTTCAGACATCACCACTGGGAACCAAAACTGCCCTGAGAACCCCTGACCTACAGGGATACTAAGGAGAATAAGGAAGATGGTGTAAGGAGGTAGATGAACAGAAAGGGAAAGTATACTTGTAGTGAAGTCGTAGTAATGTCATTTATGTGTTTTGCTTTTATTGGAACTGTGTGGGTTGCTGATAATGTTATTGAAACAGCCCATTCTTTTCTTCAATAAGCCTGGATGTGTTCAGGTAGCACTGGTATCATGCCACTGCTGCAAGTTACTTGAGCATTGCTACCCAGTGTCATTCTATTTAGGGTTGCTATTATGCTGAGTGTGGCACATGTTTTTGTTTAAAAAAATTATGGCACATGTTTAGGTTTAAAAAATTGTTAACTAAAAGAAATGTGAACAAAATATCAATTTAAAAAGAAAGTATGCCCTGTCTCCCTACAAGAGAAACTCTGGTACTTTGGACATATTTCCACCTCTCACCCTTATACATATATACTTACATATAATATGCATATACCTTGTACATGTAAATATAAAGAAATAGTGTTCTGAAATGTGTTCATACAATTTTGTAAATTATTTCCATCTACCAATATATAATGACTGTCCTTGTCAGTAAATATAAATCTAGATCTACCTTTTAATGGCTTTATGTTCTACTTTTTGGAAATGCCTTATTTCACTTAACTAGTCCTCTTCTTCTAGATAGTTTCTTTCTAATTTTCATAATAATCATGATAATGAACACCTTTATGACTAAGATGTTTTATTTTATTGGATATTATGTTTATTTTGCACATCATTAGAGTGGTGATCATTGATCAAGGAGTGCTAGTTTTGTTTTTGTTTTAAGTAATCTCAGAAATTTCTCCCAACATGTGCTGGGTTGATGTATCTGTACAGATACATTTTTATAACTAAGATACAGTAGACCAATATTAGAGTTAAATGTTTTCTCTTTGTATATGGCTTCTATCTCCTCATCCTGTGATCACAAAAGGTGTCTAAAATGGTTCATTTATTTTCATTGTTTAAAACCAAGACAATACATTTTGTCCTGTTGCAAAATAATTACAAATGAAAGACTAATGTGATGAAAAGAGGGCAACCTCAAGCACCAGTCCATCATATTTGGTGTGGCCATCACCTCCTGGAATTGTGCAACTAAATATTTGAAAGACTATAACTGAAACACCCACTGTGTGTGCACTCTCTTCTTCTCTTGCATATAGCAGTGGACATATTGCAGCATAAAAGGCATTAAGGAAACTTCATCATAAATTCAGGAACATCTAATATGATCTTGTTCCTAATTTTTACATCTTACTCAACAAATTTTCTTGTAGTTCATTTATGCCATTAAGTAAATTATCTCAGTGACAACCCTCCTGTTCAGGCACCTGCTTTGAAACATTACAAAGGCTCTCTCATCTCTCACCTTCACAGTTGTCTGTATTTAGGACACAGTGAACACATGCATGTGCACACACAAACAAGTAAGACACAAGTAGAGAAGACAAACCCAAAGAGTCTAATAAAGGTCAAAAGGGAGTGCAGGGAGAGGGAAAAAAAGAAAGCTCATGATTTAGGAGAGGTTTTGAGTGTCCTGAAGATTTTCTACATGAAAGATCTGTGATGGGATCCCACTGGTAATCTTTCTTTATTATTTTGAAGGAGACCCAGGCCTAAAGTGACAGCTGGTATTGACTTTCTGAAATGCCATTATTCAGGATGGCACTGAGTACAACTCTTTTCGTCACTAACAATTATATCTTGAGTGCTTCCACAGTGCAGACATTGTTCCCAGCACTACTTGGGTTAATTCATGTATTTCTCAACAATGCCTAGTTGGTAGATACTATTAATATTCCTGTAAGAAAGGAAGATGGGGAACAAAGCTTAAGTCACTTATCCAAGGTCCGGTAGTAAATAAATGCCACTATGAATCCAGAAACTTTGTTCTAAGCCACAACTGATAAGGTTGTAGAAAAGATCATTTTTTTTTTCCTCCAACAGGGTGACCAGGGAATCCCAGGAGACAGAGGTCCACAAGGTGAACGGGGAAAACCAGGCCTTACAGGCCTGAAGGGAGCTGTAGGTCCCATGGGGCCACCAGGAAACAAGGGATCCATGGGGTCCCCCGGCCACCAAGGCCCTCCAGGATCCCCAGGCATCCCAGGTCCTCCGGTAAGTGGTGCTGAGCCCTTTGGGAGCTCCCAACTTTTATCAACCATGTACCCCATTTATAATGAAAGCAACACAATACAGAAACCATGTCTGTTTCACATGAGAACTCTATTCTGTCCAAAGTCAGAACCACAAATCTGCCTTAGAGTAGAAGCCATAGGTCAAGAAAGAATGTTTAAAGAAGCCCGTATCTTTGTTAATGTCCTCAGGAGGACTGGTGGGTGGCCATTCCAGAGAGAAGTTTAATCTGAAAACATCCGTGACAGGAAGAAACAAGGATCCTAGAGTGAAATAAGGGAGTGAAAGACATCCTTTCCAAATGCAGCACAAAACTAAGCATTCCCACAATCTTCACAGTGCTTTCTTTTTACCCTAACCTCCACTTGAATAAAATCTGAATAACTCGAACTCTTGGTGCTGTGTCAGTAACTGGTCTTAGGTATATCCATTCAAGTTCATTTGTCCTAGATACAGTGAAAGTATGATAATCGAACGGGGCATTCTTGAAACTCTTCTGTCCAACAAAATCATCAACATATGAGCCCATCATGTCATTTGGATTTTAATTGAGTTACTGGTATAAATAAGCTAGCACAATAGTGTTGAGAAAATCCACGACATTATTATAACCACATACCCAGGCACAGAGTGGAAACAGGATGAAGGAATTTGTGAAGAATGATGGGCCACCTACCATAACTTCTATAAATTAGGGTTCACTAATTATAGAGAAGAGGCATTTTTCATTCAGAAAATTGCTCAATACATTTAATGCTTATAATATGTAAATTACAGAATTGTCATGAAGTGGGCAAATTTTATTTTTTCAGAAATAAAATATTTTAAAGAATAATCCAGCATACTTTAAGTTCTCTTCCAGGTTCTCTCCTTTAAGGATATTATAATATTCTTAAATATCAGTTAGATAAGGACTTTGCCTGTGTAAGGAATGGGTTAGAAGTTGAATTGTAGTTGAGATAGGAACATCAAGATAATACTGTTTAGGTTAACTTTATAAAATGAAGTGACAGAAACTTTCCTAACTGTGTGAAGCTAGTCTCTCCATGAATAGAAAATGTGTCAATATCACTGAATACCATTCCAATCCACAGATTTTAAAGCAATTATGCACTTCTACTTATTCCCTGAATTTGTTCAAGTTATTTATTGTCCAGTACAGTCAATTGCCAAAAGCATTTTGCTTGATAAATGTATCTCTACAAAAGTTTCAAGTGTGCATGCCAACTCAATATTTCTATTCTTAATTCATTTGTGCTATGCTCTATTTTAATAGACTCATCTTTTTTCTTCTTTAGGCTGATGCAGTTTCATTTGAAGAAATAAAGAAGTATATTAATCAAGAGGTTCAAAGGATTTTCGAAGGTTAGGTTTACTTTATAACCTTTCTAAATTTTCACCAATTCCCACTACTATGAAGAATCCCCTGAGCAACATTCTTGAAAGATAACAGCAAAATGTCTCTATTGGGCAGCCCATTTTATGGTGGAGCAGCTCTGACACAAAATTCTTCCTTGCATTCAGTTAAATTTGCCTCCCTGAAATATCTTGGCATTGTGTTGGTTTGTAAGGCAACACAGGTAAAATATCTTCTATTCCTACGACAGCTTTCAGGGTGTTATTCAATGTCCCTTTTGCTCTTCATTTTACTCTTCTATGGAGAAAATGTGACTAGCTTAGTGTGTAAATAGCCCTGCCGGAAATATTTTCATCAAGGTAGATTAGCTTTTAGCTGGATCAGGGTCAGAACACTATACCTACTAACCATACTCACCTGCCACCTATTTGTATATGGCCCACAGCTAATCATAATTTTTTTTTTACATTTTAATAGTTCTAAAAGTCAAAAGAAGAATCTCTCATGATATGTGAAAATGACCTGAAATTCAAATTTGTCTCTGTAAATAAGGAGTCATTGGAACATGGCCATGTTTATTCCTTTATATATTTCTCTGACTTTTTCATACTATAAGGGCAGAATGGAGTAGTTGTAACAGATCATAAAGCCAAGTAAAAAATTAAATATTTACTATCTGGCCCTTTACAGAGAAAGTTTTATGACCCCTGCTCTAGACACTAATTTAGCCCAAGGTAACATTTTTTTCCAAGCAACCATATCATACTGTTAATATTTTGAGTTTAACAATCCTAGGTCTTCCTTATCAATTTTTTTTTTTTAATTTAGATGTTTTCTCATTGTAGACTGTTTATTTTGAAAAACTAAGTATGTGATCTTATGGTTGTTCATATTAAATTTCAAGTGATTCATGCTCATGCCTTGTTCCAAACTGAAGGTATCTTTTAGAGCACTCTTACAGGGCAAATGGACCAACCCTCATAACTGTGTCAATCTAAATTTTATAAACATGTCATCATTCTAGTTATTGATAGAAATGTTGAATTAAAAGGTCGAAAATCAAGGATTAAGCTTTTCTAAATGTCATTGGATTCCTTCTGCCCACTTGCAAATCATCTATTTGTCTATTGTTTAGTAGTCCAAATCCACATGGTTGTTCTAAAATTCAATACATTTCTTTGTCTATTCACAAGGGTATCACATGATTTTGTGAAATGATTTGCTAAAAGTCAAGATCACTCAAGATTAATAAAGTGGAAATTATTTGTCTTTTGCGATTAAATCCACATTGGCTCTCCTGGTTCCTACTTCCACTGCTAGTCATTATAAGCCAAAAATAGATTGAATTTCATAAGGAGTAAAATAATAAACCCCAAGTCTATCTTCAATTTTTTTTTCTGCTCCAAACAAGGAATCAGCTATTCTACAATGAAGCCTGATTGTTTTTAATTGTAATTAGCATTAGAAACTAAAGTCTCACTGTTTGGGTGCACATTATCTTGTTTCACAGGAGACAGAGCAGGGTCACACTGAGACTTTTAGCTGCATCAGTAACAGAACAGAAAAAAATAAGAGATAGTACAGCATCATAGCAAGATAAATAAAATATCCACCATCTATCACTCCACAGCAGGACAAGGGAAAGTGCACACTGATAAGGGTTAAAGAGTCCCAGAAACCTCTAAGCTCAGATACAATCCTGGAAATAGAAAGTTTTGTGGCCCTTTGCAGACGTCCAGATTAAATAGATAAGAGGCCTAAAATTGGCAGAGTAGTCTGGCTTTGGAAAAGAATTCACTTCATCTCCAGGCAAATCCCCAGGGTACTGTAGCCAGGAGCCATCCTGAGAGAAACTTACTGCCTGAATTTAGACTACTTTAAGGGTCAGAAACCTCTACATGGCCCCATCTCTAGGACCCCACAGATGTTCCTGCACTGCTCAGCAGGTAGCTGCCTTTTGAGCCAGATCTGGCTGGGTGGAGTGACCTGACACAGACCCACTGAGAGGGCTACACAGTAGAGTAGGGGTGCATTGTGATGCAGAGGGAGCCACCCACAAGAACTGGGGGATCAGGGAGCCTGCCCTCAGAGACAAGAGCTGTGCTTAGTCACATACAGTTTCCTGAGGGTACTTACCAGTAACAAGACAGCTGCCTGCAAGTTCCTACCACCCTCCCCACAATCCTGTACAAAGTGGAGAAAAAATTCAGTTTCCACTGTTCCCCACACACAGAGCAGTGTTGAGGTAGTTTTGAACAACACTACCACAACCCCAGCCCCTGAGACACCCAGCCTAAGAAGATTCAGAGATAAACTGCCCAGCAGTGGCCATGTTCCACCCTCCCTGGCTCCTGTGAGCATCTCAGCTGAGAGGAACGTTACCCAGTCATAATCCAGTCCTACTCAATCCCTGATGGGCAATATGGTTAAAAGAAAAGCATCCAGCCATCTCCCACCCTTGGAGTACACAGCCTGAGAAGTTTCAGAGAGGAACTTCCCTGGCACCAGCCACATTCTTCTGCAAGCACCTCAGCTGAGAGGAATTTTGTCCAGTGCCAGCAGTGACCCAATCCTGCTCTATCCCTGGTATGCACAACTGAAAAACTTCATGGGAGTAAAGCCCCCAATTACCACCATGTTTCCAGGCATGAACAGCCTAGGGGATCTGAGGTCCTGCTCCTGGGAAAGACATGCCCATAGTAGTAGCAGAGAGGAAAAACAACTTTTTGTGCCATTGCACCTATACAGGTCCCCTGAATTGGTCACCCCTATACATTGTCTGACAAGACAGCATGAGTGCCACAAAGAGGGTTCTGTGATTCCTGCCTCTGGCTATGAACAACCTAGGCCAACACTAGTATCTAAGCAGAGTACAAGAACCTCAGGCTCCTCATCACTACTGGAGCACCTAATACCAGAAACCCTTTCATATAAAAAGGCCAATATCCACAGTGCCTATGAAAATTCCATCACCTATTAGAGGCCACTACTCCCATTGCAGGGGTAATCACATAGGGTACACCCATACACTTTCTACACTACACCTGTCTGAACTGCTAGAGTGTCCTCTCTCTTGCATAACCCACAGAAATGATGTTTTTATCCAAATCCAGTACAGTATATGCTATTCTCAGATTCACTAAGATTCACTAATCAAGTCAATGAAGTTGCAGGAAGATTACACTGTGCTGCACAACTGGAAATAAACTCAATATTGCATAACAAATTGATACCCCAAGACACATCTTTAGGAGACAGTCACTTACTAAGGCCATCTCACAAAAGTGGTAGAATCCATTTCATCAGATCTGCAATGCTCAATATAGAAACACAAGAAATATAGGGGAAATGGTAATAGGACACCCTAAAGGTCATAATTCTCTAGTAACAGATTCCTTAGATATCAGATTGGATGATATGACTGAAAATTAGTTTAAAAGATGTTTTTAAAAGCTCAATGAGATCCAAGAGAATGCAGAGAATTAAAAATTAGATATGCAATCAGAAAGACAATGCAGGACATGAGTGAGAAATTCAGCAAAGAGGTTTCAAAAAAGAACCCATCATAAATCTTGAAAATGAAGAACTTTATAAGTTTGATAAATTCAGCTGGAAGCCTCAACAAAAGACTAGATCAAGTGGAAGAAATAATATCAGAGGTTGAAGACAGGTCTTTTGAAATATCACATTCATGCTGAAATAAAATAACAATGAAAAGAGCATACAAGGTCTTTGGGACATAATTAAAAGATCAAGCATCTACATCATCAGCATATACAAAAGGAAAAAAATAAAAGATTAAGGGCATAGAAAATCTATTCAATAAAGTAATAGCAGAAAGCTTCTTGACGGGCATGGACATCCAGGTACAGGACCCATATAACCCCAAACAGACATTTCTGGTCATGATCTTCACCACAACATATCATAATCAAACTGTCAAAAGTACAGGACAACTAGGGGCGGTGACACATACCTGTAATCCCATCAATTCAGGAGGCTAAGGCAGGAGGATCACAAGTTGGAAACCAGTCTCAGCAACTTAGTGTGACCCTGTCTCAAAATAAAAAATAAAAATAAAAAGGGTTGGAAATTGCTCAGAAAACTCAGAATGGAACCACCATTTGACCCAGCTATCCCACTCCTCGGTCTATACCCAACGAACTTAAAATCAGCATATAACAGTGATGCAGCCACATCAATGTTTATAGTAGCACAACTCACAATAGCTAAACTATGAAGTCAACCTAGTTTCCCTTCAATAGGTAAATGGATAAAAAAGATGTGTTTTAGATATATATGTATATGATATAATATTACTCAGCCTTAAAGAAAAATGAAATTATAGCCAATAAATTGATGGAGCTGGAGAACATCATACTAAGTGAAATAAGCCAATCCCTCCCCCAAAAAAACCAAAGGCCAAATGTTTTCTCTGATATGCAGATGCTAATTCACAATAAGGGGAGGGGAGGGCTAGGGAAAAATAGTTACTTGAGATTAGGTCAATGGGAATGAAGGGAGGGGAAGGCGATATGGGGATAGGAAGGAGAGTAGAATCAATCAGACATTATTACCCTATGTACATATATAACTATAAAAATGGCAGGATTCTACATCATGTACAATAAGAATGAGAAATTATACTCCATCTATATATGATATATCAAAGTGCATTCTACTGCCATGTATAACTAATTAGAACAAATAAAAAATAAAACAAAAGGTTTGGGATGTATCTCAGTGGTAAAGCAGCCCATGTTCAATTCCCAGTACTGCAAAAAAAAAAAAAAAAAAAAGCAAAAAGCAAAAAGAAAGTACAAGACAAAGAATTTAAAAATCTGCAATAGTGCCCAGTCACATTTAAAAGTAAACCCATTGGACTAACAGAAAATCTTTAAGAAGAATCCCTATAGACCATGAGGACATATTACTTCAAATTCTGAAAGAAAAATAGCTGCCAACAAAGATTACTACATCCAGCAAGGCTTTTTCTTTCAGAATTGGATAAATAAAGACATACCAAGATAAACAAAAACTAAGTCATTTATGAGCACCAGACTAACCTTTGTAGATGCTTAAAGGAATCCTAAACTCAGCAGTGAAAGAAAAATAAACACCACCATAATAGCATGTGCAAATGTACATCCCACAAGAAGAATAGATACACAATAAGAAATAGAAAAGAATGAAACATTATACATACAGTAAACCATCAAACCACAAAGATGAAAGAGGACAACTCAGAGAAAGAATATTCTAAACAACCGGAAGAAAACAAAATGATAGGTACAAGTCCATACCTTTCATTAATAACTGTGAATGTAGATGATCTTAATTCTTTAGTTAAATGATATGGACTGGCTGAATGGATCCAAAGATAAGACCCAACAATATGCTGCCTACAAGAAATTCACATTAGTATGGACACACAGACTGAAAGTGAAAGGATGGAAAATGCTAGTCCAAGCAAATGGAATCTGAAAACAAAGAAGCCACACTTAAATCTGACAAAACACACTTTAAACAAAAACAGTAAGAAAAGACAAAGAGAGTCACTAATGATCAAGGGTCAAATCATCAAGAAATAACAATTAGAAATTTTTATACACTGAATAATGGAGCACTTAATTTTATAAATCAAACATTATTAGACCTAAAGGGAGAGATAGGCTCCAGTACAATAATAGGTAGGAATTTCAGTACCCCACTTTGACCAAGGGATAGGTCATCTAGACCAGGTTAAAAAAATTTTTTTAAAAAGCAGTTAAACCACATTGTGGATCAAATGGACTTACCAGTTATTTACAGAACATTCAACCCAATACCTACAAAATACACATTCATTTCATCAGTGCATGGAATTTTCTCTGCACTAGAATGAAGACACAGAACAATTCTTAAATTTTAATAATTGAAATTTTATACTATATCTTTTCTGATCACAATGGAATAAAACTGGAAATCAACAACATGAGAACTTTAAAAATTATTCAAATGGATACTGAGCAATGCACTTTTGAATAGTGTTATCATTGAGGAAGTCAAAAGGAAAAAATTTTCAATTCCTTGAAACAAATGAAAATGAAAATAAAACATACCAAAACCTATAGGAAACAATGAAAACAGGGGAAGTTCATAATAATGAGTTCCTACATTTAAAAAAATACAAAAATCTAAAACAAGCTAATAATGCATCTCAAAATCTTGGAGGAACAAGAACAATTTCTATATACAATTAGTAGGAGAAATAATAAAGGTCAAGCAAAAATAAATGAAATAGAGTCTTAAAAAACAACACAAAAATCAATGAAGAGCTAGTTATTTGAAAAGTTAAACTAAATCGACAAACCTACAGCTAGACTAACCAAATAAAGAAGACCCAAATAAAACTAGAGATGAAAAAGGATACATTACAATTTACACTACAGAAATTCAAAAGATCATTAGGGATTATTTTGAAAAAATATATACTAACAAGTTGGGAAAATCTAGAAGAAATGGAGAAATTTCTGGATATACATGACCTACCAAAATTGAACAAAGAATATTTTAAAAACTGAACAGACCATTAAAAAGTACTGAAATTGAATTTGTAATAAAAAGTCCCCCAACAAAGAAAATTCCAGGACTGAATGGCTTCACTGCTGGATTTTATGAAATTTGAGAAATAACTCTGATACTTCTCAAACTATTCTATAGGATTGAAAGGGAGGGGACCCATCCAGATTCTTTCTATGAAGCCAACTTTATTCTGTCACCAAAACCTGACAAAGACAGAAGAAAAGAGAGAAGTATAGAACAATATCCCTGATTAACATAGTTGCAAAAATCCTCAACCAAACACTGGCAAATTTAATTCAACAGCACATCAAAAAGATTTTACACCATGATCAAGTTGGTTTCATTCCAGGGCTACAAGAATGGTTCAA
This sequence comes from Sciurus vulgaris, assembly GCF_902686455.1. Lineage (NCBI taxonomy): Eukaryota > Metazoa > Chordata > Mammalia > Rodentia > Sciuridae > Sciurus > Sciurus vulgaris. Next base: position 91,771,200 of record NC_136467.1, on the reverse strand, counting down.
TGTATGCAAAGCACAGTATAGCCCATAAATACAAGGATAAAAATCACGTGATCATCTCAATAGATGTAGAAAAAGCCTTTGATAAAATTCAACATTGCTTTATGATAAAAACTCTGAACAAATTAGGTAAAAAGAATTATACCTCAACATAATAAAGGTTATATGTAACAAACCCGTATCAAACATCGTACTGAATGGGGTAGAACTGAAAGAATTTTCTCTAAGATCAGGAGCAAGACAATGTGTCCACTCTTGCCAATCTTACTCAATATGGTACTAGAAAGTTTAGCCAGAGCAATTAGACAAGAGAAAGAAATAAAGGGCACACAACTAAGAAAGTCAGTCAAATTTTTTTCTGATGTTTCCACACATAGAAAAGCCCAAAGTCAAAAGATTGTTAGAACTGATAATAAATTAAAGCAGTAGGATACAAAAATCAGTAGTGTGATTTTTTTTTGTTTTTTGTTTTTTGGTTTTTTTTTTTTTGTATACTAATAAAGAACTCTCTAGAAATAAACAAGGAAAGCAACCCCACTCACAGTAGCCACAAAATAAAATATCTAGTAGTAAACCTAGGAAGTAAAATACCTCTATGTTGAAAATTACAAAAATAATTAGAATTGAAAGGTGAATATAATCCCCCACCCCCATTTCATGAATTGGAAGAATTAAAATTGTTAAAAGATCCACAGTATCCAAAGATCTACAGATTCAAAGCAATCACTATCTAAATACCAATGTCATTTTCAAAGATAATTCTTCAAAAACAATCCTCAAATTCATATGAATGCACAAGATTCCAAATAACCAAAGAAATCTTGAGCAAAACTATCAAACCTAGATGTATAACAATACCTGATTTCAATATATACTACAAACCCACAAAACAACAATAAAAAACACCAGCCTGGTATTGTCATTAAAAAACAGACACACAAACAATGGAAAATAATGGAGAATATAGAAATCTATGCATTGACAGCCAACTGAGTCTTGACAAAGGTACTAAAACATACATTGGAAAAAGGACAGCCTGTTTAACAAATGGTGCTTGGAAAAACCGGATAACCACATCCTAAAGACTGAAGCATGACCCCTGTCTCTCACTCTATACAAAAATCAACTTGAAATGTAAGACCTGAAACTACTAAAGAGAAGCATAAGGGAAACATTGCAAGATATTGACACAGATAATGAGTTTCTGATAGGAAGGCACAGGAAACAGGAGCAAAAAAATTGACAGATGCAATTACAGCAAACTAAAAATCTTATGCAAGGAAACAACAGAGTGAAGAGAACCTATGGAATGGGAGAAAATATCTGCCAGCTAGTCATCTGACAAAGGATTAATATCTAGGATATATAAATTTAAAAACTTACTCAAGTTATTCAATTTAAAAATGAGTAAATTACATGAACAGTTACTTCTCAAAAGAAATAAAAATGGCCAATAAACATGAAAAAATGCCCAATCATTAACCATCAGGAAAATGCAATCAAAACTACAATGACACATCATCTCACCACAGTTAGAATGGCTATTGCCAAAAAAAAAAAAAAAAAAAAAAAAAGAAGTGCTGGAGGATATAGAGCAAAAGGAACACTTTTATTCTACTGGTGAGAGTATAAATTAGTAAAGCCATTAGGGAAATGAAGGTTCCTGAAAAGCTAAAAATATAACTACCATATGATGTAGCTATTTCACTCCAGAGTATATATTCAAAGGAAATAAAGTCAGCATACAGAGGAGGTACCTGCATACCCATGTTTATTGGGGCATTCGAAAGAGGTAAGAAATGGAACCAGCTAAGGCATCCATCAACAAATGAATGGGTAAATATGTATATGATATACATGTATATGTGTGTATATGCAGTGGAGCCATGAAGAATAAAATTTAGCAGTGAAGAATAAAATTCTGTCATTTGTAGAAAAATGAATGGAACTGGAGGACATTATATTAAAATAAGGCAGACACAGAAAAACAAGTGACCAGCTTTGTCTCTATGTCTATCTCTCTCTCTTTCATATGTGGAGACTTAAAAAAACAAAACAAAAAAACAAAAACCTGAGAGTAACACCTTTAGTGGACCTCCACCATGAAAAGGATAATTCCAGCAATTATGTTTGGAACTACAACCCAAATTTCTCCTTTCACTCCTTATTTCCATGGGCTCTAGTATCATTGATTATCTTTTATCTCAGGAAACTTTGATGTTGAACTTCAATTTCTTGAAAGTCTTTAGACAAAGTCTTGCTTAATTCAGTATTAGTTCAACTTTTTGAAGACTGATTAAGAATGTCAGAAAATATAACCAAGCAGTATAAAAAGATGTGTAGAGATATAGGAGGTGTTCATTTTGTAAGTCCAGAGAACACTGGATAGAAGCATGGGCTCTGGCAGCCTGTCCTGCAGCACAGAAGACACTTGGCACTTTTCCTAGAGAAGGCCCATGCTGCCACTCCTAAGCCATTCTGCAGTTACTCCTATTGATGGCTGTTGGTCTCCTGAGAAGGGAGGTCAGGAGAACTGAGCCACTGTTCATCTCTCCTGGGCAGGCTCACCAGCTTGCACTTTCCAAGTAGTGACTCCTCTAAGTAAGTCTTCATCCTTTGCCTGAGTTCCTGCCCCTTCTTCTTCCGAGTTACTCCCTATCTGGAATCTGACAGGTGCTGAGTCTCTTCCCTGGCTTCTTCCCCATTCTTCCTCCTGCCTCTCAGTCTGTTCCAACCTGCTAGGTCCAGGTGAGTGGCTGCACACATTCCCCTACCCCAAAAGCCAGTGCTCCATCAGAAGCCACTGATGTCTTAGTCTCACAACAATATTCCAAAGAGAACCTAAAGGAAATATTTTTCTCTCGAAACTCCAAGATCTGAGGCTTTATATGATATTCTTCTTTTTATCTCTCTTGACACTAGTTCAGCAAAATTGTCTTCTCCCAAACAAAATTATACCTGAAACCCAGAATTTAGTTATTTAGCATTTAAGTTAATTTGTCCCAAGATCATTCCAATTCAGTCCATTTGATTTTCCACTTAAAAGTCACCTTTTCTATGGCTTCTGAACACCATTTACAAAAAAGGAAAAAGAAAAACTCCATTTTCACAAATCAGTGCTCCAAGGTCACAGCCCCTTTTCAAAAAGCTTTCTCTTTAAAAGCAAAGATTAATTTTCACATATTAAAACAGTTACAGTTAAGTAGCACAGTAAAGTGCTACAGTTCAGTAGTGCCCATCCACCTCCCTTTCTCTTAGCAATTTCACAAGAGACAGTGTGAATGACAGCTCATACTTAGCTCTGTCTATGCACGCCTGCAATCCACAGCCTTGGGAGCAATTATCTCTGCTGAGCAGGTCACAGGCTGAAAGCAGGGCCTGAGGGAGTCCTTGGGAGATCCTGCTGTCTCACTTTATTATCCCAGGTGTTCATATGGGAGCCTCTATAGAAACCCTATGCCAGTACCCAAAACATGAGGCTTTTCAATTGCCTTTGACCCCTTGGATTCAACAATCACAGATATCACACCTGGGGGCCTATTTTCCAGGCCACTAAACCCTTTTCAACTTCCTGATACCTCTTCCCAAACCTAGCCATGGAGGGAGGTATCTTTCCACCAGGCTCAAGGCTAGGTTCCAGTTGGATAATACCCACATATACATCTACTTCAAAGTTAGATTAAACTCCAATTTGATTGACCAACAGGCAAGGTCTTTTGCAAGCAAAGTAACCACACAGGGCAGAAACAGATGCCTTCCATGTGTTAGAAACTTTTGGCTTTATGAGGACTTTGCAGCTGCCAAAGATGCTACCCACATCTTCTACTTCTCAGATCTGCTCTTAACAGATCTGAGAAGTATAATTCTTGATAAGACACCACCCTAGTCTACATGGGAATTTATTTCAACATTCAGTAATAATTTACAAACCTATGCAAGAATGTGTGCAAACATCTTTTTTCATTCTTTAGACATGCCTGAGACTCACAAGGTCCCAACTGCAACTGGGAGAAAGGAAGGTTAGGGCTTTGTCCTTGTACAGTGATGTTTCCAGATTTCCAGCATTCAGGAAATCCCTTATGTTTTCTCCATTTTTCATACATATATTTCACATACATATGAATGTGTGTGAATATATATCATCCTGTTCTCTTATTTCAGGGTTGTAACATCTGTCCTCTGTATATACATATTTATATATATATATATATATGTATGTATATATACATATCAGAAATATGCTTTTAAATACATTTTCCACAACATAGTATGTTTCTTCTTATTCATTGCTTCCTGGTTTGGAGGGACTGACATTCAATTGATAAAATTTCCTCAACAATCAATAATCCTTGATTGTCTGTTCATACCCAAGTGTGGGTTCTAAAAATTTGATTGAAAGTTGTGAGTGAACAGCAGGGCTTCACTGTAGGGTCACTAGCTGGGCTTTTAAGTTGGGGGACCTCAATTTCAGTATCTAAGTCTCTCAGAGGTCAGATTCCTCAATGGAGACACTTCCATTTCCTGCCTGGTTACCAACTCTGCAGGAAGCATGTAAATGTGCACCTAGTTTCCTTTCTCTGATAGGGAATCCAGAATCTCAGTGGCATCTGGGGTCCTAATGTAGAGATGGTCTCTTTGCCCTTTTCAGATGATAAACCTTCAGGCTTTAGCTGGGGCTAGGGAAAGGCAACTGCCCATCCATTTAGGGTAGAAAGTAGAGTTTAAAGATTTGAAAAAAAACAAACTTTCAACCAGTTCTCCTTTACCCTCACTTCCCGAGGAAGTTGGACTGCCAATTCCTGGGCCTCTTAAGGATTTTGTGGCTTCAGATTGTTTCTCAACTTTCAGTATAAAGGTTCGGTTTGAATCTAAGTTACACGTCACACAGTCATCAAATTCTCAACTCCCCAAATTTTGTTTCTATTGTCTCATTTCATATACTCCCCATTCTTGTATTTATGCCTTTCTAAAAGTATCTTAGCACTGTTTATCAGGTATTTAGAAGGTTAAAAAAAAATACATGTGTTCAATCCACCATCTATACTCATAATAATATTTCAAAGCAACATGCTTACAAAGGAGCAAAGAAGTGTGCCAAAAATAAATGTGGTAGTAACCTTTGGAAATGATGAACCACAAAATAAATGTGAATCCACATGATGCTGTTGAATTAACAATTAAAATGAAACTAAGAAGTTAGATACCATAAGAAATTACTCTTCTGATACGTCTTCCCCTTAAGAGAAAACTATATGTAATTTTGGTTTTCATATTTAGGAGACATATGGGAAAACCCTTGAAAAATGAAATCAAAAAGTGACTTACAAGATTATTAAGCCTATAAATAATAGTTATTTAACCTTGAGATTAAGAAGTAACAATATTATCAAGTATATGACTGATTTCCCAAGGGAAATATTCCATAACTACTGTTTGCATAATGGAGTAACAAAAGAAAATAAGTTGAAGTTATACTAAGAAAATGGGTAATTAAACATTTGGGCAGTAGGAGAAAAAGAATTTCAAAGAGTCACAAATTCTCTCTATGTAACAGAAGATAGACATGAATCAGAAGACATCTGAATGTCTCTTCCTACTCTGAATAATGTAATTTATCATCACATTAATGTCTTTTTCCAAGGAAGCCAAACCACTGGTCTATTTGTTAGATTGCTGTGGTTCTGCCTTGGCAGATGGAATGTGTGTGTTTGGTTTATGTACACCTCTAATCTAAACTCTTTAATTTCCTGCCTCATTAGAAAGCATAGCCAAAAACAGTTTAATTGACTTAAGATCCCTGAAAACAGAGGAAAGGCAATTAAGATAACAGGATTTTACAATTCATTTAGATGCTCAGAAACATATTATTTTAAATTATAGAGCATTAGGGTAGGGTTCAGAAGAGGCAATTAGCCTTATGCTAAATGACTGTTTCTGAAAGTATCTTAAAGTCAGATAATTTATAGCTAGATTTAAATTGTTTTGCTAAAAATATTAAAAACCACCCAAAGCAAAATACTTGTAAATTCAGTTCATACATTAAAGGGAAAAAATTAGTACTGTGAATATTTGTGTTTAGACATTGAATGCATTCAAAGACATTTCAAATAATAGTCAAATACATAAATTAAGTGCAGAATAACACTATGCATTTTAAAATGTGAACACTGAAGTTCATGCTATAGAAAACAGTTTATAATACATGATTAATTTACATGCACAATGATTTGCAACACTATAATTGCATGTTAATTACATGTTCATTTCATCTATTGATTTACTGGAATGAAATATATTAACATCAATGAAACATCCAGGCAGAAAACATTTTATGAGAAGGCAAATGATTTAATGTCATTTCTTGCTATGAGCACTATCAGATCCATATTGTCTTGCAGTTGTCATTAAATCTGTGATGTTTCCATTACTTTCTGCTTAGGATGCGAGTGTAGTAACCTCTGATCATACAACTAATGTTCAACATCTTTTGGGATTTTTCCCCTTAATTCTCAATGAAAAATTTTTAACTTAACTTCTTAGTTTAAAGGCCTACATTGTTTCTATTTTTTTTTAATTGAAAGTCCATAGGAAAGCAAGTGTTACCCCAAAGTAATTTATCAAATTTGTAAAAGATAGATATCTAAGTGAAACATACCTTTGCAGTTCAACTTTGTAATTAACTAAAATGAGCGAGAAGACTGAAGAGAATTGAAGTGATTCCTTACAAGGTCTGCATGATCTGGCCTATGTGCTTTCTAACCAGTAGCTATAGTTCCTAGAATGTTGCCATCATTTGGTCTTTATTTAGGAAAAAAAAACAAACACTAACTTCATCTGTAAGAAACTGTTGTGCCCAGTGGCTCAAGAACCCACAAAGACCACCAGAGACCACGATCAATGCAAGCAACAAAGAGTCATTTATTAGCAAGCTCGAGCCTGGTCCTCCGCGTACTGGTAACCGGTGACGCTAAGAGGCCCCGAGCCCATGTTTAGCAGGGTTTTTATAATGAAAGGCAAGCAGTTTTTACAGTGCTCTTTTTGATTGGTTAACATATAAAATTGCATACAAAGCATGTTATTTTAAGTTCTGGGTCACCCTGACCGCTAGGGGAAGGGTGGTCGGCCACCTGGCCTTTACAGACAAAATAAGGGACGAAAATAATTTGCGGCTTTTCTGAGGGGTTGAGGCCAGTTTGGGAAAAGCCTCATATTTACACAAGTGCAGGCTTTTTCTATCTTTTCAAAACTCTTCTGGGAAGATTTATCTGAAGGAAACCCAGGCTGGTGTTTTTACATATAATATTTCTTATTATACTCCACATATTCTTGAAAAAATCATCTTTACACTTTACAAATGAAATCATTTGAATTACTGAAAGATTTTGCTTTTTGAAGATACTGTGTGAAAAAGAAACATCATTAATATGCCCCCCCCTCCAGTTTTCTATTTTAAAGCTAGTTATCCACAAATTAACGTGGATATATGTATATGTGTATATTCAAGCTTATATCCCTGTATATAAAATGTATATATGGTGATATATAAAAAATAAATTTAAATAAATAACCCAGTGATGGATTGTATTTATAATAGACCTTAACTGAATTAATGATTTTACCAAAATGAATTCCAAATAGTAGGAAAATATTGAATATGCATGGGAGGCAAAATTTAACTGAATAATGGTCTATGTGGGATTAATAACCAAGAATTAAATAATGATGTGTAATTCTAAAGTGACCATTCAAAAAAGTAAATGAGAAGGAATACATTGTAATTATATTAACAGATCCCTAATCTGTTCTATCAGACTTTTCCTAATCTGTTAAAGATCAACAAATAATCTTTATAGGACCTGGGCTCATAAAAACACAGACAATAGTTCTTATTTAAATGATCATCTCTCCATGATTACAGAACAAGAGCACTTAAAGCAAAAAGTATAAAATCTGTAACACAAAGTCCTGCTTTTATTTAGCAAATTCAGTTAATATATCTTGTTCAAAAACTTAAATTGAAAATTCTTCCATTTTCATATTTACATTTCCTTAGACTATTTTCAGTATACTATAAATTTCATGAATATACCAACTTACTACAATGTATGCTTTCATCTAAAACCCTATGACTAATAACTGAGTATTAATAGTTGCCACCCAGGGTGCCCACAGTAAAGGTGCTTCCACCATCTGTGGCCGAGCTGGCCTTGAGGAGCCACCTTGAGTGCTTTCTACCTACCTGAATCCTTTCTCCAGGATCTCGAAGAATAGAGTTAGGCTCCAGGCAGTTTGGTCAATAAAGGACAATGACACGTTCCTTGCGAAATCATCATTGCTTACTTCAAAAGTATTTAACTCACAAAAAGATTTTTGTATCTTTAGTCAACATTTTTAAGTGTACTGTATAATGCCAGTTTCCCATAACTTGTGTGTTCTTAACTTCTTTCTTCAGGTTCACAGAAATGTACAAAAGTATTTTATTTTCACTGTGCCTACAGCTAGAATTCAGAGAGGATGCTCTTTTGTACCAATGCTGATTTTCCCCCCTTTGGCCAAATCAGAGACCCTGATTGAATAAGGGTTCATTGACTAGAAATCTAACCAGAAGTGAATAATAAGGGTATCTAAGAAGATATCTTCTTTAAAAAGTAAATTAGTTATTGACAAGGTACAATATTTGCCCACTATAAAGCTTAAATAGTGAAGTCAGTGAATGTGGAGCTAATGGCAATATTTTCAATAAACAAATCTTTATTATTAATCCATTTTCATTCAAGGATAACAATGGTCATATATCATATGAGTTGCCTGTTGCTGCAGAAGAAAACACCTACAGATGTCAGTGGTTTACAACAATAAACATTCATTAAGTTACATTTTCCATGGATCAGGGACTTGAAGGTTGCTTAGTTGTGTCATTCTAGATCCAAATCTATAATGAAGGTACAGTAAGGATGTCATTCAGGGCTGCAGCCATTTGAAGTCTTGATTGGGGATGATCTGCCTCTAAATGCATACACATGACTGTTGGCAAGTGACATCAATTCCTCTCCATGGGAGACTTCTTGAGTGATCTTACTACATGGCAGCTGGCTTCCTCAGCAACTAGGAAGCCATGGTATTTCTCTAGTTGCACATTATCAGTTCTGGTTTTTTCTATTCATAAGAAAACTCAGCCCTCACTCCCAACTTTGGGAGTGTCAAACAATCTGTGAACATATTTTAAATCAACACATATTTACAACATTATTGCAAAGTGCTCTAAAGTTATTAAAACCATTTTGTAATGGGAACCTAAATTCTCTCCACAGTCATAACCAGAAGTTAATTAGATTTCAGACTAGTGTTCTATCCACTAGCCTACTTCATTTCAGGAGCCCTGAGAATTCAAAGCCTCTGAGCAACACAACTGTGTAATTGATTTTGTGTCTTAAAAATATTTTGTAGTCAGAAATCAGATGTGCTTAAATTTGAAATTGAATTCTAAATTTCATGTAAAATCTTTTGAAAAAAATCATCAAAAATATTTATTACATATTTTTTTCTTTCATAAATGAAGAGAGGATGGCTGTGTTTCTATCCCAGCTCAAGCTACCAGCAGCAATGTTGGCTGCTCAAGCTCATGGGAGGCCTGGTCCACCAGGAAAGGATGGGTTACCTGGGCCACCAGGAGACCCTGGACCCCAAGGTAAGTCCTCAAGTGTAATATTTGTTTACCAAATTTTAACCCCCGGTGTTTATAAAATGCAAATTACAGTTTATATATAAAATATAGAGTAACTTGTTAATATTTGACTTTCTAGAAGTAAATACTTCAAATTTAATTACCTACTATTCTAATTGCATTTTAAAAAAATTTAGTACAACAATAACAGCAATGTGTGGTTTCATATCATTATTAATGAATCTTATGGTTCTTTATACTCCTTTTAGCTCTAAGTTGACAAGACTCATTAGAATCTTAAGGAGACTGAGAGACTTAGAAGATTCTACTACAAATAGTCTCCTTGGTCCAAAGTATATTTGGAGGAAATTTTAGAATCCTTCTGCTATAATAGAGCTTAGAGATAGCAACTCTTGAACTTTAAAGAACCCTCAATAATTTCTACAGTCATTAAAGGCAAACTTAAATTAAATTAAATTAGCAAAAAAAAAAAAATTGTTCCATTGATGACAACTTGATAAGAGACATGATCCTAAATTTGGCTTGACTAAATGATTCTGATAAGGTTATATTGTAGAATATGGTTAGCAGTCAGCAAAGTGGTCAAATAGGCATAGGTTTATAAGAGTCACAAATTTTTATAAGGAAATACCAAATTCAGTGAGTACATACCACAAAAGGCAAGACCAGAGTAACTGAAGGGACAGCTTCACAAAGTTATTCTTAGGGATTCTGGGGGCAGTTTACCAGGGTCAGTTTGAATTCTAGAATCCATTTTCAGTCACCATGTACTCAAAATTAGCCCCAGCAGGCTCCACTTAGGGACATGACATCCCCCATTCCAGTTACACACAGAGATGACTAGACATACAGAAAAGCAGACACCCCAGTAAACTGGTTTCCAGATTTAACAGGACTATCCTGCCAGCCCTAAGCACAGACCTACCCCAGCAACCCTGCCTAGCAAAGTGGCAGGACCCCAGTCACCAGTGAACCAGTTCTGAGCTGCTGGGTAAAGTCCTGAAACTATTCCAACTCCCACAGTAGTGCTCTGTAAGCCACATGGGGAGGGAAGAGAATTTTCAGTGCTTCTTCCCTAGGTGACTCCAGATTGCATCCCTCGACTCACCAGAGACAGCTCCTCTCTTCCATAGCAAGTGGTGTTTGGAGGCTACTCTGGGCAGTAGAACTAGAAAGCGGAGGACAGCCCCTAAGGCAAGAGGCCATGGCGACTGCAGGAGACTTACCCAGGAGATTTTCCCTCTGAGGTTGACTAGAGCCCCTCCTCCTAGCTGGCTACCAAATTTGTTAGTGGAAAGGGTGGGTCTGCTTACCCCAGAATGCAAACCCCTTAGTAATCTAAGAAGCAAGGCAGCGGTAGAGAAAGCCCTTTTACTAAGCAGAGCTAGCTGACTAGAAGATGGAGGGCCATCTTGTCCCAAAGCAGTTACAGAAGATGGTTCATCACAGACTGGGGGGCACCTTCTCACAGGTGGAGGAGATCAGACACCCATCTGATCCTAACTGCCTCCTCACAAGATACTTTTCAGGTCTGACGAGATCATTATTTCCTGGGGCTATCCTTGTCATTGATTAGTTTGCTCACTTGCAGCTCCTGACCTGTTACACAGGGGACAAGCTAGAGTGGGTTGCCCCTGGCCCTTTTGCTAGTCACCAAACTCCTAATGAAAGAAAACATATTTCATCTGATTATTTTGGAAGACAAGTGTCAGGTGAGTTTAATAGGGAGTCGAACGCAAGATCTGATCTCAAGGCTCAGCTTCACGATCACTCTAGTTTTCTACACAGGTATCCTACCTTTCTCTTAGATCATAGGAATGTTTGACAAATTGTTAGAGCAAAATGTAGAATCAGAGCTAGCCTTCTGTGTGTCCACTATTCGTGGGTGGTTATTATCTTTCATCTGTTGGGTCTGTTTTGAAGTCGGAGTATATGAGAACTGGAATGAAGATCTCGAAAACTCAACTGAAGATGCCTCAGATCACATGAAGAGCAAGCAGTGCTAATAACAACAGAAGAAAACTTTGGACAGATTCTTCAAACATTGGTGATCTAAAGGAACAGGAAGAATGGAAAACTGACTGACCAGGGGAAACATCTTTGGAACTGGAGTTACCTGTTTTATACAAAAACAGATCCTGGAACCCTTCCACGTGTTGGGAAAACCCATCCATCAGTCAATTCCAAGTCAGCAGTATTAATGACGTTTTTGGAAACTTCTATTCATTACTCCACTTGCCCTCCCTTTTCTAGAGATTTCTATGCTACTCTACCTATAAGACACTACAGACCACTTTGATTTTTCATAGGGCTTTGGGATGCAGTTCTTAAATTTGAAGAATTTTGCCATATGATTTCCAATTTTTTAAAACCAAGGTTTACCAAAATTGATCAAACTACTGTCCTGCCGTGGGGTTTCTGACAATAGACACATCTCTTCTACAACTTATTAGTTGTCTCCTCAACCTTTTAATCATTTGTTAAATTTTCAGAAATGCTGCAGAAAAGAAATTGTAAAGAAAAATGAGATTCATTTTTATAGAAGTTTGCCTATGGTTAATGCTGTACTGATAATCCCATCTAAAGGAACAGAGAAATCTTACTGGGAAAAAAAAGTGAAAGTGTAGAAGAACAAGAAGAAAAGAAAACAAGGTTTCTTGCTGTTTGATTTCTGGTACCTCTACAGGAACGCATAAGAAACTGAAGTGTTTTTCTTTGGTGGATAAATAAGTATGAAGTGCTCAGAAGACGAAGCCATGTATATGACTTCAAAGCTTTGCTCTGTAGATTTAAATTTTTTTCTTGAAAGGGAAACCAAAAAAATGCATATGAAACCACTTCCTTAGTGACCATGCAAACCTCAGTGTTGTTGTCTGGACTGCTGTTCTTCATCCTGATACAGCACAATTGAATTTGAGAAAGGGCCGAAGTAAGAAACAGCACAGAAAGGGAAAGGAAGTGGGGCTTCTATGGGGTACAGTGTATCCTGCCCACTCATGGATTCTATTTGATGGTGGCTTTTGTGAATTTTCTAAAAGACATATGGTTCTTTCAGTGTTTGTAAGGAAAGAAAACCATCATTTAAAATTAAGTGGTTTGTTTTGAAACATGTACAATGGAGTCCTTTATTTGCTTCTTATGTTTAGGGAAAGGCAAACACGTTAAGGGGCCTCATAAAGTTTCCTATGCTTATTCCAGAAGCAGGAGACTGTAGAAAGCAATGAGAAAATCAGTGTGTGACAAATAGAAGTATGCAATCCTGGTTAAAAAAGGGAGGTATACTCCTACTAAGACTCTGATAATGAAATCCTGTGGGTCCCCTCTCAGCACCTTGATCTTCTTAGTGAATAAGAGCAATTGGGTCACCTTTTTGCATTTTTTCTAAACTCTCAAAGGGATAATTGTCGCTGTCTTTTTCAATTCAAAAGCATTTGCAGAGTTTTATTTTAGCCATTCTGTTGAGGTCTGCCTATTGCCTTCTCACTGTGCCTTGAGAGGAGAACTTGTCCTGGTGTTTGTGCTTCAGGTGGGCAGCACCTGGTCTGATAGTGAGTGAGAATGTGCTGCATCAGAATCAAAGAGATCCTGAGAAGCATGATCCAACCAGGTTCTTCTCTACAAACAGAAGAGGCAAATTCTCCTAACACTGACTTTCTTGGATGAGTTTTTGAGAAATAACTTTACTTAACCTCATTTTAAAGCACAACTGTTCAGTTACTTATCCACTGCTATGAAAACACTGAGGAATAAATACCACATTTGAAATTCCTATTTGCTTCAGAAAGAACCCCACACATGGGGTTAGTAGGGAGGAAAAGACTCATCCATTCCATGTGCCCTCCATCAGTTTTAAAGGAATATTATGGGAGTTGTTGTTCTTATTTTTGAACTTTAAAAATTTAGGTATTATTGGCTTATAAATAAAGGAAAACCTGTTATTTGTAATCCAGTGGCCCATAGGATAATTTATGTGACTGGCATGGATTTGACCTTTCAAATCTGTTAGCAGCGGGGCCTTTTGTGAGTGTGGGCACAATGATTGAGGGCAATGCCAACAATTAGTAGACCATAACCAGGGAAGCTAGACAACTTGTACGGCATGAGGCACCCCAGCACATGAAGAATTGTTCTTCCAAAATGCCAATGATATCCTTTTTTCTGGCCTCCTTTGTCCAATAGTCATGTAGATGTACAGATGTGTAATTTTAAAAGTAAATCTCTGGAGTTAAAAACTAAAATCTTCCTACTGGTAATGTATACAATCTACCTCCTGAAAATTACAAGCACCATGTTATACCAATGGCCACTACCTCTATATTCTTTCAGACGTTGCTCTTCTGTTTCTGCCTTCCTACCTAAGCTACAGTGGTGTCAGACTGTCATACTGTGTACTTAAAATCTATGGAAATAGAGGTCTGCTTGCACATAGACCAGCCTCTTCCAAATTTAAAGAGGGGCCTACCCTAAAGAAGTGAAAGGCTAAATCCTAGAAAAGGAGAAAATGTAATGACTTTGTTAGCACTCCTATCTGACAGTTTGTTATGAAGCAATTATAAAATAAGATCCTATGACTTTACAGCAGTTTGGAACCTTATTAGGAAATTCAAAAGTAGAAAGCACTACTGTGTTTGTGCAATTCAATGGCTTAATCTGTTACTAACAGATAGTTATTAACCTAATGAACTGGGAAATTTGTACAAAGAAATTGTTACAGCTGACAGGAGGAGGGTAAATGTGACCTTATTATACATATAAATTATACAAATTGTCCGGTTTTTTTTGTTTTGTGATACCATGTGCCCTGTAATCCATGTGGAATAATGTATTTTTTGCATTATATTAAAATCTGAACATTGAATTTAAACTAAACTAGTAGTTTGTTTAGCTTTTGAAAAATAGGTGTTTTTTTGTTTTTAGTTGCAGATATATTTTTCATTTGGAATTGATAATCCCCTTGTTAATCAAAAATTCACATATCTTTTCTTATTTTTCTTCCTCTTTTTTTTAGCCTATTAAGTACTTATTGAGATAGCTTGAGATAGCTTGACAATCCTTATGTGATACAAAGACCTGGGTTGAACTATTAAATAAACCTCAGGCAATAAATGTTATTTTACTCCAGAAATGCTTAAATAATGGATTTAGAAAGTGCTTTGAAGTGGCCCTAAGTTCATCCTTCCATGTGGTTCACATATGCTAAATGAAAGCCACTTAAATCCTGGAACTGTTTTAAATTTGAAAATTTGAATAAGTATCAACTTAGGATATTGTGCCACATGTTCAAGCCCCTGTTCTTTCTAGGATCTAGGCTTGTATTGATCATCTATAACATTGTTTCCAGATATTAATGTGTGAAATGTCCTGCTTTATATATTCCCAAGTATTACCGTAGCTGTGAAACTCTTACAGCTCAGAGCCTTTTCTTCAAATTATTATATGAATGCCAACATATTTCTTTCCATTATGTTCACATTCATGGTCATGTCACACCTGTACAGCAAAGAAATAATGGTGTGGTAATTACATTGCTGTTGTGATTTAGATAATGTGTACACTGTATGGCCAAGTCAGAATTGACCATGGTAACCCCAAAACTAATGTCTAACTCTCAACAGCAATGGGAAATAAACATACATGCTCTTCTTAAGTTTTCTCCTCCCATCATGTTCTGTTATAATGACAAATCTTTAGGACAAAACACAGCCAATTTAGGGCCTACTGTTTCCTACTGAGATGCTGTCTTACTTAGATCCTTCCTGTGTATGTTCATGGTTCTGTGTAATTGCTGTGTTTACTCAGGACTAGGAACAATGTTTAAGCTATTGTATAAGCATGAAAAAAATCAAAAATAAAAACTATTTACCATAGCTGTGAAACTCTTACAGCTCAGAGACTTTTCTTCAAATTATTATATGAATGCCAATATGCAAAACATATAAGCATGTTTGGGGCTTTTATAAAGCACAAATTGCTTTGAAATATCTAGGTCAGGCAACAAGAAGCATATTCTAGAATCAAAATGATTTTATCTATTTTTTTTTTTTTTTTTTTTTTTTTGCCTCCAGGAACTTTATATTTTTCTAGAAAGTAGAAGACCATAAGTTGGTTCAGGACAAATATACACAGACCTTAGACCTAATTCATTTTTGTTAAAGGGTGTGTTTGTGCGTGTGTGTGTGTGTGCGTGTGTGTGTGTGCGCACGTGTGTGTGTTGGGGATGGAATCCAGGGCCTTGCATATTCTAGGCAAGTACTGAGCTATACACCCCCAGCCTTGCTATAGTATCTTAAGATGATGAAGTATACTTGGGATGATCCCTCAATCTTCCCTTGTTTTCTAGCATTGTTGAATCTCCTGGTCCTTTGGTGTTATAAACAACCATGTTAAAACATGGGGTTGCTGTTCTAATTTTATTATAAAATATATTGTGTTGTTCTGGTCAGCAATTTGAACAAAGACCTGACTCAAGATGAACTGACTCACATATACTTTTGCTGTCATTTATTGAAATCATGAGCTGTTTGTTCCTTTAATTTCCTTTATTTGATAATCAAATAAAATCCAGAGTCTTGTATTATCTTGTCCTAATGTTAAACAGAACTTTTCCAGTATACTTCTTTTATTTAGCCTGTACCTACCCTCCAAAGTTCCTGTTGAAGAGAACTCATACACCTTGTCATTGTCATTTGAAAGAGATATATGATTTATGTTAAGTGAAGAAATCACATAAACATCATGATTCTGAAAATGGTTCTTATATGTGCTATGTTGCCATAGAGCACTCTTACTTTTTCTGACTCTTTTTATCTCTTCCTTAGGTTACCGAGGACAAAAGGGAGAAAGAGGTGAACCTGGAATTGGGCTGCCAGGGAGTCCAGGTGTTCCTGGGACTTCAGGTAATGATTCATGTTGACTGTAGGGAAAGAGAATGGATAGTATGTGCTCTGCATTCTAACAGGGTCTTTTACTTCATTAGCTATGGGTTTGCCAGGCTCACCAGGTGCCCCAGGACCCCAGGGCCCCCCAGGACCCGGTGGAAGATGTAACCCAGAAGATTGCCTCCATCCTGTGTCTCATGCCCATCAGCGGGCAGGTGGGAAATGAGTACACCTGAGGAAGACTCTGTTCCTGGTGATACCTCTTGCCCTTGGAGCTATCTTAATTCTGCCAAACTCTCAGTTTGTGGGCTGCTTTTCTTTTCTTTTTAAAATTCACTGTAGGTCAGACATTAAATGTGAACGTTTGAATCCTGCTCCTACAATAATTTCAAATTAGTATTTCAGATTTTCCCCAAATTCATTCCACATTTTGCCTTATCAATACTATGATTTTTATTCAGTTTTATATGAAACATGCAAGCAAATCTTGTCATTAGTTCTTCAAAAAAGGCATCATATGATTTGGTAGACTGATGATGATGTACATTTTATAGACTTGTCAACATGTGATTGACCTTTGATCTCTGAATTCTAAAGTTTCAGACTTGAAGTTTTCTTAGCATTTAAATTTAGTGTCATTGCTAAAAATTTTGTCAACTTTCTTGTGCATTTCTCCTGTTGACCTTTCTTGATTACTTTTACAAGAATTCTTATGCCATCTTACATCCATCCTACTTATGCAGAAAAATATTTAGGCAATAAGAGCTTCACTTTATAACTATGCTTTGGAAAAAATACAGGAGACTGTTTTATCAGGAAGCCCAAAAGCTCACCATAGCCAAGAGCTAAAGTGATTTTGTTTATTCTTTATATAATGAACTTAATTCAAAGCAATCACTACTGGCATGAAAACATACTGCATGGGGGGGAAAAAGGAACAAAGTGCCAACTGTTTAAGAGTCCCACAAGAAAGCCTAGCCCTCTGTTTCCCCTTCACTGAGTTCTTATTTAGTGAAGAGAAGAACGCTATTTTCCCTAAGAGGTGTTTGTCGGTGAAGGCACAGAGCCATCTTTGGTATTCATGAAGCTTTAATGGCCTCAACAAGATCTTTGAGCCCCTGCACCTGTTATCCTTTTGACCTCATGACCCTCAGACTTTAAGAACCAGCCACCAGAACCAAGGACAGATTTGTAGCAACTGAAGAAGAAACCTACTTTCCCTAGTAGATGAATGTGTGGTGTCAGCAAATGGATATTGAGAAGGTGAAGCCCAATAGCTCCCAAGGAGAGTAATGTTTCTCTAGAAGCTTCAGCACGGCAAAGGAAAGCCATGGGACCACATGTGCAACTAGCACTCAGATGAAAGAGCTAACACACTCCTCAAAACCACATCCTCCGAGAGGAAACAAAGACACAGTGATGGTCAACCATTTTACCACATGGTATTTTTATGCCTATCTATACACCATTCTGAGAAACTCGTGGTCTCGAAAACAAGAGTAGTACACATGAGGATGTTGCTGAACCTAGCTGGTGGATCCCACAGATGCTGAGAACACACCACCAGAGCCCTTCTGTCACAGAAATCAGGAGTTCACGCCTCTTCAAGGAGCAGTGCAGATTCTAATTGGGCATGATTGCTTTTGTCTGTTAGTTGAAAAATGAGTTTAGCAAAGCAAGCCCACTGAAATTGGAGAAAGCTGTGAACAGAGTTATGCCTGTGGAGCATCCCTAATTTAAGACAGGGTTTATTTAAATGCACCCATGATTTGAACTGATTTTTATTATCGACGAATGAACTGCTGGTCAGGTACTGTCTACATGGCTGTGCATAAGTATACAACTATTTAGTTGTTTCATATTGAATTTTGCTGTATATTTCAATTCCAAGTTTATTTATTTTATTTTCCAAGGTTATTTTGCTTTTAACTTTAAATACATTTTTTTTTCATTTTGTTTCTTGTGCAATACCTACAATGGTGCTGTGGTTTAAACTTAGACAATTGGAATATGCATATGCGTTTTGCATATGCATTGCATTGGTAAAATAATAATTTATCCCAAAAAATGTACATAGATTTAAAAATTTGGTGCTATCTGTATATTTTGAGATTTTAATTCATTGAATTTTATGAAAGCTCACAACTTATCTGACACATTAATTTACTTGAATTTGTCATACATAAAGCCAAACATTTTATATGTTTTCAAAGAGTATTTTTTCATATTAATAGGTCATTTATCTTTTTGCCTCTTTACTAGTTCAAAAATATTTATTCTATCATTTCAATGTTTTCATGAACTCTTTTTCTGATGGGTGATCAATGTATTTTGTTTAGTTGATCCTTTCATATACATAAAAGATGCAATTCATTCTCTTGTTTTATAAATTCTGTTTACTTTAATTCTACAGAATATGCCATGCATCCTTTTTTATGAATTATATAGTTAGGAATGTTTTTCTAAACTCCATGAATGTTTGACTGGTTTATTCCTATTTCAAGGATTTGGATTTATTCAGGTAATGTGAATAGGGGAGGAGACAAAAATATAACATTGTATGATGCATACTACAAAGTGGAACTGTCACAATGACTCAAATTGGTTTTTTGTACAGGGACATTTAACTAAGTCTGACATAACTAGGGAAACAGGGCTGTGTTCACATGATACAAGCCTCTCACCCTATTATTTTTTATCTTCAAATACTTTTTCCTGCCTCTGCTGTATTCACACAATGTGCAAAAGAGGGTTGCAGAAAACACTGGGTGTAGTGAACACAACAGTAGATGAAGTGGAGATCTGGCAGATGCCCCGATCCTTTAATAAAAACAAAGTGGATAATTTGGGCCCCAAAGTAGGGTGGGAAATTCTCTTCTAAATAATTTGATGACTGCAATTGCTCTGTACCATTTTTGCCATTCCAAAATATTTGTTTACTTGCACATAGATGTCAGTGATGTCCATAACAGGGAGAAAGAATTATTAAATCTCATTTGATCAAAATCTTTCTGTGTAAAGAATAAGTTTTGAATTCAATTAGTATTTATGGCCTTTGGAATGGAAAGAAAAAAGGAAGAGTAACTAATACCTTTGTTAATTGTTCTTCCCAACTGAGGACAGTATTACTTCTAACCATAACATATACACAGCCAGTCGACTTCTTAACTCCTCACCTTGCTGAAAGCAATTGAGTGAATAACCTCAGGTGCTTATTTCTGTATTTCATGACATTGTTCAGAATTTAAAATTTTAGCCACTTACAGAGCTTAAGTAATTATTTTGAAATACATTGTAAAATTTGGCATTTGATATTTGGCATATTATTTCTAGTGCATATGTTTAGGTATTAAATAAGGTTTAACTTTTCTGAAGTCTCTCTCACCTACTGGGAACCTATGACATACCTCCTTTTGTCCACAAGATGGCGTTTAAGTCTATTCATTCAGAACTGAGCAAGCTCAGAAGTAAAGACAAAGAACCGTTTAATGGTCAACTAAATCAGATCTTTACCCTTTGCACTTTCTTAAAAAGACATTTGTAAATATTTTGTTAATTTATGTTTTATTTGTTTTGTTAATTTATGCTTTTTCTAATTTAAGTATTTTATGAAGCAGACACAGCAGCCTTTGGTTTGCTGTTTATTTCTTCAGTGTATAAACATGTACCTATATACCCAGTTTAAGTGCAAGTTTACTTTTTTAACTTTGTATTCTACCTTTCTGCTTTAGTGATTAATATGAAGACACCTAAGTAAGCATCTTGCCTTTTAGACAGAACAGATACTCTCTTTTGACAACAAAAGGCATTAAGCTTATCACAAGTAGACAATTTATAAAATCACATGTCTAAATTTCATCTTGAAGATACCTTTTTTTGCAATTATATTTGTATATTATTGTATTTTTCTAGAAATATATCACTAATTACCAATATAAACTTGAAGGATTGTTTTTCCAAATATCATTTTTTCCTAACATTAGTAATAATATTCTGAGACTGAGAATTCTGAGGTTAAGTGAGATGCTGAATTTGTTTTCATGAGTCCTCAGAATAGTTTTGCAGATTTGCTCCTTGCTCTTGTTCTGAAATATTTTCACACTTCTGTACCCCCTTAAGACACAGTGCTTCTTGCCATGATTCCCCACATTGTTTCTTAGTACATTAGAACGTTACCTGGTGTTGAGGTGTGCACTCCAATTCTATACCTCTCTTCTCACAGTGATTACCTAGGTTTCTAGGAGAAGACACAGAAAAGAATTTAACTAGTATCTTGTATGTCTATATACTTCAAGGTGACTTAGCTCATTGAATAGTATTCATATATTAGTTGGCAGGTAAAAGTGGTATTAATTACATTAAATGTGTTCAACTACTGGAAGTCTCAGGAAACAGAAGAGAAATATTTTCATTTTTATTTTCTGAAGTAGTTGGAGCTATGATCTGAACATTTCATTCAAAATATCATGTCAGAGTTAACTGATCATTTTATAAATGGAGTGAAGCACCATGTGAACACAGAGAAAATACATACAGACAAGTAGTCTCAGCACAGAAAAAAAAATCTAACTGGAAGACACTTATAAGACCAAAGCTAAGTCTAAGAAAGCCTAAATGACAAAAAAAAAAAAAAATTCAAGTTTAGATCCAATAGTGATTTGTGAATGGTGCAGCTCAAGGAAATAGCTACTTGTTTTCATGATGTGTCAGAAGTGAATACTGCTGAAGTGGGAGGTCTTACTAAACTTAGAGGGTTGTTGTAGAAGACTTCACAGAAGTGTGTGTGTTACTTGACCAGAATAAGCTTAGGAGTGTAACAATGTAACTTTTTTACATTTTATTTTGCTGTGTTATTTAAAGTTTATTTTAGGGATAAACATCTTAGCATTTTAATGTATTTAAATTCAAATTGTATTATGGCATATTTTATAACTTTATTTTTAAAATAGCATTTGGGACATATTTTCCTCCATTTTGTTTGTTCTCTATCATACCTCATCAAACCATTTAAGGTTTAATTCATTATTCTCATGTTAAGTGGAATGGCAACAGTTTCATTCTAAATCCCAAGTGGATATAATGCTTTGAGGCCTTGATTCCTAAATCTTCATTATGCATAATAAGCTTGTTGTCTATCTCAGCAATAAAGGATGTTACCCTATTCAGGGAATTCTGAGATGTAGTTATTAATGCTGTATCTACTTCTCCCCCATTCTTGTGACTGAAGCTCCACACTTCAATTCCTTTCTGTTAGGTCTCAACTTCAGTGAAGCTCCAAAAGCATTTTCATATCAAGGGTAAGCCCCACAGGCATCCAGGGAATGCTTAATTGGTCTATGGAAGGGTTCATGTTTATACCATGCTGGTAATCATAGTTTTGTTTGTCACATGAATCATTGCTTAGCTTCTAATAAATTTAAAACTTATTCTCCTGGTAACTCATAAAAAGCCTAGTCTAATGATTTCATATGAGAATTACAAGCAGAAACAACGTGATGACCTCACTGAAATCACTAGAGACTCATTGCTAAAGAAGATCCTGAGTGAGATTAAAAAAAAAAAAAAAAATCAATAATTTTTCTTAATGTAAGTTCTTAAATCATTAGGAATAAAAATATAGGCAATAAGTATTTAAATACATAGCATGTTTTTTTAACAGAAATTAATTGTATCAAAACATGCCAGGGTATGTATATGTCTATTTAGAATGGGTAACGATTTACATAGTTCTTAACTATTCTTATCTTCAGATTCTCTTATGATAAATTAACTAGGTGCTAAAGGAATATTGTCATTTCATACACAAAATTTCAACTTGGAGGCCAAAGACAAATTCAAGTAAACCTCAAAAGTAAAGTTTCTTGGAACCATTTTTTCTCATTTGTTCTCCCTCGGGTTATTCTGGACTCAAGATCAGGATGTGAAGTCACGCTAAGCAGAAAGTTAGCATTTTGTCATTTATTAAGTCTAAAAACAATTATCAGTCAGCATCCTCTTCCTTATAACAAGATCTATCAAATATGTTACACTTATTTACTCATTTTAATAGCATATGAGCATACCTATTTGCAGATGGTATTATAGTCAGCCAGTTTGGATGTAATATTTACTGAGCCATATGTATTTAATACCACCACATTCAACATCACAACTTTACTAAAAAAGACTAAGTTCACAAATGAAGAGTGTTTACCATGTGAAAAAAGGACTTGAGTTATATTTCTCAAAAACTAGTGGTTTCCTAAAAAAGAAATCTAAAATAAATGCCCATTGCCCATTTGTAAACATCAATTAATTTGCTAGTATTTTTTTAGTACTATTATATCACTACTTTTTTCCAGGCTACTAGCAAATGCTTAAAAGTAATTTTCTTGATATTTGGAATGACTTTATGTATCTCTAATAATTATCTACCTACACTGGTTTATTTTTTAACTCAGATTTTATGCCTCAGAAAAACTGTAACAGCCAAAAAAATTTAAAGAATAAAT
Organism: Sciurus vulgaris; assembly: GCF_902686455.1. Lineage (NCBI taxonomy): Eukaryota > Metazoa > Chordata > Mammalia > Rodentia > Sciuridae > Sciurus > Sciurus vulgaris. The sequence continues at coordinate 91,748,149 of NC_136467.1, read as the reverse complement.
CACAGATGATCTTTTTAAGCAGGAATTTACATTAAGCTCATTTCAGGTTGCAAATAATCAAATCTCATTAATGATATTTAATAGCAATATTAATTTAGCCAGCTTGAAATATAAAGTATTTCATGTCAGAACCTAAATTGGTATGACTACTCATTCATACTCTTCTAGACAGAAGACAGCTACCAAAACTGCCAATGAATTTGTGTGCTCAGTCAGACTAGGAAGTGATTTCCATAGTTCTTACCCAAGCTGTCAGATCTTTAGGATGAAAATCATATTGTACTCACTGCCATAGAACCACTGACTAGAAATAAATAAAAAATCATTTGCTCTTGATTAACATGCCAGTTTATAACCAACTTTAATTATTTACACATTCCTCTCTTGGTAAGTGCTCTAGTTGACACTTCATCCAACTTTTAAAGATATTTCAAAGAGGATTTGGAGATTTCTATTTTGCTAGAGAGACATTCTTGGTCTAATTTAATATTTATCAGCTCTCTTTTGTGGAGAGGATTTGCTGGGCACTTTTCTTTGCAATTTATAAGTATCTTGTGTTTCTGTAAAATATTTTACTTAACTAAAATTTTTAATGGATTGTTCCTACCATTTGGAATGTGGTAGTTTTGCATAATCTATTTGTAAGTAGTTGTTTCCGATGTTACTTCTTGTGGAGCTTGCTATACAGCCTTGATATATACATATATATCAGGTTTGGAAAACAGTTGAGTGAACAATTCTTTGAAATTTTATTTTTTTAAATTTTCTTATGAATATTATAGAACTGAGAAACATATTTGATTATCTAATTTTTCTTTTGTTGTATGTGATTATGTTACTCCAGTTAAAATAAAAGCACTTTGGTGAAAAGATCATTTCTTGTACTTTTTTGATTATGTATCACAGATCCTGAAAAAGTGTATCATTTTTATAAAGATTGTTTTAGGGAACTATGACAAATACTTCTATTTCCAAAAATTACCTTCCAAACAGGAAGAAAAACCACCTTTCAGTCTGAGTAAATGATCCTGATACATACAGCCAAGTTGGAATCTGTCCCTTTAAGTACAAGTTATGCTAGAAGCATATAACTAGATGCTGTAAGGCATTCTAAATTAATTATATGATGATTAATTTGAACAAACAACTCAAAATAGGATGTTAACATTATAGGAAGTGCAGGAGAAGAGAAAAAAAAAGATATCAAAGTTCCTATTATGGATTGCACCCCTTCGACTTGAGAGAATTGAGTTCCATAAACCGAATATATATTGACTATTTTGGACTATTTATTCTATGCCTGGGACAAGTCACTCACACACACTGTAACATTCAGTGTTCATTCGGTTCATTCAGTAGTTTAAGTAGATGTTGATGAAACAACAAACCAAAATGATATGTAAATAGTAATAAGGAATGATCAAGGAATATCTTTCTGTTAAAAACACAATGCTTTTTCAAGGGAGAGAAGACTAATAGAGTAACAATGGAGGGTTTTGACACCCCACTGTCCTCAATGAATAGTTTATCCACACAGAAAATCAACAACACAACATCAGAGTTGGCCATTCTATAGAGCAAATGGACCTAACAGACAATTACAGAACCTTTCACCCAGCTACTGCAGAGTACACATTCTTCTCATCAGCCCATGGATCATTCTCCAGGATAGACCACGTATTAGGTCATGAATCAAGTCTCAACACATTTTTGAAAACTGAAATCACATCATGTTATCTTCCAGACCATAATAGTATAAAACCACAAGTCAACCAGAGGTATGGAAAGTATTCAAATGCATGACATTTGAATAACATGATCATAAAGGACCAATGGGTGGTAGAAGAAATTTAAAAGAAATTAAAGTATGCCTAGAAAATAATGAAAATTGCAACCTACCAAAATCTGTGGAATACAGCAAAGGCAGTTGGTAGAGTGCTTGCCTCACAAGCACAAGGCCCTGGATTCAATCTCCAGCACCAAAAAAGATAATAATAATCGTAATGAAATAAAAATAAGCAATCTCATTCACAAAAGCTTCCAAAAATATAAAATATTTAGGACTAAACTAAATCAAAGAAGTTAAAAGATATCTATAATAAAAAGTATAAAACTTTGATAAAAGAAACTTTAGGGGACACAAAAAAAGAAAGATAATCCATGTTCATGGATCCAAAGTCAGTATAGTTAGAATTACCAGACTTCCCAAAGCAATCCATAGAGTCTGTGCAATTCCCATCAAAATATCAATGACTTTCTTCACAGACATAGAAACACTTAAAATGCATATGGAACCACGAAAGACCCAGAAGAACTAGAAGAATCTTGAGGGGAATAAAAAACTGGAGGTATCACAATACCTGACTTCAAAATATACTACAAAGCTATAGTAAATATGATATCATAGTACTGGATTCAAAAGATATAGACCAGTGGAACACACTAGATAACCCAGAAATTAATTCCCATTCATGTAGCCAACTGATTTTTAACAAAGTGTCCAAGAATATACAGTGGAGAAGATAGTCTCTTCAGTAAATGATGCTGGAAAAATTAGATATGTGTGTGCAGAAGAATAAAAATTGATTCCTTCCTCTTACCACCTACATAAAAATCAAAATGGAGCAAAGACCTAAATGTTAATCCTGAAACTACAAAATTACTACAAGAAAACACAGGGAAAGCACTTCAAGACGTTAGTACAGGTAATTTTTCAGATAGGACCCCAAAGGCACAGGCAAAAATAAAAATTAGACAAATGAGATTATAGCAAATTAAGAAACTTCTGCACAACAAAATTTAAAATATCGACAGAATTGAGACAACTATCAAATGGGAAAAGTATTTTCAAACTATTCAATCTGACAAATTATGGTATATCCACAGTATATAAAGAACTCAAAAAAATAAACATCAAAACATCAAACAGTGCAATTTAAAAATGGGCTAGGAGCTGGGGGTGTTGCTCAGTGGTAGAGCACTTGCCCAGTATGCTTAAAGTCATGGATTTGAAATCCAGCACCACAAAAGGGGCAGATGGTGTATTAATAACTAAACATATACTTCTCAAAAGAATAAAAAAAAAAATAGCCAAGAAGTACATGAGAAAATACTCAATTTCACTAATCATCATAAAAAGGCAAGTCAAAACCAAAAGGAGCCCATCTCATTTCACTTCAGTTAGAAGGCTATCATCAAAATGACAAAATGTAACAAATACTGGCAAGGATGAGGAGAAAAGGGAATTCTTAAACACTGTTGATGGGAAATGTAAATTTGTACAACCATTATGGAAAACAGTATAGAGATTCCTCAAAAAAAGTCAACATAGAACTATCATGATCCAGCCATTCCACCACTGGGTACACATCCAAAGGAGAAAATCATTATGCCAAAAAGATACTTGCACTGCCTTTGTTTACTGCAACCTTGTTCCTAAGAACCAAAATACAAAATCAATCCAGATGTCCTTCAGCAAATGAATAAAGAAAATGTGGTATATTTAGGCAGTAAAATACTAGTGCTCCATTAAATAATGAAATCCTGTCATTTGCAGCAACATAGGTGGAACTGGAGGTAATTATGTTGTGAAGCAAGCCAGACACAGAAAGACAAACACCACATGCTCTCTCTCATTTATGGAAACTAAGGTAGGAAAAGGGAAATGGTGAGTGGTGCACAGGGACTGTGAATGACAGGAGGAAGGGGGATGGAGAGAGGCTCAATAAGGCACACCAAAACACAGTTAGAGCAGAAGAATTCTTCCGGCTCTTTGGTATGGTAGGGTAACTTTTGGTTAAAACAAAGTATATTTCTAAATAACTAGAAAAGAAGAATACAAATTTTTCAACACAAAATTTTCCACAAGAGATGGAAATGCTTATTACCTTGATTTGATTATTACACATTCAATACATGTATTTTTTAATGTACCTCATAAAATTGTGCAAATATCATGTCTCAATAAATAAAAGGAATACAGCAGTTGCTTTAGCTGAGGCATTTTGTAAAATTTAAGCAATGGTGAAATAGTCATCATTTTTATAGCAATGAAGTTCTGATTAGGAGCTAACAAACCATAGAAATGAGGGTAGTGGTTCTTAGCCTAGAGACCAAATGAGACTAGATTTAATGGAATCCATGAAATCTCTGAAATGCTATTCAAAAATGTATATGCACTACCCCAATTTTTTCTAGTGCTTTGAGCATGAAGGGATGCTGTATTTTATCGAATGCTTTTTCTGCATCTATTGAAATAATCATGTCATTCTTAACTTTTAGTCTGTTGATATGGTGAATGACATTTATTGATTCCCGGATGTTGAACCAATCTTGCATCCCTGGAATAAAACCCACTTGATCGTGGTGCACTATCTTTTTAATATATTTTTGTATGTGATTTGCTAAAATTTTGTTGAAAATTTTGCGTTGATGTTCATTAAGGATATTGGTCTGAAATTTTCTTTCCTCAAAGTGTCTCTGTCTGGTTTAGGTATTAGGGTGGATACTGGCTTCATAGAATGAGTTTGGAAGGGAAGGGAACATTCCTTAACATTGTAAAGGCCATCTACGCTAAGCCCATGGCCAATATCATTCTAAATGGTGAAAAACTGAAAGCATTCCCCCTAAAAACTGGAACAAGGCAGGGATGCCCTCTTTCAACACTTCTATTCAACATCGTTCTTGAGACTCTAGCCAGAGCAATTAGACAAACCAAAGAAATTAAAGGGATACGAATTGGAAAAGAAGAACTCAAACTATCCCTGTTCACTGGTGACATGATTATATATTTAGAGGAACCTGGAAATTCCACCAGAAAACTTTCAGAACTCATAAGTGAATTCAGTAAAGTAGCAGGTTACAAGATCAATGCTCATAAATCCAATGCATTTTTATACATAAGTGATGAATCTTCAGAAAGAGAAATTAGGAAAACTACCCCATTCACAATAGCATCGAAAAAAATAAAATACTTGAGAATCAATCTCACAAAAGAGGTGAAAGACCTCTACAATGAGAACTACAGAACACTAAAGAAAGAAATTAAAGAAAACCTTAGAAGATGGAAAGATCTCCCATGTTCTTGGATAGGCAGAATTAATATTGTCAAAATGGCCATACTACCAAAAGTGCTATACAGATTCAATGCAATTCCAATTAAAATCCCAATGATGTACTTCACAGAAATAGAGCAAACAATTATGAAATTCATCTGGAAGAACAAGAAACCCAGAATAGCTAAAGCAATCCTCAGTAGAAAGAGCGAAGCAGGGGGTATCGCAATACCAGATCTTCAACTCTATTACAAAGCAATAGTAACAAAAACGGCATGGTATTGGTACCAAAATAGAAGGGTAGATCAATGGTACAGAATAGAGGACATGGACACAAACCCAAATAAATACAATTTTCTCATACTAGACAAAGGTGCCAAAAATACGCAATGGAGAAAAGATAGCCTCCTCAACAAATGGTGCTGGGAAAACTGGAAAACCATATGCAACAGAATGAAATTAAACCCCTATCTCTCACCCTGCACAAAACTCAACTCAAAATGGAATCAGACCTCGGAATCAGACCAGAGACCCTGCATCTTATAGAAGAAAAAGTAGGTGCAAACCTTTAACTTGTTGGCTTAGGATCAGACTTCCTTAACAGGACTCCCATAGCACAAGAAATAAAAGCAAGAATCAACAACTGGGATAGATTCAAACTAAAAAGCTTTCTCTCAGCAAAGGAAACTATCAGTAATGTGAAGAGAGAGCCTACAGAGTGGGAGAATATCTTTGCCACTCATACTTCAGATAGAGCACTAATTTCCAGAATCTATAAAGAACTCAAAAAACTCTACACCAGGAATACAAATAATCCAATCAACAAATGGGCTAAGGAAATGAACAGACACTTCACAGAAGAAGATGTACAAGCAAACAACAGATATATGAAAAAATGTTCAACATCTCTAGTAATAAGAGAAATGCAAATCAAAACTACCCTAAGATTTCATCGCCCAATTAGAATGGCGATTATCAAGAACATAAGCAACAATAGGTGTTGGCGAGGATGTGGGGAAAAAGGTACACTCATACCTTGTTGGTGGGGTTGCAAATTAGTGCAGCCACTCTGGAAAGCAGTATGGAGATTCCTCAGAAAGCTTGGAATGGAACCACCATTTGACCCAGCTATCCCACTCCTTGGCCTATACCCAAAGGACTTAAAATCAGCATACTATAGAGATACAGCCACTTCAATGTTCATAGCTGCTCAATTCACCATAGCCAGATTGTGGAACCAACCTAGATGCCCTTCAGTTGATGAATGGATAAAGAAACTGTGGCATATATATACAATGGAATATTACTCCACCATGAAGAATGATAAAATTATGGCATTTGCAGGCAAATGGATGAAATTGGAGAATATCATGCGAAGTGAGATAAGCCAATCTCAAAAAACTAAAGGACGAATGCTCTCACTGATAAGCGGATGAGGACATATAATGGGGGGTAGGAGGGGTTAGTGTTAGGGTTAGGGTTAGGTTTAGGGTTAGGGATAAGGAGGATGGTAAGAATGGAGGAAGGAAGGACTGTATAGAGGGAAAAGAGGGGTGGGAGGGGAGGGAGGGGTGGGGGGGAAGGGAAAAATAACAATGAATCAAACAACATTGCCCTATGTAAATTTGATTTTTAATTAAAAAAAAAATACACAAATGAGTAAGAAAATTTCCCTACTACTGAGAAGAAAAGGTTTCTAGGTCACAGTCATGTCTTCTCATGTACTATCATTTTTATAGACAATGACTTTATATTGTTTTATGGACACTTATTGTTTTGTTCATATTGGCTTATGTGTTTTCAAAACATGTCATTTTCTCTCAGTAAAAGATGACCCAAACCAGTAGTAGTTCCATGTTTGTAAATTTAAACATCTGAATTCCACAGATAGGTTTAAGAAAATAGTCATTTTATCATAGTTTTGTTAACCTTGCAAACCGTACTTTATATAAAAAGTGAAAAATTATTGGAATCAGACTGTTTAAAAAAAAATGTATATGCATGTGCATTTGTGTGGGGGAAGCCATCCATGACTGGTATGAGACCAGGGCAAAGTTAGAGCCATTAACTAGGAATGCCTGGCTTCAGGAATTTAAGTCAGATATCCACTCTTCGAGAATGCTGAGTCATGTGGTATCCTGCGTTAGCTCACCACTCAGGTTTGAGTACAAGCATGGAGATGGGAGTGACCCGCTAGAGCCAAATGGCCTGCTTACCCTCGCCCCTATCTTGTTTTTCTTAAAGAAGCTTCTACCAGTTCTTTTTGATCTGTACCTATATAAATAAAGCAAGCAGGGGCACCTTTGTTACAGCCAGACCCTTCTGGATGGCTCAACTGGTCACACCCTGCTCTTAAGTTATTCTTGTCTTTTGTCTTAATTTCTGATATATAAATTTCAAGCTTTTATTTTACAGCCAGCCCATCCCTCTGATGGGAACCCTTTTCCTTGACCACGTGGGATGTGAGCAAGATCTGTGCATTTTGTGATGTGGGGGATCAGTTTTCCTGAGAATTTCTAAAAAGTCCTTGAAGCTCTCCCCCCACCACACACATACCCTAAAACACACACACACACACACACACACACCATCTGTCACAGGATAACACCCTCTGTGGAACCTTAAGGGATCTTAAAATGTCTCTGTATAGAAAGAAAGCACAAATGTTATACACATAAGCCTGTAGAAATACCAGTAATTTAAAATTTTAATAAGCTCAGTAACTTCACTGAATATGATTATAAGAAAACATACAAGAGATTAAGATACCATCTTTATTTCTTCTTTGGTACAAGCAGAAATGTTACCTCAAATCTTTGAAATAAATAATTTGATCAATAAAACTAATGTCAGGGTATTAAAATTCCTTTGTTTTCATACAGAAGAACCCCACGATGAGTTTGGGGTACAGTACATACAGTCCAAAAAAAAGACTGAAGATGAAAATCAGTTTAAGATGTAAGGAAATGATTCCCTGTGACAGCCCTTTCTTGTACTATCAAGGGAGCACATTGATGGGGATTTTAAGCACCAATTCTATTGAATGTAGTGGGGTTTCTTCATAACTAGTCTAGTAATCCGCTATACAGCTTAATCAGTAATTGGGGAACTAAGTAAATGAAATAACTAATACAACTGAGGTAAACCAAACAGTTGTTTCTGTTTATTGGCACAGTGGCCCACATATATCACTTACGTATACCACACTACAGGTCAAGAACCTGGGAAGAGGATTGTAAATTTATTTAAATAGAATTTAAATTTAATTTTTTTCATCTTTTACTGATGACTCTCCTACCTTCCCTCCAAGGGAAAGGGAAAACAACTTATTGAATAGCACCATTGTTCTAAATCTGATTGACAAGCAGGACTTCTGCATCTTGTTGAAGGTACTATATTATCCTCCAAGGTGGTGGTGGTGTTTCTCCTCCAAACTCTTTCACCAGACAAGATTTACACAGACAGCCAAGTAGCACCAAGTCTTTCACTGATCAGGTCCTTTGCTAAATGCCCGCTGACCAGCCTGCAGGGTGCAGGAGGCTGGCTCACAGAAACCAGGAGGGCCAGGAGGTCCTGGGGGGCCAGGCACACCGGGAATTCCTGCCACCCCTGGAGGCCCTGGCTCACCATCCCGGCCATTTCTCCCATAGCTGGCAGGGCCTGGGTCACCTGAAACACAAAAGATTGCACATGTGAACAGGAGAATCCTAGTGGAAGGCACTAGACACGGCCCAGTGGTGCACAGGTAAGAGTTTAACAAATGATTTAGGAAATTATGGATAATGAATGATGAAGAAATTGCTTTACTGGACTTGGGTTTCACAGAAATTAAAAGAAAGAAACCTCAACACATGGAACCCACATTCCATCAGCAGAGCTGCCCTGTCCAACATTGTATCCTCCAGCCATGTGTGTCCACAGCACCCTGAAATGTGCCCAAACTGAGATGAACTGCCAGAACAAAACACACCTTGATTTTAAGACTGTGTGAAAAAAACTGTAAAATATCTAATTAATAATTTTATATTTATTATATAATAAAATTATAATATCTTGCACCATGAGTTAAATAAACTATACAGCTAATCCTTAATTTACAATGGGATTATGTTGAAAATGCACTAATCCCCCAAGCATCATAGCTTAGCCACATAGTACACTGTAGAGTACCAGTTGCTTCCCCTCCTCATCACGTGGCTGGCTGGGAGCTGCTTCTCCCTGCCCCTCCCCAGCATCAGGAGAAAGGATTATACCACATATCACTACCCCAGGAAAAGTCAAAATTTCAACTTTGAAATTTCTACTGAATGTGTATGACTTTCGCACCATCATAAAGTCAAATACAACCATCTTAAGTCAGTGACCATCAGTATTATTAAAATCAATGTCACCTGATCCTTTTTTACCTTTTCCATGTAATTTCTATTTAAAATCACAATAGGTCAGGCCTCTGTGGGGCTCACATTGTATCTCCCTTGAAGAGAGCTATGGTAGCAGGTGTCCCTCATTCCTCACAGGTGATCAGTATCCAGACAGGGGGAAGCAGAGGTCAGTGGTTAAAAACACAGGCTTTTGGAGACAAATGGCTTTAAGTTCTAGCTCTGTCATTTAATAGAAGGCCATGAACAAGTCCCTAATCTCCCTGTCTCTTCCTTCTAAGGTGGGATAACACCTTCCTTATAATTTAATTCCATGACTGAAAGAATCTGTTACATAGGGACTGCTATGATAATCAAGATATTATTAACATCTTTTAGAAGACTGGGCCAGGCACCCTACAAAAGTCCAGGGTACTTTTCTCATCTGCCTACCCCAACATGAACATAGCAAGTTCTCTGGAGACTTTTCTTCCTTTTGTCATATTCAAAAGTGATATAGGCCTCACTCCTTGGCCATGACACCCTATAACAAGGAGAAATTTCTGTTGAATATTTCTCCCATTATACCAGTGGTGCTTTCATCCTGATACTGTAAAGGCAGTGATAAGAAATCAAGGTAAAATGAACTGCATGTGCCCTGATAATACAGTAATGTAGAGATTTTCATTGCATCTCAGCCTTCTTAACTTGGCCATTCTGCCAAAAAGCAGTAGGACAAATCCACACATTCAATTACATATTTGCTTAGGTTTAGTTACTTTCCTTCTTTGTCAGTGGTTTTCACTTTTGTTTCTATTTTAATGGTCTTATTACATGTCTTTTGTTGGATTTATTGTAATAGCCCAGTCTTGTTAAAGGGTCTTGTTTTATGCATTTATTGTACATATTACATCTCATTATTCTTCACATGCTTACAGGTAGACCTACACAAAGGAATGACATAGGGCAAAAACATTAAAATTTTTTAAGGAAGAATAAGTATCTTCAAATTTATGCATCTCAAGACTGCAGTTAAGTAGAGGTATAAGTTATTCCCCCTCATTTATCCCATAAGATTTATTCCCACTATATTATATTGTGATGAAGCAGATGATGGTGTGTTTTCCACTAATGGGAGAAATCCACTCCCTAAACCACCACTTCAATCAATAAGGCTGTTGCAACTGTGCTTTTATCTCAGAGCCTGTTCAGACCCCCTGACACTTGAGGTAGTTAAAGGTTAAGTTCATTTTTTTAAGGTTGAAAAGATAGACCAGATATAACTAATTATAAAAGGTGGCTTTCATGCACTTTATCAGTAGGAATGTCCCCATTGCGACATATCAGCTCTGCCTTAACAAATCAAATCAAGATTAAGAGTAGAAAATAACCTTGCCCAAAGAAGAGGTTGAAAACCATGGGTCAAATCTTATTTCTCTAAATGGTTTTATTAGAACACAGCCATAGTCACTTGTTTACATAGTGTCTGTGGCTACTTTTGCATTATAAGGCAAACTGGAGTCACTGCAACAGAGACAACCTGGCACTCAAAGACAAAAAATATTTCTTTACAGAAAAGTTTGCTCATATCTAATGTCATAAAGAAATTAGTGTTGATTAAGAAATCCCCAACTGTATTTATTAGAAGAAAAGTTACAGTACAAGTGTAATAAAAAATGGCTACTAATAGTCCACATCAGTACTGGGGAGACAAGCAGGAGAATAAGGCGCTTGGTGAACTGGGAAGTGGATGCTGGCAGCAGCTATGATGCAGCTAACAGCTGCCATTGAGAAATGGGAGCCAGTGTTGCCAGAACTTTGATGATTTTCAACAGAAGTCAGGAAGCTAAGTTTTGAAATAAAGAGTTGTCAATTTCTAACTATTAGCAACTAATTCAAAATTTTATTAACCACTTGTAGAACCAGCCCCCTGCCTAAAACCTTAAATTGAATATATGAGAATAAATTCCCTTCAAACATTAAAAAATAGGAGGAAGCCAGGTGCACACGTCTGTAATCTCAGCGACATGGAAGGCTGAGGTGGGGGAATTTGAGGTCAGCCTCAGCAACTGGTGAGGCCCTATGCAACTTAATGTGACCCTGTCTCAAAACAAAAAACAAAAAGGACTGGGGATGTGACTCAGGGGTTAAGCACCCCTGCCTTCAACCCCCAGTGTCAAAAAAGAAACAAAAAAAGACAAAAGGAAACCTGTTTAGATTTTCACATTTACTTTCTTCAGGAGAAGTTTTTTTAACATGCTGAGTTTATACCAAAGTCCTGTTCATCCTTTGAGGAAAAGGTTGAGGAAGCCATCCTATCTACCTCTGATTCTGCCTTTGGAAATGCAGCAGTTTACCCTTTGGAGCTCTGGATGATGTTATCATCACCACTTCATAACAAGCCCCTTTCGCATGACATGCACTCATCACTGATCTCATTTTCCACAAGTGGAAACTGAATTAAGAAGGTTAAAAACTGCCCAAAGGTACATAATTAAAGAAGTAGGAGTTAGAAAAAGTGCTCTTAAAACTACTCTACAAAACTCTATTTCCATACCTATTGATAGTTGCTAACTCTGTAAAGGGTGTGTGTGTGTGTTGTTGTTGTTGATGTTGCTGTTGTTTAATTCATTGGGTCTTGTTTGACTAGGAAATAGAGGCACAACAGCCAAGAGTCAGGACTGATTCTTAGAGACCACCACCATAAGAAACTCAAGGTCTTTTAATGAGGTTTTATCCTGTAAAAATGCCAGAAGTGGGGGGAAAACCCCAGCCTTAACATAACAGATTGTCAGTTTCTGGTGAGCCCTGACCTAAGGCACTTACTCTCAAGGAAGCTCTAAATGTCTTGTGGGCTTGCTTCATTCGGGGTGATACCATGTCACAGTCCAAGGCATTCAAGAAGTGGAACTGTTCACAAATTGGCATAAATGTTCAGTTCGGCAGCTTGTTAAAGAATATGCTTACGGTACTTTGCATCCCTTAAGAAGAGAAAGCATGGATCTGAAATGCTCTCTTTTTACTTTGCCTGCCTCACAGGTGTGTTAGCCACACTTAATGCCTAATGATTCTGAAATCTCAAGGACCTATAAAAATGTCCTTGCCAGACATTTCATGATTTTTTAAAAATTATGTGTGTCATACTCTCTGTGAACACTAGAGGGTAGCCATGTTACATTGATGGAGGTCAACCAGCTGGGAAGCCTGGACCAGTTTGAAAGAGGCAGCCTAGTAGGGGATAAAAGCTATGGAATGAAAAGGACTGTGTGCAGGCAAACAAACAAAAAAACACTTCAATTCATTTTCAGCATTAAACTGGGTACCTTATGATTAATATGCTGATTATTTTAACTTTCTACATGTGCTATAATGTTCTATTTCTTACTCTGAGTCTACTTTCTGGTAGTACAAAGCAGTATGTTTACAGAATTGGTGGAAATTGGTTTACAGAAAAACCCAAAATCATCTAAAATGATTGCGGAAATCACTGGAAATAGAATGAATGGCCACTACAAAGCAAAAGACTAAACGGAGTGTTTTTTTAATTAAACATTCACAAGCAATGCTTACCTCACTACAGACTTTTCACAAAAAAAACTGAACAGTCTTGTAGACTTGTAGTGTGGTCCAGCACAAGGCCAAGTAGAAACTGCTCATTCAAGATGAGAAAAACATCTCAGTTCACAATTACCTGGTAATTCACTTCCTGGTATGCACATAGATGAGGTTCATCATTTAATTTATTCCTTTCCCCAGTGAGTTTGAATTCTCAAAGAAATCAAAATCTATTCTTAAATATTTTTCTTAAAATCATCAGAGTGCAAAGAAAGAAGGCAAGTTCAGTGGTAGTAGGCACAGAGAGTGTCTCTTATTGAGACAACACAACCAAGCATTAACATTAACTGGGCTCTAGCAAGAAACTGAAGGGTGGGGGATCTAATGGCCCAGGGATTGCAGACAAGAAAGGAGAGGATAGGAAGGAAGACACTAAGTGTCAGGAACATACCCAAGTCACGTAGCCAGGGAGGCAAAGACAAACTAATCATGTTGTTGGACTGTCAGACCATCATTTTGTTCAGTCCCTATTTCCTTAAGTATAAAAAGAGGAGTGACAACAATGGTAACAACTAGATTTGCAGAGTGTGCCTTGTGCCATCACTGTTCTAAGAACGTTACATGTTTTGTCACGTCCGTGTGTCCTCCTAAATAGCTCTGTGAGGACTGTGCCTATGACTCCTATTTTGCAGAGAACAAAATTGAAGCACTAAGAGGTAAAGTCACCAGAAGTAAGTGAAAGAGCAGAGCAGACACCTGGTGAGCTGGCTCCAGAGCCACCTTCTTAGATTCCTGCCCTGCATACTTCAGACTGTGAGAAACAAACCATATGGCAAATGGGTATTTTTAAACAACAAAGCACTGTAGCCAAAATGATAGTAGAGGTCTCCCCCATTTGAATAGTGGCTGAGGAGCAACCCCTTTACCCCACCAGTCAGACTCTGCCCCTCCACGGTGGGTGGTTTACTGCACGGGGAAATATGCCCCCCTGGTGGCGTTCTGAGGCAGTGCAGTACAGAGCTGGTGTTCTTAGATCTTCAATTTTTAAAGTTAAAATATGGTTTGCCAACACATTTTTTGAAAGTAGGAATCACTAGAAATCAAAATATATTTTCAATAAAGGAAAATCTTACTAGTGAAAGCCATTTTTAAAGAACTTTTAAGTGTTTGATTAACAAAAATGGGAGAAGAAATCATTAGAGGATCCTATAAATTCATAGATAATTAAGGAAGTTTTGATAAAGATATTTAACCAGCTTTGAACCCATCTATCACTATCACCAGTACAGGACAATAGCATTCTTAGTAAATGCTATTTCCTTTTTCTCCCTTCTAAACATCTGTTAATGAATCCAGACTTTTCCTCATATTAAAATTTTTCCTTGATTCTATTTATCTCCAATCAGATTTTCTTTCCTTGTCTGATCATTAAAGCTTCCTTTTCCAATCATGAAATATATTAAGTTGTGAATATATCTTGACAGGTGCATGAGTCACAGTTTTAGAAAAGCAGTGTTTGAGCTATCTCCAAATGTATTCATATTTTTTTTAAAAAATTTAATAAGAAAGCAATCCCCAGGAGCAATGAAATAGATAATTGGAAAGCAATGATGTTTTTTGGCTACAATTATAGCCATGATTAAGTATGTAAGCCTCTGGCAGAATTATAAAATGGTGATTTCTTTTCCTAAATTTCCCTAAACCAAGTTTTCCAAATCCATTATGGAAGCAAGCACCACTTCACTTTTTTTCCTGTGCAACCCCTCTCACCTCTACAACAACAGACAGGTGGGGTGTGGGAGCCTCCCTCAGCCATTGCCTTAGCTGGAAGAAGAGAGGTTTCTGGGAGCCTGCACATCAGTCCTGGTCTTGAACTAAACTGCCTTTCAGCTCTGCTATGCTGCAGCTATGGTTGAGTGTGCAAGTCATTTCCCAGTGGATGAGTCAGTTCCAGCCAAGACCCTGGCAAAACAGAGCAGTCAGTGTATAAAAAGAACACAGGATGCTCAGTAAGAAAACCAGTCTTCTCACACACAGACTGCTCTGTTGCCTCAGTCCCTGCAGCTGAGATATGTGGCTTACGTGTGGCTCTTTGTGGTGATGGGTAGGAATGTGTGGGCTTATTTTTAAGGAGATCAAGGGGGATATATGGATGTTTGGAGGTCTGGATGTTTGAAAGGGGAGCTTTTAAAATAAAATTTCGGTTATTTCCTATAAAACAAGAATAAATAAAAATTTGAAATAATTTTCCAAATGCTCTACTTTTTAGATTTAAAAATAGGGGCTAAGGGAATAGCTCAGTGGTAGAGGGCTTGCCCACCATATGCCAGGCCCTGAGTTTGATTCCCACCACACACACACACACACACACACACACACACACATATATATATACACACACATACAATAATAATAATAATTTTTAAAACTATCATCTGAGCTACAGATGGATAGGATTTTATTTATTCAGATTTTTATAATGAGTGGATTATGGCTGGACCTTGACATTATTTTTCTTGAAGCATCTGTTTAAGAAATAAATATTTCAAGTCCTGACATCTATTTTCTCACAAAGAATACAGACATAACTTATAGATCATTTAACTGTTCATTAAAACTGATCTTGAAAAATCTATACTAGCCATCATAATCACTTGATATGCTTAATTGGTCAAGCAGCAAATTTTTTATTTCAGTTCAGAGTGCACACTTGTGACCAATTTTCCCACCTCACCTTGCCACACAACTCACTTACCTGGGAGACCTGTAGCTCCAGGCAAACCTTTGGGGCCTCTTCCTGGAGGGCCACGCTCCCCCTTTTCTCCCAAGTCACCTGCATTTCATTAAAGAAATATTATTCTTATATGTTTCCATAAAAATAAACTTCTATATTTTAAACTTCAAGCAAAGCCAAAATTCAGAAGCCAAAATGTCACAAAGTTACAATAAACTAGGTTGTGGTATTTGGAGCAAGGCGAAATGCAAGTCCATCATATTAACAGATCTAAAGGGAAAATATCAAATGATCTTATGCATAGATATTGCAATAATATTTCACAAAATTTAACATGCATTCTTGGTAAAACATTCAATAAATTAAGAATCAGTTGCTACTTCCTTAACATGAAAAGATACACCAGTCTCCACCCAAAAGTCGGCACAATGCTTCCTGGGAAACATAGGAGGCAGCTCCAGGGGAATCAGAAGAGCAAGGAAGCTCACCTATCACTGCTACAAATCACTTCATCTGACGAGTTATAATCATCCCTATTTTCATGGGATATGAGTATATATTTTAAGTTCTAGAAAATCAACTCAAAAACTACTACAAACAGTAAAAGAATTCAGTAAAATGAAAAGGACTAAAATTATAATATTGAAATCAGTCATTTTCACATCTACAAACAACCAGTTATAAGACATGAATAAAAGGATACCATTTCTAATAGCAATTGAAATATTAAATAGCTAGAAATAAACTGAATCAGAAATATGCAAGTCCAATAATGAAAAACATTGAGCACTACTGAAGGATACACAGGAAGATCTACAAAGTGTTCTTAAATGGAGTGACATCATGGTAAAGCACTGTCAGTCCTCCCTGAATTTTCTCAGGATCCCAATAAAAATACAAATGCATGTTTTTAGACAGAGAAGGTGATTCTAAAGTTTGTGTTGAAAAATACACATAAGCCAGATTAGCCACAAACCACAAAGAAAAGCAACACAAAGGGAATTAATCCTACCAAATATTAAACCAATGGAAATAAACAGATCAGTGAAGCAGAATAGAAAGTCCAAACACATAAGGGAATTTGCTTTATAATAAAGGTGGCATCTTAAAATGGGGGAAAGTTGAACAATTCAAGTCAATAAATAGTGTTGGGCAAAGTGGGTGCTCAACTGGAAAAAAAAAAGTTACATCTATACCTCTGTATCTCACACCATACTCCAAGCTAAATTACAAATAGATCAAATATTTAAGAACCAGAAGAAAAAAGGGAGAATTATAACTTCAAATTTGAGTTGGGCTTTCTACTATGATTCAAAATGTGAAGAGTCCCTAAAAATCAATACAAAAAAGTCAATAACACATTTTTAAAATGAGCATCAGGTGTGGTAGTGCACGCCTGTAATCCCAGTGGCTCGGGAGGCTGAGGCATAGGATCGCAAGTTCAAAGCCAGCCTCAGCAATTCAGAGAAACCCTCAGCAACTTAGATACCGTGTCTCAAAACAAAAAATAAAAAGGGCTAGGGATGAGGCTCAGTGATTAAGCAACCCTGTGTTCAATCCCTGGAACCAAAAAAAAAAAAAAAAAAAAAATGTGAGCAAAATATATGAGTAGGTTGGTCATTAATAGGACACAAAAATGACTCCTAGATGTATGAAAAAGTTCCTGAATTTGCTCTCAAATGCAAATTTTAAAAACAAAGATGCTATTTTTAATGAAAAAGATCAACAAAAGTTCCAAAGTTAAACATATTTAGCACATCTATAGAAAAATACAGTATCGTACATCACTGATGAGAGTATAAATGGGTGCAGTCTCCTTGGAGGGCAATTTGATGATAACTATTGAAATTACAAATGGAAGTTCCATTTTAACCAGCAATTCTCCTTATAAAAATTAATCCTAGAAATAGTGACAGAATTAGAGGTAGAGATAGAAGGTATGTCGATATTATGTACAAAAAGGAAATATGTACACTGTTGTTCATTGCAACCTTGCTGTAATAGAAGATTACAATCTAAATGTCCATTAAATAGTAAAATATATGATATGTCCACAGAATGAAATAGTATGCAACTGTGAGGAAGAACCAGGAAGCTCTTAGGAACGATCTCCAAGACATGTTGTCAGAAAAAGAGCAAGGTCCAGATTACTTGCTAAAGGACAATATAGTTCTGTTTTTAATGGGATTCAGGGAAAAATACATGTTCATATAAACTTACATATGATTGCTTATAAGAATTTGAAAGAAACTAATAATAATGATTACAGGGGCTGGGGTTGTGGATCGGTGGTGGAGCACTTGCCTAGTATGTGTGAGGCATGTGTTTTGATTCTCAGAACCATATATAAATAAATGAATGAAAATAAAAGCCCATCAACAACTAACACAATATTTTTTTAAAAAATAATGATTACATATTGGAAAAAGTAAAGGAAGCTAGACAGATGCAAGGCAGAAGTGAGAAAGAAATTCTTCACTACCCTTCATACATTTTTAAATTTTCAAACAAGGTAAATTTAGTCTTACCAAAAATAAATTAATGAACTTTAAAAATTTAAAGTGTGCTGTCACAAGTGTCTTCACCACTGACTCATTATTTATAGGGAATATAATTTGGATTGCAACCAACCATGTGTACTTGCAAGACATTTACAAGACAGTTGATTAAACTTGGGATTCAGCAGCCAACAGAATAAAGTTACATTAATTATCCAGGCTCCTGCAGAGACCAAAGCCAGTAACTTGGCCTCATTAATGAAATTACTTAATACTTTAGTTAAATGATTCTACTGTTCCTAGTAAAAGGCATTATTTTATTATCACATTAGTATAGTAGTATATTATACTACACTAATAAAAGATGCAATGGCACTTTGCTACAAATTTTGTAGTCATCTTTTCCAAACATCCTATCAGCCCAACCCTATTCAATATTGAGTCAAGTCAGACATAATTTAAAAGACAAAGTCAACTAAATAATAAAAGTAAGAAGGATATCTAGAATCATCTGCACATTGGTCAAACATCAAAAAAACTTATCAAGTGAATGTTTAAATAGGCACCATAATTTGATTTTTGTCAAGGATGCCCCATGTACATTTTTTATAATGAAAAAGTACATTTCTACAATAATTTAAACTTATAAGGTAAAGATACAGAACTCTGCTTGAACTCATATTCATGTGAGCTAGGTGCCCATCATCAATAGCATCTTAAAAACTAACAGCTTAAACATTCTTGTTAACTTAGCAATTTAAATTGTCATATCACTGTAACTCTGGAGGTCGGTGATGAAAAAAGAATCTCCAAATGTGCCACATTTTCTGAAGATTAGAAATTAAAATGTAGCTTTCACTTAGATAATGAAGTTAAACTTCTTTATACATTGTAGCATGAAACCGCACCAAATTTAAAATGTTGCTAGCAAGGAATAAGACTGCTGTCCTGCAATTCTGCCTTTGGGTCTTCCCTCTGTGAAAAAGTGTTCAACATCCCTAGTAATTAGAGAAATGCAAATTAAAACAACTCTAAGATTTCATCCTTCTCCAATTAGGATGGCTATTATCAAGAACACAAAAAATAATAGATGTTGGTGTGGATGTGGGGAAAAAGGCACACTTTTACATTGCTGGTGGAGTTGCAAATTGGTGTAGCCACTCTGGAAAGCAGTGTAGAGAATCCTCAGAAAACTTGGAATGGACCCACCTTTTGACTCAGTTATCCCACTCCTTGTTTATACCCAGAGGACTTACAATTAGCATACTACAGTAACACAACCACATCAATGTTTATAGCATCTCAAATCACCATAGCTAGATTGTGGAACCAACCTAGATGCCCTTCAACAGATGAATGGACAAAGAAACTATGGTATATATACACAATGGAATACCATTCAGCCATAAATAAGAATAACATTATGGCATTTGCAGATAAATGGATGGAATTAGAGAATATCATACTAAGTGAAATAAGCCAATCCCAAAAAACCAAAGGCCGATTGTTTTCCCTGTGAATGATGATATATAATGGGGGGTGGGGAGGAGGCAGGGTGAGAGAAGAATGGAGCAACTTTAGATTATGTAGAGGGAAATGAGAGGGGTGGGTATGAAAAATGGTGGAATGAGACAAACATCATTACCCCAAGTACATACCCAAGTACATATATGATTACACGAATGGTATGAATCTACATCATGCACAACCATAGAAATGAAAAGATGTACCCCATTTTTGTACAATGAATCAAAACAGTCTGTAAAAATAAAAAATAATTAAAAAAAAAAAAAAAGAAAGAAAAGAAAGTTAGCTCAACTGTCAACTGCTGCTCCACAGCAAACCACATCACGCAGGTGATAGAACCTGGGTGGTACTATCGGCAAGGGTTCAACATCTTCTTCAAACCTGATGTTTTCCTTTGAGATGTAAAAAAACTGGTTCAGGGAACTAAAGGTCCACCTTTATTAGCCTACTCAGTCACATAAAGAGCTTTGAAAAAAAGATTTAGAACAGGTGTGAAGGAAAATACACTTTGAGCAGAAAAATTGCTTATCATGAACAGAGTGAAAATTCTCATTGCTATTTATTTCATTTACTGGCAAGCTATAATTGATGCTCTATCTCTGTGTTCTGTGAACAGATTAATACTAAAAAAAATGGTGTTAGTCACTTGTGTTTTCTTGAACCTTCATTTACATAATGACACATCTGTTTGCGTCACACTAAAATATCTAAAAATGATCAGCCTTACTCAAAGGGACTTAAAACTAATCCAAACTGTGAATGTTTAAAACTAATATTTATTGCATGAAGGATTAATATAATACCAAGCAAAGCTAACATAGGCCAGTTTGAGGACACTTATCCTGCTCAGGTACACATATAAAATATACATTGAAAGAATGGACATTTTTTTAAGCTGTTTTATCTTAACTCCCTAAGGTCACCCTCCCAGTTATCTCAACTCCCTAAGGTCTCCCTCCCATTGTCTCAACTCCCTAAGGTCACCCTCCCAGTAATGGGAACAAAGCCCCTAAAGTTGTTCCAAGAAACAGCCCCAAACAGAGAGTAAAAGAGTAAATTGAGCCAGATAGCTAGATAGTGCTCAAACAGTAGGATTACCAGAAACTATTGACCAGAATCTACACCCTGTTGTAAAACATAGTAAAACATGTTGTATGTTATCAGCAAACCCGGACCCCCTTTGAAATTTCCCAGCAGCTTTGTCCCCCTTTTCCCTTTCATGTGCGACCCCTCCTGATGTGTGGTCTCTGCCTTTATAAACCTGCAAGATTTTCTGCTAGGGACTCGACTCCTTGAGTTGGGTCCCAGCGCGCTGGAATAAACACCTCTTGCGGTTTGCATCAAGTGACACCTCCTGCGGTTGATTGGGGTTGCCGTCCATCCATGGGACAGAGTTGGGGTTTCCTTTTTGGGGGCCTTACAACATCAGGCATGGGCCTTAGCCCTACATGTTTGTGTAATATTATATAAAACATGTCAGTGGAAAACAAAGGAAAATTACACACCTGATCCAAACTTTGACAATGATTTGAGGCATATTTCTGTAAGCTCCTATAATAAACATTCCACTTGTCTTCCAGAGGATTTTGGCAGAACAAACTAAGACATAGCCTGAATTGTTATAAAAGCATTAATAATATGACTAGTTTGTTATTTATGTAACAATTTCTCTAGGAAAAGACTCAAAGTGACTGTATGATAGAACAAGACTTTTACCATCCCTTCTTCACTAATTGGGGGTGGGGGGAGGCAAAAGGCAATACTGAAATAATCTAATTGGCTAAAATTTTTAATTTTTTAAAAATGGTGGAATTTTTTTTCTTGGGGGAAATTTATGCTGCAAACCTTTGGGTAGTAAACACACATACACACACACAGACACACACACACACTATATGTTTTCTATATTTTCATGTATGTGATGGGACAAGAATGGCTAAGTCCAGTTACTTATAATTGTATATTTCCAAATATATGTGCTGATTAATACATACATACATATACATATATATATACATATGATTGCCCCTCCCTGCTCCACCCCAAATTTCAAAATAAAACTAAATGAAGGTATTGCTTTAAATCAATCCAGTGACAAGAAAGGAATGGATGACTAGGGGGAGAAAAAGTTCCTTAGAAAAAAGGATTATATCAATTCAAATTATTTTCAAGAATACTAAAAAAATTAGGGGCAAATACCTTGCAAGATCCTGTTATACCTGATGAATGAATTGAGTGCTTAGAGACATTTTTCAGGTTCCAAACATAGAAATATGCTTTGCTTCCTTTCAAATGAGACTCTTTTGTTAGTCAAACCAGTCCTGCCTTGCCACAATTCAACATGGCTGAGACCTTCCAGACAGCTTCCCAAACAATTCACCTGTGTTTTCAGTGGTTCTCAGGATCCTGGCTGCACATTAAAATCACCTGGGGAATATTTTAAAGTCCCAGTGCCCAGACCAATTAAATCAGAATCTCTGGAAATAGGACCAGGCATGAGTAGTTTTTACAGTTCCTCTGGTGATTCCAATATGCAGTCCAGGCTGAGAAAAGCAGCTGTTGACAGCGTCTCCTAGCATAGTAAGTGACATGGACATTTTCATTTCTGAAAGGGGAATTCTGTTACTAGCTCACAGTAATCTCTGCTGCAAAAGTGGAGAATTACTTTTAGCCAAAGAAAACTGGCTGTGATTTCTGTAGACCTATCAAGGTGATCCCTTTCAGTAGGAAAATGGGTAACTGATTTTTCCACACCCATTTGCTTAGCCAGATCAGAATCACCTGAGGGCTTGTCAAACCAGAATGCTAGGCCCCACCCCCAGAGTTTCTGATCCTGTAGGTCTGGGGTGATGCAGAGATTTGATGATCCTAACAAAGTCCCTGCTGATGCTGACGCTGCAGGCATCTCTCAGAACCTTTACTCTTAAAGAGACTCGCGATAGCCAGGAGTGGTGGTATATGCTTGTAATCCCAGCTACTTGGGAGGCTGAGGCAAGAGGATCATTTGAGCCTATAAGTTTGAGACCAGCCTGAATACATAGCAAGACCCCATCTCAAAAAAAAAAAAAAAAAAAAAAGAAACCAAAAAAAGCTACATTAATAAAAATAAACTAAATAAAAACAAAGAGACTCAGTAAAGGCTGTCATTATCCATTATCCACAGGTTATGGTACAACAGGTCCAACTAAGCCAACAACCCACCCAAGGCAATGGAGTTTCCTGGAAATGGTCTTCAGGGACCATTCATAGAAATCACCAAGGCATAGGTTGCCGAACTAGTAGCTAAAAGCAAGGCAAAGATAAAGAGGTATGTGATTCTGTCAGAGAAAATGCCCAGTTCTCTTTAAAATGGGCTCTACCCTCAGCTCTCTCTATGTGATGTGTACAACCTCTGAAAGCTTTAAAATTGTACCAGTCTTACAAGAGGCCCCAATTAAAGCTCATTTTTAAACATGCAGTGCTGCACATGCCAAAAAAAGTAATTAAATAAATTGTTCCAGCTGAGGGTGTAGTTAGCCAACTGCATCAAGCAATTCATTTACAGATCCAAAAAGGCAGCTTCCTTGCCCTCTGACCACTCACACCATA
The DNA here is from genome assembly GCF_902686455.1 of Sciurus vulgaris. NCBI lineage: Eukaryota > Metazoa > Chordata > Mammalia > Rodentia > Sciuridae > Sciurus > Sciurus vulgaris. The sequence continues at coordinate 91,724,835 of NC_136467.1, read as the reverse complement.
ATATTTAGCCCTAATTGGAGTACCACAGTATTAATTCTTTTTTTTAAAAGTGCCTCTCTTGTTTCTGATGTCATGTTTTCCTAAAGTTCCCCAGTGAGCTGTCACTAACTCAACACCTCAACTAGCAAATGCCATCTGAAGCAACCAATCTTTCTGCCAGTCCTGCAGAATATCTTACATGCTCACAAACCTGTGGGTTTTCTGCAAAATACTGGATGCAAGGATTTTGTTTGTTTTAAATAAAAGGGAAGAAACAAATATATTAAAGAATAAAGTTTGATCCAGAGAGGAATATCAAAAGTAAATATCCAATGTCACTTTTGAAGAGGAAGGCAGCTCTAATTCATTAGGTAATTTTTCGTACGTCCTGCTAGCAAATATTGTTAGTTTAAGTAACAGATACATGCATTGTAAGATGCTTGCCATTTTAGAAGAGCTCTACAATGACTTTAGGTTTGTTTTTTAACTAACTGTGATTAAAGCACAAGATTGCTTTAATCTTGATTGAGCAAGATCAGTACTAAAAGTCAGGGAAGCTTAATTGTAGTATTTAGTTTACTGTTGTGGTACAGCAGCATCAAAAGAAAATAAGAGTTTTCAAATCTTTACCATCATCATTGTAAAAGAGAATACTATACATCTTAACTCATCAGACATTGGCAAAGCAGGACTTCCTTGAGCTTGGACATACACTGTACAACTGAAAAAAGATCATGTGTGTTCCCAGATTCCACCTGGGCAAAACAACTTACCTTTAGGTCCCCTCAAACCAAGAGCACCAGGGGGACCCTTAATGCCAGGGAGGCCACGAATTCCCATCTGACCAGGGAAACCATTCTCTCCAGGGGGGCCAGGGGGGCCAGGAGGGCCAGGTCTCCCAGGGAGACCGGCGGCACCAGAGTCTGGACGCTTGAGACTAGCAGCCATCTCAGCAAAATGCTCTGAAGATAATAAACAGAATAACCCAGAAAAGTCAGAAACATGAAAGTGATTCAAATGAAAAGAGAGGTATTCCAAGTGCCTTGTTTTTCTAAATGTGTCACCAAAACTTGGAAGACTTTTTCCATGGGCTTTCTGCCAGGAAGTTTTGCTGGTCTGCTGTGTTCGGCTCTCCTGATACATTTGGTTCTGCTGTTTTGAGACAAGGGCGAGGAGTTTGAAGTGCGGGGCTTTGGGACCAGTGCTGCTCTGCAAAGATGAGTGTGTCACTTGAATCCTAGCTGGGTATCTGAAAACCCAGGATGGGAAGAACAATGGGTTTCTTAACATGGGTGGAAGTCATGTCCAGAAGCTTTTTAAAAGCCAAGGGCATTGTCCAAAATTAGTATTCAGACACCATTTGGGACCTACTGTCAAAAACTAAAAGCCATTTTGGTTTGAAGATATTACATAAGCTGAAATATCATGAGGATTCATAGTTTCTTATAAATTCTTCCCCTCCATTTTTTTCTTCATGCTTAGAATAGACAACAATCATTAAAATATAACCTTTTTCTTGGGAATGGTCACAGTCTGTCTTAAAAATTAATAACTGTGTGGGCTTTCTCAGTAACCATTAAATAGATTCAGAATCACCCACTAAATCCATGGAATACAAGAAAATCTCCCCATTAAAATGCTCTAAAGGAAATGTGCTAGTATAATATTTCTTAAAGCTTTAGGATTCTAAGGAGAATATGAATTGGAACCAATTTTCTGGCCCACATTTTAAAATTCTTTAAATGTGAATATTCTAAATTTGTTTTATTCAAGTAAGCAAAAAATCATAATTTTCTTGACATGTAATGTTTAAAACTGAAATAAACTTTCAAGATAAAATTCTGCAATGAAGAGACCTATGTTGTTTTCAAATATAGAAGTGTTCATTTCTGGGCTGGGGTTGTGACTCAATGGTAGCGCACTTGCCTAGCACATGTGAGGCACTGGGTTCAATCTTCAGCACCATATAAAAATAAAAAAATAAAATAAAGATCATCTACATAAAGGTCCATCTACAAAAAAAAAATATTTTAAAAACAGAAGTCTTCATTTCTTTCCCATTTGATTCTGGAAAACTCTGCAAGTTCATGAGACACACTAGACTGTCTAGTGAGCATACGAAAGAAAAGAATTTCTTCAGCACAGAATAAGATAATTTTGTTAGAAGGCTCAAATGTTACAGGATCTCCTCAGGGTCAAGATAATTTTGTGCATCTTCCTTTTCTGTATGGTTTGATAACAAACAGCCATTGCCACAGCTATAGGTAAATGCAGAGTAAGATTAACAAATGTTATTAATATATTGTCATTTTGGAAAAATGCTGGTCATTGCTTCTTTACATATATTTTACATAAGTAGAAATAATGTCCTTAGGCTCCTTACAGGCTTAGAACCTGGCATTTAGTTCTCAAATTATTTAGAGAGCTCCTAGGCACTCCAAGAAACATACTAAGTGGTAGGATCTTAAGGAGAGACACCTGAGAATTTGTGTTCAAAAGAAAATTCTGTGTGTGTGTACTTTCTTGTAAATTATCTCTACCCCCTGGGGTTGGGGAAGAAGGAAGAAGAGAAAAGAAAAAGAAAGCAGGCTAACACGAAAGTAATATTTTACTGTGAGGATATAAGCTGTGTGGATAGCAACAACTGAATAAAAAGAAATTGCCATTAATGTTACTCAAAATCTCCCACCCTTAAAGTACACAAAAAGCCACTGTTATTTGCACACCTACAAGAATAAAATCTCAAGAAGCAAGAGTTTATGGTGGAAAAAGTTTAACCATTGTGATTTATTTACCTTGCATGACTCTCATGCAAACCTGCTTAATGTGCTGATCTGTCGGTGCTCTACCCTGGGACAGGAAAGAAAAAAAGGCAGTTTATCCGTGGAACCATAAAGAGAACACTGTTAAATTGTAAACTGACAGACTCTGCCAGGAACCAGGTGGCTGAATTTATAGGAGAACTTGCAGCTAAGTAGCTGAGATCTAGTCTAGCCCCAGTGCTATGGGATGGAGCTTCTAAAGGGACACTCACCGGAGGGCCCTGGATACCAGGCAGTCCCGTGGCACCCTGTTCTCCCTGCACACCCCGTGGTCCAGGAGGTCCTCTTGGTCCTTCTGCTCCAGGAAGCCCCCGACTTCCTTCAGGCCCTCTCAAGCCAGGCTCCCCAGGGTTACCCATCTGAAACAAAATAGTAAACTATAAAACCAGGGCTAGACACAAGGACTGTGCCTGCTTACTATTAATGAAATTTGGGGTTTCCCTACATTTTATCTCCTAAGAGGTCCCCTGTAAGAAGTTAGCACAAGTTGCAGACACATATTACCACTACCAACTCACCAGTCTCTGAGAATCTCAATTCAAGTAAACTATTAAAAATCTATTACTTATTATTCCAAAACCTTCATTGGAATACTAGATTATAAAGACCATTCTTCATACCTCAAGTCACCTCCTAAGAGCAAGTCACTTGTGTTTGAGGTTTTTTTTGTTTTTGTTTTTAATTTTGTTTTGGAGCTGGGGATAGACCCTAAGGCCTTATACATGCTAAGCATGTGCTCCACACTAAGATACACACACCCCCAGCCTCTGCAAGTTAGTTTTTAATAATGCCTATTAGCATTCCTCGTCACAAGAAACCTCACTGAGTTCCCACAAGATATGCTATTTGGGTGTCAACATAAAGATAAAGATATTTTCAAGAATACATGTTATTCAGCCTTTATAACATTTTTTTGGCTAATCTGAAGATACTAGGTATATCCAGGAACTCAATGCACTTAAAATGCTATACTTAAAATACTGGGCTAAAAAAAGCAAGTTGACAGTTTTTTCAAAGAAAATTGAAATCTAAATATTAAAGAACTTAAACCCCTTATTTCCTCACAACAAAAACATTCACAACTTTGGCTTTGCTCCTGAGAACAGATCACTAAATGCATTTGAAAGAATCCTTGTCTACAATAACTGCTTTTTAAAAAGACTAAATTAACTCACTTTTTTGTGAAACTAAAATTTGTCCAATTCTCCTGGTGGAATTTGTGGCAGAGTAGCTATAACATACTGTTGTTGGAAATAAGAATGAGAAGATAAAAGGACAGGAGGCAGCTAGTGTTCAGGATGTGAAGCAACTCCATCCTGTGTTTTTTCATATGCATTTATCTAGGAAGAGCTAACTCTTTCAAATATTCAAATATTTTAAACCCAGGGGAAGAAGGTAATGAAGCAATGCTTTCACTAGGTATCCAAATAAAGCCTGGCAAGTGTGCTTTTTCCAACTTCGTGCAAAAAAATTGATATTCATCTAAGCCAACTTGCCAAGATTGCTTCTATAAAGAAATTACGGCTTAAAAGACTTCCTGAAAGACAGTGTCAATAAGCAGAGCTAAATATATACTATGAAAGACTGCGGAATTGTCAGATTGTCAGGTGCTCAAGTGCAAAACTATAACAACTTCTAAAACAACCCAAAGAGAAGTCAAATGAACTAAAGAACTGTCAGAAAATAAAGAGATCAAATCAAAGCGTACTCTTTTCAGGCAATGGTTGAAATATTGCTAGAATAAGGGAATTTTGGATGAAAAGATTAAGGGTCAACATGCCCAAGATATCATAAGGGCCCTGGATCTTTGGGAAATAATTCCTCAGTCGAAGAACAGTACAATGAAGTAGAACAGTACAACTTTGGCTTTGTTCCTGAGAGCAGACCATTAAATGGATTTAAAAGAATCCTTGTCTACAATAACTACTTTTTAAAACAACTAAATTAATTCACTTTTTTTGTGAAACTAAAATGGATGAATTTCACAAATGTTCAAGATGAGATTAGAGAAGCAAAGAACACTTCCTCAAAGGCTTCATATACCATGCTAAACAATGATTTTATTCTATAAAATGTTATTCTTGAAGGGTTTTAAGCAAAAAAAAGGGTGACATAACAGGTTTTGCCATTTTATCTAGATTACATTGGCTGCCATGAGGATAATTTGTTGGATGGATGCAGAGGAGTAGGGAATATTTCAGAAATAGGAAGGACTTGGAAGTTAACTAGAAGTTGGTGGTAGTGCATTTGAGATTGAAATCCTAGCTTTATGTTTTCTCTTTATACCATCAGTTTCTGATGGTACTAAATGTGTATTCCTCTTAAATTAGCAAAACACTTCAGGTTTCTTCTAATTAGATCTATAATTCTAAACACATCTAATCTCTGAGAACATTAGTCTCTGTAATATGACAAAATTGAACATAAGATCATTTTCTAGTTTTAATAATTTCCTATTATATTATGTGTTATGCCTCTATATTACTTCCTCAGCTAGAACATGCAGGAGATTAAGAAAATTGCTGAAATATTTTGCAGTAATATAACTGCCAATGAAATTCAATTATTCTCTCGTCACCACAAAACACAAGTTAGTGCTTTAAAAATGACACGTTTGGGGAGGAAATTACAGTATTATCATGGAACATTCATTGACCCATTTATAATGTGAAAAAATTTTCCTTTAGAATGACTAGTTCAAAAGGTAGATCCATTTACATGGTTGTTTATTTTTTCTATTGGATTACTCCATTACCTAAAGAATAAATTTAGACATTTATTTCCTTGAAGGAAAGTTCTTTATGAACTTTGTAGAATGATTTCATAAAGCAGAGCATTACATTTTATAGCTTTATTGATATTTTTAATTTTTTATACCATTGTTATTCATTATACTTACAGATCCCTTTGGGCCTGGTAATCCTATATCTCCCTAAATCAATAAAACAAAATTATATTAGAACAATATATTCACATTTGATTGTTTCCTAAAAACATTAAAAAGTCTATTGTGCTGATGAAATATAGAAAACCATGAACAGATTAACCCTGGCACTGCAGAAAAATATTAGACTCAATATTGTATTCTAGTCCCAGTTATGCTATTTAACTGTGACACCATGTGAGCAAAGTAACCTCTCAGACTTTGGCTAAATGATCTGTTAAATAACAGGGTTGAATCGGAGTTCTCCAAGGTTCCATCCAGATCTAAAATGCTACTCATCAAAAATTAAAATGTGTAGGTCCAAAGATAAATCTGTTTTAAAACACAATAGACACTTAAACCTGTCTATTAAAGCTTCATTTTTTGTAATTCAAACAAAATTTTCAACCCCAGAAGTCTACAGATAAAATATGAAAGCTTATAGGTTTTAAAAAAAATGAAAATCTCCCATAAATAATTCTAGATATGAGTTCAGCTCAAGTGTTAGCACACCAGGCCATATCCAATATAAACAGAATTATTTTAAAAGTCCTTAGTCCATAAAAATGAACAACCACAAAAGAAAATCAAGTAGAATTCTACTATGAATTTACTTGACAATTAGAAAGCTTCGCCCAAATCAGATGTTACATTTACATTTATTCTAAATCCTGAAAATCTGAATAAAGCAACATTACCAGAACTTTGTGCTGTACTAAAAGCTCTCTAACTCTATTCCATGAGAAATATACCATCTTGACTCCAAAGGACCAAAACATAGGTTTCCATACTAAGTCATGTTAGTTTGTGTCAAAACTATAATGATGAGTCAGCAGACTAAGCAGTTCTAGCAGCAAAGATAACTTGTTCTCTATCTTACTGCTTTTCTGGAAATTTAGCAGTGTCAATCTTTACAGATGGAGGTCACTTCTTTGGAGGGTTTCAGAGTAGAAAGAGTACCCTTGGTAACATTTGTAAACCTCAAATTCCTAACTATAATAAATGTCAATATTATTTCCATGATCGTACCATTCATAGACTCTTACATAGTCCTATAAGAATCACCTTGAACATGTAGATACAAAACCACAAGAAAATTCCCTATCGATAGGGGAATTTTCCAAAAGTTTAAAGTCAGATTTATCAATTGTGGGATGTGTCCTCTCTGCTTTATTTCATATTGGCTATAATCTTGAGAGCCTTTTAACTTAGAAAAGAAACATCTTAGCTTTTTAAGAAGGTGGTAAGGATAAAACAGTGTCAGAAAAAAAGAAAAAAATACACATTTCCAGTACAGCTCAAAATCTGTAAAGTTTCACCATTAACCAGAAGAGAAAAAAAAAAAATCTTACAAGGTCACCCCTTCCTCCTGCTTCACCTTCTTCACCAGAAGCACCCTATAAATTAAGATAAGAGGTCACATTTTAAATTCTTAGCCTCATGGGTCAACTTTAACCAGTCAACACTGATAAGCATTCACACATGCCCAGATTCTCCCAGGATGATGCAGCAGTACAAAAAGCTGTCAGTGGTTTTCCAATCTAGCTGGCTGGTTCAAACCAAAAAAATAGGCTAGAGAAAAACCAGAAGTTGAGATTTGAGTTTCAACTATTTATTGAATTTAATTCAGTTAATTTAATTAAATTCACGACCATATCCTGAAATTTTGAAATTCAGTAACCCTTGAAAAAAGGGCTCTTAGAAAAGACAAAGGAACCCAAGGAAAACACGAAGCATAATTCATGCATAGACTATTTGCTAAGGTCTTGATCAAGAAAAACTTAAAACATTATGATGTGCCCATGGAAGTCTCCCTCAGACATAAGTAACTCAACTTGGTGAGCCAGAGACAAGGCCACTCTCTCCAAAGGAGGAAAAGTGCATAGTCTAGGAGGTAGAACTGTCATTAGCTCGAGCATATTGAAAGAGATAGTTCTACTCATGCAGCTCAACTCTAGGTTTCATTCACTATAAAGCACACCAAGAAAAACTGCAAGTCTCCATTGTTTTAATCACATCCATAAGCAAGCCAGTCCCTCCTGGTTGTGACATGGCACATACTAGACACTGCATTTCATACTAATCAAATACTACAACTTACCTGTTCACCCTTTGGACCCTGTTCACCAAATACACCCTGTGATGAAGAAAATATAGTACTTTTTAAATATTTTGAACTCTTTATGTAATTTCAAATGAACCAACTCTGCATATTGGGCTGAAGGATAAGCACCAGTGTGGATAATGTGATGGGAGAGAACTTCCCCACTCCTCACCTCCTAACAAGAATGAGGGAAGACCTACAGAGGCTGCCAATTGTCCTAAGAACCTCTGGTAACTTGGGACATTGTAGGATCACATCCACATACAATACACTAACAGGAATATAAATTTAGAACTAAATATAATGCATAACTGCAACTGAAATTTTTACTTTTCTCAGACCTTTTCTTCCCTTTTGATAAGTTATTCTGTTTTGCTTCTTAATCTCAACTCCCAGTAGTTTAACATACCTTTTTTGATAACTCTCTATGACAAATCCTAGGAAAGTTCTTCACTGGGCCAAAAGTAGCTTTGCTTTTTCCAAATAGTACAAATTACCCTTCCAAATAAAGAACTTTCTGTAGTGTTGGACATCTTACCCTGTCACCTTTCATTCCAGGAAGTCCAGGGGGCCCAGGCAAGCCAGGGAGGCCAGGGCTACCAAAAGATCCCTGGAAAACAAACACAAAGTCCCCAGAGTTACTGTCTCTGCAATGCTGGAAGCTCACCAGTCAAACATGACCTTGGGTGTGTTGGCTCATGTTTAAAATAGATGGACTGTGGTCGGTTTAACTCTGCTCCTCTGGTTTGCCTCTCTCCCACACTCTCAAGAGAAGAGGGGCCAGTTCCCTCCCTCCCATCTGAAGTCCTCAATTCCCTTTGCACTCCTTGCAACAGTGGGCTCTTTCAGCTGAGCCCCCACAGTGGCACTACTGCTTCTCTTGCTGTGTAAACAAGCGCAGCACAAGAAGTCAAAGACAGCATTCACTTACAGCCATCCCAAATTCCAAGAACAACCAGAGGCCAAAGGTGGCACTTCATGTCTCTCTTGGTTTTAAAATGTGTACTTCAGACTGTACTGATTAAAACCCTCTGAGGATATCCTAGATATAATTTAAAATCCACATTTATATTTCCACACATTTGCATAACAATGGAAATAAAATATAACTGATTAAATGATCTTTTATCAATTGTTTTTCTCTCCTTGCTTATTTTTAGAAATGTATTCTGTTTTGTAGAAAGCGTATCAATGTCTGCATATTGGAACTATTACTTACCAGTTTACCTGGTAGGCCTGGGGATCCCACTGGTCCTATTTCCCCTCTACTGCCCTGCGAAAACACAAACATCTCTTTGAGCTAGGCACGTGACCAAAATCAAACACTTCATTACCATATAAGTAAAATAACATTTTACCTAAGCTTTTGTTTCAATATAAGTCATCAAACTATTCTCCCATCCTTCAACTGTAGGCAGAGGCTATCACACGGAGCACCTACATGATCCTCTGTGTGCATCTTTCATTGGGTGCCCTATGCTGTTCACTGTGGCTGAGACCACTGGAAATATCTGACTCAGGTACATGAAATGGCAAATAGTAATTGTCAGCCTCTATATAACATTCTAATTTATTTTGACTAATTATATGCATGTTTTATCCCTTTACTTAGACTGTGTGTTCTTGAGGTGTTAAATACATATTCATTTGGAATTCTTCAGTAACTAAAACAGAGAATAAATTTTCTGGTCTAAGAAGCAACATTTGGCAAATGATCTCTAACCTCAAAAGAGTGCAAAAAGGAAGCACAAGATAGAGATGTTTACCTTTAAATTATTATTGCACCTTCAAAAAGACACAGATGGTAAAAATGTATGAAGTTTCTGAGATAAAATTTTCTTTTACTCATTCTTACTCTATTAGGTACAAAGATAAACAGACCTTAAAAGTTGTGATTCATGATGAAGATAACTAAAAACAACACTAATTTGATTTGTGGGCTAATTTTGTTTTTTTATGTAAAATCTAAGTTTCCAAATTTTTATTTGAATCTCAAAACATTTGAGAAAAGGAGACACATGAACTCTTCAACTTTTTTACTGAAAACTTCTTACATTTTTATGCAGTCTGGTAAAAGCTTGTTTTATATCTAACGTGTTCAACTAAATTGAACATTGAGGTTACTGGATAAACAATCACAATTCCTGGATGATGTATATAAAAATCTCTGAGTTAATCTTTCTTTCAAATGACAGCTTCACTTCAATGCTTAATATTTATAAATGCTTCTGATAAGATTATTCTGTTCTGACCCATATGCTATTAATTCATCTTTAATTGAACAGGTGTCATGACCCATAAACCTACTGAATTTTCAATTTCCCTAAAGGATTAAGAACTGTTGGCCAAATTACAACAGTCTGTGGCTATAAGCTATAATTTCATAGTAGTCATTTCATATGACTTACAGGTAATTTAAACTAAATGTCCTGAAATACTTTCAACAATTTTGGTATTAACAACCTGACTGGTATATGACTTTTGAATGATACATTTTCACTTTACCCTCATAGGCCTTTTGGAAGTCAGAGGCAATATCCACCCTGTGAGGATGGATGCTGGAAGGATGTCAATCTAGATGAATACCAGATACTACAATAGATTCTTCTAGTTGTCTACAAAGATTGGGTTCTACACCATTAATTTGGCCTAAAATTAAAAACAGATTTAATTCAAAATTCAAAACAGATTTCCTTCAGTATATCTGCTCTCTTGACATTTTAAAATAATTTCTCAACTCCATTGTAATCAGGATCCTAAATGTCATTGAGTTAACATGACTTTAACTACAAATAATTAATAATCATTGATGGAAAAATCATAATAGCACAAGAGGAAAGGTTAGTTCTTGACAAAACATCAAATAGTCACTAAATAAATGAATCATTATGCTATCTTATCCAAAATAAAGATGATTAGTGCACTTCTTTTCCATAATCTGAAAGGCTAAATTAAAATACAAGATTGTATAAACTCTTTATGCAATTGTATAAACTTTTTTTCTATTTTGGCAGGATCAATTATCTTCCCAAAGACAAAGACTTTCTCTGTTGGATACTTATTTTCCCCACCTTTCGAAAGTTCTTGTTTTTCACTTTCTAAGCATTTTCCAGTCAATGGAAGGCCTTAGGTAATACTTAGGAATGTCTCAGAGCCCCATGATAGATGGCCTGCTTTGCTGAGCTTGTGTACCCACGCAAGCCCTACACAGAGGACCAGGAGAAAGACCAGTGGCATTGTGAGCATGTGCTCCTCTGCTACTACACAGATAGCAGGTGGCTCTTCGTTCTTATTTCCTAACATCTTATAAATCCTTGGCCATTCTAAATGGTGTTTTCAGTTTGTTCTGTTCAGGAACTGAGGATTGAACTCAGGAGCATGCTATCACTGAGCTACATTATCACCCCTTTTTATTTTGAGACAGGGTCACACTAAGTTGCCACGGCTGGTCTTGAACTTGCAATCCTCCTCTGTCTCCCAAGTTGTTGGAATTACAGGCATTCACCACCATGCCCATCAAAATGTAGATATTTCTATAGATATCACCTCTCTGTGAAAAAACAGTATTGTTTATTTTCACAACAGTGACCAAACAGTTGTGAACAAAGTATTAGGCCAAGATTTTCTGAAGGCCATTCTTCCAATTTCTGTGTACTTCAAAAACCTGAATCCCTTCTTGAAATTCTGGAAGTCCACCAAGAAGCTAAGATGAAGATGAGTAGTCAAAATATAAACAGTAATCTCTAAAAACCTGGATTCATCTAAACACATTTCACCAGGAATAATTAGCCATGTTCCTGGCAACACAAGTGTGCTAAATAAATGATAAACCTCTTAAGTCTGGCAGCCATGGGGATAATCACACTCTCAGGCGAGGTCACTGGAGGCTGGCAGGGAAATGGTTATTCTTCACGGTGGCTGTTATTTATAGACCTATACCAAGAGTTCTGATTAGAAAGCTAGTGCAGTGGAGCACCTGTAGTCCCAGGTATTAGGAGGCTGAAGTAGGAAGATCTCCTGAGCCCAGGAGAGTCAGACCATCTTGGGCAATGGAGCAAGACCCTGTCTCAAAATATAAATCAATAGGAGAGAGAGAGAGAGAGAGAGAGAGAGAGAGAGAGAGAGAGAGAGAGAGAGAGAGAGAGAGAGAGAGAGAGAGAGAATGAGAGACCATGGGGAGATAGCTCAGTCGGTAGAGTGCTGGGTTCAATCCCCAGCACTGCAAAAAAAAAAAAAGAGAGAGAGAGAGAGACCATAACAGAAGACTCCATGTTTCTTTTGGACGCTCTGTTTTCACATACATCTCTGAAAAGTTCAGGCACACCTGTCCAATTCATCCTATTTAAGAAACCAATCAAGGCTTTTCAAAAGATGCAGATCTGCTATCCCAACTGTGACGGATTCCCTGAGTTCTTCAGCAGGCATTGCACTGGATGTCCTCCAGCACTCCATCCTCCATTCCCTATGGTAACCTGGCCCTCTCTGCTCCTGATTCTGGATCTGGGGTAAGACCCAGGAATCTGTTAGGGTTTGTGTTGTTTGTCTTTACCAGCTTCACTTAGACTTTTGGTAAATGCTTAACACAAATGTTCTATAAATACTACATTTTAAAAAAATGTCAAACATCGTGTCATGATTTGGCAAGTAAATCACAATGAAAAAACATGCTGCAGAGGTATGACTGGAGCTGCAGAGGTATGAAGACTGAGGAGATGAAGTTGTGGATGTGACCCCAATTGCCAGGTTTAAAACAGGCTTTGCCATGCATCAGCTGATAATTTCAGGCAAGTAACTTAACTTCTCTGTGCCTAAGTTTCCTCGTCTATAAAATGGAAATAAAAACAGTATCTGCCTCATAGGAGTTTTGTGAGGACTGAATAAGATACATAAATGATTTTAAATAATGCCTGGCTCATCATCAGCACTCTAGAAGTGTTAGTTATTGTTGTTATTCCAGGCAATTGCTAAAGAAATCACACAACAACATGTTTTTTAACCAAATGTTTAACTAAATGTTCTTTGCCTTTCAAATCTTCTACATCTCTTTATGTCTCTAGCCTTTATGTCTCTGGTGTCTGGCAACATCACTGACCACTAAAGCAGGAACCTTCTTCATAAACAAGTATTGGATGCTACTTTGTAAAAGTCATTTTCCTAAATAAAGACAAATAATTCAAGTTGAAGGCTTTACTTTTGTAATGGAACTATTAGACACTTGAAAGATCACAGGAAACTCAGAAAATTTAATTACACTTATGTTGCCAGAATTATTTCTAAAAATTATGTATTTTATTTCATCACATTCTAACTTGTAATGACTGTCACATTTGCCGAATTACCCAAAATGCTAACTAGATGCAGAATGAACACTATCTTTAGTACCTTGCCAATTTTAGAAGTGAAAAATTATAAATCACTACACTTAGCCAATTCTATACACTAAGTGCCTCTCTCTGGCAAAAAGGATGCTGATGAGCCCAGAAGATCAATCATGATTTTTTTACTCTGTTGCTTTTGAAAATCCATTTTCATATTAACATTGAAACATCATATTAGTCCTACTACAATAATAACTTTCAGATTTGTTATCAAAGATAACTTCAAAAATGATTTCTTAAATGTTAACTTTAAAAATGATAATTTTATAGCATTAAACAATTTTTATTTCTCTTCTAGTATAGGTTTAAATATTCCCTCATACTGTCTAAACTCTAACCATCACATACATCAGCTTCACAAATAAATTGCCAAGGCTTAGGTGAGATGGAGGGTTGAAAGCTCAGATCATACAATGACATACTACACGGGGACCTCTGTGTTTAAGGATGTTGTGTTGGGGTCAAGGTGAAGGACTAAAGAGAAATGCAACAGGTTTCTGTACTCTAAGAGCCTATGGTCTTCAGAAAGCTGATCACTGCTCACCCCAATCAGAACCATGTGAGCAGACAAACAATCCACTCAGCAAAACACAGGAAAGTTCTGAGAGGTCTGATAGATGGGCATGGACTAAGAACCGCTGGAAAATAGGACCGGATCAGAGGCCAGGTTACTTGCCTGCTCTAAGCCAGGAAACGCAGATCAAATATAAACTAAGAATAGTATGTTGAAGAAAGCCAGAGCATGATCTAAGTGGCAGAGATGGGTGCTCATATGAAATCACAGGAGGGGCCAATTTTTTTAAATAATATTTTTTGCTGTGTATTAGCAAAGGTTGATGGATGTATCACTTAATTTCAAAGACTTGCTCCCAGGAAACACTAGAAATATGTTCTCTTTCCTTCTACTTGATTTGAAAAAGTTGCAGGAAAAAACCATCAAACTTGTAAGGCATAGTAGAAAATATGTAAATTTCTCTACCAAACTAAGCTTAATGATGTAAAATGAGACAACAAATGTACTGTCAGTAAGAAGATTTGGTGTTAAAACATTGGTCCAGAGCTATAATATTTATAACTTATCATGACATTTTTCTGAAAAATTTATAGAAGGTGAGAAGTCAGTTATTACCAATGAAAGCAGCATAGCAGGATTTATTATACCTTTGATTCAATTCATTTCAAGAAACATTTATTGAGTTCTAGCTGATGGCAGACCCTGAGTAAAGAGATGTAAGAAACACAAAGGTGAATCAGACATGCCTCTGCCTTCCTGCTGTCACCCCAGCATGAGGTACAAAGTGGTAAAGGGTTACAGAGTTCAGGGTAAGGAGAGATCACTTCAATCTGGGCAGTAAGGCATTAATTGAAGATATTTCCATGATTGAATTAACATTTAGATTACATCTAAGAGGGGACTTGGAATGTTGAGTCAAGAAAATGGAGAAGAAAGCCATCTAAATGTGGAGTCTGACATAAAGGAAAACAGGGAGGCTGAGAAGTATGGAGAGTATTTGGAAATTTGCATGGAATCCAACCTGACCTGACAGAGGATCTGAACAAGACAGAAGTGAGAATTAAAACTAAGAGGTTAACAGACACTAAGAAACTTTCTCTTCTGGTCAGTGGAAATCCATTGAAAATTTTAAATAGGAAGAAGAAGGGATGATGGAACCTGTATTTTGGAAAGACTAACATGTGGGTATATACAGACTGGGGCAACATCATTTCCCAGGGCCTTTGGAATTGTGTTTGGCACTTTGGTTTGTTCCAATGAGTGTAAAGATGCTCCTGGTATTCTAGAGTGGAGGCCATGGATTCAAGATGCCCTGCAATGTACAGGAGTCCTAAAGAAAAGAACCAACCCAGCCAAAATACCAATAGTACCCTGCTAGGAAACACTAGTAATAGAGGAAAGACTGGAGATGGGAAATAAAATCAGGAGACAATTGTAATAATCCAAGCAGTAGGTAACCACCTGAGCCAGTGGGGTGGAAATGGAAGTAGAAAGCAGAGTATAAGATATCTTGAGAAGGGGCTGGAGTTGTGGCTCAGTGGTAGTGCGCTTGCTTTGCATGTGTGAGGCACTGGGTTTGATCCTCAACACCACATATAAATAAATGAATAAAATAAAGGTCTCTGAACATCTGAAAAAAATTTTTTAAAAAAGATATCCTGAGAAGAAGACAAAGTCAGCAGGTCAAATTGAAGAAGGGAAATGTGATGGAAAAAGAATGCCAAAACTTAAGAGCCTCAGTGACAGGAAATAATGGGAAGAACTTAGACTCTTACAGAAATTAAAAAATCAAAACCTGAAATTCAGTCCCCAAATCCTACAATAACACAGCTTCTTTTGATCCATCTCACTTCAAGTAAGGAAATCAACTGTCCTGATCCCCATCTGATGCTTTACTTCCAGTTCTTCATTGCTTTATATATCCTTTGGCAACCAGCTAAGCACTCTCTACTGTGTGTGGCTTTTTGTGTTCAATGCATGGTCCTGATATACCAAGGGGGCTAGGTCAATGTTTCTTCTACTACACACAGCTTTCTGCTCAATATGGTGAATAGTGGATGTAATAGTAAACATTCTTAAAGTTCTAATGTTCCCACACTATGCAATCTCCCTGGACCAGTCATATAATATCTTATATTATTTTAGAAAGGTGACCTGGCTATAACCTCAGTGCCTTGACAGTTAATTTGTGGAAAGTATTGTAATTATAAAATCACAAACTTCAAGAAAAATAAAAAAACACTCGAGTGAGCAAGAAGCATAATTAGGAATAGAAGCTGGTTTCTTTGGCCACAGAGAAACTTCAGGAAACTACCTGGTAGTGGTCAGTTGACAAACATCTTTAAGAAGTGGAAAAATCCCACTCTCATGCTACAGAACAACTGGAAACATTCACTATTTTCAAGCTTGAAAATCTTCACTCGACATACTTAAGAAATACTTTAAAAGAGTTACAATGATATTCAGAAATATTTCTGTGTTCACTTGGAGTTTTTTTGTTTTTGTCCAGAAGACTAGAAATTAAAGTATAACTGAAAGCCAGAGAGCATTTTTTAGAAGTCAAATTTAAGTGCATGATATTTAATTTTCTAAACATCCTCTCCATAAGGGTTAAATTGTACATAGTGAGAAAATATATATTGTTGAATCTGCTGTAAAATAGACAAGTTTATAAACTTTCATGTAAGTCTGGCAGTTTCTCGAGAAGTTAAATATAGTTACCATATGACTCAATAATTTTACTCTAGATATGTGCATAAGAGAAATTAAAACATATGTCCACACAAAAACTTGTAGACAAAGTTCATAGCAGCATTACTCAAAATGGCCAAACATTTATTCAGCAATAAAAAGGAATGACAGGGACTGGGGATATAGCTCAGTTGGTAGAGTGCTTGCCTAGCATGTATTAAGGCCCTGGGTTCAATCCCAGCACCACCAAAAAAAAAAAAAAAGAAAAAAGAAAGAAAAAGGAATGACATGCTGATATATGCTATAGCATAGATGAATATAGAAATATTATGCCAAGTGAGAGAAGACAAGCATTTTTTAAATGCTACATATTAAATGAATCCATATACATGAAATATTCAGAACTGGCGAACATATAAAGACCGAAAACAGATTTCTGGTTGCATAGAACTGAAGGGACTGAAAACATATACTGAATGACTGTCAATGGGTACAGGATGTCTTTCTTGTCTTTCTTGAGTGAAAACATTCTCCAAAATTGATTGTGGTGATGGTTGCACAACTATGTGAATATACTAAAAGCTAATAAGTTATTTTGACTAAATGGGTGAATTATATAGCATGTGAATTATGCCTTAAAAAATGCTGTTTAATAGCACTAAAATATTTCCTAAACAAGGGATGAGAGCAGAAACAATCATGGTGCCTCTGTTAAACACCTCATTTTTTTTCCATTTTCTGAAAAGAAATATTGCCTATCAAAGTAGCATTGCCATTTCATCATTTATCTAGAATACCATGTGCTCAAACAGCAGAAGGCAATTGCATATGGATGAACCAGTGGTGGAGCCCAGTAGGGCACTGGGAAGGCACTACAGAAAGTGAATACTCACAGGAAGGCCCCGGGGCCCTCGAGGTCCCACCTCTCCTGGAGGCCCCTGTTGACCCTGTTATGAGAGAGACAGGCAGAGAAAAAACATTAACAACCTCCTGATAGCAACAGGTTATAACTGACAGAAAAGTAAAATGACTTCTTACCGGTTTGCCTGAATTTCCCAATTGACCAGGCTTCCCTGGAGCACCTGTGTTACCCTAAAGGTGAAATGCAACATTCAGACTGTAAATTCTGACTGTAAGTAAGTCTAATCATCAACCTGCCTCACCAAGACAGGGAATTGCATATATTTTAATAGCCTTAATCTCCTGATTTCACAGTGAGAATTTGGGAGGATGTAGAATCCCTTTCTTGATGAATACTAAAGTTCTTCATATTTAGTCTTATATTTAAAGTCAAATGTCAACAAATGAAGATCTTTAGCCTTCATTGAAAGCAATCCCTTCAATTCAAGGATTTTTTTCTTTCTTCACAATATTAATTATGTATATATTTCCTTTACCATTTTTACCTCCAATCACTTCTTTGACCCCTTGTAGCTCATACCAGCACTATTAAAATTTTTAAGAATCAAATCAACATGAGGAAACAAGGAGATGTGCTGTTGAAAAAACCCTGCCAGCAAACTTTAGAGAAAGGCACACGTCGGCAAAGGCCATCTCCTTCATCAATCTCTCACAACCTGCCTCTTAGGAACCACCTCTGTTCAAGATGCTATGGACTACTATGATTGAAGATCTGTACTCACATGCTCTATATCTCTATTTCTATATGCTCTATTTCTATATCATTCATATTTTATCTATTTTCTTCTAAAGCAAAGCTAGCCTTTATTTTTTTTTCTTTCACCTACTGTGTTTTATTTTGTTTGTTTGTTTGTTGTTGTTGTTTTTGTTCTTTTTGCAGTGCTGGGATCAAATCCAGGGCCTTGCATATGCTAGGCAAGTGCTCTACCACTGAGCTATGTCCCCAGCCCTTCACCTATTATTTTTATCTGGTTGCACTTTAATTATGCATAGAATATAAACACCCATTGACCAGTATGTGGACAAGTGCCTAATATCTTTTTGATTTAAGCTAAACTATCTTGATAACACTCATGGGTATATTTTCAGTATTCACAATATTAGTCATATGTCTTTACCATTTCCACCTCCAATATACTTTTTTGAGCCTTTTTACCTCATGCTGACGCTATTTAAAAAATTAAGAATAAAGTCAACATTCCTATATAATATCTTACTTGTTTTAAGTAGTAAGGTACAATAAAGTTTTCCCTGTTTTATCCTGACAGAGGATGACATTTTCATGAAGTAAGTCAAAACAACTTCCAACCACTGGGAAAAAGATTAGCATTCCAAGTCTCAAAACTTTTACTTTTTAATTTTTCCCTGGGGTTAAATATAAAGTAAAAGGCAGTTAAAATTTTACAAATTTTATAAGAAAGTATGTTAATAAAATAATAAATAAAATATTAATTTAAAAGTTTAGTCTTTTACCTTTTCACCAGCAACA
Organism: Sciurus vulgaris; assembly: GCF_902686455.1. Taxonomy (NCBI): domain Eukaryota; kingdom Metazoa; phylum Chordata; class Mammalia; order Rodentia; family Sciuridae; genus Sciurus; species Sciurus vulgaris. The sequence goes on along the minus strand of NC_136467.1, from coordinate 91,706,014 downwards.
CCCTTTGCACCAGGAATTCCAGGTACACCCTAAAAGAATGCAAAGGGAATCTGCATTTAATAACCTCATCTGAGAATCTGTGAGCTGCCAACTCCATTGCACACTGCTAAAAGGCTGAAGGAATCATGATAACCTCAAAGACAGTAAGAGGGAGATGCTACCTGGTCCCCAATCTCTGGACAGTTATAGAACTACCCACAGGACTTGTAAGAGTACAGGATCTTACTTCACTGTATCTGGTGTGTAAGATTGAACACTCTAAAAGCAAACCCTACTCTAAACTAGAATTCAGTACCATTTTCAGGTCAATGGGAGTTCTTACGGGCAGGACATTTGCTATAGGGAAATAACATGGTTCCATGTATGGAATAAAATGAGAACCTATTGAAAATGCTGGACTTTACAGTAGATGAAAAGAAAGCCAAAGGATGCTAGGCTAAGTTTTGGTGTTAACAGGAGTCCTAACAGCCTCTAATTATTTAAAAAGTGTCAGATGTCCTAACAGATTGGAGGCTAGTCCTTGATATTACCAAATAGCCTTTATTAATTTGGAAGATTTGCCTTCAAAGAGTCAAGAACACATGCAGTACACTCTATTTAAATTTCCAAACACTTCGATTTGGGGAAACATCAATCTGAATGCTTCAAAATGAGACATATCCAAAAATGGTAACTTGTCTCCCCGAGAATCCACTCCACCTTCTTATGATTCAACCTTGCTAACAAGAAGCAAAGACTGTTTAAAGGTAGGATGAAGTACATGGCACCAGTTCACAGCTCAGGATTAGTGCAATGATACAAGGAAGATGGCAAACTAACAGAAAAGGAATCTAAATCATAAAATTAAAGATTTCTACTTATAGTTATTGGAGAATGCGACCTAGTCAGGGGGAAAAAATACAAAAGTATAAATCTAAATATAAGTAAAACATCTTATTTTTCTCAGAACTCATCAAATTACATAGTATGTTTCTCCCTCCACATTCATATATTTAAAGTGGGTAAACCAAAAAATATTTAAAGAAGTAGTTACTTACTGGTAGCCCCTGCAATCCTGCATCACCAGGAGGTCCAGGTTTCCCTGGTTCACCCTGGAAGAAAAGCTTTTTATCACATAATTGAACCTGTATGAACTGCTATATTACTTTTAAGAAAGGAAAGAGTATAAGCATTTTAAGCAAAAGGATTTTTCCCACAGCTGACCTTATGTGCACTTTTAAAATTCAGCAAGGAGGTGGCAAGGTAGAACATGGGACATAAACTCAATCAAAACATAATATCCCTTAGCTTACTTCCATCAATGGGGCAGTTTTCCTGAGCAAGCAAATAAGTATACTATTCTAGTAAGAATTTTGTCTTTGACACTGGATTAAAAAATTAAAAGGAGGGGGAAAAAAAAAGCCAAAGCTAGCTAAACAAATCTCCTGGTGATGTTGTAATGGAAATACTGTGCTCAGCTGGTCAGGCCAGCAACAGCCCCATTCACAAATGACTGAATCACACAGCTACCTTTGTTCCTGGCATTCCAGGTATCCCGTCTCGGCCATCCACACCTGGCAAGCCCTAAAGCACACAAAGAAATACACTGTTAGAAGAAGTCACATTCTTCTTCCCTACATTCTTTTCTAAACTTTTTACTATAAGTCAATAATCACTGAAAAAATGCACCTGTTGACTACAGCTCTGGACATACCGTGTCTCCTTTGGGCCCGGGGAGTCCAGGAATTCCTCTAGGACCTTGAGCCCCCTGTAGGGCAGGAAAAGAGGGATAAACAAGACATGGACAATGATTACAATATTTAGGACGTGTCAAACAAATAAGCAAAATCATCAGATGACACTAAAAAGCAGGATGCTTGTAGTGTGAAGACTAATTTGGACTCACTCTGTCTCCCTTAGGACCTGCTTCTCCTGGAGGTCCTCGCTGTCCTTGATCACCCTGTACAAAAATTAAATCTTCTTAATATAAGCAAAATTTACTTGTTGATAGACTTGTTAAAATTAGGACGCATCATCCACATTATCTACCTATTGCTCTTTCTCTACAATGGCTTTGATCTATAATAGATGCGTAGTATAAGAAATCTTTTTATTAAAAAAATTATAACCTTAAAAATTGATGGCAACATAGGATAATTGAGACTTGCATGTCCTTTTTTTCATTTTACATGTATAATGGCTCTGTGCTATTTGGATGTATATATAAAATAAATTAAGTTCCATACTATAGGTAACAGCATCTGTAACTACATCTATATAAAAGTTTACCTATTGACTGCTGTGGTGGGCTGAGGGTTGGGTTAGTTGCTAATGTTTTCTCCATGTTTTGTAATTCCCCACTCAATAATAGTGATTTCTGTCAAAATTATCCAACTAATGTGAATATATGGTATAGGAAATAAGTGAGAGGATGTGTCTCCTTACTTGACTACTTCAAAGCCTTCAATGGCTCCCTGTTGTTACCGTTGATTGCTTATATTGGCATCAAATATTCTCCATAAGGTAGTTCTACCTTACCCATTCAATCTCATCTTCACACACTTCTCCACCTGAGGCAGTGACGGCCTCTATAATAGCCCATGAATCCTACACCACTAACTGTGCCCTCCTGTACTTTGCTGCCTTTCTCATCTAGAATGGGTTTCCTTTACAAGGTCCCTTACATGGATTATCTCTATCACATGTTCTAGCACTTGATCTTGAAGTTTGTCAATGAGTTATATCCTGTCTTTTCCATTAAACCAGAGGAACTTGAGAGTCATGAATCCTATTTGACATACCTTTTTCTACTTTTTATATGGTGTAGGTGACTAATAGATGAATTTTTTTTTTTTTTTTTTTTGTCTGTTTATCTCCAAAAAAGGCTTGAGGCCGATTACAATAAAGAAAAGTGTACATAGTATGAAATAATATGATCAGAAATCATAGAAAAGGAAAAAGGCAGAACTATCCAGGAATTAGAAATAAGATTGTTACAGTGAATCTAAGCATGACAACCAAAGCAAAGGGAAAACACAGCAAACATAAATACTTAACATACTGACTTATTCCATAAGAAAAAATATCAAATCAGAAGAACATTTCTCTGTGTTATAAAAAGACAGGCTTTTTTTAACTGTAATTTTTAAATAAATATAAAAACTATTGCTCATTTTTCCATTTTAATTATTCACATGTACAAAATACTTGCACATACCCATATATATAGCAAAAAAACTATTACTCCTAATATATATATATATATATATATATATATAGAGAGAGAGAGAGAGAGAGAGAGATGTTTAGCTTTTGTAAAAGGAAAACCACTTACAGGTGCACCAGGCAGACCCTGAGGCCCAGGTTCTCCATCTAAGCCCCGAGCACCCTGAAAAGAACAAGATAAAGAAATAAAATTGAGATTGGTTATGTATGTTAAAGGGCATATCCATCTTTCTAAAGAAATATAGTAGCTAGTTTAAAAGGAGGTTTTATGCTTGAAATACACAGTGAACCTGAGGAGTACTTTATCAGAAGCTTCAGATATGAAAATACAGTTTATATCTACTCATCACAATGACAGTATTTAAATGCAATGTTTGAGATACTTCTGGAATTTTAAGTTAACACTGCATTCTCAGCTGCTGACATGAACTTAAAACACTAGTACTCACTCAGAGACCTTGACAAATCCATTGGAAAGAGGCCATCAACCTTCAGGGTTCTCAGAAATGCCTATGGGAATTCATTAATGGTAAAGGCTATAGAGCCACCTTACAAATAGAGAACTCTGGTACCACAACTGGAAGAGGGACTTATGACACACTGGATCCTACTAAGATCTAAAATAAAAAGTCCAGTCATATGATTCAGAAGAATGAATTGTTGAAAACACCTGAGCATCTCTTCTCCCATCCAGGATTGATGCTAGGTTCAGTTTACATAAAGTAACCAATCTATGTCCTCAGGAACAGTTTCACCCTACCAAGAAATGGCATAAGAACTAGCCAGAGTCTTATAAGTCTAATTATCTGAAAATGATCTCTGACTTGGCTACATATTATACAGATCATGCCCTTATTTTCATTAGAAGAATCAAAATGTGATTTTAAAACAAAAATGTATTGTTTTGGTGTTCTTTATATATGCCCTTTGCAAAATACAACCTGTTTGTAAATTTTGTTCTCATCTACACAGCAAATAAGAAAGCATAAGGACAACTGCAGTGAAAAGACAGCTCCTAATGAACCAGGCTGAGAGGAGATGATAAAATAAATGAAAAGCAGTCAGAGTACTGGATAGATGTCAGGCCAAGAAATCCAGGTGGACAGCATCTACAGTAAGAATTAAAACTTAGAAAACCTTTGATAGAAGGTTCAGACATAGGTAGAATCAAAGAACAAATACAACAGAAGCAGAGGGACCACAGAGCCTGGAAATTCTTTGATCCCTAAAAACTAGAACAGAGAACAGGCATTCTACATTCACTGAGGAAGAAAGAATTTGGAAGACCCGAGAAAAACCCTGAATTCATCATTTGCTTTGCATTATGAGAACAGAGAACAGCTTTGCATTATGGAAATGGCTTTGATGCTCTCTCTCTCTCTCTCTCTCTCTCTCTCTCTCTCTCTCTCTCTCTCTCTCTCTCTCTCTCTCTCTCTCTCTCTCTCTCTCTCCCCCTCTCTCATTGCTGTTCAGCATGAGCTCAGACCTAAACTGCTGTTACTAGGTAACCAGTCCATGTCTGAGTTCAAAAGAAGAGCTTTAAAAAAAAAAAAAAAAAAAAAAAAAAGAATAAAAGCAATTTGACAGAAATCAAAGAAAATGAGAAATTTTTAAAATATTAAATAGAAAATGTTTCAAATAAAGAGAAGATCATGAACACTAATTGGCTTCAAAGTGAGGGGTAACATATTTTAGAGGACAATTTAAATCAGAAAAAGAGAAGGCTTAGCTATCAGAAACATCAAAAATTTATCAGTTGTATTTCTTAATAAATGAAGAGATGCATGCAAAGTGTTACTTAAGGTAATGTGAAGATAGAAATGTACAAGACTCCAATATTTTTTTAAATACACTGTTTTAAGGAAAGAAATAGTCTAGAGGAGAGGAAAAAAGAAAGCAGGTAGAAAGAAAATATCTGGAAGAGACAAAGATTTAAAAAATAAAATTGAAAGAAAAAATAGTAACAAGTCAAAAAATGTGCATCTCTTTTTAAAAAATTAAGATTTGACTTCATTTATTGAGCATCAACAATGCACAACTTCTTGCTATTTAATTGCTAATAAAAAGCTCTGTGTTGATGTGTTGAACTGACACAGATTAGCCGCACTGTTTCTGAAGAGAATAAAGCCAGGGTCAGAAGTGGGGGTAGGCAGATGTTTTTAACATTCTGTGACCTACAAATTGACTTTTCTAACATACTCTCTAAGAAAAGGAAACTGTTTTATGATACAAAAGCTAGACATACCCCTAAACACACACACGCCAATAGAAACATTTTTGAGGGTATCGTCAACATACAGGTTTCCATTGTTCTTAGGATACTCACTCAACCAAGCATAACCCATTCTCCATCCTTCACACACAGTACCTCATCCTCGTAGTCTCAGCATCCTTCTGATGCCACCTCCTTCCTGGGTCCTCCTGGTCCCCTATCTGCATTCCCTCATTCCATCCACCTTGAGATTTCTGCCTCACTTGCTGCACAGTAAGCTATTTATTTGTCTCTCACAATAAGTAACAAATTAATGGGTCCTTATTCCTCTTCAAATCTTCCTAATAGCTTGCAGAACACCTTGCCATGGAAGGGCTAGTAAAATCAGATTTCTGAGACTGGGCTAAGGGCAGATTTGGTGTTCTCTGGTCACAGGTTTATCACCTGTCTAGGGCAGGGCTCAGCTTGCAAGTTGGCCAAGAATTTCCCTAGTAGCCTGGGAGGAAGCCTGCCTTCTCTTGACTCTCCCTTCCTGCATTCCCCTGTTGACCAGAAGCACCCCAACCACTGGGCCAGTGTTATTAGTGCTAGCTACTGATACTGATACACAGAGAAAAATAGAGCAATCCCAATTAATCTAAATTACCCCATACCATTTAAAATATATTATAGAGTAGTCCTCCATCTCCATAGCTTCTGCATTTGTGAGTTCAACCAATCATGGACCCAGAATAAATAAACAAACTAACTAACAAACAAACAGTGTTGCTAAAGATGTTGTTTTAAAATGGCCAAAACTCTATTTAGTACATTTTGATATTGTAGTATTGTCATCGTCATCTTACTTTTTCTCCTTTGTCCCCAGCTATGCCGGTGATGCCTCTCAAACCTTGAGCTCCCTGGAAATATAAAAAAGAAAAGTGGATTATTTTAGTTAAGGCACTTTTTTTTTTTTTTTAATTTTCCACAGAAACTGATCCAGAAGAAGGATGTTATCATAATGGCTCAGCTTGTCTTTTACATCAGCTATACCTTGGCTAGCCTCAATGTTCAACAAATTTCATAGAATCATTATTTCCATAAATATTACTCATTTTGACAAGAAAAAGGTGTAACAATTCTACTTTCATATAGTACAAAAGTAATGTAAATTCTGATTTAACAAACATTTTAAGTTGAAGTATGCTGATGCCCAATTACCTTGCAAATTACTGCAGTGATCTGCCAAAGCACAAGGGACTTTTTATTAAAAAACATAATTATGAACAACTAATAATGTTCTAATTAAAATGATTACTGCTGGAATGAGCTACATTAATCCAGCGCATTATTTTCCTACTGCATATTCAGGGTATACAAAATTTTTCATTATATCATGTGATAGTGCTATAGAATATAAAAGATATGTCAACCTCTACTGTTCAGTATTTGCTTTAAGATTGCCTGGCCCTGGAGTCTACTAAATGAATGTATGTAATTATATGTAGACTCTTTTTGTTTAAAAAAGTGCTTTAATGTACAATGGAAACTTTCTTATTCTGAAAAAGTGATTATCTCTCCATGCTGGTTTGGTGAGAAAATAGAGAACATCATGTTAAAATAAAGTTATTAATACAAATGCTACCTATGAGATATTCTAAGAGTCATTTTTAAATATTTGCATATCCTACTCCAATATATTTTTAAAATACTTTACTGGAGGTCCTTGAGCTCCAACTTCTCCCAGTTCTCCCTGGTCACCTTCTTCACCCTAAAAAACAACAGAGAAAAGCACAATAAATTGGTCTATCAAATGAACACAGAAATATGCTACATCTAGTGCAGAACATCTTATATTCATTTGGCATCGATACTATGCTCTCTTGAATTGTTTTATATGTGTGATCCATGTTAATTGTAGAATATTCAGAAAAATCCAGAAAAATATACAAATAAAGTCACCCAACTCACACAGTTCAGCTATAAATACCAGCAACATTTTAATTTTTTTAATATTTTGTTTTAGTCATAGGTGGACACAATACCTTTATTTTATTTTTATGTGGTGCTGAGGATCGAACCCAGGGCCTCATACATGCTAGGCAAGTGCTCTACCACTGAGCCACAACCCCAGCCCCAGTAACATTTCAGATGCTGTTCTTTCACAGTTTTTCTAAAGGGAGAAAAGGAGGGAAGAAAAGAGAGAAAGGGGAAAGAAAATGTGTGTGTTCATGTTTGAGAGAAAGAGAAAGTTGGGGGAGTTATTGGGAATATGTAGTAATACTATATAAACATTTCCATAAGCTATAGGATATTTTAATTATGACTTACATGTTAACTTTTCTTATTACCACTTTTATACCATACACAATTTATAGTGGATTTAAATCAGTCTTTTCTTTCATGGGTTATAACCTTTGATTTCACTCATGGAAAAGCCTTTTCAACCCCCAAAATATATAAATATTCATCTGTACTTTTTTTTAGTAATTCTGTAGCTTAATTTCTGGCACAGAATTTAAAGGTCACTTATTCTGATATTTATTTATTGAATAGTAGATCCTCTCCACATAAATTGGAAAATTCATTCTTAACATGTATAAATCATTAGACTCTAGGTTTCCTATTCTATTCCACTGATCTGTTTATGATGTTACCAATACCAAAACATTTTAATTACTGAAATTTTATAATACATTTTCATCTCAGGGAGAATTCCCATACCTTTTTAATTTATAGTTACTCTTATATTTCAGATTTTCTTAAACGTTTACCCTTCCAGAGGAATGTTAAAATCATTGAACAGATATTCCCCAAAATACTACTAGTTTTCTATCAGGACTACATTAAAAATTTCTCTCCTAGAAGTTAATGTATCTCCCCATTTAGTCAAATGTTTTTCTTTTGAACTTCATAGATAAAGTTTAACTCTTTTCTTCAAATTAGGTTTCCATATTAAGTTTGTTCTAAGATATTTTGACTATTTAGTTGCTATTGCCAATGGGACCACCTTCCATCACATTCTCTAACTAATTATTATTTTGGCATCTTGTTATTATAACCTCTGATATACTTTAAAATATTAGAATATTCAAAAAGAAGTCCAATTCCTCAACAAAAAATATTATTTTATAGAAAAAAGTGACTTTCACTCTGATGAGTGCTTTACTTTCTTTTAATCAATATACAGTCTTACATTTTCTGTGGTAATAGATATTTTAAATTAGGAAGTTAGTGATGAGAAAAATTATTTATAACATCATGTACATAATAGTAGACTTAAATCCATTACTATTGTTTCTTTATTACATATTCAATTCACTAATTTTCTTGCTCCATCAACTATATCTTACATTTAAAGATTTTCACAAAAAAAGGACACAATAGAAAATTTAACAGTAGTATTAATATAGAACATTTAGGCATATGATTCAAAGAGCTACATTGTGCCTAAATAATTTAACTTGATTTTTAATGTAGTATAGGGGTCTTACACCTTGGTTTTAGTCTCCTAATTATATTCAGATTATATTTCATTAGAACATATGATGGACAGTGGAAAGAGGCAGTCCAATTCAAAAGCCAGTGAATTAACTGTCCACAGAGTGAATAATCATCACATGTGCATAATTAAATACTGTTTGTTTTTCTCTACAAATTTATAAAACTAGCTGCCAAAAGAACAATGATTAATAGGTCCTTTGTATTTTTTCCTTAGTAGGCTATGGAGCATTTCCCATAGATTCTCCATAAACCTTAAAGCAATATGCTTGAATTAAACATTTTACCTTTGAATGAAAAGCACATACCTCATCAATAACCGCAAATTTAAAATGAAAATTTTTAAATTTATTGCCAATTATTATTTATTTACTATCATTTATTACCATTTAATAAGAGATTTTTGAATGAATGCTGATCTGCTGCATGATGTTGCCAATACCATATCTTTTTCAAACTTTTTACTTGTTCTAATTAGTTATACATGACAGTAGAATGCATTTATGCATGTTGATATATAAATCATACATGAATGGAACATAATTTCTCATTTTTCTAATTGTACATATTGTAGGATCACATCAGTCATGCAGTCATATATGTACATGAGGTAATTATATCTGTTTCACTAGACTATCCTTCCAACCCCCGTAACCCTTCCCCTCCCTTCACTTCCCTCTACCTAATATAGAGTAACTATTCTTCCCTAGCACCCCGCCTCCTTATTGTAAATAGCATCCGCATATCAGAGAGAACATATGGCATTCAGTTTTGGGGGGGTTTGGCTTATTTGGTTTAGCACGATATTCTCCAATTCCATCCAATTATCAGCAAATGCCATTATTTCATTCTTCTTTAAAGCTGAGTAATAGTCTATCATCTCTCTCTGTATATATGTGTGTGTGTGTGTGTGTGTGTGTGTGTGTATGCCACATTTTCTTTATCAATACCATATCTTAATTATACTTATTCCTGTTATAGTTTGGATATGAGCTGTCTTCCAAAATCTCATGTGTGAGACAATGTATGAAAGTGAATTAATCCCTGATTGGATTACCCAAGTGTTAACTGGAGGCAGGTAGGTTGTGGCTGGAGGAAGTGGGAATTGGGGCATGGCTTTGGAGTATATATATTTGTATACGGCAAATGAATTCTCTCTCTGCTTCCTCATGATGCAAGCTGCTTTGCTCTGCCACGCTCTTCCACCGAGATGTTCTGCCTCACCTCGAGCCCCAAGGAATGGAGCCGGCCTTCTATGGACTAAAACCTCTGAAACCGTGAACCTTCAAATAAAATCTTCCTCCTCTATAATTGTGCTGATCAGATTATTTAGTCACAGCAGCGAAATAGCCGACTAAAACAATTTCTATATTCATAAACAATTTTAAAAGTCTTCATTAACTAACTTGCGTAATAAATTCAAGGCAAAATTGTGATTCTAAATGCAAACTTCAGGCCTCCAGGATCTCTTATCATTCCAGTTCAGCTGTTAGAAGCCCCTTTCAGAGTTCATTCTTCAACAAGCTATTGTCATGCCATTTTATTTTTGTTTTTCTTTTTCTTTCTCTCTTTTTTTTTTTTTAGTTGTAGATCAACACAATATCTTTATTTTACTTATTAATTTTTTTTATGTGATGCTGAGGATCAAACCCAGTGCCGCGTGAGTTCTAGGCAAGCACTCTACCACTGAGACACATCCCTAGCCCTATCGTGTCATTTTCTTACATAACTTTTCAAAGACACCACTTATAGTCTGAAGTGACATAAAAATGTGAAATAAATGAAAAGAATTTTTAACAACATTCGTTGAAAATTTTGGCAATTACCTACCACAGCAAGTATGCAAGTTTTCCACTGAAGCCCAAACCAGATTTGAGAGTACAAATAACTAACTTGTATAGATACCAAAAACACTAGTTTCATGAGAAGAGTGAAGATCAACAGCTTCATGTCTAAACCCCGTGGGTTAAGGGAATAAAATTTCCCCAAAATAATGGGTCACCACCGAAAGGAGGAAAAAGAGATGCAGAGCATCAAAAATAAAAGAAGTCTGCTGTATCTACTTTTCTATGCATATTACCTCATGAAAATGTTTTGATGCAATTTTAATATTCTTGCACACTTATTTTGGTGGTTAGCTAATATCATATGTATATTTCACATTTAGTGTAGTCACTCCCCTGTGATTAGACATGTTTTTCATTCTGAGTTCCCAGCACTTAGAATAAACCCTGGCACATGGCAGGTACTTAGTAAATATTTACTAAATGTTCAAAATCACAAATTTTGAGATTCATTGAAGAAACGGGCATGCAGAGACCCTTCCAAAGTACTCATTTTTTTTTTTTTTTTTTCTATTTTACTCCAATTTGTCATCGGGAAGCCAGCTATTACATTCCAGATAAATAAAATACCTTCACTAAGTAATAAAAGGCATTTAAAATAAATGTCTGAATTACAATAGGACACAGAAAATTGGTCAATTTATTCTGATTATGTGAGATTATTTAATATACTGATTGTAGCTAAGGATTTCAAGAATATTAATGCTTGAAGACATTAATAAATTGCCTCTCTAGCTCTTTACTTCCAAAGAAAAAGACTAATCTTTTGTCACTACCCACTAAAGGTGTAGAATAGCACTGTCAACAATAACAACGAAAAGTCTACAGGATCTGCATTAAGAATAGCTTGACTTTATACAATATAATAAAATGTACCAAGACAAAAGTTCCACTGTGCAGAAAATAAAATTCTTAGGTAGTTAAAAGATGACTAACCTCAGTAGATTTTTTTTAAAAAATGGCAAATAGGTCATCTTGCTTTGAATTTCAGTCTTGGTTTTTCTGCAGAGCACGCTTGCCCTGGTACAAGTTTTGCTATAAATTCCATGCTTGCATCCAGATAATAACACAAGTTACCACTAACTTCCAGTTTACTCAAAATTTATTTTATATTGAAATAGAGTCAGAGATAAACAGAAAAATTATTCCAGAACTTGAGACTAGAAGGTATAAGCCAGTTACAAACTTCTGTTTGCTAAGATCAATAACACATTGCATAAAATTTTATGAATATCAATTTTTTTTATGAGATAGAACAATTAGTTGAATGTTCGACTATCAAAAGCATCGAGGAAAAATGTTGAATGTGACTGATTTGAAAGGGAAAGAAAGGAAAGGGTAGCCACACAGGAAAAAAATGATAATGTCCAGTGCCTTCTTTGTTTTTTATAATTAAACAACTTATTATGCTTAGTCAGAATATTAATGCATCTACTGAGAACATATCAACACTATTTGAAAGAGAAGGACAAAATATAATGTATACTGTATTATTCCTTATAGTTGCTTATAATGAAAATACCTCCTAATCACAGTTTACCCACGAAACACTCATTTTTCTTACCTTGTGTCCTTGTCTTCCTGGCTCACCAATTTCTCCTTTAGCACCTTTATGGCCCTAGCAAATACAAAAATAAAAAATATGTAATATCATATATTTTAAAATATATATAAATTATATAAGATATTTATAAATTATGTAAAATTACATATATGTATACAGAATTGATTGTTTTTGGCACCAAAAGTATCAGAAGGCTCACAAAATGATCCTGCTTCCCTAAGTCCTTGTCAAGGTGCTACTAAGAAAAAGATTATGTCACAAAGAAAATTACTGCCTTAAATGCTCTAAAAGGCACTATGTATATTAGATGACTACTGTATATAATATGTATCAGTTTTAGTTCATAGGAAAACACTGTTCTAGAATTTTAAATGCCACATTACCCAGTTCAGTACCAGGATTTATTGATACCTGCCTGCTGTTCTAGAAATCTGGGTTCCCTACATTCCTCCTGGAGTGGTCTAGAGCACTGAGCCTTTTTCTGTACTGGTGACTGAACTTTTCAGAAGAAGCAGCCCTGACACAGCTCACCTGGATATGCCCTGCTTCTGTGGCTACTGGAAACTCCAAACCCACCTGCTTCCTGGAGATGGGGAAGGGCGGGAATAAGAAGGGCATTTCCCCAGATGCACAGCTCTCTGCCTCTTCCTATACACTATTGTTGGTGCAAAGGGAAAGCATCAAAGGGCAGTCGAAGCAAAGTCTGCCCAGCATGGAAAGAGAATCCCTGACCTCTCTTGTCAGGCCACCTGTTCTAAGCTTACTTGCACTGTGGCGAAGTACCATGAGGGAAACTGTGAGACAACACCCCCAATTAAGTCTGTGAGAACTCTGACCTCTCTCAAGTCTTTCTGAAAAATAAGATACAACTCAGGCCCAACTCTTCCACAGTTGACAGAAACCACTGAAACTACCACAGGGAAAATGTTGGGGAAAATCAGTACCTTGGGGGCTTCCAGATTGCAGTAGAACCCCGAGGAATTTCTCAAAATCACTTTAGACTGAGAGACTGGAGAGAGAAAGCCATTTATCCCCAGCAGTTGGCATTTATTTACTTGTTTTTATGGAGTATTTTAAAGTAATTATGATGTCAGAGTCAAAGAAAAAGTTTCAGGAACATCTCTTTTCCTACTTATTTTGCAGTTTTCCCAATTTCCCACAATTTCTTTTTAAACCGAAAGTTTCAAATAATTATGTATACAGACCTCTCCCCTCAGTCCCAGCACTGTCTTTGTCAGTTAGGGGCAAACTTCTGGCCCTTGATTCAGTGTTCCAGTGTCCCTCCATTCCACATATTTCGCTGGCATTTCTTCCCTGAACTTCAGGGGCATCTATATTAAGCAACTGTGTCTCTGCAGGTGGGAGTACATGCCAGGGGCACCAGCTAGAATCCAGGCTTAATAAGCCCACAGACTGAGGCGCAGAGTAAGCCAACACAGACATGATCCATCTGAGTGGGATCTCCACACCAGGAAAGACAGTGCTTTAAGTAAAGTCTCCATTTTTTCTGTGGATAATCCTCTAGGGAATAAAATAAGGAAATTTTTCTCTTACCCTCATGCCTGGTAGGCCTGGATATCCAGAGCGACCTGGTGGACAGGAATTGGGACACTAGAATAAAGCAAGAAAGAGACCATGAACCAGAACCCACTTTGTGAAAAGGCCAAATTTTTAAAGGATTCCAGCTATTAAATTCTAATGCAATTATAAGTCATGAAATAAATTTAAATATCCCTTTCCTCCCTTTTATTGAATTTTTAAACTAATATTTCTAGCTTCTAGAAAAGAATTGAGAATATAACAAATACCTTCCCATGTATTCACCCCAGATTTAATAAATGTTAATATTTTGCCATATTTATTTCAGATACACTCTTTTAAAGAAATGAAATATTTACAGATAATGAATTTTGCCCTGACCTGATCATCTTCCTCCCTCTCCACTGAACTAGCCATATCCTGAATTCCATACCCCCACAATGGGCCAGAATTGTGCTTAGTGCAGTTTACCACTATCATTTCATTATTAATCTACACATAAAATATCTCCTAATATTGGGGTATTCTAGTGAAAAGCATGCCTTAGGCATAAAATAAAAATGTTGTAGAAAAAATAAATAACTTTGTAAAGAAAAACTGTTATAGTCTGAGTATACATAAGCCACCAGTCCCCTAATGCTACAGATTTTATTCCATCTAAGTAAAAGTAAAACACAGAAGCACAGTATGTTACAGAAAGATCATTTCAAAGACAATTCATCTGAAGACTAAAAAACTTCATTTTGTTCAAAGGAAAACATCTTACCAGTGGATCTCCATCATGAAAGCCAATTGTTCCCTAAAGTAAATAAAATATTAAAGTTAACAATATAACTAAATAATTAATTCAAAGTTAGTAATAATAGAGAGTTCATTGGGTAAAGATATAATTAAGTATATTTGTTTCGTAAACTACAAGGCACAAGTAGCAGCATATAATGTGCTAATATTCTAAAAACTTGATTCATGGGCATATTCCTTTTCAAGACTCCTAAACTGTATTTGATCATTTTTTTCAGGAAATTAAAAAGAACTGAAATGAGAAGCAGAATAGAAAAAAAAAGGACTTATAATATATAAACTTAAATACGTATTATCTCCTACTTAAACTCATGTTTTGTAAATTTGTTACTGTGAAAAATGTGAACAAGCACTTCATTTGAAAATGCTTCTTTTATATGTCAGTTTTGAGCATTTAAAAAAACAGTGTCAAATGTTTTCACATGTAAAGATTAAGACTTGCTTTGTGAAACTACCTTTTAAGTTATTGTGTTCTTTCTACTTTTCTGACTTTAAAAAGAACAATGCTCTAAATGGATTAAAAAATTGGTAGCCATTTTGAGAGTGTTAGAATAAATGATTCAATTAATAGGCACTTCCATTTCTGATTCTTAGATTTCTTCAGTTCTGACCCTCAGACACAAAGAGAAATTCATGTAGCAAACAACTTACACTGGGTCCTGGTGGGCCTGGGGGTCCAGGTGGTCCTCTTTTCCCAGGGTCACCCTAAGTCATTTGAAAAATTGTGACATGGTGGTTATACATGTGTCAAAACACGGTACACAAAACCAGCGAGGCATGAGAGAATGGCATTACTAGAAACCCCTACAGAGCTCAGCCATGCATAGACCTGCCACCAAATCCAATTAGTTCTACAAAACCAGAATAATAAAGGAGTTCCAGTCTCACCGATATATAAAACAAAGCAAAGGGAGACAAAGAAAAAATAAAGTCAATTCTTTCTGTGTAGGACGATCACTTTATCTAGTCTGAAAACAAATTAGAACACCTATGTATTTTTCTAGCTGATTTACAGAGGAGCCAGAGCAGCCAATACTGCTAGTGTCTACCAGCTAATCAGAGCAAAAGAAAGCTCACACCCAGTGTGAAGCTTGAAGTGCAAGGTTAATCTCGGCACTGTCTGACTCTTGCTGCTGCTGTTCTTCTGGTCTGTCATTTAGTCTGTCACTGCACTCTTCAACACACAGAAAGCAAAATTGGCTAAATTCAACTAAGGCATTCAGATGAAAATGGGTTTCAATTACTCTCAATAGCAAATATTTACTCTTGGCATGTTTTCCTTCTTAATGTCCTATCATAAAGTGTCAAAAGCATTTTACAATTATTTTAAATGTATAATCATATTCACTCATTTCTTTAATAAATAAATTTGCAGACAGCAAGCACACAGAGAAGCAGGAAAGGGGTATAATAACATCATATCTTTCCTCAATGAGTTTACAATTGCCTACTTTCTCATAATATCAATACTTCAACATTTTTTAAATGCTTACTGAATATCTACATGAAGCACTTTTTATCAGCAATTTGCTCTATGAAATTCAGTGCCTTAATGTTTCAAGTTAAATACTGGTTATAATTTAATGATCCTAACAAATATATCTCATAATAACTTCAGGCTATTTTTAAATTTCATGTGGAAAGTCTAATACAAAAGCCAATTGGACCCTAATCCTGGCTGAGAATCTGTAAAATGGGGGTGACACTCCTTCACCTGATACTCAATTAGGAAGTTGGGAAGAAATTTAGCTGAAAAATTGGGGGAAAAAAATTAAAAAGCTCTGCAAAAATAAGGCAGCATTATTACCCCTAGTTCTCATCAATATTATGAAGTAGAATAAAATCTATCTGCCACTTTTGAACTTGCAAGAGGGAGACTAGTACTGTTAGGGTAATTTGCCTTTCTAGTAAGTAACACCTTCTATTAAATCAGCAAATGTCTATCAAAATGCTCTGGTACTTACAATAGGTCCTACACGGCCAAGTTCTCCGGGGAGTCCTGCTGTCCCAGGAGGACCCTGAAGTTGACAAATCAAAGTAACAAGGTAATTTATGGATATTTTATAATCTATCATAAATGCTATTAAATATAATATATAACAGGCCTAGAATTATGTATCTATGCTAGCTTTAGCTTCAGTGTCCAATGTGACAATAACTCATTTGGCCAAACTTTACTTAAAATGGAACAGAAATTTCCTAAATTAGTAAATATTTTGTCTAGCAGAATAGGGGTATTGTCATTAGTAGGCACCTCAGATGATATAACTAAGACACTGTAATCCCCAATGGTCAGTGTTAGTCAAAAAGGAGGGTCAGAGTTTGAGAAATAGGCATTTTTGTAGACTTTATATATAAAAGCCAATGAGGAATGATACATACAGGGGGTCCAGGAATACCACGACCCTAAAAGAATAAAATAAAAATATTTACTTCAAGTGGTTTATACTTAGTTTAAACATAGACACAAACACAACTGGGTTCAAAACCATAAATTCTAATACTAAATAAACATATGATGCTCATTCTAAAGAAAATACTGGATAATGAAAAGCAAACATGGCTCTGCTTCTGAAGAAAGAATGAGATTGTTTCAGCTCCTCAAGCATTTCTCTAAGATCCATGATAACCAGAATTATTTTTCTAATCTTTTTAAAAAGAAAATCAAAGTAAAGAAGCCACCTAAGCTTGCCCTCAGGAGAACTTACCATCACTCATAAACAGGCACATCACAACCAGTTTAAAGATTTTATTCATTTGTAGTGTTGTAAAAGAAACCTACATTAAAGACAACATACTTTCACAGTGTATAATATATGATTTTTAGAAGTTCCCAGAACAAGCAATCAGCACTGAGAGGCTGGTGGTGAAAGGTCAGAAACACACCTCCGTTTTGACAGATAAGGTTATAGTTCTAGAAAGTAAACTGGTGTCACTCCTGAAGTATCCTGCACTGGGATTCTAATGTAATAGACTAAATTTGACTTTAAAGCTAGTTATTCTATTGCCCTTTCCTTTACACCTTGTATCTCTTCATGGCACCAGACTACATATAATACATATAATCAAGGATTGAAACCATTTCTGATTTATCTAACTAGCCCCAATTCTAGCACAGAGCCTAATATATAATCAACTCTAACAATATGCTTGTTGAACTTAAAATTGAACATTAACAACCCAAAATTCCAATTGCCTCTCTTTGCTTTCCAATTTCAATTTTTCCCCTTAGGAGTACTCATTATTCTTTTCATTCCTACATTGGCTTGAATAGTTTTTATTCCAAACTGTCTGTGATACCATACTTATGTTAGCTTTTCATTGCAGACTTGCTTTTCTAAAATACCCATATATAAAGCATCCCATATAATCAATGCACATCCTTTGATATGATATTAATATTTCTAATCAGGCAGACACAGGTAAGAACTTCACATGGCAGTATATTCTAATAATAAATGGAACTTTCAATGCTTTCTTTGAAAGATTACTCTCACCTGAACATTCCAATACATATATCAATTTGTGAAATAGTTGTTATGCTTGAAAATACCAAATTAATCAATAAATTATTTCATTATCAGAGACCTAATTGTTTGACAAATTTCACTAAATATTTAAATTTTTTATTTTTATTTTTTAATTATTTTTTATTTTTTTTACAGACTGCATTTTGGTTCATCATACACAAATGGGGTACATCATTTCTTTTCTATGGTTGTACATGATGTATATTCATACCATTCATGTAATCATACATGTACATAGGATAATGATGTCTGGTTCATTCCACCATTTTTCATACCCTCCTCCCTCTCATTTCCTTCTACATAAAGTTCCTCCATTCTCCTCTCACTGTCCACCCCAACCCCCATTATATAAATATTTAAATATTAAAGAAGGCGTCTCTATAAACCATTGAGATATGAGTTGAAAGATGTTGTGAAGCATGTTATTCACTTCTGAAAATATGCTTTTAATGAACAAGTTGATAGATGCTGAAATATAGCAAAGAAAACAGTATAAAGGGGGGGCACAGATTTATAGCAAGAGCAAAAAAGAAGCAAAGAGCAAAACAGAAAGGAAAAATAGCCTAAGACACTAGTCCTCTTTAATATACAAATAGCACAAATCTGAGGGATTGTGCAATGCAAGAAAAGACGAGCCAGGGAGGCAATAATGTCTCATTAGTTGATATTTCATTAAAGATAAAACCAGTTGTAAAGAAAGTGATGTGATGCAGGTTCTTTTTTTTAATTTTAATTAAAAATCATAAATTTACATAGGGCAATATTGTTTGATTCATTCTGTTATTTTTTCCCTTCCCCCCACCCCTCCCACCCCTCTTTTCCCTCTATATAGTCCTTCCTTTCTCCATTCTTACCACCCTCCTTATCCCTAACCCTAACCCTAACCCTAACCCTAACACTTACTCCGCCATGAAGAATGATAAAATAATGGCATTTGCAGGCAAATGGATGAAATTGGAAGATATCATGCTAAGTGATGCATGTTCTAAACACTGAATTTGCTATTGTTATGCAAGAAATGTTTTCTATCAACAAGGTAGAGAGGGAGTTGTCTTCTGAGAAATACCACCTGCAAATAGACATATGTATTTTGTACTGTATATTCAAATACCTCTGAACAGTTTCTACTCACAGTAGGAACATTTACCATACTAGATAAGTCATAAAACTCTTCGTCATGTGTATTATATAGAAAACTGCATTTTTAAAAATTCCCAATAGCAGAATTTTACCTAAAGATAGGAAATTTTTAGTTCTGTGGCTTTACAGTTACTTACTGGAAATCCACGAGGTCCAGGCACTCCAGGTTCTCCCTAAAAATAAAATAGTTTCATTGTACTTAGCTTTTTGTAACATGATTATGGAAATATGTAAGCTGCATAAATATTGAAATAAAACACTGCATCTTAGTGTTTTCAAACAGTTTTACTTGAAAAAGTATTTCAGCTGCGTCTAGCTTAATCTGTTAGTTGATGTGCAAACACTACAATAAAATTATACTTCAACATTTAAGTAACATCATCAGTTGGTACCAGGTAGCCTACTTACTTTTTGTCCCCTTGGACCAACAGAGCCAGGGGATCCATCAGGTCCTGTTAAACCCTGACGAGGGAAGACAATGAAATTATAGTTGTCATACATTCTTAAGTAAACAAGTGGGTAGAAATTTTTATTTTATTTGTTAGTTATCTGCAGCATGTTTGTGTATGTATCATGCAAATCTTTATAAAGTAATACCTTCTATATTTTTATACAAAGGTGACACAACATGAGTTATGCCTGCTATTTATTTTCTGTTGATAAATTATATTCCTATGTTTCTGCTAACTGCATTACTTATCACAGGGTTCAATAATGTAGTGCCTTTTGTCTTTGTTTTGAGAAAATGCAATATAATAATTATGGTGTTCTAACAGTTAAGTCTGATGGGTCTTGGCTTTACCATTAACCAAGGTTTATGTATCTCCTTCATTTATAAAATAAAAACTCTGTGTCTCTTTAACTACAGGACAACAAAGTCTGAAAAGTTAACAAAATTATTCCTCAATAGGAATTAAACATAAACGATCTTATTATTGCCTTATAATCCCTTAAATTCCTCTATCCATCTTTTAGCAAGTGACAATTGCTTATTAAAGAACATTAACTTTTAAAGTCATACATTTGAAAGTATCTTATCACATTATCTTTCTTAGTAAAAATGACTATAATTAAATATATAAGTTCATGTATCTACTTGCTATGTGTAAGTTAAGCCTAGTATTATAAACACATTTATAACTATCATATTCAATAGTAAGTAGTATTAAATAATCCTCTTAACATCCTCATTGTCTTTAATACTTATTTTATCATTCTCAATATAAAATATGTGAAAGCATGGTACTATATACATACACCTGAATTTCCACACTTAGTGAAGATGCATTGGTTTTTTTTTTAATTTTTTCTTTGCTCTATGACACTCTCTGATATTGTCACTTACAGTGCAATCTTAAAATTATACCTTCCTAATGATCAATATCTGTATATGTACATATATGCATGCATACACAAATACCTTTAAAACACTTTCCACTATCAAGATTTTGAAAAGACTCAATTAATATTCAGGGAAAGATCTCTTAAAAATATGAAAGCCCTACTTAAAAATGGATTGCCAAAATTAATATTTAGTTTGTCATAGTCTGCTTAGGTTTCAATAAAATGCTTTCATGTAATTCATATAGAAATTAGTTCCTTGTCATTTTTATATTTCTTTACATCAATATCTCTCTAACATGCCCAGAGTGAATCAAAGAAATTTTTTTGAAAATGTTAATTAATGGAAACTTATGAAGGAAGAAAACTATTAAACATACAGGAAAGAATTTTTGACAGACTGTCTCAGTTTATTACTTGCCCTAGACTAATTACAACACTGTAATCTGGGAACAAGCCCCAGTATAATTAGTTGCTGAGCGTTGATGGTAATGGTATGTTTGCTTTTATATCTCAACAAAGAAACCACACATACAGAGCCCTCTCTAGAAGCACTCATGGCACATAAAATTTAGAAATCTCATGGCATATTTAACAATAGATCCTCCAACACCTGCTTAATGTATATACCTTCCAAGACCAATCCTAGTCGATTTTCATACAGTCAACCTGTAACTGGAATAACTGATAAGATTCTAGGACATTAACTACAATGTACGGTAGAATGTCAGCTGCAACATAATAAAGCAGAACCAAGTCGATGGCTGGATAACCTAAAGACTATTTATAGGCCACTTCAGATTTAAAATATCCTTCATAGGATATGGTAAATTATGTCCATCACTCTGAAGCTCTTTGAGTTAAATTGAAAATGGATCTGGTATCAGAAGTTGCTGTGAAGTCTATTATGAAATAACTATGTAGAAAACATAAGTTCCACAAGGACAAGAACTACATGTGCATTACAGTTATAGCACATTGTCCCTGGCATTAAACACACTCAATACCTGATACTAAATAATATTGATGTAAGTTAGACTTTTATGTAAGAGATTACACCTGTCCTTCTACATCATCTTTACTTTTGGCTTAAATCTTGATTCTGCTACTTAACCTTGCCAAGTTACTTAACTCTATAGTGTTCTAAATGCCGTTCCTCATTCAGAAAGGGTCCTACAAAAACCACAGCACTGTTTTCTGGGTCTCCTCATGTTTCTTCAATGTCTGACTATTTGCACCAACACTGACCTTTCAGGATAATTTCTTATCTCACTATCCTAGTCATAAAACATCTGTCAGGGATAAAACTTGTGCATTTGGAGGATAATAGCATAGTTTAGTTATAATTTCTATACTTCTAATTCCTCTTCTATTTGTCTCATATGGATTCTATAAGAAAGAGAAAAATACTGTTTATAGTCCTCTCTGAGCATGTCACAACAAAGAGCACCTTTAAGAATATTTCTATTGAGTTAGGTGCAGTGTTACATGCCTGTAATGCCAGCAATCCAGAAGGCTAAGGCAGGAGGATCACAAGTTTGAGGCCAGCCTCAGCAACTTAGCAAGACCCCGTCTCAAAATAAAAAGGGCTGAGGATTTCGCTCAATCGTAAAGTCCTCCTGGATTCAATCCCCAGTACCAAAAATAAATAACTTAATTAATTAATTAATTAAAAAATAAAAAACTTTCTTTTAAAAAGAATACCTCTATTGATATAATTGATGATAATAACATAGTTGTCATTTGGGAACAAGGTTATAACCAAACTCTAATGTCTCTAATTTTATTTATTCATAAGGAAAAAGAAGAATCAACTTAAAAGAGAGAGATTTGAAATGCATGGTACATAACACACAGTTTTCAAAATCCAATTTACAATAAAATCTTCTAAATCTTATTTCAAAAAAATTACAGAGGGAAATATCACCAATGGTGGAAAGAAATGCATTCATATGGACGTTTATGCAAACAGTTCTGCATGAGATAATTAATGCCAACATTGTGTTCATACTGCTCTTTGTCAGAGAATACCAGTCTTTTGCGATGGTTTCCTTCCACATTGCAACAGCTCATCTGGTAAGACTCAAGGCATAGTTCCACAAGCACAGCTTCTATGATGCTTTTGTCTTTTCTGCCAAAAATTCACTCACCATAGGAAATAAACTTTGAACTGTGTTGCTTTAAGATTCTTCCAAACATTATCCAATTAATCAGTTTCTTAATGTTAGAAAAAAAAAATGAGATTTGCAATGAACCAAACAACAGGAGACAAAGAGATTGGAGGTTTAAGGTCTTTAGGTTCACTACCAAGAAAGGACTTGTGATGATTTCCTAGTTGTTTAGTTCCCCTATGGCTAAACACAAGCAGACAGTAAACTCTGATCTACTTACTTTCTAAGTGTCCATTCCCAGTTTAGACGAAAATACTTTTTTAAATGTTAAATCAACCAAAGAGTAGACTAAAAACTTCTCAATTCTAGGAGTCCCAGGTGACTTCAGTTCAAAAGTTATAGGATATGAAACATAGCAAAAAAATCATAAAATATCAATTACAATTGGTTTTTAATATCCATCAAATTATCTACATCATTCTTTTTTTTTCCTTGTGTGGTAATTTACATACTAAAGAGTCACTATCACTTTTTCTCTCTATTCTCTCCAGTTATTCATCTGTTAAGAACCTCATTTGTTGGGAGAGAATCTTTGCCACATGCTCTTCAGATAGAGCACTAATCTCCAGAATTTATAAAGAACTCAAAAACCTTTACACCAAGAATACAAAGAACCCAATCAAGAAATGGGCTAAGAAAATGAGCAGACACTTCACAGAAGATCTACAAGCAATCAACAGATATATGAAAAAATGTTCAACAACTCTATTAATAAGAGAAATACAAATCAAAACTACCCTAAGATTTTATCTCGCCCCAATTAGAAAGGCGATTCTCAATAATACAAGCAACAATAGGTGTTGGCAAGGATGTGGGGGAAAAGGTACACTTATACAGTGCTGGTGGGTTGCAAATTGATGCAGCCACTCTGGAAAGCAGTGTGGAGATTCCTTAGAAAACTTGGAATGGAACCACCATTTGACCCAGCTATCCCACTCCCTGGCCTATGCTCAAAGGACTTAAAATCAGCATACTACAGTGACACAGCCACATCAGTGTTTACAGTAGCTCAATTCACAATAGCTAGATTGTGGAACCAACCTAAATGCCCTTCGATAGATGAATGGATAAAGAAACTGTGAGATATACATATATATATATATATGTATATATATATAATGGAATATTATTCAGTCATAAAGAAGAATAAAATTATGGTATTTGCAGGTAAATGGATGGAGTTGGAGAATATCATGCTAAGTGAAATAAGCCAATCCCAAAAAACCAAAGGCTGAATGATTTCTCTGATAAGTAGATGATGATACATAATGCGGGGGGGGGGGGGTAAGTAAGGAAAGAATGGAGAAATGATGGATTGTGCAGAGGAAAATGAGGGGTAGGGAGGGCGGGGGAAGGAAAGACAATAGAATGAGATAAACATCATTACCTTATGTACATATATGATTACACAAACGGTGTGACTACTTTGTGTACAACCAGAGAAATGAAAGTTGTACCCCATTTGTGTACAATGAATCAAAAAAACAATGAAAAAAATTTTAAACAAATAAATTGAACCAATAAAAAAAAAAAAATACTCATTTGTATCTGCATGAGGCAGGCCTAGAGAGTAACCCCCCAAAATCAAGATATATGGATTCTTTTCTCTTAGTCACTAAATAAATAACCCTGGCTCCTCTAGAAAACTACTTGTCCTCCTAATAATTGTTTCATTATCTGTGGAAAGTAATATTAAGCCAATCTACTTTACAGGTTATTATAAGGCTAGAGGAAATAATATTTGTGATCGTACTTGAAGAAAAAGCTCTAAACAAATGAACATTCTAGTTAATTTTTCCCTTACACCTAAGAAATGCCTAAAATATAGGCACATATACATGGATTTTCTCCTTTTTTCTTTCCTTTCCTCACTTTCTCTTTGCTTTTGACTTGCTCCTCTGTCCCAGGAGACTGAAACAATGACCTCATCAGTTTCTTCCTGAAACATACCCCAGGGTCAAAGCTCAAACATCCAAGGAGTTTCAGTCCTCTGCAACTTTTTTTTTTTTTTTTTTTTTTTTTTTTTGTGGTGCTGGGGATTGAACCCAGGTCCCTCTGCAAGCGAGGCAAGCATTCTAACCAACTGAGCTATAACCTCAACCCTGCAATTTTTAATATTCAAAATATAGTCTGTTTTGTACTAATAGGCTGCAAATGCAGACAAATAAAAATACTTATAATTATTTTGACAATGTACTTCTATAAATTTCAAAGCACTTTATTATAAAACAAAACCAGGAATGACATTATGATATAAGATAAAGAATTTGTTGAGCAAGCTACAAAAGCACTACTAAAACTGAGGGGCAGTTAAGTCTAGCCATCTGCCTGAAATTATATTGCAAATTAATAATAAAGATAAGATTTCAGATAACTGGTTTATGCTTCAACTACCAAAACAAATTTTTTTAATTTAGTTGGAAATTTTGTTTTCATTCAAAAGGTCAACTGAAGTTTCAAAGGAATACAGAAATAAGTTTAACTCATATTAGACTACTAGTTTATCTAGTGGTCTTATTTTCATCAGACATTATTATTATGATATGACAACTTCAAGTAATTCAGTTTCAAAAAGCTTGGACAGCCAGAAAGTTACATAATTTCAGTTTCTATTATTCAAGTATCAGTCCATGGGTACCTCAGGTACTGCCATTTTGCATACACAGAAAATTCAAACCAGGGTCTTTGAAATGTAAAACAAAGTCTAACTCCTGAAGCATCAAATGAGAAAGAAAAGTACCCTGATTATGGTAATCCTGACAGAGACAGCATGTCTTAACAACAGCTAAAATCCAACTACTTTTTCTCTTTCTCAAAATAAAGGATCTGTCTTAAACTCTAGTCAAATTTTCTTGGAAATTATAATTGTAGGTTTTGGGGCGCTTTGTTTCATTTAGAAAGGCCTTTGGAAAACTGGGGGGTGGGGGAGCACTATTATGTGTTCTCTGAGAACAGATGCCATTTCTGGCTTCATTTTGTATCCCAGGGACAAAATCAAGGACTAGTCTATAGTGGGACTTCATTAAGTAATAGAATGCATGAAGAGAGGAGAAACTGAGAATCCTGATGTCATTTTACTCTGAAGAAATATTATTTACCATTTATCTCAGCATCGGAACTTCCTTCCTATGGGGGTGGAGGGTAGGGCACATTGGAGAAAGGTTGCTGGTTCCCAATCTTCAACTAACCTTAGTCAACTCATTTTTGTCAGTAATATTAAGCCAAAAAATTAAAAAGGAAAAGACAAAAAAATTTTTGAACTTCCTATTTGCTATGTGTTGACCATTTCTCTGCCTCTGCCCCGTTCCCACACACACCTTCATTCACTTCAAACATCCTTTCCTTTTTTCTATCTCTGTCCCTTTGCAAGCCTGCAGGTACTTTTTTTTTTTTTTTTTTTTTTTTTTTTTTAAATTAATTCAGAGAGTACCAGAGAAAGGGCAAGACCAGATGTTGTGCTGGTGGTAACCATCACCACCCCCACCACCACTGCGGCCCCTTCCTCCCTGTGCCCGCATTGGGGTATGACTTGAGTTGCCTTCCTATGAGTTTCTTTCCTCGCAGCCACGATGTAGGTGGCTCCAACCGCTCAAGCCCCTTTCGGGGAGATTCCAGCTCCACAGGTCAGGCGTTATGAGCAAGTCTAAGCTCAGGCTCACCCATCACACACCCCGGGCTGGGTTGAGCTCCCCAACACTTTCACCTATTCAGCCTACTCACGTCAGCGCCGGGCGTGCCGGGCTTTCCCGGAGCTCCTGGCTTTCCCGGTTCTCCAGGAGGACCCTGTGCAGGAAGAAGATAAGACAGGGAAAGAAAAAGATGCAAAGTTGAGACTCTTTGGACGCGTGGCTGCAAAACACATCTAAAGGAAGGAAGTGGGGTGTCATCGCGCTGATCAACTTACCGGGGGACCTGGGGGACCCTTAGGACCTCGGTCACCCTGGAGGCACAGAAGAAGAAAGCAGTTTGTGAGTAGAAGCTTAGGTCCACCCTGGGACAATCCCAGGCGAGCTGACCACAGGGACAAAGACAGGGTAAGCTGGAGGTGTATGAGCAATGGGGAAAGGCAGGACTAATAGCGCTTCTCCCAAAGTCCTCGGGCTCTAAAATCCAACCCTCAACTCTCATCTCCATCCAGTCCCACCTTTATGCAGGTGACGAAAGGGGAGCCACCACTGAAAAAAACTGTGGAAAAGAGCAGGCTTGAACAGAAGGTACCTGCAGACCAAAACTTACATCGATGCCATCAATGCCTGGAACTCCAGGGGGCCCCGGAGGCCCAGGAGGCCCCGGCTCTCCTGGTGGACCTCTCTGGCAAAAACAGAACACACGGGTTAGTGAAGCACTTTGGGCAACAAGGATCAAGTTAAGTTAAGGCGGTGTCCTAACAACCCCTTATCCTACCTCCTTATGGAAACCAGTTTTTTGAAACCCAGTATAATAAATGCATTTCAAATTTCCAAGCAGGTTTTGGTTCTGCCATATTCTGAACGAAGGGTACTCCCACAACTTGAGAACTGACTTCTCTTGACCTCACCTTCCCAGAGAGCATTAAAAGGAAGTGGGTTTGTAGTCTGGTGCGTTGGCACGTGCCTGTAATCCCAGCTGCTTGTAAGGCTGAGCCAGGAGAATTGTACATTCAAAGCCGAACTCAGCAAGATACTGTCTCTAAATAAAATGTTTTTAAAAGGGCTGGGGATATGGCTCAGTGGTTAAGCCCTTCTGGGTTCAATTCTGGAACCAAAATAGAGGGGGGTGAGGTTATGAAGAAGGGAGGGTCTAATGCTTATTTTTCCCAAAAGGAATTCAATAAAAATGGGAGTCACATAATACTTTGATTTAATCAGTAATTGCAAGTCAGTGTTTTGGCCAGAATGGAAAGAACAAGAATGGAAATGCTCCACTTTACAGTAAGGTTTTGTAAATCTTTCTTTGACAGTAGAATCTGGGGGAGGATTCTGGAGGAAAAGATTTGGGAGGAGTAGGGCAGGAGAGCTTTAAGATCCAGCCCCTGGCCTCACTGCAGTTCTACCTGTAGTGACATTCCTTTGCATGAGATCTTTGCAGCTTGCTTCAAAACTGTGCCAAATTTCAGACTGACCCTAGGGTGTAACTCCTTTTATGACTTGCAAACAGCTAGGCTTTGATGGTGCTAGAGGGAATGCTGGCTCCTGAAACAGTATGAACACTTTGCTTAGGGAATGTGGGACCCACCCCCAGGCAGCCCCCTCCCTCCCTGCTTCTGAATTTAAAACGATTGAGAGGGAGAGAGAAGAAAGCTTCTTTCATCAAGGAAAACTTTTTCTAAACTCCAATGACCAGACAGGTTACAATGGGGTCTTTGTAAGTGAAACCTCAAACCTAGCTGGACTTAACACCGCCCCTCCTGGCCCCCACCGGGTGCTTTCCTGTGCTGGAGGGAGGAGACACCCAGCCTTAGGGAAGTTGCTTAAATTTTGAGGGAGCCAGGGCTGCCGGATTCCAATCTTGGAGCCACCCGCATCGCTAGCAATACTCGGGATTTAGTAAAACCACCACGGGCTGGAAGAGCTGGAGAGTGTGCTTGCCTGAATTCCTGCCTTCTCTAACAAGGCCCGCTCTAGACCTTGACCCGGGTGGGGGAGGGGAGGTAAGAACCCATGCAGGCTAAAAACTAAGTCCTATTCTTGAGTTATCCATTACTTCTAGCGCCTTAGCCATCAGTGTTGGGGACCAAATAGGGGAGGAGGCCCCTTTTCAAGGCCAAGGGGTCATCCATCCCCGCCACACACACTCCGAGGGTGCCTGCTGCAGGTGCTCTAGGCTGCAACAAGCGCTAGTCTGAGAGCTCTGGGGATGCTCTGAACCTTCCCTACACAATCCCAACAGCTGCGCCCCCACATTTCCTATTGCGCGCTTGAAAAAATGCACTTCTGGTCCTTAGCTTACCTCGTCGGTAGTCTGGCTGGGCTGTGGAAGCAAAGAAGGGGAGAAAGTGAGAAGGTGTCCCCACCACCACCCCGAACTCGCACACAACTTACTTGAGCCGCGCACAAGCAGAGCCCAGAGAGCAACAATCGCAGCCCAAGAGCCCCGCGGTCCCGGGCTGTCCAGGCCATGCCCTGCTGCGCTCGGCTAATCCCCTCACTGAGTTCTGAAACCTATTGCCCCTCTAGGTTTCTTGCATAAAGTGGCGCTTTGCCCCGCAGAAAGTGCCCCAGGAGAAATGGTAACAAATATGCCCTGGCCTGGCCTGGGAGATGTTCGTTCGTTCCTTCTCTTTATGAACGGCCCTGGAGAGGGTCCTGGGGATTGGAGGAGAGCTAGCAGGAGGACGGATAGAATGACAACAGTCCCCTTTAACCCTTTCCCTGCGGCCCCACAGGCCGGCCCTGAGCGTGCAGCTCTGCCTTTCCCTGTTAGGAACCTCTCCCGGAGGCTTAAAGAACTCCAGTGTTTCTGGAGAGACGTTTGGGAGTGGAAATGGGAAGCCACCAAAGGAAGAACCAGACAGACCCCCACCCCTACCCTGCCCCAGGTAGTTTCTACCCACCAGGCTTCAAAGAAGACCAATGCTTCCTTAATGCCTGTCTGGTCAGTACATCAAATCACACACTCTTTAGAGAAAGAAAGGGAGATAGGGAGGTGGGGAGGTTGTTGAAGTGAAAAGTGGTTAGCTGCCCTTAGCTTATGGTCAAAGGACTCACCGTTATTCTGACTGGCAGCTCATGACAAGTTTCTCTGCTGGGTCTCAGGGGGTCACAGTGAATCAGCATCCACTGAAGTTCAAACTGGTGAAAAGCAGCAGAGAGTCAGTTAACTTTCTTTTGGTTGACTGAGCAGGTCATTTAAGAGAGATGTTTTTAAGTATGGTCTAATCCTTAACTGATTCAAAACCAACTTGAACTTCTTGACCTCAAATAGACCTTTGCTTTTCCTTAAATAGAAATTGTTTTCTAATGGAAATCAGCTGGAAGTTCTTCCCAAGTTTCTCTGATCATTCGGATGTTGCTGTCTTTAGCTTTGATTTATTCCAGCATAGCCCTAGCCAGGAAACTGACCACTAGCACTGATTTCCTATTTCTGTTCTTACTACAATCTCAAGAGGTAGATGCTATTAAAATGAAGTTCAGAGACAACAGGGGACTGTCCAAGTCACAAGCCAGAGTCTGCACTGGAAACCCGGCTTAATGAACTCCATAGGAAATATATGCAGGGAGACTAGAGAGAGGATTGGGGGGGGAAAAAAAAAGGCAACCAAGAGAACAAGTAGAAGGAAGAAAATGCAGTCCTGAAAACAATTTTCATACTAAAGAAAACATTCTCCATGGAGTGGTCTCCATTTAAAATGGGAAGAGCAAGAACTGAAGGTGAAAGGACTAAGAGGGAAATCTAGGACTTGGGAGAAAAAGATCAAAATTTTTGCATAACCTTCTAGCCACTTTAACTGCAAATATATCATGACAATTTCTTATACTTTTAACAGGTATTTGGGAAGAAAGATGCAACAAGAAAGAAATAGAGCAAAGAAAGAATTGCCAATTCTAAATCTGAAAAGAGCCTCATATGACAAAAAAAAAATTATTCAAATTCCACAAGAAGTCTGAAGCCATGTGTCATTCTGGTCACTATGTATTGAGTAGGTTCCTTGCTAAGCATTTTAAATTAGATTCCTAATTATTGGTCAGTAGATGCTATTGGCATTATAAAAGTGTCTAGTTACATATGTAGGTACCAAATCTATGTATTTACCTCTTTTCTTTCATCCTTCCTCCTGCCAAATAGATGGTAGATCTGAGCTACTGAATTTAGAATGCAGTTAGATATCTTTTTTTGTCCACTGTTGCAGAAACATCCAGAGCTGAGATTACTGGATGGAAGATTGAAATTGACAATGATGGATGGAGTCCTTCCTTTCTATACATGAAGGTAGGGAAGATTGACCAAAAGAAAATTTTCCATTTTATGCAGAGGTGAAAAATAAACCAGTAAGCTTTTACATTTCTGCATTGGCACCCATCCTAGAGTTTACCTTCCCTTCCTTCCCACCCACCAGATGGATTCTAGATCTGTTGAATCTAGAGTGAAGTTAGATATATATATTTTTTTTTTTCCACTGCTGAAGCAGCAACCAGAGTTGAGTTGAGGTTACTGGATGGGAGACTGAAATTGGAAATGATGAGATTTTTTTTCCCTCCATTATCATGCCTTTTCTCAAGAAAAATGTGGACATTGGCAAAAATGTGTTAAGTGGGATAGAAACTAAGTGAGGAGATAAGTCAAAACATGTTTTAAGATAGGAAGTTATCTATAGTGCGTGAGAATTATGCTGATCTTTGATCCATGATGTGGATGGTTTAACAGTAGTATACTGACATCTTGAAGAAGACTGCTTTCCAAACTGCACAATCTCTTTTGGTCAAGGAAATCATCTTGTTCAAACTTTACTTTGATCAGAGTAGTCTTACTTACTTGAGATTTTATTTGAGTTTTGTTTTATATTTCAGTGGAAATATATATAAGGAAGATGAAAAACAGAATGTAACAAATTTTTCCTTAATGGCTATTTTTAAATATCTGGCATGTGAGTCAGTTCACAGATGGATAAAAGAGTTTAGCTTGTTTGTGTAAGTCACACAGTTAGTAAATGACAGAGCTGGCCTTCCAAATTTTTCTGACAATAAAATTGAGAAACTTGAACTCCCTGAAGAATACATACTATCTCCACAGTGAATCATACTTTCAAAGTTGGTAACAAAGGCATTTGATGATTGAACTTTATGTATAAGATGAGAAGAGAGAACTAGAAGTTAAAACTGTGTAAGCTTGTTTCTACCATCTGCCAGAAAACTTCAAAACTAGACTAAGAAACTTGCATAAAAATTCAAACGTCCCCACTTTGTGTGCTTGTTATAGAAATATATCCAGAAGCAAAATTACTAGTGTTCCTCTACAAACTGACAGCTGTGCCTATACACACTTACATATTCATGTGTATAACGAAATATCACATAGCAAAGAGAATTATCATTCTTTTTCTAACTAGCTAAGAATTTTGCAGAACACAAAAAGATGTGTTCTTCCTCTCCAGTCCTCAGAATAAAAGCCCACTCACACAATTTTATTTACTAGTTCTTTGTGGATTGGTAACTCAAACTAGGCATGCATTGTATATGTATGATATTTTGATTGTGTAAAACAATTCAAACCTTAATCATCCTGAGAAACATTAATTATATGGCTAACCAGGAAACTTACATCTTTTGTTTAGCTAGTTCATTAAAGTTACTTATTGCAAATGTGAATTCATTAAACTGTTTTCTCAAAAATGTAATTCTCTCTAGATAAATCAGTACACCTGTTTAAACATGCAAAATGCAATTGTGGCACATAATAATGGGAGAATGAAATGTAATTCATCTGTGAATATAGCCTGAGTCGTTCAGAGTGCCACATAGATCAAGGGTTCTCAGCACATCTGCGCATCCACATAAACACCACCTAAGCACTAATAATAATCTATACAACAACCACTTTTTTTGGCAT
Organism: Sciurus vulgaris; assembly: GCF_902686455.1. Classification (NCBI taxonomy): domain Eukaryota; kingdom Metazoa; phylum Chordata; class Mammalia; order Rodentia; family Sciuridae; genus Sciurus; species Sciurus vulgaris. Next base: position 91,673,663 of record NC_136467.1, on the reverse strand, counting down.
GCAGTATGACTTCCAATTTGCATGCTAATTATTTTGAAGGAAGATTGGCAGAGTGCTTTGGCAAAAATCACTTTCGGTAGACGGCTAAAATGCTGATTTCTACACGTTTCTCACTTTCATACCTGGACTCACTCTTCTCTTTGAAAACTCACAGACAAAATATATGTGACGAGTATTTTAATTTAGTCCTCCAGCAACATTTTTGAAGTCCCTATAGAAGCCAACCACTAAGAAACATTCTAGGAAAACCAAGGATATTCCCCACCCACACTGTGAAAGAAGTGCAGAAATATAGAGAAATAAACTTTTTTAAAAACTATTAGGCAGACCATAAACTTCTCTAGTAAAATCTGCCCTCCTCAAAATAAAATGGTTCTCCATTATCCCAAGGGAAATTGAATGGTGTGAATATAAACTGCCTCACATCTGTCCAGAGCTGGCATTCTCTAACCCTTTTCTACAGGACACGAAGATATACCTCTCCTGAGACTGGGGACATGTCCAGGAGACAAGACACTCAAGCAAAAAATTTCTGCTCCATATTCTACTTTTTAAATAAGATAGTAACTTCTACTTATTTTAATGGGTTGTTGAGAAATATTAATAAAGTAGTTGTCTTCTTGATAACTAAATAAAAACTAATGACAGACAACTGTTTTCCTTCTAAGAGGTAATTCTAATAACAAACTATGGGACTTGTCTCCATCATCCAGTTTATGATGAAATGTTAGTTCCTACCATCAAAAAGGACTTCTACCAAGTGAAGCTTCCTGGATATAAGCAGGAAGCTCCGCCTATCTCAAAATCAGAAAATCTCCCAATTTTACAAAGACTAAGCCATGCAATTCCATACACCATGCTAGGAATATAATTAAATATGAGCAGACAGAACTCTTCTGGATCATAGCAAAGGCTAACACACAGGGTGAAAGGGGAAGGCAGTAGACTTGAAGTTAGAACACCTGGAACATTGTCATTTATTTTCTGACATGTCTTTATATAACATGTGGTTTGAGATAAGTATTATGGAAGACACAAAAATATCAAGAATATAAGGCAGAATCTAAGTTTAAAATGCTTTTTGATGATAAATACTATAGCATAAATACTTTTTCTGGCTGAAGTAGTCAATGAAAGGATCACATAACATGTAACATGTGAGTGGGGCCCTGAAAAGTAATTAAGATTTTTATATGCAGAAATGGGGAGGGTAAAGATCAGGATCCTAAAGAGAGAAACTGGACAACAAGGATGGAAAGTGTTATACTGAGAAGAGATCAGATGACCTGGGACAGAATAGACTTCTGATAATTTTTTTCACCCTGAATTCTAAGATAAAGAATTTGAATAGATATTGGATAGATAATTACTGGGTTGTCATCAAAGATTTTTATCCAAAGTGTAGGAATGGGGAAAAGTGATCTGATTTAGAAGGGCATTTTCAAGGAGATTCATTTGATCATGAGTGTGATCCTCTAATGCAGAAAGAGACTGCTATATTAAAGAGTCAACAAGTATCACACTCTGAACCATGATGAAGCATCCTGGGTTTCCTGTCAACTGGAAAAATATACCTGGTCCTCATTCCACATCCCTCTTCAGCTTTCATCCTATTTTCTGCTCCCCTTTATACAAAACTCAAAGGAGTTATCTATATTCATTGTTTCTAATTCCTCCCCTCCACATTTTCTGTTGAATTCTTTACAATTGAACTTTCGCTTCCAACACTCCAATGGCTCTTTGATCAAATCATCCTCATTGGTTTCTAAATCCAATAGACAACTCTCAATCCTCTTATTTGACCTACCAAAAGCAACTGCACTAATTTCTTGTTCCAGGCTCCTTTAAATACTGTTTTCCCTTGGATTTCAGAACACTAAAATCTCCTATTCTCATATATCACAGATTTCCTCCTTTCTAAGTGCCTTTAATAAGTCTTCATCTAACAACCTCTAAATGTTGGTTATTTCAGGACCCAGCCCTAGTTCTGTGTTGGACTCATTTCTTGGTGATTTCATGACCTCAAATACCACATATATGTTGACAACTCCCCAAGTTCAGCTCTCAACTGAGCCTGTCTCCTGATTTCCAGAAGCACACGCCTAACTTACTCAGCATTTTCCTTAGATATTTAATAATGACCAAATTCCTAGTCAATCTTACATGTTCCAAACCAACCTCTGATATTCTCCTTGATTTGTTCTTGCTATAGTAAATGGCAACTTTATACCTCTAATTACACCAAAAACATTTGGTATCATACTGTTTTCTTTTTTCTTTTTTCTTATACCCCAAATCCTGTTTTCTTTATCCTCAAACTATCAACATATGACCACCTTTCACCAACTCCATCACTACCACCATGTTCCAAACTAAGACTATCCTTGCCTGTATCATTCCAGTAACTCTGAAAGTCTCTCTTGCTCCTAAGTGCTTCTTTTCTTCTCTTCCTCCTACGATAGATTATCAAAATAGAACCAGAGAGATCCTTTCAGAAGATGAGAACATGTTACTTATCAACACAAAACCATCTGATGTCCATCTCACACAGCATGACAGGCAAGGTGTTAACAATTTCCCCACCACATCTCCATGATGATCCCTCCCAGCCCCACTGCCCATTTCTCTCATTCCACTCTACTCTGCAGGTGGTCCTCAAACAGCCGACAAACATGGACGCCAGTTCCTTTTACACACTGTTCTCTCTTCGTGCAAACCTCCTCCCCTATGTATCCACAGGCCAGCTCCCTCAACTCCTTCAATTTTCTTCTAAAATGTTTCCTTCTCCCTTCCCTCAGGCACTCTGATTTTCCACTTACGTTTTTCCCTATATAATTTATGATTACCAGGCACACTATACATGCACTCAGTTACTCATGGTGTCTGTCTCCTCCCCCAGAATGTAAGCCTCATTGAAGTATTAATTTTTGTCTTCCTCTATCACCTAAAATAATGCCTATAACCTAAGATGTCAAACAGTTGTTGACTGCTAATGAATGAATACACAGAGATGAATAAGTGATATCTCAAAGAAAGAATTGATTATATTTGCTGGTGATTTGATTATGATTTGGGGCAGGCCCCTTCTCCTCCATGGGTTTCGGTTTCTTCACATATAAACTGAGAGGTTTGGATGAGATGTACTCCATGTTTCCTCCAGCTCTAAAAGCCCATGATCCTATTGACACCACATTGGAACCAAAGAAACTAAGCATACAGAGATTAGCATGAACAAAAATTTCTTTATGATCTTCTACATAGATTTTTATAGAAATGGAAAAACTAATAGCACTGATTTTTGTCCTGCAACTGTATGGGCACAGCTGAAGCCAATAGAAATATTTTGTGTTTTTTATTTTTTATTAAAAGCAAGTTTGGTCATCACTTAATTTTTATTCTACTTATTCATAAATAGCTTCCTCCCCTAATAATGACAGTTCTATTTCTGTGTGTTCTGATTTCATTGCCACCTAGTGGAAAATCTAGTTGATGCTGTTAATATGGTCTACATTGCGGCAGGCTAGGTTTTATCTTCAGAAAATTGTTTTGACAGTCAGTTTCAAAAAATACTTCAATCAAATTAGAGTGTTATAAGCGGTGTTTCTCATAGCTATGTATAAATAAGATTACCATTTATTTTATTAATTTAATAGTTCCAAGTAAAAAAAGTATTTGAAAAAGGTACAGTTGTCAAAACAACTTAATAAGCAAACATAATAGTCTAGATATTATGTATAATAGGTAATATATAGTCTTTAAATCACTGAAAACATAACTTTCCTGCAGTATTTATCTAATACCAGAAATAATATTAATCACAACCTCAAAATTTATTTCCCCATGTTATCATACATGAAATTTTAATTACTTTTGGATTTGGTTTAGTGTGATTAAATTCTGTGGCATAAAGGAAAGGACAAATAGCTTTTTCAGCAACAGTTTTACTAGCTCTCACATTTTTCCTGAATCTAATGAAACTAAACATAAAGCAACACATTTGAGAGATACTTTTAAAAGCATTAAATCTATCACATTCTATGATGATTTATTTGGAATATGCAGAGGTTAAAAAAAAGAAGAATGGTTTGAGCCATAGATTTGTAAAATCATATAAACTTTTATCCTCCCTCAAATAAGCCCAGATTCCCAGTGTATATCCCTGAAAAGGGAGAAAGGCTAACTTTGTTTTCTAATAGAGCTGTACCAAATAACTCTCCCAGGCAATCATGCTGACAACAAACAATAAAGAACCTATCATAAAATAACATGTTTTTATGGTATGCTGCCAAGAAATTGAGCTTTGCAGTGGAATAAATGGCACTATCCTAAAATACAGGCACAAAGGAGAATAGGAAATAAGGAATTTATTGCTTCAAAATCAAAGCTAACAATCTTACAGCAGTACATTGGGAAAACGTATAAAATGCTCTGAGCCCACTAAATAACCATGAATGATGAGAAGGTATTTGAGTTGTAGACCACATGAACAGCTCTATCACAATCATTATGAAAACCTCTTGAAATTGGCTTATTTTTCCAATTCAGAAAAGGAAGGGGACAAAATAGATGGACAGGGGAAAATCACAATGTGTAAGTGAATCTTTTAGCATTAGTGATCCAGCAAATGTTTTCAACTGCATTTTATTATGTAATTCTTAGGGCTACCTTTCGATAACTGATAATATCTGTAGAAAAGATATTTTCTTTTTGATTTATTTATTAAGAAAAAATCAATTAATAAAAAGTAGTGAAGATCAGAGTGAATCCAATTGCATGAAGAAAAATGGAAAAAACATACTGTTCCTTACTGTTTCATTCTATTTCATGTTATTTTACTTGAAATTAAAAGTTTTGACACTGTAAGATTGAATATTTACTGTCTCTACATTGAGAAAAGGATGACCTATTAGTATAGCTCTTTCACAATATGTGCATATCACTTCCCATCACCTTATAAGACTTCCAAGGGTCCAGTAGTCATGGTTGATCTTCAATAACTGCCAACAACTTCAGATTTTACCCAAATTGATGAAAACAAAAATAAGAGCAGTTCATCAGCACTGGGCTTTGTCTACCAACTTGTATTTGACTACCTTGAGTTTTAAAAAGTAAGAAGCATAAGCAACTTAGCCAAACCCTGTCTCAAAATAAATATCTGGCTCAGTGGTTAAGTGACCCTGGATTCAATCCCTAGTACTAAAGAAAATTATTTTATCAGATTCATCTATTTCTGTGTAGTTGGTAGTTTTACTTCCACATGTTTAAATTAATCCTTCCCTTAAACTGATTCATTTAAAAAATAATAACAAAAAATTCTGTGTTACTTCTTTACAGTATTCAGTTTTTATCTCTCAACTGAAGTCTTTAATCTGTGTGATATCTATTTTTATTTATGGTATGACATAAGGATCTCTTTGAATAACCAATATTTTCTGCAAATATAATGATGACCACCATTTTTGCACTGACTTTCAGGACCCATTTTGCCATAAAGTTCTACATATACAATAACAACAACAACAACAAAAGTGAGAAGTAGTGTGGGAAGACAAAGTTTGCAAAGGGAAGAGTTTTCAAATGAGAATCCATCTGCTCTAGAATACTGGACTAGCCTTCTGGAAAACTCCTATTCATCCCCAGGTTTCCTCTTAGACCTCACGCCCTATCCTTGACCATCACTTTCATGCCTCCCTACCCTGACATCATTGAGGAGGTATTTCAGTGTACTCATTCTCCAGATGAGGAGCCACATTGTTTGGTCTCCAACTCCAACACCTCCTCATCTTTGGAGAAAACAAATGTATTTGACTACAGTTTATGAACACTCGATGAAAGTTTATTGAGTAAACAAACAAATAGGATTAATGTCTAAGAACATGCTTTATATACTGTACAATATTCTTTCTTTTTTAATATTTGTTTGTACTGCAAAGTCTGAAAAAAAGCATGCTAATTACTAACACCTTCCAAAGTAAGAACAATGTAATGCTTTATAAGGAAAGATATGTGATTTCATGCATTTTTTTTTTCTCAAAGAAAATTCCTTGGTATAAAAGAAAATAAGAGATTAAAATTTTTATACTTAACATTGGTTTTTTGTTTTTTGCGGTGCTGGGGATTGAACCCAGGGCCTTGTGCTTGCAAGGTGAGCACTCCACCAACTGAGCTATCTCCCCAGCCCTTAACATTGTTTCTTGCAAGCCAGTAGACCTATTGAGATAGCTTCTCTAGCCGAGAAATGAAGGTTACCTTATCTGTACTTGCTATTTTGCCAAGTTGATGCCAAAATCAAAAAGCTAATGGGAATGTAAGCATTTTGAAAATGTCAAATTGGTAAAGTACAGGTACTAAGATGATTTTTTTAAAAAGTATAAATGGACTTCTTTTATATCATTTTCTTCTTTTTGGTCTTACCAGGGTAAAGGTTAAGGAATACATTTTGTAAAAGTTTGAATTTAACATTGTCACTTGCAGTCCTTGAAGGTAGGTCAAACTGTTTTGGGCCTATAATCTTGATCTAATTTAGTTATCATTGTCAATACTGCTATTGCCACCACCATGGTCATCTGATATGAAACTTTAATGGGGCATTAGACTCAACTCTCTTTTGTGTTTCCTGGTGTGTAAGTCAGATTTTGTTCTGAAGGAATACATTTATTCATGCCTATTTCAAATACTTTTAACGTTGGCTACAGAATGTGTACTTAGGAAAGCTCCTCAGTGGGCTGGAAGAATAATGTAAAACCAGAGGCTAAGTTCCTACTTACACAATAAAATAGAAAATAATGGGTATGAACTGGTCTCCATTGTGATGTGAGACTATAATTGTCAGAAAATCTACAATCAGTTATGACACCATTGGAAAGATTATATTATAATGAGATAATGCTGAGACTTTATCACCCTGACAATCAGACAATTTAATAACATCTGAGCACCCAAAATTCAGAATTACAAAAACTTGAAATGTGTTTTAAGCCCAATGATTCGGTAAATCCTTTTTAAAACTACTTGATTGATATTCATCACAGTGAGGAAGTAACCTAAAGTCTCTGCACCCAACCTGTGGTCCAGGAATGACAGAGATATTACAGGAGTTCAGTGCTGTATGGAAACCTCTGCAGTATCATTGCAAAGATCTTGCTGCACTAAATTTCAAGATGGCACAACAGTGGTCCCACCGGCTTCCTAACCCAGCCACTTGAGGTGTGATAACTCATTAGATGAAGAAATACTTTCTCAAGAGTCTACAAGCCAAAGCATTAACGTGGCAGTTACAAATTGCTTCCTGTCCATCACAGAATATAGAAATTTCACACTACCTTTCACACTAATCACAATTCTTTCCTCAAAAACAAGTTACTTGAACAATTCCATTACTGAGATCCCTGATAACCTCTTTTTTGAGAAGTGCACAGAAACAATTCAAAATCATTGTATCACCCCTACTACCCTCCATGACATGTGTTTTGTGACTAGAATTTAACAGCTCCATACGAGTATGAGAGACAGAGACAGCAGTGATTTGTTTATACTGAGCTCTAATGTTTTTAGTTTCCTTTAAAGTGTTCTTTAAGATACATTTTTTAAAAATTCCTGTCAAAATATTATAAAAATAACCTTTTAAAAGGATATTGTTCAGCGAAAATGTAACAATTCAAAATAATAGAACTATAAGGTGCTTGTTGGCACAGTTATTGGATCTTTATAAAATTCCTTACCTTTATATGCATGAACCTCTGCAATAAAATCATGAACAAAGCTTTAAAATCCTTTACTTCCATAATATGTCATGTAAGACCTATTTCTCAATAAATATATATTTTACCATCTATATAATTTAATTCTTGTTCATAGGATACTTTCTAATCTTATCTCTCATCACTCTACAGTTAGTATTCCTCCCTCCCTCCCACACACACACTCACATTTTCAAATACATTTATCATCCAAACCTGCCTATAGACATTTGAATGTGGCCTACATATTCTTAACTTATTTAATGGTCTTTCTCTCTGCTGGAATGCACTTTTTTTATTCCAATTCGAATCCTTCCATTTCAAAATTCGTTGCCTCCCAGAATCATGGAATTCTTGCCTAATTGAATTTGGGATTCATCTTAACCTTACTTTGAATATTCTCATTAGTTATACATACACAATATGTACTACACTGGTATGGGTATCTCTCTGAGTTACTCAGAAGGATTCTGGATGCTTCAGATAGACTTTAAACTCCTCAAGACCGGGAGCTATCAGCTTAACTGCCTCTGATTCCCCATTCAATTTGGCACATGCTGTGTTCAAAACAGGCACTGAAGGGTGTCAAATAAGTGATTGAGTAAATTTTGAGTAACTGCTTGCTATGTGAGGTGTCCAGCTAATTATCAATGACATCTGGGTTCAGCCTTAAGGACCTGGTTTTGTTTTCATCTACTATATGATATTATACTTACTGGAACAGAAACTTGAGGATTATCTGTAAGTTTTCCCAGCACAGCAAAGCCATCGACATCAATTTGGCCTCTTGGCTTGATAGGTAAGGATTCAATCCTGGTGCAGTCAACAAAAAGAGTAGCACTGCTCCTTTCCACGCCAATCATGATCTTATGCCACTGGGAATCAAACAAGGAAGGCAAATTTGAAAAGGCTACTGTTTGAAGACTTCCATCCAGGCCCTTGTATGAAAATGCAACTGATTGTGTTTGGCCATTAATCTTCACGCCAACTTGTTCCTTCCCAGAGGAATCCTGAATCTGCCAAATGCTCCAGTTCTTTTCAAGTGTGCTTCCAGTCATCCGAAAAGTAGTTAAAAAGGAGTATTCTTCAGGCAGTCCACTGGGATATAAATGCCTGAGAAAAATTTTGAAATAGTAAATATAAATCTGGTTTTCTGTGCTTCATACATATTTAACATCTTCCCTCCTTATGCTATTTCAGATACTAGACCTACAGGAAGAATACAGTATGAAAAACTATGTAGTATTTGTTCTTTCATGACTGTTCATAAAGACCTTCACAGAATCATTCATGTACATTAATGTTCCATCTTAAAATACACATTTAAAAAACCTCTCCCTCATGGCTAAGGAAGGTTCCCAATGCCACATAATCCCAACAATATTACTATTTATGCTATCCAAAGAGCTACTGTTCAGCAATTCCATCTCAGCCAACTCTTTGGAAGTTCTTAGCAACATTTCTTACCTTAAGTGAGAGAAGAGATTGAGATTATTTAGAATCCAAATCAGATCTACTGTTTATGAAATCACTTAATTAAAGTGACTTAATTTTTAATTTGCTTGTAACATATTATGATTGTTATTTCATAACTGCTGTGGTATTCTCCTACAGTTTCACTCTAGACCCACTAACTATTTTGAGAATCAGTGAGTGTGCAAACCTTACTTAGAAGTTTCTTCACACTGAAGCTATTTGTCTTTTCCAGGCAGCTCAAAGTATGACATTTAGGTAGCAGCTGGTTGCTTGTCATCAGATGTGTGACAAGCAAAAGATGACCAATTTTTACTTCTTTACCCCAACTCAATTTATCATTGTACTTCCTTTACTGCCTTAAAGGGGAGTGTGAAAACATTAGTGACCTAAGGCATCTCCATCTACATGGAGACAGCAATCTGGAGATTGCAACTTGGATCTTCTGTTGAAGTCAAACTACTAAGAACTGAAGACTGAATTTTAAAAACCAGGACAGATTAAACATCATCTTTCAAGGACTCAACTCAAAGGTTATACTTTCCCTTTCTCCTAAGCATAGGAAAATTTCTGAACAAAGAAGAACTGCTAGAAAAACTAGATGCTAGTTAATTTTGTTTGCTATAAAATAAAATTTGACATTTCTGGAAATAATTATATACTAGGACCCCGAGTTGCAAATAACTCATCCAGGTCAAACTCTTGTTACATATACCCCTTCTTGGGAGGAGCAAAGAAGAAAGCAAGAAGAAATATCCCAATGGATTCTATTTTCATTTTTACAAACTAAAATGATAATATTAAAATCTATCAAATTGTCATGTTGTATTGCCAGTCACATAAAAATATATTGTTACATTTAAGAATTTCTACATTAGGAAATTCCTTAGTTTCAAGGATATTTAGCAATAAATAAAACTAATTTACTAAGGTTTTCTTTCTTCACTTTGACCTCATCTATAAAACTATTATATAATAGTATAAAAACCCACTTAACTTCTTTTCTTCAAATATTTGTGCAAATCTTCAATAAAATGTGTCAACTAGGGGATGGGGCTGGGAGCTCAGTGGTAGAGCACTTGCCTAGGACATATGAGGCACTGGGTTCAATTCTCAGCACCACATTAAAAAATTAAAGAAAGAAAGAAAGAAAGAAAGAAAGAAAGAAAGAAAGAAAGAAAGAAAGAAAGAAAGAAAGAAAGAAAGAAAGAAAGAAAGTTTAAAAAATGGAAATGATGTATGCAACCTTGGAGACCAGCTGATCATCAAAAGGCTGCCATCTTGGTCAACTACCTCAAAAATTTTCATTGCTTTGTCCAAGATAAAAATGTGGAACTTTTCATCTGAGTACTCTTTTGTCATCCAAATCCTCCTTTCAACCACTGGGGAGTGGGGGCTTACTGGGAATGAACGCAAGAGTCCTTTACCATTAAGCTACATCCCCAGCCTTTTTTTTTTTTTTTTTTTAATATTTGAGACAGGGTCTTGCTAAGTTCCTTAGGGGCTTACTGAGTTTCTGAGGCTGGCCTCGATCCTGCAATCCTTCAGTCTCAGCCTCCCAAATTGCTGGGATTACAGGTGTGCACTCTAGCATTCAGCTTAACCATGATTTTGGTTCGTTTTTATAATACTGGATGAAAGACTTTATCAATACCTATTTTTGTATGATGATGTTTATTATTCCTATTGCAAAGTTTTCAGTTCACTAAATATCTTTTACATCTGTCAAGTATACAGCAAGTTTTAACAGATACATCTAATAATATTTAGTTTAGAGCTAAAGAATTAAAAAATATACTAGAACTATTTATAGTCCTATTTTCTCAGAATGGAGCTAACACATCATTACAGATATTTGTTTTTAACATAATTTGTCAATTAGTTTGTCATTATTTCCTTTGACTTTATATTTTTCAAAATCATACCAATTTCAGAATAACCTCTAGAAAAGAAACTAAGGTTCACTAATGACAATATAATATACTGCCTATTGTATAACTATAAAAACTCGTAAAAGTTGGTACATCTCATTTAATTAACCTTAGTAAATTTGGAGCTGGGAGATAAATGGGTGAAGTTTTACTCAATAGTGCAGTTTGGTAAGTATCCATTCAAATTATAAACAGATTCTTTTAATCATTCTTTTAAGTTAATTATCTAGACTCAACTAGATTAAAGAGTGTATTTTTATATTTTTGTCCAAGATAGTCATTATCAAGGTATGAGGGTTTTGCCAGAGGAAGATAAATCTTAATGCTTTACATTCTTCTTTTCCTTAAGCATTACCTTTCTAGACTTAAAAAATATATATGCATATGTATATTTGTCTATGAATATGGTGAGAAAAACTGCAGAATTAAATGGGTTCCTAAAAATAAATCTGTTTTGATTCAGAAAGTCACAATAACATGCTCAGGTAACTCCAGCGCAAAGACATGAGGTTAACTGAGGGATCTCTTCCAATTTATGTTTCATTCAACCTTTCCTATTCAATGAGCAAAGGGATTATGTTGAAAGTAAGATAGGACATGTTTCAATTATCTCTGACTTGGTGTATGTAAACATAAAAAAATATATATAGGTGGCTTTGATGTTGCTAAAAGAATACCTTATTTATAGATGTACTGTTAAATCAAAAGTATCTGTAAGTCTCTTTCTCTTCATACATATGAAGAGATATATGTGTGTGTGATGTATATAAATATAACTAAGACTATCAAGTTAATCATTTTTCAAACTAGACTAGTACAGTATGTCAATATGGAAAAAAGATAAAATTCAATTTATTGCTCATATTAATAAAATACACATGCATTTGCATTACCTAAGACTATTTAAAAGTCTCGCAAGTCTAATTTATGAAATAGTCAGCCTATTGTTGTTTTTGAGCACCCAAAATTCTGCTCTTGTAAATATGCCATGCACATTGATAAGTAAACCTGACAGCATACATTATTTAAAAGAAGCTGTGTCTATAAATAATTTACTCCATTACATTGCAATCTTCACAGAGTATCTTAAATGGAGAACTATAAGGATCTGAATAAAAGATTTGAAAGTCTTCAAACCTTGGAACATTTATTTATGATCTTAACCTAAATAAAGCTAAGAATTCTGTTTTTAAGGAAAATAAATAGCATGTTTGTAAGTAGGAGTTGACAATGTTAAACTAACATGCCTAAAATAAGGAATAAAAAATGGCAAAGAATTATGTATCTCATATCTTTAATATAATTGAAAAGATAAAATAAGAATAAATTATGAGGGCTGGGGCAATGGCTCAGTTAGCAGAATGCTTGTCTAACATGTGTGAGGCACTGAGTTCAATCCTCAGCACCACAGAAGTAAAAGTAATGTGTCCATCTACAACTAAAACAATACATGTGGAAAAAGAATAAATTATGACTGTCACATTAGTTCCATATGACATATGTTTTCCTTCCAATAAGATCCTGCAATTGTTTGTGTTTGCTGCCTCAGAACCTATATTCTTGAGCACAGAAAATCCCTTTAAACCAAGATTATGTGTTCTTTGAGAATAATTTCAATTGCTACTTTGCTTGTCACCTGGCTTTTTAATGGGTAGGACGTGGAGAGCAGCTTAGAAAGAACCCACTAAGAAGAGACCTGTGTACATACACAGTCCCCTCCTAGCATGCTCCACCACTAAAAGTCAGCACTTACCTAACACCACTGTGTACAAGGCTCTGCTCAAGCACTCTCATGTATCAACATTCGTTCCACATACAAACTAATGACATATTTCTGATGGTTATCCTGTTTTTCAGCTGAGGCAATTGAAGCTTAAATATCTTGTCCAAGAACATATTTTACTATCTTTGTGGGACTCCATATAACTCATCCATCTGACTCACCTCCTCTTTTAATTCCTTTCTCCTACTTCTTTCTTCTAATTCCTTCCTCCTTCTTTCCTCACCTCTTAATAAATTTCACCAGTAAAAGAGAGTTTTAGTCTTTTGGGGGGCAGGAAGTTGATGAGATAGTAAATATAAGGCTATAATCTTTACAGACAGTTTAGTGATGGCTCTCAGCATTTGGGGAAAAACAACCAAGAGGGGTTATATGACTTCGGGTTGATCGATTCCTGAAATTGGAGCTAATGAGAATCCATATTGTGCCTCAAATCACAGAAGAGAATTTAGATCAACCTTGGAGGGTCTTGTGCCATGTTATCATTTTATTAAATAAAGGAAAAATAACATTTTTGCAGTTTATTTAAGAATACAGATAGCACTTCTGTGCATGAAGAGAATGTAAAGTGGGGGAAACAGCCAATGAAGCTGTCATCATGCCTTTAATCTTCCCAGATGTGAATGGTTTTTCTAGTCTCAGCATGGAGTCGTGGTTAGAAGCACAACCTCTGATGCTGCCTGGGTTTCAATCCTACCCCACCCCAACATGTTCCAACCCTTTAATTTAATTATGCAAGTAAATTTAACTTTGGGGGCTTAGCTTTCTACTCCATTAAATAGAAGTAATAATGTCCCGACTCACAGGGTTGGGAAGAGATTGTAATTAATGTTAATTAGTACATCTATTAAAAAATACAGTGCACTATTATTGCATTATAAAATATATAGTATGCTGAAAATGTGACTTTTTATCTGCAATCTGGCACTATATCAGTTTCTTCTAACTTGACCAAAAGGTTCTTTTATAAACATTTAGAAGTTTCTACAGTATTCTTTTTTGTTCTAATTAATCATTATTTACCTTTACAATCTAATGTCCACTAAAGTCTTAATCTTCTTGTTGCTCTACCAAAGGAATTTTAATTCTGTGTTTTACAGTGCACTAAAACACATAGTAATCATAATAATCACACATAAAGTAGATAAGTGATACAGAAACTAAATCACTAAAACTCATTTATAACAATGGTACAGCTCAAAACTTACATGTACATTATATAAAGTATCTCAGTAATAAAGAATAAAAGGCTTAATTCTAGAAAAGGAGAACAAAGAAGTGAAATATGTTTTGTTGTTATCACTACCATCATCCATATTATAATTATTTTAGTTTTGCTTTTGTTTGGTGTCTACCAGGAGCTAAGCACTGAATGTGAGGTTCTATTTCAGCACCAGGACACTTGAACAGCACCATTGTGAGTCTCCTAACCACTCTGTGGCTCTGAGTTAAATTTATGCTTAACCTCTGGCACTTTTCACAGAGGGTCCTTTCAGTCAAAACCAGACAAATTATTTTAAAAAAATAGAAAGCAAATTTTTTTTAAAAAATGTCTTAAATCAATGTAGTCTCAGTGACTTCTTTTTTTCCTGGAATGGAAAGTAAATTATATACTGAAAACATGAAGAGCACTAACAATTGATAAGTGAATAAATTCCTTAAATAAAATCATGATCCAAGAAATGTTAAACATGAGAAAATTCTCTAACATTGCATAGCTATCCATATTTTAAAACACATTTGAGGAAGATAATTGGATAAACTATTTTTGATAGATTACCTGGTGGGAATCCTAAAATCTACATTATTTCCCAACTTGTAAGCCACTTGTAATGAAGTTGATCCCACCACTCTCTGGATAGCTCTTCTAGATGCTGCTTTATCTATCTGGAACTGAGAAATCAGGTCAAATCCTATAGAAAGAGAAAGCAAAATGAAAAATCCAAAATGAGCCTGGTTTTTTCCTTACTTACCACAACTCTCCCAAATAAAAGAATAAGTTCAGTTTGGAAAGCATGCATTTTCAACATGGTATATTTCTACTTGCCTGGCAAATCATCTTGACCAATCCTGATCTTGGGACAAAGTTCATTTCCCCCATTAGAATTTGAATTGACAGGGAATCCTACAAAAGAGATAGCTTATTATCCTACTTCATCCACTACAGCAATTGCCAATAACTGAGCAATTATTTAAAATATAATATTATACAAGCTTGCTTGTAAGTAGTGTATTTGGCTTTAACTCTGTGCCTCAGTCATCATAATTCATTCATCTTCAACTTATCCTGGAAAGGATGCAAGGCACAAAGTTGCTTTAGTAATCTGTGCTGGAAAAATGTTTTTTGGGGGAAGGTGAGAAATTTGTTCCTTTTGGAACAAGAGCTGTGCAATGTCCTGAAAGGCACAAGGTCAGATGCCTGTAGGAAAACTTCTGGTGGTTTGGGCTAAAAAATATTCCTTAAACACCACAAATTTTAGAATGCTAATGACAGTCTGGACTCAGATTTGAGCCATTTCAGTGAGCCTTCTGGAGGGTGAAGTTCTTAGGAATCTTTGTTAAGTAGAGGAGGGATCTCCTGGGTAAGACTTTGGATTCATTAATCCTAAATAAAATATAGAAGGTGCTTTTAATTTCATAAATTCATTCCAAGACATCAAATGAAAGTCCCAATGAGATTATTGCCAGTATCCCAGAATTGGGAAGAGTAACAATAAGGAGAAAATAATTATGAGAAGAATTAAACCCTCAACTTGATGAGTAATTCAAGAATTGGGTGCTCTTTACACATGTAAAAAGTGGTCCTAAGAGAGATTTTTTTTTTTTTATCACCACAAGAAACTTCATGTAACCCTCCAACCTTGGTACCATGCTAAGACTCACCTAATGACAGAGACTTCCTAGGCTTCCAAAAAAAAAAAAAAAAAACATTTTCCAACTACAAAGCTTTGACTTAGCCATTGGAGTACATCAAGCATTTTCTTCATCTCTCTCCTCACCCCAAATTCTTGGGGTCAATCCATCATCCATTTATCCATGTGTCCACTCAACATTTACTATCATCTGAACCAGGCACTGTTCTAGACAGTAGGGCACACATGGTGTCCTTCCTGCCTACTGTGATCACAATCAGGATTTCCTTTACACACTCAGCACTGAGCATGGCAAACACTAGAGCATCCCCACGGCTAAAGCAGGATTGAAGAGTGGTGGTGCAAAGGACCCTGGTGTCTCCCTCAGGCCTCCCTCAGCACACCCCTGCTTGATCACAATCCTGCCTTTTTCTGGAAATAACCAATATTTCAAAATTCAAAATTCAGAAACTATGGTCCTTACTTGGGCGACGCTTGACAGCCGCAGATGCCCAGGGTCCCAGAAAACAGCATATAAAGAAAAAGATTGGAATTTTCCTAAAAAGATGAGAGGAGAAATGAGTCAAACAGGAATTCCCTCCAGATGAGAATCTTCATGTTTTTAAATCTGATAAACCTGATTAATGTAGGTGATCGATTCCCAATACAGATTATTTGTTTCATTCAAACTGAATACTTACTTAGATTTTTTAAATTTGCACATCTCTGACCCCCACTGTTCCTGTGGTGTTATTAATTTCACTTCCTCAGTATCTCATTATTTCACTCTTTCTGTATCTTTTTCCCTGTCTCTGTTTTCTTTTACTTTTGATTTCTCTGCCTCTGTGGTTGTCTCCTCTCTTTTCCTCTGTGTATTTCTCCCTCTTTCTCTGGTCTTTTTGTTTTTCTCTCTCTCTCTCTCTCTCTCTCTCTCTCTCTCTCTCTCTCTCTCTCTCTCTCTCTCCTCTCTCCCCTGTCCCCTCTCCCTCTCTCTCCCTCCTCCATCTCTCCCCTCTCTCTCTCTCTCCCCTCTCTCTCTCTCTCCCCTCTCTCCCCTCCCTCTCTCTCTCTCCTCCCTCTCCCTCTCCTCTCTCTCCTCTCTCTCTCTCTCCTCTCTCTCTCTCTCCCTACCCTCTCTCTCTCTCTCTCTCCTCTCCCTCTCTCTCTCCCCTCTCTCTCTCTCCCCCCCCTCTCCCTTCTCTCCCTCCCTCCCCTCTCCCCTCCCCCCCCCCCTCTCCCCTCCCCCCCCCTCCCCTCCCCCTCCCCCCCCCTCTCTCTCTCTCTCTCTGCTCTCTCTCCTCTCTCCTCTCTCTCTCTCTCTCTCTCTCTCTCTCTCTCTCTCCTGTCTCTCATCTCCTTTTATTCTACTACCACTGCAGAAACACAGACCCTTGGTTCCCATCATCCCTACCCCAATCTTGTCACCACTCTTTCCATTATCAAGTTCTTACCAGCAGTTCTTCATTTTTCCAGTAGTTTTCCTTCGTTGCCAACAGCCCCTGTGAAGAAGGGGTTGGTGGGGAGTCACTGCTCCCCTAAGACCCCTTCACTGTCGCTCTGGGATGTGGGTTCTGACCTCAGCCTTGGTTCCTCCTGCCCATCTGAGGGCTAAAAGCAAAGGAAGTGAACCAGAGGCATCGGTGATACTTTAAACTGAAGCAGAGGGAAGGGGTGGAGAGAGGCAGCCCCATAAGCCTAGGTCTGGCCAGGGGTGTGTCCTCAAAGCTAACACGGTTACACTGAAGGAGGGATTAACAGGGGAAAGTTTACTGAAAAGAAAATAATAAAACCAGGATGTGGGGAAATTCACCAGAAAGATCCAGGCAAGCTGCTATAGGAATACAGTAGAAGCTTTTAGAACTGCTATGGGAATACAGTGGGAGCTTTCAGAACTGCTATAAGAAGGGATACAGTGGAAGCTTTTAGAAGACTAAGGTTCCAGTAAAGAGGTACCCATTGGAAGGCAGAGGTGTTGAGAGAGCACAGTCTTGCTGCCCCATCAACCTAAGTTTGAATCCGCATTTGTTCTGAAACTTATGAGTCGCACTACTCTGGGAAAGTTAGTTAACCTATCTGTAACTCAATTGCCTTAACTAGAAACAGGTTGAAAATGCATAAAAAGAATTATTTTGAGAAATAAAGTAGATTAGCAAAGGCAAAGGGTCTACCACCAGTCATTCTTTGTCATTTTCATAATAGCTAACACTTCTTCATGGGCTTCCCTCTGTTGACAGTGCTTGAAGTCTAGTGAATATTTAATTCTCACAACCACACTATAAGGCAAGACTGAAATCATCCTCATTCACCAGATAAGGCACAGATATGAAGTAACTTGTCCAAAATTGCACAGCCATTACTCAATGCATGTTAACTCTCTCTACTTCACAGCTGAAAATATTGATAAAAGGTGACATTGAGCCCCCTAGTTGTCAGTTCCTCTTAAACTCTGAGATTATTAGAGCTCAGCAGAATATTCATGGAAGTAAGCAACATATTATCCTCCCTGAACAAGGAAAGAGCAAGTTATAAGGAGTGTAGACCTAGAGAGAGTTTTATCCAGGCCTCTCCTGAATCCCATGGGCCCCATTCTATCCATGCAGGATGGTCTACTTCTGGCCCCACCTTGGGGGATAGGAATGTTGAGTATAAAAACAGAGACCTCTGAGTCAGAAGATCCAATCATCTCAATAAGTCATGGTGTCTAGCACAAAATAGTTTTAAGGAGGTTTTGCTTCCTTGAATTTTCTTTATTTAGTTGTTTACTGATTTGTTTTTATTTAATCATGAAACAAATAGCAGTGCTACTTCTTTTTCATTGTTTCTTTACAAGAAAGTCCTTTCATCTTTGGTCCTCCGCAGTCGCCAGATGAACTGTGAAGGAGGCAAACGTTAATGTCCATACTCTTCTCCATTCCTCTTCTACCCAGGACCCACCTGCTGGAGTCCTGTCTGCCCATGACAGGACATCCATTCCCTCATGCTGCTTGGGGCTTTCCACAAAGCCCTGTCAAAATTCCTATTCTCTAGGGCAGCCATCCTAGCTCAAGACAGAGCTACGAATGGCCAGAGCCTAGCTAATTTGTGTAAGCCCCCAGGGTGAGAGGATCAGTCTACTAACCTTAAAGGAGGAGTTGTGCAGATGGGGACATTCCTGAGAAACCACAGGAGGTAAGTCAGCCCTAGAGCCACAGGGAGAAAGGCGTTTTCCAAAGGGCTTTCTATCAAAGTTCTTAATTTGAAATACGGATCCTCTCATATTACTTATAGATTTTCCTATACAATTAAGTGTTTGAGAAATCCTTTTGTGAAATGTTTTTAGAGATCCCACCTCTGTGGTTGCCCCTCCCCAACTCACTTTAAAAAATTCTCTATGACTAAAATCAGGTCATAAAAGCAGGTGAGGGGGCCTTTTAATAAAAGATAAAAGCATGGATGAGAAAATATGTTTGTTCACAGTGACCTGGCTTCTTTCCAGGTTGGCAGTTTTAAGGTGGTAAGAGGCAAAAAAATTAAGAAAAATTGTAAATTCAGGGAAAACAAAAGGAAATGCAATCTTTAAAGGAAAATTTCCACCCCTCCCTCCATCCCATTTTTTTATTAATCATATTTCCTAACAATACCAGAGGCTCACAGAGAGTGAGCAAGGCCCACACTGGGTCAGGCTGTCCCCTGATCAGAGGCTCAGAAGCATTTTCTTCCTTAACACTGCTCCCTTACTTTACCTAACAGCTCTGCTCAAAAGCCATGTGGAAAGGAAATCTGATCAGTGACACCAGATTGTAAATTCACCAAGACAACTTGACACTTAAAAGAATCCATTTTTATAAGTATTTTGTACAGAATAGTTATATCTCCACCCCCTTATCTCTCTGCCCTGTCACACACTGTTTGCAGAATATATATACACATACCAATTTTTCTCTTGCTATGAATAAAAACATTTTATTTCTTAATATTTCATATCAGGCAGAATCATCACAAATAATCATCTTTCTTTGTTATTTACTTCCTTTCATTTTTTTATTCAATTATTCAATAAATACTTAAGCTTTACATAAGTATTTATTGTATGACTATATGTACCAGACATGTGCTAGGAGTTGAAGAGACAAAAAAGCATGAATAAGTACATCCTTGCTCTGAGGACACTCACAATCTAGAATGGAATAAAAAACAACTGCAATACTGAGAATAAAATGATTGTAGCATCACTGAGGACAAGCATGAACTCAGTCCAAAAGTGTCAGGAAATTTTTTATAAAGGAAATGCAATCTGAAAGGATGAATAGAAGCTACCAAGAGAATAAGCGGGTACAGTGTATTTAGACAGAGAAAACAGCAGATGTCATGACAAAAAGATAGAAGAAAACATATGGAGAGTAACTAGTTTAGTTCAGGAACTCTTTTAGTTCAGTGGTGCCTCTTCTACCATGAATCCTGAACTGATCAGGACTAGAGATAAGCAAAGAAAGACCATCCCTGCCCCATGGAGCCCACACACAGGTGGGAGACATACTAAACACATTCACAAGAATGAGCAAGATAATCTCAATTGGAACCCCAGTGGAAAATATAAAGAGGGCAATGTGTGCTCAAGAGAGGTTTAGAGATTGATCTACATTGAGAGGTTAGGGAAGGCTGCTACAAAGTGTTGAACTTTAATTCAAACCCGACAAGATCGAAGAGGTAAGACTGGCAGGGTAGATTGGAAACAGGGCAGGAAGCCAAGAGAGCTACCTGGTTTTGAGCTGAGCAACTAAGTAGACAATGGTGTCTTTTTATGAAATTCCAAGTAGGAAGACTATGGAGGGCAGCTGGGTAAGGGATCTTGAATGACATTCAGAGAGTTTGGATTTTATTCTGACTGTTTAGAGACTGGGAATACCTTTTTTTAAAGATACCTTTAGAAAGAGTTCTGATGCTGCTTGAAGGATGGATTGAAAGGATTTGATCAGTCTACATACATACACCCAACTGAAGCAAGAGTTTCATAAAATTTGATGCCTATGTAAATATCATGCACTCTATTTTCTCTTCTACTCTATTTCATTTTTAGTGATGATGGCCAGCTCAATAAATTGATTTCAGAACCAACTAATGGGTTGTAACCCATGGTTTGAAAAACATTGGATTAGACACAGTAGACACTTGAAGTGCCAAGAGATATTTGTCCCCTTATTTCCTAAGATGGGACATAATATTTAGGACACCCACAAAACTCAGAATAGTAGGACAAGTTCCTTAGTTTTAAAATGATAAGCTAAAAAAAAAATAGATAAGCTGATAACATTAGTCAAAGATGCAATGACCCCTGTATTTAATTACTTTATAGATTAATAATAAAGAAGCATTTTAAAACTAGCTTCCTAGGTATCTAGTATTAAACTTTATTCTGTTTATCTTTAAAAATAAAATACCCAAAATACCTAGTGGCACATATCAGTTGCATGAGGATGCTGCAAATTAGCCACAGCTAGAACCTGAAATCTATCATAGAAATCTCTGGCTGAGAGACTGATTAACAATCAGAGTTGCTAAAACTAGTGCTCCCACAGACTTGCATTGGTTTCAGTTTTACTGTAAAGAAATTTCAACATAATCAAAGCTCTATTTTTAATCTTCTTATTTTGGTTCTACACTTGTAATTGTAGCCTAATCATCTATAGCAAGCAAATAGAGCCCCACGGTGATAGCCATCTCCCTGAAATCGCTCACCAATAAATGTACTCTCACAGTGGAACAATAACACAAAAACATGTTAACACAAACCTTCCCCACCCCAAGACTTTCAGCATGTATCTTTTGCTTCCTCTAAAATATGAGCATTTCCATTTCTCCAAGGAAGAGAAAAATCAATTCCTCTCCACAGCACACGTGCTTCCAGAAGCTGTTGCTATATTTGCTGCCTTGTGGGTCTTCAAGTTTATAGCATCTGATTCATGTCCTAAGCCTCTTTTGCTCCTCCAATAAACCACACATACTGACCTATAAGCATGTTTCTCTACATACTGTAAAGTTTTTATTTCTAACAGTGGAAACCAAAGCTAAGTTAGAATCAACTGGATGGCTTGTTAAAAACAGATTACTGGGCTCCACTGCCAGAGTTTCTGATTCTGGGCTCCACTGCCAGAGTTTCTGATTCAGGAGATTGAAGGTGGGTCTGAGAATTTGCATTTCTAACAAGCTCCTAGATGTTTCTGGTTCTGCTGGTTCTTCCAGTCCACTGAGAACTGCTGCTCTTACAGCTCATGCTTTCAACTCATTAAGCTACTGCTCCTTTGTTACAACTGGTATTATAAGTATTTGCTAAAGAAGTTTTTAAAATAATTATCAGTTAAATCCACAGGACATTACGAGAATTTTGAGCTCATGAAAAAAAAAGTGCAATTGTATGTATAACTAAGAAGAACCAATAAAATAAAGTACAACCCTATAAAATGTGATGATTTTCTTACTGGACATCTATAAAGGAAATTTACTTCACAGAATAATGTACAGGAACCTGTCTTTTCTGCACTATGATCTTGTATCAACCTAATATATTAATAAAATTATGTTCCTGAATTTCATATTAACTTCATAAATAAAATATTAAAAGTTTCTTAATTCTGAAACCTTCTTTCTTATGAAAGAAACCCTAGGTATACATCGTTTTACATTGCATCCCATGCAATTATATGTGCTTTCATTAGCGTGTACATGCTGGGAAAACGTTTTCTCTGCACTAGGTGGCAGTGCAATCCTGAAATTTGAAACCTGAGCTATGGAATCAAAGACTGGAATTTGATTTCCCCTTGTCAAGTAGAGAACTTTGATTTTATGCAAATATTCCATTCTTGGTAATTTTCCATATGTATAAATTGAAGTATTATAATTGATTCCATTTTAGGGTTGCTCTCAGAATAAATGCACAAATACAATGCACTCTGATTGTTCATGAAAGCCTATTGAAGAAGAAAGACAAGATGAACACTAAATGAACAACTGAAATGAACTCTGCCCTAATAGATGAGCCATCTACTCTGTCCTCACTAACTTCCACCCATTTGAGTTTTACAATGAACACATCCAATCCCAAGACAAAAAGGGTGAAATCTAAAGCCACACTAGTAAGTTTCAAATATCAGCTCTACCACTTTCTAGGTAGGAGAGCGCAGAAAGGTAATTCACACCTCTGCCTTGGTTTCCTGATCTGTAAACACTAAATAATACAAGCGTTTCTCTTCTAGGTATACTTTAAGGATCAAACTAGAGCTTAAAATAGTACCTGGCACTCAATAAATTTTAGCTATAAATCGGTGCGTTACCATAACTCACTCTCTTCTACTTTATTCTCCCACTCGCCCCACTCTGCTCCCATTAATGGAGGCTCATTTAGATCTCATTAAAAAAAGAACGATGTGGTTGTGCTAGATGCGAAAAATACTGTTATAGACAATGTAGACAACTACTGGGAAAACCCATCTACAGATATCAAGATATATCAGTTGAAAGTTCTCCTCCCCTCCACATGCACATCTTAAGCTATTTGCTACATTTTATTTCTCCTACAAAACTGCCCCTGATAAGCTTGTTCGTCAGGCACATTTCATCATCAAAAATACATCTTCTTTCACAATACTGAACGATTTTTTAAGAATCCTATTCTCATTTGTATTCAACAACCCAACAAGACAGACATGACCATCCTGTTTTCCTGGAGAAGAAACAAGTGAAGATACCTGCATGAGTTCACCACTACTCAGTGACAAAACTGGTGACCCAGTCTCCTGAGTTATGAACAAAGGACATTCCAACAATCACACACAACCAGAAACAGCTGCTTACAAAACACTTTGCATGTACAATGACCACACCTACTGATGAGTCCCTTTATGAAGCAACATTGTTTTAAATATATACATATCTATATGCATATACATAGTTGTATACACATATAATTGGTTTCTTCAGTTTAGAAGTGAAACAATATGTGAACATTACAGAAAAGTAGAAAATATAGAAGTAGAAAAGAGAAAAATCATTCATGTTTCATTACCTAGGGACAACTCACTATTTACATGTTACTTTCTTCAGGTCCTCTTTCTATATGTAGGCTGTGGTCATAGTCCATACAATGCAGTTTTACAACTTCCTTAAATGAACATCACTTAAACACTTATGAACTTTCACAAAATGTAATCACACATCACATACAAAATAGATAGCAAACCCAAGTAAAAGAACTTTGCCTTGAAGTTAAAATTACAACTTTTAATTTTAACTGCTGCTACATCAAGAGAGAAAACTAAACAGAGGTATTTGAGTAACTAGGGGAGATTTTTCCCAGCAGGCTTTGGTTTTTAAAAGATGACCTTTTTCTTACCCAAGACCATGTGAATGTAAACTCACAGTCAAACAACTAACCAGAAACTCACAAAGGCATGCATAGACATTCCAGTGGCACGGAAGGGCAGCCACAGGGGAGTCCTGCCTCCTACCTTTCTTTCATTTCAAAAATCTGTGACTAATTCCAGGAGTAACAGGAGCAGTCAACGTATGAACAGGAGATAAAGAGCCTTTGTTTAAAAACTAGACTTAGAGTCATTCCAAACTGAAGGGCTCTAACATTAGCACATAGTGATTTCAAGAGTATCAACCCAGAGAGGACCAGCAGGATATAAAGGTGAACTGGAATACCAGAATGGTGAGAGGAGGGGCACAATCCAGACTGGTGTTATCCTAGTCTGTACTGGCCAAGGGTTTCCCTGGGGATTCCAGGACTTTTTCTATAGTTGTAGTGTAAGGAGGAAGTAGAAGAAGGGTCACCTCCACTTTGCCAGGAACTGTGCTTTATACTTGAAAAATAAGTTTTCCCTTTTGATCTGCACAACTTACTGTTACGCCATTTTACATATGAGGCTAAAAGATGTTAAAAAAATTTCTAAGGGAAATTCCAAATGACAGGCCAAAACCAAACTTGAGTTTCTCTGACAAAAAGGTGATGTTCTTCCTATAATTTGTCATTTTCTGAACACATGTGCTGATGTACATTTTCATCTCATTCTGCATCTTACAATCCACTATTATTTTCTTGCTTTCATAAACTTCCAAGCTGAAGAATTTCAAGAGTTGGTAAGAAGTTTTGCCCCTTGTACTGGTCACCTAGTGAACAACTGTTGCCCTAATTAAGCAAGCCAAGTCTGAGGGATCCCCCTCCTGGTGTTTGATAAAGCCTACCAAAAGTTGTGGTATAGGTCTTTCATACAAAAAGGTGAAGTGTGATCACTCTTGGTTCAATGCCCCAGCTTTTATTTAAATGCTTCATGATCAACTCAGCTTTTAGGGGCATTTGGTAAATTCTTATGTAGTTTTAGTATTTTTTTTCTATATTCCCCTATGATCCCATCCATATCAAGGTTTATCTCAGATTCTATACTCTCACAGTTTGGGGGCCTTAATTATTTACAATATCACCCTCACGTTGTTTATAACCTACTACATTCAATAATTTTGTATATTGTAAGGCAGTCAAAACTTCAACCAACACCAAGTTGAAGTATAGTGCTAAATAATAATACATCCCCATCCTCAAGGAAGGACAGATAGGTGCACCCCCACCCCCAAACTATGAAACACACTTTGGCCTAAAAGAATGCTCAAAAGAAATATGTAAACCAGGGCTGGGGAGATAGCTCAGCTGGTAGAGTGCTTGCCTCCCAAGCACAAGGCCCTGAGTTTGATCCCCAGTACCGCAAAAATAAATAAATAATAAGTAAACCATTAGCAAAGTGCTCCAGAAATAGAAAAGTAAAGTGTCTGATACTGACCAGAGGGTTTCCGAAGCATTTCACAGGGAAGTGACATTTTAACTTGATGAGGAGGAATGGATCATATTTTGCAGGCAGAGAAGGCAGAAAGAGTTACAAGGCAGTGGGAATAATGCAAGCAAAAATTTGGAGGCATGGAAATGCATGGAGAGTATTTAAGCACAGTTAAGGTATGACTTAGCTTTTTGAAAATACTATTTGTGTGTCAGTGTTAACCTCAGGATTGAAAAATTAGTATCATTAGACTATCTTTGGTAAGTAAGTCCAGGTCTAACAATGTTTCTGTTTTTTTTAATTTTAGATACCTGTCACATTAGTATTTTATCCCTGAAAGTCAAATTGATCCTTTTGCCACAGTGAAAAATGGCAGGGAGAGAGGTTAGTTATGGAACAACAGTTCTGGGAAGACCTTTCTGTTGTCCTCAAATTATTCTTGTTTGGGGATTCTATCAAGATATAAGAAACACCAGGTGCTCTGATGCCACGCCAAGGGGAAAAAAGCAAGATGGCTTCGCTAGGATATAACAAAGTATTTGCTACCACTTAAATTATAATTCTTTTTTCCCCATAAGCATTAGTAATAATCTTCTAAGCTTGCCTAAAGTCCAAGGCTAGGAAGGGTCAGTGGCATAGGCAGATAGCAAGGCTTTCATTTCCTTGGGGAAAAGCCAATGGGTAAATAAAGATATGCATTACTTAAAAAAATATTAATGATCCCAAAGAATCTTGAGTACATACTCAGTGATGGCTTTAGGCTGCAAGAATGAAGGCACAGAGCCAAAAATGAGAGACATGCTATGTGCAAGGAAAAGATTTGAAATTGAAGTTGCTCTGAACAGTGAAATAAGCTCTCTAGTGGCGCTCAAAAGGGAAACAAGGAAAAATGTAGAGTGGAGCTGCTGCAGCTGAAATGGAAATCAGCATGCACATGGTGTATTTCCTGAAACCTCTTCAGTCAAGTAGAACAAAATAGTAAAGAAGCAATAAAAGAATAAATGACCTAGAATTATTGGCCTCGCCAACCATAACCTGCTGCATAGGGTTGATTTCAGAAGCAGATGTAGAAAAATTGCAGCCCACAGGTTTTTATCACTGTAGATGTTCTTTTAAGCTTTGTTATCTGACAGGACACTGTTGAACATGTAAAATGTTATTACAAGAATCACAGAAGTAACCAGGTGAAATCCATCTCTTGGTACAACACTGGGAAATGGCATTTGGCTATGGTTTTGCACCATAATAAAATTGTCCATAAATACACACTCTAAACACAGAAGGTGAGAAATAAATAACTTTCATGTTATATCCTGAGGTTAAATGATAAGACCCATGATGCATGTCATTGTGAGTAGTTATTTAAAAAGAAGAAGAAGAAAAAAAGTTAGTTGAACCTTGTTGGATTATAAATAACCATATAAGAGCTCTTTAAAAGAAACTGAAATATTTTTAAAACCTCAGGGTTTTTCTGCATTGCCTATGGAACCCACCATGGTCATTTCTATTACTCTATTTCCAGAGTTACAGTGGCTGCAAATTCAACTATAATTTAGACAGTAGCAATTCATATGTTTCCTTTAAAAATAAACACTTTCTGCAAAACCCAAGTACTGCTGTTTTCTCAAATCAAAAATAGTGAAACTAATTTTAATACAAGAATTTTCTCTTCTTGTACTGTTTTCCAAAAAATTATTCATCTTCTCTCTGCTGATCAAACTGCATGCCCTAAACTTCCAAGCGTTTCTCAAGTGAGCCCCACCTCTTCCACAAAGTTCCCTTGGAACCTCCAGTCAGATGTTCTCCATTATGATAGCTCACAGGAAAAATTATTTAGATCAATGAAGTTACATTTGGTTTCAGAGATGGAAGATAATAATAGAGAAAGCAAGAGCATCTAAAATTAGAGAACTTAGACTTGAACCCTTGTTTCACCAATGTTTGTATCTTCATTGGTCTTGTAACACCACTGAGCCTATTTCCTGTTCTTCAAAATGAGACTTTTCAGAGAGGTTCATTGTGATACTCAATGAGTTCACCCAAGTGGGAGAGCTTTGTAGTTATAAAGTGCTCTGCAGAGGTATTTGTTATTTCAAAAATATTTAAGGAGCACCTATCACATGCAGGACAGCTTTCAATGTTGCATACTAATCAAAACTGAAGAAAATATAATTTCTAACTCTGAAGAACCTTAAAATATAATAGAGAAATTAAGACATATACCTTAATTGTTAAAACACAGGACAGTAAGTGACACACTGAAATATTTTTAAGTATTTAAGCAATATCTTCAGGACTTCAACTCAATTTGACAAACCTCCATGACACAGGCTCTTCAGGTACAAAGATAAATACAATGAGTCATTGCCACCTGTCTGGTGGAAAGGACATACACACAACAACAACAGCAATAGGAAAATAAGCTTTGTAAAGAAAGAACATACTGGGAATTAACTAGGTCTGGGTAAATAAATGTACAGAAAGTGTTTGGCCTAGAGTCTCAAAGATAAAGTTTGGGGGCTGGGGATATAGCTCAGTTGGTAGAGTGCTCGCCTCCCAAGCACAAGGCCCTGGGTTCGATCCCCAGTACCCCCCCCCCAAAAAAAAAAAAAAAAAAAAATAAAGTTTGATCTGGGCACAGTGGTGCATATCTATAATCCGGGGGGGCTCAGGAGGCTGAGGCAGGAGAATCACAAGTTCAAAACCAGCCTCAGCAACTCAGCAAGGCCCTAAGCAACTCAGTGAGACCTTGTCTCTAAATAAAATATAGAAAAGGGCTAGGGATGTGACTCAGTGATTAAGAGACCCTGGGTTCAATATCTGGTATAAAAACAAACAAAAAAAAGAGAGAGAAATCTCAAAGGGAAAGGTCAGAATTTAGAATTTATTTCCAAAGACTGCATTTTTATTTTCAAAGGAGGTGAAAAGAACCAGATCTGACACCAGATTGAGTAGCTCTATAAGACAGGTAGAGGCTGGGAAGAAGTGAAAGTGACCATGGAAACTGAGCTGAGCTGGGACACATTCTACTAAAAGAATAATGGTAAAGTTAGCAACTTCTGAAAGACCAAGTAGAAACCTGAACAAGATGGGGAGAGAAAGGAACTGAGTCAACAGAGGCCAGGGAGCTAAAGGACAAGAAAAGCAGGGAGGTGACTAGAGGAGGACAGGGTATAGAAAAGGGTTTGTTGTTGTTGTTCATTCATTTGTGTTTAGAAAAGTAAAAATAAAATAACATTTGCATGGCATTTTCTACATGTTGGGTATTATTCAAAGAACTTTACCTTGATTAACTCATTTATTGCACATTAACCATAAGAGATAACTGTGACTATTTCCAGTGTAATGATGATGAAACTGAGAAGTGGGGAGCTAATATTTGTGGTTTAAGCAAAAGGATCCAGTGCAGAAAGAAATGGAAAACAACAGGGAAGGATGCTATTAGAACTCAAAATAGGAGGAACTCAGGGATAAGGTTGATTATCATTTTCCTTTCTATACTATTCTTTGGCTCTTAACTTTTCTATAGTAGAAATTATCACTTTTGTAGTCAGAAAACAAACAATATGGAAATAAGAGATCATGGACTGGGTATATAGTTCAGTTGTAGAACACCTGCTGGCATGTGCTGGGCCCTGGGTCTGAGACTCAGCAGAGCAAAAGAAAGAAAAACAATGAAAAGGAAGAATTAAGAGATCACTTCAGTGTTTAACTTACTTATTCTAAGTAAAAAAAAGTTCTTTTTTTAATTAAGATAAGGATTTTAACAGAAGTTAAAGTCAAAGTTATTCACCAAATAATCTCTTCCTTTCCTACAAACATGCACACAAACATTAAACTAAAACAGCACACTCAAGGCTACTCAAGGGACAAACCAAGCAACCTGACCTAGTTATCCTTACACCAGCTATACATGGCGTCACTAAACTTGCTAATGAGTTAGGAAAGTGTTTGAGAGAAGAGATGGTATGCTTATAAGACTCCAGGCCAAGAAAGAAAAAGAAACATATTACTGCTGAAAGTAATTAGGATAGGACTTAGTACTTTAAAAAAAAAATCTATTCAAATAGATTACATAATTCTGGCCTTTTATCCACTCAGATAAATGTGGAGCTTTAGGATATGAAAAGCCATTCCTTATTTTAATTCCTGGTTTCTAAGTAGACATAGATCAATGTTTAGGAGGTCAAAGTAAAGAATACTCAAATTTAAAATAGTCAAACTTTTCACCCTTCAATTAATAGTGGAGAATGAAAAAAATTACACCTCAGTGTAGCAGTCACAAACTTAAGATAAATCACACTCCAGACTTTTAGTTATTGGCTTATTACAGCAATGATCTCTACTTGGTTGCCTTGTCTTCTTTGCAGCTACCTTTCATTCCAGGTTGGTTTCATTTTTCAAGTTAGCCAACTAGATTAAGACCCTTTTAAGAGTCTTAGGACAAGGACTTTTTTTCCTACAGTGCACAGAAGGCAGTGAAACACAATTCTCATAACACAGTTTGAGTGGTTTAGCTTTGTCTTGTAAAAACCCTATTGAGGGTCACAGAAAGATTTTTGCAAAAAAATCACATTTAATCCTCAATAATATGTAGGATGACCAACTCATCCAAATTTTATCCTATTATTTTCCTAGTTTGGGTATTGAAAGTTTATGTCCTGGAAATTACCTCTCCATCCCTATCCCAAGTAAATAGGGATGGCTGCTTACCCTAAAAACAACCAGAACCAGCATCAAGTTACCGTAGACTTTGGATTATTATGTACAACCTTCATACCAGATGTTCTTTCCTGATATTGATAAATGATGGATGACAAAGAAGACCAGATTAATACCACCAGCCACCATGTAAGAGCTCCTACTGCATTTTAGATGTGCTACCTGAAATTCTCACAATGATTGTATAAGGTAACTACTGTTGTTACAATATTATCATATAAAGAAACTGAGTCTCTAAGAGATTAAGTGATATCCACAAGGTCACACTGGAAATGAGTGGTAGAGTTGAGAATTAGGCATAGTTCTGTCTAACTCCAAAGAATGCAATAGTCTATTTCATTCTCTATATCTTGCATTCTGAAGTTCAACAACCATAATAAATGTTAAGAATATCTACATAGAGGAGATTTTATAAGAGTTGAAGAAAAAGCAAAAATAAAATATAAAAGTAGGAATATAACAAAAAGCCAGAGTCTAAAGGAATCAAATCAAATTTAGGGCAGAAATAAGATAACCAGCTGCTAATTGATGGATTATAAATTGCCCAAGGTCAACTTCATCAGAATTTTTATAACATCCTGTCAAATACTCAAATAAAATGCCACCTTAGGTTAAAAAGAATTTTTATATGTATGAAATATTTTGTTCTTAATTCTTTCTCCTCAGAGCAAGTAACAAAATCCAGTATAAACATGATTTGCTCCTTAAATTTTTATATTTTGATTTATCCTGCATGCTAAAGCTGTTATTTAAGAACTGTCTGAAAGGTGTCACAAATTGATTTATAATTTAAATCATACCTATGCAGATTTGTTCTCAGCACATATTTAAATCTCAGTTAAATCAGCAGATATTTTTAGACCAGAATAATTTTAAATGTTGCTAAAGAAATTCATGCCTGCTGCTTTTTACTTAACATTCTTATATGCTCCTAATGTCTTATTACATGGCAGTTCTATGAAATGCTGTCTTTCATTGGATACTTTAAAGGTGCAAACCCAAGAAGATTTCCTTCTAGTCACTACTCAATGAGATAAGGAACTGATATCTATCAGTGTTAATGGGAGTTAGTCTTGACAACATGTTACAGCTAATAGCAGTATCTGCATGTGTGTCTCTCAACAGAAGAGCAGAGAGATGAACATTGTATATAGACCTTTAATTTTTTTTTAATGTGTACTCTTACTTCACCCCCTCTTCACTTTTCAGCTTAAAAAAATTTTTTAATACTCTTAGGTGTGGTCAGACTACTAGATTTACAAGTGGCTGAATCAACAACCAGCTCTAAAATTGTCAAGGTCTTAATTATATCCAAAGTTTCTAATACTGTAGTTTTACCCAACACTGCTGAAATCTGGGGAAAAAATTTAATATCTTTAAGATATCATTTATTTCCACCTCTATAATGTCTTTTTCCAAAAGGAGATCTGGGTATAGCACCTTTCAGAGTTTTCTGTAAGTCTTTTCCTGAAGAAAGCCCATGTAGTCTTGATATCAGTGTGAAAATGAGAGACCACTGATGTGTTATACTGTCAGAAATGGATGTTGGCAGTGTTTACAGCCACTGTGATAGAGCATAATGGATGTAATTTAGTCCTTCTGGATTAGATATTCTCTAAAATATGTACAATTTTTCCTGGTAGCAATAATGAATTTGTGAAGTTTATGTGCAAATAAAATGAACCCTCAGGCATCTTAAACTCACGTTTGTAAGCCATAAACAGTGTAGACCAGTAACTCTTCAACCAGCTGATGAAGAATATAAAACAATTGGCAGGGGTAGTTTCTTTTACTTTAAATTAAATGCATTATGGGTTTAGCACAATAAGAGTGTTTCAGATTTTTTTAATTCTTATAATTACATCATCTGCACTATAAGAAGAAAAATGAGAAGAATAACGTGGAAGAAAAGCTAAATTAATTTTGCAATTGCAATACCTATAAGCTCCTGAAAATTTTAGTGATTGTCCTTTGTTTTTTATTTGTCTAATAAATATGCAGATGTGTTCTTTCTTTGGCTATGTTCTGTTTCACCCTCCAAAGGGAAAAAAAATAGCATGTAAGCTTCATTATTCACAGAACTCATAAAGAACAGATGGATATTGGTATAGTGATTGAATTAATCCATATAAACAGAAAAAAAAACCTCTGAAATGAATAACAAAATGCTGCTTTTGAGTAAAGCTCAGTTCAGTGAATTAAAAGCTAAGTTTGTACTTTTAAATACATAGTACAAGTCAGTACACTGGTGTAATTATAAATCATAAGTCTTATTTACTTTTTACTTAGGCTATTTCTTTGTTTACACCAATCATTATACATTAGCAAGACAAGATTGGGCACAAATGGACAAGTTAATTACCCACACCATTAGAATTCCCCTTTTTTTGGTAGTGTGAATGAATTTCA
The DNA here is from genome assembly GCF_902686455.1 of Sciurus vulgaris. NCBI lineage: Eukaryota > Metazoa > Chordata > Mammalia > Rodentia > Sciuridae > Sciurus > Sciurus vulgaris. The sequence continues at coordinate 91,640,954 of NC_136467.1, read as the reverse complement.
AATTAAAACTACTAATTTGTGTGTTTTTTTAAAAGGTCACATTGTTACACAGGAACTTGAGTGTGAAGAGAACAGAAATAACTCTCAAATTGTTGAGTGGAGAAGGTGCTTTTTATAGTTTCCTTTCTGTAGAAACTTTTATAAGCATCATTTATTTTAGAAACTTAGAAGCTATAATGTCATGGAATAGAGATCTAGAATAAAAATAAGCTGGAAGAATCCTGGATCAATGTTATGAAAATCTCACCAGTGGAAAATAAGTTGAAATCAGGTTGAAATATTCTAAAACACCTTGTATCTGCTAAGTAAACTGAGTCAGATGTATTTTGTTCCTCCACAAAGGAATAAAACAGAAAATAACTTTGGAATGGTTTCTCTCCTGCTATATACTGAAGGAGTTTTGACTTTATAATTAAAATTCTAATCTTTCTTGTTCCCCACATAAGTATCTTCTCATCCTTGCATGTCATAAGATTCTCCTAGGATGAGCTTGTCACACCCAGTCAAGTCACAGCAGACAGGTCTAAGAAAGAATGGAAAAACTCAAACCCAATTCAAAATAGTTGTCAGTATCCATATGAAAGAATTTAGTTCGCCGATGATAAAAATTATACCAATTAAACAAATTGACAAAATGGCTATATAGTAATTTTACATAAATGTACAAACATGACAAAAAAGATTAAAACTAGGTGCTATTTTTAGGTACAAAATCCAGTACATATGTATAATTACTATTAATAGCTCTATTCCTCTTAAACTAGAAATACTGGGAAACAGGACAGCCAAAGATACCAGAATGCTAGTCAAAGGGTTAAGGGCTCTACCTACCACAATTCCACTATAATCAGGACAGTTTGGAGAAACTGTCCAAACTGAAGCCCAGGTTTTGTTGATGCTTTAGGATATTATTTTTAAAGTACTTCATTGCTTGAGCTGAGACAGATGAGGACATTTCTTAACCACACTAATGATTGAGAATTGTGAAGGATCTGAGATTTTGCCCTAAATGCAAGCTAATGTGACAGGCAGCCATAGATTCATAGGATGCTGGCAGAAGACACAAGCTTCCTGGGTTAGAGACAAAAGGAAAGATTTTTTAATTCATAGTAATGTCTAAACCAGAGTATAAGTATCTATAGTCTGAGGGCAATTCCCACAGGATGATATGAGGAAGGCCAAATGATATCTGCATAAGTAGGGGGGCATGTTGTAGAAGGAAACTCAAATGTTTTATAATGGGTGGTAACCTTTCTGACCTTGCTATGGAGGGATATATTTATTGTACTGTAGAATAAGCAAACTTGACTTTGTTTCATATAAAGACACTAACTCTATCTTCTAAAGCTGTTCACTATACAGACATACTTGAAAAGCTAAGCTGGAACAAAGACAGTCAGTACCCCTGCTCATAAGATGTGTGAAATTGTAAGACCCATGGAGATTTGTTTCCCAATATTGACCAGACAGTGAAACTCCATAGTAAGATATATAGTTCACGATTCTTTTCTTCAAATAAGGTTTGGGACAACCCAGCGCTATCTTCCTCAGAAACTCCACATTCACCTTCTCAGTCCTGTATTGCCCATTCTTTTTTTTTCCTTTTACTGTCCATGGCTTCTCATATTGGGTCTAATTCTTCTATTCAGTCTTATTTTTGCTCTGGTTCCTGAACTACTCTTTTCCAGCCTCAGGTCCTTGATTTGGGCCTGATTTATGCTTATAGTTCATACCCTCTGGAAAGATGCTGTCACAGGTAACCTACCAGTAGCAACTTCCTTACCTGGGACTCCAGGACTGACCTGATAAGAATCCCCCTCCTCTCAGAGTGCACATACTGGCTATGAAACTGATCATTCCCAGGGCTGGGTAGAACACCTATATGGGTTATCATTATAGGCAACTGGAATTGAGTTTGGCTTGTTCTGGCTTTTTTTGTTTTCTTAAATGAGTTTTCTAAGGAAGGAGAAGACTCATCCTGTGCATATGCAATTTTAGTTAATGCTGTTTAGAATAGTCTTTTAGTCTGTAAGCCCAATATGTTACCATAGAAACAAGTCTCCATATAAAATACATCCAATCAATTCTGAATTTATCATTCAGAGCCCCTTCATAAATTGGAATAAATCCAACAGGTACCCAGAATGTCAGCATTTAGGCCATAAGCTGCATTCTTCTTTTATTTAATTATTTTAAAGTCATGAAATGAAGAATGATGATTCCAACTTAGATATACATAAAAATAGGAAGACATTCAAAGGAAGAATATTCTTTCTTATTTATCTTGTTCTTGAAAAAAAAAACATTAAAATAGATCAACATATACCATTTCAAAAAGACAAGGTTATTTTTCAATTGCTAGACAACAGTGAGACTGAAATGAGGGAAATGGTTCACTTAACAGCATTATTCTTCTTAACAGAGAAACCTGTAAATTTATTTATTGGAATAATTCCAATTTTTAGAGTGAGTTTTTAATTTTCTTATACTTCTTATCTCTTTGAAAATATTTTAACCACTTAATATTACCAAATGTAATGCAAAGGGAGTCACAGATCCAAACAAGGAAAATTCCCTAGAATTTAGGGTTAAGATAAAAAATTTCCCTCCCTCAGAATTTAAATAAACAAAAAGGATGAAAATAAAATTAATGAGAAGAACCATCAGCAAAGCAAGTCTAAGCCAAACAATGATTAGGCTGTGTTGCCAATAAAACTTGTTTCCCAAATTTCTTCTTGGAGTTAACATATTTCACTAAAATTTCATCGGGAAAAATATTAGCATAAAATATTTAGAGCAGTGTTATTCAATAGAACTTTCTGTGCAAGGGAAAGGCAGTGGGGGAGGGAGGGGAAAGGGAGGGGAAAAGAGAAAGAAAAGACCTTTCTGTAGTTATTGGAATGTCCTGTGATTTGTTGTTCAATCTGGGTAGCTACTGGTCACAAATAGCTATTGAGCTCTTGAATGGACCTAGTGACTGAAGTGCCAAATCTTTAAAAAGTGTTAATTAATTTAAATTTACTTTGTGACATGTGGCTAATGGCTGCCATATTGAACAGTACACCTTGATTACTTAATACTCATAGACGTGGGTCAAACTGAGAGCTTCAAATTCTAATTTCTCTACTGTTATTTTTCTCCATTGTTAGATTGGCAGGAAGACTCTAAATGAATTCTGCTGTCATGTATAACTAATTAGGACAAATTTTTAAAAAGAGAAAAAAGAATTTTTTTTAAAAACCTCAGATTTCATCAAGATTCACAAAACACATATAGTATTTACCCAAACATAGTCTGCCAATTTTTCCCTCAGTTGCAAAAACAAAAACCTTTATGAATACGTATTCACCTTATATTAATATGGCATTAATCATTCTTTATTTTCAGTGCCTGATAGCACAGAAAAGTTAGGTAGAACAAATATATCACTGCAGGAAATCCAATTTCCAATTATTCCAAGATATTCAAAGTTCATTAATGACATATTCAACTCCAAAAACAAGATATTTATAGCCAGAATTTTATTTTATACATTTCAAAAGATTTCTTAAAATGGTATTAAAATAAACTAGTCAACTCCCATATACATATTTAATTATTTAAATATTTATATATAAACATGGACGGTGTGGGGAGAGAGAGAGCAAACTAAATGATAAAAATCTAGAATCTAAGAGTGTGGAGAGAAATTTTACGTGTAGAAAAAAATTCCTGCAAATTTACAAAAATTCCCAAATTCTGAAAAGTGAATTGAATGTTGTTGGTTGTGGCTTAAAAGGGTTTGATTTTATAAATGGACCTGGTGTGCTCTTCTCATCATTTTTCTGGCATCTCAACAGCAGACAAGGAAAGTTCTTGTTTTTCCAGCAATGTCTGCTTGGTAAAGTCTAAGTAGGTCAGGGGAAAAAGTAAAAAGCTTTTCTTTCAGTGAAAAATTTAAAACTCAGAACCTCCTTTATATTTAAAACTGCTTTCAGTGTACAGTTGCTAAAAGCAAACAAGGAGCAAGCCCCTTGCTCCCAGATGTCTGCTCATAGATCCTGAAGAGGAAACAAACCAGTGTCTAAAGTGCAAACTTCCTGGAATATTTTGCATTAAATTTCCAATGAGATATCAAAGACATGGTGAAATATAGTTATGCTCCACAGGGGCTGTCCAACCAGCAGCCTCCTTTTAAGAAACAGTGAACTGTAATTAACAGACCACCTATAGCAGAGACAATAAATTTGGCTGCACATAATTTTCACATACAGATAGAGTAAGAATAGGGGAAGGGGGAAGAGGAGGAGTGGAGAAGGAGGAGGAGGAGAAGGAGGAGGAGGAGGAGGAGGAGGAGGAGGAGAAGGAGAAGGAGAAGAGGGAGAGGGAGTAGAAGGAGGAGGGGGAGGGTGGAGAAGAAGGAGGAGAAGGAGAGGGAGGAGAGGGAGAGGGAGAAGGAAGAAAAGAAATGATATGAGAGTTGGAATTAGATTGAGAGACAGCAGGAAGATGAGCTGGGTTTGATTTTCTAAAGCCATCACAAATTGGATTATAGTATCTGAAACTTGTCAGGAGTGCAGAGATTTACATCCGTGCTACTCCTTTTGCAAGGGATAATGTTTCCATTGAGCTGAACTTTCAAGTAATGCCAGTATCTGATAATAAAATTGTGATAGTAATATTTGCACACTTGTTCATGCTAACATGTATAACCCTGATGGTAACTGGGGCCTTCCCCATCCCTGAGTTCCAGGTAAAATTGTCCTAGTTCATGCAAGTCCTAAACCCATCATAAGATACATACACACACAGACTTACAAGGGGAAAATGTGCTAAGAAATCAACCAGAAAACTGCCTAACCACAACCTTTATTTCACCTCCAAAAACAAAATGAAGAGAAAAGAAATTTTACTATGACCTAAAGCCAATGTCTTGATAATTGGAATAAATTTTTTAATTTAAGATTTTACTTCCTGGTTAAATATGTTGTGTGAACTACTAAATACTGGCTTGTTTTAAATTCTAAACTACTTTTATTTCAGGATCCCATTTATAAAGCAAGCTACAAAGGCTGGGTGAGGGGAGTAAACACACTAAAGTCAGTATATATATTTAAGAGAGCCTTGTAACCTTGATTTAAGGGCTAAAATAAATATGGTGTCTCATCACATTTCTGTACTTGTGGGCCAACACCACAGAAAAGCAAACTGAAATGAATGAGATTCTTTGATTAATTTTATAGTACAAACCATTTAAATATCACAGTGGCAATACAATTTAAATTACACAGATGGAAATGACAGTGTCCTTAAATAGATTCCTGCACAATCTTTCAGAATTCAGGAGGCTCTTATTTAAGTATCATAGCCTATCTTAATATGATTTACACGTTGATATCTCCTACTGCTATCAAGATGCCAGTTTAAAGAAGGTGACTTGTGTATAATTCTACTGCAAGAAAATTTTCTAACTGGGCATGATGGCACATGCCTGTAATCCCAGCAACTAGAGAGGCTGAGACAAGAAGATCACAAGTTTGAGACCAACCTCATCAACTTAGCAAGATCCTAAGCAACTTAGCAAGACCCTATCTCAAAATAAAAATAAAAAGGGCTGGAGATGTGGCTCAGTAGTTAAGCACACCTGTTTTCAATCTCTCTCTAGTATCAAAAAAAAAAAAAAAAAGAAAAAAGAGAGAGAGAGAGAAAGAAAAGAAAATTTTCTATATAATCTGATAAGTAATAGTGGCTTTTATACATCCTTGTGTTCTAATTAAATAAACTTTTATGTTATACTCCAACAGGAATTTTCTACATCTCTTTTAGAACTTGATGGCATTAGATCCCAATAAACCTATTTTAAGTTGAAAATGTCATAGGTTAAAAATTCATTTATTACGCCTAATACACCAAATATTATAGCTCAGCAACACAATGCACTATGAAGTAAAGTGTCAGTTCTTTACGTTATTTACCCTTGTGATTGCATGGCTGACTGGGAGCCACGGCTCCTGCCAGTATCACATAGCCCAGGAAAAAAAATCAAAATTCAAAGTACAGTTTCCGTTGAATGCGTATCTCTTTTGCATTATTGTAAAATTTTTTTAAAAAAATTGTAAGTTGAGGTGGAACTTTCCAGAAACTTCATGAGAAGTGCAGGAACACTGGCTACCTGAACCGCATGCAGTTATGCACTCTTTCCTATTTCCCCACACCAGCCCCAGCCCACTCACCAGCTATAGAAAATGGTGAAAGAAACCAGTTACTATGATATTTTTGGGGTCAAACCCAACACCACTCCAAAAAAAAAAATTTGAAAAAAGCTTATAGGAAACTGGCTTTGAAGTACCACACTGATAAGAATCCAAATGAAGGAGAAAAGTTTAAACAGCTTTCTCAAGCTTATGAAGTTTTCTTTGATGTCAAGAAAAGGGACTCATATGACAAAGGAGGAGAACATACAATTAAAGAGCTGGGCAGGTGGTGGTTTTGGTTCTCCATAGACATCTTTGATATGTTTCTTGGAGAAGGACGAAGGATGCAGAGAGAAAGGAGAGGTAAAAATGTTATATATCAGCTCTCAGTAACCTTCAAAGATTTATACAATGGTGCAAGAAGAAAACTGGAAAAGAAGGTGATTTGTGATAAATGTGAGGTTCAACGTGGTAAGAAAGGAGCAGTAGAGTACTGCTCCAATGGCTAAGGTACTGGAATACAAGTAAGGATTCATCAGATAGGACCCGGAATGGTTCAGCAAATTCAGTTTGTGTTCATAGAGCTCCAGGGCAATGGGAAAAGTTCTGAAGATAAGTGAAAAAACTGCAAAGGAAGGCAGATAGTTAGAAGAAAATTCTAGAACTTCGTTTTGACAAAGGCATGAAAAATGGACAGATGATAACATTCCATGGTGAAGGGACCAAAAGCAAGGACTGGAGTCAGAAGATACTATCATTGTCTTAGATCTGAAGGACCATGCTGTTTTTACTCCATCAGGCATAAAAGCATGCTTTCGACATAGAGCTAGTTGAAGCATTAAGTGGCTTCCAAAAGCCAATATTCACTCTTGATAACCAAAGCATAGTCATCACCCCTTATCCAGGTCAGACTGACAAGCAGGAAGATATAAAATGTGTGGTAAATGAAGGTATGCCAATTTGTCATAGACCACATGAAAAGAGTCGCCTAATCTTCAGGTTTGAGATAAACTTTTCCTGAAATTGCTTTCTCTTTTCTGATAAACTCTCTATGAGGGAAGAAAAACTCCTACCTGAGAGGAAGGGAGTAGAAGAGATTCAAGAAATGTATCAGGTAACTAGTGGACTTTGATTCAAATAAGGAAAGATAGTGCCATTGTAATGAAGTGGCATATGCGGATGATGAATATTATCCCAGAGGTGGTGTTCAGCATCAAACCTCTTAATGTGGATCAGTGAATAACATGCTGCAGGTATTTTACATGCAGTAGTGAATGAACCAATGTCCACTATAATCATAACATCTCCTACTTGCTATTATTTTTGTTTTAACATTTAATACAGTAGTGTTTTAAAAGTTAAATGAAGAACAAATGCAAATATAAAAGTTCAAATAAGTCATAAATTGAGCCATTGTTAAATTGTGATCCTTCTGTACAAAATACATTTATGTCTTCCTAAGGGTCTTGTGTTACTCAGCATTTTTAAAAAATTTTTTAGATGTTGATAGACCTTTATTTTATTCTTTTTTTTTTTTTTTTTTTTTTTTTTTTTTTTTTTTTTTTTGTGGTGCTGAGAATCAAATCCAGTGCCTCACACATGCAAGGCAAGCACTCTACCACTGAGCAGAAACCCCAGCCCGTTACTCAGCATTTCGTTGCTGTGAGAAAAATACCTGAGATAAGCAACTTAAAAGGAGGAAATGTTTCTTTTCAGCTCATGATTTTAGAAGTTTTAGTCAATGGTCACTTGTCCTTTTGGCTTTTGGGTATATGGCGTGTCAATCTACAATGTCAGAGAAAAGCTATTTACCTCCTGATGGCCAGAAAGCAGAAAGAAGTATTGAGGACAAAATATATCCTTCAAGTGTACACCCACAATGATCTACTTCTTCCAACTAGGCCCCACCTCCTAAAGTTTCCACTGCCTCCCAATAACCCAGTAAGCTCTGAATCCACAAATGTATTAAACCATTCATGAGATCAGAGCCCTCATGATCCAATCCCCTCTCAAAGGCCCCATTTCTGAACATTGCCACACTGGGAAACAAGCCTTCAACACGTGAGCTTAAACAGGACGTTTAAGACCCAAACCATAACAATCCCCAAAGATTTCATCACATTACAACATTAAGTTCAAAATTGCATCTAAATTTCATTATCTCTGAAGTTCCAAATGTAATCACTGATTAATCTAAATCAGATATAGATAAAACTTTGGGTACAATCCTTCCTAGAGTACATTTTGCCAACATCTTTAGATGTGTGAAATTAAAATAACAAGTTATCTGTTCCAAGCATACAATGGTTTGATAGGCATAGGATAACACTTATAGACATTCTGGTTCAAAAAATGAAAAGATAAAAGGAGTCACTGATCTCAAGCAATTTTAAAATCCAGCCAGGAGAACTCCATTAGATTTCTTGGAACCATACTCTTGAATTCTGTCCTTCTCAATCATACTTCCTTTTTCATGAAAAGTAGCATGATTGCAACTGAGATGTTTTATCAGCCTGTGTCTCAGTCTATTCAGGCTGTTATAACAAAAATAGCATAAACTGGATAGCTTATAAAACAACGTGATGATATTTGGAGATAGGCCTTTAGAAGGTAATTTTGGTTTAGAAGAATTTATGATGGAGACCTCATCATGGGATTAGTGTCCTTATAAGAAAAACAAAACAAAACAACAACAACAAAAAACCCACTATGGATCTTGCTTGCTCTCTTTCCCAACCATGTAAGAACATAGCAAGAGGGTCGATGTGATCTGCAAGAGAGAAAGAGAACCTTCATCAACACATCCATTTTGGCTCCCCAATCTCCAACTTCTATTATCCAGCCGTGCGAAATATATATTTCTGTTGTTTAAGCCATAGAACTTAGGGTATTTTGTTATTGCATGAAACTAATATAATCGTTAAGGAAGAATTTTAGTTTTTTGGTCTGTAACTGTTGGTTTTAACTTTCATAGAATGAAAATGTATTAATATATTTTTTTATAATTTAAAATAAAACTAAATAAATTTAAAAGGTCTATAATTAATTTGGAGTTAAAACTCAGTTACCTCTTACACATCACAACTGGATCAATTACAGGTTGAATGAACAATCTATGAAAGACCTTAATGGACAGTGTCATTAACACTCATTCCCCTTTTGTAAGATGTCTCACTAATCACACAATTTTAAGTTATGCAATTAACAAGTATTGCAGTTAAAATATCCTTTATAACATATCAGAAATTCAAGGGAGTATAAAAAGACTGCTTTTCTGAAGGCATTTAGATGTATATAAAGCTTAACAATTCATTTAAAGAATGCCTTTATAAAAAAATGACCCATAAAATTCAGACCTTGGAAATCATTTGTGGAATTGCCAATATACTAACAGTTCTTAGAGGAAAAACTTAAAAATAAGTTAAAGATTGCCCAATTAAACATTTCTTTTTAAAAAGACAAACATACATTATCAAGATACAATTTAAAATGTAATTAATGTTTCTTGGAGCTTTAATTTAGTAAGACAGTATTAATCAAAGCACTGTATAAATACAAATGTAATTTGGATATTATTTTGTCATTAATGCAATTTGTCCATCATATTATTTAGTTATTGCCATTACAAACTTGCTTAGACCTTAAATTCACTGCTCCACCCACTCTATGTACATAAAGAAGTGTATACAAAGAGAGAAATGTCAACATAAGACACAAAGCACTATCCTAAAATTCAGTTGCGTCCCAGGTCTGCCACTAAACAAACTTTCAGAGTTCCTTAGGGTCTGTAAAATTAGATGGTTCCATGTATGTCCTTGTATCATTCTTACAATTTTAAAACTGTATAAAAAATATCTTACCAATCCCAACATTAATTTTAGGTCCCAATTATTTGCTATTTCATAACAAAATCTGTCTAACAGAGGGAAAATAGATGTTAAATAATTCATGTATAAATAATTTATACAAGTTAGTAAGAATCATTATGAGTATGCAATAGGCTTGACCTTAAGAAATACAAAATGGGGGGCTGGAGTTGTAGCTCAGTGGTAGAGTGCTTGCCTGGCACGTGTGAGGCCCGGGGTTCAATCCTCGCACCACACAAAAATAAATAAATTAAATAAAAGATTCATTGACAACTGAAAAATATTAAAAAAAGAAAAAAAATAAAGAAATACAGAATGGGAGGATGGAGCAAAATGGTGGCTGAATAAGATCCTTCAGAGATCATCTCCCCGCAAATACACCTAATTGAATAGCTATTCACATACCAAACTACCTTCTCAAGAGCTAAAGAAGTCCAGAGAGAGCCTGCTTTTAGTAAAAGAAAATGATAAGATATTTTTAAGAAAACTGGAAATAAAGACTTGCCTGTCTCATGCCTCTCCCAACTTCAACATGGCCCAGCATGGAGAGAAACGCCACCTGCTTCGGGGAGGAAGAGAATTAAATCCAGCTCTTAGACTAGAAATCCAATACCAAGCACACCAGAGCAAAACCCAGTGCTAGCCAAAGCCCCACAATCTCTACCACTAGGGCAATACCTTCTAACCAAGTCTTGGGAACTGCTTTAGGCCAGGTGGCTGACAGCTTCCATCAACCCTCCTCCAACCTCAGGCAGCAGAGCAAGAAGCAAGATTCCACCTGATAGTGAGAAGGCATGAAAACTAGCACAGAGTTTTGTCTCAGAGCCTGTGTCAAGCACACCATAGTGAAACCAAGCACACATTAGAAATTGAAGTCTCTGTATGCAATCCAGGGCTCATAGATGGAGCCTGTAATACACCTGGTATTAGGTACAGATCTATGTGCTGGCCAGAAAAACATGATTTTTTTAGCCTGCATATTTCCAGCCTGGAGTGGACCCAAGGGCATACCTGCCCTCCTCCAAAACCTATGCAGTATACAGTAGCTGTGAGAATTAGATACACTCCAGCTTAGTATCAGCCTTGGTATCCAAGGAGCTGTCTCCACCACCGACCCCATCAGGTAGCAAAGCTATCACTAGGCCAGTATTCACAAATGGGACTCTCGAATTTCCCCAGCACTAGGCAGAGACCAGAACTCCAGTGGTATTTGTGTTGTGGCCTACATCACCAACAATTGCAGCACAAGCCTCAATGTACCACTCAGACCGTGCTGGTCCTATTAGCTATGAGACTCAGGCATGACCCAGCTCAGCATCAGCCTAGGTGGCCAATGGACTGCTTTCATTAATACTGCCCCAACCTCAGGCAGCATAGCATAGTGCAAGACCCTGTTTCCAGTGCAAGACCCTGTTTCCAGAGACTATGATATGATAGCATAAGACTTTTCCCTGGAACTTAGTGCTGGACTGGTAAAACCTAATGCTGGGCAAATCCTAACAGCCCCTTGTCTCCAGGCCCTTCTGTGGCCAGACCCTCTGGAACAGCTCCAGTACCAGAGGAAGACAGGCAACCCCAGTCTATCAAACTTCTCTTCTATCTAGCATCCCTCTTGTTGGTTGCAGTGATCTTGAGCCAGGAGTTCACCTCAGCAACAGACAACCCATAGCAGTGTGGACGTTGGTCCTACTGCAGTGTTTGTCGTGTTGGTCTTGGCAGGCCAGAGGCCCATGGTGATACAACTTGGCTGCATTTGTGGCCACAGGCATGACAGTAGTTGATCCATTCATAATAAGTCTTCCAGAACTGGGCAGAATCCCTCAGTGCTGACCACAGGATGATAATTATAGAAGAAGTTGTGGAGCTGTTCTTTCTAGGTTCTTTTGAAACAACACACAAACAGTATATTAGGGATATACCTGGCTTGGATTTTCCTCTAGTACTAAAAAGGACAAAACTCCAGCAGAGGACTCCCATCAAAATGGACTTGGGCACCATTTCATGCAAAAAAGTGGAAGTGACTGCAGGCTCAGAGAAAATAAGCAGGATTCTTAGAATGTCTGGAAAGGCAGGCACAAAGTCAGTTTAGAAAGAATGGAATGAACATCTAATGTGTCAATGCCCAGATGTGTCACATGCCAACACACATCGAGTGCTTTAAGGAAACTATGACTTCTCCTTATAAGATGCCAGAAACATGCCAGATAGACATCAGTGTGCAAAAACCTTCAGAGAGAATTTAAAGCATTTTAAATTTAAGTTTTAAGGAAACTCAATTAGCTTGAAGAAAATAGAAGAAATTTTTAAAACTCTAACAAAATAACAAAGAAAAGCAATCTTTAAAAAAAAAACAAACAAAAATCCTTGAGCTGAAAATATAGTCAGAAAAATTGTAAATGCAATAGATGGTATGGCAGAAAAGATCAAGTAGAAGAATGAATTAGTGAGCTCAAACAGGCTGTTTGAAATGGACAGTTGGAAAAGAAAAAAGAAAAAGAATGAAGAGGAATGAAGAAGGATTAAATGAACTTTAGGACAGTATTAAAAGAGTAGATATTCATATTTGGGGGATTCAAGAAGGAAATGAGAATGCCAAGGGGATAGAAAGTTTATTCAAAGAAATAAGAAAAGTTCCCCAGCTTAGAGAAGGACACAAATACCAGCATAGGAAGGTCAAAATTTATCAGCCAGATTCAACTCCACCAAGTCTATCTCAAGACATTTTATAATCAAGCTATCAAAGGTGAAAGAGATTCTCAATTTGTAAGAGAAAACACACACACACACACACACACACACACACACACACACACACAAATAACACAGAAGTATGTCCCAGTTCACCTGACAGCAGACTCTGAGAAGAGAGTGGCCCAAGATTTTTCACAGTATTGAAGTGGGGAAAAGAAACTATAAACTAAGAACACTGCACCCGGTAAAGCTACCCTCTAAAATAAGAGATAAAGACATTCCCAAACAAAAACTGAGAAACTATATCTCTACCAGACCTGTCCCACAAGAAATGCTGATTGCTTTCTTCAAACTAAAAGAAAGGATGTTAATGGGTGAGAAGAAAATTGGGACAGGCATAAATCATTGGCAAGAGCCATTATAAAGACAAATTCAGAATGCTCTAATATGATTAAGTACGGTACATAAAACAATTATGTCTCTAATGTAAAGACTAAATTTATTAAAAATAACAACTACGGTAATTTTATAGAAAGATATAAATTGTGTCATCAAAAATTCAAAATGTAGGGAGGAATGGAGCACAATTATAGAATTTTTTTCATTTATTTTCTCTTGTCCTTTTCTTTATTGCTTTGTTTCTGTTCTTTACAATCATGGGAAATTGCTATCATTTCAAAATAACTTGTTATAATAAAAAGATGTTTTTCGTAAGTCTTGTGGTAACCACAAAGCAAAAATCTATAATAGACAACCAAAAATAATGCTCAAGGAGTCAGAATGTACTACTAGAATAGATCATTTAACTATAAAGGAAAACTATAGGAGAGGGATAAAGGAAGGAAGGAAAGAAAGAAGGAAGGAAAGAGGGAAGGAAGGGAGGGAGGGAGGAGGGAAGGAGGGAGGGAAGGAAGGAATACAACAAACAAGCTACATTATGTAGAAAAACAATACATTATGTAGAAAACATAATGGCTGTAGTAAGATCTTACCTGTCAATAATTGCCTTCAATGTAAATGGATTAAATTCTCTAAATAAAAGACACAGAATAATCAGGTGCAGTAATGTATGCCCATAATCCCAGTTGCTTAGAAGCTGAGGCAGGAGAATCACAAGTTCAAGGCCAGCCTATGAATAACTTACTAATATCCTGTCTCGAAATAAAAAAAAAATAAAAAAGGGCCAGGATATAGCTCAATGGCAGAGAGCCCCTGGATTCAATCCCCAGTACCATTAAAGAAAACAAACAAACAAACAAAAAAGTGATTGAATAGATTAAGAAGGCAAAATCCACCACAGGTCATTTATAAGAATTTTACTTCATCGCTAAGGACACACATAACTGAAAGTGAAAAGATGGAATGGGATATTCTATACAAATGGAATCCAAACAAAAGTAGAAATAACCATATTCCTATCATACTTATATCTGATAAATTAAATTTTAAATCAAAAGCAGTAAAAAGAGACAAGAAATGTCATTTTATAATGATAAAGGGGTCAATGCAACAAGAAGAAATAACAATTCTAAATATATATGCACCCAGTATCAGAAAACCCATATATATAAAGCAAATATTAATAGGCTGAAAGGGAGCTATAGATTTTAATACAAAAATACTTAGGGACTTTAACTTCCCACCTTCAGCAATGGTCACGTCATCCAGACAAAGACTCAGCCTTCTTCAGGATACACCATATTATAAGCTATCAAATAAGCCTCAAAAAATTTAGAATTTTAAATCACACTGAGTATCATTTCTGATTACAGTGCAATCAAACTAGAAATTGACAAGAAAAAAACCTTGAAAACTATACAAATACATGGAAGTTAAACAACCTACTTTGAATAAACAATGGATTAAAAATAAATCAAGAGGAAATTTAACAATTTCTTGAAACAAATGAAAACAGAGGCACAAAACACCAAACCCTATGGGATTACAGCAAAGCAGTAGTAAGAGGGAAGTTTACAGCAATCAATGCCCCATCAGAAACAGACGGGGGAGAATGAAGAGGGTCGTGAGGGGAGGGGAGAGGGTGTGGGGATGGGAAGGTGGGTGGAATGAGACACACATTATTACCCTACACACATGTACCATTACACTCCAGGTGTGACTGTACCATGTTCAGCCAGAGGAAGGAGAAGTTGTGCTCCATTTGTGTGCAAGTGTCAAATGCAATCTAGTATCATGTATAACTAATTAGAACAAATTTTAAAAATACTGGGTAAAAAAAAATAATATAAGGGAAAAAACACAAAGAGATATCAAACAGCAACCTATCGCTGCATCTCAAGGAACTAGAAAACAAAAATAAAGAAAATTCAAAATTGTTAGAAGGAAAGAAATTTAGAGTAGAAATAAATGAAATAGATGTGCTTTTTCAAAGGCACAAAAGATCAATGGAGAGATGGATCAAAATAGAAAAATGTTTAGCACACTAAGAAAACAAAAGAGGAAAATGTGAAAGGCAGTAGAATGAATTGGCATAACTTTCCTGTGTTCATACATGAATACACAACCAGTGAAACTCCACATCATGTACAACCACAAAAGTGGGAAGTTATACACCGCATATGCATGATATGTCAAAATACATTCTACTTTCATGTATAACTAAATGAACAAATTAAAAATTTTAAAAAAAGAGAATAGTCAAACACAGAGATGAAAGGAGAGACATTACACCTGATACCAGAGGAAAGCAAAGGATCATTAGAAATTATTAAGGTCAACCGTATGTCAACAGATTTGATAATCTAGAAGAAATTAACACATTCCTAAACATATATATTTTATAAAGACTAGATCATGATGAAAAAGGAAACGTGAACATAATATTATCAAATAACAAGACTGAATCAGTAAGGAAAAGCCTCCCATTACAGAAAAGTCTAGGACAAATAGCTTCACTGATGAATTCTACAAGCATTTAAAGAAAAACTAATATCAATTCTTTCAAGATATTTTTTAAAAAGAAGAGGAAGGAATTCTCCCAAGCACATTCTACAAGGCCAGCAAGACCTTGATATCAAACCGAGATAAGGACATAATACAAAAAAGAAAATTATACACCAATATCCTTGATGAATACAAATGCAAAAATCTTCAACCGAATCAATCCAGTGTTCACTATGATCAAATGGGATTCATTCCAGGGATGAAAGGATGATCCGATATACAGAAATCAATTATGTGTCACACCACATCAACAGAATAAAGGATAAAAACCATATGTTTATCTCAATGGATACAGAAAAGGCATTTGATAAAATCCACCATCTTTTTATTATAAAAACACTAAATAAATTAGGTATAGAAGAAACACACTACAACATTAATAAAACCAACAGGTACAAATAGCCAATGGACATCTTTTTAAAAATGTTCAACATCACTAATCTCCAGGGAAATACAAATCAATGAGATATCTCCCCACCACAGTAAGAATGGCTATTACCAAAAAGAATGAAGATAACAAGTGCTGGTGAGGATGTGAAGAAAATGGAACCCTTGCACACTGTTGGTGGGAATGTAAATTAGTACAGCCATTATAGGAAACTGTATGAAGGTTCCTCAAAAAAATAAAAATATAATTATCATATGATCAAACAATCCACTACTGGGTATATATCCAAAAGAAATTAAATTAGTATGTCAGAGACATCCTAACTCCCATGTTCACTGCAGCACTATTCACAATAACCAAGAGATAACCTATGTGTACAACAATGAATGAATGGTTAAAGAATATGTTGTACATATACACAATGGAATACTATCTAGCCATAAAAAGGAACAAAATCCTTTCTTTGATAGCAATATGAATAGAACTAGAGATTATATTAAATGAAATAATAAGAAAGATAAGTACTACATTATCTTACTAATGTGGAATCTAAAAAATCAACTTCTCATAGAAGTTGATAGTAGAATGGTGATTACCATTCTACTGGGGAAAGTGGGGCAGCAGAAGGGATGCAGAAAGTTTGATTAATGAATACTAAGTTTCAGTGAGATAAGACCAAGAAGTTCTGGTGTGTTATTGCATGGTAGAGTGACTATAGAGAACAATCATGCACTCTATATTTCAAAAAGTTAGAAGAAAATATTTTTGAAAGTTTTCACCATAAATAAATGATAAATGAGATAGATATGTTTAATCTGATTTAAGCATTATGCAATGTATACATGTATCAAAATATCATATGATACCCTATTAATAAATGCAATTTTTATGTTTCTATTTATCTGTGAAAATAAAGACAAAAAATGAATACAGAATAAAAAATGTTCAGTATAACTAATATTGTACAGGTTTAATTGTGATAGGAAGGATGGTTAAACTGTGGAATGCTGAAATCTACAGAGGTCTTTTATAAACAAAAAAAATTCCCAAGAGCAGTGGGTTACCCCAAGAAAGACAGGAGCTAAGATGAAATCTCAGGCATGTTCCAGCCCTCTGAACATTATCTGAGACATTTTCTTCCTACCTAACATATTTTTTCTATAAAGGAAGAGTTCTTTTTAATTATCCATAGGCATACATTATTAATCAAACTCTATCTTTGAATCGTAATTCACGCTCAAGTCCCTTGAAGTTGAAAGTGCAGATGAGAATTTATGAGAATTTGAAAACTCAACTCAGGTCATCTAGAATACATTAAAGGGCATTTGCTTTGTTTAGCTGTGACGTACTTTAATATCAGGGCTGACTCACACTCACTGCAATACTCCAGGGAGATTAAACATATTAATCTAATTATGAGTTTCACAGTATTAGCAGAAAGGCATTCACCAAAGCTCAATTATTTTTAGAAGAGCGATCGTCAAATTTAATTTAAAGTGTGATTAAGTTTCCTTTTATGTTATCTAAATTGAAGCAAAGACATTGTTTAAGCTTACTCAAAGACAAAAGAATAACTTCATTAGTTTTTTTCATGTAGATTAAATTTAACAAATATGTTACACACTTTTATTTTTATCTAATGATATTATTCTCTAAACAAAGCTTTCATTTTGAACAATATTGAACCCAATAAACTGCAAAAATGAAATGGTCTTTTTTTTCCCCAATAACTACTTTCAAATATTCTTTGTCAAATATCCCTTTCCTGACCCTTAGCAATATCTTAACTATCTGAGATATCTTTGATCAGAAACTAGGCCAGTTTTATATTTCAGATCTTATACAATTTAGTATTCATATCCTCATCTTCCAAAGCTCTGGCCAGCTGCATCCTGAAGGACATGGAGTATGCCCAGGCCACAATTTTTTATTTCTTTACCTCAAAAAGGTGGGAACAGAAAAATGATATTGAAGATAGGGGGATAGTGGCCAAGATGGAGGCCAGGACTGGTAGTGCTCATCAAATATCCATGCTCCTTTGCATTTCCCAGTTCTCAAGCATCCATCAAGGTGAGGTAACAAAAGTAGTTCTCATCAAGGGAATAAGAGGGAAAAGGAGGTGTTCTTTCTGGTCTGAGCAGTTAAGTCAAGTATGTCTTCTCTTTGTATACTCTCTCCCACAGCTATCAGGCTGAAAAACAAGGGGGCTTGACTCCATCATGGCAGGGTCGAACATGATGGTGTTATGGCCTAGGACCCTGGGTTGCCACTGGAAGGGGAGAGGGGTAGAAAATCTGCCAGGCCAGCTGTCTCAGATTGTGATGTAGAGACTGTATGCTTATGTTCTGCTAAGCCACTAAGCTCAGTATTTATTCACCATCACAGCATAATCTATTCCATCCTTTGATTAATACAAAGGAAGACTAAGGAATGAGGAAGAGGAGGCAACACTAGAGATCTCTGACCAGAGAAAGAAAGAAGGGATGATTGATGTATGAAAGAATAATAAATTCTGGTGAGAAGGAGCCAGGAAGGAAAGACACTGGCAATGCAAAAAGAAAGGAGGGAATAGATGATCTTTTATCATGAAAAGAAAAACTGAGACTAAGGATATAAGTAAAGAGATAAGTATTTGCTCAAAGACAAAAGAAAAAGAAAGTAAAGATACGAAATAAATTAGAAGGGAAAAATAATTAAAAGTTGCAGAAAATCTAATAAGTGAAAAATGAACCATTTTTGCCTACCTTCTGATAGAGGTGTAATCAAAGAAATTTCCAAGTGACTGAGTTTGTATTAATCTTCCCTTGCACACTTAATTTTTTTCAGCTTTATTCCCCACAGACCACACGTAATACCTATCCTTAATTTATGGTAAGCCTGATATCTTCTAAATCTTACATACTTTTAATGCAATTTGAGGCAGAGTTATTCATGTTCCATGCACACTGACAGTATCACAAATTCAGATTGGGAATTGCTGAAGTATGAGAGAGTGTACCAACCTGAATTCAATAGAAACCAACAGTGTTATTCACAGGAACTTTACACGAAGGCAATTTGTTTGAACTGAGGGAAACAGAAGGAAAAGATAAATAGACTCTGAAAACAAATGAGTGGGAAGACATAATAGAAAAGTACATTCTCTGCTTTATATTAAGGAGATAGAAAGTAAGGAAGGGATGGATACAGGGAGGGATAGATTTTGATAAGAGATAAGATATCCTTCCCACAAAAGCCATAATTACCAAGTAAGGGGATACTCAGGCACGAGAGTTCCTTGTTCCCATTAAAGCAGTCCATTAATTGGGAAATACTCGTCTATTTTTGTATGATAGCATCACTCTTTAAAACTAGGAGATGAGTCAGGCATAGTGGTGCACACCTATAATCCCAGTGGCTCAGGAAGCTGGGACAGGAGGATTGCAAGTTCAAAGCCAGCCTCAGCCCCAGGCAACTTAGCAAGACCCTGTCTCTAAATCTAAAAAATATAAAAAAGGGTTGGGGATGTGTCTCAATGGTTAAGCACCCCTGGGTTCAATCCACACGCCAAAAATAAATAAATAAATAAAACTAGGAGATGGTTCTTATGTCAGTTGTCTCATCAATAGATCCAACTTTAAGGATCTTAATGCACAAGCACAGATAATTATAATTTGGCTCCCCCATACAATGGGTAATTAAGCCCTCTAATCCATATCTCTTATATCTGCCGCCTCCTTTTCTTAACACTGTTCCTGTCCCCTCATCACCTTACACCTGGATCTTCTAGTTCGGAGTTCCCAGCATAGCCCATCCCAAACTTCTTCTCAAAGCATCATCTTTATCATTTCATTCCAGACTTAACTCCTTAACAATCTTCAGTGTTTCCCCATTGTGTATTTACTCAGGCTTTCCTGGGGAGGTTTCAAGAGAATTAGGGAAGGCACCAAAATTCTGTGCAAATTTTTGTGTGCTATACCTTATTTCAGTGGTAACAATATCCATTTTTCCCACCAAATCCTCCTTAAAGGCTTAAAAAAGATTAGGAATCATTATTCTATAGGGCGAAATCCAAACTCAATGACCAGCACTCAAAAGGTAAGATAAAGCCATATTTCACTCAGGTCACGGGCAGGGGTGAGTTCCCCTTGCCTTACTCACTCATTTATTCATTCATTCAACAAACATTCCCTGAGCATTTCTGTGTTCCAGATATAGGCACTGAAAGAAGAGTCTCCTCCCTAAGGGATTTCTGAACCTTATCAGAACTCTCCTCTAAGGCAGGAGGAACTAAGTCTATGGCCAAGCTTGACATTACAGGAATTGAAGGGATGGGGTAAGAGAAATACTCTTAGGCATCAGGAACAAAAAAGGACTGAAAGTAACATCCAAGGAGATCCTCTTACAGGTCAAGCCCCAAGGAGAGTGATGGGTAGAGAAGTGAAAACTGAGCAATAGCAGAAACCAAAGCTCAGCCAAGCTCGCTGGAGCAAATGGATTCAAAGAATAAACAAGAGATGGAGCCAGTAGACAGATGCTCCATAGGACCCAAATATACAGCCAGATTTTCTTTCTGCACAGCCTCTAGCTAAACCAGGAGGAAAGAGCTGCCAAGACCCCAAGACACGCCAAAAGAATAGGAGACATAAAGTCAACTGAGTGCTAGGAGGCTTTATCATGGTTGCCTCATATAAGCTAATACCTCAAAGAAGAACAGAATTTGATAAGGGAGAGCAGGACATTCCAAAAAAGAGAACAATCAACGAGACCAAATTTTAATATAGTATGCAGTAGGGAACAAAAATGGTTTAGCATGAATGGAAGCTTGAAGCAAATTATTCAGAGATGATGTCTGATACCCTTCCTGGATTATATAGAAACTTGACATTCTAAAAGAAAATTAGATACACCTGAATTTTAGAGCATGAATAAATGGCAAGACCAAGCCCCTAAGTAACTAAAGTTGGGGGAGCATATTTGTCTCACCTAAGTTAACTAAGAGCAAAGTCAGCACTGGAGTTTTTGTCCACTGGTTCACCTTTGTTTGATGTTACTTCCATGCCACACAACAGCTCTGAGACTTGACTAGACCATTTGGATTCATACTAGAAGGGGACATTCAGAAAAAGAAATCATCCAATGACTATAAAGTCAGAGGGTAAGAAGGAAAATGCTAATTTTTCACTTTAATACTTCATAATATTGAACAGCTTTAGAGATTCTAATGAGAAATAAGTGAGAAAAGACATGAAAAGTATCAAATTAATTCTGTTACATCTGTCCATACCAAAGTAAGTCTAAGATTCTGCTTGGTGCAGTCAGAGGTGTGCTGGCAAGTGTTTAACACCAGCATTCAGAGAGAGGAGCGGGTAGGAATTTCCCAGTCTTTACAGCGTAACTATTCCCCTTATGGCCTATTTCAAATTATCAGTGTGAAATAATTGAGATGCTACTATCAGCTCTCAGTAGTCAGTACCAACTGGTTCAAATTCACCACTGTCAGGAGACCTCATGAGCATCCAATGAATCCTTCAGTCCCTATCTACAGGGCTCTCCATCTCTTCTGGCTTCAGTCAATGGTTGAGCTAGAGCTGCCCATTCCTGGCAGATGAAATAGTTAATCTACCTAACTAAAAAGTGCTGCACTTCATAGAAATTTAAAGGAATTAAACCATCCTTTCCTATCACCGTAGCACTAACATGCTCCTTCTTAACTTAGCTCACTAGCTTGGACTGGACCTTGCTCTTGACAGCACTGTTCCCTACCAAACTTCTGGGAACAAGTGTGCCAAAAGCATTGGCAGAAATCAATGGAAAAATTCCTCTTGGGGTACTTAAATCATCCAGCTTGCTAATGAAATTATGTTGAAATCAGTTGGAAGTCCAGCAACAGTCACACAGAAATTAGTGCCAAGTGTGACACCCAAAAACAATACTGAAAGATCCGAGGAATGTATGTGGAAGCCTGATGACATTCACAAGCAACAATAGAGAAGCAGATCCTCATTACCACTATGAACATCATTAATGGTATTGTGCCCTTAAAGCAGCTAAATATGGATTAAAACTCTAGGGAAAAAAAAAAAAAAAAAAAAAAAAAACTGCAGTCTGATGTTTCTCTTAGGACTGGAGCCATTCATTCCCCAGTCATGCCAAAGTCTTACTTGGATAGTCCGGTTGTTTAAGGAAAGGCAAGATAGGGCTACAGACTCGTGCAGATGACTTCCTCTGAAGGCCTGAACCACTTAATTAACCTCTGTGCACTTCTGTAACACTCTTGGGAGGCTTTCTGGTTCTCCTGCCAGCGTTTCCCGTGCATTCTCATTAAATAGACTTCCACCCAGGCCACCCTGGCAGCTCTCTGCTGCCCCCTTCTGTCACCAGGCTATAAAGCCTACAACAGCCCCATCCTTGGACCAATCCAAGGTTATCAGGAATCTCTTGCTCAAAACCAGTGATTTCTCTGTTCCTTCCTTCCGGCTGCTGCATGTTTCTGTAGAAGGTTGAAAAATCGTCCTGCTCTGGTTTGGTTTCAGAGACAGCTGGTTCTCCTGGATTTTTTTCATAACTTCTCTGCTAACTCTTGCAAGTCCTTTCCTGAATTCCTTTTCTCACTTATAGTGAATGTTTTTAAAGAGACAATTTAAGGATATCTACTTCTTTCACTTTATAGTCACTCCTAAGGAAAAATCATCCCCTTACAAATTTTTCAACAGCCTCAATGGAAGGCATAGATTTCCATTACAAGACTTAAGATTTCCTTTTCTCTACAATCCCTTGTTCATTTTTCTTCCCACCATCCTTATATATAGATTTCTAGGCTAGAGTTAACAGTTTAGCTGGCTTGCCCCTGTCATCTAATGATTAGGTTATGAGACTCAGACCTCTAAGTGGTAAGTGGTATAGATCTTTCTGAGAAAATTAAAATATTATTTCCCATAGGAATGTCCCCAAGAAACCATTGCTGGAAATTTATCAAAACTGGAAAAAATGATTGTTAATCCCATCCACAGAGGAAGATAATATATACACAAACTGAGACAATAGTGAAAGTGGAAACATTGCCTTGGTATGGACATTGGCACTGGTTGGCCATGGCTGCTCGCATCCTGGTTCATGTAACTAAGTTGAGATTTGCTAACAAAACAAAATGGTTTTTACCTCCAGAATGCTGCTGGACCCAGAAATATTGGGGGCAGACTTGCTGACTTCCTCCAGTAAAACATGGTAGTACTTAGCCTATTGGACAAAAAGGTGATGCACTTACCATGCTGTTGTCACTCCCCATTTCACCTAATACAACCCTATTTGGAATAAACGACTTCATAATTTATAAACACACAAATGCTAATTGTTCTATTTTCTAAAGTGATAGAAAGATTCACAGACTGCCAGCGTTAGTCCCAAACCAGATGATCTATTGAGGATTAATTTTAAAGCTTATTCTCTCTGAATTCATCCATAATGATAAGATTTTGTTTCATTTGAATGTAAATACTGCAGGTGAGTATCTGGAAGTAGGATTTATTTAAAATCTCTATCCAAGTTATTAATGAGTATGTTGCCTACATGTCTGAAACGACTTTTTTAAAAAGTAAATTAACATTTACTTAGAAGTGAGAGAAAATGAGTCCAAACAAATCACCTCATTTCTATTTTAAATAATTGTCCTTTATTTTACTAACCTTGGGCATTTTCCACTTTTAATAAAGAAGTGTTTTACTGCCACTAAATAAAACCAGCTGATTCAAATCAAATTTTATACTGGCAACTTTATCAGAGTATATCATTCTGAAGTAAGTGTAGCTTATTATGAAATGTGATGTAATTATTATAACAATTTAAAAATAGCTTCATTACAATGTTGCCAGTAGATAGGCATTACTAACATTGGATTTTACATATTATGAAGAATGAGACAATCTATTCTTGACTTTGTGACAGACATAAATTCATCCATCATATTAATAAATACATTTTATAGAGTCCCATCACTAAGCAAAAATATATTCAATCAATTGAAGTTTAATTTAAAACAGTGAACATAATATATGTATCAGAACCTTAGATTGAATGTAGGTAATATTAGTACTTTAGGCAATATGTAGATAATAATACAATTTTTCTGTTGTCTTCTGGAAACAAATGGTTTGTACAATGCAATCTGCCTCAATTATGAGAGAGTAGAAACTAGTAAAATTAGTATATCTTAAATTCCTAGGATGTGTACTTCAGGCAGCCAACATAAAAAATAAAAGATTTACAAAGATAAAATTTTTGTAAATACATATATCACTGCTTTGAGTTAAAAAGTAAACATAAAGATTAATCATTAATTTACTGATGGTTTTTAACATTTCTTGGACATCTACCAAACATTTGTGCATTTAAAGCTCTATAAGAAACCAGTATTTCTCCCATCTTGCCACTAGATGGCGTAGACCTGGAGACTCAGTTGTGGCCTAAAAATTTGATCTAAACACAAAGGAAAGACTCTTGAGCATGGTGGACATTGAAAAAAGAAAGTTTATAATACCGCAGTCAAGGAAAATAAGAATAATTAATAAGGAATATTTCCCTATACCAGATTTAGTTTTCCCATGTGAAATTTTAGGTTGCTAAAATTTTATATTTAGCACACATAGGAATAGGGAAGAAAATTAGAAAATTTTCTGAAATTTATCATTTTTCACTATGATAAATATTACAACAGAAAATAAATAAGGAATAAATGTAGGAATTAAAATCTGTGACCCTGTACTTTGGAATAAACACAGATATATACGCTTGGAACTATTAGGAGCATACACTTACAGATTAAATAATTAGTTGAATTTAAATTGAAGCCATTTGTAACTATTGAGCAACTAAAATGCCTTTAAATTTAGCTTTTTATTTATAAATCTCCATTCTAATTTTCACTTCAAACACTTTTTAACTATTTTATTGGAACAAAATTCACATACCATATAATTAGATCATCAAAAGTGCACAATTCAGTGTTTTCTAGCATAAAAAGGATTGTACAAAATCACCACAACCTCATTTTAGAACACTTTTGTTTCCCTTAAAAGAAATCCTGTATCCATTGGCTTTTTTTTTTTTTAAGATTTTTACAATAAATTTATTTGCTCTAATTCACATAATTGGTACATTAAAATGAACAGGTTATAAACAAAGCAAGCAGAGGGTGCTGGATTATCAAGTTTTAAACACTTTGCAGATTCTTGACATGGTAGCACATGCCTGTAATCCCAGAGACTCAGGTTTCTCAATAATTATATGAAGAAGCTGCAAAACTTTTTTTGTACCAGGTATTGAACCCAGGGGTGCACTACCACTGAGCTGTATCCCCAATCCTTTTTGTTTTTTATTTTGAGTAAAGGTCTGCTAATTTAGCAATTTGCTGAGGCTGGCCTCAAACTTGCACACCTCCTGCCTCAGCGTCCATTGGCCTTTAATACCCAACCCCTACCAGTACTAGCTCTGTGGCAACCATTTTTCTACTTTGTGTATCTCTAGATTTTCTTATTCTGGATATTTCATATAAATGAAATCATACAATGTACATCTTTTGTGACTGACTTCACTCATCACGTTTTCAAGGTTCATCTATATTTTAGTACATATGAGAACTTCACTCCTTTTCATGGCTGAAAATATTCCATTGAAATGCATATGCCACATTTTGTATCCATTCATCAGTTGATGGGCATTTTCATTATCCCCACCTTTTAGCTGTTGTGAATAATGCTATTATCTGATTCTCTGTTTTCAAATTTGGGGATATATATTTAGAAATAGGATTGATAGGTTATTGGTATTTCTATGCTTGATTTTTTAAAAAACTATCAAAGTGTTTTTCTCTGCAGCTCCACAATTTTACATTCCTACAAGCAATGCACAAATATTCCAATTTCTCCTTGCTAACTCTTGCTATTTTGGGGAGAAGATGTTTGTTTTTTATAGCCATCCTAGATGGTGTGAAGCAGTACAATCATGTACTGCATAACAATGTTTTGGTCAACAACAGACAGCACATATGTTAGGGGTCCCATAAAGTCATAATGGGAGCTGAAAATTCCCATCCTCTAGTGAAACACTAATCATAGCACAACATGTCACTCACATGTCTGTGCTGATGCTGGTGTAAACAAACCTACTGCACTGCCAGTCATAAAAAAGCATAGCACATATAATTACATACAGAACATGATACTTGATACTGATATTAAATGGCTATGCTACTGGTTTATGCCTTTACCATATTTTACTTTTTATCATTATTTTAGAGTACATTCCTACTTTTTTGTTTAGATTAAAATAATATGCTATTAATGCTGGCAACAGCTTCATACATCCTTGTTTACTGCATCTCTTGATGTTTTAAGAGGTCATGTGGGGTGATTGACCTATATCATTCTTGTTGTGTAAGTACACTCTATAATGTTCACACAATAAAATTGCCTAACAATAAATACCTCCTAATATAAGCATGTTGATATGTAATGCATGACTATAATTCATTGTGCCTTTAATTTCCTTTTCCCTAAAATTTGATAATGTTGAGCATCTTTGCATGTGTTTGTTGGTCATTTGTATGCTTTCTGTGAAGATATTTCTATTGGAATACTTTACCCATTTGTGATTGAATTGTCTCTGTATTATTGACTTTTATGAGTTCTTTATATATTCTGGAGATTAGTCTCTTACCATATGTATGATTTTCAAATATTTTTCCCATTCTGTGTGTTGTCTTTTTGTTTCTTAACATAATTCTTTGTAGCACAATTTTTGTTAATTTCATATAGTTGAATTTGTTTTTCTTTCAGCACTTTGCTTTTGGTGTCATATCTAAGGAACTACTGTTTAACCCAAAGTCACAAAGATTTACTCCCATTTTTTTCTAATAATTTGATTGTTTAGCTCTTACATTAAGTTGAAAGTATTGGAGGTAAAGTCTGGGAGATAGGCTGAGGTTGGATCACGCAAACTCTTTTGTACCATTAAAATGTTAGGAATTAGCCTAATTGTATAGATAGGCATTGGAAGATCTAAGTGAAGAAATAACAGTCAGTGGTTTTGATGAGACACAATCGTATTCAGACTATATTTGAGGTAGAACCAGGTGGGTTTGCTGAAGTATTTGATAGTTACTAAAACAAGAATTAAATCCATGAATTTTTGGTACTTAAATTGTGAAACCTAAGAAAAGTTGCAAATTTCCTAATTAAACTTTAAAAAAAAAAAATCTGTTTCCTCTCCTGTTGCTGCCCTGGGTCCATAGGGAATTTTGATAATATCAGTCTGTGCTTCCAACAACTCTACCCTCATCATGCCTCTGCTGGTAACGACACATAATTTATATGCAAAGAAGGGAAAAGGTAGTTATTCTTATTCCAGAAAAAAAGAAAATAATCAACTATTCTGCCACATCTATCAAAGAACTTTCCATTAAATAGTTCAATGTTTCTGATGGCAGATATATCCCTGGGTACCTGCTCTAGCCACAACCTCTGTCTCTGAAAACCACCTTTCCCTTAATCTCATCCAATGAATCAGCCCAGACAGCCATGATTATACAATGTAATGTCAGTCCCTACCCACAAGACACATGTGATAGGACCAGGATTGTCCATGACCGACTAGTTTATTGACAGATTAAAAAGATTGATAGAATAAAGATAAAGAGAGCCTATTTGTGTTATGTTTCAGAACACACAGGTCATGGAGAGAGAACTTCAATCACTACCACAGTAAGACAAAACAAAGCACAAACTGTCATCGCAGCAAACAGAAACTCTAGCAGGTAAAGGGGGAAGACCAGGCCAATATAAAGTCAGGAGAAGGTGGCAGACAAAAAAAAGCAGTAAGAGAACATGCAAACTCAGAATTCAACAATCTGATGGTTTAGGTGGATATGTTGAAACCAGAATTCCTGTATTAGATACTCCCCTACACTATTTAAAATATAATGTCATTTACAAATACTTAACTTTCACAAATCTCCTGAAGGGCCTGGCTATAATGTGGCCTCTGACAAAAATTGTTGACAAACTGATCTATCGTTTCCATTTCAAAGAAACAATGATTTCATCCCAGAGTATAAGTCTACCAAGATAGTTTGAGACTCTCAAGGTCATAAAGCCCTCTTTTACTCTAGGAAAGGGAAGAAGGTGAAAAAATATAACTTCTGTTTCCAAAATTTCTAACTGGTATTCCATGCTGCTTAACACTGTCATGATGGTCACCAAACTGGGAGTGGAAATATAAAAAAACAAAAAAAGTCATTTTTCCTAGCCAATTTTGTTTGAATCATCACTAATTTCCTAACTGAGATTAGAATATATTTGGTGATAAGATGAAGTATTTGAGAGTTACAAGTGTGCTATCACAATGGGCTATATTGTGAGACCAAAATAAAAAGAAAATGTGAAGCGTTATCGTTAGAAATGTGTGGGAACCTGATAAGGAAAAGGGAGTCTGGAATGTGAAAAGCCTACAGATTAATTTAACCAACTGTAGCAAAAACCCAACTAATAGCTATTCTGATCACAAAAAGATCTAAAATAAAAACAAAGGACAATATGACACATTTTAACTGTATATTCATATGTATATACATATATCTATGTAAGTATACCATATATACATGTATATGAATGCCTAAAGAGAGTTGGAAGAAGACCCATCAACTGTCAACAACTGTGATAACCACTGGAAAAACCACTAGGGGTTGTGAATGGGTAGAGGGGACTTGGACTTTATTTATAATGTCTGATTTTTTTTCTTTTACAGAAAAAATTACTTATAAAATTATTATGGTTCGAATGTGTCCCCCAGATTTCATGTGTTAGAAACTTAATACAAAGTCATATGTTAATGGTATTTGAAAGGTGAGACGTTTGGGAGATGATTAGGAGGTAAATGGGATCAACTCATTCATAGATTAATAGCTTATCTCAGGAGTGGCTTTGTTACAAAAGCCATCTCTCTGGTTTGCTTGCTTTGTCTCATGTGATATTCTATTCCATGTTATGATGCAGGAAGGAGGTCCCCACAAGATGCCTGGACATTTTTAGCCTCCAGAATCATAAGCTTAATAAACTTCTTTTCTTTATAAATCACCCAGTCTGTAACATTCAGTCATAGTAACAGAAAGCAAACTAAAACAATAACTCAACATACTTTTAATTATTTAAGACAATATGAAGAAAGACTTGAAAATGAAAAAGTAAAAAGCAGCATAAAATGAAAATAGTTACAAAAGACAAGAGTGTGATGCTATCCAGTTTGCCAACCTGTGAATCTATGAAAATCATTACTTAAGGCTTACGGATCCAATCTACCAATTTCTGACACAAAATTTTTACAAATTCCTTCCATCAGCTGTTTCATTGAAATGGGAAGGAATAAGAACTGTCTAAATGCTGCGAAATGGCAAACTGTGTTAGAGAATGCCATATTTTTTTAGAGCTCAGTTTTCAACAACGAATGAACTGTTCTGTGCTCTTTCTTATATGACCTTAATAATATCTGAACAGACATCCCTGTCAGAAAGTTGGTAAGAGATTAGTTGAAACAGTAGTACTGATAAAGAACACTTAGTTCAAACCCTTAAAGCCTGAGGTGTCTCTGTTGCAATGAGTTATCCATGGACAAACAGGAAGCAACAAATAATGGGTGGCCTATTCTAAAAACTGCTCTTAAAGTACAACCTGAAACTGAAGTATCCAATAATTATCCATCTTGCCATTTCATAATTACACCAGCCAAATGATCTTAAGTTATTTATCACATAACTGAAATTTTTCAACATCAAACCAAAAGTTTCCCAACCACTTATCAGAATACTAATCATACTTTGAAATCATTGTTAAAAGAAGAAGAAGTAAAATGAATAGTGAGAAATTCAATTACTTGGGTGTCAGATATCTCAAAGTTTTCCAAAATTATGACCTAATCTAAAATGTTCTAGAAGCACAATATAAAAATTATATTTATTTCTATGTTCCTTCAGACATCTTGCCTGTCTGATTGAAGGTGTCCAGAAGTAAAAAACAAAAAATGGAAGGAGGTGGGGCAGCTGGGTACAGTAGATTTTATTGATGGTATGTGACAAAGTACAGCTCCCGAAGCCCCTCCCCTCTTCAGAGGGTCTGGAATGAAAATCAAAGTGGAGAGATTCCTGGTGTGTTGGGGGACTGAACTGGGACAGGGATGCCTCGGCAACTGAAGGACTCTTCCTTTCATGTTCTTGCTGAAGCTGGTGGTCCAGGGCTCTTACTTCTTGGAGATAGAACATAAGGTTAGCCATCCTGCCACTGTGGACAAATGCAATGTCATCTGAGGATATGAGCTTGACAAAGTGGTCACTGAGAGCCATGCAAAGCCCAGCACTGAAGGTGGAAGAATGGGTATCACAGAAGACAACCTGCTCCTTGGTATAGCCCAAGATGTTCTTTGGGGGGACCCTCCAATGCCAGATTCACCACCTTCTTAATGTCATCATATTTAGCAGCTTTCTCCAGATGGCAGCTCAGAGCCATACCAGATATATTGTACATGGGCACACAGAAGGTTAGGCCTGTGAGCTTCCCATTAGGTTCAGAAATGACCTTATCCATAGGTTTGGCTGTACCAGTGGACAAAGGGATAGTGATCTTGGCAACTCCACAGCTATCATAATACAGTTTCTCAGAAGGGCCGTCCATGGTTCTGTGGGTGGCAGTAATAGCATAGACTGTGGTCACGAGTCCCTCCACAATGCCAAAGTTGTCATGGATGAACTTGGTCAAGGAGGCTAAGTAGTTGGTAGTGCAAGACAACCTTGATTGCTGACAGTCTTGGGGGAGTTGTTGAATTTCTCATGATTCACACCATCACAAACATGGGGGCATCCTCAGAAGGGGCAGGGAGAATGATCTTTTTAGCTCCACACTTCAAATGAACCCTGGTCTTCTCCATGGTAGCAAAGATATCAGTGGACTCCACACAACATATTCAGCACCAGGATCACTCTGTTTGCTAGCATCTTGCTTCTAGAAAATGGAGATGGGCTTTACTGATGACAAGCTTCTCATTTCTCAGCTTTGACTGTGCTATTGAACTTGCCATGAATCAAATCATATTGGAACATGTAGACCATGTACTTAAGGTTAGTGAAGGATCCTTGATGGTGACAATACGACTTTGCAAGAGTTGAAAGCAGCCCTGCTGCCTAGGTACCCAATATTACCTTATCTGTTTACTCTAAACTTCATCATGTGTCTCAGTGATATGACTGGCACTGCACAAGAAGACGTGTCTGTCTGTCAAATAGGGAGGAGCAGGAAGCCAGAAGCAAAATTTGAGACATCATTTTGGAACTAAAATTAAAAGGTTATTCTGAAAAAAAATATATAAAATGATAGAGAAATTATTAGAAGATGTAAGAGAAAGAATATAAAAGGACATTTTTGTTAGAATTTCCCTTTTCTTTTGTTTTTTTGAGGGGGAAAGAATAATTGATATCAATTTTAAAAGCATTTGTTTTCAGTGTGCTTTTGTGTATATTACTGGATCACTGTGAATAGGCTGTATGAACTTCTGATTGAGTCGCAATAACTACAGATTTGCATATGTCTATCTATTCTTTTAGAGTGCCTCCAATTACATCCATGTGCACAATGGCTACAGACCGCCTGGGATTGGTTCTACAGGCCCCAAGGCAAGTGGCACTGAGTGGTCCAATTGAGAATTAAGCCCATGACCTTGGCCTTGGCAAGGTTATAATCAGAGTTAATAATCAACCAATAATTGCAATTTTCAAGAATAACAATGAATAAAATACCCCAGAAAGTAAAATGTAATATATATTATTAAAAACTTGGACAGCAGATAGAGTATAAAGTAAATGCCTATCTCCAAATCATGTCCAAAATATTTACTTTGAACTTCTAAAATTTTCTTCCAAAATACTTTTTGTTGCTACTGTTTTTAAACTTCAGATGGCTCTTAGTCAAATATTTTTAAATGTATTTTTTAAACCCTAAGTGCTGCTTTTAATTTTAGTCCTTTTCTTTCAAAAGGTAATCTGTAACAAAATCAGTGTATAAGGCTGTAAGTTAAGAGTTCACTGCTATGGGAACTATAATAAGCTATTGATCAGAGAGAAATGTATACACTAAGGAAAGAAAAAGTTGGTAACTAAAGAACAGATGAGCTAGATTCTCACTAGCTTCTGTATCTGCTGATACAAAAAAGTAAAAGCAACCACAGTGTGCAACACAAACTGCCAGCAGTATTCAGCTGCAGAAACAGTGGTTCCCCTCAGTAGATCTCAGGTGAATGCAGCCAAACAAACCAGGAGTGAAAAATTTTGATGGGTTAATTTTATGGGCTACATGGTTAGACTGCAGTACCAGTATTTGGTCAAGCATCAGTCTGGAAGTTTTTGTCCCTGCTGTTTTGTGAGTCTTCTTACTGACTGCAGTACACCAGGTATAGGTTTGAGACAACTGCAGAGTCTGTTGGATGGAAAAAGACAGAATGGTTACACAATTTGAGTTTGGTTATTTCCATGAAAAATAAAATACAAAAAATGAGAGTAATTAATCAGGTGACATAATTTGCTCGAAATATAAAGAATGATCCTAGGAAGGTATTAAATAGTATCAAAATGTTTTCCCCCTAAATAGTCACAAAAGAATCTGAAAAACATGTAAGGAATGCAATATCAAATTAAAAATAAATCAGCCAACAGATTGTCTCCAATCTGTTAGGGAATATATTTAGCATATTTTATAATTAAATGAACTGACTTTTAAAGTTATTTTGAGAGTATAAACAACTACTTAGTTTTCCTAATAAGACTGAATGGCACTCAGTATACCCATTTTTGATCATACGGATGCTGCTATGTCCTGTCGAGAGACTATGCTGATTTTCCTGCTATGCTGTATTAATAGTTTTTAATGATATGAATACAATCCCATTCAGGCTATATCAAACAATTTCAAGCTATCTTTATAGCTAGTGCCTTACACCTGTATTATTGCTGTCTGTTCATAACAACAATAATCAGTGTTTATTTAGCATCCTAAATTTTATTGGCTTTGTATTCATTTTTATTAGCAAAATCCACAGAACTCTGAACTAAGAAGACACTTAGCTCTGACGAGAGATAACTAAGGTTCAGAAGTTCAGACTCTACCCTAGAATTTAAAGGGTCCTCAGTCACGTATGTTAAAAACACAAATTCTCAAGCAAGGAGATTCAAATGAGGCTTAGGAATCTGCATTTAAAACAAGAACTTAGGATGGTCCTTAAACCTCAAGTTGAAAATTACTGATCAACAACCTCATTTATACATGATGAACTGAGCCCCAGAGAAGGTGAATGACTTACCCCAGGTCACATAGCTAGATAATGACAGAGTAAAACTGAGGTAGCCTAACTCTCAGGTCTATACTTGTCCCACCCTCCAGCTGACTGTTTAGACTGCCCTCTTTCAGGATTACTGCAACAGGAGAAGTCATATCTCTAGTACTCTCTTGAAAGAAAGTTCAGACAGTATTCTGTATGTACCATAGACCAGGAACTTTCTTTCTGAAGTTCAGTTTCTTATCTGTACAAAGAATAGACTAGGGTGCTGGCTACATTCTACTTCTTGACCTAAATGGAAGTTATATTGGTATTCCCTTAAAAATAATTATGCCTATCTTTTCCTTTTGTGAATTTCTTTGTATGTATATTTCATAATAAAACTTTTTAAATGTTTCTTAAAAGGTGTATTTAGTAGAGAAACCCAAAAACATTCCCATTATAGAGTGTGATCTGCTCCTCCACACAGACTACTAATATAATAGAGTACAGCTGTGCAGCAGATTTATGTAAATATTTATCCATGTCCTGGCTCAGAGGACTCACACCCTGAAGCTGTTGTGATGTTTAATTGGAAGGCATTTGATCAGAGGTTGCCAGGATCCATTCAACACCACATATATCATCAACCTAATTCCATACAACTTACTAGTTTGGTGCTGATTATATTCTAAATCATCATAATTTTAAAAATAGTCATGTTTGCTTGTTCCAACAATGTTTTCAGCCATGGTTTCTATGGTTCCCAACCACAAATGTAGAAATAATAATATGTGTCCTAAAAGGGAAGATGGGTAATTTTCTGAATTTTACAAGGGTAAAGGTTGTCATTTTGCCACTGTGAGAACATTCCTTTATCTATTTTGATCAAGTTATGTATGCATAACTTGAAGACTAAAACAAAACTTTATCCAAGATATTAAAGATGAAAATGACTGTGGTTTGATATTGTTATTTTGATTTCACTAGCATTATTTTGATACCTATATTAAACTGCTTTGGCTGTTGTATATATGTGTGTTGTATCAATAAGGTATAAAATAATTAGAAGCTTAATAATTTGTATTAGAGCTGATGGCAACTACTTCTTAAATTTAAATTCTTAAAATGTTTTCTGAAACAAAAGAGACCTAACTTATTAATAATATGCTTTTAAATTAAATAATTGGATTAAATTTAATGAAAAACATTACACAAATGGGGTATAATTTATACAAACAATTTAAAAAATAACAACAAAACAGACACTCATGTACCCACCACACAGCTTAAGAACTAGAATGAACCAAAACCTGTGATTCTTTCTCCCCTACAAAAAGAAAACACTGTACTGTATTTTGTGAATATCACTCCTTGCAGGTTTACCACATGTATGTGATACATATAATTATATATATTATATAATTTTATATTTTTTAAGCTTTATAAAAATGAAACCATGAAGTAGTATTCTTTGATAACTTTTTATTCAGCTTTATATATTTGGGGGCAGGGGTAACTAGGGATTGAACTTAGGGGTACCTGACCACTGAGCCACATCCCAGCCCTATTTTGTATTTTATTTAGAGAAAGGGTCTCACTGGGTTGCTTAGCACCTCACTTTGCAGAGGCTGGCTTTGAACTCTTAATTCTCCTGCCTCAGCTTCCCAAGTCACTGGGATTATAGGTGTGCACCACTGTGCCCAGCTCAGCATTATATTTTGAGATTAAAATGTCAATATATGTATATCTACTTCATTCTTTCTTAAGGCCACTTATTCACTTTATACCATAATATTCTCATTCTTGTATTCACACAGAAGGCATTTGAGGTTATTTCCAGTTGGGATTTTTTTTTTTTTCTATTCAAAGAATGATGTAAACACCATTTTTAGACATTTTTCATTTTGATGTGCAAAAGTTCCTATAGAGTGAATACCAAGAGTGGAATTCCTAAATTATAAGTATATAAGTCTTCAAATGCCTAAATCTATTTTCATCCTATTTATTTAATCTAAGAATTCTGATGAAAAAAGGAAAGAACTAAGTTAATGGAAAGCTATTTATTCCATGCTCATGGATAAGAAGATTCAATATTGTTAACATTTCAGTTCTTTCTAACTTGAGCTGTAGATTCAAGGTTTATCCTTAAAAAATTCTCAGCAAGAGAATTTTGGATATTGGCAATCAAATTCTAAAATTTATGCAGAGAGGCAAAAGATCCAGAACAGCCAACCAATACTAAAGTGAGAGAATAAAGTTGGAAAACTGACAAAATACTGACAAAATTTAGTATTAAAGTTACAGTAATCGTGACAGTAAGATACTGGGATAAGATAGATAAATCAATGGCACAGAATAGTGTCCAGAAATAATCCAAAATAGTCAACTGATCCTTGACAAAGGAACAAGGCAATATATGTACACTAGTCTGACTTCCATCTGCCAGTGCCTCCGTTTTTTTTGCCAGAAGGGTTTCTTGGCCACCAGTGGCCACTCATTGTGAACATGCAACAGACTGCAGATATTAGAGAATTAGTGCCCTTCAGGAGCAGTCCTCAACCAATGACTGTTTGGAAGATAATAGATAAATATGCTGGCACCTTCAACTTTGGCGTGAGATAACCCAAGGAACATGTTCTAAAATTGTTTCCTAGAGTTCCTCAGTGGAATCCAACACCAGATGCCCACAGTGATATCTTGTTTGATAATTCACCTTTATTGGCTTTCTT
Source organism: Sciurus vulgaris (assembly GCF_902686455.1). Classification (NCBI taxonomy): domain Eukaryota; kingdom Metazoa; phylum Chordata; class Mammalia; order Rodentia; family Sciuridae; genus Sciurus; species Sciurus vulgaris. Next base: position 91,604,818 of record NC_136467.1, on the reverse strand, counting down.
TCCATCTGGCTTAACTTTCCCACTAACCTATTGGTGTTTCTTCGGAACTCATCCCAAATAAACCTCTAGTACCCAAGTCCTTGGCTCAGGTCTGCCTCTGGAGGTACACAAACTAAGAAAAGGTGGAATCTAAGCTTAAGAGTCTCTCAATAACTGATCCTCTATGCTTTTAAGATGTAGCATGCCCCGGGTTTCAGCAGGGAAATAAAGAGGTAAGCTCCACTAAGAATCCTAAATAGAAAACTCACTCCCCCTTCTACCCTCACTGCCACCCTCAATTAATGCATGCAAATTTGGGACATGTTTCCTGACTCTCTTTCTTCCCTCTTCTCTTTTCTCCTCTTCCCCATGCACCTTTTCATGTTACAAAGCAGGAAATCATTTCAATTTCCCCGTACCTTCGTTCCACTGTTGGAAAGCAAGCCTCCTGACTTCACTACATTAGCTGCAGGGATTCTTCCCATACAAGGAGAACTCCATTGCTAAGTCATCCAGGCTATCCTTGATTTCATAAAATTCTCTCTCAAAGCTTGTCATCTGCATTTATTTCTTTGAATTTTAGAAGGTACTACCTGTCTTTATCCTCTTGTGGTTTCTGAAATATCTATTTACTGGAAATTTTAGATATTGAAGAAAAGTACAGAGGAAAAAATAAACAAAAATCAAATAAAGAACATGGAATTTCAGGATATGTTCCTAGAGAGATAGTTCATTTTTAAACAAATGGTTTTTCAAAGGTTTAAAGAAACTGAAGGCAATTTGACTTTCCTGAAGAAAAAAAGGGGGTTGCTGAAAAACTAACAAAAGATCAAAAAAGAGATGAAGAACAGGAGATGAAAAGTGAGTCTAGGGACTTGGGAATGAATAAAAGAATAAGATGAAACTATCACAAAGGTAAAATTCTCATTAGAATAAACAAAAGGTAAAATGGATGTAGATAAAAATATAGTCAGAAACAAGACAGTTTGGAGGAAATAACATAAAATGAAATAAGAACAAAGATGAAAAAAGCTGGCAAATATGGACAACATACCAATAATCACTATTTTGGAAAAAAATAATACACAAAATAGGAAAAAACTCAAATATGTAACTGAATAAATTTTCCTGAAACAAATATTCATATCTATAGATTACAAAGACTTTACTTCACTAACACCCAGAAAAAATTTGAGGACTAAATAAAACATACCTTGGAAAATGGATTTGGGACAGCAGGTTGTAGGAAGCTACACAGGTAAGAAATAAGGAGCACAAAATTTAAGCAAACAAAAATAGGAGGGAAAGAATAGAAGGAAATGAATTGAAGAGATATTTAGGATTCTGGCATGCTGGAAGGCCAGGGTAGTGTGGTTAAGAGGTCTTGTGGTTAAGCTGCCTTAGTTTAGATCTCATCTCTACCCTTTTACTACCTGTGTGACATAAGCAAGTTATTGTGCCTCTCTGTGCTTACCTTTTCTTAATTTTAAAATGGAGGGCTGGGGATATAGCTCAGTTGGTAGAGTGCTTGCCTCATAAGCACAAGGCCCTGGGTTCAAATCCCCAGCACCACAAAAAATAAATAAATAAAAAATAAAACAATAAAATAGAGATAATAGTAGCAACCTACATAACACAGAGATTGTGGAGGTTAAATAGTACATTTAGTCCTCTCAGAAAAATACCTTGCCTATATCCAGCGCTATTAGTTACTACAGAGTAAGAGATAGGGAAGAGACAAAATATGATTCATAGGTTTAAGGATTGGACAATCACAGTACCATTCACTAATAAGGAGAATACAGGAACAAAGATAATTTTTTAAATTCTGGATTATAATGGAATTATTTTAAATATTTTAGGATTTAGGTATCTTTAAGAAGACAGGTAAAGACATCCTGTGGACACCACGGAATAGGTACCACAGAACTGAGGAGAGCAGTCAGGGCTGGAGGCAAATGCAGTGAGTGTTGGATAAGAACTACTTTGTGAAGTACACAATGAAAGAAGAAAAAAACCTAACTGAACCTGTGGGATATCCTCATTCATGGGAGGGACACAGGGATCCTTAGAAAATAAAGGTGAGAAAAATAGCAGACAAAGGCACAAAGACACTGCAGAGCCTGTGGTTAGGAATATGGGTGAATAGATCAGCTTCATAAAAAGGAGGACACTTCTTCACTGAAAGTGAAAGAGAATTGTAAGAGCATCTGTGGAAGCAGATACATTTGTAGACTGTGGTACATAAAGTTCAAAGTATTACCATTTAATGTTTTGGTTTCATTTATAAAGTAAGAACAAAGCTATCTGCAGCCAAGTGCGAGAAATCAGAGTGGCAATGAGAGAAGTATCTAATAACAGAAGTATCTCCTTTCAAAAACAAACAAAAACAAAACAAAAAATTAAGCCATATCAGTGGTCCAACAAATACTAAGACTATACACAGTAGGTTCTACAAGTCAAAAAATTTCTTTTGCATTTTTTGTCAGTGCAAAAATGTAGTGTCCTCAATATAGAAATAGAATGGTTAGGATGGTCCAGGATGAAGATCTGAGGCATGATAATGGCACAAAAAATTTATAACATATCTACTTTTGCCATTAAAAAGAAGCGAGAAAATAAATGTAGTTCATTTCAAGAATTACCTGAAGTATAATGTTGGTGCATGAGATTGAATACCTGGACCTTGCCTCATGTCCCTATTGTCTGCTGAAAGATTTTAATCCTATAATAAAATCTCTCACAGCATACACTGAAAAGTATTTCCTACAATTTTTTAAAAACTAATGAAAAGGAAGTTTGAATATGCTGATTAACATGTAATCTAGTTATTGAAAAAGGAAAGGTTGAAAAATTATTGTTTCAATATCCTTTTAGCTACTTTGAAAGATTGCATAACTGATTACATAACAAGCTATATAAAGTACAAGACTTAGTCAAAGAAGCAGCCATCTAATACCTTAGTTTTTATTTGAGGAATAAAGTTCTGGAAGATTTTTTTATCCACCACCTGAATATGGCTTGAAATTTTCATATAATCCACCACTAGCATAACAGGCATTTCAAAATTAATGCAAATAGATTTCTGTACAATTTTGTCATCAGTTTGTTGTAAGTTATTTCAAATAAAAAAGGCAGTCTCTTCAGTGATCATTTCAAAGACATGATTTATTAAATATCTCAACCATTATTCACAAAACATTACAGCATTAAGGTAAAGCTCCCTAAAAGATAGAATCATTACATTCCCAATTTCCAAGGAGTCAGTTGTCAATATAAAAATTACATGTAGGAGGGGGGCTAGGGATACAGCTCCATGGTAGAATGCTTGCCTAGCATGTGCAAGGCCCTACATTCAATGCCCAGCATCACAAAAGAATAAGTAAATAAAAAATAAAGTTTAGGAAATATGTCAGTAAATGAAGGACAATATGATCAAATTGAAGCAAAGGAAGTAAGAATGGAAAAGAAAGTGATAAAGGAAGAATTAATATAATAATAGGTGCATTTTATAAATAAAACTTATGTTGCAAATTTTTCAGAATAAACAAGCTCTAAACATCAAGTATGTGAAGAGATGCCAGTAGGCTTTAGTTTCTCACACATTTCCACTAACTACGGAAGGGTAGTAGGTACAAATACAAATGATGGTTAGCCAGCCTCCCACCAGAGAAAACTGGAAAATGGATGAAATTTATTTCAGCAGCAATACATCTTCAAGTCCTTCTGCACACTTCTTCCTTTATTTGACATTCTTCCTCAAAATACAACAGGTCAATTAAAAAAAAAAAGTCAAAGGCCACCAAAGAAAGAATTCATGGTAAGACAAACATGTGTTCTGTGCCTAAAAAGAAAAAAGGGAAATGTGGGTCTTGATAGACTGTTAAGAAAATAGTTAGAATTGTTAGGGAAAAAAAAACTTATTCCTTAACACTTTCCATCATGGTACTATTTTGTGATATTTTGTTACTTCAGTATCCTCTTCTTAGAAGCATCTAGGTTAGATATGGGTCTAAATGATTTTCATGATAGTGTTCTTAGTAGATATATATATCAAAATAAATGAATGTTTGTTTTTTTTTTATTTTATTGTAAACAAATGGGATACATGTTGCCTCTCTGTTTGTACATGGTGCAAAGGCATACCATTTGTGTAATCATAAATCCACATACAATAATGTTGTTTGATTCATTCTGTTATTTTTTCCCCTTCCCCCCACCCCTCCCACCCCTCTTTACCCTCTATACAGTGCTTTCTTCCTCCATACTTGCCCCCCTCCCTAACCCTAACTCTAACCCTAACATTAACCCTTCCCTCCCCCCCTTTATGTGTCATCCTCCACTTATTAGCGATATCATTCGTCCTTTGGCTTTTTGAGATTGGCTTATCTCACTTAGCATGATATTCTCCAATTTCATCCATTTGCCTGCAAATGCCATAATTTTGTCATTCTTTATGGCTGAGTAATATTCCATTGTGTATATATACCACAGTTTCTTTATCCACTCATCAATTGAAGGGCATCTAGGTTGGTTCCATAGTCTGGCTATTGTGAATTGAGCAGCTATGAACATTGATGTGGCTGTATCTCTGTAGTATGCTGATTTTAGATCCTTTGGGTATAGGCCAAGGAGTGGGATAGCTGGGTCAAATGGAGGGTCCATTCCAAGTTTTCTAAGGAATCTCCACACTGCTTTCCAGAGTGGCTGCACTAATTTGCAGCCCCACCAGCAATGTATGAGTGTACCTTTCTCCCCACATCCTCGCCAACACCTGTTGCTTGTATTCTTGATAATCGCCATTCTAATTGGGGTGAGATGGAATCTTAGGGTGGTTTTGATTTGCATTTCTCTTATTACTAGAGATGTTGAACATTTTTTCATATGTTTATTGATTGCTTGTACATCTTCTTCTGTGAAGTGTCTGTTCATTTCCTTAGCCCATTTGTTGATTGGATTATTTGTATTCTTGGTGTAGAGTTTTTTGAGTTCTTTATAGATTCTGGAGATTAGTGCTCTATCTGAAGTATGATTGGCAAAGATATTCTCCCACTCTGTAGGCTCTTTCTTCACATTACTGGCTCTCTAATAACTAGTCCCACACAAGGCATCTCTGCTACATAATACTAAGACAAACTTGTTCTAATTTAACTAAAGCAAAAATATAACTTTTTTAATCCTACAGTAGCCCATTCATCTTCAGTATTTTGATCTTTTAAACTAACAACACCTTTTTCTCAAACCAATACATTCAAAGCTTTGTTGATCCTTTACTTATTTGAATTTAAGAAAGTTACAATACAAAGCGAATACAGTTTATCATTATATTTGAAGATGAGAGCACTAAAAATTCATTGATACATTTGAAAATCTAGCAAAGGGTGAACTCTTATTTACTTTCAATATCTTGCTTAGTGCCTGGGTATCTGAAACTCCCTATAGTCTCAACTTCAACTATTCTTAGTATTTTAATCAATTATTTAGTTTCTTTTGTTCTAAGTTATTAGATTTTTCCATGTCACGATTCTCTAGTTTCCATTGTGTTATTTCCTGTTATGAAATTATTCAAAGTGGTTTTTTATTGTTGCCTTTCAAAGGGAGACAGGCTGACCAGTGGTGTTTGGGGTTATTTCACAATGCTCGTTCCTTCCTGTATACACATTCACACACACCCATATATACACACACTAGCCCTATCTAAGAAGATAAAGTTGCCAAATCTTTGAAATCTTCAGACTATTCTTTCTTTCGCCTGCTTTTTGGGAATGACTTCTCCCCTTCAATATCCTTCATCCTGTACTTCCACTCTTCCTTACAAAGGGTCTGGTCTCAGTCACAGCTCCTCACGATCCTGAGTTACAGTGGCCTACTTCTGCAGGCACAGATATACTTAGTAGCAAAGCAAAGAAGCAGACTTGCTTCTCAACTGACAGGGCAATCTTTCTGGCACACCAGAGATTCTCCTTCTTGCAAGTTACATCCTGTCTGTAGCTGGACTGGCCCAACAACAAGGTTGTATCTGCTATGATTAAACTCCCTCAAAAGGGTATTTGTTGGAGTAGAGTTGCAGGAAAAGAGGGTGCAAAATAGGAAGAAGATTCTCAAGAGTTAAAAATGCAACCTGTCAAAATTCTGTATTATATTCTGTCAAATAAATCCTTTATTTTAACGAATATTTTGTTCTAAAAGACAGCAATATTAGCATATGCTAGAAAAGAGAAACTTTATTTCAGAAAAATATCAAGATATACATTATTAAATTTGCCAACTAAAAGTATATTGAGGTTATCTCATATATACTTCATTAAGTCTAATGAAGTACTAAATATATACAATGACACTTAAACATGAAATGGGTGACTGGGTGGAGTTGAAAAAGTGTCAAATATTCTAGATTGTTCGTTCTAATGTATATTTTATGCATCAGAGAACTAGTTACCCTTATTCAGAATGAAATGACTTTTAATAATGTTTGTAGAATCATTTTTTTTCTAGCCAGAGGAATTATTTATTGTGGAAGAGATGAAAAATTGCTCCAATTTGCTAATATTCCAAAGCATCATTTATTTTCTTCAGAAAAGAACCAGAAAGATTGGCTTCAAACTTACAATGTCAACACTTGGCACTTTAGCATTCAAAAGTAAGTAACTACTGACCAGTGATATTTTCAAAATTTATATTCTGGCTATTGTACAGGCAGTTGTTTTTGGCAAAATCATAGTAAGTATACCAAAGGGAGCTAACAGTCTTCATTCCGAAATGCTGTCCCCTAATAATTTCTGAACCATGTGGCAGAAATTTGATACAGATGACTAAATTTGATGTCATATTTGATTATTGTTAAAAGTAGAACATGAAGAGCTAGACTTTAGACACTATACCTTAGAAACATGAACTTATATGAAACTATATAAAGATATCTTTCTTTTAAACCAATCAACAAACAAAAGGCAAAGATCAGAGATGAAGAGAAGAAACATACTGAGTGACACTACATACCAGCCAGACACTGTAACAGATGCTTCATTTACCTTAGGCATATAACTAGTTTTTCTAAGCCAGTATAACCTTGACTCACATCTTCTTAATGCAAAGATTATTTGCTCTGCTGTTTTCTTTGCACAAGAATTTCTCTTCTTTAGTCTTATTTCTTGAATCACCATCTGTCTCAGGCTTGTTGTAGTACAGTCTGAAAGACTGGTTTAGTACTTCAACTTACCTTTCAAAATATTTCAATGCAGGCCGCTCATTCAGTGTCCCAGGTGACTAATGAGTCATTTTCCTCTTCCAGTCAACCAAGCAGGATATCAAAGACTCCTTTATCTTTCTGGGTGGATACAAGAGTCACTAAGCTTAAATATGCCCTTTGCCAATAGACTTGAGGGTTGGGTTTAGTTATTAACTTCATGAGCCTCCACCCAGCTAACTATTCTAGGAAATAATTTAGTGAGTCAGGTGTTTTTATATTCATATTTTAGCAACCAGTAATCTGCCCTAAGTGCTATGACTGAAAGCTAAATGCCCTGGAAAATTTGCCATCACGTTTCCATTACTTCAAAAGCTCTGTGCCTAACAGAGGAAAAGATGCATTGTCAATAGAATCATTTTTGTACATTCATTTCATTTTAAAATAGCATTGCTTTGTTATAGAAGGTCAAGAACTATTCGTTCATTTTCAAGTTGATGAAGCTCTGATCTGTTATCAAACACAGAGCAAGCATCCTAACTTTGGGAGCACTTAGCAATCCTAAGTGACTTTATGATGACTAAATAGGACTGAAAAATGAGCCACCCCTCACTTGTTAGAGAAACTGTGTGTACAGTAACCATATGCCTTTCTCTCTGCTAATAAAAAAGACTAGACTCACTAATATGTTTCCTTTTATCAGCCTGTGGTGTGACCACGTCAAGTGATACATCTCCCTCCAATCAGGCATATACCTGATCCAAAGGAAAACTTGGAAGGTGGAGGATGGAGTAAACTTGAGAAGTCACAGCAAATTGGGCACCTCCCCTTTTTTCAAAAGAGCAAATATAATAGGTTATCGTCTACATAGGAGGTAAAGACACATCATTTTATGAACAGAATTAAATTTGCTTAAGGTCAAAACATAAAGGAAGACTAGTCTGAAAATCAAATAATAGTTTATTTTGTATTGAATTCATTCCATGCAATAGATGATAAGCCAAACACCTTATATGCTTTTTGTTCACAACAAAGCACACAACAATACCATAATGTTGCCATTATTCAGTTTCGTATTTTACAACTGAAGAAATTTAGGACAGTAACTTGTCCAGAGTTGCACAGATGAGCCAAAATTTAGATGATTTGTTTCATTTTTTTTTATTTATTGTTTCTCTTTTCTCTCTTTTTAAACAATTTTTCTTTTTTTTACAAACCCTTGTGTCGAGGGCTGACTTTCAATAGATCGCAGCAAGGGAGCTGCTCTGTGTTTCATTTGTTTTTAAAAGGCAGAGTATGAATTCAGGTTTTGTTTGCTTAGAAGAACCAGAACTATTAAAGAGTTTATTATATCACCTATATAATAACTAAAAGAAAAGTAATGTTACTAGCATGTAGCCTGCACATCTAAGCTCATAATTAGTTTGTATTATATATGTATGTATGTATATATATATATGTACACATATGTAACTTGTTTTGATATAAAATTACTTTAAAAAATCATTAAATTATAACACTTTCAAAGTAAACATTCCAAGATGATAAGAAATAACTCCATCAAAATGTAGCTAAAATGTAGTTCAGTGGCAGAGCATTTGCCTAGTATACACAAGGCCTTGGGTTTAATCTCCAAAACCACCAAAAACTAAAAATAAACATATGAGGTTAACCAAAAAAGCAAAATCAATATTCAGTTCCAAAGCAGTAATTCCACTAAAAATCACAAAGGAAAAAAAAGACAAAATGCTCAGATTTGACAAAGATGAGTGGTGAGGGTTTCAACATTTATTATCCTTTTCTATTTTCATATATATTTGAAATCTTATGTAGAAATGTATTTATAAAAACAGATTGTTACCTTTAGAGAACTGTTTGCTGGAATCCTTATCTTGATTATGCCATTTGTAACCATATGCTCTAAATTTGTATCTCACCAACAGGCAATCCCAAATATAAGAAAAAGAATATCCTATCTTAATGAGTAATTTTTTCTGGGAAAACATAAAAAGATTGTAAGGCCAAATGGTTTTAACAATAAATTCTTTTAAAATATCATGTGATAGAACTGATAAGCAAAAAGAACTTCCAAACTTATTTTACAAATTTGGTGTACATCTGATACCAATAGATCACAAATACAGAGAAAGGGAGGAAGAGGGCATAGAAGAGGGAAAGAGACAGTAAGAGAAGGGGAAAAAAAGGAAATAAACAAGACAGCATTGATAAATATAGTTGGAGAAATATTAAACACAATCCTGCCAAATCATACTCAAAATAAGTTAAAAGACAAATTTAACCCCCACCAATAAAATTTTGCTCTCACAAAATAGAAGGATAGTTTAATATAGGCAGATAGATATGAGAAAATAAAAAGATAAAATACAAAATAGGTAAATTAAATAAATTTAAAACCAATTTCTGATTCCGAAGTCATCCACAGTGAACTAGAAGTAGATGAGCATCTCTCAAACCTGATAAAGAATGTTATTTATTTTATTAGTTAAGGGAACCTTAGCTGTTTTAAGGCATAAACCCTGAAATCTTTGTGCTTAATCAAATACATTGAATTCTTTTTGTTCCTATATTAATGCAATTACTGGCAGTGACAGGTTGCTGAGAAGTGGATAATTTTTTTTTTGTTTAGTTATAGATGGATACATATCTTTATTTTATCTATTTATTTTTATGTGGTGCTGATCAAACCCAGTGCCTCACATATGCTAGACAAGCATACTACCACAGAGCTACAACCCCAGCCCAGAAATGGATGATTTTAGGAGTGCAACGTGTGATGTACTATCCAGAAGATCATTAAGAGATTCAGGCTCATGGAGCCTCTACCATCTTCAACACATGTCTTCTAAGGCTTCCTTAAGAGCTGGCATCTAACCAGCAAACAGGGAGCAAGAGAACATCATACGTGGGAAATTTTTTAATGTAGATCAGGAAGTGGTGCCAATCACTTCCACAAACATCTCACTAATTTGAACTTGATCGTATGATTCTTTCAAAATATACTATACATATGGTATAGTACTGTCCATCATCCTGCATTAGAACCTAAAACTCCACAATAGCAAGGGTTTTGTCTTCTTTTCCTCATAGTTGTATTTCCTCAATGCCTGCTACAAATTAACACTTTTTAATATATATTTTTATATTGCCCCAAATTAGCATTACTTTTATAATAAACAGATGCTTTAAACTGATGTCAGAGAGGACATAATTTACTCTATTATTGTTCTGTGTCTAGAAAGCCTAAAAATAATAGACTAACTCTTTGAGGATTAAATGGGTTTTATTTGCTTTTTTTCTCAGAGGCACAGAATTTTAAATTAAACATTATTATTAACATAAATTATTGCTTTATTAAATAACATAATATATGTAAAAAACCAGGTACAATTATTAAAGCTGGATTTGTGCAAGGCACCCTGAGGACTAGGGTAGTTACACATCTTGCCCAGTTTCTGCCCATATGGTTTGAATTCAATTCTCCAGGTTATTAATTCAATAGACCTTTCATTTTGCCAAATTTTATAAAATAGACCCCACTGGATTATATGAAATACAGGTTGAACATCCCTAGTTATCAAAAACATGAAATCTGAAATGCTCCAAAGTCTGAAACTTTTTGAGCACAAACATGACACTACCATTGGATAATTTCATACCATGAAATTGCTTCATGTAGAAAAGTATTTTAAAAATTGTATAAAATTACCTTTGGGCCATATGTGTAAAGTATATGTGAAAAACAAATTTCCTTTTGAGACTTGGATCCTGTTCCCAAAATAACTCATTGTGTATATACAAATATTAAAAATCCAAAATCTGAAACACTTCTGGTTCCAAGTATTTTGAATAAGGTACATTCAATATATTGCATATAGTTTTTGCATTTAGATATATGCCAGTCCAGGTCTTTTCTATTTTAAGTCTCTTTGAGAGGAAGGAAAGAAAACTCCTCATGAGGGTTGTGCTTCACATTGAGGAAAAAAACCTTAGATTAAAAGTTGTTCCTTTTAAAGCATACAAACAAGATCTAAAAGGATCAAACTGTTTCCAAGAAACTTAAGTTCCAGAATATACAGAGGAATGCACAAATATCCAAATCTCAAGAAGGTAAAATTTACAATGTTGACTGTAAAATAAATAATTATCAGGAATTCAAAGAAGCAGGAAAATATCTTTTCCTAAATTTTCTTTGATATACTTGTCTACACATGTTAATTGTCATCTTTATCATTTCTGGGTCAATATCCACAGGTCTATTTTTTTCTTTAAGATGTTAAAGACAGTTCTACTTAGCTATTTCTGTTTCAGAGAGGAAAACTATAATGTGCAAAATGGAAAATATAAACAGCAGAGTAAGCATGTAGAAGAAAAGTGAGTTTAACACTAGAGCGATAAAAATGATACAAAATGAAACACAAATGAAAAATTAAAGAAAACAATAGATCATGAATAAGCTGTTGGATTACTCAAAGCTATCTACTATATGTGCACTTACAACTCACAAAGGAAAGGCAGAGAGAAATAATGAGGAAATAATAACCAAAATATCCCAAAATTTAATGAAAATTATAAACCCATAGATTCATGAACCAATGAAAAAACTGAAAAAATGATGAACAAAACTACCAGAGTATATCAACAACAATTGTTTTAAAATAGGAAAGAAGAAAACATCTTAAAGGCAGGCAGAAGGAAAAAAATCACACATTACATAATTAGGAACAAAGATAATAGTAGATTTCTTGTTGGAAACAATGCAAGCAAGGAAAAAGTGAACTAGGTCCCAAAAAAGATTGAAAGAAAGGTTAGTCCAGAATTCTGTGAAAATGTCTTTCAAACATTAAAGAAAAATAACATTTTCAGATATACAAAAAGTAAAGTATATATCACACCTGCACTGTAAGAATTGTAAAGTTCAAGAGTGAAAAATGACACAACGGACACTAGTGAAATACAGAAGATAATTAGAAACTATTTTGAAAATTTATACTCAAATACAATAGAAAAACTCGAAGACATTGACAAATTTCTAGAAACATATGATCTACCCAAACCGATGCAGGTGGACATACACAATTTACACAGATGAATTTCAAGCAATGAAATAGAAGACACCATCAAAAGCCTACCAACCAAGAAAAGCCCAGGACAAGATGGGTTCTCAACCAAGTTCTATAAGACCTTCAAAGAAGAAGAAACACCAATACTCCTCAAAGTATTCCATGAAATAGAAAAGGAGGGATCCTTCCAAATTCATTCTATGAGGTTAGTATCACCCTTATACCAAAACCAGACAAAGACACATCAAGGAAAGAAAACTTCAGACCAATACCCCTGATGAACATAGACACAAAAATTCTCAATAAAATTCTGGCAAATTGAATACAAAAATATATTTTAAAAAATAGTGTACCATGATCAAGTGGGGTTCATCCCTGGAATGCAAGATTGGTTCAAATATGGAAATCAATAAATGTAATACATCACATCAACAGACTTAAAGACAAGGATCACATGATTATCTCAATAGATACAGAAAAAGCATTTGTCAAAGTATAGCACCTCCTCACGTTCAAAACACTAGAAAAAACAGGGATAGTAGGAATATACCTCAATATCCTAAAAGCTATCTATGCTAAGCCCCAGACCAACATCATCTTAAATGGGGAAAAATTGAAGGCATTCCCTCTAAAAGCTAGAACAAGACAGTGATGCCCTCTTTCACCATTTCTATTCAACATTGTCCTTGAATCTCTAGCCAGAGTAGTCAGACAGACCAAAGAAATTAAAGGGATATGAATAGGAAAAGAAGAACTCAAAAGTATCACTATTTGAGGATGACATGATTCTATATTTAGAAGGTCCAAAAAATTCCATTGGAAAAATTTTAGAACGCATAAATGAATTCAGAAAAGTAGCGGGATATAAAATCAATTCCCATAAATCAAATGCATTTCTATACACAAGAGACAAATCCACTACAAGGGACATTAGGAAAACTATCCCATTCACAATAGCCTCAACAAAAATAAAATATTTGGGAATCAATCTAACAAAAGAGGTGAAAGACCTCTACAATGAAAACTACAGAACACTAAAGAAAGAAATTAAAGAAGACCTTAGAAGATGGAAAGATCTCCCATGTTTTTGGATAGGCTGAATTAATATTGTCAAAATGGTCATACTACCAAAAGTGCTATACAGATTCAATGTAATTCCTATTAAAATCCCAATGTCATTCCTCATGGAAATAGAAAAAGCAATTATGAAATTCATTTGGAAAACTAAGAGACCCAGAATAGCCAAAGCAATCCTTAGCAAGAAGAGTGAAGCAGGAAGTATCACAATACCAAAACTTAAACTATACTGCAGAGCTACAGTAACAAAAATGCCATGATATTAGCACCAAAATGGGCAAGTAGACCAATGGTACAGAATAGAAGACACAGAGACAAACCAACATAAATACGGTTGTCTCATATTAGACAAAGGTGCCAAAAACATGCACTGGAGAAAAGATAGCCTCTTCAACAAATGGTGCTGGGAAAACTGGAAATCCATATGCAGCAAAATGAAATTAAATCCCTATTTCTCGCCCTGCGCAAAACTCAACTCAAAATGGATCAAGAACCTAGAATTAGACCAGAGACCCTGCACCTAATAGAAGAAAAAGTAGGCCCAAATCTTCATCATGTCAGTTTAGGACTTGACTTCCTTAACAAGACTCCTAAAGTACAAAAAGTAAAATTAAGAATCAATAAATGGGATGGATTCAAACTAAAACTCTTCTCAGCAAAGAAACAATCAACAATTTGAAGAAAGAGCCTACAGAATGGGAAAAAATCTTTACCTCACATACTTCCAATAGAGCACTAATCTCCAAGATATATAAAAAACTCAAAAAACTTAACACCAAAAACCAAATAACCCAATCAATGGATGGGCTAAGGAACTAAACAGACACTTTACAGAAGAAATACAATCAATCAACAAACATGAAAAAATGTTCAACATTTTTAGCAATTAGAGAAATGCAAATCAAAACTACTCTAAGATTTTATCTCACTCCGGTCAGAATGGCAATTATCAAGAATATAAGCAAAAGTAAGTGTTGGCAAGGATATGGGGAAAAAAGTACACTCATACACTGTTGGTGGGACTGCAGATTGATATAACCACTTTAGAAAGCAGTATAGAGATTCCTTAGAAAACCACCATTTGACCCAGCTATCCTACTCCTCGGTCTATACCCAAAGGACTTAAAATCAGCATACTACAGTGATGCAACCACATCAATTTTATAGCAGCTCAATTTACAATAGCTAAGCTGTGGAACCAACCTGGATGTCCTTCAACAGATGAATGGATAAAGAAACTCTGGTACATATACACAATGGAACATTATACAGCCTTAAAGAAGAACAAAATTATGGCATTTGCAGGTAAATGAATAGAACTAGAGAATATCATAAGTGAAATAAACCAATCCCAAAAAACCAAATACCAAATGTTTTCTCTGATAAGTAGATGCTGATCCACAGTAGGGAGTGGGTAGGGAAGAATAAAGAACTTCAGATTATGCAGAAGGAAGTGAGGGGAGGGATGGGGCAGTAGGGACAGGAAGGAAGGTAGAATGAGACAGACATTACCCTATACATATATTAAAATTTTTTTTAAAATATCAGTGAAAAAATTTGTAAGTTTGAAAAATTATACACACACACACACACATATGTATACATATATATATATAGAGAGAGAGAGAGAGAGCAACCAGATGAAAGTCTGGAGCAACATAAAGACACAAAGAATACTGGAAATGATAATTATGTAGGGAAATAAAAAAAGATTTATCATATATTTACATTTAAATTTCTTTTAAAAACAACTGACTAAAACACAAATAATAACAATGCACTGTGAGGTTTTAAATACATGTAAAAGTTGGTCAGACAAGGTGTCACATGCCTGAAGTCCCAGCTACCTGACAGTCTATGGCAGGGGATCACTTGTGTCCAGAAGGTTGAATCCAGCCTGGACAACACAATGAGAGACACTCTCCCTCTCCCTCTGTCCCTCTGTCTGTCTCTGTCTCTCGCTCTCTCACTCTCTCTCTCTCTCTCCCCCTATCTCTCTCTCTATCTCTCTCTTTCTCTCTCTCTCTCTCACACACACACACACACATACACACACACACAAATGCACAAGCCTGGGCATGGTGGTCTATGCCTGTAATTCCAGTGGCGCAGGAGGCTGAGATAGGAGGATTGCAAGTTCAAAGCCAGCCTCAGCAACAGCAAGGTCCTAAGCAACCCAGCAAGGCCCTGTCTCTAAATTACAAAATAGGGCTCAGTGGTTGAGAGCTCCTGAGTTCAATTCCCAGTACTTCCCCCCCCACACACACACACACAAAAAGAAACAACAACAAAAAAAGATGTATTGTGCAATTGAAAATAAAATGTATGGCAATTATACGAAAGTTTCAAGGGGGAAATTGGAGCAAGTTGTTGTAAATTTTCTATACGATATGTAGAGTGGTATAATACAAATTGAAAGTAGATCATAGTAAGTAAAAAATGTACATACTGCACCTTAAAATATGCGCTGAAATACTACTAAAAAGAGCAATAGCATTTTCTCAACAAAGGAGAGAAAATGGAATAATTACAAAATATCAATGTAAAATAAAGAAGAAAATGGGAACAAAGACCAGATGGTATAAATAGAAAACAAACAGCAGATGCTAGATTTAAACCAAATCATATCAATAATTACATTAAATACAAATGTTCTAATTATCCCAGTTAAAGTCAGAGATTTTTCTCTTCTAATTAAAGAAAACAAAGTAAGGTATAACCTAAAAGATCTTCAAGCAAACTGCTTTACAAATAAAGGCACAAAGAGGTTGTGTGAAAGGAAAGAAAATCATATATGAAAATAACACAACTCAAAAGAAATTGGTATTAATATGCAACTTAGTAGATTTCGGAGCAAAAAATTTCACCAGGGAATATGTGAACCATTTCATAGTAATAAAGGTATAAATTCATTTAGAGGATCTAACTATCCTAAATGTATATGTAGTTAATAAAAGAGTTTCAAAATACATAAAACAAATATTGATAAAACTACAAATAGAAATAACAAATCCAAGATTATAATAAGAAATGTAAACACCCAATTCTCAATAACTGACAGGACAAATAGACAGAAAACTTGCAAGGATAAATAGAGACTTGAAAACACTATCAATCTAAGTGATATTTTTAGAATACTCCACCCAATAATAGGAGAATACACACATTCTTTCTTTTCAAATGCACACAAAATACTTACGAATATAGTTCATATTCTTGACCATTAAAAAGCTATCAAATTTTAAGAGATGTAAGCCAAAGTATGTTCTCTGAACACAATGAAATTAAATTATAAATCAAAAACAAAAGTATCTCAAAACATCTCCAAATATTTTAAACTAAATACTATACATTTAAGTGTCTCATGAGTCCATATGGAATGGAACACAAAAAGACAGTGTTTTGAATAGAATTAAAATGAAACATATTAAAATTTGTGGGATACAGTTAAGACAATATTTAGCAAAAAAAAAAAAAAAAATACTATTACCTATGTAAAAAGTCTCAAATCAACAATCCCAGTTAAGAAACCATAATAAGCAGCCCACCCAACCCCCATGCCGAGGTCGAATGCCATCACTGAGCGACCTCACCCAACCACCACTCAGAGGTCAGACACCACTGCTGAGCCTGCCTGCCTGCCCCCGCTACTGCTGAGGAACAATTGCCTCTGTGCTGACTCAGCACACCCTCGCTGGGGCTGCCCAGCTTCTTTATAGGCTGGCGCAGGCATTTTGAATTATTCCTGAGGGCGTGGCCATCATCCTTGGAAGGGTGGCTCCCTTCCTGAGATACCTACAGGAGGCAAGAGGACCTTTGACAGGACCCAGGCGTCAAGAAGAGGAGGTATAGAGAGACTCAGAACCAATTCAGAGCCACTGGGTGAGTCTCTCCCACTGGGTGGGCTCCCCAGATGGGACAGTAGTCCCAGAACGCAGGGAACTTCGTGGAGTAGAGTTGCCCAGTTAGACTCCCCCACTGGAGCAGTGAACCCAGTTAATCGGGAGCATTACAGAGGAGAGCTGCATAGCGACAGGCTTCGATGCACACTGAGGGTCCCAGGCCCGGGCAGCAGGACCAGACTACAGGTAGCTTCTTGGAGGAGGGTCCCACAGCAAGAGACTTTGGTGCAGGGTGTGGATCCCTGGCCCAGACAGTAGCTCTGGTCCCCAGGGAACGTAGCAGGAGGTGGGCTGCACAGAGAGGGAGTCCCTCATAGGGCCAGGCTCCCCAACCCAGGCAGTAGGTCCGGACCCTTGGGAATGTCTCAGAGGAGGGCTGCCCAGTCCAGGAGGTAGTTCTGGACCGAAGGGAACTTCTTAGAGGAGAACTGCCCAGCGAAACTTCCCCACCGGGTGAGTCTTCCCCGCTGGGTGAGGCTTTCACACCTCACAGTAGAAGGCTTCCACAGTTTCACAGTAGAACCAGAGACACAGGCCTAGATCAGACGTGCCCCAGTCTGCAGTCTAGTCCCCCTTTGGCTGACCATCAGTAAACAAGTGGAGGTGCCTCTGCCCACTGCCAGGGAATATACCCCACCTGAAGGCCAACACCCCTAGAGGAGCAGCTTCCTTGTGGAGCACGGCATTATCAAGTTCCTCCAAGACTTCAGGCTACTGAAGGTTAGGAGGTGAGTTATTGGAAATCTACAGGGACAATAGTAGTCAATAGAGGAAATCTTCAATATCTCAGAGTTTCAGTACTAGAGGAGTATATACCTGAGCAATATGAGAAAACAAGGGAAGAAAATGTCCCAAACAAACCTAGATGCTACAGCAATAAAATTCAATGACACTATGGCAGAAGAAATGTCAGAAAGGGAGTTCAGAATGAACATAATTAAAATGATTAGAGAAGCAAATGATGAGATGAAAGAGCAAATGCAGGCTTTGAATGATCACACCACTCAACAGTTAAAAAAGCAAATGTGGGAAGCAAAAGATCATTTCAATAAAGAGAGATACTGAAAAAAAAATCCTTGAAATGAAGGAAACAATAAACCAAATTAAAAACTCCATAGAAAGCATAACCAATAGGACAGAACACCTGGAAGACAGAACCTCAGACATTGAAGACAAAATATTTAACCATGAAAACAAAGTTGACCACAGAGAAGATGGTAAGAAATCATGAACAGAATCTACAAGAATTATGGGATATCATGAAAAGGCCAAATTTAAGAATTATTGGGATTGAGGAAGGCCTAGAGAAACAAACCAAAGGAATGAATAATTATTCAATTAATTAATATCAGAAAACTTCTCAAATCTGAAGAATGAAATGGAAAATCAAATACAGGAGGCTTATAGTACTCCAAATATACAAAATTACAATAGACACACACCAAGGCACATTATAATGAAAATACCTAACATACAAAATAAAGACAGAATTTTAAAGGCCATGAGAGAAAAAAATCAAATTACATTCAGGGGGAAACCAATATGGATATCAGCAGATTTTTTTCAACCCAGACCCTAAAAGCTAGAAGGGCCTGGAAAAGCATTTTTCAAACCGAAAGAAAATGGATGCCAACCAAGAATCTTATACCCAGCAAAACTTACCTTCAGATTTGACGACGAAATAAAATCCTTCCATGATAAACAAAAGCTACAAGAATTTACAAAAAGGTCTGCGGAGATAGCTCAGTTGGTAGAGTGCTCACTTCGTAAGCACAAGGCCCTGGGTTCAATCCCCAGCACCACAAAAAAAAAAAAAAAAAAAAGAATCTACAAAAAGAAAAAGAAAGCTGGTGCTACAGAACATTCTCAGCAAAGTATTCCATGAGGAATAGATGAAAAATGATGTAAATCAGCAAAGGGAGGAACTACCCTAAAGGAACAACCAAATAAAGGAGAAACCAATTCATATCAAAAAAACAAAAATGAGCCAAATGACCAGGAATACAAATCATATCTCAATAATAACCCTGAATGTTAATGGCCTGAACTCATCAATCAAAAGACATGGATTGGCAGATTGGATTAAAAAGAAAGATCCAACAATATGCTGCCTTCAAGAGACTCATCTCATAGAAAGAGATATCCACAGATTAAAGGTGAAAAGTTGGGAAAAAACATGTCATGCACATGGACTCAGCAAAAAAGACAGAGTATCCATCCTCATATCAGATAATGTGAGCATCAAGCCAAAGTTAGTCAGAAGGGATAAAGAAGGACATTTCATACTGCTTAAGGGAAGCATAAATCAGCAAGACATAACAATTATAAATATCTATGCCCCAAACAGTGGCTCATCCATGTACGTCAAACAAATCCTTCTCAATTCCAGAAATCAAATAAACCAATACACAATAAGACTAGGCGATTTTAATACACCTCTCTCACCACTGGACAGATCCTCCAAAAATTGAACAAAGAACCCATAGATCTCAATAACACAACCAACAATTTAGACTTAATGGACATATAAGGAAAAAAAATGCTCAGCTTGGGACCCACGGTGATCTTAGCCGCCACTGTGCACTCCCGCTGAACTGCCGCCCGCTAGCTCGTCTCAGTTGTGGCTCGCCAATAGCTCCCAGAAAAATGCACCACGGACACAGGCCTCACGCAAGAGACTTTATTATGCGGACAACTAACACATCTGCTCCAGGGTGAAAAGAAAGGAAAAGGGAAGATGGTGTGTGCACTTCTCCCAGATATTGGAATCTCCCGGGCTGGAAGGAACCAGTAGCAGAGGAGAATACTTGCAAGCTGACTGATGAATCAATAGCTATCTAGCATGTTAGGACGTAACATGGGAAGCAGTAAAATGGCAGCAGTTAAGCCGGAAATTCCTGTAACATAAGAGGCGGGCAGAGCGCAGATTGACAAGTGGTTGGGAGGCGGAGTATTGGCCTTGTATTAAAGGACATATATAGAATATACCATCCAACAAAAAGCGAATACATTTTCTTCTCAGTAGTACATGAATCCTACTCTAAAATAGAACATATTTTATGCCACAAAGCTAATGTTAGCAAATACAAGAAGATAGAGATACTAACCTTGTATTCTATCAGATCATAATGGATTGAAATTAGAAGTAAATGACAGAGTAAAAAACAGAAACTACTCCAACACCTGGAGATTAAATAATATGCTATTGTATGATGAATGGATATCAGAAGACATCGGGGGGGAAACTAAAAAATTCTTAGAGGTAAACGAGAACAAAGATACATCATATCAAAATCTCTGGGACACTATGAAAGCAGTTCTTAGAGGAAAATTTATTTCATGGAGCACATTCAATAAAAGAAGAAAAAAATCAACAAATAAACGACCTAACCCTACAGCTCAAAGCCCCAGAAAAAAAGAACAGAGCAACACCAGAAGTAGTAGAAGACAGGAAATAGTTAAAATCAGAGCTGAAATCAATGAAATTGAAACAAAAGAAACAACAGAAAGAATGACAAAATAAATAGTTGGTTCTGACACCACCATTTACTGGTGATGAGTTCTGCTCCCTCTAATGTTGAAGTTTGAACACTTGAGAAGCATGCCAAGGCAAGCATATTAAGCAAGTTTTATTTAAAGGTGACTTCTCCTGGGAGGGAGAAGGGGCCATGGCTGATGTTCTAAAGTCCCAAGAAGTGAGCACAACCTACATCTTTTATAGGTTAAGGTCTCTTTTGTTCTCCAGTTCTCTCCTCCCTTATCTCTCCTTCCTACCTAAGTGACTAGGACTGGTTTTCCAGGTGAGATGTAAAAAGTGAGAAGTGGATGGGACAGGGTGAGGGCCAAAGCAATTCAGCCAGGCAAAGGGCCCCAGGGCATGAATTAGCATCTCCTTGCTTGTAGTCCTTGATAAAGGCAAGTAAATTTGGTAATCAATGGGCTCCAGAGATCTTTGACATTCCATTCTCCTAGGGGCAGTCTCCACCTTCCAGAGGCAGATATCTTTCATGGCCTTCCTTTCCTTCATTTGACCTGATCCTTTATTTCTACACTAACTACCTGTCCCCAATTCTGGCTTCAGATCTTTGAAAAAATAAACAAAATTGATAAACCCTAGTCACACTAACAAAAAGAGTGAGAGAAAAAACTCAAATTACTAATATTCAGAATGAACAAGGAAATATCACAAGGCACGAGTGAAATACAAACATAATTAGAAGCTATTTTGAAACTGTCTATTTCAACAAAATAGAAAATCTCGAAGACATCAACAGGTTTCTACAGACATATGAATTACCTAAACTGAACCAGGAGGACATATACAATTTAAATAGATCAATTTCAAGTAATGAAATAGAAGTCATCGAAAGCCTACCACAAAGAAAAGTCCGGGACCAGATGCGTTCTCAGCTGAGTTCTACAAAACCTTTAAAGAAGAGCTCATTCCAATACTTCTCAAAGTATTCCATAAAATAGAAGAGGAGGGAACCCTCCCAAACTCATTCTATGAAGCCAATATCACCCTGATACCTAAACTAGACAGAGACACATCAAGGAAAGAAAATTTCAGACCAATATCCTTAATGAACATTGATGCAAAAATTCTCAACAAAATTTTAGCAAATCGCATACAAAAACATATTAAAAAGATAGTGAACCACGATCAAGTGGGTTTTATCCCAGGGATGCAAGGTTGGTTCAACATCCGGAAATCAATAAATGTCATTCACCATATCAACAGACTTAAAGTCAAGAATCACATGATTATTTCGACAGACGCAGAAAAAGCATTTGATAAAATACAGCACCCCTTCATGCTCAAAACTAGAAAAAATAGGGATAGTGGGATCATTCCTTAACATTGTAAAGGCCATCTATGCCAAGCCCATGGTCAATATCATTCTAAATGGTGAAAAACTGAAAGCATTCCCCCTAAAAACTGGAACAAGGCAGGGATGCCCTCTTTCAACACTTCTATTCAACATTGTCCTCGGAACTCTAGCCAGAGCAATTAGACAGACTGAGGAAATTAAAGGGATATGAATTGGAAAAGAAGAACTCAACCTATCCCTATTTGCTGATGACATGATTATATATTTAGAGGAACCTGGAAATTCCACCAGAAAACTCTTAGAACTCATAAGTGAATTCAGTAAAGTAGCAGGTTACAAGATCAATGCCCATAAAACCAATGCATTTTTATTCATAAGTTATGAATCTTCAGAAAGAGAAGTTAGGAAAACTACCTCATTCACAATAGCCTCGACAAAAATAAAATACTTGGGAATCAATCTAACAAAAGAGGTGAAAGACCTCTACAATGAGAACTACAGAACACTAAAGAAAGAAATTAAAGAAGACCTTAAAAGATGGAAAGATCTCCCATGTTCCTGGCTAGGCAGAATTAATATTGTCAAATGACCATACTACCGAAATTGCTATACAGATTCAATGCAATTCAAATTAAAATCCTGATGACGTACCTCACAGAAATAGAGCAAGCCATCATGAAATTCATCTGGAAAAATAAGAAACCCAGAATAGCTAAAGCAATCCTTAGCAGGAAGAGTGAAGCAGGGGGTATTGCAATACCAGAACTTCAACTATACTACAAAGCAATAGTAACAAAAATGGCATAGTATTGGCACCAAAATAGACAGGTAGATCAATGGTACAGAATAGAGGACATGGACACAAACCCAAATAAATACAATTTTCTCAGACTAGACAAAGGTGCCAAAAATATGCAATGGAGAAAAGATAGCCTCTTCAACAAATGGTGCTGGGAAAACTGGAAATCTATATGCAGCAGAATGAAACTAAACCCCCTAACTCTCATCCTGCACAAAACTCAACTCAAAATGGATCAAGGACCTTGGAATAAGACCAGAGACCCTTCATCTTATGGAAGAAAAAGTAGGTCCAAATCTTCAACATGTTGGCTTAGGAACAGACTTCCTTAACAGGATTCCCATAGCACAAGAAATAAAAGCAAGAATCAATAACTGGGATAGATTCAAACTAAATAGCTTTCTCTCAGCAAAGGAAACTATCAGCAATGCGAAGAGAGAACCTACAGAGTGAAAGAAAATCTTTGCCACTCATACTTCAGATAGAGCACTAATTTCCATAATATATAAAGAACTCAAAAAACTCTACACAAAGAATACAGTAACCCAATCAACAAATGGGCTAGGATATGAACAGGCACTTCACAGAAGAAGATCTTCAAGCAATCAACAAACATATGAAAAAATGTTCAACATCTCTAGTAATAAGAGAAATGCAAATCAAAACTACTCTAAGATTCCATCTCACCCCAATTAGAATGGCAATTTTCAGGAATGCAAGCAACAATAGGTGTTGGCAAGGATGTGGGGAAAAAGGTATTCTCATACATTGCTGGTGGGGCTGCAAATTAGTGCAGCCACTCTGGAAAGCAGTGTGGAGATTTCTTAGAAAGCTTGAAATGGAATCACCATTTGACCCAGCTATCTCACTTCTTGGCCTATAGCCAAAGGACTTAAAATCAGCATACTACAGAGATATAGCCACATCAATGTTCATAGCTGCTCAATTCACAATAGCCAGATTGTGGAACCAACCTAGATGTCCTTCAATTGATGAATGGATAAAGAATCTGTGGTATATATATACAATGGAATATTACTTGGCCATAAAGAATAATAAAATTATGGCATTTGCAGGAAAATGGATGAAATTGGAGAATATCATGCTAAGTGAGATAAGCCAATCTCAAAAAACCAAAGGACGAATGATCTCACTGATAAGCGGATGATGACACATAATGGGGGGTGGGAGGGGGTCAAGAATGGAGGAAGGAGGGGCTCTATAGAGGGGAGTGGTGGGAGGGGTGGGAGGGGAAGGAAAAAATAACAGAATGAGTCAAAAACTATTACCCTAGGTAAATGTATGATTACATAAATGGTATGCCTCTATTTCATGTACAAATAGAGAAACAAGATGTATCCCATTTATTTACCATAAAAATAAATTTAAAAAAAATGAGATTTGGGGGAGGAGATTGCCTTCCTCTCTTTCAGAGCAATGTGGTCATGATCTTGTCTCCCTGCAATCTGGAAATACTGCATGCTTTTTTGGAAGTACAGACTTATGTTTGGCTGATATGATAAGTCTGGCAGAATGCAGTGCAGAGATGGATAACATTTAGCACATGGATTGTATCATTGAGCTGATGAACCAACTATGGAACCACACTGCATCTGTATGTTCCATTATCTAAATGTCTTCTTTGGGATTTTGATTCAATACATGAAACTGAAGATCTCTTCAAAAAAAAAAAAACACAATAACAATGAAATCCAAAGTAAAAAGAAGAAAGGAAATGAGAAAGATTAGAGTAGAAATAAAGTAGAAAACAGAAGAATTATATAGAGAAATCAGGGAAAACAAAAGCTGATCCCTTCTAAAGATCAATAAAATTCGCAAACCTCAAACCAGATTTATTGGGAAAAAGAAAAGACACAAATATAGCCAGGTCAGGAATGACAGAAGTAACATCACTAAAGGTTCTACACTTATTTTAGAAGATAATAAGGAAATAATATGGAAAGATGTACATCAATAAATTTGACCACTTAATGAAATGGACAAATTCCTTGAAAGGCAATAACTGAAAAAGCTCAGTCAAGAAAAAAGCCACAAAAGGCATATACATAACCACAATCATATTAAATCTATTATATAAACTAAATTCATAGGCAAGTTTCTAAGCAACTCAGTGAGACCCTGTCTCTAAAATACAAAATAGGGCTCAGTGATTGAGTGCATTATCCCTGCTATTTATTAGACCCAGGACCTCACCTAGGATGCTTCCCTTAATATTTTCACCCATTGATTCCATTTCCATGTCTTGTTTGAGTGTTCCTTCCAAATGCTTTTCAATCCCAAGGAAAAGTCAGTTTTGGACAAAAAGAGGAGAACTTCTTCTGGTGAAGTTAGAGGAAAGGATTGAAGACACAGTGAGAATGGAAATGAAGGAAACTTGTCATTTTATTTAATTAAGTATGAGCAATAAAGCAATGAAAAGAAATAAGAATCAAAACTGTCGCTATTTAGTGTCATCATCTATGTGAAATCCAATGGAATATACCAAGAAAAGCTATTAGAATCTTTGGGTTTTGTAAAATTGCAGGTTAGACAAAGAACCTATTAGATATGACTCCAAATGCACAATCCAAAAAAAAAAAAAAAAAAAAACCTAGCAAAATAGTCTTCATTGAAATTAAGATGTTCTGCTCTCCAAAAGATACTATTGAAAATGCAAAGATCAGGACAAAATAATTGCAAACCACATATCTATTAAAGGAGATATATTTGGAATATACAAAAAACTTAAATTTTGGTAACAAGAAAACAACCTAAAAACAAAATAGCAAAAGAGTTAAGTAATTACCTCCTCAAAGTTATATGGATGAAAATAAATTCAAAAAAATGATCCATATTATTGTCATTACAGACAATATTTTCATTACCACATGAGACACTACTACATACTTATTAGGATAGCTAACATGCTGACAAGGTCCTAAAGCAACCGAAACTCTCATACACTAAAAATTACTACAATCTCTGGGGAAATAATTTGATAGTTTTTTTTAAAGAAATTAAACATAAACCTACCATATGATCCAGCCATTCTAGTCCTAGATATTTATGTAACTATGAGAAATGAAAGCATGTGTCCACAAATGTATCTATAAAAATGGTCAAATCAGTTTTATTTGTAATAATCCCAAAGTGGAAACCACCCACAGACTCATAATCAGGTAAATGAATAATCAAGTTATAGTACAAAGGGCCATTATCCAATATTAAAAACTATTAATATATACACCAACATGGATGAATCTCAAAATAATTGGGCTGACTGAAAGAAGTTAGACCAAAAATACACACTGTTATTATTCTAGTTATATAAAATTCTAGAAAATGCAAACTAACCTGTAGTTTAAAGGAAGAGTTCATTGCTTGCAAAGGATAGGCATGGACAGGGAAGAAGCAGAAGGTGGGGATTACAAACAGGCTCCAGGAAATTTTTCATGGTCACAATGTTCATTAGCTTGATTGTTGTGATGGCTTTATGGGAACAACATATCCAGTTGTATAATACAATTATATATAAAATTGTTAAATAAGTGAGGTTTTATATCATTTGTATCTAGATCATATGTTTAATATGTAAAGTAGCTTTGCATAAAGCACTTGCAAATTTTTTCCCCACTTTATTAAGGTATAATTGACACATAAAAATTATATATATTTAAAGCATATAATTGATGTTTTGAGATACACACACACACACGTTTCAGAATGATTATCATAGCAAGCTAATTGATGTATTTATTACCTCATATAGTTACCCTTGTGTGTGAGCATAGTGAAAATACTTAAAATTTACTCTCTTAGCAAATTTCAAGTAAATAATAGA
Organism: Sciurus vulgaris; assembly: GCF_902686455.1. Lineage (NCBI taxonomy): Eukaryota > Metazoa > Chordata > Mammalia > Rodentia > Sciuridae > Sciurus > Sciurus vulgaris. The sequence goes on along the minus strand of NC_136467.1, from coordinate 91,578,121 downwards.
TTATTAACTGTAGTTACCATGATGAACATCATATATATCAGGTTCTCAGAACTTGTTCCTCATAACTGAAAGTAAAATTGGGAGATGTTGGTCAAAGGGCACATGTAAAATTTTCCAAATAAAAACATCAATCACTGCAATATAAGATCATCTTAAATCACCATTAAAATGAGTAGAAAAATTTAAATAGGTAACAACAAAATTCTCCATCATCACCTAATTTTTGTATTTTCTATGGTGGTGACACAACAACAAAACAAAATCAATTGCCAAGAGTACTTTTACATAATTTGTAAAGCAAGCACCTGGGCATATTTTCTGTTCAAAAAGTTTCTATAAATACAATGATCCAAAAGCTAAGGCCTCAAATTGCTTTAAATTGTTTGTTTTTGTTTTGTTTTGTTGCTGAATAAATTGGAAAATGATTTAAATTGGCTTTAAAGACATAATAATGGATTCATATGTTTGATAACAAACTTTTTTTTCCTCTTTACCTAAGATAAATTAGTGACTGATATCTATTTTAAAAGAAATCTAAGAACAAATTTGGTAGATAACCATGGAAGACAAAGTATGATGAAAACTGGAATATAGAAATATGATTTTATTGTTTTGTTTCTTCTGTCAGAAATGTTCTCATCAATGGTTCCAATGCAAAAATAAAGTGGGAAGATTTTTTTCTACGGGATTTTAAAACTTGTAAGGCTCATTTTGCATTCTCTATGGAGGTGACTAAAAATAAGAACATAACTTTTTATCAAAATTATCCTACGATTGAAAAAGAACATTGAATTTTGAAGTTTTATAGCTTTAGCAACTATGAAAAGTGACATACATAAAAATGACAACAGTTTGATTTGCTGAGGGAAAAATTTTTCTTTTATGCAGATTTCAATTCGGGTTTAAACTTATTTAAATTTCTTACAAGATATTTTGATTATTCAGACAACAGAATCAAATGAGTCTAATAAGTGCCATCTATTTCAGTGACAGTATGGTGGGATAGTTTCTGGATCAGAGAGACCTGGGTTAGAACCCCAGTCTACCACTTATTGGCAATAAGAGCATGCTCAGTTTACTCATTTTTACAGGAAGTTCATAATGCCTATGTTGCTGAAATCTTGTGAGGAGCAGAGATAAGGTACACACAGAATTAAAACTAGCACCTAGCAGATGAGAATGGTTAGATAAAATTTTACTATTATTTAAATCCAAAAACTGGAAGATATTAAAATAGCTAATTGTTTTACTCAACCTTCACTTGCTTTCTTTTTACTGTAAAATAGACATAAAAATGACGTTTCCTTCATTTCCATTCGTAGTGTCTTCAAGCATTTCCTCCAACCTCACCAGAAGGTTTTCCTCTTTTTGTTCAAGACTGACTCTTCCTTGAGCTTGAAACACATTTTGAAAGAGAAATATTCAGAAAGAATACTCAAACAAGACATGGAAATGGAATGGATGGGAGAAAATATAAAGGGAAGCATCTAATATGGCTGTGAGGTCCTGGGTCTAATAAATGGGAGGGATAATGTTGCAGAAACTAGAACTTGGGGAGAGAAAAAGATCTGTGTGTGAAGGAGAAAGGAGAACATGATGATTCCAGTTTGGGATATGTTGAATAAGTATATTCAGCAGGATATCTAAACAAAACAGTCTGATGTGAAGCTGAAGATAAGATTAAGAAATATGTAAATTCTTAGAAGAGTGAAATAGTTGTCCTAATGTGTTTGCTATCACCAAGAAAGCAATAACTACTATATATACACACTACATTTTGAAACCATGGTAAGTTTCAGACATATACAGAAGAGAATAATTCAGAAATCATTTCCTGCTGTCACTTGATACTAGATAATTGTATTTTATAGGAATGATTCACAGGGTTGATGGTGGGAGGAATATCTTCTGTCTGACAGGCTTACTCTCAATGATCCAAACAGAAATTCTGTCGATGGGAAACCTGGGTAATCTGAGCTGCAATCAAGAATCACTGTCCCTTTTCACTCTGTATAGCAAAAACAACTTTGAAGTTTAATCAATTATGTATGATCAGGGTTTTTCTGTAATATTTTATTAAAGACTGGCATATGGTATATGTATTATAAAAAACTGTTGTTTAATAGATTCAATTTTTCCTCAAATACATGCAATGAGATCAGGCTAAGAATACATAACAAGTCTTTTTTATCCCTCATCAAGCACTCCAGCCTCCAACCAACAAACAGAAGTAATCAATATCATCAGTTTTTTTTTTTGAAGAACAGCACTTTCTTTTTTGACTAGTATTATAAGGGAGAAAACTTGGTAATTGAGTTTTATTTCATAGTCCTTCCAGAAAGATCATGGCTATTAAGTCATGAACTAATATTACATTAAGTCATGAAGTAATACATTTGCCTTTCTGGTTCATAGCTATTACTAACCAATGAAGAAAGTCCTATAATGAAACTGTTTTTCTCAATCTTGTATTTGTTGTTAAAGTAATATAACTTCCTTAGAATTTTTACTCTTGAGTACTGTGGGCACTCACCTATGTATCTGCAAATAATTAAATCTATACTTTACATGGAAATGAGTGACTTTCCCTGAGAAGCAGGGTTAATATTTTATTAATACTTGTTATAGTTTGGATCTGGTGAGTCTCCAGTCTCATGTGTTAAAGGATTGGTTACCATCCTGTGGGGCTGTACGGAAGGTGGTAGAAACATTAGGAGGTAGGCCTAGCAGAAGGAAGTAAGGTAACTGGAGATGCTATTGGAACCTCCCACCCCCATCCCCAATGAGGTAAGCAGCTTTCCTCTACCATGAACTCTCTTGTCATGATGTTCTGCCTCACCATGGGCCCAAATTTATGAGCCAAGTGATCATGGGCTGAAACCTCTGAAACCATAAGAGAAAATAAACCTTTCCTTCTATAAACTGATCTATCTCAGGTATTTTCTGAGGGCAATCCAACTAACATAATACTTTCAATAATTTATTAGGGAATACTCAAATTTTTCCCAACAAAATAATTCAGAATTCCATGTATTAAATGCTCAAAAGAGTCACATTATTGGAAAAAAGTTATGAATAATTTTGAATATATATTATTTTTAACTTAAAATTTCAAAGTTGATAGTAACCATATTTAAAACAGGAATATTTGGGAAAATCATCAAAAAGCAGGATTATTTACTCAGCAAATTAATGTCTATCAACTGACAAATATGAGGCATCTTTCCATGAGGCTATTTTCAAATTTACAATATTCATTTCTTCTTCTATCTGAATATTCAGCTGGGTAAATATTATGCAACTGAAAAGGGAAGATATAACCTGATCTTCAGTTTAAGAGAATAGGACAGATGAAAAAACATTCTATGCTGAAGTTTAATATATAGGATAGAAAGGATTTAAATCTTACATTCTTTGAGCACTCAAAACCTGGATGGAAACTGACACATGTAACATAAGACTTAGCTTAATGTACATTAAATGTGACACAAAAATATTTATTAGCAGCATAAAGAAGGAGGCAAAACCTAGGGAGATACATTGGAAGTGAATTTAGAATCGTGAAATTTCTAAAGGAACTTAAATTCTATATATTTATTCTCATTGTATATGAGAGAAACAGACCTACAGAAGTGATTCCCAAAGTTACATAGTATGGTGCAGAAACAAGAACTAGAACCCAGATAATCTGACATGCATGCTATATTCTCTAGCAATCTTCACTTCAGAGACAAAATTTTTCTAATTTTCTTCAAAAGATAATTTTTTTATTCTTCCATTGATGGAATTTCCAGGAAGCCTTGCCTAAATGCCTAGGTTAATTTCAAGTGCTCTACTTCTAGATTCCCAAACAACTTCCTACATATTTCAGTGTTAACTCTTTAGCACAACTAAATGATGTCTTATGTTCCTGTCACTCCCTGCTAAGTTGGAAACTTCCTGACAGCGAAGACTGATTCAGTCTTCATTGTACTCTTCAGTAACTAGCACAGTGCTTGGCACACTTTTTTTTTTTTTTTTTTTTTAACAAATAAAAACATACTAGTTGAATTGATCTGACTCCTTCAAAGGCTATCTACTTCTTTAGATTCATATCCCTGAACAGTGACATGCATCAAAGTGCTTAGTTTGCATTCAGGGGGAATATCAGTCTCCAACTGCATAGCTTTTACTGAAGCAATGCTTTGCCTTTTTTTTTTTTTCTCCCCACCCCAACCACCACACATCCCATTTCATTAATTCCCTGGAGTCATTTTTCTCCTGGAAGTCTTTCTTGACCCATAACTTCTCCTCAATCTAAATTGTACCAATGCTTCTCCTGTGAGCTTTAATAGCTCCCTGTACACAGTCTGTGTACGACATACATCAGATAAGACAATTATGCAAAAACTCCACTCCACCCAAGTTCTTTTATTCATGTTGGTTTCCTCCAAGATGACTACACTCCTTGGCAGCTAGTAGATGATTTAAACATGTGATTTGAATAAAAAGAACACAGAACAGGGAAATAATCTTGGGACAGGGTCTATTTTAGGGATGCATGCATGTTGATATGCAAAAAACTGGTTTAGTAGACTTTCTCAGAAGACAGTTGGAACCAAAATAGAAAAGGATCTCTCAATTTTGAGGATACGGTTCAAATCACAAAACAAGCAATAAAAGCCCTTATACACAAAGTATAGTAAAATGATAAAGGACTATAAAAGAAGTGATAAACTAGGAACCTGAAAAGCAAGTCATTTATGCAAATGCTAATAGTATAGTTATCATAAAATAACGGGACACTTTCAATCATGTTAAAAATTCATTCAAAAATGAAGAAAAATCAAAGGTAAATTTTAAAAACTTGCTAAGGTGCAAGAGAGTAACAGTAGTTGCTTCCAAATAAAGGTACAAAGTTTTTTTTTCCCCTCCTAATTTTCATTGTAGTAAAAATACACAGTATTTACCATTTTAACTACATTTAAGTGCACAGTTTAGCAGCATTGTCTATTCACATTGTTGTGCAACCATCACCACTATCCATTTTCCTAACTTATTTTTAACACGCAAGTCATAGCCACAATTCTCTTAACTCTGCTTTAATAACATACTGTTTTACGCACCAAACAAAAGCTTCTGCTGGGTATAGTTCAAAAACATAAGAATCAAATATATTAATAAACTATTTCTCAAGGGCTTCTGTTAATGGAATTTGAGAGACAAGGATTCACTTCATCGGCCCCCTCCCACCCCTTTGGACATCATCAACCAAGAAAGTACCACATCAGCACCCACATCTCGCTAAAAACACGAACAAGTTCCGAAAGGCAGCTGTCCAGAGCAGTACGAATCCACCCGCAGCTTCCTCTTGTATTGCACAAACTGAATAGCGCAGGGACAGGGCTGTCTTCCCAGCACTGGTAGGAGGAAGTGAAGACAGAAAAAGAGTAAGAATAATGTGAGAAAAACAGCTAAAGTCTTAGTATTCCTCTTTGTTGCCCTCCTTGGTTTCCTCTTCTCACCGGTCTTCAACCTGATTTTCTTATATCCAAGACGAGCCCATGTACTTGGGCTCGCGCTTTTTATTGACGCAAACTTCCCATTCTCGCGGGAACTTGGGAGTGGGAACCGGGAGGGCGAACAAATCTCTCCAAATCTCAGTTGGCGCCAGAGCTGAAGCGCGGCTGAGGATTCTGAGGGGCGGGGCATGGAGCTTGGAAGGGGCGGAGTCTAGCTTCAGAGAGGGGAGGGAAGAGGCGGGAGGAGGAGGTGAGAGAGGACGGGGGCGGGACCGCGCGGCCTGAGACCTGTTGATCGCAGGTATAGCCCGCCTGACCGAGCTCCCTCGGGACTGGGACGACTGCGCATGCTCGCTGGCGGTTCTGGGCCAGTAGTCGAGCGGCGGTGACGAACCGGCTCCTCGGTTGCGGTTGTTGCGGTTGCTGCGATGGCGATGTGAGTGGGCCCGGGGCGGAATGGTGCTGACCCGGGTAGGGACGTCTTCCAGCTGGACACCGAGCTCCTCCATCCGACAGAAGAGAGACGAGGCTGAGACGGTTGAGAGGTAAGCCCCTAACTGTCCGCTCCGGCTCCTGTGGCTCCCGACACCCACGACCCCTCCCTCGATCCCTCTTTCCCAGGGGCCGGGCTGGAAGCGGCCTCCTACTCCTCGTCCCCTGCTCCGGCCTCTCCACCAGCCGCTCCTTGTCGGACACAGCCTCGGGCCGGGTGAAGGTCGGTGGGGACGGCGGTTCAGGACACTCTCCGGCAGGCGAGGGGCCGCGGCGCGCAGGGCACTCCCTGTCGCCTTGCCTCTGCCGTGCGTCCTCGGCCGGCTCTTCCTGAACCTCACGCCTCTTGCGCCCAGCCTTTGCCTGCCCTTCGCCCCCGGCTCCATGTTCGCGGCTCTCTCCCGCGTTTATCCCTCATTCATGGTTCTCCTTCTTCATCCCTTGACCATTTGCCTTTTCGCCCCGGTGGTCTCTGGATTTGAAGGCAATGCTCCCCTCAGTTTTTTTTCCTTTTTCCTGTGCATCCTTGGTCTGGTTCTTTCCTACGCGGAGCTTCTGTCTCTCCCCCACCAGGTTTCTAGCTCTGTTACCTCCGTAATTTCTTCCTTGGCTTTCTTTTCCTCTCAGTTTCTTTCTTTTGGTACTTCATCTTATGGTTTGTTGTTGCTGTTGTTTGAGTTTTTTGCATCACTGTTGCGCTAGAGTTCATTCCATCTTCCCCGCCCCAGCACCACCACCTTACCTTCGGAGGCCCTTACTTCCTTAGCTCTTTTGGTACCCTCCTTCACTGCTTTCTGTCCCTGTCCTTCTGTCCTATTCTAAACTAGCCCCATTTCTAGCCTCTAATCTTGATTTTATTTTTCCTCTAAAACTAATGTTTTTTTACAGGTTGACACTCTTAAATTCGTTTGTTTTAATTTTTGTTAAATTCCTGAAGAGTTCTTACGTGCCCTTCATCTCTTCTGCATTTTTCTTAAGCTAAGTAGCTACTCAGTATTCTAGTTCAGCTTGCAATTTAATGAAACTTCTTCATCTTTCTCCACCTGCTGAAAATATCATCAAAAGTGTACACTTACTGTTAAACTTATTGATTGAAGCTTTAATTTTTAAAAATTATTTTTACCTGTCATGCCTGCAGAAGCAGTTCCAGCACAGATGAAGAGCTAAAATTTGTTAAAGGTTGACTTATATACTCTTAAAATTTGGAAATTTTATTGTCCTCCAGTAAATACAGATGTTCAAGAACAAACCTTGAATGGAATTTAATGATTTATTTTACAAAATTTTTTATTCTTTGTTTTATATGTTGGTATTGCAATAGGTTTCATCATTTTCCTGAGTGTCACTGTTCTTTTTAATAAATGTGTACAACTTCTGCTAACTTAAAAATAGAATTAGTATGCTTACTGAAGGAAAAATAGTCAAGAACCAGAAGTATTAAATTCTTGAATTGGTCAAAAGAACTGTCTAAACAGTTTTCAAAGTTTTCCCCCATTTCATTATGATCGAGATTTGATTTAAATAAAACTTACTTTAAATAGTGGTGTAGTATCTTATTTTGAAGGTATCTGCTGAAATGATTATTTTCAGTGAAGTTTGCCTTTATTTTAGGGGTGAAGACCAACTGGATTATGTATTTCATTCTGGAAACCCAAAGCAGTCCACAAACAGTAAATTCTTCCTTATGTTATCTATGTCAGGTAGGAATTAAGTTTTCTGTTTCTATTTTAAGAAGGGTAATACCAAGGCAAAAGAGCATATTTCTTGTTCAGAGTGACTTGGAGGTAAAAGTAGGAGGTTCTGATGTCATAAACCACACTTTTTTTTATTTTAGAAGAACCATCAGTTATTGGGTATGATAAAAGGTGATGAACTCTGATATATCTGGTTTTTCAGATACAGATAAAGATAACAGCCCTTTCTGAAAGACACCTGCTCTCTTTAAATGCAGGTCTTTTTTATTTTTAGGTAAATGTTCATTTTAAAAAATGAACATTCTACAGATTCTTAGTATTGTCATGTAGAATCTTAGAATTCTACAGATTCTTAGTATTGTCATGAGTTGATTCTGTGCTCTTAGTAATTAAAATAAAAATTCATGGTGTACAGCAGGCACAGGACTAAATGTCAGAAGACTTGAACTCTTGATGACTCATGCATTGTTTGTAGAAGACATTTAACCTCTATACCTTGATGTCTCCACCTGTAAAAAGTGGTTATTAAAGTTGGCTATCCAGTAACCTTTCAGTAGCAAAGCACTAATCATTTAAACATGCTTTGGACCATTAAAGACAAAAATTGCTATGTAAATACTTAAATTTTTGTTCCTGACTTTATATGGTAGAAACATAGTGACTGCTTAAATCTTATTAAGATCCAGTGGAAGATTTAGATTTTTTTTTTAAATTTCATATTTCTGTAAAAAATCTAGTATACTGCTAGTGAGTTATGGACTAGCTTATTTTAGTCAATGTTTATATACAGTGAGACAGCACTGCACATTCAATATGTAAAACATAATACTCTTTGCTAGGAGTTGGTGCTAAAAGGAGCTATAAAAGTTATACATATATCTTTGACTATCTTTTTTAGGTTTCTGTTGTCTTGTATTTTTCACTTTTTTTTTTTTTTTGTAAGTAGAGACCCTTGAGAATAGGGGTGTGTGTGTGTGTGTGTGTGTGTGTGTGTGTGTGTGTGTGTGTGTTGGGGGTGCTTAAGGGATAGAAAGGATACAGATTTTCTTTGTTTTGATTCTGAGTATTGAGGAAAAACTACTTAAGAGTTTTGTGATATATACATGTGTTTATTCAAATAAATGAGTGGAGATGGGGCATATAGTTTTTTAAAAGTGAGTAGCTTTTTGTTTTGTTGTTTTGAGTAGTCAGGAAAAAGGTTTAGAGATAAATAGGAATGAGAAGCAGAGTGATAATATGAGAAGAAAGCATTCTTAATGGAATCAGTGGTTTCTTGGGGAAAGTTATAAAGCACAAATTAGTTTCAGCACTTTATTTTTAAGGATTGGCAGGTTTTAACAGGTATATTCTTGATTATCAAAGATACACTAAATTTAAAATAAAAATTAGCCTGTTTCCTTAACAAATATATAAGTGTTAAGCATATTATCCCATTAAATGATACCTCCTACTTGAATAACCCCTTATATAGTTCTTACTATAATGAAACAAACTTTATCAACTAACTCTTAATTGAGAAATCATTCTGAGAAAATTATAGCATATTTCCTTTTATGAGGTTACATCTGTAGATGTAGACCATTCAGAATATAGAGTGTTTTAAAATTATGTTTGCCAATATAGAAGTCTACCAAAGCATTCTGGGAACATTTCTGTTAAGTTTTATGAAATGCCCTTTAACTATAGTTTTTAATTTAATCTGAACTAGAATTAGTTTTTATATTGAATCCCATTGATGTTTCCTTATAGGATGGAAGTTCATCCTTCATGATTGTTTTTAAAGTGGTGGTAACTGACACCTGCTCTTTGATGTTTTCAATTTGCCAGTAAGTCATAGGCTTACTTGGAAATGTTACTGTCTATAAATGTCTAAGCAATAAAGTCAGGGCGTATTGGCAATCACAATTTAAGACCTTGGAAGCCTATATACCCTTTACCATTATTTTCATATTTTGGAATCGAGAACCCCAGATGTTTAGACTGCCCTTGTCCTTACTCAAGTCAACTTTAAAACATAAAATCCCTCCCCCCAGTGGTTTGGCTTAAAATGTATGTTCCGCTAGCCCCTTTATATAAAAGTAATAATTATTGTCAACATACAATAACAACTTAAAATGAAAATGTGATAGGCCCCATTTTGGTAGAAGAGTTCTGAAATAGTCCTAAGGCAGAGTGAGCCAGGGAAATGTTAGTGAAATCAGTAGAAAAATTCTTTGAGTAGATAGTTGAAAATATTCCTTGTTGGACTGGGGTTATTGCTCAAGGTAGAGTACTTGCCTAGCACTTGTGAGGCACTGGGTTCAATCCTCAGCACCACATAAAATTAAATAAATAAAATAAAGATATTGTGTCCATCTACAACTAAAAATATTTTTAAAAGAAAATATTTATTGTCTGTTTTTCCCCGACACCTAAAAAGATCTTAATTGAAGCCAACACAAAATATTCATTGTCTATTTTTCCTCTAGTTTTTCCCAGCACCTAAAAAGATCTTAATTAAAACCAACTTTTCTCCTTTTAAGGTCTTCTGACCTATAAATGAAAATCTTGCAATTGAAATAATAGCCTGTTTACTTAAGTTGCATTATTTTGAATAGACTTTTTTTTTGCATGGAAGCCTAAAAACTGAGATAAAAATTACAATGTCAGCTATTTATTGAGTACCATGCACCAAGGGCAATGATGAATGCTTTGTATGTCTTACCTTTTTAAGCTTTACCTTTTGAGTAAGAATCATAAATATTATTTCCACTTGAAAAATCTGAGGCTTAGATTGTCTGAAGTAGAATCCAGGTATATCTGATATCAAACTTACAGGTAGACTTAAGAAAATATAGGAAAAATGTCAAGAAAACATTGTTTCTTAGAATATTTTTCATAAAGTGAATTATAATTCTTTTTATTCTGATTCTAAGCTTTGTTCTCTGTTGAGATAACCAGTAAAAGGAAATATTTTGAGCATTGCTGGAACGATCCTAGCAACAGAAGATAGCTTGTGGTTCTTTCTAAGTTTCTCTTTCTGTTCGAAATATCTTTTTTGATAATTTTGAGAGGTAGCTTTCATTAAGTGTCACATAATGAACAATAAAAGTTTTTCCCCTTTTTCTTTATTTCATTCTCATGTGATAAGTGAACCATGGAAATACTCTCGGAGTATTTCCGAGACTATGACTATGACTCCTTTTCAATTGTGTTTAAAAATTGTTTTTTGCTATAGGTTTTTTTATGGTATTGATACAGTTATCCAATATTGAGAATGCTTACTTCTCAATGTAGATGTCAGTTCTAAAATTAGTAACAATGTATTTGCCTTTCAGTAGACAGCTGTTTAAACAGAAATTTGAAAGAGGTTGGAAGAGACAATGCCTTTAAAACTGTAGTTTTGCATGTGTGACTATAGGGTGTGAGAAATTTGAGGATTTTATAATTTAGAAATAATGTTTATTACATGGCAAATTGAATATAGCTATTATACTTTTTTGTCGTTAATGTTGCATTCTGATTTCAGCTTTTCTTTTGATGGCCCCTTTTTTAATGGCTTGATGTTCATTATATCTACTTCCTAGAACGGTACAGGTATGAATTTTAGAATTTTGCAGGTACAAATATAGACTATTGCGTTTTTTGTCCTTTTTATTATTTTCTTACTGTGTGAGTTTGGATGAATTATGTAAACTTTATTCTCCTTGGTTTCCTCTCCTGTAACATGGAGTAATATTAGCTCTTTTAGATTTATAGGAGAATTAAATGAAATAACATAATTAAAGCTGTTGGTACCAGAGTTGATGGTTTAACAAGTTTTAAGTGCCTGTGTTTGGTTTTCATTTCATATTACTGTTTGGTGAATATTTGGTATCTCCAATAGAGAAACTTATAACTTTTTAAAATATAATTTGTCTATCAAGATGCTCTCACTATCTCTCCTTTGGAAGAGCTACCTTCTGCCCCTCTCCTCAGAATAGAATTTCATATTTTCTTTTTAAATATTTCTGTAATTCATACAACATAGCCTATGGCTTGTGAAATGAACTCTATCCGAAATTCATTTTGGTAAATAAGGAGCAGCAACAAGTTTCTAGAAAAGTGATTTTACTTTAATTACTGTCTCCTTCACTATAATGATTCTGATAAGCTTAACTTTGCTGTGGATCACTTTTTAAAGTGAAGAAAAGTGTGTTATACAGTCAATGATTGTGAAAAATTTAAAAGCCATCTGAGTGGGGTTGATCTTCAGAGTCAAGCAAATGACAGGTGGCATGACAATTTACAGCAGCATATAATCTAAAGACTGAGCATATTTAGCTCCTGCAAGAGAGAGTTTACACAAGGATGGGTAGGGTGTCATGCCTCGGCCAACCAAAAAAGGACCTAAATATAAATCGAGAGATATGACTGTAGCTCAGATATTACAACTGAACTAATCAATGCAGACTTAGCCAACTTAAGTAGCCAGAAATTACACCAAATAGTTGGATTAAGGATGCAAGACTAATTCACATATCACTGATTGATCAATTGCAGCTTATTGCTGAAGGATCCCACAGGATCAAGATTAACTCAAAAAGGTCAACATAGATTGGAGTTCTCCTGTGCCCTAAGTAAGTAGGACTTAGGAATGGTAGTAGCTGAGTATACCTTCCACCAAGAAACATATCTTTCTACTCTTCCTTGGCCTGCCACAGACATGATTGTTATAAAAATTAATTGCTTTTTTCATGGGAACAGTATTATGAAGACTTCTGGGGTTGTTCCTGTTTTAGACTTCCTGCTTATTTCTTTAGAGAAGACCCAAGAAAATCAATACAAAATTTAAACTTGGTGCTGTTAAATGCATTGAATTAATCTCTTTATAGATCTAGAAAACCTCTCTTCCAGAACTATCATATTTCTATTTAGCATACTTGAATTTAACTATACATGTTAACTGTTCTTCTCTTCATTGGTTCTGATCTCAAATGTCAGTCTCAGATCCCATTTATCTTTATAAGTGTGAGGGTTTCATCTAGTTGAATTGATTCTGCTGTTCCTTCATTTGGTATCAGTTCCCATTTGTCCATCATAATGTAAGCTTCTCACTATATTGAATATATTAAATGTGAACATTTAAAGGTAGATATGTGTGTGTGTGTGTGTGTGTGTGTGTATTTTTTTTTTTAAATTTTTTACAAAATTTCCCAACATTATCTAGTAGAAGAAGGACAAAAAGAACATTTTTCTTTGATTTCTTGTGAGAGGAACCAATCATCCCCTATGGTCTCCAGTCTGTCTTAAGGACCATTGAGCTGTTCCTCTTTGTTGTTGTTGTTATTGTTGTTCCTCTTATTTTTAGGTATTTCCATATCCTCTTTTATTCTGAGGCACTCAAGAATTCTGACTTGAGTTCAAGGTGGTGCAGGAATATCTCCCACATTTTTGCAGATATTCATGCCTTAGCTCCTCTTTGAGGTTAGTGGGTGTCTCTACTGATCTGGTGGGAGTGGGTATCCTTGTAGTCTTAGAAGCTATGCATGGTTTTATGTACTTAATTCCTGGGACAGTTGTTATACACACTAGCAGTTAAAGGAATACTCTGCTATTTCTAGGCTATGCTATCCAATAGAAATATCTGAGATGTTTAATTTAAAATTTTCTAGTCACCTCATCAAAAAATTAAACTTAACCTAATATATCCAAAATATTATTTCAAAATATGATCAGTATAAAAACATTGAGATATTTGCATTCATTTCTTTTGTACAGTCTTTAAAATCCATTGTGTAGTTTGTACTCACAGCATTTCAATTGGTACGCTGTTTTTTTAAGTACTTTACTTTTTTAATGATTAAAATTAATCCTGTAAAAACAATGTTTTATTTAATAGGAAAATATTTCACATTGCTTCAGTGTTAGATTTAAATTTAAAATTCAGTCCTTCAACACATTTTAATTGTTCAGTAACCACATGTTGCTGGTGGCCTCCTTGTTGGAGTGAGCAGCTCTAAAGGACCAAGAATGATCTTCAGATTAATTGATTTTTTTTTTCTTTGAGAAAAAGCTAAATTTTCCTGAGGTATTACATGGTAATTGTCAGTTCTTTTACCCTTCCTGGTAAAGAAATCATTTTTGTCTCTTCAGCATAAGTTTCTCATTTAGTATAAGAGCCATTTTCTGTTTGTGGTTCCCACTGGGTTCTTTGGATTGAGGTTTTTAGTTTGATTGAGTGAATTATCTGTAGTGACCTAGGAATGAATGCCCAGGAAGGATCCTATTTGAATGACCTCCAGATTGTTCAATTTTAGACTGCTTTGCTAGGACCAGTAGAATGGATGATTCGGTCTGGTATATATTGACTGACTCCATTAGTTTCAGAGGCTCAGATTAAAGTGATGGAGTCTGAGTCAGTCAGTGAACTATGTAGGAGGGCCATGAAATTCATAGCTTTTGTTGATTGTAGGAAGATCTCTGCAATGGAGAGTCTCCCATGCATCATCTGAATGAAAGAAGTCCTTTCTACATTTTCTTTAGTTTTTTTTTTTTTGCGGTGCTAGGGATTGAACCCAGGGCCTTGTGCTTACAAGGCAAGCACTCTATCAACTGAGCTATCTCCCCAGCCCTCTTTAGTTCTTGATAAAGGACAGACCAGGGTTTTTGTGGTTCATGAGTAGCATAAGAATCTGTATAAGTCAGAGATTTCCAACTGTTAAATCATAGAAAGAATTGGTTTGGGGCTGGGGAGATAGCTCAGCTGGTAGAGTGCTTGCCGCAAGCACAAGGCCCTGAGTTCGATCCCCAGTACCGGAAAAAAAAAAAAGAATTGGTTTGGTGGTTGAATTTGGTTTGAAGTATACATGTTTTTTTGTTTTGCTTTTGTTTTTAGGTAGTTGGAAGCATCTAAAATTGAGAAAATTTCACCATTGGGGGAAAAAATTGACTTCCAATTTGCCTTTGAAATTTTATAAGAACCTGATAGCATTGGATAGTAAGGATTGGTGGGGTCAAATTGCAATTACTTTGATTTCTATAGATGGGAAAAGAGTAGTTTATGACAAGAAGATCAGAAAGATCCTCCTTGACTCTGAAAATCCTCTGAATTTTTCTTTTCTTTCTGCTTTTGCTTTTTCTCCTTTTCCTTTACTCCCTTTAAAATTTTTCTTCTACTAATTTAAAAATATAAACATCTCTGTTTCTTTTTTGTTGGGAGATGAGAGTCACAATGATTTTATCAGTATCACTCTATCTATACATGTTTCTATTTAGGAATATTCAGAACAAGGGAAGAATTTAAGGAAAATGAATCATCAACAATAGAACAAAAAGCATAGTAGGATTCAAGAGTAAGAGTGGAGGAAACTGCTAGCAGTGCTTGAACTTCTACTAATAAAGGAATTTTAATATGAAAATTTATTTATGCATGTCTGTTTTCAATATAGTATTATAATAATTCTCCAAATTAGTTCAGCTTAAAGAGGAGAAAAATAGTAATAGTTAATATTTATGGAACCTTTAATGTTAATGTGCTAAATGTTCCTTAAACATTAAATTGAGCACCTGTTGTGTGTCTGGCAGTGGAAATTCAGTAGTGAACAGAGTAATCAGAATTTCCTGCCTTCATGGAGGTTACATTTTAGCAAAGGGGAGACATAGTAAAGACTAAAAAGTAAAATTCTTCAGTGTGTTAGATGGAGAAAAATAAAGGATGAGATAGGTTATGCCAGGAGAAGAGTTACTATTTTAGATAGTGTGACCAAGGAAGCCTAATTGAGAAGTTGGTATTTGAGCCAAGACCAAAAGGAGGTAAAGGAATAAGTCATGTGAATATTTGGAATGAATGATACTCCAGGGAACAATGAGTGGAAAGGTGCTGAGGTGAGAATATATTTGGTGTGCCTAAGAATAAAAAGGAAATTAGTGTGATTGCAGCAGACAGAGTGGTAGGAGATGAGGTCAAAGAAATTATGGAAGATCCTGATAATAGGTCTAGATTAGGTATTCACAGTATCAAAATTTCAAAATATGAGAGATGTAGGCAGCTAAGACATTCAGGAATCCATAATCTCATCATCATTTTGCTTTTCCATGAATTCTTCAGGGCTTTGTCCTAATATGTGTGATCAAAACTAGGTCACTATCAAGAAGGTATTCTAGCCTGTTAAGAAAACAAAGGTAGATGAGGTTTGGGGCAGAGAAATTCCTTTTTAAAAAGGGAGGCAGATAATGCATGTTTCACTTTGGTTTATATTCTATGATTTGGATCATTTAGCCACCTTCCATGGGTAGAATCACTTGGTATTAAAAGAATTTAGGAAATGTAGTCTTAGGCTGAGTGACCATTGGGCTAGGAAGAAGGGGAAAATGGAAATGACAAGCAGTCATCCTTAATCTGCCACTCCAGTCATCCAATATCCATATGTATTATTCATTCTACCTGTTGAAAACACTCCTTTCTTGTTCGAAGGAAAACACCCAACATGCCATCCTTTAGTTGCATTAAACCATGCTTACTGAGAGATACAATACTTCCAGTCCAGTGACCTGTAAACAAAACAGTCATTTGTTCCACCTTCATCCCTCACACATACTCAACATTTTGTGGTGAATTAGAAACAGGAAAATACTAATCAAGTCTCCCATTTGGGAAAACAAACAAATATTTTCTGGTTGAGAGGAATGTTGGGCAGGAATAATGAAGATTCTAGGCCCTGGCAGTAGAATAACATCTTTAGTCCTGCTTCCTGTGTTCATTGCATTCTGATCTCTGTCTTTGCTGTTGGAAATTTAACCTCCATGACCACATTTGCAATTAGGGTTGCAAGTTTGTTCACTTAGGGTACAGTTTTCATAATCTACTTCCTCCTACAAGTCACACAGTTTTAGGCTTTTCAGGTTAGCTTGTAATTTGACAAATATAATTCTGTCAAAAACATAACAGGATTTTTGTTTGTCTCCATTCAGTTCTGTGACAGTAACTAGACATGTTTCACATGAATGCCTTTTTTCTTTATTTTTTTTTTGTGCATACAACATATTTTAATGAGGCACATCCTCATCCTCATCCCTCATCCCTCATACCACTATCATGAAACTATCTGAAACAATGGGCATTAGTGAGATGGCAGCATCCTTAATCTAATCTTAATTACAGCACTGGATACCTTTATTTTGTCCAGAAATCTTGGAAGAATTCCTTTGGGAAGAATGGTAATTGGGTGTGTGGGTATTGAAGCAGTTGACTACAAGGCCCCACATTTCTCCTGTCTTATTTCTTTCCACCTTTGCCTATCTACTAGTCAGTTCTTGCCTAAGTAAACACAACAAAGAACCACCAACACATCCAATGTTGTGACACTTTTCATGTATTTTTCTGGTGGGGATGAGCATTTTGTGGACACCTATTTCTGTAAGTTATTGTAGACAAAAGTTTTACCAATTGTTTTGCTTCCACACAGGTAGGTCACTAGTGTGAAATTACTACACTGCTGCCACTATGTAAGGATTTTGTTACAGCATTACTCCAGTTTAAGGGAAAGGCCAAGTTATAGTAATTGGGATCCCAAAAGGAAAATAGCTAAAATTAGAAAGCTTAAATAGTTAAATGAGAAAAGTTTATTAATCTTCCAAACTGTATATGATTTAGGTGATAGGGGTGGTAGGGTATGAGGGCAACTACCAAAATATTGGCTCTGGGACTCAAATTCAAAGCCCATATTTTAACCATTATCCTATACTTAAGTTATTGCTTCCTAATGGATAGGTAACTTTTTGAGACCAGGAACTGAGCTATACCTTGTATCTGTTGCAATTCCTACCCTGTAGTTGGTGTTCTGTAAGTGTTTGATTTGATATCTTTTTATATCTGAGAAGCTAAGGCCTGGAGACTTGGCCAAACTTGAATCAGAATCAGAACCAGAGCATGATCTAAACCCTGCCCACATGAAAATGTGTGTGTGTGTGTGTGTGTGTGTGTGTGTGTGTGTGTGTGTATGAAATGCTCTTCAGAACCAGAGCCTGATCTAAACCCTGCCCACATGAAAATGTGTGTGTGTGTGTGTGTGTGTGTGTGTGTGAAATGCTCTTAGATGTTTCTCCATGAAATAGGGAATGCCTTTTATAAAGATAGTCTTGTTTTAATCTACAATGATTACTATTAATTATTAGTGATGCAATTATTGAAGTTGAAAATAACCAGTTTGGAAGTTGACAAAGTCTATGCCTTTATGAGAGAAAAGGTTCTGTGTTGAAAAATGAATGTAGTCTTTATTTTAATGTTTTTGTATTACAATAATTATACCAAGAGCAAAAAAAAATTTTTTAATTAAGTATTGTTTGAAATGTGAAAAAGTATAGCATAATGAGGCAACTTTTCTGTCAATATTTTAAATAACTCATTTTATGCATACACATATACATAAAATCACAGACTATATATGAAATTTTACAAATCACTCAGTTATTTAAAAAATGATGAGTTCTATATATTAAGAATTAATAAGTTTATAATGTTTTGGTATTAATGAGAATTGTTTCTGAACCACTGAACTAAGAAAAAAAGTACTTTATTCTTGTACCTGTATTATGTATAAGTGAATCCTTTTATAGAATTGATGTTGATATTAGTAAAATTGTAATTTGTTCCTAAGCCTTATCAAGGTATAGATATTTTATGTAAATTGAGAATATTAATAATTGAAGCATTAACTTTTTTATGTGTGCTATTTTCTTTGTCTCTCATAGGGGGAACAATATATTTGTAACAAGAATCAGTAACTGTACGTACAAGATTGGTTTTTTAATAATGTTAAAATGAAGTTTTGATCAGCAGAGGTAAGGATATGACATTTCTTTTGCACTTAGTTCCTGATAGATTTGAATGTTTGCTAAATTTTAAGGAAGAACTGTTTGAAGAATTGTGAAGGATCTGAGATTTTACCCCACTTGTAAGCTAGCAAGGTAGCCTACCATGGTGCTATGGATTTTAGCAGAAGACATGAGATTCATGGATCAAAGACAAAGATGGTTTATACTTAAAGCAGTAGCTTGTATACCAGGTGACACCTGTAGGTTTTTTCATAGGAGAAGAACCCTGAGCTAAGAGAACCTAATCTTTTATAATGGATAACAAATTCATCTAGCTTTTGCCTTGGAGGAAGACTTTAGTTTTATTACACAGGATATTAGACATATCTTTCCTTTGTTTTAGTATAAGACACTGTGTCTGAATTTTAAGACCATATACAAAGAACTATATAAACTATATAAAAAATAGTCTGGAACAAAGGTTGTCAGTGTCTCTACAAGTAAGACATGCAGAAATACAAAAATTTATACAGAATTGTCTACCAACTACTCTTAATTTGCTGTTAAATATGTCTGTTGAAGAGAGTGATTGCTAGTTTTTTTTTTTTTCCTGAAATAGTGAAAAGATTGAACTGAAGTACCCAACAATGGGTGATTGTCTAAACTATAACATGTTCACAGTTATAATAATTATAATTAAAAATAGTATTGTACAACTACATTTATTGACTTAACATGTCCATCAGAAAATTAAGTGAGATAGATTATAAAGTGTACATGTGGTTTGATCCCATTTCTATAAATATTGTTCTAATTGTACTAATGTGCACACATTAGACTGTACACCAACCATATATAGATATATATATATATATATTAATGAATGGAATTGTTTTGGTCCTGTTTTCTTGTTCGTTGGATTTTTTTTTAACCTTCTTTGAATACTTTAACCTGTCATAATGAAGGAAAAAATTTTTTCTTTAATTTAAAAGTGTCACTGAAGAACTCTTTAACAGAGAAAAGACTTTCATGGATTATTATGTGTAAAGTAGAATACAGAATAATAATTAGGTGTCTTAAATTTTTTTTAAATTGTCTTATGAGATAAAATAAAAAATTTATTCTAGTAACATTGTATTTGTTCTCTCATAAATGTCACTAAGGCAAACATCTTAGAAAAACATTTTAAGAGGACAAATCTTAAAATATAGAAAGTAGTGCTATTTGATAAGTATAGATTTGTGGTGATCTTTATTTGGGTTAGACTCAGTTAGGCATACTGAACTCGTTTGCTTCCATTTTTTCTTTTTTTTTTTTTTTTTTTTTTTTTTCGGTACTGGGGATTGTACCCAGGGGCACTTAACCACTGGACCACATTTTGACCCTTTTTTATTTTTATTTTTAATTTTCAGACAGGGTCTCAATAAGTTGCTTAGGGCCTCACTAAGTTGCTGAGGCTGACTTTGAACTTGGGATCCTCCTGCCTCAGACTCTCAAGTCATTGATATTATAGGTGTGAGCTAACACACCTGGCAGTTTACTTCATTTTAAATTTCTGCTTATGTATCATATTCTGAAATATGTTTAAATTATTGCATTTTTTTATAAATTGGATTTTTTTTGTACTTCTCATGATTTTTTCTCCCCTTTTTAAAATGAAGGTGCTGTTTCCAGATTTATCTTCTGGGAATAAACTAAAAATGACTGAAGTTCAAGCAATGGTAGAATTTTCTGTAGAGCTAAATAAGTTCTACAATGTGGATTTATTCCAGAGAGGGTATGTATTTTAATGTTAATATTATATATTTTGCATTAGATAAGATATACAGCTTTAAGATAAATTTAATTGCATATTTTTGTTCCAGTATATAAAAGGAAAACAATAAGTTACATTCAAGTAATTATTGTCTGAAAAAGTGCATTTGTTAAATAGATATTTGGACATTATTCACATGGATTTAGTGATGATGTTGAATATATTCATGTCTTTATGAATTTGTACTGAGCATTAAGAGGACTTTAATGAAAACATGTGAGACACCATTTTTGCTCTTCAAAAGCTAAGTATAATGGGGAAAATAAGTTATACACACAAAACAGCTAAGTAAAAAAACAAAGCATACATGACAAAGCTTCAGTAAGTATACAGAGGAAGTGCGTTAGATATTGGAGCCAAAGGACATCTTTCTGGGTTAGCCTGTTAGAAAACTCATTATGGAGAGAGGATCAAAGTGTGGATAAGACTTGGACAGGCAAAGGATGAAGTGGTATCCTTTTAGTGGGAGAGAACAGTATGAATCAAAATAATGGAACCAAGTCTTGAAATTAGGAATGAACATGTTATTTTTAAATATGTTTAGGAAATTATATATTTTCTAGGAGAATTACAGAAGAAAGGGAAAGTTTTGTTTGTGAAGGTCTTATAATAGTCTGAAGAGTTGATACTATGGATTTAGGTAATCATCAGTAGTAAGAATAAAATTATCACTTATTACAACATTTACATGGTGAATATTGTAATAGATTAATGGTCATAGAAGAAATAGAAGCATAGGGAATAGTTCTGAGGCATTTGTAATAACTCCAGATATAAATCTAAAGGTCTGTACCGGGAGTGGGTAGTGGTAGGGTAAGAGGTTTTTTGGGTTTTTTTTGTTTTTTTTTTTGGGGGGGGGGTGTTGGGGGAGTTGGCTTTGCCATGTTATTGAAAAAGTAAAAACAGCTGTGCTATGCTCTGCTCCGTGTAGTCTCATTTTTCAGTGGGCTAACCTGGGGTTGTTCTCATGGCCAAGGTGGGAATTCAGGAAAGGAAGCAGAAGATGCAAGGCCGTTTGGCACAATCATTTCTGCAGTAGTCTTTTAGCCAAGTAAGTGACAAGGGCTGGCCAGCAGTTCAGGCTGGTGACTTTGTGTGGCTGGGTGCATTGGTGCATGTCTGTAATTGCAGCTACTTGGGAGGCTGAGGCAGGAGGATTACAAGTTCAAGACCAGCCTCAGCAACTTAGCAAGACCCTGTCTCAAAATAAAAATTCAAAAGGGCTCTGGGTATAGTTGAGTGGTAAAGCACCCCTGAGTTTACTTCCCAGTACTGGAGAAAAATAAAAAGCCTTTGTGGACTTTCTATGCACCCAATATGGTGTACTCCATGCTTTAAAAATATCCATACCCAAAATTGTTTTTGAGACTTTCTTGGTCTCTAGATACAACTTTTACTACTTGGGGATCAGAATTCTGTAGGCTCGTGCCCATAAAAATCTTAAAAAACCATTTTCTCAAACTAAGATCCTGCCTTAATTCTCTTACTGATCTTAAGAGAGAAACCTACAGCTATATCCTTGAGGTGATCTTTGTCTATGGGTTTCATCTTGTTTTGAAAGTCTTATGGGAGGATGAAAACAAAAGCAGTTTTATTTTCCAACTAGCAAATCCCAGTCCCTCTGTATTCTCTCTATTCTCTGCTTGTAAAATGACTAGTTCGTTCTTTTGCTCATTTCTTTCTTGAACCTTTCCTGAACCTTATGCTTAACTAG
This sequence comes from Sciurus vulgaris, assembly GCF_902686455.1. Taxonomy (NCBI): domain Eukaryota; kingdom Metazoa; phylum Chordata; class Mammalia; order Rodentia; family Sciuridae; genus Sciurus; species Sciurus vulgaris. The sequence goes on along the minus strand of NC_136467.1, from coordinate 91,556,131 downwards.
GAGCTATTAGTTGGCATTTTCAGCTTTCTGCCTGGAAATTAGTTTTCTCGGGTCCAAAAGTTTCTTAAGTACATTGTCTAACTTCTTTGTAAACATATTTCACAGCTGCATAACATGGATTGCCACATTTCTAGTTTCCTAGAATTTCCTCATATTTTTCCATCTTCTGTAACTGAAATGTTAGTTTGGCCCCAAAGTCAGTGCCTCTTATTTTAAGTTTTTGCTATATAGCACACATCAATTATAGGTATCAATTTCTGTGTTTGTTATATATTGCCACAGTAATACAACTGGCTAACAGCTAACAACTAACAACAAACACAAAGCTTCAGTGGCATTACAACAGTAATGTTAATTTTTGTTCACAAGTCTGTGGATTAACTGAATAGTTCTGCTGATCTGAACTGGCATGACTAATCTTTGTTGGGTTCACTCATGAATCCACAGTCAGCTGGCAGGTTGGCTGGGCGCTAACTGATGCAGAATGGCCTTAGCTGGGCAAACTCAGCTCTGTTTTACGATCTCAATTCTGTAGCATGTTCTTATAAAGGAGGCAAGGGTCCAAAGACAAAGAAAGAAACTATGCAGAGACTTCTTAATACCTAGGTTATACTTAGGTTTGGAACCAGCACACTATTATAACTTTGCTACAATATATTGACTAAGATAAGTCATAAGTAAGGCCAGCTCAATTTTAAGAGGTGGAGAAAAACAGTCCTGTTCATTGAAAACGTGATTTCTAAAAGCCAATCCTTTTTTTAAAATGCAGTATTGGAATTAGGTCTAGGGACTAATTTAGCTGGAAAATAATTTATTTGAAAACCATTAACTGCTATTTAGAAAATACTTTTCATATGCACGTGGCTTCCTCTGACCTTTATATTATAAATTATAACAAAATATTATAAAATTATAATCATTCAGGTTAGACTACAAAATATTATGAAACTTAAATTATGCCTATAACTATTACTTAATACAAAAAAATTGCTCTTTCCAAGTAAAACCATAATATTCTTGTGTTTAAAAAGTGTTTATTTGTATGTAAAACCACCTTGCTTAATAAAATCATGTTAATGTTTATCTCATAATTTTTGACACCGTTATAATATATAATATAATAAATGAGTTCCAAGAAAAAATGATAGAAATGGAATAACTTAATATTCACTAGCATCTATTAGCCTTTAGCTTCAATTTTCTTACTCTTCCCTTCTCCCCAAATGCACAAAATACGTTCAGATTTTCCAACAACAGAAAAGCTAGGTATACATTTATTTTTTTCCATTCCTCTGCTGGTTGCATCTCTGTATACATACTAAAAATTATTTCTTATTTTATCACTCCTACAAAATTTGGCAATGTCGTTATTCATTTTAGTTTATCTTTTATGTGAAAGACTAGTCTAAACAGAATAACCTGTGTTACTGCCCTGAAAAAAATAACTCGTAGAAGAGCAAAATATGTTTTTGTGGACTTTTGCAGCTTTTTTTCTTTCTTTCATACCAGTTTTTATAATGGAATTTAACAAAATATTGTTTATAAATAACTGCTCTTAATTCCTCATATTCCATTCCTCAAGATGATCCTTGAATTGAAGAGACTTTAGAACACTTGCTGCTGCTGTTTCATGAAAGGAGATATTAAACATTTGTTTAATTTTTAGTTGTGTTATACAATTTCAGCAAATAAAATATTTCAGTGCTTAAAAAAATAGATGATCCTGGAAAATAGTGTTTTATTTATCAGGTATGAGAAACAAACAAGATATGAACTAATAGAAATAAAAAAGATGGCTTTACTTTAGTCATTTCATTATGATGAGTTTCTTTTGTATTTTTTTTACACTTTCTTACTTGTGCTTTATAGTTGTACATAATATGTTGGATCCTTGTAGATAAATTGGCTCTATCCATTTTTTCTATTTCAAATGTTTTCCTCCATTATATTTTCTATTTGATTACTTTTTAGTGTAAAGGAATACATTGACTTTTTTTCTGCATTCATTTATGCCTGACTTCTTCAACTATCTTATTAATTATTGTAGTTTATTTCCTCCCTTTATCCTCTTTAAGATCCTAAAATTAGGAAATACTTACACTGCTACATTTAAGATTCTTAGTTAACCTAATAATCTTTTTAATTTGTCTAAATTGTAGAAACTGGTGGTAGAGACAAAGGTACATTACAAAGCATCTAGTTTAAAAACTTACACAACTTGTAAACAATATAAGTAATTCAAGTTGCAAAAAGAAAGTTAAACACAACTTTTATATTATTTATGTTAGGAGGACCATATAATTTATTGAACAAATCAGTACACTTTTTATAGTGAAAGGAGGTACTATTTATAATAATACGTCCATACAGCAGGTGAAAACCAGAATTGCTACAGGTAAACCAGGATATATGGGTGTCCTTGTAGTAATCAAAGATTTCTTAAACAGATCTTAACTTTTTAAATAAAGCAACACCCATTCATTTATTTTCCATTAGTATGCAGGTTGGTTAGAGCTGGCTGGACTGATGTCAGTAAGTTTGCTCAAGCCTCTGTTCAGCTGGTCGGTAGCTATGGACTAATTGGTATAAAGTGAGCTACAAAGACTCCTCAGACCTGTTATCTTCCAGCAGGCTGATCTGGGTTTAACAATTCTTATCTTTGGATTGCAAACTAATATATTTGCATACACTTGTTAGGTACAATAGATTAGTCAATGTTTTAAAAAAATATTTAAAATATCTATGTCTTCAGAAAAGAATGAACAGATTTCTAATTTTCATAGTAATTAATTTTACTATAATTACATTGTTTTTCCTTAATGATAAACTGATAGTTCAGGTATTAACAATCTAAAGAAAAATTATTTTATTGTAATGTTTTCCTGTCATTTTTATTAAATGTAGTACATGCATAAACTCTGAAAATTGAAATTCTAATGCATTGATCATAACTATGTTATTAAATAGAATGTAAATATATGCCTTATAAATAAGTAATATAAATTGATTTTTATTATATTAGAAGTATATGATTACAGATGGCAAACTTCCTAAGTGACTATTCAAGATGTATTTGTTAAGAGGACTCCAAAGTGGGAGGAAGTATTACCTTTTATTTTATTTATTTATTTTGATACTGGGGCTTGAACTCAGAGGCACTTTACCACTGTGCCACATCCCCAGTCCTTTTTTTTTTTTTTTCCTAATCTTTATTTATTTTTATGTGGTGCTAAGAATCGAACCCAGTGACTTGCATATTGAGGGTTGGAGGCAAGCGCCCTACCACTGAACCACAGCCCCAGGAGCCCCACCCACCCACATCCCGCATCCCTTTTTATTTTTTATTTTGAGGCAGGTTTCACTAAGTTGCTGAGGCTGGCCTCGACCTAGGGATCTTCCTGCCTCAGACTCCTGAGCCACACCAGCTTGCCTTTTAAATATTAGGAGAAAAAATTGCTGTGTGAACATTTTTTTTCCATTGGCATGAAAGATAAGATAATGGGATTAAATTGAAGCACAGCAATTTCAGTTACTTGGTAAACTGAGGGAAATTCTTCCTGTTTGGATGCCATTACAAAATTAATAGAACATCCTTTTTCTGGAATTCTTCAGGTCAGTGCTATTCAGAGTAGCTCATCTGCAAATAGTTTCTTACTGGTTCAAAGAAGAAATAAGGCACTTTTTACCAGAATGTAAATTAATGCATTGCTGTCTTCATTTAAAAAGTCTATGTTAAAAAAAAAGTCAGCTGAAATAGTCAGCTTTGTAATAACAATTGATTTACTTTATTTCACCACATATTGGTGTAACAAACATGTCCAGAGATGTAACAGTCTCTATATCCTGTTTTAAATAGTACAGCTTTACATTGTAAACAGCTTCTTGGCTAGAAATGAGTTAAATCCTTTTTGGCAGAAAGCAAATGGACTGGGTCAGGTATTTAGAGTTATGGGAACTGTAACAAAATGTTGTTTTAATAATTGTTTTTACTGACATAATATTCATATGTCTTTATGGGTTATATTATGAAAATTCAACACATGTATATGGTGTGGAATAATCAACAGGGTAATAAGCATTTCCATCTCTTCAACCATTAATCATTTTTTGTGCATTGAGAATTTAGTACTCTTCTAGTCATTTTGAAAAATATCACAAATTTTTTTAAAATATATATATTTTTAGACATTGATAGGACTTTGTTTTATTCATTTATTTATATGTGCTGCTGAGAGTCAAACCCAGTGCCTCACACATGGTAGGCAAGCAATCTACCACTGAGCCACAACCTTAGCCCTCACAAATTATTTTAACCAATTAATTACTGTGCTAAATAGGAATCAGAAGTGATTCCTCCACTGTGGCTCTTTTTGGTGCCCCTTATTAAACTTTTTCTGTACCATCCTCTCCCCTGTCCTTCCCAGTCTCTGGTGACCACAGTTCATTCTTTTGTTCTACATCGTTAACTTAAGGATTTCCAGAAATGAGTGAGAACATGTGTTTTTGGTCTTTCTGTGTATGACTTGTTTCACTTAACATAGTGATCTCCACTTCCATCCATGTTGCTGCAAATGACAGAATCTTATTGTTTTCCTGACTAAATAATAATTCCATTGCTTTTATAAATATGTTACTCTTTTTTTATCCATTTATCCCCTGCAGGATGTCTGGATTCATTCCAAATTTTCACTATTGTGAAGTGTTACAATAAACATGGGAATGCAAGTATCTTTTTGGTTAATAATATTATCTCTTTGTGGTATATCCCAAGTAGTAAGATAGATCATATAGTCTATTTTTGGTCTGTGGATCATATAGTCTATTTTGCATCTTTTGAGAAATTTCCATACTGTTTTCCATATTGACTGTACTCATTTATACTGCGTAAAAGTTACTTTTCTCCATTCTAATTGGTGTGAAATAAGTCATTGTAGTTCTGATTTGCAGTTCACTGATGATTAGTGAAATTGATTAGTTCATATACTTGTTAACCACCATTTATCAGTCATCTTTTGAGACATGTCTATTTAGTTCTTCGGCCATTTTTTAATTGGATTTTTGTTTGTTTGTTTTTGGTGTTCCGTTTTTTGAGTTCCTTATGCATTCTGGAAGTCAATTCCTTATAGGATGAAGTTTGCAAATATTTTCTCCCGATCTGTAAGTTCTCTTAATTCTGTTGATGATTTCTTTTGCTGGGCAGAAGTTTCTTTCTTTGATGTAATCCCTTTTGTCTATTTTTACCCTTTTTGCGTGTACCTTTGCAGTCTTATCTTTAAAAAAAATTACATACACCATTGTCCCAAAGTGCGTGCCCTGTTTTTTCTTGAAGTAATTCTGTAATGTCAGGTTTAACATTTAGGTCTTTGAACCATTTTGAGTTGAATTATTGTGTAGGTTGAGGAAGGGATCTAGTTTCATTCTTTTGCATATGCATATTCAGTTTTGCCAGCATCATGTATTGAAGAGTGACTTTTTTCCATTGTATGTTCTTGGCAGCTTTCTCAAAAATCTGTTGGGTGCATGAAAGTGGATTAATTTCTGGGTTCTCTATTCTGTTTCATTGCTTCATGTGTCTGTTTTAATGCTGGTACCATGCTCCTTGAGTTACTGTCGCTTTGGGTTATGTTTTGAAGTAGATATTGTGATGCCTCCAACTGTGTGTGCGTGTTTAATTGCTCAGGATCACTTTGGCTATTCTGGGTCTTTTGTGGTTCCATATAAATTGTAGAATTGTTTTTTCTATGTGAAAAAAGTCATTAGGGGTTGGTAATATGACTCAGTGGTAGAGTGCTTTTGTAGCATGCGCAAGGCCCAAGAAAAAAAAGGAAGGAGAGGGAAAGAAAGAGAATTGTTGGTGTGTATATATATATATATATATAATTTTTTTTAATTTTTGTAGCTGTAGATAGACAGCATGCCTTTATTTTATTTACTTAGTTTTTATGTGGTGCTAAAGATCGAACCCAGTGCCTCACATGTCTAGGCAAGCACTGTGCCCCTGAGCTACAGCCCCAACCCAAGTTGTTGGTATTTTTATGGGTATTTTTATGGGAATCTACATGTAATCTGTAGATTGTTTGGTACAACAATATTGATTCTTTCATTCAAAGAAGTATCTGCTCATTTTTCTTGTGACCTCTATAATTTTTTTCAACAATATTTTATAATTTTTTTGTAGAGATCTTTCATTTCCTTGGTTCAATTTGTTCCTAAATATTTTTTTTTCGTTTCTTTTCAACAAGTTCATTATTGCTATGTAAAAACGGTGCTTTTTTTTTTTTTTTTTCTGTGTTGATTTGTATCCTGCTACTGTACTGAATTTAAGTTCTAACAGTTTTCTGATGCAGTAGATTTAGGTTTTTCTATGTATAGAATCATGTCATTTGTAAATGTGGATAATTAACTTCCTTTCCAGTATGGATCCCCTTTCTTTCTTTCTCTTGCCTTATTGCTCTTGGTAGGCTTTAAATAAGTGTAATGAAAGTGGATATCCTTGTCTTGTGCTTAAGCTTAGAGGAAATGCTTTCAGTTGTTCCCCACTTGTATAGTTTATAGTATTTTGATGCATGTTCCTTCTTTACCTTATTTGTTGAGTTTTATCCTGAAGGGAAGTTGAATCTTGTATCCATCAAAGCAATCATGGTTTTTGTCCCTCATTCTCTAGGTGTTGTATCACATTTATTGAGGTGCATATGTTGAACGGTTCTTGTATTCAGGGATGAATTCTACTTGATCATAGTGTTTGATCTTTGTGCTTTTAAGAACTCGATTTGCTTGTATTTTATTGAGATTTTTTGCCTCTGCATGTATCAGGGATGTGCATTTGTAGTTTTCTTATTTTTGTTTTATCTTTTTCTGGTTTTGCTCAGGGTAATGCTGGTCTTTAAAAGAGTTTGGCAGACTTCTTTCCACTTCAGTTTTTTTGTAATAATAATTAGAAGAATTGTAATTATTGCTTTATTAGGATTTAATTAATTTTTTGTAGGATTTAACAATAAAGCCATCAGGTCCTGGACTTTTTTAGATGAGAGATTTTTAATTTGTGCTTCAATCTCATTACTCATTATTGATCTGTGTAGATTTTTTTTCTATTTCTTCTTCTTCTTTTTTTTTTTTGCAGTGCTGAGGATATAACCCAGGGCCTTGTGCTTGCAAGGCAAGCACTCTACCAACTGAGCTATATTCCCAGCCCTCTATTTCTTCTTGATTCAATTTAGCTAGATTCTGTGTGGTCAGGAGTTAATACATTTCTTTTGAATTTTCCAGTTTCTTATGATCTTTCATATTTCTGTGTATCATTTGTAATGTCTCCTTTTTTTTCTCTCTGATTTTATTTGAGTCTTCTTTCTTTTTTCTTGGTTAGTTCAGCTAAAGGTTTGTCAGTTTTGTTTTATCCTTTTATGAACAAATAAATTTGGCTACATAATAATTAAACAAACCCCTGAAAATACAGTTATATCATACTAAACAAAGCCACCAAAAACATACATTGGAGAAAAGATAGCCTCCCAACAAATGGTGCGGGGAAAACTGGAAATCCATATGTAGTAGAATGAAATTTAACCTCTCTCACTCTACACAAAACTCAAAGTGGATCAAAGACGTAGGTTTTAGATCAGAAATCCTATACCTGCTAGAAGAAAATGTAGGCCCAACACTTCAGTAGATCAACCCATGAACTGTCTTCCTTAACAAGACTCCCTAAAGCACAGGAAGTCAAATAAAAAATCAACAAATGGGGTATCATCAAACTAAAAAACTTCTTCACAGCAAAGGAAATAATCAAAACATAGAAACCCTGCAGAGGGAGAAAAACTTTGCCACATACACCTCAGACAGGGTGTTCATTTCCAGGATATACAAGGAACTCTAAAACTTCAACACCAAAAAAAAAAAAAAAAAACCCAAATAACCCAATCAATAAATGGGCAAAGGAACTGAACAAACACTTCTCAAAAGAAGAAATATGAATGGTCAATAAATGTATTTAAAAAGGTTCAACATTCCTAGCAATTTGAGAAGTGTAAATCAAAACTGTTCTGAGATTTCACCTCACTCCAGTCAGAATGGGCAGTTATCAAGAATGCAAGTAACAATAAATGTTGGCGAGGATGTGGGGAAAAGGGTACTCACATACATTGCTGGTGGAACTGCCATTTGGTGCAACCACTCTGGAAAGCAGTGTGGAGATTCCTCAAAAAACTAGGAATGGACCCACCACTTGACTACTTCTACGAAGGAGTTAAAATCAGCATATTACAGCCAAACTATGGAACCAACCCAGGTGCCCTTCAACAGATGAATAGATAAAGAAAATGTGGTATATATACACAATGGAGTATTACATAAAGAAGAATGACTTTGACATTTGGTGTTTTGAGTTTTCCTGCTTAAAGGCAGCCTTTAAGACTTTAAATCCAATATTTTTCTTTTTATAACATTTGTAGCCCATATTTCTTTTTTTTTTTATTTAAACAAATGGGATACATGTTTCTCTATTTGTATGTGGAGTCAAGGCATACCATTTGTGTAATCATAAATTTACATAGGGCAATGTTGTTTGATTCATTCTGTTATTTTTTCCCTTCCCCCCACTCCCACCCCTCTTTTCCCTCTATACAGTCCTTCCTTCCTCCATTCTTACCACCCTCCTTATCCCTAACCCTAAACCTAACCCTAACCCTAATGCTATCCCCTCCTAGCCCCCATTATATGTCTTCATCCGCTTATCAGTGAGATCATTCGTCCTTTAGTTTTTTGAGATTGGCTTATCTCACTTAGCATGATATTCTCCAATTTTATCCATTTGCCTGCAAATGCCATAATTTTATCATTCTTCATTGTAGCCCATATTTCAAGGACAGATACCTACAAATTTAAAATGCTTATTTAGAACTGAGCACATTGGCACATGTCTATAGTCCTTGCATCTCTGGAGGCTGAGGAAGGAGAATTGCAAGTTCGAGGCCAGTCTTGGCAATTTAGCAAGACCCTGTCTTCAAAATAAAAAGGACTCAGGATGTAACTATGGTAAAACACCCCTGGTTTTAATTCTCTGTACCAAAAAATATTTTTTTTTAAAGAAGGAAAATTCCATTATGAAAGTACCCTGTTTTATAGTCTAGTAATGCTCTCTGCCTTAATTCTTTTTTTTTATGTTATGACAACTTTTTTTTTGTTAATACTTATAGAATATACCTTTTCCCATTTTTTTCTTTTCAGGTTTTCCTTTTCCTCGTTTTTTTTCTGTTGTAAACAACAATAATGGGAGTTATCTTTTACATCTTCTAGAGCACTGTCTTTTAACTGGAGTGTTTAACCCATTTACATTTAGTGTAGTTATTGATATATATGTTATTTTATATTATTTTATATTTTGTACTTTGTCCTCCTTTTTATCTCCTACATCTTTTCTGTTCATGTTCTCATAGCTGCCAGTATTTTCAAGCTTATACTTCCTAGGGGATTTTGTTAGTTTCTGTCAGACCCTTAAATTGGCAACACCAATTTAAGGCACTTTTATTCCTTCTTGGGGGGTGCAGGTGGGTACCAGGTATTGAATTCAGGGGCACTTGATCCCTGAGCCACATCCCCAGCCCTATTTCGTATTTTATTTAGAGACAGGGTCTCACTGAGTTGCATAGTGCCTCGTTTTTGCTAAGGCTGGCTTTGAACTCACAGTACTCCTGTCTTAGCCCCTTGAGCCACTGGGATTACACTGTGCCTGTCATTAGTTTTTATTCTTTAATGGGAAGTTTCAGACACCCCCACTTATCTCCTAACCTCAGCAAAGTTTTTTTTTTTTTTTCCCCACTTATTAGTGCCCCTCAACTTGTATTCAATATATATCTCCAACAGATGGAATTTGGTTTTTATCCTATTAGCAAAGTCATTACTTTTATCTGAAGAAATTTTCAAAATAGTTCCTTGATAGGAAAAATCTAATTTGTGTTCACATTCCCTCAGTCATCTTATAAATGTGTTTGTAGATTTCACTAGTTTAAATTAATATCCACAAGAATGCATAGATTGCATTTTCCTATATATATTTTAAAACTTGATGATTGGTGGTTTAATCTAGAGTCTTAATTAAATCCCAGTAGAATTTTTGAGAAGAATTCTCAAATGATCTTGTGTACTTCCTATTTTATTACATCAGAGGACATATATTGTTTCAGATGTTATCAACCTGATGGACACATTATGAAGTTCCCTATCATTTAATGGATGCTATTCATTGAAAACCTTTGGTCAGAGTCATTTTATTAAGGGTTACAAATGGTGATGTTCTAATTTTGTGTTTCCTTTTGGCCTTATTACCTGGGATTCTCTGAACAATTTTGACTCATTAGCTATTTGATTACCCCGAAATGCAGTTTGTCCAGAAAGGACAAAATTTTTATTTTCAGATTTTTGCATTATGTTCTAACATCTTTCAAATATGGTTGGTTTATATTTAATGTCTTTATGAGCTTATGAATTTTTAACATTGTGATGATAATATTGCATCATTATTCTTTCTGATGCTTAAAGGGATCCCTTTTCAACTCGGTTCCTATGAACTTCACACTGAATAATCCAAGTAGTATTTGATAGCTTTCTTGCTTCTCTGACTATTCCAGACCCGGAATCAACCAAAGATTCCTGGTTCCTTTTACTGGGAAATAGTATGAAATCATATGTGCTTCAGGAACACATTTTTGTTGGATCATTAATTCTAGGCCTTTTCATAGGGCAGGTTTAGCTGATACATTTTTATGAGAAAATCTGTCATGTTTATATTGATATTCCAAATTCTAATTTAGTGTTACAAGATTTTCCTTTTATATTTCATATTTGTTTATTTTCACTTAATAGTGAAAATCTTGATTCCCAATAATACAGATTGTTAATTACTTGCCTTATTTATATATGTGTACAGATACATCTATGGAAGAATAGCAGCATTACTACCAAGACAGTAAATATTTGAAATTTCTTTATGGTTCTCTCTTATTACTGAAATATATCCCATAAGGAAAAAGCAGTCAAAATTTCATTTTAAAAATCTCTAGAAATAATTCTCTAAAATTGCAATCAAGTAGGTAACATTAAGTTAATTTGTTTTAGGGTTGCTTAGGGATTGCTGTTTTTTCTTTTTACTTAATTTTATTTTGTAATTTGTGTGAAAAATTTATATGGTTCCAAATCAAAACTTTTAAGTCCGGTATATTGAGATAGATCTTGTTTTCATCCCTGTCCTTTCTATTCCTCCTCATAGGTAACCATCTCATTTTTATTATTGTTTGATATAGCTTTCCATTTTTTTTTCTTTTGAAAATATAGGCAAGTAAATAGTCATGCCTTACAGCATAAATACATAGTATCTGTCCTTTCTGTACTTTACTTTTCTTGGTTAAAATTATCATAAAAGTCATTCCTTTGGATAAAATGATACTTTCAGTCCTTACTACAATTGCATGGTTGCATCAGTGTGGAGTTGTACTCTTGTTTATTCAAACATTCTTGTATTGATGAATGTTTTGCTTTTTTGTTTTGTTTTGTTTTGTTTTGTTTTTCATTTTGTTTTTGCAATTAATGCTATAATGACTAGTATTCTATGTACATCATACATATTTTTGCCAGGGTATTTTGGGGGTATAGTCTTAAATGTGGTATGCTCAATTAAAGGCTAAATGTCTATTCATTTTTGCTCCTTTTGTCAAATTACTGTACTTATGGGATTGTACCATTTTGTATTCCCACCAAAAGGCTAGGAGAATTTCCTATTTGCCAACAGCCTTGCCAACAGAATATTTTGCCAATTGTTGTATTTCAATCAGTCTGATAGATGAGAAAGGATATCCTATTATAGTTTGGGTATTTTAAATTATAAAATCAAGAATAAGTTATAAGTTGAACATCCACATATTTAAGAATCATTTGCATTTCTTTTTCTGTAAGCTGTTTATTCATACTATCCTTTTTTCTTCTTTGGAGTCTTTTTAGCTTTTTTTCTTTTTTTAAATTGTTTATATTTTGAGAATATTAGCTAGGTTTTAAAAATCAAAATTAAGATTGCTGGAATGGATCAGCAAATGCTCTCAGAACAAAAACAGTTTCATTGCTTTGCCCACCTCATTGTGATTTTTCTTTCCTGTAAATTTTGATTGGTAATGCCCATACCAACTTGTCAGCTCTTCAGTAATTTTATAAAGATTTTTAAAAAAAATTTTTTTTAGTTGTTGATGGACCTTTATTTTATTTATTTGCATTTGATGCTGAGAACCTAGCCTAACATAGCCCTTAAAATAGAAGTATTTATCCTTTCATTTTTAAATTTGATTTTTCTACTTGATATTTTTTCTAAATATTAATTAACATGTACATTTTAACATTATGTTCATTTAAACTTTTTCTACCTTTGATGTATCACTGCTTTTCATGAAATGTATTTATTATAATAGATTGCTTTCATAAATGTTCAGTGAAAAGTAAACTTCACTTAAAATAATGTATTTGCTTTTAGAGTTCACTTTTTTGTTTTGTTTTGTTTTTCCCTGTATTTTTCATACCTAACCCACTGGATATCACATAGGTAGGTTTTCAATAATTATTTAGTCATTTTGTGTGTGTGTGTGTGTGCGTGCGTGCGTGTGTGCGTGTGTGTGCGCGCGCACGTGTGCATGCACACTCTAGAGGTGATTTGAAGTATATGTGAAGATATAAGTTGTATGCAAATATTGCACTGTTTTATATAAGGGACTTGAATATCTACATTTAATGTCATTTTTCACAGAAATAGAAAACAATTCTAAAATTCATATGGAAACACACACATACACACAAACCAACCACTATGACCCATAGCAGAATGACTGTTATCAAAAAGAGAACAACAGCAACAAAATACCAGATGCTGATGAGGATATGGAATAGAGGGCCCTTTGTACACTGGTGGTGGGAATGTAAATTAGTAAGCCATTATGGGAAACCAAATGGAGGTTCCTCAAAATGGAACTACATATGTTCTAGCAATCCCACTACTGGGTATGTATCCAAAGAAATTGTCTTTTATTTACATTCTCTTCAATGATGTACACAGGTCCCTTTGCTTAACATGGGATATTGAAAAATTCTTAGAAATTTTTACTTTCCTCTGGTTTCAGGGCACTGGGTCACTTGATTTTTGTTCTCAATTATCTCACATTTTCAGGTAAACCTCATCTTAATCTTAACCTCCTCTCTTTTTGTGGAGTTTTGCCATGTCCCTTTAAGTCCCCTTTACCCTTTCATTCACAATTCTATAATTCTACCTCTGTGTCCTGACCATATATACTCTCTAATCTTTGTATTATATAAGCTACTCTACCAATTTATTAAAGAAAAATAAACATTAAATTCAGTTCCTTGGTGTATCTTTGACCTTGAATGTTTCTTTTCCTTTTGGAAACTGTATACATGTATATAGATGTGTATATAGTCTTATGCATACATATTTTGCAGTATAATTATATTAAAATACAACCATATTATAATGGTCTTACCTCCTAACTTTTCTAATGCAGTTATTACAATAACTGATAGACTTAAAATAAATAGGTAATATTTCAAAATCCTTTAGAACCAATAAGCAAGAATAAATACCTCATACTTTGAAAAAAACTAAAATCTTTAAGCTAAATACATAGATTTATTTTATTATAGCCTAAAGCTACTTTTAAAAACCATTTTTAATTAATCAGATAGTTTCTCAAATTTATTAATAATTTGGAGATGTAGCTCAGTGGTAGCATATGTGAGGCCATAGGTTTGTTCTCCAGCACTGCAAATAAACAAATTTTTTTAAACAATAAAACTCTTAAATATCTTTCTAATTCTACAGGTTGTTATTACATTTTGTCATATAAAGTAAGAAATACCCAATGCATTGTTTCTGTTTCTTTTATTCCTCTTTATACTTGCTGGACTTTGCTTTGGTTTATGCCATGCTAATATTAGATATATGAGTCTGAGAGTGTCTTCTTTCCCATTGATACTATGTGATATAGGAAACAATTAGATTAACTTTGTTATTTTAATACATACTATATGTAGACGTTGAAGCACAGCATATTTTAAAATGTTTTGAAATGACTTCCTCATTTTTCTTTAGTTTTTACCAGATTCGTGCATATATGAAAATTCCACCAAGAATTCCCCACAGAGTAGAAGCCAGTTTATTGCAGGCAACAGGTAAGCCACGGAATATTTTCAAGTTGAAAAACAATTCTGGAGTAATATTATAAAGGTCAATGACTTTCCTAAAAAAATTTTTTTTTTTCATTTTAAATACCAAAGAGCATCATTATGATATTCATTGTAAGAAATATATTTAGGACTTCAGTAAAACAGATTTGACACCATGTGTTTTGGATTTCTTACCATGAGCACGTGGAAGAATGTTTATAGCTGAATGAAAACATAGATAGTAGTATTTAAAAAGATAATGTGTACATGTAATTTTACCTAAAATTATCAATATATTTTATGGCTAAATTTGATAATATGCATCTTGAGAGCATTGTGTTAAGCAAATTTCTTCCTGGGTTAGCAAATCTAATTAGAAAACAGAACCAGAAGGCAGTGTAGGAAGATATAAAATAAACATGTTATTACAGCTCTTGTTTAATTACTTCTTTGGAGAGCCATCAGTATTTGAGTGTTTAAGGTAAAACTAGTGACCCTCACATAATCTGTGGCCATTTTTTAGTTCCCCAATACAAGATACAGGTTGAGCTTCCCTATTCTAAAAAACAAAATCCTAAGTGCTCTAAAATATGAAATATTTTGAGTACCAATATGACACCATAAGCAGATATTTCCACACTTGACCTCAAGTGACAGGTAGGTTGCATGCAGTCAGCATAGAGGTGCACTAAATATATTGTGTAAAATTATCTTCTGGCCACGTGTATGAATTTTGTGTTTATATTTGGGTCTAATCCCCAAGATATCTCATTATGTCTGTGCAGATATTCTACAATCTGAAAAGTTTGAAATCTAAAACACTTCTTGGTCCCAAGCATTTAGACACTAAAGCTGCATGCTGTTTTAGTTCATATATTTAGGAACTAAAATAGTTAATGAAACATTGTAAAGAGCTGCTATGTAAACCTGATGTTTTAGTCAGCAATTTCTTTGCTGTGACTAAATGATCTGACCAGAACAATTTTAGAGGAAAAGTTTATTTGAGGGCTCACAGTTTAAGAAGTCTCAATCCATACACAGCCAGCTCCATTCCTCCCTGCTGAAGGTGAGGCTGAACATCATGGAGGAAAAGTGTGGCAGAAGGAAACAACTCATATCATCAGGAAGCAGAAAGAGAGTCTCCACTCTCCATATACAAAATATATACCCCAAAGCCACACCTCTATTCCAGCCTCTTCCAGCCACACCCTACCACTTCAGTTACTACTCAGTTAATCCCTATCCTTTCTCCTCTGAAGCTTCTTGCATTGTCTCACACGTGAGCTTTTGGGGGACACCTTATATCCAAACCATAACACCTTATATTATTAGTTTTCAAAGCATTATGAAAATTATACACACCTAACATTTACTTTGTGCTGAGCATGATTCAGTCAATCTTTGAAATTTAATGTTTGCTGGGATGATATTTTTCATCATTCTATGAATATTAAAATGCTTGGAAATGCTAAATTTTGATGAATTGGACATAGTGGAGAGTTTATTCTTTCGGAAGACTGAAAATTTTCTCAGGGAAGTCTGTTGCTTATAATAAAAAAAGATAAGAAAGATAACTCATTCTCATCAAAAAGGAGGAAAAGTTTTCTTCTTGACTTGGCATATATCTTAATGTTTTATCTCATTGTCATAATAGACCATCTTTTGTAAGTCTACTGTCAAGAAACACAAAGGTAATAACTGATGTTATGAGATACAGATTTGGCACTCTACTTTGAACTTCTTTAAATCTAGTAGGTGGAATTTTTTGCTCCATTTTTATCTCCTGAAGTTGCCAGTTGAAAAAAAAAAAGAAAGAAAAGAAAAATCTTAGTTTTTGAGATATTTTTCAAGATAGCAAGATATATGACATAAATTCAAGAAGGTTAAGTAGGATAACTACTTTTTGGAATGGTGGATTGAACCAGGTGAGCTCCCTGCCACTAAGCTACATCCCTCACCCAAGCTAATTACCCAGTAATGAATTTCCTAACTAGAATTGGTTTCGTGTTTATTATCATGAAGTTTCAAGAGAAAGTCAAACCTGTGAATATTCATTCTGAACAACTGAAGGTTTTCTCACATGAGAACCTGAGAAGTTTTTTGAGATTGAACTAATAATCTATACTAAATTTAATATTATTGTATTTTGGTTCATTTTCATTTAGAATGAAAAAAATATTGCTTTTTGAATGTTTGATGTGCAATTACTTAGTTAATTGAGAAAAAAGTCTATTCAAAGAAAAAAAAGAGATAAGAATTCTAGAGAAAGAAATGGGGAAATAACGTGGATAAAAACCCAATAAATTGTAAATTCTTAGCAAATGACTGATTAAAAGGCAAAAGGAAATATGCCAGAAGGGGGTGGGGAGCTTACTTTCTAATTTCAGTTATTATGTAGTCTTACATGCTACAGATCCAAATACCTCTTTTTTTAACATTCAGGATGATTTCTTCATTCATTCGTTACTTTTCTGTACAAATAGATTTCATATTTATAAGATTAAGAAATTTTCTTTTATAACTTGTGTTAATCAGTTTTTTGTCACTGTGACGAGAATATCTGATAATAACAATTTAGTGGAGGAAAGACTTATTTTGGCTCATGGTTTCAAAGGATTCAGTTGTTGTTGGGTTGGCTCCAAGGAAGAAATATATGGTGGAAGGGCATGGCAAAGGAAAGCTGCTTAGTTCATGGAAGCTGTACAGCAAGAGGGAGATGATCCCTGAGGAAAAATAAATCATTCCGGGGCATGCCCCAGTAATCTACTTCCAACTAGGACCCACCTCTCAGTAGACTATTCAGCTATCCGTGGATTAATCCACTGATGAGTTCAGAGCCCTCATAATCCAGTCATTACCTAAAAAGCCCCACCTCTGCTTTGGGGATCATGCTTTGCACATGAGACTGGGGACATTCCTTATACAAACCATAATACAACGGAAACATTTAATTGTTAATTTTATCATTTAGTGCCTGTTTTACTCATAGAATTATTTCTACCTTATTTTTCTCAGATTCTAAATGACTAACTCAGAGGACTGGAAATTTTAGCTAGGCTTGGTATTACGCAGTAATTTCTAGAAAGATTGTGGATGTCAAAATTAATAACCATATGATTAATGACAGATGGACAGGTGTAACATTTGAAAGTTTAATCTTGTCAGATATTTAGGTTAGTATAGAAGATAGAATTAAATGTCACAGTATTCAGTTTGGTTGAATATGAGAACCAAATATGAAGTAATGAAGAGTATGAAGTAAATACTTACAACTGTTTACTTCATGGTAATGTTTTAACTTCTCTTTTCTTGACCTAAACTTTATGGAAACATTTTCTCTAGCTCTGCTTCTTCATTGGTAATTTGAGAGTAAGGAAGGGTATCATAAATAAATAAATAATCAAGTGACTTAGCAGCAACCATGACTGAAGTATGGATGACCTGTTAGTTTACTAGTGTGTGAAAATAAATAACTTACGGAAAACACCAGTCTATAAAATAAGCCTGGTTTTGGAAAATAACTTTAGGAATATATAATTTTAGCTTATATGTAGAAACATTAACTGGAAGTTTGTTTTTATAGCATTATACCAGAAAAAATTTAAGAGATTGCATGCTTTTATTCAAGTTATGGCAGCTAAAATAGTTACACAATAACTAGATTATGAACAGGAGAAAAAAATATATATAAAGAAAAGAAAAATCTCTTTTGAACATTTTCCTCATTCTTTGTCAAAATAACAAAATTTATCTGTCATGTCTGAAATATAAGACCAAATGTGACTTTTGAAGATCTTTTTATTCCAAATATGTTGATATGTTTTACTTTTAAATCTCCAATTTAGAATATCTTATTTTTCCTGATAGCAAGAGATAATAAGGTAGAATAACATCTGCAGAGCTATACAAATATTGACCCTGAACAAATTGTAAAACTTTTACTATTTTTCCCCAGCCAAGACCATTTCCAGCATGATTATCTTTTATGTGTATATAGATTCCACAGATTTTCAGTCTTATTTCATCTCTGGATGCCTCCGTGGTAAGGTAAATCTGAAAAGATATAAGGTATTCCCTGCCTCTGTACCCAGAAGATCCCTTATCATGACAAGTATTAAATTAATATTAATATAGAGGACAGTAGTTGATGGAGTATGGCATCTTAGTAAGAGGCTCACCAGTGAAGATTAGATCCAAAATAATGTTGATAATGTCTTAATGAGTTTCCTCACCAGCACCCTAAAGAATAAGAATGAAGATACTATTTATTTCAGTCTTTAAGATATTATTTCTTTCCCATTGTTCTTCAACCCTTAAGACTTGTTTTGTTTTATAAAAGTATTTAGTTTCTAGACTGCATATCTTTTTTAATATTAGTGATTTTAAGAAAAGGTATCTTTTCAAAAGTGTTTTATCTCCAGAAATTCTTTGTACATAGCTTTCTTTTATTAAATACATTGATTTCTAGCCTCATCCTTGATAAGAAAAAAACCTTTATGTAGGATAGTTTCTTTTTATCTTAATTTTCTTTCACTTGTTTTTTAAAAATTCTTCTTTTCCTGAGTGCATGGATTTTCTCTCTGCTTTTTATTACTTCTCCTATTTTTCTTCTAACTTTGATTTATGCTTTCATCTCAATGTCTTTTGCATATTGAGATGTATTTTACCATAATTCCTACACCTTCAAAATATTTCTGGAAATCTTTTAGTAAAAAAAAATAGTATTTTTTCTGTCTGGGAGTAGCAGTAGGACATGTTGGATGACATGGGTATTTTACAGCTTACTGCTGTTATGTTTAAATTATTTTTGGCACAAGATTATGCTAACAGTGAGAAGTTTTGATCAGGAAATAACTGTCATCTGCAATGACATCAGTAATGAAAGACAATGAAAATTTATAGGGCTTTTGAAATTGATTTATAAGGAAGCTTTCATGGACTTTGACAACAGATGTCATTGCTGATTCTAAGATGCTCTTTCAGTTTGAAATGTTATGTAGTTTCCATAAGAAGTTCAAATAATAACTTCCGATTTCTAGTACTGATAATATTTTGAAATTAAATGCATTTATTTTGTCTGCTTTTTAATCTTTCCATCTTTTTTCTGAAGATAATTTTTTATCTAAATATAGGCAGATGGTTAAAAGATCAGTTAATCTAGAAAGCCATATAAAACCATAGTTCTTTTCTTTAAATGTAATCACTTTTAACTGTTTCTCTAGTTCTGATGGTTACCTCTATATAGACATTGTTAATAGATTCATTGAGGTAAAAGTCAGTTTATCTTATTTATACTACTTCCTCTCTTCCTCAACCTCTACCTTTTATTTTTTATTTAAATTTTTTTTAGTTGTCAATGTGTCAATGTACCTTTATTATTTATTTATATGTGGTGCTGAGAATTGAACTCAGTGCCTCACGCATGTTAGGCAGTGCTCTGCCCACCCTCTACCTTTGAAAAGAGATATTGCTCCTTTTCTCTGACCATCTCTGTAATTTCAAGTAATACATTTTAAACTGTGTGTCCTATTTTAACAATGACGACAGACCCTTCGTTTTATAATAAATATATAAGAAGTCTTCTTATGTCAAATTTTTTCTCTCCCCACCTTCCAGCCTCTTCCTAGTTCATATCCTGCTTTTAACTCTTAATTAAGATTCCAAAGGTTGGCCTGGCATGATGGCACACACCTGTAATTCCAATGTTTTCGGAGGCTGAGGCAAGGAGGATCTCTAGTTCAAAGCCAGCCTTAGCAACTTGGCGAGGCCCTAAGTCCTAAGTGCTTTGAATAAAATACAGAAATGGTCTGGGGATGTGGCTCAGTAGTCAGTAGTTGAGTACCCTGGGTTCAATCCCTAGTACCAAAAAAAAAAAAAAAAAAAGATTCCAAAGATTGAAAACAAGTAAACAATGTTTGCATTTTTGTGTGGGAGCATAGAGGGAAAGGGGTGTATTCAATTGAAATGAATAGTCAACATAAAGAAGGATAATCTTAAGTTTCTAGAAAGACATGAAAGGTCTAGTTATTTTGTTATTGATCTTAAGTCACTGTTTTTATATATATATATATATATATATAAAACTTTTGATTTAGACTTGCGGTTCTGATGTAGTTAACAAAGTAATAGGTTGGAATGGGAAAACCAGCTTCCTTTCATGCTCCCTGGAAGAACTAACATGAGCTTCAGTTTCTCATTGGTGAAATGTTTCATTTTGCTTCACAGAATTGTCATGCGTTAAATCAGTGAAAGTATTTATCAAACTTGTAAGAGGCTATACGTAGGCAGAGTATTATTGGATTTCTAGAACTTTGAGAAAGAATGGATTTTGAGTTATCATTATTTATATCATTTCATGTTGGAAAGAACTGAAACTTACAATAATGTTAATTTCTATTATGCCACACAGTAATTAAGTACCTAGGTTGTTAATGATTAAACTTAATATTGATAAGTCAGTAAAACCATTTCTGAGATAAAAAGCTCGAACTAGGATAACCAAGGTATGAAGGAAGGACTGAAGAGATGAAGAATCTCACAATTTACCTTTTAATTTATAAAATATCAAGGAAATCTGTGTACCTGAGCTTGCATTTCTATTCTTACAAAACTTGCTTACTCTAGAAAATGTTTTAATTTGGACAAAACTAGTTTCAAGTCTTGAACTTTTATAACCACATAGCTACCACTCATATAAGCTATATGGGTGTAAAAGCACATTGTTAAGCCTTCTTCCCTAGTCAGTAAAATAGAAATAATAATCCCTGTCTCACCATGTGTTTTTGAAAATTAAATTAGAAATTATGTAAGGAGACCTAGAACAGTGCTCAATAAATATTGGTTCCCTTTGTATTGCCCTTTCTTTCTGACTTAAATTGCCCAGATGTTAAAAAGCTGAAGTAGAATAGACTCTAGGGTCTCAGAACAACTTGATTTAAGGGAAAAACAGACTGGGGAGAAGGAGCCTTCTTGATTTGTAAGATTTAGCCTTTTTTTGTAAGCAGGATAGCTGATTAATATGTTTTAATATTTATATACTTCCATTGGGCCTTTTCTTCCCCATGAGACAGTTATTCGCTATTAGTTTAGCAGTTCCATGATATAAATAAAAGAGCCCATATGTTTGAACTAATTTTATCAATGTGACATAGAGATCCAAGCACAGGTTTTGGAGCAAACAGCTATGACATTTGCTTCCTAGTCGAATTAAGTTATCAGAACCTTGGAGTCTGTAAAATAGATATTTTAATCCCTGCAGCAAAGGGTTGCCAAGAGGATTTATAGTGATATCTGTAAAGCACAGTGCCCAGTACATGGTAAGTGCTGGGTATGTGAAATCGCCATTATCAGGAGAAAGAAGGGAAAATTGTACAAAATTTCAAAACATAATGTGTGGGGAAGGTCTTCCTACTAAAAATATACTCTGAAAGAAGCTTTCCAACTGGGTGTTTAGATTAGCAAGAAATCAGTTCAGATTTGATCAAAAGAGAAATTTCCGATTATTTGTATTTGACCATGGTTTTTCCTAAATACCTAACCCAGCTTTTTATACATGTGATTGATAGCAATTAAAAATTTTTTTAATATCAAGGAAAAAACAAAGACTAGAAATAAGGTTGTCTAATTGTTTTGTCTTGGCAATGGTTATTTGGCTATTTGTAATAACACTTTAAATATTTTGAACTGCTGCAAACAGAAACATGTTTCTCCCCTGTCTTTTTTCTCCTTGAGCTTTACCCAGGGACCAACTTTTGAGGGCATTGTTTTTCTTGTTTCTTTTGAGAAAGGATCTCACTAAGTTACTGAGGCTTGCAATCCTCCTGCATCAGCCTTCTGAGCTCCTGGGATTGCAGGCATGTGCCATAGTGCCCGGCTTCAGGGCCCTCTAACATGTTGGGATAGTTGTGTTGAATTGTTAAGATTTTTCATGATTAACTCTAGGCTACCTGTGTAATTTTATTTCCCAAGATTCTCCCTGTAGATTCTGTGGAACCACTTCCAGTTTTTCAAATTTGATGGATTCTAACTTACTTCATGTACTACTGCACATGCTCTCCCCTTCCTTTTTTTAAGCCATGGATAATTTTCCTAGGCAACTAAAAGTTTCCTCTTCCATGTGATTATAATTCTTTCTATATACTTATTTTTGCTCTTACCATGTTAAGAAAAATTTCTCAAAAATGTAATTCTAAAACCATCAAATATCAAGAACAATGTGGAAATCAAGTGCAAAAAAAATAGTTAACTGGATACAATTCATATTATATCACTAATCTGTTACTGTTATCTGTAACCAAATAATCCAGTCATTAGTTTTGTCTTAAGTTATAAAGTTTTATCTTTCAGTGAACTTTACATGGATTATGACACTTTCATTTCTTTAGCATTACAAGTCTCTATTTTGCTTTCCCCAGATAAAACAACTTCATTCTGTCATTGTCATTATCTTTTTACCTGGCTTAAAGAGATGCTGATAATTACATTGCCATTTGCTTTGGCTTTCTGAAATAGGGAGTTAAAGAGATTATCACATTGTACTGAAATTATTTGCTTGAATGTTTCTATCCAAACTAGACTGGGAACTCTGAAAACACTCATTGTTCTTATTTATGTTCATATCTCCTAGTTACTAATACTTCAGATTTAATTATGTTTGAATGAATGCTCACTTGTTCACAAAATAAATAAGAAATTCCAAGCCTAGCTATTTAACAAAAGAAAATGGAAACGCAGAAAGATAGTGATAGAAATAAGATGTAAATAAATGTATTTCTACATTTAGTCTATTTCTAGACTTCCAACGATATTGTCTCTAAAATTGTAGCTCTGAATGTTTGTGTTAGCAGATAACTGATAGGCAGAATGAAAATAGTCATTTGAACAAGGAAATCGGGCAGTAAATTAAGAAGTTAGATGAAAGTTAATTTATTCAGTAAATACATGAATACCTGTTAGGTGTAGACATAGCTCTTATTCCT
The DNA here is from genome assembly GCF_902686455.1 of Sciurus vulgaris. Lineage (NCBI taxonomy): Eukaryota > Metazoa > Chordata > Mammalia > Rodentia > Sciuridae > Sciurus > Sciurus vulgaris. The sequence goes on along the minus strand of NC_136467.1, from coordinate 91,532,945 downwards.
AAATTAAAACAATAAAAAGACAAATATGGTTCCTGACTTCATAGAGGATTATCATCTAGCAAATATTAAAAACAAAGAGAGTTTCAGATTCAAGACAATAAATAGAGTACATACAGATTTGGGTGTTATTTTTAAGACCTTTTGGTAATAACAAATGTAGAAGTACAGCACACGTAGAGTAGAATTATGGTTACCAATACTAATTATTCTGATTTGATTATTATACGTTAAAAACATCCATTGAATTATCACACTGTACCCCATAAATGTGTATAATTAAAATAATAATTTAAAAATTAATTTTTAAAATGTGATGAGTCAAACACCAATTCATAATTAAAAAACAAAAACAAAACAACTAATTGAAGAGATCTTCTGAGACCTGTTCAAAGACATGTATGAAGAACTTAAAATTAATGCTCAACTTATTGGTGAAAAGACTTTGTGCTTTACCTGTAAATATGGGAACAAGACAAGACATGGTCATTTTAACACTCTATTCAACATTGTATTAGAAGTACTAGCGAGGGAAATTACACAATGAAAATAAAATAAAACCCTCTAACTTAGAAAAAACAAAAAAGTAATGGCTGCCAGAGGCTGGAGAGGGGAAAAAGGAGAGCTCAGTTAACAGGCACAGCTCCAGATAGTTAAGAGTGATAAGGTCTGGTGTTCTGTTGCACAGTAAGGTGACATACATAATAATCTATATTTCAAAAGAGCTATAAGAGAACATTTTGGGTACTTCACTAATAGAAACCATGAATATTTTAAGGTGGAAGAAATGCTAAGTACCCAGATTTGATCACATATAATGTATACATGTATTTAAATATCAGATTCTACCCTATGTACAATTATTATGCACCAATTAAAAATAAAACTTTTTGAAAAAAGGAATAGCAAAAATGCTTCCATAAAGTTTTGAAGTATAGAAAACAAGTGGAAGCTGTACTTCCTTTCGGGACATATGTTCCTCCCCCCTTAATTCTGAGAGGTTTCAGGCTTAAAGTGAGGCAAAGATAGCAGATTATGGGAAATGAGAAGTAGGCCTGAAAATGAGGATAAGTTAAATGCCCATGATGAAATCAACTGTGATAACTGGACATCCCAGCCCTGAGTACACAGTATCAGGAAGATTGCTATTTTCTGTAGGCCCAAAACCTCAGAGCTTTTTTGTAAAAAAAGATTCCCATGAGGTATTAGCATTGCAAAGTCAAGCACTCATTCTTTATTATTGTGGTAAAAAAAATAACAAACTATGTCCTCATAAATTTTAAATATATATAGCTCAGTATTGTTAATTATATACACACTATTATACAGCAGGCTCTAAAACTTTTTTTGTCTTATGTAACTGAAACTCTATACCACTGAACAGCAACTTTCCTTTCCCCCTCCCCCAGCCCCTGGCAGCCACCATTCTTCTTTATGCTTCTATGTGTTTGACTGCTTTAGATACCTTATAAGTGGAATTCTGCAATATTTGTCCTTTAATAGGCTTATTTCCCTTAGCATAATGTTTTTAAGATTCATCAGTATTGTAGCATAAGACAGGGTTTCCTTTTTTAATGCTGAATAATATTCATGTGTGTGTGTATTACATTGTCTTTATCCATACATCTGTAGGGAGGCATTTAGATTATTTATACCTCTTGACTGTTATACAGAATGCTTGAATGAACATGGGAGTGCAAATACCTCTTTGAGATACTGTTTTTAATTCTTTAGGATAAATACCCAGAAGTGGAATTGCTGGGTCTTACGGTGGTTCTATTTTTAATTTTTTGAGGAACCTCATAATATTTTCCACTGTTGGGTTGTAGTTTCTCTACATACATAGTGCTAACCATGTTCAGTAAGTAATGAAATAAGAAATATGTCAGACATGGACCTTGCCGTTAAGAAATGTCTATTCTTTTCAGATAATGTGCTTCACACCTATAATCCTAGCTACTGGTGAAGCCGAGGCAGGATGTTGGCAAGTTCAAGCCCCACTAGGGCAACTTAGGGACATCCCATCTCAAAAATAAAATAAAAGGGATGGTGGACTAGCGGGTGACTACATTTCCTGTCACTCCAGAACCCAGGATTCAAGAAGGGGAGGCATTGAGAGACTCAGACTAACATAGAGCCACGGGGTGAGTCTCCCCCACTGGGTGAAGCTCAGCCCGGGCGGCAGGCCCGGACAGGGGAGGCTTCTCAGAGCAGGGCAGGGCAGCTAGAGTCTTCCCCAGGCAGCCCTGCTCCCTCTGCCGGTGGGCGCCTTGCATGGCCAGCTTCTCGGAGCAGGCCGCCCAGTGAGAGCCTTTCTACACAGAGCCAGCTCAAAGTCCAGGAGTCAGAGGCAAGCTCCGGCCCGCAGGCAGCTTCAGGGACCAGGGCAGGGCAGCCAGGGACTTCCCCAAGCAGCCCTGCTCCCTCCGGCGGCAGGCTCCTTTCACGACCAGTTTCTCAGAGCAGATGCCCAGTGAGAGCCTTTCCACACAGAGCCAGCTCCAAGCCCTGGAACCAGTAGCAGGCTAGAGGCAGCTTTCTTCAGAAGCACTGCATTATCAAGTTCCTCCAAGACTTCAGGCTACTGAAGGCTGGGAGGTGATACGCTGGAAATCTAAGGGACACTATAAGCCAATAGAGGAAATCTGCAGTATCTCAGAGTCCCACTGATATTTGACCAATATGAGAAAACAAGGGAAGAAAATGTCCCTAACAAACCTAGATACTATATCAATAAAACCCAATGACAGCACAGCAGAAGAAATGTCAGAAAGGGAGTTCAGAATGTACATAATGAAAACAATCAGAGAAACAAACGAGGAGATGAAAGAGCAAATGCAGGCATTAAATGATTGCATTAAAAGAGCAAATACGGGAAGCAAGAGATCATTTCAATAAAGAGATAGAGATACTGAAAAAAAAAAAAATAAAACAGAAATCCTTGAAATGAAGGAAACAATAAACCAAGTTAAAAACTCCATAGAAAGCATAACCAATAGGATAGAACACCTGGAAGACAGAACCTCAGACATTGAAGACAAAATATTTAACCATGAAAACAAAGTTGACCACAGAGAAGATGGTAAGAAATCATGAACAGAATCTACAAGAATTATGGAATATCATGAAAAGGCCAAATTTAAGAATTATTGAGATTGAGGAAGGCACAGAGAAACAAACCAAAGGAATGAATAATCTATTCAATGAAATAATATCAGAAAATTTCCCAAATCTGAAGAATGAAATGGAAAACCAAGTACAAGAGGCTTATAGGACTCCAAATATACAAAATTACAACAGACCTACACCAAGGCACATTATTATGAAAATACCTAACATACAAAATAAAGACAGAATTTTAAGGCCGCAAGAGAAAAGAATCAAATTACATTCAGGGGGAAACCAATAAGAATATCAGTAGAGTTTTCAATCGAGACCCTACAACCTAGAAGGGTCTGGAACAACATTTACCAAGCCCTGAAAGAAAACAGATGCCAACCAAGAATCTTATACCCAGCAAAATGTACTTTCAGATTTGATGACAAAATAAGATCCTTCCATGATAAACAAAAGCTAAAGGAATTTACAAAAAGAAAGCTGGCATTACAGAACATTCTCAGCAAAATATTCCATGAGGAAGAGATGAAAAACAACGATGCAAATCAGCAACGGGAGGAACTAGCCTAAAGGAATAGCCAAAGAAAGGAGAAACCAAATCATGTCAAAAAACAAAAATGAGTCAAATGACTGGGAATACAAATCATATCACAATAATAACCCTGAATGTTAATGGCCTGAACTCATCAATCAAAAGACATAGACTGGCAGATTGGATTAAAAACAAAAATCCAACGATATGCTGCCTGCAAGAGACTCATCTCAGAGAAAGAGATACCCACAGACTAAAGGTGAAAGGATGGGAAAAAACATACCATGTACAGGACACAGCAAAAAAGCTGGAGAATCCATCCTCATTTCAGATAATGTGGACTTCAATCCAAAACTACTCAGAAGGGATAAAGAAGGACATTACATTACTGCTTAAGGGAAGCATAAATCAGCAAGACATAACAATCATAAATATCTATGCCCCGAACATTGGCTCATCCATGTACGTCAAACAAATCCTTCTGAATTCCAGAAATCAAATAGACCACAACACAATAATACTAGGGGATTTTAACACACCTCTCTCACCACTGGATAGATCTTCCAAACAAAAATTGAATAAAGAAACCATAGATCTCAATAACACAATCAACAATTTAGACTTAACGAACATATATAGAATATACCGTCCAACAAAGAACGAATACCCTTTCTTCTCAGCAGCACATGGATCCTTCTCTAAAATACACCATGTTTTATGCCACAAAGCTACTGTTAGCAAATACAAGTAGAGATATTACCTTGTATTCTATCAGATCATAATTGATTGAAATTAGAATAAATGACAATAAAAAACAGAAACTTCTCCAATACCTGGAGATTAAATAATACACTATTATATGATGAATGGATAACAGAAGTCATCAGGAGGGAAATAAATTCTTAGAAATAAACAAGAACAAAGACACATCATATCAAAATCTCTGGGGCACTATGAAAGCAGTACTTAGAGGAAGATTTATTTCATGGGGCCCATTCAACAAAAGAAGTAGAAATCAACAAATAAACTACTTAACACTACAGCTCAAAGACCTAGAAAAAGAAGAGCAGACCAACACCAAAAGTAGTAGAAGACAGGAAATAGTTAAATCAGAGCCAAAATCAACGAAATTGAAACAAAAGAAACAATCGGAAAAATTAACAAAATAGTTGGTTCTTTGAAAAAATAAACAAAATTGATAAACCCTTAGCCACACTAAGAGAGAGAAAGAGGGAGAAAACTCAAATTACTAAAATTCGGAATAAACAAGGAAATATCACAACAGACACGAGTGAAATACAAAACATAATTAGAAGCTATTTTGAAAATCTATACTCCAACAAAACAGAAAACCTCGAAGACATCAACAAGTTTCTAGAGACATATGAATTACCTAAACTGAACGAGGAGGACAAACACAACTTAAATAAATCAATTTCAAGCAATGAAATAGAAGAGGTCATCAAAAGCCTACAAAGAAAAGTCCAGGACCAGATGGGTTCTCAGCCGAGTTCTACAAAACCTTTAAAGAAGAGCTCATTCCAATACTTCTCAAAGTATTCCATGAAATAGAAGAGGAGGGAACCCTCCCAAACTCATTCTATGAAGCCAATATCACCCTGATACCTAAACCAGACAGAGATACATCGAGGAAAGAAAATTTCAGACCAATATCCTTAATGAACATTGATGCAAAAATTCTCAACAAAATTTTAGCAAATTGCATACAAAAATATATTAAAAAGATAGTGCACCATGATCAAGTGGGTTTTATCCCAGGGATGCAAGGTTGGTTCAACCTCTGAAAATCAATAAATGTCATTCACCATATCAACAGACTTAAAGTCAAGAATCACATGATTATTTCGACAGATGCAGAAAAAGCATTTGATAAAATACAGCATCCCTTCATGCTCAAAACACTACAAAAAATTGGGGTAGTGGGAACATTCCTTAACATTGTAAAGGCCATCTATGCTAAGCCCATGGCCAATATCATTCTAAATGGTGAAAAACTGAAAGCATTCCCCCTAAAAACTGGAACAAGGCAGGGATGCCCTCTTTCACCTCTTGTATCCAACATCGTCCTTGAGACTCTAGCCAGAGCAATTAGACAAACCAAAGAAATTAAAGGGATACGAATAGGAAAAGAACTCAAACTATCCCTGTTCGCTGATGACATGATTATATATTTAGAGGAACCTGGAAATTCCACCAGAAAACTTTTAGAACTCATAAGTGAATTCAGTAAAGTAGCAGGTTACAAGATCAATGCTCATAAATCTAATGCATTTTTATACATAAGTGATGAATCTTTGGAAAGAATAATTAGGAAAACTACCCCATTCACAATAGCCTCGACAAAAATAAAATACTTGGGAATCAATCTCACAAAAGAGGTGAAAGACCTCTACAATGAGAACTACAACACTAAAGAAAGAAATTAAAGAAAACCTTAGAAGATGGAAAGATCTCCCATGTTCTTGGATAGGCAGAATTAATATTGTCAAAATGGCCATACATCCAAAAGTGCTATACAGATTCAATGCAATTCCAATTAAAATCTCAATGATGTACCTTACAAAATAGAGCAAGCAATTACGAGATTCATCTGGAAGATCAAGAAACCCAGAATAGCTAAAGCAATCCTCAGTAGAAAGAACGAAGCAGGGAGTATCGCAATACCAGAACTTCAACTCTACTACAAACCAACAGTAACAAAAACGGCATGGTGTTGGTACTAACATAGGCAGGTAGATCAATGGTACAGAATAGAGGACATGGACACAAACCCAAATAAATACAATTTTCCCATACTAGGCAACGGTGCCAAAAATATGCAATGGAGAAAAGATAGCCTCTTCAACAAATGGTGCTGGGAAAACTGGAAAACCATATGCAACAGAATGAAATTAAACCCCTATCTCTCACCCTGCATAAAACTCAACTCAAAGTGGATCAAGGACCTCGGAATCAGACCAGCGACCCTGCTTCTTATAGAAGAAAAAGTAGTTCCAAATCTTCAACTTGTTGGCTTAGGATCAGACTTCCTTAACAGGACTCCCATAGCACAAGAAATAAAAGCAAGAATCAACAACTGTGATAGATTCAAACTAAAAAGCTTTCTCTCAGCAAAGGAAACTATCAGTAATGTGAAGAGAGAGCCTACAGAGTGGGAGAATATCTTTGCCAATCATACTTCAGATAGAGCACTAATTTCTAGAATCTATAAAGAACTCAAAAATCTCTACACCAAGAATACAAATAATCTAATCAATAAATGGGCTAAGGAAATGAACAGACACTTCACAGAAGAAGATGTACAGGCAATCAACAGATATATGAAAAAATGTGCAACATCTCTAGTAATAAGAGAAATGCAAATCAAAACTACCCTTTGATTCCATCTCACTCCAATTAGAATGGCGATTATCAAGAACACAAGCAACAATAGGTGTTGGCGAGGATGTGGGGGAAAGGTACACTCATACATTGCTGGTGGGGTTGCAAATTAGTGCAGCCACTCTGGAAAGCACTATGGAAATTCCTCAGAAAGCTTGGAATGGAACCACCATTTGACCCAGCTATCCCACTCCTTGGCCTATACCCAAAGGACTTAAAATCAAGTATACTACAGAGATACAGCCACATCAATGTTCATAGCGGCTCAATTCACAATAGCCAGACTATGGAACCAACCTAGATGCCCTTCAGTTGATGAATGGATAAAGAAACTGTGGCATATATATACAATGGAATATTACTGTCATAAAGAATGATAAAATTATGGCATTTGCAGGCAAATGGATGAAATTGGAGAATATCCTTCTAAGTGAGATAAGCCAATCTCAAAAAACCAAAGGATGAATGATCTCGCTGATAAGCGGATGATGACATATAATTTGGGGTGGGAAGGGTTAGCATTAGGGTTAGGGTTAGGTTTAGGGTTAGTATTAGGGAGGGGCACAAGAATTGAGGATGGAAGGAATGTATAGAGGGAAAAGGGGTGGGAAGAGTGGGGGAGAGGAAAAAAATAACAGAATGAATCAAACAGCATTATCCTGTGTAAATTTATGATTACACAAATGGTATGCCTTTACGCCATGTACAAACAGAGAAACAACATGTATCCCATTTGTTTACAATTAAAAAAAAAAGAAGAAGAAGAAAAAGAAAATATCCCACTGGCTGCAGACAAAGAAAAAGATAAAACAATTATGGTACATACAGTGGTGAATCTCGAGGGACCACTTCTCTCCCTGAAATGCAGTCAACTATGAAAAAGGTATGAAAACTCCAAAAACAGAAGAATTTCTCCCTTCTGAGAGCCTCAGGGGAGTTCCTGGCTGAATGACTGGCCCAGGTTCTCACAGTGAGTGTCACATACCCTGTTGTGAGCTGGCCTGATACTGCCTGTGCTCCCACACTGTGTCTGGCACCAGGAACAGTGCCACTGGAGCCCCCGGGGCTAGGCCTAGACCCAAGGGGCCTCAAGGTAACAAGTCCTATGAGCAAATGTCCAAGTCCAAACAGGATGATAGACATCTTGAAGCTTCTCTTTGAGGGACTTGTACAGGCAACATTTCAGAACCACCAGTGCATTGAAGACCCTGAATGGATGGAATTGAAATAATACTACCTCCATGGAATGGGCCCTAGAGATAAAAATTGGTTTTTGCATAAAAATGAAGTCATGATTTTATACAAAAAAAAAAAAAGAAATTCATAGCAGTAAATGCCAAAATTTAAAAAAAAGAAAAAATAAATAAATAAATGAAATAAAAGGGATGGTGATGTAGCTCAGAGGTAGAACACTCCTGCGGTCAGTCACCAGGGTTGGGAGAAGAAAATTTTTCTTCCTTTTTCCTGAAATGTTATGTTTTGTCTTTATTTGACTAACTCTTTTTCATGGTATTTCAACTCAAATACTTATCAACAGCCTTTTCTGACTCCACAAAGTTCATTCTGATATAAGAAGTTGCATAGCATTCTATCCTTTTTAACACTTTTATATAGAGGTAATTTGCAGAATTAGATGAGGTCAGGTAAAGTTTGGTTTAGTTGGATTCACTCCATTTAACAGGATAATACATAACAGAGTAATTTTTATTGTGAGTTGTTACACATCATGAGGTTATATGATAACACTTTTATTAAATAATGAATTCCCAGGGATTTGACCCTTTAAGAATTATAATACTACCAGTACCTTCAAATCCTCCTGACTTTCAGAATGCTCATCCTGACTTTCATGTTAATGATTCTTTTGCTTTCTCTCTAGTTTTATCATCTTTGGATGTATCCAGTGAAAGACCTGGTTGAGTGTGACAAAACTGAATAGCAAGCACAAATCCAGTTGTATAAGAAAGGTGTAATACTACTGTTATTTTTAAAAGGCTCAGTCTTAGTCAGCTTCTTTGCTGCTGTGACTAAAAGACCTGACAAGAACAATTTTAGAAGAGGAAACTTTTATTTGAGGGTCTTGGTTTCAAGGTCTCAGTCCATAGACAACTGGCTCCATTCCTTTGGGCTCAAGCTGAGGCAGAACATCATGGCAGAGGGATGTGGCTCACATAATGATCAGGAAGCAGAGAGGGAGCTCCACTCACCAGATAAAAAATATATACTCCAAAGGCATGCCCTCCAGGGATCCACCTTCTCCAGCCACACCTTCCTTGCCTTCAGTTACCACTTAGTTAATCCTAACAGTGTGAGTAATTCAGTGATTGGATTAAGACTCATGACCTGATATTTCTCCTCTAAACCTTCTTGCATTGTCTCACACATGAGCTTTTGGGGGACACTGCACATCCAAACTTAACAGGTTCCCAGAATAAGAAAGCTGAACAGTTTCAGGGTTATAGTATGCTTCTATATATCAAAAAGGTTTTAAGATCTCCTTTGAGGAAGTTAATGGGTAATATCAAAAATGAATTATATAAAATGTAGAGCTCACCACATTAGGAGCTTCCAGCAAGGCTATAATGTGATAAAAAATTGGATATCCAACGTATTGCATCTAAACTTACCATGACCTTCTTCCAACTCTTAGGAGCATAACAAAGCAGAAAGCTTCTGTGAGGTGAAAATATCCTAAAATGATGTAAGGCAATAGAACAGAAATCTTATTAGTGCACCTTCCAACAGTCCAAGTACTAAAAAGAATCTGTTCAGGTTTTAAAGTTTTCTTTGGATTAAAATATGGTACTGTGGTAGTGGAGATCAATCATATGACAGACTTCAACATATCTGTCTTTTGAGGCACACTAATCCGATCTTACTTCAGATGTCTGATAGGCCTCAGTTCAGTGATGACTGAAATGGGAGCTGATTGGTGATTCTGATAACATATATGGGACTTGACTCTTTGATCTTCATTTTAGAGAGATGATAGGTTACTTGATAAGTCATTGTTGGTCAAAGTCCCCATGTTAAGAACTGAGGTCTGGGGTTATGACTCAGTGGTGGAGCACTTGCCTAACATGTGTGAGGCATTGGGTTCAATTCTCAGCACCACATAAAAACAAATTAAAAAAAAGGTATTTTGTCCCATCTACAACTAAAAAAAAAAAAAAACACAAAAAAAAAACAAAACTATTAAGCTAAGATTTTACCCTGTACGTTGTTGAAAATCTTCCAGTTTCCCATGTTTCTTACATTTTGTGAGCAAAGACACTTGAAAGACTGTTACAGACTAACAGAGTAAGCTTATGCAAAGTTTTGACAAGTTTTCTTACAGTTACTCAGAAAAGATTGAAGTTTTCAAAAATTAGAGTTCTTAGTTGTGACCAGAAACCCATAGTATGCATATTATCCACCTTTGTCTGCCTCCACATCACTCCCATAGGTCTTGGTGGCCATGGGCATAAGATGAACTGATGTGAATGAGAAGTTCATGTTGCTTGCTTTGCTGTGAATAATGAAATATTTTTGTCTTTATCCCAAGAGTCTTATGTCTTCTATCAGCAACTATGAAGCTGTGGCAGGTTAGTTGTTAGTTTGGTTGCACATAAGATAAAATTCTTGACAGTTCTTAAATTGTCAGAGAAGACTCTTGTTTATCTCCTTTCTGGAAAGGAAGAATCTAGCTGCCAGCTTTCTAGGAGCACAGTAGAGGAAGAAATCTGGGAATCTTTGCATTTAGCATATAAGATGCCTATGCTCCTATAATTGTGCTCTCAGTATTGCCGGTAACTTTGAGTTCAGAGGGCTTCTTTGTTATCCTCTCCAGAGAATAAACCTCTAGACTTCAACAGGGTTGAAAGAGGAGCATCAACATAATGGCATGCAGTAGGGGAAGGAATCTATTCCATTCTTTGCCGATAGGTTACCGTCTCAAGAAAACATTGCCTAACTTTTCTGTTCAGAATGACTGTCTTGCTCATCCTTCCTTCTCATTTTTTTCCATAGTAATCATTACTTTCATATTGTATCATGTACTAATTTTTTAAAAAATCTGTATTCCCCTTCCCCATTAGAATGTAAGCTTTACGAGGTCAGAGATTTTTAATTCTTGGATTTTATTATATATCACTAACACTTAGAAAGTACCTGGCACATATAGTCTTTCCAGAAATGTTTGCTAATTAGATGTGAATAAGTGACTAAAAGGAATTTGCATGTCTATTGTCATTGCTGTTGGTTTGAGAATAAATTAAAACATTTATTATCTATAAGTCAGTGATATGTCTTTTTAAAAGCTTTAAGTATTGCTATCAATTAAGTGTATAGGTAGTTTTCACTGACAATTATTGTTAGTCATTCCAGAGCAATTTAGAATCATTTCTTATCTGACCTTACAATTCCACTTAGTTATGTTTGAGTATTTCTAGCATTCTTACTCAACAAATATTGGCTGTTTTATTGGAAGAGACAGTGGAGTTTGCTGAAGAATTTGATGTGAGGCATGGAGAAAGGAGCATAATTGGCAAAGATCACAGATCTAGTAAGGGGCAGAGCTAGATTTTACATCTAACCAGTCTGATTCTAAAGTCTGTTTTCTTAATCACTACTATGCTGCTTCTTGGTGAAGTGAGATAGAGGAAAGCTAGCAAAAAAGACTAAACTTGTCCAAAAAGCCAAATTAAAGAACTGTAAAAATGAGATAATATATAACCATGTTACATGCTGATTTTAAGTCAAGTAAGTGAGGGCTGAGAATTTTCCGTTGCATTTAGCAAAGCACAAGTCATTAATGCTCCTGATAAAATCAGTTAAATGCATCAAAGTCTAGTTGAAGTGTGAATTATTGCCTTATTTACCTTTCAGATTAGGTTTAGTCATAGAACAGTTTTATAATGGTTATAATGTATTTATTCATTTTCATCACAGAAATTAGTAAACTTTAAGAAATGTTCTAATACTTCTATGTAAAGTAATAATAATGGAGTAATCAAGCTTTAGTACTTTAAAGGAAAAGTACTTATACTATTATATTTTGTCTTTTGCCTATCAATTACATCTTATCTTTTTTAGGTATGACTTTAGCCTTTCCAGCTTCAGTTCATGATTCTCTGATTTGCAGTAAAACATTTCAAATTCTGTACAAAAATGAAGAGGTCGTTTTAAATGATGTTATGCTCTTCAAAGTTAAAATGTTGTTGGATGAAAAAAAGGTAAACATCTCTTCACATATATGTAGATACAAATTTTTTTCTTTTTTTAATGTCTATATTAAGGTATATTTCTAACTTTCTAAGGTATATTCCTAACTTTCTGAATATTCATAAAGCATCTCATAATTTCTCTTTAGATTGAAGAAACCCTTGAGGAAATGAATTTTCTGTTATCCTTGGATCTACACTTCACAGATGGAGATTATTCGTAAGTAGGCTAGTCAAACAGTTAAGAATTCTTTAGGTATACTCATGCCTGTTATTTATTAGATTCCCCATTTTCTTTTCAGAATTCAGCCCATCCTTTCTTGTTTATTTTTTGGGAGAGTGATTAGAACTGCTCTTTCGTGCTCAGGCTGATTCCTTAACTCCAGGTAGCAAAATCAGATAAGATGAAGAAATAGAAGATTCTAGAAATTATACAGTTGATATAATATCACTATCATGAGGCATTTAAATATAACTGAATTATCATTGGCAAATCTTTCTTAGTAGTATGAATTATGCCTTCTTTAGGTGAAACTTTGTTGATATCTGAGAATTATCAAGACTGATGACTCTTAGGCTTGACTATTGTTTTTGTCCTTGAGGAAGTTTTAAGGCTAGATACCCTGAATTTGCCCACACACCTGAACATCTGAACATATATTTTAGGGACAAATTGTGCTTTTAATCATTTAAAACAAGAATCAGAGATCTATTTTGCCATTTTATTTTTGGAGGCCTTTTTTTCCCTCCATTTCAATGAAGTTTTAGAACTACTACTTAAAAATTGTACATAAATTCAGAATGTATGTAGGACTGAGTAGTTAGTTACATTGTTGAAAGGACTCCTTTAGATTTCCTCTTCACTATCATAGAACAGTAAGAATTTTTTATTTAATAACTACTGCTCCTGTGTGATACTTGTTTATTACAAGAGTTTTTAAAGGCTTCTTTGTTGCTTTTAACCAAGTCAGTTCTTTAAGTGGAATAAGCCAAAATCAATAGTTAGTTCATATATTAGCTGTAAGTAGTTATAATGTATGTGTATATTTGTAAAAGTATATTTGGTTATAATTTTTATGACATTGTTGCATATTTTTGTATGTGTAGATGTAATGACAGACTAAATATAATAAAAATATTTTACTGAATAAACAGTGACTTGCCATTTTTAGCAGCATTTAATACAGTAAAAATAATTTGAAGTATCTTTTGGGATTTTTACACTATATTTTTAACCTATGTTATACTGTAGTCTTGTAATAAACAGTATTCCCCATGGAGTAAAATTTAAGATGAGATTAATTACTGAAGTATAAAAAGGACTCATTGTATAGGGATAATTATAGACCATATCATGGACTGAAAGAGAATGGCAAGTAGAATCTGGTTACTTTCTTGGTATGTTTCATATTGTTTCCTAATGCAAATTTGAGGCTCCTAACATTATTCTCATTCTAAATTTTTAAAAAATTATTAAGCAGGAACTAGGGGTATAGCTTAGTGGTAGAGCACTTGCCTGGCATCCTTAAGGCCCTGAGTTTGATCCCTAGCACAATGAAAGAAAAAAAAGTAATTTAGCAAATGTTTTTGTAGTTTAAGCTGCCCTACAAAATATTGGCCTTTACTAAACATCCTTTCCTAAATATTTATATGCAAATGTGTTGCTTTTTATAGGGCAGGTGATCTGAACGCCTTGCAACTAATAAGTAGCCGAACATTGAAGCTGCACTTTAACCTCTACAGAGGACTCCATCATCATATCAATGTTATGTTTGATTATTTCCACCTTTCTGTTGTGTCTGTTACAGTCCATGCATCATTGGTTGCACTACACCAGCCGCTAATAAGGTAACTTTAACCAATACCCTATCCTTAGTAATGTAATGTTTTTCATTTTTATAATGAAAACATGTACTTTGATAAAGATAATGAAATGGTAAAGAATTTTTAAATTCATAATTAGTAAGAAATACTTCTGCTGGGAATTTTGTAATTTCAGTGGCTCAGGAGGCTAAGGCAAGAGGATCACAAGTTCAAAGCCAGCTTCAGCAACTTAGCAAGGCTCTGCAACTTAGTGAGAACCTGTCTCAAAATTTTTTAAAAAAGGGCTAGCATTGTGACTCAGTGGTTAACTGCCCCTGAGTTTAATCCCTGGTACCAAAACAGGGAAAAAAACAAAACAAAACAAAAAACTTTCATTTTATACAAACATAATAAAATGATTAAGAGTGATGGATCATTAGATTGTAGCATTTTTCTTACAGAAGTATGGAACAACCTTTGTTCATCCCAAATGAGTTGACTAAGTGAAAGAATACAATCCAGAAATAACCATATAATATTGTTTAGTCTGTACCTGTTTTTTTAATCTAATACTCTATTGTTATTACTCCTTTTCTCGGAAAATATATAAATTTTTTCTTAGTTTTCTTTGTTTCTTCTCTGGATGGGCTAATTTTATCTTGTTAATGCTATGCTGTACGGTAATTATTGCTTTCTAAGTTATTAACCAGTTCTATGGATTTTTACCTCAAATTTTTAAACTACGTCATATAGTTTAATGTGAAGACATAATTTTTCTGGATCATAATAAGTGTGTTAGAATAATTTTTTTCTAACCACTTCTGTGGGAAGTCAAATTATCTTTTGTTACATAAGAATACAATTCAAATCCTTCAGATTATAAGTTTAACAGCATCCTTGTAGTATGGGCAATTGATGAACACTTCAGATCAGTAACCTCTATGAAAAGACCTCAAGTGAATTTGATTTCTGAACTGTCTACCCTCTCTGACACAAATCTGATTCTGACAGCTGTATTAGGGATGATGCTTAAAGGATACCATGGTAAGCTGATTTATCAGAAAGCTAAGTGGGTCAATTTGTAGAATTAGCCTCAGAATTTATAGAAGCCTAACACAATTTAACATATTAACTATAAATAACAGCCTCTTGTGGAATATCTTTACATGTTTTAAAAACCATAATTGAGAATGTTTTCCATTGTATTGCTCCCTTTTCTCTTACATGGAGATCATTTTCACCTATCTCTGGGGTGTAGAGCCAAGAATAAGACTATTTTGACTTGCTTTACCTTCATATTCTATAATAAGATCTGTAACTGGTTGTTTTGCTATCTTTGTCTTACCTTTTAGGCCTTCGAGAGGCTGTGCTCAGTTGCTGTAGCTTTTTAAGCAGGAAGGTGTTTGTTATATATAACTTTTTTATAAACTTCAAAACATTTTGGAAGTTGTTCCAGAATAGTTTAGTGTGTAATAACATTTTAACTGAAACATCTTTGACAAGAAAGTAGTTTTTGCAAACTCTACATCAAGTAATGTAAAATACTACTTTAATATGAATTACATGGCCAGGTTTTACTGCCAAAAGTTTGTTTATAAAATATATTGCTATTGTTTTCTGAATCTCGTTTTTGTAGCTTCAGTAAAATCCCTCATTAAACTATTGTAACTTTAAAAAAAAAGAAACTTCCAAGACGATCTTTGTAAAGCTAGCTTAGTTTTTCTCCTGAAAAACGTACAATTTAAAATTTAGCTCATGTTCTTAATGTTGCTTTTTAAGGCTCTAATTAAATAGAGTGGTGATATTCACACCACTATCCCAAGTGGTTAGTGTGCTTCCCCTACAGTGCACTAGTTTTTCACAGACAAGTAGGAGAAAGGGGTAGCTCATTTCCTAGAGACTGTCTCCTGGAAGAAGACATTTTTGGTTCAGAATTAGAAACCTAGAGGCTTAAGTGTTAGCTCTGGTTAGTAACTGGGAAAGAAAAACAGCTTAGGATACTGTTCATCACCTGTCTGCCATGGACCCTTAGGTCTACTCTTTTGCTGCTAGAACTTTGCCTTGAAAGCAGCAGCATTTTCCCCTGCCTGTCCTTGCCTGTAAGTGAGAAGATAGAAAAGGGGGACACAGAGGATAAGAAAAAGCTTTTGCTGGTGGTGTGCTGGTAAAGGGGTCATTGTGTGTAAAGGTAACATTCTTTGCTGCTGATGCTTCAACAAGTTTTTCCTGAAGTTTATTATAGATGGTTTTTTTGTTCACTGAACAGATTAGAAAAAAAATACTAACTTGTAAATTATCTTCTTAAAATGTTATTTTTACTTAAAATAATTTATATAGTCAATGAACTATAAACCTTACATTAATTATTTAAACTAAAAGGGTTTAACATTTCTTTGTTTTTTAGTATGATCTCTATCTTATATTTAAGTAACAACTTTTTTATAACTTCTGAAAAACAAATTGTAGCAAGTAGAGTTTACTACTGACTTACAATTCCCTTTTTGGCAGGATATAGATAATTTATTTTTGCAAAGTAAATTGATTTTGTAGACAAACACTACTTTTTACTTATGGCAAAACTGATTTATTTTTCTGTCTTTTTCCTTTTGCCAAACTACCAAACAGTTCAAATGTTTTGACCTACTTTATCTCAAATACAATTGTATATGATATTTAAACAATCAAACAAATATACTTATTCTGTGGAATTTATGAAATACTAATTATAATGTTAGTACTAACAGAAGTAGTTTATATACTATGTGATTGAAGTGGTGCTTTGAAGCTCTTAGGAAAATTATCTTAATAAAGTTCAAAGCATTTTGGTAATGAGAATTAAAGGAAAGAACCACCTATTTTTTCCTGAAACAGAGGTATCAGGTAGCTTTACTAATTTTTCTTTTTCTGTATTTAAATGAGAACTCTTTATTATTGTAAATAGCATTCATATTTGATTGTTAACTTTTGAAACTTTGTGACTAGTGATCAGTATTTCCAAATCAAAGCTTGACTCTCGTTTGTCCCTTATCTACTCTAGGATCCTACCCTATTTCATCTTTAGTATCCTTTGAGACTTCCTAAAGCCCAAAGATAGACAGTTATCAAATATCTAGCCTTATTTTTTTAATACTCATTGTATTTTTTATAGTTTTTCAGATTAAAATACTTTAGAACTTACAATCTAACAAATCCTTTGCTTTTCTATTCCTCTAATATATTCTTTTGTAAATAGCTAGATTGCAGTAGACTGTTAAAGCAATAATAATGTAATGCTTGCTTATTCCTTCAGCTTTCCTCGTCCTGTGAAGACTACTTGGTTAAATAGAAATGCACCAGCACAAAACAAAGATTCTGTGATTCCTACTCTTGAAAGTGTGGTCTTTGGGATTAACTACACAAAACAGTTATCACCAGATGTAAGAATTGAATATGTTTATAAATATTCTGTTTCCTCTTATTTTATTTGCCCTTATCTTAAAAGAAATGTTTGAAACTATTTTATCTGTGAATGTGGTATTTCTTTTGTTAATTATTTGGGCTCAACAACTTAAGATATCTAAATATAATTGTAACAAATTGGTTAGTTCCAGTTATGTAGTATGAAAACTACCTAATATTTCAAAATTTTACCAAATTTAGTCAACAGAGATCTTTGAGAACCAGTTAAATATTTTTAAACTTGTGACTGTCAGTTCCTGCTCCCTTAACAGAACTGGTTGAATCTTTCTAAAGGAGCCTTTAAAGAACAGTGTCCAGAGTTGAGACCCAACTTAGAGTAGTACAAGTATAGCCATTACTATAAAAGGAAGAAGGACTTTTACTATAAATGCAGAGTGTCCCTCAATATAATATGGATTTCCTGTTACCAAAAATGATAATGTAATCTGCTTTTTTGTTTATAAAAATCTACTATAATCATGTATGGTGTCACATGCTTGAATCCCAGACATTCAGGAGCCTGAAGCAAGAAGTTTAGTGTCAGCCTTGGCAACTTAATGAGACCCTATCTCAAAATAAAAATTGTTTTAAGAAAGCACTTGGGATATAGCTTAGTGGTAGAGCACAACTCTTAACTGAAATTACTGTGGCCACATTTTATGTGTTTACTTTTATGAACAGCTCTCTTAAATATGTTGAATTTCTTATGTAATTGACAAATGCTTAGTATATCTTTTCCAAGTTTGAAGTGTAATATTTTTATATTCTTGATTACTAATGTTTTGTTTTCCAAATTTGTTCTTTGTTTAGGGTTGTAGCTTCATCATTGCAGAGTCTTTCCTACATCATGCCTATCATTTTCATTATACACTTTGTGCCACTTTGCTGCTAGCCTTCAAGGGATTGCACAGCTACTTCATTACGGTAACAGAAGAGATTCCCTCTTGTCAGAAACTAGAACTGGGTATGTTAAAAGTAGCTAGACCTGTCCTACAGTTCAAATCATTCTTTTACTCTTCTTCTATTGGTTAAGAGCTTTGCCTTAGTTTTTCTGTACTAAATCTGTACTTTTTGTGTGCTTCATTTTTACTTCTCTCTCAATTCTAACTTTTTCAGCCTTTGTTAATCACTTTGTGTAATTAAAATTCTGTTATAATGTTGAGGAATAAACTTCTCAATTAGTTTGAAGTGAGTCTTTTGATAGATTTTTTTAAAGATCATATGCCAATGTAATACTCCTTAAAATTCAATCAGAAATCATACTACAAAGTAAAATAATTATCTGTAAAATTATACAAAGGAAAATTCCAAATATATAACAGTCTAAGCAGATTGTGGGTATTTGGAATATTTTCATATGCATTTAGTTTTAAATTATCTCAAATCTCTATTCCTTTTGTATCACTTTAGGAAATAATAGCATTACTCTGTATTTTAACATTTTGAAAATTTATTTAAATCATTTTTAAAAATCAAGTTTCAATTTTAATCTGAATAGTATCTACATGTGTTACATACATAATAAAAATCATGCTGGGTTGATTATATGTAACATTTGTAGTTTCCAAAGTGCTTTTATATACATCCTTTCACAGAAGATAAATTGTTGGAATTGGCAAAATGAGTTTTTTTCAGACTTTTTATATCATTCTTATAAGCTTTTATTTTCAAATACCTTCTCATAAAAAGCACAATTATCTTTTCTGAATAAATTTTTTTATCGTTATATATTTGAATAAATCAGGAAATTGCCTTTAAAATTTTACTTAATCTATATTCTATATATGTATTTCTTAGTTCTTCTAGGATCTCAATATCTTAACAATATTCATGCATTCTCTAAAATGGTCACTATTACTGAAAGTAGTTGGTGGGTTTGAGACTAATTAGACTTTTTTTTTTTTTTTTTAATTGTTTGGGGTTACAGAACAATTGCAAGGATTCATACTTATCCCACAACTCAGCCCTGAGAAAACGCTGGATATTGTACCATTGCCTATCAAGGCATTACTCTAGTGATTCAGTTAATTCCATTATTAATCAGTTCAGTTCACCCTTTCTTCTCTTGACTAGACATAGGTATTAACTGCTCAGAATGCTTGATTCAGTAATCCCAGTGTATATACACATCAAGCAAAAGGAAAATGTGCCTATTCTTTTTTGACCATGTGTTGTTCCTCAAAACAAAAGTGGTAGTGTGGAAAAGATAACCTTTTGATCTTATTCTCTGAAATACTCTCTTTTTTCCTTGCTGTTTCATGTACTTTGACTTTCCTATTTCTCTTAGGAAAACTCCTTAGAAGAATCCTGCCTCAAAAGTAAACGGTTTTAAATGTTTTATTTTGAGAGTCATTTATATAATAGAGCTAACTTAGGCTTTTCTTTATCTTCAATTAATGGAAAAATTATGTTTAAATATTTTTAAATTTTGTGGCTTGAAACTCAAAAAACATTTTCCTAGAAGAATATAGTATCAAATATTGTAAAAGAATACTGTAATAGAATTCAAGGAGGCTTTATCATTGTGCTTAAGAGAACACATTTGGAGCTATTTCTGTCACTTTCTCACTTTGCATCTATAAATATGAAGTGGTTTTCATTTGTAAGGTAAGGAGACTGAAAGAAATCACATGTGGTGCATGAGTCAGAAAGGAAAGGTGTAGACACTCAAAAGGCAGAGGGTGTAAAGTTGCTCTAGGAATAACACTTTCTAACAGTGTAATTCCCGTGGACTTTTTATTAGCACCTACTTTGTCAATCACTGTGCTAGGTGCTGAGGAAAGGATGCTCTCTGTCGTCAGAAACCTTTTGACTTATATTTCCTCTCCTTTCATAGCAACTATAATAAGAAATCAGCTCAGTGTTGGGATGAGCAGGAAAAATTTTCTGAGAAAGCAAGGCTTCTTGTGGTTTATGAGATAGGCCTATAAATGCCTTTGTAAAAATGTCCATCTGCATATAATATTCAAGTAGATGTAATATTTACAAATGAAAAAAATGCATGAATCACATTTTTAACCTAGGGAAAAAATATTTCTCAAAAATTAGAAAGTATGTTTTGTTGGTAAAATGTTTAATTAGTAATTAAACAAAACAAAAGCCTTATTTCATATAGCCTAGGCATCATTACCACTTATTAGTATTCTATTCATATAACTTCAGCATGATAATTTATTAGGATTTAATATTTTTAATTTTCATTTAGGTAAGGATGGTTTTTGTTATATAACTTTGGGCTTATATATGTAATAATTTTAAAAGCCCTTAAATTTAATTTCAGGAGCCAGTTACTAAATGAGTTACTAAATGAGCCAGGTACTAAACTTTATTCCAAATAGCTTTCTTAATTATTTCATTAGATAATAAAATTCTAAAGTAAACCCAGACTTTGGTTTTAGATAATTTGATTGTAGAAATAGAATAAAATTATTAGTGCCTTACACATATATTTACTCAAAATCCATTTGTTGAATGGATGAAGTAGTGCAATACAGTGGATTATTACTTGAAAAATAGAGACATCAACACATAGCTTGTGACAGTTTCTTAGGGATTTTTTAAATCAAGGCTCATCTTCAGTAAATACTTATTAATAATACTTTTTGTTCTTAAACTTTTGTTTACTATTTGTTTTCTTTTCATTGTATATTTTAGTTTATTATTGAGTATATCCAGAGAACATCTAAAAATGTTCCTAACTATTAAAAAGTATTTGTTACATATTCTGAACTTTTCAACACTTTATTTTTATTATAGCAAAATAAAATTTTAGACACTAATAAATTTCCATAATATACTGTCGACTAAGCATCACTGTATTTACTAGTTTTAGTAAATGGATATAAAATAGTTCTTGGTCAAGAATGTATTGTATTTCCTTCTTTTTTTTCTTTCATTTTTTTTTTTCAAATAATCATATACCTAAAATTCTTAAACTCCACCATGTTTTAAAAAACTCTCTTTAACTAAGCTCTATTCCCAAATCTTTTTAAAAATAATATCTTGAGTTCCTTTCTGCTTTTTGCGTTTTTCTTTTTTCCTAGATGAATGATGTACATTTTTTGATGATATTAGTTGAATATTGGTTTGATGCAAGGAGCTCTACAGAAAATGAGTCAAGACTTCTGGAATCTAGGTTTTGGCAAGTCACATAACCTATGAGCCCTAGTACCTATACTTATGAAAGCAGGGAGATAACCTACTGATCTCTGCGATCCCTGCTAACACTAAAATTCTAAGTCAGAGAAATTAAAACATAAAAATAACATCAGAATATGGAATGTTGAGTGACACGTAAAAAGTAAATTTTAAAAAGTAATATAAAATTGAATGTACATCATTTGTGATTCTGATAAGCTAATTAACTAACTGCACTGTCAGATCAATACTAAATCTGTTAACAAGTTGGAAAATTCTAGTAAATTTTGTTGTAAAAGGAGTATAGTAACTAGTGCTGTGTACAATCCTTATAACTAGCCAAGGCCAACATGCAGGTCCTTTATCAGCGACTTCTCAGAAGAAAACAGCCAAGAACCCAGAAAGACACGTGTGTAGGTATGTTTACAAATAGGTTAATTAAATAATCCCTTTTAATTAGTATGGAATTTTGCTTTAGTGTCAAATTTCATAAATATAAATTTATTAATATAGTGTATTACCACCACTTTAAAGAACTTACTGGTAGGATCAGCTTTCTTTGTAGATAAATTTAAGTTAATTTCTTAATTTTTACTATTGAATTTTTTGTGTAAAATTAGAAATGGTAATTACAAAGATCTCTTTGACTTTTTCAGGATTCTTTTGAGTTTCTACAAATACCACTTTTTCAAAACTATGTATATTACCAGAATTTGCTGGTTGAATATTGCCTTAAATTTGCTTATCTTTAGATAGCTGTATTGGTAGTGAAATATGATTTAAAAACTAAAACTAGTTTCATGAATTGCAGAAATAAAGAAGAGAAACATCCTCAGTATTTGGTTTTGTGTTTTTAGTTAATTTGCTTTTTTTATCATTCTATTAAAAAATAACCTCCAGCCACTAATATCCTGATATTACATGTTAAAGGAAATTTAGAAAATAACTGTAAGATACATTTACATTTTGACCTAGCAACCCTACTTGTATCATAAATATATATGTACAGTCATATAAATATATATATACAAGCAGGTTTATTGCAGTATTGTTCAAACTGTGACAAAACACTAAAAAGATAATGACCATCATTTGGACAAAGAGTGGAACATGGAAGAAATTATGATGCACCCACAGCAAGGAATGTAGTCATTTTAGAAAATGCTTTAGAGCTGGGTCACAAATTGCTGTGTAAGACTACTGTGAGAAAAAAAGCAAGATGAAAAAAATGTACACAACACAACCCCATTTTTCTAAAATTTTATGTAAGGATATGTTCTAGATTGTAACTCTGAACTGGTAAGAAGAGCCAGTCCCCCAAAATACAATGTAAATTACATTTATACCTTTCTATAAAAGTGTCATTTTGTGTCATATGTTTCTTTAGAAGAAAATATAATTAAAATGGAATTTTAAACTCACTAATTGATTTTGAAAATTTCAGTTCTGATTTTGAAGTTAACTTTTGTTTTTATATATTCCTTAAGGTGGTGTTTGCATTGAAGTAACTCACGCTAGCTATAATTGAAATGTACCATTTTATGCCTTTAGGTAAATGTATGTAAATGTTAGAAAAATGCATCAAA
Source organism: Sciurus vulgaris (assembly GCF_902686455.1). Lineage (NCBI taxonomy): Eukaryota > Metazoa > Chordata > Mammalia > Rodentia > Sciuridae > Sciurus > Sciurus vulgaris. The sequence continues at coordinate 91,509,732 of NC_136467.1, read as the reverse complement.
CTTAAAAAGTTTATTTTTTTTTAATTCAGAGGTAGGATATATAACCTACAGAACCAATTTTAATGATTTTATTTTATCATAGGAAAAGATCATGTGAAATCATGTTAGCAGAAGGAAATTTTTTATTTTAATGCAGATTTTTCTGCTGATTAACTTTAGTTTTGAAAAACCTAACACTAGGTTAGGTGTAAGGGTTTCACTATTACACCTAATAGTGAGTACCTAATTTACCTATTGGTGAAGTTATTTGTGAATTCAGTGAACTAATGAGTGAATTTCAGGATATCATAGAAGGTGTTCTTGTCTTTATATGAGAATAATCAAACTTGCTTTCACAACAAGATTGTGAAATTTTGGGTGATCATGACTCTGCTGTTATAGTACTTAGAAATATAGTTTGTTTGATTTCTTGTTAAAAATTAAAAATATCTAAAGATGATATTTTAGGCTTTAATATAGTTTCTTCCTTTATAAATAGTAATACCTTTATGTTCTAGTTTTTGTATTCCCTTGTAAATATTACCATTTTTAATTGTAAATTGTTCATTCCTTATGGATCATTATAACATATATTAAATACATCAGGATCATATGGCAAAAAAATTACCTCACTTTAAAAATTTCCTAGAGTGGGCTTCAAATGTCACTCAGTGGTAGAGTGCTTGCCTGTGCAAGGCCATGGGTTCAATTCTTAGTGGGGAGGGGGGAATCTTATAGAATACTAAGTTCATTAAACTAAGTTAGTAACCAACTTTTTATTGAAAAGGATTCTGTTGGATTGGGGATATAGCTCAGATGATAGAGTGCTTGCCTCACAAGCACAAGGCCCTGGGTTTAATCCCCAGCACTGCAAAAAAAGAAAACAAACAAAAAAAAAAGGATTCTGTTATCTATTTTCATTAAATAGCCCACAACCTAGGTATGTTTTAAATATGTTCTAGTTATAAAATTATTTTTACTTTATTTTATGAGTAGCTTATAAAAAGCAAAGCATAATCACATATAATAAAATATTAAACTTTACTGTAAATTATAAAATATGAAATACAGTAAGACTTAACTATATGTTTTATCTTCTCTGTGACATGGCTGTACAAGATACCTTACATATATAGTCAGTATTTTCTTGATAGTGTTGACCTCTTGTGAGAACTGAAACACAATAATGATCAGAACATTGAATTAATTTAATAATCATAGTACCTAAGTAATTAATTAATGTATTTATGAAAATATATTACAATGAAAATTCATTGAATATAGCCCATATATTTCTCATTCTTTTGGTTGTTTAAAGGGAATTTGTTTATATAACTTCAAAGGTAGTTTTCAGGTCTAACACTAAAATATTTCCTCTAATTACTCTTTACTCCTTTCAGAGGAAATGGATGTAGAAGCTCGACTTACTGAACTATGTGAAGAAGTTAAGGTACTTGGATTTTTAAAATTGACATTATCAAGTTATTTGAGTGGTTTCTGTTTCCTATTCTAAATATTTTGTCTAAGAAAACAGTTATTTATCTTAAAATACAGTTAATTCAGCTGATTATGGTAGAATCACACTTAGTTGATCAAAATAATTTTCCTTCAGCATAAAATTAACTTCATTTAAAAAGTATGTTATTCTGCATATAAATGAAGTATAAAGCACATTATTGATCAAAAGTATATGTTTTCTTCTGTTAGTTTATTCAGAAAATTTTTGGACGTATTTTCAAAGCATCACTTAAACTTACCTATCATGTTCTGTTATTTTAAAAAATGACAAATTGTGCTTAATCCCCAGTACAATAAAGGGGAAAAAAGACAATTTGTTCTAGCTCAACAGATCAATTTTTGTTATTCTTGCAGTTAAATTGAATAGATTTTTGTTTTTCTTCTTATTATTTCTTAATTTTTAATTGTTTATTTATCTTTATCCAGGAGACTAAACATTTTGACTATTTAGTTCGCCGTGTATTCACTCTGGTCAACTACATTAAAGATAAAATCAGAGGCTTGAATCAAAAAACTTGTGTATTTTATGTGAAGTTTTTTTTTGTATTTAAATTTTAATGAGGATTGACTAGATTTACCTTCTCCATAAAAAGTCAAAATATACAGTATATACATGTAATTTTGCCGACTATAAAGAATTTCTCTACAATTCAAATAAGTATTTTCTTTAGAACAAATGGTCTTATAATCATTTCCCAAAAAGGCAGTAAACACTTTAAAATAATCTTAAGATGTATGCAGTTAATATGAAAACTTCTGGAGTGTTTCACTGAAAGATTGAAAAAATTGAATAACTAGATTAACATGTTATTACTGTTGCACAGAAAAATAGTCACAAAAGATATCAGTTTTTCTCAAGTTAATCATTTTAATGACTCCAAATCAAATTCCCTCTGGGAATTTAAACTTGTATTTTAAAAATCATTTGAAGAAACATGAAAAAGACTAAGAAAAGCTTTAAAAATAATATAAATGTAGAAGTACTTGTCCAACTAGATATTTAAATATATATAAAACTACAATAAGAGAAATAAGAAAAATCCTTTTTCTTCTCTTAAAATGATAGGCAAGTCAGTCAAATTAAATAGCACTGAAGTAAGATATCTATGTGTAATAAGTATATGATAAAATATGAAGAACATTGAGATTATAAGTGATGTGGTAAGCTTAACCCTTTGTGCCATACTACAGAAGCAATTCTAAATGGACTAAATAGTTAAATGTTCAAAAAAATTAGAAATATAAGTAGTCTGATTTTGGAATATAGAATGACTCCTTCAGGCTAATAGTAAAGGACAAAATAAAATAGCTAATGATTCAAAACTCCTTTATAACAAAATATGCAAGCCATATATTAGAGGTCAATGTTTGTAATATTTATAACAGGCAAATTATTGCTGCTCACAATATATAAGGAGCTTCCATGTATCAATTTCATAATAATACCCTTGTGAAAAAGGAATACATACAGGTAATGTACAAATTGGCAATTCTTAGAATAAGTTAAGGTACTTAATTTGATATTTACTAAAAAACAGGGAAATGCAGATTTAAATAAGGAGTTTTTCTTGTTTGATTAGATTGGATTGGATTGGGTTTGACCCAGAAATTTGCAAAAATAAGAGTAATTGCTAATCGCCATTGTAGTAAGGATACAGGGAAACTAGGATCTGCATATGTTGTTAATGATGGTTTAAATTGGTATTTTTTTTTAGGTCACTTCATCACCGTTTTGAAAACATTTATTTAGTGCATGTTACCTCCCATATAAATTATTTAATATTCTATTTTATAAAAGTACTCACATGGTGCCCAAATATGATGATAAAGAACCTCATGAATTATTATAGACTCATAGTCATTTAAAAGAAGTAAATCTCTATGCATTGACATGGATTACTTAAGAAATATTTACTCAGTGAAACTCCACATCATGTACAACCACACAAATAGGATCCTAATTAGAATAAGTTATGCTCAATGTATGTATATGTCAAAATATACTCTCATGTATGTTTATTGATCTATGATGCCAGATATTGTTTTCATGCTGAAAAGCTCTTCATAATGAAAGTAAATTGATTATAAATATGATTTTATATATGTGAAAAACAAAAGCTATATATTTGATCTTGTTCATGTGATTACAAAGAAAATAATTTTTAAAGTTCTATTTAAGTTCTAGTATGTAAATGGGCATCATAAAATCTCACAACAGCCTAAGGTAAAATTTTAACAACAAAGAGCAGATAGAAGCTATAATGACAATATTAAAGAGTTTTTTAAAAATCAGTAATAAAACACATAGTCACGGTTTTTCATATTAGCACAGAATAGACGCCTAATTACAAAAAAGGCTAATAAACATATGAAAACTTCAGTCTCAGAAACTATAACAGAAACAAAAATTTACTCTAATGCCATTTTTAATTTATCATTTTGCCTGCATTTTTTTAACAGTATGTCTCAAGATGTGATGAGGTACAGACTTGTAGACCTTGTAGACCTTTTTCAGAGATTAGTTTGGTGATATGTACCCAAAACCAAAAAAAAAAAAAAAAAATCCCTTCTCATTCTATACCAAAGAAATAGTCAATTCATATGACTGTTTATAATGTTGTGAAAACATTAACCTGAATAAATAAATAATAGTAAAATGATTAAGTGAATTATGGGGTACTAGTTTCTAAAAAAGTTTTTCAGCCTTTAACAATTGTTTGATGATGTAGGAAAACACTCATATTGTGTTGTCCTGGGAAAATGGCCTAAAATCATGTGATTTTAGATTTTGTTCTATGTATGTAACAAAAAAAATTTGAAGTGATTGTTATGAAAATTGTATATATTTAAAACAAGATAATATTATTTCAAAAATATACAAAAGTAAAGTCTGACATTAATGCATATAAAAGATCTTGTCAAACTTAATTCTGATTTCCATTATAAAATAAAAAGAATTTTATCATTATTTTGAGATTTATTGTTAAGTATTTATACAAAGTAGAGGAGTAATTTATGTATACTTTAAGGGATGCTCTCTTGGAACCTCAGTGCTATGATCAGTAGGAAATGAAATAAATAATATTAAGCATCTCGATAGCCTTGTTCTCAGGAAAAAGTAGAGTAATGTATATCTACTTACATGTAGACTATACTAGGTATAGTGTTTTTTGCATTAATTACACAGTGCTGTCTAATTACTCTCAAATGTTTATCCAACTCTTACTTCTAAACTCCATTAAAATGATCCTTGGAACAATAATACTACAGGTTTCAGTTTATGTTAGTTTTATTTTAATCTCTATGAGTTCTTAACAGAGGCTTAAAAAACTTATTAGCTTTATTTCTAATACATTTATAAAATCGTTTCCTGGAACAGAACATGTCTGTAGTTTCCTAATGTTAACAAATGCCTATTCATGTGTGTTGTCTGTCTTTGCTTCCATTCCAGAATTCTGAGTTTGCCAAAAATCTTTGGGGGCTTTTCTCCTAACTAAAACCTATTAATTCCTTGTTCATTAATTTATTAATCTATTCATTTAGTAAATATTTATTGAATTATTACTGTTTGCCAGTAACTAGAGTTATAACAGCTGATAGTATGTAATCATAATTCCTTTGCTTCTTAATAATTTTTGCTTAATTTTTGTTTTATGTCAAGAGTAGGATAAATAAATAAAAGCATTATTTGGATGAGGAAAGAAAAGTCTGCTAAACTGTAGACTTCAAAAAGTAAAAGTAAGCATAGTAGTAGTATCATATGTAATATGTAGCAGTTAGGAGTATACAGATGGTAACTATATACCATTGGGTATATAATTGGAAGTAAATTTCAATGTTCCTGTATAGACTTGACTGCTCCTTCCTTTTTTAGGCTAGGGAAATGAGTTATCATCCATCTGTGTAGTTAAGATCGATTTGTTAGTGTTATCAGTAATTGAAATACATTTTTTTTTGCACCAAGATAATCTGCCTAAAAACTGACTGTAGCCTCAGTGAATTAAAGAATATGCTGTTCTCATAACAAAAATGCCTGCCCTCAAAAGAAGCAGTCATTCTGATTTGGAGTCTAATTTTATTAGTTTTTATTTTTAAATCTTTATTTTTTTTCAAGAAAACCAGTTGCATTTTAAGAGTCTTCGTGTCACATTACAATTTAGTACTCAACTTTCATGATCAGTTCATATGAATAAATAAATGCAATAATTTAATACCACTTTTATAACATTCCTGATAGCATTTTATAATGGTCTGTCTACCTGTTTTTCTCTCCTATTAATCTTTGTATCTCAGGAATGTACACCGTAGCATTTAAAATATGCTCAAAAAATAGTTGATGAATTAAATGTTAGAAAAAGAAAGCAAATGGTTGACGGGTCTGTAAAAAGGCTTACCCACAATCAAAACAGAAACTGACAATATAGAAGCAAGGGAAAAACAGTATTTCCAAAAAAGTTTATTTTGAGGAGTTGTGGGCATTTTTAAGTGCTTCACATAGCTGACTGGAGGAAGAAAATTTTAAGATCATGTTATCTTTGAGAAATGTTTGTAACTTTCATTGGGATTTATGCATTATGTTTAAAATTCCTAGTATTTTAGTGTTAGAAGTCGATCATTCTGTATAGAATTCTGATGGATAATTTTAAAGTATAGTTGACATTATTTCAATAATAAGATCTCAGATATTAAAATGTTGGTTAAATTATTAAAAATTGCTTTAGTAACTATCAGTTAAGTAGAAAATCATTGGTTAGTAGGTCTTTCTCTCTCTAAATCTGTGTGCATGCACACACACATTTTTTCTTTAAACCAAAAATTGGCCTTTGTATTAATATTCTGAACAGCATAATTGGGTGTGTTGCAAGGCTCAGAAAGTAGTGGAGTGTTTTTCTTGTCATTTCAGAAAATAGAAAATCCTGATGAACTGGCAGAACTTATAAATATGAATCTTGCTCAACTTTGCTCACTTTTGATGGCTTTATGGGGACAGTTTCTGGAAGTTATAACACTACATGAAGAATTAAGAATATTATTAGCACAGGAGCACCACACCTTGAGGGTAAGTTAAAGAAAAGTAGTATTAAAACATTTTAATGAGTATTATTTATCTTTAGGAATATCTTATGAATAAAAAGTGATTTTTATCTACTATGTTGATAAATGAAATGAGACATTTATCATTGCTTTATTTCTAAAGTTAATACAGCTAAGAACATGATGTCCTAGTCACAATCCCTGCTAGTTAAAAAATATATATATGTACCCACACACACACATATATATATGAGAGACAGGACAGGCCCTGGAACCCAAAAGTGAGAATTGTAGCTAAACCATATTAGAGATAGAAATTGATAACTAGAAAGACATCTTAGTATTCTAATATAGGGTGTTTCTCTCCTTTTTTCTCCCTTCTCCTCCTCTTTTCTCTCCTTCCTTCACCCCAATGAGAATGTTATCAACTTGGTAGGGTAGAGAGAGCCGTCTAGCTATATGTTTGATATAGGCATAATATGGACATGTTGTTTTAGTCAGCGTTTTTGCTGCTGTGACTAAAAGATCTGACCAGAACAATTATAGAGTAGGAAAAGTTTATTTGAGGACTCACAGTTTCAGAGGTTTCAGTCCATACATAACCAACTCCATTCCTCAGGGCTCAGGGTGAGGCTGAACTTCATGGCAGAAGAGTGTGGCAGAGGAAAGGGGCTCACATGATCATCAGGAAGAAAGATGTGACTCCAGTCACCAGATTCAAATATATACCCCAAAATCACACCCTCAGTTACCCCACTCCTTCAGCCACACCCTACCTATCTTCAGTTACCGCTCATTTAATTCCATCAGAGGATTCATTTACTGATTGCATTAAGGGTCTCTTAACCCAATTGTTTCTCCTCTAAATCTTGCATTATCTCACACATGAGGTTTTGGGGGACACCTCACATCCAAACCATAACACATACGTAGAAATTTTTACACTTAGAAATGTCACTATGTGGGGCTGGGGAGATAGCTCAGTTGGTAGAGTGCTTGCCTTGTAAGCACAAGGCCCTGGGTTCGATCCCCAGCACCCAAAAAAAAAAAAAAAAAAAAAAAAAAAAAAAAAAAAAAAAAAAAAAAAGAAATGTCACTATGTTTATTGTGATGATAAGTTCCTCACTTTCATTTTTACCACCAATATATGCCCACTAAATAATAGAGATTGTTTCTACCTGTTATTGAATTCTGTATAAATGAAATTATAATGTGTGTGTTATTTTTTATATTGCTTTTTTTACTCAAGACTTTGTGAAATTAGTCCAGATTTTTGTTGGTAGCTGTGAATTGATTTTCATTGCTGTGATATACTCCATTTGAATATATCCACCATTTGTTTATTCTACTATTAATGGATATTCAGATTACTTCTAATTTGTAGCTATACGTACCAAGCTACTATGAGTATTCTTATACACATTTCCTGGTATACCAGTTTCTCTGAAATACTTCTCAAGGGAAATTGCTAGGTCATAGGGTATGCGTAACTTCAATTTTATTAGCTAACGCCTCATTTTTTCCAAAATGGTACAAATTTTTAGTATTATTAGTACTGTATGAAAGTTCCTATTACTCCACATACTCTCCAGTTCTTGATATTGGTGAACTGTTTATCTTTGTCAGTCTGTGGATATGAAATACTATATCATCATGGTTTTAATTTGCATTTTCCTGATGATCTGTATAGTCAATCACCATTTTATGATTATCAACTCTAAATTTCCTCCTTGTGAAGTACCTCTTTCGGTCTTTTATTCACTTTTCTGTAGGATTACCTGTTCCCTTTTTTTTCTGAATTGTTCTCTATATATTCTAAATTCTGGTCTTTTTTCTATTACATGTTTTTATAAACAGATCATCTTTCATTTGTAGTTTCCCTCTCCATACACTGTCTATGTGCTATCTTTTGATGAACTGGATGTCTTAATTTTAGCGTAGACACAGAGAAGAGAAGGGTCAGATATAGACCTGTCCTTTTGACATATACTAATCAGCATGATAAAGGTAAGATTTTTTAAATAAATGATGTGGTAACAATTGGGTGTCCATATGGAAAATTTATATAAAATTCAATTTTGAGTGGATTGAAGACTTCAATGTGAATGATGAAGTATAATGCTTTTAAAATATAGTTAAAACTCCCAGAAGAATTAAAAATTAGTATAAAGTACTATAACCTCTTCATCAGAATCACAGATTACTATTTTGGCACATTTTCATTTTCATTGCTTCCTTTTGACTATAGAAGTACACATAAATATATTCATATATATGTTTTTTCCTGAGCCATTTGATAATTATAGAGATAATTAGTTCAGCATATATTTCCTAAAAACAAAGATGTTCTTTCACTTAACTGTTAACAGTGACCAACTTTTGAATATTTCATTTTGATACAGTACAGAAAACTAGTATATGGTCCATATTTAAGTTTTACCATTTACCTTAATCATGTCCCATATGTCAACTTTTTTTCCATTTTCTGGATCAAATTCCATATCCTACATAGCATCCAATTTTAATATCCCTTTAAGTTCATTTAATCTGAAATAATTTCTTATTTTTTTCTTTGTCTTTAATGACTGATTTTTTGGGTAGACTATCCTTCAGTTTGGTTTTGTATTTTATTTCCTGGAGAATAGATTAAGGTGATACAATGTTAACGTGAACACATTTTATTTCTTTTTCAGTCAGTTTTAGTAGGTTATATTTTTCTTGAAATTTATTCATTCTGTCCAAATTTTTAATTTATTGTTACCAAGTAGTTAATTCATAATGTCCTTCAATCATCTTTTTAATATCTGTAAGAACCCTAGTGTTTTCTGGTGTTTAATTACTGATATTAGTTACTCTTACTGTCACTCTTTTCTTGACTGCGCTTCCTGGAAGTTTGCCATTTTATTAGTCTTTTCAAAGAACTAACTTTTAATGTTAATTCTCTCTCTTATACATCTTGTTTTCTGTTTGAAGTTTTGTTTATTGTGATAAACAGGATTATCATTGAATTTTCACAGTGGTAGTATATTGTGCTTTCTGACTTGTAGATGCAATTTATCAGGAACTTTGTTTATGAAGTATCCTGATATTCTCAGAATACATTGCTACACCTACAGTAATAGTCCAGAGGTCCTTCAGTGTTTGTACAAGAACAGACTTAGCCATAATGAAGTATATAGGTTGTCTGATAATGTGTTCAGAAATAGCACAATTGAGCTGATTCACAGAAATGAACCTCTGATAATGAAATCTTTCTTCTTGTGTGAAAGCAAATAGTGGAACAAAGAATTGGACTAGTAAATTAGTTTAATTATTGCTTCAACATATTATGTATCGAAATTCAGAAAGTGTAGATTTTCATATTCTTGACAAATTAAATCACACTAGAGCATAGAGACTGTACATGAATGGTCCCCAGTAGCCATATTAATAAAAATATTAAATGTCTCCATGATCAAGCAACAGATGTCAGTATTCAAAACTGAGAAGTGGAATGATCAAGTGATACGACTTATAAAAAGCAAAATAGTAAAAATAACTTCTATACTGAATTTTGTATGCGTCAAGAACTATAAAATCTGAGGTTTCACCCTATTTATAGCATACTCAAGCCTACCATAGACTGATTCAGATGTCTCTGGGTCAGAGATAAAGGATCTCAAAGATCAAACATACCCAGATTATTGTCATTTGTGTTGGTTCCTCAAGCCTCAGTTTCTACAGTCAAATATAAAGAAGGCCAAGTTAAAACCAAGTATTTTATTTTATATATGTGTGTATGTTGTATTGTGGTACAGGGCATTAAACCCAGGGGCATGCTACCACTGAGCCATGTCCCTAGTCCTTTTTTACTTTTTCTTTTTTTTTTTTGACTTTGAGATCAGGTCTTACTAAGTTGCTGAGGCTGGCTTCAAACTTGGAAACCTCCTGCCTCAGCCTCCCAAGTAGCCAGAATGACAGACATATGGCACCATGCCCAGCTTTCCTAAATATTTTATAATAAACAGTAAATATCTTTACTCTTTGAACCAAAGGCAGTGTGTATCTACCAAGGTTGTAAGCTAATCTGCCCTTTGCTTCCAAGAGAGACACATCTCTGTCTTCCCAGTCTTTTCTCAGTACAATATTCTTGAAAAGATGGTCTTTTAACAAAGAGTCAGTGGTTCTGCTCCTGAGAGTTGAAGAAATGCAGCAGACCCATGAAAAGTTGTCAATTTTGTTGTATTATAATGTTTCACTTACAGCATCAGAAGTGCCATATTTAATGTTGATGATAACTTGTGCCTGGAATAATGTAATGAATTCAATATTAAGGAGATCAACATATTTACTTTGTAGGACTTGGAGAGCCATATCTTGTGTTTTTTGCTACCATTACAAATTTGTATTTTGCCTTATACAGGCTCTTGTCAGGGCTGGTGGAGTTAGATTTAATAATGGTTAATTTGGCATTCTTTTTAGAAATGTTTTATCCACCAACTTGTGTAATTCTTTAGTTCTGTCCTGACAGGTATTCATAAATAATGTTGCTCAGGTCAAATACATAGGGTTGCCAGAATGCCCAGTTAAGTTGAATTTTAGAGAAGTAGCAAATAATGTTTCACTGTAAGAATGTCCAGTGCAACCCTATCAAATAGCATACTAAAACATCAAAGAATTTTACCTATGTTTTATATAGTTTCACATAGATGAATTATGCCTGATATAGAAAACATAATTCCTTGGTCATAAAGAAAAGAAAACTGATTGAGAGCTTATGATTCTTGTCTAGAAACAGCCTGTGATAAACATATGGTCTTACTCAATATGTGGCTTTGTGGTTTTAACCCAAAGCAATGCAATCTAAGCTGATATGGTGATTCAGCTATTCAGTTGCTTAATATTCTATGATGTTGTTCATTTAAACAATTCAGTTTAATATACTTTTCCTTGGACTATAAAATGAAAATTTTTGTAAGCCTTCCTAAAATAATATATTTCAAACTGTACAGTCATCAAAATGAGAGAAATTTGAAAAATCATTGTATGCAAATTTCTGCACCCAGCTTTACTATCTGTTGTATTCATAGTTGTACCCTTCTTTGCTTTCCTAAATTTATCATCTTTTTTTCTGTGACTATAACTTCTCTTTCAATTTGTAGTTGCCTTTTTTTTTTTTGCTTTAGTTCATAACAACAGTTTTGTTACTCTTTTTTGAAATTGTGATTCTTACGGGACCACTGACCATAAGCCCAAGAATTCATCTACAAAACAGGAGGGAAAGCTGTTTTCTTTTGTAGTTGGATAGAATACATTGTTATTTTTTTCCCTTCATATTTTAATAAAAATTTATTTGTGGACATTAAATGGGAATGAATTTCATATAATTTCCAAATATCACCAAATAGTATTTCATTTTTTAAAAATACTTTTTAATATGTAAAAAGCATCTTGGGGTGTTTTTACCCTCTTAGAATGCTCTCGAAAGGATCATGATACTTCATTTCTTTATTTTATTTAACAGATATATATATGTATATATATATATATATAGCAGTTATCTGCCAGATACTACATAATTAATTTATAAATGTTAACGAATTTACATCATCAAACCAATCTCATGAAGTAAAATTTTTTCATTCCCATTTTACAAAATAAATACTTATATTAGAAAGGTAAAATAAGGGGTTGGGGTAATGGCTCAGTGGTAATGCACCCACCTAGCACACATAAGGCACTGGGTTCCATCCTCAGCACCACATAAAAGATAGATAAAGGCATTGTGTCTATCTACCACTAAAAAATATTAAAAAAAAAAAAAATGAAAGGTAAAATATTTGGCCAAAGTCACTGAAGTGGTAGGGATGGGATGGGAACTTAGCAAGTAGATACACATCTGATACTTTGCATTTCATCTGTTTTTTATATATTTGCAAAATATCAGAAATGGATGGAATTGGAGGACATTGTGTTAAGGAAAAGAAGCTAGACACATAAAGTTAGGTACCACATGTTCTATCTCGTATGTGGAAGTTAAAACAAAAAGAAAAAAGTCAACCTGAATGCAGAATACTGATTACTTAGAGGTTCAAAGAGATGAGAATGAATAAAAGGAGGCTAACTGGGATCATTTCACACTGTATGCGTGTATTAAAATATCACATTGAACCCCACTAGTATGTAAAGTTAATGTATGTTAATCAAAAATAAGTGCAAGGGGCAATTCAGAGGAATAAAATAAAAATAAATACAGGGAAAGGGAGCACAGCTCAGTTGTAGAGCCTTACCTGGCATATTCAAGTCCCTAGGTACAATCACCAGCACAGCAAAAATTAAAAAAAAAAAAAAAAAAAGGCTAGAACCAGGAAAAAAATTAATACGTCAAACAAAAAAGTAGTCTAGCCTTACAACATTGAAATATCATTTGTTATAATGCTGGTTTGCTATGCTAGTCATGTTTTACAAATAAAAAGAAATATAGTCTTAGGGCTGGGGCTCTAGCTCAGTGGCAGAGTGCTTGCCTAGCATGTGTGAGGCACTGGGTTCAATCCTTAGCACCACATAAAAATGAACAAATAAAATAAAGACAATGCTGTCCATCTACAACTACAAAGAGTTTTTTTATAAAAGAAAAGAAATACAGTCTCAAACATAATTTTTAGTGATTACCTTGGTGATATAAAATATGGTTTGGGATTTTTTTTTTCAGTTGAATTTTAAGAGAATATTTGATTTAACTTTATTCACTGGAATTAATAATAAAAAATGCTTTAAAACATTAAACATGCCACTGATGGATCAATAGCTAGAAAATCAAAATTACCAGAGTGGTAGAGGCAAAAGGATAAGTCATATGTAAGATAATGTCTATAGGTAACCATTTCCTAAGCTTGAATTTTTTGGTGGATTGGGAGGGGTGTTGATAAATTTACATGACATATTATATCAATCTTTTTAGCATATACAGTTCAGTGGCATTTAGTATTTCACAGTCATCAAACCATCACTTTTATCTTGTTCCAATACATTTCATCACCCCAGAAGGAAACCCTATGCCTAATTAAGCAGTCAATCCTCATTTTCTCCTCTTTCCATTCTTTTGTAACCAATAGTCTCATTTACTTATTCTGGATATTTCATATAAATTTACTCATATAATGTGACATTTGTGTCTGATTTCTTTCACTTAACATAGTGTTTCAGAATTTGTCCATGTTATTGCATTTATCATTACTCCATTTCTTAATATAGTGAAATTCTATTGTATGAATATTACCACTTTCTTTTACCTCTTTGCTCATTTATAGACATTTGAGTTGTTTCTACCTTTTGAATAATAGTAATAGTGGTGCTGTGAAAATTTGTCAAGAAACATTTATTTGCATACCTGTTTACAGTTCTTTGGGCTAGATACCTAGGAGTGGAATTACTAGGTCATATGGTAATTTTGAGGAATCTCCAAACTGTTTTCCATAGAGTTATACTATTTTTTCATTCCCACCAGCAATGTAGAAGGATTCTGATTTTTCTGCATCATTGGTAGCACTTCTTATTTTCTGCATTTTGTTTTTATTTTGTTTTATTATTGCCAAACTAGTGAGTGTGTCATGGTATTACAATGTGGTTTTGGCTTGCATTTCATGGATAATTAATAAATGGCCTTGACACCTTTTCATGTTTTTATTGGCTATTTTGTGTATCTTTTTGGAGAAACGTATATTGAAGTCCTTTGCCTTTTTTTTTTTTTTTTTTTTTTTTGTGTGTTGTTGGGTACCAGGGATTGAACCCAGGCACACTCAACCACTGAGCTATACCCCTAGCCCTTTTTTTGTTTTTTGGGTGTTTTGTTTTGTTTTTTGTATTTTATTTAGAGACAGGGTCTCCCTAAGTTGCTGAGGCTGTCTTTGAATTCAGGATCCTCCTGCCACAGCCTCCTGAGCCGCTGGGATTACAGGCATGCCTCACTGCAACCTGGCCTTCGCCTATATTTTAATTGTTCATGTCTTAGTTGTTGAATTTCAGGAGTTCTTTATAAATATTCTAAAAACTAGACCCTTACCAGATATATGACTTGAAAATGTTTTCTTCTGGATGTTTTCTTTTTACTCTCTTGATAGTGTCCTTTGATAAGCAGGACATCAGGAGAATAACTTTTAAATTCACTATTTTTCCCTAATAAAAGGTATCCTATAAGTAAAACAAATATATTCAACATTATTTTCATGGTTAAATTTTTAAAGCTATAACTTAACATTTTGTTTAATTAAGGAGAATATTTTGCTTATAACTGCTACAAACATAGTTTTCTTTGAATTGTTAATTGCAAGGGGAAGAAAAAACACTTTTATAAATCTAAATCTAATTAATATGTATATATCGTATCACAGTAGACTACCATGCCTGATATCAGTGTATATTTAATGTTTTTAAAATATTTTTTTAGTTGTCAATGGACCTTTATTTATTTTATTTGTGTATGTTGCTGAGAATCAAACCCAGTGCTTTACACATGCTAGGCAAGCGCTCTGCCACTGAGCCACAACCGAGCCCTTATATTTAATATTTTTAAAAATGAATAGTCCTCAGAGAGCCTTAACTCAGAAACTTTGTAAATTTGAAATATCTAAATTTTATTATAAAATCTATAATGCGTGTGTGTGTGTGTGTTTGTGCATGCATGCACGCACGCACACACAGGCATAGTGTGGTTCTAGGGATCAAAACCAGGGCCTTGCACGAGCTAAGCAAGTGCTTTTCTACCAAGTTATATTCTCAGCCCTTTTATAAACTCGGATCTTGAATTATCATTGGCAACATATTTTGAAAACCAGCCAATATATGGGACATTTCCATCACTTTAGAAGATAACTTTGTACCATTTTTCAGTTAATTTCCATACCTCATAAACAACCACTGTCCTGATTTCTATCACCATAGTTTAGTTTTGTCATTTTTTCAGAATTCTTACTAACAGAATTTGTATTTTCCCTTCACATAATTTGTTTAGATTAGTTCATGTTGCATTACTTTTCGTTGTAGAGTAGTATTCCATTGTGTATGCCAGAGTTTATCTTGTCTCTATTGTTTTTTTTTTGTTGTTGTTGTTATTCTGAGTGAAGATGCTATAAACAATCCAAATAAATCTTTTTATAAACATAGGTTTTAATTTATATTGCATAAGTATTAGCAGTAGAATTGCTTTGTCATTGGGTACATTTATAAAAACCTCTGCTCATTTTTTCCAAAATGCTCATAATAATTTTACGTTATCACCATTAGTGTGTATGAGATTTTATTTTAGTTTTTCTTTCATGTTTAGTGCTTTTATACCCTTTCATTTGTAAGGATTTAGCTATCCCAAATCATGAAAATATGCCTCCTATGTTTGCTTCTAGAAACATCAGAATTACAGCTTTTACATTTAACATCTTAAATAAATTTTTGAATGTGGTATAAGCTGTAGTGGTCAAGGTACATTTTTCCCTATTTAATTATACCAGCACTATTTATTTATTTATTTATTGAAAAGACTTTTATCTATTGAATCATCTTAATATCTTGGTTGAAAATCAATTAACTAATAAGTGAGGACTATTTCTTGCCTTTCTTTCCTGTTTTCTGTTCCACTGGTCTATTAAATATCTTTATGTGAGTATCACACTAACTTGAAGAAAAAGTTTTATGTACAAAGTCTCTAAAGAAAGGAACTGAAAAACAATTGGAATACAAAAAAATACCTGTGGAGTTCAGGAACCATTGGTATACAAAACAAGCAACTCATAAGCAACACAATCTGCATTCTTTTTTTTCTTTTTTTTTTTTAAGGTATAGATGGACACAATACCTCTATTTTATTTATTTATTTTTTAAGTGGTACTGAGGATCTAACCCAATGCCTCACACATGATAGGCAAGCATTCTACCACTGAGCCACAACCCTAACCCCACAATCTGCATTTTTGCCTACAAAAATATTACATGATAGGGGGTCAACATGCAAGTTCTAGAACTGGCACAGAATTCCATAACCCCACCCTGACTTTACCTCTATTCCAGCCCCTAACTACTATCCCTCGATAAATATTAATACCCCAGACGAAGGGGTTGTTTTCTCATTCTTGAAGATGGCCCACATTCTCCCATGAATGTGTAACTGCTTTCCTAAATAAATCTCTGTGTCTTTGACTAGCGTGTACTGAAATTTTTTTATATCACATAAGACCTTACTTGTCCTGAGTAGTGATGTCCCTCTCCAGGAACTCCTCATACCTCTTTTGTGACAATACAACTATACAGCTATAAGAATTTCTAAAATTCAAAACACTGATGAAACAAACAGGAGCTCTCATTTATTGCTGGTAGGAATGTAATATGGGTTAACCACCTGGAAGACATTTCAGCAATTTCTTACAAAACTAAATGTGCTCTTACTATACAACACAGCTATCATAACTCTTGATACTTAGCTGTGTTAAAAACACGTTCATATGTAAACCTGCACATGGATGTTTATAACCATTTTTTCATAATTGTCAAAACTTGGAAGCAATGAAGGTATCCTTCAGTAGGTGATTAGTTTAACAAACTGCTGTACATCCATACAGTAGAATGTTATTTAATGATAAGAAGCAATTATTAAGCCAAGAAAAAGCATGGAGATACCTTGAAATCATCACTAAGTGAAAGAAACTAATATGAAAGGTAATATATGCTGTCTAATTCCAACTTTATGACATTCTAGAAAAGGAAAATCTAAGAAGACAGTAAAAAGAACAGTGGTTGCCACAGGCTCACAGAGAGGGACACATAGGTGGAGCATGGGATTTTTAGGGCAGTGAATCCATTATATGTAATATTATGATGATTATCACGTAATAATAAAACATATTTGTTAAAGGACAGAGCATGAATAGTGATAGTGAACTTTAATGTTAACTATGAAGTTTTATTAAAACTGTAGCACAGTTATATGAGATTTTAAAATAATAGGAGAAGCTGGAGAGATAGGAGGGCAGAAGAGGCTGTAAGAACTGCCTGTTACTTTCTGATCGTTCTTTTGTGTAAACCTAAATCTGCTCTTAAAAAACTTAAAAAATAGAATTGTCTATTATTCTAACATCTGGATTATCCTGGGCGTCATTTCTACTGACTGCATTATTTTCTTGATTATGAGTTACATTTTCCTGCTGCTTTGCATATCTAGTACCTATTTGTCAATGTCAGAAATAGTTGTATGAAAATAGTTTCATGTATTTTATCAGTTATATGTTGTGTTCAGGCAAGTTCTATACCAATTTCTCTGTCATGGTCTAAGTAGAAATTAAAAATAGACATTTTCAAACCTGGCTTATTCTTTTTATTTTGTGTTTTGCAGTTTGGGAAGACTTCTAATTTTACTATAATTATAAACAAAACAAAAATGTATTATAGCTTTTATGTGCAAATATACATATTCAGCTTTTTAGTAAATAAGTCTATCCAAAGTAAACTTTATTTTCTGATAATCTGCTTTTTCTTTCTTTTTTTTTTTTTTCCCCCCCCTGGTAGTGGGAATTAAATCCAGAGGTGCCCTACCACTGAGCTACATCTGCAGCCCTTTTTGTTTTTTATTGTGAGATAGGGTCTCCCAAAGTTGCTTAGGGCCTTACTAAGTTGCTCAGGCTGAGCTTGAGCCTGCTATCCCCTGCCTCAGCCTCCTCAGTCACTGGGATTACAGGCATGCAATACTGCACTGGGCTCTGATACACTTTTTGAAGGGTTAAGTTTTTCCTTAAGTTATTTTAACTAATACAAATGAATACCTTCTAGTGTGATACATGTTCCCCTATTTTCTTAAGTAGAGTGTACTGAACATGATTTAACCCTTTCATAATGATTTAGCTATCATTTCAAAGTTTATATCATCTGCTCAACTTTAATCTATTGATTAAAATATTTAAATATTTAATACTGAACTATCAATAACTAGTGTAGGGATATTGGATTCTACTTTAAAGGTCTGAAGTTATATTAATTTTTAATTTTTACATGATTTTTATACTAGGTTTTTTTAAAGAGGGGCTTTTCTTCTTCAACATCGTTCTCATAATTTCTTATAACTGCATTTGTGTAATTACCTCTACAATTGTTCATTTTCCTTTAATTTGCTCTTTTAAAATAGCTGTGGATTGAGAATCAGTTAATTTAAACTAGTTAGAATTCTATTTAATAATAAGTATAAATCAGCTTTGTGTAATAAAATCACTATGGTATCTTACTATGAGTGTAACACAAGGACTTAAAGAACGTTTGTTCAGTAAACATTTGTAATATACCTACTTTTGTCAAGGTAACTTAAATATTATGATCTATCAGATATATACCCTGCACTCAAAATTGGACTCTAACTTGCTTGAACACATATAAAGTTGTACTATAATAAATAATATTAGTAATAATTGTACTGCAATAAATAGTATGTAATTTGAACAAAGTATTAGGAAGAACATAGATAAAGGAGCATTTACTCTTTAAAGTATTAGTAATAAATTCCATTCTGTATCCTCAGGGTTTTTTTCTTCTAGCTCTTTGCTCAATTTTGAATACTGATGCTGCCAAATAAGTGAATTCTTTTTAAAATTAGGGTATATAAGAAAACTCATTTTTATAAACATATACCAAACCAATAATATATACTTATCACATCCAAAGTTTAACTTTGTAAATTTAACTTTTTTTTAATGTATGTCTTTTGCCTAAAATTAAACTGTATTGCCATCAGGTGGCAATCATACCTTAATTTTTATGGCCACACAGTACAGTTTGTAACCTTATTCATTACACATCACCCCAGAGTGTTAGTCATTGTGAGAGAATTGAGAAACTTAAGAGTGCATAGAAGATAGGAAAGATTTCTGATAACATGAAGTGTATGTAGAAGGGAAATGATAAGTGGTTTGAAGCACAAGATTTGGAGTTTCTCAAATCTTTATTTGAACCAAAAGTTTATCACTTATATTTTCTTGCCCAAGTGATTAACCTGTTGGGGCCTCAGTTTCCTCACTTACTAAATGAAGATAATACCTCCTCCATTGAATTTTTTTATGGTTTAAAACAAAGAATGAAAGTAATTAGTATAGTCTTATGGGTAGGATACTATCAAGAATTGATAGTTATTGTAGGAATTATAGAAAGTAGAGAGAATAGGAAAAGCAGCCCACCAATTTTGCAAGTCCAGCTGCAACTCTAGGAATCCAGATAACTTAATAGATGCATTCTTCACACTTTATAGTCTCCAGGGAAAACATCTCCAATAGCTGGATACACAGGCAGATGGTTTTGGTTTTTCTTATCTTCCCTTTAGTGGGTGGAAAGAAAGAAGAGGCAATTGGAATGCATTTTAAAGTAAAGACACAGATGGCATCCTCCTCCTCAGTGCCTGATACCTGCCTCTCCCCACCTCCCTTGTTGACTTGTCCTTCTGAAGAGTCGGGCTCATCTGCTTAGGCAAAGAGGTTTAGTAAGTCTTGTTTGCCCAGATCTTGATGATGAGTAAAATAGATCTCCAATTCATTGTACATTTAAAACCAAAGAATCCTAAATCATATTTCCCTTTAGAAAAGAATCTTCCATGTAATATAATTTCAAGATGTGACATAATTATCCTCTTCTCTATACCCCAAACAAGATATCTTTTCCATCTCCTGTTGCTTAATATTGTTCCAATTGTTGACAAAGCCTTTCCTTTCATTATTAAAAATGAAAGGGTCAAAATATATAAATGTATTGGTAGTATATATTGCTTTGAACAGGTGGAAATTTTATTTTCCAACTAAAGCAATATAGCATGTTTTTGAAAAAATAAAAATAAATAAATGTAATGGAAGAAGTATTCAGCTAGAGTCAATGTGTTTACCAAATACTTATTTAACATGCGAAGGCATGTTTTAGAGGCTACAAGGGTCATCAAAACATTGTTCCTGTTCTAACAAACATTACATTTTAGGAGGTGGTATGATTTCCATATATAGTTATTCTAAGGCAAAATGTAGTGAATGGAAATTATAATAGATTTTATTTATATGCATTTGCCGGATTATAGAGTGCTATCACATATTCTTGTTTGTTCTTTATAATAGCCCCATATATAAGACAATTATTAAGTATAATTTGAAAATGAGTCATCTGACGCTCGAAGATTAAATGCCCAAAGTCAATATTTCTAAGTCAGTCAGTACAGTTAGCACATATGTGAAAGCCTGGCATCTAGCATGGAGAAAGCCACCTGATAGTTAGCCGATTTTTCCTTGTTTTTCCCATTTACTGGGCAATATTCTCAATACTAGAGGTATAGTGGTAAATCAGACAAATAGAATCCCTGCCTTTAAGGAAGAGAAATGAGATCTAAAATGTAAACCTAAATTCCTCACTGTAGATTCTGCTGTATCATTTCATATAGCACAAAAATACAGTGCTTTGGCAACACTGAAGAGGGAGAGAATTCTCACAGGAGTGGTTATGCAAGGCCTAATGGAGCCAATTTCTCTCACTGCCATTCTATGCCAGATTGACTTTTTAAATGTGCCATGTTATTAATACTCTTTTTTTGAAATTCTTTTCTAGGTTCGCAGATTTTCGGAGGCATTCTTTTGTTTTGAACATCCAAGAGATGCTGCCATTGCATACCAGGAACTTCAGTGAGTAGCATAAATCCAAACTTAAAATGACCTTGTTTCCTTTTACATACATATCTATTTCATATTTTATAGAGAAACCTAGAGGAATTTGAAGTTCAGAAACCTACTCTTTATTGAATTTTATGAATTACTTCATAAAGGCCTCTTCCCTTACAGGAAGAAGCATAATGCACTTGCCTTGCCCCTTCTCCCCTTATATCAGATTTACTATAATTTGTAAATATAGCCGTGAAGCTCTGGCTCCAGCCTTTCATTTGGCCATCTTATTCTATCTTTATTTTCACATGTCAAAATCTCTTATATTTATCATTTTCTGTGTGGCTTTTCACAGGTAGACATAAAAGAATGAATAATGTATGATTTTATAATAATGAACTTCTGGAACAGCCAAAACTAAGATGAAAATAGAGCAGTGGTCATCTTGGAGTTTATCTGGACTAGAAAATTGGGAAGACATGAGGAAACTCTGAATAGATTAAAATGTTCTATGTCATATATATTCACTTGTCAAAATCCTACAGCTTAGATTTGTATATTTCAGTCCATGTATAGTATCTCATAAAAACTAAACAGTATTGGAGTGTAGGGCTAAGTATTGAATTTCGAGGTATAGATAGAACACGGACAAATGTTAATTGTCGAGACTGGGTAATGGGTACATGAAGTTTTTCATACTGTTCTGTTTTAAATTTGTTCTGGATTTTTTTTAAATTTTACATAACAAAGGATTTTTGAATTGTTTTGTATTAGAAAGTTACGTACTGCCAGGCAAGGTTTCCCATGCTATAATCCCAGCAACTCTGGAGGCTGAGACAGAAGGATCACAAGTTTGAGGCCAATCTTAGCAACTTAGCAAGGCCCTAAGCAACCTAGTGAGACCCTGTCTCAAAATAAATAAAAAGGGCTGGGTATGTTGCTCAGTGGTAAAGCACCCCTGGGTTCAATCCCTAGTGCCAAAAGGGGTGGGGGGAGAAAGTTAAATACATAGTTTTAAATAGCTATTAATTTTATTTATCAATATGTATTAAGTAAAGCAGCTACAATGGAGTGTACTTTTTTCCTTATTGTTATCAAATAATTGGTAAACATTTGGTCTTTTGTATTTTTCTTACATGATATTCACAGCATATTTGGAAGCTTATTCTGTAAGCATAGATACTCATTTTGAAATAACTTAAAGTATACACTATAATAGAAATTAGTCAATAAACTATAATTTTATGTCAATAATATTGTCCACAAGCCATAATCTTTATTTTACCAGTTTTTATCTCTGTTCAAGAAGCTCTTTCATAAGAAGAGTATTTCTTAAAGAAAGGGGATAGGAATGGTAGGGGAAGAAAGTATGGCAGACTGTAAAGTGGAAGTGGGTATAATTTTTTATTACATTCTGACTTAAGAAATATTTTTCAGTGCTCAGAGTCACCTACAGATGTGCACCGCTATCAAAAATACTTCCTTCTGCAGTTCTCTTCCACCCCTACCTATTGAATGTAGTGAATTAGATGGAGATCTCAATTCATTACCTATAATCTTTGAAGATAGGTATTTAGATTCAGTTATTGAAGGTAAGTATCATCTAAAATATATAAGCTATGTGTATAATTTTCAGTGTATTTTTCCTAATATAAATAAAACCATTCCCTAATGTGAAGCAGCTTTTCCCTTTCAATTTTATTTGTTTGAGGACATTAGAAAGTTATAGTTAGAAAAAATAGTCTTAATCATATGAGTTCTCACACTTGTTTTAAATCTAAATCTTTTTTTCTTTGGATAAAAGACTTAGATGCACCCTGGATGGGAATTCAGAATCTTCAGAGATCAGAGTCCAATAGGATGGATAAATATGAGACTGAAGAAAGCTCTGTAGCAGGACTTTCTAGCCCAGAGTTGAAGGTCAGACCTGCTGGTTCCTCCAATATTTGGTTTACAGAAGGTGAAAAGCTGCTAACAAAATCTCTAAAAGGAAAAAATGAAGAATCACATAAATCCAAGGTTAAGGTTACTAAGCTCATGAAAACAATGAAACCAGAAAACACAAAAAAATTAATAAAACAGAACTCTAAGGATTCTGTGGTTTTGGTAGGCTACAGATGTTTGAAAAGTACAGCACCAAATGATCACACTAAATGCTTTGAAGGCAATCCTTCACATAGTCAGAAGGAAGGTCTGGATCCCACAATATGTGGATATAATTTTGACCCAAAGACTTACATCAGACAGAAGGAAGCTAGCTATTTGCCAACTAATACAGAGAGAACTGAACAAAAGTCTCCAAATATTGAAAATATTCAACCAGACCAGTTTGATCCTTTGAACACTGGCAGCCTAAATCTTTGTGCAAATTTGTCCATTTCAGGTAAACTTGATATCTCCCAGGACGGTAGTGAAATTACACACATGGAACACAATCTGACATCCAGAAGTTCATCTGACGATTGCCATGATCATCAAACAACCCCATCTTCAGGAGTTAGAACAATTGAAGTAAAATCCTGTAACAAAGATCCTTTCAGTGGAGAGAAAATAACTGTTAAAATAGGACCTTGGACTGAGCTTCAACATGATGAAATACTTGTGGATAATTTACTACCCGGCTTTGAGTCCTTAGAATCTAATGGTAAATCTAAATCTCTAGAAATAACACTTGAAAAGGAAGCTTTGCCAGAAGCAAAGTGTTCTGTTGGAGAATCATTAGCTAAATTAAGAAATAACCTGCCTGCTCCTTCTACAAAAGAATATCATGTTGTAGTAAGTGGAGATACAATTAAGTTACCAGATACTAATGCCACATATGCCTCATCTAGATTTTCAGATTCAGGTGTTGAAAGTGAACCAAGTTCTTTTGCAACACATCCAAATCCTGATATAGTCTTTGAAACTGTGCAAGGGCAAGGTCCTTTCAATAATGAAAGATTATTTCCTCAGCTTTTGATGAAAACTGATAGTAATGTAAAATTTTCATTAGGAAGTCATTGCACTGAGAGTACAAGTGCTTTAAGTGAAATACAGTCATCTTTGACATCTATAAACTCTCTACCTTCTGATGATGAACTGTTGTCACCTGATGAGAATTCTAAGAAATCTGTTGTGCCTGAATGCCATCTAAGTGATAGCAAAACTGTATTAAATCTAGGAACAATTGATTTGCCAAAATGTGATGATACTAAAAAGTCAAGTATTATTTTGCAAGAGCAGAGTGTTATATTTTCAGGGCATTTGGATAGTGAAACTATAGCAATACATTCCTTAAATTCAAGCACTAAAGACACTTTGCAACTTGTTTTTTCAGATAAAGATACTTCCAGTGATGCGAAAAGTAGTTGCAGCTCCAAACCTAACTTGAATACTATGGGTAAAGACTCCCAGAGTCCTGATAAATCTAATAGCTCAGAAGGAACAGCAGTTATGTTAAATTCAAAACTGATTTGTTTAGGTACTTCTTGTGTTGTTTCAGGCTCCATTTCTACTAATGCAGAAGTTAGTGAAGATAGAACTGTGGAAAAAAAAAATAGTGATACATTAAATATCAAACAAATATATTCAGAAACTCCTGCAGTTGAAGGTGAAACTGATCTGGGTACAAGTGACCCTTTTTCAGCTGGTACTGATATGGTAAAGCAAGGGCTTGTGGAAAATTATTTTGGTTCTCAGAGCAATACGGATGTTTCTGACACATGTGCTATTAGCTACAGCAATTCACTTAGCCCTCAGAAGGAAACTTGTGAAAAAGGAATTAGTGATCTTCAACAGGAACAGGGTAACGAGGAGGAAGAGGAAGAGGAGGAGGAGGAGGAGGAAGAGGAGGAGCAGGATCAACAAATGGTTCAAAATGGTTATTATGAAGAAAAAGATTATACGACTTTGGATGAAACAATAAATGTTCACTGTACAAGCAGAGATGCACTAGCAGAAGAAAGACTTATAAAACCTGAAAAAGTAAACAATGAATATCTGAGGGATGGTATAAATATGCCTACTGTTTGTACTTCTGGTTGTTTGTCCTTCCCATCTGCACCACGGGAGTCTCCTTGTAGTGTTAAATTTTCTTCTAAAAGTAAATTTGATGCCATTACAAAGCAGCCAAGCAGCATTTCTTACAACTTTACTTCTTCAATTTCCTGGTATGAAAATTCACCAAAACCTCAAATACAAGCGTAAGTAATGGAGCTTAACAGTATATGCTACTAAATATACGTAGATCATAAATAAATATATATAAGCAAAATCAAAAATATATATAGATGATAAAATTTATATACATAATAAATATTAGATTATCAGTTTTCTAATACCTTTCCCAAGTTTTCTGTATTAAATTTTACAGACAGTATATATTCACTTAGAACATTTTCTTAAGTGATACTTATAAAATATACATATCTATATAAATAGATATAAATATAAATCATAAATAGTGCTAAAGGGCTGATGTCCATTTTTGTTCTCCAGTTTCTATAGTACAAAAAATGTTTCTCTGATTACCTGTCTAAAATATAGAAATGAACCCATTATGCCCTTTGACAGAAAGACAGGTAGTTTACAAGTGATTGTCCTGTTTCTTGGCTAGATGTTCCTGATAAAATTTTCCATTCATAATTTTGTGTTAGAAGTATGGAATAATTGAGGTTAAAACCCTTTTATCACCATTACCCCATTAGCTCCCAGACAAAAATTTAGGGGTAATGAGCATATCTAGGAAATAAGGACAATATTAGATAAATGAATACAAGGTTGATAAAATTTAAAATTCATAGATTATTATGATCTATGTGTAAATTTAAGATATTTAGAACCTAAAGCTAGTGAAACCCACTGAGATGAATATGTTCAATTAAAACATTGTAGCGTATAAACTGAGACCAAAGATTATAATACCACCTGCTGGGTACTTCTCACTGTCAGAGTCATGAGGAAGAGATGGTATTTATGTCTTCACCCAATGTATCCTATTCAGTTTAGTGTTCATTAGCCTTTTTTTTCCTTAAGAGAATGTAACTTTCTCTTTTTTAATTTGTTCTTTTTAGTTATACATGACAGTAGAATGTATTTTGACATATCATACATACATGGACTGTAACCTCCCCTTCTTGTACATGAGGTGAAGTTACAATGGTCATATATTCATATATGAACATAGGAAAGTTATGTCTGATTCATTCTACTGTCTTTCCCCTTCCCACCCTCCCCTTTCTTCCCCCTCATTAGATTTTTTAAATTTTTTGAACCCTACCTATTTATTTATTTATAAGTGTACCTTTTTCCCCACAGCCTCACAAACACCTGTTGTTGCTTGTCTTTATATTTATATTGTTTGTTCTATTTAGTTATACATGACAGCAGAACGCATTTTGATTCATTGTTCACAAATGGAGTATAACTTTTCATTTCTCTGGTTGTACACAATATAGAGTCACACCATTCGTGTAATCATACATGTACACAGGGTAATGATGTTTGTCTCATTCCACCATCTTTCCCTCCCCCCACTTCCTCCCCTCCCCTCATTTCCTTCTACATAATCCAGTGTTGTTCCATTCTTCCCTTACCCACTTCTCCCACCACCTCCCATTATGATCGGCATCCACTTAGAGAAAACATTCAGCCTTTGGTTTTTTGGGAATGGCTTATTTCACTTAGCATGATATTCTCCATCTCTATCCATTTACCTGCAAATGCCATAATTTTGTTTTTCTTTTTGGCTGAGGAATATTCCTTTGTGTATGTATACCACAGTTTCTTTATCCATTCATCTATTGAAGGGCATCTACGTTGGTTTCACAATCTAGCTATTATGAATTGAGCTGCTATAAACATTGATGTGGCTGTATCACTGTAGTTTGCTGATTTTAAGTCCTTTGGGCTTAAACCGAGGAGTAGGATAATGGTTCCATTCCAAGTTTTTTGAGGAATCTCCATGCTGCTTTCCAGAGTGGCTGCACCAATTTGTAATCTCACCAGCAATGTATAAGTGTACCTTTTTCCCCACAGCCTCACCAACACCTGTTGTTGCTTGCATTCTTGATAATAGCCATTCTAATTGGAGTGAAATGAAATCATAGGATAGTTTTGATTCGCATTTCTCTAACTACAAGAGATGTTGAATTTTTTTCGTATTTGTTGATCATTTGTATATCTTCTTCTGTGAAGGTTCTGCTCAGTTTTTTTAGTTGTAGATGAGCACAATACCTTATTTTATTTATTTATTTTTATGTAGTGCTGAGAATTTAACCCACTACCTCATACATGCTAGGCAAGTTATCAACCACTGAGCCACGACCGTAGCCCCGCTCATTAGCTTCTTTAAGTTATACTTTTATCAGTCCAAATGATATAATGTTAAGTAGTAATAATTTTGTTTGCAATTCCCAAATTGGTTAGATGAGTCAGTCATTCCAAATGAGTATGTCCCTCCAATTGTATTTAGTCACATGTCCCCTTTTAATTCTGCTTCTTCTTTTTGGTAATTTTTAGAGAAAAATGCAAATAACCTAATCTACTGAATTCTCTACCATCTATTCTCACTGTTACATTATATAGAATAGCTTCTTCCCTTCCATTTATTTAAGCTTAAAAAGGAACAAAAAAGATAAGATTTATTTATTTACATGATAAGCATTAAATAATCATTTTTCCAGTACTTCTCCCAACTTTATTAATTTTACAGGCAACATAACTGCTTCTATTGTCTTATTAGTTGATGTTAAAAGAACATTTTTAAGTCGCTTCAGGTTTAAAATGTTCATTGTCTTTTATCAGAATTTATTCTAAAACTAACAACAAAAACCAAACCAGAAGAAAAAAGAAAAGACCTGTGCTTTTTAAATTATTTAGGTGTTCCCACATCTTTTTCATGATTATAAAACCAAATATTGCTGCATTTCCTCTGCAATTCTAAATTATCTTTTTGGGTCTATGAACTAGTATGATCCTTTGTAAAGAGTATCTTTACTTCAGTTTCCTTCAGGCAAAAGAAGAATTAAAACTCCTTAAACTCCCTGGGTTCATGTACAGTGATGTTCCTCTACTGGCATCCTCAGTACCTTACTTCAGCATGGAAGAAGAGGATGGTTCTGAAGATGGAGTACATCTCATTGTCTGTGTACATGGTTTAGATGGTATGTGACATCTATTGATGTAACCCTTAGCAACTCATTATTTTTTGTCCTAAGTAGATCTCATTTAGTTTTCTTTAATCTTTGAAATAAAAAAAAGACTTTAATTGAATATTAAATATATCCTAAAACATAAATCTGCTTAATTTTTACTAAGTATAATATTAAATTTTCTTTTGAAGTAAATTTTCCATGGAAAAATTTTGTTTTGTTTTGTTTTTTCTGTCTTTTCTCTTGTTGGTTTTGTCAGCTGTTACCTCTATAGGCTAGAAAAATCAATATTCCTGTGTGGGTTTGATATTTAAGGCTTATATTAAATTGTAAATACCAGGCTTCTGTGCTGTGACTTTCTAAAAACTACTTTGTTTACTCAGCAACTTTTTTTCTAGATGTAGGAGTATTAGAAAAGGCCAAATGTTTCTAGACCAAAAGGGTATTACTATATTATAATGTCATTCTGTAACAACAAACTAGATTTTTAAAAATTGTTCTTTTTAGTTATACGTGACAGTAGAGTCAGTTTGGGCATGTTTATAAAAACATGGAGAATATCTTATTCTAATTAGGATCCCACTCTTGTGGATGTACATGATGTGGCGTTTCACTGTGGTGTATTCAGATATGTACATCAGAATGTTATGTCTGATTCATTCCACTGTTTTTTCCTGTTTGTATCCCTTTCCCTTCCCTTCATTACCCTTGTCTAATTCACTGAGCATCTATT
Source organism: Sciurus vulgaris (assembly GCF_902686455.1). Lineage (NCBI taxonomy): Eukaryota > Metazoa > Chordata > Mammalia > Rodentia > Sciuridae > Sciurus > Sciurus vulgaris. The sequence continues at coordinate 91,480,705 of NC_136467.1, read as the reverse complement.
CTACCCCCTGCCCCACTTGTTGTGTATTAGCATCCACATACTGGAGAACATTCAACCTTTAGTTTTGGGGGATTGGCTTATGTCCCTTAGCATGAGTCTCCAGATCCATCCATTTACCAGCAAGTGTCATAATTTCGTTCTTTATGGCTGAGTAATACTCCATTGTGTATATATACCACATTTTCTTTGTCCATTCATCTATTGAAAGACACCTATGTTGGTTCCATAGCTTGGCTATTGTGAATTGAACTTCAGTAAACATTGATGTCGCTGTGTCACTTTATTATGCTGATTTTAACCCCTTTGTATATATCCCAAGAAGTGGTATAATTGGGTCAAATAGTGTTTCCATTTCTAGTTTTTTGAGGAATATCCATATTGCTTTCCAGAGTGATTGCTCCAATTTCCAGTCCCACCAGCAGTGTGTACATGCACCCTTTTCCCCACATCCTTGCCAACATTATTGTTACTTGCATTTTTTTTATATATATTTTTTAGATGTCAATGGATTTTTTTAAATTTTATTTATTTTTTATATGTGTTGCTGAATTGAACCCAGGGCCTTACACATGCCAGGCAAGTGCTCTACCACTGAGCTACAACTCCAGCCATTCTGACTGGAGTGAAATGAAATCTCAATATAGTTTTAATTTGCATTTCTCCAATTGCTAGGGGTATTGCACATTTTTTCATATATTTGTTGACCATTCATATTTCTTCTTTTGAGAAGTGTCTGCTTAGTTCCTTTGCCCATTTATTGATTGGGTCATTTGGGTTTTTTGGTGTGTGTGGTGTTAAGGTTTTAGAGTTCCTTGTATATCCTGGAAATGAACACCCTATCTGAGGTGCAGGTGACAAAGATTTTCTACCATTTTACAGGCTCTCTCTTCACATTTTCTTTATTTCCTTTGCTGTGGAGAAGCTTTTTAGTTTGATACCATCCCATTTATTGATTCTTTTATTTTACTTCCTGTGCTTTAAGAATCTTATTGAGGAAGTTGGTTCCTAAGCTGACATGTTGAAAGAGGCTATCTTTTCTCCAGTGTAGTTTTTGGTGCCTTTGTCTAGTATGAGATAGCTATTTATATCTCTGTGTCTTCTATGCTGTTCCATTGGTCTTCATGTTTGCTTTTGTGCCAATACTATGCTTTTTTTTTTTTTTTTTTTTTTTCACTAAAACTCTGTAGTATAATTTAAGGTCTGGTATTGTGATGAGTCCTGCTTCACTTTTCTTGCTAAGGATTGCTTTGGCTATTATGGGCCTCTTATTTTTCCAAATGAATTTCATGAATGCTTTTTATATTTGCATGAAGAACATCATTGAAATTTTAATAGGAATTTCTTTAAATCTTATAGCACTTTTGGTAGGATGGTCATTTTGACAATAAATTCTGCCTATCCAAGACATGGGAGATTTTCCCATCTTCTGAGGTCTTCTTCAATTTCTTTTTTTAGTATTTTGTAGTTTTCATTGTAGAGGTCTTTCACCTCTTGTTAGATTTATTTCTAATTTTTTTTTTTCAGGCTTTGCGAATGGGATAGTTTTTCTAATTTCTCTTTCTGCTGATTTATCATTGGTGAATAAGAACCCAACTGATTAATGGGTGTTAGTTTTATATGCTGCTACTTTGCTAAAATTCATTTATGAGTTCTAAAAGTTTTCTGGTAGAGTTTTTTTGGGTCTTCTAAGTATAGGATCATGTCATTGGCAAATACCCTAGGGTAGACAGACTAGATTTTATGGAATATAAAAATACTAAAAAAAGGTTTTGCTACTAAATTCTAAAATAAAATTGGAGATTTTTACTTTAAACAAATAGACTCAGAAGAAGTTAAATACCTTCAATATTAACCTTTCCTCCCCCTCCCCAATGAATAAAATTTTCAAAGAAGTATTTTATGAATAAAATGAATAAAAGTATTTTATGAATAAAATTTTCAAAAACTTCTTGATCCAACAGAATCTGTAATGAATTCTTTGAAATTTTCAAGAAAGAGATTATTATCCCTAAGTTACATATATAATTCTGGAATAAAAGAAAATAAGATGGAATACAGCACGTTCCTTAACGTCACCTAACCTTTTTACTAGATCTAGTAACAATACTATATCAACAACTCCCAAAAAGAGAACAGTCTGACATGAATGTACTTTAAGAAACTCTAACAAATAGAATCACTATATTACATAAATTACCATAACAATTTAATTCCCAGAATGTGAAGATAACTAGATATAAAGAAACATTAATTAGATGTACATCAACAAGTCAAGTAAGAAAACATTGATAAGATTCAACATCCATTCCCAATTATGACACTATGCACCGAACTTTAAATCTTAACTAGAACTAGTCTAGTTCATTAATATTATCAAGCATATATATTTCCAGGCCATGTACAAATTATACTTAATAGTTAAACACTAGCAGTGTTCCTTTTAAAATCAGTTATCTTTCAGTGCATTATTCGTGAAATATCTAAAAGATAAATATTAGAGAGGTAAAATAGAAATTCAACAATTGATAATGACATGTTTATATTGTTAGTAAACCTAAGAAATCCAAATTTTTTAAGATAATTTCATATTTAAATATTATATCTCTATTGTAAAATGTTTATAAATCTTTCAAGTTGAAAATTATGAAAATAAACTATCCTAGGTATTTTGGTGTGTTTTATTTCTCTTAGTCTATACCAGCACCACTAAAGGAAGTCAGTAGATTAAGTCTAAGGCTAAAATGCATTAAACATTTATTAAATGATTACCTAAGGTGGTGATGATAAGAAGTCATTTACAGCCACTGTCACCAGCAGTCAACAAAGTGATGTGCTAACAGTTTGGTAAACAACCACACAATTAGGTGAAAAAAACATCAGTGTGACCAAAGCCTCCTAAGAAACAAGCCGTTTAAAGACATTGGCTTATGGAAGTCAGTTTTGACATTAAAATTAAAATTGAAATCTCCATTTCAAAACATATTGTATCTTCACAAATGGTATAGGCCATAAATTTTATTCAGGAAACTAAAAATGTACAATGTTATACTATGTACATTTTACTTTATCTCATCCTTGAAATACCATTCTCTCTTTTCTAGGTAACAGTGCAGATCTTCGATTGGTTAAAACTTATATTGAACTTGGACTGCCTGGGGGAAGAATCGATTTTCTTATGTCTGAGAGAAATCAGGTACAACATGGCAGTGTTTTCAGTGGAAGCAAACATTTTTGTACCAGTTTCTATGTAAATATTTGCCTACTACAATGTGCTTGTAATAGAAATGATTTTTCTGAGTTCTGTGAAACTTAACGTAAATGCATATCCAAAGGAAAGATATGGTTTTAATTTTGACTTATGAGTTCTCTTCATGTAAGAAGCATTTCTAGAATTTCATATTGTTATACAAATATTTTGTTAATTAAGCCATTATATGAAATAGACATATCTAATACTAGTAGTGGGCTAAACAAACAACTAATTGAAACAAAAGGTAGTAAGAACATTGAACATTTTTTCCCCTAGAAACTTAATCTTTTTGCTCATTTAAATATAATGAATATTACATTCACTAATTTTACTAAAAAGAAAATTAAACTTAACTGTATTTTCAATACCTAAAATAAAAATAATGTTTATATTTGGGTAGTTTTTATGTGATGATACATACTTTAATATGAAATGTGTCTGTTTTATTTAGAATGATACTTTTGCTGATTTTGATAGCATGACTGATCGCCTTTTGGATGAGATAATACAATATATTCAGATATATAGTCTAACTGTCTCAAAAATAAGGTAACTTCTATATTTCACCATTTATTTTTATATTTCTATGAATTACAGAAAACCTAAACAGTTTATAGTAGTATTATCCTAATCTGAAATGTGGGAAACTGCAACTCAGTATAATTAAAAAGAAAAGAAAAAAACAATTTTAAGAAAAGCCCATATCATGTGATTTCATTTACATGTAATGTCCACAGGCAAGTCTGTAGAGACAGAAAGTAGATTAGTGGTTGCACATATTTTACCTTGTGCCTTGAAAATACCACTGTTAAAAAAATTGTCCAATTTATCATGTAAAATAGCTAGAAAAGTCTAAATGTTTTTTTCTAAATTAGAAAAGTCTAAATGTTTCCAACACATAGAAATGTGTTCAAGGAGATGGAAATGCCGATTACCCTGATTTGATCGTTATACATATATACACTTTTGATTAATCACACTGTATCCCACAAATGTATAAAAATAAATGTCATTAAAATTTTTTTTCATAATTTTTTTCATGAACTGTCCAACTTCAAAGTGTAGACCAGAGGGTAACACAAATCAGTCTATACTCTTTCCTAATTTATCCTTTATAAGTAAGTTTCATTATTTTGTTTGTAATCATGACAAATAATTTGTGTGTCTGCCTCAGGAGGCAAATTTATTATCATTATTTTTAACTTTATTTCTACAGTTACAAACCATGATAAGTAAAAATTTTCTGATATCTTATTCTGTAAACATTTAAGTTATATAACAATAGGAATCTTCTACATTCTTACTTTTTTCCTTGAAATGTATGTTAAAGTATTAAGCCATAATTTTAAAACATATTAGGAATTTTCAAATTCTTGCTATTTTATAATCTATAAAAGTATGTCAGCTGTAGTTTTTGTTTCTAAAACTAATACTGTGAAAGAAATTTTTTTTTTTCTCTCTCTCTTAAAGCTTTATTGGACATTCATTGGGCAATTTAATAATCCGTTCAGTGCTTACAAGGCCAAGGTTTAAATATTACCTCAACAAACTTCATACCTTTCTGTCTCTTTCTGGACCTCATCTTGGTACTCTGTATAATAGCAGCGCTCTTGTTAATACAGGTAAAAAGTTTTATTATACTGTACAATAAATATGGCATAGGCAGAAAACTTAAATACAAATTTAGTATTTTCTGGTGTTTTCTAGCCAACTTGTCACATACTTGGAATTTCATGAAACAAAAGATGTAGCTAATTTCGTGTTCTATTATATATCTGAAGTATGTTAACAAAAGTAATTTGAGAAAATAAATATACTATATTGAGATGGCATTGTCAATAATCACGAGTATTTTTTCTGTTTTCATTAAATTCTACATATTTCAGCAAATGTTTGTCTTATAAATAAGCTATTCTGTTATTAGTTGAACAGATAAATATATTAATATGACATTATAAAAAATTTTATAGAAAATGTTAGCTTCATAATTTTGGTTTGGTAACCATGAAGGAATAAGAAAATAAACTGTGTCAAGAGCAGTGGTTCACCCCTATAATCCCAGCCAGTTGGAGTGTAGGCAGAAGGATCACAAATTTGAGGCTACCCTCCACAATTTAGGGAGACCCTGTCTCAAAATAAAAAATAAAAAGGTCTGGGATGTAACTCAGCGGCAGAGCACCCATGGGATAAGTTTCAGTACTGGAAAAAACAAAATAAATTATAAAAAGTTAATCAAAATTTCTAAGAAATTAAAATGAAAGTTAAAACCCTAATTTTTAACTACTATAAATATTCTCATTGAGAATTACCTGGTGCTTGATTTGCCTGTTAATTTTCTTAAAATGGTTCATAGTTGTTTAGTAGATTGATTTCTTTTGTGAGAACAAATTGGATTTCATTGCCTGTTTTCATTAATTCCTGAAACCCTTATTTCTGTTTTCTTTTCCACCTTATATTGTCAAATCACACCAGCTTCCTTTGTATTCCATTTTAAACTGGCAATTTCAAAGCACAGCCAATTGCATACTTGTAGTTTCAAAAACAGAGTGTGAAAAAAATGAAATCCTTAAATAACATAAAATAGAATCTGACATGAATAGGATGTGGTACTTCGAATTCTTCAATAAACTTTTTCCCAGACATATTTACAACTATCAGATTTAACCAGTTAAAGAGTTATTTCCCTTTTTCTTCCCCCATTCCCCTGTGAGAAACAATGAAGATGGAAGTGAGTATTTCACAATCTATAATATGTTCCAGAATTATTAAGATTTTATTTAATTTCTATAAAGGGAAGATGCATTTAAATATGTGCTATTGATAATAAAGAAGTACAATTAAATATGAAACATTATATTCAGCTGTCATTAGAAAACATGAACCAATTGTTCACTTTAAAAGTTGGTCCTGGGGGCTGGGGAGATAGTTCAATCGGTAGAGTGCTTGCTTTGTAAGCACAAGGCCCTGGGTTCTATCCCCAGCACCCCAAAAAAAAAAAAAAACTTAGTGCTTAGCCATTTGAATCTATTGCTGTGTTTGAAGTTTTTCTCCATCTACTATTTATAATTTAATATATCTAAAGGTAAATTTTCCAAAATTCGTTCTTCATATGCTATTATCTGTTTCATTAGTGAATGGAACAGAAATAGCAAACCATCCTTCAATCACCATTAACCCATAGTTAACCTCTGTGTATGTTTATATTTGTTATCACAAAGTAGAAATATTTTGCAAATATATTTTTATTAAGCAACAAAATGTTAATTTGTGGATATTATATTCAAATTAATAACTGGCATATGTTACTGTATATTTCCCTTTATACTCATATATCCTATATACCCCTCTAGGTCTCTGGTTTATGCAGAAATGGAAAAAATCAGGTTCTCTTTTGCAACTGACTTGTCGAGATCACTCAGACCCTCGCCAAACTTTTTTATATAAGCTTAGTAATAAAGCAGGTAAGTATGTAGTAAGTTTGAAAAACGTGCACATCAAAGTTTTTTCTAAATAAACCTTTAGCAAATAAATTATCAACATGTCTCCCTGGTGATTAAAATAGTAACATTCTACTGTAATTTCATAATAATGATATAGCAAACTCAAAACTGGAACTAAGCAGTTGGTAAGAGTTGTTCTTCCATTTGTCACATACTTACATTTATCTTTTATGAGCTCTTCTGTGTAGTTACTTCTAAATTATCTCAAATTTTAGCATTGTTAATTCAATGCCAGTTTGGTTAATCTATATTTTTTTGTCCTAGCCCTCTTGTCCTTCTGGCTGTTTCCCACCCCAATCCTCAACCCTTTTTAAAAGCTTTCACATATTTTTGTATCTTCCTGCTTTAGGACTATCAAGCATTTCTAACAATTGTCAGAAACTGAACTATTAATAGCTATTCCTTCTTAAGTGACTCCAACTTTGAATTTGTCTTAATTCTTTCTTACTCATCACCCCCACATCTGCTATGTTGCCGAATTCTAAAACTTTCAGCTTTCTTAGTAGCTGATGGATATTTCTGTTCCCCTTCTTTGCTTCTGCCTTAGTTCAACCATCATCACTTTTACTTAGATTATTGCTTTAGCCTCCAACCTGTTTACCTACCTCCTATATGTCACCTTTTACCTAATCTCATTTCCTCATTAGATAAAATGAACTTCTAAAAATTAAATCAGAATATTGGTCCTGTTTGAAAATCCTTCCTGGTGCTTTGTAATATTCAGGATGAAGTTAGATTTCATGGACAAAGGCATCATGCCCATTATAATCTAGTTCCTGATTCTCTTACTTGCTTTGTATCTTATTCTTCCCCTACATACCCTTTGTTCTATTCATGTGCATGAATTAACCCATGTGTTTTCCACACCTATCCTTCTCATGTGTTTGCCCATCATTTTTGAACTAATTCTCCTCATCTTGTAAAATTAAACTCAAATACCACCTGCTGTCAAAAGCTTTTCTTGATGCCCTTTCTCACTTAATGTTCCTTGATTCTCAGAGTTCCCCATTATACTTTTATATCCCAAATTTTATGTCTCCAGAACTGACCTCATTATTGAATTCATTTGACTTGTGTTCATCTTCTCTTATATGTCAAACTATTTCTAAAACTGAACATATTGTCTTCTTTTGCTACCTATTTTGTCTTGGTGGGGGAGAGGGGTGCTACTAGGGCCTCACCCATGCTAAGCAAACACTCTACCACTGAGTTGGACTTATAGCCAGCTTGCTCCCCGCACCGCCAATTTCTTTTATAATTTTATTTTGAGACATATTCTCACTAAGTTGCCAAGGGTGTCAAGCTTGCTGTCCTCCTGCCTTACTCTTCCAAGTAGCTGGGAGTACAGGCTTGCCCCACTGTGCCCAGCTCTTCTGTCCATATTAAAGTGATGTTCTGTCCTCTTAAATTACTGGTTTGGAACTCCTTGAGGTCATCTTTGATGTATTTGTCTCTAATGTTCCAAGATTGTTCATATTATCTCTGAACTTTCATAGTATTATATACAGTCTTTTTTTACCACACTTTTTATAGTTTATCTGATATCAATAATTTTGTATGTCTTAATTTCCCTTCTTTAAGCAGGCTCTTTTGTGACAACTCTTTCTTGCTTCCCACATACACATTCAGTAATTACTATAATTCTTTCTAGGAGACAGTAAGTACATTCTTATTGAATCAGTGAATGATCTTTTCAATATTTCACTATCCAAAGGCAATTTATTCATTATATAGTAAGATATAAATCTAACTCGTATGTTCAGTGATTGGGAGTTCCAGTCTGAACTTACTTCAGTTTATAAACTTTAAGCCCTTTCCTTTTCATTGTTTTTATCCTCATTCCTATCACCCATGTCCTGCATTGTGCTCTTGAACACTGAATGTTTGTTACAAACATTAGATAGTCTTGGTTATTGAAAACTAGTTTAACTTTTTTAAGATTCTTCCTTATAATGTTGTTCTTAATATGGCAAAGAGATTTGGAAATGATTTGTACAAATATTATCTGTTAATAAAATGAGTGGAAGAGGGCTGGAGTTGTAGCTCAGTGGTAGAGTACTTGCCTAGCACCTGTGAGGCACTGGGTTTGATCCTCAGTACCACATAAAAATAAATAAATAACATAAAGGTATTGTGTCCATCTACAAGTTTAAAAAATATATGTAAAAAAATTAGTGAAAGAAATGTTCTTTTATAGATCAGGTTTTATGATTTCGTTTATAAGAATAAAAAGCATAATAAATTACATATAGGACACAAATATATACTTGATTGATAAAATTACAAGACGTTCCTACAAAATCAAATGCAGTGTATAGTTCTCATGTGAGAAAAACTTACTGACAAAAGCTAGAACCATTATGTGTAGCTTTGATGTGTATACTGTTTTTGCTGGCAGATTATGAAAGGCCAGACTATACATAAATGGTCCCTGAGTTCTTTGTATTTATACTATGTTGTACAAAGTAAAATCTGATTAACAGTGATAATAATAGCAACATAAGATTATCAAAACACTTTAAAAAACTGTAAAAGTTTGCTATGCAGATACTCTTATGACCTTTCTCATCTGAACAGATGATTCCATTACTGTACTTACTGTTTATAAAATTAATAGTAGTAGATCTTTTATACTTGAATAATTTCTTTTTAAAAGTTTTTTAAATTCTTTTTAGATATCCATGACAGCAGAGTGTATTTTGACATATACATACATGGAATATAACATATGTGAATATATATATATAAGGATAGGAAACTTATATCTAATTTATTCTACTGTCTTTCCCATTCCCATGCCTCCTCCCTTCCCTTTATTCCCATTTGTCAAATCCAATAAACTTCTATTCTTATACTCCCTACCATCCTTTGTGGTGGGCTGGAGTCCACACCTCAGAGAGAACATCTGGCCTTTGGGTTTTTGAGGACTCATTTATTTCACTTAGCATGATATTTTCCCATTCTATTTATTTACTGGCAAATGCCATAATTTCATTCTTTCTTATTGCTTAATGATATTCCATTGTATGTATGTACCACATTTTCTTTATCCATCCACTCTAGGGCACCTAGGTTGCTTCCATAGCATTGCTACTGTGAATTGAGCTGCTATAAACATTGATGTGACTGTGTCGCTGTAGTATGCTGATGTTAAGTCCTTTGGGTATAGGCTAAGGAGTGGGATAGCTGGGTCAAATGGTGGGTCCATTCCAAGTTTTCTGAGGAATCTCCATACTGCTTTCCAGAATGGTTGTGCCAATTTCTCATCACTCCAGCAATGTATAAGTGAACCTTTTTCCCCACATCCTCATCAACATTTATCATTACTGGTATTCTTGATAATTGCCCTTCTGACTGGAGTGAGATGTAATCTCAGTGTAGTTTTAATTTGCATTTCTCTAATTGCTAGAGATATTGAACATTTTTTCATATTTTTTGACCATTCATATTTCTTCTTTGAAGTATTTGTTCAGTTCCTTTGGCCATTTACTGATTGGGTTATTTGGGGGGTTTTGATGTTAAGTTTTTTGAGTTCTTTGTATATCATTGAGACTAATTCTCTTACTGAGGTGCAGGTGGTAAAGATTTTCTCCCATTCTGTAGGCTTTCCATGTTCTTGATTGTTTCCTTTGCAATGAAGAAGCTTTTTAGTTTGATACCATCCCATTTGTTGATTCTTGATTTTACTTACTTTGCTTTTAGAGTCTTATTGATGAAGTTGGTTTCTAGGCCAACATGGTGGAGAATTGGGCTTACTTTTTCTTCTCGTGGATGCAGGGTCTCTGGTCTAATGCTTATGACCTTTATCAACTTTAAGTTGAGTTTTGTGCAGGGGGAGAGAGAAGTTCAATTTCATTCTACTACATACGGATTTCCAGTTTTCCCAGCATCATTTATTGAAAAGGCTCCCTTTTCTCTGTTGTATGTTTATGGCACCTTTGTTGGTATGAGATAGCTGTATTGTGTGGGTATGAACAATGTGTGCTCCATTGGTCTTCATGTCTGTTTTGGTGCCAATACCATGCCATTTTTGTTTCTAAAGATCTGTAGTATAAGTCAAAGTCTGGTATTGTGATGCATTCTGCTTCACTTCTCTTGTTGAGGATTGCTTTGGTTATTCTGGGCTTCTTGTTTTTCCAAATGAATTACCTGACTACTTTTTCTATTTCTGTTAAGAACACCATCAGAACCTTGATAGGAATTGCATTAAATCTCTATAGCACTTTTGATAGTATGTCCATTTTGACAATATTCATTCTGCCTATCCAAGAACATGGGAAATCTTTCCATCTTCTAAGGTCTTTAATTTCTTTTTAGTGTTCTGTAGTTTTCATTGTAGAGATCTTTCACCTCTTTTGATAGATTGATTCCCAAGTTTTGTTTTGTTTTGTTTTGTTTTGTTTTTGAGGCTATTGTGAATGGGATAGCTTTCCTAATTTCTCTTTCAGTTGATTGATCACAGATGTATAGGAACACAGTTAATTTATGGGTGTTAATTTTACATCCTGCTACTTTGCTGAATTCATTTATGAGTTCTAAAATTTTCTGTGGAGGTTTTTTTTTTTTTGGGTCTTCTAAATATAGAATCATGTCATCAGCAAATAGGGACAGTTTGAGTTATTCCTTTCCTTTTTGTTTTCCTTTAATTTCTTCCTTCTAATTGCAATAGCTAGAGTTTCAAGGACTATGTGGAATAGAAGTGATGAAAGAGGGCACCCCTGTTTTGTTCCAGTCTTTAGAGGGAATGCTTTCAATTTTTCTCCATTTAGAATGATGTCGGCCTTGGGTTTAGAATATATAGCTTTTACAATGTTGAGGTATGTTTCTGCTATCCCTAGTTTTTCTAGTGTTTTGAGCATGAATGGATGCTGACTTTTCTCAGATGCTTTTCCTGCATCCATTGAGATAATCATGTGATTCTTGTCTTTAAGTCTATTGATGTGATGAATTAACATTTATTTCTGTATGTTGAAGCAGGCTTGCATCCCTGGAATGAACCAACCCCACTTGATCATGGCACACACTACCTTCTTAATATGTTTTTGTGTGCTGCTTGCTAGTATTTTATTTGTATTTGAATAATTTCCTTTTTTTTTTTTCTTTTGTTTTGTTTTAGTTGTTGGACACAGTACCTTTATTTTTATGTGGTGCTGAGAATCTAGCCCAGTGCCTTACACATGAGAGGCAGGCACTCCACCACTGATCTAAAACCCCAACCCCTTGAATTATTTAAGAATTAGTTTAAGTTTTTAATTTATTACTTGCCTTATAATACAGCTAAGATTTACCTCCCCACTGGTTGTAGTAACCTAAGACTGGTTAAGAGGCAGAGTTGCACATCACACATAGGTATTAGTTACAGCTCAAACACTGATGAGGTTACTTAATCTGAATAAAGTTGAGTTTCCCCATTGGTAAATAGGAATAAAAGTACCACTTCACAAGGTTATTGAAAGGATTAAATAAGATAATACATGTTGAAGTGATTAGCATTCTGTAGAATATGAAACTTAGTAAATGTTAGGTAATTAAAATAGCTCTAAATAAAGAGGTGCCAGAATTAAATAACACTAATGCTTTGGGTCATGGAAATTGACTTTAACATTAACAGTATATATCTATCATAGGAAATATTTTTAGCAAAAACCCTGAAGAGTCAACTCATCTAAATATTACTGGCTACCAAAAAAATTAATTTTTTTACCTTTATTTTATTTATTTTTTATGTGGTGTTTGGGGATTGAACCCAGTGACTCACACATGCTAGGCAAGCACTCTACCACCAAGCTACTATTCCAGCTCCTGCCTACAAAAATTTTTAAATGATTTATTAAAATTGTTTTTATACTTTAAGAATTCTACTTGCACTCAGATATGAGTTATTAGTATATACATAAACTGAATTGATATCCCCATTGGAAAATCACAGTAAAGAATTCTGTGTTCTATAGTCATAAATAATTAATTAGTTAATACTATAATGTAGTTAAAATTGAACCAGAGTGATGGCAAGCACCTATATTCCAAGGTATTTTGAGGCTTAGGCAGGAGGATTACTGGAGCCCAAAAATTAAAGGCCAACCATGGTAACATAGTGAGACCCCATCTTAAAAAAAAAAAATTTTTTTTTAAAAAAAGGTGGGGCTGGGATTGTGGCTCAGTGCTGGAGTGCTTGCCTCTCAAGTGTGGGGCACTGTGTTCAATCCTCCTCACTACATAAATAAATAAAATAAAGGAATTGTGTCCATCTACAACTCAAATTAAAAAGATCTTTAAAATGTTTAAAAAAATGTGTGTGTGTGTATGAAAACTAATATCTAACCACATGTAGCACTTACCTGTTCTAGGTACCAGTTATACATATTACCTTATTTAACCCTCATGAGGTAGGAATATTATCATTTCCATTTTACAGATAAGGACATTAAAAAACAGAAGTTAAGTGACATAATGCTAGAATACTGTCTTGTCTGATAAGCTGGTGATGTGTATCTTCAGGAACTATAGATGCTATTTCTAATTGCAATTTTAAATATCTACAAATATTAATTTAAAAATTATAATATTGTTGAAGGAATTCAAGCATGTCTTTAAACTTTATTTTCTTTTTGTTGTTACTGTTGTCTAGTATGTTATAATAAATGAATAGTTAATTTCTAGGAAGTTGCTATAACTAAAGAGCAACTACAAAATAGAAATACATAAATAGACATCAAAAACATAAATAAAACAGCAAAGGAAGAGAACACTTAACTAATTTACTAATAATCTCTTTTCAGGTGTTTTAAAGCAAAATGATCATTTCTCTTTCATATTTTATTCTGCTGAAGTTACCTTTAGATTCCCTAATCTGATTATTGCTCCAATTTCTTCTGAACAGTTCTGGAAAACTTAAAATTCCCTGTCTAAATAAATAGTTCGGGCCTTTTTATCTTTTTTTCTTTTTTATTTAAAGAAAGTCTTCCCTGTAAGTCTTCCTTTTGAAGCAGTCTTCCTCTGCAGCAGATCAGTAGTTAATACCTTTTCTTTATTGAAATATATTCATTATTTTTAAATGAAGAAAGCAATTTAAAAACCTAAAAATATATGATATCTAAACAATTGAAATACTCTTTTATAAAAATCAAATATTACATGATCTTACCATTTTTGTTTTGTGAACACAATAGATCTGGTACAGGGTTACAGAAAATGTACTCTTAAAAAAGGAAATTATCTTTTCTGATTAAGGCAGTATAATTATAAGCACTAATTAAATTTTACAGCAGTATTTGACCAAAAAAACCAATGACATTCTACAAATTGATGATAAAATATGTACATGATTTGCACAATATAACAGGCATACTAGCATCTCGCATTAAATATCAAGGGAAAGAAGAAAATAAAGGATCTAGCATGATGAGGAAAATAAAATATATAGATTTGGTGGCAACATTGTTGAAATAGGCAAGATTCATCTTATTAGAACAAAGAGAAGGGTCATGGACACTCTAAACATTGCCTAATTAAGGCTCAAAAATAGCTAAATAAGAATGTATTCATTGTTAAAATTTCAAATGCAAAAATATCCTTATTTTTAAGATCTTCCTAAAGGCTTCTACTCAGATTCTCCTTACTAGCTGTTGAATTCTGACAAAGTGTAGCAATTAAGAAATTCTTTTACTGTGCTACTATGGCATAAGATATTTTTTTTCCCCAAAACTGTTAGTGTTGTTTGATAATAGGTATCATTTTTTTAATTTATTAAAAAAAATTTTTGTTTTTGAAAATGCATGAAAGAATCCACAACCGCTAACATTGTTTTGGGAAAATTGCTTTAAAACTTACTAGATAAGTGGCCAAAGGTATCAGGAAGACTAAAAATGAAGATGAAAGTGTTGCCATTAAGATGTTCATACATAATTGTGTTATTATATAGTCCAGGGAAATATTGAATATTTACTTTAATCTCTCTTAAAATTTTTTAAAGTAACTAAAATACTTAGAAAGTTTTCAAGTTAAATTATCTCATTCTATAGTTAGGGAAATCTTGTCACAATCTTCCAAGTTAAAGGTGACTTTTCAACAAAGCGCTAGCTACTTCAGGGGCTAAGTGAAGTACTAATCCACAGGCTGTTGACCAGGAATCAAGGTGCAGAGGTAAAGAAGAGGAACCTAGAATATCTTTACTATCTTTTTTAGCTGGGCTTCAACTCAAAATACTTCCATAATTACTACCAGTTTTGTAACTCTGGGACTGTCATAGTTCACTAGAGTTTCTGCTCTACTTTACCCAACTGCCAGACAAAAAACTGAACCATTGATAATAGACATCCTAATTGGGCCGAGATGAAATCTTAGGGTAGTTTTGGTTTGCATTTCTCTTACTACTAGCGATGTTGAACATTTTTTCATATAGCCATTGATTGCTTGTAAATCTTCTGTGAAGTGTCTGCTCATTTCCTTAGCCCATTTATTAATTGGGTTATTTATATTCTTGGTGTAAAGTTTTTTGAGTTCTTTATAGATTCTGGAGATTAGTGCTGTATCTGAAGTGTGTGTGGCAAAGATTTTCTCCCACTCTGTAGGTTCTCTCTTCACATTGCTGATAGTTTCCTTTGCTGAGAAAAAGCTTTTTAGTTTGAATCTATCCCAATTATTGACTCCTGCTTTTGTTTCCATTTTGAGTTGAGTTTTGTGCAGGGTGAGAGATAGTTTAGTGGGGTTGCAGATTGGTACAGCCACTCTGGAAAGCAATATGGAGATTACTTAGAAAATTTGGAATGGAACCACCATTTGATCCAGCTATCCCACTCCTTGGCCTATACCCAAAAGGACTTAAAATCAGCGTACTACAGTAACACAGCTATGTCAATGTTTATAGCAGCTCAATTCACAATAGCTAGATTGTGGAACCAACTTAGCTGCCCTTCAGTAGATGAATGGATAAAGAAACTGTGGTATATATAAAACAGTGGAATATTATTCAGCCATAAGAAGAATGAAATTATGGCATTTGCAGGTCAATGGATGGAGTTGGAGAATATCATGCTAAGTGAAATAAGCCAATCCCAAAAAACCAGAGGCTAAATGATTGCTCTTATAAGTGGATGATGATACATAACAGTGGTGGGAGGAAGGCAAGAATGGAGGAAGGTTGAATTGTATATGGGAAAAGGAAGGAGTGGGGAAGCGGGATGGTGGGAAGGAAAAATATTAGAATGAGACAAACATCATTACCCTATGTACATGTATGATTACACAAATGTTGTGACTCTACTTCATGTATAACCACAGAAATGATAGTTGTACCCCATTTGTGTACAATAAATCAAAAATTTTAAAAAATAAACAAAAAACAAAAAAAGAAAATATTCATATGAAAAAAGATCCTTATCCATAAAATTGAACTCCATCAATCCAATTAAATTTTTTTTTAATTTTATTGTAAACAAATGGGATACATGTTGTTTCTCTGTTTGTACATGGTGTAAAGGCATACCATTTGTGTAATCATAAATTTACATAAAGCAATGTTGTTTGATTCATTCTGTTATTTTTTCCCTTCCCCCCACCCCTGCCACCCCTCTTTTCCCTCTATACAGTACTTCCTTCCTCCATACTTGCCCCCCTCCCTAACCCTAACTCTAACCCTAACACTAACCCTTCCCTCCCCCCCATTATGTGTCATCCTCCACTTATTAGTGATATCATTCGTCCTTTGGCTTTTTGAGATTGGCTTATCTCACTTAGCATGATATTCTCCTGCCTGCAAATGCCATAATTTTATCATTCTTTATGGCTGAGTAATATTCCATTGTATATATATACCACAGTTTCTTTATCCACTCATCAATTGAAGGGCATCTAGGTTGGTTCCACAGTCTGGCTATTGTGAATTGAGCAGCTATGAACATTGATGTGGCTGTATCTCTGTAGTATGCTGATTTTAAGTCCTTTGGGTATAGGCCAAGGAGTGCAACAGCTGGGTCAAATGGAGGGTCCATTCCAAGTTTTCTAAGGAATCTCCACACTGCTTTCCAGAGTGGCTGCACTAATTTGCAGCCCCACCAGCAATGTATGAGTGTACCTTTCTCCCCACATCCTCGCCAACACCTGTTGTTGCTCGTATTCTTGATAATCGCCATTCTAATTGGGGTGAGATGAAATCTTAGGGTAGTTTTGATTTGCATTTCTCTTATTACTAGAGATGTTGAACATTTTTCCATATGTTTGTTGATTGCTTGTAGATCTTCTGTGAAGTGTCTATTCATTTCCTTACCCATTTGTTGACTGGATTATTTGACTTCTTGGAGTAGAGTTTTTTGAGTTCTTTATAGATTCTGCAGATTAGTGCTCTATCTGAAGTATGATTGGCAAAGATATTCTCCCACTCTGTAGGCTCTTTCTTCGCATTGCTGATA
Source organism: Sciurus vulgaris (assembly GCF_902686455.1). NCBI lineage: Eukaryota > Metazoa > Chordata > Mammalia > Rodentia > Sciuridae > Sciurus > Sciurus vulgaris. The sequence goes on along the minus strand of NC_136467.1, from coordinate 91,463,549 downwards.
GTTTCCTTTGCTGAGAGAAAGCTTTTTAGTTTGAATCTATCCCAGTTATTGATTCTTGCTTTTATTTCTTGTGCTATGGGAGTCCTGTTAAGGAAGTCTGATCCTAAGCCAACAAGTTGGAGATTTGGACCTACTTTTTCTTCTATAAGATGCAGGGTCTCTGGCCTGACTTCAAGGTCCTTGATCCATTTTGAGTTGAGTTTTGTGCAGGGTGAGAGATAGGGGTTTAGTTTCATTATGTTGCAATTTCCAATTCTCCCAGCACCATTTGTTGAAGAGGCTATCTTTTCTCCATTGCATATTTTTGGCACCTTTGTCTAGTATGAGAAAATTGTATTTATTTGGGTTTGTGTCCGTGTCCTCTATTCTGTACCATTGATCTACCTTTCTATTTTGGTACCAATACCATGCTGTTTTTGTTACTATTGCTTTGTAGTAAAGTTGAAGATCTGGTATTGCAATACCCCCTGTTTCACTCTTCCTGCTAAGGATTGCTTTAGCTATTCTGGGTTTCTTATTCTTCCAGATGAATTTCATAATTGCTTGCTCTATTTCTGTAAGGTACGTCATTGGTGTTTTAATTGGAATTGCATTGAATCTGTATAGCACTTTAGGTAGTATGGCCATTTTGACAATATTAATTCTTCCTATCCAAGAACTTGGAAGATCTTTCCATCTTCTAAGGTGTTCTTTAATTTCTTTCTTTAGTGTTGTATAGTTCTCATTGTAGAGGTCTTTCACCTCTTTTGTGAGATTGATTCTCAAGTATTTTATTTTTTTCGAGGCTATTGTGAATGGGGTAGTTTTCCTAATTTCTCTTTCCGAAGATTCATCACTTATGTATAAAAATGCGTTGGATTTATGGGCATTGATCTTGTAACCTGCTACTTTACTGAATTCACTTATGAGTTCTAAGAGTTTTCTGGTGGAATTTCCAGGTTCCTCTAAATATATAATCATGTCATCAGCGAACAGGGATAGTTTGAGTTCTTCTTTTCCAATTCGTATCCCTTTAATTTCTTTGGTTTGTCTAATTGCTCTGGCCAGAGTCTCAAGAACGATGTTGAATAGAAGTGGTGAAAGAGGGCATCCCTGCCTTGTTCCAGTTTTTAGGGGGAATGCTTTCAGTTTTTCACCATTTAGAATGATATTAGCCATGGGCTTAGCATAAATGGCCTTTACAATGTTAAGGAATGTTCCCACTATCCCTATTTTTTCTAGTGTTTTGAGCATGAAGGGGTGCTATATTTTATCAAATGCTTTTTCTGCATCTATTGAAATAATCATGTGATTCTTGACTTTAAGTCTATTGATATGGTGAATTACGTTTATTGATTTCCTGATGTTGAACCAGCCTTGCATCCCTGGGATGAAACCCACTTGATCATGGTGCACTATCTTTTTAATATGTTTTTGTATGCGATTTGCTAAAATTTTGTTGAGAATTTTTGCGTCGATGTTCATTAAGGATATTGGTCTGAAATTTTCTTTCCTTGATGAGTCTCTGTCTGGTTTAGGTATCAGTGTGATATTGGCTTCATAGAATGAGTTTGGGAGGGTTCCCTCCTCTTCTATTTTATGGAATACTTTGAGAAGTATTGGAATGAGCTCTTCTTTAAAGGTTTTGTAGAACTCGGCTGAGAACCCATCTGGTCCCGGACTTTTCTTTGTTGATAGGCTTTTGATGACTTCTTCTATTTCAGTACTTGAAATTGGTCTATTTAAATTGTGTATGTCCTCCTCGTTCAGTTTAGGCAATGTCTCTAGAAACCTGTTGATGTCTTCAAAATTTTCTATTTTGTTGGAGTATAGATTTTCAAAATAGCTTCTAATTATGTTTTGTATTTCAATCCTGTCTGTTGTGATATTTCCTTGTTCATTCCGAATTTTAGTGATTTGGGTTTTCTCTCGTCTTCTCTTTGTTAGTGTAGCTAAAGGTTTATCAATTTTGTTTATTTTTTCGAAGAACCAACTATTTATTTTGTCAATTTTTTGTATTGTTTCTTTTGTTTCAATTTCATTGATTTCAGCTCTGAGTTTAACTATTTCCTGTCTTCTCCTGCTTTTGGTGCTGGTCTGTTCTTCTTTTTCTAGGGCTTTGAGCTGTAGTGTTAGGTCGTTTATTTGTTGAGTTTTACTTCTTTTATTAAATGCGCTCCATGAAATAAATTTCCCTCTAAGTACTGCTTTCATAGTGTCCCAGAGATTTTGATATCATGTTTCTTTGTTCTCATTTACCTCTAAGAATTTTTTAATTTCCTTCCTAATATCTTCTGTTATCCATTCATCATATAATAGCATATTGTTTAATCTCCAGATGTTGGAATAGTTTGTGTTTTACTCTTTCATTTATGTCTAACTTCAATCCATTATGATCTGATAGAATACATGCTAGTGTCTCTATCTTCTTGTATTTGCTAACATTAGCTTTGTGGCATAATATATGGTCTATTTTAGAGAAGGATCCATGTGCTGCTGAGAAGAAAGTGTATTCGCTCTTGGTTGGATGGTATATTCTATAAATGTCCGTTAAGTCTAAATTATTGATTGTGTTATTGAGATCTATGGTTTCTTTGTTCAATTTTTGTTTGGAAGATCTGTCCAATGGTGAGAGAGGCGTGTTAAAATCACCTAGTATTATTGTGTTATGGTCTATTTGGTTTCTAAAATTGAGAAGGATTTGTTTGACATACATGGATGAGCCACTGTTTGGGGCATAGATGTTTATGATTGTTATATCTTGCTGATTTATGCTTCCCTTAAGCAGTATGAAATGACCTTCTTTATAATCCAATTAAATTTAATTTAATATTATTCAAGTGGTTTGCCTAAAATGACATTTCTCAAAGCAATGATCAAACAAATTTTGGTTAAAGAAAGTTAAATAGATGTCTTTACCATGAACCTTCTGAGAAACCAGTTTTCTGGTGTCATGGAATATTTTCCAAATTAATCTGACAAAAAATATAAGATACAGAGATGCTAAGAGTATGGTTCCCTTGGGTCTGGGTCCTGAGGCTTGTCATTCTCATGAAGCCTGGTGTATGCCATTCTCTTACTTTTTATGCCACACTCTGACTTTTTGCAATGACGTCTTTTTTTGTTTTTAAGATAGCTTAGTGACTATCATCTGAAAGCAGAATATCTTAATTAAGAAAACCATGCATGTATGTATTGACTGAATTCTGCAAATTTGTTTACATGAGCAATGATCACTTGTACTGAAACAGAAGTGCCACATAAACATGATTGTCAGTTGCAAAAAAAAAAAAAAAGCAAAGCATTTTAAAAGAAAAAATGAATTTTATGCAATTTGATTAAACTGGGAAGAAGCAGCTAGATTCTCTGCTATACCTACAGAAATGATTACAATTTATAGAAACAAAAGCCAGTGTCTGGGGTCTGTTGGCATATGCCTGTAATCTCAGAGGTTCAGAAGAATTGCAAGTTCAAAGTCAACCTCAGGTTGGGCATGGTGGCTCACACTGGTAATACCAGGCACTCAGGAACTGGAGACAGAAGGATCGTAAGTTCAAAACCAGTGTCAGCAACTTAGCAAGGCCCTAAGCAACCTAGTGAGACCCTACCTATCTCTAAATAAAATGCAAAAAAGTACTGGGGATGTTGTTGATCCCCCCTGGGTTCACTCCCCAGTACCAACCAAAAAAAAAAAAAAGCCAGCCTCAGCGACTTGGGGAGGCCCTGAGACCCTGTCTCAAAATAAAAAGGGCCAAGGATGTGTGTTTTAGTGTTTAAGCAGCCCTGGGTTCAATCCTTGGTACAAAAACAAAAACAAAACAAAACCAAAAAAAAACCCAAGTGATATGCTTATGTAGAGATAGCTAGGCTATAATTGTAGTCAGAAAAATATCCCTCAGCTTTCTTGGTCATGCAAACAAGTGGGTAGTTTTTTTGTCAGCCTAAGGAAGTTCATGAACTTTCTTTTTCAACCTGACTGTGAAAGTGGAAAGAAAAAGACATCATACAGATGGAGCAAGCAAAAGTGATAACTTCTGTTAGATGCAGAGGAATTAGAAATTAAAGCTGATCAATATGTATTTTACTAGAATGATTATGATAGACATAAAAATAAAGTCAAGATAACAAGCAAAATTTACAAATAGAATTTGGTGTTAAGAATAGAGAAAGACCCCTAGATTCAGAATCCACAGTAGTTCCCACAATTGGCCTGTCTCTAAGAATCTAAATTTCACTGGGCATAAAGTACCAAAGTTTTACTCTGGAACATTCCAGAATAAAGTTCCGTACACTACACAGCCCAATTCTAATGTAGTGCCATTATTGATTTGTATCTTATTTAATAGTCACATAAAATTTTATTTACCAGTCCAAGCTAAATAGCAAAATGAGAATATTCCTGGTACTAAAGAGGTCAAGAATATGGTTTTAGTATCTAATGAATTGACCAGCAAAGTAACCCAAAGTCCTAAGCTCTGAATTCACCTAGTTTATTCAAAAAAAAAAAAGAAAGAAAGAAAAATAAGAGGGATCTGATGGAAGTCTGTGGATGAATCATGAAACCTATTATTGTTGAAACAAAAGCATATGCTCTCCTGATACAGTAAATAACAAAATATGATGGGGCTGGGGAGATAGCTCAGTCGGTAGAGTGCTTGCCTTGTAAGCACAAGGCCCTGGGTTCAATCCCCAGCACTCCCCCAAAAAACAAAATAAAATAAAATAAAATAAACAAAATATGAATAATAATAGACATGTCGTAAATAAAAATGGGAAGAAATAGTGATGATCTTAATAGAAATGATCTTAAGTAGGGTATTTAATTTGTTTTTATAGAAGAAGGTAATTTTGTTTCTTTGGAAATAACCCTAAATATTAAAGAATAACTCCTGGAAGATCAGAATGTCATAATATACTTCCTGTAGAACTTCTGTCCCCGTGTCTTAATTTCTGCCCTATCACCTCATTACAGTTCTTGCTTTCAGTACAAACACATTTTTCTCCTATCACACAAAGACTATATACAATGAAGCTTGTATAAAATACAAGATAAAATACAGAAATTTGAAGAAAAGACCTATAAGGTATTTAAAAAATGATAAACTTAGTACTACTGAGAAAATAAATTTATTTTTGGTTATTTAATGTGGTACTGAAAAGTTCTTTTAAATCTGGTTAATTATTGCATTGTAATTATTTGTTTTTTACTCCTAGGGCTTCATTATTTCAAAAATGTTGTGTTGGTGGGATCCTTACAAGATCGCTATGTTCCTTATCATTCTGCCCGAATTGAAATGTGTAAAACAGCTTTAAAGGACAAACAGTCAGGTAATAAAGTTAATTTAAAGTATTTCTCAAGAATTTGTATCTATGAATGAACTTTTCCCCCACATTTTTCAGATAATCACTTTTTCTTACCCTCCTCTTTCCTTTTGCTTCATTTTCCATCTGCTGCTCTTAATAGGTATTCTTCCTCCATTTTTCTTCATTTCCTTCTCTCCTCACATGTGAGCCATCTTTATCAGTGATATAGGTTTTTCAAGTAATTTATAAATGCTTCTCCATTTTGCTATCTCAAAAATAATCCATACTTTTGGAACCACCATTTGACCCAGCTATCCCACTCCTTGGCCTATAACCAAAGGACTTAAAATCATCATACTACAGAGATACAGTCACACCAAGGTTCATAGCCACTCAAATCACAATAACCAGATTGTGGAACCAACCTAGATATCCTTCAGTTGATTAATGGATAAAGAAACTGTGATACACACACACACACACACACACAAGTAATAAAATTATGGCATTTGCAGGCAAATGGATGAAATGGAGAATATCATGCTAAGTGAGATAAGCCAATCTCAAAAAAACCAAAGGATGAATGATCTCGCTGATAAGCGGATGATGACACATAATGGGGGGTGGGAGAGGGGCAAGAATGGAGGAAGGAGGGATTGTATAGAAGGATAAGAATGGTGGGAGTAGTAGGGGGGAAGAAAAAAAATAATAACAGAATGAAGCAAAAACTATTACCCTAGGTAAATGTATGATTACACAAACAGAGAAACAAGATGTATCCCATTTGTTTACAATAAAAATGAATTTTAAAAAATAAATAAAATGTTAAGAGTTTTTATCCAGAACTGAAAAAAAAAAAAAAAAAAAGAAAAAGAAGACCTCCCAGAATGATTTTCGATGTGGCTAAGTAAAGGGTGCACCTTTTCATTTTCACTCAATAAACAGTTGTTGTCCTTAAAAAAAAAAAAAAAAAAAATCCATACTTCGATTTCCTTTTCATTATTAGGATTAATGATTGTGGTAATGGATAAGCTGCATTGTTTTCTGTATCTCATTTTTACTGATAGTGTTGTATATGTGTGTATGTGTATATTCTTTTGTTGTTTGCAGGTAACAGAATAAATTTAAATCATAGCAATTTGGAACTAAAAGAAGACTGGATCCTGTTTGCTTGTTTTATAACTGTGAGGCATAGAGATATCAAGTGACTTATTTAATGTCACTGTTAGTTTAGAGCAACAACCTATCTCCCTACTTACCAGGTCACAGCTACCTCCCAGTATTCTCAGGTTTCCTTTATGGAAGGAGGCTGACTGCAAACTCTTGATCCTTTGCTATTTCCACATTGTGACAGTTAACATAACAACTCCTGTAGGCAGGGACTCTTATTGTGCATTTGTGATGAGGCAGTGCCCAGCAAGGTTCCTGGCCCATACTAGGTACTCCATTCATTTAACAAACATTTATTGTACACTTGTAACATAGGATAATCTTTTTTTTATTTTTTAAGCTTCTTTTTTTAGCAAAAGGTAGGTCCACCTAAGGAAAAATTCAGAAGAGATTTAACCTTTAGATGGGTAGATGAAACTAGATAAATCCCTTTGTTTTAACAGTGAGATTCTGTTGCATTGGAGAAGAACCAGTTGAAGTCATGTTCAGAATTCTTCCTATGTAAATGCTTTAAAAATGGCATGGGACCACAATTCCAACTTGACTCAGTGAAAACTAAGAGAAGTGAAAGTAAAAAGTTTTTTATGAATTTGTATGATGTTAATCTTTGTCTTAAACACCTCTCTCCTCTTTCTGTGACTATACTTCTGTATATTCTTCCTTGTCATTCCTCAGGACTATATCCTACCTTTTTTTCTGAAATGTACTATCTTCTACTCTAAAATTTAGAACTTCTAAGGAAATGTTAGTATTCACCTATTGGTGATGTGTAGTACATAAGCATAATAAACAATGATTTACTCCTTAGGCAATTTGCACATTTATGTGTTTGTGTATCTGATCTTTATCTATTTTGCTTAGCATGACCTTAGTAAATCCATTTTAAGAATTAGCCAAAAAGAATGAGAGAGGAGCACAACTTTGATTCTTCTTCTTCTTTTTTTTTTTTCCTCCTCTTTGGTACCAAAGATTGGTCCCAGGGGTGCGTACCAGCCCATTTTGAGACAGGCAGGGTTTGCTCAGTGCCTCACTAAGTTGCTGAGGCTGACCTCAAACTTACAGTTCTGTTGACCTAGCCTCCTGTTCTGCTGGGATTGCATTTGTGCATACCACACCCAGCTGGAGCACAGCTGAAGCACAACTCCTTTGTCCTAACTGTAGGAAATTTCTGTTCTTTCTCGAAATAATTTAGAAATGTTAACTGCCATAGAAACATTTTTTAAATACTTGCTGTAAACTAAAGTTTTTTTTATTTTGCCTTATGAAAACATTTTACCGTGGCTAGCTTATTTTCATAATGGTTTAATGAGTTATAGGTGACTTAATGTTGAAGAAAACCATTTGCTTTGTTATGTTCATTTCTTTGAGTTAAAAATATCAAATTGGCAAACAATGTATAATAAATTTATTATTTTTATGTGACTGGATAAATAATGGGATTACTTGTATTTTCTATAAAATAGTCTCAAAAATGATGGCTAAAGAAAATAAAACCTTTTAAAAGACATTATTCTGCTTTATATGAAAATAATGTAACTAAATTTTATAAATTCTATAAAAGTTGTCATAGAATTCTTTTTTAATTACTCACGTGACATTTTCCTTTTTTCTCTTTGTTCGATAGGACAGATCTATTCAGAAATGATCCACAACTTGCTTCGCCCAGTTCTACAAAGCAAAGACTGTAATTTGGTTCGATATAATGTTATCAATGCATTGCCCAATACAGCTGATTCACTAATTGGGAGAGCTGCACATATAGCTGTTCTTGATTCAGAAATATTTTTAGAGAAATTCTTTCTTGTTGCTGCCCTCAAATATTTTCAGTAGGATAAAAAACATTGTTAGAGACTTTACAGTTACCTCATTCAACAGTGATTCAGATAATGTATTATAGTTAAATATAGATGCTGATAAGTTCTAAGAAATATTTATACCTTTTTATATGGAAGATAATTTATATCATCCATGTGTAGAGCTTTTTAAACATCAACTTTACTTTCTAGATAATGTGGCTGTGCAATATTTTTTTAATTTTATCTTTTTACTTTTCTATTACTTTTTCATATATTTTGCTACCTGAATATTTCAGTGAAATTTTAAGCCCATGTGTATGTCTGATTGTTTATTATTGGCTTTTCACAGTCCTTACATCAGACTACATCATATTAGAGTTCATTGTTGCTAGAATAGTATAGGATTTTAAATTTTCTAGTTTTGGGGTATTATTTAGTTAATGATAAATTTTACTTTTAACATTTTACTGTGTATAAACTGGAAATAAAATTATGGCTGCTAAAATATATTTTTCAAAATCAATTTCTTCAGTCCTAAAATATACTATACCTTTATCATATGGTCAAACCAGGTAGTTCATACATGACAATATTATAAAAGTTTTCTATAAAGTCTATTGCTATTAAACATATGTCATGCCTATTAAAACATATTTTCTACTGGTAATTTTAACATTATATCTCATGTTGACTTTTATTACTGGAACTTTTCATGTTCATGTTAGCAGCATATAAAGATATTTGAATGTTTGAATGCCCTCTGCCTTGATTTGGTTGGAATTTTGCTAAATTTGGTAATGTTGCTTGAACTTTCTGATTCCATTTCTTTACTTTTTTCATGGACTTCCTCATATGTACATAGTAATTAAATGTTGAAATTTATTAAATACTTTTATGAATTTAGATAATTTTTAAATATTATTAAAAGTTATTGATCTAAAAAGTAATGTAAATAAAATTCTTCATGTTAAAATGGGAAAAATTAACTTTACATGTTTGGTGATCAAATGCAAATTTTTTTTGATATATGGAGATGTTGAGTCTTTGGACTTTACTAAAGGTGCTGAATAGCATTAAATTCACTATTTTCCTTTCCTGTTTTACTTGTGAAAATAATAATGCACTAAGGGTGGATGGATGGTCTGTTTGCATTCACCAATTATAATGGACAGAAGGTTTTTGTAAGTATGTATTGTATAATTGATGCATGTTTATTTTAGCATCGTGTTACTGCCTCTAGTGTTATTAAATAAATGACTATCTGGAGGAAGAGCTCAAACACTTGTAATTCTTTGGTTATTCTTAGAATTAGAGCTATAATCATGAAATGTGTAACATTTCAGTCAACAATGACATACACCATAATAGCTGAGGTGGTAGTAGGCTATATCACCTATAGTAAGTACTCTGATATTCATACAACAAAATCACCTAATGACACATTTCTCAGAATGTATCTAATCATGAAGCAATATGTGGCTGTGCATATCTTTGTTTATAATTAGATATACTAAATTTATTCTGTTGACCAACATTTCATATATACCAAGTAGAATTTTAATTGCTTTTAATAATAATTTACTTTTTTTAAATTACTCAAAATTTTCATAAATTGGCTAAGCAAAAATATACCAAGGGCATTATAACTGGAAAATATAAATATATCCATTTCCTACCACATATTTTTGCCACATAATTATCATCTTCATATACCGTGGCCCTCAGTTGGAAACATCAGGCATATTTTAAGTTTAAATAACATCCATGCATATAAAAGGACTCATTCACAATCATACAAATAGTATTTAAGGGGTAATTTACTCTTAGGATTATTGTTGGTTAATTGGTTGTGGTTATTCGATACAGTTTTAAAAATATCAGTGATTATGGTTTAAAAACAACCTTTAGTTTCTCATTTATCAGGAAAAGTCATACTGGCCTCCAAATTCAGATTGTAGGACATGAGGTGAGGTTCTGAAAGAAGGAAAAATGATTATCTGACGTGGGCTATTGACTCTTAGAAAATGAATTTCATCAAAGTATACCAATGAGGTTTCTCAGTTGCAATCAACAAAAAACAATTATGATTAACTTCAGCAGGAAAAAGAGATTTATTGGAAGAATAGCAAGTAACTCACAGAATTGATGGAAAGTCTAGGGAACCAGGTTTGGAAAACAGAAAGCCAAAGGAAGCTAGATAACCAAAATCATAGCAAGTTCTAACTTTAAGAAAAGCCGGGATAGTATTTGTACTTTTGGCAGCAATGCCCCTGAAAACTGGATTTCAAATACCTAATTTGAATCACACATTCCATTTCAAGGCCTAGTGGGACTGTCCTGCTGATCAAGTGTGAAGTTTTGTGCCAATGGCTCTCAAGCATCAAAGACAGCAAGTGTATCTGATCTTTTCAACTTCCAAAGTAGAAAATTGGACCACTTCCAGCAGGACTAATCAAACACACACACACACAAAAATTGGGTTTGGTAAAAGCACCAAATATAAAAGCATACCAAACGTCTATGATAGTTCATCTTTTTGTCATCTATGCATTATTCTCCCCACATTTACACATTTAAAATGCTTCTCCTGAAATAATACTACTGTCCCTCATGTCCAGGATCCTAGTGGTATCCCTTCTGGTTCTCTGATTCTGTAACGATCTTAATAGTTTACAACTCACAGACAGATTTGTGACTTAGCCACCAGCTTCATACACAGTAACAATATAAAATGAGGGAAAAAAGGAAATTAATTACATAATCATACATAAGCCACTGAGAAAGAAAACAGGTAGAGAAGGGCTTTATAAGTTTTTTCTGGTGAAACTCACCAAAGACATTTGTAAAAATAGAATTTGTGGAACCCCATTATAGACCAAATGAATCAGAATTTTCAGGGTAGTATATGAGTAGTAGCATGTTTTATGTCCCAAACTTCTCTGATGAGAAACACCTATGGTAAACAATTCTCTCTGGTCATGAGTCATGGTTATGACTTCTCACCACTGCCACCTATCCCTATCCTTTTGTGTTCAACCAGCACTTTAGTTGATCAGATTTCTTTATGTAGTGAATGACCCAAGGATCTGTGATATGGGTGGTCTGCCTACATGTAGTTATAATAGTCTTAAATTTTGCAATTCAACCAGATGCTTCAAGATACGATATTGTGAGAAGGTATTCTAGGAGATCCCTTGAATTCTAGTCATACTCGTCCCTACTCCTTTTCCCCTGTGGTCATCAGAGCCAGTCACTAGAGCTAGCACCAAAACCACATTCTCTGTCCTCCTTACCTACAGGAATAAGCTAAAAGTAGCTAGGTGGCAATGCCAACTTCCAACTTAGAGAAAAAGTTTTGGTATCCCCTGTGGGAGCCTACCTTTAGGTACAAAAATTGCTACACCAACAGAACCTGGAAGCATGGAAATAGATGATGAGCAAAGCTCTGAGATTTTATCATGCTTGCAAGCTAATAGGTTAGCCTGCTGTAGTTTCTTGGATGCTAACAGGAGGCTATTGGGTAAAAGACAACTTTATTAGAGCAAAGTAACAGTGAGACATCAGCATATTTGCATTAGTTCCTAGAGCCACAGTTCATAGAGAGCCAGGTTCACCTGTACACATAGCAGGTTGCATCACAGGAGAAGAATATAGGACCAAGGACCAAGCAGATTTTGAGAAAGTAGCAAGCAAACCAGTTGCTCATTCTCAGGAAGAGTGGCAATTAAGTGGTAGTAATGCTATGATTGCCTTGGCCTACTTACATGACTAGTTAGAGAAATTACTCAGTATTAGGAGACAAATAAGCCTTGCAGTTCGACACATTTGGCAGTAATATACTGGGACACTTGGTTCATAGCAAATTATCTCCTCTCCCCACAATGAGAAAGCAAAAGGTCAGTAATTCAGATATAACAGTGAGATGTTGATCCCTCTTTCTTTTTGGACTCATTCTATCGACAGACGAGATATCACAAAGAACTAAACTTATTTGGAGCATATGATTTATTCCAAAGTTAGTATTCTTATATAGTTACAAAACTAAACCTTCAATAGGGCTGTCCATCATTCTATGAGACTAGCTTCTGGATGATGGAATATTTGTTAGGACTGGTAAGTCCTTCAGGCATCAGTCCTTGCTTTACAACTTAAACAGGAAAATTTGTTTATTGGTTAAAGACAATGTTGTATGGGATGTTGAATAAATATGAAATATAAGGCATTCTGTAATTTCACGGATGGAATGGCATGTATAAAAGGTAGGTAAGTCCGGGAAAGCAGTCCAAACCCAGCTTTATTTTCTATTCCTTTAAAAAAATGACTACCTTATTCATTTTATGTATTTAATTTTTTTTTTTTTTTTTTTTTTTTTTTTTTTTTTTTTTTTTTTTTGCGGTGCTGGGGATTGAACCCAGGGCCTTGTGCTTGCAAGGCAAGCACTCTACCAACTGAGCTATATCCCTGGCCCTACCTTATTCATGATAGTAGGATTCCATTGTAATCAGACCTGTCACCCACGCTATCTACCTTTCATTTGATCAGGGATCAAGTTGTCCACTTCAGTTGGTAAGTAGTGGTGCTAACCAGTTCTGGCATGGGAAAGACTGATAAAAGTACACATCTCTACATTAGCCACCATGGCCTTGTTAGTGGTCCACTGAGCAAACAGCTGTGGCAGAGAAAGGAAGTTAATGGATGTCCATAGAGTGGGTCATTGTGGTAGGCAGCTCTTTTGTAATCACCTCCCTTTGCAAATGAGAAAATACAGCAGAAGTGGAATGTCTCTACAAGAAGACTGTCACTTCCATCTTGAGGGATTTTTCTTATTCTTCAGTCCATTCATTCATTGGAAAATCAGCTGCCATTTTGGGAGATGACATTTGGAGAAGCCCATGTATCAAGGAACTCAGAGAAGTCTCCAGTCCTAATGCCCATGCTGATAATCACATGAATGAGCTTGGAAGATAATCCTCCTCTAGTCATACTTTCATATAAGACTAGGACCCCAGCCAACAACTTGCCTGCAACCTCATGTAAGACCTAGAGTCAGAGGCTCTGAATTTTTGTGTAATTTTTGTTAGAAATCAATGAATAAAACAATCATTTCTTCTAATTAAATGCCCTTCTGCAATGGGTGCCTTTTTTTGAGCATTCAGTGGTACTCAAATGTTCTCATGCTTTGGAGACACTTTGAGGAGTCTAATCCCAAAGAACTATGTGAAAAGCATTTATACACCCAGTTCTTGACCATTTGACTAAACTGGTCACTGCCTGGTTTGAAATGATGTAGATCTTTATCTCAAACCATATCTCCTTCCAGATAAAAATGTACAATGGCTAGGCATGATGGCATATGCCTGTAATCCCAGCAACTTGGGAAGCTGAAACAGAAGGATGTCAGGTTTGAGGCTAGCCTCAGCAATTTAGCAAAACCCTAAGCAACTTAGTAAGACCCAGTCTCAAAATAAAAAAAAGGACTGAGAATGTGGCTCAGTGGTTAAGCACCCTGGGGTCAATACCCAGTACCAAAAAAGAAGTGTACAAGATTTTGATCTCTAGGACATTTTTCCTCCTCTGCTGTCCCTTGAGAACCTCTTAAATGGGCTTTAAATGCTAAACGCAGCTCATTGACAGGTAGGTTTATTTATGAGCAAAACCATTCATAAGTCAACTGGTTATAAGGAACTCATCATTAAGCACTAAATATAAACTGAGCATCAAAAATGTTATTTCAGAAGTGTGAGATACCTCCTAAATACAAATGGCTTGAGTTCTATATATACCACTTCCTCTTAGTGAAAGTGCTCATTATCTAGAAGGACCAGATGACTCAGTTCATAAGAATCATCAGATTGTGCAACCATCTGATGTCACATGGTCAGACACTATCAAACCCCAAGAGCAAGCTAGGAATATTTTTAGAAAAAAAGATATAATTCCAGAATTCTAGGGGCTTCTACTGTGTGTGATTCTGTAAAGACTTCCCACAGCCTTACAGGTGACATAAAGTATCTTATCTGCCACAGAATGCTCTGAACACTATTTTAGTTGCTGTCAGCAGACCTTGCTCTGTGGGCTGGATCATATGCAGAGCCTTCTCTTGCTCTGCACCTCACTCAAAAATGTCACCTTTCAGATCATCTGCTCAATTCTTGAGCCACATCCTAAGCCCTTTTTATTTTTTATTATGAGACAGGGTCTGGCTAAATTGTTTGGGGCCTTGCTAAGTTGCTGAGACTGTTCTGGAACCTGCAATCCTCCTGCCTCATCCTCCTGCGTGGCTGACATTACAGCCATGTGCCACCGCGCCTGTCTATATTTATTTATTTTTTTTTAATGATAAAAGGGTTTGAATTTTTTTCCACATATAAAAATTTTAATCTCATAATATAATAATAAAAAACTGAAATCCCAGCCATGAAATAGAGTTTAAGTGGGACCTTCACATAAATGAATATTTTGAACTCCTTAAAAATTTATTTTCAAAAACATTTGATGATGTTGGCAAATTCAGTGTGTCTTTATTATTATTTTAATTGTACAAATTTATGGAGAACAGTGTGATAGTTCAGTTCATGTATACAGGGTACATAATGTCAGGATAGTTAACAATTTCATCTCAAACTTTAAAAATTTATTTTAGTAACATGTAATGATTATATCTGTGCGCTATGGTGTGATATTTCAAAACAAGTATACAATATATACTAATCAAATCAGAGTAATAAACGTTTCCATCCCCTTACTTGGTGTTTGGAATCTTCGAATTCCTCTATTCTAGTTGTTCACAAATATGCAATATTGTGAACTATAATCACCTCATTGTAGTATTCAACACTAAAACGTGTTTTGCTTAAAAATAAATAAATAGTCTACCGGAATGTGTAATAGTCTTACTAGAGGCTGGAAAGGTTGTAGGAAGGGGAGTTAGAAGGTTGAATAACAGGCACCCCAAACAGTTTGATTTGGGATTTCAATCAAGATGTAGTTCTGGGTAGTTTGGTGTCATTCTTGGTGAGAAGGCCAGGCGACGCGAGTTCCTCTCGCGGCCAGAGGCTGAGAGGTCAGCTTGGTTTCCGGCGGAGACGGCGAAAGCCCCACCCCATGTAAGCCCCGCCCCTTCGGTGGGTCGTTTTCCTCCCCGCCCCGCCTCCCCCGGTTACGGCTGCGCAAACACTGCGGGACTAGGCTCCATGACCGCTTCAGGGCTCGTGCGCTTGCTTGGCCTCACCACGGCCACCGTATGGAAAGCAGCAAGTAAGGCGCTGGCCCCAGGGCCACGGTCGCGGGGCGGGATCGCAAAGACTTAGGCATTCCTGCAGAGGAAGCTGTGTCTCCACGTGCTCGAGAGACTGCCGAGCTTCTCTTTTCCACTCGGCCACCCCCTCCCTGCACTGCCCAGGGTCTCGGGTGAGACTAGAGCTGGCAGTCCGATGGCACTGGGTGGGTCCCTGCACTGTCCAGTGTCTCGGGTGAGATTAGAGCTGGTAGATCGCCAGGGCCTTCCCGCCCCTACCCTTTCTCAATATATTAGTGAGCAAACCTCAGAGCATGCTAAAAGTAATTTTAATTTATGACATCCCAGAGAAATGATGTATGTAGGTTGGAAACAGACCGCCTACATAGTAATATGGCCTGATTTCTATGCAGTTTGTTTTACTTTTCTGTAATCATTGTCCACAATGTTTTATATCATAGAAAGTCTCACATTATCCAAACCCCCAGGTAATAACTAAAATTTTGTGCTTATTTTATCGTCTCTTTTTTCACTGTTTTAAAATTTAATTACAAAGTATTTGACACCACAAATATATAGCAGATCTATAATTTATGAAACAAAAGCAACATCCTTAAGACCATTCTCCAATTTAGGAAGTAGACTGTTTCCATTGCCAAGGAGCTTCCTGTGTGCTGCTTTGTGATCTAGTTGTGTTTATCTTTTTATGAAAATGATTTCATAGTTTTTTTCCAGCCAATACTGTTCCATATTGATATGAGAGATTTTAGTTACTCATTCATTTGAACATACTGTACATGTGTATCACTTGGGAGCTCATTAAAAATGCAGAATTTTGCTGGGTGCAGTCGCACTCACCTATAATCCCAGTCCTCAGGAGTCTGAGGCAGGAAGATTGCAAGTTTGAGGCCAGCCTGAACAACTTAGTGAAAATTGAAAATTTCTCAAGATTGAACATTTTTAAAAGGCTGGGGTATAGCTTAGTGATACAGCACCCCTGGATTCAATCCCCAATAATGCAGGAGGGATGGAAAGGAATCAGGCCTCTTCCTGAACTACTCAGAATCCAATTTTTAAAAGATCTCCTAGGTGGTTTGTGTGCACATTTTAAATCTTCTGATTTATTTTGTCTCATTATGTGTATTTAAACAACAGGTAAGGCTATATAGTGATGGGCTAGATAATATTCATAATGGGAGAAACAGAAAGTATAACTTAACTAGGGTCAGACAATTAGTAAGTGGTTATATTAGTTTCCTGTTGCTGAAATCAAAGTTAAGTTAGAGCCATGTTCTTTCTGTAGACTTTCAGGAGAAATCCACTTACTTCCCTTCTCCGCTTTCTAGAGACTGCCACATTCATTCCCTGACTCACCCCCTTCTGTGTCTTCAAAGCCATCAATCAACATCAGGCCAAGTCTGTTATCTCTGTTTCTGTCTTCCAGTTCTTTCTCCTGTTCTTAAGGACACTTGTAATTACATGGACCTGCCCAGATAATAAACCAGTATAATCTTCCTAGTGTAAGGTCATCTGATTAGCAACCTTAATTTTATTTGCCACCAGAATTTTCCTTTTCCATATAACCTATTTAAAGGTTCTGGATTTGGGATTCTGATGATCTTTGGGCATTATTGTTCTGCCTGCCTCAGTCCTATAACTGGAACTGGTATCCAAATCCATCTCCTTCTAGAGCTATTCTTTTAAGAAATTGAAAACCTCCCACCTGGATCATTTTTTTCAGAGTGTTTTTTTCCCTTTTAGAACATTATCTTAAAAAGGGGTTGGATAAATCAATAGGGCTGAAAGTATAACTTTCCCACTGAAACCTAAAGAGAAAGAAACCTCATTTACACATCACAGTTACCCAATACATTTAAAAAATTTTAGTTAACAGGGAAGGAGGCCCCTGATATGTATTTAAGTGTAAGAATACTAAATGCAGTCCCTGTGACTTCTAGTGATTTAAATACTAAATATTCTCCTTGAAAAAGTCATACTACTTTTTTTGCCTTTAAGTATACTATATATATATATATATTTTTTTTTTTTTTAAATTAGAGCCTTATAGTTATACATAGTAGTTGGGTTCATCCTGACAAACTCAGTACATACATGGAATTCAATTTCAGTTCATGATTTTTTCCCTTTAACCTTTCTCCTTCTGTCCTCCCTCCCCTCTCCTATTCTCCTTCCTCTACTCTACCAGACTTGTTTTCTCTCTCCTGTTTATTTATATTTGATCGGTTCTTTCTACCTATGCATAAAGGTGAAGTTCCCTGTGGTATACTTATATATGCATATAACATGATGTTTTAAGAATTCCTTCTGCCTTGCCTCCCCTTACCCTTCTCTCTACTTTGCCTCTCCATCTCCTTCTTCTACATTACTGATCTTCCCTTTATGTTATCCTATCCATCCTTCCCCTTTTCTTTATTTTACATTTTTTCCCCATATGAGAGAAGACATTTGACCTTTGAATTTCTGAGTTTGACTTATTTCACTTAGCATGATATTCTCCATTTCCATCTATTTACCAGCAAATGCTATAATTTCATTCATTCTTATAACTCCATTGTATAAATATACCACAGTTGCTTAATCCATTCATCTATGATGGGCACCTGGGTTGATTCCATAATTTGGCTATTATGAATTGTGCTACTATAAACATTGAGGTGTCTGTATTGCTGTAAGTATGTTAATTTTAGATCTTTTGGGAAAATTCCAAGGAATGGAATAGCTGAGTCATATGGTGGTTCCATCTCTAGTTGTTTAAGGAATCTGCATACTGCTTTCCAGAGTGATTGATTGTACTATAGTCAGCAGTCCCATCAGCAGTATATAAGTATACCTTTCCCCCATTGCCTCACCAGCATATATTATTGTTTGTATTATTGATCATTACCATTCTGACTGGAGTGAGAAGAAATCTTAATGTCATTTTGATTTGCATTTCCCTTATTACTAAAGATGTTGAACTTTTTTATATATTTGTTGGCCATTTGTGTTTATACTTTTGAGAAGTTTGTTTAGTTCTTTTGCCCATTTATTGATAGGGTTATTTGTTTCTTGGTGTATTTTTTTTTTTTTTTTTTTTTTTAGTTTTTTTGTGTAGCCTGGATATTGATCCCCTATTAGAGGAGAGCTGGCCAAGATTTTCTCCCAGTCCTCTTCATACTCTTAATCATTTCCTTTGTTGTGCAGAAGCTTTTAGTTTGATGGCATCCCACTCATTGAGTCTTGGTTTTATTTCTTACACTTTGGGAGTTTTATTAAGGAAGTTGGTGCCAGCACCTATATGGTGGAGTGTTAACGTTATGTTTTCTTCTATCAGTTGTGAAGTTTCTGGTCTAATTCCTAAGTTTTTGGTGCGTTTTGATTTGAGTTTTGTGCAGAGTGAGAGATAGAGGTCTAGTTTCATTTTTCTCCATAAACAGTTCAATTTTCCCTGGACCATTTGTTTAAAGGGCTGTTTTTTCTCCAAAATATATTTTTGGCACCTTCATCAAATATCAGATGACTGTAGTATGTGGATTTGTCTCTGTGTCTTCTATTCCATTGGTTAACATCTATTTTGATGCTATTACCATGCTGTTTTGTTACTACCACTCTATAGTATAATTTCAGATCAGGTATTGTGATGCCTTTTTCTTCACTTTTCTTGCTAAGTATTCCTTTAGCTATTCTGCATCTCTTATTCTTCCAAATGAATATTTTAATTATTTTTTCTAATTCTCTGAAGAATGTCATTGGTATTTTGATGTTTATTGCATTGAATCTATATATTACTTTTGGTAGTGTAACCATTTTGACAATATTGATTCTGCCTATCCAAGAATATGGGATGTCTTTCCATCTTCTAAGGTCTATTTCTTTAGTGCTCTATAATTTACATTGTAGAACTTTTTTACCTCCTTGGTTAGATTAATTCCCAAGTATATTTATTTGTTTGACGTTATTGTGAATGGCATGGTTTTCCTGATTTCTTCCTCAGCTGAATCACTGTTGGAATATAGGAAAGCTATTGATTTATGTGTATTGATCTTGTATCCTGCTACTTTGCTGAACTCATTTATAAGCTCCAAAAGTCTTCTGTTAAAGTTTATTGGGTCTTGTAGATATAGGATCATGTCACTGGCAAAAAGATAGTTGGAGGACTTCTTTTTCTATTTGTAATCTTTTGATTTCCTTTTCTTGCCTAATTGTGCTGGCTGTTTTGAGGCTATATTGAGTAGTAGTGGTGAGAGTGGACAGCCTTATCTTGTTCCTGACTTTAGAGGAAATGCTTTTAGTAAAACTCCATTAAGTATGACATTAGCTTTGGGTTTGTCATAAATGGCCTTTAAGATGTCAAGGTAAGTTCATACTATTACTCTTTTTAAAAAATATAAATACATATTTTTAGTTGTGGATGAATTTTTATTTTTAATTTATTGACTTATATGTGGTGCTGAGAATCAAATCCAGTGCTTCACACATTCTAAACAAGTGCTCTACCACTGAACCACAACCCCAGCCTCTACTATTTACTCCTAATGGTCTGTTCCTGGTATGGTGTCATTGCTTCAGACAGGAATCAGTGTTTTACATAAGTTTCTACAGTTATAATAATGATTAATTAACTTATTTCATAGCCCTTCTTTTAAAACTAGTAAATACTATTGTTTCCAAGGTAAGGAAATGACTGTCCAGAAACTAGAGCTTCTGGAGATCAGGATTTTCACTCTATGTCTTCTTGTGCCTTTTGAAATTGGATAAATATGAATGTATAAACTAAAAAAAAAATGTAAAATTACGCAGTTTTTTAAAGTAGAATATATGAATAGCTCCTATTTTTCTGTTCTCTCTATTCTGCTAGAATCACCCCTTCCATGTCAGTCTTTGAGGAAAATGAGTTCTTCTCAAGAAGAGAAGTCTGAATCTGTCAAACAGCCCCTTAGGAAGCCAAAGTTACCAGTAGGTCGTTTTGATGCACCAGAAGATTCCCATTTAGAGGAAGAACCCCTAAAAAGTGAGTATTGTAAAGCTTCTCTCTTAATTTTTAACATGTCAAAAAACTTTGTGTGGCTATTGAGAGACTAGATTAAAGAAATGAAATGTTATTGCTCATAATTTTTAACAATAATAAAGCATATTTCAACAGTAAGCAAAATCACCATATTGACCATCAGTGTATCTATTTTTTTTCCTTTTTTTTTCTTTTTTTTAATTGTAAACAAATGGGATACATGTTGTTTCTCTATTTGTACATGGAGTCAAGGCATACCATTTGTGTAATCATAAATTTACATAGGGTAATGTTGTTTGATTCATTCTGTTATTTTTTCCCTTCCCCCCACCCCTCCTTTCCCTCTATACATTCCTTAGTATATCTATTTTTTAAAAAAGGTTTCTAAGCCCCTGACAATTATTTGATTGATTGATTGTTTTATTATACTTCATTATTCACATGACAAAATATATGTTGAGATATTCTTTGATATATATATATATATATATGTATATATATATATAAAAAACAAACCTACTTGAGCGAAATTTTAGGAAATTTTTTTGCTGTTAAAATTTGAAGAAGGTGCAGTAGATTGTCAGGGTACAGGATAATGGTGAGGCATTCAAATGCAGTGATGCTACTGGGCCTTCGAAAAAGACTAAACTTGTAAACTTGGTACTTTAAATACTATATGAAAACCATGGTATTTTCCTCCCTTCTCTTGTCTCATTACTGTTTAAAATCGTTTGTCTCTAAACTAGCTTCTTGGTCCACTGGACAGAAAGTAACTGCTCCTAGTTAACTACTCAGTTTAAGAGAGCAACAAGACTGAGATTAGAATTTCTTACTCCTAATTGCAAATTCCTTGAAAAGAAAGCTCATTGGCCAAGCTTGAATTGGGTGTCTACAGCTGAATCACTCAGAATGGCCAGTAAAATGGGTCACACATTTAGGTGGTGGTTCTCACTGTGGCTAGAGAGAGAAGGGTAGTTATAAGAAGAAAGAGAATTGGGGAGGGGGTGTAATTTGATTTTTTGTTAGTTTTGGGTGATTGAACCCAGGGCATTCTACCATTGAGCAACGTCCTCAGCCCCTAGTTTTCTATGTAGTATATGTAAATTTTGGCTCATGCCATAAAACTGTATTTGTTTGTTTGTTTATTTATTTACTCGTTTATCTATTTGGTACTAGGGATCCAACCCAGGGGCGCTTTACCACTGAGCTACACCCACAGCCATTTTTATTTTTTATTTTGGGACAGAGTCTCGCTAAGTTGTTGAGGCTGGCCTTGAACTTGTGATTCTCCTGCCTCAGCCTCCCAAGTTACTGGGGTTACAGGCATGCACTGTCACACCTAGTCAAAAAGCTCTGTTTTTACAGTGTTGTTTTATTTTCATTCTTGCTTGTTTTTACCTTTGAATTGTAGAACATATTAATTTGTTCTATTTTACAACAATTTTAAATAGCATAAATGTAAACTTGCCACTTCAAGTCCTTGGCAATGCTGTCCTGCTTTTTTAACTTTTCAAGTGAAATGGAAATTAACCCATACATGCTCTGGCATCCTAGGAAAGAAGATATTCATAGCTTTGTATAGATCATTTTCTAGAATATAAAAGTTTTTCTTATTTGCTAATTCAGTGAAATATTTCAGTTTATAACACTCTACCAAGCCCAATCTAATAACCAGACCAATCAGCCAAGCTAATGGAGATTTTTTAATAGTCGTTATAATCTACAATTAAGTTATTTTCAGTTTCAACTAAGCAGAAAAATCTAAGGGGCAGTATTTCCTTATAATGTCACATAAGATTAAATTAAGGATCTTCAGATGGGGCCTAGTGTAATAAGAAGTTCACATAAAAAGGATTCAAGGTAGTCACTGTCTTAGTCTGTTTTCTGTTGCTGTAACAAAATACCTAAATCTGGATAACTTATAAAGGAAAGTTTTTTTTGGTTCATAATTCTAAGGAGGCTGGATTGTTCAAGAGCATGGCATCAGCCTCTGGCAAGGGCCTCATGCTGAGATGCAGTGAGGTGTAGATTCTTTGTCTTGCAGCTATAAAGAATGAGACCCAAGGGTGAGACAGAATTTATTTTTGAAATCGAGGAAGCAGAGCCCCCACAAGGAAGGGGTGGCAAGAGGATTGCCAGCTGAGTTGCTACTGTCTAGGTATATATGTGGTGATCTTTAAAGCTATTGGCTGATGACTTTAGGGAGGGGAGTTTCTACATCCAATCAAAGTGAGACACTCACCCCCTGCCCAATCCAGATGTTGATTGAGTGCTGATCATGTTGATCTCATGCTATCTGGCTCAGATACTTTGTACATGAATTTGGGCTTGATGGGTTAGAAACACAGAATTGTTACAATGAAGTTCCTGCTCTGTCTAGCATATCATATTTTTGGCTTCTGGCTTTCAATCCTGCTACTTCTCATAATAGAAAAGCATGTCTGAGAAAGAACAAGAGGGGCAATCTCACTTTATAACAATCTATCCTTACAGTAGTGAATCTAATTCCAAGAGAACTAAATACTCCCAAGAGCAGACTTTAATTCTCTTAACAACCTAATCACTTTTTAAATGTCCCTCCACCTCTCAGCACTGTTACATAGGGGAAAAAATTTCAACATGCATTTTGCAGGGGACAAACCACACCTAAAACATTGTAATCAGCGATTGGAAGATGCTACACTGCTGCCTTTGAAGATGGAGAAAGGAGGCAAAGGAATATAACTTAGTGGTAGAGTACTTACCTCACCTCAGCAAATCTTTGCATTCAGTCTCCAGCACCTCAAAAAAAGAGAAAGAAAAAGATGGAGGGAGCATCCATGAACTAAGGAATGTGGGTAGCCCTTGGAAGCATTCAGATGGAGCACAGCTCTGCTGATATCTTGATTTTAACTATTGAGACTATGTCAGCTTTCTGATCTCCAAAACTGTAAAATAAGAAATTTATATACTTTTAACAAGAAGAAAGAAAAGAAAAAAAATTCACACAAAAGAAAGTAACAAACCCAGAAATAATTTCTCACGTAGGTGATCAGTTGATTTTTGACAAGGGTGCCAAAATCTCTTCAGTGGGGAAAGGCAGTCTTTTCAATAAAGGATGCTAGGAAAAGTGAATATCCATGTACGAATGAATGACGTTGAACCTCACTTTTCCATGTAAAGACATTAACTAAAAATGTATCAAAGACCTAAAGTTAAGAACTAAAAATATAAAACTCTTGGGAAAGAATACTGGGGGAACTTTATGACATTGGGTTTGGCAATGATTTCATGAATATGACACAACAAATATAGGGAGCAAAATAAGAATTTTATCAAAATTAAGAATTTATTTTTTATTTTTATTTTTTGCATCAAAGGACATCATCAAGAAAGCAAAAAGATAAAACCTGGGCATGGTGGCACACACCTATAATCCCAGGTACTCAGGAGACTGAGGCAAGAAGAATCACAAGTTCAAGGCCAGCCTGGGCAACTTACCAAGACTCTGTCTTAAACGTAAAAGCGGGTAGGGATGTAGCTCATTGGAAAAGCCATTGCCTAGCATGTATAAGACTCTGAGTTCACTCCCTAGAACTACAGAGAAAGGATGGGAGGGAACTCCTTCAAAGTAATTTTATTTCAAAATTTTCCGAGTCCAGTGAATATGTACTCTATTCTTTGTGCCTCTTTCCTTGTGTTTGGGTCTTGCAGTACATACAAAGCCACTTTGTGGATTGAGGACTAAAACTATTCCAAGAATTCTAAGTGGTAGTAATGTTGATTGAATATGAAAATTGCATCCTAAAGAACTTTCTCAAACTCGGGGGAAAAAAACACATTTAAAGACTATGAGATAACCTGGTCAGTAGGTCAATTCTAGTCAGCCTTGTCTTTAAAACTGAACATATTGTTTTTCCCATCTCTATTGACCGCTTTGTTTATGTCTTTTTGTTTTCACAGAATTTCCAGATGATGTTAATCCAGTTACCAAAGAAAAAGGTGGACCTAGGGGCCCAGAACCTACCCGATATGGAGATTGGGAACGAAAAGGACGTTGTATTGATTTTTAAGTCACATATTTAACAGCAAAAGGACACTGTACTGATTTTTACGTCACATATCTTTAACTTCGATATCATTTTCTGAATACGTACATCTGAATTACTTATTTCAGATTATTTTCTTTAAACCATCTGATTTCTTTTCTTTTTTTTTTTTTTTTTTTTTGGTGGAACTGGGGCTCTCACCCAGAGTCTCACACTTACTAGGCAGGCACTATACCAACTGAGCTAACATCCCAGACCTAAGTCATCTTAACTTTTGTAATGGGCATATATATATGTGTATATATATATATATATATATATATATATATATATATATATATATATATATGATGGCTTTAGATGAAAATATGCTGCTATAAATTAGGAAAAGGAAGATAGGTTTACATTGGCAAAAAATTAACTTATTAGGGTATAGAAAAACATAGCTAT
This sequence comes from Sciurus vulgaris, assembly GCF_902686455.1. NCBI lineage: Eukaryota > Metazoa > Chordata > Mammalia > Rodentia > Sciuridae > Sciurus > Sciurus vulgaris. Next base: position 91,438,577 of record NC_136467.1, on the reverse strand, counting down.
AAATCTTTACTTCATTTTCAATTTAAATTAATCAGATGCTTATAAAATGTATGTGTAAATAAAACAATATTTTGAATGATTGTGCTGCCATGGACTGGGTAATAGTAGCTTTTTAAATGTGAATTAAATAATGTATAATAGTTTGAGAAGGCCACAGTAATGACAGAAAAATTTTTAACTTAGATTTACTTAGATTCAAATCTTAAGGCCACTATTTACCAGCTGTGTAACCTTGAGTAAGTTATTAAACTTTTTTGTATTTCGGCATCCTTGTGTGCATATTGAAGGTAATATTTCCACCTCATAGGGGATTTGGGAAGATTAAATGAAAGAATCCATTTGTATTAGGGTTTTTCAAAGAAAAAGAACCAATAGGAGATACGTATGTAGAAAAAGAGAGAAACAGATTAACTTTTTAGAAGGGATTGGCTAATGCAGTTCTAGAGGCTAAGAAGTTCCATGCTCTGCCACCTGCAACTTGGAAATCTAAGAAAACCAGTAGTGCATTTTTGTCCAAATCCAGAGGCCTGAGAAGCAGGGAAGCTGTTGATGTAAATCTAGTCTGAGGGCAAGAGAAGGTGAGATGAGATGTACAGCTTACACAGTGAGGCAGAAAAAAAGAGGTGAATTCCTCTTTCCTCTGCATTTTGTCCTATTCAGAACCTCAGCAAATTGGATGATGCCCAGCCACATTATAAAGGAGTTTACTGAGTCTACTCCCTTAACTGGGCGTGGTGGTGCGCACCTGTTAACCTCAAATGTTAACCTCAAATTGGGTGTCATGGCGAACACCTGTAATCCTAGCTATTTTAGTAGGTTGAGGTAGGAGAATCAGTTGAGCCCATATGTCAAGACCAGCCTGGGCAAAAAGTTCACCTCTCAAAAAACAAGTAAAGGACAGCAACAAATGTAAATCTCATTCAGAAACGATGTTTAATTCAGGCACCTGTTTTCTACTTAAGTTGACACAAAATTAACCATCATAACCTGGAACAATTCATAGTACATATCTCTTAAATGTTAGCCATCCTTAAATGATGGACACTTTTCCAAGTTCCTGGACTTCCTGGGGGAAATATTTGAAAATTTTGAAATATTTGGATTAAAATTGTTTTATTAGATCATTAAAAATAATTAGCTAGGTACTGGGATTGTGACTCAGTGATGGAGCGCTTGTCTAGCACATGTGAGGCACTGAGTTTGATCCTGAGCATCACGTAAAAATACATAAATAAAGGTATTTGTGTCCATCTACAACTTAATAATTTAAAAAATAATAACTATTAGCTAAAAATACTGATGATTTGCATGGTGAACTGAACTGAAATACATACTAGTTTGTGAAACAAAAAATTCAGGTACAGAACGCAAATTTGAGAAAATGGGATGGAATGGTCCAATTTAGGCCATTTTAATGATTGAAAAGCTTCTATCCTTTGGTCTTCTGATAAACGGGTCAGTAAAAGTCAAGTGCAGTTTACAGGTCTAAAATGAAGGAAAGACAAAAACTGCTGGGCACCCTTAAGACATCCTTTGCTTTGTGTCTTCCTGCCTCATTCTGTTGCAGAGGTTGGACCTTCAGCTTCTAGAGCTGAAGTTATTGAAGTTATTATTTGAGTTATTCCAATAACTTGAATTATTTAGGAAGAAAGACTTCACAGAGCCTGTAGAAGATAGAATGCAGTAAGGAGATCATTGTGTTATATGTATTATAAGTGCAGTGGTACTTGAGAGGATTTTAGGGAGACTTAAGAGAATAAATTTTATGTGTGTCTGTCTGTCAGAGAGAGAGAAACAGAGTTAGAGACAATGATTGAACCCAGGGACACTCTGCCACAGAATGAGCATGTGTGTGGTCCTGGGGAGTGAACCTGGAAGTGCTCTACCACTGAGCTACATCCCCAGTCTTTTTTGTTTTTGTTATTTGTTTGTGTGTGTGTGTTTGTTTATTTTGAGACAGAGTCCTAATAAGTAGCCCAGGCTAGCCTTGGACTTGCTATCCTCTTGCCTCAGCCTTCTGAGTAGCTGGGATTACAGGTGTGCACCACCACACCCAGCTAAGAGAATGAACTTTAAAACATATTTGCTCCACAAAATAGTCTGCTAATTAGGACTAATCATTTGTCTTTATCATTTGTCATCTCTGAGTCAATATTTGTTCTACTTGAAATTACTGTGTTTGGTACCAAATAACCACATTTCTTTAAAAATATTCTATCATTTATTCATCCTTTAATTAATTCAAATTAGTGAGGGTTTACTAAGTTAACATTCCAAAAATAGTGTTTAATTATCTCATATAGTAGAAAATAGTAAAATATTAACAAATTATTGATTGTGTTCTGTACTAATCACCATGATATGTGATAAGACAAAATACTTTGTAAAGCAAATATACATAACAAAGTCTGTTATTAAGATAATAGAACCCTCAGGTTCTCTAAATATGAATGTGTTTCATAATGGTTATCAAATAGTACAGGTAAAATTGGTGGCATGAAGATACTTGTGGTCTTTGTGTTCACTAAACATTAATGAAAAAAAAAACTTAAAAACTGGTACTTACAAAAGATATGACAGCTGTGGAAATGTATTACTCAGATATCCTCCTGTGGGCAACAGTAGACTCAGACCTCAGCTGCTACCCCCATGGGATCTGCCACTGTGTTCTTACTTTTCTAGTTAATGAATGAGTATGGCAGGTTATTAATGCTGCCCCCCACCCCATTAACCTGCCTAGAAATTTCTTTAGACTGTGCTACTGTCTGAAACTCTACCCAATTCTCCTTTCCTTCAGTCTCCCTTTCACCAGTGTCAGACTTTGCCTACTCTTCCTCGTTATAGTTCACAGATGTCTCCTTCAATAAAACTCAGATGCAATCCATCTTGCCATCTGTTCCTTAGAGAACTCAAATTAACATGGATAATTTTAAAAGAATAACTTACAGGTTTTCAGAAAATGTCACACAAAGCTTGTGACTTTTTCTTGTGTAACAATAGTTAAACACTTTCATTTTACATTGCTTGTGGGATTTCTGGAAAATTGTATGTTGAGATTTTACGTACAACGCTTACACCGTGGAGGCACGTTTTTGTGTTTTGGTTGAACTGAATTATGTTCAGCATTTTTTTCTTTGTCAGTTGCTGGGACATACTGTATGTCAAAATGTATACATACCTATTAAACTTAGAGGATCAGTCCTAAAAACATATTCTGCTAGTAAATAACAAAGAGATGGCTTTGTAGTAGCAATTATTAAAGATGAGTGATAATTTCCTAACAGGACAGGAATTTTTCTGAGTACTAGAGAAGAAAGGCAGTAAGATATTAGTTAACCAATACTGATTGATCAATTAGAAGTAAAATTAAGAGTGCCTGATGAGTTAATTCATTTAATCACTATTCATTATTTCCTATGAGCTAGTTATTCTGCTGGGCTTTATATATTGAACTATAAATGAGACAGCTCTAGCCATCTTAATATAAAGTCAGGTGTTTGATTTGCACATGAGAACAGTTCCAAAAGAAAACTGACTGAAGACTAAGTGTATTATAGGTGACTATTGCACCCTTGAGACTGTCTCTTCCAGGGTTTTTGGTGTGACTCTTCAAAGACCTGAATTTTCACCATTTAAAATCTAACTTCATGGAACATTTGTTAATTAAATTAAATATTCATTTTTCTTTTCAAATGTGTTTAGACCTTGACATAGATAAGCTTCCATGGACATTAATCAAGAAGATAAAGAGCAAGCAGATTGATATAAAGAAGATTCCTGGATATATAAAAATGCCCAAAAAGAGCATCTTTGGTGTGCATCCTCTCTGCACAACCACTAGAACTAAGCTCTCTCACTCTCTTGGACTTCTCTAAGCTAGGACTGGCTACAATGAATGAATTATAAAGATTATTTAATTATACCTGAATATGAACATGTATTAGTTTTCCATTGCTATGAGGAAATACCTGAAGTTGAATAATCTGTGAAGAAAAGAGGTTTATTTAACTCAAAGTTTTGGAGGCTAAAACACTTAACAGCATAGAACTGGCTCTTGTGAAGGACATCTGACTGTATTGTCACACCATGGCAGATGGCATCATGGAGGGAGAACATGCACATGTGGAAAGGAAAGACCACATGGCAAAATAGGAAGCCAGAGTGGGGTCTCAAGCAGTATGTTAATGCCTTCTGTGGGCACACCCCAAATGACCTAACAATATCCTGGGTCCTACCACCTCAACATCATCACACTGAGGACCAAGCTTCCAATACATGAAACCTTGAGGGACACCCAAACCATACCTAAATAATAGTAGAGGATATGTAGGAAATTAGTACATATTAATTGAGTAAGCATTCAGTATTTGTTTTGTGTTCCATGCTAAGATCTTTTGTAGAAATAGATCTCCTTATGACACTCCTTCATGACACTTGGTCTTGGTTTTAACATGCTATTGCACCTGTCCTGCTTAGTGGGGAAAATATAATAAATTCTTTATAATAATCAGCCAAATCTACATGCAAATTAAAAAAATGTAATGGGATTATTATTATTATTATATGCAATATGCCTCCCTGAGTATTTTGATAATCTTCAGTATTTTGATAATTTTGGGAGGCTGAGTCTTAGCAAGACCCTGTCCCCAAAAGAAAAAGGGCTAAGAATGTAGCTCAGTGATAAAGTACCCCTAGGTCAGATTCTCAGTGAAAAAAATAAAATTCTTCATTATGTACAATTCATCAAAATTTAACATCAAGTACATTTTAGTGGATAGATATGATGTTAGATAGATATGAGTGTGTAGATATGATGTTAAAAAGATTTTGGGCATACACAATGTTACTGGCCACTACCATCATCTAAGAAAACTAGTTAAAAATCAGTTTGGTTGGGGCATACAACATTTAGATGTGTAAAATATTTAAAATGTAATATGGAAGTGTAAAATAAGAATCCTTAAAACATGCTAAGTGTTTATATATTGCTGCTTATTTGAAGAATGCTTCCATAAAGATTAGGCATTTGAACCTATAGTTTATTCTTGTATCTTTTACCTAGTATTGATTAATGAACATGAGATTATTTAATTACTTAGGAAAGTTACTTAAAACTGAACATCCTATATTCTTGGTGGTTTTCTGTTTGTTTGTTTTGTTTTGTTTTTTGGTACGAGGGATTGAATCCAGGTGTACTTAAGCACTGAGCCACATCCCCACCCCTTTTTTTATATTTTATTTAAGGACAGTCTCGATGAGTGTCCTATATTCTTTTCAAATAAGATTTAGATATGTTTAGACCCTATACTTCTTAGCTTTAGCAAGGAGAAGCTTGTGTGAAGACTTGAAACCTCAGGTACTCTTAATCAACTATTGATAGTAAAAAGGAGAAGGGAGTTTGTCGATGCAGGTGTGAGACGGAGATGAAAAAAGAGCTTTTAAAAGCAACTTATTATTGGAAGCTGACAAAAATAACAAAGAAGAACCTTAGGCACATATGTTATAGGGCTTGTCTGTAAGTATCCCCTTTGGGGGGAAAAATTGAGATTTATATACACTGAGATGTTACAGACTATGAACTGTAACCATTATTTTAAAGCATTGTATGTTTTTTAGTACGGGAGGTCACACTATTTAAATTGGAATCTACAACTTTAAAGGTGCATAAAATGTGGATTCTTTGCCAGAAGAGTTTCATATTTTGTCTCATCCCAAAGCCAATGACTCAGCTGGATTCCTTATTTTCTAAAATGCTCATATAAGATTTTGTTTTGATAGTTATTCTCTCATTTTTATTCTGCTACTCAAAAATGTCAGGGCTTCTGAGTGGGTTGTCTCACATCAAATCTGAACCCTTCATTATATGAGTCACAACCCTCTATCATCATCCATACCTATATAGCAAATGTTCACCCAGGCAAAACAATCCATATCTTTTTATTTCACAGTATGTAGTTTGATGTTGACTATAATACCTCCTGTCTTTTCTACCATCAGTTTATCTCTTCCTCCAGTTCTTTGTGAAATAAAGCTAGGTACAAATTAGGAAAGTGAAATGCCCTCTCTCCTTCAAAATAGAAAAAATCAGTCATGTCATACGTTCAATGCTTTTCCAGTTAATTAAGTCTATGATAATTAATTTTAGGTGTCAACTTGACTGGAATCCTCAGCTCTAAAGTATTATTTCTGGGTGTGTCTGTGAGGGTGTTTCTGGAAGAAGTTAACATTTGCATTAGGAGACTGAGTAAAGATCTGCCTTCATCAACGTGGGCTGGCGTCATCTAATTTATTGAGGGCCTGGATAGAACGAAAAGGCAGAGGAAGGGTGAACTGACTCTTCTGGAACTGGGATGTCTATCATCTACCTAGAGAAAAATCATAATTACAGATTCTTGAGCCTTCAGACTCTGGGACTTACCCAATGCCCTCCATACCTCAAGTTCTCAAGTCTTCGTACTCAGAAAGAATACCACCAATTTCCCTGGTTCTCCATCTTGCAGATGGCATATCATGGGACTTCTCTACCACCCAAATCACAAGAAGCAATTTCCACAACAAATACCCTCCTATGTATCTATATCTGATCCACTGGGTCTATTTCTCCAGAGAACATAATTCAGTGACCATCCCAGGTCACCATAGCTACTCCTCATCCCTCCTATGGACGTCTTGACTGGCATGAAGAACACTGCCCTTTTGTGCATCTGTACAGTAGTGATTGTGTGATTTGGCCTTTGTCCTCTCTTCCACTTATCTGAGGAACTTTTCCATTTTGTAGGAGTTAGATGCCAGAAACTACATTTCTAGTGAAAATGCTATGTGCAAAAGTTCTGTCAATTAGATGCACTTGTTGCAGTTTGAAAGGGGTTGTAAAGCAGGGACGTTTTCCTGCTGCTTGTTTCTATGGCTGGCTGGTATAGCTGGTTTTCTCTATAGCAACACTCTAGTATCTAGTCACTACCTTTGCAAAGTCAAGGGACAGTGACATCTATGACTTTCGTTTCCTGGGTTGCAGCTGTGGAAGGATGTTCTTGCATTGAACAGTTCCAGATAGAGATTTCTAATTCCCCATTATGGCAGATCTGAAATGAAGAAGTGGAAAGAGGAAGTAGGCCGAGGATGGTAGTGTTAAAGAGCTGAATCTATTAATCATTAATAGGACATCAAAAGATAATTGCTAAAATTGATAAACCCATAGTAATGTATGTATAGTATTTAGAAATATGGAACTAAATACTAGAAGAATCAACTAGAAGCACTGTAAATGGTTGCTTCTGGGAGTGAATTGCCCGGACAGGAATTGTTTTCCTTTAGAAGCTCTATTTTTTAAAATAAATGAATATATTACTTCTAATGAGAAAGTTATTGGGACTGGGTTTGTGGCTCAATGGTAGAACACTTGCCTAGCATGTGTGAGGCACTGGGTTCAATTTTCAGTACCACATATAAATAAATAAAGGTCCATCAACAACTAAAAAAAAATTTTTTAAGTTATTTTAAGTTACTTTTTTAAAGTTCTTATTTTAAGAAGTAATATAAGATTGCTTGGGAAAATTTAGAAAAGGAGAGGTATAAAGAAGGAAACAAAAATATCTATGAAGTATTTATTATCCTCCACTATTAGCTGTTATACTAACAGTTTCATAGCCAAAAATGGTATTTTACAATCTTTTTTTTTAATTTATTTTTATTGTAAACAAATGGGATACATGTTGTTTCTGTTTGTACATGGTGTAACAGCATACCATTTGCATATTCATACATTTACATAGAGTAATGATGTTTGATTCATTCCATTACTTTTTTCCTTCCCTCCCACTCCTCCCACCTCTCTTTTCCCCCTATACAGTCCCTCCTTCCTCCATTCCTGCCCCCCTCCCACCCCCCATTACGTGTCATCATCCGCTTATCAGTGAGAGCATTCGTCTTTTTGATTTTTGAGATTGGTTTATCTCACTTAACATGATATTCTCCAATTTCATCCATTGGCCTGCAAATGCCATAATTTTATTATTCTTTATAGCTGAGTAATATTCCATTGTGTGTATATATATATATACACACACAATATATATATATATGATATATATATATATATCATATATATATATCACAGCTCCATTCATCAATTGAAGGACATCAAGGTTGGTTCCATGGTCTGGCTATTGTGAATTGAGCAGCTATGAACATTGATGTGGCTGTATCTCTGTAGTATGCTGATTTTAAGTCCTTTGGGTATAGGCCGAGGAGTGGGATAGCTGGGTCAAATGGTAGGTCCATTCCAAGTTTTCTAAGGAATCTCCACACTGCTTTCCAGAGTGGCTTCACTAATTTGCAATCCCACCAGCAATGTATGAGTGTACCTTTTTCCCCACATCCTCTCCAACACCTATTGTTGCTTGTATTCTTGATAATCACCATTCTAATTGGAGTGAGATGGAATCTTAGAGTAGTTTTGATTTGAATTTCTCTTATTACTAAAGATGGTGAACATTTTTTCATATGTTTGTTGATAGCTTGTAGATCTTCTTCTGTGAAGTGCCTGTTCATTTCCTTAGCCCGTTTGTTGATTGGGTTATTTGTATTCTTGGTGTAGAGTTTTTGAGTTTTTTATATATTCTGGAAATTAGTGCTCTATCTGAAGTATGAGTGGCAAAGATATTCTCCCATTCTGTAGACTCTCTGTTCCCATTGCTGATAGTTTCCTTTGCTGAGAGAAAGCTATTTAGTTTGAATCTATCCCAGTTATTGATTCTTGCTTTTATTTCTTGTGCTATGGGAGTCCTGTTAAGGAAGTCTGAGCCTAAGCCAACAAGGTGAAGATTTGGACCTACTTTTTCTTCTATAAGATGCAGGGTCTCTGGTCAGATTTCAAGGTCCTTGATCCAATGTGAGTTGAGTTTTGTGCAGGGTGAGAGATAGGGGTTTAGTTTCATTCTGTTGCATATGGTTTTCCAGTTTTCCCAGCACCATTTGTTGAAGAGGCTATCTTTTCTCCATTGCATATTTTTGGCACCTTTGTCTAGTATTAGAAAATTATATTTATTTGGGTTTGTGTCCGTGTCCTCTGTTCTGTACCATTGATCTACCTGTCTATTTTGGTGCCAATACCATGCTGTTTTCATTACTATTGCTTTGTAGTATAGTTGAAGTTCTGGTATTGCGATACCCCCTGTTTCATTCTTCTTGCTAAGGATTGCTTTAGCTATTCTGGGTTTCTTATTCTTCCAGATGAATTTCATGATTGCTTGCTCTATTTCTGTAAGGTATGTCATTGGGATTTTAATTGGAATTGCATTGAATCTGTATAGCACTTTAGGTAGTATGGCCATTTTGACAAAATTAATTCTGCCTATCCAAGAACATGGGAGATCTTTCCATCTTCTAAGGTATTCCCTAATTTCTTTCTTCAATGTTTTGTAGTTTTCATTGTAGAGATCTTTTACCTCTTTGGTTAGATTGATGCCCAAGTATTTTATTTATTTATTTATTTATTTTTTTGAGGCTATTGCAAATGGAGTTGTTTTCCTCATTTCCCTTTCAGCTGTTTCGTTGCTTGCATATAAAAATGCTTTAGATTTATGCGTGTTGATTTTATAGCCTGCTATTTAGCTGAATTCATTGATGAGGTCCAGAAGTTTTCTGCAGGAGGTTTTTGGATCCTCTAAATATAGAATCATCTCATCCGCAAATAGTGACAGCTTAAGTTCCTCTTTTCCTATTTGTATCCCTTAAATTTCTTTAGTCTGCCTAATTGCTCTGGCTAGAGTTTCGAGGACAATGTTGAATAGAAGTGGTGAAAGAGAACATCCCTGTCTTGTTCCCGTTTTTAAAGGGAATGGTTTCAGTTTTTCTCCATTAAGAATGATGTTGACCATGGGCTCAGCATAAATAGCCTTTACAATGTTCAGGTATGTTCCTACTATCCCTATTTTTTCTAGTGTTTTGAGCATGAAGGGGTGTTGTATTTTGTCGAATGCTTTTTCTGTGTCAATTGAAATAACCATATGATTCTTATCCTTAAATCTATTGACATGATGGATTATGTTTATTGATTTACGAATGTTGAACCATCCTTGCATTCCAGGAATGAACCCCACTTGATCGTGGTACACAATTTTCTTAATATGTTTTTGGATATGGTTTTGCCAATATTTTGTTAAGGATCTTTGCATCTATATTCATCAAGGATATTGGTCTATAATTTCCTTTCCTTGGTGTGTCTTTTCCTGGTTTGGGTATGAGGGTGATATTAGCTTCATAGAATGAGTTTGGTAGGGTACCCTCCTTTTCTATTTCCTGGAATACTTTGAGAAGTATTGGAATGAGTTCTTCTTTGAAGGTCTTGAAGAACTTGGCTGAGAACCCGTCTGCTCCTGGGTTTTTCTTGGATGGTAGGTTTTTAATGGCTTCTTCTATTTCATAGCTTGATATTGATCTATTTAAATTGTGTATGTCCTCCTGGTTCAGTTTGGGAGGAGCATATGTCTCTAGAAATTAGTCAATGTCTTTGGTAGTTTCTATTTTGTTGGAATACAGATTTTCAAAGTAGCTTCTCATTATGTTCTGTTTCTCAGTGGTGTCTGTCGTGATATTTCCTTTTGCATCATGTATTTTAGTAATTTGAGTCTCCTCTCTCCTCTTTGTTAGTGTGGCTAAGGGTTTGTCTATTTTGTTTACTTTCTCAAAGAACCAACTTTTTGCTTTGTCAATTTTTTGAATAGTTTCTTTTGTTTCAATTTCATTGATTTCAGCTCTGATTTTAATTATTTCCTGTCTTCTACTACTTTTGCTGTTATTCTGTTCTTCTTTTTCTAGGGCTTTGAGCTGTAATGTTAGGTCATTTAGTTGTTGGCTTTTAATTCTTTTCTGGAATGCACTCCATGCAATGAATTTTCCTCTTAGTACCACTTTCATAGTGTCCCAGAGATTTTGATATGTTGTGTCATCATTCTCATTGACCTCTAAGAATTTTTTAATCTCCTCCCTGATGTTTTTTATTATCCATGTTTCATTCAATAGCATATTATTTAGTCTCCAAGTGTTGGAGTAATTTCCCTTTTTTATTTTGTCATTGATTTCTACTCTCAGTCCATTATGATCTGAATGAACACAAAGCAGTATCTCTATTTTTTTGCATTTCCTAAGGGCTGCTTTGTGGCATAACTCATGGTCTATTTTCGAGAAGGTTCCATGTGCTGCTGAGTAGAAAGTGTATCTGCTCGTTGATGGATGGAATATTCTATATATGTCTATTAAGTCTAGGTTATTGATTGTGTTATTGAGTTCTATGGTTTCTTTGGTTGGATTTTGTTTGGAAGATCTATCTAGTGGTGACAGCAGTGCGTTAAAGTTGCTCAGAATTATTGTGTTGCGGTCTATGTGATTCTTGAAATTGAGAAGGATTTGTTTGATGTACAGGGATGCACCATTGTTTGGGGCATAAATATTTACTATCATTATGTCTTCCTGATTTATGGTTCCCTTAAGCAGTATGAAATGTCCTCCTTTTCCCTTCTGACTAACTTTGGCTTGAAGTCCACTTTATCTAAGGATGGAAACCCCCACTTTTTTACTGAGTCCATGTGTGTGGTAGGTTTTTTCCCATCCTTTCACCTTTAGTCTGTTCATGTCTTTTTCTATGAGATGAGTCTCTTGCAGGCAGCATATTGTTGGGTCTTTCTTTTTAATCCATTCTGCCAGTCTATGTCTTTTGATTGATGAGTTTAGGCCATTAACATTCAGGGTTATTATTGAGAAATGATTTGTATTCCCAGTCATTTGGCTTATTTTTGGTTTTTAAGTTGGCTTGGTTTCTCCTTTGAGTGGTTTTTCTCTAAGGTAGTTCCTCCCTTTGCTGACCTCCATTGTTGTTTTTCATTTCCTCCTCATGGAATATTTTGTTGAGAATATTCTGTAGTGCAGGCTTTCTATTTGTAAATTCTTTTAACTTTTGTTTATCATGGAAGGATTTTATTTCATCTTCAAATCTGAAGGTTAGTTTTGCTGGGTATAGGATTCTTGGTTGGCAACCATGTTCTTTCAGAGCTTGAAATATGTTGTTCCAGGCCCTTCTAGCTTTTAGAGTCTGGGTTGAGAAGTCAGCTGCTATTCATATTGGTCTCCTCCTATATGTAATCTGATGCTTTTCTCTGGTGGCCTTCAAAATCCTATCTTTATTTTGAATGTTAGGCATTTTCATTATAATGTGCCTTGGTGTGGATCTGTTGTGATTCTGTGCATTTGGTGTTCTGTTAGCCTCTTGTATTTGATTTTCCATTTCATTCTTCAGGTTTGGGAAATTTTCTGATATTATTTCATTGAATAGGTTGTTCATTCCTTTGGTTTGTATCTCTGTGCCTTCCTCAATTCCAATAATTCTTAAATTTGGTCTTTTCATGATGTCCCATAGTTCGTGGAGATTCTGTTCATGATTTCTTACCATCTTCTCTGTTTGGGCGACTTTATTTTCAAGATTAAATATTTTGTCTTCATTGTCTGAGGTTCCAAGTGGTCTAGTCTGTTGGTGATGCTTTCCATTGAGTTTTTATTTGGTTTATTGTCTCCTTCATTTCAAGGATTTCCGTTTGTTTTTTTTTTTTTTTTTTTTTTTTTTTTTTGAGAATCTCTATCTCTTTGTTGAAATGATCTTTTGCTTCCTGCAGGTGCTCTTTCAGCTTATTGGTATTATCATTCATTGCCTGCATTTGCTCTTATCTGATCCTTTGCTTCGTGAATCATCTTAATCATGTGTAATCTGAAGTCCTTTTCTGAAATTTCTTCTAACATACTGTCATTGGATTCTATTACTATAGAATCTAGATTTGTTTGGATCATTTTCTTCCCTTGTTTTTTTCATGTTGTTCATGTATCTTCCCCTCTAACAGTGCAGATCTGGGGTATTGCAGATTTCCCCCTATAGGCTTATAGTGGCCCTATAGGTTTCCAAAACCCTTTATTTAAGGGGAGATCAATATTAGCAGTGCCCAAATCAGACACTATGCAATCCTAGACCAAATAACCCCTATGGGGACAATAACAAAATTGTCATAATAAACAAAATGAGTTAAAATATTATCTTCGGTAAAACAAACAGGTTTGCAATAAGGTCTGCAGTTTCTAATGGAGGACAAAGAGGATGCAGAGGGATGTAGAATGTGGCTGTTAATGGGATAAGAAAAGAATATACAGAAGTTCTAGAAAATAGAAAGGGTGAGAGTGTAATCAAAAGAAATTGGATGTTAGCGTGCAAAAAAGGGAGAAAGAGACTCTGAGGGAACAGGTAAACAAAAGGAAAAGAAAGCAAGAAAAGTAAAGAAATAAAAAACTTAAATGTTTTTAAAAAGAGAAAAAAGAAAATCTACTGTATAATAGTCATATACTAATGAAACCTCCCAGTGTTCAGTAGCCTGAGGCATGAGAGGTACCTGACAATGAGCTTCAAGCCTCCAGCAGGCATTGCAGGATGGGATTTGCCCCACCCAAAGATCGGAGCTACAGCTTCCAGGATTATCCAAGATGGCCGCTCTGGCTTCGAAATGTGTTGGCAAATGGGGAGCTGCAGCTCAGGGGTGGACGTGGTCAGCTGGAGGTCCTGGAGACGGGATGCAGTTGGTCCGGCAGGGGTCCTGGAGGTCCGGTGTGTTTGGTGTGGTTGTGGGATCCTGGAGGCCGGGTGCAATCAGTTGGTCTGAGGTCCCGGTGATAGGGCGCAGTCAGTTGGTCTGGGGGTCCTGGCAGCAGGGAGCAGTCAGTCGATGTGAGGGCCCCAGAGGCAGGGAGTGATCAGTTGGGCTGAGGGATCCTGGAGACGGGGCTCAGTCAGTCCGGCCAGGGGTCCTACAGGGCCTGGCTGTTGTCTCAAAATGGTGGCAGCCACGTGTAATCAAACCTGCAGGTACTGTAAGGGTGAAATTCCAGGGAGCAGCAGGCATCTGGTGCTCCACTGGCGGTTGGCGATCAGTTTGCTGACTGTAGTTGGACGATCGGGAGGTTAACCTCGAGCATTGGGTGATGGATAGGAGTAAGGCAGGCGATGGACAGGCGAGAGGCAGGCAAATGGCGGATGATAGACGCCTGACAGTGAGCAATCTGCTCTCAAAAAAGGCGTGGATATGCTGGCAGACTGCAGGTCATCACAGCAGACAAATGGGTAAACACCAGAGGATCGATAAGCAGCAAAAACTGCCTCACCGAGAAACAGATATCCTCTGCTTGGAACCGGCGTTGCGGAGCGACAAGGAACACAGCCTCCCTCTAGTCCGCCATCTTGGATCTCCCCCAGTATTTTACAGTCTTAAACTTCACTTTCACAAATGTTGTTTAACACAAGTCACAAGTGACGTTGAATTTTTTTCCTGTTTATTAGCCTTTTGAAAACATCTGTTAATTTATTTTTCTTGTATTTTGCTGGATTGGATATTGGTCTTTTGTTATCAATTTACATTAGACTTTTTTCAGTTGTTTATGCAGAAGTCTTATATTCATAGGGTCCAATTTCTTTCTTGTATAACATGATTGCTGTGACCTTAATTTATTAATGTCCTTTTCACAATTTCTTTGTGGTTCCTATGATGAAGTGCACATTCTGTGTCCTTCTTAATCTGGCCCTTAATATCTGTTCTGGTCTCTCCTCTATAGTTCCCCTCCATTCTAGTCAAACCCCACTACTTACAGCCTCTCAGAACAGTTTTCCAATACTTTCATATCTTGATAGACAAGCATGTGCTTCTACCTTAAATGCTTTCCTCTTTCCTACACTTCATCTCCTTGATGGTCTTTTTTCTATGTCATTTACACATTCTACTTAAAGACATAGTAATTTACTTTATAATTAATTTTCAAATTTGTCTCTTCCATTAGGCTGTGGGCTTCCTTATCTATCTTTGTATTTCTAATTCATATTATTAAGTTTTGTTTCCCAGTTTTATCAGAGTGCTGGGTATTTAGTATGCACTCAATAGATGTTTTCTTGGTGTAGAATAATTCAGTATTTGTAGTAGGCAGAATCCTACAATGGCATCCACAATTCCCTTCTCCTGGTGACTACAAACTATGTAATCCCCTCCTACTTCAGTGAGGGTAGGATCTGTGAATGTGATGTGATAGTCATTTCCTTGATTAGCCTGCATTATATGGCAAAAGTGATAAGATAGTCAGTCTGATGATCATTCTACCTTTCATATGACTCCTCTGTCACCACCCATAGCCAACCAGAGGAAGATTCTCCTGGCTTTGAACAAGTAACTGTGTGTTGTGAGTGTTATCTTTGGCTAGGACCTGAAGATGGTCTGTAGGAACTAAGAGCAACCCCCAAATGACAGTCAGCAAGAAAATAAGGATATCAGTCCTGCAAAATGCAAAGTCCTGAATGTTCCCCACCACTTGAATGAGGTTAGAAAAGGACAGGTCTCAGACAAGGTCCTAGCTCAGCCAACACCTTGATTTCAGCCTAATGAAACCCTAACCAGAAGATATATTTAAATGGTACCCAGTTTCTTGACCCAAGAAAATTGTGAAATAATAAATTTGTGCTGGTCTAAGCTGTTAAATTTGTAGAATTTTTTTAGGCAGCAATAGAAAACTGATACAGCATTCAAGTTCCTATTACTAACAAAATTGACCTTGAATTTATAGAGCAATGATTAACTGGTTTCAAGACCTTGTCCCCATCTTTTCTTGTAATTAGAGTAACTGAGTCCTTATTTTTATTATTTGTATGCAAAATCCCTTGGAGATACTCTGCCAAACTCTTTGTCATTGTCTCTCTTAAGAGAAACTAAGTCATACTACTTATAGAGCCATTCTTCCCTGTTGATCATCAAGAGTTAAGTAGTTTATCTTTTTGGATTCCTTCTTGCCATGTTCTGTCTGCATGTAGTATTGTTCCTGTTTCTTAGTAGTGAATCTCCCTTTCCTGTGGAGTCACAAATGTGTGAAGTAATACCTACTACTTACTGTTATAATTCTGAGTACTGTGTTAAGACTGTTGAATGGAACTTCCTTCAACTTCCCACAGCCTGAGTCTTGATCACCATTCAGAAAGATGTGTTTCCTTCTCTGACACTATACCCTAATAACAGTAATCTAAGTATTGAGCTAAGTATCCTAGAATTGAGCCAGTTGGGCCCCTCAAGACATATATATATATATATATATATATATATAGAGAGAGAGAGAGAGAGAGAGAGAGAGAGAGAGAGAATGCTACTTGTCTTAATTTTAAAAATACTAGAAGTAGTTTTGAAGCTTTAAATTCTAAAGTTGTGTTGTCCCAAAACTTGTAGCAAATAACACAATCAACAAATGGGCTAAGGAAATGAACAGACACTTCGCAGGAGATCTAGAAGCAATAACGGATATATGAAAAAATGTTCAACATCTCTAGTGATAAGAGAAATGCAAATCAAAACTACCCTAAGATTCCCTCTCATCCCAATTAGAATGGTGATTATCAAGAATACAAGCAACAATAGATGTTGGCAAGGATGTGGGGAAAAAGGTACACTCATACATTGCTGGTGGGGCTGCAAATTAGTGCAGCCACTCTGGAAAGCAGTGTGGAGATTCCTTAGAAAACTTGGAATGGAACCACCATTTGACCCAGCTATCCCACTCCTTGGCCTATAACCAAAGGACTTAAAATCAGCATACTACAGAGATAAAGCCACATCAATGTTCATAGCTGCTCAAATAGCCAGATTATGGCATTTGCAGGCAAATGGATGAAATTGGAGAATATCATGCTAAGTGAGATAAGCCAATCTCAGAAAACCAGAGGACGAATGATCTCACTGATAAGTGGATGATGACACATAATGGGGAGTGCGGGGGGGGGGGGCAAGAATGGAGGAAGGAGGGAAAAAAAGGGTGTGAGGGGTGGGGGGAAGGAAAAAATAACAATGAATCAAACACTATTACCCTATGTAAATATATGATTACACAAATGGTATGCCTCTACTTCATGTTTCTACTTGTACAGAGAAACAAGATGTACTCCATTTGTTTACAATAAAAATAAATTTTTAAAAAAAGCTGGATAGCATTGGGGTTGCATCTCAGTGGTAGACCACGTGCCTAGCACATGTGATGCCCTGGATTCGATCCTCAGCACCACATAAAACATAAATAAAATTTTTAAATGCATTATTCTTCAAAATCACAAATTAATGAAAGTTTTGAAATTTTCTAAGATTTTTAATATCAGTACGAGAAAGCTAGCAAAAAGTTCCTCTTGGAGTTACAGCGGGAAATTGATTACCTGTCAGGTATAGTGGTGTGCACCTATAGTCCCAGCTACTACTTAGGAGGCTAAGGAATTTGAGACCTGCCTGGCCAACATAGTGAGTTCCTATCTCAAAACAAAACGAATGGCAGGAGATGGTTGAGAAAGATGAGGCTAGGGCAGGTCAAGAGAAGGTACTGCATGAAAGAAGTAGAAAGGGCTGGAGAGAACTGGAAGTGTCGAGTTAGGAATAATTTTAACTAGTAACAAACATTCTCAAAATGTCTGAGACTGGCCTGACTTTAATATCATTTTGTAAGCATGTAAGTTGAGCCATAAGGCAGACTGTGTAAACCTGACCCCATTTACTTTACAAAATCATTCAATTCATTTAGAACATACCAAATTATTTGTGTTTGATTTGTATTGAGAAATAAAAAAGTAATTTTCTAGAAATGAGAATTAATTTATAAGTACAGTAAGGGCCAAAATAACAGAATAAGGAAAAAAACTGGACTCATTTCCACATTCAGATACTTTCCAAAATTCAGAATAATGAAAATGTAAAGGGTAAAAATACTTGCAGAAAAGGAATAAGCCTGACATTTTCAGATACTCTGCCAAAGCAAAGCTGCCTCTTCTGGCATGTTGCAGCCTGACTGAGATGATCACCGGTAGGTAAATGAGGTGCTGCTAATTTCCTGCCAAACCTCCCACCTCCGCTTTCAGGTCATCCCCACGGGAGGCAATCAAGTGAGACAGGTCACCACTCTACGGTCAGGTCACAGGAAAGATGCAGAGGTGTGAAATGTTACAACTATTTCAGTAATTGAAGCATAAGACATTTCCTATTTTCCCTTCAAAATATAAGTACAAAATACAATTTTTAGGACATGCTCAGAATCTGTTCAAGACCTATATACCATGGTTTAATCTAAGCCCTTCCCAAAACTTTTCCCCAAACTTTCACCTAACCTTTATAATATTCATCACATTAGAATCAATCCCAATTAGCCTTCTAATGCAGTAAAGATATTAAGGTGCAAGTTAACATGTGTAACTCATTAGAATGTGCTAATTATATTTGATATATTCATTACCACTTGACATTAAGAAATCTATAGAACTAGACAAAATGTGTCATCTTTGTATGGTTGATGAAGCTTTTATTATGGAAATTTTCAAATATACCATGCAGAAAGAACAGTATAATGTGTCCTCCATGTACTCATCACCCAAGTTTAAGAGTTATCAATATTTATCAAGTTATTAATTCTGCTTATCTTCTTGCACACACTTTTTCTTCTCTCTGAGATATTTTAAAACAGTCTCAAACTATATGTGTGTGTGTATATATTTAGTCTGGGCATTATATATCTATATATCTATATCTACAGCTCTCTATATATTTAGTACTGAATATTGAACCCAAGAGCACCTTACCACAAGCTATATCCTAGCCTGTTTTTATTTATTTATTTTTCTTTGACACAGAGTTTCACTAAGTTGCCCAGGCTGGCCTCAAACTTGCAATCCTCCTGGCTCAGCCTCCCAAGCAGCTGGGTTTACAGTTGTACACCACCATACCCACACCCAGCCCAGATATATAAGTTTTGATGTGAAGAAGTGAAAGCAAATTTTAGAGAATACATCCCTAGCTGGGCAACCTAAGTTGGGTGGTAGGATCAGGGGTTGTCAGCATGAAGAAAGCACTGGAAATTCAATCTTCTAAAAATCAAGTTTTCTCAGAAAGTACCAACCGATCTGATTGCAAGCCAAAAGAAAAAAAAAAGGGGGGGGAGAGGGGAAGTATTTTGTTCTCTTAAGGTTTTGTTTCATCTTAACTGAGGATGATTATGCCTGTTCAATGAATGGTACTGGCAAAACTGGAAATCCATATGCAGTAAAATGAAATTAAACCTCTATCTCTCACCCTGCACAAAACTTAACTCAAAATGGATCAAGGACATACGAATTAGACCAGAGACCCTGCACCTAATAGAAGACAAAGTAGGCCCAAATCTTCATCATGTTGGCTTAGGATCAGACTTCCTCAACGAGACTCCCAAAGCACAAGAAATCAAAGCAAGAATCAATAAATGGGATGGACTCAAATTAAAAAGATTTTTCTCAGCAAAGGATACAATCAAGAACGTGAAGAGAGAGCCTGCAGAGTGGGAGAAAATCTTTTCCACATGCACTTTAGATAGAGCACTTACCTCCAAAATTCATAAAGAACTTACAAAACTTTACACCAAAAATACAAAGAACCCAATCAATAAATGGGTCAAGGAACTGGACAGACACTTTCCAGAAGATGAGATACAGGCAATTAATAAATATATGAAAGAATATTCAACATCTCTAGTAATTACAGAATGCAAATTAAAACAACTCTAAGATTTCATCTTACTCCAATTAGAATAGCTATTATCAAGAACACAAACAATAATAGATGTTGGCATGGATGTGGGGGAAAAGACACACTTTTACATTGCTGATGGAGTTGCAAATTGGTGCAGCCACTCTGGAAAGCAGTGTGGAGAATCCTCAGAAAACTTGGAATGGATCCACCTTTTGGCCCAGTTAACCCACTCCTCAGTTTATACCCAAAGGACTTAAAATTAGCATACTACAGTAATGCAGCCACATCAATGTTTATAGCAGCTCAATTCACAATAGCTAGATTGTGGAACCAACCTAGATGCCCTTCAAGAGATGAATGGATAAAAAAACTGTGGTATATATACACAATGGAATATTATTCAGCCATAAAGAAGAATAATATTACGGCATTTGCAAATAATTGGATGGAATTGAAGAATATCATGCTAAGTGAAACAAGCCAATCCCCAAAAAATCAAAGGCTGAATGTTTTCCCTGATAAGTGGAGAATGATATCTAATGGGGGTGGGGATGTGGGGAGTGAGAGAAGAATGGGGAAACTTTAGATTATGTAGAAGGAAATGAGGGGGGGCATGAAAAATGGTGGAATGAGACAGATATTGCTCCCCTAAGTACATGTATGATTATATGAATGGTATGAATCTACATCGTGTACAACCATAGAAATGAAATGAGGTACCCCCTTTGTGTACAATGAATCAAAATGCAGTCTGTAAAAAATTTAAAAAATAATTAATAAAAAATTATGAAAGCTGTAAATGACTAAGTCTAGAAAATGTTGAATTAAATCATATTTCCTCCTAAAAAAAGATTATGCCTATGGTCATTTATTTCAAGGTATTTATTTTAAACTTAAAATTACATGGAATTAAAAATCTTATAAGTAGGTTGGTAACCCTTTGGTTCTCACTTCCCCAGTTTTATAGCCTACTCTTGAAAATGAAAGGCAATGATTTCATGAATTTTAGGAAATACATTGAAAAGTCATCATCTTTTACATTTAAGAAGATGATTATTATCAGTTCAGTTCTCTTTGATTATGTATTATATTTCCAATTCTTCTCCTCTGGAAAAGTGGAAATGAGATTCTTTTGGAGTGTTCTGTTCCTTAAATAAATCTCTCATAGTTTCCCAATATTCAGGTACAGTCTTTCAAATAGTCACAGATCAACTTTAAAATGTGATTGCAACCAAAATGAATACTCCTTCATCCTGCTGAGGGTCACCTTGCACCAGCTTGGCCAAAAGGGGTTTTGTCACAGGACAGTGTGTGAGTTAGTCCTCGGTGAAGATATGTCTTCCTTTCTCATCTGTAGCTCACAGCCCTGCCCACTTTTCCACCACACATTTCCCCTGGGTGGGAGGCTGATGTTGATGTGGTGGCCAGGGCATCAAGGATGTTGATAGAAGGCCATGCTTTCCTATATCTCTGTGTTTCTAACACCCCCTGTTGCTCATGCAAGCCTCCCAGTGAAGGTTTGGGACAACTGAGAGCAGTGAACATTTGCATACTAACATGACATGGTGAATTACTAAGGGCTTTTTCTTGATGTTATTGATTTCCTTTAATCACTGTAGCCTCACAAGGGAAGAATAGCTTCTCAAATCCCTCTCACTAATGTAAGAAGGAGAATCTACTATTGTGTTTTTAAGGTCCAAGGTCTTTTTACATCCCCCTAACTCCACCAAACAAGTAAATAGCTGTTGTGACTTGGGTCCTTTGAGGGAGAATAAGCTGGACGCCTCCGAAGGGAAAGGGAAGAAGACCCAAACTTTGACTTACAGAAGGACTATGGCATATTCATACCCAGCCCAGATGGCACCCCTGGCGTAGCAACCTTCAAGCGGATGGTGGAGTAGGGATACCTGGGGACTAAATGCCAAGTGCCCTGAGATCTGTGTTAGTTTTCCAGGACTGCCATAACAAAGTACCACAAACTGGGATGCTTTAAACAGCAGAAATGTATTGTTTCACAGTTCTGGAAGCTTTAAGTCCAAAATCAAGGTGTTGGCAGAAGCAGCAGGGCAAGAGGTGCATGCCTATAATCCCAGTGTGGGAGGCTGAGACAGGAGGCTCACAAGTTCAGGGTCAGCTGAGGCAACTTAGCGATACCCTCTTTCAAAATAAAAAATAAAAAAAGGACTGGGGATGTAGCTCAGTGATAAAGTGCCTCTGGGTTCAACCCCAGTACCAATTTTTTTTTTAAATGTTGACAGAAACATTCTTTCTCTGAAATCTAGAAGGGATTTCTTTCTTGCCTCTTACTACTGCTGACGACATGCCAGCATTCCTTGGTTTGCACATGCAAAACTCTAATTTCTGCCTTCATAGTCACTTGGCATTCTTCCTGAGTATCTCTGTCTCCACATAGATATCTTCTAATAAGGACACCTGTCATAGATTAGGGACATACCCTATTCCAGTTTGACCTTCCTAATCTGAACAAATTATATCTGCAAAGACTCTTTTTCCAAATAAAGTCACATTTGGAGGTACCAGAGGTTAGGGCCTCAACACATCTTTTTGGGAGAGGTTACAGTTCAACTATGATGAAAATCATGACCCAAGTTCCCTGTACCAAGCCTGTATGGATGAGTCAGTCACTAGCCTTTGAATGGGTCAGGCAGGTTTGATAATAACCATTATCTGTTCTTAGTAGCAATCAACTGAAGACCAGAGCCAACCCCCACCTCAAATTTCCAGATTGTACAAGCATTTAGAGATTCTCAGAATCCACTCCCATCTCCCCAAATAGTATTATTCTGGGACATTGATTTAGCAATTGTACACCTGAGTACATGGGGCTATATTCAGACAATTATACTTGGCATTCCTGTGAGCCACCCTGTCTCCAGTTATTTTTCACTGCCTAGTTTCTCTCAGCAAGTGTCTCATTGTTTTATTTACTTTCCACAGTTGCTAGCATTCTACCCTCAATTTCCTCTCTTTTTTATTTTGCCAGTTGAAACACTTATGAAATACATGTGCATAGGCAAAAATCCTAAGGTCTTTCTAATCAAAAGTTCCATGTACCCTTAGCCAGCAACTTAATAATTTAAAAAGTTGCAGTGTTTTATATTTTATATAAAAATTTGTAGGAAGAAATTATTTCACTACCAGTCCTTCATAAGCAGTGAGGAAGGGATAGAAAAATGTGTTCCTTTTCTTTAGAGTAAGTTCCTAGGGGTTGAGAATATGGGAGGCTGGATTTTTCTCTTCTGGTTACATAAGAATCAAAGAAATGCTCCATATCTGCTTGAATTCATTTGACATATCACCACTCTGATTTTTCCTTATTTTAAAAACTCAAATCTGTCTACAATTTTTAAAATCACATAAATAGCAACCTCCTACTCAGAGCCCAAATGGAAACCTCTGTATACTGCTCTGTAATCAAAGCATCTTCTCAGTTGCACAAAGGAAAAAAAAATCCAAGAAACAAGGCAATAACAGGCAAACTATATGTATAAAATCAGACAAATATTAAGTACTTTGACAATATAATTAATTTTCAATAAAATATTGCCAAATCATTTTGTTTAATAGAATGCTTTTAATTTTTTTCCTTTAAAACAATGACAAGATTGGGCTGTAGGAAACTCCCACCTTAATAGAAAGTCATTAAAACTCTACTTGAGAAGCTAAATCAGGAGGATCAAAAGTTCAAGACCAGTCTGGGCAATTTAGCAAGACCCTGTCTCAAATTAGAAAATAAAAAGGGGCTAGGATGTAACTCATTTTTTCTAAATGGTTGTATGCATGTTTTTAATTATTTATTTGGTACTGGGGATTGAATTCTGGCCTTGTGCATAACTAAGCATGCACTCTACCACTGAGCTATATTCCTACCCCTGAAAACTTTTATAAAGGTATTCAGAAAAGAAAGAAAAAAAATTAGATTGGCTTAGATTAGAGGCTAGTTGGTGCTTTCTGATTGGTTAAACTTAATTTTGTTTTCTTAGGCTATGACCATTCACTTTGAGTTGGGTTTCAGTTTGCCTACTAAGAACCCAAGGTGCTAGAACTGTATCAGCCTAACAGAATCCCAAATAATTATGTTAATGAATATGAAAGAAGAAAGGGAGAGGGTGATGCCTGGATTCTGTTAAGAACTGAGAGCAGTGCCTGCGGTCCACTGTTGCAAGGTAGAACCAGAATCAGGCAGGTGCATTTCTTGAGTAATGAGAATATATGTTCAAAGAAGGATGCAAAATGAGGGTAATATATTTATTTTCAAATCATAGCTATAGATCCTAACCATAGGCTGTAGATTTTGAATGTAATGTTCAGCCCAGTAAACAGAGGTGCAGAGACATGTAAACCACCAAGATGAGGTTATGCAACAACGTAATAGCTACAAGTAGTCTTGACCTCCAGTTCAGTGCTCTTAGCCCTCCACATTCGCCATTGCTCCTCTTGCCACTAAACTTAAAATCTCACTCACAAAAGAAAGTGAGTTTCTGGTTGGAATTTGTTTTACTTGAGAAATACATATTAGATCACTAAGGTAACAGTTTTCTCTGTATATAGCCATTTCAAACTATAACATAAAAATGAGTGAAAATGATAGTCAAGCAAATATTTTAACTTTAAAAGTGAGTTGCTAGTTCATGTTCCAAAGATTCTCAGCATGTGTATTTGTTTTCCTAACTCCGTATAGAATTTAAAGCAGAGCTGTCAATGATGGAACCTATACCTACTTGCATGAATATGCTATCCTCACTTCTAGCTTCTGGCCTAACACTATTTACTTAATATTTCAAGTGCTTCTTTGCTCCAGCAGCTATCAACTCAAATTCATTTCCCTATGCAATCTATTATCTTCTGAAAGGCATTGAGCAGTATATTATAATCAAACACCAAGAAATATAAACATTGACAGTTTAATTGCCTAGTTACAAATCATTTCCATAAAGTTTTTCAGCTATTTCTTAGCTTGAAAAATATTGACACCAACTAAATCACATATCAGGAAGAGGATGTTTAAATATTAAGTACTGGAGGAATTGTATACATGGAAGGTAGAATACACATGCTATCTTTTATCTAATTTTATTCTTATACTCTTTAAAAATATTTATTCTAAGAAAATATGAGGTGGGATAAGTTTAAAAGACTGCAATGTACATAAAGGTCATCCCTGCCTCCAAATCATTTTGGTTTCAAGTTAGTTATTTAGGACTTGGGATTAATTTTGCCACTGAAACAGCATTAAGGGTAAATAGCCAGTCAAAAATAGACTTTAATTTTTTTTTTTTGTGGGTTAACAAAGATAATGTTTTATTTCCTACAAAATAACAGAATTTTCTCTTAATGCATGATTTATAGATGCTTGTCATCTTTATCCCATGTGGGAATCTTCACAAAGGTTAAGCAGTGCAAATTCCAGCTGAACATCTAAAGTGGATTCATGAAGTTGAGAGTTTACTCAGTTTAACACTGTTGAAAACAAAGTCATCATCATTTCTAGTAAATTGACTAACTTGTGATTATTGGCATCGCAGGCTACATGACAATCCCTATATGGTTAAAAAATGAACTCGATGTGTTTTTGCAGTGTTGCTAGAGTTGAAATGATATTTAAAAACTTATACCAGTGAGAATAAATGATATATTTAACATTTAGTCTGTTAGAAATTAGTGGAGCACCTTTTTATTAATATCAGAGTATCGTTTGAGTTTCTCACTTATCTTTCCATTTTAAGCACCTACTAGCATGTATGCTCTAACAAAACACATTATTGAATCTTTTTTCAGAAGTAGAGAAGCTAATAAGAAATGGTAACATATCAAAATAGACTTTAATTTTTAAAGCACCTTTATAACAAGTAGAACCTAAATATTCGTCTATAATGCTGTTTTTCCTATAGAAGAATTGGTTTCCAGTTCCAGATGAGGGATACAAACATATCTATAGTGGTAGTAATTGGCTGGTTTGTTTTGTTTTTGTTTTTGATTTTTGACTAACCCATCTACTCCAGATGAAATTTAAACACTTAATACACCACACACACACACACACACACACACACACACACACTTACCTTAAAGGACTCAAAGTGCTATTAAATTAATGGAGAATGACACAGCAATAAGTGGAATTTGAGAGCAGTGAAGCCATATATTGTCCTGAAGCATTTGTCAAGCCCTGGGATCTGTCTAAGATGGGGAATCTTTAAGGGAGATGAAATGATTGACTGTACAAATCAGGACATCTGGGGAGTGAGTGAAGGGGATTAATTTTATTTGTCAATTTGACTGGGCCATGAGTTTCCCAGATATATTCTGGTATCCCAGACATACTTTGGATATGTCTATGAAGGTGTTCCTGGATAAGGTCAACATGTGAATCTGTAGACTGCATAAGCAGATGGCCTTCACAGTGTGGTTGGGTCTCATCTAATCCATTGAAGGCCTGAACAGAACAAAAGAGTGAGTAAAGAAGAATTCGCTCTTTCTGCTTGTCTTTGGGCTAGAGCATCAGTCTTATCTTGCCTTTAAAAGACAGGAACCAGAGCACTGACTCTTCTAATTTCCCAGTTTGTTGACTGTGTATCTTGGGATTTCTTAGCCTCCATAATAGTATGAGCTAAGTTTTTGTAACAAAACTATTTATTTATTGGTACCAAGGACTGAATCCAGGGGTTCTTAACCACTGGGTTACATTCCAAGCCCCTTTTATTTATTTATTTTTTATTTTAAGATAGGGTGTTACTAAGTTGCTTGGGTCCTTGCTAAGTTGTTGAGGCCCCAACAAACTGAGACAACCTCCAAACTGATTTGCTGGGATTACAGGCATGTGCCACTGTGCCTGGCCTAAATCTCTTTATTTGTAAACACACACACACACATTCTCATACACAGGTGTATTAATAATTACAATGGAGCAGCAGGCATAAACTAGGACCATGCTGAGTAAATCAGGTTGTATGTTCATCCAATTTGTACAAGGCCTTACCTGTTTTTTTCTGGGTCTTCAAAAGTTATACCCTTAGGGTTAAGTTGTACTAGAATTGAAATTGTCACAGAGATGGGAACACAGAGTAGGCCAAGGTACTCCAAGTCATGAATTTGGCATGATCTTGCTTCCCAACTGCTATTTCCTCCATATGTTGCAGAAGCAAGCAAAATATCTCACAAAGGTGATAATTTAGACTCAGCCCCAGCAACCTCACAAATAATATCTCAAAGACAGTGACTAAGAATTAAAGATAACCAGATCTATAAGAAAACAAGGCGACTTGAAAATAAAAACCAGTAGAAATAAAAACAGCAAAAGTATACCTACACATACTTCAGCCTGTAGAAAGATCAGACATAGGTTTTAAACCAACTATACTTAACATTATTTAAATAAATAAAAAATTTGAACATATCACCAGAGGATACAAAAATATTAACAGTACTT
Source organism: Sciurus vulgaris (assembly GCF_902686455.1). Taxonomy (NCBI): domain Eukaryota; kingdom Metazoa; phylum Chordata; class Mammalia; order Rodentia; family Sciuridae; genus Sciurus; species Sciurus vulgaris. The sequence goes on along the minus strand of NC_136467.1, from coordinate 91,411,538 downwards.
TAACACATATGAAAAGCAATGATGATACAGTATCTAGAAATGAGTAATACAACAACTGAAGTTAAATTCACCTGTTTCAATTTCAAAGACAATCTTGAGGATTATTCTAGATGGGAGAAATTGTGGGTGGGAATTCTGCTAGAGAATTACGACTTTGGCAGAACCATTGGAGCTTTGGATGATGGAGAAGGGCGGTATACAAAGACTCTAGTAACCAGAGCTTCCAGAGCCACAAGGATCTCAGAGGCACTGACTGCCTCTGACAGATGGTAGCATCATCATCAGTTCCAGATTCTCACTCAGCAGAAGTCAAACTTCTCAGGGAAAGGAGGAAAAACAGTGGGGGAAAAGGCACTGCCTGCTCTTGTCAAGTTGTTTAGAAGTTAGAACTAGGTACTGCCCGTGCATTGTAAATTCCAAACATGAGCCAAAGCAGAGAAAATTACCAGTATATTAATTAATGATATGCATTCTTATGTTCATGAAACAAATTGCTTCAGAGGCTCTTGAGAATCAGCTTTAACTAAATAAGAACCTGACTGCATTGAATTCTCCATTAGATTCCTACAAGCCAAAAATTCAGGTTCATCAAATCATTTCAGTAGGAAAGACTTCTGATAGAAATGGAGGATCTTACTTAAGGAAATAAATAATCCTATTGATAGAAGAATCATGTAAGTTTGCACCCAGAATAAATCTAAGAATTAATATTTCTCATCCCCTTATTTCATGGATGAAGAAACTAAGGCTCAGAGAGGGTAAGTGTGTGGAACAAAAGACCACTCAGAGTGCTCCCACCTCCAGGGAGGGACTAGAGTGGCACAACCAATGAACGCAGTCTCCCTTGATTCAGTTTCCTTTATCAGAATGTCCATTACCAGGTGAGAAAGCTGAGACGTGGTGAATGGTTACCTATCAAGAGAGCAACTGGTCCACATCCCAGGTAGTTTTCAAAAACTGCACTGGGTTCTGAATTTTTCTTGTAATTATTAAATAACACCTTTCAAGTGAAAGATTGACATATTTATTTATTTGATGAACTTATGAGTAGTTCTGCATGACTGTTTCTGCAGAGTTTGGAAACTATGCTTTCACTGGCATTTATTGCTCTTATGTTTGGTGTGATCATCTCAAATTTGAACAGCATGACATCAATTGATGAACATGTTGATGAACATCAAATGATGAACATGTTCATCAGCTCCAAGTAGATCTGAATCTCAATTTGTGAGTGTTGAAATTAATGTGAAAATGTTACACTAAAATTATTTTAAAATATATAGACTATTAGTTTTACATGGTTTTTGTTTTTAGAATTGTAAAATGGAATGCATTTAGTAAATTCCCCCATTAATAATAATTTATCTTTTAACATATGTAATACATATACTCAAACTACCTTGGACAAATATTCTCTCTCTCTCTCTCTCTCTCTCTCTCTCTCTGAATAGAAATTTTGTATTCTTAAAACTGAGCAGGAAATTACACTTAGGGAATAGTTCTTCCCCTCTCCTGCCCTCTTCACCACTCACAGATTGTTGTATCAATCAGTCTAGACTAGTATCTGCTGAGGTAACCAACAGTCCTTGGGTTAGGGGCCCAAGGTCTTGTTAAGGTGCCAACAGTCACAAACAGTTTTAGCCCAGATATATTATTATTTTTAATCGTATCAAGAAACACTGTCTCAAACTTAGTTGGTTCCTTCTTCTTCCGTTTGATTAGGCCTAGGCACAGCTAACATGACTCAAGCAGGGTGGACTCAAGTTGGAGGGAGCTCAATAGATGTGATCTGTGCATTCAGAAGAGCTGGGGCCAAGGAGACAACCTGAATATCTGCAAGACTGATTCTAAATGTAAGGACTGAGTAGATAAGCAAGTGTGTTGGGGATAATGGGAGCCAGGATTCTTATTATTAGAGAAAATAGGTACAGATATGGAAAGGGGGAAGGCTAGAATACATACTGGACTACTGAATTGGAATTGGAGGTATCCCCGTGAATATTTGTTTTTTTGAGAGAGCCAGCTAACTGGCTAGATAGTTAGCTATGTGTATTCATATATACATATATATCTTTTTCTGCAGAAAATCAGAAGCATTCTTGTAGCAATGAGTATATGAAACTACCAGGTCTTGGTTTTTAAATATCATTCTCTCTACTCAAGGAACCAGGGCTCTTTCGTAAATGACTGTTTATAGGGCTGAGACAAGAGAAGTATAAAATGAGCCTAGAATATCCAGTTTTACTACAAAGTTAGAATTTGTTTGAAGAATAATGAGTAAAGGGACACAGACGCCAGCTTCAAAGATCTCTTGCTGGACAAATTTTGAGCACAATGATTCATGTCAGGCTGGGGCATAGATGGTGCTACATATTAAGCTGTGGCAAAATATATGGGAAAACTATTGCTTGTGATTGCTTGGAAGGCAAATGATGTGACTCTGAACTTCCAGTTTTAGGGGAAGATATTGGTTAATATCAGCTGCATTTCACAAATTTCCACAAGACATATGTGTTCAGAAAAAACTGGCAAGTTAACAGTCAGAAACAAAAGGGAATAGAATTCAGACATTCAGAACTTGTACCATTGGAAGAGGCAATGGCTGCTCAACTCCAAATAATTAAAAAGATAAAAACGAAGAACTGTATTGCATTTGCAGCAAAGATTAAATTGTTAGACCTCTATAATCCCAGCAGCTCAGGAGGCTGAGGAAGGATGATCATTAAGTTCAAACCTAGCCTTGGCACAAAATAAATGATAAAAAGGGATGGAGATGTGGTTCAGTGACTTAACACTCCAGGTTCAATCTCTGATGCCAAAAGAAAGAAAAAGAAAAGACAACAGATAAAATGGGTGGGGGGAAAGACATAAACCTATCTCTACTTGTTGATAATAAGATCTTATTTAAAGAAAATACCAGGGAATCTACAAAAAACTATGAGAATAAATAAGTTCAGCATGGTTAAAGGAAATAAAGTAAATATTCAAAAATCAATTATAGGGGCTGAAGTTGTGGCTCAGTGGTAGAGCACTTGCCTGACACATGTGAGGCACTAGATTTGATCCTCAACACCACATTAAAAATAAATAAATAAATAAATAAATAAAATAATGATACTGTTTCCATCTACAACTAAAATTATTTTTTAAAAAATCAATTATGTTTATATATTATCAATGAATAAATTAATATAAGAAAATAATTTCACTCACAATGGCATCAAAGAGAATACAATACTTATGAACACATTTTTAAAAGGGAGTATAAAACATTTTGAGAACTATAAAACATTGTTAATAGAAATTAAAGAAGATTTAAATAAATGGAAGGACATTCCATGAGTATAGATCATAAGAGTTACTATTGTTAAGACAGCAGTACCCCTCAAGTTGATCTATAGAGTCAATAACACTTTTTCAAAATCTCATCTTTTTCTGAATACATTGGCGAGCTGATTCTAAAATTCAGTGGAAATGCAGGGGTATAGGGTAATCAAAACAATTAAAAATCACATCAGAAAGAACAAAGTTTGAGGAATCAAACTTTTTTATTTTAAATCTTACAAAAATCAACCGTAATCAAGACAATGTGGTACTAGCATAGAGAGACAGACATATGGATTAAAGGAAAAAATTAAGAATCTAGAAATAAACTCTCATATTATGGTCTATTTTTTGACAAGGGTAACAAGACAATTAAATAGAGAAAGAATAATCAACAAATGAGGCTGTAACAATTGGATATCCACATGCCAAGTAAAGAACTTGTGCTTACTCCTTATACCATCAACAAAAAATACCTCAAAATTGATCATAGACTTGAGTGTAAGAGCTAACACTATAAAGCTGTTAGAAGAAAGAATAGGAGTACTTCTTCATAACCTATGGGTTAAAAAAATGAATTTTGGGGGGGTACTGGAGATTGAACCAAGGGACAATCCCTGAGCCTGTTTTTAGATATTTTTTCACTTTTTAAAATTTGCTCTTTTTAGTTGTACATGATAGTAGAATGTATTTTGACATATCATACATATATGGAGTGTAACTTCCGATTCTTGTGGTGGTACATGATACACTGGACATGTATTCATATGTGAACATAGGAAAGTTATGTCCAATTCATTGTGTCTTTCCCATTCCCAGGCCTCCTCCCTTCCCCCATTCCCCTGTCCAATCCTGTGAACCTTCACTCCTCTGCTCCCTGCCCCCACCTATTGTGAGTCAGTGTCTGCATATCAGAGAAAAGGCAGCCTTTGGTTTTTTTGGGTTTGGCTTATTTCACTTAGCAAAATAACCACTAGTTCCATCCATTTACTGGCAAATGCCATAATTTCTTTCTTCTTTAAGGCTGAGTAATAGTCTATTGTGTATATATATACCACAGTTTTTTTATCCATTCATCTGTTAAAGAGCATGTACTTTGGTTCCACAATCTAGCTATTGTGAATTGAGGTGCTATAAACATTAATGTGGCTGTGTTACTATAGTATGCTGATTTTAAGTCCTTTGGGTATAAACCTAGGAGTGAGATAGCTAGGTCAAATGGTGGTTCCATTCCAAGGTTTTTGAGGAATCCATGCTGCTTTCCATCATAGTTGCACTGATTCGTAGTCCCACCAACAATGTATACCATTTTCCCTATATCCTTGAGAATGTTTATTGTTACTTGTATTCTTGATTATTTCTATTCTGACTGGAGTGAGATGAAATCTCAGTGTAGTTTTAATATGCATTTCTCTAATTGCTAGTGATATTGAACATTTTTTCACATTTTTGTTGACCAATTGTATTTCTTTTACTGTGAAGTGTCTGTTCAATTCCTTTGCCCATTTACTGATTGGGTTATTTGTTTTTTTGTTTTTTGGGTTTTTTTTGGTTTTTTTTGTTTTGTTTTGTTTTTTTTTTTTTGGTGTTAAGTTTTTGAGTTCTTTATATATCCTGGAGATTAATGCTGTATTTGAGTTGCAGGAGGCAAAGATTTTCTCCCATTCTGAAGGCTCTCTCTTTAAGTTCTTGATGTTTCCTTTGTGATAAAGAAGTTTTATAGTTTGATACCATCCCATTTATTGATCCTTGGTTTACTTATTGTGCTTTAGGAGTCTTCTTAAGGAATTCAGTTCCTAAGGTGACATGATTTGGGCCTACTTTTTCTTCTAGTAGATGCAGGGTCTCTGGTCTAATGCCTAGGTCCTTGATCCACTTAGAGTTGAATTTTGTGCGGGGTGAGAGATAGGGGTCTAATTTCAATTTGCTACATATGGATGGATTTCCAGTTTTCCCAGCACCGTTTGTTGAAGAAACTATCTTTTCTCCAATGTATGTTTTTGACACCTTCGTCTAGTATGAGATAACTGTATTTATGTGGGTTTTTTTCTCTGTGTCTTCTATTCTGTACCATTGGTCTTCATGTCTGTTTTTGTGCTAATACCATGCCATTTTTGTTACTAAATCTCTGTAGTATAAGTTAAGGTCTGGTATTGGGATGCCTTCTGCTTCACTTTTCTTGTAGAGGATTGCTATTCTGGGCCTCTTGTTTTTCCAAATGAATTTCCTGACTGCTTTTTCTATTTCTGTGAAGAACATCATCAGAACCTTAATAGGAATTGCATTAAATCTCTATAGCACTTTTGGTAGTATGGCCTTTTGACAATATTAATTCTGCCTGTCCAAAAACATGGGAGATCTTTCCAATTTCTAATGTCTTCTTCAATTTCTTTTTTAGAGTTCTGTAGTTTTCATTGTAGAGGTTTTTCATCTCTTTTGGTAGATTGATTCCCAAGTATTTTATTTTCTTTGAGTTTATTGCGAATGGGATAGTTTTCCTAATTTTTATTTCAGTTGATTCATCATGAATGTATAGGAATGCAATTGATTTATGGGTGTTAATTTTATATCCTGCTACTTTGATAATTCATTTATGAGTTGTAGAAGTTTTCTGGTGGAGTTTTTTGGGCCTTTTAAAAATAGAATCATGTTGTTCGCAAATAGGGATAGTTTGAGTTATTCCTTTCCTATTTGTATCGCTTTAATTTCTTTCTTCTGTCTAATTGCTCTGGCTAGAGTTTAAAGGATGATGCTCCACAGAAGTGGTGAAAAAGGGCATCCCTGTCTTCCAGTTTTTAGAGGGAATGCTTTCAATTTTTCTCCATTTAGAATGATGTTGGCTTTGCACTTAGCTTAGATGGCTTTTACAATGTTGAGGTATGTTCCTGATATCCCTAGTTTTTCTAGTGTTTTGAACATGAAGTGATGGTGTATTTTATCAAATGCTTTTTCTGCATCTATTGAGATAATCAAGTGATTCTTGTCTTTAAGTCTGTTCATGTGATGAATTACATTTATTGATTTTTGTATGTTGAACCAACCTTGTGTCCCTGGGATGAACTCCACTTGATCATGGTGCAGTATCTTTTTTTAAAAAATATATATTTTGTTGTAGATAGACACAATAATTTTATTTTATTTATTTATATTTATGGGTGCTGAGGATCGAACCCAGTGCCTCACACATGCTAGGCAAGTGCTCTACCACTGAGCTACAACCCCAACCAAGTATCTTCTAAATATGTTTTTATATGCAATTTGCCAGTGTTTTATTAAGAATTTTTGTGTCTATGTTCATCAGGGATATAGGTCTGAAGTTTTCTTTCCTTGTTGTGTCTTTGTCTAGCTTTGGTATCAGGATGATACTAGCTTCACAGAATGAGTTTGGAAGGGTTCCCTCCTTTTCTATTTCATGGTATAATTTGAGAAGGAGTCATGTTAATTTTTCTTTGAAAGTCTTGTAGAACTTGACTGAGAATCCATCTGGTCCTGGTCTTTTCTTAGTTGGTAGGATTTTGATGGCATGTTCTATTTCATTGCTTGAGATTTATCTGTTTAAATTGTGTATGTTCTCCTGGTTTAGTTTGGGTAGGTCACATATCTCTAAAAATTTGTTGATGTCTTCAAGATTTTCTATTTTATTGGAGTCCAGATTTTCAAAATAGTTTTTAATTATCTTCTGTATTTCAGTAGTGTCCATTGTGATATTTCCTTTTTCATCATGAATTTTAGTAATTTGAGTTTTCTCTGTTTCTCTTTGTTATTGTGGCTACAGGTTTATCAATTTTATTTATTTTTTCAAAGAACAAACTTTTTGATTTGTCAATTTTTTGAATTGTTTCTTTTGTTTCCATTTCATTGATTTCATCTCTGACTTTAATTATTTCCTGTCCTCTACTGCCTTTGGTGTTGATTTGTTCTTCTTTTTCTAGGGCTTTGAGATGTAATGTTAAGTCTTTTATTTGTTTACCTTCTATTCTTCTAATGAATGAACTCAATGAAATGAACTTTCCTTTTGGCCCTACCTTCATGGTGTCCCAGAGATTTTGATATGTTGTATCACTATTCTCATTTACCTCTAAGTATTTTTTTTTATTTCATCCCTGATTTCTTTTGCTATCCATTCATCATTCAATAGTGTATTATTCAGTCTCCACGTGTTACAGTAGCTTCTATTTTTTATTTTTTCATTGATTCCTAATTTCATTCCATTATGATCTGATAGGATGCAAGGTATTTTCTCTACTTTTTGTATTTGACAAGAGTTGCTTTGTGACCTAAGATATGGCCTATTTTAGAGAAGGATCCATGTGCTGCTGAGAAGAAAGTGTATTCAGTCATCAATGGATGAAATATTCTCTATATTTCTGTTAAGTCTACATTATTAATTGTATTTTTTAGTTCTGTAGCTTCTTTATATTTTTATTGTTTGGAGAATCTACCCAGTGATGAGAGAGGTGTGTTAAAGTCACCAGTATTATTATGTTGTGGTCTGTTTGCTTTGTGAAATTGAGAAGGGTTTGTTTGATGTACATAGATGCTCCATTTTCTGGAGCATAAATATTTAAGATTGTTATGTCTTGTTGATGTATAATTACCTTAACTAAGCTGTGAAATATCCTTCTTTGTCCCTTCTGATTAATTTTGGCTCAAAGTCCACTTTATCTAATATGAAGATAGAAACTCCTGCTTGTTTACAAGATCCATGTGAATGACAGCTTCTTTTCCCCATCCTTTTACCTTCAGTGTGTGGATGTCTTTGCCTATGAGGTGAGTCTCTTGGAAACAGCATATTGTTGAGTCTTGTTTTTTAATCAAATCTGTCAGTCTATGTCTTTTGATTAATAAATTTAGGCCATTTACATTCAATGCTATTATTGAGATATTATTTGTGTTCCCTGCCATTTTGATTTATTTATGGTTTTTTGAATTAGTTTCTCCATTGATTCAATGTTCTTTTAGTGTAGTACCTCCCTTTGCTGGTTTTTACTTTTATTTTTTATTTCTTCTTCATGAAATATTATGTTTTGTAATGTAGGCTTTCTAGTTGTGAATTCTTTTTGTTTATCATGGAAGGTTTTTTTTCATTACCAATTCTGAAGTTTAATTTTCTGGGTATGGTATTCTTTTTTAAAAATACTTTTTAGTTTTCGATGGGCCATTTATTTATTTATTTACATTTGGTGCTGAGAATTGAATCCAGTGCCTCATGCATGCTAGGCAAGCACTCTACCACTGAGCCACAACCCCAGTCCTGGGTATAGTATTCTTGACTGTCTATACCCAAAGGACTTAAAATCTGCATACTACAGTGATGCAGCCACATCAATGTTTATAGCAACTCGGTTCACAATAGCTAGATTGGGGAATCAACCTAGAAGCCCTTCAATAGATGAATGGATAAAGAAATTGGTATACACACACACACACACAAACAGTGAAATATTATTCAGCCATAAAGAATAATAAAATTATGGCATTTGCAGGTAAATGGATGGAGTTGGAGAATATTATGCTAAGAGAAAAAAGTCAATTCCAAAACACCAAAGGCTGAATGATTTCTCTGATAAGTGAATGATGATACATAATAGGGGGGTAAGGGGAAAATGGAGGAAGGACGGATTGTGTAGAGGGAAAGGAGGGGTGGGGAGGGGGCTGGCGGAAGGGAAGATAATAGAATGAGACAGACATCATTATCCTATTTACATGTATGATTACATAAACAGTGTGACTCTACTTCGTGTACAACCAGGGAAATGAAAGTTGTACCCATTTGTGTACAATGAATCAAAAAATAATAATAATAAATTAAAAAATAAAAATACCAAAAAAAGAATAAAAGAAACTCTTAGGCAAACAAAAAATAATAATAGTAATTTAAAGAGAAAATTAAAACCAATACAATATGCTTCTCAATGTGTTTTATGTATACAATAATATCAAAGAAGATACATTAAAATATTAATAATGGTCAAAAAAAATCTGTTTGATTTATAAAGCACAACCTGGATGTAAGCACCAAATAGAAGGCACATATAAAACTAAGTGACTCAGAGTCTGAAAGTAAAAGAATGGTCAAAGTTATATCAAACAAAATCATAGAAGAAGAACAGAGACCCCAATACCAATATCCAAGTCAAATTTCCAAGAAAAAGACAGTGACATTCCTGTGATAAAGGGATTAATAAAATTTCATACATATTGGCTCGACAACTTAATTTTAGCTTATATATATATATATACACATATACATATATGTTAAGATTACAGTGTTGTTTATAATAGCAAAAGATCGAACACAGGAAAAAAAAAAGAGTTTGTCATTAGGAGACCTGTTGAATAAATTATGGTAGAGAATACTATGTAGCCGGGAAATAATGCACTACTAAAGAACAGCTTCCAAAATATATTTTTTAAATAACAACTAAAACAAGATACAGAACAGCCTGTACAGCATATTTCCATTTATAGTTATATTCTGTGTGTGCTTAGCTTTGGGAGGATCTTAAATTAAAGAGAGAGGTTGAGGAGCTGGGTTAAGGAAGTGAATGCATAAACTTCTTAGTCAAAAAATAGTTAATTTCAAAAGGTTTAGAAGATGAAATTCCCTTACAGGCTCAAATTCTGTTATGTCATCAAACTGTATGACACTGTTCAAAAGAGAATCTAGATCATGTGTGGGTGGTACACCTGTAATCCTAGCAGTTTGGGAGGCTGAGGCAAGGAGGATCGTGAGTTTAAAGCCAGCTTCAGCAAAAGTGAGTTGCTGAACAATTCATTGAGACCCTGTCTCTAAATAGAATCCAAAATAGCACTCGGGATGTGGCTCAGTGGTTGAGTGCCCCTGAGTTCAATCTCCAGCACCAAAAATAACTACAAGAATTTTAATTGTAAATTGAGATAGGCTTATGTATTTTGAAGTCTGAGTGCTGCTGAATATTTTATAAAAACCATATATTTTATTTCATCACCATAGGGTGGGAAATCATAGAAAGTTTCATAGAATTTAGTCGTATTATTTCTTTCCTATATGAAACAAATAGTCCACAAAGGCCAGTTCTTGAAATAAGTTGGAAAATTGCAGCCATTTTAGTGAGTAGAAGGTATGCTGTTTTGTATCAGGCTGAGTTTTGAATCCTGGTTTATCACATACTTGCTGTGTGAACTTGGGCAAATAACTTTATTTCATTGAATATAACATACATAAAAAGGGAAATATTTCCGCCCTGTTGTCCTCATGAGAAATTGTAGGGATTCAGTGAGATACAAATATGAAGAGGCTTGCCAAATCCAAGCAGTATTTATTTATTTCATTAAACACCAGTTACCTACTCGGTATATGTAGATCTTGTATTGAAAACATCTTTAAACAAAATAGATAGTCAATTGCCAACTTTCTAGAGTTTTCTGAGGAGAAAGAACAACTGAGCATCCACCAAAGACCTATTGGTTTAGAAGATATGAGGGATACATTACTCATTAAAGTGTATAAACTGGATTTTTAATGAATTATCTGAGATGAAGATATTTGTCATATGTATAACATTAGGATCATGGAGTAGTATAGAAAATTTTAGGATGTGGTTTGAGGTTCTTACATTTCTGTGACCTCAGAGATTCATGGTTGCTGTGGCAAATATACTACTGTATTTTGCTTCAGAAAAACTCATTTCAAAGGCTGGTACAAGAAGAGTAAGGAGAGATGATGTAATTAAAAGGTCATTTTAATAACTCATGACTCCAATTAATGGTTGTGAATGCCCTTTCTGCTGCTGATCCTGCAGGAAAGGAGCTAAAGGAATTTCTCCCTAATAAAGTAAAGACTTCAGGTAGAGCATAGCTGGCCCTGGGCAGTTCCTAAGGGCATCATTCAGGTGCAGAAGCAGAACAATTGGGTATGCATTCCCATGCGATTTGTAGGCACACACTCACAGATGAGCCTGTATCTCCAAGATGAATGAAAGCTTTTATTATTAAAGAGACTTTAGTATGACAAAGATGTAGTGCTTAATAACTCAGCACATACATTAACTCAAGAGTTTAAAAGTCATTTCTTGGAAAAAAAGAGCACTTTTTGTTGGACCATTTTCATCTGGTAATTTTGTTACCATTTTATGCCAAAGGTTATCTTTTCCTTTTTTATATCCAATTTAATATTTTTATGAGACAGATTTAATAATAAATTATAAGATATTATTTCTTACTTTTTACCTCTCGGCTGAAAGATTTTTTTTTTTTACTCCTCTGCTATTCCTTACCAATTTTTTTGTTGGAGTATGTAACAGAATTGCAGCAACAAGAAGAAATTAATCAGAGGCTTAAAGAAATTGTTCCTTGTCTGATATAGGTTCAGGGAGACTTAGACCAGTAACTTGTATTAAAAAAGAAAGTGGGATATTAATGAACAGTGACCTTAATAGGCACAACAGAATAGAAGTTTAAGGAAAAAAAAAAAAAAACCCAAAGACAAAATAAACTTATGTTCCATAAAAGGAAATAAAGTGCTGAGACCACAGGAAAATAGTAGTTCTGTTTTCTGCTGATCAGACCACAATTGAGATAAAGGGTTTCATTTAGGAAAACATAATCTAGGAGAGTTATGGAACAAGTTTACCAGAACAGAAACTCTCCAAACAATCATGGGAAACGAATAGGAGGAATTTGGAAGGATTGACCTGGAGAAGAAAACAAAAGAGGGAGAGGACAATGTTCTGAAAATAAACAAAGATCCACTAAGAAAGAAAATGTGAGCTTATTTTATATTCCTCCTAAGAGTTAGAATTCTTGTGTAGAAAAAAAAAAAGGGAAATACATTATGGGTTATTTAAAATTAAGTTCTGGCAAGTAGACCTGTAAATAAAATGGAATGTGCTGTCTTGGAAAATATCCACGTCCCCACTATTCACATAGAAAATCAACAGGCATTGATCAGGGATGCTCCAGGGCCACACTACCCTATAGAACTTTATGTGGTGATGAAAATGTGCTCTCTGTCCTGTCAATACAGTGGCCACTGGCTACATAGGGCACAAACAAAACAAAACAAAAAAAAACAACCCTTGGAATATGAGCAGTATGAAAAAGGAACTAAATTATTTTTAGTAATTAAATATAATAAGGTTAGTGGCTACCATATTGGAGAGTTCTATAAAGTTTAGAAGGAATCCCTTGTAATAGATGGAATGTGGAATAAAATACTTCTAAAAGTTTTCTCACCTTCCCTCCCAGTGCCACCCTACTTCCTTATCCATCCCCCACAATTCACTGCAGTAACTAAATTGCTTATATTTTCTTGAATATACAGTACTATTTCCTGTTTTCAAATGTTTTATTTGCACAAAATATTCTCCTTCTATATGTCCTACTTTTACTCATTCTTTCTAATATGCTCAGTTATTCCTCTTCTGGAAAACCTTTCCTAACCGCAATAAAACCTTTTCCATATCTTGGTATATATATCCCTTATTAAAAATTCTGACCACCTATTTACAGCTCCCTCTAACCCACGCACTTTGAGTTTCTTAAGGGTAGGGCAATTGTACATCTCTCACCCAGAATAATAAATGGCTTTCCTAGTAGTGCAATTGAACAGAAACAGGATGAAGGTGACTGCTGCTCCAGCTGACATGTGTTTGCACAATGAGTCCTAGGAAATCTCTCTCAGAGTAGATGCTGTAACTCATAATTCATAAAGAAGAATAGAGGAGTCAAGACTTTAAAGTAATTGGTCCAATATCATGCAAAAAAACAGTTAAGTAGAAAAAATTGGTCTATGATAATATTTTAACACTGCCTTCCTGCCCTATTCCTGAACATCTTGTGTCAGGTTAAGCTCATTACTTTGGAAGAATTTTAATTAAAGCTCTTAAAGCTTCAGGGTATCTCAAAGTATCTTTCTGCCTTTTAGCAGTGAGATTCAAAAAGGTTAAGTAAGTTGCATGTGTACACTCAAGTATAAATGTCACTGTTGGCTCTAAAACTAGATATCCTGTTGATGAGGAATTTATGTATCTGCAAGTAAGATGAGAACTAAAAAGTATCATCTGGGTTTAGCATTTAGGAAGTCAGCAGTTGACCCTATCTTTAAACTAGAAAACTTGGTTTTGTGACCTGGGTTGGTCCTCTTGTTTTGCTGGAGCTTAGTCTACTCATGTATAAAGTCAGAGAAAGCACTCAACTAATGCTGGATGGGAGAAGGGAGAGAGGGATGATTAGAAGACTTGATGGGTGGATGATGAGGGATGGTCTGGTTGATGTAATGGGATACACTCTGAATAAACAGCAGAATCATGAAAAAAAAAAAAGAATTTATATATCTGGTATACCACACCAATTTCATTATAAAATAAGTATGTGTTAATATATTCTGATTTCAAAATACTTGCTTTTTACAGAAACCTTGGGAAATATAGAAAAATAGGAAAGTATAAAGAAGAGAACATCATCCATAATTTCCACATGCAAAGACTGATTCATTTGTTGTGTTAATGCCTTCCACTCAAGATCATCAGGAGCACATCTGTAGTTGAATAAGTTGGGTGTATTACTCATTGCAGTGATGGAGAACATATACCAATGAAGAATCACGGGGGAGTCACTAAATAAGAGGGTGTTAGTAAGAATTTACTATAGAATTTGTGCCTTGGTTGAATATTTTAGGAGAGGGTTTAAGGAAAAAGGGAAGGGATTTTGCTCTACATTGGTTACTCTCAGAAAGCAGGACTATTCTGCGATTGGGTATCTCTATAAACCTTATTCAAAGGACTAGAATAAGGATAACTTGTAATTTGTAAAGAAGAAACCATGAGTCATAGTGTCCTAGAGAGGAGGTGTTTGATATTTTGGGAACAGCATATTGACCTTACTTTTGTCTGTTTTAGTTTTGTTTCATTTTGGTTTGGTTTTGAATTTGGTTTTTGTGGGCTGGGGATCAAAACCAGGGCCTGAGGCCTGGTAGGCAGGTGCTCTACCACTGAGCTACACTCTCTCAGATAAGACACTTTTGTCTGTTCTTAGACTTATGTAGTGGTCTTATTTGTCTCATTTTATCATAATCTCAGAGTAACCTTGTCTGAGGTTGGCATTCTCTAAGATCATTTTTATCTAGTAGGTACAATAACATGGCTCAACTATGGATGTCTGGCCAGCTCTGAATGTTAGGAACGGCCACTACTTTTAGTTTTTCTTTTTCAATGAAAATATTCATTCAATAACTATTCAATAGATATTCATTCAATAACTACTATTGAGCAACTACCTATAATAGAAAAATGGGTCAGAATATAGTGAAGAAAGTACAGATCATAACTTTCTGGGGATTATATTCTAATGTGAGGATAAATGTGTTGGATGAACAAAGTGTCTGTTTTCCTCTGCCCGCATACCATGAGAATCAACATACAAGACTTATGTGACCTCAAAAGGTATGGGGATCTCTCCCTATTACCAGCAAGCCAGCAATTAATTCTATAGTGGACAGCAGCTAGCTGTCCTCTAATCCAATTCAATTCTGCCACTCTCTGCTTGGTCGAGGGCTCAGTACACCCAAGACTACCCCCGACTCTTTAGATGACAATACAAATTGGGGTTCCCATAACACTCTACTTCAGTTGGATTAATTTGTTTAAGCTTCTCATAGAACTCAGGGAAATATCTACATTTATCAATTTATTGTAGAGGATACTACAAAGGATATAGATGAAGAGGTGCACAGGGTGAGTTATGTGGAAAGGGGTGCAGAGCTTTCATGACTTCTCTGGGTGCACCACCATTTGGGAGCCTCCTCATGTTCAAATATTCAGAAGTTCTCCAAACCCTGTCCTCTTGGATTTTTATGGAGACCTCATTGCATAGGCATGATTGAAGCATGGACTACCATGTCAAAATGAGATTGGACAAAAATGCAAATGCTAATTGACTGAGTGGAGAAATTCAGCAAGGCTTGTCTGCTCGGCATTCTTCTTGGCCTCCCTTTGCAGCATTCTTCCCCCTCCAGAGTACAGAGTAGGATCCCTCTGGATTGAGGAGGATATTATGTCCTAATATCAGACAAGGGTAGGTTAGAGAATTTCTCTGTAGCAAGCTCTTAGAGAAAAAAGGGGGTAGAAGATTGATTTCTATGACCCATCTCAGGGAAGAGAAATTCTGGTTTCTTTTTGTTGTTGATGATGATGTTTTTTAAAAAGTAATCATTATAATTATTAGTACATATTAATTGTGCAAATTGATGGAATTTGCTATATTTCCATATATGTATGTATTATGGGTGTGCATTAACCCTCTCCCCACCAACACCCTTCCCAGTCTCTAAAAGTCTTTCCTAATTTCTTTCTGCCCCCCACCCCTTGCCCTTCTCCATCTTTAGTCTTCAGTATTCCATTCTCTACTTCTACAAAGTCATCTTGTTTTTTCTTAAAAGAGTGAGAACATTTGGTATTTGTCTTTCACTATCTGATTTGTTTCACTCAATGTTCTCCAATTGCATCCATGTTGTTGCAATAACAGGATTTCATTCTTTTTCATGGATGAGTAGTATTCCACTGTATAGATATAACATTTCTTTATCCATTCATCTGCTGAAGGGCATTTGGGTTGATTCCATATTTTGGCTATTGTGAATATTGCCACAATAAACATGGAGGTGCAAGTATCTTCTTGATAAAAAGAAGGTCTATCCAGTTACAGTGGCACATGCCTATAATCCCAGTGGCTTGGGAGTCCGAGACAGGAGAATTGAGAGCTCAAAGCCAGTCTTAGCAACGGGGAGGCTCTAAGCAACTCAGTGAGACCCTGTCTCTAAATATAATACAAAATAGGGCTAGGGATATATATAGATATTACACATATCTATATATAATATATTACAACTAAAAAACAAGTACATATATAAAACAAGATCAGGTAGTGATAATGCCAAATGCTACAATAAAAAATAAAGAAAGAAAAGAAGCCTGAACGGTAGAGATGGTAGAGGTTTTGTTCCAGATAAGGGAGGCAGAAGAGGTCATTTATTAGGTGATTGGAACAGAGATCTGTATGAAGTGAGGAACAAATTATGAAAGATCTGAGGGAAAAGAGTTCCAAGCAGAGGACACAAGCCAAGTTTCCTTGGGTGAGGGGAGCAGAGTGTGCCAGGCATATCTAAAGAATAAATAGTAAGGAGGCCAGAGGGGTGGCATCAGAGTGATGAGGGGCCTGTGTTAGAGGATAAGGTCCAAGGGAGGAGTGGGGAAGGGAGGTCAGATCATGTAGGCCTTTGTAAATGATCAGGCGTGAGAATTTTATTCTAAATGTGACAGAAATCATTGGAAGGTTTTCATGTCAATATTTCATTCAACTGATATGTTAATGAGAACACCAGTAAGGTGGTGTCTTAGGTAAGGAATATTTTAAAAACACAGTATGTAAGTAGTCATCTGTTTGACAAAGATGCTAAAAACATAAGAGTGGAGAAAAGACAATTTTCTCAACAAATGATGCTGGGAAAACTAGTTATCCAGACATAAAATGAGACTAAGTCCCTCTCACCCTGCACAGAAGTCAACTCAAAATGAATCAAATATCTAGGAATTATATTGTCCTTTCATAAATACAATGATTTCAATATCCATGTACATGTTCTCATACCCTGACCTTGCATTTTCTTTTTCTCCTATGATCTTTCCCTCTACTTAATCCCAGTGATACCTACTTACCTGAAACTGCCACCCTCCCATAATTTCAATTTCAACACCCCAATTTCAGAGTACCACCTTCCAACTTTCTAGCTTATTCCCTTTAGTATCTGAAACCCAATAATCCTTAACTTCCCTCCACAAGCTTTTCATATGTCTAACTTCATTCCTATTTCAACCCCTTCCTGATATAGCTTAGATATCTTGATCAATGATAATAATTCCTTTGAACCTCTTCCTGATATAGCTTAGATATCTTGATCAATGATAATAATTCCTTTGAACATAGCCTGCACTTCTGGACCCTCGTCTCTTCCTTGTTCACTCAATACTATTCAGGTGGAACTCTCCATATATTCTCCCTTCTCAAATATGGCTGGAGAATAACATCCAACCTAACAGATTTCATTTTAAATTTAAGCTTGCTAAGTTTAAGGATGCCCATGATTCCACTCAGCAATCATAATATATTTTTCTTATCCAATCATGCTCACCTTGGCTTGTGACAATACCTTCTCATCTCTCTTAAAATTTTAAAGTTCTTCTTGATTTTCACTTTTAGCTAATCACTTCACAGTATGTTTAATTGAGAAATAGAAGTAACCAGAAAACAGCTTCCATTAAGGCCCCACTGGTCTGCTGCCTTTTTACATCTGTGCATCTGTACTCTGATCCTGAGCTGCCCTTGCTGTGCTCCTTACTCCTCTACTTATTCCAGAACCTGTCCATTTTCACCACTCAGGGTCAACACTCTAGCAATTCTCCTGTTGATTTCCTAAGTTTTCAATTTTTCTTTCTTTTCTTGATTATTTTGTCATGATACATTACATGCTGTAATTTCTCTCATTAAACAAATACCAGTTTTAAAATTCTACTTCCTTAACCAGTTATTAACCTCTTTCTTTTCCTTAAAAGAAAGATAATTGTGAAAGAGTTGAATATTCCCTGTTCTCAAGTCATTCCTTCATTTTCTCTTGAACGCTTTCTGTCAGCCTTTCCTTACTACCACCTCACAGAAGCTCTTGCTTCTCCTCCCCCTCTTCTTCTTCCTGAGTAGGAGGAAGCGCTGAGGATTGAACCCAGGGCCTTATGCAAGGCAAGTGCTTTGTCACTAAGCTGCTTTCCCAGTCCTGGACTTCTCCTTTCCAGCTCCCCTCATTCCCTTGGTAATCTGTTTAGGTTCATGACATTAAATGCTACATGAACATTTATGATTCCTAGATTTTGCCTTTGCCCAAATCTGTTCCCTGAACCACAGTCTTATATGTAACTTCATACTCAATAGCCTCACTTAAGCAAATAATTTGCACCTCAAACTTTTGATATCCCAAACTGTCATCTTATCTGACCTTCCAAACTTAAAACACAGTCTTCCTTAATCCATGACTGAGGGTAACTTCATCCTTCCAGGTTTTAAGCCTTAGACTCATCTTGACTCCTGTCTTTATTTCACATCTCACTTCCAATGTGTCAGAAAATGTGCCTATATCTTACCACTTCGGGCCACCCCAGGTCTTCCCTGATGGCTCCAAAGATGAGTACTTTCATATCACATGCACTAGTGGCATATGATGCACCATTTGAGAATCTCTGAACATGTATAATAGAATAAGGAGTATGAGAGAATAAGCAAGAGAAAATAAAAGCTGGAAGATGAAAGTGACTGATTTGAAGGACTCCTAGTAGTTTAACATAGCTAGAACAAAGACTATAAGAGAGAAGGCTGAAGAAATACATAGGCCAGATTATGGAAGGTCTTTTATCATTTAGGTAGCATGGACTTTATTTTGCAGGCAATAAGAAGTCATCAAAAGTCTTAAGTTGGGGAAATATAAGCAGATTTGTGTTGGAAAGATCACTCTTTATGATCTTTCCATGTTGTAATATAATTTACATAGGGAACACATTTGGAGTAGTGAGAACAGTGGAGAAAGATGACAATTACCTGAACTAAATTAGAAACTTTGGAGGTAAAAAAAAAAAAAAAAAAAAGGGAGACAAAGCTGAGAGCACTTAAAAATATAGAATCCCTCAGATTTGGTAACTTATTGAAAATGAGGAAAGGCTGGGGGTCAAGAACAATTCCATTTTCTGACTTAAGTGTGTTTAGATGGTGGTGCCACCACCTGGGATAGGAGAAAGGAATAACAAATACGGAGGAGAGATGATATTTTTGTTGGACAGACTGAGGTCCAGGTATTCAGGGATATCGCAGGGAAGATGCCCAAGAAATTATAAATTTTATTGGTCTGGAGAAGCAGGGAGAAGTTTGAACTGAAGAGGAGTTCAGAGGTTATGTGAACATTTATCAGTGTGTTTTATCTTATGCATTGTGATTGTCAGAGACAGTACGCTGAAGGAGAATAAAAACAATTTAAGGATAATATTATGTATCGTCAGAGGAAAAGGAATACATGACCTTTTATAAGGGATGGAGGTGAAATCAGAACCAAGAGAGGATGATGCCTCAGAATTTAAGTGAGGGATTTTCTGAAAGGGGAGCTTTTGTAAAATGAACATTGTCCTAGCAGCTCACACTGCCACAATAAAATCCCATAGACTAGGTGGCCAACAATTATTTCTCACAGTTTTAGAGACTTGAAAGTTCTAGACCAAGGTGTCAGCCAATTTGGTTTTTGGAAGTAATCTATTTCTGGTTTGTAGATAGCCCCTTCTTGCTTTATAAGGAGGGAGAGAGAAGTTGGGGGAGAGAGAAAAAGAGAGGGAGAGAAGAAGGGCACTAGCAAGAATGCTGGGATATTTTTACTCTTCTTATAAAGACACAAATTCTGTCATGGGTGCCCCACCTTCACAACTTCCTCTAAATGTAATTAAGTTCAGATTTAACATAAAGCTGGTTTGTACGAAGAGTTAAATCTTTTTAGGAAAAATTGCCACACAAGAATCACTAGCTGAAGATGTACTAAAATTTCTATCTCCAAATAATTTATAAGAAATTTATCTCAGTGTTGTTATACCTGAAAAATACTCTTAATAACAGTTGACAGCTCCAATAAGTTTCATCAACAAAAAGATTCTTATCAGAATTAAAAATAATAAAAAATAATTTGTAATTTTATATGTAAAAAGCAACTGACATTGCTTTCAATTATTTCAATTGAAAATGAAGTTGCTAAAAGTAAAATTTTGACAGCATAGTGAATGAATTTGCAGAAAAGTGAGCTAGAAAATTCTTGGGATTAAGATAGCACATTAATAAATTATTGTTCTTTATTGTAATTTATGAAACTATAATATCAAAATATTTTTTACTATTTGTATGTTTGCTTTACTCATATATCTCTATCACCCCTACTCTATTTTATAAGTAACAAATGTATTTATATGTAATGAAATACAATTTTAAAGGGAAAATTTTTAGGGTTAGGGTTGTGGCTCAGTGGTAGAGCACTTACCTAGCATGTGTGAGGCACTGGGTTTAATTCTCAGCACTGCATATGAATAAAATAAAGGTCAATCAACGTCTTGAAAATGTTTAAAAAGGAAAATTATTATACTCTAACATCTTTAACTGCACTTTTTTCTTGCTTTTGTAAACAAGGAGCCCCTGTATTTTCATTTCGCATTGAGCCCTGAAAATTGTGTAGCTGAATCTGGGTGTAAGGATGATCTATTGAGGGAGATAGGCCTGATATATTCGGTTTCTTTTTTCCCTTTCTTGAAAGTTGGAGCAAAATAATAAGAAGATGAGGGAGTTCTGAGCGTTGACTTGAAGGAGAATTTTAAAGGCTTAAAATGTTATGTGAGAATCAGAGAAGGAATGTAGCGCTTTGGGGATTTAAAAATACTTCCAATATAATAATTTCCATAAACTTTTTTATTACTACAGTTGTAACATACATTTTATGAGCAATCATAAAGAAAATTACATTTGGGAATGATCTTATATTTCTATCAAAACATTTTCCAGATTTAGTATCATGTTGTGAAAAGTGAAATCCAATCAGCTTGGCTTGATATGAAATAAATGGTGTGCTAAGGTCTTAACTGCTATAGATAATAGAGAATAAATGTAAAAGTGACATGTAAACTGGAAAGCACTACAGGTATTATAATCATTAAATGAACTTGTGGTAAATGATCTGTAAAATATGCATTTTAAGAATAAATTTTTATTTTCAAAAGTGGATTTTTTTTCAGATTATGAAATTGGCCATATGTTCTTTGTTCAAACTTTCAAAATTTTGTTACATAGAGAAAAAATTATTCACAGGTCCTTCTCTCAAAGTCTATTACTTTTGTCATTTTGTAATGTTCTCTTTGAGATTTTTCTTCTGGCAATCAGAGTTTTACATGTTATATAAATTCCTTATAAATATTAATTTAATATTGATATGATAGTTCATTATGTGGCTTTGTCATTCATGACTTATTCATTTACCCATTGTTAGACATTGCAGTTGTATTCAACATATTAAGATTCCTAACTGAATTCTTTCAGTTGAAATATTCCTGAAATTAAACTAAATTTAATCATATTCAATTTCTTCACCCCTTTTTTTTTACAAACACACAAAAATACAAGTCAATAAACTATTTGCATGTTAGTTACTAAGACCATTATGCATAAATAAAGCTACTCTTGGCAGGTGAAAGGTGGGGAAAACAAAACAAAACAAAACACCACAGCTAACCACATAGGAAATTGCCTTTATGAACTTAATTTCTGTTATATGTCTCACAATTGAAAATGTCTTGAGAATTTCTTAGCAGGGAGGCAAGGCAAAGCCTCCAATACTGAATGATTCACTGAATTAATCACTGAAGGAGGAAATAACAGGCTGAAGGTCCTTGACAAATATAATAAGCTATATTCTGTCACTTCTGAACTATTTGAATGTAAATAGGTCATTTGGGAGCACATTTATATTTCCCCAAATGACCACTATTAACCAGGGATGTTTTACTTGCCTTCAATTCAATTCAATTTAACCATTAATGGCTTTTTCATGTTGTTTATTTTATGGTTAAGAGATTTGAAAGAGTTAATGTACTTTGTAAAATGCCTAACTTGTACTTGGGATTAATTTACTCCCACAGCAGGACATAGCTTATTAGAGCTTCAGATATGTCTAAAGAAAATTCTATGTTAGATGCATCACTGAAATGCTTGCTGTCTCACTGGGAGCCTACATAAAAACCGTTTAGTGGAGTAAACTTATTTTTATCTTTTTCTTCTCATAAGTTTTCCACAAAACAGCTGGCCTTTTCTAAAATGAAGTTGACTAACCATTTACAAGATCTGAGAAAGGACTAATTAGTAGTGTAGGCTGATTAGGGAGTGTAGCTATTTTTATTTTAAAAATCACATACAGAGAAGTATTTGTTTGGTGACTTGCTTGTAAAAATTACTTTTCACTAACCATAGTGTTTAAGTAGGCTATTGCATAGGAACAAAGCCCATAATTTTTTTAATCACTGTTTGAGATTGAGTCCAACATAATCATTGTCACTCAACTACATGATTTTACACAGTTTTACAAGTTGAGACAAGATATAAAATAGCCCCGATCTCATTTTCACAGATATCTTCATTAGTTTTTCTAGGTATAGGCTAAGGCTAAAGTCTCTTTACCAGCCTTTCCTGTAGGATTAAACAAAGATGTTAGGATATAACACCAGCGTCTTGCAGTTAAAGAAATAGTGACCACCAGGATTCCCTCTCAACTTCTCGGGCTCCGTCTTGACCTCTCATGTAGGGGTTCCTTCATTGGCCCTCAGAAACTGGACTACTCCTTACCTCCAAAAAGAGCATCATGAATAACACAAAAGAAGATTATCTTATTCCATTTGTGCTGCTATAATAAAAATACTTTAGATTGGGTAACTTACAAACAACAGAAATTTGTTGCTCGAAATCTGAAGGTTAGAAAGTGTAAGATCAGTGTCAGTAGATTCAGTGTCTGGGAAGGGTTTGTTTCCCATACATAATGGCTTCTACATGTCCTCAGATGGCAGAAGGGGCTCTCTGCTCCTTCAAACCTCTGTTGTAAGAGCATTATTCCCGTTTATAAGGGCAGAGCCTTCATGACCTAATCACATTCTCAAAGCCCCCACCTCCTTAAATACCACCACAAGAGGTATTCAGTTTCAACAAGAATTTTGCAGGGATAATTCAGACGATGGAAGGCCTTTTCAAGATTGAAGTCCATAACTTCCAGTCTCACTATTGCTTTTCTCTTACTGTCCTCTAGCTAGCAAGTCCCATACTTAAGTCCTATACTTAGAGTTCCTAAAGAATAAAATTCTCTTTCCTCTTTGCCTACATTCTTGGCCTGAGACTCCTTCTCCATAACTTACTTTGGCCAGTTTTACCTATCATTTGAGTTTCAGTCTAAAGGTCAACTTCCTGACCACCTTCTGCCCCACAAAAGTTAAAAACAAAACAAAACAAAAAAAAACAAACAAACAAAAAAAAAACTCCCCAAATAACAACAACAACAAATTGGGAGTCTGTCCACTGTGTTTAAGCACCCTGTACTTAAGCTTGAAATGGTACCTGTAGTCTATATAATGATGTCCTTACTTGCGGGTCATCTCCCTTGTTAGAAGGAAACATTATTGAGAACACTGTTCATGTTTATAGGCCATTAAGTGACATTATCTTAAAGAGGTAAAGGACACAGTTCCTTTTTCAAGGACTTTACAGTCAAGTTGTGGAAAAAAGGTACCTGTAAGACCAATAGTAAAAATATGCACAATTAGATAATCTACCAAATATACATGATTAGGTTTAAAACTATTAGGTACAACTATTAGTCAATAGGAATTTATAGACAAGGCTGATTGCAGGAGCAATCTAAGGAGTCTTCATGGGGAAGTTGAGATTAGAACTGGCCAAATGTTGGAGTTGCTGTAGGACTATGGAAGTGAGAAGGGAACGATATACTAGGCTGCAATAATAAAACAAAAAACTATGTGAAAATTGGAATAAACCTAAAAAGATGGATAAAATTAGCAGGACAGAGAGGGCTGAGACATGGGAGAAGGACTCTCAAACAGAGATGTAGCAAGAATAAAGCATAGGGGCTGGGGATATGGCTCAGTGGTGTCTTCCTTGAATGTCCAAGGCCCTGGGTTTGATCCCCCAGAGACACACACACACACACACACACACACACACACACACACACACATTATACTATATATATGAGAATTACAAGTTGCTTCCCTCATTGACCCTGAATTTTGCCTAATCAGAATATAAGCCAATATGACCTTCAGTGCACTGGGATTTGTCCTTTTGGAGTGCCGCCTTTGCTATTGTGAACAAGATCAGGCTAGTCTCCTGGATGATGAGAGAGCAAGGTCAGGGGGAGAAAACATGGAGGGAGGCCTGGCTATCCCAGTCATCCCAGCATCCCAGTTGAGACATCAGACTTGTATGTGAGGTCATAAGGGACCATCCAGCCCCAGCCAAGGCACCTGATGATTACAGTTGCATGAGTGGACCTTGGGTGAGATAATCGAAGAATCATCTAACCTGAGACTGACCAGAATTGCTCACCCATGAATTTGTAAAGCAGTAAAATGGTTGTTGTTTTAAGCTACTAAATTTTGAGTGATTTGTTTCAGAGCAATAAATAAATGCAAGTACTAAGATCAAAGATTTTCTCCCATAACTCTAGTTGCTCCTTTTTGATCATCTGTGAAGTTCATCATGCATACTGATGTTCCTCAAAGTTCAATCCTAGGCCATTTTCTGTGTTCACTCAGTTTTTCTTCCTTGCGTGATCTAATCCATTTCCATGGCATCTTTAATTGAAATAACATTATTTCTATTTACATTATTTTAGCCACTAATTGATACTTCCAGCTTACATCTCTTCTTTGAATTCCAGACTCAGATAACCAAGTGCCTGCCAGCCAGTTTCATTTGGGTATCTCAACAGCACTTAAGACTTATGATTGCCCTAAAACATATACCTGTTTTGGTGTTGCTCCACTCAGTGAGTGACACCATCCACCTAGTGGCACAAGATAGGACTTTTTAAAAAATTGTTTATTTATATTTAGTGTTGATGGACCTTTATTTTGTTCATTTATTTATATGTGGTGCTGAGAATTGAACCCAATGCTTCACACATGCTAGGCAAGTAAGTGCTCTGCCACTGAGCCACAACACTAGCCCCCACAGTCACCCTTGATAACAGCCTCTCCCTTACTGCTTCTGTTGTCCATTATGGTGTATTGTTGACTTTATATTCTTAACATCTGTCAAATTCATCCAGTTTTCACCATCTCCATAAGCCTGATCCAGTCATTGTCATCTCTTCTAGACTACTGACAAAGATAATTAACTGGGCTTCCTACATCTACTTGCCTACATTCAATCTGTTCCTTATACTGCTGCCAGAAATGCTTTTTCCCTTAAAACATAAATCCAATCATGTCCATCTAGAATTTAAAATACTCCAATAACTTCCTATTACTCTTGAGATAAAGACCAAAATCCCAATCATACCCAACAATTAGTTGAAGTTCTCTTAAGAAGCAGATGATAAGATGGGGTTGGATATGAAAATATTTATTAGGAGGGAAGCCTATTAAGAATAAATGAGAGGGTTGGGGTTTGTAGTTCAGTGGTAGAGCACTTGCCTAGCATGTGTGAGGCACTAGGTTTGATCATCAGCACCACATAAAATAAAATAAAATAAAATAAAAGTATTGTGTCCATCTACAACTAAAAAAAAAGAATAAATGGGAGATGGAGAACATTAGACTGCTATGTAGGTCTATCACCTGTGAAAGAGGGGAAAGGAAGAAGGACTGGACAGGAAGAGACTTAGATTGCAGCAAAGTTTTGAGGAAGCTTTGGCAAGGCCAACAGTGATCTTTGAGTCAAACTATCCATTAAAATAATCTCTTGTTTTATATAAGTTGTCTCCTCTGCCCACATTCCCCAATGTCTATGCTTAGTTATTGGCTAGGAAAAACCCAGGGGAAGTTTGGCTTTGGTGTGAATGCATCAGTAGATCCAGAAGCAGCTCAGATTATCAGTCATCTATGATTGCCTAAGGCAGAAGAGCTGAGTAGTGAACTTCTATGCCCACCACAAGACCCTGTGTAGTTTGACCCCTGCCTATTTTCCTAGCCTTGCCTTGTACCTTTCTGCCTTATGTGGAATCAAACTCTTCATACAAGTCTTTTGCTACTTTCCTTGAACAAAAATGTTATGTGTTTCCAAGCCTTTTCTCCCCCACAAATACTAGTTCATTTCTATGATCTTTCAGTTGTCAGTTCAGTTTTCTCTTAGAGAAGGTTTCCATGATGGGGTCATATCTCGCTTTTACATGTCCTCATAGCACTTTTTAACTTCCTTTAATAGCATTATTTCTGTGATTATTTTCTTGATTAATATCTGTCTTCCACCCTAGACCATAAGGTACTTAGCTGAAAGTGGGTCTTTTCCACTTGTGAATATATATACAGAGACCAGCATATAGTTCATGATCAAAATATTTTTGTTGAATGAATGAATGTACAAAAGGAGACTCAAGTCCTTCATCTGCTGGTACTTTGGATACTTTTAGCCTTTTCAGCTGCTTTATCTTCTTGGTGTTGATAAACAGACCCTGCACTTTGATGTGAAGTTTCCAGAGCCTAAGAAAATAGCAAATTAGGGTCAAGAAGAGCTGAAAACAAAAAGGTTCATCAGAGTGTGAGGAGTTGATGAACTGAATTACAGTTATATTTTAAGGAAGAAATGAAGTGGTTGGCTCAATTATTGGACATTTTATTTATTTTAAGTGAATTCAATATGATTCAGATATCTAATACCAAATATCTGAGATCATGGAGTTACTAATGGGGATATTGGAAAGTGGATCCCAGTGAATGAGGAAGATGAATTTGGTTTTGAAGACTAACTTCTAAATAAAGAATTTCCTAGTGGAAATAATTAGAAGGAAACTTAGAAATGTAAAAAGGAGGTGGATATGAAAGACTTGAAGTCCACTGAGTGCCTCCTCCTCCAATAGGCTTGTCATGGTAGCCAAGCTTTGGGAGTTTGGGTGAGGAGGTATGAGTATCTTGCCCTAAATGAGCACTGGAGAGAGCTTAGAGATAAACTAAGGAACAATACCATATAGAGAATGAAAATGTTGATCTGGCATCTAATAAGCGATGTAGATGGTCAGAGGAGCTAACAGTGTGAAGTATCAAAGGAGAATTGTAGAAGCTGACTGAATGGTTAATGGGGCTCCAGAAGAGATGGGAAGTTTGAACAGGATAATGGAAAAGAGACTCTGGTAGAAATTCGCTGAACCTAAGGGAGAGTGACTGTCAAAGCTGCTAAGGCTTTGGACATGTGCAAGGACAGACAATACATTAGAGTAGAAGTGGAAGGGGAAGCTATGAGAACCCAGAGTCCCTGAAAAAAAATGCACGTGCTTTCAGAGATAAAAAGCAAAGGGCTGAAGACTCAACACCAGTGAAGGAACAGAATGGAGAAGAAGAATTCTGCTTTGTTTTTACATGAAAATTTCTTGATATTTATTGTTATATTTCCATTTAAAATAGACAATACAATAATTGTACACATTTCCGTGGTACAGCATGGAATTTGATTTGTGTATATGATGTGTAATAATCAAATAAGTGTAATTAGCATTTCCATCTCTTTAAAATTTATTTTTTCTTCATGTTGGAAAACTTCAAACTCCTCCCTTCTAGTCTTTTATAAAAATATTATAAGTTGTTGTGAACTATAGTAACCATACTATAATGAAGACGACTAAAACTATTTTCTGTCTAACTGTATTTTGGTATCACTCTCTATCTGACCTTTCTCTACTCTTCCCCCCTTTCCTAGCCTCTAGTGACAACCATTCTATCAACTTTTTAGCTTCATGTTCAGTGAGAACATAAGGTGTTTGTCTTTCTGTGCTGGGCTTATTTCATTTAACATAATGCACTCCCATTCCATCTGTGTTGCCATAAATAATAGGATTTTGTTCCTTCTTATAAATGAATAAAATTCCATTGTGTATATGTACTATATTTCGAAGAGTTTTTTGAAAGGCTCAGAGAAGAAAAGTTGGGATGCATGAGGGGTTATGTAGAAGTGCCAATAGTAGAGTTTTGAGGAAAGATAAGAAGTGCTTAACACAGATCAGGAACAATGGGAAAGAGCGACACCAAATTCTGCTCAGTTTCCTAGTGGATCCACATGGTATAATGTCTCTCATTACCTTTTTCAAAATTTTGTTCTAATTAGTTATACATGACAGTAGAATGTATTTTGACACATCATTCATAAATGGAGTATAACTTCTCATTCTTCTGGTTGTACATGATGTAGAATTACATCAGTCATGGAGTCAAATATGCACATAGGCTAATAATGTCCAATTCATTCTACTATTCTTCCTACCCCTACATCCCCTCCCCTCCCTTCATTCCCCTCTGTCTAATACAAAGTACCTTTATCCTTCCCTCCTTATCATTAATTAGTATCTGCATATCATAGAGAACATTTGGCCTTTGGTTTTTTGGGATTGGCTTATTTCACATAGCATAATACTCTCCAGTTCCATCCATTTTCCTGCAAATGCCTTAATTTCATTCTTCTTTAAGGCTGAGTAATAGTCCATTGTGTATAGGTACCACATTTTCTTTTTCTTTTTATTGTAAACAAATGGGATACATGTTGTTTCTCCATTTGTACATGGAGTCAAGGCATACCATTTGTGCAATCATAAATGTACATAGGATAATGTTGTTTGATTCATTGTTATTTTTTCCCTTCCCCCATCCCTCTTTTCCCTCTATACAGTCCTTCCTTCCTCCATTCTTACCACCCTCCTTAACCCTAACCCTAAACCTAACCCTAATCCTAACGCTAACCCCTCCTACCCCCCATTATATGTCCTCATCCACTTATCTGCAAGATCATTTGTCCTTTAGTTTTTTGAGATTGACTTATCTCACTTAGCATGATATTCTCCAATTTCATCCATTTGCCTGCAAATGCCATAATTTTATCATTCTTCGTGGCAGAGTAATATTCCATTGTATATATATGCCACAGTTTCTTTATCCATTCATCAATTGAAGGTCATCTACATTGGTTCCATAGTTGAGCTATTGTGAATTGAGCTGTTATAAACATTGGTGTTGCCGTGTCACTGAAGTATGCTGATTTTAAGTCCTTTGGGTATATACCAACAAATTGGATAGTTGGGTCAAATGGTGGTTCCATTCCAAGTTTTCTAAGGAATCTCCATACTGCTTTCCATAGTGGTTGCACCAATTTGCAGTCCCATCAGCCATGTTTGAGTGTACCTTTTTCCCCACATCTTTGACATTTATTGTTGCTTGTATTCTTGATAATTTCCATTCTGACTAGAGTAAGATGAAATCTCAGTGTAGTTTTAATTTGCATTTCTCTGTTATAGATCTGGAACATTTTTTCATATGCTTGTTAATCGATCGTATTTCTTCTGTGAAGTATCTGTTCAGTTTGTTAGCCCATTTTTCATATGCTTGTTAATCGATCGTATTTCTTCTGTGAAGTATCTGTTCAGTTTGTTAGCCCATTTATTGATTGGGTTACTTGTATTTTTTGGTGTTAAGTTTTTTGAGTTCTTTATATATCCTGGATACTAATGCTCTATCTGAAGTGCAGGTGGTAAAGATTTTCTCCCATTCTATAGGCTCTTCTCTTCATGTTCTTGATTGTTTCCTTTGCTTTGAAGAAGCTTTTTAGTTTGATTTCATTATATTTACTGATCTTGATTTTACTTCTTGCACTTTAGGAGTCTTGTTAAAGCCAACATGATGGAGATTTGGTCCTACTTTTTCTTCTACTAGGCGTGAGGTCTGTTCTATTGCTTAAATCCTTGATTCACTTTGAGTTGAGTTTTGTGCAGGGTGAAAGAACGTTGAAAAAATAAAGGCATTGAGAAATATATTCAATATTCTTTCTATATAGATATAGTTTACATACAATAAAACGCATATATCCTATTTACACAGTTAAGTGAGTTTTACAATTATATAAATCCCCTAAAGTTTCCCTCATATAATTTTCTAGTCACTTCCCTTCCTGTTCCTGCCCCAGGCCATAATGGGTCTGATTTGTATGACCATATATTATTTTTTTTTAGAAGTTTATACAAATGGAACTATACAATATGCACTGTTTTGTGTAGGGCTTCTTTTATTCATTCTTGAGATTATCCATATTGTTCTGAAAATCAGTAGTTTGTTCGATTTAATTGCTGAGTAGTATTTCTTTGTAAAAACATATTGCTTTTAAAAAAAGAAAAGGAGGCCTGGGGATGTAGCTCAGTTGGTAGAGTGCTTACCTCACAAACACAAGGCTCTGGGTTCAATCCCCAGCACCACAAAAAAAAAAAAAAAAAAAAAAAAAAAAAAAAAAAAGAAAAAACAAATAGACCAAAAAAACAAAAAAAAACCAAAAAAAAAAAAAAACAAAAAACAAACCCCACCAAAAAACATATTGCTTTTACCCAGTTATTTGTGTATGAATACTTAGGTTATTTCCAGCTTATGGCTACTGTGAATAAAGTTATTATAGGGCTGGGGATATAGCTCAGTTGGTAGAGTCCTTGCCTTGCAAGCACTCAGGCCCTGGGTTCAATCCCCAGCACTGCAAAAAAAAAAAAAAAAAAAAAAAAAAAAGTTATTATAAATATTCTTACATAAGACTTTTTGTGAATATCTGTTTCCATTTCTCTTGGAGTGGAATTTCTGGGGTATAGGAAAACTGATAATGGGTTTTCCAAACTTGTTATATAAGATTTCATACTTCCATACTCCCAATAGAAAGAAACTTTTAGTTATTATCAGCCTTCTAATTTAGTCATTCTGGTAGATGGAAAGTGGTATCATATTGTAGCTTTCATTTAATTTAATGATTAATGGTATTTCATGTGCTCACTGATCTTTCCTATATCTCTTTTTAAGATGTCTCTAAGTTTTTTGCCATTTTTATGTTTTTTTATTATTTATTTGTAGAAATTCCTTATACAGTCTATAAACAAGTCCTTTGTATTGATCATGTATTAAAATATATTCCCCAAACCTATAATTTGAATTTTATTTTCTTCATGATGTTTTTTGTAAAGCAGAAATTTGAATGAAGTATGATTTTCGATTGTTTTCTTTTATGGCCAGTGTACTTATGTCCTAATAAATCTTTTCTATCCAAAAGTGGCAAAGGATAAATAATATTTTCCAACTATTTTAAATAAACCTACACCAATTTCCTTTCTCCTAAAGAAAGTTCCTAGTTTTAGTATGAAGTGTTGAGATGATATGTACTATTTCTAAGAAGATAAAAAACGAGATGTCAGAACATTTTGTATACAATGCTTTATCCCAGCAAGTTTACCAAACCTCAAAGGCCTAATAAAAAGGGAATGAGTTCCTTTAAAGACTAGGAGAAGAGACTAAGTTCTTTGAAAGCATACTGATGTCATCCATTCAGTTTGCTATAACAAAGTACCTTAGACTAGGTGGTCTATAAACCACAGAAATTTATTGCTCACAGCTTTGAATACTGGAAGTCTAAGAGGCACTTGTCAACTTGGTGTCTGGGTGAGAGCTCACTCTAAGGTTCATAGATGGTGCCCTCATACCCTCACTTGGTGGAAGGGACCAACAAGCTGTCCTGGGCACTAATTCCATTCACGAGAGTTCTTCTTTCACGATCGAATCACCAAGAATCCCACCTCTTAATACTATGAAATTAGGAATTAGGTTTCACCATATGAATTTTGGGGTGACACAGACATTCAGACCATACCACATGCCTCTCCACTTCCACCAAAGATTGCATGGTCCATTATCAAAAGTGTTGTTGCTCTCCATAAATTTATTTTAGTTTGGTATTTTATATTTAAAAAGAGGAATGTGTTGGAAAATTGATAGGTGGTAGTCAAAGAATCGAAAGGAGAGCTAACAGATCTTTAGAAAGGACAAGAGCTAGAGTAGTTATGAGTATCAAGGGAGCAAGATCAAAACAGATAAATAGATTTCCATAGGGATGAATGACTTCCAGATGTTTGTCTTTGTTTTATTCCCCTGAAGCTCAACTTTCTAGACGAAAGTATCTGAATGGCTTAATTTGGTCACCAGTTTAGTATAGGAACTTTGGTTGACAGTCAGTCCTTCCAAATTACTATCCAAGGGGGAAGAGGGATAGTTCTCCAAAGTAAAATTGGGGCACTGCTGCTATAAGGTGGGGGGATAGACTCTAGGCAGACAAAACAAAAGATGCCTGTAAGACCGTTAAAAAGGCAGGACATTTTATCTTTCAACTTGTGTTTGTTTCCTGTCTTACACAGGATGAAATTGTTTATTCACTTATTTTTGAGTCTTCCCTCAAATAACTGGCTAGTTTAAGTTAAATTACTGCCAAGGTCAGATCTGTGAAAGTAGATTATACCTAATTAGAGTTCATGGCAGTTCAGTTTCATTGTTGTCATGGATTTAAATCTTGAAGTTGACCATGTATTTACTTATTCCTTCCTTCCTTCCCTTCCCTCTCTCATTCATTTTAGTTATAAAGAATAATGGGTTTTACTGTAGCATACTTATGCAAGCAAATAACATACTTTGATTATACCCACCTCCATTACCGTTTCTTATTCCCCCTTCCATCCCTGTTCTTTTCTCTAATAGTCTCCCTACTACTTTCATATCTTTTTTTACCCCCTTAGATTCTACATAAGGGAAAACAAGCAATACTTGACTTATTTTGCTTAACACTGTGATCTCCAGTTTTATCCATTTTCCTGTCAATTACACAACTTTGTTCTTTATGGTTGAATAATTCTACAATGTGTGTGTTTGTGTGTATTATATTTTTCTGATAACTTAGAATTTATCTTCTAAAATGAGATGAAGAAACTGTGAAACCTTATATTAAGTGGGGGAAAGGCAAAATGAAATTTGATCAAGATTAGATGTGAATTGGGAGTGATGGAAACACAGGTTTTGTGCACTAGATTCTCTTTTTAGAAGTGGATTAAGAAGTTATATTTCTTTTTTTTTGGGAACAGTTTCCTTTTTAAATTTTTTTTTTATTTTTAGTTATTGATGGACCTTATTTAATTAATTTACTAATATGTGGTGCTGAGAATTGAACCCAGTGCCTCACACATGCCAGGAAGTGCTCTACCACTGAGTCACAACCCCAGCCTAAGAAGTTATATTTCTTAAGTTTGCTTCTAGAAGTTGGATGTTTTCATATTCAAGTGCCTCTATTCAAACTCATTTGGTCATTCATCACTCAGCAAGAATTGTTAAAGAGTTTGCCATGTGCATTCATGGTGGCTGTTTGGAAGTCTCTAAAAAGGAGATGATGAGGGAAGCTGATTCCTTAATATGTTATATAGACAATAAACTATCGTGGGAATGAAGTATGGGGTGAAGATTATTTTGTTCACTAATTTCTATTTCTTTGCTGTATGTGTCTAAAATGAAAACAATTGACTTTTCTGAAGCACTTGGCATTGGTGTTCACCATTATTTCTCAGAAACCTCTCCTTTCATGACTTCTGGTTCTCCTCCTGGTCAAACTTACCTTCTCCTCTCCTTTCATGACTTCTGGTTCTCTTTCTGGCCATAGTTCATCTCTCTTTTTCAGTGGTTATCATATCTCTGTCTAGTCCTCATTTAGTGGGCAATTCCCAGAATCCTTTGTTCCCTTATTGTCTTTGTCTAATGTTTTCTCTGGCAGAATCTCATCTATTCTTTTGGCTTCCATGACCATTTAAATGAGGATGAATCCCAAATGACTTTCACTAGCACTAACTTCTCTCTAGAGCTCTGGAAGTGGATATACAATATCTACATATATGGATCTGGATGTCCAGTGGACATCTTAAACTTACTATGTCCTCAAGGCAAATGATTCTTTTTCTATACCATCCCTTCTACTTTCCCCTACGGAATGTCCTGGTTTTGTTTTGCAACAGAATGCCCAACAAAGGATATAACTGAAAATATTTGTGTAATGGAGGAGAGAGTGCTTAAGTACAAATGGGAGACATTATTTTTTAAAATAATTCACACTTCAATACAACCTGGTCTCTATAGGCATCTTTACTCTAGTCGTTCTTGGCAGAGTTGCCCCACCTGTGGATCCATAGTTATGTTATGATCATCCCATTCCCATGCATCAATACATGGAATCAGGGATTCAGTGGTCCAAAGTGATTACAGTGAGTCCCTTTTCTAAAGACTTCCCTAACCTTCTATGGGTACAACATGGTCAGGGCAAAAATGAATGGAATTTCTGGAAGATCGATAGTCCATAAGAATTAAGTATACATTATGATTGTTTAGGTCCTCATGTCTAGTGAGGACACACACTTAGACAACATTCTTCAATCTGTTGTATAGGACCAATAGGAAGCCTCTGCCCCTGTCCCTGCCCCCACAATATCTCTGTGAACATTAAACCACAAGCCCTTGAAGAAGGCTTTTCCCCTTTAGTCTGACAATCTTTCCCCAGCATAAGATGTTAGCTCCTACTTGGCTGAAGGGTTATAGTCTGTGGGTCTGGGTAGTCATGGAGCTTATTACAATGTGAGTGCTGCTCTTGGGCTTATGGAGCTAAACTTAAACCTTCCCCTATAATGAAGTAGGGTGGTAGATAGATTATGAGGCACTGGAAAGAAATGTTGAAGCCCTGGTACAGGCTCCAGATTCTATCAGATTTGGGGATCTTCACCAGACAGTCTCTCAGGTTTTTGAATTTCTGTTTTGTTGGATTTCCTAATGTCCATCACCAGATGAGTTCTAGGGAAATCCTGGAGTAGATGAAGCAAGGATAGGTAGCTCTGGTTGCCCTGTTGGAGGCCACATTGCTAGCAAAATACCTCAGAACTGCATGTGCTTGATTGCACTCCCAGGACACCTGTATATGCTTATCTGTGAAGGAAAATTTGAGGGCTTGTCCAGGTTGCCCACCCAGGACAGGACACCTTCACTCCTTGGAGATGTGAGTGATACAGCCAGCCTGTGTATTTTTGTTGCCTGTGATCTGCTTACTGCTGTGTTGCATCTGCTGTAGCAGCTCCATGGTGGTCATGATCATCTTGGAGTTGGTGGTGGCAATAAAGCTAGACAGAAGTCCTGGGTAAAGGAGATGTCCTGTTACCTCATGGTGACAGAGTGGGAGCAGAACAGGCAGTTGAGTGGATGGAGAGCTGGGTTGTTCAGCCCAGCCAGCTCAGCCCTGCTGCCACCAGACCTAAAGGCTCATGCCTTTTATTCTTGATCTGGGCTAATGGCATCACCATTTTACCTGTCTCCCAACTTAGAAACCTTGGTGTCATTCTCACCTATTTTCTCTCACCCCCCACCTAGAGTCAGCTGCCAAATCTTGCTGCTTCTAATTTTAAAACATCATTTGATTTTGTCTCTCCTACACCCTATACTTTTGGCTTAAAATAGACCTTCATTATATCTTTTTTGGTCTATTAATGCAACAGTACCATCATCTGTTCCTTTGATAACAGATTTTTCCCATCCATGTTCTCTATTCTGCCACTGTAGTTAATGAAAACAAAGCCTTTGAAGTCACTTCCCCCATAAAAGCTTCAGTTGGCTCCATAAGCCCATGGGAGTCAAACCTTATAGCTGAGCCTGAAAGCTCTTAACCCCTTGGCCCCAATCTACTTTTCTACTTTGTTTTCTTTTCTACCTTCAGGTTTTCTGCACAAAATCTACATTATGGTTGCTTCATGTCTCACTATTTCCAATATATAACCTTGTATTTTCAGAAGCCTATACATACCTTCTTCAAGTTATTACCTTTTTTCCTCTCCACCCTCATTTGCTTGAAAAATTCCTACACTTGTGAAAACCAACTTGCTAAACTTCTTAGTGAAGGCTTCCCAGGTTCTCCCAGGCTAATTGCTGTTCCTTTTGCCCACCGAGCACTTTACATTTGCTACAGACTTTACAATGTGTTTATGACTTTTCCTACTTATATGCTTGTATTTCATAGTAGCCTGTAAACTTTCATAGTAGAATGATTATAAGTGAAAAGAAGTTGTTTCATAAATATTGGTGAGTGAAGGCAATGTTGCTTTTCTCTCGAGATAATTTTGATATCACTTTCTTCTTTGTTTCTTTCTATTCTAGCCTTAATATACAATCAACTCAAATTTAAGATTTTCATCGCTTCTAAGCTGACCATCTAGAATAACACTGTTAAGTACTGTAGCCACTACTTACCTGTAGCCACATTGAATATTTGAAATTCAGCTCCTAGAAATGGAAATGAGCTGCAAGTATATAATATACATAATACACAATGCATTTTAAGATAATATGAAAACAAGAATATAAAAGTCTCAATACTTTTTATATTACGCACATGTTGAAATATTTTGAATACACTGAGTTAAAAATGTACTATTAAAATAAATTTCACCTCTTTTTTGTTATTAGATATAGCTCCTAGAATATTTAAGTTACATATATGACAAGCATTTTATTTCCATTAGACATTGCTGCTATCTTTCAGTTTATCCTGGAGGTCACATCTTGGTGGTAATTCTGTCTTGTTTTTCTGAATATTTACAGTGCTAAGCAGAATTTTCAGGAGGTGGGAAAGTGGGGGCAGTAAAAAAACTGGTGACTTTTGGACTGACTTTCCCAAAGGATCCCTTTTTTATCATGCTACCAGCCAAGGTGAAGCATCCACAGTTTTTCTACTGTCAAATGCATCAAGGAAAGATTGTTTTCGCTGGCTCCTCAGCTTCAGTAATACTGTCATACTTGACTCATTCAACTTTATCTCTCACTCCATCCTAAATAGTATCCTTGTGCTATTTTCCAAGCTTCTCAAAGTGTTTTTGTGAATGCTGCTCTTCTCAATTCCCCTCCTTACCCCCTGTCTAAATCAAATCAGTCTTCAGGATATGGCTTATAAGTTTCACCTCTCACATGATTTTTGTTGTTGTTATTGTTTATTGGAACTCACCCTGATATCTCCCTAGTAATTATTTCAGATCTGTGCAGTTTAAGCTCTAATTTTTTTCAGATACTGAGCATCTTCACTGCCATATCTATTCCATTTAATTCCATAAACATTCTGAGCCTCTGTAACAAGAACTGGGCTAGACAAGCATATGGGTCATCTTTAAGTAGGGTAGAGGCTAGAAAATGGCCTTACAAGAGTATAAGACACAGACTTCTGCTCATTCCCTGTCTTAGCAGCTTCCTCACCATAGACAAAGGCCATACTTACTCTGCTTACATAAGCCCCATATTAGAAATTGCTAATAAGCCACAATATGTTGAATCATTCTAACTGCCTCACCCAGAATCCAAATCCAGCAAGCCAGAATTAGGGAGCTCTGAGTTTTATTTCCTTTCCATAGTTCTCTTTTTCTTGCATTAAAAATCACTGTTTATATAGATCTTTGTTAAAATAGATTTAGTTTCTTGGTTACACTTTCCCCTCTTCCTGAAATGGCTTATTTTCAGGTGTTTGAGATTCTGGGGACAATCTGCTTTGGATTTAAATCTCAGCTTTTCCACTGGGTAGCTCTGTAACCTGGGCAAGTTACCTGACTCCTCTGTTTTGCCTTTCTCAACTGAAACTAACCTGTTTTTTAAAAAAAATATTTATTTATTTTGGGGGCCCTGGGGATCAAACACATGCTATGCAAATGCTCTACTGAGC
Organism: Sciurus vulgaris; assembly: GCF_902686455.1. Classification (NCBI taxonomy): domain Eukaryota; kingdom Metazoa; phylum Chordata; class Mammalia; order Rodentia; family Sciuridae; genus Sciurus; species Sciurus vulgaris. The sequence goes on along the minus strand of NC_136467.1, from coordinate 91,373,846 downwards.
TACAACCCCTGCCCTCAGACGAAAACTATCACAGGGTTGTGGTTAGGTTAAATGAATGAATAGTGGATGACATAATTACTCACTGTTAAATTTCAATGCTTGTCACTACTAAATTACTTGGCATAAAATGTAAGAAACTGTTTTTCCTATTTCATTTCATGAGTGTCTGTAGCTTCTAGAATAGTGCCTGTTTCAAAACTGCAGAACGAATAAATTCACTTAATCACTACTATTTCTACATTTCCAACGTGTGTCAGCAAAATCAAGGGAACAAAACAAGTGAATGTCGCTTCCTTACAAGAGTTCTTCCATTACCAGGTCACCCGAGGTCCTTAGCGACAATCACATTTCAAAAGGGGGAAAACACACTTAGGATAGTGCCAGATACCTTTCGGGAATCACCTTGGGTAACATCCATTCTGCAGAAAGACCTGGCTGGCCTGCTTCGCGAGCAGCTCGGCGCATGCGCAGCACGTCCGGCGCCCGGGTTCCTTCCTACGCGCCACCCGGAAGCCTCGGATCGTCCCGCTCCCCTCCCCCTCCCCTGCCGCTCGGGCGGTGCGTGCGGGCCGGCGGGGAGAGGAGGCGGGACACGTCGGCGCTGCCACCGCCGCCGCCCCTCCTGCTGTTCCAGCTGCCGCCGCCGCCGCTTCCTGGGCTGAGTCTGCCCGCGGTCCCAGCGGCGCCAGGTGCGTTCACCCTGCCCGGCTTCTGCCAGCGTCCGCAGCCGCCGTAGCTGCCCCAGGCTTCCCGCCCCGCTTTTGAGATGGCGACTCGCTCCTGCCGGGAGAAGGCTCAGAAGCTGAACGAGCAGCACCAGCTCATCCTGTCCAAACTGCTGAGGGAGGAGGACAACAAGTACTGCGCCGACTGCGAGGCCAAAGGTAGCGCTGACGGCGTCGCCGCCCTGTCGAGGCCTCCTGCGACCGGTGACCTTCCCGCAGCCGCTGCGCCTCGGCTGAGCTGCCAGCCCGGCCCTGACGCCAAGGCTGGTGGATGGGGTGGGCGCAGGGCTCCAGGTGACCGTCGCCTCAGCCAGGGGCGGCGGCGAGGTCAGGCCCGCAGACCGGTCGGTGTGCTCGGGTGCCTCTCTCACCCGCCCGGGGCGGAGCCGGTGCCTCCACTGTGTTGGGGTTTGGGAGCGCGGAACACGGCGTCGGCCTGGGTAGTGCTTAGGGTTAAAGAATTGCCCTGCTGCTTCTGCTCACAGCAGCCTCTGTGGGTGGGGCCGCCCTTAGGGCTTGGCCTCTTCTTCGACCCTCGTGGTGACCACGTCCTCCTCTTTGGGGCTCGATTGCTCGTTCTCCTAGATGGAGCCCTACCTGCTTGCCCACCTGACAGCTTTTGTACAGGGTTTTTGCTTGTTTCCTTAAAAAGGGCATGGGTGTCCTTTTTGGTGTGTTGGAGCTTTACTGAATAAAAAACTGGGGAAGGATCACAATAATAGTAGTATTGCTTTTTAGTTTAGCTGTTGGCCAGAATGAAGAGGAATTACATTACACTATTCTTTTGGACAGTGGGCTTATGGACCCTGAAGATTTTAGTGGTTAGGTTCTCTCAGACTAGCTATTTTGGGAGAATATGTGGACACTGGTTTGTCATCCCTTTAGACGTTGAAGGTGCATTTTAAAGGTCCAGAGATGGAAAAGACCTATAGTTTGTTCAGTTGGAGGGCTTCTGAGCTTTTGAAATAGACTATTTTTAGTTGATACTTTTGTGTTTTTTGATCTGATTTATATTTAAGGTCTTGTAAGTCATCTCATGGGGGAAAATTGTTTCAGATTTTAACCAAATCTCTCATGTAGTTAGAAAAAGATCTTAATTGTAAGTTGGTTCATTTAATTATTCAGTGAGAAATAGGTGGTTCTCTGAAACAGGAGATAATCAGTCTTTGGGAATGTTAAGATTTCTGCATCATTTAACATAGACTTTTCTTGAAGTTTTACCATTCTTTATTAATACTAAATAAATAAGTCACAGTCAGTGGACTGATAATATTTGATTAGACTCAGCCACACAGCATCAGCACGTTACCTCACTGTCATAACAGGTAGTAGATTATTGTAAGAATCAGGTAGATGGGAATAATGTAACTAGATCATTTCATGAAGTACTTTCAATGTCTTAGTAACTTGATTGAATTAGCTTTATATTTATCCCATGTAACTTATGTATTAAGTTAAAAAATTATATGCCTGATTTTTTTAAGTAATATTTGTTTGCTTAATGGCTGATTATATGTGTAGGTTATTTGTTAATACTCTATTGAGGCTCAATTACTTGCTTATTACTTAGTACTAGTAAAACACTTAAAAATAGACTTTAAGAGATCAGAAAATGAAAGGAGCTGAAGTTATAGAATTGTATTTCGTCATTTTTGGGTAATAACATGGTTAAATAGAGATGCTGGTAAATGTTAAATCTATTAATGATTGAATAATAATAGCTTGGGTGATTACCTTTTATGTGTAGAAATAATTTTTATTCAAATTTCTTTCTCCAAAAAGGTGCTTTATAAGATCAGATTTTCATTAATGTTTCATAAAAGTAAGTTTGTGGATTTTTCAAAGCCTTTATTAAACCACACATATTAACACATTTTCATTTACTTTTTTGGAAATGGAGGGGAAGAAAATCATGTGGTACCTTTTTTTTTTTTTTTTTTTGCTACTGGGTATAGAATCCCAGGGTGCTTACCCACTGAGCCACATCCCCAGCCCTTTTTTATTTTTTTAATTAAAAAAAAGTTTTTTTTTTATTTTGAGAAGGGTCTCCCTGAGTTGCTTAGGGTCTCTGTAGGTTGCTGAGGCTGGCTTTGAACCTGGGATTCTTCTGCCTCAACCTCCTGAGCTGCTGGAATTACAGGTGTGTGCCATTGTGCTTGGCCTGCACTTTTTTTTTTTTTTTTTTAAAGTCGTAGGTGTATACAATACCTTTATTTTATTTTTATGTGGTGCTGAGGATCGAACTCCGGGCCTCACACATGCTAGTTGAGTGCTCTACCCTTTGCCACAACCCCAGCCCTGCACTTCTTAAATTAGGATAAAAAGTTTTACTTCTGACATGAAGAGTAGGAAACGTTTGTTCACTATTTTTCTTGCCACTAAAGTCAATAGAAAAAAGCTGAATGAGTGTCTTTTTTTAAGTTTTGGCTTTGTTTGGTCATTTGCTTCTTGGTTTATTTGTTTTTGAGAAGTAGAGGAAGTTGGAGAGTAGTATCAAGGTTTCAAGGGTGCAAATTTCATGGCATGAACCCTGCAGTCATGATTTAGAAAGATTTTTTTTCCTTGTTGCTTCTAAGTATAGGATAATGTTAAAATGATTTTGTAAATAATTTCATTGTTGGATCTTGACCAGGAAAAAAATTGCAAAGATAGGGACACAATGTTCTAATTAAACTCAGTTTTATACTTGAAAATTTGACATAATTGGACAGTTGATTTAAATATATTTTCGCAAAGTTTTTTACATCTTTGGTATGTTGGGCCCCAATATAGAGACTTCTTTTAGTGGAATTATTGACTTGTTACATAATTTTGGATCTATTATTTTATATGCTAGGTGAAATAAGAAATGTAGGTAGTGAAATTCTGATTTTAAAAGACTTTCTAATGGTCTTATTTCACAGCTCAGGTATTAAGAGGTCTCATTCAGTATATGTATTGATGTTTTCCTCACTGTCCAATGAATTGCATCAAGCTTTTCATGAGTTTTCCTAGTTAACTCAATTTTCTTTCTTTCAAAGAAAAAAATCTTCCACTGATTTTGAGAATATGTACCCAAACTAAAGCCCAGGGTTTGAGATTGCCCTGTTCTGTTACTTTATAGTAGTTGACAGGGTTCCGTTAATTGGATTTTGACATTTTCTTAGTCATCAGTTTGTTTCCTGTATTGACAATATTGAGGAAGGAAGGAGAAAAGGATAGCATAGGTGACAGTTCCCTGCTTGTGATCCTACACTTTACCAGATATGTTGAACAACTGGAGGATAAGAACAGGCAGATGGAGCTACACTTCTCAGCTGCATTCGTGACTGTGGGAGTTTTAAAGGCACTCTGTTAGTTATTAGTTGGTGGAAGTATGGGACAGAGAGGACTGAGAGAGCCCTTCACCAACCCCAAATTTAGTTTTTAGAATCTAAAGCTTCATCCACAAGTAATCATGAGTATTAATTTCTTGTCCAATTTTAGGGTGGTCAAACATACAAGGTTTTTGAATTCTAGAGATCATTTTGTTTTGACTGTTTGGAATTGATCAGTTAAGTTCCTTGCACAGATCACTTATTTCTTCATTCCACAGATCTTAACTTGAGGACAGTAAAGTACTATATTAGATTAAAAGGCAAAAACATTTCTGAGACCTGAAAGAGTTTTGTGGTGAGTGTATATTTGTAAATGAATAATTTTAAAATATTGTGCTAAGTGGTATAATAGTTGTTGTAAAAAATACCCCCCTTCTGTTTTTTTCTGGTTCTTCCCCTGTACCCTGGCTTTTTTCCATTGTTTGTATTTATAGTTTTCAGGATGCTGCCTCAAGTCCTTTGCACATGCTTTTCCTCTCTGATGATATATCTGCTTTCACTCATCTTCAGTTTTTGCTTAAATGTTTTTCCAAGGAAAATAATTCCCTTTGCTCCTCTCACCTTAGGTTAGGCTTCCATTTTATATATGTGAGACATCATCCTGAATCTTGTCACACTTCACAATCATAATTAAACATTATTAGGTAATTATTGGACATTCCACATTTCTGTTGGATTAAAGCCACAAGAAAGAAAAAGTCTATTTTATCTTGCATAGGGTAGTTTCTTCTGTTCTCAGCACAGTGAGTGAGTATGTGACATGTGGAAGGTAATTATAACTCATCAACTATCTTTTGAATAAATGAATTTGAATGAGCACAGAGCCAGTGGCAACAGAGTGTTTGATAGGGAGTACACCTGTGAAAAGGAGTGGCATTTGAAGTAACCCTGTTAGGAGTCACAGAAGAAGTCGTATGTGATCTAGGTTGTGAAGGTGGAGTGAAATTTCACCAGCTAGAGAAGGAATTAAAGGACACAGTTGGACCCACAGGCTTTGAAAGGTAAAAGAGGTTTTCATATGGCCTTTTTATGGTAAAGCTGTCTATCCTCACATTTGGTTCTGGCAGGTCACAGAAAGAATTGGGATAGTGAAAGAGTGCAGGCACATCACCAAGTAAGGAGGTGTTTAACAGTAGTCCAAGGAATAGGAAACAGGACTTGAACTCATGCAGTTTCAGTCTATCAGTCAGGGTTTGGAACAGGACACAGATACACTTTAGCTATTTTTAGCTAAAAGGGGTTTAAAGAATTAGATACTTACCAAATCACTGGAAGAACTGGAGGAGGGAAAATCAGGAGTCACTCACTCCTGGACTTCTACTTTCAAGTTCACACATACTACCACTGCTGCCATTGTCCCAGTGCCTTGAATGCTTCTCATCCAAAAAACTGGTGAGTTGGTGGGTGAAGAAGGACTGCTATGGTTGCTGTAAGCCCTTGATTGCTCTTAGTCATTTTTATCCCTTGCTTCTACCTTAGGAATATGGTCTATGCCACACTTACGCTTTCCATGTGCAAATAATTGACAGAACTTAATTGATTCCAACACCTTGCCTTCTAAGGTGTCTTTTAGCTTTCTAACTCTTCAAAAAGTAGATATGTGTACAGAGACCGTGAGAGCCAGTCCTTGAGTCTGCCACAGGCAGTGAGAATAGAAACATTTTTTTCATTGCATCCATTATTTTTGAGTTGTTATATGAACCTATTTTAAGTTAATTAAAAATAAGGTTTACCTCAAGGAACTGATGTTTATGATGTTGATGCTTACCAGATAAATTTTATAAACAAAAATCTGATTATAATTCATTTTTGAGAAATTTGTCATTCTAAAAGTTCCCACAAAATGGAACTTCAGCTGATGGATCTATTGTTCTTGTAATTCTGCCCATTTTGAGGTTTTCTCTGAAGATGGTGTGCAGAGAACCTTGGTGTCAGAGCTGGAATGGAAACCACTGGTCTCTTTCTGACTTATCAGTTTAAAACTTGCGTTATATGTTGTTCCACCCCTTTGTCTCCTAATTATTCTTCATCTTATTTTTTTAAATTATAATATTCTTTTATTACTTGACTTGATATCGCCTTAATTCTTCTGTATAAGATATACATAACTGTTCAAGTCATTGAAACTTAAACCAGTGATTTTGTGAAGGCAAAGTAAAATATTTGACATTCTAATAATTATAAACTCAAACCTTTTTCTTACTGCTAATGATTCCACTATTGTTTTTTTCCACTGGCTAGAGCCAAGCCATTTTCTTTGCCTTTTTCAATTTTCTCAATGAAAGATCATTGAAAATTGTAGATAATTTTATTTAAGTTGTATAACTATTATGAGAGGTGTTGACTGCCTTATATTCTAACCACTGTAAATACTTTGATTGAACATACTTTTTTTGGGTAAATCAATATGTTCTGGATTGTATTGGTTTTCTGTTGCTATAACAAGCTGAGGCTATATACTTTATGTAAAAAAAAAAAAAAAAAAAAAAAAAAAAAAAAAAGAGGTTTATTTAATTACCTCATAGTTTTGGAGGCTGAGAGTTCCAGCAGCATGGTGCTGGCTCTGATGGGGTCCCCCCGACTGTATCACATCACAGTGGAAATGGACATAAGAGAGAGATCAAATGGTAAAACATTAAGCCAGAGAATCAGAGGGGCTAGGCTCACTCATTCTCCTGGGAACTAAATGGAATCCCTTAAGAACTATCTTAAACCCTTCTGAGGGCAGTGCTGCAGATGACCTGACCCACCTTCCAGTAGGGTTCACTTCTTAGAGATCCTGTCACCTCTCATTGCCACACTTAGAACCAGTTTTGCAGCATAAATCCTTGGGGAACAAACCACATCCAAACTGTAGCATACCCCTATAAAAATTAATTACCATGTTAGATACTGTTGTGCACGTAAAAAAAGTTTCAAGTGTGGTCCATAGGCCATTAAAAAATCTCAATAGACATGAAACATTTACAAGTTAACTTCATATCTATGGTAGACTGGTAGATTCATTAGAAGTTTAGAGATGGAATAAATAACTATGGGATAGAGAGTTAAAAGTAATAGCATTACTTAGATAGGCATCAGCTATATATTATAATATATTATTTTTTTCTTGCAGGGGACACTATACATATATTAACTTATTCTCAAAATAACCTTTTGAGGTAGGTACTCTATCATCCTATTTTACTGATTAGGAAACAGGCACAGAAAGTTTAAATAACTTGATCAATATTACGCAGTTAGGAAATGGTAGATCAGGAATTTTCCCATTATAAATATGGTTGACTTATGTTTCAGGCCCTTTTCTAGGAGGTGGGTATTAAAGCAGGGAACAGGTAAAGGGCCATGCTGTAAAGGATCTACTAATCTATTGGTGTGCAGAAAGGAGTTAACATACCAGGCCTACAAGGTTGGGCTGGCTGACATCTGGGAACTTGAATTTGGGGATGGTCTTTCCACCCTGATAAGAGTCTCTCTTTGTACCTAAAGTGTTTGCAAAAATAATGTGATTTTTGCTGAGTATCTATTTTTTTCCCCCTGGGAGTGTGGAATTTGCATATGTATCAGTACTACTTGAGCATCCTCTTGATAAAAGTTTAGGCACTGAGTCTCTTGGTTGGGAGTACTTCACATGTGTTGCCACAACTCACTGCTGGGAGAATTAAGTATTTTTAGTGCAATCCTTCTTGAACAGAACAACTGGATGCTTGCTCCTGATTTCTCCTGGATTTTGCTCCAAAATTCCTTTTTTCTTTGCTGATTGTGCTTGGTATCTTTTTTCTGTAATAATCATAACCAGGTGTACAACTGTATGTTGAGTCTTCTGAATTCGCTTAGCAGATTGCTGAACCTGAAGGTGGTCTTGGGGACCTCTCAAAATATTAGTAGTGTGTATTTTCTTCCTTTATTGTCCAGGACATGTTGAAGTTTCAGCATATCTTGGCTGGCTCTAAAACCTAGCTTACTCATAAGCATATAGCCTAGAGGAGCAGTTTTGAATAGTAAAGGCTCTTACTATTTTACTGAAATGAAATAGGGGTGGAAATCTGAACTATAGAGTAAGGATTTGGAGACCTAAGAGATCTAGTACAAGAGCCTATGCTGTTAACCATATCAGATGCAATACTAGATAAAAATATTTTTTGTTGTTGAAAGTTTGTGATTTAAGATATTATTGTTGAAAAGATTTATGTCTTCATGCTAACTTTTTATTTCCAGAGAGAAATTGTCAAAGGTGTTCACATATGTGCTTGCATATGTACCCATGCCTGACCCATATGCAAATTCCAGATTCCCCCCCAAAAGCAGGTATTTAGCAAAATCACCATATTTATGCAGTTTAGGCCTGAGAAACTCATTACTTATCACATTGTGTTCAGATGTGAAAAATGTCTTCATTTAAATTTATCTCTGCATTTAATAGAACCACCATAACTTAAAATATCAATTTAAACAAATTGGAATTTTTGTCTGACCATTAAACTTTAGTTTATAAATTGAGTCTATGGACAAATGTTTGAATGTTTAATTTTTGCTTTCCATATTTTTTGTTTTTTCCATTATGACCTTGGGTCAGATACTGTTCATTTCCCTGGGCTTTCTTAAACTATAGAAACAGCATGATAGAATTGAAAAAGCACTGACCTTGTTTTAAGTTTGTAAAATTTGGTTTGAGTTCAAGCTTTGCCTATGACTTGCTTAGTAATCAGTTGTCCCTATCTTTTTTGATTCTTACTGCAATTATTTATTTTAACTCTGTTGTGGTTTGTGCTCTTTCTTGAAATATATACCTTGTGTCACATCTGTGCTAGTATATATTGTAATTATTAATTTAAAAATTCTGCTATTGAAGGTTTATATTTTGAGGTCTAATGGAAATCTGAGTCATGATCAGTCCTTCATACATTTTTAAGTTTTTCACTGATGATTTAGGTCTTGCTGAGCAAATTTACCAGGTATTATTTTTAATTATCTCAAGCCATTTTCTGTATCTCATAGAAATATTCCTCACAGATTGAGGAGACATTCTGTTTGAAACTTTTTTACTATAATGCTTTATTGAAGTAATCAGAGTAAAATCAAAGAAATCTCCACCAATTTATATTGACTAATCAAGACAAGACCCTCTTTTATTCACTAATTTTAAGAAAAGCCTGTAGGTATATTAAATTTTTGATCACCTTTTGTACATTTATCAATGCCAGCATTTTCTACTTGTGGTGTTAGGTAGAGCCATGTTTAAGTAACATTTAGCCATAGTACCATATAGAAATTATTTTAGAATTATTTCACTTAAACCTAGATAAAGCTATTGGAAACATACTGATTTTTATGTTCACATATATTTTGAGTAGAACATGTGAGAACTTACGAGCCCAAAAGGAAGAGAGTTATAAACTTTCTAGTAGTCTTCATACTGCTTCCCTCCACTCCCTTCACCAATTTTTGGTCTATATTTTATAAGAGACCTAAGTGATTACTTTAGCAGTGATTTATGATAGAACTTTAGATATCTGTCATTTGTCTTTTGTAGAGAATGCATTTAAAGGACCAGTGATAAGTTCAAATAGAAACTGAAAAATGAAGAACTTGATGGGAAATCATACTTAGGATAACTTTGTCTTCCAATATAAAAATAATTTATAAAAATTATGATTTAGTCTAGATGTTACTTGATTCATGCATTTCTACTCCTGAAAGTTGCTTTTGGTGTCGAATAGTGGTTGTGCATGATGCCAGTAAGCTAGCAGAATTAATGTTCACTAAAGTGAAGTGATCATCACTGTTATATTTATTTCCTATTGTTGTTATAAACATTTTCCATAAACTTAGGGGCTTAAAACACTACAAGTTTATTATTTACACTTTTGGAGTTCAGAGTCCCAAATGAGTCTTATTAAGCTAAAAGCAATGTGTTCATAGCCTGCAAAGGGTCTATGGAAGAATCTGTTTCTTCATCTTTTCCAGCTTCTAGAGACCAACTGCATTTCTGGCTTGTGACTCTTTTGTTCATCTTCAAAGCCATCAGTGTGTCATATTTAGTCTTCTACTCTCCCCTGTCTTTCATCATCATATTTTTTTCAGGTACTTTTAAGGACTTTTGTGATTACTTTGGGTTTATCTGTATAATCTAAGGTAATACTGCCATCAGTGTCCTTCATTGATTCACAGTGATTACTACAGGGATTAGAACATGAACATCTTAGGGCTGTTGTTCTGCCTACTACAAGTAGATTAGTGATAAAAATTGTATATTGAATGTAGAATCTAATTTTTTTTTTGAGATAGTGTTACTCAGGCTGGTCTTGAGCTTGTGATCCTCCTGCCTCAGCCTCCTGAGTAACTTTGATTTCAGGTGTGTACCACTGCACGTGGCTTTTAAACTTGTATTTTGTAAAAGGTACTGCTTTGGATATATTTAAGGAGGCATAGGATAGGAATGAATACAATTTTAACTGGACATTCTAATAGGAATTACTTAAAAATATATGCATGCTAGTGTCATTTACTAGTCTCTGTAGTATGATTATTTATGTAGAAAATCCAAGAAATTTATTGAAAAACCTTTTAGAATGAATAATTGAGTTTGTTAAGGTTGTAGAAATCAAAGTGAATATAGAAATATTTATTATTTCTGTACACTAGCATATAATTGGAAATTGAAATAAAAATTGGTATTTACAATAGCATAAAATATAAAAACTTAAGGATAAATTTTAGTGAAGTACATGTAAGACATCTGCACTTAAAAATCACAGAAGATGGCTGAGAGAAATTAAAGAGTACCTAAAGAAATGGAGAGATATATCATGTTCACGGATAATAAGACTCAGTAATTTAAAGATGTTGGTTTCTCTCTGAATTAATCTCTGGATTCAGTGTGATCTATTCAGAATCTTAGAAGACTTTTGTTGTGTTTTATCAATTGACAAGTTGGTTCTATAGTTTTTAATGAAATGTGAAGAATACCCCTGCAAAATCAGAACAATTTTGAAAGAAATATTTGAGGTCTTATGGAAACTGACTTCTATGATTACTAAAAAAGCTACAGTTATCAAGACAGTGTGGTATTGGTATAAAGACAGATGCAGATCAATGGTAGTCTAGAAATAGACTCACATATGTGGTTATTTAGTTATAAACAGAAGTACCAAGTTAACTCAGAGAGGGAAAGGATAATCTTTTCAACAACTGAATATACCTTGAATCTTACCCCAGACCATACATAAAAGTTAATTTGAAATGAATCATAAAACTAAACTTAAGAACTAAAACTATAGAACTTTTAGAAAAGAACATGAGAGACAATTTTTGGAACCTTGAACAAGGCAGAGTTTTTTTGGATAGAACACAAATGTATATTTCATAAATACACAACTGTCAAAATGGATTTAATTGTGGGAATCCATCCATGTCTAACAGAATCAGACTTGACTGAGCCATGGGATACAGAGGTCTGACTCCCAGGAACTGGAAGTCATGAGAGACTGTTTCAGATAGCCTGTGGTAGGTGACTCTGTGCAGAAGTGGCTCACTGCCTGAGGAAATGCTAATTCTGTAAACAAATGACTTCCCTAACTCCATACCATCCTGTTCCTCAAGAAGAAACCCCTCCTGGTCCTCCTTTACCTGTATGACTATAAATAAAGGGAAGGTGGGCTTCTCCATCTTGTCAGAGGCCAGATCTTGGCATGGCTCAATCCATCACACCCCCTCCCATTTAAAAAGATTATTGATTTTTGTGTTTATTTAATCGAGTAAGTTTCTTAGTGATTAATCAGTAGCCAGCACCATCCTGCAACAGAAACCCTTTCCCTCATCCACGTTGGACGTGGCAGGAATACCCGCTCCCTTAATCAGAATTGGAGCTTTAGCTTTTCAAAAGTGTTTTAGTTAGGTTTTTCACGCCTATGACCAAAAAACCTGACAAGAACAATTTTAGAGGAGAAAAAGTTCATTTTGGGGCTCACTGTTTTAGTGGTCTCAGTCCATAGACAGCTGGCTCAATTCCTCAAGGCTGACTGTGAGGCAGAACTTTATGGTGAAAGAGTATGCTTGAGGAAAGCAGCTCAGGGAATGATGATCAGAAAGCAGAGAGGGACTAAACTTAGCTCACAAAACATATACCCGAAGGCATGTCTCCAGTGACCCACCTCTTTCAGCCATTTTTATACAGTTTATACATATTTATACAGTTTATACAGTTACTGTCAGTACTATCAGTGGATTTGTGTACTGATTAGTTTAAGTCTCTCTTGACCCAATCATTTAACCTCTAAGCTTTCTTGCATTGCCTCACACATGAGCATTTGGGGGGGACACCTAATATCTATCTATAACAAAAATACACTTAAGAAGATGAAAAGGAAAACCATAGACTGGGAGAAAATATCTCATAAGGACTTTTGTTCAGAATATATATAAAGAAATGTTGTAACTCAATAAAAATTTGTACTTGGGTGTTTATAGCAACTTTATTTATAATAGCCACAGAGTGGAAGTAATCCAAATGTCCATCATTTGATGAATAAAGAAAATGGTGTATCCATATAATGGAATGATACTTTGCAATATAAAGGAATGAACTAGTGACACAGTAACATGGGTGAGTCTTAAAGGCATTATGCTGGAGAAGGAATCCATACACAAAAGACTACATATGATTCCAGTTGCACAGAATCTTAAAAGATAAAACAGGGACAGGGAGTAGATCAGTGGTTGCCTGACATTGGGGTGAGGGAGTTAACCTGTATTTCAAATACATGCAATTATGTTTTATTATTCATTGGGTGATGTTAGCAGTTACTATTGATGATACAGTAGTTTCTCAATTATTTTATTTGAATGTATGCAAAATATACACTCCTAAATTATTTTCCTCTTCCACGAAAATGTATTTAATCGTCTGAGAGCAATGCTGTTCTTGTTCCCGTCTTAATGGATGAAAAATCCTTGACAGGTACCTTTTTGTTTGTTTGTTGTTTTGCCAAGTCAATTCAAATACTAATGAGTACTTTGAAAACAGTATGGAAATTACTGGTTTCATTTTCATGTTGTTTTGTTTTTCTTAAAGAGTTGTGTTAGTCATGTAGCCCTAAAACTGTTAATGCATCCGTGGAACATCAAATTTTTGCTGGGTATGGTGGCACATGCCTTTAATTTCGGTTATTTGGACCCCGAGGCAGGAGAAGTTCTAGGACAGCCTGTATGAAGCACTGGGTTCAGTTCTCAGCACCACATATTAATAAATGAATAAAATAAAGGTCTATCAACATCTAAAAAATATAAAAAAAGAACTGTGAATGTATATGTCTATAATAAAAATACATTCTGTAGATAACATAGTTATAATATTAGCCAAAAGAATACCACTTAAATATTTTAAACTCCAGAGCTATACAACTTTTTGGTTCTATAATACTGGAATGTTTGATTTGAGACAGTGGTCCACTTAGAAGTAATTATTTCAGGGAAATTCAACCTGGGTCCTTACCACAGGGAGTATTAAGTTTTGGGGCATCTCTTCCAGTTTAGTAAGCTACTTGGAGACAGGACTATTCCTCCTATATCTTTTCCTTTTCCAGAAAGTAGTTAAATTTTTTTTAAATATTTATTTTTTAGTTGTAGATAGGTACAGTACCTTTAATTTATTTATATGTGGTGCTGAGGATTGAACCCAGTGCCTTATACCTGCTAGGCAAGTGCTTTACCCCTGAGCCACAACCCCAGCCCGAAAGTAATTAAATTTGATCATATTTTTATCAATCATGTATCTGCTACAACTTTTAAAATATACCAGGGACTCAGGGAATTTGTCAAAAAGTTAAAATGAATTTGTTATTTGGCTGTACATATAAGAAATCTGTCATAGATTTCGAAAAATTCCTGAATTTTATTACCTTCTGTTTTGCTCGTCAATTATTGCACTATTCATAGACCTGCCTGGGCAACTCAGACATTAGAATCAAAGAGTTTTTCCTTAAACATACGTTGTCTTAATATTTTTATGGTTTATATATGTAGTGTCCCTTGAAAATTCATGGGTGAGACAATGCAAGAAGGTTTAGAGGTAAAATGATTTGATTATGAGAACCTTAACCCAATCTAGGGTTCAGCATACTAGGACATATAAGTAGGTGAAAACAGGACAAAATTGTGGATCACATTTAATGGTAGATCACACAGCATGAACTTGATCCTGTAGATGATAGGGAGCTCTACTAGCTTATTATACCTTCTTCTCAGGAGATGTATGAGATCACATTTTAAAATTAGGTTCTAAAATTAGCTTTGGGCTTTAAAATCCTCAAAGAATCGTATAAATGATTTTTATATTTATAACCTAGTACAATTATTCTTATGAAAACTAAAGATTCAGTACCTCAGAAGAGTTACATCTCATTAAAGGAAACAAAGGAGTTTTTTGCATTTTAAACTCTTAAATACCATATCCCTAATGAATGAATAGAGCTTAGGTAGATATTTCTCAGTTGGTTTCCTGAACATGACTTAATATTAAACTTGCATATTCTTAATAAGTATTGACATAGGATTATTAGTGATAATTATTGAATGATATAATGTATATGAAGCACTTTTGAGTCTGTTATATCAGGACATGTTGTATTGGATGTAAGTTTTCCTTGAATAGACCCACTTGCAAATCTGCTTTTCGGAAAAGAACATAGAGATAATTTGAAATGTAAAGAATTAAAACCAGGTTTCTGAAATCTCTTAGTTCCTGTTCTATTATCTGCCAGAGTGAGTTTAAGATAAAGTGGTTACAGGTCTGTGTACAGTGTTCTTTTGCTGGATATTTCAGTTATACCCATTTTACTAGGTATTTTTAATAGGAATGAAATATAGTACCTGTTCTCAAGGTGAAAAATTGGTATTACTGTGCTTGCTAGAGTACTTAGCAGATGGTTAATTTTCTCTTTTATCTATTAGAATGCTTTGTGTACTTTGTGTAGCTCTCTGGCAATTCCAGCAGTGTTAATAATTCTCACCGAGAGGGAAACCATTTCACAGAGATGGTTGCCCTCTTGGCCAAAAGTGTTCTGAGTCCCTGAGGAGGTACTGAAGCAAGACTTAAAGGGCTTCCTTGTTGATTTCATTCCATCTTAAATTTCATTTTTATGTCAAATCTCTAAACTATCCTGATCCTTTTGTGCCCGTGTGGATGAACTTCAGAGTAATTTACATGTTTGATGATATACACGTGGGAGGCCAGAAGGGGACATCTTTGCAACACACATTTAAAAGACAAGCATTCTTATTAATATATTTATATAGATGTTAAAAAGATTGTCATATAGCACATTTTTAACTTAAAAATAAAGCAAAAACATTTTTTCCTTCTAATTACTTTTTAAGGGGATTATTCAGTGTTTCTGGTGGAAGAGAAATGCTTCTTCCTCCTGATTTTGCCTAGTTTTATTGTCTTAAAATTTTCCTGAATTTAAAATTGAGATATGACTACTTTATGAGGGCTTTTAATATAATTATCATAGAAAATTAAAAAAGATAAATTCTATCAAAATATTTGATATAAGCAATTTTTCTTATTTTTGACATGGCTTCCTTTTTACTTTCATGAAATTATTAATTTCAAAAGCAAAGGTCACTATTACTACTGCTAACTCCCTTATGTTATCAGATTAAAATACATTTTTTTTCCTGTGGAAATTCTATTAAATTATTGGACAGATAATTTTCTTTTTTATTTACTGAGAATTAGTTGTTACTTGAAATTTGTATTTAATGGAGATGGTGGTTTTCATTTCAATTGATAATACAGGGCTAGTGGTGATTGCTTTCTTGTTCCAAATTTTAGGCAATTACATTTTTTAGAGAATGAAGCAAAGGCTTTTTACTTGAAATAAATATTTGTCTTATTTTTAGAAAAATAATTGGAGGGACTTGGGCTTTCTGATTCAGTAGGTAGAAACTTCAGTTCGTCACTTTATACTGTAGACAGGTGAAAAAAGCCAAATGAACTAAACAACAATAACAAAAACAAACAGACAAATCCAGCAGTTCTTCTTAAATCAGAGAAATGAGGCAACATGGCAAAATGACTGCTCTCCAAATTGGTTAGACAGCAATACAGATAATCATAATTTACTGGAGCAGAAACCCAAGAGCAGAAACTGGTTGTAAGGGAAACCTAAACTGTAACTATAAATTACTAATGTTCAGAGTGAACAAATCTGAGAATTGAAAACCCTAGGAAATTGAGTTAGATTCTTAGAGTGAATATTGGAGAAAAATTCCCTTAGGCTTCCAGCAATAGGAGGGGAAAAGGAACCATTTTGAAATACTGTACACCAGAATACTCAATTCTTAACAAGGTGTGCCCTTAGGAGAAGCCATTTAGTCAGAATTTAACCTGTCAGAGTTTTATTAGAGCCTAGTTTAACTGACCTGGGGAAAGGGAAATACCCAACTCCAGTCTTCTCTAGTCATCTTGTGTCACCGATGAAGGTGAGTAGAAAACCAGGAAGCACTTGTGAAGTTCACAGGCAAGAGATATAAAATTCACTGAAAGACTGAGACTTAATCATAGGACTGTAGAATATCACCTCCTCTAACACCTTATTACTACATTACTGAAGTCCTACTTTTAGCAATTCCCTTTATACCATGTCTGACTATCAGGAAAAAAAAAAATGACAAGACATAATAAAATAAAAAAAGTCAAGGTTCTTGTTTTAAATTTTTACAATAAAAGTATTTTCAAAATATCTGAAGTATGGTAATAGGCTGTTATTCTACATCTTTCTGGGGTCTAAAATGTAACTGGAAAACAAGTAACAATATTTTCATATGTTTAAATTAAAGTATAAAACACATATGTATACATAACCAAATATATAAATGGTTAAATCACTGTATGTTCATATTGAATAAAGTTATATAATCTTGACTAAATATTTTAAAGTTTTGAGTTTTTGTAGAGGAGAATGTCAGTCCCAAATAATATTTATCAGAGTTAAGGAACATTTTTATATCAGTTCCAGTCATCTCAGGTTTAATCTTTTATAGACCTTGAATATTTACAAATTATTTTTAGAATTCACACCAACTAATGAGCATTATACTGATCGCAAGTAAGTGACATTTCATATATGTATGTCCCCTGAAATATTTCAGAGGGAGGTTGTTAATTACTCTTTATATTAAACCTGGGTTTAGAATCTCTTTACCAAATCAATAATATAGAAAAAGTTGGGCTGGGGTACCCTTCTAAGTTCAAAAGTACTGAAGACATAACCCAGTATAATATATTCTTGAGATGATAGCTTTTAAAAAAGACTTTTTATAAAATTATTTTGAGGGAGTACAGTTTTGAAAATAGAATGTGTTAAATATTAGATGACATTGAGAACTTTGGTTAGGTGTGGTAGAAGGAGAATGTTTGCTTGTTTAGAGATTCATATATAAGTGTTTAGGGATTCTTGATGACTGAAAGTAAGATTCTTCAACATAAAAAAGATGGAAAAACATGGCAAAATATTAATTACTAAGTCTAGGCAATGGAAATGTGGGTATTCACTATACTATTCTTTCTTTAGATTTAAGTTTCTCTGGAACAAACTTAAGTTACTAACAAGGGGAACCTTTCTGGACTTAAAAAATGTTCATTTCATTTTGTTCTGCATTTTTTCTGTTAAACTAATCTAGTATATTTGGACATGTATGTAATCTTGTACTAAATGATTATTTTTCAACATGGTATCAACTATTCTGAACATACTGAGACTGTAAACATTTTAAGAAAACCAAAGAGGTTTTAAAAATTAAATAATTGCAAATACAGTGTGATTAAAGAATAACTAAATTAGCTTTTGGCTCTTGCTAGTAAATTCTAATAATTTTAGGATGCTGGGTCACTTAAAGGATTAGAGCTCTGTAGTTTTATTAAAAGAAGGCATTTGAAAATGTAATATTTGATATCTTCTGATTTTACTTATCATCTCATTTTCTCAGAAGATACTGAAAGAATTGTGACAAACTATTAAAATATACCAGAACCTCTATTGCTAATTATTATCTTGAATTTTGTCTCTGGAGTGCTTAAAGAACTACAGTCTGCCATCCATATCAGTGAGTTCTTCATACATGCATTCAACTGATTGTAGATTGAAAGTATTTGAAGAAAAAAATTGGTGTTGATCTTAAACATACAACTTTTTATTCTTTTCGTTATTCCCTAAACAATACAGTATAACTATTTACATAGTGTTTACAACATTATTAAGTAGTGTAAGTAATTTAGAGATTCTTTGAAGTGCACAGGGGATATGTTTAGGTATGTCCAAGTATGATGCCATTACCTTACATTCTCCATAGATTTTTAGTGTCCATGGGGGTTGTTGGAACCAATTACCCATAGATATTGAGGGACAACTGTATATATTTCACAGATAACTTTTTGAGTACCAGTTATGTGTAAGATACAACTGCTATTTGCCATACAAATTTGAAGTAAGGTATATGAATACTGACTTAAAGGATTTCTATATTAGGCGTTTCCATTGCAGAGGATAGAGGGCATTGGAGTTTGTTTTATCAGGAGGAAGGAGGCTTGCTTCATAGGACTCAGCCCTTGAACCTCTTCTCTCTCCTGTTTGTATTCTTTCCCTTGCCAATCTCATATCAAAAAATTTCATCTTCTTCCTCTAAGGCTGAACTGGATCTTTGACCTTCTTCCTCTAAGTTTGCTCCTCGGCCATTCCTCATTTTACTCTCTGTCCTTTTCTTCATGCTACAAACTTTGAAATTGTCTGCATTGTTGACTTCACTAGTTTTCTGATTGTTTTTCTGTGATCTGGTCTAATATAGCTGGTAGAGTATCTTTTAAAAGTCAAGTCATATTTTTGCTCTGCTCAAAACTCTTAATTTTTTTTTTCCGCCAGTGTAAAAACCAAGGCCTTACCATGGTCCATAGTCTGATCTTTGCTCTTGAATGTACCAGTCATGCTTCTGCCTCAGAGCTTTATACTTGCCTTCCTGTGCTTAGCATGTTCTTTTTCCACACATGCATGAAGTTGGTGTCCTTTCTAGGTTAGATCCTCACTCAAATATACTATATATTTGTTTAAAGTCTGTCTCTCTTTGTAGAATATTGACAGCCAGATTTTTGTGTTTTGTTCAGTGCTTAGAATGCTTCTAAGCACATAGGTTTTTAGCATATTTGTTGAATGACTAAATGACTGGAAGGGGAAGGAACTTGCCACGCACAAGAATAATGTATACTGCTAGTTAAAGACTTTATCTGCAAAATATAAATAATCACAGTACAAAGCAGTGTAAGAACAGTTCATTTATCTCAGTGGCCCAGAGATAGTTCATATAGTATAAGTAAGTGCTCAGTGTTTGACAGTGAACATGACTTTGGTGATTCTTTTTCTGGAAAACATGACCTAGCCCAATATTTCTCTTTTTCTAATTTTTTTCAACCTATGTAAAACTTTGTTTAGCATGGAACTTGTAAAAGTCACTGGCTTTGAGTACTATAATTATATATTCTTTTTAGATTGCTTTATTAGGACTTCTATTCAGAAACAGATACTCTAGGTATATCAGGAGAAATGCTTTAATACAGGAAATTGGTGCTAATGAAAACCCTGGAAGGGGTAGAAGAGCAGGCTCCATGCTGAACCTTTAGGAATGACTCCCAAATTATAGGAGGACTAACTTTTGAGAGAGCCACTACCTCTGAGACCATCACTAGAACTATTTAGTCTAAGGAAAAAAATCCAGTTAGCTGTGATCCAGCAATTAAAAAGCTATAACTGCATTAGAACACTTGTAAACCGGTGTCTTTGTGCTGGAATGTGGGATTTAACCTATCAAAAACTGCTTCTTCACACCTGAGACACTCAAGACCAGATATTTCATGATCTTGCCTTCCTACTAGAAAACAGCCAAAAAGGACAGGAAGATAGTCTCCACTTCACATTTCACATACTGCATGAGTGCATCTAATTGGTAGAAATTGTCATTCAGCATTCTAACTACGAAGGAATAAAATAATTTTTAGTTTTCTATTCTCTGAGTACAAGAAGGCACACCAGAAGTAGAGTAGAATAGAGGTGTGTAAGAAAGTTGACAGTGCCAACCATAGAGTCTGTCTTGGGGAGTTGCATCAGAAAGATTGGAACATCCATAGCTTGGCCTGAAAAAAACTTCAAAGTCCTCAGGCAGCCATGTTTTTTCTGTCTGTATCTTTGGGCCTCTATAGCATACCATGTTGTCTTTTTTTGTTTGCTTCATTATTAATCACTTTCCTTATTTATTTATTTGCTGGTACTTATTAACTCCTATGCCTATTTTACTTGCTGCTTGGCTTCTTAAAGAGGCCCCTCAAGACATCTTATCTTTACTTTTCTTGGGTGAAATGACCTGTCCTAATCTGGACCATATGTCTACATCTGGTCATTTTGTTTCAGAGGCAAGAAGGCTGTAGTAACATCATGTAGGAAAAGCACATCTTAAGAGCAGGCAAGTTCTATGAAGGTCCATCTGGCA
The DNA here is from genome assembly GCF_902686455.1 of Sciurus vulgaris. Classification (NCBI taxonomy): domain Eukaryota; kingdom Metazoa; phylum Chordata; class Mammalia; order Rodentia; family Sciuridae; genus Sciurus; species Sciurus vulgaris. The sequence goes on along the minus strand of NC_136467.1, from coordinate 91,353,229 downwards.
TTTCTAATTAATATTATTAATGCAAAGTTTAGTGGAAATTTTGATTCAGAACTTTGGACAGAAGGAAAAGATCAAGAAGAAAGAATCAGTTTGTGAAGAAGTAGAGTGGGAGTGACCTGAAGTGTGAGAGGACAAGTAGGTGATGATTAGTCATTTGCTAAAAATAAGGATAGTGGGACAAAGGGAATTCAGGGTTATTCGCATTTGCTAATAGTAAGTACTTTAAAATAGACTAAAAGTATTTTAAAGTAATCTGTCCCCACTGGTGGGTTCTTGTTTTCTGACTTGTGGTTATAAATACCCCTGCCATCAAAGCTTTATGTGTATATTTAATTATTTCCTCAGGATAAAATCTAAGGTCTGTGTTAAAAAGTATGCCAGGTTAAAACCTGTTTGACCTCTGTTGTCAGCAGTGGTGGGTCAGGTTTACTTTGTGTAGACCTACTGACTTCTCCTCACAGTTTTGTTACTGGATAGTCATATTTTAAAAAACTTCCTTAATATGGTTGACGAACATAGTATTACACTATATTGCATTTTCTGAGCTTTTTCCCCAGTACTGAGAATCAAACTCAGGGACTTGTGCATGGTGGCACATGCCTGTAATTCCAGTAACTTGGGAGACTGAGGCAGGATGATTGCAAATTCAAGGCCAATCTCAGCAACTTTCTGGGACTCTGTCTCAAAATAAAAAGTTCTAGGGGTTTAGCTCAGTGGTAGAGCACCCAAGGATTTAATCCCCAGTATCCCCGCCCTGCACTAAGAAAAAAAGAAAAAAAAGAAAAAAAAAAAAGCTGATCTGACTGACTTACTCAAAACTATGAAATAGTGAAAGAACACATGGGAGTGAACTCAAGTCCTGTGGAAACCTGTCTATTGCTTTGTTAGCAATACAAATTAATGTATTACCCCTGACCTTTGTCAAAATTAACTCAGCTTTTTAATCTTTTCATTCTCTTTAAATTCAGTTATTATATACAGTGAGAAGGAGGTACTAGTTCTGAGTTGTTTTATCATATCTGTGTAATGGCTCCAAAATAAAAAATACTAGTTATCAGAGTGAGCAGTATTTAGCCAGTTTATTCAAACACACATTTGACAATAATCTTAACATGTTTTAGATTTTAAATTTGGAATGCTGTTTGTTGGTTATCTTATAAATTTATAATCAGTATGGAGAATGGTATAAATGAGAGAGATATTTATAAATATCTTCGAGCTTGACAGAGATTTTGTAAGTGATGAGATAAACAGTTAAAGAAAGCCATATTATGTTTGCTTAAACTCTTGAATTTTTAATCTGAATTTTTGATGCTAAATCACTGGATAAAAACATTATAGATTTGACAAGGCTTAAATTTTAGGGTAGTCAGGTGAAACGAGATTATTATATTTTATTTTTTGAATGAAGGATTATTGATTCTTAAAAATTAAGCTTCATTTCATCTCTCTCTTTATCTTGTGCCATCATGATGACCAACAAATCCTTAATCACTGTAATTAACTTCTTTGTCAAAGTAAACTAACATTTAACAAATGTGAGGGGAATTTTTTTTTCAGTAATGTAAATTTTATTGAAATGCTCATGAGGAGAAAAGTGGAAGGCTTACACTGAGCACCATAGAGCCAACTTCACTTCATAAAGTCCCCTTTGAAAATAATCTCCATTCCAGTAGTCTTTTCTACCATTGCCAGTTGTCCCACCTCCCCTTTCTCCTCGAAGTGTCCACTCTCCACTTTCCTCCATCTGTGCGGGCTCCATCTTCCTTCTCTGCTACATTCCTCACCACCACCCCAACCCCATTTAGCAACTTAGCGTATTCCGTCCTTCTCAGTCCTTTAAGGATAGGAATCAAGTTTCACATGCTTGCATATCCTATGCAAAATAGATGAAGGAGTCACTGAAAGAATGTAGCCACAGGTTATAATCCCTAACATCTTACTCTCATCACAGTTTTCTTCTGTTTGAAGATGTTCCATATCTTCTCAACGTTCCATATCTTCTCAACTAAAGCCTTGGCCAGCTGCCATTTCTCTCTGACTCCAGCACTCTGCTCTATGATGGGCCCTCTTCCCCTCAAGCCTATGGTTCATATTTTTGCTTCAGGTGTTCATTTCTTCAGGCCTGGAATCATCTATGTTGTTCATGAGGGTGAATAGTAGTGGGTTACCATTGTCCTAAGGAAGGTCAAGGTGGATGCAACTGGTCTGGTCTTGTAGGTCCATCTGAGTCCTTCCCTCTCTTGAAGGCTCAACATAGGTCTTCACTTCCTTAGGATATTTCGCTGAGTCCTCTAGCCCAAATATGATTCCTTCTCTGTTGATTTGTTTGGACATAAACCCTGAATATGTCCACACTGAGGGTATTTAATTGTTTGGCCTCGTGTTGCTATGCAATGTTGAGTGTGACGCTTTGAGGTCATTCCTCTTCCCAGACTGTGGTTGTTATCATGGCTATCATCCAATTTTTTTTTTTTTTTTTCTCCATTATTAGACTTGTGGTAAGTCTGTACTTCTCTAACCCCTTGAAGTTATATGGGGCCGACTTGCCATGGCCAATGAAATGTGAGCAGAATTGCCAGGAGTCCCTTTGTGTTACTTTTTCCTCTTGCAAATAAATAGGCTTGAATTCCATCTGCAAGGACCCCTCCAGACATCTGCTTTGTCATACTTCCCAATTGCCCACTTGGCTTCAGGACCTTCCCCAGCTCCGTCTGGCCATCCTTCCCTCTCTGCCCTCCACTGGTGGCCACACACAGTTTTCCTTTCTTCCTATCCTCTTCAGTCCTCCTGCTTCAAGGCCAGGTTTCATTTCGCTATATAAACTTTCCTCCAGGTGTGTTATTTTATGGACAGGCTCTCAAGATCTACCAACAGCAGCTGCTGGCTTTTGCACTGTTTCCATTTACCTTCCAGAAAATACCCCAGGTTCCTTTTGAGCATTTCTCCCCTTCTGTCTTAGTCCTATGGCAGGAGCAGGCGGGAATGTTGTTTTTATAGATTTTATTCTCTAAAGAACCTTCTGCCAGTTGCAGTGGTACACATCTGTAATACCAGCAGCTCTGAAGGTTGAGGGAGGACTGGACTAGATGCTTTTCTAATCAGAATTAGAAACCAAGACTTTGTAGAAAGGTAATAGGAGGAAGTACATCATTGAAGGAACTAAATAGGGGTCAGGGAGACTTGGAGGAAACCAGAACAGGGAAACCTCAGGTTTTAAGAAGGAAATAAATAAAGTCAGGAACATTAAAAGCAATAGGTAGGGAAAGGGACTAGAAAAGACTATTTTGCTTTTGTATTTTTTGGTTGACATTAACACCATTTTCTAAACTAGATGCAGTTGTGCGTGTCTGCAATCCAGCTACTTGAGAGGCTGAGGCAGGAGGATTGCAGGTTTGAGGCCAGCTGGTGCACTTTAGTGAGACCCTATTTCAAAATAAAGGGGAAGTGGAAACTGGAGGATATAGCTAAGTGAAAAAATGCTTGCCAAAATGTGAGAAGGACTGAGTTCCATCCCCAGTACTTTAGAAATGAAGAAGCCAAACCAGAGCACAGCAAAACCAACAATCTTCTAAGCTTCAACAAAAAGTAGAGGGTCTGCTGTGAAACTGAACCCAGAGTGCCTCAGAACCTGTTTTCTACCTGCTGTTCACTCAGTATGGTAAGATTTAAAAACATGAATATCTTCAGTGTGTTGGCACCATTTCTCAAGTTTTTGTTAGCTTGTCTTTTTTTTTTTTTTGCTTCTTGCACCTTTGACACATTTAATTTATTTTTTTGTATTCTGTATTTAGTTTACTTTTGAAACAAATGCGGTTTTTCCATGAAATGCAGACAGCTTCTATACTCTGAGAAAAATTGCTTGCAATTTATTTTGCAGCTTAAGGAATTATTAATATTTCTATAAATGCCTCTTAAAATAAGGCTTAGTGGACATTTTGTTTGTCCGAGTTGTTTAAGAGATTGTGGTTAACTCAAATAAATAAAAAATTGACAAACACTGGTAACTGGTGTCTGGGGAGACTGGTTAGTGTATTTTTCATATAACTTTTTTAGCATGTTTTCTTTTTTCTAAGCAAGTCAAATTGCTTTTGTGTGAATGAACATACCAGTGTCTCTGATACATTATAATTGGACTTATTAAACTTTTGAATATAGTATTTGAGGTGGTAGTTTTATGTCATATGTATATATGCCATCTGCTGGTGAAAATGCATTATTGCTATTAACTAAATAACTGCAATTTCTTTGAGTGAAATAATGATCTGTAGTTTCAAGAGTAGCCATAAAATTGGGGAAAAAAAAAAAAAAAAAACCCATCCTGCATAATGATTTATTCTGCTCCAAATGCTAATAGTATCTTGATTGAAAAGTACTGACCTAATAATACTGATGGTTAACTTTATTACATTGTGCCTCTGGGTGTGTATGTGTGTATTCTCTTTTGAAAGTTTTGTAAATTCTAGATCTTGTTAAATGGTAACATACTACAAGTAGCTTTGTCCAGTGTGGAAGCCACTGCCATGTGTTACCATTTAACTGAATTTAAACTTCAGTTTCTTTGTTCCACTAGCCATATTTTAAAGCTTAATAGTCACATTTGTCTAAGAGCTACTGTGTTGAACAATGCAGATTATAGTGTTTCTAACATCACAGAAAATTCAACTGAGTAGTACTTTTGCTATTAAAATTTTTAACCCAGGATTATGATTTTTATGAAATAATTATTGTTCTTAAATCATTATTTATTCATCTATTTTGCTACTGGAGATGGAAGCCAGGGGTCTTTTGCCACTGAGCCACATCCCCAACCCTTTTTAAAAAAATTTTTTTAAGTGTATTTTTTTAGTTGTAGGTGGACACAGTACTTTTATTTTATTTATTTATCTTTATGTAGTGCTAACGATTGAACTCAGGGCCTCACATATGGTAGGCAAGTGCTCTACCACTGAGCCACAACCCCAGCCCCCCCAACCCTTTTTTATAGTTTATTTAGAGACAGAGTCTTGCTAAGTTGTAGGGCCATACTAAGTTGCTGAGGCTGGCTTTGAATTTGCAATCCTCTTACATTGTGCCACCATGCCTGGTGTTCTTAAATTCTTAATGAATTTTTTTTCTTTGCCATAAATAAAAAGAGTTTATCAATAAATAACCCCATTTAACCTGGTGGGTCTATTTGGTGGGATTCAGGATTATTAAGATTTTATTATTATACCATGTAATTTACTGCAACATAGACATATTTACTGGCAAATGATTACAGTTTTCTCAAGGTGTAGGGCATTGAGTATTTCTAGTGTTTTAATTGTTTTGAATATTCAATAGATTAAAAATAATGGCCTTATTTTCTCTGTCCCATGTGAGGTAAAAGTTCTTACTTTTTGGTGAATGTTTGGGGTGGAAAGAAAACTGAATAAAAACATACATAAAGAAACTAAGGCTTTATGACGGTATCAATCATAGTTTGTTATCTGTTGGTTGATTAAAAACCTGTATTGAACTTGTCCTAGTTTCTTCTAGTGGTAATATCTTATAAAACTATAGGAGACTAAAACAACCAGAATGTTGACATTGATACAATCCACTGAGTATACTTTTATTTGTACTTGTTTGTGTGTGTATGTGTATGTACATATTTAATTGTATAATTTTATCACATGTAGATTTATATATCCCCTCAAGGATTCTTGAATTGCCATCTTATAACCACACAAACCCACCTTCTTTCACTCTCCATTCCTGTATTTCTAACCGTTTTTGGCAACTGTGAATTTCTTTTCCACTACTAAAATTTTGTCGTTTTAAAAGTTCTATATAAATCATATGTAACCTTATGGGATTAGCTTTAAATTCAGTGTGATTCTTCTGGAGAGTTATATAAGTCCACTATATATGTTGATAGTTTTCCTCTTTTTGAGTAGTATTTTACAATATGTATGTGTGTCCCATAGTTTTTTCTTTTGGACTTTTGGGCTGTTTCTAGTTTTTGGCTATTAAAAATAAAGCTGCTGTAAATACTTGTGTATAGAGTTTTGTGTGAACATAAATTTTTCATTTCTCTGATAACTGCCCAATAGTGCAATTTGCTGGGTGGGTCCCTATAGTAAGTGTGTTAGATTTGTTAAAAAATGGCCATACTTATCCAAAGTGTACCATTTTATATTCCTATTAGTGCTTTTCAAATGATTTAGTTGTTCTGTATCTTTGCCAGCTGTTGGTTTTGTGACTATTTTTTTGTTTAACCATTTGCCACTCTGTTAGATGTGTGTGATAGTGGAATGAGTTTGTTTGTTTGGTAGCAGGGATTGAACCCAGGGGTGCTTAAACACTGAGCCACATCACCAGCTCTTTTTATTTTATTTTTTCAGACAGGGTCTGAAAAATTACTTAGGGCTTCACTAACTTGCTGAGGCAGACTTTGAATTTGTGATCCTCCTACCTCAACTTTCTGGGCAACTGGGATTACAGGCATGTGCCACCACGGCCGCCTTGGTATGATTTTTGATTTGCATTTTTCTGGTGGCCAGCTGAATGGTATTGAACATCATATATGCTGTCTATGCCCCTTCATATGAAATGTCTTTCTATGACTTTCATTTTCTAATTGGATATTTTGCTAATATTATTTTGAAAGTGTTTTTTATATTCTGGATACTACTCTTTTGTTGGATATGTGCAAATACTTTCTCCTGTTCTGTAGATTGACTTTACAGCCTCTTCACATGGCCTTTCACAAAAGGAAAATTTTTAAATTTTGTTGAGGTCCAATTTATTAATACTTCCTTTTACACTTTGTTTTTTAGCAAGTATTAATACTACTTGCCTATCCCTAAATTCTGAATATTTTCTCCTTTGCATTTTCCTAAAAGTTTTGTATTTTAAAAGTACGGTCATAATCCATTTTGAGTTTCTTTTTGTATATGATAAGAGATATGAATTAAAGTTTATTTTTTTTCTATATGGACATTCAGTCCTTCCAGACCTCTTTTTTTGTTTTTTTTCTTTGTGTTTTGATGGTTCTGAGGATCGAACCCACTGTCTTGCACTTACTGGACAAGTGCTGTGGCACTGAGCTAAACCCCCAGCCCAGAACCATTTTTTGAAAAGGTCATTCTTTTTCTTCTGAATTGCCTTTGTACCTTAATCAAACTGATTTTTTAAATCAAAAAATCAGTTGACTATATACATTAGGGACTATTTCTGGAGTTTATTGTTTTTTAATTTTTCCTTGAATTTCAATATTAGACCATATTGATTACTGTAGCTTTATAGTACATCTTGAAGTCAGATAGTATTCGTTCATCAGTTTAGCTTATTTTTCACAGTTGTTTTGGCTAGTGTAGGTCCCCTGAAGTTCCATATAAATTCATATGGAATCAGTTTGTCGCTGTCTACAAGTAATTTAGGATTTTAATTGGGATGACTTTGAGACTGTAGATGCATTTGGGGGAGAATTGACATCTTTAGCATTGTAGTTTTCCAGTCTATGAAAAAAGCATATCTCTCTGTTTATTTAGGTCTTATTTAGTTTTTCATAGAAGTATTTTGTAGTTTCCAGTATATGGGCTTTGCTTTTTTGTTGTCAGATTTACCCATAAGTAGTTTTTATTTTTTAGTGCTATTATAAATCATATTTTTAAACTTTCAATTTCTAATTGTTGTTGGTATATATAAATATAGTAGGTTTCTGCATATTTATCTTGTCTCCTACAACCTTGCTAACCTCATTTATTGTTTATAGCTATTTTACAGATTATATCAAATCTCCTACCTAAATAATCATTATGCTCAAAGACAAGTGTGTTGTTTCTTTTCCAATCTGTATGCCTTTTGTTTCCCTTTTCTTATTTTATTGCTCTGACTGGAACCTTCAGGGAAATAGAAGTGGTGAGATTGGACTACCTTGTCTTGTTCCTGATGTTAATGGGGAAGTATTCAACCATTTACTTTCTAATAGGTTGTTAACTGTAGGTTTCTCATGGACGGCTTGTATCAAGTTGAGAAAGTTCTCTTCTTTTCCTAGTTTGCTGAAAGTTTTCATCAGTTGGATGTTGAATTTTATCAAATACTGCATGTGCATCTATTGAGATGATCATATAGCTTTTAAATATACTAAATAACATTGATTTCTACACATTATACACCTCGCATTCCTAGAATAAGTCACACTTGATCAAACTTATCCTTTCTATATATTCTTGGATTTGATTTGCTAAAATTTTGTTAAAAATTTTAAGGTTTCATTCTGTAGTTTTTATTTCTTTTGATAAATGATGAAGGTCTGGTTTGGTATCAGGGTAATATTGGCCTCACAGAATGAATTAGAAAGCATTTCCTCCTCCCCCTTTTCCTTTAGTTTCCTGAACAATTTGTGTATAGAATTAATATTATTTCTTAATTGTTTGATTTCCCCAGAAATGTGTTCTGGGCCTGCAGTTTTGTTTTTTTTTTTTAAATTTTTATTTATTTATTTTTTAGTAACATGTTTTTAAAAAATATTTAAACAACTTTTAATTTTTTCCCCCATTTTTAATGTGGTGCTGGGGATTGAACCCAAGGACTCATGCATGTCCAGCAAGTGCTCTACCACTGAGCTACAGCCCTAGCCCCTAGTCCTGGAGTTTTTGTTTGTTTGCATACTGAAAATTTCATACTGAATCTTTTTTTTTTTTTTTTTATCTTTTTTCAGTTGTAGATGGACATAGTATCTTTTCTTTCTTTATTTTTATGTGGTGCTGAGGATCGAACCCAGGGCCTCACATATGCGAGGCAAGTGCTCTACCATTGAGCTACAATCCTAGCCCTCAAACTGAGTCTTTAATAGATACTGGGTTATTCAAGGTGCCTTTGCCTTCTGGAGAGAGCTCATTTGTGTCTTTCAAGGAATGGGTATTATTAGCATAAAGTTCATAATATTTCCTCCAATTACTTAACTTCCTTCCACTACATGCTAAAGATTCCAACCTCTTCCTAAAATGTTCAGTCTTTCCTAGATCTTCTTGAATGTATAACGGTGATAATGTTTTTTAATGTTCTTGCCTACCAAGTCTATCATCAGTGTATATATATATATGTGTATATATATATATATATATTTTTTTTTTTTAAATTGTATTGGGGATTGATCCCAGGTTGCTCATTGAGCTACATTCCCAGTCCCCCCCACCCCCCCCAATTTTTAAAAGTTTTTAATTTTGAGAGAGGTACTTGCTAAGTTGCTCAGGGCCTTACTAAGTTGCTGACGATAGCTTTGAACTTGTGATACTCCTTTGTTAGCTTCCTGAATCACTGGGATTCCAGGCATGCACCACTGAGCCTAGCCATCAGTGTAATTTTTGAGTCAATTTCCATTGATTGACTTTACTCCTCTTTGTAGATTTTTATGACTGGCAACTTTTTTTTTTTTTTTTACTCTTTGCTAAGTATTGTGAATTTTGCTTATAAATTATGGATATTTTTGTATTCCTATAATTTTTTATTTTATTTTATTTTTGTTCTTGAAGACAGTTGGAACAGACTACTTGGAAGTAGTCTGACTCTTCCAGGTCTTGCTTTTAAACTTGATCTTTAATTAATTTTTCCCATTATTAGTACAGAAATTCTTCTGTCATATCTGATGAATCATGAATGGCGAGGTTTTTCTAGTGCAGCTTATGGGAAATTTCCCTGCTGTGTTTGTTTCCTTGGGGTAGGTTTTACTGTCTTCTGTAATTTCCCTGCACATATACAATAATCAGTACTCTGTTGAATGCTCAATGGTGGCCTTTTGCCAATGTAAGAAGTTTTCTCTGTATATCTCTCCTTTCTCCTGCCTTATGAATTCTATCCACGTTGATTTCTGTGGACTCTAGATCCATGTCCTCAAACTAGGGAGAGAACGGGACTGCTTCTGTTTTTATCTTCGGTGGCATGCTCTGGATATTTTTCCTTAGGCAGTAAACTGAGGTCATTGTAGGGCTCTTACCTAGTTTATTTGCCACCTCTTGATTTCTAGTCTTTTTTCAAATGTTGTTTTATAATATTTTCTCTAGTTCTTAAATTGTTTTATTCAGGTAAATTCATTGCTTCTCCATATTTTGGCTAGAAATGAAACTCAGTATAGTAATTTAATAGAATCAAGATATGAAAAGAAAAATTACTTTTTAAGGTGCTTTGTTTCTTTTTACTGAAACTTTTCTCCTACACTCCTCAGTTAAATTTATTTATAACATCCCTTCTTATATAATACTTAGGGTTACAAACACTCTATAGGAGAAAAGGACAGAATTATTGATGTTGCTACTTACTCTTGTTCCAGTGAAAGCGTGACAGTACTAATTGATGTGAAACAAATTAATCCTTCCCATTCTCTGAAGGCTAATTCAGTTTTTAAAGGGAATATGATAATTCATTTGTAAATTTGATGTTAGCTTTGTTGAATGCTGACATCACAGATTTTTTTCAAGTCAAATTAAAACATTTGGTTATATTCTAGACCATATAAGTAAAACTGTTCATGTTTCAAATATCATCTCCTGTTTTATGCTGTTGAAAACATCTTTTATATTATTATAGTTTGCTATTCTTTATTTTCATGCTAAAAATATAAATAAGGCTAATTTTTTCCTCGGTGATATTTTATTAAAATTTTGATAGATTGGTATTTCATTGTTTTTGCAGTCCTGGGGATTGAACCCAGGACCATAAGCACTTTACCACTGAGTTACATCCTCAGCCATTTTTTTTTTTTTTTTTTTTTTTTTTTTTGAGAAAGTTTTACTAGTCACCCAAACTGGGTCTTGAACTGGTGATTCTCCTGACTCACCTTCCCAAGTACCCGGGATTATAGTTGTGCATCACCACTTCTGACTGTTTCATTGTTTGTTTGTGTTTAACTGGTACCAAAGATATTAAATAATGGGGTTAGTCACTTATCTCTTATTTGTGAACTTGATAGACAAGAAAGTGGTTGGACTCTTTAGGTAATTCAGAATATCATTTTAGCTAATAATGTATGCTTTTTCCTGTATCAAGTCTTATTTTTAAGTAACAGTTCTATTGCATGGAGACATTAATTATTATTTTTTATTTTGATTCATTGTACACAAATGGAGCGCAACTTTCAACTTTCGTTTCTCTGGTTCTCTGGTTGTACACGAAGTAGAGTCATACATTTGCATAATCATACATGTGTATAGGGTAATGATGTTTGTCTCATTCTGTTATTTTTCCTTCTCCCCATCCTTTCCCAATGAGACATTAATTATTGAAATTTTTTCCACTCCAAATGAAAGTTAGTATTAATTTTACAGACCTATAAAGAAAAACTTGTTTGCTTCTCTGTCTTGCTCCTCTGGAATGTATAGTTAATGATGCCAGAGAAGTCTGTTTTATTTCTCAGCTAGATACTTAGCACCTAGAAAGTTCTTGGCACATAGTGCTTTCATTCAGCACATTTCTGATGTCAGTGGATCAATGAATGAGTGAATGAATAATTACCCTTCTAAGTCTTTTCTGTTTGTCCACATTTTATCCATCTGTCCAGGCCCAGTTCAAAGTTATACTGCATTCATGAAACTGCCTTTCAGGTTGTCTCCTATTTCACTTATCATGATTTTTTTCCTCTTTTGAACAGTTATTGACATTTTCATCAGTATAAGAGAGAACTTTCTAACATATAATTTCACACAGTTGGAGTATACTGCAAGAAGGGAACATTCTTTTATTTGAAATGACAGTTGCAGTATACTACAAGAAGGGAACATTTTTTTAATTTGAATTGTTTAAGGAGTGACAGGCTGGCCTGTCAGACAGTTAGGGGAGTTGATATGTGGTGTTCTTACTTTGTGCTAGGTGCTTATATATTTCATGTCCTTTAATTTCAAGAATTCTCTAAGGCGTAGGTAAATTTCTCCTATTGTTGTGGAAACTATGGTTTATGGAGGCCATATAACTTCTTTATAGTTGTGTAACTCTGTCTGATGATTCAAATTGTGATCTTTCTTTGCAGAACAGCTATTGTGCTGCCTTCAGTGGGTAAATACTTAATGCACTGAAGGTTCATTACGGTTATGTGTAATATGGCAGTTTGACATTTCTATCAAGGAATGAAGACCAGAAAGAGACAGAATGGTGGTAGTTGGTTAGGAAGAGAAAACAACAATGGGATAATTAGAAATGCCACAAGGAAAAGAGAGGTACCAAACTTTATCATTTTGTTCATATCTCAGCTTTATGATACAGAAAGACTGACAGCAAAGATGGTGTATCTCATTTTGATTCTCTGAGAAACACTTATTATTAGGGTTTATTGCTTTGGTTTTTGCTTTTATGTGATCTAAGCAATCTTACCTAAAAATTAAAATGAAAAAATCTTTAAACTAGTAAGCCATTCTTCAGTGTGATAGTTTAATTACAAGAGCTTACCACGTGTCAGATACTGTTTATGTACATTTTCTCATTTAATACTTTGCACAATCATTATTGTCATATTTCTGTTTTCAGCACTGTTTCACAGAAAAGAAAACTTAAGCTTAGGGAACATGTCCAAACTCACATAACAGAAAAGTAGTAGAGTGTACAGTGGTTCAGACCTTCGATATATGAGACACTTTGAGGAAAAAGCACTTTAGAGGGGGACTCCGTACATACCTACATGCATACATGTATAGACTAGAAGAAATATTTCTTTTTTTAAAATTTATTTTTATTGTAAACAAATGGGATACATGTTGATTCTCTGTACATGGAGTAAAGGCATACCATTTGTGTAATCATACATTTACATAGTGTAATGTTTGATTCATTCTGTTATTTTTTTCCCTTAATTTTGCACACTATTCTGTGCTGTTATGTTTACCTTATAATAGATATGGCATATAATGGAAGTCATTATTTGCTAGTTGAAAAACTTGACAACTCTACCTACCACATTCACTTCCTCAGTTTGTGCAGTAGTAAATCATAAATCAGTTTTGTCTTCTTTTCTGCACTTCTCATAGTTTTAACTATTTACTTGCATTCTGACAGAAGAAAGAAGCAAACTTTTTTTAGTCAGCCTTTTCATTGCTGTGACCAAAAGACCTGACAAGAACAATTTTAGAGGAGGAAAAATGTATTTGGTGCTCAAGTCCATATATGGTGACTCCATTGCTTTGGGCCATTGCTTTGGGCCTCATCATGACTGAGGAAAGTAGTTTAGAATATAACAACAAGGAATCAGAGAGAGACTGCTTTCTTACCAGGGATAAAATATATACCCCAAAGGTAACGCCCCAGTTATCCATTTCCTCCAGCCATATCTTACCAGTCTGCAGTTACCAACCCAGTTGATCCTTATCAGCAAATTTATGCACTGATTAGGTTAAGGCTCTTAAACCCAGTCATTTCATTTCTAAACCATGTATTATCTCACACATGAGCTTTTTGGGGACACCTAATATGTAAACCATAACACAAAAATTTAAGTTTTGCAGTGAAATAGTCACGTTTTTCTCAAGTAGATTTTCATTTTAAACTATTGAACTCATTGCTTGTTTTTTAAATAAGATCATGTTTATTGATAATGCATTTTGAACTTTACTCATGATTTCATGGGGATTAAATATGCAATATTTAAATGTTGGTTAGAGATACGTTTAACTGATTGCTCAGTGAATGATCTGATAGACCACCGTAGTATCTTTTCAGAAGTTAAATTGTGTTTAAATTTTTGGTTAAATTTTTTTGGCATTTTTTCTCTTTGCTTTTTGTTCACTTGAGATATTTTCATAATTAAAAAAAATTATAACCTTATTTATGTTTAATAAGCCACTTTAAAAAAATGGAAATCATTTAAAACTTCTTGTACCACCAGATGGCGCTCATTATTAATCCAGTTTAAGATTCCCACCCCATTCTCTGACTTATTTTATGTTGGTGGTATTGTTAGTATTTGGCATGGGAGTATATACTCAGATAATAATGGAACCTAGAATTCAGAAATGGAAAGCAAAATAAGTAAGTTACTAACATATAACTCCAGAGTATGTTAAATATGCCAATATTGCCATAGTTTCTGGAATTTAATCATAAGAAATTGGGATAATATTAGAATAAAATTTATTATTAGGAAGATAGCTATTTTGTATTTTTCCAGATATCTTTTATCTTTCCTGTTGTCCTGTTATTTTCCTAGTAGTTATTGTTTATTGGCTGTTTTTGACATTAATGATTTCTTTTGTCAGTTTGAATACTATTACACTGCAATTTGGATTTATGGCAGTTTTGTCATATTTTTGTCTCCTAAATGAAAAATGTTTGAGCTTGATTTTAGTTTAACGAAATGAATAAATTTCTTCTCCGAGTGTGTCCAGTTACAGCCAGTATAGAATTTTCATGAAATTATCTATGACAAAGAAAGTGATTTATTTATTTTTGATAACAATGGGTGTTAACATGTTGATAGTACTAAATAAGAATTTTATATTGTTCTCATTTAAGCTTTTTTTTTTTAAGTTAAAAGGAAAGATAAGCAAAATTGTGTTGACAGTCAACTCTGAAAGCTATTGAGAGTATAGTTTTATTTTGACCTTTGCTTTTGCCTTGGTGAAAAGAAAATAAATCAATTTTTTTAAAAAATGAACTATTTTGGGCTGGGACTGTAGCTCAGTGGTAGAGTGCTTGCCTAGCATGTGTGAGGCACTGGGTTTGATCCTCAGCACCACATAAAAATAAATAAACAAAGGTATTGTGTTCATCTACAACTTTAAAAAATTTTTTAAATGAATATTTTGGCATTTAAGAAAACTTGAAAATAGAGATCCAAAATCTTACATTATAGGTGTATTAATGTAAGCAGTTTCTTAATTTATTTTTTATTACATATGTTTTAGGTATGCAACATGATCTTGTGATACATATAATGAAATGATTTTTGTAGTCAAGCAAATAAATATATTCATCACCTTACACAGTTAGCTTTTGGGGGCTGTTGAAGAGCACCTAAGATCTACTCTTTTAAAAAGCTTATTTTTAGCATATAATGCAGTATTATTATCTGTAAACCTCATGGTGTACATTATATCTCTAGACTTAATCCTGTCCAACCCTCTCACTGACTTCTCCCTAATTTGTCTCTCTCCTTCCTTTTGGTAACCACCATTCTACTCTATTTCTGTTTAACCTTCCACTCCAGATTTGCGTATGAGATGAAATTGTATGTTTTTTTTTTTTTTTCCTCCACATGTGCCTGGCTATTTCACTTGACATAAGATTCATCCACATTGTCTGAGATGGCAGTGTCTCCTTTTTTACTGTAACTGTGTTATATCAATAATATTCCATTTTCTGTATATATCACATTTTCTTTACCTGTTTGCCCATAATGGACATTTAAGCTGTTTCCATATCTTGACTCCTGGGAAAATGCTGTATTGAATATGGAAGTGCAGCTGTGCTTGTTGCTTTCATTTCCTTTGGGTATAGACTCTGGAGTATCATGAGGTTACGTGGAAGTTCTATTTTTAATTATTTAAGGATGTCGCACACACTTTTCTACAATGCATATACCAATTTACATTTCTACCATGGTGTATAAGGGATCCTTTTCCTCAAATCATTACTGACATATGTTACCTCTTGTCTTTTTCACCTTTTACAAGCTGTGAGGTGATACCACATTGTGATTTTAGTTTATATTTTTCTGATGATTAATGATGTTAAGCACGTATTTATATACATGTTGGCCATTTTTATGACTTCTCGGGAAAAAAATGTCTATTTGGGTCCTTTGTCCATTTTTAAGTCAAGTTTTTTTTGCTGGTGTTGTGGGAGTGTTGGTTTCTGTACATTAGGTAAGACAACTGCCTCTCCCAGTCTTATGAGATTGGCTTCATATGGGAGATGGACCTCACTAATCAGCCCAGCCAGAGATTCTAGGTGCTTCTCAAGTCTTTGTCCATTCCAACTGTGGTCTTTGTTCTTACTTGGCCCTTAGAATTAGATGTGCCAAATCCTGCCAGTGCCTGAGAAAGATGAGTTGGACACCAGCCTATTAAAACACAGCTGGAAGTGTTGGGATGTTTGAATATATGTTCTGCTTCCTTCTGTTCTTGGGGAGAAGTTGAGGGTTGAAGTTTATGTCCTACTTACACTATACTAAGGAGAGAATTTGTGGCATGTGCTTGCACTTTTATTTAGATTATGCACTCCAAGCCTTTAGGAGTAGCTGATGGAGGTGAACCTACTTGTAAACCACATTTTTATTTTCCTGGTCTAGAGAGCCTTGTCAGCTTCCAGAGCCAGTCCCTTAGGTGGGAGCTCTAAAAGATTAGGATGCTCGGTGTATGCACGCACTCTTTCCAGGGAAAATCTGCAGACCTGAATTTATTGTAGGAGTGAGCTGGGGAGAAGACCTGAGAAGTTCCTGCACTTCCATTTGGGCTCAAGGAGGTCTATTGTTTATTTTTCTTATTAGCTTCCTGATGCAGATCAATAGAAACCTGACCTTCAGACAGCAACCAGCAAGGTATGCAGACAAATCTCTTTTAGGGAGAAATGGGGAGTCTGTATTTTAGACTGTTTTTTTTTTTTTATTTTTTTATTGTAAACAAATGGGATACTTGTTTCTCTGTTTGTACATGGAGTAAAGGTGTACCATTTGTGTAATCATAAATTTACATAGGGTAATGTTTGATTCATTCTGTTATTTTTTCCCTTCCCCCCACCCCTCCCACCCCTCTTTTCCCTCTATACAGTCCTTCCTTCCTCCATTCTTGCCCCCCTCCCTAACCCTAACTCTAACCCTAACACTAACCCCTCCCTCCCCCCATTATGTGTCATCATCCACTTATTAGCGATATCATTCGTCCTTTGGTTTTTTGAGATTGGCTTATCTCACTTAACATGATATTCTCCAATTTCATCCATTTGCCTGCAAATGCCATAATTTTATCGTT
The DNA here is from genome assembly GCF_902686455.1 of Sciurus vulgaris. Lineage (NCBI taxonomy): Eukaryota > Metazoa > Chordata > Mammalia > Rodentia > Sciuridae > Sciurus > Sciurus vulgaris. The sequence continues at coordinate 91,336,313 of NC_136467.1, read as the reverse complement.
CTTTATGTCTGAGTAATATTCCATTGTATATATATATCACAGTTTCTTTATCCATTCATCAATTGAAGGACATCTAGGTTGGTTCCACAATCTGGTTATTGTGAATTGAGTAGCTATGAACATCGATGTGGCTGTATTTGTGTAGTATGCTGATTTTAAGTCCTTTGGGTATAGGCCAAGGAGTGGGATAGCTGGGTCAAATGGTGGTTCCATTCCAAGTTTTCTAAGGAATCTCCACACTGCTTTCCAGAGTGGCTGCACTAATTTGCAGCCCCACCAGCAATGTATGAATGTACCTTTCTCCCCACATCCTCACCAACACCTATTGTTGCTTGTATTCTTGATAATCGCCATTCTAATTGGGGTGAGATGGAAACTTAGGGTAGTTTTGATTTGCATTTCTCTTATTACTAGAGATGTTGAACATTTTTCCATGTTTGTTGATTGCTTGTAGATCTTCTTCTGTGAAGTATCTGTTCATTTCCTTAGCCCATTTGTCGATTGAGTTATTTGCATTCTTGGTGTAGAGCTTTTTGAGTTCTTTATAGATTCTGGAGATTAGTGCTCTATCTGAAGTATGATTGGCAAAGATATTCTCCCACTCTGTAGGCTCTTTCTTCGCATTGCTGATAGTTTCCTTTGCTGAGAGAAAGCTTTTCAGTTTGAATCTATCCCAGTTATTGATTCTTGCTTTTATTTCTTGTGCTGTGGGAGTCCTATTGATGAAGTCTGGTCCTAAGCCGACATATTGAAGATCTGGACCTACTTTTTCTTCTATAATCTGCAGAGTCTCTGGTCTGATTTCGAGATCCTTAATCCATTTTGACTTTAGTTTCGTGCACGGTGAGAGATATGGGTTTAGTTTCATTCTGTTGCATATGGATTTCCAATTCTCCCAGCACCATTTGTTGAAGAGGCTATCTTTTCTCCATTGCATATTTTTGGCCCCTTTGTCTAGTATGAGAAAGTTGTATTTATTTGGGTTTGTGTCCATGTCCTCTATTCTGTACCATTGATCTACCTGTCTATTTTGGTACCAATACCATGCTTTTGCTTTGTAGTAGAGTTGAAGATCGGGTATTGCGATACCCCCTGCTTCGCTCTTTCTGCTAAGGATTGCTTTAGCTATTCTGGGTTTCTTATTCTTCCAGATGAATTTCATAATTGCTTGCTCTATTTCTGTAAGGTACGTCATTGGGATTTTAATTGGAATTGCATTGAATCTGTATAGCACTTTTGGTAGTATGGCCATTTTGACAATATTAATTCTTCCTATCCAAGAACATGGGAGATCTTTCCATCTTCTAAGGTTTTCTTTAATTTCTTTCTTTAGTGTTCTGTAGTTCTCATTGTAGAGGTCTTTCACCTCTTTTGTGAGATTGATTCCCAAGTATTTTATTTTTGTCGAGGCTATTGTGAATGGGGTAGTTTTCTTAATTATTCTTTCCAAAGATTCATCACTTATGTATAAAAATGCATTAGATTTATGCGCATTGATCTTATATCCCGCTACTTTACTGAATTCACTTATGAGTTCTAAAAGTTTTCTGGTGGAATTTCCTGGTTCCTCTAAGTATATAATCATATCATCAGCAAATAGGGATAGTTTGAGTTCTTCTTTTCCTATTTGTATCCCTTTAATTTCTTTGGTCTGTCTAATTGCTCTGGCTAGAGTTTCAAGGACGATATTGAATAGAAGTGGTGAAAGAGGGCATCCCTTCCTTGTTCCAGTTTTTAGGGGGAATGCTTTCAGTTTTTCACCATTTAGAATGATATTGGCCATGGGCTTAACATAGATGGCCTTTACAATGTTAAGAAATGTTCCCACTATCCCTATTTTTTCTAGTGTTTTGAGCATGAAGGGATGCTGTATTTTATCAAATGCTTTTTCTGCATCTATTGAAATAATCATGTGATTCTTGACTTTAAGTCTATTGATATGGTGAATGACATTTTTTGATTTCCTGATGTTGAACCAACCTTGCATCCCTGGGATGAAACCTACTTGATCATGGTGCATTTTAATATGTTTTTGTATGCGATTTGCTAAAATTTTGTTGAGAATTTTTGCGTCGATGTTCATTAAGGATATTGGTCTGAAATTTTCTTTCCTTGATGTGTCTCTGTCTGGTTTAGGTATCAGTGTGATATTGGCTTCATAGAATGAGTTTGTGAGGGTTCCCTCCTCTTCTATTTCATGGAATACTTTGAGGAGTATTGGAATGAGCTCTTCTTTAAGGGTTTTGTAGAACTTGGCTGAAAACCCATCTGGTCCTGGACTTTTCTTTGTTGGTAGGCTTTTGATGACTTCTTCTATTTCATTACTTGAAATTGATCTATTTAAATTGTGTATGTCCTCCTCATTCAGTTTAGGCAATTCATATATTTAGACTGTTCTTGAAGGTCTATATTGACCTCAGGGATTTAGCCCCTTGAAAGTGCATGCATGCCCATTCATAATTCCTGTTTGCAGTTCAGGGAAACTTACGAATGCAGAATCCTGTCGCTCCCAGAGCTAGTTTATTTAAGAACCCAAACCATAAAAGTTAGGGTGCTGAAAGGATAGGCCAAATCATTCACTCTTTATTTCTATACTTCCCATTTTTGTGGTTGTACATGATGTGGAGTTACACTGGTTATATATTCATATATGAACACAGGAAAGTTATGTCCAATTTCATTCTACTATCTTTCCCATTCCCTTCCCCTCGTCTTTCCCCCGACTGGGCCTTGTCCAATCCAGTGACTGCCCGCCTTTCCCCAGCTATTGTGAGTCAGCATCCACATATCAGAGAAAACATGCAGCCTTTGGTTTCTTGGGATTGGGTTATTTCTCTTATGATAGTCTCCAGCTCCATCCATTTACTGGCAAATGCCATAATTTCATTCATGACTGAGTAATATTCCTTTGTGTATATATACCACATTTTCTTGGTCCATTCATCTGTTGAAGGGCACCTAGGTTGGTTCCGTAGCTTAGCTGTTGTGAATTGAGCTGCTATAAATGTTGATGTGACTGCATCATTGTAGTATGCTGATTTTAAGTTCTTTGGGTATAAGCCGAGGAGTGGGATAGCTGGGTCAAATGGTGCTTCTATTCCAAGTTTCCTGAGGAATCTCCATACTGCTTTCCACATTGGTTGCACCAATTTGTAGTCCCACCAACAATGTATAAGTATATCATTTTCCTCACATCCTTGCCAACATTTATTGTTACTTATATTCTTGATAATTTCCATTCTGACTAGAGTGAGATTAAATCTCAGTGTAGTTTTAATTTGCATTTCTCTAATTGCTAGTGATATTGAACATTTTTTTATATATTTATTGACCAGTCGTGTTTCTTCTGTGAAGTGTTCGATTCCTTTGCTCATTTATTGATTGGATTATTTGCTTTTTTGGTGTTATGGTTTTTGAGTTCTTTATGTATCTTGGGGATTAATACTGTATCTGAGGTGCAGGTGGCAAAGCAGATCATTCACTTTTTTTTTGGTGCTGGGGATCAAACCCAGGGCCTTGTGCTTACAAGGTGATCACTCTACCAACTGAGCTATCTCCCCAGCCCCAGATCATTCACTTTTATTGCCTAAGCTGGGGGTTGAGGATCCTCTGACAGTTGTATGACATTGTAAATGGAGGGTTTGATATGAGAGCATCTTAGCTTTTCCTGTTCATTTTGATGTAGATGTGACTTTCTCAGAGGGGAATGAACCCTATGTAGATGTTTATTTGTTGCTTATGTGGGGAGAGGGAAAGCCAGGAACCAACCATCTGTTCTGCTGTCTTGCTGATGTTCCTTTCCTAAGATGTTTTCAGATCACAGATACATTTTTAGGATTTTTAGGTGATTTTTGTTTCTGGTTATATCATATATCATTCAAATACAGCCAGGCTTCTTTTTTTTTTTTTTCTTTTTTAAATGACACTTTAAGAACTTGTTCTCATTTTTTCCTGGGTACATTCTCTTAGATGAAATACTTGAGGATTTGAGAGGATAGTATATCAAATTTCAAAAAGTTTATCCTATGTGTCTGTTTTAGTGCTGCGCATTTTGAAAGAGAAAGTCATGTAAATAGTCACTTGCTAATTATCAGAACAGGTTTTATAAAAGCAGTAAAGTAGACTGCTTTATTATTGCTCCCTCCTTTCCACAGTGGAACCAGTGTAAATGATGTAATCTCCTTTTCCAACTTTTAAACATTTAATTTTTCATTGGTAACCAGACATGCATATATGTTTAATGAGGTTAAACTTTATATGATGGGTTAACAAGTCTGAAAAGCACTGTTTGGAACCAGGAGGGAGGGTATTTAGGAGGATACTGCAGTAGTCAAGGACTCTAGGTGGTAGCTGATGCGCTCCTTAACTGAAACAGGCCCAATTAGAATGAGATTAAAGTCATGACTCTGAAGGGGGAAAAAAACAAAATGGTTAGAAAGTTTGCTTGATTAAATAGAGATACTGAAAGAAAAAGAGGAGCAAGAATAACTTCTATTTAAATTAAGAGCATGTGTTGGAGTGGGGAGGGATGCAGTGGAAAGCTTAGCTCTGTCTTAGATATGTTTAATTCAAGGTGTTGCTTTTGTATCTGAGTTATAAGAATCTACTTAGAGATGAGCTGAAGGCTAGAGTTATACCATATTTCTTCAATTATAAGAAGTAAAGAAGCATTTTCTTTTGGTGCCCAACCAGGGATTAAAAAACGTACTTCTTGTTTTTGTTTTTCTCATCTTGAAAAGTGTCTCATAATTAATGTGTACTTTTAATGTGAACTTCTTCCTCAAAAATGATCACTTTTTTTTCCTTTGGTACTGGGGATTGAACACAGGGCCGCTTAACTATTGAACCACATCCCTGCCACCCCCCCCCTTTTTTTTTTAATATATTTTATTTAGAGACAGGGTCTTGCTGAGTTGCTGAGGCTGGCTTTGAACTTAACAATCCTCCTGCCTCAGCCTCCCGAGTTGGTGGGATTACAGGCATGCATCACCATGCCCAGCCCGAAAATGATTACTTTTTATCATCTATTGAATAATTGGTGAACTTGCATGATTAAGGGAATGTAGATTTTTGGAGTAAAAAGATTGTTTCCTGAACTCTTAATAGTAGATTAAGAGAGATACAAAGAAAAGCATTTGTTAGCCCTACAAAAAAGGTTTGTAGTTATAGAAAGCTTTCGCATATGTATTTAGTCTTTTGATATTCATAACGGTTGTTTGAATGTGGAAGATGGTGGTCTTTTATTTTTAGATGAAGAAACTGATGTTAAGAAAATTTATGTGAATATAGGATAATTTTTTCTTCTTTTTTATGATTTTCTTATTGAATGATCATACACAGAATTCTGTTCTCATTTATTCATTTCTATAAGTGCAAGCAAGAGTAAATGAAGGAAGCTGGGTGCGGTGTTGCATGCCTATAATCCCAGCAACTTGGGAGGCTGAGGCAGGAGGATCACAGGTTTCAAGCCATCCTCAGCAACTTAGCAAGGCCCTAAACAACTCAGTGAGACCCTGTCTCTAAATAAAATATAAAAAGGACTGGAGATGTGGCTTAGTGGTTATTAATTGTCCCTGGGTTCAAACCCCAGTACTGAAAAAAAAAAAAAAAAAAGAATAAATGAAGGAAATTAAATTAATACAGTTTTATTTCCCACCCTTTAACTTCTTCAAATGTTAATCACATTTGTTCATTTTCCATTTTTTTATTGGTACATTATAAATATACATGATAGTGTGAGGTTCACTGTTAGCACATTTATTTGTTTTTCATATATATGTATATATCACACATTCTTTTCTCAACTGTTTTAGAATAAGTGATAGCCAAAATATGTCCGTAATCCTAAATATTTATCTTACCTCCTAAAAATAAGGACTTTTCTTAAATAACCTCAGTACAGTTACCCAAATCAGGTAATTAGCATTAATAACATAACTATTATTTTATCCTTAGAGCTACATCAATTACATCTATTGTCCCAACAGCATCAGTGATAAATTCTTTGTCAGATTGACAGATACTAAGGAAGGACAGTGACATGTAAATAAACGTTAGATCAAAATGAGAGCATTTTGTAAACAGTGTGCTTTCTTGAGGAAATGAATGGATATGTGCCTTTTTGGATATATTTATCTCCCTATATATTGCAATTAGACTTTGAATATGGGGGGGAATAGGGAGTAGATTAATTTTTGTTTTGTCATATGACCATTTCCAGTGCCTGATAGAATAGTGGTAGGGGTCTCAAACATTCTTTGGAATTACTTTTTTCATTTAGCATTATCTCTTTCTCTCTTGTTCTTCCATCATATTTACTGAGCTTGTGCTGAGCACTGAATTAAAGTGGTAAAAGCTGGGTATGGTGAAGCCTGCCTGTAGTCCCAGTTACTGAAGTGGCTGAGGTGGGAAGATCACTTGAGCCCATTGTATTCAAGGCCAGACTGGCCAACAGTCAAGAACCCCATCTCAAAAACAACCAAAACCAAACAAAATAAAAAACCCAGTATGTGTATATACTCATTATGCTGGTTTATCCTAGAGACTAAAAACATTTCTGAGTTTTTTTATTTTGTTTGTCATAGTGATATAAAAGTGGCTGTTCATAGACCTTTTTTTTGTTGTTGTTGTTTGTTTTAAACCTCCTTCATATACCTTCAGCATTTCTTAAGGAATACCTCAACTCTGGGAATGTAGCTCAATGGTAGAGCGCTTGTACTTGCCCTAGAATTCATGAAGCCTTGTGGTTTGATCCCCAGCACTGTAAAAGTAAATACAATAGTACACAGAAATTAAAACTCTTTTGAAGCTTATAATGGTTGTGCAGGAATTCTGGTTATAAAATGTTATCCCTGTATGTTTTCATCTTCTGGCGTTACTGATGCTACTTTATAGGAAAATATGAATGTGACACAGATAACCACAGATGATAAGGTCATGACAAAATGTTAGTTTCCTTCTTAGTAGAACTATGCATAATAAAATATATTTAATATTAAGAATAAACTATAGTCGGTTGAAAATGTTTGCTATAAGAAACCATTTGGAACTTTAAAATAACTATTCTTGAAATACTATTTATGGAACTCTTAAACTTTTGTGTTTAATAGAAGATTAAATATCATCTTTCTAAGTGATAGGTGAGTCCATGACTTCTTGGCTGACATTTCTGTGTATCTATAAGAGCTGCACATCATAATCATCCGACAGTCTTCTCAACTTCAACCTACTAGCTCTATTTTTGACCATCATTCTTTCTTTCTGATAAAGTAAAAAACAATTAAAAAGGGAATATATGATATTTCATTTTTACATTTAAAGGAATGCATGTAGATATATAATTTACATGCTATATAGCTCATCTATTTAAGTATATACAGTGATTTTTGGTATATCAACAGAATTTTGCAACCCTTACTTACCACTGTGGAATTTTTAGAACATTTCTATCACTCTACATAGCCCCTCAGGCTTATTTGCAATCACTTCTAATCTGCCTTCTCCACCCCCAGGTTCTTTTGCAGGCTTGCAGTTTATTTGTTTATAATGTGAAAAACACATTTTCATGGATTATTGTTTAGTTCTCCTGGTTGTCTATAAGCCTACCCAATTCATAACATAATTGACAATAAGCAACGAAGGGCAAGCTAATACTTATGGATAGAGAATAAAAAGCCTTGAGAGGGAGAATAAAAGGGTGGTTTGTCCTTGTTTCATGCTTGCTCGCAGACAGTATTTTCATACAGGTAGTTTCTCTTTGAGCCCATTTTATTGCTTTGGTGTGTGTCTCTTTCCTAAGACATCTACTAATGATGCTGCTGGAAGTTACTCTTTAGATCTTAGTTGATTTTGCCCTCCTCTTCTACTCTTTTTTTTCCTTGAGCAAAATTTTCTTATTCTTTGCAGTTTTTCTTTCCTAATGAAACTGGACAAAATCCAGTCTTTATTGTTTCTAATCTTGAATGTTATGGGGAAAGAAATAAAATGAACTAAATAATGTGCAAAAGAATGATACTTATGGAAGGATATGAAGAAGTTATTTGCATTTTTAAATTAATTGCTTCAACAACAAGTGACTTGGCATTTCAAAAACATTAACAAAGTAGAGTAAAACCAATTAGCCAGTGGTAGAAAATTTTGTTTGGGATGCTACCAGAATTACGAGAGAAGGAGGTACAAAGTATTCTCAGTTGCATTTGGAGATCTGCACATGATATGATTTTGGCTCTTTCTCCTCATTACTAGCATTTTTCATTACATTTTGAGCCCAAGTTTCTCAGTCTTTAAAATGGGTGGCAATATTGTGTATCTCCCCTGTTTATTAGAATTAAACCAGGCAGTGTGTTTGGAAATAATTATGGTGTTTTACTATTTAGTAGGAGGGTGATTTCCTTAAAAATTCCTGTCCGAACAGTTTTGATAGCAATAACTTAGATGACTCAAGATCTTAGCTATCGTTTGTAAGCTAGAGGCTATCTAAATTTTTGTAGCTGACATTGTGCCTGGGTCTAGCATACAGAAATCAATAAAATGGAGTTACTATTCTCAAAGAAATCAGTTTCTCAGAAAAGACAGTTAAAATAATTAACTGTAAACCATTATGATAAGTGTTATTTAAAAAGGGTTGTTGAAGGAGTAGAGAAGCTTATGGAAGAACTGAACCTTTTTTTTTTTTTTTTTTTTTTTTTTTTGCGGTGCTGGGGATCAAACCCAGGGCCTTGTGCATGCAAGGCAAGCACTCTACTGACTGAGCTATCTCCCCAGCCCAGAACTAAATCTTAAAAAGGAAATTACTATTAGCAGTTAAAGTCTCATTTCCTCACTGTATTTTCTTTTTATAAAAAAGACTCAAAGGGTGATGCATACTTGTAATCCTAGGGACTCAGGAGGCTGAGGCAGGAGGATTAAAAGTTGAATCCCAGCCTCAGCAATTTAGCGAGGCCCTAAGCAACTTAGCAAGACCCTGTCTCAAAATAAAACATTTTTAAAAGGGGCTGGGAGGTATAGCTCAGTGGTACCACCCCTGGATTCAGACCCCAGTACTGGGGGGAAAATGTCAATGAAGCTTTTCTGCTTCTAAATCCCATCATGGTAAGCAAATTTAAGAGAAGCTTTTTTTAAATTTTCCCCGCTGAAGTGCACAAAATTTCATTTTATTTGCCAAATGGCATGAAAGCTACAAGACACACATATTGAGATCTCAGGAAGATTTCTGTTCATTTTTTTAGATGTATCATATTTTTATATTATTTAGACATATAATGATTTATCATTCAGCAAACCTCATTTTTCCACTTTCTACAAACCTACTTTTCATTTCTGAGTTATTAACTACTTGATACCATACAAATTCAAGTTGTATGTGTGTATCATTACTTAAATCAATGAAAAGGAATATAGTTATAAGATACTTCAGTATTATAATTTTTGACCATACATAATAGCAAAATCTAGACTCTTCAAGATGGGAAGGACTGTTCACTTTACTTAGGGTCTACTTCGTAATTTTGTACCTTGTCCAGACTTTACTTTCTCTTCCTGTACCTGTCTTTTAGTAATTGCTTCAAATACCACTGACTCTACAGGACCTGTGCTAATATTACTGGTTAGCATTCATCCTTTCCTCTTCTGTGTTCCCACATCATTTACTCTTATGTTATAATCATTATCTGACTGACTAGACTTGAAGCTTCTTGAAGGCATAATCTGTGTTTTGCCTTCTTCATTTAGTACCCTGGTTAAAATAAAATTTAATATATGATTGGCGGTTTGAATTAACATTTGGGTTTTATGAGAATATGTTTCATTGTTCTTTAATCCTTCTTTTTAGGATTTTATCTCTGAACTCAAGGAATATTAAGTCTCAGGTGTATTCTATTTGTTCTACCAAATACAATTATAATTCACATTGTATTAGTTACACGATAAGTTTAACCGCTGTTAACAAAATGACTCCTAAAGACTATGGCTTAAACAAGATAGGTTGTTTTTCCTTCATGGTAGTCTGAAGATGAACTATCCAATGTGGATAGAGTATTTCTGTCATCTTCAACATGGGATTTAACATCTGGATCCAAGGTAACAGGTTAGTTTTGTATCATTTTCAAGTAATGAGAATGGGGAAGAGAACAGGAAACAAAGCCCCAATTTGGTTAATGGCAAAATATATCATTTTTGCTTGGTTATGTGGCCATGCTTTGCTGCAGAAGAGGCTTAGAAATATAGTCTTATTGGGAAGCTGTGTTTCTAGGTAATACTCAAAGACCTCTATTACCAAAAGGAAGAGTGGCAAAATTATTAAAGACCACAATTTCTGCCACCAAGTTTTTGGTTTTCTTTCTTTCTTTCTTTTTTTTTTTTTAAACAAAATAGATCGATTGTTCCAGGAATCAAAGACCCTCCAATTTGACTAAGTCATCAGACCTGGCATTATGTAGCCTGTTTCCTTACTATAGGTGATGCAGAAGGCCATATCGAGCTTTCCTAATGAGATATTTTCCATCTACTTTAAGACACAACAACTAACAACAAATGAAAAAACAGAAGGTACCTATTGTGGCATATTAAACGAGACAAGCTGTCATGAGCTGCAGACTTTTATAGGAAAAGAGAATGGAGGATGAAGTTATAAGGAAGAGCTTTAAGAAGAAGATAGTACTTTACTTAGTCCTTGGAGATGGGGTAGAATTTTTATGGTCACAAGCAGAACATTCTAGGCAAGGGAAATGGTGTGAAGGAAAGTGCTGAGACAGACTTAATTGAGTTGTACTCAAGGGAAAACAAGGAGTGTGTTCTTATTGCTCCTTGATTATGTAAATTGGAATTTTGAAAAATAATTTACAAAGAATTAAGATCAAGATGGTTATGAAAACAATACAGAGGAGAATGGAAAATTGTTTTTACAGGTTTGGTGTCATAGACTGAAATGGTAAAGAGTTTAGACTGAAAATAGAATCCCTTTCACTCTGCTTAGTCTTTATGAAGTTACCCATGACCTCTCAATTACTTTAGTTACCACATCCAGATATTCCTTTTTAGCTTCATTCTTCTTGACTTATATGAATTATTTGACATTGTTGAACATCTTTTTTTAAAAAAATTTTCTCCTTTAATTTTGCATTGCTTTTAATTTTCTATCTGAATTAGTTCTCTGCTTTATTTACTCTTTGTACTGACTTTTGGGGTTGAAGAAGATGCTCCAGGTTAGAACTTTAGTCCTGTTCTTAATTGATTGCTGGACATTTTTCATCTCGGTGTATCACTGTCATTTAAACCATTCACCAATTCTGCCGTTTTCTGAATCTTTACATATAACTTTGTTTTAAATTTCAAGTACAGAACTTGCAGACATTTTGTTCTCTACCTTTTCCTTTTTCACTATATTTTCTATCACTAAATCTTCTTAGGTCTTCTGGTGACTCACATTTATTTTCATTCTTAATGCCACCACATTTATAAGTTCATAGGTATATGAAAGTAGATCAGAAAGGACTGTGGTTCTCCCTCATCCATGGTTTCACTTTCTGCAGTTTCAGTTACCCAGAGTCAACTGTAATTTGAAAATATTGAATGGAAAATTTAGAAATGAACAGTTTTATATTACAGACCATTCTGTATGTGATGAAATCTCATGCCATCTCTCTCTGTGTCCTTTCTAGAATGTGATCCATGCTATATATGTTACCTGCCAGTTGGTCACTTAATTGTCATCTACTTTCAGAAACAGTGTTGTGGTATCAGTGCTTGCATTCAAGTAATACATATTTTACATAATAATGGCCCCAAAGCACAGGAGTATTCATACTATCAATTTAGGTAGACCATAGAAAAGCTGTAGATTGTTTCCTTTAAATATCATCACAAAGAGAAGTGTTAGTACAGTACAGTAAGATATTGTGAGAGAACACATTTCCATAATTTTTATTATAGTATTTGTTATAATTGTTCTATTTTATTAGTCATTCTTGTTAATCTCTTACTGTGCCTGATTTATGAATTAAACATTATCATAGGTATATAGAAGAAAACCTTAGTATTTGTGTGGTTGGGTTTTATGTGCAGTTTCAGGCATAGATAAGGTGATGTACACTGAAAACTTGAAAATGAAACTGTCAACAGTAATCTAGACCCTTGCTATACAAAAATATGGTCTGTGGATGGCAGCATAAGCGTAACTGGAAATTTAACTTCAGGTGCCACTCCAGGTACTGCAGAATTAGAGTCTGCATTTTCATAATATCCCCGGGTGATGGCGTATGCACAGTGGAGTTTGAGAGCCAACTTGTGTTTCTTTAACTTTTCTTAGTTTGAGACTTAAGTACTAATTCTCAGCAGCTATTTATTTTTAACTGTTCACCTTAGATTTCTAGGTAAGCTTTAAAACACAAGATAATTGTGTTACAAAATGTTTAGTTAGAAATGATTAGACAAAGTGAAAAGTAATTGGAGGTGTAACTGTATCTAGAATAATCATAGAAGTCTCAAGTGTATGTTTGTCAGTTTGTAGATGTCATTTCTCAAATTTAAAAGCAGGGTAGTTGGGAAAAATTGTATATACCTAATGTACTTCCTATGTAATTAAGGAGTTGAGAGAGACATGTGTTTAGTTTTTCTGTCTTGTAATTACCAGCTTTAATGTTTTTGTAGAGTAAATTTCAAGTTCTCATTAAAAGTATGGACTGGGGGTTTAGGAGGAGCACTTGCCTAGCATGCTACAAGTCCTTGGTTTAATCCTTAGCACTGGGAGAAAAAACAAAAAAGTGTACTTAAAATAGAAACGTATAATTTTTTTTTAAAAGTTGATTTTTATTGATTTATTTCAGTCAAATAATTTATAGAAACCAGGTATATGCTTCTGAATATATGATATTTATTTGTATGCTAGTTTTTCTGCAATATTTTCAGCATTTTTTGACCATGACCAAAGAAGTAACATTTTACAGCATACCTCAGTACCTATATGCATATTGTGTGTTACAGAAATAAAAGTTTGAATTCTTACCACTGGCTCTGAAAGTTTAGAATAATCAATGCTCTCCAAGCCCATGTGCACTTTTCCCTGCTCACACACTCTTTTTTCACCACCACTTGCCCACCTGTTTTATGATATTTATAAGTACCTTTAGTTAATATGCATTATGCTATTATTTTACAAGTTTTCTCACTTCATCTGTGTATCTCAGTGTTCAATTTGATATTTATTCATGTGAATATAAGACTTTTTGAGGCAGTTCTTGTTTTCATTGTTGCATGCAGTACTAATATATTTAATATTTAATACTAATATATTTGGTTTTCTTTCCTAATTGATGTTTAATTTATTTTATTTGATATAATTCTTTCAATATTTGACATAGTACTTTTAAAAAAATTGGTCCATTATAGTTATACATAATATTGGGATTTATTTTTATATTTTGTTTGTTTTTGTTGTAATGGAGGTTGAACCCAGGGCTTTACTAGTGCTCTACCAGTGAGCTATATTTCCAGCCCTATGTTTTTTTTTTTTTAAATGGGTTATACCAGCTTCTTGGGAGGCTGAGACAGGAGGGTTGGGAGGTTCAGGCATCATATCCGGAACGCATTTGCAAAAAAAAAAAAAAGAAGTCTTAAAACATTTTTATTTGTTAGTATTTTAAGTAGTATCTTACATATTTAAAGAAGAACTTACTTTTTACTGGGCAACATTACTACTGGTTCAAATATGCTCAGTGAAAAACTTTACATAGATGAGTTTTAAAATCTTGGATTTAGGAGAAGTTTCCAGAAAGCGAAGTTAGTAAAATGATCAAGGTTCTGGAAGGTTTATTTATAACCTTTAGTGCAGCCAAGTCACAGGTCATTTTAACAAGCTGCTGCCAGTATGATTTGAAAATTTGACCATATGATATTGGAAGCTTCTTTTATAATGGTGTGAAAACCAGAATGCTTCAAATTCTAATATGCTTTTGTGATTTTTTTTTTTTAATTTTAGTTTTTAATACTTACTTTTCTTTGTTTCTTTTTCTTAATTAGGTCCTCGATGGGCTTCCTGGAATATTGGTGTGTTTATTTGCATAAGATGTGCTGGAATTCATAGAAATCTTGGGGTTCATATATCCAGGGTCAAGTCTGTCAACCTAGACCAATGGACACCAGAACAGATACAGGTAAACATTACCTTTACAAGAAATTTTTAAAAATATTTAAAATGATTTAAAAATATCTAACCCTTCTTGCATCTTAGGATTAATATTGAAAAGAAATATACTGAAGTGGTGTATGCTAAATATAAAATGTGAATGCTATTTGACTTGTTAATTCACAGATATTTATTTTCTTTTTGGGTCTATAATAAAGTCAGTTTTAAACTTTTATCTAAAATACTGACTTCAAAGTATTTAACTATTTTTTGTTGTGTTAATTTGCCATTGTAATTCCATAGTTTATTTTCCTGTCAGTAGAGGGAGCCTGCGTAAAGGTAAGGAAAAAATTATCTCTGACCTGAAAATTCACTTGAAGAATTTCCTTTCTATACAGAGAGGTACCAGGAATGAAACTCAGGGGTACTCCGCCACTGAGCCACATCCCCATCCCTATTTTGTATTTTGTTTAGAGACGGAGTCTCACTGAGTTGCTTAGCACCTTGTTTTTTGCTGAGGCTCGCTGTGAACTCATGATCCTCCTGCCTTATCCTCTGGAGCCGCTGGAATTATAGGCGTGTACCACCCCTGCAGCCCAAAGAGATATTCTTGTTACTCAGTCAGGGTCTAATACCTGGGAGCTAGTTTGGTGATCGAATGTTCTTATGACCAGTTTAGGCTTGTTTAGAGTGGTTTAGCTTTATTAGAGATAAATTTGTAATTTCAAGAGTTTACCGTTTTTGAAGTGTAGCAGTCTTAAATCCTCAAAATCTTATTTTCTAATCCTTATGGTTGGCTACAGATGTAAAAATGATTTCTTTTACTGGTCTTACTTTTTAATTTTCTGTGAAATTGCAGTATTTCTTATTCCCTTTTGAAATTGCTTTTAGTCAGTGTAAAGTGCTAAATGGATAAATAGGCAGTCATCCCTTGGTGTCCACAAATTAGTTCCAGATAGTAGGATCCATGGATGCTTAAGTGCCTTTTAGAAAATGGTGTAGTATTTGCATATAACCTATGCACATTCTTTCTTTCATATACTTTAAATTATCCCTAGATTACCTGTAATATAAAATATGGTGTAAATGCTATGCAGATGGTCTTTATACCATATTACTTAGGGAATAATGACCAAAGAAAAAAGTCTGTGCATGTTCAGTACAGTGAAGTCTTTTCCCCTAATATATTTGATCTGTGGTTGGTTGAATCTACAGATGCATAAACTAAAGATATGGAATGCCACCTTTATGTAGTTCGACCTCAGTAATATGCATACATACCTCAGACTCAATAAAAGCAAAAGTTTGCATAGATGGGGTAAGGTAAGGGTAAAAGGAATAGAATAGAGATCTTCCAGCTATAAAGTCAAGCATAATTTATTTAGTTCTGTCTTAAATTAGTTCCTGAGCTTTTTGCTAGTGAAGGTATAAAAGGAAATATGATCTTTTATGTATTTTCAAGATCCTTGAGGAGAAAACATATTAGTTACATCAAAGAAGTAGAGCTTTTTGAACATTTCGTATAAAGCCCTGTTCTTCATATCTGTGTAGCAAATGTGGTAACAGATGTTACAATGTTGTTTCTTGTCTTTTTCAAGAAAATGTGAGGTGTAGTTTGAAAATGTAACTTGATGTTTGTAACGGGTTATAGAGATATAAAACATTGAAGACAAAAGTGTATAGCCCTTTTAATAGTTCATTTTAAACCAAGGACAAGACATGGAATCCCTGAACGATTCAGTTCTCTGAAAATACTATTTTTCTCAATTAGGCTGTTGGGAGGAGTTGAATAACAGATGATTGGAAGTGGGCAGGTTCGTAGCTTAGAACAGAAATTTCCTATCAGAGGGCTGCAGTTCACTGACTGTGAAATAGATGAGGTACATGGCAAGATATTGAATTATTAAAAATGTAAGAATTCAGGCCTGTGGATCTAGAGTGATAGAGCACTTGCTTAACATGTGCAAGGCCCTGGGTTGAACCCCCCAATCCTCCCGCTCCCTTACAGGTAAGGATCTTAACTACAAGTATTTGTTAATATATAGCACTTGAAATTGTATTTGAACATTGTTTGGTCCAGCTTATCTACTTCCTGAAATAACAATTATTTTGAAATGCTAGACTTTCATTAGTGCTTGTTACCAGAGGATGAGTGACTGGCTTTATAGTCCATGGAACTCCTTTTCCAGGTGTGCCATGATGAGAGCTAAGGTTAGGATGTACTTAGAAATCTTTTTTTTCCTTTTGGTACCAAAGACTGAACCCATGGTTTCTTTGCCACTGATTTATATCCCAAGCCCTTTTAATTTTTTGAGACAGGGTCTCACTAAGTTGCTTAGGGCCTCACTAAATTGTTGGTGGCTCACCTTGAACCTCTGATCCTCTGTCCTTCAATATCCTGAGTCACTGAGATTACAGGTGTGTGCAGCCATGCCTGAGAGGATATACTTAGAAATCAAATGATAAACAATAAAACTTTATATTTAAAACTAAATCTTGTAGACGGCTGAACCATCCAGTATTTTTATGGTGGGTCTTGTGAGTTTTTGCAAGCAAAGCCAGAGTTGTTATTTAAAAATTATTCTGAGACTGCAAAATATAAATAAGTAATTGTTGAAGATCCCAGGTTTCAAAACTAAGGCACAATCTTTATTTCACCCTTGAGTATTTCAAGACAACTGATTCTTGAGAGGTAGTCGAACAAAGCAATTAAGAAGGTTATCTCTAATTTCGAACTATCAGACCTGTGTTATCTCCACAGAATACCTGACCTTAGGGTACTTAGATTCTTCATTTGTAAAATAAAAATGAAAATAGTACCTACCTTATAAATTTCTAGAAGAATCATATAAGGTAATGCAGGTGAAGCATTTTAGGTTAATACCCGGCAAACAACTACTTCTTCTTCTGTTTTGTTTTTATACTAGAGAATGAACCCAGGCCTTTTTGTTTTTAATTTTGAAGGTCTTGCTAAGTTGCCCAGGCTGACCTCCAACTTGTTATCCTCCTGCCTCAGCCTCCTGAGTAACAGGGATTTTAGATGTGTACCACCAAGCCTGGTTTACCTTACACACGTCATTCAGTAAATGTTAGCTCGTTCGTTAGTAGTAGTTTTAGTCCATTTGTTTTTTATATAAAACCCTCAGTATTACTGCCTTAAATCTTTCTGACTTAAAGCAGTTTAGCTTCCTAGTAATCTACTGTAAATGTACTATTCAGCAAATAAATTTATTATTTGAGTATAAATGAATTTCTTTTTGAGAATATTTACCAAAAATAATTATTTCATTTTTAATACCGATAGATGGTAAGGTATTTTGAGATGAGTAGTTAGATCATTGCTTCTGCTGTTTATTGAAGTTGTTTTATAAATCAGATCTAAGCATTATCTCATTTCTTGTAGTAGGCTTGTTCCATATAATCCAACACTATTTCTACCTATTACTTTTTAAAAAACTCTTTAAGTATTGTTTACAGAGAACAATTTATGGTTCTCAGTTTATGAGTCTCAGCAAATGTCTATACTCTGTCACCAACATCCCAAGGAAGAAATAGCATTTCCATCACCTTAGAAAGTTCTCTTATGCCAAATTCTAGTTAATTCCCCCAAAGACAAGTGCTATATTAATTTCTGTCCCTTTGGATTAGTTTTGCTATGTATCGAAATGTCTCTTTTGGAGGCTGTCCCTATTTATTCAAAGTCATCATTCAGATTTAGGAAAGTGATAATTAAAATATGATTTAGTGTTCCATGTTCCCATGTATAAAAAGTCTTTGATATAAGAAATGGGTGATAATTTATTTATAGAGGAGAAATACTTTTTATTGAACTTAGTTCTACTCTATCTTCCCCAACACTTCATTATAATCATGTTTATAATTTTCAAAGATGATGCTTAGTTTTGGTTAATTCTATTTTTTTCAAAAATCTTTTTTTAGCTAAATGTGGAAACAAGATTTAATTTTTGCCGCCTGTCAAGCTATTAAATAAAAATGTTCTTTTTGAGAGGAGAGTTTGTGTGATTTTTATAAAATCTACTTACAAAATTTTGCCTTGTATTTATCAACTGGCATATTTATATATCTTGTCTTTATCAGTTATTTATATAGGTGTTGTGTGTCTTTTTTCCATTTTTTGGACATCTATCATATCTGTTACTGTTTTAGAATTACTATATGCTTTTTTTAAAGAGAAGAGTTTACCAAAACTTATTTTTATTAGCAGAGAAATACTCACTTTTTAAAATTGTAATTTTTTTTTTTATTATTCACCTTTAAAAATTGTAAAATTCTTTCTTTTAATGTGGTTCATGTTTAGAATAAATATTTTGATCTTGGATTTATTGTCACATACTTCTTAAATTTTTAGAAAGGACCAAATTTTTTATATTTTTCTAAACATTGTATTTTTTATCTTTTATAATGACTCACTAACTGTTAATCTTGAGTATAACTTAAGAATTCTTCATTATTCATTTTAATCTTCTCATTACTTGTATTGAAGGGGTTAAAACTGAAGGATCCCTTACCCTTATTATAGAAGAATGTTAGTTTTTTTCTGGAACTGGGGGTCAAACTAGGGCTTTGCAAATTCAAGGTAGATGCTTTGCCACTGAGCTACATCCCAGCCCAAGAATGGCACTTTTTAAGTTTTTTACCTCACTTGAAAATCTGTGGGACTGAATAAAACACTGTACTGAAATTTTATCCATATTAGAAAATATATTCCATACATTGGGCATTTATCCTAATAACCTCTGGACTCTTTTAATATGTCATATGTCTCTGTTTTATTAAACTTACTTTGTAGCCTCTTTGGTTACTATTCACTAGTGTCATTTGTGATATGATACTTAGGAATTTCCGGGAAGCACGAGGCTTTCACAATTAACATTCCTTTATTTATAAATTGTATCTTGGGGAACTTTAAATTTGAGATTGCTGTTTCCACAATACAACTTATCCTTATAGAACTTGGTTTTATTGTTTTGTAGACTTGCCTACTCCCTCTGTTCATATCTTTACCATTTTTACTTTAGCTTTATTGTAGTGTGCTTCATATTACTGTAACCAGAAAGACTTGACAAGAACAACTTAGAGGAGGAAAAGTTTATTTTGCCTCATAATTCAGAGTCGGTTGACTCCTTTGCTTTGGGCCCAAGACGAGGTAGAACATCATGGTGGAAGGGCATGGCAGAGGAAAATAGCTCAGGGCATGACAGCCAAGAAGCAGAGATGGATCCTACCTTCCAGGGATAAAATACGAATCCTGAAGGCACACCCCTGGTTACCTACTTTCTCTAGCTTCACCCTGCCTACAGTTTCCAGTTAATCATTTTCAAATGGATTAATTATTCTCATAATCTAATCAGTTCACCTCTGAATATTCTTACATTGTCTTACATGAGCTTTTGGGGAACATCTCATACCCAAACTATAACAAACTTTAAAGCTATTTTTGACTGGAAAGAAAGCATATTTAAACCTGGCTTTTTTTTTTAAAACCACCTTGTTCATCATGATAGTAAGAGAATAGAAGCTTTCCTTCCTCTCATTTTCTGTTTACCCAACTTCTGAATGTTTCTGCTTTGATTTCCAACTTTTTGTTTTCTTTATTTAGGGGCAGAATTTGAGGAGAGTTAGTGGTTACTTTTTTTTTTTTTTTTTTTTTTTGCCATTCTCTTCATTCTCAGGTTTCCTTCTTTATTTTCTACCTACTTTAAAAACATATATGTGTATATATGTGTATGTGTGTGTGTCTGTGTGTTTATTATCATGTTTCTTCACTTTGAGACATATTAAAACTTTTTCTTCTTTGAAATGTACTTCCACATTGCTTTCTTCAGGCAAAAAGTGTTTCTCGAATACTGTCTTTTTTCCCAGGATACAGCTCATGATGCGATATAGTCATGAATTTATTTGTTTGCTTGTTCAGTCAGTAAGCATTGAATACTTGTGATGTGTCTGCCACTACCTTTTAAGGACAAGTTCTTATTTTTCTTTATAGTTGAATTTTTTTTCTTTTTTGGTATGGGGAACTGAACCCAGAGGCACTTTACAACTGAGCCATGTCCCCAGCCCTTTTTGTTTTCTTTTGAGACAAGGTCTTACTAAGTTACTTAGACGTTACTAAGTTGCTGAGACTAGCCTTGAACTTGTGACCCTCCTGCCTCAGCAGGCATGTGCTACTTGAGCCAGGTCTTTACCTGCTATTTCATTTCTTTACCTTTTAGCTCTACTAACTCCTTTCTTTTCTGCTGACTTTACACTCCCAAAGAACTCTAGGGCCAAATCCAACTCCCTGTCCTCTTCTTCCTTGATCTTTGCACTACACTTGATGTTAACTACTGTTTCTTAAAGTTTTCTTTTTCATTGTAAAGGAAGCTAAAATTACTAGTTCATATTTTCTGTTTTGTTTCTTTAGTCTATGTGGTTTTACTGTGTTTTCTGCCTTTCTCTCTTACCTGTAGATTTTCTACAGTTTTGTCTTCGCCACTGTTGTTCTTTTGTCTTTCTCCATAGTAAAACTCATTAAACTTTCAAGATTTAGTGTTTTTCTGAACACATGGTTCTTTCTTTGCAGTAGTGACTTCCAGTAAGAATGGTTTACAGTTTTTTTTTCAGAGTGTGTATTAGAGACCTTTATTATTGTTCATGGATTTGTCATTTTTTTCTTTCCCATTTTATTGGTGCATTATAATTACACATGATAGGATTCATTGTCACATACTTGTGTATGCACTCAGTATAGTAGTATAATTTGGTTGATTTCATTTCCCAGTATCTCCCCTTTCCTCTCCTCCTTTTCCCTCCTGCTGCCCTTCCTGTATTCTACTGGTGTCCCTTCTATTTTCATGAGTGCCCCCTTTTTTATTTATTTTTTCCCTAGATTCTACATACCAGAGAAATCATATGACCCTTGACTTTCTGAGTTTGGCTTATTTTGCTTAGCATGATGTTCTCCAGTTCTCTCCATTTACCAGCAAATGACATAATTTCATTTTTTATGGCTGAGTAAAACTCCATTGTGTTTGTATGCTATATTTCTTTATCTATTCATCTGTTGATGTTTTCCTAAGCTGGTTCCATAATTTGGCTATTATTAATTGTTCTGCTATAAATGTGTATATGTATGTATCACTATTTTATGCTAATTCTTTAGGCTAAATACTGAGGAATAATGTAACTGGGTCATGATATTTCCATTTTTAGTCTTTTGAGGAATTTTCATAGTGATTTCCTTAGTGGTTGTAGTAATTTATAAGAAATATAATATAATATAATATAATATTTCTTTTTCTCCATATACTTGCCAGCATTTATTATTATTTTCATTCTTATAACAGACATTCTAAGAGGAGATGAAATCTCAGTGTAATTTTATTTTTATCTCCTTGTTGCTAAAGGTGTTGAACGTTTTTTCATGTATTTCTTTGTCATTTTTGTACTACTTCTTTTGAGTGTCTTTAGTTCATTTGCCCATTTGATTGCATTGGTTTTTTTTTTTTTTTTTTGGATGCTAAGTTTTTTGATGTTTTAATTATGTACTCTGGATATGAATCCTCTGTTAGAGAGTAGCTGGCAGAGTTTTTTTCTCCCATCGTGTATCTTCCCTTTACATGCTCAGAATTGCTTCTTTGCTGTATAAAAGCTTTTTAATTTGATGCCATTCCATTTATTAATGCTTTGCATTACTTCCTTAGCTTTACTGGTCTTATTGACAAAGTTGTTACTTGTACCTATATGTTGGAGTGTTGATCCTGTGTTTTCTTCATGCATTTTCACTGTTTCTCCTTCCTTGGTTTTTGATCCTCTTTGAGTTGATTTTTGTATAGGGTGAGAGATAGGGGGATCTAGTTTCATTCCACTTATGGATATCCAGTTTTCCCAGCACCATTTGTTGAAGAAGTTGTCTTTTCTACAAGATATGTTTTTGTCACTTTTGTCAAGGATCAGGTGACTGTATCTCTGTGGATTTGTCTGTGTGTCTCCTATTCTGTTCCACTGACCTTTGTGTCTGTTTTTATGTCAGAACCATGTGGTTTTTGTTACTCTAGCTCTAGTATAATGTGAGGTCAGCATTACTTTTCTGACTTAAAATTGCTTTGGCTATTCTAGGTCTTTGGTTCTCCCAAATGAATTTAGGACTGTTTTTTCCTAGTTCTGGGAAGAATGTTTATTGGTATTTTGCTGGGGATTGCATTGAGTCTATAGTTTTCTTTAGAAATGAGGCCTTCTTAACAATGTTAATTTTGCCTATCCATGAACATGGATGGGAGGTCTTTCCATTTTGTAGTGTCTTCCTCTATTTTCAGTGTTTTGTAATTTTCATTTTAGAGGTCTTTTCCCTCTCGGTTAGATTTATTCCTAGTTTTTTTTTTTTTTTAAACCTATGTAAATGGACTTGTTTTTCTGATTTCTTTTTCAACAAATTCATAATTGGCATATAGGAAAGCTATTGATTTTTGTATGTTAATTTGTATCCTGTAACTTTGGTGGATTTATTTATAAACTCTAGAAGTCTTTTTCTTGTTTGATGTGTGTGCAACCATTAAGAGAGCTATTTATTAAATTGTAAAAATAAATTAATATGATCCAGGTTGCAAAAAAAAGATAACTTACAGGGATCTTCAGTATTAATGTCCGAGCATAGGAGGTGCACAGTGGTGTCCATCAAGCTCCAGCTGCAGACCTGGGGCCATGATCTCCTTAGAGAGCAGTGGTCTTATTGGGTGCCTCCTGGAGATAACTCCTCTCTTACCAGCTTCATGTTTTAGATTGGAAACCATTTTTGCCTTTTACACTGAAGTGCTGCATTGTGGGTACTGGGCTTCCCTCCTCAGTTTTGTGTCACCAATACTAAAGAATGCATTTTTTTTCTTATTTATTTATTTTTATTTTTAGAGCTTTATACATAGTAGTTGGGTTCATGCTGACAAACTCATACGTAGCTGGAAATTGATTTCTGTTTCTAGAAGTCTTTTGGTGGAGCTTTTTGGATCTTCCAAACTACAGAATCATGTTGATTTGCAAACAGTGATAATTTGATTTCCTCTTTTCTTATTTCTATTCCTTTTATTTTCTTCTTTTTCCTAATTGCTTTAAATAAAATTTCAAGTACATATTGAATAAGAGTGATGAGAGTGGACTTCCTTGTCTTGTTCCTGATTTTAGAGGCAGCCGTTTGTTTTTCTTCATTCACTATGAGGCTGGATTTGGGTGTGTTGTATATAACCTTTATGATGTTGAGGTAAGTTCCTTCTCTCTTGTTTCTTCAGTGTTTTTATTATGAATTAGTGCTGAAAGGCTTTATCTGCATCTGTTGGTATGACTAAGTGATTTTTCTCCTTAATTTTATTTATGTGGTGGATTACGTTTTTTGATTTGCATATGTTGAACTATCCATGAATTCCTGGCCTGAATCCAGTTTGGTCATGCTGTACACTCTTCTTCTCAATGTGTTGTTAAATACCATTTGCTAATAATTTATTGAGAATTTTGCATCTGTGTTCATCAGGGCTATTGTCCTGTAGTTTTCTTGATGTGTCCTTACCGGGCTTTGATATGAAGGTGATAGTGGCTTTGTAGAATGAATTTGAAAGTGTTCTGGGGCTGGGGAGATAGCTCAGTTGGTAGAGTGTTTGCCTTGTAAGGACAAGGCCCTGAGTTTGATCCCCAGCACCCCCCTCCAAAAAAAAAAAAAGGGTGAAAGTGTTCTATGCTTTCCATTTCATGGAATAATTTGAGGAGCGTTGGCATCAAGTTCTTTTTTGAAGATGTGATAGAATTCATCTGAGAATTCATCTGGTCCTGGTCTTCGTTGGAGATCTTCTAATTACATCCTCAAAGCTCATTGCTTGTTGTTATTCTGTTTAGGTGTCAGTATCCTTTTGGTTCAATTTTGGCAGGTCTTGTGTGTCTAGAAGTGTATCCATTTCTTCTAGATTTTCCAATTTACTGAAGTAAAAGTTTTCAAAATAATCCCTATTGATTCATTCTTTGAATTTCTGTGTTGTCTGTGGTAATACCTCCTTTTTCAACTCTAATTTTTAAAATTTGGGTATTTTCTTCTTTTTCTTTTGGTTAGTTAACTAAGGGTTTAATCAATCTTGTTTATAATTTTTTGTTTTAAACTGGGAATTGAACCCTAACTTTACCACTGAGCTACTCTCCAGACCTTTTTATTTCTTGTTTAGAGACAGGGTCTACTGAAGTTTCTTAGGGTCTCACTAAGTTGCTAAGTCTTGCTTTTAACTTGTGATCCTCCTGCCTCAGCCTCCTAAGTTGCTGGGCTTACAAGTATGCACCTTTGTTTATCTTTGCAAAGAATCAATTCTTTGTTTCAATGATCCTTTGTATTTTTTTTTTTAATTCCTTCCATCAATTTCAGTTCTGATCTTAATTATTTCCTTCCTTCTGCTGGCTTTGGGATTGTTTTTGAATTTTTTTTCCTGGTTTTGGCTAGGTATTTATTTATTTATTTATTTATTTATTTTAGATGGTTAGCATGCCTTTATTTTATTTATTTTTATGTGGTGCTAAGGATAGATTCCAGTGACTCACATGTGCTAGGCAAGTGCTCTGCCGCTGAGCCCCAGCTCCATGGCTAAGGTCTTTTTTTTTTTTCCAAAAAACAATGAAGAATTGTTTAGTAAGAGCAAAAATAAAACATCAAAACCAGTCAGATACAGGTACAAAGCAGGTTTTCATTTGGAGATAATTCAGAGATAGTAAATGAGAGACATTTCAAGAGGCTCACTCTAATACAAGAATGATTATATACTGAGTTCTCTAGCAATCATTAGCTCTGATAAAAATAAATATGACAGTTTTTCCACAAAGTAGATTGCAATGGAAAAGTTATGTTTGAGTCCTCAACACATTTTTTGTCATCTCTTTAAACTTCCTACCACTCCCAGTAGGATCCTGTCTAGTTCCTCCCTTTGCTGACTTACATTTGTTGTTTTTCACTTCCTCCTCATGAAATATTTTGCTGAGAATGTTCTGTAGTGTTGGTTTTCTATTTGTAAATTTTTTCAACTTTTGTTTGTCATGGAAAGATTTTATTTCATCATCCAATCTCAAGGTTGGTTTTGCTGAGTATAAGATTCCTGGTTGGCAACCATGTTCTTTCAGAGCTTGGACTATATTGTTCTGGGCCCTTATAGTTTCTAAGGTCTGGGCTGAGAAATCTGTTATCCGTATTGGTTTCCCCTTATATGTAATCTTCACTTTTCTCTCAGTCTTTAAAATCCTATCTTATTTTATATGTTAGGCATTTTCCTTATAATGTGCCTTGGTGTGGATCTGTTGTAATTTTGTGTATTTGGTGTTCTCTAAGCCTCTTGTGTTTGACTTTCCATTTCATTCTTCAGGTTTTGAAATTTTCTGATATTATTTTGTTGAACAGGTTGTTCAGTCCTTTGGTTTGTATCTCTGTGCCTTCCTCAGTCCCAGTAATTCTTAAATTTGGTCTTTTCATGAAATTCCATAATTCTTGGAGGTTCTGTTTATGATTTCTTACCATCTTCTCAGTTTGGTCAGCTTCATTTTTAAGATTAAATATTTTGTCTTCATTGTCTGAGATTCTGTCTTCCACGAGATCTGTTCTGTTGATGATGCTTTCTATTGAGTTCTTATTTATTGTTTCTTTCATTTCAAGAATTTGTTTGGGTTTTTTTCAGAATCTCTCTTTATTGAAATGCTCTTTTGCTTCCTGCATTTGTTCTTTTAACTGTTTGTTGGAATGATCATACATTGCCTGCATTTGCTCTCTTATCTCATCCTTTGCTTCTTGGATCATTTTAATTATGTACATATTAAACTCCTTTTTTGTCATTTCTACTGCCATGCTGTCATTGGGTTCTATCAAAATAGCATCTTGGTTTGTTAGTGATACTTTCTTCCCCTTTTTTTCTCATGTTGGACCTGTATCTTCCCCTCTAGCAGTGAAGATCTAAGGTATTGCAGCTTCCTCTTGTAGGCTTATTGTGACCCTGCAGGTTTCAAATATCTCTCCTTTGAGTATGAGATTAATATTAGCAGCAGCCAATATAAACAATATGCAGCCCTAAACCAGATAGCCCTATAAGGACATTAACAGTATTGTAATAAACAGATAGGATGAGTTCAATTATTATCTGTGTTATAGCCAATAGGCTTGCACTGAGCTCTATAATTTCTGACAGTGAACAGAGAAGATGGGGAGGGGTGTGGGATGTAACTGGTAATGGGATAAGAAGTGAGTGTAGATCAAGGGAAGAGTGAGAGTAAGATCAAAAGAAGTTGGTTGTTATCATGAGAAAAAGGAGAAAGAAACTCTGAGGAAATAGGTAAATAAAAAGAAAATAGAGTGAGAAAAAAAAAGAAGAAATAAAACATTAAAAAATTTAAAAATCTGCAGTACAACAGTCATCTACCACTCAAACCTCCCTGTCTTCAGTATCCCAATGAAATGAGGTGCCTGTCAAAGAGTCCTCAGTCTTCTGTAGGCATCTCAGGACAGGAGCTGCCCCACCCAAAGATGGCGGCCTCCCCCTTGGGGATAATTCAAAATGTCTGCACCAGCCTCCAAACCTGCTGGGGAGCCACACCTTGGGTGCTGAGTCCGTGCAGGGTGGTCGTGGGTGGTGGGCAGACCTCTAGGTCTTTTTAGATGTATCATTAGTTATTTATTTGGAATCTTTCTGATTTCCCTATGAAGGCACTCATAAATCTAAACTTTCCTCTTAGAACCATCTTCATAGTCTCCCAGAGATTCTGATGTGCTGTCTCTATATTCACATTGGATTCTAAGAACTTTTAAACTTCTCCCCTGATTTCTTCTATTACCCATTAATCATTCAAAGGTACATTGTTCATGTAGTTTATGTAGTTTCTGTAGTTTTTCCAGGTGTTGATTTATAATTTTTTCTATTATGATCTAATGATATGCTACAAAATATATCATTTCTCTTTTGTATTTACTGTGAGTTGCTTTGTGAACTAAAATATGGTCTGTTTTGGAGCTGGTACCATGAGCACTGAGAAGAAAGTTATTTGACTAATGTTGGATGAAATATTCTATAGCTTTCCTGTTAGGTTCATTGATTGGTAATATTTTTTTAGGTCTGAAGAGTCTTTACTGATGTTATGTCTAGATGACTTTTTTTTTTATGGACAAGAGAAATACATTGAATTAATCCAGAATTACTGTATTGTGGCTTGTCTGAATCTTGAAGTCTGGTAGTGACTGTTTTATGTAGTTAAGTGCCACCAACATTTTAAACATAAACACTTACTATCATATCTTCTTGTTGGATTGTTTCCTCTAACAGTATGAAGTGACCTTATATGTCTTTTTTGATTAATTTAGCTTGTATGCCATCCATAGAACTAATTGCTGCAGTACGAGTGGTGGGGTGGAAATTATATAAACTAAATAGTTCTGAAAGGTGATAAAAATATAGCTCATTAAGAGAAAAAAACGGGGTAGGAAGGCAGAAGTACATTTAGAATAATTAATATGTACCAAGAAGTACAGCAGAAGAAAGGTAGCAAGTGAAGGTTATAATAAAGGAGAAAAGGATAATAAATGTAAAATAAAGAGAGAAAATAGGAGAATTTGTATATTTGAGGGAGAAGAAAGAGTAACAAAAGAAACAAAACAAAACATACTAAAGAAATAAAAAAAACTAGCCCTCAAAAGACAATGCAAAAGAATAAATGGATAATAAAAAGAAAAAACATATGTGCATAAGTGTGTATATCCATGAAGCTGTCAACAAATGCAACAAGAATGCCCCCCCCCAATTCTTAATGAAACATGAAATAATTATCTCTGCTGAGGTGATCAAAACTGTGAACAAGGATGCATATTCACTGCCTGTGCCAACCCCTTCTTTCTGTTTTTTGTTCTCCCTTGGACTGTGTGCCCCTTAGAGCAAGGGCTGGGGATTATTAAATCCTTTCTCTTTGTGTTGCACACTGAGCTGCCAGCTGAAGTGGCCTGGTACTAAAGCTAGTTGAAACAGCTCTCAGCTTCCATTCTCATAGTATAGGACAGAATGAGGAGCATTGTCACTTGGAGCTTTGTTTGAACAGATTAGGTGGAGGCATTCCCAGGACAGGCCTGATGCAAAGTTCTGAATGGAAAATTCAGGGACTTCTAGGATGCCTATTTGTGCTTGGTATCTGGGTTTCAGGAGGTCTCCCAAGAATTCTCCCTGTAGTGCAGGGTGACCACCTTCACAGTTCTCACACATTCTACCTCCCACAAATAAGGCTTTTCCAGGTTCAGTTTCAAGGTGTAATCACACCCGCCTCTTCAGTTTCTGACCGTCCTCACCTGGTTACAAGCACCACCAGACACAAAGGGAAAACAAGTTGCACTCCCTTCCCTCTCTCTGACCTGAATCCTTCAGAATTCAGTCTTCTTTAGAATTCAGTCTTCTTTGTGCCTGTTTCAGTTTCATCCTGCCAAGTACACCCTAGGCCACATGTTAGATGCTTGCTGGATCAGTAGGGCAATATTTGCTATGATCTCCTGGGTTCTTGCAGCAATAAACTGCAGTATGGCCTCCTCAGGATGGTTCTGCCTCAGCTCTCCCCTTGCCACTTGAGAAACACTGAGCATTTTTCAAATACTGTGCAACTTCTGACTCAGATAAGTTCAGACTGCTTTTCTCTTTTACAGGTTTTCCTGTGATAAATCTGTCCATTATGTTCCCCCCTCCCCCGACTCTGGAGAGTACTGGTGCCAGCCACTGCCATCAGCTTGGCTCCAATATATTCTTTCTTGTTCTCTGTTCAAAGCACACACATTTCTGGGTCTCTGTGAGTTTCTGACTCTCCCTTATTGAATTTCTGTGGTTTCCCTCTGTCACCCATCTCACTGTAAAGCAGTACTCCTCTGACTTGAATTCTGAGGCCCAGAGCAACTGGAAAGTGCATTCTTCCTCTAATCTGCCATCTTTGATCTCCCACATTTGTCATTCTTAAAAAATATTGAACATCCCTTGTATGAAGTAATTGGTAATTTTTTCTAGCATCCATTGTAATTCCATGTTCTTTGGCATGGAGTTATCCAGTTCATGACACTGAAATCAATGTGGTTTTACATTTTCTACTTACGTTTGTATATTCAGTAACTCTTGTAATTAAAATTTTTGTTCCTTTGTGAAAGAGACTTTATGAAGAAAACTGTTAATGGGGTGACAGAAGTTAAAAGAAAGTAATAGCTCTGATTAGGCATGAATTTTTTTTCTGGATATAATTATTCATTCAAGTAGAATAAAAATGGAAAATCAGAATTAGTTGTTGTTCTATAGCGGTATCAACCAAACTGTGTTTCATGTGGAAGCAGGAAAAAAGGATTTGAAATTGTTTTGTTGCTTCAATGTGGGAAATTTGAGCTATGGTGATAATAATTAATGTGTACTATTTGTGAATGATACACACTTACCATTTCTGCCTTCAACTCATGTCTTTGACCCTACTCAGATAGCTTTGGTTATATTGAGACACCTCTTTCTATTTAAAGGCTTGTTTTGTGTTCTTGGGTTTTTTTTTTTAATTTTCTTTTAGTTGTTGATAGACCTTTATTTTATTTGTTTATTTATATACAGTGCTGAGAATCAGACCCCGTGCCTCACACATGCTAGGCAAACACTCTATCTACCACTGAGCCACGACTCCAACCTCTGTTCTTGCTTTTTGTTTTGATTTAGTTGTTTTCCCTGTTGGAAATGTATTTTGCATATCTTTCTGGCAAATTAAATACTTCCCATCCTTTAAAGATCAGCTTAATGCCCGACTTTAATAGAACCTTTTTCTATATGTAGCTTGTGATTCATTTCCTACCAACAAGTATTTGTTTACCTTTGTGCCTGTCTGTTTAACTGAATTGTAAACTTCCAGCAGTTAGAAATTTTATCATGTTTCTCTGTAGTCCTGGTGATAGCTGCCTCTGTACTAGGAACATAACATGTACTTAAAATTTTTAATGGCATGCTAAGATTAATCTTTGATTTGATAAAATTCTGTGAAAATATTATTCTCAACAATGAATGGAGAACAGATAAAAACAAAAATTTTCCTCAAAATTGCTATTTTTTCTATAGTGTCCTTTTTCATTTCTTAATCTCTGTCCTTTTCTCCCCATGTTCCTCTATAATTTTAAAATTCTAAAAAATATCATAGTCTTATGGAGTATAACTTAAATTAGCATGTGAAGTTCCAACTCATATACGCAAATAACTAGAAAGGCAGTTATTTTTCAATATCTCAAGCCATTTAAAAAATGAAATTAATTGCCTTGGAATTACCATTACTGGGATGGTTTGTAGAGAAGCTGGACAACAATTTTGAAATGTATAGTTGGGATTTAAGCACTGAACAGGCAGATGGAGTATAGTTTAGGTGACTCTGAAAGTCTCATTCCTAAGATTCTTTGATTGAATACTCAGTCCTCTTAGGTTACCACAGCAGTTCAAAAATATTTTGATTATTTGCCTTTGAATAAAAATTATATATCACAGTTAGTAATGTGATTCAACTTTTCCCCAAAGTCTAATTCAACCTCAGAGGATAAAATTTTTTCTGTACGCCTAGATAATTCAAAACAATGTGATAATATTTTCAGGTTAAAAGTGAAAGACACATGTTCTTTCTGAATCTGCAAGAAAAACTTTCAACAATAAACTTTTCGCTGGTTATATTTTCTGTTTATAAGAAATGAAAGATCACTAGGTAAAGAGATGTGGATTTCTATTGTCATCTAGTTTCCAAGGAAAACCTATGATGAAGTATTTTGATATCCTTTAGCTTAACTTACACTGGTTATTTCATAGTATTGACTTATTTGTCTTAATTTAACCCTCGGTTCTTAGAAAAATTTTTTCCTGTGTCAGTCAAAATCATTGCTTTTTACCAGTCTTCATCAATCAACTTTGCTATGTTCTGTGACCTCAACTTAAATTCCTAATCATTTTGGTTACCTAAGAGGAGAATAGGTAAAAGAATATTGATGGAGACCTGAAATACTTCACTGTAGCTAAAAAAGCAACTAGAATTACCAGAACTTCTTATTTTTAGTGGTCATGTTATAACGATCTTCTATGGTAAAATTGGGATGTAAATAATTATAAGAGGTAGGTGTTGAAAGTGGCTAAATACTTTAGGAAAGTTTTCTCCTTGACTTTCTGACATAGAATATTTCAGGTAAAGTCATAAATTTTATTATTTAAAAGCATATTTTGTTAAATAAAATAACATGTAGTAGATTAAAGTACAGCATTTCTGTTTGGTACTTCTGCTGTCTTTAAAATTCAGAACTAGAAAGAACCTAGACCGTTGATAGGCAGTTAAAACTTAAATTTTATGTAAGTCATGCATATTTATTTTGCTTGAAACAGGATCCAAGAATGTATTGCTTTGATTCTTTTCTCTTGGGTCTTGTCTTAGCTCTTAGTGAGTAATGAGATAATCATTTTATGATAAAAATAGTTTTCATGATACAGATTTTTAAATCTCTGGATAAAGGTCAACTAAGTTATGTTTATTTTAAAATGTGAGTTCCCCAAAGGAGAAATTTGCTAGATAAAATATATTATAAAGTTAATTTTGCCTATTTTTTTTTAATGTAAAATTTACATTAGCAGTGGTACAGATATATCATGGTTGTTATATCTTGGAGCCACACCAGCATTAAGCTTTCTTTTGTTTAATGCTTATGTGGTATATCTTCTGTGCTTTTAATTTTAACCTACTTAAATCTTTAAATAGATATATATATCTTTAAGTAGGTTGCTTTTAGATAAGAAATAAGAAATGGTGTACTCCTTCAATATGAAGTTTCAAATATTTTTTCCCAGTGAAGTTATTTTGAGTTTGCTTTTTAAAAATTTAAATGTCTGAGATTGAATCTCTCCATGTTGCTAAGGATGGCCTGAACCTTTTCAAGCTCACCTCAGTCTCCCAAAGTAGCTGGGATTATAGGCATGTGCTACTGTGCCCAGCTTCAATGAATTCATGATTTTTTGAATTACACTTTTTAGTATTCTGTCTTTAAGATTTCTTCTTCAGTGACTCTTCTTACTTATTTGTTGAATCTTTCTTGCTTAACTCCCATATTTATCACTTTGTTTTGAATCTTTTTCATTAATTTTTTTAAAAAAATTGCATCAAATTTAAAAATAATTCTTTTTTTGCTTCATTTTTTAGGTCATTATTTGTTGTCATGTTCCATTTTATTTATTCATTTCTGAAATAAATTTTTTGCTTTCCTGAGTTCTGTCATTTTAATTGTGAATGTTTCTGATTTCTAATTTAGTTGTTTATTTTTTTTATAACTTATACATGTATTTTAATCAATTCTATGTTTTTTCTTATGTCTTTTAGCTAATCCTGAATTTGTGGATTCTTTCAATCTTTTTTGTGAGCACATTTTTTTTCTGGTGTGGCTTCATTGTAGAAGTGGTATTCTGCTTCTCACTCATCTTTTTTTTTTAACTTCTTAATAACGGAAATTTCACTTTGAATGTTTTCTTTCTTTCTTTCTTTCTTTCTTTGCATACTGGAGATTGAAACTCAGTGGGCTTAACCACTGTACCACAACACCCCCAGCCCTTTTTATTTTAAGACAAGGTCTTTCAAAGTTGCTGAGGCTCACCTCAAACTTGTGATCCTCCTGCCTTCCCTCCAGAGTTGCTGGGATTATAGGCTTGTGCCACCATGCCTGGCTTGATCATTTTTATGTGACATTAGTTTTCCTTTACTTTTAGAAGGAAGTGGTATTCTATACAGCTTTTTAAAGTTCATAAACTTCTCTGTTGTTTTCATGTAATGCTTAAAATAAGGCCACTTACCTTCTGAGACTTCCATGCTCTGTTTCCTTCTCTTGTTATTATCTGGAACTTAGCCTCTTCTCTCTCCATTGTATCCACTCTGCTTAGTTTTTTGACAGTTCCCAGAAATTTCTTCTAGGTGTGGGTCTCTGTCCTGGAAGGGAGACATGGTGGTTGGCTACAGAGTTCACTGGAGCTAGACTTTTTCCCACCCCCATTCCACACTTAAATGGGTCTTTTGCATTTACTTGCCACTGGACTGGGTAAAAATCCTTTCTGATATTTTGTCATTTCTCAAATTGGTTTAGTGTGGTTTCCAGGCATATATCTCTTGACTGTTCTGTTTTTAGATCCACTGGATTCCCCATTGGTTGTAATCATCAGGCGGGTCTAGTAGTTTGTCCCTATGTGATGGCATTTTGAGGTTTGTGGGGATAATCAGACATCATTTCATTTTAAGTATTGTCTGTGGGGTTTTAGTTTATCCGTCCAATAATTCTTTCTCTGTTTTTTTTTTTTTTTTTTTTTTTTTAATGAATAAATTTTGGGAACTTCCAAAACTGTCTTTTCCATTATAGAATTTCCATGCTAGGGTAATACCTGATAGAATAAAATTACAGTTATAAAAAGCCAATGTAGAGAACTCTAATTTTTAACATCTGACCTGTGTGTGTTAGAATATTGTTTAATTTTTTTTAAGGTTTTGACCCTTATATCAATTTTCATAGTGCCTTATATAAATAGGCACATAATAAGCTTTCAATACATAAATCTTGGTACACATTTTTATTCAAGAAAATCCCAGCTCAAAAAACAGTTTTCTTATTTTTGAGAAAATTGTTGTCAAAATTTCTGAAAGCATGACCTTTAAGTTGATTGAGATTTTACTTATGCTGAATCCTTCCCAAGATCATTAAATGTGTCTCCAGAGAAAAGCAGACAATGGAGCAGCCTACCGCATTGGGTGTATGTATTATGTACATATGAAAAGTGAGGTAAAGATAAAAATGTGGTATGGTTTTTAACAAAATATAATATGTGACTTTAATAAGAGTCTTGCATTTTAAAGCAGTTTCATTTAGGAAAAAGTCACATAAATTTTGAATTTTAAAAAATGTATCCTTATTTTCTTCTTCTTCTTAATTTTTTAAAAAAATATACTTTTAATAAGACTACTAAAAGCTTTTTTTTTAAAGGTGCGTATTTTAGAATTCTCTATTCCTAGTAATTGCTACAGTTCTTCGGTCAAATTAGTGAACAAAACTGTCAGATGTTGCTTAATGGATCTCTTTTATTAATTTAATTCTGTTAAATCTATACTGTCTCTCATAGGTAGACTTGAGAGTATGTCTGAAGAAATAGTAAGCTATTTGAAGATGATGGCTTAAATCCCCATATAGAATATACTATATTTGGTAGGAAATTGTTAGTTGTATTGAATGAATACATTGGGTGAATACAATGAATGAATGTTTCCTTTGGAAACAATTATTATTAGTATCATTGCACATACTGTTTTGGATTTGTAGTCACTCTTTTTCCTGTGTTATGTGAATATAATGATAGAGGATAACAAGTATGGTTAAATCACTGGCTTGAGGCTATAGAACTGAGTCTAGCTCTGTTAACTAAATGATGGGTGATCTTCAGTAAATCATTAACTTTATAGTGGCTTTTTAAAAAAATTATAGTATCTAGTCATATGGTAAGTTTTTAACATTTAAAAATATATCCTTACTCTTTATTTAGTAAACTTTGTTTATGAATTACTAGAAGCATACCAACAGTGTGTAGAGGAATGGAAAAAGTGTGCTGTGCTTGAGAAAGTAAGATAGTGTTCTGTGTGACCAGAGTTCTGGGTGTGGTTAAATGTGTCATAAGAGGTGAAAGTGAAAGTTTTAGCCATGGATTGGATTGTAGTTGATTCTGTGAATGATAAAGGATAGAGACAGGTCCAGAATAGGGAGCTCTTAAAATATTATGTTGAAAAAATAACATCTTATGCTCTTTTTAAGAATATAAATCTTAAGGACTCATTCCTGCAATAGTCTAGGCATTTAGTGACTACATCATGAAATTCACTAGTGGCAGTAGAGTTGATAACAGGGAAGCCTAAAGAAATATTGAAGAGATAAAATTACTAAGACTTTTGACAGGAGAAGGAAGAGTCCAAATAACTCCTGAGCTTGTCTTTAAGCACCTATGAAAAAAGTCACAGTATATTCCTGGACTTTAGTGGTGTGAATTTCATAAGAAGTAGAGTTGACACAAGAGTGTGATGTGAAACTTTTCCAATTTTGTCATAACTGTTTTATTTCATTACTTAAAAAAAGATGTACTCTCTGAACTTGTAGCAGCTACCAAATGCTGCAATAATAAATCAGGATCTGAGAATATCTAGAAATTGTGAAAAGGTGTGAAAATTGCTATCTGTAATTCCACATCATCATTAAAAGATCTAAATTATGTGGTTTATTCTTAAAAACAACAATTGAAAGAGAATAACTCCCCCAACAGACAGTTTCGTGAAATTAAAGGAATGGACTCTGTATTAAATACTTCCAGAGAGTTCCCGAGACCAAAAATGGTGGCCCTTCTTTTCCAGCAGCTGGAATCCAAAAGATCTTGAAACCAGTCCTGAAAGGCTTGCTCCTATGCAAGAAATCCTGGTGGCTTTTGAGAGGAAGATAGAGAACTATTCTGGAAAATTTCAAGTGGTAGTAGAGGTGAGTCACTGACATGAAGAATTTATCCAGGGACTACCAGTATTTATTTTATTTTTCTATTTTTTTTTTTTTTTTTTTAGTATATATTTAGCTAAGGCAGTTAAAAATATTAGTCTTTGTGTTTTTAAATATTTTAATGAGTAGAAAACAGTAGAGCATATAGCTTCTCCCCATCATGCACAAATACATTATAATTTTAAAAAACTTTCAACAGTCATAATAAAAACATCTTCAGCAGCCGTGGTGTTTAAGATGATGATACTGGGAAAGGGCGTGGTAAATGCATGCCATATTATGCTTTGAATATATTTTGAATGTAAGATCTGCTTGGATGAAATTTTTTATTCTTAACCCTTTTGATCCAACATAAGACTTTGCTTTCCTTAGTTGGAGGAGGATGTCCCCTTGCTCTGATTTATATACTTCTTGCAAACCCTAGCTAAGCTCCATGTAGTTACTGTTTTAGTTAGGAACAGTGTAGAATTAATAAACCCCTCCCTTTATCTTATTCAGTTTTCAAGACTGGGTGATATATGAGCATTATACAGTCCTCTGAAAGTGCAAAAATGTAAATCAAATACTCTCCCTCTCAATTCTGCACTAACTCATCCAGTTTCCCTCCAGAGAATCAATCAGTTAAGTTTCTTGTATATTCTCCTTGAAATATGTTATACATATGTGTACAAACATACAGGGAGTATACATTTTTAATTTCCTTACACAAAAAAATCTTTTGATCTAGAGGTCAGATTGTTCTTTTCCCTAATTTATTTAGAAAATTGAGTAGAAGAGTTTTATTTTAAATAGTTTTGCTTTTCTTCCTCTAGATTTATAATGGACATATAGCATCCGTCTGTTAAACACTAATGTTTAAAATTCTATTGATTATTTTAATGTCATGCATTTTTGCCATTGGTAACTTAGAAAACCTAATTGCAGTCTAATTATTTGCAGTATCTGCTATGCTATTCTATTATTTCTTCTACTTATCTCATATTTAAAAAACAACCAGTAAAACCTAAAGGGCAAATAAATATATGGATACAAATTGGTGAAAACTATGCAGGTAGCTACTTGAAGTAACATAACACTTCAGTAAGAACCTTTGTTGTAAATGGCTAGAGACCAGATCTAAATTTAGCATCTAAGGAACAGATAGGAGGAAGGTACTGAGAAAAAATGAAGATACTGAAAGAGGGGAACCCAAGGAGCCACATTTATTAGACATAGCCTCTGAGTGGAGTGGACTGAATTTGGTTTTACTTGAGTTGGACAAATAGAAGCCTGTCTGGCAATACTTTTTATCACTTAGAGAACTTTACTTTCCAAGACTTTGAAAGATTAAAACAAAGAACAGAATTCAACATGTTTTATTCTCAGGGAAAATAATCATTAACTTGGAATTTCAGGTGACCTATCATTGATCTTGTTTTTATTGTGCTTAATTATTTGTTTCCTGATAACTAATAATGACTTAAACTTGGGTGCTTTTCTTGCTTCTTACTTTTTATCTTCACATATTCATTTCAATTCTTTGTTGTCAGTAAAACTGTTTTTGTGTTACTGCTTAATTCCCATTTAGTCACTGGAAATGCCCCACTGACATACAATAGTGATTTTTTAATTTAACACAGTATTGTTACATAAAAATGAATAAATTACATTTGTGTACTTATTGATTGTATCTATTTTTATTTATTCCCATTTTTTGTTATAATTGTTCATGTAGGTTTTTTGTATGTTTTGTTAAATTGACAAATATAATAAGCAGATATAGAGCAAAACTTTAAATTGGCAGCTTTAATTCTGTTCAGACATTGTAAAACATTGAAACCTTAGGACTTTTAGAATGTACATTTTGTTTTTTTTTAATGTTAAAACTGATTGGATAAAATGTTTTGTACTTAGGCAGTTTCGGAATTAGAAATGCTTCATATGTGTTATTTTGTGATGATAATATGTTAGGCTATAGATGCTTCTCAGCAATTCAATACTTTTTGAAATTGCATCTCAAGTGATATGTGCGGCTTTGGGCTGTGCTGTTGTTCTTTGTATCAAATTGTGGGTTATATAGAGAAACTAAAAAGATGATGTACTAAAGAGGGTAAAATACTTTTAATAATAGGTTTTGGGATTCTTAAATGTTGTGTATTATACTAGTTCCAGGTAAAACCTTCCTTCATAATTATATTTTGGATAAAGATGATTCAATTTAAAATGTACAATACAAAATCCATCTTTCTAGGAATGGGCTGATTTTTTTTCTATCCTTTTTTTCTTTATTTTTATTGGCGCATTTTAGTTATACATTATTTTGGGATTTGTTGTTACATATTCATAAGTGCACACAATGTAAAAATATAATTTGGCCAGTATCATTTCCCACAGTATTTCCCCTTTCCCTCCCTTCCTCCCTTTCTAGTTCCTTACTCTAATAATCTTCCTTCAGTTTTCACAAACTTCCTCCCACCCACTTTTCCTTTTTCCCCTCTAGCTTCCACTTATGAGAGAACACATGTGATCCTTGACCTTCTGGGTTTGGCTTATTTCACTTAACAAATGGTTTCAAGTTCCATCCATTTTCCTGCAAATGACAGAATTTCATTTTTCCGTATGTCAGAATAAAATTCCATTGTTTATGTATGCCACATTTTCTTTATCTGTTCATCCATTAATGGACACCTAGACTGGTTCTATAGTTTGGCTTTTTTGAATTGTGCTGCTATAAACTTGGGTATCCTTGTATCACGATAGTATGATGACTTTAATTCTTTAGGATAAATACCAAGGAGTGAGTGGTGTAGCTGAGTCATAACAGTGTTTTTTTTTTTGTTTTTGTTTTTTTTTTTGATGGTGGTGATGGTGGTGCTGGGGACCCTTCCACTCAGCTGCTAACTTTAGTGGAAAAAATAAATAATACTAAATTTTAAATATGTTCTACGTAGCTGATATTTATCATAGCTGTGAAGTACATAGTTCATTTATCCTCATATTAATATATATTTCTTAAAGTACAAAATGAAGGTTAACTTTGTATTTGATAGAGTTTAAATCATTTCATTGTCAAGAGTATCAATACGTTTTCTGCACACTTGATTCTTTTTGTTTTTTAAATCTTAATTTTTAGTGGAGCTAAAATTTGTTGAGTAAATGTCTTTTAAAAATATTTTAAAAACAAACTTTACAGAAATTTTGACTTAAATAATTAAGAGTTTTTCCTTCTCCCTTTCACACTTGAAGTGTGTAAGAGAAATAGAAAAAAGTATTGACAGGGAATGCCATGACTTTTCTAAAGCTCGAGAATTTTCAATATTACTAATATCCTTGAATTTTTAATAGTTTATTGGATGGTCTTACAAGTATTCCTCTTACTGGAGAAGTAAAAATATGTTTGAAAATTTAAGTTTGACAGAATAATGTTCAGTACTTAAATAGATAGAAGATTGCTCTTCCATTATCAAAACTTCAATCTCCTGCTGATTATAAATAATTAAAGGTATAAGATTTAAGGTAAAGCTTAATTTTTCTTTTAAGAGAAACATGCTGTTTATCATCCTTCCATCCCACCAAAGCAGTCTTTTTGCCCCAGCTCTGGAAACTGAGTCATTGATTGCCAAAGAATAAGCAACTAAAATTGTCTTTCTTTGTCCCTGCATTTGTTAAAGCATTCTGAATGAGAGGACCTAAAACAAGGAATGATGTTTTAAAAACAGAAGTGATGTATTTATAATGGAGATAACACTTATAGAATGCTTATATCTGTAGTGAAATTTCCTGGATTCTTATTTCTACTAACTGTTACATGGCTGTAAGGATTGAGATTGAGAAAACTAGATTCTACTTTACTTCTGCCACTGATTCATTATATTAACCAATAGAAAAATCATATAACCTCTTTGTACCTTTGTACCTCTTTGTACCTGGTATTTGTAAGCCCTCCAGGACTTAGTCCCAGTTCTATTGTATAAAGCCTGAGATACTTAAACCACTGATGGCTTTTGTTGGTTCTGTGAGGAGTTGAATCATGGAGACTCATGATTAGGCTTGTTATTTAATATCTTGCAGATTCAGTTTCCTTAGTGTAATAATACCTATCCTAGGGGTTTTAAAAAAAAATTTAAACATAAGTACACATACACTGACACAAAGTGTTGAGGCTAATACTTATCAGTTTAACTGTTTTTTTAATTGTGTATTTTCTTCAGTAGATACTGGGCAGTTTGTTTGTCAGGGTCAGTGGAATGTATTTTTGTAGATTTCTGTAGAGTTCTAATCTGTAGTGTCTTGAAACCTTGAGGACCTGTGTTCTGTACCATATTTATTTCTTCCCTAAAATGCCAGTTTTCCCCCTACTTTACCCTTGTTTTCATTTTGAAATTGTTCGGCCTTTTATCTTTGTCTCCATTGATCCTCCTACTTCTGACCTCCACCATTTCCTTTTCAACTTTTAGAAATCTATAAACTAAGCTTGTCTGTATTGTCCTTATCCTTACAGAATGATTTGTCTGTATCTGTGTTATCAGTGGATCCTTGTTTCCCACAATCACAACTAACAAAAAAATATGCACCTATACCCAGTCACTTTTTGGCAGTGGTCTCTTGTAGGAATGACTCGTTATTTCACATCACCTCTTCCTTTCAGATTTTTATGCTTGTTATTTTTCCTACTGTCTAATTGTGATGGATAATATCGTAGAACAGTGTTTAATAATTTAGTGTAATGTACATGCATGTCTTGTTCCTGTTTTTTTTTGCCAATAAAATATTAAGAACCTGTACTAAATAAAATAAACATCATATTTATTGAACATAAGACATTGCTGATTGTAAGAAGTACATCCATTTTGTAGACTAATAAAAAGTTGTCATTTATAATATACCATCAGTTATAAGGTGCATTCCTATTTCAGAAATGTTAAAACATGAAAAAAATGTAACTGAGAACTGATGAGGTATGGTCTATATAAATACATACTATTTTTAGTCTTGTTGAAATTTCCATGAACTCTTGTTTGTTTGATAGAAACTTTCACAATCTTCTTAATGTGCATAGTTTCATTGAAATGTATCTAAATTACTTCTTGATTCATTGCAGGTATTGTGTAAACCAAGAGGTATTATTATTTAAAAAAATTTTAAAAATTTGTTCTGATTCATTATACATGATGGTAGAATGCATTTAAAAAAAAAAAAACAAATCTGTTTATTTATTTACTTACTTAATTTTATGCGGGGCTGCAGATGGAACCCAGTGCCTCACACGTGCTCTTCTACTGAGTCACAACCCCAGCCCAGTAGAATGCATTTTGACACATTTTACACAATGAGGCATTAGTTTTTTGACCTAGTTTTTTCCAAAGGTTTAATGTTGTTATTATTATTACATAACTTGTTCACCACATCTGCTTCCAGATTCTCACCATCGCATAAAACAGCAGCATCATTTGAATGCTTGAAATGGAAAACCTTTTCTTTTTAGGAAGGATGAACCATACTGGAAGTTTCTTAGTTCTCTCCCTCCACACAATTACAAATTAGTTTTACTCTTACTAATTCACGCTATTATCCACCATGACATAATAGAGCCTTTCACCTTGTATTGTCATTTCACATTATAGATTTTTCTTTCTGCCTCACAGTTTTAAAACTGAGGTTTATCTTGCTTTAGTTTCTATTTCATCTCAAGGGCTTAATGACAGTGATTCTTAATTCTTTTTCAGTTTATAATCCCTTTTACTTCCCATTCCTGTATTCTTAACTTTGTCATTATGTCTAGAGGAATAACAAATCTAATTTACTCTGAGAGAATACTTAAGTTGAGGCAAGGTGGAATAGTTGTACCAAAGTGAGAATACAATCAGTTGTGAAAAGAGTCATATCTTTTATTTGAAGGATGATGATTCTGTACACTTGAGGACTACAACTCAAGGTAAACATCAGGTAATCTGTTAAACCTGAATTGCATTATCAGTAGTGTAGTGGTTGTGTGCCTGAGAAATCAGGAAGAAACACATTATAAAAGTTGACCTTTCAACCAATTAAAATAGTTTAATGGACTCAAGCTTTATGTTAATAATGTAATATAGCATAATGTTTATAAGTCTTATATTTAGTTTCTAATGTAACAAAATGTTAAGGAAGTACTCTTTGGCTAGTCATCCCTCATAGATCAAACTGAAACTTAATTAAACTGGTTTAAATGACTATCAAATTATTTTATGTCTGCTGAGCCATAATTCTTACCTTTGGAGTTCATCAGTTTTAGGGGAGAGGTTTGTATTAGTCAGCTTTATGTTGCTGTAGTGAAATACCTGAGGCAGTTAACCTATAAAAAGAAAAGTTTGGTTTAGTTTATGATTCTGGAGGTTCTAGTCCAAGATTGAGTGCCTTATTGATTTGGGTCTCTTAAAGGCTCCAGATGGCAATAGTGGGAGCACACTGCTTATTACATTATGAGACTGGAAAGAGAGAAACTGAGAGACTGGGATCTTATAATCCCATTGAAGGGCCTACTGCTAAGGATCTTCCAGTAGTCTCCATGTAAAGTTTCTACTGTCTCTTAGTAGTGCTACCCAGAGGACTAAGTTATTAACATGTGGACCTTTGGGGAACACCCATTCAAACCACACGAAAGTTCTGTGTACCCTGAGCTTGTATGTAAAATTGAGCTGTTAGCCACAGAGGTATTTGTTTGATGGGGAAAACTTTCAGTAAAATTTCAGGGATTAATAACTCCTGAGAAATTAATTCATTAATTAACTCCTGAGAATTTTAGATTAGCACTATTTCTCATTTATCTGAATTTATCTGGATTGTGCTATTGATTGTTCATTGTGGGACTCCTTGAGTGTTTGAAACTTAAAGATAATTTGATTGTGAGTTGTTAATTCGGGAAATGACTGCATACTGGCACATTTAAAAAAGAATAAAACTGCCTATAAACTGCCAGAAATTTCATTTTTATAAAGTAGTGAATATAAAGATGGTATTTTCACAGAAAAAAGATAAAAAAACCGAACCCACATGTATTGAAAATTTTAAAGATTAAAAATAGTGCTTCTATTTGGAACTTGAGTAATTAATTTCATAGTTATGATTTTTAAAAAACATGTTTTTTTTGTAGTACTGGGGATTGAACCAATGGGTGCTATACCACTGAGCTACAACCACAGCCCCTTTTTTGTTTTGAGTTAGGTTCTCACTAAGTTGACCAAGCTAGCCTTAAACTTGCAATCTTCCTGCCTTAGCTTCCTGAGCAGTTGGGATTACAGGTATGCACCACTGCACCCAGTTTTAAATTAGTTTTTTAATCAGAAAACATGTATTGGAAGTAATAAATGTTATTTGGTATTTGTGTATGTGTGTATGCATGTATAAGAAGTATTTTTTAATGTTCATATGAATAATGAAAATACTTGATTTTTTTTTTTTTTAACTACAGTGCATGCAAGATATGGGAAATACTAAAGCAAGACTACTGTATGAAGCCAACCTTCCAGAGAACTTTCGAAGACCACAGACAGATCAGTATCCTTTAGAACTTGTTTATTGTGGGGTTAAGATTAACTTCTATCTACTAGTCATATTTTATCTGTTAGTATTTAGGAGGATATGAATTATATCACATTCTTGTTCATTAAGGGTAGAAATTGATTGTTTTTAAGCTATACTTTGTATATAGTAGGTTTTTAAATAGGAATTTGATAACCTATAATATAGTATTTTTATGTAACTATTACTATGTATAAAATTTTATGACTGATTCTTCTTAATTGATCTTGATCTCTTGATAGGAGAGTATTTGTTGCTTATTATTTTAAACTATTATTAGAGATTTGATTTGTGTGCATCCTGAGCATTTTAAAAATCATTTCCATAAAGATTTTTTAAATCAACTTTAATAATTATGTGAAGCAGTTTGGCATTTATGCCTTAAAATAAATACTCAGTGTTATGACCTGTAACACTATATATTTAGTAATATAACCTCTATCATAGGTTGCACAACTGTTTGCTTTACATATCTGCTTTTTTGAGTGGATAGACTGTTTTCCCAGACATTTTAGTCAGGATGCATTTCACATTTGTTAAGGATAAAATCATTTGATTCTTTAGGTGTGTTCATCAGATTTTGGTTGCTGTGACCAAAATATCTGGCAGGAACAACTCAAAGGAGAAAAAGTTTAATTTGACTCATGGTTTCAGAGTTCAGTCCAGGGTTGACTGACTTCACAGCTCTGGGCCCTAGGTGAGACAGGACATCATGGCAAAAGGGTGCAGCAGTGGAATGCTGCTCAGGTTCTTGAAAGCCAGGAAGCAGAGAGAACAGGAAGGTATGGAGCCAGGAATGTGATGCCCAAGGGTGTGTCAACAGTGACCTACTTCCTCCAGCCATGCCCTAACTGCCTACAGTAACCACCCATTTATCTTTTCAAATTATTAACCCATCAAATGGATTAATCTATTGATTAGATTACAGCTTTCATGATCTGATCATTACCTCTGAACATTCCTGGATTTTTTTCACACATGAGCTTTCAGGGGTTACCCCATATCCAAACCTTAATAATAGGATTTCTAAAGTTCATCAAAGTTTCAGAAGGTAGGTCATTGAAATTGTGCTGCTTTATAAATAGGAATATTTAATTAGTTGTAGGTGTTTGAATTCTGTCCAAAGGTAATAAACATTTTTTATTCTGACAATAAAATGTAGTTTCTTAAAGGTCAGTTATGTATTGCCCATTTCGGTAGGAAAACAGTATGTGTGGCCTGTGGAAAATAATTCTCTTTTCTCACACATAGGTACAGGTTATTGTATATTTCTTTTTTTTAATTTGGACTGAAATTTTTTAAGTTATAATTGAAA
The DNA here is from genome assembly GCF_902686455.1 of Sciurus vulgaris. Lineage (NCBI taxonomy): Eukaryota > Metazoa > Chordata > Mammalia > Rodentia > Sciuridae > Sciurus > Sciurus vulgaris. Next base: position 91,291,778 of record NC_136467.1, on the reverse strand, counting down.
AATTAGTAATTTGCATTTGGCTTTTTCTATTTCTGTGATTCCCTTTCTTTCTCAATTTTAGCAAACTGATATCCAAGGGTATTTTTGTTTTAGAAAAATCCTAGGGTAAGAGTGGGAGGTACACTTCAGGTTTAAAAATTGTGTGAGCAAAAATGTATGAAAGAGTGAGAAAATATGACCTTTTAGATGGTTTTGACATGGTAAAAGTTCAGTTTTGTAGGTCAAGTGGATGAAGAATCTTATAAGGTATTTTGGTCTAGATTAAGGGTTTTCAAAGCATGTAGAGCAGTTTGGACCTCATTTCATTGTCTCAAGGGTTGATGTGTTTGAAAACCCATGAAGGGTTTTAAACCAGGAGAAACATTAAAGCATTAACTTTTACCTCAAAGAAAATTGGTTGGAGGAGGATAGAGATCCTAGAGGCAGAGAGAGAATATGTAGAATAGTGAGTGGTACAGCCCAAAAGGAGCAATGATGAAGATCTGAGTTACATAGTGCCATCAATGAACAGGAACGCTTTTAAAAAGCTTTACAGTTTATAAAAGTTTTACAAAAGCTGCCGTGAAAGTGTAATTCCTCATACGGGATGTGGTTAATTATAGACTACATGTGCTAATGCATGACAAATGATAAAGCTTTGCATTAAGCTTTTCATTATTAGGATATTTCATCTTATCTAAAAACTTTCTAAAAACTTATCTAAAAACTTTCATCTTATCTAAAAAACTCAGTTCCATGAGATCTATTGTGCATCAAAGCTAATCAGCAGTTCTCCTTTGGGCTTTTTGGAGTTTTATTGCTGTCAGTAGTATATGTCTGAAACTAGATTTTTTTATTTGGGAGTAGATATTAATTTGTGTTTCAAGTGATATCTTTAAAGAATGGAGAAAAGTCTTAAAAAACAAGTATATATTAAAAGATAAAGCATAGTAGTAATGGTAAAAAAATTTCTGAGCTTGTACTAATTGTTAGTTTTGAAGGTAGAAAGATTTAGGAGTGTTTACCTAATAATGATTTGTGATTATAGGCATGGAGATGATTTTGGGATGTTTTTATTTATTAAATTCCCAATCAGCCACTTAAACTTGAATTATTATTAATATATTCCTTATCTCGATTCCCTAAAATACTCACATTTTCTTTCTGTTTCTTTGGTTGTGTTGTTAATCTACATCAATGCATCTGTGTCCTTATATCTTAAATGACATCTGGAGCCTGGAACATGAAGATAAATATTTCCTGATGTTCAATTGTATTGCTCTTTTGTTGTTGTTTTTCATTAACACATATGTTTAAACTTGATTATTTGCAAGTCCTCTTAGTCCTTAACCCAGTTATTGTTTCCTTTTTACCCCATTATGGGCCCTATTTTTTAACAGATTTGCCTATCAAAATATCTTTATATTGTTAATAAGTGCTAAAACTTAAAATAGCACTGTGTTACATACCATTCTTCCTTAGTATTTTACATATATAACATATTTAATTCTTAAAATAATCCTGTAAGATGATACTAAAATAAGTACATTTTAAAACTGGTGGAACTGAGGCACAAAGTTATGTAAAAATAAAAACTAACTTCATTTATCAAATACTTGCTGTTTCTTAGGTATTACACTAAGTGATATATCTGTCTATATATAGATATATAGATAGATAGATCTTTCAACCTTGTGAGGTAAGTATGACTATCTTTTTTACATATCTAGGCATGGGTCTAGATAGATTGGCTAAGTTCAGAGTCACAGTAACCTCAAGTTAAATAAATGCCTACCAGTATAACAAATGAGGTTGTACAAAATTTCCTTTGAACATTCTCTAAATTGTCTGTATAATGACAGTTTATAGGCAGGGTTCCCTCTATAAATTCATCATGGCTATTCTTTGCTTTCAGCAGTGAATAGAGTTCAGGAGTCAGTAACTACAGGCCTATGAACCAGTTGCCTGATTTTGTATATGATATTTTACTAGAACCCAGCTATGCCCACTCATTTTGAAGTTTTTATGGCCACTTTGTAGCTATTGAGGCAGAGTTAAATGGTTATCAGCTCTCAAACAAAGCCTAAAATATTTACTATGTGGCATTATAAGGAAAAGTTTGTGGGGCTGGGACTGCAGTTCAGTGGTAAGAATGCTTGCCTCCTATGTGCAAGGCATTGGGTTTGATCCTCAGCACCACTTAAAATAAAAAGATTGTGTCCACCTACAACTAAAAATTATTTTTAAAAAGTTTGCTAACTCCTGGGATAGTTCTTTAGGTGAACTAATAGTGAGGTATTGATTCACATTTGGAATTTTGTGCAAAAACACATAAGGACCTTGTGAGACATTTTTGCTCAAAGAGGAAGGTAGAAACTGAGAGCAACCAAAGACGTAGTATGTTCCTTAAATTACAGTCCTTCCTTGAGTGACTGCCATGGAATTAAAAAAATTTCCTTCGTGTACTTTGATTTTTTAAAAAAGTGATGTTTTCTGTTAAAAAATTAGGAAGTTCCTAGTGAGTTTTCCTATACTAACGCTGTATTTTATTTTTGTATCCTTGTAAAACAGTATATATGTATCAATGAGATTAACTTTGACCTTAGATAATTTTTTTTAAATTGCTTACTACTTAGGTAATTCCTGAAAGCATTTCTTATAGTGAAATCCCTAGTTTTAGCTCTTGATTTCTACCTTCTTCAACTTTGCAAGAAAAAATTTGGTCATTATTTTTGTAATCCAAAAGGAATCACATATCATACACTGACCTGTGTATGATACAGCATGTTTAGTGGGAAACAGCATTGTATTGGAATCACAATACAGTACACACTCTAAGTTACTAGTTCTTCATCTATGATGTGAAAATAAGAGTATTTTATTACTGAGTTGTGAGAGGAATTAAAGGAATCAATACGCACAATTTATAAAATGATGTTTGTCACATTGTGAGTACTGCCTGGGTGTTAGTTTCTTTACTTATACTGTTAACTCTAAGTGAACCTTAATTGAATTTAGTTGGGGGTAGGGGTGGTGGTGGTAGTGGAGAAATTAAAAATTATATTCAGTTGTTCTTTTTCAAGTTGGTTTGGGTGGTTTTTGTTCTTGAATGGGAAAATTTCCTGAAAAATTGAACTTTTTTTTATAGGGGAGAGGAAAGAAGGTTACAGAACTTAGAACAGAAATAGTGTTAAGAGAAAGCACAGATTGGAGAGTAAAAAATTTTAAAATGTAGTCTTTTTTGAGAGAATGAATAAAGATAAATAAATGTGATTAAATTTATGGTTTTCCTTAAGTTATCTGTTTTCAGAGCTGTAGAATTTTTCATCAGAGATAAATATGAAAAGAAGAAATACTATGATAAAAACGCTATAGCTATTACAAATGTAAGTAAAACCTTCAGCTCTAACCAACTGATGTTTGTTGAATAGATATCAAAGTTTACAGTAGTTAAATTTATTTGTTGTAACAATATGCTAGTTATGTATGTTTAGATATTTTAAGTATTGGAAATTTGGGGGGGAGGGATCACATAATATTGATCTGCAAAGCAGATCTTCTGATTCAGAAGGGAGTATGTTCTGAATAAGAGTTTAATAAATGCTTATATGATATTTAATAAAGTTAATTTTATGAAATTTCTAAAAATGAGGCTACTAATAGAAAAGGGAGAAAAATTTATTTTGCTAAATTCCAGGAACATATATTAAATAAAAAAAGAAAGTCAAGTCTTCTTGACTTTTATCAAGCCTGCAACCCAGTGATTTAACTTAGGAGGCTGAAGCAAAAGGATTGCAAGTAAGGCCAACTTCTGCAACTTGGTGAGGCCAAGCAGTTTGGTGAGACCCTGTCTCAAAAAAGTAGAAGAACTGAAGTGTGACACAGTGGTAAAGTACCCCTGGGTTAAATCCCCAGTACCAAAAATAAGTAAATAAGCTATAAACTAATTTTGTGGTGAAATCATTTGTTAAGTATTTCATAGGCAACAGTTTTGACTCAGTGGTAAAGTACCCCTGGGTTAAATCCCCAGTACCAAAATTAAGTAAATAAGCTATAAACTAATTTTGTGGTGAAATCATTTGTTAAGTATTTCATAGGCAACAGTTTTTGTTTCATTTGTCTCATTTTCAGTCCATATGGAGAAGTGATATACTAAAAAATTCAAAAACTGAAAGTGTTGCCTGTAAAATCTGGAAAAAGACAAAGATGTCTACTCTCACCACTGCTATTCAGTATAGCACTAGAAATTCTAGCCAGAGTAATTAGGCAAGAAAAGGGAGTATAAAGAATAAAAATAGGAAAGGAAGGAGTCAAGTTATCACTGTCGATGTACGATCCTATACATAGAAGATCCGAAAAGCTCCACTGAAGACTCCTAGAGCTAATAAACAGATTCAGCAAAGTAGCAGGTTACAAAATCAATATTAAAAAAGCAATAGCTTTTCTGTACACTAATAATCTGTTGAGAAAGAAATCAGGAAAATTTTCTATTCACAGTAGCCTCAAAAACTACCACCACCACCAACAAAAAACCCTGGAAATAAATCTAACCAAGGAGTGGAAGACCTCTGCACTGAAAACTAGAGAACACTGAAGAAAGAAATTGAAGAAGACACAAGAATGTAGAAAGACTTCCCTTGTTTGTGGATAGGCAGAATTAATATTCTTAAAATTGTCTTACTACCAAAAACAATATACAGATTCAGTGCAGTCTGCATCAAAATAACAGTGGTATTCTTTACAGAACTAGGGAAAAAAAAATCTAAAATTCATTTGGAAGAACAAAAGACCCAGAATAGGCAAAGCAATCTAAACCAATAAAGCAAGGCTAGAGGCATCATAGTATGACTTCAAATTATACTACAGAGCTATAGTAACCAAAACTGCATGCTACTGGCATAAAAATAGATAAATAGACCAGTGGTACAGAATAGAAGATAAGAAGAATAGAATAGAAGAGAGAAACCCACACAGATTCAATCATCTGATCCTTAATAAAGGTGCCAAAAACATACCTTGGAGAAAAGACAGCCTTTTAAACAAGTACTGGAAAAACTGAATATTCACGTGTGGAATTAAACTAGATCCTCCTGTCTGTCGCCCTACACAAAAATCAGTTCAAAGTGCATCAAAGACCTTGGAATTAGACCAGAAATATTGAGACTGCATGAAGAAAATGTAGGGCCAACACCCCAACATATAGTAGTAACTTTTTCTGTAGGATCTTTAAAGATCAGGAAGTAATGGCAAGAGTTTGTAAATGAGATGACATCAAATTAAAAAGCTTCTGTACAGAGAAGAAACAAGAGCATGAAGAGAGATGCTACAGAATGGGAGAAAATCTCTACCAGCTACTCTTCAAAGGATTCATATCTAGAATATATAAAAACCTTAACACCGAAACTAACAAACAAAAAACCTCAAATAACCCAATGAATGAATGGATAAGTGCACTAAAATAATACTTCTCAAAAGAAGAAATACAAGTGGCCAGTAAATATACGAAAAAATTTTCAACGTTATTAGCAATTAAGGAAATGCAAACAAAATTACACTGTAATTTCACCTTATTCCACTTACAATAGCAGCCATCAAAACCACAAATAATTATAAATGCTGGAGAGGGTGTTGAGAAAATGGAACATTTTTACAGTGTTCATGGGATTTAAGTTAGTGTAATCACTTTGGAAATCAGTCTGGAAGTTCTTCAGAAGACTAGGAACAGAATATGCCCCAACAGTACCATAACACTTCTCAAAGTTGTCACTTGTGATGCGTGCATACCCAAGTTTATAGCAGCACAAGTCACAATAGCCAAACTCTGGAACTAGCCTAGGTGTTCATCAGTGGATGAATGGAAAAGAAAATATGGTATGTATACACAATGGAGTTTTATTCCGTCATAAAGAATAATGGAATTTTGTCATTTGAAGGAAAATGGATGGAATTTGAAACCATTATGTTAAGCAAAATAAGTCAAACAGAAAATCAAGGGTTGTATGTTTTCTGTCATGTGGAAGCTAGAGATGACTCTGATAAAGAGCTCTTTCAAGTGGCTATTAAGCTTGATGTTACTGTTACTCAATATTAAATAGTTCCAAATTAGTTTGTAGCTTTTGCTTGATTTTTATAATTTGTCTGTTTCTTCTTGTTTCTCATTTTTTTTTAAAAGGTGTTCCAGTATGTTACTGCTCTTAATTTATTTTCTTATTTTGAGTTTTGCAGTGAAGACCTAAAGGTGACCCTTTTCCTCTGTGTAAAGCAATAGTTATTAACCCTTTAAACCACAATACCAATATATTTATTGCCTTTCTCTAGCATAAACATTTCAAAATTTGTGACAAAATAGAAAGCAATAAACTACAAAAAAAAAAAAGAGGCAGTTTTGCTCTTTTTCTCAATTGTTACCCCTCTACCTCCCAGGCCATCTGTAATATGTCTGGGAACCAGTCTTCATTGGAATACATTGTATAGCTTGTGAGAGGAGAGGATGGAATCTCCTTCATTCGTAGAGATTTATTTATAGTTGTGGAAAGTGGCTTCAACATGGTACTTCTGAGAAAGCAGAGGGACTTATGTGTGTTATTTTGATGAAAGGAGTTGTGTATAGATCTTACAGTGTTGAGTGCTCTGTGGCACTGTAAACATGAGTTACAGAAGGAGGCTTAAAGGAGAAAAGCAAAGTTCAGAGAAGGGCAAAAACAAAGGAAAATATGTTCTAAGTAGAAATGTTTTTGTACTGGAAGAAATGTTTACCATTATATAGTCTCAAACTAGAAAAGATTTTATGTGTGTGTGTCTTATAACTACATGGTCCTGGACACAGACATGGGCACTTTGAGTTCATTCATATCGACCCTCAATACTTCTTCATTCTTTCCAGGGATTTGTGCTAATCTCCTTTTTGAAAATAGATATGTGATCACAGAAATTGGCTGTTGAAAGCCCTTTGGATCATTCCTTTATTTATGTGTTCATTTAATCAGGCAACATTACTGAGTGTGTATCATGTGCAGTGGACTGAAGTTGGTATAATTGTTGCCCCAAGTAGCTTACTCTCACTTTTAGCATGTCATGAACATGTACATGAACTGTATTCTAAAGTAGAGTAAAGTAATTGTCATTATATAAAAGTGCTATAGAAACAGAATTTAGAAAGCAGTAGTTCGTTTCCACTCAAATAATTCTTAAAGGAATTATATTTGAGATTATCCTCAATAGGGATACTATCAGCCAAGAGGAAATGGGCTGGTATGTAAGAAGGAAATGTTGATAATGCAGGAAAGACTTTTCAGTCTGAAGGGAAACTTTCCCTCATCTCTGCCAAAGTGAGGTGAGGAAGGAAAATCTGGGAATATTATTTGGTGTTTAGGGTTTGGTGAGTCCTTCATAAAACTTTTCTGTTTAGCAGGTGTGAAAGAGGGCTTATCAGGAGTGGGTAGAGGAGGAAGAGATAATAAATACATGAGGAGGTAAATTTCAAAAGACAAACAGATTATATGGAGAACTTGAATCCCAGAGTGCTCAGGATTTTGCACTTTTTAAAGGGATTGGTTATTATATTAATTTTATTTCCTGTTTCATAAATTACTAGAAATTTGGTGACTTAAAACAATACTTATTTGCTATCTTACAGTTTCTGTAGCTTGAGTCTGGGCTTGGATCATGGTGATCTCTGCTCTGGATCTTACTAGGCCGAAATCAGAGTTGTCCAGGGCTGTGATCTTATATATGAGGCTCAGGCTATTCTTCCAAGCTCACAGTTCTTGAGATTCCATGTCCTTGCTAATGTCCCATAGGACATCTTCCTAGGATCCACCCTCAAGTCTTTGCCTGATATCCCCTTCCTCTCACAGCATAGCAGTTTACTTCTTCCAGGCTGAGGAGAATTGCTCTCTCATTTTAGGAAGGGTCCACCTGCTTTTAAGGACCCACCTGATTAGGCCAGACTCATCCAAGATCAACTTCCTTTGGCTTAACTGATCATCAGCTGGCATCTTAATTACTTCTGCACAGTTCCTTCATCTTTGTCATATAACATCCTAAACAATGGAGCGAAAAATCCATTATGTTCATAGTCCTGCCTACAATTGAGAGGAGGGATTAAACAGGGTGTGCACCAGGAGGTGTGAATTTTGTTGGATATTTTAGAATTCTGCCTTCTTCAGTGATAGAATGAGTCTGTCCTCCCTGGCTGTTTCTTAATTCAATGTGTAGTTGGGGAAATTTGAAACACTTGGACCACAGAAATCCGCTCGTTATGCCCTCCTCCTCTCCCTTCCCTTGGCCAATAGTCAAAGTTGGAAGGACAGTGATGCAGGGAATTCCTAAAGATCTGAGTAGGTGAGAGTGAACTGCCACATTATTTGCTTTTTTCCTTCAGCATCTTTCCCCCACTGCACACCATCACCTCTTCCTTTCTTTTTCTTTAGATGGTAAGTTAGGATTAGGGTAAAAAAACAGTTACTGATTTATACTTTTTATTAGTTCTTTTCATTACAATTTTGTTTCCTCTTCTGTAGAGCAGGATGATCATATTGTCTACACTTCATAGTATTGTTGTAAGAGATAAGATAAAGGCATGCTGTATTCTTAGTACAGTGCCTAGCATATAATTGTCAAAACATCTCAGCTGCTCATGGTAATTATGTTAGCGAAGAGGAAGGAAGGTGGAAACAGCAAATGTAAGCACATAATTAAGAAAAATAAATACCCAAATTTAACTCTAGGACTTTAGATCATTGGCAAAATTTTGGTTTGAGGTTCATTTCATTAATCTCTCCATATTTTAGTTGCCATGTTAATTATTGTCTTCAGGGTGACTTAATGTGGCAAGTAAAGGACTTAACATTTGAAAGCTTTCACAAATTTGATATATTTCTTACTCAGAGCTTTAAAAGTTAATATATTAAGACTTAGGTTTCTTCCACATGTTTGGTGGCCATGTTTACTTGATTAACTTGGGGTATATCAGTGTCTTTTAACACTCCTAATAATGTTGAGTTAAATTGATATGTCTTCCATGTGATTTTTTTATTAATTTAGTAAATGTTTTTAGCTTTTGTGTAAACAGACATGCCAGGAGTATAAATGACACTGGAAAACTTTTTATTTGGGGAGGTGGGGAGAGGATACTGGGAATTGACCAGGAGTTCTTTACCATGAATTACATGCCCAGCCCTTTTTATTTTGAGGCTTGCTGAGTTTGAGTCAGGTTGCTGAGTTTGGCCTCAAACTTGCCAGCCTCCTGCCTCAGCCTCCCAAGTCATTGGGATTACAGGTATGCACCACTGTGCCTGGCCAGAAATCCTTTTTTCAAATGATTTCTAAACTCCTGGAAAGCTTGAACTTAATGATATATTGAAAGCTCATTAAATGTCCATTTGAGAATTGTTTTTTACTCATAAGTCATATCCAAGAATGATCTAAATGAGTTTTAAGCACTCTGTTGCTAGCACTTAATCTATAAGGTATTTGTTAGTGGTCATTTCTTTTTCAGTTTTGAATCACTAGGTTTTATCATCATAGCATTATTCTGTTTAAAATGGTGATAATAGCAAGAATTTCAAAAACTCATAAGAATACATAATTTTAAAAAAGGTGTTCAAATAAGTGTGCTTTTTTATATAATACTTCATAGATTTTGAAATGTATTTGTCTACCTTATCTTTGTAGATAGGAGCTGGAAACCTTTGTATTAAAATTCTAATTAGTTAGAATGACAGTAGAATGTGTTTGACACATTGTACACAAATGGAACACAACTTCTACTTTCTCTGGCTAAACATGGTACAGAGTCACACCTATAGTATAATCATACACGCATATAGGGTAATAATGTCTGTCTCATTTCACTGTCCTTTCCATTCCCACACCCCCTCCCCTCCCCTTACTCCCCTCTATACAATCCAAACTTCCTTCATTCCCCCACCCACCTGCTATTATGGATTAGCATCCGCTTGTCAGAGAAAATATTCCCCCTTTGGTTTTGGGGGATTGGCTTATTTTGCTTAGCATGATAATCTCCAACTCCATCCATTTACCTGCAAATGCCATTATTTCATTCTTCTTTAAGACTGAGTAATATTCCATTGTGTATATACATCACATTTTCTTTATCCATTCATCTGTTGAAGGGCACCTAGGTTGGTTCCATAGCTTAGCTGTTGTGAATTGAGCTGCTGTAAACGTTGATGTGACTGCGTCACTCTAGTATGCTGATTTTAAGTCCTTTGGGTATAAGCCAAGGAGTGGGATAGCTGGATCAAATGGTAGTTCCATTCCAACTATTTTCTGAGGAATCTCCATACTGCTTTCCATAGTGGTTGCACCAATTTGCTGTCCCACCAGTGTACCTTTTCCCCCACATCCTCGCTGACATTTATTGTTGCTTGTATTCTTGATAATTGCCATTCTGACTGAAGTGAGATGAAATCTTAGTTTTAATTTCCATTTCTTTAATCACTAGAGATGATGAACATTTTTTCATGTTTGTTGTTCAGTTGTATTTCTTTTTTTGCAAAGTGTTCAGTTTAGCCTATTTATTGATTGGATTATATATCTATTTTTTGGTGTTGAGTTTTTTGATTTTTATATATATCCTGGAGATTAGTGATCTCTCAGAGGTGCATGTGGTAAAAATTTCCTCCCATCCTGTAGGCTCTCTCTGCATATTATTGCTGAGACAAAGCTTTTTAGTTTGAATCCATCCCATTTATTGATTCTTGATTTTACTTCTTGTACTTTAGGAGTCTGGTTAAGGAAGTTAGTTCCTAAACTGATGTGGTGGAGATTTGGTCCTACTTTTTCTTCTGTTAAGCCCAGAATCTCTGTTCTAGTGCCTAAGTCTTTGATCCACTTTGAGTTGATTTTAACTTCTAGAACTAATAAATGAAGGCAGCAAAGTAGCAGGATATAAAATTAGTATCCATAAATCAAATGCATTTCTATATATCAGTGATGAATCCGCTGCAAGAGAAATTAGCTAAAATACCTCATTCACAATAGCCTCAAAAAAAAAAAAAGCATTTGGGAATCAACCTAACAAAAGGGGTGAAAGACCTCTACAATGAAAACTACAAAACGTTAAAGAAATTGAAGATCTTAGAAGATGGAAAGATCTCCCATGTTCTTGGATAGACAGAATTAATATTGTCAAAATGGCCATACTACCAGAAGTGTTACACAGATTTAATACAATTCCTATTAAAATCCCAATAACATTCTTCTTAGAATTAGAAAAAGCAGTCATGAAATTCTTTGGAAAAATAAGAGACCCAGAATAGCCAAAGCAATGTTAGCAAGAAGAGTGAAGCAGGAGGCATCACAATACCAGACCTTAAACTATACTACCCAGCAATAGTAACAAAAACGGCATAGTATTGGCACCAAAATAGACAAGTAGGCCAGTGGTACAGAGTAGAAGACACAGAGACAAACCCACAAAGATACGGTTATCTTGTACTCGACAAAGATGCCAAAAATAATACATTGGAGAAAAGATAGTCTATTCAACAAATGGTGCTGGGAAAACTGGAAATCCATATGTAGTAAAATGAAATTAAACCTCTGTCTCTCAACCTGCACAAAAACCAACTCAAAGTAGATCAAAGGGAGCTGCAAACCTTTTGCCTGGTCAGTTTTTCTTTAGTGAGAAATGAATTTATACAATTATTCTGAGGGTTTCTGTACAAACCTGTCAGGGTCTTAAGCCCCCTTGCTCTTCTCGACCAGCGACAAGGGAAGGGGACACTGCCCAACAAGGTCAGACCAGGATAGGTAGGGCTGACTGACCACCCACTCTCAGCCCTCTGGGTGCAGGACAATCAGATGGTCAGGGAGACCTGTCACAGCAGGAACTCGTTTATTGAGGAAGTCACACAGCTTTTATGTAGTAGCGTGGGGTCTAGGCGGGAACCAATCAGCTTAAAGGTCAGCAAGGCATGGGGGGTTCATGCAGGCGAGAGTCCCATAGGACCATCTGGCAAGCAAGAGCTGATCACGTTCGGGGAACTGTTGTTAACCAATCCCTGACAGTGGTCCCATTTATCGTCCTTAACCTTTGAAACCGCCTTTGAGGCCTTGATCCTGCTCACCTGCCAGGGAGTAAGGAGTCAGCCTGAGTTAGTTAACGTGTCATTAGTCCCAACACAAACCCTCATTCAAGTTTATTTTGATATTGGCCTAGAGGAGAACCTCTGAACTTAAGAATAATTGGAGGAAAGACTGTTAACTAATTTTTTTCTGAAGATTCTTCACTAGATTTCCGTTGCATATTTTCTTATGGATAGAAGTGGGGAAATAGAAGGACTTTTAAACATGACTACTGAATTTACTGACACTGCCAATTCCCTGCGAAATTTTCTAAGGCCAGAGTCTTTTTTCCTCCACCAGTATGAAAGTGTGAGAATTCAGTGGAATGGAAATTAATATGTACTTAAAAATAAATTCTAAGTTTGAAAATAAATGATCATAACATATAAGGGATTTCAGAAAAGCATGTTAGCAAGTCAGAGAACTTCCACAGGACAATGATAACTGCGGGGATTGAGTTTCCCTTTAGTTCTCCCTCTGCAATTCTTTCTTCCTCCTCTTTTCCTGTAACAATCAAAAACATTCATAGAGAAATATTGGTTGTTAATTGCTAAAAATAGTGAGCAGACTAGAATGTCTGCCTCGGAGAACTTCAGTTGAACAGAGAATATTAATAAGCAATCAGATCTTTTCAGGACAGCATGTGATAACATTTATAACAGGAAACTATTATAGAAACTATTTGGGAGCACATAGGGTGTCTGTGTAACTCAGTCTGAAAGTAGCAAGGAATACTTTGAATATTTCCTGGAGAAGGCAGTGTCAACTCAAAATTAAAGAATAAGTAGGAACTAATAGACGTTTGGTATTTCAAACAGTGGGAACAGTAAGAGCAATGACTGTTAAGTCATGAAAAGTAGACTAGAGAAACCTGAAACCTAAAGAACAGAATATAGCCAGGCAGGGAAAGGTAGGGCGATGGGATAGGTGTGGCCTAGTTAAGGAGTTTGTAATTTAATTTGTCCTTGTATAAGGTATGTAAACTATTTAAGATATTTAAACAGGGAATGTGATAAAATTTGCATTTCAGAATGATGAAGTATGGAGAATAGGTTTGGAAAAGAATAAAGGGACTTGTTAGGACTAATTCAGGAATTGGATATTGGTGATTTCATACTAGGTTGGTAGTAGAGGTGGTAAGAATCAGATGATTTTGAGAGATTTAGAGATAAGAGCACCTGGTGTTTGTTGCTTCTGTATTTTCTTTTTATCTTTCCCATCCTTTCTTTTCTCATCTTCCACTTCCATATTTTGTAGTGTTTCTTACTTTCAGTTGTCAATGTTTAGCTGTTTCTTTATTCCTTGTTCACATAATGTATTTTACCCTGCTTATTGACTTTTTAAAAATCAACCTTATTGAGATTAATTTGTAGAAACTAAAATATAGGTATTTTAATGGCAGTTTAGTGAGTTTTGACAAATATATATCCTTGTGTAATCACTACCACCATAATCAGATAAAGAACCTGTTCATTCTTCCAAAAGGCTCCTCTGTGCCCCTTGTTAATCGTCTTCTATCCAGATAAACCATTGATTTGCTTTTTATCATGGTAGATTACATTTTCTTTTCTAGATTTTCATATGAATAGTATAAAACACTGTGCTCTTCTGTGTCTGACATCCTTCTTTGCATATTTCTGAAGTTCCTGCTTTTGTATGTGCTCTTAGTTCATTTCTTTTTCTATTGGCAAATAGTATTTCATTGTTTGGGCGTAACATAATTTGTTGATCTGTTTATATGATTTTTTCATTCTTCTTTCCCATCTGGAACATGGTATTAAAAGCCTTTTATTTCCTCCCTCCCCCATTTTTTTGCATTAAAATATTTGTTAAATTACTAATATTTATTGACTAAAGTTTTACATTTCTACTTCTTAGTTTTGAGATTGGCCAAATCAGTTTATCATCATCTCAAAAGGAGAGCAACCACTTTTACAATGAAAAATCTTACTCTTTTCTAAGGACTAGTAGTCCTTGATGGTTATTGCTTTTTAATTAATTAAACATCAGAGGTGCTTTACCACTGAGTTACATCCCCAGTCCTTATTATTTTTAATTTTGAGACAGGGTCTCACTATGTTGCTGAGTCTGGCCTTGAATTTGTGATCCTCCTTGCCTCACTCCTGAGTCATTGGGATTATAAGCATGTGCCACTATGTCCAGACCCTTTCATATTTTTATGTTCTGATTTTACATGAGTTTGAGACTGTATGATGCAAGTTATCGTATCTTAAGGTTATTTTATTGTTTTTTAATTTCTTGTTTTTATGTAAATTTGCAATTAAAGATCTCTAGTAAATGAATATCCAGTAAGACAGATCATCTTTAAGCCAGACTGTAATGCAGTTTTGACCTTTTTTAAATGAAAGATCTACATTTTCTTGTGTTGTTTACTAATTCTATATAAATGTGCTTTAGTAGTAATTAAATAGCTAGTTTATGCAGTTATAACAGAATCAGCACTGTGCAGGTAGAAAACATCCTGAAATTTATAGTCTTGGGTTGTGATTCAAGAATTACGGTCATAACTAACTTAACAAGGAGATTGAAGGAGGACTTGTCATCTTGCAGTGTTATTTTGACATTACATAATGACCTATCTGTAATATCATCTTAAAAATTCCACACAGACACTGTTGATATGATAGGGCAATATAGAGATGCCACTTTTATGGCTCCAAAGATCTATTATGCATTTTGTAAATGCATTTCAGTTATATTCTGGCAGTAAAAGAGAGCAGGAAGATAATGCTTCCATTAAAGTGATCAGCTATGCATGTAGAAATTGGAGAGGAAGATGTGTGAAAAAGCTTTTGGATGAAACACTTTTTCATGTATAAATTGCCTCCACTGCATACATAACTGTCTCCTAGTGTTTTTGGGTAATTCAGCAAGTACAGCACTGAAAATGGTATTCGTATGCTGATTTGAAAGAAGGAAGTATATAAATTGCTTTGTAGTAAGTCTGTCTGCTGTTCAGCTATTGTATTACATTAGTCCATTCTTTTCTCCCAGGCTTTATTCCTGTTTTCTTAAATAGTTGATTAAAATTTTAATTAAATTTTACTCTTTCAGCTGTTTTGTATTTCATTCTTTAAAGTTTTCAGTAAAAATGAATTCATTTGCTAGTTGGGACATTGTTCATGCTTCAGAGCATTGGTTTTCAATAGTTTCATTGACTGAAAGTGAACTGTCGGAGAGGCTTAATTATTTTTCACCAATTTTTGGTGTGATTTTATCTGAGTACATTTAAATTTTATAATATAGTGAAATCAGCTTTAAATAATACACTATTCTGTACTAATTCCTTTTAGAAATTTCACATGGAAAATTTTAAAAAGCAATATTTCTTTCTTGATGCATTGTTTTCCTTTTTAACATGCTTCTAAATACTTCTGAATCTCAGAAATAAATGAGTCTTTTCTATGCCTGTCAATTCTGATCACCTTTTTTTTTTTTTCCTGACTTTTTATCTGCACTTTGCAGATTTCCTCCTCTGATGCTCCTCTTCAGCCTTTGGTATCTTCTCCTTCTCTGCAAGTTGCTGTTGAGAAAAACAAATTGGAGGTATGGTAGTGTTTTAACCATATGCATTATGTGGTATTCATTGATAAATGAACTTCCTTTCATAATTTGCCATAATATATAAAAAAGCTATAATAGGTTTTTTAAAATTTTGGATGATCCTCAATACTGAATGTTTAAAAAAGCAAGTTTCTTCAGTATGTTTCTGTCCACAGGTATAATTAAAGGGCTTTAGTCCATATTTAAATTTCAGGATGACTGATTTGTTGGATCATAAATATATCTCAACAGTAGTTAAGCAATTTTTTTTTGTTGTTATTACTACCTTACACTTTTAGGAACTATTTTATAGTTTGTTGCTAAATCCTTTGATCTGTTAGGAAAGTCTATGGTTAACAAATCTTTTCTGTGCTTCTGTTATTATAAGTACTTGAAAAAAGTTAATATCAAATTTCTTTCCTTGAAGCAAAGCAACCATTATATAGATAAAATGTACATGTAAAATTAGGGTTCATTAGTTTAGAATCATCATTATTAGAATACATTTTCATGATATCACCACTCTGCATTTTTAAAGACTTCCCTAAAAATATTTGAGAATTGTAATTTCCTTTGATTTTTAATCTTTTTTTCTCTTGTTACATTGACCTGAATGAATTAGTTTGGGGGAATTCTTTCAGCTGTCATTTTTAATGTGTCTGTTCCTTGATAAATGGCACGCTAGACATGAAGGATATAAAGCTAACAAGATACAGCCTCTGCTCACAAGGAGTTTACAATCTAATGAAGGAAAACAGAGCTGAACAGCAGTTTATAATGCAGTGTCATCAGTACAATGATTGAGGAAAACTCACTGTGCTGCCATTAATACAGGAGACATGCTTTTGATTCTTCTTATACTCTGAAAGAGTTTTAGATACAAGGATTAGGAGGAATTCCAAGTAGAGAGAGAGAGAGAGAGCAGCTTGTTAAAAAGCATATGAGTTAAAGTACAGTGCTTGAGGAGTCACAAGTTGAATGTCGTAACTGCAGTAGCAGCAAGATAGAGAAGAGTGAGATCCTTGTTGAGAGCCTGCTAAAGGATTTGGTGTTCGTTCTGAAGGTCCAGGCACTTTAATGATGACTTTTAAGGGGTGACAGGACCAGATTTTCATGTTATAACACTGCTCTACTGGCTCCATGGGGCCCGAGTTTTTGGTGATGGGTGGCTAAAAGTCTTGAGAACCAAGGTTCATCCAGGAATAAAATGATGGGGGCACATGGTAAATGGGGAGAGAGATGAAAAGGAGAGCATAGTTTTGAGAGATATTAAGGTATAATCTTTGGCATTTAGTAACTATGAATTGTGGA
This sequence comes from Sciurus vulgaris, assembly GCF_902686455.1. NCBI lineage: Eukaryota > Metazoa > Chordata > Mammalia > Rodentia > Sciuridae > Sciurus > Sciurus vulgaris. Next base: position 91,274,831 of record NC_136467.1, on the reverse strand, counting down.
GGTGCTTTGGAAAACCTGTGACTGTCAATGTTGATTTGAACCTCTCCATAGATGATGGTACCATTTAGTGAGATAAAGATACAAGTTGAAGGGAAGAAATAAGTTTGAGGAGAGAAAGGAGAAGGAAATGAATTAAAAGTTGGATATACTGAGTATGAAGTAACTGTGGAATATGCAGGTAATTGGACATACAGGTCTACAGCTCAGGTTTATCATGGTAGGGAGACCAAGACCCCAACCCCAGCCAGTATGTTGAGTGATGGGAGGAAAACCAAGAGAATAGAAAAGTGAGAACATTTGAATCTAGAGTTATTAGCTGAGCAAGGGAAGTTCATGAAACTGTGAGGGGATTTTGGAGCACAAAATACAGGGTTGGAAGTAGACAGACTGGGTGATTCAAGTATTATAAGGTGGCTTAGGTCAGCAGGCAGTCTGAGGAAGTAAATACCTTAGGAGCATAGGGGTTGCCTTGAGAAAGTGGAAGATGCCAATAAGCAAGTTCGGCCCTGTCAGAATTTGCCCTGAAGATATTTCTCATCATGGAAGAAGGTGAAATTCCTGGATTTCACTTTGTGTATATAGGCATATTACTCGGAGTGAACCCATGGACTCTCTACCATTGCGCTATGTCCCCACACCCCCCACTCTTTTTTTTTTTTAAATTAATTTTAAGACAGGATCTTACTAAGTTGCCCAATCTGGACTACAATCTTGTGATCCTTCTGCCTCATCCTATTAGATTAGCTGGGATTATAGACATGTGTTACTACACCTGGCTGGGTTATAATTTCATGTTATGTGGTTCCTGCTTCTGAGTCTCAGAAAGCAGTGATTTAATTTGATCTCCAAAATCTAGTATCTGTATTCCAAGTAGTCCATTTAAAATGTCTTTTCATGCCTTTTCTCATAAGTTTATAATTTGTAATTATATTTACATTTTATCATATTATTATAGTGTAATCTTATAAGTAAGTGTATATATATGGTAGAGTATATATGCTCATAAATTTTAAAGATAGTGTCTAATCAAAATTTGGCACCAGGTCTTTAACTAAATTACTTAATTATAGCTTGATTATGATGAACCCAATATGTACTTTTTTCTGTCTTATAGGACCTGAATGTTTATACCATTTTCTTGAACAGGAGGTCTGTTATTTCACTATACAATTCATATGTGTACCAACCAAATTTCAGGAACTACTATTTTATAATACCAAAAGCTGCTGTATTTTATTCTTTCAGAGAGAATAGTTTAGAACAACTTAGGTTCTGAAAGGCTTCTTTGATCTTTTAGCAGCTATTGATTATATAGTGGGTCACACTGTATGATCTGAGTTTAAAGCCCATGCTGTTACTGGTGACTTCAAACCCTGTGTTATGATACCACATCTAGAATCAGAGTAGATGACAACCATATTTTGATTGCTGAAATTCCAGAGTTTAAGAACATCAAATCATGTTCTCCCTCTATTAAATGTAGCTAACTAATTTGATTTATTTTTGGTGATTTCATACGTGCCTGCCAGTTAGTGTTTAGGAAGTCAAACTTCCTCCCCCACTCACGATAATGTCTTCCTCGAAAATAACTATTCTTTTACCGCAGACTGAATGGCTTGTAAACAGAAATTTATTTCTCATATTTTCAAAGGCTATAAAATATAAGCTCAAGGCTCCAGCAACTTGTATGTCTTATGAAGCCCCACTTCCTTAATCATAGAATGCACCTTCTAACTGTGACCTCATATGGTGGAAGTGGGCAAGGGATCTCTCTGGGTCCTCTTTTATGACAGGGCTAATCCCAGACAGGAGGACTCCACCCTCATGACTTAATCATCTCTGAAAGACCTCACCTCTTAATTCCATCATATTGGGGATTTATTTTCAATGTGAGAATTTTGGGGTGGGCACAAACTTTCAGACCATATAAGAAACTAATAGCTCTGAGAGGTTATGGTGCTACCCGTCCCCAATATACCAGTGAGAATGTTCTTTTGCACTGCTTACCTCACCAGACTTTGTTGATGATATGTAGGAAACATCGTGTAACATATAAAGGATTTTTGTACATCTCATTTATTCTTTTTTAAAAAATATTTTTTTAGTTGTAGGACCCAGTACCTTTATTTATTTATCTTTATGTGGTACTGTGGAACCCAGTGCCTCACACATGCTAGATGGGTACTCTACCACTGAGCTACAATCCCAGCCCTCATTTATTCTTTACTTACAAAATGAAGTTGAATGTTTTGTTTTTTCTCCTCTCCTCCTCCTTCTCCCTTCTTTCTTCTTCTTCTTTCCTCCTCCTCCTTCCTTCCTCCTCCCTCCTTCCTCCTCCCTCCTTCCTCTTCCTCCTGCTCTTCCTCCTCCTCCTTTTTTATCTTCATCATCTTCATCTTCTTCATCTTCATCTTCACCTTTTGTGGAACTGGGGATCCAACCCAGGGCTTTGTAAATGTGTCACTGTGCTACATCCCAGCCCAAGATAATGTTACTTACCTCTTAAGAGCTGTTGTGAGGAATGAGTTGAAACAGTGCCTGGCACATAAAGTTTCAGTAATAATTATCTGTTGTGGAGAAGAATAACAGGAACAGTAATAGCAAAATCTCCACTGAACCACATTGAGTAGTGAGACTTGATTGTTTATCCCTTATTCTAAAGGGATGTGTTGCTTTGGGTACTACTTTTCTAAGATTTTGCTTCTTAGTTTGTAAAGAGTACAATAATGACATTAATTAAGTGACTTTCATGAAAATTAAACAATAAGGAAGCACTTAATAAGTAATAGTTGTGTTTTGGAAATGAATGTTTTCATTTGGGTTGGGATTGAATCACCCATAAGTAATGTTTTTAGTTATCCTTAAAGGCTCACATCTTCCTTATTTCTAATCTGAAGTCCAGGTACTTGAGCAGATAAGAAATTTTTTTTTTTTTTTCTGGATTGAGGTTGTAACTAGCTCAGTGGTAGAGTGCTTGCCTAGTATATGTGAGACACTGGGTTCAATCCTTAGCACCACATAAAAATAAATAACTAAAACAAAGATATAGTGTCTATCTACAACTAAAAAATTTTAAAAAAAAAGTATTTCTTTTAGAAATATACTCAACTTTTTAGCTGGTCTTCTGTGTGTCTTATATTAGTATCTTTACATTCATGGCAAAATACCAGTTTTGATATTCTCATTGCGTAGTTAAAGAATACAGATTGTTTTTAGGTTTTAGCACTTTAAATTCAGAAAGTTCAATTTTATATTAACTTTTATCTCATTCCTGAAAAACATTATTGAAACAGATGGTTTTAGAGAATCTTAGTCTGAAAGAAGCTTAGAATATAAACTTTTTATCTAGGTTCTAGAAATTCTAGCCTTGTATTCTTTTTTTGCTACAAAACTATACTTATGCTATTTGTTAGTGTGAGTTTTAATTCAAATGCTGTTACTGATTTGTGAATTACTAATACACTCATTGTTTTTATTAAGAACCAATAAAAAAAGAGAGATGCTTTAGAATTTTCCTGTTGTTCCTATTGAGTTGGAGACATTATATATTCATGCCATAAAGATTTTTGCTATGAACATTGGGATGAGGACCAAGGTTTTTTTTTTTTAAACTTTTTATATCATACAGCAAATTCTAAAATTATAGTGTTTCATATTTGTGTAGTGCCTTACAGTTTGCAGAGTTGCTTTTGAGGGTTTTAGTGCCTTTTTTCTTTTTAATACGGAAATGCACATTAAATGTCTATTTTAATGAATATCTTATAAAGCTACCATTGTGTCACTGCATGAACTGAACATTGTTAACAATTTGAAAGTTTCCATGTTCCTTCCCTTTTTATAATCTTATCCTTTCTCCTATGAGTAATTAACATCCTCACTTTTTATAGTAGTTGTCATTGTCATTATTATCATCACATCTTTGCTTTTTAATCATAATTTTGTACTGATGTACATACTGCCAAATAGTGTAGTGTTTTTGTTTGTATGTTTTTGTTTCTGTTTTGTTTGTTTTTGATACTAGGGATTGAATCCAGGGATGTTCAACTCCTGAGCCACAGCCCCAGTCCTTTTCTTATTTTTGTTTGTTTTTTGTTTTTTGTGGTGCTGGGGATTGAACCCAGGGCCTTGTGCTTGCAAGGCAAGCACTCTACCAACTGAGCTATATCCCCAGCCCCCTTCTTATTTTTTATTTTGATTCAGGGTCTTGCTGTGTTGCTGAGGCTGGCTTTGAACTTGCAATCCTCCTGCATCAGCCTTCTGAGCTGCTAGGATTACAGGCATTTGTCACCATTATAGCCCAAACATAGTTTTGCCTGATTTTGAGCTTTTAGTGTTTTTCTCTTATTATAGCCTAAGAACTGCCCATATTATCTTTCCTGATTTACATATGCCAAATTTGGTCTGATGGAGGTTGTATCAAACATCATTTTAAAGGAACAGATGCAAATTCTTTAGATATTTTGACTGTGTTCTATATTGATCATATTGTCTTTTTAAAAAAAATTCTATTTTTATAATTCCTTTCTGAATAATTTGTTCTAATTAGTTATACATGATAGTAGAATGCATTTTGACACATCATATATAAATGGAGTATAACTTCTCATTATTCTGGTTGTATATGATGTAGACTTACACTTGTTGTGTAATCATATATGCACATAGGGTAATAAGGTCTAATTCATTCTACTGTCCTTCCTATCCCTATACCCAATCTTCTTCCTTCACTCCTGTCTGTGTAATCCAAAGTACCCATTTTCTTCCCTAGCCCCCCTCCTTATTGTGAATTAGCATCCACACATCAGATAAAACATTCTGCCTTTGGTTCTTTGGGATTGGCTTATTTCACTTAGCATGATAGTCTCCAGCTCCATCTGTTTACCTGCAAATGCCATAATTCCATTCTTCTTTAAGACTGAGTAATATTCCATGTGTATATATACCACATTTTCTTGGTCCATTCATCTGTTGAAGGGCACCTAGGTTGGTTCCATAGCTTAGCTGTTGTGAATTGAGCTGCTGTAAATGTTGATGTGACTGTATCACTGTAGTATGCTGATTTTAAGTCCTTTGGGTATAAGCCAAGGAGTGGGATAGCTGGGTCAAATGGTGGTTCCATTCCAACCATTTTCTGAGGAATCTCCATACTGCTTTCCATAGTGGTTTCACTAATTTGTAGTCCCACCAACAATGTATATGAGTGTACCTTTTTCCCCACATCCTCAACATTTATTGTTGCTTGTATTCTTGATAATTTCCATTCTGACTGGAGTGAGATGAAATCTCAGTATAGTTTTGATTTGCATTTCTTTAATTACTAGAGATGTTGAACATTTTTTTCATATATTGATTGTATTCATCAATTTATCTTTTTATATTTGGTGCAGGAAACTAAGGCATAGGTTAGTGCTCAGATGTAGTAGTAATCATTTCTAGGTTTCTAGTCATCTCTTTCTCAAAATGCTATAAAAATGATCTTTGTCTAATCTTTTTTTCACTTTTTTGGCATTTTGTGGCCCTTAACATTTGCTGTTATTGTTTTTAATTCTTAATTTTAAAATATTTCATCCTGGTCTCATCCTTTCTAGAAATGCAGATTGTGATCATCGTAATGTCATTATAGTTTATCTTAACTGCTGGTCTCTGTGCATTAACTTTAGCATTTTTTTTTTCTGCAAGAGAATATATTTGCCATTTTGAAAAACACAAACCTGTAATAATGACCTGAATATATTTTGTAACTTTTTAAAAAATTAAATTGATTGGGACTGGGGTTGTAACTCAGTGGTAGAGTGCCAAGCATGCTTTGAGGCCCTGAGTTTGATCTCAGCACCACATAAAAATAAAAAAATAAAGGTATTGTGTTCACCTGCAACTAAAAAAAAATATATATATTTAAAAAAATTAAAGTGATGTATACATTTACCCTTGTGTTTATCTGTTATAATTCGTCTTCACTCTTGTGACAAGAAGGTCTGTTCCATCAGTTAGTTTACCTTTTCTTGTTGAAAATTCAACTTTATGGTTGCTATTAGGAAGCATATCCTTATATAAGGATGTAGTGAGAATTTATTGACTGGATTTTGCATTTGTTTAAAATAAAAAGTAGAAACCTCTGTCATATCAAATAAGTACTAAATTGCCTCACTTGAATCTTCATTTTTAGAGAGATCTTTGTATTGAATCATCAACAAATAACCTGGATTAGAAGATAAACTTGCCATATTTTATTTTTCAATAGCACTTATGTGTCATAAGCATTGAATATTTCTACTTTTCACATGTTGATTCAAACTAATATAATAAAACATGAATTAAAAGTGGCCATGTTAAAAAAATAAACTCATCAAAACTTTGGGCTATGTTTTAGAAAGAAAAAGAAAAAAAGAAGGAAGAGAAAAAAAGAGAGAAGGAGCCAGAAAAGCCTACAAAACCACTTACAACTGAAAAGGTAAAAAAAAAAATTTTTAAATCTATTAATATTACCATCTTGTTTATATAGTTATATTAAGGACCCTCTGAATAGTTATGATATGCAACTAGGTTTTTTTCTGTAAGTAATTGTTACATGAATACTGTGGTAAGCATTTCCTCCTGACTTGGACCATATGATTTGTAATCTATTATAAATGTGTGTGTATATATTATCTTAATTCCTCAAGGACAAGTATTCTTTCATGAATAATATAGAGAATGATGGGTTTTGTTGCTTTGGTTTTTGTTTTGAGATTAGGTCTTGTTATATTGCCAAGGTCAGCCTTGACTTGTGATCCTCCTACCCCAGTCTCCTGAATAGCTGAGATTACAAGCATGCGCCATGGCACCTGACTTTAGAATGTTGTTTTTAGCTTCATACACAGACTTCAGTGGAAATTTAGAAAACGAAGAGGTCATAACTGAAGGGACTTTCAGGAAAGATCTTGTGCTTCATAACATTTGAATTAGATCTTGAAGTGAAGGAAGGATTAAGATGGAAGGCAGGAGTGTATTAGTTCAAGAGAACAGCCTGAAGATAGACACAGAAACTGGAAATAGATGGAAGTATGTTTATAAATGGAAGTATGTTTAAAAAAAATAGTGAGATTGGAGGCTGGGCATGTAGCCAGTGGTAGAGTACTTGCTTAGCATGTGTGAGGCCTTGGGTTTTAATCCCCAGCACTGCAAAGGAAAAAAAAAAAGGTGAGTTTGAAAAAATATATATGTTTATGTGTAAGAAGCAGTGAAAAATAAGGCCAGAATGATAGATTGAACTCAAATTGTAGATGTTTGTTATTTGAGGGGAGGAAAGCCATGGGCAGCACTTCAGTTTCTAAAGCAAGTGATGCACCCAATTTGGAAGGGTTTCTTTGGAAGATTATTTTGGCAGTAATGTTCAGGATAGATGCGAAAGACAAACTGAAGTAAGAAGATCATTGTACTTTTACAAAGCCTCTGATTATAAAATTATGGCAGTTTGGCTTTGGATGCATTTCATCATATAAACCTAGAAGCATGGTAAGGGAATCATCAATAAAGCAGCATTCTTGATTTCATTTGTTTAACTTTTAAAAATCAACTTTATTGAGACCTATTATATTACCGCAGACTTCATCCATTTACAGTGTAGAAATACATAGAGGTTCTTTCTTTGTCATTTATTGGAATAGTCTCTCAAAAAATTATAAACAAGCCTTCAACATTGAAGAGATATTAAGTATCCTGAGACTCTCGGTTCCTTAGTGTGACAATTGAAGCCATCTGACTGTTCCTTTGCTTCCCTTTTCATTTTTCACACCATTTAGACTCTTCCATGTTAAATTTACCATGTCACATAACTGTATTTTCCATGTGTTAAATTGTTTTACCAACAACATTCTTTTCTTTCCCCACTTCTCACTTAAACTTCCTTATTTCACCTTTTCCATAAAGTCAGTTAGACATCTCAGTTAGATACACTTTTTCTTTTCCTCAAAATTCTGCAGGCATTGTTATGCACTTGATTTTTATTATTTGTTACCTTCTGTTACTGTTTTTTAAAATATATTTTTAAATTGTAGATGGACACAATACTTCATTTTATTTGTGGTGCTGAGGATCAAACCCAGTGCCTCACATGTGCTAGACAAGCACTCCACTACTGAGCTACAACCCTAGTCCCATATGTTACTGTTTAATTGTGTCATTAGATATTTAACACAATTAAGTAGGTATTTTGTTTCCTGAAATAATTCATTGATCAGGTGGAGCTAAGTCTTGTGTTTCCTTACTTTTGTAATGGTTTCTTGTGTTAAGTACAAATAGATGGATTCATTGATGCTTTTCATCTCATAATTCTTTTGGTGTCTTGATGCCAAGGTCCTGCAGAAAGATTAATAAATTATTATTTAGTACTAAGTAATTAATTAAATCCTAAAGACTATTGAACTATTTTGCTATGTGGAATTCCTTGAAATATGTTTTAAAATACCTTTCAATTAAAAATATTTTAATATCATTATCATTGTTTTGGTGATAGTTTACTGAATTAAATTTTTACCTTTTACCCCATTAAATTTAGGTGTTAACTGATTTAATGCTTTTTAAAGTAGTGATTAAATTGGTTATTATAACCTGTTGACTTAATTAGTTAGCTTTAACTCTTCTCTGGTAGCTTTAGTGCATGTCAGTAAGAAGTTGTGAGTGAAATCACTTATATTTGATTACAAAGGAATTTTCAACTCACTACCACGTTTTATTTTTTGTTTCTAAAAGTTAGAAATTTTAAAATAGTTGTATAAATGCCTTATTTTTATATGTGGTAAGATATAAAATTTAACCACTTTTTAAAAATCATCTATTTTTTGTCTTTTATAAAAAAAAATTTCACCATTAAAATATGGTAAGCATCTAATGCAGTTACCTTGTGTGTTGTAGCCTTATGTGTAAATAATTGCTGTGATAATGGGCCCCAACAGAGTATGATCTCTGCACAAGAATCTTGAGAAGAGGCATTTGAGTATGTGAACAGTGAGGAATCTAGCAGTTTGTCTTTACTGTTTTCCTTTTAGCTATAGGTTTTATTTAACCCTGTTCATGCCTCATCTGTTTCTCTTGCTTACTCTGCAAAGATTCAGGACTCCTGCTGCTGATGGTGGGGGATTTGTTGAGAGGAAAGTCATATAGAGGGAAATACTTTAGTTCCTACAAAAATTTTGCGATCAAATAGTGCAGAATATGTAAGAAAGAAATATACGTTTTAAAATATCACAATAGAGAAACTGGAAGAACAATAGCACAAATGAAGAAGCTTTATTTAACAAATAGGTGTTTTTCTTGTTATTCTTCCTGAGGTATTATTTCCAGGAGGCATAAATAATCCAGAGAAGAAATTGGTATAATAGTAGTTAAACTAGTAAGAATAGTCAAAATAGAATAATATCCTTATCATTAAGATTAATTGGCTTTATTAGTCTGCTGTATGCCAGAAACTGTGCTAGGTATATAACTTACATTACAGTTGTACATAATAACCTTTAGGTATAATTATCGATCATGTACCATCACCCAACTCAGGAAATAAAACGAGGTCAGCACCCCAGAAACTCCCCCTACCCCATGACCCTTCCAAAACAAAAAAATCATTTCTCTTCCCCTCTATGAGTAACCATTTCATTGCATCTTTTTTTATGTGTGTGGTGCTGGAGATTGTGAGCCCAGGGCCTTAGGCATGCTAGGCAAGCACTGTACCACTGAGCTACACCCCTAACCCTCATTGCATCTTAAAAATAGCTTTACCATCTCTACATGTATCTCTGAACAGTGTGGTTTGATTTTCTCTATTATGATTAAAATGATATTACTAATGTTCTTCTACATTTTTTAGTAAGCATTTTGTAAGAGTCAGTCATGTTGTATATAGTTGTATTTTAACCATGTTGTTTCTTAATATTATGTGTGTGTGTTTGTTTATCCATTCCACTGTTGACCATTTGGATAATATGTGAGTTCAAACTAATATAAGTAGTGCTGCAGTGAATACTTTTATATGTGTGCATCTAAGCAAGTATTTCTTTAGGAAGTACCTAGGAGTGGAATTTCTGGGCCATAAAGTATGTATATCTTAAACTTCACGGCATGATATCAAACTACTTTCCAAAGTATGTACTAAAGATATTCTTAACATCTTCACCTTCTTGACTACATGTGGTATGATCAGGGATTTTAGTATTTGCAGCCTAGTGAGTATGTAATGGTATCTTATTGTATCTTTACTACCCACTTCTTGATTGCAGATGAGGAGATGAGGTGCAATACCTTTCATATGTTTATTGCAATTTGGATTAATTTTTCTAAAATCTTGTTTAAAAAGTTTTGCCTGTTTTTCTGTTATATTGCCTATCTTTTCTTCATCCATTTGCAGTAGTCTATACAAATATAGAGGGCATTTTGTTTCTGGGTTATGGTAGCAGAATTTGTCACTCACTCTTCCTGGTTTTTGAACTAGTGAGAGAAGCTTCCTTGTTTTATTCCTGACCTCAAAGGAAAAGCTTTCAACTTTTTGTGTGTGTTATCTTTATTCCTCACAAAAACTACAAGGTTGCTCTTGGTCCATTTTGTAGAGTGGTGAACTCAACTCAGAGTATATAATTTGCCTAATGTCATCTAGTTTCATTGGAGAATTTATGGAGAATGGGTTGGAAAAATAAGGACTTTTATTTATATTTTTAAGGCAACACAGATTAAACTCTGGAGCTCTGATCTTCTCATGTGTTTAAAAGAATACTTGATAGCAATTAATAGGGATTAGTATTCTAGGATCCTTTTTTTTTTAAACTAAACATATTTTTATACCTTTATTTTTATGTGGTGCTAAGGATTGAACCCAGTGTCTCACATGTACTAGGTGAGTGCTCTACCACTGAGCCATAACCCCAACCCCCTAGGATCCTTTCCCTAAGTTTCATTTATTTCTATAAATAATTAAAGCCATTAATACAGTTCTCCTTTTTTGGGGAGACAGATACTGGGAATTGAACCTAGTTAGGTACATGCTCTTCCATTGAGCCATACACCCCATCCCCATTAGTGTGATTTTTGATACAGTGATGGTTTAATAAATAGTTACTTGAAAAATATTAATTTGGCAGATAAGCTTAGGCTTCACCTCAAGGCTTTAGTAAAGGAAAAACAAACTAATTTCAAAATCAGAAGACAGGTAATAATTAATATTTGAGCTGAAATTAATGAAGTTGAAAATAATAAAGCAATACACAGTGTCAGTGCAACAAAGAATTGGTTCTTCAAAAAGATAAATCAGATTGATAAACTCTTAGCCAAACTAACCAAAAGAAAGAAACAAAATTAGAAATGAAAAGGAGATAATCACCACAGATACTTTTGAAATCAAAGGATCATTAGAAACTATTTTGAAAATTTATACTCCAATAAAGTGGAAAACCTAGGAGACATTGACAAAATTTCTAAATACATATGAACTACCCAAATTGAACTAGAAAGATACAGAAAACCAAATGGACCAGTATCAAGTAATGAATTTGAAATAGCAATTAAAAACCTACCAACAAAGAAAAACTCAGAACCAGATGTATTCTCAGGTGAGTTTAGATCTTTAAAGAAGAATTAATACCAGTCTTTCTCAAATTATTTCATGAAATTGAAAGGGAGGGAACACTTACAATGCTGTTATAACCCTGGTACCAAAACCAAACAAAGACACATTAGAACTGTCATGTATAACCAATTAGAACAAATTTTTTTAAAAAGACACATCAGAAAACTGCATACCCGTATTCCTGATGAAAATAGATGCAGAAATACTTAATAAAATCTTAGCAAACTGCATTCCAAAACATAGCAAGAAGATAATATACCATGATTAAGTGGATTTCATCCCAGGGTTACAAGGTTGGTTCAACATGTTTAAATCAGTAAATGCAATTCACCACGTGAATAGAATTAAGTACAAAATTCTTAAAGTCATCTCAATAGATGCTGAAAAGACTTGATAAAATCCAGCATCCATTCATGTTTAAAATGCTCGATAAACTAGGGATTGAAGGAACTTACCTCAAAATTATAAAAACTATATATGACAAACCCAAAGCCAACATCATGCTGGACATTGAAAAACTGAAAGCAATTCTTCTAAAATCAGAAACAGGAATCAGAAACAGGGCTGGGGAGATGGCTCCGTCAGTAGAATGCTTGCCTTGCAAGCACAGGCCCTGGGTTCAATCCCCAGCACCACAAAAAAAAAAAAAAAAAATCAGAAACAAAACAAAGATATCCATCCTTGCACTTCTATTCAATATAGTTCTTGAAACTCTAACCAGAGCAATCAGCATATAGAAGGAAATTAAAGGGATATCAAAAGAAAACAGATATCAAACTATCTTTGTTTGCTAATCCTGTATCTAAAAGACCCCAGAAATACTCCATCAGAAGACTTCTAGAGCTGATAAATGAATTCAGGAAAGCAGAAGGATAGCAGGATACAAGATCAACACTCATAAATCAATAGCTCTTTTATACTCCAGCAGTTATTCTGCTGAGAAAGAAATCAGGAAAACCATCCCATGCACAGTAAGCTTTAAAAAAACAAAACAAAACAAAATTAATCTAACCAAAGAGGTGAAAGATCTCCACTGTGAAAATTATAGAACACTAAAGAAAGAAATTAAAGATCTTAGAAGATGGAAAGATCTCCCGTGTTCTTGGATAGGCAGAATTAATGTTAACAAAATAGCCATACTACCAAAAACAGTGTATACATTTTGATGCAATCCATATCAAAATATCTATGACATTCTTCACAGAACTAGAAAAAAGAAATCTTAAAATTCATCATTTGAAAGAATAAGAATAGCTGAAATAATTTTGAGCAAGAATAGTAATGCAGGAAGCATCACAATACCTGATCTCATATTATACTACAGAGCTGTAGTAACAAAAACAGCATGTTATTGGCATCCAAGTAGGTATGGAGACCAATGGAATAGAAGGCACAAAACCAAACCCACATACTTATAGCCATCTTATACTTAACAAAGGTACCAAAGATACATGTTGGAGAAAAGAGCCTTTTTAAGAAATGTTGCTAGGATAACAGGTTATCCATGTGTAGAAGGATGAAACAAGGTCCCTATCTCTCGCCCTGCACAAAAGTCAACTAAAAATGAACTCATCAAAGGCTCGGGTATTAGACCAGAAATTTTGCAGCTGCTAGAAGAAAACATAGGGCCAACACTTCATTATGTTGGTACAGGCACTGACTTCCTTAACATGACTCCTGATGATCAAGAAATAAAGCCAAGAATCAGTAAGTGGGATGCCATCAAATTGAAAAGCTTCTGCACAGCAAAGGAAACGAGTGTGAAGAGAGGAGCTTACAGAATGGAAGGTAATCTTTACCAGCTGCTCCTTTGACAGGGATTAATATCCAGAACATACAAAGAACTCAAAAAACACAAAAAAATAAAACAAATAACCCAGTCAATTCATGGGCAAAAGAAGTCCAGACACTTCTCAAAAGAAGAAACACTAATGGCTAAGTGGTGTGAAAAAATGTTCAACATCTCTAGCAGTCAGGGAAATGTGAATCAAAACTGGACAGTAAGACTTTTCACCTCACTCCAGTCAGAAAGATAATTAACAAGAATACAAATAATAATAAATGCTAGCCAGGATGCGAGGGGAAATGTACCCTCATACATTTTTGGTGGAACTGCATGTTAGTACTGCCACTTTGGAAAGCAGTGTGGAGATTCCTAGAAAAACTAGGAATGGAACCACCCTGTGACCCAGCTATCCCATTACTTAGTATTTATCCAGAAGAACTAAAATCAGCATACTATAGCCATATATCCATTTCAGCATTTATTGCAGCATAATTCACAGCCAGATTATGGAATCAGCACAGATGACCATTAATTGATGAATAGATTTAGAAAATGTGGAGTATATACACATTGGAATCTTACTTGTCCATGAAGAAGAATGAGATTATGGCATTTGCCAGTAAATAGATGTAAGTGGAGCACATCATGTTAAGTGAAATAAGCTAGGCTTTGAAAATCAAAGGTTGACTGTTTTCTGTGATATGTGGAAGCTAGCACAAAATAAGGGAAAGAACATGATGGTGGATAATGTGGTGGAGGGTGTGAAGTGGCTATCATAAAGGTATAGGGAAGATCTGTGGAGTAGAAGAAGGGGATTGAGAGGGAGGGAGTAGGGATGAGAAAGGCAAGGAAATGCAGAAGGAACTTAAGAAAATCACATTATATGCACACATAAATATATCACAGGGAATTTCATCTTTATGTAGCAGGGACCAATCAAAAATAAATAAATGAAAGATCAGTAAAGTAGAGGAAAGATAGGAGCAGGAGGAGGAGAGGGGGAAATGTGGGAGGAACTGAAAGGGAGTAAATCAAATTTCATGCATGTATAATTTTGTCAAAATGAACCGAACTATTATGTATAGCTATAATGTTCTAATAAAAACTAAAATATTTAGGGACTGGGGTTGTAGCTCAGTGGTAGAGAGCTTGCCTAGCATGTGTGAGGCACTGGGTTTGGTCCTTGGTACCACATAAAAATAAAAAAAATAATGTAATGTGTTCATCTACAACTAAAAAAATTTTTTTATAATACTGTATTTATAATATATACAGGATTTACAAACTCAACTCTAAACAATAAAATTAAGGAAATAATTTGAAATATGAGGCATTATTGTTAACTATATTCATACTCCTGAGCGATACATTTGGAATCTTTTCATTTAACTGCAGTATTGTACCTACTGACCAGCCTCTCCTCATCCCTTCACCCTCATAGCTAGAAGATAGGGTTTGGAATTTTCTCATGACAAAGGAATGATAAATGTTGAAGATGTTGGAGATGCTAATTATCCCAATTTGTTCAGTAAACTAAAGCAAGAAAATGTATATATGTATTAATATATATTAAATATTTTGAATTTGGGAGGAATCTTACTACTTTTACTCACATTTCTTACTTTATAAAAAAAGAAAGTAAACTGAATTCTAGAAGGAGCTCATTGCTTAGAAGTGATTTGCATAAAGTTAGTAGGTGGTGATAGCCCAGGGATTTGAACCCTAGTCTTCTGATTTTAGTTCCCAAAATGTTGAATATGGGGATGTATTTGTGTTGGGGAAATATTTTGATTTGACATGAGAGTCTTCTTGTTTCAGTTTCATTCCTGTTGTACATTCTATATCATGTTATAAAATGAAATGTCCAGATTTTCCTAAAGAACTGTTTATTTATAATCCCATCCCATACTCTCCTAACTAGTAAGTTAATTTTTATTGATTTATTAGCTTCTACTTAGCTACTTCTTCGTTCTATAATTAAACTTAACCTTCCTCAAGCAATCTACTTTCATGAAAGTTTTGTTTTTTTTTCTTTTCTTTTCTTTTCTTTTCTCTTTTCTTTTCTTTTCTTTTCTTTTCTTTTCTTTTCTTTTCTTTTCTTTCCTTTCCTTTCCTTTTCTTTTCTTTTCTTTTTTTTCTTTTCTTTTCCAGTATTGGCAATAGAATCCAGGGTCTCACATGTGCTAGGCAAGTGCTTTACATCTGAGCTTCATCCCTCTTCCTTTTTATTTTTATTCTGAGACAAGGTGTCTCTGAGTTCCTTAGGTAGGTCTTTAAACAGTGGCTCTCCTGCTCAGCTTCCCAGGTAGCTGGAATTACAGGTATATTGCTACTGCACTCAATCTTTATTTTGATTTTAGTCAAGTCTCATTGAGATTTACTTCTTTGAGATGTGCAGGCATCTGTTATTTATTTGGTCAGCAAGAGCCAGGTTTACTTTCTTTACTGGGAGGAAAAAGATAAAATCTAAAAATTTAATAAAGTGAATCAAGCATTTAATTAAGGAAGGTGCTTCTGACATTTGAATAGTTGTTTCTCCTTTGTGCTGTACTGGTAGAAAATTGTGTAAAAATTTACTTTCTAAAACATTCTGTCATACATTAGACATTTCTAATTCACTAAGATTGGTCTACTAGGTTATTTTTCAAGTAACCAATGATCTAGAAGTTTGTTCATGTGTAGAAGGAGTATTCTATTAAAACAAAGTTATATGAGTTCTCTTTCAGCTTAAGTAAGATCTTAATTTCTCCTTTGTGAGGTTATAAAAGTTTTACAGTTTTTCATTTCTTGAAGGTGCATATATCAAAATACAGAAAATGGAAAAATTGTTCCTTACTGGAAGAAAGAAGACTGGTTCTAGTTATATTACTATTTTATTACTACTCATTATGTATACTCTTTGTATATTAAGTTCTGCAACTTTTTTTTGTATGTTAAATCTTTAATGTAGGAGTCAGCAAACTTTTTTCTTTAAAGGTTCATATAGTAAGAATTTTAAACTGTAGGCCGTAGTATATTTTTACAACTACTCAATTCTTCCTAATATGAAAGCAGTAATGAATGTGTTCTAATAAAACTTTATTTACAAAAGCAGCCAGTCAAGTTTTTTGAGACATTTCCCTCTCCACCGCCTCCCAAATGAAAAGTAGTTTCAGTGAAGATGCAGTATCAGCAGGGGAACCAACCTCTAGTACCTGATCTGTTTCACTATGTCTCCTTGACAAATTTGTTTAATTGCCTAGAACTTCCTTCTTCATTTTTAAAGTAAGATTTGCCTAAATGATCTCTAGGAGCCTTCTGGTAATGAATAGTTTTAAATTTAGAATGGCTTATTCTACCTACTAAACATAGGGATAGATTCCTAACATTTTCTGAATATATCCTTAAAGATAGCTTTCAGAACTCTAGAGCTGGATTTTATTCAGGGAATTATTCATATTTCAGACTACTATTTCAGACACCTTAGTTACTGCTCTCTCTAATCAGTTTTTTCTCCCCTCCATTAAAACACAAAGTCCAATTTAGGAGAAAACATTCTGTTACTCCTAAAGCAGGCTACTCGTGTATTGGGTCAGGGTGGGGGAATTTGCATGCACGTTTGCCCGCACGTGTGTACACTCTTATTTTCTTGTATATGCTATGGTGGAAGAGTCTTATTTTAAAAGAGATTGCATGCAATGACATATAGTCCCCAAAGTATATGTTCTGATTTTTTTCTTGCATTAAAAAAAAAAAAAAGTGTTTCCTGTGCAGATATTTGCCACTAGTTTCTTGAATTTTATAAGAGAAAAATCAGTTCAGTATATGTCAAAGTAGAATTTGAAATTCCAGGTAGGAAGTAGAGAAACACTAATACAGTAAGAAAGAAAAGGCCCCACTTTTGATAAAGAAGTTTATTTTAACATATGAAAAATATTAGAATCTTTAAGAAGACAATGTAGATGAATAGTGCTTTTTAATTTTTTGAATAATGCTTTTTAAAACTAGCTTGGAATGAAACAAGCAGCCATCAATTTATCCTTTTTGAACAAACCTTTTATGTCAATAAAATTGAAAAACAAAAGTAAATAAAAGTGATCTAGCCTACTAGTATAAACAAAGGGTACAATTACAAATCTCTTGAACTTGAAATTTCAATCTAAGTATGGAAAGTTAACAACCAGTTGTAAATGAAATAAATTGTTCTTAGTAAACCATTTAAGTTAAATTAAGTGGCTCATTACCAGATGCTGTATTGATAGGTTACATTATTTAGTACCCTGACAGAGAGACATTTACACAGCAAACAAGTTCTCAGTGTAATTTAGGCTAAATTACTATAAAGAATTAATACATTTGAGAAGAAAATATTTCTAATAATTAATTCTTTTATTGAAATCATAGAAACATAGGATCTTAGGTGAGTAAGCACATCAGATGCTTCATAGATCCTTTTTATTAATAGGCTTGAAAGACTCTTTGTATTTTCCTTAAATCATTTCATTTCCAGTGTAAAGCTGGACCATAGAGATTAATTTGATAATAACCTTTTGTTTGTAGACTTTTAAAGAAAATGGTAGTTTCAGTATCACTGTGTTATGCTTAGAAAGCAGTTTAGTACTGCTTCTCTGTTGCACAAGTTTTATTATGGTATAGATTGCTAGTTTCTGTTGACAACTCCCTATTTTTCTTTAGCCATTAAGCATTTTTTAAAAACAGATTTTTCTTTGTGAAACAGAAGAGATTGAAGTGGTACCCTTAAGTAAAAATAAATAATTTGTCCTGTTTGGTAAATTTATAGGGTTTCTTTTTTTTTTCTAAGAGTCTGGGCAGATGTATGACAGACTAGTGGATTTTTTTTTTTTATAATCTTTTTTGCTTCCCTATAATACTCAAATCATATATATCTTTAAGAAATGAAAAGTACACATAAGCATGAAGAAAAAAATAACAACGCTACAGATAGCTTCCCTTAGAAAAAATTATTACATCTTGATCATTCTTTCTGATTGTTTCCCATGGAAATATATGTATTCGTGGGATACCATAATACATCTGTTATTTTGTAACTTACTCTGTTCCTTTGTCATTTAACAATATATCTTGAATGCCTTTTCTTACAAATAAATATACCTGTACCGTTCTATCTTTAAAAACATTCTACTGAATGGATATAGCATAATTTATCTTTGAGCAAAGCTAAGACTTTAAAATTTATCCCTCTTTTGAATAATGAAAACCTATTTATGCAGCTCTCTCTTTATATGTATATCAGTATACAGCTGTGTTGTAACTTCCTTTTTACCCGCACATGTTATAACTTCTTACCATCCATTTTAAAAACTGGAATTGCTATGTCAGAGGATGTGGACTTTTAAAAGTCTTTGAAAAATATCAACAAACTGGTACTAGAAGATAGACAAATGTAGACATTGCTTAATGACTCACTAGGGGCAAATCACTACTTACTTGAGAACTACTGATTGAAAATACAGCTCAGTGAAACTATCTCTTGGTGGAAGAATTAATACTTATCTGTTGTGTGATCCACAAAAGGGTACCAGTGATATCAAGGGTTCTTTTGGATATAGACATGAATATTTTCCTCTGCAGTTTTATTCAGAGGCCAAAAGGAAATAATATATTTAATGTATATGAAAAAAAGTTTATAAGAATATCATTAAGTAGAAGATATACTGTATGATCAAATGAAACAAATTAGCATTGTCTTAATTAGAAGTTATCCAGAGTTAGGCTTATCTTTTGAAATTACATGTCGTTTCATCTAACTCTTGTTTGATTAGAATCATCTTAATTTTGGCAGAAAAAAATAAAAACACAGGGTACTGGAATAAAAAGTCTATTAGATATGTAAAATACTTTTGAAGTCTGTTTCTTATTTAACTTAAAATGG
This sequence comes from Sciurus vulgaris, assembly GCF_902686455.1. Lineage (NCBI taxonomy): Eukaryota > Metazoa > Chordata > Mammalia > Rodentia > Sciuridae > Sciurus > Sciurus vulgaris. Next base: position 91,255,562 of record NC_136467.1, on the reverse strand, counting down.
TTATGATGGTGACTTACCTAAAATATTTGTATTTTACCACAATTAAAGAAATAATAAATATATTTTAAAGATACCTTGTTGGTCTGCACAATTTTATCTTTATAATCCAGTTTTAATGAATTGAAAGCCATTTTTTTCTGTTCCCTATTCCTTAATTTGTCTCATAATATTCAGCAATAAAATCTAGCTTGAAAATTTAAAAAAAAAAAAGGTTCAACAATGAAAGGATGAGATGGGTAGCATCCATGTTCTATTTTTAAAAATGTGTGTACCTGTATATTACAAAAGAACCCCTGGCCTTGGAAATTTTCTTATGTATGCCTGCCAAAAGATGACTGTTCTATCTTTTAGAGTTCCCTCTTTCTTATGTTTATGGCCTCCTACTACCAGCCTGGACCCATTATCGATTTTGCATTTAACTTTTTTAGCTGTAGATCGGGAGAAATAGATAGGTACTCTCTTTTCTGATAATAGTCATACATAATCATGAGATATTGTTCCAAAAGTATCCAATATGTCCGATTTTTTTGTGTTTGGATTATGAAAAGTTGTCTCATTATATCGTAGTTATTATGTGGTACGTTCTTAAAATTTTATGAGAATGTTGGTGGCAGTATATATAATAATCTTATAGAGACCACTGTATAGTTTTTTCTTTTTCCCCATGTGTCCAATACTCTTTCTTTTTTGGTGGTGCTGGGGATTGGACCCAGGGCATTTAACCACTGAGCCACATCCTTAGCCCTTTTAATTTTTTATTTTGAGACATGATCTTGCTAAGTTGCTGAGGCTGGCTTTGACTTGCCATCCTCCTGTCTCAGTTGCCCAAACTTCTGAGATTACAGGCATGTGCCACCATGCCTGGCTCAAATCCAGTTCTCTTGGAGACCTTTGGTCATTTGAAGCTTTCCTATTTAGTTTCATAGACTGCAAGCTATGATCAGATGTCATTAGAGCCTACAAATATGCTATATTTTACATTCTATTTATTCATTTCCCTTGAAATCAGTTTCATGAGTGCCCATCTGATTTCTTCATCCCCACCCACACTCATCTCTTCTCTAGTTTCAGCATAGAGCATGCTGTGGGACTAAGTGAGTGTTGATGTTCTAGCCACTATGATATTCACTGTGACTCAAAGGTGAGACTGAAAAAAAGTAACATTAAGTGGAAATTGGTCAACAGTTTGATTGGTGTCAAGCAGATTAAGTACCACCATTTTGTATGTTTCATTTTATAGTGAATGGTAGGCCACAATTACAATTTTATCAGTGCAATATGCTGTGAGCTCCTGTATATTACTTAATGTTTACCTATCATCTAAGTATAGTCTAGATGATAGTGAAATGAGTAGTCAAAGGGTATTCAATATAGAACTACCTTTAGCAATAGATATAATATGAGACAGTGTGGAAGTTTAGAGAAATAAGAGATGATGTTGAAATTATTAGCGGAGTCTTCATGGAGGTTGTGTACATTTAACATGAGCTTGGGAGGATTGTTAAGGAGGAGGAGAGTGCAACAGGCAGAGGCAATAACCCAAAAAGCAATGAAATTGTAAAGCATATTTTGGCAATAATCTATAATCCAGTTTAACTAAAGTGTAAAATAATAACGTAACATAATACAATAAAGATAATAAATATTGAGAGAACCATAAATTTCATCATTAATAGTGGATTGAGTCTGATTTTGAGTAAGAAATTATGTTGATTTGAGTGATGTTTTAGTAAGATGATATCCTGGCTGCAGTATGTAAGATAGTTTGAAAGGAGTTGAGGGTATTGGAAAAGAAACTAGCTAAGAGGCTATGAGTATAGTTCAAGCAAGAGATAATGGAGGCTTGATGTAGGGTTCTGTCTATAAAAGTAGATTAGCCAGCATCTACTTCCTAAAGAATGATAAATGACTTTTGGGTGGGGAGGTAGTTTAATGTGTTTTACTTTGCTTTTTAATAAACAGCCTTGCCAAGTTCCAAGGGCTATTGTAGCAGATTCATTCATTTATTTAATCAGTGGATATTGTTGAGCAGTCAGCACTAGGGATACAGTAATTAATAAAATTTCCAGGTTTCACCTGTGAATGTACAAGGAATCATTTTAAATGCATATAGTTCTTTTCCAATAAAAGGCATTAGTGTGATGGTTAGTAATTTGCCTACTCTTCATTTGATATCTTCTGAAAGATTTTTAAATTGATAGATTTTAAACTTCATAGCATTGGTAAAGAGATTAAGATATATACTTAGGTTTTAAAGATTAATATGCATTTAGCATGTAGACTTTAAATTTCTTGAACTGACTGCTAGATGGAGAAACAGTCCTTCCTTCATAATTAATTTTAAAATTTCGGGGGAAAGATTTGCTTGAGTTTCTGCTAATCTTCTGATCTCAGGAAGCTTTAAAAATAGTTTTGTATAGTCATAATTCCTTGTAGTGATGTAAAATAGAGTGTAGGTCTTCTCTACTTTTCTTCAAGCTCTTCTCTGTTGTTTTCAGAAACCTGGGACTTTTTCTGTTCATCTGCAGCTATGGAATAAAATATTCACCTTGAAATGCCTGCCAAACTGCCCACTTGGTTTTTTTGTTTGTTTGTTTGTTTGTTTGTTTGGTATTGGGGATTGAACTTAGGGGAATTTGATTATCACTGGGCTACATATCTAGCCCTTTTCACTTTTTCTTTTGGAACATGGTCTTGTTAAGTTTGCTTAAGTTCTCACTAAGTTGCTGAAGCTGGCCTTAAATTTGTGATTTCCTGCCTTAGTCTCCCAGGTAACTGAGATTACAGGTGTGTGCCACTGTACCCATTCTTGACTTAGAATGTTCTTTGGTTCTTTTATGTTGTGTATTTTATTGCCATTCCCTTTATAATTGATGTACTTGTAAGTTCTCAAATATTTCACAGAGATTAAATTCTTTTTGGTTCCATCTCTTTGTTGATTATAAAGAGAGGTAAGAAAATGAATTTGATATTTATTTTCCACAGCAAGGCTATTTCAAGTTCCCTGAAAACTAAACAGAAGCCAGTAAGATTGATAACAGAGTAAAGGATTATCCTTTAAACCCCTTTCACAAGGATGATGAGAATTATCTTTGAAACCAAAGTGTTTATAATGATGTTATGAGATCTACTTTTTAAAAAAAGTTAATTATCAGGTAAGATCATTAACAACATTTATATAAGTGTTCTTTTATTACAAGATCACAAATCTTTGGAATTTATTTCTCAAAGTACTTAAATATGTAACTTTAATCCAGATATTTAAAATTTTTTTTGATTAAACTTTATATGGAAAATGTCAAATGTATACGTACCTATTAGTATAGGTACGAATAACTCATCTTGTTTCAGCTATACCTTTATGCTCCCTGTATTCCTTTGAAACAAATTCCAGTGTTCATACCATTTCATTCATAAGTATATACAAACGTATACCCATAAATATTTATTTCACATAAATTTTATTGTGCATATTTGAGCTTTACTGTATATCATGGAATATAGATGGTTAGTAAAATGGTTACTATAGTGAAACAGGGTCTTGCTAAGTTGCCCAAGCTAATCTTGAAATTGCAGTCCTCCTGCCTCAGCTTCCCAAGTAACTGGGATTGTAAGCATGTGCCATTGTGCCCAGCCCAGGTTTTCTCTTTTAATATTTTGTCATGTTTTGAACTTAAGGGATGTAATTAAGGAGCCAGATATGGATAGATTTTGAAGCCATATTGACCACAGAATCACATAAATAAAAACACAAAAAATGATTTTAAATGCTCCTTTTTTTATGTTTGTATCTTTATTGTTATTTGATTGAGTACTATACACCAAATAGTAGTTTACTAGAGCAATATATTAGTTGAATATATCAGTAGAGATATTGTTTATGGATTTTTGTGTCATTTTTCTGTATGGTGCAATGTAAACAAATAGTCATAATTGATGTCAAAAGCTTTGTAAAGAAGAGAAAGGGAGAACAAAATTCAGATTTGGTGCTGATAGTTAATGTCTTGGCATAGAGACTAGGGAAATATTGTGAAAACTTTATACATTGTTTAAGGTAATATTAAGTAAACAGGAGAGGAAATCTGTCCAGTTTTTGTTGTTATTCCTTTCCATTTAATTACATACAGTGAGTTAATGTATTTTCAGAAGGCTACTTTTTACCACTGTGGAAGAATTCTTAGCATTTAAATCTCTGCACTCCTCTTTATAAATAGGTGAATCAATCCTATGTAAATTGGCAACAAATAACAGTAGTTCAAAGGAATAATCAATAACTGCTATAGTTTGGTCTTCAAAGAGTCTAAAACTTAATTTCTCTATCCCTTTTTTAAGTAGAACTAATATTATAAAATTCCTAATTAATAGCCCCTCCCCATTTTTTCAATACATCTTATTTTTTTTAGAAAACTAAGAAAATTTTAGAAACTTTTGTAACTGTATCATGAGTGTACATCTACCTTAAGTTGACATTTTGTAACTTCATAGAGATTTGTTTTACAAGTTAATAAATTTAAAAATTTAACCTTTGTACTCAAGCATGTAATGTGTAACTCTCAAGTTGATAGCTCAGTCAAGTTTTTACAAATCCATATACCCATGAAATCAGTACTCAGATAACCATACAAGACATTACTACTACCTTTGTACTCTCTTGGTTCTCCAGCTCAATACCATCTGAAGGTGAACCCCACTATTCAGATTACTACCAACATACATAAGTTTTGTTTTTTAATTTTATGTAAATGAAATCATACAATGCTAATTTTTTATGCCTGTTTTCTTTGCTTACATTTTGAGATTCATCCATATTATTATGTGTTCATTTCTTATTGCTGAGCATTATTCTATTGTCTGTATGTGCCATACTTTATTTTTCCATTCTACTGTTAGTGGATATTTTAAGAAGTTTCTGATTTAGGACTTTGTTGACTAAAACCTGTTATGAACATTCTTGTAATGTTTGGGAAACATGTATAAATCTTATTGGATTTAACTAAGAGTAGAAATGTTGCTGGGTCATAAGGTATATACATGCCACATATGTCTAGCTTGAGTCTGCTAGTATTCCAGAGTGATTTTTACCATTTTATATTCTCTTTTTGTACGACAGTCACAACTGCTTTGCATTTTTCATCAAAACTGGGTATTGCCACTAACACACACACACACACACACACACACACACACACACACACACATCCTCTAGTGAATATAGAAATCAATACTGTATTTTTACTAGTTGATGCTAAAAGTGTACAGAATGTCTTATAATTTGAAAAGCTATTTTTTTTTTTACAGTGTCAAAACTTTTAATTTCAAGTAAAATAACATGAAATAGAATGAAACAGTAAGGAACAGTATGTTTTTTCCATTTTTCTTCATGCAATTGGATTCACTCTGATCTTCACTACTTTTTATTAATTGATTTTTTTCTTTCTTTTTTTTTTTTTTGATTCATTCTGTTATTTTTTCCGAAAAGCTATTATTAAAAAAAGTACTTTTTAATAACTTGAGGCAAATTTGACATGAAAGTTCTTTAACTAGGATGGTTTGCTGGGTTCTTCCTGTTATCTAGCTTAAAAAAAGAAAGAATAGCTAGAATTCATATTCAAGTAGCTAGAATAAGAATCATTGTCTTGCAGAGAGCAGTAACAATGTGATAGTAGTATTACTTTGTTGGTTAAACAACTATACACTACAAAGCCCTCAGACCTAAAAGAAGGAGCCCACTGAAGTTGTAATAGCTGTTTAATACATGCTTACTGTTAAAGAAACTAATGATAAAGAGTATATAGATCATGGCAGAAAACCATATTTTAGTTTCTGTTACAGGCTTTTGTAGTAAATTGGAAACTTTTTTAGTTATGAAATGTCTGAAATGTTTTTGCAGTCATTTAAAGCTTTATTGCAAGTGAAGCAATACAAAGAAGGAAGAAATCCAATTACTTCATGTGCAAAGCCTTTATTTTCTGTTTAATAAAAGAAAGACTTTCGTTCAGTAAGTAGGCAAGCTTTACAGTCCTCCCTACTAAATTAGAAATTTAGTTAAATGGAAAATAAGGAAAAGACTTCCTTGATAAATGTGTCCTAGAATAGGATTCATCACATAAAGATGCTCAATAAATATGAAGTTAAAGCCTGTGCTTAAGAATGTTGCATCTGAGGTGTAAGGATCAGCAATTAGATTAGATAGGTTATTGAAGATAATAAAAATGACAAGCACTTACTTGGTGCCCAGCATGTTCCAAACATAATTCTAAGCCCTTAAATGCATTATTTCATAGGCCTTACAACAACTCCATGAGTTTTGTGATAGTCAGCTTTTCATCACTGTGACCAAAATACATGACCAGAACAACTTAACAGGAGGAAGGTTTATTTCAACTCAGGGTTTCAGTTCATAGTTGTCTGACTGACACCTTTGCTATATACCTGAGGTGAGACTGAACTTTCTGGTGGAAGGGCATGACAGAAGAAAGCTTCTCAGCTCATGGCAGACAGAAAGCAGAGAGACAAGAGAGCATGAGGAGTTCGGGAGAAGATAGAGTCCAATACTACCTCCCCCAGTGACCTACTTCCTACAGCCACACCCCACCTGCCTATAGTTACCACCCAGTAGTCCATCAGATTATTAATTCATTAAATGAATTAATCGTCTCATGAGGTTCCAACTCTCATAATTAAAGTATTTAACTCTTGAAAGTTTCTGCATTGCCTAACACATGAGCTTTTGTGGGAGGGGGGGAGTTTTAGATCCAGATCATAACAGATTGATATCATTATTATTCTCATTTATGATGAAAATCTGGGAGATATAAGTTTGGTTATTTATTAGTGGAGACACACATTTGGTAATTCATTTTGGTCACACAAATGTGAGTAATAGCCAAGCTGAGAATCAAATCTGAGTAGTCTGCCTTCAGACTACGTGCCCTTAACCAATATGTTCTATTGCTAGTGTGTATAACACTATAACACACAAAAGCGGGAAAAGATAGGAGAAAAGGTGAGGGCACAGGATCAACTCTGAGCTTCTGTCACGTGTTATGCATTGTGCTAAGCATTTGTGTGTGCTAATTAATCCTCACAGTAACCTTAGGAAATTTTAATACAGATATCATACAAAGATAGAAGAAATGTAACCTGTAATTCTAGCAGCTCAGGAGGGTGAGGCAGGAGAATTGCAAGTTCAAAGCCTGCCATAGCAACTTAGTGAGGCCCTAAGCAACTCCACAAGACCCTGTCTCTACGTAAGATATAAAAAAAAAGGCTGGGGATGTGGCTCATGATTCAGCTAGTACCAAGAACAAACAAACAAAAAAAGAAAGAGAGAGAAAGAGAAAGGAAGGAATGAAGGAACGAATGAACGAATGAACGGAGGGAGGGAGGGAAGGAAGTGAAGGAAGAAAAAGAAACCTAAGATTTGGAATGAAAAATGACCCAGGGTCACATATCTAATAATTAAATGGAAATTTGTCATCTTCTCGTGAATGTTTGCTGTAGAATAATTGAAATAACTGCTCATATTCATTGGAAAGTAGCAAGTTGTTTATATCTTTAGCATGCATTTTCTAATGTGCTGGATTGATTCAGCACATCATCTATACTAAGTAATGGCAATGTGGTATAGTAAAAAAGAATATGAACATTGGAGTTAGGAGGGCCTCGGTGTTTATAACTGCAGCTTAATTTTAAAATGGTTGTGTGACAGATTCTCTAATATATTCTTGGAACACAGCAGTAAATAAAGAAGACAAAAATTTCTGCCCTTGTAAAGCTTACAGTCTGATCTGGTGCATTTAGTTGTGAGTTCTCTTAGAAAACTGATCTTTCTGGTACTGTCCCCTTGTTTTCCTTCTGGCAAACTTATGTGTGCTGTGCTACCCAATAGAGCTAATTTCAGAGAGTCTTTAGGAACAAAGGTGTTCGTTTAGGTCCCACCTATTCTATCTTTATGACCAACAATTTTGTATATGTTTGCCTGGGTGTTCTAAGTTCAATACACATTTATTGAGCATCTGTTATTGAACTTATTTATTGATGAGTCTCATTCTAGCTTTGGAGGTACAAAGATGATCTCTGGAAAAAGAATGTATCTTCTCAGAGCTTATAGCCTAAGAGAAAGATGACAGGCAGAAGAAGAGAAGAGAAGAGAAAGCCTATTGTCTCTTCTTGATCTGTCCCCAACCCCTGTCTTCACCCTTTTCTTGTGTCAAAAAGAATCAACCTACAAGGAGAGATGTAAAGCTTCATTGTATAAATCCCTTTGCCTTAGTCATTCTTTCTTCATGGCTCATGACTCAGGTATTCCTTGAAGTTTGTTTCCAGATGTCAGTATGTTTTATGCTTCATCTAGTTTAATTTTAGTTGACCTTTTTTGCAATGACATTTTCATAGCATACCTATGTTAGCTAGTTTTTTGTTACTGTAACAAATACTTAAGACAATCAACTTTTAAAAAGAAAATGTTTATTTTGGCTCACAGTTTTAGAGGCTTCAACCCATGATTGACTGGCACTGTTGCTTTTGGTCCTTGATGAGGCCACACATCATGGTAAGGAATGCATGCTGGAGCAGACCTACTCACCTTATGACTGTCATGGAAAAAGAAGATACTAGGGTCCTACAATCCCTTTAAGTGGCATGACCCTAAGCACAGGAAGACCTTCCAGCAGGACTCATTTCTTAAAAGTTTTCAGCGTCTTCCAATAGCACCATGAGCCAGGCTTTTAACACATGGACCTTGGGGAATACTTACTCAAACTATTCTTAGGTTTTGACATACTAATCACTGCATACAGGAGGACATTATTAAAATTTTCACTGTCCAGTCAGTACAGTTCAATGTCATCATAATATGAAAAGATTTCAAGTAAATAAAGTTAGAAAACTAATTAAACTCAATGCCATTGCCAAAGATTTGATAAATGACTTAACAGTTGAAAAAGAAGAAATTCCTTAAGGTATTGACATTATTTGTATCTCAAAGTAGAATGTTTTAATTAGTCCTTAACTGAAATTCTGCAATCTCAGTCTCCTTATTTTCTTCTGAATACCTTGCTCTTCCTCAGTAGTACTTCTTTCTGGCAAGAACTGATTCAGCTCAATTATCATTCTATTCCATACCCTCATTTGAGATGAAAATCTCTGTGAAAATCTGTCTGTCTGTGTACTGGTCTCACTATCAGTTTGTGGCTGCAGATCTCAAATGGGCATTGAATGTTGCTTATAGTTCTAGTCTACTTTCCTAGTAGATGTGTGTTCTGTTCTTCTGAAGAGTTTTTTCATGCCCTTTCTCTGTGTATACATATTACCCATTTCAGTAATGATTTTCTGGTTGAAAAGATAGCAGCTACAAAGAACTACCTTATTATCCCTACACCTGTGCCCTGTCAGTGACTCTGGTAGTTTGGCTCACACCTTCATTTTATGATTATCCCTTCTTTCCTGATTCCTCAGTTCCTTCCTTCCCTACCAAATTATCTTAGGTTCTGATCTCCCATTAGTATTACCTCTAGCCACTACCCTTTTTAAAAGAATCAACTCTAATCCTTGTTTATACTTTCTTATTCAAGGGTTTCTCCTCATTTCATGCTTTTCTCATTCCAACACCTTCTCCTGAGGCTCCTCAAAGTCAAGACCACCAGTTACCTACCTGTTATCAAGCCCATTGGATTTTTCTGTTTTTGTCTTTCTTTTCATTAGTTTTCTATACTGTTGGCCCTGTCCTGCTTCATAAAGTACTTTTTTTTTTCTGTCTTCACTGTTACCACTCTAAAGTAACACATCTTTATTTCTTTCCTGGACCTTTGCAATAACCTCTTGTTCCCACATCCTGCCTCCACCCCTTTCAGATTTTTCTTTGTAAATGTAAATCAGATCATGTTTCTTTCTCAACACTTCCCAGTGGCTTCCCATTGCCATAAACAGCAAATTCTTACACCTCTGCTGTGTGTTTTACTTCACAAGTTCCCATCTTTGTTCATTCTACTTCAGGCATACTTTTTTTGTGTTCCTAGAATATGTCATGCTTATTTTGTGATCTCAAGACCTTTTTGCACCATTTGCTCTTTCTGTGGTGCTTGTCATGATTTTCTTATGGGTGACTTCTTGTCATTCAGATTTTACCTTAAGTAACTCCTTAGACCCGTCTTAACCGAATTTAAAGTTGTTCTCAGTCCTCTTTGATTATGTAGATAACCAATTGAATATAGAAGTCTGGGGTTCTGGGACTGGGTGAAACCAAGAAATATAGATTTAGAAGCCATCAGTGTGTCCTATTTTAATTTATCCTATAACATTCAGCACTTGCTATTTTGTATATTGGCCATCATTTGTTTTTTTTTTTTTTTTTTTTTTTAAATTGTAAGTTTTTTTTTTTTTTTTTTTTTGTAAACAAATGGGATACATGTTGTTTCTCTGTTTGTACATGGCGTAAAGGCATACCATTTGTGTAATCATAAATTTACATAGAGCAATGTTGTTTGATTCATTCTGTTATTTTTTCCCTTCCCCCCACCCCTCCCACCCCTCTTTACCCTCTATACAGTAGTTCCTTCCTCCATACTTGCCCCCCTCCCTAACCCTAACTCTAACCCTTCCCTCCCCCCCATTACATCATTTGTTTTTTTGTCTGTTTCTCCCTTTGGCATGCCCCTTCCTTTACCCCTCCTCTAAAATGTAAGCTGTAGATTGTGAGTGCCTAGAACAGTGTTGAACATAACAGAGGTGCAGTTGTTGAATAAATGACAATCAGTACAATAAGCATTTTTGTGGAACACAATGACAAGAAAAAATAATCCTCTTTATGATTATACTGCTAAGGTGAGCAGGAAAATCAGTATAATTTAGGGGAAGTAAAGGGAATGGAAGGGTAGTTACAACTTAAGAAAATGAGAAAAGTTTAGTTCTTGGTTGTTAATTTTGCTTGAACAAGAGTCTAACTCTGTGCATAGTTTTACTTTCTGAGGTTTTAGTTACTCTTGATCAACTCTGGTCCAAAAATATTGAATGGAAACTTCCAGAGATAAAAAGTTCGTCAGTTTTAAACTGTGCACCATTCTTAACAGCATGATGAATCTCAAGCCTTCCCTTTCTCTCCCACCTGGTCCTACTCAGGATGTGAATCACCCCTTTTTCTAGCATATTGACATTGTATATGCTCTCTGCCCATTAATATCCACTTAGTAGCTGCCTCCATTATTAAATCCACTGTAGGGATTTTGCAATGCTTGTGCTCAAGTAACTTATTTTACTGAATGTCTTCAAAACACAAGAGAATTGATGCTCGCAGTTTTATTATAATTCATTGTTGTAATTGTTCTGTTTTGTTATTGAGAATAATATTGTAGAATAGAATATTATTGAGAATAATATTATTATAGAATTGTATTATTGAGAATCTCTTCTGTGCCTAATTTATTAAACTTTTCGATATTTATGTTTGTAAAGGAAAAAATATTGTATATATTAGGTTTGCATCTTTAGTACCATACACCCACTGAGATTCTTCGAATGTGTCAGGTCACTTTACTATTTATAGAGTATATGTTAAATGAACACAGGTCAGGGTTGTTAGATCCTTCTTTGGAAGCTTATGATGAAGAATATGACCATCGAACCAGCAGTGGAATGTTTAAACAGCTCAGTGTTCAGGGTTCTTATTTTTTTCTTCCAGACCATACTTTTTAATGACCTACCTTAGGGAAATATTTTAAAAATAAGGAAAAGATAAAACTATCTTTATATCACCAGAACATATTTAGCCATAACAGAGATGTCTTTTGCTATTATAGTAAAAAGACCCAGGAGGGTGATTTATTAAGAAATCTTCCAAGTTTTAAGAACTAGATGAACAATACTGCTGATAGCTAAACTAATTTATTTCTTTTAATGATACATCCTAGAATATCTTTGTGGGCTTTGTGTCATGTTAAAAGGTGTTTTTCTGCAGTGAAGATTCTGTTACAATAGCCAACAGATTGTATGGAAATATATACAAACAGTCCTTCAAGAGGCCCAATAGGACCCACACTTGCTTGGATGTTTCTGTGGAGGGAGATATCTAATGCCCACACAAGACTTACTTGTGAGTTCTTCATGTTTTGTGTATGGTAAGAACATAGCAGTCCAGTTCAATCCCTGATCTTCAGCTGAAGAATTTGGAATTTAGTGTAATTATATAAGCAGTTAAATGATGCCAGGATTTAAATCCCACAGATGCTGAAATCCCACAGTCCCTACCAGTGAAACCTGGTTGTTGTCATTGTTACCTTTTATCAGTAATAACGCACCTGGAAAAAGCAGTGAGTATGTATAACCAACAATGGATGCAGCCTTTTATTTTTAATATTTTTATTAGTGCATTATAGTTACACATAATAGTGGACTGCACTTTGACTTTCAAAAATGCATATAAAAGAGTGTGCTCCATTTCAGTTTTCCTAGCACCATTCGTTAAAAGGCTGTCTTTTCTCCAGTGTACATTTTGGGCACCTTTGTCTAGTATCAGATAACTGTATTTTTGTGGGTTTGTCTCTGTGTCTTCTATTCTATTCCATTGGTCATTGTGCCTATTTTGGTGCCATCACCATGCTTTTTGTTATTATAGCTCTGTAGTATAATTTGAGGACCAATATTGTGATGCTTCCTGCTTTGCTTTTCTTGCTAAGGATTGCTTTGGCTATTCTAGGTCTCCTATTTTTTCAAATGAATTTTGTGATTGCCCTTTCTATTTCTGTGAAGAACGTTGTGAGAATTTTGATGGGAATTACATTGTATCTGTATAGAGTGCTTTTAGTAGTATGGCCAAGAACATGGGAAGTCTTTCCATCTTCTGAGGTCTTCTTCAATTTCATTCTTTAATGATCTGTAGTTTTCCCTGAAGATATTTATCCTTCACCTCCTTTATTAGATTGATTCCCCCTGCCATGTATGTTTTTTGAGGCTGTGTTTTGGGGGGTGGGGTAACCAGGGATTGAACTCAGGGGCACTTAACCACTGAGCCACATCCCTAGCCCTATATTATATTTTATTTAGAGACAGTGTCTCATTGAGTTGCTTAGCACCTTGCCATTGTTGAAACTTGCTTTAAACTTGTGATCCTCCTGCCTTAGCCTCCCCAGCCACTGGGATTACAGGTATGTGCCACTGCACCTGGCTTGAGGCTATTGTTAATGGGAGAGTTTTCCTAAATATTTTTCAACAGATTCATTATTGTAATAAATGAACATGATTGGTTTATGGGTATTGATTTTGTATCTCGCTATTTTGTTGAATTCACTTGTAAGCTCTAGAAGTCTTCTGGTAAGAGTTTTTTAAGTCTTTTAAATATGGGATCATGTCATCAGCAAACAGAGATAATTTGAGCTCTTTTCCTTTAATTTCCTTCTCTTGCCTTATTGCTCTGGCCAGAGTATCAAGGACTATGTTGAAGAGAATTGATGAAAATGGGCATTCCTCGCTTGTTCCTGTTTTTAGAGGAAATGCTTTCAGTTTTTCTCCTTTTAGAATCATGTTGATTTTGATTTGTCATATATAACCTTTACAATGTTGAGGTAAGTTCCTTCTATCTCTAGTTTTTCTAGTATTTTGAATATGGATGGTTGCTGTACTTTGTCAACTGCTTTTTCTGCATCTATTGGGTTAATCATGTAATTTTTGTCTTTAAACTTATTTATGTGGTGAATTACATTTATTGATAAGTATGTTGAACCAACCTTGCATTCCTGGGATGAAACCCACTTGATCATTGTGCACTGTCTTTTAAGTGTGCTTTTGTATGCTGTTTGCCAATATTTTATCAAAAATTTTTGCATCTGTGTTCATCAAGGATACTGGTCATAGAATAAAATTTAACCCCTATCCTTCACCCTGTACAAAACTAAGCACAAAGCAGATCAAAGACCTAGGTATCATACCAGAAACCCTGTACCTGCTAGAATAAAATGTAGGCCCAGCAGTCCAACATGTTGTCTCAAGAACCGACCTTCCTTAGCAAGACTCCTAAAGTGCAAGAAGTTAAATTAAAAAACCAATAAATGGGTGGCATCAACTTAAAAAACTTAGCAGCAAAGGAAGCAATCAAGAGCATGAGGAGAGAGCCTACAGAATGGGAGAAAATCTTTGCCACCTGCTCCTTAGGGCATTAATATTCAGGATATATAAAGAACTCAAAAAACTTAACACTAATAAAAATCAAATAACCCAGTCAGTAAATGGGCAAAGGAACTAAACAGACACTTCTGAAAGAAGAAATATGAACAGTCAACAAATATATGAAAAAAGTTTTAACATCTCTAGCAATTAGAAAAATGCAGATCTAAACTACACTGCAATTTCATCTCGCTCCAGTCAGGATGGCAATTATCATGGATACAAGTAACAGTAAATGTTGGTGAGGATGGAGAAAAGAGTATACTCATACATTGTTGGTGGGACTATAAATTGTTGCAACCACTCTGGAAAGCAATGTGTAGATTCCTTAAAAAACTAGGAATGGAATTACTAATTGACCCAGCTATCCCACTCCTCCTCAGTATGTATCCAAAGGATTTTAAGTCAACATACTACAGTGATGCAGCCACATCACTGTTTATAGCAGCACAGTTCACAATAGCTAAGCTATGGAGCCAACATAGGTACCCTTCAACAGATGAGTGGATAAAGAAAATGTGGTCTATATACACAGTACAGTACTACTCAGCCATGAAGAAAAATGACTATGGCATTTGCTGGTAAATAGATGGAACTATAGACTGTACCACAGTGAATCTCACCATCATGTACATCCACAAGACAATAATTAAAAAATAAAAAGTATAAGTAAGTGGCAGAGAGATCAGTAGAGTAGAGGAAAGTGAACAGGAGTTGAAAGGGGAAGGGAGGGGAAGGAGAAGTACTGGGGACTGAATTAGAACAAATTATATTCCATGGTTTTACAATTATGTCAAAACAAATTCTGTTGTCATGTATAACTAAAAAGAGCTAGTAACAAATTAAAAAGAAAAATACTTCAGAAAACTATTAAAATAAAGAAAAAATTTTAAAAACGGAAAAGTAACCCAATGGAAGAAAATTTCAGCAATATCTATAAAAGCAATTATAGCACAAGAAATGCTAAGCTCAATAATGTTAAAGAAAAATTCAACTGATAATTGAGAAACAAAAATCTGAACAGTGATTAAACATGATATTAATGATTTGGTATTATTTCAATTATAGAAGGAAGTATATGCTTATCCAAAATAATAATTTCTATATTTCCCCCAAGGTTTAAAAAAAAAACCTTGTCACCTGTGGTGACATCTCCTTTTTATTTCTAATTTTGTTAATTTGGGTCTTCTCTTTCACTCTTTTAGATAGTTTTTGGCTAGGGGCTTATTAATCTTGTTTATCTTTTCAAAGAGCTTATTCTTTGTTGCATTGATCCTTTGTATTTTTAAATTCTCTATTTCATTAATTTTGGCTCTGATCTTAATTATTTCCCGTATTCCATTGGTTTTAGAATTAGTTTGTTCCTGATTTTCTAGGGCCTTGAAATATAGCATTTGATTGTTTATTTGGGAACTAACTTTCTGTCTTTTTAAAACGTTGGCACTTAATAAGTTTCTCCTCATTTCTTTTATGATTCATTCTTCATTTGAAAGATTATTATTCAGTCTTTATGTAGTTTCTTTTCTTGTTAATTTCTAATTTCAATCCACTATGATCTGATAAGATGCATGGGATAAGATTTTTTTTTTTTTTTTTTTTGGTATTTGTTAAGACTTGCTTCATGTTCTAAAATATAGTCTATTTGGAAATGGTTCCATGGGCTACTGAGAAGAAAGCTGTTGGGTAAACTATTTTATAGGTATTTATTAAGTTCTTTTGATTTATAGTATCATTTACGTCAGAAGTGTATTGATTTTTGTCAGTAGACCTGTCTCTTATTGAGGGTTATTTCGAAATCACCAGTTATTATTATATTGATGTCTATATGGAACTTAAAGTTAGGAAGTGTTTGTTTTACATAATGAGGTACACCAACATTTGGGGCAAAAATATTTACTATTGTTTTATCTTCTTGTTTAACAATGCGTAGTGGTCTTCCTTGTCTCTTTTTATTAATTTTTGCTTGAATTCTGCTTTTTCAGGTATGAAAATACATACTTCTGATTGTTTCCAGACTCCATTTGCATGGAATGTCTTTTCATTCTTTTACTTTCAGTCTGGAAATATCATTGCCTGTGAGTCTCTTGCAAGAGATACATGGTTGGGTTTCACTTTTTAATCCATTCCGCTAGTCAGTGTCTTTTATTGGAGTGTTGAGACCATTTACTTTTAGAATTATTATGAAGAGATTTTATTATTTCCAGTCATTTAGTTTGTTTTATAAATTTAATTCATGTTTAATTTTTATTTGCTTAAATTGCTTTTCCGAAGTGCTTCATCCATTTGAGAGTACTCTAGTTTATTTTCTGTAGTGAAGGTTTAGTGGTTGTGAATTCTTTTAGTTTATTAGACAGGCTTCTCTAGAGGAACAGAATCAACAGGAAGTATGATTATAAAAAGGGAATTTATTAGGTTGACTTACACAACCAGAAGCTGGATCATCCACAATAACTGTCTACAGCTGGAGAGCTGGAAGAACCAGCAGCTGCACAGTCCAAGATGCAGAAGTCCCAGAACAAGAAAGATCAATAGTGCTACCCTAGTTCGAGAACAAGGCTTCTGGAAACTACCTGGAGAATCACTGGCAGAGTCTACTTTGGAAGAGTGAAAAAGTGAGGATCCGATATTCTCAGACAATGGAACCCATTCAGGAAGAGCCGAGCTTGCATCTGCATCTGCTTCCTTGTTCTTCCAGCTTTTATTCCATCCAATTGGGCAGTGCTGCCCATGCTTTGGGAGGGTCTCCACTTCAGTTCCCATCCCACATTCCAATCATTCCTAGATATATCCTCATTGACACATGCAGAAACTTCTTAATCATTGGCATCTCTTAATCCAATCAAGTTGACAATTCAAATTAACCATTATAATCCTTATCATACAAGTTTTTATTTCTTTATCAATTCTGAATGATAAACTTTGCTAGATATAGCAACCTTGGCAGGCAGTTTTTTTTTTTTTTTTCCCCAGAGCTTGAATTATTTCATTTCAAGCCCTTTTGAATTTTAGTTTCTGAGTTGAGAAGTCTGAATTAAGTCTTATTGGTCCGTTTGTAAATGTGATTTGACATTTTCCTTCTCACTTTTAACATTCTATCCTTATTCTCTAGGATAGGCATATTGTTTATGAAGCTTCTTCGAGAGGATCTAGTTTGATCTTGTTTATTTGGTTCTACATGCATCCTGTATGTGGCTGTCCATCTCATTCCTAAGGTTTGAATATTTTTCTGATGTTATTTCATTGAAAAGGTTATTAATGTCGCCTGCATTTCTATGCTATGTTTTATCCCAATAACTCTCAAGTTTGTTCTCTTAATGTTGTTTCAGAGTGCTCATACGTTTTGATCACAGTATTTTATTTTTTCTTTACTGTCTACTGAGTCTTAAGCTCACATACCCTGTTCAAGGCATTAAGTTTTGTTTTCTGTGTAATCTAGTCTGCTAGTGATACTTTCAAGTGAAATTTTCATCTGATTTATTTTGTCTTTCATTTCTAGCAGTTCTAGAAAACTTTTTCAAATTTTCTCACTATTGAAATGGTCTTTCATCTCCTGTAATTGCTCTCTTAATTTGTTCCTTACATCTTCTTTTAACTTATTAACCTTTTAATAATTTTTAAATATCTTTTTCTAGAATTTCATTCCCTTCCATGTCTGTATGTTCCTTTGTTGGGAGATTTTAACTTTTGTGGAGATATTTTTTTGCTAGCTTCCTCATGTCTTCAGAGGTCTTGGACTTGTGTTGCTCTGTTGAGATCATCTTCTTCCTCTTTCATGAGGATGTCCTTTGGTGTGTAGTCAATAACTCTTTTGTGGTAAGTTCTATATTGTTGTTACCTCTTAACTTCAACACATACGCTTAGGGTAACCCAAGTCTTAGTTTGTACTGCCATTGCCTCTCAGTTTGCCAATGCAGAACTGCTGATTTGATTTACTCTCTTGGAGCTACTGTTGTAACACTGAAATCTTCTGAGCCATCATTTTGAAATCTTTCTTTGATTTTGCTATGGAATAACTGCACAAAAGTGGGACCTGACATTCCCCTCTAGTTGTTCCTAATCATTTGTTTTGGTTTTCTTTTTCTTTTTTTCCTCCCCTATTCTGTGAGTTGAACTATTGTTGAAACTTGAGAGGGTTACTTTATTTGTGGAGGAAGGTGCACTGTTCCTTTGAGTTGTGGGTCTAGTTTAGCTGCAGAGTGTCTACCTTATGCACTTATAGTGTTCTAGACCCTCTCTGAAGATAGGGAAACAATCGCAGCAACTAGAGATCAGTATGCAGCTTTGGAATAAATGGTGCTCACTATGATATGTACAGTGCTAATTACTGCAGAATAAGGAATAGCAGGGTCAGTATTTAACCACAGCAACAGCAGTAAATAAACATGAATGAGATCAAGCATTCAGCAGATATCAGCTGTGCCCTTCATAGTACTGACAACTGCAACAACATGAATGGTAGAAGCAAGAATTATATAAAGTAAGATTTTATTTACAGAGAGTCAAATTACAATCCATTAAAAGAAAATGGGGTAAGAAGGCAAAAGAATGTTTAAAAAAATTCAAAAAGTGATTAAAGGTAAAGCAGGAGAGAGACAGCAAATGATGGTTATAAAGGAGGAGTTGAAAATAACTGAAATAATGAGGAAGAGAAAGAGAATAAGCAAATTTGGCTATTAAAGAGGGACAAAAGGAGAAAAGTAATAAAAAACAAACTAAAGTCAAACCCAAACAAATAAACAAAACTCTCTAACCCTCAAGTCAAAACTAGGCAAAATAACAAATGGATAAAGGAGAAAAAAATGATAAAAATGAAGAGAAAAAACTGTGTGTGTGTGTGTATTCCATGAGCCAATCAGCATAGCTAGAACAAGCACGTATACACATTCACACTTGACTGAAAAAAAAAAAAAAAGAGAGAGAAGAAAGGAACAAGAAAAAAAAAAAAAAAAACTTAATGAAAAGTGAAGGAATCATCTCTGCTGATGTGGTCAAAACTGTTGTCAAGAATGGATGTTCACCGCCCATGCCATACTGTCCTCCTTTGTTTCTTCGTGGTCCAAGTACCCAGAAGTTGTTAAAACCATCTTCTTTGAGTTGCTAAATTGCGAGCTAGAGTGGCCTGAGATGAAACTAGTTATAGTAACTCTCAAGTTCCTTCTCAATAGTTTAAAGTAGGACAAAATAGGAAGTTGTGAAGATTGGAAATTTGTCCCTGCAACCTAGGTAGATGCATTCCCAGGGTAGGGCTCATGAAGGTTTCTTTTTTTTTTTTTTTTTTTTAATTTTTTTTTATTTTAATTAAAAATCATAAATTTACATAGGGCAATGTTGTTTGATTCATTTTGTTATTTTTTTCGCTTCCCCCCTCCCCTCCCACCCCTCTTTTCCCTCTATACAGTCCTTTCTTCCTCATTCTTACCACCCTCCTTATCCCTAACCCTAAACCTAACCCTAACCCTAACCCTAACACTAACCCCTCCTACCCCCCGCCGTATGTCCTCATCCGCTTATCAGCGAGATCATTCGTCCTTTAGTTTTTTGAGATTGGCTTATCTCACTTGGCATGATATCCTCCACTTTCATCCATTTGCCTGTGAATGCCATAATTTTGTCATTCCTCATGGCAGAGTAATATTCCATTGTATATATATGCCACAGTTTCTTTATCCATTCATCAACTGAAGGGCATCTGGGTTGGTTCCACAATCTGGCTATAGTGAATTGAGCAGCTATGAACATTGATGTGGCTGTATCTCTGTAGCATGCTGATTTTAAGTCCTTTGGGTATAGGCCAAGGAGTGGGATAGCTGGGTCAAATGGTGGTTCCATTCCAAGCTTTCTGAGGAATCTCCATACTGCTTTCCAGAGTGGCTGCACTAGTTTGCAACCCCACCAGCAATGTATGAGTGTACCTTTTTCCCCACATTCTCGCCAACACCTATTGTTGCTTATGTTCTTGATAATCGCCATTCTAATTGGGGTGAGATGAAATCTTAGGGTAGTTTTGATTTGCATTTCTCTTATTACTAGAGATGTTGAACATTTTTTCATATATCTGTTGATTGCTTGTACATCTTCTTCTGTGAAGTGTCTGTTCATTTCCTTAGCCCATTTGTTGATTGGATTATTTATATTCTTGGTGTAGAGTTTTTTGAGTTCTTTATAGATTCAGGATATTAGCGCTCTATCTGAAGTATGATTAGCAAAGATATTCTCCCACTCTGTAGGCTCTCTCTTCACATTACTGATAGTTTCCTTTGCTGAGAGAAAGCTTTTTAGTTTGAATCTATCCCAGTTGTTGATTCTTGCTTTTATTTCTTGGGCTATGGGAGTCCTGTTAAGGAAGTCTGCTCCTAAGCCAACAAGTTGAAGGTTTGGACCTACTTTTTCTTCTATAAGATGCAGGGTCTCTGGTCTGATTCCGAGGTCCTTGATCCATTGTGAGTTGAGTTTTGTGCAGGGTGAGAGATAGGGGTTTAATTTCATTCTGTTGCATATGGTTTTCCAGTTTTCCCAGCACCATTTGTTGAAGAGGCTATCTTTTCTGCATTGCATATTTTGGCCCCTTTGTCTAGTATGAGAAAATTGTTTTTATTTGGGTTTGTGTCCGTGTCCTCTATTCTGTACCATTGATCTACCTGTCTATTTTGGTACCAATACCATGCCGTTTTTGTTACTATTGCTTTGTAATAGAGTTGAAGATCTGGTATTGCGATACCCCCTGCTTCGCTCTTTCTACTGAGGATTGCTTTAGCTATTCTGGATTTCTTATTCTTCCAGATGAATTTCATAATTGCTTGCTCTATTTCTGTAAGGTACATCATTGGGATTTTAATTGGAATTGCATTGAATCTATATAGCACTTTTGGTAGTATGGCTATTTTGACAATATTAATTCTTCCTATCCATGAACATGGGAGATCTTTCCATCTTCTAAGGTTTTCTTTAATTTCTTTCTTTAGTGTTCTGTAGTTCTCATTGTAGAGGTCTTTCACCTCTTTTGTGAGATTGATTCCCAAGTATTTTATTTTTTTTGATGCTATTGTGAATGGGGTAGTTTTCCTAATTTCTCTTTCTGAAGATTCATCACTTATGTATAAAAATGCATTGGATTTATGAACATTGATCTTGTAACCTGCTACTTTACTGAATTCACTTATGAGTTCTAAGAGTTTTCTGGTGGAATTTCCAGGTTCCTCTAAATATATAATCATGTCATCAGCGAACAGGGATAGTTTGAGTTCCTCTTCTCCAATTCGTATCCCTTTAATTTCTTTGGTTTGTCTAATTGCTCTGGCTAGAGTCTCAAGAACAATGTTGAATAGAAGTGGTGAAAGAGGGCATCCCTGCCTTGTTCCAGTTTTTAGGGGGAATGCTTTCAGTTTTTCACCATTTAGAATGATATTGGCCATGGGCTTAGCATACATGGCCTTCACAATGTTAAGGAATAATCCCACTACCCCAATTTTTTCTAGTGTTTTGAGCATGAAGGGATGCTGTATTTTATCGAATGCTTTTCTGCATCTATTGAAATAATCATGTGATTCTTAACTTTTAGTCTGTTGATATGGTGAATGACATTTATTGATTTCCGGATGTTGAACAAACCTTGCATCCCTGGGATAAAACCCACTTGATCATGGTGCACTATCTTTTTAATGTATTTTTGTATGCGATTTGCTAAAATTTTGTTGAGAATTTTTGCGTCGATGTTCATTAAGGATATTGGTCTGAAATTTTCTTTCCTCGATATATCTCTGTCTGGTTTAGGTATCAGGGTGATATTGGCTTCATAGAATGAGTTTGGGAGGGTTCCCTCCTCTTCTATTTTATGGAATACTTTCAGAAGTATTGGAATAAGCTCTTCTTTAACAGTTTTATAGAACTCGGCTGAGAACCCATCTGGCCCTGGACTTTTCTTTGTTGGTAGGCTTTTGATGATCTCTTCTATTTCATTGCTTGAAATTGATTTATTTAAGTTGTGTATGTCTTCCTCGTTCAGTTTAGGTAATTCATATGTCTCTAGAAACTTGTTGATGTCTTCGAGGTTTTCTGTTTTGTTGGAGTATAGATTTTCAAAATAGCTTCTAATTATGTTTTGTATTTCACTCGTGTCTGTTGTGATATTTCCTTGTTCATTCCGAATTTTAGTAATTTGAGTTTTCTCCCATTTTCTCTTTGTTAGCGTGGCTAAGTGTTTATCAATTTTGTTTATTTTTTCAAAGAACCAACTATTTATTTTGTTAATTTTTCCGATTGTTTCTTTTGTTTCAATTGTGTTGATTTCGGCTCTGATTTTAACTATTTCCTGTCTTCTTCTACTTTTGGTGTTGGTCTGCTCTTCTTTTTCTAGGGCTTTCAGCTGTAGTGTTAAGTCGTTTATTTGTTGATTTCTACTTCTTTTGTTGAATGCACCCCATGAAATAAATCTTCCTCTCAGTACTGCTTTCATAGTGTCCCAGAGATTTTGATATAATGTGTCTTTGTTCTCATTTACTTCTAAGAATTTTTTTATTTCCCTCCTGATGTCTTCTGTTATCCATTCATCGTATAATAGTGTATTATTTAATCTCCAAGTATTGGAGAAGTTTGTTTTTTATTCTGTCATTTATTTCTAATTTCAGTCCATTATGATCTGATAGAGTACAAGGTAGTATCTCTATCTTCTTGTATTTGCTAACAGTAGCTTTGTGGCATAAAACATGGTCTATTTTAGAGAAGGATCCATGTGCTGCTGAGAAGAAAGTGTATTTGTTCTTTGTTGGATGGTATATTCTATATAAGTCGGTTAAGTCTAAATTGTTGATTGTGTTGTTGAGATCTATGGTTTCTTTATTCAATTTTTGTTTGGACGATCTATTCAGCGGTGAGAGAGGTGTGTTAAAATCACCTAGTATTATTGTGTTGTGGTCTATTTGATTTCTGGAATTGAGAAGGATTTGTACATGGATGAGCCAATGTTCGGGGCATAGATATTTATGATTGTTATGTCTTGCTGATTTATGCTTCCCTTAAGCAGTATGTAATGTCCTTCTTTATCCCTTCTGACTAGTTTTGGCTTAAAGTCCACATTATCTGAAATGAGGATGGATACTCCAGCTTTTTTCCTGTATCCGTGTGCAAGGTATGTTTTTTCCCATCCTTTCACCTTTAGTCTATGGGTATCTCTTTCTATGAGATGGGTCTCTTGCAGGCAGCATATTGTTGGATTTTTCTTCTTAATCCAATCTGCCAGTCTATGTCTTTTGATTGATGAGTTCAGGCCATTAACATTCACAGTTATTATTGTGGTATGATTTGTATTCCTAGTCATTGGACTCATTTTTGTTTTTTGACATGATTTGGTTTCTCCTTTATTTGGCTATTCCTTTAGGCTAGTTCCTCCCGTTGCTGATTTACAACGTTGTTTTTCATCTCTTCCTCATGGAATATTTTGCTGAGAATGTTCTGTAATGCTGGCTTTCTTTTAGTAAATTCCTTTAGCTTTTGTTTATCGTGGAAGGATTTTATCTCATCGTCAAATCTGAAAGTAAGTTTTGCTGGGTATAAAATTCTTGGTTGGCATCCATTTTCTTTCAGGGCTTGGTAAATGTTGTTCCAGGCCCTTCTAGCTTTTAGGGTCTGGACTGAAAAATCTGCTGATATTCGTATTGGTTTCCCCCTGAATGTAATCTGATTCTTTTCTCTCACGGCCTTTAAAATTCTGTCTTTATTTTGAATGTTAGGTGTTTTCATAATAATGTGCCTTGGTGTGGGTCTGTTGTAATTTTGCATATTTGGAGTCCTATAAGCCTCTTGAACTTGATTTTCCTTTTCATTCTTCAGATTTGGGAAATTTTCTGATATTATTTCATTGAATAGATTGTTCATTCCTTTGGTTTGTTTCTGTAAGCCTTCCTCAATCCCAATTATTCTTAAATTTGGCCTCTTCATGATATCCCATAATTCTTGTAGATTCTGTTCATGATTTCTTACCATCTTCTCTGTTTGGTCAACCTTGTTTTCAAGATTAAATATTTTGTCTTCAGTATCAGAGGTTTTGTCTTCCAGGTGATCTATCCTATTGTTTATGCTTTCTATGGCGTTTTTAACTTGGTTTATTGTTTCCTTCATTTCAAGGATTTCCGTTTGGTTTTTTTTCAGTATCTCTAACTCTTTATTGAAATGCTCTTTTGCTTCCTTTATTTTCTCTTTTAACTGTTGATTAGTGTGTTCATTTAATGCCTGCATTTGTTCTTTCATCTCCTCGTTTGCTTCCCTGATTGTTTTAATTATGTACATTCTGAACTCCCTTTCTGACATTTCTTCTGCTGTGCTGTCATTGGGTTTTATTGATATAGTATCTAGGTTTGTTTGGGACATTTTCTTCCCTTGTTTTCTCATATTGGTCAGATGTCAATGGGACTCTGTGATATTGTAGATTTCCTCTATTGGCTTATAGTGACCCTGTAGATTTCCAGTGTATCACCTACCAGCCTTCAGTAGCCAGAAGTCTTGGATTAATTTGATAATGCAGTGCTTCTGAAGAACGCTGCCCCTAGCCCTCTACTGGTTCCAGAGAGAGAGACCTGGATAGATCTGTTGTTGCACAGTCGTCCAGAGGCTGGTTGTAGGTCGGAGGTCTCCACTGGCTTGGGGACTTGTGGCTGGCTCTGTGTATACAGGCTCTCACTGGGCGATTTGCCCCGAGAAGCTAGCCTAGAGAGGCGCTTCCCGCCGGAGGGGGGCTGGGCTGCTTGGGGAAGTCCCTGGCGCCCTGTGCTGGTCACTGAAGCAACCTGCGGGTGGGCTGGAGCTGGCCGCGCTGCCTCTGTGCAGAAGGGCTCTCACTGGGGGGCCTGTTCTGAGAGGCTGGAGGATCTGTCCCTGTGGGCGGAGCCCACCTCCAGACTGCACAGAGCTGCCTGGGGGAGATGCTATCTGCCCTGTCCCACTCTAATAAGCCACTCGAATCCTGGCCTGCCATCCAGCTGAGCTTCGCTGGGTGGGGGAGACTCACCCCGTGGTTCTATCTTAGTCTGAGTCTCTCAATGCCTCCCCTCTCATGAAGGTTTCTAAATGTGAAATTACAGGAGCTGGTGTTAGGATCTAACCAACCTTTAGAACTTTGTTGTGAGGTATGTGCCCTTATCTGCTTCACACATCCTTTTGCTGGGCAGATAGATGCCCATCACTGCTGGGCATCTGGGTCTTAGAGGCCTCCCACTCTTGGGGCAAAGCAACCAACAGAGTTGGTCTTGCACACTTCACTTTCCACAAATGTATTCTTCACAGGATAAAACCCTTACTGCAAAAGTGCCCACCTGTCCAGTTTCTGAATTCTTTGTGGCTCATTCCATGAACTGCTAACTCAAAGGGCTAGTGAGCTGCACTCCTTTCTGTATCCCTGGCCTGAGTCTCTTTAGTTGTAGTCTCTTTTGTGCCTTCTTCATTTGTGTGCCCCTGCCCCCAACCCCTGCCAGGCGAACTCCAGATCTCACTGGCAGGTGCTTACCAGGACAGCCCATAAGGTCCTTGAGAACTCCTGGGCTTCCTGCTATGGGTTCACTACAGGATTGCTCCCTGCCTTAGCTTTCCACTTTCCATGGAACACTTTTCACACTAGGTTGCTGTGCTTCCTGTGGATCATTTAAATTGACTCCTTGTCTGTTCCACAGGTTCGCCCTGTGTCTTTTTTATCCCCCTATAGATTTTGTTTCTGTCTGGTTTACCCCTCCCTTCCATTGTAAACTGGTGTTATGGCATTGTTGACTGGATTCTCAGTTTTCTTTACTATCCTATGTTCAAAGCTCCCAAACATCTGTGTCTCTGTTATTTTGATGTTGAACTTTAGTGTATTCTTTCTGTCACCACCTCACTGGGAAGCAGTATCCCTGTTACTTGAATCCCTAGCCACAGAGCAACTAGAAATTTGCACCCATCCTCTACTCCACCACCTTTTCTGAAAACAGCTGCGTTTTCTTCTAATCAGTTGATTGTGCTAACCCAAACCCTGCAGGAAATATGTGGTAGCTGTTATTTTTGTCTCAGACACTGGAACTTAAACAGTAATTCTGTATATTCATTAGTTCATTGGTTATTGATTTACAACTTGTATAAGGTTCTCCATTGCCTTGAAAATTTTTCTTCAAACTTCTCCCTATATAATATCTTTAAACTGAGGGCCATATTTCTCTAGCATAACCAGGAAATTTGAGCTTTAAGTTATATACCTTTTCCTTTAGTTTTGAAAGAAAGCAAAAGACTGGAAGTAAAGTGTTAAAAAGAATCATCATTGTATTGTTCTGAAATAGCTGCAACTAAGTTTCATGGAGAATTTCCATTATTGAGGAGGAAAGGAGGAGACCAAGTTTTGTTGGAAGTTAATAGGGGTGGGGAATAAAAGAAGTAATAATGCTAGTGTTTGTAGTAGGTGGAGTTGTGGTAATAGTAATTGTAGTAGCAACATTCCACTTTAACTAATGGTAATCTTGTCAGCAAGAGCACAGTCTCCAAATCCTTGTATTACTGAGACTGTTAGATCATCATTAACTAATAAAAGTAAAAAAAAAAAAAAAAATGAATTTTGTGAATATGGAAACTCCATAAATGTAAGTTATTAATAAAGTCATATTGGTTATTATTGTAGTTGCAGTAATATTAAATTATATCATTGAGTTGATTTCTTACCAGTTTACTAGAATAAGCTTAAATTTAGATGAACTAAGAATCAGTGTTAATAACTATTTAAAAGAACATACTGAAATAGATACATTAGTTTTTCTTTGCTGTGATTTCATTTTTATTAATTATTATTTTGTTATTAAAACCAAATACTTTATATTGAGAAACAGTCTCTGAGTTTGAGAACTGTTGGTTTCTGAGACTGAACTTCTGTTAAGTTAGAATACATCTTTTTTATTTTTTATTTCTTTATTTATTTGGGGGTACTGGGGATCGAACCCAGGGCCTTATGCTTGCAAGGCAAGCACTCTACTGACTGAGCTATCTTCCCAGCCCCTAGAATACATCTTAATGCAAAGAGTAAAAGGGTGAACCTGAGGGGCCTGTGACCTGGTAATAAGATGCTACTGTCTCTAGAGCATTTATAGCCTGATTATAAAGGAAATTCTAAAAAAATATAAAGTGTCTGATGAAACAGACTGACATTGTAAGGTGCCACTTAAATGACTTAAATAGAGCTGTGATGTGGCCATGAATCCTGATAATATGGTACATAAAGCTATGAGATTCTGAAATACTAGTAAGGAAAGAGAGAGGGAGGAATGAAGTTAGTGTTTTTCATTTTATTGTTGTAATATTTTATCTTTACTTATTCTTTAATGCTCTTCCTTTCTTTATGTTGATCTGAACTTCTGACCTGTATCATTTTCCTTTTCTCTGAAGAACTTCTTTTACCTTTTTGATTTTTGCAAGGTATGTATACTGACAGCATATTCTTCCCTTAAGTTTTGTCAGATAAACTCTTTATTTCCTTTTCACTTTTGAAGAATAATTTATATGTATGATTCTAGGTTGGTGGGTTTTTTCCCATCTCAGCACTTCAACTCTTTCACTCTGACCTCTTCTTACTCTCATGGTTTCTGGGAAGTTGCATGTTGTTCTTATCTTTGCTCTATTATAAGTAAAGTATCTTTTTTTACTTTGACTTCTTTCAAGGTGTTTTTTTTGGTATCTTTGATTTTCTACAATTTGAATATAATATGCTTAAATGTAGATTTTTTTGGTGAGAGAGCATTTGTCCTGTTTGGTGTTCTCTGAACTTCTTGAATTTGTGATTTGGTGTTCAAGATTAATTTAGGGGAATTTGTCATATTGCCTCAGATATTTCTTTGGTTCTATTCTTTCTTTCTGATATTCTCATTACATGTATGTTATACCTTTTTACTTGTTCCACAAGCTGTTCTTATCTTTTTTTTCCCTCCATGTTGTTATTTTTCTTGGCTTTTCTGTTTGGGAAGTTTCTATTGACATATCCTGAAGCACAAAGATTTTTTTCCCTCAGCTGTGTTCAGTCTACTAATGAGCCCATCAAAAGCATTCTTCAGCTTTTTTGATTTCTGGTGCTTCCTCTTGATTCTACCTTATAATTTCTATATCTTCTTATGTTACCCATCTGCCCTTACACATTCTTTTTCCATCACAGCCCTTACCTTATTAATTATATCTGTTTTAAATTCATGGTCTGATACTTCAGAGTTCAGTTCTGAATTTTGGTCTCACTCTAAATTGTGTCTGTGTATGTGTTCCTTTTAGAATGTTAGTATGCCTAGTAATCTTTTGTTGAAAGCTAGACATAATGTATTTGGTGAAAGGAACTCAATAAATAGTGGTTTAGTAATACTATGGAAATATGGAATGAGAAAGGGGAAGCATTCTGTAGTCCTAGGATTGGATTAGTCTCAGTCTTTTAGTGAATTATGCCCTTGGGCCATGAACTTCATAAGTGCCTTGTTCCTCATCCCCCCAGGTGAGACAGGGTAACTGTAGGGGACTGGAATTGGGTGTTTTCTTTTCCCTAGATAAGGTCAGGCTTTAGTAAAATAGTTTCTCTTGAAAGCATGACTTGTTAAGAGTAGTTGTATTTCAAAATAGTTACTTTTCATTTTTCTTTCCATAAGCTGTAGGGGTTTTTCTCCCTTCTTCACTGTGAGAGCCTGGTTAGCTCCTGAAGATAAAATGAAAAAGGATGAGATTGCCCCACTCCCCTGAGTGACTGAATTCCCCTAGAGTTTTTAATTTCGCAGACTTGTCCAAACTGACCTCCAGCAATCTATTGATTATAGCTCGGTTTATCCTGTGGGTCTCTGCTCCCAGAAGTTTTGCTTCTGTGTATCTCTGTCTCTCCTGTTTTTTTTTTTTTTTTTTTTTAATTTTTAATTTTTTATTTTGATTCATTGTACACAAATGGGGTACAACTATTGTTTCTCTGTGGTTGTACATGAAGTAGAGTCCTACCGTGTGTAATCATATGTGTACACAGGGTAATGATGTTTGTCTCATTCTATTATCTTTTCTCCCCCTCCCCCGCTCCCCACCCCTCATTTCCATCTATACAATCCATCCTTCTTCCATCTTCCATTCTTCCCTTACCTCCCCTTATCCACCCCCCCCATTTTGTATCATCATCCACTTATCAGAGAAATCATTTGGCCTTTTGTATTTTGGGGATTGGCTTATTTTACTTAGTATGATATTCTCCAACTCCATCCATTTACCTGTAAATGCCATAATTTTATTCTTGTTTATGGCCAAATAATATTCTATTGTGTCTATATACCACAGTTTTTTTATCCATCATCTATTGAAGGACATCTAGGTTGGTTCTGCAATTTAGCTATTTTGAATTGAGCTGCTATAAACATTGATGTGGCTGTATCACTGTAGTATGCTAATTTTAAGTCCTTTGGGTATAGGCCAAGGAGTGGGATAGCTGGGTCAAATGGTGGTTCCATTCCAAGTTTTCTAAGGAATCTCCACACTGCTTTCCAGAGTGGCTGCACCAATTTTCAGTCCCACCAGCAATGTATGAGTGCACCTTTTCCCCCACATCTCGCCAACACCTTTTGTTACTTGTATTCTTGATAATAGCCATTCTAATTGGGGTAGGATGAAATCTTAGGGTAGTTTTAATTTGCATTTCTCTTATTACTAGAGATGTTGAACATTTTTTCATATATCTATTGATTGCTTGTAGATCTTCTGTGAAGTGTCTGCTCTTTTCCTTAGCCCATTTATTGATTGGTTTAGTTGTATTCTTGGTGTAAAGTTTTTTGAGTTCTTTATAGATTCTGGAGATCAGTGCTCTATCTGAATTGTGTGTGGCAAAGATTTTATCCCACACTGTAGGCTCTTTCTTCACATTGTTGATTATTTCCTTTGCTGAGAAAAAGCTTTTTAGTTTGAATCTATCCCAATTATTGATTCCTGCTTTGATTTCTTGTGCTTTGCTGGTCCTAAGCTGATACGATAGAGATTTAGACCTACTTTTTCTTCTGTTAGGTGCAGGGTCTCTGATCTAATTCCTCGGTCCTTGATCCATTTTGAGTTGAGTTTTGTGCAGGGTGAGAGACACGGGTTTAATTTCATTTTGCTGCATATGTATTTCCAGTTTTCCCAG
Organism: Sciurus vulgaris; assembly: GCF_902686455.1. Taxonomy (NCBI): domain Eukaryota; kingdom Metazoa; phylum Chordata; class Mammalia; order Rodentia; family Sciuridae; genus Sciurus; species Sciurus vulgaris. Next base: position 91,225,288 of record NC_136467.1, on the reverse strand, counting down.
CACCATTTGTTGAAGAGGTTATCTTTTCTCCATTGTATGTTTTTTGCACCTTTGTCTAATATGAGATAACTGTATTTATGTGGGTTTGTCTCTGTGTCCTCTATTCTGTACCATTGGTCTACCTGTCTGTTTTGGTGCCAATACCATGGTGTTTTGTTTCTATTGCTGTGTAGTATAGTTGAAGGTCTGGTATTGTGATTACCCCCTGCTTCACTCTTCCTGCTAAGGATTGCTTTAGCTATTCTGGGTCTCTTATTCTTCCAAATGAATTTCATGATTGCTTTCTCTATTTCTATGAGGAATGCCTTTGGGATTTTAATTGGAATTGCATTGAATTTGTATAGTGCCTTTGGTAATATGGCCATTTTGACGATATTAATTCTGTCTATCCGAGAACATGGGAGATCTTTCCATCTTCTAAGGTTTTCTTTAAATTCTTTCTTTAGTGTTCTGTTTCTCATCGTAGAGGTCTTTCACCTCTTTTGTTAGATTGATTCCCAAGTTTTTTTTTTTTTTTTTTTTTGAGGCTATTGTGAATAGGGTAGTTTTCCTAATTTGTCTCTCCTGTTTTGAGAGCTACAGATTGCCTTGTGACCTCACTTCTCTGATGGATCTATAAAGAGCTGTTCATTTTTCAATTTGTTCAGTTTTTTACTTGCTAAAACAGAATGGGGCCCAAGGCCACCACAAAAACAAACAAACAAACAAACAAACAAAACAGAATGGGGATTTGTAGGCTCCTTACATGGTGGGCCAGAAATTGGAAGTCTCGTAATATTTATCTTAATTATTATTTCAGCAAGCATAAGGTCAATATGACAGATATTATTATTGTTGTTTTCCTGATCTGAAACTGATGCTCATCAACTGCACCAGCTACGTAATTTAGAGAACCCAGTACAAAGTAAAAATCAGAGACCCATTGTTTAAAAAACAGGAAAAAGGTATCATTAAAGATAATAAAATATAAAGCTTTTCCCTTTCTTCTCAAGTCTCTTAACTTGTCAAAATGTCTTTGTTAATATTTTTCTGAGTAAAGAGAAATTAAAATTTCAAGTTTAATATGAATTTCTCATTTACTTTTATATTGTACAGTGTTAATTGTAAATATAAGAATGTTTAACTCATGTATAGAATCACCAAACTTGTAGTTTGTATTCTTAGTTTGCACGTGTGGGTTTTGTTCTTACCAGAAGAGTGGGAATGTGTACAAAATTACCTCTACCTTTTTTTGGGGCAGGAAGTGTTTTTTGTTTTTGGTAACCGGATTGAACCCAGGGGTACTTAACCACTGAACTACGTCTCCAGCCCTTTTTTATTTTTTATTTTGAGACACAGTCTTGCAAGTTGCTTTGGCCTTTACTAAGTTTCTGAGGCTGGCTTTGAACTTAATGTCCTGCTGCCTCAGCCTCCCAAGCTGCTGGGATTATAGGCATGTACCACCCCCAGCTAACTCTATTATTTTAATTTTACTTCTTGATACATACCTATTCTTTCAGATCTTTATGTTTGGTTCACTGATAAGTAAAGAAGAACTGAAAGGAAAAGAAACTGTTGGTTGCCCATTCTCTTTTCTTTTCTGATGTTATTTTTACTGTTGGTTAGTTATAGGGAAGTGACATGAGTGAGAGAATTTTTTGTTTTTTCTTATTACTTAGAATACTGTAACCTCCTTTCTGCTTTTGAAGCATTCTCTGATTGGAGCAGAAAGCATGATTCTTGGAACTATCAGGATTTCTACTTACCCTGTTATATGGCTAATAAACTTAACCTCATATTCGCTTGGAGTCTATGTTAGTTGACTTTGCATCACTCTGGCACAATGCCTCAGAGATATCGACTTGGGGAAAGATTTATTTTGGCCCAGAGTTTCAGTCCATGTTTGACTGACTGTTGATTTTAAACTGTGGCGAAGCAGAACATTATGACTGGGAACACATGGTGGATCAGTGCTACTCACCTCCTGGTGGCTAGGAAGGGAGAGACAGTAAAGGTTTGGGGTGGGGGGAAGAAGGAGAGAAGAAGGTTGAGAGGAAGAGAGAGAAAGAGAAAGACTAGGGACAAAATATACCTTTCAAGGGCATGATCCCAGTGACCTGTTTCCTCCAACTAGGTCTCACCTCCTGAAGTTTACCACCCAATAGTCCATTAAGTTATGAATACACCAATGGATTCATTTGCTCATGAAGTCAGTCCTTATGATTCATTCACCTCCCAAAGACCTTATCTCTGAAGACTACTGCACTGGATACTAAGCCTTCAAAACATGAGCTTTTGGTGTGCGTTGGAGGGGCATTCAAGATCCAAACCATAACACAGTCTCTTGTTGCAGTTCTGTGCCTGGTGTGCATGGTGAGCACAATATGCAAATGGACAACAAAGAATGATGGAGACACACATATTGCATTTACCTCCTGTGCTTAACCTTACATTCCATTGTCCAATTAGATTTACAAAACTCATATTTTATTTAGCTATTTTATTATTTTATTAGAGTATTGTAGTTGAACCATAGTTGTTGTGTTCATTTTGACAAAATCATACATGCATGGAAGTTGATTTATTCCATTCAGTTTCAGTTCTGTCCTCTGTTTTCCCTTCCTGTCTCCCTCCCCCATTCTCCTTTCTCTACTCTGTTGATCTTCCTGTCACTCATTTATTTATTTATTTTCAGTTGGTATTTTCTACATATACATAAAGTTGAAATTGTCCATTCTATATTTACATATGCACATAGCATGATTTTGTTAAATTCATTTCACATTTCCTACCCTTTCCAATTCCTTCTCCCTTCCTCTGGATCTCCTACTCCACTGATCTTCCCTATGTCTTTATGATATCCAATCCACCCACTCCTCTTTTCCCTTTTTCACTATTGCTTCCACATGAGAGAAGGCATTCAACCCTTGATTTTCTGAGTCTGACTTATTTCACTTAGCATGGTGTTCTACATTTAACATCCATTTATCAGTAAATGGCATAATTTCATTCTTTATAGCTGAGTAAAACTCCATTGTGTGTATATATACTGCATTTTCTTAATCCACTTGACGGGCAACTGGGCTGATTCCATTATTTGGCTGTTGTGAATTGTGCTGTTATAAACATTGAAGGGGCTGTGTCACTATAGTATGCTGATTTTATTTTTTTGGTTTCATTTCTTTTTGGATAAATACCAAGGAGTGAAATCGATGGGTCATAGAGTGGTTTCATTCCTAGTTTACAAAATACATATTAAATGGTAAAATGATTAAGAATTTCAAGATGGTAGTAGCTCATACTAAACTTAGCATGGGAGTTCTGTGGGACTACAGAGGTTGCATACCATGAAATTGAACCTGCTAAGAGGTATTAAATGACTCGTTCAAAGTCACACAGCTGGGGAGTATCCAAACTGGGTTTAAAACTGAGGAGTCTAATTTTTTTTTCTTTCATAGTTGCACTCATAAGTAAGTGATAATTTTCAAAAATTACTCTCATTCTCCTTTACTGCAGATCTCCAGAATGCTATGTAAAACAAGATTAACAATAGTGAGTCCAGGGGTATAGCTCAGTATTCAAGCCAGTTTTTAAAGTTTGGGAACTATGTGTTATTCATCATTTTATCGCCAGTGCTTACTAGTCCTGGCACATGATTTTAAAATGCCCTCCCACAACCACTACTGGCTGTCAATTATGAAGCAGTTATGTGCCAGCCACTGTCAAAGTGATTCTCTTTATATTTTGCTTAACCCACCCCCCCCAATCATGTAGTCAACCCTTCATATATGTGGGTTCTGCTTTCTTAGATTCAGTCAACCATATATGGATAATACAGTGTATTCACACACACACACACACACACACACACATAGTGGCTATAGTGACTGTATTGAACATTTATACATACTTTTCTTGTCATTATATCCTAAACGATACAGTAGTAACACCTATTTGCATAACATTGACATTAAAGTGTTGTAAGTAATCTAGAGATGATTTAACGTTTGAGAGAATGCGGGTAGGTCATATGCAAAACTGTGCCATTTTATGTGAGGAACTTTAGCACCCAAAGATTTTGGTATCTGAGTGAAGTTCTGAAATAATCCCTCACAAATATTGTGGGACAACTATTATTTTAAGGAAACTTTTATTAAGGGTAGTCATTCAGTGTTTGTGTTGAATAATGAGGAACTTTGCAGACCCAGTTTATAAAACACTATAGGTCATTCTTTGAGAAGTTGTACAAGCTAATGAACAACAAGATTAGAAATGGCCAAATGCCTGACTTTTAGAAGGAAAACGTAAGTGGATTATGAATTCAGTGTCATTGAACTTGACATGGATTCTGTGCACAATTCAAATGGATTTTGTTAATGGCTCACTGCTTTTTTCCAGATTTTATCAGCACTTTAGTTGTTTGCATGGTTTCCCTAAGTATAGCTCCTATCAGATCATTAAATTTGGTCTCACATGAGCTATTCTAAGGTTCTTAGATATACTTGTGGTCATGACAGGTCGGCTTAAGGATTAGATAGTAGAAGAGATTGTGAGCAGAATGGACAGCTGTACTCAGAGAAGTCCAGTTAATAGAATTGATAACAGTATAGGGGGAGTTCTCTGATATTTTCTCAGGCTTAGTCACAGACTGTTTTTTTTTTTTCCCTCCAGCATTTTTATTAACTGAGTATATCCATGTCACCTTATTTGAATTTTTAAATGACATAGCAATAAAGATTAGTTAAGACATCAATTGACAAAATTCCTCAGTTGGTATTAAATATAATTTTTTAAATGGATAAAAGAAAATATCAGAATTTTAGATGATCAAAGATTTCATATGAATTAGTGAGCTGCTGTGGCTTCTAAGAAGGTCAATTCCCCATTTTCATTCCTCCATTTGTTTTATTCATGTCTGTGACATGGAGAATATGCATAAGTGGTGAATATTGAAAGTTAGCTGAAGAGGAAGCTTTCTAATATTGAGAATTACCCAAACATAGAACATGCTGCATCATCATATTCAATGATTCCATAACACTGGCAAGTTTCCTTAGAGAATGAATATAGAAGAGAGATGTTACAGTGGTGTTTTATGAATCTTATAATGAATTGATTAAATGGTTTCAAAGCTCCTTCCAGTTCTGATATTAATGTAAATCTTTGATACTTCTCTAGCCCTGTGAAATTTGTTTGTGATAGTAGTGTCCCTAGGCCTTGTGGGGATATTTACTTAAAGTTATCAATATGGTTGGGGAAATAAAATATAGATTGCAACTGAATTCAGACCCTAAAAGTAGAATTTAAGAATATTAAATTCAATAACAATATACTTTGTATAGACAAGTTTAATGTAAAAAAGATCTATAAGTACAATATAAACAATAGTAAAGAAGAAAAAGAAACTAATAAGATTCTAAACAAATGAGGCATGGAGAGTAATGTGCAAGATTACTTCTCACTTAAAATTATTTTAAACAATATTATTATATAAGTCAGTTGTGAAAGCACACATGGAGAAATACATATGTAGTAATTCTGGCTGCCAATCTAGAATAGGAATGTAAGACAGTTATTTTTATTAAGGGGTTAAAATGAGCAAACAGCGTGGTAATACATTCGTTGAATTTTTTCTACTTGTATAGTAGTACATAAATGATGTACAGCGCAGAAGCTTTTAAGAAACTCATTATTCATGAGTTTTTACTAACAATTTTAGTAAAGGTTAAATTTGCCACGAAGACTTTAGCAGATACTCAGATAAGATAGTATTCTTGGAGCCGTATGTTGCTGAGTAACTATTCGAAAATACATTTACAATTTCAAGTTCTACTGATGTGACAGATTAATGGTACCCTTCTAAAGCATGGCTCTGCAACCATAATGCCTTGCAACTGTTATGGTCAGATTTTTCTTCCTCATTGCCGGACATATGTAGTACACATGTCCCTAGAAGTTATATCTTTGTTTTTTCACTACTCACTCTGAAAATTGATGGCCTGTCTAAATACTAGCTCTAGTTGGCAATTTAGGTCCTTCCATAAAGATAAAATTAAAATGTAAGAATTCATCTTTTATTACTACTTTTCACTTAGATCTATAGGTTAGTCAGATAAGTCCCTCTCCCACTAGTTTTCTTCTTTCGGTGGCTTTATCAACTTTTACCTGTTGGACTCCTTCCTATCTTTACTACACACCTGACAGTAAATGTCACTACCTTTATCTTTATTACATTTCTACCCATTCCATGACAACCATCACCTGTGAATTTCATAGCATTTTTTACTTTTAATGTGGTCTTTATAGTCTACCTTGAATTAAAATTATTTGCGTACTTACCTTGATTTTCTATCAGACTGTGATTCCATTATTGCAGTTTCTCTTTTTATCATTGGAAGAAAAATATGAGTTGTTAAGCATTGGGTAAATAAAAATTGGATATCCCTTATTTGAAATGCTTGGGACCAGAAGTATTTCAGATTTTTTTTGGATTTGGGAATATTTGCATATACATAATGAAATATCTTGAGGATGGACTCAAAGTCTAAACATAAAATTCATTTATGTTTCATATACATCTGATACATATAGAATAGAGGTGATTTTATATGTTTAATAATTTCATGCGTGAAACAAAGCTTATGTATTGCAGCTGAAAAGTAAGGGTCTTTTTCTCTTGGGGTTGCCGAATGAAACTATGTTCTGTACCTGTGTTTTTACTGCAATCTGTCATATGAGGTTAGATACAGAATTTTCCATTTGTAGTGTCAGTGTTGACAATCAGTTTTAGATTTGGGAGCATTATGGATTTTTGGATTAAAGATACTTAACCTGTTTGTTTTTTAAGCTAATTTGTGATAGATTATTAGGCAAAAAGCCCATGGTTCAGGAGAAGAAGCCCTATCAAGAGATTAACCTCTCTTACTATAGCTATCTATGGAACCTTTGGACAAATTATATGACTTAAATTTGTTTAATTTTAAAATGAGAATTGAATATAAGAGATACGTGTTCCTTAAAGGTGTATGATTCTGTGAATATTAAAGGAAATTAATTATAGATAAATTAATTTGAGATTAGTAATTTTTAAAAGAAAATTTTGAATAACTACCTCTAGAACCTAGAAAGTTGTATAGCTACCCTCTTCTTATAATATGTGACATGTGATCTACATTAACTGGCCAAAGAATCATGAACCTCATTCTAGAGGTTGTTATGTCTTATATTTAAAGATGTGGGAAATGGTGGTAAATGTAGGAGTTGCAAGCTAAATAATCATATTCTGTGGAGTAGCATTATGCATCACAAAATGATTGGGTAGTAAAGCTTCTGCTAATAAAACCTTTAATAATATGAATAAGACATCTGCTTAATGTGAATTTAAGGAAATTACATTTTATAAAATTGCTTTACCAAAGTAGACCTGTGTCCTTGCTTGTTAGAAAATTTTGCTTAGTAAATGACAGATTGCCCAATTTTATGCACTCACAGTTGACTGCATTCTTCACTAATTAAAAGGTAAATCTCTATGTGATATTTTAGTAGTAGGAGGATTTAAAGTAGAATGATTCTATACATATCATTTATCATGTCTGAGGTGAATGTGAAATATTGAAAAGGGTATCAGTTATGTAGGGAAGATGTGGTTAACAAGATATTGACATAGTATTACCATAGTTAGTAATCCCTACTCAAATTTCCTAACAAGATAATAGCACTTTTATTCTTAAATATTTGGCTTCAAGATATTATGTGCTTTTTCTTTATATGAGAGCTATATATTTAAATAATTTTATCTTGTTATTCTTTGCAAAACACAACAGAATTGGTGTGCTGGCGAACAAAGGTACAAATTAATAGAAAATATTTAATGAATATCACTGTTCTTGAAGAACTTCGACATGATCCTGAAGATTTTTTTCATTTTAGAAGAACTTTGTTAGGAAGTTATAATCTATTACACAACTGTTTATTAACAAATGTGTTTAATTGAAATACCTTTTGAAAATTTGTTTAATTTTCTGAATGTCAGCAGTGTCTTAAAACAAAAAAGAACAATTCACAAATATGCTTTGTTGTGGGAACTCAGTAGACTTCAGAGTGGTCATAAGACAGAATTTTAGGGTGAGCACAGGATACTGCTTCTCCTTTCTTGATAAAGCCACATTAAAAGCCATTGCATTGCCTTGATGCTATAGATATTATAATGAGGAGCAATAAGAAAATTGTTCTTAGCTTGATAATATTAAATGTTTGATTTTTGAAATGCTAAATTATACAATGTGGTAAGGAAAAGAGAACATTCCAGCTGTCTCTTCCTGTTTCAGTAGCTAAGCCCATTTATAAATGTCCTCCTCAGTTAAAACTGAGTGGCAGTCTTGTCAACTTTTATAATATGGCAGTATTGAGCAACCCTAGCAGTGGACAGGATTTAATGACTGGAAGTGGGAGATTTTAAAAGTAGGCTTTGTTCCTCAATTTAGTGGTGAGAATTTAGGTTTAAATGTTCAGTGAAATGGAATAAAGCACAACACTTAGGTATTTAAAAATTTTTAAACAAATTTCAAGTCTATGTATATACCATCGTATTAGAGGATTGCACGTTGTAGGGTTTTTCTAAACCCACATACTGGCAATATATAAGCTAAAATTTTCTTAATTCCTGAGTGTGTATTTTTGGAAATCATTACTCATCCTATGACAAAGAAAAGAAAAGAAATACTTTCTCCCGTCATTTTACAAAGATTTGTAAAAAAGTAAGTATAGTATAAAAGAGAATTTTCAAATTTTATTAGAACATCATTCAAGGAAATTTTATAAAAAATTAGTGTCTTTTTGTGGTTATTCAGCTGTAAAAGATCAAGTAGTTATTACTCTGTCTGGAATTTTATGAAGATTCCTTTTATCTATATAGTGCGGTCCTTTGATATATTCTTGAATGTTTCAAAAAATAAAAGAAATTGATTTCTTAGTTTACATTTATGAATAAAGAAGAGTATTACCTGAGTTCAATGTTTGTAGCTCTCACTAATGTATATAGGTTAAACTTGGATTACTGTGAAGGCATGAAGAAGTAATCTACAAAACTCTCTTTGCTACACATTGATGAGTTCAAGTTATAGCCTTAGCATGATTTGAAGATGGACAAATATAAGCTTTCAAAGTGGGACAAACTATCAGATGCTAATTCTAAGGGTAATTTATGTCTGAATTGTTGAAATTTATCTAGAATAGCCAGCTCTGTTTGTAGTAGTAAGGGTTAGGTCATAGATATTCCTCACTGCTACTTTGACCCATTATAGGAACAAAGAAACAGACTATCTTTAGTGCAGTGTTTTTCAACCCATGACTCTGGTAAGAAGTGCATTTTACTTTATGTCCAGATTTATGTTCACGTGTATGTGCAGATGTGCAAAACAGATATTCATGCACTTACCTTTACTTTGTATGGTACACTCTATATTTTCTATTTTTTCCCACCCACCACCCACTTTTTTTAAAAAAAAAACATGCCTGATTTTCTAGTTGTGGTCCATAAAACAGATTCCCAGACCTGCTAGTGGGCCACACCTGCAATTTGACAAAACTGTTAAAGACATTTCCTTATCGTTGCCCTATAATTTCTCTTTATCTTATACAATACATATGTTCTCTATTAGGCAATTTCCTGTGAAAAAGTGGTTGATGAACACCCATTTGAATTAGGATGCAGTTGGACTATAAGTAAGAAGAGAACTCTAAGGAAACAGATGTGTGGACATCTAGAAGGAAAGATATTTCCCAGATTTTTTTGTAGTAGTTCTGTAGGTGGGAGTCAGAATAACTGGATGAATAAGCATAAAACCCACTCCCACAATATGAACAATGAGCTGTATGTCTACTCTAGCTCCTGAAATTATTTTGAAAATACTTTGCCTAAGCAGATACTGGATGTTTAAAATTAAAAGAATAGATAATGTGAAATGGATTATGTTAAACTTGTGAAAATTATATATAGTTACAGGGTTTAGGGTTTTTTCTTTCTTCTTTTTTTTTTTTTTTGGAGGAGGTATTAAAGAATAGATATCTGTGTGGTGCATACCTATAATTGCAGCTATCTGGGAGGTTGAGGCAGGAGGATCACAAGTTTGAGGCTGCCTGGGCAACATAATGAGATGCTGTTGGGCTGCTGTCTCAAAATAAAAAAGGGCTATAGCTCAGTGGTAAAGCACCCCTGGGTTCAATTCAATGTTTAAAAAAAATGTGTGTGTGTGTGTGTGTGTGTGTGTATGTACACACATATACACATGCAGTATATATATATAGATAAAGATTCATCCTTGATAGTAGGCTCCTTAGTAAAAAATTACCCAACAAAACAGTAGTAACTGAAAAGTAAGGTGAATACATTTTCTGAAAAACTACACATCAGTAAAAAGTAAAAAAAAAAAAAAATACAACTCATATAACAAGTTCTGAATCCTTTAAGTAGGGATAGTAGAAATCATCTAATAGGAATGGTTTGACAATTGAATGAGTAAATGAATGAATGTTTTTGTTTTCTTATATTGATTTCAAAACTGAGAATGTAGTAGCTGTGGGACTTTTCATCATGACCTATATAATACTTTTTTTTTTTTTTTTTTTTTTTTTTTTTAAAGAAAGAGTTTGGAATGTATAACCATTACCTGGACTTCTGAGAACTAGAATAATATTATATTGAAAAATTAATTAATTATGTAGATTCAGGAAGAAGACATATCAAATAACTTTCCATTGTGCTTTTCTGGGTATATTGGTGATTCCAGTAGTATGGATGATGGGACTCCCAGTGTGTTCATGAAGACTCCAAGGCCTTCCCCAACCTCTGCTAACTGGAGTACATTAAGAATAGCTAGGAAATAATTAGGAAATGCATTTGTTCAAAAAGTGTAATTACACATTAGGGGTGTAATGTTAAGAACAGTATATTAAGAGTTAAATTTGAATATCCACTATTTTGGGGTCCCAATGTATAAGAACTGTCCTTTTAAGTTTAAGGATCATGTTTATTAGGATGTAGCTCAGCGATAGAGTGCTTGCCTAACATGCATAAGGCCCTGGGTTCAGTCCCCAGCACCACAAAAAGGGATAAAAGAAAAAATACTATGTCTACTTGTTTTTTATATGATAAATACATTAAACTTCATTCACCGTGTTTCATATACGTCATTACATTAACTTTACCAAAAATGTGCATAATAAATTGGGAATTAAAAGGTTCGTTTAAGAAAAATTAATAAATCTAATTGTTTACTTCAAAAGCTGCAGAAGAAAGAAGATCAACAATTGGAGCCTAAAAAAAGTACCAGCCCTAAAAAAGCTACAGAACCCACTGTTGATCTTTTAGGACTAGGTAAGTAATAAACAGTGAAAGCCACAATTAGAGAGTAAAACAATTGAAATCTTTACTTGAAATGAATATAAAGGTTTTATCTTCATTATACCAAAAGGTACCTGTTAACTGAATTTGAAAATGGTATGACTAGTTTGCTGAGTTCCCAAGGAAAGGAAATCTTTAATAAGGGAGCCAGTGTCTGTCAGTACTGTCTTCACTGAAACACAAGTAATGAGTTCCTTGGGGGAAAAAGAGAAATCAAAGTAATCTTCAAAGGCTTGGTAGATGTGACATTTTAACATTTAAAATAAGGAGTAGGTTTTTTTTTTTTCTTTTTCCTTTCTCCACCCCTCCCCCATACCCTCCCCCTTTCCTTCCTCTTTTCCCCTATACCCTTCCTTCCCTCTCTCAATTATTTTAGTTTAGTGGTGATAAGGGTTTTACCCAAGCAAAATAATTCTGGGGTAGTTTTGTTGTAAAATATTCAGGTTAAAACTTTAGTTTTGTTTAACCTATGCAACATATTTTTTAACTGAATCCAATGGTTACATTCATATTATATATCTGATGATAGTGAGAAATACTCATTTTAATTTAATGTCCTATTTGTTTTAATGGCTAACAGATATATATATTGTATGCATGTTGATGCATATTGTAAACAGGCTTTCATTCAAGGTATGCTTATACTATGCTCATCTGGGAATATTGTCAACCTTTTTTTCCTACACTTTTATTCTTTCTTAAAGAATTGGCTCAATAAATGTTTATTTCTATTAATATCTGGGACTTGGAGTAGTAATTAATTTAAAAAGTATTTGTTTCATTTTGAGAAAGATTAACAAAGGAAAAGAAAGGCAGTTGAACAGTAAAGTTAAATTTCATATAGTACTTTTCAAAAACTCATTTTGATTCTTATTGAGTCAATTGTTTTCTCTTTTAAGAATTACAGTTGAATGTTTTATTCATTTCTTTGGAGCTGGTATGTCATACAAACATACTCCCTGAAGGTCAAATTCTTTTATGATAGTGAAAAAATAACTATAATCTTAAAACTAGGACTTCGGTCCAATTCAGGAGTTCTAAATATAATTGTGTTTAATTCTAGTCCTCATAATTTCTGTATTTTACTTCCTTTGCTGTAAATGAGAGAAAAGGAAATAAAAAAGATTTATTACCAAAGTAAGAGTATATCTTACTGTATGAATCTTTGTTCCTAATGCAGCATTTCATTTCCAGTCTAAGTACCTGGTCCATTAGTTTGTAACAGAAATGTTAGTTATTACACATTCATTCATTAATTCAGCAAATACTAAGTGCCTCCCATGTGTCCAGGCTCCCTGTAGACACAAGGGAGATATTCTGAAAGAAGACAGAATAACCCCTACCTTCTGGGAGCTTTCCTTCTGTCTGGAGAGACAGTGAATAAATGAGTAAGTAACATATGTTTTAGGTCTTATATGGCAAGTGTTATAGATAAAATAAAAATGGATAGTTGTGATTTTTAAATAGGGTAGACAGGGAGAAGCTCCCTAAGATATTTTTAGAGCAAAGCTTTGAAGAAGGTATGGATGGTTTTGTGGGTAAGAGCATTCCAGATAGGGAGAATAGCCAGTGTGCAAAACCTCTTCAGTAGCAGCTTACTTGAAGTGTTCAAAGACCAGCAAGGACAACAGTATAACTAGAATGAAATGATCTGGGGGAGATTAATGACAGAAGAGATATGGAAGTAGACAGTAAGGAAAGGGGCAGATTGTGGCAAGATTTTGGCTTTTACTTTAAGTAACCTGAAAACACATTGGAGAGGATTACAAAGATGTTATAAGCTGATTTTAGTATTTAAAGAATTACTGCCCTAGTCCTCATAATTTCTGTAGGAGAACAAGGCCATAAGCAGGAAGAACTGTTGCAATATTACAAGTGAAAGAGATGATGGCTTACACTAAATGGTGATATTTGCGGTGATAAATCTGATGTACCAATCAGTTTTGGGATATATACTGAAGATAGATTCACTAGGATTTACTGACCAATTGAATGTGGAAAATGAGAGGAAAGGAGAGCTAGGGATGGCACTAAATGTTTTCGGTTTGAGCAGCCAGAAGAATCGAGTTGTCATTTACTTTGATAGGGAAGTCTGGATGGAAGATTAGTAGTTTTGCTTGGGTCATAATAAATTTGAAATTCTTATTAGACTAAAAAAGCTAATTTTATCAAAAGGAGGTCTTAATCAGGTAGTTTTCAGAATTATGATTTTAGGGAGAGATTTGAGTGAGGAATATAAAATTGGAAGTCTTCAGCAGGTACATTTTTTTAAAATTTATTTTTATTGTAAACAAATGGGATACATCTTGTTTCTCTGTACATGAAGTAGAAGCATACCATTTGTGTAATCATACATTTACCTAGGATAATAGTTTTTGATTCATTCTGTTATTTTTTACATGTTGTTTTAAAGTTAAGAAACTGGATGCCTTCACTAAGGGAGTGGATATAGATTGAGAGAAGACCTGTTGTGTCCCGTGGCACTCAGATGTTTAGAGGCCAGGAAAATAAAACAAGGGACCTGGGACAGTAACCAGAAAGGAGTGAATAGTGAATAAAAGTACCAGTAATTTATTATATTTCCCTTGAAAACAAAGTCAGTGTAAATTTCTATATCAGTCAGAATATGTTAGATTATACTTTGGTAACAAACTTCCTCACAGTATAAATTTCTATATCAGTCAGAATATGTTAGATTATACTTTGGTAACAAACTTCCTCAAAACATTGGTGGCTCACTGTAAAGAAAGTTTGTCACTCATGCTATGTACATCTGAAATCAGCTAATGCTCTGCTTCACATCATCTTCACTTTGGTACCAGGTTGACAGAGCAGCCTCTGTCTAATGCAAGGGTTGATAAACTTTTTCTATTAAGAGTTGAAGTAAATATTTTAGGCTTTTTGAGATATAAAATCTGTCAGAATTACTTAGCCTTTGAGACACTCAACTGTTGCTGCAATAATGCTGCATAGTAAATAACCCCCATATGGCAACAGCTTACAACAATAAATATCTATATCTTTTATTCTCAGGGTTGTAGGTCAACTAGGGCAGCTCTGCTACAACTTTAATGTTTTCTGCCTTTCATTTTTACAAGGCATTATTTACCAACTGTTTTACCATTGTACATTGTGTCTCTGTTTTTCAAGTTCCTATAAGGATTTCCTTGTCTCCAATCACCCTGTGTCAAAGTCAGTCCATTGATTTCAAAATTTAATTATGGCAGCACCCCTCTTCTGGTATCATTGCTAGAATAGTCAACTATTGCTATTCATGCTGGATAGCAAATAATTCCAAAGTATGTGACTTCTATCAACTTACATTTCTTTCTTTCACTCATGGGTCTGTGAATCTGCTAGACCAACTCTTTTTAGGCAGTTGGAGAGCTTCAGAAAGCCGTGTCTCTAGGGTAGAATCAAGGTTTATTTAAAGCAATTCAGTGAAGGCAGAGTTGGAGAAGAGGCTAAGGATACACAGGAGATTTTGCTGATGCTGGACAGCAAGTTTTAGATTATACAATGGAAGAGTTGCAAAGGTGGAAGAGGTGAAAGATGTGGTCAGGAAGAGAGCTGCTTATGCTAGAGTTTTAGCAGCAGGACAAAATGGGAGGTATTTTATCCAGAGAACATACAACTCTTCATACCTGCTGGTTATCAGTATCTAAATAATTTGGAAAAATATTTTCAGACATTTTTAACCCCAGTACTGGGGGTTAAACTGAGGGGTACTCTACCACTGAGTTACATCCCCTGCTTTTTTTATTTTTTATTTTGAGTCAAGGTCTTGTTAAGTTGCCCAGGCTGTCCTCAGACTTGAGATCCTTCTGCCTCAACCTCCCAAGTAGCTGAGACTACAGGTGTGAGCCACTATGCCCAGCTTCAGATTTTTTACTGTAGGAGGTGTATTCAACTCAAGATGTTTCTAAACACAGTTTCTAAAGCTAAACCCATGAGACTACAGAGAATCAACAATCCCTTTTAGTTCAAAACAAACAATGGTCCTAAATCTGTATTGATTATAGATGTTAACCTCTGTCAGTAAACAATTTTCTGCTCAGGAGCACCACTTTCCCCTAATGGAACTCTCGTTTTCTCCTGTGAATTGAAACACAGTGGGTATTTGAGAGCAGATGTCTTGAAATATGACTTATGGTCATGCAAAAAAGAATAGCATATCTGCATGAGTGAAAACAGAACAGACATTAACTTAAAACATATTTAGACAGTGATAGTTCATTCACATAGCTATAGGAGGCCATGTATTCCAAGGGCCATGACTGCCTGGATCACTCTTAATATTCTCATAACAGGTAATAGTTAATATCAATTTTTAGAAGTTCTATATTCTCTTTAAATGGGACATTGATGAGCCCATGCTCTTGTTTTCAACCTGGTAACTAAAGCTAAACCTACTTTATTTAGCTCTCTCTTCCTGATGTAGTTCCCATTCCAAAAGTTAAACATAAAATGTTTTGTATAAACTTTTTAGTAGAATCAGCAATTTTTTTCTGAAAAGAGCAAAAGAAAATGTTTTCACCTTTGCAGACCTTTTGCAGCCTCTCAACTCCCATTGTAGTATGCAAGCATCCAGAACAAGTAAACCAATGAACATAACTGCGATCCAACAAGCTTTAAAAATAGGTTTACTGATCTTTGCCTTATGTTTCTGATTATACCTGAAAGGACTGCTTCATAGATGTTAATTCATGTTTAAAGCCTTAGAAATACTAATTACTTTAGTGTGTTATCCTCTAATACCAGAAGTGGGAGATACTTGGTTAGCTTCTGCCTTCCAGTCTTGGAAAGTATCTTGAGTCTTGGGGCCCCTCTTGACTAAGTGCTGTGCTGAACAAGTCCTAAATACACCACACTTGAATCAAACACAGAAACATCTTGACTTGAATACATACCTCCTACAGTAAAAGAAAATTGAAATCAGTTTCTAGGGCATGTGGAGGTGATGCTTTTCATTTCCCCTTACCAGTATAATTCCTTTAGGACTCTAAATGCTAGTTATGGTAGTGTCTTTGTTGATTATTTATCTTTGTAATAATTAAAAGCTGATAGACTGATTAGCAGTTGGTTAAAGATAGTTCCACCAAGGTAATACAGTTGATCCTCCATCTGTGTGGATTCGTGTCTGTGGATTCAGCCAACCTTGGGTTTAAAATATTTGGGAGAAAATATTGCATCTGTACTGAACAAATATAGAGTTTTTTGTCCCCGTCATTATTCTTTAAACAATACAATATAGCCACAATGCTAGTAAAATGGAGTTATCATTGTATAGCCCAGTCATAGAACAAGGTTTTAAACTGGGTTTCTGGTTCCAGGGTTCATATTCTTAACACTATATTGAACTCTAACACTACCAGGTGAGACAGTGTCATAGAAATAAACCTATTTGTTGAATGGGAACCATTCATCAAATAGATGGCATGAAGGGAACACTGAATTTAGAGGCAGTACTTGTGTTTTTTCTGAGCTCTTACATCTTCATCTGGCTTATGGAAATAAGAGCCCTTCTGTATTTGGTGGCTAGACTAAATGGTGTGCTTTTTGTGAAACACGTAGCACAGTAGTTTCATTCAGTCCTGTGCTGAGATTGTAATCTGAACATCAGGTCAGAGGAGACGAGTAAGGACCAGCATGGACCTTTGAAAGGACATGTAGAAGAGGGTCTTGAATTATGCTGAGGAACATAGAATAGGATTCCTACTAGGTTATAACATGAATATCGCTGCCATTGGGAGAGAAAGAGGGAGATAGTTGGAAACAATGATTGCAAAGCATGGTCTTTGGCCTATGAGGAGCTGTAGCTGCGCAAAAAAGAACTGAAGAAATTGGGCGATGTCAAAGAAATTTAGTTTGTCACATTTTGTCAACATCTGGAAAGAAATTTGTTTTATCTAATTTGGTTTCATACTTACATATATCTTGTCTTTTGAGGCTATAAGATGGTAGAGATTGTGTGTGTGTGTGTGTGTGTGTGTGTATAGTGTTTACTCCTAAACCACCTCTCAGCAGCCTAGACAAGGGCTCTAATTCAGTGTGTGTGCCTCCTGAAAGATGGGTAGCACTGCAGGACTTCCCTCTACACAGCATTGTGGTGCCTGTTTATAAGAGCATCCCCTGCTCACAAGTTGGCTAGATTATAGGAATGTGCAAAAGTAGATTTACCTGCTTCTTCTAGTAACTGGCAACTCGATAAAGGCATAAAAAGAGAGAGAACATAAGGTTTAGGATTATCTTTTAAGGCCATATCAGTCATTTTGGCAAATAACATCTGTGCAGTAGTAAAAAGATTTTAAAATAAATATATAGCTCCACTTAACTCCAGACATTTTTTTAAAGAAAACATTTGAAAACAATTTAATACTTAAAAATTTTAATGTGTTTCAAGTGGACATTTATGACTTGAATTTACAAAGTAAGGTATGTAGGAAGCTAATTTCATTTCATGAAGCAAGTCATATTTTTAGCACAACTGAGTTCCAAGTAGCATTTTTTATTAAGGAAAAGCTTTAAATGTTTTCTTGAGTAGAAAATAAAGAATTCTATGAACAACACAAAAATTTAGAAAGCTTTAAGGGGTTTTGCCATTAAGGAGAGCAACACTGTATCTCATGGAAGCAACCTTTTTTAAAATCAATACTATTTTCACTTAAAATTCATTGCTACTTACCATGATGCCTCAGTAGTTACCTATGAAGAATTAGCCTTGATGGTTTTCATTGTAGCAAGGGTATACTCAAGGCTGAGTGTTCATACTCAGTCAAAAATGGTAATGAAAAACGTAACATCCACTTATCACATTCTTATCTACCTTAGATTAGTAATACATAAAATCTCATGTTGCTCTTTGACTTTTTTTTTATTATTTGTGCAAGTAGATTATGACCAGCTAATACCTTTGACATTCAAGTAAAAGGTGAATTCAATTAATATTTTTTGAGCACCAGCAGAGTTCATGGAACTCTGGTAAATACCCAAAAATCAGCTCTGTGTGTTTATAGTAGTAAACACTACTATAAACAATAGGAGATGTAGTTTAGCTGGAAAACGGAAGATAAGAGAATTGTTTCTGAGGAAAGAGATGATTATGTAAGAACTAGGAGAGAATTCAGTTTGAAATCTGGATTAATGCTAAAATTCCTAATTTAAATTTTACTTTCTTTAATTCATAGAATTTATAATTCATAGAATTATGAATTTAACATTGCTACTGTTAGTTATAGGAGGAACAAATACATTTGTTTTATACTATGCTTACCTATTTCAAATGAAAGCTAATGGTCTGTGGAGGTCACCTGTACAGTGGATAACAGTTGGAAAAGATAAGCAGCTACCCAGATAGATTCAGTTACTGTCTTAACGTTGTAGAATAGTATGATTTATTATCCATCTGTATCTCATTATTGAACAGGCAGCCTTGCAGTACCTGTCAGGTACTGTGGTAGGACAGGTGGAACAGGCCTGGAGGAGAACAAGTGATGCTCTAGTCAGCAGGAGGCTAGTGAAGGAGACTGACCTGTATGTGGGTAATCATGTGTGGTACTAAGGAGCTGTGATGTGCCAAACTGTGGGCAGTGACTTAGAGACACATTTCTGATTTAGGAAAAGAATTCTAGCCTCTCTCTAATCAGTGAACTAGAAAGAGGAAGCCTTGGTAGGAGGATTCCAGTTAGGAAGCAGTTGTACTATCACAGACAGGTCATGGTTTATAAACTATGACTGTGAACACAGAGGGGGAAGAGCTGTCCAGGGATACTGAGAACGTGGACTTCCTGGTCTTTCAGGAGAATGTAACCTTAGATGCCAAGTAGGAGATCTTCAAGGAAGAAGGATCAGCTCAGGCTAAGTAAGCTGGTAGTGAAATAGGACAAAGACTGAAAAGGGATTTGTAACCAAGAGATCTCTGGTACTTTTCAAAAATAGTGTCATGATTTCAGTTTTTCTCCTAACAAAAGTGGATTAATTATTAATTGTTTTATCTATGTCTCTACCTGTAACCAAAATATCCTTCAATAATCCATCCCTGGAAAACATTCAGTTTACCTGCCATTATTGAGCATTTGCTTTTTGTCATGCATTGAATTAAGGAGGCAGCGGTACTTTTTCTGGTGACAGGGCAGGAGGGACTGAACAAGGACTCTGGGCTACAAAAATGATGCCTGGGGAGCTAAGAGGCCTGTAGTATGCTGAGGTATGTCCAGTGTGTTGCCATTAAAAACTGAAAATTGAAAGGATAGGCATTTAGGAAGGCTGCCATTTTTCAGTGCCTATGGGAGACAAAAGTCAGTTGGCTACCTACCATTCCTTCATACCAATTCAGTTTGCAAATAAAATACTAGCCTAGAATCTTAAAATGACACAGAAAGAAAATAGTTACTCACAAGCTAAACTGTAGACCACACATACAGGTGATTTGACCTGAAGAGAAGGTGGTGCTGGGCACTGTGCACTCAGGGGGTCATTGTCTCAGAATGGAGCCTGAGCCAAGAACTGTGCCTGGGTGGGGTGGTGAAGTCAGCATCTGCTCTCAAGATGGTTTTTTTAGGGAGATGAGTTGATGGCTATGTAAATAAACTCTTTAATCCTGGAATGAAGCACCTGTTTCTGCCTGGGGGGCCCCCAGGAAAAGTTTTTTCAAACTGGTTACATAATGCAGGTTTTTTCCCAGGTGCAGTGGCATGTAACCTCTGTTAAAATCCACAGCTTGTTGTGAATATTCTTTTGAGGTAATATGAGGATAAAATTGAGATACTTTAAATAAAGCATTGATCTTTATATAACCATTGACCTTTATATAACTTTCTTTAACCATAGAATTTAAATATTAGTGTTCAAGCATGTGTTATTAAACTGTGAGGTGTTTTATTTCCTTTTAGTTTATAAATTCTTAAAGGTACTTGGAACAGGCCAAATACCCAATAAAATACTTTTTTTTAAAAAAAACCTGATTCTCATTTGGATTATTACTGTTAGGTGAGTTCTGTTATAGTCAAGGTTAATAGAATCAACAGGCTCACTCATCATATTAACGATTCCTAGATTGAGATTGGCTTTCAAGACTTTGTCAGATTTGAAAAGTTAACCTTCTTTCTAAGTATCAAGATGTGAAGTAGGTCAGTAAATGCATGCTGGGCATGCCTTACGTTCATGTAAGATGTAGCACTGGTTTAACAATTTTTTTTCCATAGCTTAAAACATTTTAACCTTTCTTGTCAATTTCTGGTATGTGTGTGCAGTTTAAAACATTCATCCACCAACTCAGTTCACAAATAAAATGGTAGCCTGAAATCTTAAGGTAATGTAGAAAGAAAATAGTTACCCACAAACTACTAACTGTAGGTTTGA
Source organism: Sciurus vulgaris (assembly GCF_902686455.1). NCBI lineage: Eukaryota > Metazoa > Chordata > Mammalia > Rodentia > Sciuridae > Sciurus > Sciurus vulgaris. Next base: position 91,204,548 of record NC_136467.1, on the reverse strand, counting down.
TGCCTTGCCTCTGTGTTTGAAATCCCTTCATTTTACTGCATTGTCCTAATTTCTTCTTCTGCATTGTCCTAATTTCTTCCTTTCATTTTACTGCATTGCCTTTTCAAGGGGTCCTTTGTGCTTCATTATTGTTCTTTATGTTGTTGTCCCTAGCTAAATTTCTTATATTTGCCTGAGGCTTTTTTTGTACTCTGGATCTCCCATTATTTTTATTGTCCACCAACTTCTGTTTCTGCATACTGATTGATGGGGGCTGCTGCCTCCTGCTGCTGCTGGCTGCTCCCACCACCATTTTGTGACTGAGCAAAGAACAAACACAGTGAGGTGTATGTTTGTGGTGAATCCTGATTGCCTGTTGTACAGACAACCCTTTATCTCAAAGAAGGCACGATGTGGTTGGTTTCCATTTGCCTGTGCATATATGTGTATTTGTGTACACATGCATACATTCACATGTACAAACAAAATATAACCCATATTGATTTAAATATTTTAAAAATATGGTAATTTAGCCTGTGTAATCCATTTAATTTGAATAAGGCTTACTGTTTTTTTAAAAAGAAATTTTACTTGTTCTAGTTAGTTATACATGACAATAGACTGCATTTGTGCATATCAATATAAATCATACATAAATAAGGCTTATTCTTCCTAAATTTTTTTTTCCAGTTTCTTAGCATAGGGATATTATTCCATTATAATTGACAAGGAGGAATAGAAGAGAGACCCAAAAGAACTTTGAGTCTTCACAAAGAGTGTACTTGGAGACAGTGTTGGCCAAAAACATATGACTTGCTTCATTTAATTTTATTTCGATCTTCCACATTTACTTCCATGTTCCAATTTTATGGTTTTTGTTAGGTGTTGAAAATACAGTGACTTTTTAAAGCAATTTCTTTTGGGGGGGATGTGGTATTTTGTCACTTTTGAGATCTCAGCTTTTATTTAGTCAACAAGAACTGTGCTATTAGTCTTCCCTTGAACACAAGAACTTATTTAACATCCAATGATTTGGAATACTCTTCATTCATTGAGTGCTGTTTATATCCGAATTTCTTCCCTTGGCCCAGTTTGTTTGTTGATCATACCCTCCTGGATTCCCCCTTTATAAATTTAGAAGATATGCCTGGATACAAAGGTAGTGGAGTGGGGAGATGAAGTATTTAAGTGCAGCCTAAAATGACTTTTTTTAACTATATCCCTTATTCTCAGACTTAATACAAATATAAATTATTTAAAAATTGGTTTTTAATTTTCAGAATTTTAAGTGATTTCTTTGTAACTAGGTATACTTGTAATTACGTGGCTTTTGATGCAATGTAAAGGAAAGCACACTAGTCTAGGGGTACACACAAGTGCAAACTGTTGCTGTTTAACGAGGTGACTTTGAGGAAGTCTTTTAATCTGTGCCCTAGTTTCTGTAACTGGAGATAGTGGAGGGAGATGCACTTCTCATCTTTCATGGAGACAAAAGTGGTAACATGGGAAAAATACTGTTTTAAAGCATCAGTATAAATGTGATGTTTATAATCATGGTAATGAAAATGAGTCTTTATCTGCCCTTTTTTAATACTGAAAATTAAAAACACAATGGCCTTCAAAATTCCTTTTTAAGAAATGTGTTTAGCAAGCCAAATATAGTTCATAAAATTAGCAAACACTGAAACCCATTGGGAACTTTTATTTACTGATTTTGCAAGACTGAGAAGTTTTCACTTAGGTTAAGAATTTGTTTTTCAACAATTCTATGAATGTGTAGCTTTTGTAGTAACAAGGAAGATCATTAGGAATGAATTCCAGAAGGGATCATATAGGAAGAAGACTGGGATAAAAAGAAAAGAGGGGCAGGTATGTTGTAAGTATGAGAACAGAAAGGAGTCATCTGTTCCCATTACAAGTATCTGGATAGAAGAAAACCTTGGTTGGGCTTGGGAGCAGGTTTCTTACCTCAGGTTTTCAGAGGCATGAGAAAATCCTTCCTAGTCAATTGAACGTCATGTCAGCCTTCCCACAAAGAGAGCTGTCCCTAAGCAGTTGCTTCCTTTGTTTCATTCCAAAGTATTTCAAAACCTCTCAGACTTACTGAGTTGACATTCATGACAACTTCATTAATCAATGGTAGGATTACCAAAAAAAAAAAAAGTCCAGTGTTGTGTGTAATACCTGAGATTTCAAGAGGCCAATTTAAAAATATTAACAAACATAAAAACATAGATTGAGGGAATGAACCTGTTTTCAATATGGTGGTAAAAAACTGAGCTACCTTACCTTATAGTTAAGAGAAATGAACTGTGTATAATTCATATTAAGGAACGTCATGTTCTGTTTTTGTTTTGATGAAAATCTGGAAAGTACATGAATGCCCATGAATCACACTAATTGAGTAAGTTAATCATTAATTACTATATGATTGCAGTATTAAAGAATGCAAACTTCCCACCCTACACATACATAATTTTATGTAAAGAAGATAGTTTTTGTATGTTCCTGTATACATTTTTTAAATTGTGGTAAATCAGACATAAAATTTACCATTTTAATCATGTTAAGTGTACAGTCAGTGGTATTAAGTACATTCACATTGTCATGCAACCATCATCACTGTCCATGGTGGGGCTTTTGGTTTCTCTGTTTCATGGCTTGAATCTTCAAGAATGTGTTGCCATTATAATAAAAATTAATAAGATTACAATCCAAGTCTTTGCTAAAGCTCTCTGACACTGAAGAAGTTATTAGTCACATATTTAGTCCTGAGGGATGTGAAGAGTAAAATGAAACTTCAAAAACCAAATAATGTCCTGTTTGCTCTTTGATAAATTAATGCACTACTATATATCAATTGGGGTTTAGATTTGAAAATAAATACTGTGAGTGGAGTATCACATGCTATTTAGGACAGACTTAAAATTCCTAAAAGATGTACAATTTTATAAATGTAATGAAAATGTCATTTGCTTATAGTGGATGGACCTCCTGGTTCTCTCATTCTTCATCCTGGGCACAGTGGTCATTCTGTAGACATAAGTAGAACATTCTGTAAGAACATAAGTAGACTTATGTTCTATAGTAAAAATCAATTGATAACATTTTTTTTTTAATTCACTGGCAAAAAAAATGTCTTTACTCTTTTCTCATGTTGAAGTCTTTTTTTTGTAAATTCATCTTAATTACTTAAAAAGGCAAAAAAGTAAATTAACTGAAAACTGGAAATAATTGCTTATATTCAACTTGTCAGCTTTTTTTGTTGTAGAGAACATGTGCTTGTGTAATTTTTATATATAGTTCTTAATGTATACACAGTTATAGTTTTATATACTCTCTAATGAAGTGCTTCCTTGTACATATGATAGAAGTTAGCATTTTTAGTTGATGAGTTTGTTTCCCCATCCCCAACTTTGCTTCCAGGTTAAGAGCACAGCAGACTTATATATCATTATTATATGAGGTTTCTTCTCTGAAATGATGTAGAAATGACAAAGAATGTGTTCCTTTAGCTGTTTTTAACTCTAGAATACCTTGTCCTTTTAAAAATATCAGTTTATTTCTAGTTAATATTTAGAATGAACTGGAAAACATAAGACAGCTCTTTAAAGAGGTCTAACTTCAAAATGCTGCCATTTGGAAGAGACAAATGGAAAAAATAACTTTTATATAAGATTGGTATTTTAATTTTCTTTGATAGTTTAAAATTCTGCATTTTAAGGTTATCTGTGCATTACTTTATTACTTCATCTTTCAATTGTCTATAGTGTTTCATAGACATTACATGTGTAATGCATGTTATAAATATACTTCTATTTTTATGGTTCTGATCATGTGATATAACTGATGATGCCTTGAAAATACTTGCAGTTATTATTTTCCAAATTAATAATTTATATTTCACTTTTATATAAATTAATAAATATTTGATAGTGTCTGTTCATTGAGATTAATGATTATTTGTAATTTACTGAAGGTGAAACAGGGAAATAAAAGGTCAGTTTCTATACTTGTGTAGAGGAACTATGTAGCAAGTGGAAGACCTTCCATTATATTCGTCAAATCTTTTGAGTATCTGCTTTGCATAAGACATCTAATGATGTGTGATTTACCTTTGAGGGAGGGTATGGTCAATCAAAGATCAAATTGGATCATAAATGCTTAAAATAGAATATTGATTAGGATATAAGTCCCAAGAGTTATAATTTCTGAACTGTTAATTGGTTATAGCCAAAGAAAACTGAACTGTGGGATGTTCCATTCCCTAGAACGCTGTTCTGACAAACTCTATCTACTGCACTTCATTCCAACTCCCTCTCCTTATACCTCACATGAAAAGGAGATATAAAATTATAAAATTTATGTAAATTATATAAATTGTTGCCATTTAAAATTTTTTTAATTTGAATTTTTTAGTAGGAAGATCTGTTGGAATCTCTTTCACTGTGTCTTGGTGCTGCCATCACTAATGATGGCTGTGCTTAAATAAAGGATTTATTTCAGAGTTTTATAAATGCTTTCTGTAGGATCAATTTAATGTGTATGTTTTGGTTTTTCTATCCAGTTTTTTCCTTATTGTGACTTTAAAAATGCAACATTTCAACCTTTTTATATCATCAGAATTTCTTTTCAATGTTGATAAAAATGGTAAGATGCAATCACCAGAAAATCAGTACACAGAACATTGTAAATAATATACCATTTTTTTGGATATATTCCAACAACCCAGTAAATAAAGAATATTTCTGGGAGAATAAAGAAAACTGAAAATGACTTCTTGGGATAAATCGTGTAGTAGAAAGGGAACATATATTTTATCAATTTTGAATTTTTTTCTTAAACCATATATTTCTAAAATAATGCCATGTTTCAAGTAATTTAAGAGAGTTTACATTAAGACAGAAATCTTTATTTTTTCCAGATGGCCCTGCTGAGGCACCAGTGACCAATGGGAACACAACCACAGTGCCAGCCCTGAATGATGACTTGGACATTTTTGGACCGATGATTTCCAATCCTTTACCTGCAACTGTCATACCCCCTGCTCAGGTACATGATAAACATGTGGTTTTGTGTGGTTACTGCTTGCTTTCTTTCTGAACTGTTTTAGGAATTTTGAAATAATTGTTTCTTAGCAGTCACTGATTTGAAAGCCTTCTGTTCTTTAGGCCTGGGTTAGCAAACTAACCCTGCAGCTTGTTTTTACAGATAAAGTCTTATTGTAACACAGTCATTCCCACTGGTTTATGTCTTGTCTTTGGTTGCTCTGTTACTGCAAAAGCTGAGTTGGAATAGTTAGAGACTGTATGACCCATAAAGCGTAAAATATTTACTGTCTTTAAAGTTCTAACCCTTGCTATAGGGAATCAACAGCCTTTAGAATGAATAGTTGGGAAAACTCAAAAGTATCTCATCCTGATCTGAGATCAACAAGATCATGTACTTCAGTGGGTGTTTATAAATAAATTCAGCAAATAAATCCTGCCCCCCCCCATTTATTTATTTCTATGTGGTGCTGAAGATTGGATCCAGTGCCTAACATGTGCCAAGCTCTACAAATGAACCCACAACCCCAGCCCTATATTCTTTTTTTCTAAAGATAAATTATGACTTAAAACCTACCTTATTTTTTTCATGATTAAAACAAATATTAACAAACAGTAGTAATATTAATGATCAATATTTTAAAAGTATTAATGGTGAAAAAATGTTGAATTGCCTTCTTAACATTACATGGAATTTCTGTTGGCAAAATACATGATCTTTCAAGATACAAGTTACTCTTAAACTTTAAGGTTCTATTTTGTTTCAGTACAGCATAATTTTTTAGACAAAATGCTTCCTTTCTTTATAAAAACTGAGCCATGTCAGGCATGGTGGTGCATGCCTGTAATCCCAGTGACTCAGGAGACTGAGGCAGGAGTATCGTGCGTTCAAGATCAGCCTTAGCAACTTGGTGAGACTTTGTCTCAAAATTTTAAAAATTTTAAAAAGGGCTGGGGATGTAGCTTAGCCTTACAGCAAGTACCTCTGGGTTAGATTCCCAGTACCAAAAAGAAAAAAATAAATAAAAAATGAAAAAAACTCAGTCAAATCTGAATTGTATGGATGGAAAGTTTTAATACAATAGTCTGTCATTAAGAAAACTAATGACATTTTTACTACACATTTTTATGATAGTTATTGTGTACTTACCACTACAATTGAATAAGTTAATTTCTTAGGCAATAATTTATATCAAAATTGCCTACAGTAATGCTCATTTTTAGCAAATATAACTTATTTTATGGTTTTGTCCTTTTTCACACTACTGCAACACACATAAAAGAGGGACAAAGTATTTTTTGTTCAGTTAATTAATATTAACTACTTTTTGAATTTGGGAAGGCATTCTTTCCAAAGAAGTATTTAGAATATTCGACAATCTGTACACGAACAGTGATTTATTTTAGTCAGTTTTCTGTGGTGAAGCAGTTATGTCTACTAGACTTCTTCAGATTCCACTGAGGTACAAATTGCTTTGCTTCAGTCTACTTCACATGTTCTATTGAGTATCGTAGTAGCAAGTAGAAGAGTGCTGGCACCATTTAAATCTTAATTACAAGTAGCAGCATGAGAAAGGAGTGTGGGGCGTAGCTGCTAGCTGTAGGAGAGGCAGGACTGGTTCCATGCATGCTTACCTGATAGGATGACAGTGTTAATTTTTAATCACATCTGATCCTTTTATGAGAATATTTGATGAGCAGAATTGCCTTTCACCTAAACTACATGTAAAAATTAAAACCTAGGCACATTTTCAAAATAATGCCTTTGAAAATCAAGTATGATTTTACATATATACTGATACTGTGTAATTTATTAATTTTGATGGGGTTTTCATTGTATGAAATTGGGCTTAAACTACTTTGAATGCCAAGATTATGAATTATTCTAAACCCTACTCTTTCACTCTTGGTATTATTTTCTAAGCATATGTAAATTCTAGCAAAAGATTTTTCCATTCATGAATATGAAATAGATTGATTTTTACCATCTGCTTTACCTGTCTGGGGCCTAGAAATACTCAACTGACAGTATACACATATGTTAGGAGTTGAGAGAACAGTTCGAGCCCTAGACACTAAGAAGCCCTTTTCCTATCTATCACAAACATACACACACCAGTAGTATCCAGACCTATACAAGGCTCAGCCCTGGGATCCCAGACATCTAAAGAACCTTTGGTTAGGGGCCTCCGCAACTTACTGAAATGAAAATGACATTGTTCTCCTTTTTTTTTTTTTTTTTAATTATTTTTCCTGAAGTTGTGTATGGACAAAATGCCTTTATTTATTTTATAATATATATTATATTATAATAATATATTATATTATGTATCATAATATATATCCTCAGCTGTGCTGAGGATCGAACCCAGTGCCTCGCACATGCTAGGCAAGCACTCTGCCACTGAGCTATAGCCCCAGCCCCTTGTTCTCCTTTTATGCTGGGGGTGTAGTGCTGGCAAATGAAATGCCAAGAAAAGGACATTTGAGTGGTTATTAGCTATACTGTTTATATTGACCAGTTTTAGACTGTACACTTTGAGGTAGATGTTCCATATTACTTATCTTCAGAAGAAACTTAACATGTTTCAATCAGGTAAATATTAGTAAGGTTGCTCTGTATAAGACTGAATCAGCATACCCAACCATTTTGGGTTTTCATATAATGACATTTCATTAACAGGGAATAGACCCCAGCATGTTGAACAGATTCTTAGAATGAACAGAAAGTAAATGTGATGAAAGATCACTTAGTGATGTGCTTTGTTATCTAACAATATTAATAATAAGTACTGAGTATTTAACCCTGCCATTGTGCCACACACTCTTGTGGTCTTAGGCTTATCAGGAAAGAAGCAAAGTGACATGTCCAAGGGCAAACTGTCCTAATTCATGGGGTTAGGGTTCTAGCCAAGCTGGATCTACCCATGCTGTTAACTCATGTGATCTTTTGCTTTTTCACTGGTAGCTGAGATACATTCTATTCAAGGGCATTGTTATATTTGGCATTCTGTTAGGTCTGATTTCTTATTAGAGTTTTTTCAAAATAAAGTGGCTTTTTCTTTTATCTCATAATTCCTGCTTCACTTGTGATGATAGATTTAAAATATTGTTCTGCCTAGTTTGTGAATAGAATGCTTGGTAATTTATTACATGGTGCTTTAGCCAGGACATTAAATGTTTGAATTTTATTAACCTCTCTTTGCTGTTCACCTCACAGTTTGAGAAAAATATTAATTAGCTTTTACAAGTCTTCAGAAAATTCTTTGAAACTCTTCATATTTAAAGTAAGTCCAGATAAACAAATGTCAATGTAATTACAGAGATGATAGACAAGATTATTGATCACAATTGTATAATACTGTGTGTTCAGGATAGATTATTGAAAATTTTTATTTTACATTAAATATCAATATGTTCATGAATGTTCATTTGCCTCCAAATGGAGTGCAGGATATAGGCCAAGTATATAGGAGGTCAAAGTTTTGCTGTAACTTAAAACTCATAATTAGGTATAAATTGAGTATGTAAAATTCTTATTTAGCTTTTGAAAATGTAAAACCTTTTAGTCAACCATTGCAGGACCCTCTCACAATTTGCTAGTGGTAGAAATGTTCTGTATTCCAAGGGATGTCAGTTCTTTGAAATAATGGTGGTCCTTGGGCATCATTCGCATAACTCTTGGTAGGCTCACTGTTGAAGACATGATGAGCAAGAACTCTGCATTCACCTAGCTGGTAAATGCAGTTTATTGTGAAAGAGCTTCAGTCTTCCTCTTTCAAATTCTAATAAACAGTTACCTTCACTCGAGATGTTTGTGCTTATGTGGGTTTGTGAATGATCCTCTTCAGTGTTGCCATTTTACCTTCTATAATTAATTCCTGGTTTCATAACTTTATTTGGATTTTAAGTAGCAGACGAGCTGTGGTTTAGTATACATGATTCATCAGCTTATTTTGGTGTTTATCTTAGGGGACATCCTCTGTACCAGCAGGTGCCACCCTGTCTGCAGTAACATCTGGGGATCTGGATCTGTTCACTGAGCCAACTACAAAATCAGAAGAAGTAGCAAAGAAACAACTCTCCAAAGACTCCATTTTATCTCTGTATGGTACAGGAACCATTCAGCAGCAAAGCACTCCTGGTAATTAATTTTGAAATCTGCTTTCAGTGCATCACAGTGACATTACTAGAAGTATATCCTTTGTAATTATAATATCTATTATATTTCTTCCCTTTTTTCTATGGTAGTAGGTGCTTTTTTTGCAGTGATTAAAAGGCAAGTACAGAATTCACAAAACTTTATTCATTTAGAATTAACAAGCTGTTCACATATCACTTAATATTTTTTCCACAAGCTTATAAGACATGGATTATCTTTGAAGAATTATTGAAATTTGATTTACTACATTTTATGACCGTGTACAGTGTATTTCTTCTGCAGGTAAACAATAAGCAGTCTAAATTATCACATGATTCCAAACACTTTTAAATATTTTGTCATTACAATGAAAAACTAGCATAAAATTTATTCAGTTTTAATTTGTCTAGACCATTTCCTCTAAAATAATGAGCTGCATTTCACATATGGGCTGAAATTGTGTAACAATCCAGTTACTTCTTTATAAAGCCAAATATAGTCAACTCTCACCTGCCTATTTGGTACTGGGAGACCCGGTAATACAAGTCAGCAAAGAAAGCAGATACTCTCATGCTAAGCAATTTGGTCTTCACAGTGGAGGTATTTTTTGTGGCTATTGCCTGAGATTTTTATTTTCTAATTAAATTTTCTTAGGTTGATAACTGATTTGTCTGTATTATAGAAATAAACAACTCTGAATGTTTAGGTGTGGGCTGTTCTTAGCAGGAAGAACAGCCAGACCAGAATGAAAGTCAATGATAATCCTTTTTGTGTGTGAATAGAGGTGAGTGTAACTATATACAGTGCCCCTGTTTTCTTTATTCATTTCTCTCTTCATGGTTCTTATGATACAGGTGTGTTTATGGGACCCACAAATATACCATTTACCTCACAAGCACCAACTGCATTTCAAGGTTTTCCATCTATGGGTGTACCTGTGCCTGCAGCACCCAGCCTTCTAGGAAATGTGATGGGACAGAGTACAAGCATGATGGTGGGCATGCCCATGCCCAATGGGTTTATGGGAAATGCACAAACTGGTGTGATGCCACTTCCTCAAAATGTTGTTGGCCCCCAAGGAGGAATGGTGGGACAGATGGGTGCACCCCAGAATAAGTTTGGCCTGCCACAAGCTCAACAGCCTCAGTGGAACCTCTCACAGGTAGGGGTCATTTACTCTCTAGCTTCTCCCAAATCAAAGAAACCATACTTATTTTCTAAGGGTTTGTTTAGAAATCTAGTGCTTTATCAAGGGAATTGACTGGGGATAATATAAGATCAAAAATGTTTATGGATATTATAAAGTTGCATCAGATAGACAAATGCTTTGTCATTGTCCCTAATTTTTAAAGTATTTTGGTAGGCTCTTTTTGTTCTTCATTTCAGATTGTAATGTGGCTATCATGGTAAAAATCCCTAATCTATTTATAATAGCTAGAAATTTATCTGAAGTATCATGAGAGACTTCTTGTCTGTGACCTTTGAGATAAACATTAAGCTTTTCCTAGCTCCCTAGTAGGGTGTTTTTGACGTCCACTTAGACCAACCTCTTTACCAATAATTTTTTATTTTGTTTGGTACTGGGGATTGAGCCCAGGAGTACTTAACCACTGAGCAACATCCCCAACCCTTTTAAATGTATTATTTACAGACAAGGTGTTGCTAAGTTGCTGAGGCTGGCTTTGAACTCACTATCCTCCTGCCTCAGCCTCCCAGGCTGCTGGGATTGCAGGCACATGCCACAATGCCTGGCAAATTTTTGGATTTTTTTTGCCTAACTTTCACAAATGAGAAAAAAAAAAAAAAAAAAAAAATCCAGCCTCATATTATCAAAACACAATTTTATGAGGGATCAAAGCTGTCTTAGTCATGTAGCTGCTGCCCATGGATTTATAAATACATTTTTTCAAAAGCCCTTGTTAAATTGTACTTCCTTTAAATATAAGTCATTATAGGTTATATAAAGTGTCCACTGACTCAAGAATTCCCATGATGTATGAACAAGTCTGTATTTGTCTCAGACATTCCCTCATATTATAAAATTATTTTTCTACCTAAGTTTATTTAGAGCCAAGAGAATATTTCTCTTAGGTGCTCTCTTCTGACTTTAGCTCCATAGACAAAGGCTCCTAGACTTAGATTTATGTTCTTCCTCCCCATTTGGTGGTCTTGGTTTCTAAGTGATCAGTGGTTTTCACCTCCAGAACATTCAGGGAATAGTCTGATTCTAACGTTAGCAGAATCACCGTATATCACATGAATGTTTCAATATTTTTTGTTTTGCAATCATAATTCACAGGAGTCTACCTTTTAAGAATCTCACGTACCAAATATCAGTAATGGCTTTTATGTGGCTAAAATGTTGACACACTTAGCTCAGATTTAGGTGCAGATAACCCATCAGGAGTTAATGTTGGCTTGTCAGTACAGAAGGGCGATACTGTTCTCCAGCACACCATCAGTGGAATCTATCCGCCAATGACAAAGTGGTTAAAATATTCTTCAGTAGGATGAAAACGTGATCTGCCTGCCTTTCAGACGCTTATGTCTAATCAGCAGTGTAGTTGTTACTGTCTTCCAGAAATTGCAGATAGAACACAATCTTACCCTGAGCACAGGTTTGTTTTGAATTTACTCTGTATATGATGGTAAATTTTGCCTTTCCTTCTCTTATCACCAGTCTTGATAGTAAGAGAACCACTGGGCTAACAGGCTTACATTATACTTGACTCCAATCTGGAAGAAATTTCATACTACAAATTTTAACTGTTTGTTAGTGTTTTGGGGACAAAGAAAAATATTCTTTATAAACTTTAATATTTAGAAAGTATATAGACCCATTTAAGATTTTAATAGAGAATTATAGCTATCATATAAGGTTTATAGGATAATTTTAGAACATTTTACTTTATAAAATTTTCTTAGTCCTTATTACAGTATTTCAAAATAGTTGAAAGAGTAATGGGTTCATTTTATAATATAATCCCATATGCAAATTCAAAGATTGTTCTACCCCCATTTAGTTAGGGTTAATAAGAAATCAAATCTAGAAAGTGAGTATGATGAAGATTAGTACTAAAAAGTGGAAGAAAATAAGGGAACAAAGCATCTATTTGCTTTCTGTAAAGAAATTTGTGTATGTTAGTCTTTTACCTCAGTGCTTTGACTAATTTTCACATTAATGAAAAAATGTCCAACTGTGGCTAAAGAAGCAAGAACTGAAAGTGAAGTAATCCTCTTAGACTAAGTCTTTTATGTGTTTCACAGATGAATCAGCAAATGGCTGGCATGAGTATCAACAGTGCAAACCCTGCAGCAGGTTTTGGCCAGCCCCCCAACACAACAGCAGGATGGTCTGGAAGCTCATCGGGTCAGACTCTGAGCACACAACTGTGGAAATGAAAACTGCAATACAAGTTTCATCCAGAATTAACACCTGACATTCCTTGCTAAAATGCATCTAGTTCCCCTGTTTATTCATGTACATATATATTTTTTTTCTTTTTCCCCCATTTGTTCATATTAGGAATTACCTGATTGACCGTGTTGGTCCGTACTGATTAAATTTGATGTGGTGAAAAGCAGGTTGAGGAACCATTTTATGTCAGGGGCAGCTTTGCTCATGTTTCCCATTATCTCATGAACTACATTATTTGAGAAGCTGCTCGGTCAACTTGCCTAATCAGTTTTACTCAATAAAATTATAGCTCTAATGTTTGCATATAAGGGAAGTAGTTATCATGTTAGTAATACCTCTAACAGTATAAACCCCATCCCCAAATTAGCCAGTAATCCTGTAGGAAGGTACTGTATGATCAAATGTTTAATCATATAAATAGAATGTAAATGTATCACTGAGCACTGTTTTCTAGTGTATCAAAATTCTTTTATTTCATCATTCACTTCACTGTGCTGTTGTTACGATGTGCTTAACAGGGGTGGTTAGTGAAAGGAAGATAAACCTGGATGTTACTGAAAAACTTAATTTAATGAATGTTTAAAGAATTCAAATTTTATCTGCCTCGTGTAATTTGGATCTCTTCTTATGTACATAGTGCTAACATGAAGACCTTTTTCTGCACTATATGCAAACAGGGTAACTAAAAGCCACTTTTAATCCTTGAAGGTATATCCAGGTTTATGACAGTAATTGTGTTTACATTTTATGGTGCCTAGTATTGACAAAATGTTATTTCCCTATATATTAAACAGATAAAAACATAGACCTTTTTATTTGTGGGTTTTTTTTTTTTTTCCTCCTACAATGTGTACTGCCACCAGCCTTTCAAAATTTACTTCATGTTGTGAAGTTGGGAATCTGTAATGTTTAGTTGACAAAATACTTGTCATGGGCTTCTTAAACCTATTCAGTCTACCAATTATCAGGCCAAATGAGGAAAAAAATTATTTAAGATATTCAGATTGGTATCTTGCATTGTTAGCTATACTGTACAAAAATCCTCCAGTTAAGCTGGAGAGAAAACATGCAGAACAAATGAAGACAAAACATACATTTTGTACCATCAAATTAGCTACATTAACTGACAAGCTCTGTTTAGACAGATGTCCATCAGATGACAATAAAGGCTCTTGTACTGAAGTAAAAGAAACAATACCTGAATGTTCTGTATCCTAAACTCCAGTCATCCTCTTCCATAGCACTGGCCAGGGAGACTGCACCAGTTTTTGCTTCAGCTCACACTTCAATTTTCACTGTGTCCAGGTGGTACTTGGGTTCGTTGGCTAGATTAACCTTCTCTGTCCGAGTGTGCCACACGAGAACCTAAAGGGGAGGGAAATATTTTGGGCAGCCACATTCTCAGTGCTGGCACTCAAGGCCAAGCAGCACAAGTGAAATGAGTACCTTGGTGCAGTTATTTGCTTTTGGTTCCAGTTCTTCCACTGTCGTTATCTGTTTTAAAAAGTCAGATTCTTGCATCCCTGGCTGGGACCCACGGCGCTTAAATACAGCTTTTGGATTAGACAAGATGACTTGAAGACTTACAGCAAATCCTTTGTGAAAAGTTAAAAAAAAAAAATGACATTAAGATAAAATAATGGTGTACTTCTTTTGTCTAAGATTTTGATCACATCAAAAAAATTCTAAATACCTACTGTCAAATTTTGGTTTACCAGGTTTAATAGGAACATTACCTGCTTTATCATCTCAAGGGGAAAAGTAGTCATTACAGTGCAACACAGGTAACACAGGTGCACCCACGGAGCATCTACCATAAAATATGAAGCCTGGTCTGTTGGTAATAAAGTGTAAATTTCACAGAGGTTATCACAACCCCACTTCTGATCCTCTGAACTCAGTACAACTAGAAAGCTTATGGACCCTACCTTAACTATCCTTAGGGTATGTGGTCCAGATTGTCCACATCTCCTGCCCGCCCTTTAACATCACTGCCTATGCTTTATCAAACTCAGCACTCCTGACTTCATATTAAGAGACTGGTTATAGAAGTCAGTTACCTAGAAAATAAGTAATACGTAATTCATAATCATTTATAATCAATCTGAAACAAATGAGGAGAGAGGGGGTTAGAAATTAGTACAGGAGATATTAAGCCATTTGATAAATTTGGTTTTTGTTATTTGAATTTTCAAAAGGGAAAATAAAATGTTAGGGACTGGTAGTGTATAGCTCAGTGGTAGCACACTTGCTTGGCACACAGATAAGGCCCTGAAATCAATCGATCCCCAGTACCTTAAAAAAAAAAAAAGTATAAATCCCCTTCAATGATTTGGTCATAGAAAAAGCCATTACTGTTTAATCTGCAGTTTAACAGACTCTGCACTTAAACCTCAGCTATGAAAGCATTCTACAAGCTATCAAGTCATTGTTTTTAAAGTCTGAAGCCCTGGACCTCTTTGCTTAACTAAGGTAACAATGTAAAGTCAGGCAACCTCCCAGAGTTGAAGCTACGAGGACCAGGAACATTTCTTAGCAACTTTTATCCTTCTCTACATTAACCTGAATTAATTTATGCTTCTTTGTACAAAAGTTGTTACCAAATGATAACAGGCAATAATGGAGGAGCTTTGAGGAAACCGTATCACCATTCTTATAACCTCTCCAGATGCCAGACTGGGCAATCTCATGTTTTAGACCCTGCTGCCTTTTGGGAGGATGTTAATACTCGACTGTGTATAAACAACTTGGTATAGTCGGTGCTGAGTAAAGTGAAACAAAAAATTATGAAACAACCTGAAGATTCCCAGTATCATCCACCAATCCTCCAGGGAGACAGCACATTATAGCAGATAAACACTGAATTTGAAATAACTAGCCTTTTCCATTATCTAGGTCCCTGTATTTGGGACACTGGCCAAGTCATTTAATCTTTCTTGATGCTGTAACTTCCACATTTCCTCATTTGCAAGAGAAGTGTGACTCCCTTCTCAATTTTGATGTATGATAATCTGTGGAAGGACTCCATTGACTACAAAGCACTATTTAAAAAGATTACAACAAATATAATTAAAAATACCACTGCGAATAATCTCATGAGAGGCAGGTGATATCAGCCTCCACTTATGGCTAGAAGAATACCGGTTGACAGGTAAAGGGTTTGTAAAACACTCTGGGTGGCAGAACTACTATGCCGTCTGAACATCACACCACTCTGATAACAAATCCGAAGCTTCCTCAGGCATGGCTAGGCCAACTTGGGACTTAACACCAAAGCTTCAAATTAATATCAAAGTGCCTTTTCTCATAGGTCCAACTGAGTTTTATTACTAAAAGATTTCTTGCTTCTTGCTTTCTTTTATATGCTTATGAAATAAGCTTCATACTTTTTTTTCTTTTCTTTTTAATCTAAATGAGAGTTGGCCCTTCTCAGTCACCCTGAAGCTTCTAGCATATTCTTTAGCTTCAAGGTACTGATTTTATTTCCCCATTCTCTCAAAAATATAGGATCCAGATTATGCAAAAGTAATTCTGAAAATGATATGAAACCACTTTGATTTGATTTTCCTCATTTTCCCCAAAGACTAAAACATTCATTTTCATGACCACTGAAGGATTCAGATTAAGAGTATTTTCTTGCTTTCCTTTACTTCAGACTATCCTAACTCAGTGCAGTTACCTGGCAAAGTCTACAACCTCAGCACAGTGACATCGAGAAGCTACACACTGTTCTGCTGCAAGGTCCCCTATCCTGGCTTCACTGGAGAAGAGTGTACCTGGAAGACTCAGATTTTAGTGGGTGGCTCACCACAGGAGCAAAGAGCATTTCTATTTTCTAATACAAGTTGTGGGAAGGGCATAGTTAGGTGCTTCTCTATCACCTATCTCAACTTCTTTGCCCATATCCTCAGTAAGCTCTTCAAAGGAAGCAGGTCACAGCCAGCAGGCAGAGACTGCAAGCTAACTAGGCTAAACCGTGAGCTGCTTTGGGGAAATCGTGTCCTGCTGAGAGTTCAGGGAGAGTTAAAGAGCTCCCCCTCTGAAACATGCAAAGAGTTTTAGCTCCTAACTATTGATTTTCAACCCAAGATGGGAATCTTAGGTTTTCTTCAATTCCATGTACATTTGCCTCAAGTATTATATCTTCCCTTTTTTAGTGAGATTAGTTTAGCTTTTAAAATGTTGCTGTGGCTTTTGACATATTGAATGGAGCCCTATGAAAATCACGGGAGTAGAATTTTCTGTCCTGGTAAGTTATGTAAAAAAGAAAATGGAAAGTGAAGGCAGATTTCCTAACTAACTTCTTTAGGCAGACTTAGGTGGGGAAAGATATATTCCCTCCAAGACAGGGTGCCAATGATTACTGGGTAGAAAATTTGTAGGATGTTCAAAGTCCAGCGAGCCATTTCCACTCTAGACAAGAAAGAGCTATAGGGACTGGGTTTCCCCCTGTGTTAAACCTTAAAATTGGACAAAATGTTTGAAGCTTTTCCAGATATTGGAAAAGAGGCACTTAGCACAGACATCTCAAGAAAAAAATGTAAATGTGAGTTTTTAGCTGCCCCACTTCCTGCCTGAAAAGTGTTTGCAGGCCATACCACAGGGCAGAAAACCAAAACAACTTCAATCTCCTTGAGTTGAAGAAACAAGTAAGAACTTGAGGAAGTCAAGACAAATTTGCAGAGCAGACTACTGGAGAAGAAAGAGCTCTTGATCTGTAGAATGCTCTCCTCAAGTCTTAAACTGAGCATTATGAGCTAATCATTGTAGAACTCTACAAGGTCAGGTTAAGAACTTGTGGAAAGGAGCAGGTGGATCAATTATTGGGGCTTATGTAGGCTAGTAATAATTCACATTCTTAGCAGCCACACAGTTGTGCACACCTATAACCCCAGCAACGCAGGAGGTTCAGGTAGAAGGATCATAGGTTTGAGGCCAGTCTCAGGAACTTAGGCCATAAGTAACTTGGTAAGACCATGTCTCAAAAATAAAAAGGGCTAGTGATACTGCTCAGTGATAAAGCACCCCTGGATTCAATCCCCAATGCCAAAAACACAACAAAATAACAAAAATCAACAGCCAAGGTAGTACTACCATGTGACAGTGGGCGCATCTGGAAGAATATGTGGAAGGTTATTGGGTGGAGGGTTAAATCAGCCCTAAGGTCTGAGCAGGGTCTGTCTAACTTTAAGCCTGAAAAAGATTAAAATGTTTCCAAGAATCTTGATTGTATCAAAGAACAAACCTCAAATATTTGCATACATAATAGAATGTATATACACACACATACATGTGAGATCCATACTATATGTATATATGTATGTGTATAGATATAGCTATATTGATACCTAGCAATTTAAAGTTTAAAAATTAGCTACGTGTGGTGGCACATGCCCGTAATCCCAGCAGCTAGGGAGACTAAGGAGGATGGTGAGTTCAAAGCCAGCCTCAGCAACTTAGTGAGTCCCTAAGCAACTCAGTGAGACTCTATCTCTAAATAAAATATTTAAAAGGGCTGGGGATGTGGCTCAGTGGTTAAGCGCCTCTGGGTTCAATTCCCAGTAACAAATAGTAACAAAATTTAAATATTACCAGATGTACAAAGAAGCATGAAAATACAATCCTATGTTGAAGAACAAATTTGATCAACCAAAACCCAGAAATGACACAGATTGGACAAAGACATTAAAATATAAATATACTTCATATGTTCTAATCTTATAAATAATCAGTAAACACTAGAGGAAGGACTGAGTATGCTAACAGAGAGAAAGGGAGATATTTTTTAAAGACCCAAAGTCATCTCAGTGATAAAAACTACAAATGAAATGAAAAATACACTGGGTGGAATTCATAGTAGATGGGACATTACAAAATAATGTAGTAGATGAGACATTACAAAATAAAAGATTTGTAGGTTCAAACTTGTAATAACAAAAAGTACCAAATGAAACACAGAAAGACAAGCAACCACATACATGTGTCACAGAGACTGAATGAGGGGGAGACCGTAAAGCTAGATAAGGCTTGAACAACAGTATCATCAACCATCTACCCCTAATGGTGTCTTGCACCATCTTTTCTGTTGTGTATGGAACACTACCAAACTAGAAAATAGTCTGGGCCATATACCAAGTCTCAATAATTTTTAGAATTCAAACTGCACAAAGTATGTTCTCTGGCAGCGGTAGAATTAAAATAGAAGTAACAAGATGTATTATTTTCCAAAACAACTTAATTCTAAATAAAATACAGACCAAAGAAGTAAAAATGAGAAAGTAGTTAATTGAGTGAAAATAAGACATTTCCAAGTTTGTAGAGTGCATCTAATGTGGTGCTTTGATGGAAAATTAAGGGTTTTGTTTGGTTGGATTTTATTTTGTTTGAGACAGGCTGGTCCCGAAAACCTGGTTTTAAAGGATCCTCCTGCCTGAGCCTCACCTGCAGCTAGGAAGATAGGCACCATGACACCATATCCAGTACAAGATTAATATTTTTAAAACGCTTTACACATGTCTGAGATAAGAAAGGTCTCAATGACCTAAATCTCTCATCTTTATAAACTGGAAAAAGTAAACAAGACCCAAAGTAAATAGAAAAAGGATTCTAACAAATATAAAGGCACACTGAAATAGAAATAGAAAACACTAGAGAAGATCAATGAGTAAAAACCTGCTCCTTTGGGGGAAAGAAGGAATAGACGTGATCAACATCTACTTATCAGGCAGTGGAAGACACAAATTACCAATATCAGAAATGAGAAAGGGGAGATCAGAACAGATTCTATAAACATTAAAGGAAGATTATGAGCAACTTTATGGTAGAGAATTTGACAAATTCTGACTACCAAATCTTGCTCATGAGGGAACAGTTAACTGTATTAAGATACAGTAACCTTGTATCAAAGAAATAAAGTTTATAGTTAAAAATATTCACACACACACACACACACACACTCCTCCAGGCCAGCTTTACTAGTGAATTCTACTAAACATTCAAGGAAGAAATGGCCATTTTACACTAATTTTTCAAGAAAATAGTAAAGGAGGAAACACTTCTCAAATTATTTTGAAAACAGCATTGTCCCGATACTAAAGCCATACAAAAACATTTAAAAATTGCAGATCAACAACCCTCATAGGACACAGAAAAACTTCAAAACTTCAGCAAATCCAATCTAACAGCACAATAAATCATGATCCCAAGACTGCAGTGTTGGTTTATCACTTCAAAATCAAAGCTATTTCAGCATATTAGCAAACTAAAAAGGAGAATAAAATCTCAAAAGATGAAGAAAATGAATTTGACATCCAGTCATGACTGAGAAAGGAAAACCTCTCAGCAGACTAAGAACAGAAGTGGACATCTCCAACTTAAAAGGGCATCCACACAAAAACTTGTCAATATTTTAGTTAATGGTAAAAAGACCACTAAAATCCTGAAGATTGGAATGAGGTGAGAAGGGTGGCTCTCTATTTTTAATCAGCAGTCTACTTCAGGTCTGAAATAAGGCAAGGCTGGGGGTGTATGTAGCTCAAGTGGTAGAGAGCTGGCCCAGCAGGTGCAACACCTGGGTTCAACAACCTACCACCAAAAGTGAACCAGAAACACCACACGGATTGGAAACAAGCGAAAGTACATAGAGCAGAGCTCCTCTTTGCCTTCGCCACAGACCACGGAGGCAGCAGCTTATCAGGTTCTTCAGCCCTGCGAGAATCACCTCCACATACTTGTCCCACCATGCACTCGTCTCTAGCGACCCATGATCTAATTTCAGGATGGCTATTCCAAATCAAGACTATTTTAGTTCCCCTAGGATGGCTTTTGGTAATAATATTTTTATTGTCTGGTCACATGAATGATGCTCACAGCTTTTTTTTTTTTTTTTTTTTTTTTTTATATATGGTCTATTTTAGAGAAGGATCCATGTGCTGCTGAGAAGAAAGTGTATTCACTCTTGGTTGGATGGTATATTCTATAAATGTCCGTTAAGTCTAAATTATTGATTGTGTTGTTGAGATCTATGGTTTCTTTGTTCAATTTTTGTCTGGAAGATCTGTCCAGTGGTGAGAGCGGCGTGTTAAAATCACCTAGTATTATTGTGTTGTGGTCTATTTGGTTTCTGAAATTGAGAAGGATTTGTTTGACATACATAGATGAGCCACTGTTTGGGGCATAGATGTTTATGATTGTTATATCTTGCTGATTTATGCTTCCCTTAAGCAGTATGAAATGACCTTCTTTATCCCTTCTGACTAACTTTGGCTTGAAGTCCACATTATCGGAAATGAGGATGGATACTCCAGCTTTTTTGCTGACTCCATGTGCATGGTATGTTTTTCCCCATCCTTTCACCTTTAATCTATGGGTATCTTTTTCTATGAGGTGAGTCTCTTGCAGGCAACATATTGTTGGATCTTTCTTTTTAATCCAATCTGCCAGTCTATGTCTTTTGATTGATGAATTCAGGCCATTAACATTCAGGGTTATTATAGAGAAATGATTTGGTTTCCCAGTCATTTGGTTCATTTTTAAAATTTTGTTTATTTATTTGTTTGACACAACTTGTTTCCTCCTTTATTTGACAATTCCTTTAGGATAATTCCTCCCTTTGCTGATTTGCTTCTTTGTTTTTCATCTCTTCCTCATGGAATATTTTGTTGAGAATGTTCTGTAATGCTGGCTTTCTTTTTGTAAATTCTTTTAGCTTTTGTTTATCATGGAAGGATTTTATTTCATCGTCAAATTTGAAGGTAAGTTTTGCTGGGTATAAGATTCTTGGTTGGCATCCATTTTCTTTCAGGGCTTGAAAAATGTTGTTCCAGGCCCTTCTAGCTTTTAGGGTCTGGATTGAAAAATCTGCTGATATGCGTATTGGTTTCCCCCTGAATGTAATTTGGTTCTTTTCTCTCACAGCCTTTAAAATTCTGTCTTTATTTTGTATGTTAGGTATTTTCATTATAATGTGCCTTGGTGTGGGTCTGTTGTAATTTTGTGTATTTGGAGTCCTGTAAGCCTCTTGAACTTGATTTTCCATTTCATTCTTCAGATTTGGGAAATTTTCTGATATTATTTCATTGAATAGGTTGTTCATTCCTTTGGCTTGTTTCTCTAGACCTTCCTCAATCCCAATAATTCTTAAATTTGGCCTTTTCATGATATCCCATAGTTCTTGTAGATTCTGTTCATGATTTCTTACCATCTTCTCTGTTTGTTCAACTTTGTTTTCAAGGTTAAATATTTTGTCTTCAATGTCTGAGGTTCTGTCTTCCAGGTGTTCTATCCTATTGGATATGCTTTCTATGGAGTTCTTAATTTGGTTTATTGTTTCCTTCATGTCAAGGATTTCTGTTTGGTTTTTTTTCAATATCTCTAACTCTTTATTGAAATGATCTTTTGCTTCCTGTATTTGCTCTTTTAACTGTCGATTGGTGCGATCATTCAATGCTTGCATTTGCTCTTTCATCTCATCGTTTGCTTCTCTGATCATTTTAATTATGTACATTCTGAACTCCTTTTCTGTCATTTCTTCTGCCATGCTGTCATTGGGTTTTATTGATGTAACATCTAGATTTGTTTGCAGCATTTTCTTTCCTTGTTTTCTCATATTGTTCAGATATCAGTGGATCGCTGAGATATTGCAGATTTCCTCTGTTGATTTACAATGTCCCTGAAGATTTCTATATATATCCCCTCTTAGCCTTCAGTAGGCTGAAGTCTTGGAGGAAGTTGATAATGCGGTGCTCCACAAGGAAGCTGCCTCTCTAGGAGTGGTGGCCTTCAGGTGGGGTATATTCCCTGCTAGTGGGCAGAGGTGCCTCCACTTGTTGACCAATGGTCATCCAAAGGGGACCTAGGCTGTGGGCTGAGGCAAGGCCTGTTTGGGCCTGTGTCTCTGGTTTTACCGTCCTTGTGGGGAAACCTCACCAGGCAGGGAAGATTCACCCAGTGGGGAGGTCTCGCTGGTCAGTTTCCTCCTAGAGGTTCCCCTCAATTTACAGCTACTTGCTCACAGCTTTCTGAACAGTCACTGGATAGGTGTATTAAATTACTGAGTCCTTTACACACACGCTGATAAGTATCAAGTGATTTCAAAAATCTGCCCACTTTAAGCAATAAGAAAACATGATTTGAACTTCCAAATTAAAGCATATATACACAATACAGTCATGGAACCTGCTGGAGGAAAAAAAGATATGTGTATGGCACCTCTTCTCCCGGAGGTGACTGATTCTCCTTTCATCTCTTCCCAACAAAGCACATGTTGCCTTTTGGAATTCTGTTTCAATCTTGTCTGCCTACCATGCCCCCATGAAATATAATTCATATATATTAAAATGTGCTTTTTAAAATGTATGATTAGCCAGTCTTGGTAGTGCATGCCTGTAATCCCAGCGGCTTGGGAGGCAGAGGCAGGAGGAGGGTGAATTCAAAGCCAGCCTTAGCAACTTAGCGAGGCCCTAAGCAACTCAGCCAGACCCTGTCTCAAAATAAAAAATAAAAAAATGACTGGGCATGTGGTTCAGTGGTTGTGTCCCTGGGTTCAATCCTAGGTACCAAAACAAATATGAACCCCCCCCCCAAAAAAAAAAAAAAAACACAAAATGGTATGATTAGTGGATTTCAGTACATTCCTAACCTTGGCACCATTCTTTGAAAATATATTCTTTTACTATTGAATGGTCTTGACACCCTGAGCAAAAATCAATACATGTAAGGGTTTTTCCAATCTTTCAATTATATTTCATTAATCTATATGCTCATCCTTATAACAAAACATTGTTTTCATTACCATAGCTGTTCAGTAAATATTTAAATTGGGAAGTGTAAGTTCTCCAACTTTATTCTTCCAGATTATTTTGGCACTTCTGAGTCCCTTTTCCATATGAATTTTTGAATCATCGTGTCAATTTCTGCCAAAAGGGCAGACAGAATTTTGATAGAGATTATACTGAAGCTGTAGATTAATTTAAGGAATGTTACCAATTCAGCAAAATTGCATCTTCTAATCCATAACCATGTCTTTCATTTGAGTTCTTTTAAATTTCTTTCATGAATACTTTATAGGTTCCAGTGTATAAGTCTTATACTTCTTTTGTTTGTATTTTATCATCTTTGACATGATTGTGAATGAAACTCCTCTTAGTTTCTTTTTGGGTCATTCATCACTAGTGGATGGAAACAACAATGGGTTTTCATGTACTGACCTTGTATCTGCAACCTTGAGGGACGCATTTACTAGCACTTATGTTTGTGTTTTTCTTAGAATTTTTTATGTAAAAGATCTTAGATAAATAACAGTTTTATTTCTTCCTGTATAATTTGGAGCCATTTTAGTCCTCTGTCTTGCCTAATTGCCTTGACTCAACCTATGTTACAATGGTGGAAATAGATGGCAAGAGGGATCATCTTTGTCTTTTTCTAGATATTTGGAAAGAAAACTTTCAGTCTTCAACAGCCACTCTGGAAAGCAGTATGGAGAATCCTAAGAAAACTTGGAATGGACCCACCTCCCACTCCTCAGTTTATACCCAAAGGACCTAAAATCAGCAAACTACAGTAACACAGCCACATCAATGTTTATAGCAGCTCAGATCACAATAGCTAGATTATGGAACCAACCTAGATGCCCTTTGACAGACGAATGGATAAAGAAACTCTGGTATATATACATAATGGAATACTATTCAGCCATAAAGAAGGCTAATATTATGGCATTTGCAAATAAATGGATGGAATTGGAGAATATCGTGCTAAATGAAATAAGCCAAGACCAAAAAACCAAAGGCCGAATGTTTTCCCTGATAAGTGGAGGATGATATATGATGGGGGTGGCGGTGGAGAATGAGAGAATAATGGGGGATCTTTAGAATATGTAGAACATGAGGGAGGGGATATGAAAACTGGTGGAATGAGACAGACATCATTACCCTATGTACATGTATGATTACACGAATGGTATGAATCTGCATCGTGTACAACCACAGAAACGAAATTATGTACCCCATTTGTGTACAATGAATCAAATGCAGTCTGTAAAAAATTAAAAGCTAAATAAAAAAAAAAAAAAACGTTGTTAGGGGCTGGGAATATAGCTCAGTGGTAGAGCACTTACTAACATGTGTAAGGCCCTAAAAAAAAGAAATGAGTATTTCACAAATGCACTTTATCAAATAGAATTTCCCTTCCATTCTGAGTTTATTGATCTATTGTTTTTATCATGAAAGCATATTGAATTTTGTCAGGTGCTTTCTCTGCATCCAGTGATATGATTATGAGGCTTTTATCCCCATATTGCACTGATTGGCTTTTGTATCTGAACCCACCTTACACTCCAGAAATAAATCCTATCTGGTCATGACATATTCTATGTTGTTAGAGTCACTTAGTATTTTGTGTAGGATTTTTATATCCTACACAAAAAGAGACATTGGTTTGCAGGGTTTTTTCCCAAGTGATCTCTTTGGTATCAGGGTGCTGTTGGTCTTACAGAAAAGAACATTTTTTTACTTTATTCTGTTTTTTAGGAGCGTTTGGGAAAGATTGCTGGAAATTTTTCTTTAAATGTTAGAAGCTCATCTAGAACCATGTTTTTAAGTTTTGTACTAATTCAATCACTCTACATTATAGGTCTATTCAGATTTTCTATTTTGTCTTACTGGTCTTTCCATGAAGTTGTTTTCATCTAGATTGTCTAACTTGAGATGCAGTTTTTCACAATATTTTTATACATTTTAAAATATAAGATCAGTAGTAATCTCTTGCTTTCCTTTCTGATCTTAGTAATTTCAAACTTTTTTTTTCTGGGAATTCTAACTGAAAATTTGTGAATTGTTTTGTGTTTAAAGATTTTCTTTGTTTTTATATTCTGCATATCATTTATTTTGGTGTAATTTAATCACTTGCTTTAGATTCATTTCCTCTTTCTAGTTTGTTATGGTAGAACATTATTTGTTTGAGATCTTTCTTAATATAGGAATTTTAAAGCTGTACATTTATCTCTAAGGAAGGTTTTAGTATATTTCTGTTTTCATTCATCTCAAAGTATTTTCTAATTTCCCTCATGATTTATTCTTTGACCAACTGGATACTTAGGATCATGTTGTGGTAGCCATTTCTTTTGCTACAATAAAATGCCAAGATTGAATTATAAAGAATTATTTCAGCTTCTGGTTCTGAAGGCTGAAAAGTCCAAAGACATATGGCAGCATCTGGCCAGGGTGTCATAACATGACAGAAGGTGCAGGGGGAACAGTGTGTGTGTGTGGAGGAGGCCCAACACAGGGGCAGCCTCGCTTTATAACGACCTTGGTGGTGACTAATCCAGTCCTGGAGAGCAAGGCCTCGTGCACCTGTTCCACTATAGACTTTCATGGTCCTAAGAATGCGCACATGTCTGGTGTGAAGACTCCCTCCCAATCTGCTACTTCTTACAAGGAGACATAATTGGAGTTTCCCACATTGACAGAGAGGATCCCCCTATGTTGCCCAGGCTGGCCTCTCACTTAGACTCAGGGATCCTCCTGCCTTCATCTCTTAAATAGCTGGGTTGACAGGCCTGCATGCAATTCTGTGTTTACTAATTATAATTTAGAGTCATTTTCTTCTTGTGAAGAGGAATGAAAAAGCATGTCTTGATTTTTTTTTTTTTTTTTTGCGGTGCTGGGGATTGAACTCAGGGCCTTGTGCTTCCGAGGCGAGCACTCTACCAACTGAGCTATCTCCCCAGCCCTGTCTTGATTTTTAAATACGTCTGTTAATCTGCTCCAGAATACTGGCTGAAATGTAGAGTTACTTCAGGGTGAAACTTTTTTATTTTTATTACTGTGTAATTTTTTAAGCTTCTCATAAGTCTTCTAGCAGCCAGTATTCTTTGTGGTGGTAAAAATACTACATTTATAAGTAGTACTATATAAAACTCATTTAAATCTCTCTTCTGAATACAAGAAAGCATCATAGGAAATTAAATCTTCTAAGGAAAACCATGAAGAACAAGGATGGAAAATTTGATCCTAACACCAAATGTAAATTAAGAGGCCTTAATTAGCTGAATACTAAAAATGTTCATGAATATTTCTCCTAGTAGGGATGCACTGAGGTCTGAAGGGGAAGTGGTTCCATTTGCTCAACAGCCCAAAAGACTGATGTGAATGAACCACGGTGTATGCTGTGCACAGTGGTGTCCACAGGCTCAATGCTGCTGCAAAAGGGTCATTGTTTTGTACTTTGCTTCATCTTTGAGGTTTTCTTTTCAATTTTTTTAAAAACAAATTTTTTTTTTTCGGTGCTGGGGAATTGAACCCAGGGCCTTATGCTTGCAAGGCAAGCACTCTACCAACTGAGCTATATCCCCAGCCCCATAAAATGTTATACTTTGTGTATGGTGCTGGGGATTGAACCCAGGGCCTCATACGTACTAGACAAGTGCTGTACCACTGAGTCACATCCCCAGCCCTATTATTTTGAGATAGGTCTTGTTAACTTGTTAGGTTGGCCTTGAACTCAAAGTTCTCCTGCCTCAGCCTCTAGAGCAGCTGGGATCATAGGTGTGCGCCACCATGCCTAGTTCTAA
Source organism: Sciurus vulgaris (assembly GCF_902686455.1). Taxonomy (NCBI): domain Eukaryota; kingdom Metazoa; phylum Chordata; class Mammalia; order Rodentia; family Sciuridae; genus Sciurus; species Sciurus vulgaris. The sequence continues at coordinate 91,177,390 of NC_136467.1, read as the reverse complement.
ATAACTTCTTTATAATATTATTTTAAACAATTTCATTCTCCTTGATAATTATTCACTAAGTAAAAAAAATAAAATAAAACCTTCACGAGCACCTAAACCTTTATCTTGGAGTTCAACTCTGGTGCAGCCTGAAACTCTGTGACCAGACTTAAGACTTGACATGGAAGCCAGGTCCTCTTCAAGGGACTTGACCCCAAGAGCATGTTCCTCCTCTGCATCTGCCTCAGCTTCAAAACAATCTTCTGAGAGTTTGTTCATATGTTTACAGTGAATGTGGACAAAGATCCTCCTAAGAGCACAGAGATAGTACTGAGATGCAGCCTGGGGAGACACCCCTCAGCTGGCTTTTCTCTGAGCCAGCCTAGGCCTCTGTGATGTTGGTCTCCTCCTGAAACAGCTGGCCAGAGACCAGGCTTCTGAGCAAAGATCAAGACACTATGCCAGCTCATGCCACCTGGGCTGTCCCTGTGCTGCCACCAGCTGCACTACCTGTCAATATATCTGACTCCATACCACTCTTTATTATTATTTAGTTTATTACTTATTAATGTCCAGTGTTAGTGTGTCAAGTCTGTACAGGTTTTTCTTAACTTGATGGCCTGATATAATTTCAATTTTCACTAATGTCAAACACTTGAAATAAAGGCATATTCTGTGTGTATTGCAGACACCGTCCTATGGAGAATGACTAAATCAAGCTTGTCATATATTCGGTTTTCTACAGCCTTAGTATTTATCTACTTAGATATGTGAATTTCAGGGCTGTTTCAAAATAAAAATAAACAAGGACTGGGGGGTGTACCTCAGTTATGAAGCGTAGGCCTAGCATGTGCACGGCACTAGGATCAATCCCCAGAATGACACGCAAATCTGTCAACTTTAAAGACATGTTAAACACATCTGCTAATATCTGTGATTTTGCCAAAATTTTCTGTTATCTCTGCTACTAATTTTAGGTTCACTGATGTTTAGTATGCAGTACTGGGTGGATGTTACACTTCTGGGTTGTTTGTAGCTTTCATCTATCTAAGACACTCTTCTCGCTCTCTCCTCTTGACCTCTGTCTGCTTTGTTCAATACTGGCATGACGGCTTCAGCTCTGGGCTTTCTCTCTCATCCCCTTATCATCCATCTTCATCACATTTTAAGATATGTCTTTTATAAGAAGTGCAACTCTTGCTGTAATTTCCTCAGAGCAAATTTTTTAGCATTTATCACAATTACGTTTTTCCTGTTTATTATACATATTTTTTTGCTTTCTCCTTCTTTCCTGATTTTGAATTCATTTTGTTTGTTCTTCCTCTAATAATACAAACATTTTTATCTTATATTTGATGTCCTTGTGGATACTTTAAAAAGTCCTTATTTAAAACATTTTAAAATGTTTAAGGAGATGTGTATGTGTGTGTGGTGTTGGAGCTTGAACCCAGGAGTCTCTACCACTGAGCTACACCCCCCAGTCCTTATTTTTATTTTGAGACAGAGTATTGCTAAATTGCCCAGCCTGGCTTTGAACTTGTGACCTTTCTGCCTCAGCATCCCGAGTCGCTGGGATTTCAGGTGTGTACCACCATGTCTGGCAAGGAATTTTTTAAGGCTTGACATTTCTTTCTTATCCTCATGAATTGAATCACCTCTGTGACCCCCTCTTGAAGGAAGCCACCTCTTTAGAGAGCTTTCACTCTCCTCTGCCCCCAACCAGGCATTACTGGGATATGCTAAAACTCTCATTTGAAAACTTCATTTTCATATTTTTCTCCTACTTCTAGTTTCCAACAAACGGCTTTACACCTCATAGTCTGCATTTGTCATTATCCATTCTTAACTGTAAGGATGGCCACTCTAGTTGCTCACTGCTTTTTCTGGTATAACCACCTCTTATTTTTAAATACTTTATTCCAATTCACTTTGAAGTACTTTTGTTAATTTGTTTCCTTTTTTGAAAGAAATATCTGAAATGTTTTTTATCTGAAATGTCTCCTTTGTCCCCACACAGATAACAATGATTTCACTGGACACCAACTTCTAGGACCCATTTCTTTTCCTTCAAACTCTGAGCATCTTTTTATCATCATTCTCTCATTTCATATTATGGAAATCGGATGCCAGTCTGATTTTCTCTCCTTCAGAGGGAAGGAGCTTGTTTGCCTCTGAAAACACTTGAGGCATTTTTGCTGTAAAATCTTGGCATTTGGATTCATTTATTCATTAAACAAAAACACATACACATGAGCAAAGCGCCAGGGATGGCAGAGAAAGTGGTCAAGTCAGTCGTGATCTCAGTCTCTGAGTCACGACAGTCCCAGGTAGGCTTGCTAGGGAGCTCGATCACATGCAGGGACAAGTGCCACCGCGGGTGCGTGTGCTAGTGGGGAAATGCCAGGAGGCTGCTGGGGGTCAAGGACAATGATGCAGAGCCAAAGGACAGGGAGGGGAGACCAGCAGGGACAGCTTCTCCAGGCAGAGACAAAGCTGTGTGAACCCCACAGGGAACAAGAGGAAGGCAACCTGAGAGAGGCTGGGGGAGCAGGGATGCCAGACCTCACGGCCTCTGAGAGGCCACAGAGAAACCGAGTGCAGGAGCCTGGCGGTCAGGGAGCATGTCAGTAGGGACGAGGACGGAAGCTGTGCAGCTAGTCAGGAGGCTACCGCTGGTCTAGGAAAGATGGCAGCCAGTGTGGTGGGGAGGAAGTAGGAGATAGGAGGCAGCACAGTGGGAGGAAGAGACTGGAGAGTACGGTGACTGTAAGGTATAGCTTGGATTCTAAGAATGGGAGTGCCGTGGTTGTGGCCGCAATGGTGACGCAGGCTCACCCGCAGCAGCCGACTTCCGTCAAGCATCTACTGTGAACAGGGCATCCTTCCAGGTGTTGAATGTATTAACTCACTTAATGCTCACAGTGACCCCACCAGGGACACAGTTATTACCACACCTTATACATGAGGAACGGAGGCAGAGAAAGGTGACCTTGCTAACCCATTTCTAGGAACTGGCAAAGCCCAGATTCAAACCTGGTGATAGAGCCACTCTCAAAACTCAAATGCTGAAGTTTGAAATGGTGTCCTATTTCTTCATACTTGTTTCACATACATTTGTTTTATTTTCTAATTCTAAACTCTTATTGGATATATTGGATTTAAACTCCACGTCTCTTTTTCTCCCCCTCCCTCGGTTTCCATTTCTTTGTCCTAAACCAAACGTGCTAGTTTGGTGGAGTTCCTGGCGATCCGCTTTTCATCCAGCATTTGCATTGAGTCCCTCCAGGTACCAATGTCAGAGCCGCTGTGCTGTCACTGTCTCGTGTGGGTTTGTTTCAGCGATCGTGCTTTTTATAATTTACAAGAAACCTTGTCCGTTGCCTAGCGTATTCAATCCTGGGTTTGATCACTAGCACCACAGTTGGAGAAGTGGGGTTCCCTGTCTGTTCTCTAGTTACTCTATTATCTTAGCTGCCAACTCTTTTAAGATACCACATCCTTAAAAACTTCACTGTGAATAAACATTAGAATTTTTTTTAAAACTCTCTCAATTCCTATTAACTATTTCAATGGGAACACCTGTGTCCTTTTTTTTAATTACTCATTTTTGTAAAAGAGGTCAAGATCTATCTCAGCAATTGAGAGGCTAGAGAGGGGCACACCTGTGGCCACTTAGAGCCATTTCCATAGAAAAGCCAGGAAGGAGGTACAATGATGGACTCACCACTTTAGAAGTGGCTTCACTAGTGGGCTGTGTGAGTCTTTCCTTTCACGTTAATGAAGGCAACTGCCCAGAAGTCAGGCAGGGTTTTGCCAGCAACCTCCATTCCCACAGTACTAACAAGGTTGGATCCCTGCTCAGTCCCCACTGCTCCACTGATGTGGGGAACATTCCCTATTAAGCAGAGGCTGCCAGAGCATGCTTGGGGCACTGGTCCCTGCCAGCCACCAGGTCTCTCCTCTCTGAGCTTGGAGTCTCCTGGGGACACTATCACTTATTTTCTTTTTCTTTTTTATTGTAAACAAACGGGATACATGTTGTTTCTCTGTTTGTACATGGCGTAAAGGCATACCACTTGTGTAATCATAAATTTACATAGGGAATGTTGTTTGATTCATTGTTATTTTTTCCCTTCCCCCCACCCCTCTCACCCCTCTTTTCCTTCTATACAGTCCTTCCTTCCTCCATTCTTGCCCCCCTCCCTAACCCTAACTCTAACCCTAACACTAACCCCTCCCACCCCCCATTATGTGTCATCATCCACTTTTCAGCGAGATCATTTGTCCTTTGGTTTTTTGAGATTGGCTTATCTCACTTAACATGATATTCTCCAATTTCATCCATTTGCCTGCAAATGCCATAATTTTATCATTCTTTATGGCTGAGTAATATTCCATTGTATATATATATATATATATATATATATATATATATATATATATATATATATATACCACAGTTTCTTTATCCATTCATCAATTGAAGGACATCTAGGTTGGTTCCACAATCTGGCTATTGTGAATTGAACAGCTATGAACATTGTTGTGGCTGTATCTCTGTAGCATACTGATTTTAAGTCCTTTGGGTATAGGCCAAGGAGTGGGATAGCTGGGTCAAATGGTGGGTCCATTCCAAGTTTTCTAAGGAATCTCCACACTGCTTTCCAGAGTGGCTGCACTAGTTTGCAGCCCCACCAGCAATGTATGAGTGTACCTTTCTCCCCACATCCTCGCCAACACCTGTTGTTGCTTGTATTCTTGATAATCGCCATTCTAATTGGGGTGAGATGGAATCTTAGGGTGGTGTTGATTTGCATTTCTCTTATTACTAGAGATGTTGAACATTTTTCCATGTTTGTTGATTGCTTGTAGATCTTCTTCTGTGAAGTGTCTGTTCATTTCCTTAGCCCATTTGTCAATTGGATTATTTGCATTCTTGGTGTAGAGTTTTTGAGTTCTTTATAGATTCTGGAGATTAGTGCTCTATCTGAAGTATGTTTGGCAAAGATTTTCTCCCACTCTGTAGGCTCTTTCTTCACATTGCTGATTTTCATATGGATCTTTCCTTTGAGCTGAATACTGACTTTTTCCTTTACCCCAACCTATCTTTTCTTCAAAAAATTCTTCCAGATTTCACTGTACATGTCCTTTTCTGTTTTCCAACATACTCTTAGATATTTTTCCTATCTTCCATTTCTTGCCAGTCTTTTTAATGAATGGATAAAGGTAGACATGATAAAGACATTTTTGTCAATTACAAAAAGACCATTCTCATCCCTCATCCATCAATCATTCAGGGTAAGTGGAGATTTTGTTTTTTAAATAGCCTAATATACAACAATTAACTAAAAATGGACCAAAGACTTACACACAAGAGCTGAAACTATAAAACTCTTAGAAGAAACAGGGCGAAAGCTTCATGATATTGGATTTGGAAATGGATTTTTATGACACCAAAAGAAGAGGAAACAAAAGAAAAAAAGACTTTACCAAAATTGAAAACTCTTAGCTGATCTCATAGAAGTGGGGTATAGGACAGTGGTTACTAGGGCCTTAGAATGGGATGAGGCAGGGGTGATGGGGAGAGTTAACATGTACCGGGGTGCAGCTGGATAGCAGGAGTAACTGAAGTTCTATAGCACAGAAAAGTATGTTTGATAACAATTAATTGAATATTTTAAAATAATTAGTTGGGAGAGTTTTGAATGTTTCCAACACAAAGAAATAATGAATGTCTGAGATGATATATATACCACCTACCCTGATCTGATTATTACACACTGCACACAAGTATTTATATGTACTCCATAAATATATACAAGTGCTATGTACCAATTAAAAATGTCTTTACAAAAATTTTAAACTTTTGGTAATCAAAAGGACACCATCAAGAGTGAAAAGGCAACCCACAGAATGGGAGCAAATATGTGCAATCATATACCTGATATGGGATTAATATTCAAGATATATAAAGAATTCTTACAACTCAACAACAATCCACACAACCCAATTTGAGAGTAGGAAAAGGACTTAAATGAACATTTCTCAAAAGATGATATACTAATGGCCCATAAGCACCTGAAAAGAAGCTCAAGTAGTATGAGATACTACTTCACTGGATGGCTATTATCGAAAATTTTTTTAAAAAAGTATTGGTGAGAATGTGGAGAGACTCTATAACACTTTTGCATTGTTGGTAGAAATATAAAATGATATAGGTATGGTGAGAAACAGTACAGCAGTTCCTCAAAAATACTAAAAAAAACTGACATATGATCCCACAATTCTGCTTCTGGGTATATATCCCAAAGAACTGAAAGCAGGGATTCAAACAGGTATCTGTAAACCCATGTTCATAGCAGCGGCATTCACAGTAGCCAAAAGGTATAAAAAACCAAATGTCCATTCATGTACGAGTGGATGAACAGAGCATGGTAAATACGTACTGATGAAATATTCAGACTTATGGAAGGAATTCTGACGTAGGCTATAATAGGACTGAGTCAGCCGAGAGATCTCAGGTAGGATGGCCTCATTACCAAGTTTGGGAATGCTCAACAGAATCACTTCCAAAGAAAACACTTGCATCAGCAAGGAAGAAGGCAATATAAGCATAGGAAAAAAGAAGGTTTTTTTTTTTTTTTTTTTAATCCTAATAACTGAAAATCACCACCACCAGTATAAGGAGAAAGATTACCTATGTTCATTGACAATACACATTTGATGCATTAAAAACTTTTTTTTTTTTTGCGGTGCTGGGGATTGAATGTTTTTAAATTGACATAATCGTACATATTTATGAGGTACAAACCTCCAGACTTGACTCTGGGCGGCCTGGGAGGGGACTGTGACCACTAATGGACTATCATGAACCACAGGAAGGAAGAGTAGCAGCTTCGATACCTACACTCGACTCTTATCCCTGGCTGCACCTCAAGACTCAATAAAACCAAAACACGCGTCCTACACAAACACCAAGGCCAACCCCGGAGGCGATGCTCTAAGTGACCAGAGGCAGATCCCGGACATGGGGATCTGTTCAAAGCTCCTTGAGTTATTCTGATGTGCGGGCAGCTGGGTTGACCTGCCCTGGAGCACAGCTCCCTTTTAAAATTTCACCATTAAGAAATAATGACAATACTGTCTCAGAAGGAATAAGGCGGTGTAACTTTTCATTTTGATAATCTTTAAGCTAGAAAAGGAAAACAAGTTAAAATCAAGTCACCACTGCCAGGGACATCTCTCGCCTGACCACCTCTCCTAGTGGTGGTCACCGGTCGGCCAGATGGCAGAGGCTAGAGAGAAAACGACCTGGATGGGCGCCACCTCGTGGTCATATGCATAAATTCAGGGATCCTGGGGAACAAGGGGAGGGGCATCTAAGCAGGGCAGAAAATCTGGAAAGATTTCCTGGGGAAAAACTGCCCTGGGCAGTTGGCTGCAGTGAATGAGGTGGACTGAAGTAGTTTGACGTTGGGGCAATCATGGCTGCTCAGGAGGCCCAGAAGCAGCAGTTGGTAAGGTTGACTTTGGAAGCCAGTGCAGAGAAGTATGATAATCACAATCCATGGACCAAGAAAATTGGCAGTGTGCCAGCCCCCAGGTTACCTATGCAGAGTTACAGCCCTTAATCCTATTTACATGAATAAACTGTCTACTTCTGTAACAGATTCAAGATGAAAAGTGTATCTGCTGATGTTCTCAGGAAAGTCAGGATAGAGAAAAGACATTTCTTGCCTTTTGTGACCTGATTAGAACAAATGAGAATCATTCTTTTAAATCCTTCCCCACGTGTTACGAGTAATTTGTACATGCGCGTGCTCCACACAGGCTTCCTCACTCACAGGGGGCAAGTGGGACTCTTGCCATTTCCAAACACCTTGAAAATCTGAATGTTACAAGTGGCCTTTTCTTTTGAAAGCTCAAGTGCTTTTGTTTGTTTAGTTTTTCATCTGGGAAATTATAAAAATGAGCCCATATCTGCTCCTAAAAACTCTTCAATGATTTTTTTATGCTTCTGTTCTCTTGTTGATCACTCTTTTGGAAGTATTTAATCGAAAGCAAGGGTCAAGATGTATCTCTTCCTGCCTGGTAAGCAATTCACTGAATATATCGAGCATAGGTCCACCAGCCAGGAGAGAAATACAGTTGTTTTTTTGGTACTGGGGATTGAACTCAGGGGGACTTAACCACTGAACCACATCTCCAGTTCTTTGTTGTATTTTATTTAGACAGGGTTTCACTAAGTTGCTTAGCACCTCACTAAATTGCGGAGGCTGGCTTTGAACTCTAGATCCTCCTGCCTCAGCTTCCTGAGCCTTTGGGATTACAGACATGCACCACCATGCCTGCAGAAATGAAGTTCTTGAGTCTAAAATAGAGATTACCTTTAGAGTGACTGAAATAGTTAAATGTGGGTACAGATTTGAACATTCACATATCAGCAGGACTGTTTGCATGTATATTCTTATTCTGTTCTCACCCTTACCCAGGTGAGGACACAGATTATGCTACATCTTCAGACTGTATAGAAACTGTTTATGCCCCAGTGGAGCCTGAAGGTAGCTATCTTCCTGCCCCACAGTTCCCTGCATGAGTTGGCCACTGTGGTGATCAAACACAACTTTAAGCTGATCCATCTAAAATCAGTTGAGTTCAAAGACAGTCTGGTCTCATTTCTCCGTTAAGATGTAGCACTCATTGAATATCGATAATATTGTATTTTGTGCTTTGTAAGTGATATCTTATTTCATTTCCCCTATTCTGTAGATAAAGAAAACAGAGACTTAGATTAACAATGTTGTCCTTTGGAGATGGGAGTGAGTGGGATTCAGAGCCAAGTGAGAGGCTCATTGCTATAGACAGACACCCTGGCCCAATTTTGAGCACGAGTTGTTAATCACTTACTCCCTGTACTACCCCAAACAAGCTACTAGCACCTCTAGACCTCGGGTTCCTTACAGTTAAATGCAATAAATCTAGCAATCTCTCTGGCTAGAGCGGAGTGAGAATTAAAGGAGAAAGTGCAGAGTGCCTACAAGTGTCTGGTAAACATTCGGCAAGCAAATGTAATTACTGGACTTCTGTGATACAAGGAAAACTTCAGGTTTTCAAAATTCTTAGTTCTGAATGGTTTATTCATTGATGCCTGAAGGGAATTCTAGCACATAAACACAGAACAACTAGGACTGAGGTAGGATGGTGCCCTGGAACCCCCTCTATGCATCTCCCTGCAGCTCCTACAGGGCTCTGTGGAAGGCTGAGGGTGTAGTTCAGTGGAATGTCACTTGTCTAGCATGTGGGAGGTCCTAGGCTTGATCCCCAGCACCACCCCCCATACACACATGAGGGTGGAGGGGAATCTATGGATCTTGCCCACTGTACCTCTGCCTTGCTCTGCCCCCTCACCAGCCATGGTAGGGAAAATTCTCTAATTATAAACACACAGGTACACAGGTGCTCCTTACTCTATGGCCACCTCCATTCAAAGTAGCAGAGTGGCCACAGCACCTGTGACAGATTAGGCATATACCTTGCCTGCAATTCCCTAGAAGTCCCTCATTCTGCAAATGGATACGAAATGAGCAACAGGCTGCCTGTTGCTAGAACATCACACCACCATCCTTGTGGCTCTGAGAGTCGTCAGGACAGGATTATCACCCCTGGCAGCTGCAGTTCTCTCCTGGAGATCCACATAAAACTCCAGTGACAATCACACTGCACCAATCTAAAGACAAAGTCCCAAAGTAGTCCCTATTATGGTACAATAAAAGATACCATATGACATATCAAGTCACTCTATTGAGAACACTCAATAAATTAATCTTTCTTATAAAAAACATTCATGCATGGAAAACAGCAGACTTCAATTACAAACAGCTACAAAGGAACAAAAAGGTCACTCCATTTTCTTGAAATATTTATATTCATGAAGCAAAGTAAAAGTCATTAATTTTGACTCTGGTCCTAGGGCTTAGATGGGCATCTGATCCAGGTTGACTTTCAGCTTATCACAGTATTATCTAGCAAGAAAGTGTCTGCCAAATTAACGCAGACAGAATTTCTTATTGACAAATATCATGACCAAGGAGCCCTGTATCACTGTTTTTTCTACATCCTCACAGAGAACCCACAGAAGAGCATCAGTGACCTGCATGGAATTCCCCTTGGCCCTGGCCCGGGCCCTCTCCACACACACAATCACCATTTTGCAATAGCTTTTCAAAAGCTTTGCTTGGGAATGCACTCTGGAACAGGGCAATGCCCAGAACCTTCTGAGGCTGGGTCTGGGGTCCCTGTAGGATTGGGCATAGAATGTACGGGGGGGGGGGTTATGACTTCTGCCCACATGGAGGTTGCATATCAGTGGGGTGGGGGGAAAGTTTCAACAATGACACAGATGCCATGCCACTGTGGCAAGCACTATGGCTCACAAGCACAGGAGCACACGGATATGGCAGGTCCTGATCGGGGAGGGGCCATCAATCTCAACATCAGCAAAGGCTTCCCTGGGAAGGTGGCTGCAGGCTAAGATCTGGTGGATGTGTAGGGCTGAGCAAAGGAAAGCTGACTAGCTTTGCCCACAGTATCTCTGAGGCCTTGAGGAGAGGTCAGGATGTACTGGAGGGATTGGAAGCCCCAGAGACACAGTGGAGGGGCATAAGACTACAAAGGTGGGTGGCTGTGGCCCAGCAGGTCTCTGCCAATGACGGAGAGGTAGAGCTGTCTAACCTAGAGCACGGCAGCCTCTGAAAAGCTGTAAGAGGCAGCTGAGGATGAGGTTTGCATTCCTGAAAGATTCTTCTTCTTTCTGCTTTGGGGTATAATGGAGACACCAGAGGACAAGAAGGAATACAGCAGGCCCAGGCAGGCACTGTCTCCATCTTCCTCCTCATCTCCAGCCCCTGCAAACTCCAAGTTCTCCACTAGGACAATGATCCTAACGCACCCAGAGCCTGGCAGTGGTTGGTTTTCTGACAACCCCCCTACCTGCTCCATACAGACTCCTATGTTTGCATAACTGGAGTTCTGGTTAATAGACTATTCTAATTACCCAAGATGACCATCTTTTTCTGCCTATAAATTACACTCAAAGGATAATACAAATTACACCAATTAAAACTAAAACAAACTTAAATTTAACACATCAGTTATCATCATATCATATAACAAAAAAGGTGTTAGAAAAATCTTAAATGTCTGCTGATTTATGAATATAATCTGAAATGGCTTGTTAAAATGTTATGTCCCTAAGAGCTGTGGTATTTAAGGTCTCCCACCTCCCTACCCTGGCCTCAATGCCCCCTCCCCAGATGGCTGCGGAGTCTCTGGATGCCCCCGCCTTCATTCTGCACCTGCCCACGTAGTTTTTAACATACTTCTAATGTGTCAGTCCCCTACTTGAAAAATGTCAGGGTGCCTCTCAAGTACAAACTCTGTAACCCACTTTCCTGAACCTGCCCCAATGGCAGTTCTGTTCCTTTAAATGTAAATTCCCAAACATTCCATTGGTACCTCATTTTCTACCTCATGGTATAGTCAGTGTTATGTCCTTAATAGTCTGCTTTCTTTCTTCTAGATACAAGATGCCTTGGGGTCAAGTACTATAAATTCCCCACTATAAATTCCTCAATGCAATCGTGGGCTATGTGGAATTTGGTGAATGTCACTTCTCCCCATCTACTAACATCAGGTAGATGGTTGCCTCCAACAACTACCAACTTCTAGGTTTCCTTACAGCTCAGGAGTAACGGATGATTCTGCCCAGGTGAAATTGTCCATTTAAGGCCCTGATCCCCCATGTTTCCTCTCCTTTGGGACTTGGACCACTTTTCTCTTTTAAAGCATCATTTTCCTCCCCCATCATTAAAGCAAAACAAAAACATCACTCCTTGTTTCCCACTCTTATCCCTTCTCAATGCTGCCACATTCCCGAGAGGAGTTGTCTCTGGCCCTCCTGCCTTTTAGTCACTTTCTGCCCTCCCACAGCCCGGTATTTTCCACCCACTCGCTTCCTGCAAAGCTCGAGGGCCTTTTAAATCTCCAGAGAGAAAAAACTACAACCAGATGGAAAGACGAGCGATGAGTCAAATGGTAGGAAGGAGCTAACAGTCAACTGGAATAGGAGTATGAGCGGGCTGACCCTTTCACTAGACTCAATCCTTAGAATCAGAACTTACCAAAAATCACACACCCTTCAAGTTGAATCCTCTTGAATTTAGACCCTTTCTTCTCTCACACCCTCTCTTGTCCTGGGGGACAGTCTTGCCACAACTTCCCAATGATGCCAAACATGTGCTTCTGGCTCTCACAGTTCCATATTTACCAAGGACCCTACTCTTCTACCACGTGAGGCATCTAACAACTGGATTTGTGATTACCTCTCCCCAGCTACTATGGTCCCAGGTCCATCCCAATACCCCGTCACTGGGCCATGTCTCCTCTGGTTCCTCCCCTGCAGACACTATAAGTGACTGTTCCCAGAGGGGCAACCCCAGGTAGCTCCAGGGTCTTTCTGGGTGAGCTCTTCCATTCTCAGGGCTTCGACACACACACACATGTCCACAGACTCCAGGACAGAGAACTAAGAGGCCTTCTAGATGTCTCCTTCTCCTTGGGAAGCCACACAGGAGAAATAGTTTTATCACTTTTTGATCACATCTCATTTTTACCAGTCACACACAGACACACAAATAATAACCCACAAAGCTGAAAGTGATCCTGTCACATCACATAGTGACATCATATAGTGTCCCTTTGCTTTTGTGGATGAAAACAGTACAACAGAGATGCAGATGTGAAAGTTACCCTTTGCTAAGCCTGTAGTATAACAAAAAAAATCTGATCCTTTGGGCAGAATTCCTGGCAAGCAACTTCAAAAAGCCTCGAAATGTCCTCTATGACAGGAGCACTTTTGTTATGTTAATGAGGTGACTCAGGATGGGCCCCTAAGTAGCTTTACATTGGCTGTTGGTCCCCAGAAAGACCAGCCATTGGATTAGAATGTTGGAACTTTGAACCAGGTGCAGTGGAGCAAGCTTGGAATTCCAGCAGCTCAGGAGGCTAAGGCAGGAGGATTGCAAATTCAAAGCCAGCCTCAGCAACTTAGCAGGGCCCTAAGCAACTTAGTGAGACGTGTCTCAAAATAAAAATAAAAAGAGCTAGGGATGTGGCTCAGTGGCTAAGCACCCCTGGATTCAATCCCCAGTGCAAAAAAAAAAAAAAAAAAAAAAAAGATTGGGACTTTGGGCCAAAACACCTCTGGGGAGAAAAACCTGGAGATTGAGTTCAATCACAAACTGAATGACCTAATTAATCATTGTACAAAATGAAGCCCCAATAAAAATTCTGGACAGGGAAGTCAATTGGAGCTTACTGATTTGCCAACACGTATATGTGCTGGGAGGGTGATTCTAAGAGGAAAGGACACAAAGACTTGCCCTTGCCCTCTCCCCACTAGCCCTCTTGATCTGGTTAGTTCCAATTTAGATCCTTTACAATACAACTACAATGGTAAGTGCAGTACCTTTATGAGTTCAGTGAGTCTTTTATCAAATTATCAAACTTGAGCAAACTATGGGAAACATCAACTTCATAATCAGTTGTTCAGAAATGCTTGTGGCCTGGGTGGGCATCAGGGTCCTCTAATTTGTGGTATTTGTACCAACTCCTGGTGATTTGTGCCAGAATTGCCATACACCCAGCTGGTTTTACAGGAATGAAGTGCCTACTGTGTGCCAGGAACTTGACTAGGAACAGTTCTTACAGTCATTAATGGAGCACAGTGCCCTGTCTTCTGCCTCCTAGGGTTAATAATAAGGTGCATACAAACATGGAGAATCCAAAATAAGAATCTCATCATTAAGCTCTGGATTTAAAAAAAAATCTACACCTCTGACTAGGCTGAAAATCACCTTTAGTTTTTTCAAGCAATGGTTCTTTGTGACATTTCCTTAGAAGTGATCAAAACAATTCTATCAGTTGAAAGTAATTCCCTACCCTCAAAGTGGAGCTAAAAATGTTGTATGAACATTTAGTCAGCTGTCAGATACCTGAGCTGTTCTAGAGATCTACAGTCTAGTAGAATATTCCAGGGTCTCACTGGAATCAACTACTGAACCCAAAACTGTACTCTGCTCCTAGGGTCAAAGTCCCTTGTGTAAGTAGATCTGTATTGGGGGAGGGGCTGTGTTAAAACAAGGCTTGGGCCAGGCACAATGGCACATGCCTGCAATCCTAGTGACTCAGGAGGCTAAAGCAAGAGGATTTCAAGTTTCAGGCCAACATTACCAACTCAGCAACAGCAAGACCCTGTCTCAAAATAAAAAATAAAAAGTGCTGGGGATGTAGTTTAGTGGTAAAGCATCCCTGGGTTCAATTCCCAGTAACAAACCAACTAACAAACAAAAAAATCGTGGCTACAGCCAGCATTAGCCAACAAAACCTCACAAGGACACAACAAAAAGAAACTATAGACAAATATCCCTGATGAACACAGATGCAAAGATCCTCAATAAGGGCTGAGGTTGTGGCTCAGCGGTGGAGTGCTTGCCTCACAAGCACTAGGTTCTTCATGTGTGAGGCACTGGGTTTGATCTTCAGTACCACATAAAAATAAATAAATAAAATAAAGTTATTCTGTCCATCTACAACTAAAAAATTTTTTAAAAAATATTTTTAAAAAGATCTTCAACAAAATACTAGCAAATAGAATTCAATATCACATCAACAACATAGGCTAGATAAGACTGGTTTCATTCCAGGGAATACAAGGATGGTTTGATACATACAAATCAATAAATAAAACACATGAGATACACAGAGGATAAAAGTCATACTGTAGAGGGAGAAAAAAACATTTTATAAAATTCCTTCATGATAAAAGCACTGAGTAAATTAGCTATTAAAGAAGGATCACATCTCAATATAATAAAGGCTGTATATGACAAATCCATAGTCAACATCATGTTGAATGAGAAAAAAATGAAAGCATTTCCTCTAAGATCAAGAACAGGACAAGGGTGTTCACTCTCACCACTCTTATTCAATATATTGCTAGAAATTTTAGATAAAGCAATTAGGAAATGAAAGACATACAAACAGGAAAGAAGTTAAATTATCTTTGCAGATGATATGATTCTATACATACAAAAACCTAAACCAAAAGACTACTAGAACTGATAAAGGAATTCAAGTAAGTAGTGGGATATAAAATGAGCATACTAAAATCAATGACTTTTCTATATACCAATAATAAATTTGTTAGGAAATAATGAAGGAAATCCTATGCATAATAACCACAAAAACAAAACAACAACGAAACACTCCATAGGTAGGAATAAACTTAAAGAAGTAAAAAGACCAATGAAAGTTATGACACACTAAAAAATACATTGAGGAAGACACTGAAAGGAGGAAAGACCCCACAAGTTCATGGTTTAGAAGAATACTGTTTAAATGTCCATAGTACCCAAAGATATCTACACAATGTACTCCTCCACAAAATACCAATGACATTCTTCATAGTACTAGGGGAAAAAATCCTAAATTTCATACTGAAACACAAAAGACCCTGAATAGCCAAAGCAAACTTGAGTAAAAAGAGCAAAGCTGGAGGCATCACAATATCTGATTTCAAGATAAACTATAAACCCATAGTAATAAAACCATCATGATATTGGAACAAAAATAGACACATTGACCAGTGGAATAGAACAGAGAACCCAGAAATAAATCCACACATATTCAGCCAACAAAGGTGTCAAAAACCTACAATGGACAACAAACCTCTTTACAAGACAGAAACTTGACCCCTTCCCTCACCCTGCACAAAAATCAACTCAAAATGGGTCAAAGACCTTAATGCATGACATGACACTCTGGAACTACTAGAGGAAAACAGGAGAGACACTTCAAGATATTGGTACAGGCAATGGTTTCATGAATAGGACTCAAAGAGTGCAGGAAACAAAAGAAAAAGTTGACAAATGGGATTATATTAAACAAAAAAGCTTCTGCACAGCAAAGGAAACAATCAATAGAGTGAAGAGTGAACCTACAGAATGGGAGAAAATATTTGTTAGCTATCCATCTGACAAAGGGCTAATATCCATAATACATAAATGATTCCCTTTACCACAAATACCAAGCAATCCAATTAAAAAATGACCAAATTATCTGAACAAATACTTTTCAAAAGAGAAAATATAAAGGGCCAATAAATACATGAAAAAATATCTTTAGCTATCAGAGAAATGCAAATAAAAACTACGAGATACCATCTCACCCCAGTTAGAATGGCTATTACATTAAAAAAAAATTAACAAATGTTGGTGAGGATGTGGGAAAACAGACACTGTTGGTGGGAATGTAAATTAGTACACCACTATAAAAAACAGTATCAAGATTCCTTAAAAACTAAGAATATATCTACCATATGATCCAGCTATCCCAAACCTGATTAAGTATTCAAAGGAAAGGAAGTCAGCATAAAAGAGATACCTCCATACCCATGTTTATTGGGGCACTATTCACAATAGCTAAGAATCAACTGAGGTCTCTCATTCCAATAATGGAATGTATATAAAAAAAGTATGTTATATATATATATACACATTGGAGTATTGTTCATAAAGAAGAATGAAATCCTGTCATCTGCAGGAAAATGTATGGAACTAGAGGACATCATATTAAGCAAAAGAAGCTAGACAGAAAATCAAGCATCACATGTTCTCTCTCATATGTAAAAATTAAAAAAAGAAAGAAAGAAAAAAGAAAGGAAGAAGTAATTCCTTTTCTACTTTCAAGTCTTCCTTCCTTCCTTCCCTCCCTCCCTCCCTCCCTTCCTTCCCTCCACCAGGAAGGATGACCTGAACGTAGAAGAGGGATTACAAGGGACTCTGCAAGGGGAAAGAAGGGAGTGGGGAAGGGGTAAGGTTAGAAGACAGGTGACTGGACATAATTGGTACACAATGCATGCATGGATGGAAATATCACATTGAGTCCCACTAATCTGCAAAATTAATATGTGCTAGCTGGGTGTGGTAGCACACATCTGCAATCCCAGCTACTCAGGAGGCTGAACCTGGAGGGATCACTTGAGCCCACAAGTTCAAGACCAGCCAGGAAACATAGCAAGACTCCATCTCAAAAAGCAAAGTAATGTGTTAATAATTATAATAAAAAGAGAAAAGAGGCTCTGAGAAATATCAGGACCAAAGATCTGTCCACTGGGATCCTTTATATTGGATTGTCTTTTCTCTTCCCAAGGTGGGAAACTAGCAAGAGGAAGGATCCATTAGCAGATCTTGGTGGTCATTTCATGCCACTTCCTCATTTTATGCAGAAGGACACTAAATCCCAGGGAAGTAAACTGTCCCTAATGTTCTCTAAATTTGCTGCTCAAGGCTATCTTCTGCAATCAAGACAGAGGCTCAATTTTCAAAAAGACACATTATGGTCAGCCTTATATTTTCAGAGTTATGGACTCAGACTAGGGACTGGAAAAGTCTCTTTCTCAAGAGTCAGCAGACGCTTCTTGCCTTTCCTCCTTCCCCCGTGCAGACGTGAATTCGTCTGTGCAAATAAACGGTTCGTTGTATGAGATCTGTATCTGTGGAGCGTTTCTGGGAGCTAGCAATGAACCATAACTGTGCACCTCTTTTTCCAACCTAACATCTGTTGCCAAAGCCTCAGGGATGGGTTTTTTTCCTGCTGCCTAAGTAGGCAGTACCCATCCGCAAGCTCCTGTGTGCACCCCCTTATACAGGCTCATCTTCCATTTACCGGGATGCCCAGTTCTCTGCACACAACTCCGGACTCCAGAATCGAAGCACCCATCCCCAGATGCCTTTACCGCCTGCTCTCCCTGCAACTGGACTTCTACCATGAACACTTCAATTGACCCGATTTCTAAAAAGGAACCGCCAAACTGCTTGCCCCACGCTGCCCACTTCCAGCTCAAAGAAGTCAGATCGGTCTGCCCTTTTCCCTACAGCAGTGAAGGAGTTCCTAGTATTAGAGGGGTAAATGAAGTCAGAATTGGGGACAGGCAGTTAATGCAGAAATAGGGGATCAATCAAATCGAGAAAATGAAGACATCTCACCTGCAATACCAACCCCAGTCACCTAGGCAGGAAGGAGAGGGAAGTCTTCAAAAATAACTGGAGAGCAAGATTTTTTAAAAATTTTTTATATAAAATGAAATGGGGGAATGTAAGGAATTCCCGGCCTCCCCACCACCTGTCAATCTGCATTCTCCCTGCCTCCCAGGTTACAGGAATTTCCGGCTTACGTTGCTGTAATCTTCCTGCTTCCCGCACTACGTCCTAAATATGTCATTGGTCCCTCAGTCAGTCTGTAAGAATTCTCCTCCACCATTGGTTCCTCTCAGCCGGCGAAATTCCTATGTCTGAGAGAAACCTTGCGCCATCTTTCTCCTTTTCTTTTTCCCCTTCCCCCATTCAAACGTGAATTTGTCTGTGCGAAATAAAGGGTTTCTTGTGTGAGACCTGTATCTGTGGAGTGTTTCTAGGAGCTAGCGATGAACCATAACTGCGCCCTTTTTATCACCTAACAACATGGATATCAGCAGATTTCTCAGCCCAGACCCTAAAATCTAGACGGGCTAGAAACAACAGAGTTCAAGCTCTTAAAGAGCATGGATGCCAACCAAGAATCTTATACTCAGCAAAATTAACTTTCAGTTTTGAAGACAAAATAAAATCCTTCCATGATAAACAAAAGTGAAAAGAATTTACAAATAGAAAGTTGGCACTACAGAACATTCTCAGCAAGATAGTCCATGAGGAGGAAATGAAAAACAACAATATAGTTCAGCAAAGGGAAGAACTACCCTAAAGGAACATTCAATCAAGGGAGAAACCAAGTCAAGTTAAAAACCAAAAATGAGCCACAATGACTGGGACTACAAATCATATCTCAATAATAACCCTGAATATTAATGATCTAAACTCTTCAATCAAAATTTTCTTTTTCAAAGTGGTTATGATTTCATCAATCTAAATGTTAGTTTAAGAAGAATAACTCTTTGTGGTATGAGCTGTAAATATCTCTCTTAGTTGTCTTTTTGAATAGTTTTTTATGATGCTGCTTTCCATAAAAAATTGAATATTATTTGACAATGTAACATTGAAACAATTTATGACTTGGGGATTTTGACTCATGCAAGTTTAGACAGTTCTTACTAACTACAGATATGTATGGAAAAAATTTGTTTTATTCTTATTATTTAATGTTTGAATTATTTAATAAATATTTTGCATATCTGGAATTGAAAAAAAAAAAAAAAAGAGTCAGCAGACCTTCCAAGTATGGACTCACAGACCCCTCCATCTGCCTCCAGGTAAATGCTTTGTCTGAGAGGTCAGCTTAGCCATAGGGGTACATGAACTGAAGACCCAGGGTATGGCTTTAATTGTGAGAGGGATGGGGAGGTTAGGGCATGAAGGCCCTGGGAGAGGATGACCAGGTAAGAGCAAGAGATCTAGACTACCCTGGGGGTCAAAGACCACAACACACACTCCCAAAAACAAGTGCTCTGGGAATGGTTGTTAATGCTGAATAAAAATATCTTATTTTGTCCTCTCCCATGGTGCAATGTGACAAACTCACCATACAGTCACCCATGAGAGTTTAGCCCCCAACTTACTCCTAGCATTCATCAGAATGAAAGTGATGAATCCAGCTCACAGTACAGTCAGCCTTCATCCATCAGAATTCTGAGCACAGAGATTTTTGACTGTGGTTGGGAAATATGCACAAAGTTTTGGGCAAGCATAGGCTGACACACAGACAGCCCCAGTGATGGATGAGATCAATTTTTGAAGGCTTTCTGCCTTCATCTTCCAGGTTACAGATGTCAGATTTTTATTTTTCCTTCTCAGCCTCACGTTTCAAACTACAACCTTACACAGAGCAATCACAGGCATCGTTTTATATAACTTACAGAAAATGAGTCATTTAATGATAAATTAGCATTTTAAAACTTGTGGTCTACTACAGGACTAATTCAATTCAGTTGGTGGTCAGGGAATAAAAACTTTAAAAGGTAGTTATACTCAAAGCTAATAAATGCTTGAAAAACTAGTAATCCTTTTTATATTTCAGTTATCTAATGTATCGATAAGTCATCACATTTATCAATAAGCATTAAAATGTCAATTTTAAATTATTATTAAAGTGTTGATAAACATGATATATGTTACTGTATCAATCAGTCTTCTTGAGAGAGGCACCAAAAGGTTCCAGTTTATAGGGGCCAGGTCTGGTTCATACCAAATCCCAATGCTCAATCCAGTACCTAGCTTGTAAAGGTTTATTAAATAAAGGGTCAGAGAGGTGGCAAAATGGAAAGGAATAAGCATTTCCTGATCACTTCCAAAATCAATTTCCACTTGGATTAACCAAAAAGCCTATCTTGAATGTTTAATATTTCACCTGCTGAATATGATATGATCTAGGATTTTATCCAAATCGGTCTTTTAAAGCCTCCTTCTCATGGAGCCTGTTGTAAATGGGGGCAATCAGGCAGGAACAAATGCCACCATCACACTCCTCACCTGCCATGTCGATGGCAAAAGGCCTGTCTGCTCTCCAGCCGGTGTACCAACCAACGACTTTTCCATTTTCCACCAACGGACGTTCATAGCGTCGCCCACCAACCAGGCCCACTGGCCAGACAGAGACTTTGCGCGTGGTTCGCATCTACAAAAGGAGGAAAGAGATGTGTTTTAAGTTTTCTTAGAGAGAACACACAAGGAAAGAAACATGATCCACACGAAAGGATGGGTTGGTGGTACAGATTTCAAAAGATGAAGGTTTCCAAACAGAAGCCTTCTACAGGTATACTGCTAGACCAATTCATTATTGTTTGGCCACTTAGTGCCCTTAGCATCTACTAGTATAAATTTAACTGGTTTAAGGCTCAAGCCTTAATAGAAATAAAGTAGATGTCAATACTTGATCACTTATTTGAAGCTACGTTGAGGCTATTGAATATTTTCCATTTGTTTCAAAGTTGAATCTTTCAAACAATACTTTGTATCTTCTGAAGTGAGAAGGTTTAATTCCCCACAGTAAGAGCAAAACTTGCACTCAGAAGAGCCATGGGAATGTCCTTTCTTCAAATTTACTGCTGTATGAGGAGGATCATGAGTTCAAAGTCAGCCTCAGCAAAAGCAAGGTGCGAAGCAACTCAGTGAGACCCTGTCTCTAAATAAAATACAAAATAGGGCTGGGGATGTGGTTCCATGCTTGAGTGTCCCTGTGTTCAATCCCTGGTACCTGGAAAAAAAAAATTGTACTGCTGTATATACACAGACATCTTGGCTGGGGCATTAATAATGGGATCCAGACACAGAACAGTGGGCATCCTATACAGTGACAAAAAGAAACACACACCTTAAAAATACCTGTCTGCCTTTCAAAGCAATCAGGCCAAACTAGAAGATAAATGCCTCGCACAGGTGTTGAAGTTGGTCCTCTTCCTGCCACACGCTTATGATGCTGGAATACCAGTTGAATACTCCTCTCAACTGAAAATTATTTGCTATACTTCTTTAAAAGGAAATGCTCACAAGAAATCTTGTTAATTTCAGGCAACATTTTCAAGGGAAACCATCTCCACTGCCATCTTCTAGCTCACACAGCACTGTAGTGCAAATTAACATTCTTCCTTGGGCAGATGCATCCCATGTTGGCGCCCCTGGCTGTCAAAGAACAACTCCTGCTGTTGAGGTAATTATAATTTCAACACCAGTGCTTTATCTTTTATTTGCAATGAAATTGAACTGGGTCACAATTGGGTAACCCAGGGTTAAGATACCGATTATCAAAATTTTAATGAAAGAAAGAACAATGATATACTGGGAAAGATTTTCAAACACAATTGGAATATAAGTCACATTATTAGAGTGAAAGTAATTAGAAGCTCCCACTAGCTAAGCATCCAATTTCACATAATCTTAATATCCTACCTTGTTCCAGTAAGAGATCTTAAGGGCCTGAAGCATTCCAGGTAAGGAAAAGTCTCATTGCATTGGTCTCCCTCAAATCTGAAACTACTATTTTTATATTTCTATCACTTTTTCAATAAATTAATCACAACTGTCTTGTGCTAATTCTAAATTTTATAATTAAAACGTCTTACTGAAGTAGAGACAGACTGCAAAAAAAGTGCACAGTCCTTACAATAAAAATAAATAAAATTTAAAAAAAGAGTGCACAGATCCAAGACTGTTATTTTTTTAAAGGACCATTTGCAAGGCTAGCCCTTAGCTGGGGAACTTGGCTTTGAAACATGTCTCACACTGATAAGGCTATTTGCTGATTTGGGGGCATTGAATACCCACTTTACTCTTTAGAATTGGAAATTTTGGTAGGAAAGGGATAGTTACATGACCAGCCCTCGGTAAAAACCCATAAACTCTAAGTTTAAACTGGTTTCCCTGGGCATACACACTGCACACTTGCAGCTATGTTTCTTCTGCTGGAGGGAAGGTATGCTCTGCATGCTTACTCATGGGAGGGTAGAACAAAGGAAGCCAGGGCAGATTCCTCCAGATTCTGCCCTATGTCTTTAGCCTTCCTGATCCACTGTGTGTTCCTACTGTGTTGCTTACAGTATTCTCACAGTAAATCTTAGCCATGAGTACAATTATTCGCTGAGTGCTGGGAGTCCTAGGAAATCTCCAAACAAGTGGGTGACCTTGGGGACTCCTGAAATGTGGATACAGAACAAAATGAACATTTTAAAGTGTCAAGTTTGGCACAATTTGACATATATATGTACCTTGGAACTGTTACTACCATGAAGAAAATTAACATATCCAGTACCCACAGAAGTCTCTTGTGATGTTTTTAAATCCATCCTTCCAGTTCTTCTCCACATGTCCATCCTCAGGAAACCACTGGTTTTCTTTCTGCTCCCACAGATAAGTTTACATTTTCCAGAATTTTATATGAATGCAATTATGTAGCATGGTGTGTGTGTGTAAGTGTGGCTTCTTTCACTCAGCATCATTATATGAAGATCTGTCCATCTGCAATGTCCATCAACAGTTCATTCCTTTATGTTGTGAAACAGTACTACTCCATTGCATGGTTAGCAGCTTGTCCCACCTGCTGATGGACATGTAGGTGGTTTTGAGCTTTGTATATTAGAGATGAAGCTGCCATGAATATCTGTATACAAGCCTATGTGGGTTTCATTTTTAAATATTCATACCTAGGTGTGGAAGTACTGCATCACATATTTAACTGTAAAGAAACTGCTAGATTATTTTCCAAAGTGTTCATGTAATTTCATTCCTATCAGCAATGTATGAGAGTTCCACTTCCTCTACCCCATTATCAACACTTGGTATGGCAAGTCTTCAATTTTAGCAATTCTAATAGGTATCAGTATTATCAACTGGTTTTATTTTCATTTTTCTAATGACTACTGATATTGAATATCTTATTGTACTTACTGTCAACTGCATCTGGTGAAAAGTCTGTTCAAATCTTCCCCCATTTTAAATATTGGTTGTTTTCTCACTATTAGAGGTTCAGTGTTTATATGTTCTACATACAAATATTTTACTAAAAGTATGATTTATAAATAATTTTCTCTCAGTCTATGGTCATGTTTTTATTCTTTTAACTGTTTTATGAAGTACAAAATTTTCATGTTAATCAATTCCAATTTCTCAATTTTTTTTTTTTCTTTTCTGGATCATGCTTTCAGTGTTGTATCCAAAATATCTTAGCCTAATCCAAGGTCATGGGATTTTCTCTTCTTTATAGTTTTAAGTTACACATGTAGTTTATGATCCATTCTTCATTTAACTTTTATATATGGTATGAATGACTGATTAAAGTTCTTTTTTTTTTTTTTTTCCTTTTCCTTTTTGTTGTATTTGCTCGTTCCAAATGTATTTAATTGTCCTGGAACAACTGAATTGCTTTTGCATCTTTGCCAAAAAGTCAGTTGTGCATGTGTGTGTACATTTATTTTTGGAAGCTCTATTCTGATCCATGGTCTATTTGGTGATCACAATGCAATACAACATTGTCTTGATTTACTGTAGCTTTTTAAGTCTTCTAATCAGGTAGTGTTAATCCTGCAACTTTCTCCTTCATTTTGGAAGTTGTTTTGACTGTTCTAGGTCCTTTTCCTTTCCAAATAAATCTCAGTTTGTCAATTTCAGCAAATGTTGACTGGGATTGCACTGAATCTGCATATCAATTTAGTGAGGATGACATCTTAACAAGATTGATCTTCTACCACAAATGTGATCTTCCTCCCCCTTTATTTACATCTTTTATTTTCCCTAGTCATGTTTAGATAATTTAATTCTTGATTTAATATTAACATTTAATGTGTTTACATCCTAGGTCTTTGTCACAGGTGGGAACAAAACAGAAAATACACTAAATTTTTCCCAAAATAGAATTCCCTGTCCCCAACTCAGTCTACTTTCAGGCTCCTATTCCTTCATGTACTGTGGAGAATGAAAACATTACAATTTGTTTTACATATCAAACATGCCATACATACAAAGAAACCAAGTTCAACCTAATAAATACATATTTTAATTAATAGGATGGTTTTATGTCTGTAAGACACTAAAAATAGTACTGTGTTCTTTTGGAAGAAATATTTCCTTAAAGGCTCTGATTTTTTGTCTCCTAAACTCTTTTTGCCCAGAGTACTAAATTTTCAAATCTGTGAAAAACTAGTAAGCAGACCCCATTTCAGATTCTAGGTCTTCTTGAGAGGGCATGAGAT
This sequence comes from Sciurus vulgaris, assembly GCF_902686455.1. NCBI lineage: Eukaryota > Metazoa > Chordata > Mammalia > Rodentia > Sciuridae > Sciurus > Sciurus vulgaris. Next base: position 91,152,621 of record NC_136467.1, on the reverse strand, counting down.
TTTGCCCTGCATACAGCCAAGTGCCCAATAATTCTTGACAAGTGAGAAAGTACCATGTAGTAAATATGGGTTCAATCAGTATGTGCAAGGCTGTACAAGAGGTAAGTTCATAAGCAAAGAGGAAGACAGATAAGAAGGCAAACAAACAAAAAATGTTTTAAGAAAAGAGAATCTGCCATTGAAGAGATTAACCTGTTACTATGGAACTGCTAGGAAGAAGACAAATATGACCATAGAAATTAAGCATGTTTTGTGGCAGACTTTTTATTTAAACAGAGCCATAAAATATGTAGGATTTTGCCCACAGAACACGGAATGACCTATGGTTCTAGGTAATGAGGTGAATCAAAGAAGCAATACTTCACAAGGTTTTGTATGCACACTCCAGATTTCTGAGAGCAGTTCAGAGCTAACATTTGCTCAAGTTTTCCAGAGAATTGGAAGTTAAAGGTGAGACAATGACTGTATGAGCACAGGTGATGTGGCAAGATGATGTTTGCAGGTATGCTAAATTTTAAAAAAGGTGTCATTTAAATAGTTGAAAATTTTGAAAAGATCCAGATGCCCTTGTGGTCTGAAGTGCTCTGAAATTTGCTGTGGAATGGCTTCATTCCAGAATTAGATACACAGCTCCTCTGCACACGACCACTATCCTATATAGAGTGCCAGACATTTCAAAGCAAAATAGCACAGCTATTTACAGAACTTCTTCATGTCCCCCTTGGGATCTATCCTTTGTTCTGTCCTTTTCACTCAATCTATGTTCTTTAAGGATAACTTGGCAGCCCCTTTCTCTGTAGACAGGAAGGAAAATGTTACAATGACTTACTATTAAAAAGTGTAAGTACCCTCACATAACTAAAATATCCTGTGTTTAAAAGCTTTGTTACTTTCTTAGCACAATGTAGTAACTACACAATCATCATAACTTTAAGAGCTTGGTTTGAGCTCCAATTCAAAACATTAGTTGCTTTATTGCAACTGATATTAAGAGAAAGTAATTCACAAATTTATAAGCATTACAATGTTACAAACAGGTCAGGTTCCCAGGGGTACTTTTCATAGATATTCAGTGTCAAAGTCACATTCTGTCATTTACTCTTCCTGCTATGACTCCCAATTAAGTGGGCACGGCTTGCATAGCAATGGTAACCATCCAATCACATGACCAGAGTAATTCTCATACACTCAATGGTTATCAAGGGCACACAAGAGACAAATGGTTCCTCTCCATGCTCCTTCAGGCTAAATGCCCTTTAAACTATCCCAGGGTGGATGGTGCTTGTTTAACACACTGTCATCTGTAGGACAGGAGGGAGGCAGGTAGCTACTATGCACTCCATGTCTCGTGACACTTGCCAAATAGCCAGCTCTTATGCTTAAAGCTGTGGGTGGTGGGGGTGGGGAAGCTGGCTACCAGTCAGCTCCAGGGGCTGGAACGCTTCATAAGATCACATATAGGCCATCATCAAAGCACTTTCAGAGGAAAACAGAAAAAGTGATGCAAAGGCCTTCAGCTTCCTTGAGGACATGGCACTAGTTGAAATCATGTTTTATTTTCTCCAAAGGGAAAGAAAGTAAGTTCTTGATCTTCTGAAATTTAAAATGCTATTGGCAACCTCAAGGAATAGAATTACAATAAAGAATGTGACACTCTATATCCTATTTTTCAAACTAGCAATTTCAGTGGCAAATGCACATACAGGCACGTTCACACACACACAAAACCCACCAAATCAAGTGGGACCCAATGAATTAAAAACAAAGAAAATATTACTGCAAATATGAGGAAGATTTCAATACAGAGTGATGACCTAGAAATGTGTATCCTTTCTAATTTCATTGTCCATAAACATCTGGTATTTTCTAACACAGAACTACATTTTTATGATGCTACATACCCATAACTTTTCTTTGGAATAAACTTCTGCTCCTCTTCTTTCTTGCATCTGTTTTCTAATGCTTTCATGATCCATTTTCTTCTTAGTTGTAACTCAACTCAATGCTACACATGCCATTTGGTGTCCTTTGCATAACTTTATGCTTTCTTGGATTTTTTTCCTTTATGGTATATTTTGATTTCCATGCAGTGCCATCTCCACAGCATGAACTTTTGAGGTGCATAATCAAGTTATTTTGAGGAGCTCAAAACTCCAGAAAGCAGAAATGTCCTTATTGCTATACTCTCAACCTTTCTCCTATTTCATTGGGTAGAAAATTGAGTCTAACATTTCTCCTATGCCTCTTTTATTTTTGCAATAAATGGTTATCACATACTTAGAGATGCTCAGCCCTTGTTAGACTCTGAACACAGCAGGCAGGGTCTTTGCCTCACAAAAACAATATTCTGGGAGAAAAAAAGGAATGATACAACTAATTGCAAACTTAGTTAACTTTCTATACTGGTAAGAGCTACAAGGAAAATGGGGTTGTGAGAGAATATTGCAGAAAATCTGACCTGATGGAGAACCGTTGGGGCTTCCTTGAGGACCTCAGCATGATATGAGCCCAATGTCCGAATCAACCACTGGGATCTGGAAGACCAAAACCCTTCTACAAAGAAAGGAAGGGCCACAGGTCCTCCACAGGAACAATTCACAGCATTTCCCCTGCTTTTCTTAACAAAAAAGAGCCATTTCAGATGGTAGACTTTGGGGGGTGTGGTTCCCACTGTAGGAGTGAAAATACACAGATTGGTATGAGAAGGCTAGACTGTTTCATGTGGGAACAGAGTTGAAGACATCAGTACCAACTATATGGAGTTTAATATAGAGAGATGGTTACATGTAGAAATACTGATGACACGTATATCTCCATGGGTTAGTGTACTCCCCGCCCCCACACTCCCTTGCTGTGTCAGCTGAGAGCACTCCAGTACACTGAGTGCCCCTAGCACACAGATTGTGGTCCAGTGCCATCCTCCAATTAAAGGAACATGATCTACTTGAAGAAGTAGCTGAATTTAGGGGCCAACAATGCGCAAGATGACTCTGGGATACCTTTCAGAGCTGGAAAGTAAGTAAGTACTTAAAAACAAAACAAAAATCCAACCTCTCCACCAATAGGGGCATGCAAAAGGCACAGAGGATTCAACCAACAGATCTCCTACTTGCTAAATTTGAAGGAATTAGAACAAAGTAAAGTACTATTTGATTATAACATAAATTATAAAATAAAATCCACAAGTCCACATTGATACAGACAAATGAATTAACAGAGAACAAAACTCCCATGTAAAATTCCAAATAATTTTATATTGATATCCTCCACTCCTCCAAAGTACAGCATAACTCTCTAATCCTTAGGTATGGGCTGCATGTAAGAATTTCCTTCCAAGGACTACGGTGCAGTATGGACTATGGAAGCGGGGATGCCTTACAGGGAAGAACCCTGATAGGTCTCGTCTCCACTAGATAATCAAGGTTAATATCTCAGTGATAAAGCAAGTTGACAGTATGCACCCTGGGTATCAGGGGATAAGAATGTCACTATCTCTGTGACATTTTCTAATACTATTCTATTATAAAAGGAACCAAGGATTCTTGAAGAATAGCTGATTCTAGGACTGTGATAGGAAATATGAATGATGAGCCTGGAGCAGTTTGTAATGCCAGTAAATAGGGAAGTGTTAACTGCTAATGGCTAAACAACTGACCACCAAAATTAACCTTGCTAGCAGACGCCCTTGACATGTTATGGAAATGGCACTTTGCCTCTCTGGTCTTCTCTCCATGAAGCCATAACCACAGTCTAACCATGATTCCTATTGAGGGGCATCCTACGATATAACTGACCAGGATTGCTCAAAAAAGTCAAGGTTGTCAAAAACAAGAGAATCTGAAAAACTGTCACAGCCAAGAGGACATGAAAACTAAGTATAATGTGGAATCCTAGATGAGATCCTAGAACAGAAAAGGGCATCAGGACATTCCAATCAGGAACAAATTTTAGTTAATTAAGTGTAACACATGTGCCATATGAATAATAACAGGGCTAACTGGGTACAAAGGATATGAAAACTCTCTAGTAGCTTATCAATTTTTCTGTAAATCCGAAACTGTTCTTGAAGTCTGTTGTTATTATTTTACATGATTATTGTAATTTTTAAAAGATCCATTTCAAAAGCTCCTAAGGTAATCGGTTCCTCTCTACTTACCTTGTCAAGTGTGACAGCCTCTAGACTGGAGTCAATTTCTCAATTACTTTCTGTGCTCTTATTTATTGTGTAGACTAGGTAGAAAACTGGAGCATGCAGCCACATTTGGCCCTGGAGGAAAGTTTGGTTTGGCCTACATAGGATTTTTGTGTTTTCAATTGTGACGCAGTCAAATCTGAAGATTTCTAGCCTCTGAAAATCTGGCAGATTGTGCTAGCATTTCATTTGGCAATAATGGCATGGAGTGTCTATGTCCCTTTTAGAAGTGCTGGCCCTCCTGTTAGCCACTGTCTCCTGTCATTCACGATTACAGCATCAATGCTGAGGCTGTGCCAATCACCACTTGTTTCCAGCTTGTGCTGCTATAGAGATCTTCCTCTCTTTAAAGTAGGAAATGAAAGCAGACCAGTGGGTCATGAATTTCAAGAAAGTGGGGATGTCACATTGTATTTTGGTAGTGAGGAATGTTCCCATGTATTTAATATGCAAGGTGTGTGTATAAAAAGATACCTTTAGAAATAAACCAGGTAGGAACCATGAGAAATATGTGGGAAAAGGACATGATTGAAAACATTAATAAATGAAAATAAACCATGTTGAAATTTTAGTCTTTAGATTTCAAAAGAAAAGTTTTGCTGCTTATTCAATAGACTTACTTAATTTTATGACTTTCAGGCATATGATTTTGTGAATCCTGATATGGACTTTCTGGGCTCTGTTTATCATAGAAGAATAATCAAGACACCATGGAGCTAGTGTAAAGATGGACACACAGATCAATGGAAGAGATTAAAGAATTTAGAGTTCTTATATATGATCAGCTGGTTTTTGACAAGATGCCAAAGAAAGGATGTACACTGGGGAAAAAAATCTTTATAACATATAGTGCTGGAATGAATGGACATTTGTGTTACAGGGGGAAAAGTGAATGTGAATCAAAGAGAACCCTAGTCACAGTTGATAGGAATGTAAATTATTAGCCCCATTATAAAAAACTATGGAGATTTCTCAAAAAATAAAAAATAGAACTACTATTATGATCCAAAAGTCCCACTACTGGCTATATAGCCAAAGGATAGGAAACCACTATATATAAGATGATTCCCATGTTCACTTCAGTATTATTCACAATAACTAAGATACAAAATAAAGCCAAATGTCCATCAATGGATAGATGGACAACCAACACAGGGTTGTCCCCATTTTTCCATAATATTCCCAGATATCCCAAAATACATATCCCACAGAGATTGGTATTCAGAATACATAGAACACTGTAGCTCCATTACAAAACAAATCAAAACAACAACAAAAACAATTTGAAAAATGGGCAAAAGATTTAAAGACACTCCATAAGATATATAAATAACCAGTTAGCACATAAAGAGATGCTCTATATTGGTCATCATTGAAATGAAAATTAAAACCACAGAAAGAAAGAATTAGTTACCTATTAGAATGACTAATATCAAAAGGCAAACAATACCAAGAGTTGATGAAGATGTAGAGTAACTAGGTCTCTTATTTGTGGGAGTAAAGAAAAGCTACAATTTACTTTGAAAAATTTTATCAGCTTTCTATAAAGTTAAAAAATATGCTTATGACCTAGCAATCTCATTTCTAGGCAAAGAAAGAGGAACTAAAAGCATATGTCCACACAAAACTTGGACCTAAATGTTCTCAGAGGCTTTATTACTATTAGCCATAGGCTGAAAACAGCCTAAATGTACATCTATTTGCAAAGAGAAACTGTGATATACACATGCAATGGATTACTACTCATCAAAAAATTCCTGAATGATTGATTCCCACAGCAGTAAGGATGTGTCTCAGAAATACAGTACTGAGTCAAAGAAGCCAGACAAAATGCTACAGACTACAGAATTCAACTTACATGGACTTCTAGAAGAGGCAAACTAATCTATTGGGATAGAAAGCAGATCAGAAGCTACAGCAGTGAAGGCTGTAAAAGGTTTTAAGTCAACAGTCACAGGATATATGAATTTGCTAGAATGGAGCAAACTCTATGCTTAAAATGAGTACAATTAGGAGATTTTGATATGAACTCATGAATGAAGGACTTTGAAAAATTATTCCAATACCTAACAGCCCAACCTTGGCTTGTAAATATTATTCTCCACTGAAAGGGCTCCTTGGGGAAGTAGCTGATTCTATGTCTGGTACAGGATAATTACAAAATAAGCCTAGAATATCTCATTTAAAAAAAGAAAAAGAAAGAAGGAAAGAAAAAAAGCAAATAGGGCTGGGGATATAGCTCAGTTGGTAGAGTGCTTGCCTGGCAAGCTCAAGGCCCTGGGTTTGATCCCCAGCACTGCTTAAAAAAAAAGAAAAAAAGCAAATAAGTGCTCAAAGATAAACAAGACCAAGGTCAATGGATACAGATAGAAACTGGTTTGAAGCATTCCTGGCCAATTTATAAACAGCATGAACATTAAAAAGAGTGATATCAATGGATTAAAACCCATTAGAGGAAAAGGGTTTTCCACAAGTCTATGTCTATAGGGTGTAGTAGCTGTTCTTGGGTAAAGGTCGCTGGGAAGCAAAATATTCACACTTCCTCAAAGCATCACCCCATGGGTTACCTGTTAATTACAAGAGGAAAATGAGCTTTCACAATGAGAGACTAGGCAGTTACTCCCTTAACCCAGTGGTCCATCTTGGCATCACACACAGGTGACCTGACATGTGCTGCCTCACTGGACACAGTCAGAGAAAGACAATACAGTCTATGTGGTGTACTTGCTGAAAAGATTTGGTCTTAATGTGGTTATGAGGAAACAGATGTCTGCTGGGGAAGCTTAACAAACACAGAAGGGTGTGTGTGAATAAACTTAACTTAGCTATTACTATTTAAATTTCTATTTTCCTCAGGGTTTCCAGGAAATTAGCAACTGGTATAGAAAAAGAGACCCAGCACATGAGTTCAATTGTGTCCAGCAGAAGAGCTCATGAAAATATTAGGGGAAAATGAGAGAAGAGGGTCCCTGCTAAGGAGGTCCCATCACCTCCAACAAACCTCTCCTACTATCAGTGTTAAAATATATTCCTTTTCTCCCCGCCTTTCTAAAAAAGTCAGATAAGCTTTGTCTTTTCCACATAGCTATGGAATCTGTGTATGGGTCTATATGCTTTATAAAATGTGATGTTGTTTGAAAATATGAATCACATTAATTGCCAATGACTGCATTTGTCTGGATATCTAAAAGGAAAGCTTTATATAAAATTAAATCATACTCAGGTTTGTAAAAACCTTCTGTGACTTAGCATGTCTAACATATTCCAATATTCTAAACTGCTATACTTGTAAAATTCGATTATTTGCTGTGCATTCCCCACACTGTTTCAAAGTTCTGTTGCATGTGATGGTAGTGTTTGTCCAATGATATAATACATGTAATTCACTTGCTCTTAGTGCTGGTTTCACTAGTCTGCTGGTCTTTTCATGTAATAGGCAAACTTGGATACGAGGAAGCTAATCTGTGTCTCAAAAAAAAGTTATACCACCACTGATTTGAAAGCATACTAATGCCTTTCTTAAAATAAACCAATGTGGTCTTAGAATAGTCTTGAGGTGATCTGGGTGTGTGCACTCACGCGCATGCAGGAAAGGGGCACGTACCAGGTTGTTCAGCTCCTTTTCATCCTGCACAAGAGATGGCAGAGTTCATTTCAAGAACTGTTGCCTTGGCTACCATCAATCTATTTTCCTCAATGAAGAGTGACCCAAGACCTCAGCTCTAGTTTGTTCAGGACTATAATTATGTGAGGAAACTCAAATTGCCTTATTTCTGTTCCTTAATTTCTTTCTATGAAAATCAACTACATCTTTTATTGTTCTCAGAGAGAAGAGGGAAAAGAGCTCTCTATAGCCCTCAGAAATCCTTTAGAAATGTTATTTATTAATCATGTGCTCCCCTCCCCCAACACCCATAGCATTCTCCTAAAACAACTTTTGAGAAAAGCATATAATTCCACTTCTTCCTCAGGTGATGATACCTTGCTTTTTATAGAAATAAATATAATATTCTTCACTCTCTTAGTCTTCAACCCTGCCCCAGGTTCCATTTAAGATCCCTTTACCTCTGGGTTTCTTTCCAATATTTAATTAACATCTAATACTGTGCCAAAAAGAAAGATTAAAAGTAATTTACACATAGAGATAAAAGAAAATCAACAGAGGTGACTGAAAATCAATAGCTTTCCTATACACAAGCAAATAAAATGGAAAACAGCAGTACAAGATCCATAGCAGACATGCAATGTGGATGCACACTTACTGAGGATGGTGCAGGAGTAACATGCAGAAAGTCATGATCTTTATTATAGACACTAAAGGATGTTCATGAAGACAGAGATGGGCTGTGGCAAGACTGTTAGTTGTTTAGTCAACATCCACTCTCCTGACTTTCTTATTGACTGAGACTCAGTTTGACTCAGGTAGTAACCAGGTCTTCCTCCACATGACTGAAGAAAACACACTCTCCCATAGTGGCAGGGGTAAGTTGTGACTAGTCTGGGTGCTGGCAATTCTGCTCATCAGAAGTGTGCCCGGTGGCTTCTGGGAAAGGTTCCTCAAAATTCCTAAGGATGGTCCTTTCCTCCTGGGCATGTTGCCAGGTCTGGTTGTGATGGCTGGAACTATGGTAGCCATCTCTCAACCAGGGGGAGAGCCAGCCTGAGGACAAAGATGACATTCTGAGGATGGCAGGGTGGAGAAAGAGGGACAGATCCCAGGACCGTGATGACACTACTGAATCACTAATTCAGCTGGCTCTAAAATCTGCTTTACTACTCTGGGATTTCCTGTTGGGAACATATGTTAATGTTCATCACAGCTTGTCCTCTTTCCAAGCTCACATGACTAAAGACTGATTTCTGGCAGTGGAACATGGGCAGAAGTCATATCCATTCGAAGCCTATTCCTTAAAAATAACCCAAGTGATCCACCAGCCCTCTTCTCTCCCTAGTCCAGCCACATATCACAGATGGTGCAGCGACCAGATGGAAGCACTGGGATATCTGAATATCCAGAGGAATCAACTCTGCCCAGGAAAGTTGCCAGCCCCAAGTGAACTTTGTGGGACTGGTCAGTAAGCAATCATTGCACCAAGCCTCTCAGAATTCAGTGTCTGTTTCAGCAGCAACTAATACTGATTTTTTTTCTGATAGAGGTAATACACATGCTTATTGTTTAAGATAATCCGAGTTGGGGTTTTATAACTTGTGGCCAAAGGCTTCCTATATATATTTGCAGCACTTGCCATTTTGCTAGACCAGAAGTCTCAATAACATATAGGATTCTTCATCCTGCGGCCCAAAGTGAAGCTCACTGACAACAGCTCCCTGGGATGTAGCTATCTAGGCTGTTAGTGTGGTGCAGGGCCACAGAAGCCTGCTGTACTAGGGGAATATGTGGCATGATTTTATGAAAATAAACCCAAGGCATCTAATAAAGACAAGTACCTAAGCCATGGAAAGACAAGAGCATTAGGGACATTGTTCCTAATGTCTAGGAGCTGGAAGGACCAGCCATTTCCATGTAAAATTTGCATTTTACCTGATTCTCCAGAAAGTGGCAGATTTCCATTCAGGTAGTATTTGGCTAAATGGGCTCTGGAAACAGCAGGTTTGGAGTTTAATTTTTTTCACCAATTAATAAAGCACTAGAGAGCCATGGTACTGAATACAGAGAAGCACCTTGTGGTGAATTCTAATTTCCCAAATAAATAGAGCATTTATGAAAGTTCTAATTTGAAAGAGTCCACCATTAGAAGCAGCTATCTGAGGTACACAGAGTAACATAAATGGACCTTAAAAACATGGTATAGCACCAAAAAATAGAAAAAGTCTATAGTGATATTTATGTGCATTTAAAATACCACATGTGAAGCACTATGCACATCACAAGGGCATGTATAAATAAAATAATGCACTGATGCACATTAAAATTGGTGCCTGCAGATAGGGGTGAAAGGAAGTAAACAGAATACAGGAGGAAACTGCACAGGATGAGGCTGACAGCAGGTAAGAACTGGGAAGAATGACAAGCTCTATACTAGCAATCTAAGAGAATGAAAGAAGAAAAGTTCTCAGGTTCTCCTGGTGGAAAAGATAGTCAGAATATGTGACAAGGGAGTAAAAGAACAGAATCCCTCTTAAGATCATAGATGAAATTAAATGACTCCAGAAAATATTTAGAAAGGTAGAAATTTCCAAATTTGATAGAACTTTTCTTAGAGAAGTAGACTCCTCAGACCTTTAGTAGAAAGTTATTTGACAAATTTATCATGACCAACATTTACCTAGGCCAAAAATTAAAATATAAATCAGAAAGCTCAATTAACAACAACAAAACTCTGGGGCTGTTTACTCGGTACAAGACTCATAATAGGGATTATTTAAATATGGGTTTGTGTACAGATTACTACCTCCTTAATTAGAAGAAGAGTATCAGAAAAGCAAAATGGACAAATAAGAACCAACTACATACTATTTACAACATCCACTTTAAAAACACAGGATAAAAGCAAAAAGTTTCATGGAAAATGATACAAAAAACATGTGAAAGCTATTGTGGCTATATTAATGTCAGACAAAGTATCTTTCAAAACAAAAGGTTACCAGAGATAGTGGGGGATGTTTCATAATGACAAAAGGGTCAATTAGTGAAGAAAAAAGTAACAAATTTGAATATGTATGCACCAAACAATATAGCTTTAAAGTATGTGAAGCAAAAACTGGAAAGTTCTAAAGGGAGCAATTCATATTCATAGTGAGAACCTTTACCATTTGATAGAGCAAACAGACTAAATTTCAGCAGGGACATAAAACTTTTGAAGAACATCCAACCAAATTGACATGTGCAGATTACCATAAAACAACTATAGAATAAAATTTCTTTTAAGAGTAATGGAACATGCACCAATATCAACCATATGCTGGAATATGAAGTAATTCAATATATTTCAATTAAGGGAAACTAGGTTTATATTTTCAGATGACACTAGAAATAAAAAACAAAGAATTAAGAAAACCCAGTGGGCATGGTGGTGCATACCTGTAATCCCAGCAACTCAGGAGGCTGAGTCAGGAAGATTGCCAGCCTCAGCAACTTAGCAAGGCCCTAAATAACTAAGTGAGACCCTGTCACAAAATAAAAAATAAAAGACCTGGGGATGTAGCTCAATGGTTAAGTGCCTCTGGGCTCAGTCACTGATATTGAAATATAAAAATTAAAAAAAAGAAAACTTCATATTATTTAGAAATTAAGCAACATACTGTGAATTACTTAGTAAAATTATAGAAAAAGAAATAGAAGTTAGAAACATCTTTGAAGTAAACAATGGAAACAGCATCAAAACATGGGGGATGCAGGGCAACAGGGCTTAGAGAGAAGTGTAGAGTTCTAAGTATGTATCAGAAAAAAAAAAAGGAAGAAAAATCAAAGATCTAGGCTTTCATCTCAAGAAACAGAAAAAAAAAAAAGCAAATTAAACTAAAAACAATTAATTAGAGTTAGAGATAGACACCTAAAAAAGGCAGAGTGAAAAGTCAGGTCTGTGACTCTGCCTCCTCACTTTCAAAGCTCAACCTCCCACTATTCGTTGTGACCTTGGGCACCACAGAAAGGTTCTCTATGCTTGTTCCACATACACAAATGGGGACAGCATTATGGTCCCATCTTACAGGATTGTTCTGAAGATTAATATGGTAAACAAGTGCCATATCAGGGTCCCCTGTCACCACTGTCATTAGTTTTACCATCACCTTCATCACATACTGCTAATACAAAGGGCATCTCTAACACTGGTTTAGATATTGGGACTTGTTATCAGGAAATTAATAGAGACTTTTTTCTTAGATGTTTAAGAAACAACAAAATACATCCATTTTTCTAGAAAAATCTGCACCAAGTAAATTTTATAGACCCAGATCGGGAATAAAGTGTCCCCTTCCTTCTATGTTTCAAAAGTTTAATCTTTGATGCCTACTTGGGGACAATCCTGAAGATGAACATCAACAAGAATTGAGTCAATTAAAATCATGCTTAGGCAATACTGAACAAAAAGAATAATGCTGGAGGCATCACAATACCAATACCCAAATCATAGTACAGAGCAATAGCAACAAAAACAGTATGATACGGGGCACCAAAACAGACATGAAGACCAATGGAGTAGATTAGAAGACAGAGACAAACCCACACAAAAATAGTTATCTGATATTAAACAAAGGTGCCAAAAACATATGTTGGACAAAAGGTAGCCTTTTTAACAAATGGTGCTGGGAAAATTGGAAATCCATATACAGAAGAATGAAACATGACCTCTCTCTCACACCCTGCACAAAAGTCAATTCAAAGCAGATCAAAGACCTAAGAATTAGACCAGAAACTCTATAACCGCTAGAAGAAAATGTAGGCTTAACACTCCAACATGTCAGCACACGAACCAACTTCCTTAACAAGACTCCTAAAGCACAAGAAAGAAAACCAAAATCATTAAGTGGGATGGCATCAAATTAAAAAACCTCTGCAGAGAAAAGGCAACATCTGAGAGCATGAAGAGCCTAAAGAATGGGAGGAGGGGCTGGGGATGTGCTCAGTTGGTAGAGTGCTTGCCTTGCAAGCGCAAGGCCCTGGGTTCAATCCCCAGCACTACAAAAAAAAAAAAAAAAAAAAAAAAAAAGAACGGGAGGAAATCTTTGCCACCTGCATCAATATCCAGAATATATAAGAACTCAAAAACTTAATACCAGAAAACAAAATGACCTAATTAATAAATGGGCAAAAGAACTAAACAGACACTTCTTAAAAGAAATATAAATGGTCCACAAATACGTGAAATAATGTTCAACATATCTAACAATTAGGGAAATGCAAATCAAAACTACATTGAGATTTCTCACTCCAGTCAGAATGGCAATTATCAAGAACACAATAATAAATGTTGGTGAGGATGTGGGGAGAAGGGTACACGCATACACTGTTGGTGGAACTGAAAATTAGTGCAACCACTCTGGAAAAAAACAGTATGGAGATTTCTCAAAACCCTAGGAATGAAACCACCATATGACCCAGCTATCCCACTCCTTGCTACATATCCAAAGGATATAAAATCAGCATACTGTAGTGACATGGCCACATCAATGTTTATAGCAGCACGATTCACAATAGCCAAGCTATGGAACCAATCAATCTAGGTGTCCTTCAACAGATGAATGAATAAAGAAGATGTAGTATATACACACAATGGGATACTACTACTCGGTCATGAAGGGGAATGAAATTATAGTATTTGCAGGTAAATGGATGGAAGTGGAGACTATCACATTAAGTAAAATAAGCCAGACCCTCCAAAATCAAAGGTTGAATGTTTTCTCTGGTATGTAGAAACTAGTCCAAAATAAGGGGGACAGGGGAGCAAAAGAAAAGAAAGGGTGATTTCTATCAATATAGAAGAAAGATCAGTGGCATGCAGGAAGGGGATTAAGGAGGAAAGAGGAGGGACAGAATAAAGGAAGAACAGTGGAATGAATCTGAGTGAACTTTCCTATGAACATACATGAATACGCCACAGTGAATCATACCATTATGTGCATCCACAGGACATTTAAAAAAAAAGCTATGAGTAAGTAGCAGAAAGATCAGTGAGAGAAAGGAATAGGGGAAGGAGAGGAGGGGAAGGGGAAGTAGAGCAGATTATATTCCATGCTTTCATAATTATGTCAAATGAATACTAATGTTATATATAACTAAAAGGAACCAATAAAGAAATAAAATCATGCTTATAAACATCTCCCCAGATACCACTGTTCTATAAAACATCATTTAGGAAACCCCAAGTTATTTTTGAAATGTATTTGTAAAATGTAAAATGTTGTGTTCAGGTTTGTGTGTGGGGTTGTTCTTTTTTTTCTTTTAATTAAATACCTTTATTTTGTTTATTTATTTATTTTTTATGTGGTGCTGGGGATTGAACCCAGTGTCTCACTCATTCTAGGCAAGTGCTCTACCACTGAGTCACAACCCCAGTCCTGTTTGGTTTTTGTTGTTATTTTGTAGTGCTGGGGATTGAATCCAGGGTCTCACCCATGCTAGGCAAACATTGTACAACTGAGCTACATTCACAGTCTTATTTATTTTTGAGACAGGGTCTTGCTAAGTTGCCCAGAGTGGCCTTGAACTTGCAGTCTTCCTGCCTCAATCTCCTGAGTAGCTCTGTGTACAGTATTTTAAATGTACATAATGACACCAAAATATTTTTCCATTTTTCTATGCTGTACCATATTTTTAAGATCTATTTTTGTTGTGTATACCTAAAATTTCTCTAGGTCCTGGACTTTTTAGTTGTATTAGTAATATACGATGATATTTTTCAAGACATGGAACAGTGAACAAAAATCAACTTATTAAAACCTATCAGGTAGCATCAAAAAGCAAAAACTACTTAGAAATAAAGTTAACCAAGGAGACGAAAACTGATAAACTGAAAAGGGAATAATGCTGAAAGAAGTTAAAGACAATAAATGAAGGGAACAAGTTTGTAGATTGGAAAACTTAAAATTAAGATGCAATCTACAGATTTAATACAATCCCTATTAAAATCCCATTGACTGTTTTAAAGAAAGAAAGAAACATCCTGAAATTCATATGGAATCTCAAAGTACCCAAAAGGATCAAAACAATCTTGGAAAGAACAAAACTGGAGGACTCACATTTTCTGATTCCAATCTTACTACAAAGCTACATTAATCAAAATAGCATGTACCACTGAAGATAGGCATATGGACCAATGAAGAAGAATAGGGAGCCAGAAATAACTCTCACATATATGGTCAAATGATTTTTGACAAGCTCAACTATTTTCACTAAGATTATTCAATGGGTAAAGAACAGTCTTCAATAAATACTGCTGTGAAAAAATGGATACATACATGCAAAAGGATGGAATCAAATCCTTACCTAACACCTTGTACAAAGGAGCTCAAACTGTATGATTATTATAAGAAAAGGTGACATTGAACTTGACATGATTTCTTGGATATGACACCAAAAATACAAAATAAAAAAATTCATCAAATTGAAAAACTTGTTCATTAAAGGACATAATCAATAAAATAAAAAGGTCACCCTCAAAATGGGAGAAAATATTTGCAAATCACAAAACTGATATAGGATTAATATCTAGAACATATAAATAACTCCTGACACTAAATAATGCAACTACATCAATGTTTATAGCAGCTCAACTCACAATAGCTAAACTATGGAACCAAGGTAGGTGTCCTTCAACAGAAGAATGGATGAAGAAAATATGGTATATATATATATATATGTACACCATATATATATATATATACCATATACATATATATATATATATATGGTGTGTGTGTGTATATATATATATATATGATGGAATATTACTCAGCTTTAAAGAAGAATGAAATTATGGCATTTGCTGGTAAATGGATGGAGTTAGAGTATCATGCTGAGCGAAATAAGCCAAACCCAAAAAAGCAAAGGCTGAATTTTTTCTCTGATATGAGGATGCTAATTCACAATGGGGGGTGGCTAGGGAAAAATAGTTATTTTATATTAAAGGGGAGTGAAGGGAGGGGAAGGAGTATGAAGTATTAAGGCAGGAATGATAGTAGAGTGAAACAGACATTATTACCTCATGTATATGTATGACTGCATGACCGATGTGATCCTACAATATATACAATCAGAAAAATGAAAAATTACACTCCGTTTATGTATGATCTATAAAAATGTGTAAATGCATTCTATCAGGTACAACTAATAAGAACGAATTTAAAAAATGGATGAAAGAACTCGAATAGGCAGTTCTCCAAGTGGCCAAGAAGTACACGAAAAGATGCTTGATACCACCAACCATTAGGGAAATGCAAACCTATGATGGGATGACACATCTTTCACTTCAGGTAAGAGGTTTCACTTTACTTTTACTTGAGGTCTATTATCTAAAAAACAGCATTGACTAGGGTGTGAAGAAATTATAGCCCTGTGCTCTTAGTGGAAATGTAAAACATTTGTAGTTGCTGTGGAAAAAGCACAGCAGGTCCTCAAAAAATTATACATAGAATTACTGGAGGATCTAGGAATTGCAATTTTGTGTTTATGCTCTAAAGAATTTAAAACAGGTACTCAGATATCTGTGCAGCAATCATCATATCAGCACTATAGCCATAGCAAAATGTGAAAGCGCATTTCACAAGAGCAAAAAACGTGAAAGCAATCCGAGCATCCATCGGTGGATGAATGGATAGTTATGCACTGTGTGGTCCATATGTAAAATGGAAGAGCATTCGCCCTCTAAAGGGAACACAGTTCTGATGCATGCTACAATGTGAGTGAACTGGGATGACATTATTCTACATGAAAAAAGCCAGACACAAAAGGATAAATATCATATAATTCCACTTACATAAAGTGCCCAGAATAGTCTCAGGGAGTCCAAAAGTAGATTAGCGGTTCCCAGGTTAAATGTACAATGGCAAAAGTATACTTTACCTCATTAGAGGTTACCAGGGTAAAAGTAAGTGGTAAATGTACAGATTACCAAAACAATTTTAAAAAAACAAGAATACTGAGTTTTTGTTTCTCCTCACCGCCCTTCATGTTGAGGGTGGGGGGAAAGACATAACAAAACAGAATGGGTATGTGGTTGTTTGTTTTTTTGTGGTACTAGTGATTAATTTTAGGGCCTTGCACATGCTAGGCAAGCTCTCTACCACTGAGCTACATCCCAATCCTTTTATTTTGAGACAAAGTCTTCCCAAACTGCCAGGCTGGCCTTGAACTTGTGAACCTCCAGTCTCAGCCTCAGCCTCCTGATGCATGTACTTTTATATTTCACTGGATTTACAAGAGCCAAACACATGAGTGCCTATATTTAATCTACAGGACAATCAACTGATTCTCAGAGGAATACCTTGGGTTGCTGTAAAACTCCAAATCACTGCCCATAGGAAGAAATATGGTTTAGCCCAACCTTGTAACCTTTTTGTTTCTTAAAGCCTGAAACAAAGAAGAAAAGCAAGACCAGAGGTAAAAGGTAAAAACCACAAAACTTATCTCATCAGTATGTATAAAAGGAAGGAAAGGTGATAGGCAAATAGTGAAATGTATTAGAGCAAAATGAAAATCATAAGAAATTATTTTCAGCCAGGCACACCTGTAATAGCAGCTACCCTGGAAGTTGAGGCAGGAGGATTACAAATTCAAGGTCAACCTGGGCAACTTAGAGACCTTGTCTTAAAAAAAAAAAAAAAAGGCCTGGGGATATAGCTCGGCAGTAGAGGCCTGGGTCCACTCCCCAGTAAATTTTTTTTTTCATTTTTCTTTAATAAAAATTAACAGGGGATAAGCCCTAACCATTAGCTCTGATGCCCTGTGTAAGAGTGTTCCTGCAGAGCAAGACTACAGCTCCCCAGACAGAAAAGTCTTCTCAAGGATGTTCCAAGCACTCTTGCATGTGAACAGATGTAGCTCAGGAACTTTTCAAAGTTACCAAAATATTCCCAAACTGTCATCTGACCTTTAAAAATGACACTGGCATTTTCATATTGTGATGCCAAGTTTATTTAGACCATGAACACATATGGACAAGACTTAAATTCTCATTTTCATCAACAAATAGAGCAGAACCTTGGGGCCACTAAGACATCAGTACTGGCGCAGTTTTAGCAGTTAGGTGGCTTTGTGACATCCTGTCTGCTGGAGCCTCTCTGCAGCTCTTGGGACCACTGACTTGAGAGAAGATGTCCAAACGAATTGGGAAGTTACCTTATTTACTCACCTATTACCTCATCTAATTCTCACAATGTGTACCTGCCATATGTGGAAGCTGAATATCAGAGCTTTTCCTTGTTTGGAAGATAAACATTGTAGTTCCTGCCTCAATGACACCAAGAAAATTAAAGGGCAGCGCGCACATCTGACACCAAGAGTGGGACCAAGCAATGAATTAAAAAAAAAAAAAAAAGTCAGAAAATATCAGTTAGTTCCCCTGAGGTCTTGGGGGTGGTCTTTGATTCAACTAGGCCTGAAGGCCACATCTTCCAGTTCTTCATTTAGTGTCTCCCCAAATGTCCGTTTTCGGACTGGGGGTACGGCCCCTGATATATACATAGACTCTCCATGGACTACGTGGACACAAGGGCTTGAAGGGGATACATTAGTAGACCCTCAGCATTTCCATGTTGGCTTTCCTAACACTGATCTGCTTCCACTGCGGCAGGTTCTGCCCTCCCAGAGCCAGTGCCACTGATTGCCCTCCTCTGCTCTCTGAAGCGCCTACTTCTCACCCAACAGAATCGTATTAAATGCAGTGTCTCACCATGGTAAGACCTCCAGGGCACTAAACAAAGGTAATTAGATATATTGCTGTCTTCATTAAGAAAGTCAATGCCTCTAATGAATGGGTAATAAATCCTGTGGGGAGACAAGGTGTCCAATTATTTGCATTCAACGAAATTGAATGTGATCAATAGATCACTGCTGAGAGATCATCTGATTGTTGGCTTAAAATTGGAGAGTTCAAAAACTTGAGGACAACTGCTATAAGACAATGCTTTCATCTTGCTTCATGTATACAAAGATGACCTAATAGGAACACAATTCACACTAAACCCTCTTTCTAGAAATCTGCAATATTTATCAATGAATACAGAATATGTAAATCAACAAAAAATGTTCCATCCATGTCACTAAGAAGACAATTTCCAATATATGTAGCTTTTGCTTAATGGTTAATATCCAACTTCATAACATTTATGTTGTTTTAATTAATTGTTTACCACTACTGACTATAAATGTTCAGTTAGTCCCAAAGTGTTTTTAAGACAAAGGCTGGTGGTACTTATATTTTCTAAAAGTCCTGTGGCTCTCTGAATTCTTTGTCATTGCAGATATAAGTGATAGAAGAATCAATAAATGATCTTGCACCCACCTCAAAATATTAAGCTAAAATAAAATTCTGAGGGGAAAAAAAAACAGAGAAAAGAGCAACATAAAATTTCCAGATTAGGGGTTGGGGGTGTAGCTCACTGATAGAGCACTTGCCTTGTATGCCCAAGGTCCTGGGTTCAATCAACAGCACTTCAAAGAAAAAAAAAATACAAATGCTATTGAAAAGTATGTTTATTAAATGAATGATTATGGGTACCACACTGTTAACAGTAGTTATAATATCTATTGGATATATGTGGGTTTCATTTGCAAATATCAATATTTATAATATACCGGAAATCATGCTTTGCAAATATTTTAAATGATTTTTCAAATTTAGATGTCAGTTTGAAAATATACCAGAATGTATAAAACTATCTTTTTACAAAATTCTGTTAGGAATTATGCAAACAGAAAATATTAGGACCACTGCATCATACCCCTGGTTATGGTTCAGTTTTTGCCTGAAATGGACTTAAGGGTGCAGGGTCTGTGAAGAAAGCAATGAAAGTCACAGTATTCACAGGTAAGGGTCACCAGGAGACACTGTGGACACACCCCCCACACACCGGTACACACATCCTGCACATTCCAACTGTTACATCTTCCCTGTAGCAGGAAGTAAGCTTTAAAATGTATATTTATGAAACTTTAAGCAGTGTTTGGAAAAAGGAACAAGCTTATTGGAACATCTGGTAAGCTCCAGTCAGCAGAAGGTCAGTGAGGGGCTCAGTGTCTCGGCTAAAGCTGGGATGGGAAGATGCTCAAGGCAAAGCTAAAGGAATTCTTCCCACCTCAGGAAAAGGTCTTAAACATAGAAAAACTGCTTCCAATCAGGTGCTTAAAAAATCTCATTTCTCTCTAATAAGCTGCTCTCAGCTTGGTAATATACCATCTCTTAATTATTTCTGGCACAAATGAATGCATCAATTTATTATGTAGTAAGTATGCCCTGGGTCCACGCTAGGTTCTGGGACTACCCTGTAACTAAAGCCACACCCAGGACCTTCGTGAAGTTCAGCATCCTGCCTGGAGCTTACCAGCAAGCCAGCTTCCTAGCCTCTACATAGTTGTGGTCAGTCTTAGAACTCAAAACCCACAGAACACCCTGCACCTCCTCTCAACTCCAAATGTCTGCTTCACTCTCACATTTCACTTTTTCCCAAGATCCTTTGGAAAAGCCCTAGTTAACTCTAATCACTCTAGTCAATACCCAATGGTGTAAGTAGATACCCAGTTGAGGCAGGTCCACGTGGGGTAGAGTCAAGTAACTCTACGTCCTCCTCTCACCAGGCCTCCAGAAACATGCCCAGACGACAGGAGAAGAGTGTCTAGAGCCCACTAGGCAACTGAGACAGTGCAGTTACTGTACACCCCTCAACTGCTGCAGTCACCCACAGGAGAGAGAACAGTGGAGGACAAGGACTGATATTTATAGTCTGCCCATAGTCAAGTACTCAAAGTAATCACATGAGACAACCCTAGCAAATGTAATTCAACTACTAGGAGGTGAAGCTGAATTTGAACTAGGAGCTGCCTACTCCTATGTTCCTTTCTGAGCTCCCCACAGGTCCCCAACCTTTCATATGTTAAGAGGAAACACCCAACTGGCTCACAACTACCTGGATATACCTTCCCCCATTAATGGCTATTAACAGGGTTGCCTTGTTACTTATAAAAACATTCATTCACCCCTCCCCACCCCTCTTCTTTCAGCTTAAAAACTCTTTAAGAGTAGAGGCCAAATTTATTTTTATTTCATTTTATTTTTGTACTGGGGATTGAACCCAGAGATGCTCTACCACTGACATATATCTCTAGCCTTTTTATTTTTTGAGGCAAGTTCTCAGGTCTCACTAAAATTGCCCAGGCTGGACTTGAACTTGAGATCCTCCTGCCTCAGCCTTCCAGTCACTGGGATTATAGGTGTGTACCACCACACCTAGAAATCTTTAAGTTACTATTGAAAGGGCTCAATAAAATTTTAACACAGACTTCAAAACTATTATTTGAATAATATTCTCTTTTCAGGACTACTTTCTGGGATTAACTGTCTTCTGTAATAAATTCCTTCAGCTTCTAATTCTTCTAATTCACTTAATAAACATTTACTAAGTATACAAGGCAATGCTTTGGACACTAAAAATAAAGTAGCAAACAAAAGAAAATTCCCATCCTTGTACTCTAGTGGGAAAAACAATGAAAACACAGAGACTATTATTTAAGGTGATATTAGGTGCTATAAAGAATCTACCTATTGCTGGGTGTTGTAGTGCACATCTGTAATCCCAGCAGCTTGGGAGGCTGAGACTGGAGGATAGCAAGTTCGAAGTCTGTCTCAGCAACTTAGTGAGGCCCTAAGCAATTTACCAAGATCCTGTCTTAAAATTTAAAATATTAAAAAGGGCTGGGGATGTGGCTCAGTGTTTAAGCACCCCTGGG
Organism: Sciurus vulgaris; assembly: GCF_902686455.1. Classification (NCBI taxonomy): domain Eukaryota; kingdom Metazoa; phylum Chordata; class Mammalia; order Rodentia; family Sciuridae; genus Sciurus; species Sciurus vulgaris. Next base: position 91,131,025 of record NC_136467.1, on the reverse strand, counting down.
TTCAATCCCTGGTACTAAAAAACCAAAACCAAGCAAACAAACAAAAAAATCCTGTTGAAAAAGTTAAATAACAAAGATTTACTTAAAAAGTATTCTGAAAAACAAATGCAAAAATCAAAACAGAAAGTATGCCATTTATATTGCTATATACATTTTCAAATTCACAGATTTACATAAGGACATGGCAGCCTCCTGGAAGAAGAGTCAAATGTGCATGATTTAAGAACCCACCCAAATGAAGACTTATTTTCTTCATAGGTGGAGATAATCCCACTTTACTTGGAGGAGATGGAAACATGGCTGCCTGCTTCCCTCCGCCTGAGCCTCGCCTCATCCCAGTCTCTGGTCATCGAGGACATCTTTCAGGTCTCTGGATATTCCATATGCCCTATTTTCTCAGGTTCACAAATGTGGTTCCCTCTCCCTGGAGAGTTCTTTCCTCCCTGTCCCACTGCCCACTTGACTCAAATGTCACTTCTACAGCTCCTACCACTGCCAACTCCATATTTGTCTCAATAAACACTAAGGGTAGCATGTATATTAAGTCTAGACATGGAACCAGTGGGCTCTGGGATGCACTGTCCACGCTGCAGTACCTCCTGACTTAACTGAGTACAGTAGGTTTCCAATTAATGTGTCACAAGGGATAGAAGACAAACTGATTCATTATATTCAAATTTCTAAATGTGATAACATTTAAGCTCAGGCAGAATGACACCATTAATGCCAAGATGCAATTCTCCTAGATAACTGAAATCTCAGTTAATGGAGAATGGTCAGCATTTTGCATGCTCAGCTTTCATTAGAAAAATGAAGGTACAATATATAAATATAGCCATGCCTCACATAATGACATTTCATTAACAAGGAACCCCACAAGTGATGGTGGTCCCAAAAGATTATAACAGAGCTGAAGAATGCCCATCACCTAGCAACGTCCATCACAGTGTGGTAGCGCAATCCATTACTTGAGTGTCTGCGGTGATGCTGGTGTAATCAAACGTACTACATTGCCAGTTGTGTAAAAGTATAGTACATCCAATTATGTACTGTACATAGTAACTGATGATAGATGACTGTGTATTTACCATACCTTTTGTTATTTTAGAGTGTACTCTAAGTTTATTGTAACATGTTGTGCTTCAGAGCAGCAGAGTCACACCTCATGTTTGCCATGTCTTTTGATTACATCAGGAGGTCACCTTGAGCCATGCGCCTACCATCTAGGTTTGTGTGAATTCACTCCACGATTCTCCCATGATGGCAGTTGCCCAATAACAGAGTTCTTAGAACCTGTCCCCACAGGGACATGACGCATCTGCAGGCTGAGGGAACAGCAGTCTGGTTCTGTATGGTCTAATTCAGCATGGGACGGAAATTTTTAAATTCTTTCCAATGATGGAGGGGATTAAAAAACTATTGAGATTGTCATGGGAAGTTGATAAATCATTGCTTTAAACTCTGTGCAACCCTGGACAGTGAAACCTGCTCTTGGGAACCCTGCAGTGCGAGGGTGCCTGGGGAATGCCCATTTGCTAGTTGATTCCTGTTGATAGGAGAAAGTGTGTGCTTGTCATGGAACTCACTAGTTCAAAAAGCCTTGGTTTCAAATCACAACCACCTGGAGGTAGCGGAGGCGGGCATAACCTGCTAAGCCCCAAACAAGTTGTTTTTGCCATCTTCATCCTGTTTTCAAGAAGCTTGTCACAATGAAACTCTTTAATGTTCCTACCTATAAAAATAAAACGTGGGCTCTGTTCTTTGTTAGATCCAGTCTCCATCAGAACTGGTCTCCATTGGAGTCCACTGTTTCACTTATTTCAGCGTCTTTATTTCTTAAATTTCTCATACCTTAATATTTCTAATCTGATTCACCACCTTAGTTCAGGGAAACCGAGTAAATATCATATGGGTTGTGACAGAGGTTTTAATTATTTTGGGAAAGGATCAAATAACTGGATGTTTGGTGGAGAACATGACAGCCCCCTTCAGCACAGCTGTCTCTAAGGTTTTGTTTGTTTGGTTTTTGGTTTATAGCATGCGAGACTCAACCAATGATTTATTCATTTTTGTAACCCAGGAAAATTCCTAATCCAAGAAGAAATCAGACAAGAAAATTAACAAATCTCTTACCAACATGGGAACAGTGAGGTGACCTTGGCCGGGTGGCAGCCAAAATAAATGAGCACACTGTGTGGGGAAGCGAGGTTCCCACAGTTGCTTCTATGTTCCCCCAGGAGGTGCTGCCTCAGCCTCAGGGGACTGACCATTAGATGCCACATCAGCTTCTGCTCAGACTGGTTCAGGCCCCCAGCAACCATCCTCGTCTCAGAGGTAAGCCACTGTGCCCTTTGAAACGATTCAATATATTCCCACTCTCCATTCTACCCTGAAAAGTTTCTTCCATTCAATGCCGTTTCCTCTACAAGGGCAGATGCCTAGTAGAGTTATTGACATCTACTTATCAACTGAGGAAAAAATTTAACATTTATCTCTTGCAGAAATCAGTTTCTACCTTTCCATGAGGAAACAGTTTTAGGAATTTTATCTACCTACTTGGCAATTTTCACTTGGCTTGACAATACAATCTAAAAATCAAAGAGTCAATAAGTTAGAGACAGTGAACAAGGAAACAAAATTTTCCTAGGATCAAATGATACTGGGTGGGGTACAGGTGGTGGTGGGGTTGAGAAAATATTGGTGAAAGGATATGAAATTTCATTTAGTCAAGAAGAATAAATTCAGGGGATCTACTATACAACATACTGTATAATTGAAAATTGCTATGTGTATTTAAAATATTCTCACTGCAAAAAAAATTAAGTATGCGGAGTAACAAATGTATACATATACCAAAACATCATATTGCACACCACAAATGTATACAATTTTTGTCAATTTAAAATAATTAATAGTAAGAGAAAAAATGAGGCTGGGGGTGTAGTTCAGTGGGAGTGCATCTGCCTAGCATGGGTGAGGCCCTGGATTTAATCCCCAGCACCACCGAAAATAAATAAATTAATTAATGCATACATAGTAAAGTCAAGAGAAAATTGAGTTAACGATATAAGCCAAGAAGAAAGACCTGGGTTCCCTCAATTGACCTGATTTCTAAAAAGGAACCTCCAAACTGCTTGCCCCACGCTGCCCACTTCCAGCTGGAAGAAGTCAGATCGGTCATCCCTACAGCAGTGAAGGAGTTCCTAGTATTAGAGGGGTAAATGAAGTCAGAATTGGGGACAGGCAGTTAATGCAGAAATAGGGGATCAATCAAATCGAGAAAATGAAGTCCATGAAAATCATCTGCCTTTGGAAGCCTGGGAGGAGAATGAACTTTTTACATCTCACCTGCAAAACCAACCCCAGTCACCTAGGCAGGAAGGAGAGAGAAGGCTTCAAAAAGAACTGGAGAGCAAGATTTTTTTTTATTTTTATTTAAAATGAAATGGGGGAATGTAAGATATAAAGCCACCTTTCTCTCCCGTGACAGGAATTTCCCACCTCCCAACGACCTGTCAATCTGCGTTTCTCCGCCTCTGCAGTTACAGGAATTCCCAGCCTCTCCCCCACCTGTCAATCTGCGTTCTCCCCGCCTAAAATTCCGGCTTACGATGCTGTGATCTTCCTGCCTCCCGACTTACGTCCTAAATATGTCATTGGTCCATCAGTCAGTCTGTAAGAATTCTCCTCTGCGATTGGTTCCTCTCAGCCCATGAAATTCCTATGTCTGAGAGAAACCTTGTGCCATCTTTCTCCTTTTCTTTTTCCCCTTCCCCCGTGCAGACGTGAATTCGTCTGCGCAAAATAAAGGGTTCCTTGTGTGGAAAAAAAAAAAAAAAAAAAGACAGACCTGGGTTCAAGTATGACAGAAGACAGCAACAATACCAGAAGACTCCTGCTAACCAAATGTTGTACATATTACAGTGGCAGGTTTCCTCTGTGCATGTCAAACACAGTACCTCAGGACAGTCAGAAAAGTGGGTTCTGGAATCAGGGCACTTGGGTTCAAACTCTGTCTCGGATACATAACAGACACACTACCTTTTCTAGTAATTTCCTGGAACTTCAGTTAAAAATAGGGATACCAATTTATCAATCAGTGGTAAGCACTATTCCACAGTCAGCTTGCATTTGTTTAAACCTCATGTATTCAGAAAAGTGCTCATACCCTGCGCTCAGACCCAAGGCCAGCATTAGTGTGAGGGGCTCAAAAGGGACAGGATAAACACCTATCTAAGTGGGTGTTGTGAGCCTAATATATATAAAACACAAGGGTGGTTTCTCCCCATAGTAACTGCTCAATTGATGTTAGCTGTAATTGGCTTATATCTACAGTAGAGGGTATTTTTGACATTTATTTAAAATCATATGCAAGAATTACCTGGCATTAATAAATACATGAATTACTATAGTTTTACTTCTGCAAATTGGAAATCTATTTTAAACCAACCTACTTACCTATGAACTGGTATAACAATTTTACCTATGTTTGGGGGGAGAATTTGAGAACCACACAAAACTTAAATTTCGTGCTTCAGTAGCACTGTGAAGCAAATGTACAATAGTGTGCTATCTTAATAGACTGAACAAACATTCCACCACAGTCCAAAAGGTCTTAGACATATCTGAACATTATTGAATTCTGTGGGGAAAAAAAAAACCAAAACACTACTTGAATATCACCTGGAATAGTTTATAAATAAGACCGTTGACTTTGGTTCTTCTATTTTGCTTTTGCAGCATGCCTTAAAAGCAATTACTATTCCATTACTGTTCACACAAGAGAAAATTTACCAGCTTGTAATTTAGAAGCAAGTGGAGTAGACAGAAGAAAATGGAGCCACCGCCACAGCTTCCAAGAAGCCACAACAGCAGCCTAAACATTTAAGAGACACAACATCCATCACACCAAATAATAATCTGGACATGTCTTCATGTCTATTCATGAGAGAATAATCAGTGAAAAGTAGGTTGAGGGAAGAATGATGGAAAAAGACAACAGGAAGAGGCAGAATGGAGAATGTCTTTTAAATCCAAATTGTTATTTCTGGCCCATTAAAATATCAAAATCCAAATGAAAACTGCTGGTCTCCAAAGAAAACTATCAAAAATGAACCATAATTCAAGCAATATACATCCAGAGAGAGCAAAGAAAATCTATAGATGTAATATTTATAACCTAAGAAAATTGGGTGTAGTTTTATATACACAGTTTTACAAAACTCTCCTATTCCAGACCCATGGCATGACTGTTAATATGCTTTGAGAGACGAAGAAATAAAATGGAATGGGTACATTTGAGTTCATCTTTTAGGTTAACCTAAGACAATCTTCCAGGTTTCTTCACTTTAACAAGACAATGACTGGGGCTGGGGGTTGTGGCTCAGGGGTAGAGCACTTGCCTAGCATGTGTGAGACACTGGGTTTGATTCTCAGCACTACATACAAATAAATAAAATAAAAGGTCTATCAACATCTAAAAAATATTTTTTTAAAGATAATTACCCTAAGCTAAGTAACTGTATCAAGGGTAACTATCAACTCTTTCAGGAAATAGTTACCATTTTAGGAAGTGTCAAGCATTGCAAACTCTAATATCCTTTGGATTATGGCTCTAGCAAGCAGCATGCAAGAGGGGGAAAACAAATACTTCAGAAAAGAAGACAGAATTAAACCTCAACTCCCTCATCTGCCTAGCATACAAACCACATAACAGCACCCAACAAGAAATCTAAACAAGGGGCTTCTTTAGTTCACTGCTTTCCAGATACATCTTCAAGATGCAGTCTCATTAACTTGGCTTGTTTTCCAGTCTCATCTCATTAAAGATAAATTTTTTCTTTGCTTGGAAAGTGCTTTTTAACCTTTCCATTGATTTCCAAAGGTGAAACTGACTTCACCTGAAAAGCATCCACTTTAAACTTAGGAAAGCTTTGAAGGTTTTCCAGTGGAGAACAGAAATCTGATCAATACTGTTATTGAAAATATGACCAGCTAAAGTCACATTTATTTGTTGTTGTGGCTTTTATTAAAGCAGCTTAAATCCTTTACAAATAAGCTTTTCCAGAGAGCTAGATCAATAGGATGCACAGGCAGGCCGGATTACCAGTGATCCCTAGTGCAAAACCCTATCAATGCCACAGGAAGGACCAGAGTTAGTTGAGATATTTGAAATCTGAAAAAACCCTACCACCTCCTTCTCCAATGGACAGTTTTTGTGGCTACAACTCACACTTGACTTCATTTGCAAATAGATTTGGCTGTTAACATAGGATAGTTCAATGCAAATATTTCTTTCCTGGCAGCAGAGCTTGGTTGAAAAGGGAGGCTGAAAATTAGCTTCATGGGAGAAAAAAAGCACTATTCCAGTTACTAGGGAGGAATAATTGAACACAGATTGCCTGTTGCGTCTTTAATTTAATTTGGAGACCTTTCATCCTTTACTTTCCTTCATTTGCAGCCAATCCTTAGTGAGTTAATTTGTACCTGGTTCATTTTCCTCCTTTTATCTTATCTGTTCTAACATCAACCATGGAAATGAGAAGCACTATGAATAAAAGATGAAGCCTGACTTGGGACATTCTTTCCTTCCTGTGAATTACTTAAAAACTAATCTGTGTGTGTATGCACAATAAAAAGGACTGAGATATATGCCTCAGTCCTAAAGCATCCCTGATCAGCATCTTTCCCTTCCCCAAGGAGCTGCAGTTATCAAAGGTTTTATCTGGTCCTATCTTTTCTATGAGAAAATAGTGTTTATACTATAGTACACATAGAATCACTATTTCAGATGGGTGCATGGTAGACCATTCCATTAATGAAACAGTTTAAAGAAAAAACAAAACAAAAAAAAAAACCCTTCAGATTCTGGAAAATGCATGAGACTAAGGGTGCATACATTCTACTACTCAAGTTCAATGGTGCTTGCATGCAAGGGAAAAAGTTGTAACAAGGAAACTATATGTTCAACATGTATTTACAACAGAGACATAATATGTCCAAAAACATTACAGCTTGGGGAAAGGGAGTTGGAAGTCATGGTCCAGAAAGGTACCGTAAGTTATAAAATTACTGTCTGGGCAAAAATTTCCAGAAGATATAGAACTTAAATTCTTATATGTTTCTAATATTTTTCATGCATATTATACTTATTGTTTTGTTATGTATAGTTGGCAACTCTTCATAAATAGTTGCACATGTTAAGGTACGTTTATTTTATTATCCCATTACTTCCAATTGTACAAAATTTTAGTGTCTTAAAAGTTTTTCATGACTTTTCTTTATAATTTCCTCTTTGCCAAAACTAACTTTTCTTTCTACCCTTTTTTTTTTTTTTTTCTTTTATCCCCTCATGGAGTGATGGAAAAATCCTACTGGATTTTTCTCCTGCATAATATGCCCCACCAACAAGCCTTCCTTTCAGCATGGTGAGCATCAAAGGAAGACTGTTTCAAATGTTTCACTGCCTGGTATGTGCCAACTTTTCCACTCATTCAACACCTCGTGCCAACAGACTAAAAGTTGGGATAAATGCAATCATTTCCCCTTCACAAACTAGCTCCTCAAATGTTAATAGTGATGGGCATTATTTTGCTTAAGACCACTCTTCTTTTGGGGCAAAGAGCACAGAAACAGCCAACTTAAAATAAGAACCTAACTTTAAAGCCATCAAATCATCTTTCTAATCAAGGATATAATAAAGACTATACATTCCCAAGCTTATTTTTCTGGAGCAACAATGGAAAACAAGCCATGCAGTGAAAAGATGTCAACAATGGAGAACAATTACTGCTCCTTTTATTTATGAAGGTGAGGATAAACAGAAATGAAGGCAGCAATTAAGAAATGGATTTTTGAAAGCCACATAATAACTAAGTGGCAGGTACAGAGTAACTCTGTCCAGAAGTTAAAGCAAAATAGAGATTAGGATGAAAATGGGGCGGGGCAGTTAGAGTATTAAATTACTAGACATACAGGTTATTTTATCAATTCAGTATTTCTCACACAGTAGTCTCCTCTCACAGGGAGGGGGTGTTGGGGGAGTAGATGTTAAGGAATTTCAGCTGGAGGAAGGTAACAGTCCCACAGGACATCAAAGAAATCAAGATTTTGTTCAGCTGTAACTGTGTACTGGGAAGAAGAAAACTGATAAAGCGACGCAACTCAATCTCCTTTGCAGACTACACACAAGTCCACCACAAAATACCAGCCTTAAACATCACTTGTTTGAACTCTATGCCTGTTGCTTATACATGCTTGTGACCTTCCAAGGAGTATGTATACCTTCTCAGCAGTAGGGGAGCCCAGCTGCCCTCAAACCCAAAGAGCGCCTGGAAGCAATGGCCCAGTGCAAAGGGGGCCTGTACAATTCTCCAAGCCAGAGGCCTTAAAGAAAGGTCGGTCGTGAAAAGGGCGTCAGTCAGGCCAGTTGATGTCTTGGGCTGCAAAAAGATATAACTGCAGGGTAGAACAATCTCAACTCATTTGCCAGAGAGGACTTCCTAGAAAAGGGGTTCATATCATAGGCAGAACAAGACTTGTGGAATATGAGGAATAGATGGAGGAAGAACCCTCACAGAAGTCAGTGTTTCACTAACAACCATTTCTGTACCTGGGAACTGTATGAGACAAATTTGCTTCTACACTGACTTTCGAATTACCATCTCCACTTTCCTACGTATGTGACTGATTCAGCTTTACACCTGTATGCTTTGAAAAACCTTGGAATACGCCAAGCCTACCTCCTGGTATGGGCTCCATCCTCAAGCTGGCCAGAGCCAGGACCCTGCAAATTACCTGTGCTGTTTCCGTGGCCCAGTCTTGGGACAACAAAGCCCCAGGGCAGACTTTGTCCCTCTGGGCCACAAGGTCCTTTCACCCCCTACCCCAAAGTCAGCGATGGCTGCGAACTGCTGGCGTGGAGCTGCTCCACGCTGAGTTCCCAATGCGCGCACGCAGAATTGAGAACTCAAAAGTGCAGCCAAAGAGTGAGGGGAAGCAAAACATCAGCCCAGCCGGACCCAGTCCCCTCCCGCCCTTGCCCTCCAGTGTGGCAGGCCGGCCACTACCTCCTGGAAGAGCTCCAGACTGTAGGTGTTGTCGTCGTCGGCGAAGAAGAGCACACCCGGCTGCGCGCGCTGGTGTTGGTGCCTCTGGCGCAGCCAGGCTAGGCCCGCGTTGCGCTGCTCGGTGGCGCGCGGCAACCCTGGCCGTTTATAGCGCCGCGGCGTGGGCACATGCAGGTGCGTGTTGGGCAGCCCGGCCCGCGCCAGGAAGCGGCTCACCAGTTCGCTGCGCGCCGCCGCGTCCTCCACCAGGATCCAGTGCAGCTGCGCCACCTGGCGGAACGTGTTGGCCAGGCGAGTCAGCTCGGCTTTTTGCACCGGGCGGCTGTAGGTGGGCGTGATAGCATAGATGGTGGGCAGCAACGGCTGCGGCTGTGGCTGTGGCCGAGACTCGTTGCGCTTCTCCGCGACGCGTCCGGAGCTCCCCCTACGGAGCGGGAGTCGGACGCCCCCGCGGCCCACTGGGTAGGGAGAGAAGTAGGGGCGCGGAGTGAGCGGGGGCGCAGGCCTGCGCGTGTCCACGTCGAGCATGATGATGACAATTAGGATCCAGGGCAGGAGGATGAAGAAGCGACTGAACAGCACGGACTTCATGGTGCGCACTTTCCGGTTCTCTCCGACGCCCCAGAGGGGGACAAGCCGGCGGACCCCAGTGCTCAGCTTGGACGGCGACTGGCGCCAGCACTCAGGGAAATACAACCCGCGCGCTTTCCATCCGGCCAGGGGCGCTGCCGGGACCGAGAGCCAAGGGGCTCCCCACCTGGGCGTGGGGGATCCGCGCAGGTGCGGGGGAAGCTAGCACTACAAGAGCTGCGGGCGGGCAGGGGCTGTCCCTTCACTCTGGATGAGTCGCCGGGAAGCGGTACTCGGTCCAGCCGCGCGCTGCTGCCCCGAGTTGTGCCTAGTGAGGGAAGGCGGTGATCCCCACTGTGCTCTTTCCGAAGAGTGGAAGCCTGGAGCCGGCACCCGGTCGCCTCGCTACTGTAGTCCCACGGCGCTGCGGGCAAAAGGGCTCCAGCTGTGGGCTTCGGATACGCTCTCCGGGACCCCTTCGAGGGCGGGCGGCAGGTGCAGGGGGATTTTCTTCCTCAGGTTGCGGGCCGGGGCGGCTGGAACCCCGAGGAGACACCTGGAGTGTAGTGCCCCCAGCTCTGTTCCCGCGCCGCAGCTGTCCCTTGCTCTTTTCTTCTCAGAACCTCTCCAGGCTCCGGCAGCAAGATCCCAAAGCAAGGAAAGAAAGAAAAAGCGAGGGGGCGGGGGCGCTGCAGACTCCGGCGTCCTCCCAGTCCTCTTGTGGGAAGACAGCAGCGCTGCTACTGGCGGAGAGGGGCTGCGAGAGGGAAGTGGGGAGGGGTCCTTCGGCTCTCTGCCGGGTCTGATGCGGACGACCCCGAGAGCTAGCTAGGGAGGCGGCGGCTACACGGCCAAAAGGGGAGCAGGAGGAGGGTCTCCGCGGGGCTGCACGACCTCTCAGGGAGCGGGTGATGCTGGTTCTCTGATCTCCGCTCGCTCTCAGCTTTCTGAAATACTGCAAGGTCTTTGGAGATCAGCGGGAAAATCCATTCACGTGCGGAAAACTCGGGAGACCTAGGCCGGGGAATAAGAGTAGGAGAAAGGCGGGAGAGAACAAGCGGATCTCTTTCCCGGCCCCACTGCTGCAGGATTAGTGTGCGGAACGGTGGGTGGAGGGGGGGAAACCGCTTTCACCGAAAAGGCTGAAATCGGTAGAAGCCCCCGGAGCTGGAGGGGTGCCGCACATAGGTGTTCGGTATGTGCGGTAGTCCATAAGAACAATCAATCCGAAAGGTTTTTTGACCGCAGTTGGATCTTTGAGGATTGGTGGTGGTGGGCGGGGTGAGGGGAGGAAGATTCATAAAACTCCTGCTGAGTAGGTTTAACTAATTGTTCCCCAATAATTTGGAGCCATAGCCCCAAACAGTTCGCTGTCACCGGAATATTTACGATTGACCCTCCCAATAATTCTTTCAAGAAGGCCTGGGAAGTAGAATAACCTTCATTTTCTGGATGAGGGAGCTCAGGCCCGGGAATTAAAGGAATTCCTTCGAGGTTAGTCACAAATAACCAAGTGGAAATAGAACGTGGGTCTCCTGATTACAGCCCATGGCTTCCTCACTGCCGGGCCTCTTGACACAGCCTGGCCCTGGGCGGCGGGGGGTGGCCTTCCTAGATATAAACACTGTGCCATCAATATCTGAGCGTACGGTGACATGTAGATCCATGGCAGTGTCCGGAAGACACCGAGCAAACCGCTGGCGCTTGCTTGGACTTTTTCTATCTAGCGGACCTGCTACCTGAATCCCTCCCCGGCTGGCTGTAACGTACGCGGAAGAAAGAAAAGGGCCATGCTTCTAGGCACGTCCCAGGGAGGTGCTTGCAAAGCAGCAGGAAAGCTCCCCCATTCCGGCTCTGCCCCAGATAAATAATTTCTGAACCCATCTTCCCTCGGTTATCTGCCTTTCTCTGGTTCACAAATAAATCCTTCCAACTGCGCATTCTCAGGGCGCTAAGCAGAGCTCTGAGGCAGTTGACTCCCTGTTGCCTTTCTGCCGCTTTTCTACCATTGCCTCTCCTGCGGGTTATCAGGCGTTGCGCATCTGACACCTGAGAGTGAAATCTCAGACTAACACTTCCCGCCCCTAACACGCAGGGTTAGTCTTCTGTCCCAACTTCCCTACTCTCCCACGACTAAGTTTTTCTGCAGATTAGTACATCCTAAACATCGGAAACAAGGACTGTATTTGATTCCTACTCATATTCTGGAATAGCCTAAAGCATCTCTGAATGTAATGCAAACTCAGGGGAAAAAACGTGTCCTGGTCTGGCTTTGGTGTGCCAGCGTCTTAGGGGGAGGAAGGGCGGAGGAAAGACAGTACCAGCTTTCTGTAAACGCTGGGAGGTAGGACAGAGGTCAGACCAACTCCCTTTTCCCCAAAGGTTCCTGAAATCTCCTTTCTGTTGGAGTTTTAAAACTTGGTTGAAGAGAAATGCCTGTATTAGCTGGAGTGAAGCTCAAGTGGTTACTGAATTGTATAAAAACACATCACTAACCTTTGGTAGTGGGAATCTCAATCCCATTACCATGAAACCTATTTCCTAATTGTGTGTTCTCCAGGATCCAGAGGCAAAGCACTTTGAAAACCACACAAATTTGGAATTTAAGATTTTAGCTAGTGCAAAATATTCACTGATGTCATGCAACACAACACTTAACCAGTGCACTCATCAGGGACTATGGTTCCTTTTATCCTATTATCTTTAGTCAACATTTGAATCCAGGTTTGCTTCATTCATTCTTTGCTGGAAGACATCAAGGTATATGGAATCAGATAGACCTGGATTTGATTCTCAGTTGAGTCCTTTCTACTTATGTAACTCTGAAAAGTGAATGAAACTCTCAAATCTTCCATCTCCTCATCTGGAAAATGGGGGCAATAATACATACTCCGTGGGAATCGTGTAAGGATAGTTGGAATAAGTTAGGTAAAATATTTTCCAGAAGAGCTGGCATTACACAGAGGCAGTCATTAAATACAGGTAACACTTCCTCAAAGAATATCTTAACCCAGGGGCTCTCCAATAATCAAAATTAACACATGACTATAAAATGAAATATAGCTTGGTACAGCGGTACAGGCCTGTAATGGCAAATACTTGGGAGGCTGATGCAGGAGGATTGCAAGTTTGAGGCTAGCCTTGGCAAGTTAGCATGACCCTGTCTCAAAGTAATAAAGGGCTGGGGGTGTAGCTCAATGGTAGAGCACTGCTGGGTTCAATCACTAGTACTGAATAAAAACAAAACAAAAAAACTAAACAAGACCAGCAATGCCTTTAGATAGTGTATACACCTGTTAGTGGGTTGTTAGTCTTCCCAAGTCGGTGTAGGAGAATAAGAAAGTAGAAATCAACTTACTCCAAATACAGGGTATGCAATAAAGATGACATGATTCTAAGTGATATTTATTTCAAATGATTGAATATGCCATATTGTTTTACATTCAATGACTCAAACTGTGGCCCCAAATCCTCTATGATCAAATTGGAGTAAAGATATAAAGATACAAAAAGTATTACTAAGGATACTCATTTGAAGCATGAAACCAGGGTAAAACAATTCTAAAGGCAAAATTTTATTATACTTCAAAATATGTAGTGATTGTATTAGGTGCTGGAGTGGAAACAAATTGTTTAAAATGGTAACTTAAATAAAGTGTCAATTTTATAAGCATAATCACTGGGTAACTATAGTACTTTTCCACATAGTTTATGATATTCTTCCATAAAACAATTTAAATTTGATCTGTGGCTGATAATGAAGGTTGGTGGAAGTCACTAGAGTAATTAAAATAATTATCTAACTTCAGAGCTTCTGCACATCCTCTCACTGTTTATTTTCATTTAATCTCTGTAATTATTTGCGTAACAAAGTGAGCATTACTTCGTTCGCACTAATGAAGCCTTAGATTGCTGGCATCAGCCATTGCATTTCACTATTCGGTTGTTGTTCTCAAATAAACAAAGGTATAAAAAAAATCCCATCTGGGGAGTTGATGAAAAACATGTATAATTACTAAACATTTACATGTTGCCTTCATGAGTAATATGCAACTGTAACTTCTGTGGAAAAAGATTGCAGTGTGTTTCCTGCACTGTATTGAAGTGATCCCATTTGACATTTGAGCCTGGGGTTTTGCTAGTGTGACTAAATCATCTTTCAAGTGAGCATTGGGAACATCCTTGGCATTCTTGGTCAAGCAGGAAAGAGATCAAGAAAAAAATATCTACACACAATTAAGTATGTGCAAATATTGCTATGATAATGTGATTATGCAAATGAGGTCATGATGAGGATCAGAACTAATTCATATTCAAGTAATAATGTAACATGAAAATATTGATAATACTCACATGCATGTGAACATAAATACATTCTGTCAAAATATCAGATGCAATTATACGAAAGAATGATGTCAAATAATTCTTATAGCCCCACATTCTAGAGATGCATGACAATTCCATTGATAACTGTCAGAAAAATGACATCCAAACCACAAATTAAATGGCTCATTTGCTTCATTTTCATACATCTGAACCCACTACAAACATCACTTTTGACCTAGAAGTGTTCTAAACTGGAATCCTTCTTCAAATTTTAGACATTTGTAGCTGTTAAGTGAAAAATGTGAATGTTAGAGGTAGTTTGTTTAGAAAATCACATTTTTATAAGGATGGTTTGGGCCAAGGTTATTAAGAAACTAGTTTTCTAGAAAAGCACAAATGGGTAATTTGTTCTAATAATTTTGTCAAAAAATAATCCAGTCAGTTTGAAAATCAGCTAAGGCTATAACATGTCAGTGTTCCTCCTTTTCCTTTTACTAATCAATTGGGATGCTCAAAACCTTAATAAAACATGCATAAAGGAGTATTGGCATTCTTTTCTTCCTCCTCATGATAAAAATTGACATATACATTCAAATAGTAATTTGTTAGAGATAGAATTTCCTGTAAAACTACATAGCCTACATTTCACAATTGTTATGAGAATCAAAAGTAATAATGTGGATGAAAGTATTTTAAATAATGTAAAGTGGTTTATATAGGTAAAATACAGGAAGGGAATGAAACAAACCACGAGTTGATAATTTCTTTTTCTTTCTTTTTTTTTTTTTTTCCTCAGTACTAGGGCTTGAACCCAAGGGTGCTCTGCCTCTGAGCTATACCCTCAGTCCTTTTTTATTTTTTTCTTTGAGACAGGGTCTCACCAAGATGTCAAGGCTGGCCTCAAATTTGACAATTCTCTTGCCTCAGCCTCCCAAGGAATTGGGAGTACAGGCATGTGTCATGATTCTCGGCTAGTTGAAAATTGTTGAAACTACAGAACAAAAACTGGTTTCTTACATTATTAGGCTTATTTTTGCATGTTTCAAATTTTTTATAATAAAAAGTTAAAATATATAAATAGATTATTATGTACTATAGAATTCACTTACCAAGATAATCTTACTGCCCTTATTTTAAAAACAACTTCAAGTGATTTGAGCAAAATATTAGTATTATAGGCTGAAACACATCCCTCCAAAATTTATGTTAAAGTCCTAACCTCTAGTGTCTCAGAATATGTCTTTACTTGGAAATCAGGCCATTGCAGATGTAGTTAAGATTGCATTTGAGTAGAGTGGACCTCAAATCCAATGACTAATGTCCTTATAGAAAATATAAGTTTGAACACAGAGGCACACATATAGGAAGAACGCCACGTGAAAACTACAGTTATGCTGCCACAAGTCAAGGAATGAAAAAGATTTCTGATAAAGTACCAGAATCCAGGGGACAGGCACTTCCATAGTGCCTTTGTCATAAGGGTGGCACTGCTGACACACCTTTGTCTCAGACTTCTAGCCTCCAGGGACTGTGTTATGAGATAACAAATTTATTTTTCTTTCTTTCTTTCTTTCTTTTTTTTGGTTCTGGAGATTGAACCCAGGGGCACTTAACCACGGAGCCACATCCCCAGACCATTTTCTTTTTTCTTTTGAGACAAGGTATCATTGAGGCTGGCTGTGAACTTGGGATTCTCCTGCCTCACCTCAGCCTCCTGAGCTGCTGGGTAACAGGTGTGTGCCACTGCACCTGGCTCAAACTCCTGTTTTATGCCACCTCATTTGAAATATTTTGTTACAGAAGCCTTAGAAAATTAGTATAGGTAGAAGTGGTGATGATCATTAAATTACAATCTGATAGATAATAAGATGTAGGAAACAAACAGGGGTGTGTGTGTGTGTGTGTGTGTGAAAATGAAGGAATAGGTGAAGAGCACTAAGTAGAGACCGCATCAGCTCCCTAAATAGTCCAAAGCAAAATATTAATGGGTAGAATTTAAAATCAAGACTCTCCAGTGTGATTGGTGGTAAGTGGTATTTTAAGATCTAGGCAGGCAAGAGGCTGGATGGAAAGGGATGCAGAGAAGGCTAGTAATTGAACATTGTCTTCCATGATGAGATAACCTTCCGTGCCCCAGTATATCCTCCATAAATACTAGCTGAATTATGTAACTGCACCACATGGCTCTCAAAGCCAATGTGGTTCCAGCTGGGGCTTTCTCCAGCTATGCCAACAGAAAGAAGGTGCTGACCACAGTGGACCATACTGGTAGCCATGACTCATCTGTCTCTGCAGTCAGACCAAAACTGCTATCACCATATTAAATAGAATTTATATTCACTCAACCAAATAAATAATTTTACTATCAGAAGAAGTTTAAAGTCAATATAGCTTTTCCTCACATTTATCTGATTCACTGAGAACGTGTCTTGATCAAGAATACAACCTTTAGGCTGGGGAGGTAGTTCAGTGGTAGGGCTCTTGCCTAGCATGTGTGAGGCCCAGTGTTAAATTCATAGCACTGCAAAAATATAATCTCTAAATTAACAATGTTTCTATATTAAGATTTTTCTGGTGGGGCAAATTTTAAAAAATAAACTTCTGCAAAGACAGGGTCTACCTCTTAAATTGTGTTTATTTAAATAATAAAATAAACTGTTTATTTTAATGAAGATGTTTCTTCTGGGTGTGGTCATGCAAACCTGTAATTTACTCAGGAGACTGAGGCAGGAGGATGGCAAGTTCCAGGCCAGTTTGGGGAATTTAGGAAGACCTTGTCTCAAAGAATTTAAAAAGGGATGGGGATGTAGCTTAGTGGTAGAGCACTGCCTAGCATGTACAGGACCCTGGGTTCAATCCTCAATACCAAGAAAAAAAAAAGTTTCTTTCTAAATGGTTGTTGATTTGGTGGGATGCCCTTTCTTAGATATTTCAAAGTTGAGGCCAAAAAATTGGGAGCAAATACTATGAATTTGTGAAATGGGTACTAGACAGAAGTGAAATAAAGTTCCAGTCACTGACTAGCTTGGGCCAGTATCATATATCAGGATCTCATTTTTTTCATATATAAAATGCACAAGTTTAGATGATCTCTTGCCAAAATCCACAGAAAATTTACTTTGATTTTTTTTTCCAATTCTGTTGCATTCAACTTTCAGTAGCAATATGATTCTTATTACGACCAGTTGCACATATGCTATAGACAGGTTTTAAAAAGGTCTCTAATATCTTCCTAAAGAAGAAAGTATTGCTGGGTATGGTGGTGCAGGCCTGTAAACCCGGCTCTTCCAAGGCTGAGGCAGGAAGTTGGCAAGTTCCAGGACAGCCTGAGCAATTTAGGAAGACCCTATTTAAAAATAAAAATTAAAAAAGGACTAGGGGTGTAACTCAATGGTAGAATCCCTGGGTTCAATCCCCAGTACCCCTCCCCCACACAAGATTTTTCCAATCTACTGTTTCAAAAGTAAATCTAAACTAGACAGTGGTGTATACCTGTAATCACAGCTACATAGGAAGCTAAAGGAGGACCACTAGTTCCAATCTCAAAATAAAAGGGCTGGGGTTGTAGCTCATTGGTATAGTGCTTGCCTTGCATGGGCTAGGCAGTAAGTTTGATCTTCAGCACTGCAAGAAATTTAAGAAAACATAAATCTAGTTCCTATGGGTAAACCCATGTTATATGAGCAATCCATTGCAAAATATAACAGTTAAAAGAACAGAACATGAACACAGTCAATGTTTTAAGTTCAATTTTCTCTAAGATAGTAATCCACTGTCTTGAATTTGTTTTTATTATTTTTATAACATTCATTTATAAGCCTGAATTTAGACAGTTGAAATGCCAACTTTGATTAGTTTCAGTTTTTTAAATGCCAAATTAAGTATGACTTGGCTTGGGTGTGGGTTTGGTGTCTAAGTGAAATATGAATTCCTACAAGTGAAGAGAGGATTGGATTCCTCATTCCTGTTCTCCTTGGTTTATAACCTCAGTTTAAGAATTTAGTCTGACTAAGTCATACAGACTTAGTCAGAAAAGGAGTTCAGTAAAGAAAGCTTGGTTCTAAAGCAGAAAAGGTATAAAGGGTGCAAAATCGAGTATATTATTTTTTAAGAAAAGTGCTTTGGAATTCTATTGAATTGAAAGCTATAAGTCAACGTGATCATCATTCCCAAACTATTGTCTTATTGCTAAGAGTCAACTGACCATGACGGAAGCCCCTGAATTCTAAATGAAGTTCATATTCTAATATAATCTCCAGCACATAGGTCGTCTCACAGTTCTCCTGCTGTCACTGTGTAGCATCTGGAAGCACTTGGTTACTTAGAAGGTGGTAGTAATAAAACATAGAAACCTAAGTTTGTGAACACTGTCTGCCCAACATAATTACTACAGTGTTTGGAAATTAACTGAGACCCAGACCAACCTCTTGAGTGGTGAAGTGGCATTTGGGAGAAGAGCTTGCCTTGGAATCAGGAGATGCCCCTGTCCACATGCTGGTCTGTTGCCTATCTAAGCTTCTTTCCTCACTTGTTAAATGAATATGATCATAGTTGCTATCTCTTGTTGCTCTTACAACTAAAATATCCCATAAAGAACTATAATGGGCTAGGTTCTGTTCGATGCACTAAACATGCTTTAATATAACAACACTACAAAGTAGGTAAGTGAAAACTTTTCTGAGTTCACATAACAAGAGTCAGAATGTGAATTCAATTCTCTCTCTCTCTTTTTCATTCCAAAGCCCACATTCTTTCTACTATAAATGTCTGCCACACTGTAAAGAGTTGAAAGGATAATTGATCTGTAAATGTAAGTCGTTTCATATTTAAACTCCTTGTGATTAGATGAACTAGTGGATATAAAACTCTCAGAACAATAATACAGTAAGTGTTCAGTAAGAATTGGTTGTTATTATTATTATCGTAGAAGGTACACTTATGGTGTCTGGGCATGCAGTAGATCAGTGAAAATTAGAATAGGATTGATTGCTTTCATTTTTTAGAAAAAGAGTAATCAAGTGGTTATTGTAAATGTAAAAGCACAAATTAGTGGTAAGGAGGCCTGGATTCGGGATCAGAAGATCAGGGTCACAGTTTTGGCCCCTCCCATTTTGTCACATAACAGTGAGAACTAGGATGGAGTGCGGAATGTTTCATGAGGATTAACTTCAATAATATGTGAGTGAAATTGTATTTGTAATAGGAACAGCACCATAAAAATGTTAGTCAATATTCAGAGAAGGTAATCGCTTTTGAGCCTAAGAATTTATTGATACTCCATGTTTCCTCTTTGTTGCTACCTGCATCAGACTTGTGGTAATTGGAGAGAGAAAAGGGGAGTCTACTGGTCCTTGAGTAACCGACATCATGTGACACACACACTGGATTCACTGGAATGGTCCTCCCATCCCCCCACCCCTTTTTTTCTTTCTTTCTTTTAACAAGGGAAATTGATGAGAGAAAAATAAATATCCAATAACATAAATTCGAAAATTCTTTTAGTGTATTCTTTGTTAATATATGTAGAGTTCTTCAAAACAGGGCTTGCATTTGATAAGTGCTAAGTGTGTTAGCTAATATTCCTATTGCTATTGTTAGAGAAATAGATTAGGAGAGGCAAACAATACCAGCCAGCTCTGCCTACTTCAGAGGGTTGTTATGAGGGTTCTACTTGTTAATTAACAAAGACTCTGTCCTTGACTGAACTTCAGACAGGTTTCTCTGAGCTCTCTTTTGACTAGACCACGTTCTAGGGCCTTGTCTTCAAGGCTGACAAGTCCAGTTGTAGCAAGAATCCTGATAAATCAGTTAAGTGAAAAACCCCACCCCTGATATCTGATCACCTTTGATAATCCAGTTTCTTTACCTCCACCCTCAACATCTGATGGCCCTGGTCTCCCTTCAGCAAGAATCCTCTTGAATTGGCTTAGCCAGCATCTCCCTACCCTGATTGTTTTCTCTTAGCCATTTTCCATCTACCAACTTTCCACTTTGCTCCTTGACTATAAACACTCACTTGTCCATAATTGAGCCCAATTCTATATGAAGGTCACTTTTCTCCCATTGAAATTGTTTCTAAATAAAATCTGTGTTTACTACTTTATTGTCCAGCTCTGGTTCTCTTTGACAATATACAATCTTACATTTCTGACACAAGTTAAAAAAAACTATTCCTTTTTCTTAATTTTGGAAAGTTATGGATAGAGATATGTAAATTTTAGAAGAGGAGGGTTTATAGTAGAGAGAGAGAGAGAAAGAGAAAGAGAGAGAGAGAGAGAGAGAGAGAGAGAGAGAGAGAGAGAGAGAATATGTAATGGTACAGAGAGGGATAAACTAAAGAGAGAAGGGGTAATTTTATTTACCAATTTGACTGGGCTAAGGGCTGCCCACATAGCTGTTAAAACATTATTCCTGAGTGCGTCTGTGAGGGTGTATTCAGAAGAGAATAGTATTTGAATCAGTAGGCTAAGTTAAGTTCTGCTCTTACCAATGTGGGCTGATATCATTCAATCTATTGAGGGCCCCAGTAAAGCAAGATATCCCTAAGCTAGCATATCTGTCTTTTTCTGTCATCAGACATCCTGGTTCTGGGGGCTTTGGACTCTGGAACTTCTACTAGTGCCTCCAATGGAATAGTGTTTGCATATAACCCATGCACATCCTCCCATATATTTTAGATAATCTCTATGTAATTTATAATGCCCAATGCAATGTGAATCCTATATAAATTATTGTTATACTATATTGTTGAGAGAATTATGACAAGGAAAAAAGTCTGTAACATTCAGAACACATACCTCTTTTTTTCAAGTATTTTTGTTCTAAGGTCAGACGAACCTCATGGATGCAGAACTAGTGGGGGAAGGGTCAACTATATTATTAATTTTTTTTGTAGTGCTGGGGATGGATCCCAGGTCCTCTCATGTGCTAGGTGCACAGTTTGTCACTGAACTATACTACCAGTCCTTACTGTACTAAAAATCCAACTACCAGAAAATTAAAAACATAGAATGCAGTCACAGTCATGGATCTAAATATGTCCACAGGACATTCATCCAGAGCTTTGAATTAAGGATTTCATGATTTATACCCACAGGAGAGGCACAAATAGGAATTCTATCATGATATTTGCTCAGCCTGCCTGGAGCCAGATGAAATAAAATCATATTGTCAGTTCTGGTCCATGCACCACCACTTCCTAATAATTCCTAATTCCTAATTAGGAACTGTTCTTATGTCTTTTCTTGTTAACTCTTGTTAACCTTCTCCCCATATCCCTGCTATTTTGAAAAGGACTCTATAAACCAAGTTATCCACTCAGATATTTTTGCATAAGGACCCTCTACAACTTCATTGTCTTGCCCCCCAACTCAACAGTGACTGCATATTAGTGTGTTTCCCAGGAGCCTTTAGGAGGCACTACACAAAGGCCTGTTGAATGAATGAATATTTGGAAAGACTCAAATATTAATTTAACCACTACGTAGATGAAACCTATCAGTAGTAAAGACGAAATCTAAAAGCTAAACACTCAAAAATTACACAAATTTGCAGATATGCAGCTGACCAATGCTCCTTTCTTGATTCCCATGCTTCACAAAGGTAGAGATCTGTTTATTGAAATTGATAAAACCACTCTTCACAGGTCCATACACATATCAGAAGCAACTCCTCTCGTCAGACTTAAGGTGAAGTTTTGTCCCATTAAAACCAGGTACCCAGCAAAGCCTGATTCTCGTCTACCTTTGATTATTAAGGGAATTACACAGATGAAATAAGAGCAAAATTAAACACATCTGTATTAACACCTGGGCAACCATTGATATTCTAGAGCTGAGCTTTAACAAAGGTGGGTGGGAATTGTTGAAAGGGGACATGTGTTAGTCAGCTTTCCACTACTGTAACAAAATAGTGGAGAAGACCAACTTAAGTAAGGATTTATTGATTTTGGTTCATTGTTTCAGAGGTTTCAGTCAAGGGCTACTAGTCTGCATTGTTTCTGGGCCTATGGTGAGGATAAATATCATGGCAGGGAACACATGGTCACATGGCAGGAAAAAAGCTTCTCACTTAATGGCAGCCAGAAAGGAGGGAAGAAAAGAGTGAGGAGAGGAGGAGAGAGGTAAAGAAGGAGAGAGGGAGGGAAATACTTCCCAAGGGAGAGAAGGGGGCATGCCCCAAGGACCTCCTTTCTCCAACTAGGCCCCACCCCCTAAAGTTTCCACATCTCCCAATAGCCCACTAAGTTATGGATCCATCAGTGGATAAACGCATTGATGAGTTTGGAACCCTCATGGTCTTATCACATCTCTAGAGGCTCCACCTCTGAACGCTGCTGCTAAGCATTTTTTTTTTTTTTTTTTTGGTGCTGGGGATCGAACCCAGGGCTTTATGCTTGCAAGGCAAGCACTCTACAGACTATCTCCCCAGCCCCTAAGCTTTTAACACACGAGCTTTTAGGGGCTTTTTTGATCTAAACCACAACATGCCCTTACCTCATCCATGTAAATCTGGGAAGCTTGAGCAAATGTATAGCTGAGGGACAAGGAAGGGAGGCAGGGAGACAAAGATTCTGCACTCCAGAATGGACTAGGTCCACTTACCCACCCAAAAGGCTGAGTACACTAGGAAGAAAGAGTGAGGAGATGGCTTGTGGAACAAGAAGCCAGCTCCTGTGGGACTGAATATCCATCTGAATGCCAGAGCAGGATGAGGAGAGAAAATCAGAGTCGTTCCTACAACCTATGTGCCTGACCAACCTGATCAAGAATCACTCCTCTGGAATGGGCAAAAGCTAAGGAGGGAAGCCATGAGTGACCTGGGTGTAGCCTCCTTGCCTGAAAGGTTCTCTTCCTTTGAGATGCATCTGTGGATAAAATGCAGATGAAAGGGATGTTGTATATCTCCACCGAGGCACTCAGAGAAAGGGTCTGGATCAAGGCCTTGGGAGTACAAGCTAGGATGTGGAACTCTAGCAGACTTCATTAGAGCCCATGGTGGCTGACTGCTTCTTTCAACTGTGTTTCTTCCACTTTTTAAAAATTTTTGGGTGTGGAACTGGGGATTGAACTCAGGACCATTCTGCCTTATGAACTACATCTCCAGCTTTTATTTTGAGACAGGGTCTTGCTAAGTTGCGCAGGCTGGCTTCCAACTTGTGATCTGCCCACCTCAGCTTCTGGAGTAACTGGGATTATAGGCCTGTGCCACCCCACCTGGCTCTCAACTGTTTCTTTAAATTTTTCTCATGTTTCTTTTTCTCATCTTTCCCTTTTCCCCAATTCCTGCTTTCTTTTACTTGCTTCTATACAAACAACATGTACATGAGAATTTGTCACTGTTTTAGTGATGTGAGCTGGATATTTTAAAAACATTTCTATTTCCAATAAAAAAGAGCTACTATTTATTCAGAAGTTACTACGTGCCAGTCTTTTAACATGCCAAGCTCTTTAAATGTATGATATCATTGGATCCTCACAACAACACTACTAAGGGCACCCCCATTTTATAGATCAAGAAACTGAGGCTAGAGAGGTCAAACTCACGAGTGGAGAAGCTGTCATATAAGCACAGACTGGAGTCCAGTGCACATGTCTTTAAGCTCTAATGTAATTTGCCTGCATCGCTCCAGTTTACATTTCCTGAGTCTAACCTATTTTCTGTTTACTTTTAAAAACGTTGATTCTTGTTTTCTTTTCTTTGTCCTCAATCTCTTGTCTTATTCTTTTGTTTTTAAAATTATTCCCTTCTTTCTTATCTTCCTCCACAATTTCCCTCCCTCCTCTCCTAATTCCTCTTCCTTTAGAAACCTGTCAGGAGGAGCAGAGAGGCGAGTGACTAGAATTTGGTTCCAAACAAATTGGCTTTATTTGATACACTCGGGATAACACAAACCTTAATATTCCTAAATCACACATCAATCAAACCGTATGGCAAATAAACACACCTCAATCAAATAGTCCAAAGTCCTCTCTGCCTTGTCGGTTCCGACGACCCCGAATGCGACGTTATCTTAGTCGGAGAGCAGATGACGGCTGGTCTCAGAACTTCCTCCGGCCGATGGTCTGGGAATTGAGGACAGGCAGGTCTCCGCTGATCGTGAAGCTGTCAAAGTAGCGGAGTTTCGTCAGTCTCGGCGGATGGTCGGTGGGGCTCTCGAACCCGACTGACGTGGATTCGTCAGGAGATCTGGGCTGAGCCGAGGAGCTGTCTGAGAGGGGAGTTTATATACCCTTCTTGGCTTGTTTCCAATTCTGGCCCAGATGGTGTCTTATCTCCTTGGTGCAGCGCTCTCGTGACACTCATGTCTTTTTGGCTTGCCGTCCACTAGGGGCTTGTCATTTATTCGTCAGACATCCAAGTCTGCTCCTTTCAAAACCTTTAATGATCAGTGAGGTAAATACAGTTGTGGTGACAGGAGTGAACCTCTGCCCTCCTCTTCTGCCCCCAGTTCTGGCAGTGACTTTCCTTTCAATGGCAAGGGCCCCAAGCTTGAGTGTGCATCAGAAATCAGGGGACTGGAGGGTTTGAGAGTCTGATGCAGCAGGTCTGGGTGGAGCCTGAGAGTTTGCACTTCTAACTAGTTCCCACTGATGCTGATGATGCTGGTTGAGTGTCCACAGCTGGAAAAGTATTGCTCTCTGGTTCCTGCTAGATTCAAGTAAGTTCTCTGAAATGCCGCATTGACTCTTGGGAGACCCATAGCATAAATCTTTATGTGGATGGGTTTTTGTTCTCCAGAAACTGTGATCATTCTTAAAAATTTTCCCAATTTTACACTTTCAAACCTCTGATCTCCACTGTATAAAGTCATTAAAGTTTGGGCAAATTGTGTCAATAATGTCATGAGCCAAAATGCAAGGTCGTGTGGACAAGAGAGAGGTCAAACATAGATTCCAGTTTGCATTTCATGTCCAGTCTTGTGATTTTTGAGTCTGAGTTGATATGGAAGAGGGCTTGTTCAGGGACAGGGTGAGTATCCCTTATCTGAAAGAAATGTTTAAAAAAAATTTTTTTTTATTTTGGAGTATTTGCATATATATAAGATGAGATATCTCAGGGATGGATGCTAAGTCTAAACAAAAAAATTGTTTATATTTCAAATACACCTTAAACATAGTGAGAAGGTAAGTTTATATAATATTTTTAATACTTTTGTTCATGAAACAGTTTTATGATGTGGAATTTCCTACTTAAAGTATTATGTTGGCATTCAAAAATGTTTGGATTTTGGAGCATTTTAGATTTCAGATTTTTGGATTAGGGATGTTTGACCAGCCATATGGAAGTGTTCCCAACTCCTGACATCTTTTCCACAGGGACTTGATTCCAACTGAGCATCCACTTCAATGGTAAATGTAGTAGTGGTCTTGCACCTGGTTCCTTCAATTTATTCTCATGAAGGTTAAGGAAAGATTGACTTGAGTGGGTACTAACTCTTTTCTATTTATTACAGGTGGTTTTCTTAAGTAATTAAGAACTACACTAGGCTTCTCAAACATTCTTAGAACACTAGGGTATAAAGGAAAGGAAAGGCAGGTCTAGCCCTTAATAGCTTTCTAAGAAAGATATTAAGATTCTGGGATCCTCTGAAACTGAGTTTCTTCCATCCTTTGTCAATTCTACTGGAGGAGATTAGAGAACCTACAGTCCCTTCAAGACCTGAGACCAAGTCCTCAATTTAGACATTTCTCTTGTAGTAGATACTAGTTTCACGAGATTCTTCCTCCCTGTGATGACCTGTATCTGGTTACCTTCTATCTAACATGGTTGTTTAAATCTCCCAATAGGACTCAGAAAGTCCACTGATTCTGAGAAATTTCATGTGCGCTCCTCTTCCTACTTCTTTCTTATTTTTCCTTGCAATCTTTGATATCCTTATTATTTTCCTAGCTCACCCCAATATTACTCATCAGTGATATGATTCAAAAAACTTACTGCCTTCCCTGGTTTTGGAACATTAGGAGCACAGTCCTCAAAACTATCTTCATTCTGATACCAATTGCAAATTTGGGGATCCCAGATTATTCTTGGGTTCAAGATTTGGTAGAAGGACTCATAAAACTCACTTAAAGTTGTTATAATCACAGTTCCTGTTTAATAGACCTAAAGGATACAGATTAAAACCAACCAGGTTAAAACCACATAGGAGAGAGTTCAGAAAAGTTCCAAACATGGAGCTTCCAATTGTCCCTTCCCTATGGAACAGGCAACAGCATTACTTTCCCAGCCTGACAGCACACATGGAGTATTGCCAGCCAGGGATGCTCACCTGTGCCTGGTTAATCACCCATGTGGCTGACCATCTCTACTCCCTTGAGAGGGCAGGTTCATACCATGTGACCTAAAGCACCCATTCTGTATCACATTGTAGAAGTGATTTAAAGCCATCAGGTACACAAGACCCCTTTCATTAACTTTAGGTTTAGAGAGTGCCTCCAGGAGAAAAAGGCAAAGTCCAGACCTCTTCTTGAACAGGTAAATTTGTTTACTGGACTTGCCAAGACCAAAGCTGGGTCAAGTCATACCATCAAGAGCTGCAGTGCTTGGGGTGGCAAGTCACTTAGTTGGCATCTCAACCCATCCTTTTCTGTTCCACCTCATTTCAATTTCACTAAGAAGATACCAAATCTACTCCCAATATAAGTTCTGAACTTAATTGATAACATAAAGAACCTGTACTTTACAGATGTGTTAGTCAGCTTTCTGTTGCTGTAGCAAAATACCTGAAGTAAACAAAAGGAGAAAAGGCTTATTTTGACTCACGGTTTTAGAGGTTTTATTCTATTGCCACTTGGCCCTGTTGCTTTGGGCCTGTGGTGAGGCAGAGCATCATGGTAGGGAGGGCACAGTAGAACATATCTTTTTACCTTATGGCAGTTGGAAACAAAGTGTGGGGGGGGCAGTGACAGGGATCAGATATTCCCTTTAAGGTCTTATCCTCAGTGACCTAACTTCCTCCTCCTAGGCTCCTACTTGTGGAAGTTCTAATACTTTCCAATAGCATTACTGGCTGATGAACAAATCTTTAGCATGTAAGCTTTTGGAGGACATTTAAGATCCATAACCATAACACATACTTTGTCAAGAGGTATAAATGAAATTTTTCTATGAGTCAAAAGTTCTGCAAAGAGAAAAGATGTTTATGAAGTACAGCCAGGTTGATGTGGAATTCATACATACCATCAGGCAAGCTAGGTCACCTCTGGAGGAATCTGTCTCAGTCACATGGATATGTACACTATAAAATATATGTAAGGACAATAATCTTTAGAGGCTGCAACTAGACATTGCCAACTACTTAAACCAAATAAACACACTCTGTGCTAAATAGAAAATGATCTCATCATGATGTCACATCAACTCAAGTGCTATTACCACATAGAGACCCAAATCCCAACTAATGAGAACATTGAGAATTCTACTGTTATGGTTTGGATGTGAGGGGTACCCCAAAACCTCACATGTGAGACAATACAAGAAAGTTCAGAGAAGAAATGACTGGGTTGTGAGAGCCTTGATCCAATCAGTGAATTAAGCTTCTGATAAAGATTAACTAAGAAGTGAAGTGTTAGGGTGTGTTTGGAGGAGGTGGGAATTGGGGTGTGGCTTTGGGGTATACATTTTGTATCTGGAGAGTGGAGTCTGTCTGCTGCTGATTATCATGTAAGCTGCTTCCCTTTGCTGTACTCTCCTGTCAAGAGGCCCTGCCTCACTTTGAACCTGGAGGAATGGAGTCAGTCACTTATGGACTGAGACCTCTAAAACAGTGAACCCCTAAGTAAACTTTTCCTCTTCTAAAATTGTTCTGGTCAGATCTTTTAGTCACAGCAGTGAAAAAGCTAACTAAAACAGAAATGGGTACCGAGAAGTGGTGTTGTTGCTGTGACTAACCTGACCATGTGGTTCATGCATTTGTAGCTTTTTGGAATTGGTGGTAAGAATTTTGAGATATTTCACAGTGTAAGCTGGAAATACTTAACTTGTTGTAAGTGGAGCTTAATGACTGAGTCTGGTGGGTGCGCAGAAGACCAGAATGCCAATAGGACCATGGACAGTGAAGATGGAGTTCATGAGGGTTTAGAGGTAATGGAGGACACTATTGGTATTTGGAATATAGGCCACTTGTGTTATATTCTGGCTGAGAAGTTGTCTGCATAATGCCCATGTCCTGCCACAAAGTGATGAACTTCTTTGGCAGAAGAAATGTCTAAGCAACATAGCAGTCAGGAAGTGGCATGAGTATTGATGGTGACTTTTAACCAAATTTATTGTGCTATTTAGGAGCAGAAAGGAGAGCAGAAATATTTGAAAAACTTAAACTTGAAAAGCAGAAGTAAAACTGGGGCTAAAAAGTTGCAGTTGTTAAAGACATAACTGCCACTAAAGAAATGTTAAAGACTTTGCCCAGAGACAATAAGAAAGATGGCTTGAGGGTATCTCAGGAGCTAGAAAGACCACACATATTTCAGGCTCAAGGGAGTAAAAGTGAAAATTCTCTTGAGATGAGTTCAGTGAGGAATCCTTCTCAAAGGAGGTGGTCTGGGAAGTTTTTTCAATGTACTCAGCCATGCAGACACTCAGAGGCCACTGCAGCCACAGTCCCTGGAGGCTTGGCTACTGCTCAAGATGGCAGCAGACCTTGGTATCAACCATGTGGTGCTGGTTCTGTAGGAATGCAGGATGCTGGAGTTAGGGAGTCATGGATGCGTCCACCAAGATTTTAAGGGAAGGCCTTGGAAGTCAGGTAGAGTGCAACAGGGTCAGAGTCCCCCTGAGAAGTCAAAGTACGGAGATGTGAGGAGGAAGCTGAAGCTGGAGTGGAGAGCCCTGAGATTAAGAAATGCCAGTAACGTGGGACATCATCCTAAGAAAGTTCCAGGAATCAAGCAGAGATAAGCCAAAATAAGGCCACTTGGGCTGTGTCAAGCAAGGCCACAGGGGTGAGCTACACAAACCCTTTGGAGAGGACATCATGACATATGCTCTAGATGCCAGACATAGAACCACAGAACATGTTTGTCCAGCTGGATTTTGGTCATGCTTTTGTCCTATCCCTTCTTTCTATGTACCTAATTTTGCAAATGGGAACATTTACTCTGTACCATTATATACTGGATTCTTGTAAATTGCTTTTAATTTTATAGGAGCTCACAATTCGAGATTGCCTCAAGCCTCAGAGAAGACTTTAGACCTGAACTTTGAGCAATCTCTGAACTGTTGAGACCATGGGGACTCTTGGAAATGGATTAAGTATATTTTGCATTTTCAGGAGTGTGAGCTTTTGGGGGCCAGGGATAGAATGTATGGTTTGGTTGTGAGGTGTTCCCCAAAAGCTCATGTGTGAGACAATGCAAGAAGGTTCAGAGAAGAAATGATTGGGTTATGAGAGTCTTAACCCAATCAGTGAATTAATCCCCTGTTAGGGATTAACTGAGTGGTAACTGAAGGCTGATAGGGTGTAGCTGGAGGAGATGGGAATTGGGGACGTGGCTTTGGGGTATAAATTTTGTATCCGGCAAATGGAGTCTGTCTCTCTGTTTTCTGATCATCAAGTGAGCTGCTTCCTTTTGCCACACTCTTCGACCATGATGTCCTGCCTCACCTCAAGCCCCGAGGAATGCAGACAGCTACTTATGGACTGAGACCTCTGAAACTGTGAACCCCTAAATAAACATTTCTTCCCCTAAAATTGTTCTGGTCATATCCTTTAGTCACAGCAGCAAAAAAATCTGACTAAAACATCTACCAATCAGAATGCCACATGCCCCACTTACTCCCTGATCACCAAATGTGTGTGTGCCAGCTATCAGAATTCAGTGACCAAATGAATGATAGTGCTAATTAACTTAGCATCACATCATCACTATGGATCACCTAAAAAGATGTGGTTATTACAAAAAAAAAAAAAAAAATAAGACCATATCACCTCCACAGTATCTATATCTGGGAGAGAACATGACAAAGGCAAAATATATCAGGAAGGTTTTTAAAAAAGGCAGCAAACAAAAATATCTATAAAAATTGGACTCAAATTTGGAAGACTATAAATTCCTCAAGTAAGACTTAAAGCCTCACTGATTTTTAAATTGAAAAAAAAAATAAAAGAACATGAGGAGAGTATATTTTTCAAATAGGAATTGAAGAATCAAAGACTAGGAAGTAAAAGTTTTCTGTCGTTTCATTTTTACCTAGCTCCCTTCACCCCAGCACTGTTCATAGCGTTTTTGAGTTCTGTCTGAGAAAGCATCCTCTGCCCACCACGACCTCTCTGCAGCTGGTCAGGCCATCAGGGAGCTGTAAACATGGACTGCATTTGTGCTTCTTTCCTATCATTTGCTTTTGCCACCCTGCCCTTTGCCGGATGCAGTCAGCTTGGCCCCAGTGTCATACATGAGGTGAGAACCAGGATACCACAACCATGTTGCTATACAAATATTGTACATTGCTTCCCACAGAAAGACCTGTGAGAGAAGTTTGTCTCTGATCTCTCCGAATTGGGAATGGTTGAGCTTCTCCAGATTTGTTTTTGTCGAAAGTGCTGTTTAGTTGCTATGGTTACATGATAAATTACTCGAAAACTTAATGTGTAAAATGAGCATATAGTTTGTACATGAATTCTTTGGGCCAGGAATTCCAACAGAAAACTGGGGGGTGGCTTGACCCTGGCCTATAATGTCTTGGTTTTTATCTGGAAGACTCAAAGGTTGGGGACTGAAATCTTTTGTAGACTTAATCACTTGACTGATGATGGTTTTGGCTTTGAAGTTAGCTGGTCTGTTGGCTGGAATATTTATATTTACCTCCCCATATGTTCTGGGATTCCTTATATATGGTGGCTGAGTTCTAGCTGTAAGTGGGATGGGGAGGGAGAGAAAGAAATAGGGATCAAATTGTATCATATTTTATGACTTAGCTGTGGATGTCATATACCAACATTTCTATTCTTACTGAGGTAGCCCCAAAGTCATTGCCCAGGTTCAAGGAGAGGGGAAATTTAGTCCATCTCTTGAGTGGGAGTAGCAAAATTCTACAGGAACAGGAGGGACTAGAGATACCACTGTTTCTGTTTCTGGAAAATACAATTGACCATAAGATCCTTGGGCGTGCAGTACACTCTACGTAATAATTAGAAATCTCAGAGGCACACTGAGGCCCACCACAATGAGTATATAGGTATTCATGCCCTGCCTGTGTGCACAAGCCTCACTCTGGCTTCACATTGCTTTCCTCCCCTTATTTCCCCTTGTTTTCATTTTCTCATTTCTTACTTTATCTTGCAATATTTTAGGTAACTTTCTAAATCATTATAAATAATTGTGGGAGAAAAGTAAGATACAAATTAAATAAAATGGAACTTCAGGAAAAAATAATGTCTAAGTACCAAATTAATTTCAACAGGAAGAATAAGACTGAAGTTCAGGATTCAAATCTCAACAAATACTCTCTGATATCCAAGTTTTAATCTTAATTTACATTGACTTGGAGTGGAAACCCAGAATAATAATTCATTTTTTCAAATCAATTTCCTGATCTCTACAATGACATAGTTTTGATTTATCATACTGGAAAGTAAGTTAAATAAGTGAATTCATTTCATAATTATTGAGCAGTTTGGAAATATGAATCTCAAATAGTTTTGCTAGACTTATTCCATCCACTTAAAATGTTTTGTATTGCACTAGTTAAAAATAAAATACATTTTTTTCTGAAAATATCAGCTAAGAATTTATTAAGATTCTTGGCATAGCTTTTTACAAAGAAGATAATACTATTTAATTTTTCAATGAAGTAATTATGTAGTCTTCCTATCTTTTCCACCACAGATGAGATATTGTATAATTCTCTGATGGCATAATTAACATTTTATTGGACACATCTATATCTAGGATTCCTTATCTATGAAAAGCAATGAGTTTTATTAAATATGCCATCTACCATATTAGATTTATTATAATCGAATTTCATTTTGCTTCATTTGTTTAGTGCACTAGTTCTGGGCTGCAAAACCAATTTACTCCTCTGTACATAAATTGATTATTTCATGAAAAGGTAGCCACTATAACCATTAAATGCAAAATTTACCATAATACAGATTGCAATTGCCAAGTTAGCCACACCTAAATGAGGAAGCTAAAATGTGATTGTTCTGGAAAAGAGATTAATTTAATAGCTTTGTAATTGTTTCTCGTAGATATTCAACAGCGTAACTAGAAAATTCACAGCAACAGAATGCTGCCATAGACTAGTTAATGTTCTTTTTATTTACTTTTTGGGTACCAGGGATTGAACTTAGGGGCACTCAATCACTGAGCCACATCTGCAGTCCTATTTTGTATTTTATTTAGAGACAGGATCTCACTGAATTACTTAGCACCTTGCTTTTATATATAGGGCTGGGGATGTAGTTTAGTGGTTAAACGCCCCTAGGTTCAATTCCCAGTGCCAACCAAAAAAAAAAAAAAAAAAAAAGGAGTGAGCTTTTTTGGGAAGTGTTTAAGTCTGAGGGTTCCACCCTTGTGAGTGGAATTAGTACCCTTATAAAAAAGCCTTCTGGAGAGGATATCTGTTTCTTGATTGCTCACTGTCAGGTGACTATCATCCGCCATTTGCCTGCCTCTTGCCCGTCCATCACCTGCCTTACACCTATCCATCACCCAACGACGAGGTTCACCTCCCAATCGTCTGACAATAGTCAGCAAACTGACCGCAGACCACCAGTGGAGCGCCAGCTGCCTGCTGCTGCCTGGAAGTTCTCTGTCACAGTACCTGCAGGTTTGAATACACGTGGCTGCTACCATTTTGACACAACAGCCAGGCCCCGTAGGACCCCTGGCCGGACTGACTGAGCCCCATTTCCAGGATCCCTCAGCCCGACCGATCACTCCCTGCCTCTGGGGCCCTCATATCGACTGACTGCTCCCTGTTGCCAGGACCCCCAGACCAACTGACTGCGCCCTATCACCAGGACCCCAGACCGACTGATTGCACCAGGCCTCCAGGATCCCGCAACCACACCAAACACACCTGACCTCCAGGACCCCTGCCTGACCAACCTCATCCCATCTTCAGAACCTCCTGCTGACCACGGCCACACCCTGAGCTGCAGCTCCCCATTTGCCAACACATTTGGAAGCCAGAGCGGACATCTTGGATAATCCTGGAAGCCGGAGCTCCGATCTTTAGGTGGGGCAAATCCCATCCTGAGACGCCTGATGGAGACTTGAAGCTCATTGTCAGGTACCTCTCATGCATCAGGCTACTGAACTCTGGGAGGTTTCATTACTATATGACTGTTATACTGTAGATTTTCTTTTTTCTCCTTATTGAAAAAGTTTAAGTTTTTATTTCTTTACTTTTCTTGCTCTCTTTTCCTTTTGTTTACCTGTTCCCTCTTTTCCTTTTGTTTACCTGTTCCCTCAGAGTCTCTTTCTCCCTTTTTTGCATGCTAACATCCAATTTCTTTTGATTACACTCTCACCCTTTCTATTTTCTAGAACTTCTGTATATTCTTTTCTTATCCCATAAACAGCCACAGTCTACATTCCTCCGCATCCTCTTTGTCCTCCATTTGAAACTGCAGACCTATTGCAAATCTGTTTGTTTTACTGAAGATAATATTTGAACTTATTCTGTTTATTATGACAATTTTGCTATTGTCCTCATAGGGGCTATTTGGTCTAGGATTGCATAGTGTCTGAATTGGGCACTGCTAATATTGATCTCCCCTTAAAGAAAGGGTTTTGGAAACCTATAGGGCCACTATAAGCCTATAGGGGGAAATCTGCAATACCCCAGATCTGCAGTGCTAGAGGGGAAGATACATGAACAACATGAACAAACAAGGGAAGAAAATGACCCAAACAAATCCAGATTCTATATTAACAGAATCCAATGACAGTATGTTAGAATAAATGTCAGAAAAGGACTTCAGATTATACATGATTAAGATGATTCATGAAGCAAAGGATGAGATAAGAGAGCAAATGCAGGCAATGAATGATAATACCAATAAGCTGAAAGAGCACCTGAAGGAAGCAAAAGATCATTTCAACAAAAAGATAGAGATTCTCAAAAAAACACAAAACAAAACAAAACAAAACAAAAAAACACAAACAAACAGAAATCCTTGAAATGAAGGAAACAATAAACCAAATAAAAAACTCAATGGAAAGCATCACCAAAAGACTAGACTACTTGGAAGACAGAACCTCAGACAATGAAGACAAAATATTTAATCTTGAAAATAAAGTTGCCCAAACAGAGAAGATGGTAAGAAATCATGAACAGAATCTCCAAGAACTATGGAAATCATGAAAAGACCAAATTTAAGAATTATTGGGATTGAGGAAGGCACAGAGATACAAACCAAAGGAATGAACAACCTATTCAATGAAATAATATCAGAAAATTTCCCAAACCTGAAGAATGAAATGGAAAATCAAATACAAGAGGCTTACAGAACACCAAATGCACAAAATCACAACGGATCCATACCAAGGCACATTATAATGAAAATGCCTAACATTCAAAATAAAAATAGGATTTTGAAGGCCACCAGAGAAAAGCATCAGATTACTTATAGAGGGAGACCAATACAGACAGCAGCTGACTTCTCAACCCAGACTCTAAAAGCTAGAAGGGCCTGGAACAACATATTTCAAGCTCTGAAAGAACATGGTTGCCAACCAAGAATCCTATACTCAGCAAAACTAACCTTCAGATTTGAAGATGAAATAAAATCCTTCCATGATAAACAAAAGTTAAAAGAATTTACAAATAGAAAGCCAGCGCTACAGAATGTTCTCAACAAAATAGTCCATGAGGAAGAAATGAAAAACAACAATGTAGGTCAACAAAGTGAGGAACTACCTTAGAGAAAAACCACTCAAAGGAGAAACCAAGCCAACTTAAAAACCAAAAATAAGCCAAATGACTGGGAATACAAATCATATCTCAATAAAAACCCTGAATGTTAATGGCCTAACCTCATCAATCAAAAGACATAGACTGGCAGAATGGATTAAAAAGAAAGACCAAACAATATGCTGCCTGCAAGAGACTCATCTCATAGAAAAAGACATCCACAGACTAAAGGTGAAAGGACGGGAAAAAAACTACCACACACATGGACTCAGTAAAAAAGCGGGGGTTTCCATCCTTATATCAGATAAAGTGGACTTCAAGCCAAAGTTAGTCAGAAGGGATAAAGAAGGACATTTCATACTGCTTAAGGGAACCATAAATCAGGAAAACATAATGATAGTAAATATTTATGCCCCAAACAATTGTGCATCCCTGTACATCAAACAAATCCTTCTCAATTTCAGGAATCACATAGACCACAACACAATAATTCTGGGTGACTGTATTTCATGGCTGTCACCACTAGATAGATCTTCCAAACAAAAACCAACCAAAGATACCATAGAACTCAATAACACAATCAATAACCCAGGCTTAATAGACATAGATAGAATATTCCATCCATCAATGAGCAGATTCACTTTCTTTTCAGCAGCACATGGAATGTTCTCAAAAATAGACCATATGTTATGCCACAAAGCAGCCCTTAGGAAATGCAAAAAAATAGAGATACTGCCTTGTGTTCTATCAGATCATAATGGACTGAGAATAGAAATCAATGACAAAATAAAAAAGGGAAATTACTCCAACACCTGGAGACTAAATAATATGCTATTGAATGAAACATGGATAACAAAAAACATCAGGGAGGAGATAAAAAAATTCTTAGAGCTCAATGAGAACGACGATACAACATATCAAAATCTCTGGGACACTATGAAAGTGGTACTAAGAGGAAAATTCATTGCATGGAGCGCATTCCAGAAAAGAATGAAATGTCAACAACTAAATGACCTAACATTACAGTTCAAAGCCCTAGAAAAAGAAGAACAGAATAACAGCAAAAGTAGTAGAAGAGAGGAAATAATTAAAATCAGAGCTGAAATCAATGAAATTGAAACAAAAGAAACAATTCAAAAAATTGACAAAACAAAAAGTAGGTTCTTTGAGAAAGTAAACAAAATAGACAAACCCTTAGCCACACTAACAAAGAGAAGGAGAGAGAAAACTCGAATTTCTAAAATTCGTGATGCAAAAGGAAATATCACGACAGACACCACTGAGATACAGAACATAATGAGAAGCTACTTTGAAAATCTATATTCCAACAAAATAGAAACTACTGAAGACATTGACAAATTTCTGGAGACATATGCTCCTCCCAAACTGAACCAGGAGGACATACACAATTTAAACAGATCAATATCAAGCAATGAAATAGAAGAAGCCATTAAAAATCTACCATCAAGAAAAGCCCAGGA
Organism: Sciurus vulgaris; assembly: GCF_902686455.1. Taxonomy (NCBI): domain Eukaryota; kingdom Metazoa; phylum Chordata; class Mammalia; order Rodentia; family Sciuridae; genus Sciurus; species Sciurus vulgaris. Next base: position 91,094,715 of record NC_136467.1, on the reverse strand, counting down.
CCAGACTGATGCTCAGCCGAGTTCTATAGGACCTTCAAAGAAGAAATCATTCCAATTCTTCTCAAATTATTCTAGGAAATAGAAAAGGAGGGTACCCTACCAAACTCATTCTATGAAGCTAATATCACCCTCATACCCAAACCAGGAAAAAACACATCAAGGAAAGAAAATTTTAGACCAATATCCTTGATGAATATAGATGCAAAGAGCCTTAACAAAATATTGGCAAACGTATCCAAAAACATATTAAAAAAAATTGTGCACCACGATCAAGTGGGGTTCATCTCTGGAATGCAAGGATGGTTTAACATCCATAATCAATAAAAGTAATCCATCATGTCAATAGACTTAAGGATAAGAATCATATGGTTATTTCAATTGATGCAGAAAAAACGTTCGACAAAATACAACACCCCTTCATGCTCAAAACACTAAAAAAAATAGGGATAGTAGGAACATACCTGAACATTGTAAAGGCTATTTATGCTAAGCCTATGGCCAACATCATTCTTAATGGAGAAAAACTGAAACCATTCCCTTTAAAAACGGGAACAAGACAGGGATGTCCTCTTTCACCACTTCTATTCAACATTGTCCTCGAAACTATAGCCAGAGCAATTAGGCAGTCCAAAGAAATTAAAGGGATATGAATAGGAAAAGAGGAACTTAAGCTGTCACTATTTGCTGATGACATGATTCTATATTTAGAAGATCCAAAAACCTCCTGCAGAAAACTTCTAGACCTCATCAATGAATTCAGCAAAATAGCAGGCTACAAAATCAACATGCATAAATCTAAAGCATTTTTTTTTTTTTTTTTTGCAGTGCTGGGGATTGAACCCAGGGCCTTGTGCTTGCAAGGCAAGCACTCTACCAACTGAGCTATATCCCCAGCCCACTAAAGCATTTTTATATGCAAGCAATGAAACAGCTGAAAGGGAAATGAGGAAAGCAACTCCATTTGCAATAGCCTCAAAAAAAAAAAAAAAAAAATTTGGGAAATCAATTTAACCAAAGAGGTAAAAGATCTCTACAATGAAAACTACAAAACATTGAAGAAAGAAATTGAGGAAGAACTTAGAAGATGGAAAGATCTCCCATGTTCTTGGATAGGCAGAATTAATATTGTCAAAATGGCCATACTACCAAAAGTGCTATACATCAATGCAATTCCAATTAAAATCCCAATGATGTACCTTACAGAAATAGAGCAGGCAATTATGAAATTCATCTGGAAAAATAAGAAACCCAGAATAGCTAAAGCAGTCCTTAGCAGGAAGTGTGAAGCAGGGGGTATCACAATACCAGAACTTCAACTATATTACAAAGCAATAGTAACAAAAACAGCATGGTATTGGCACCAAAATAGACAGGTAGATCAATGGTACAGAATAGAGGACACGGACACAAACCCAAATAAATACAATTTTCTCATACTAGACAAAGGTGCCAAAAATATGCAATGGGGAAAAGATAGCCTCTTCAACAAATGGTGCTGGGAAAACTGGAAATCCATACACAACAGAAGAAAAATAAACCCCTATCTCTCACCTTGCACAAAAATCAAATCACAATGGATCAAGGACCTTGAAATCAGACCAGAGATCCTGCATCTTACAGAAGAAAAAGTAGGTCCAAATCTTCACCTTACTAGCTTAGGATCAGACTTCCTTAACAGGACTTCCATAGCACAAGAAATAAAAGCAAGAATCAATAACTGGGATAGATTCAAACTAAATAGCTTTCTCTCAGCAAAGGAAACTATCAGCAATGCGAAGAGAGAGCCTACAGAGTGGGAGAAATGTCTGCCACTCATACTTCAGATAGAGCACTAATTTCCAGAATATATAAAGAACTCAAAAAACTCTACACCAAGAATACAAATAACCCAATCAACAAATGGACTAAGGACATGAACAGACGCTTCACAGAAGAAGATCTACAAACAATCAACAAACATATGAAAAAATGTTCACCATCTTTAGTAATAAGAGAAATGCAAATCAAAACTACACTAAGATTCCATCTCACCCCTATTAGAATGGCGATTATGAAGAATACTAGCAACAACAGGTGTTGGCGAGGATGTGGGGGAAAAAGGTACACTCATACATTGCTGGTGGGGCTGCAAATTAGTGCAGCCACTCTGGAAAGCAGTATGGAGATTCCTCAGAAAGCTTGGAATGGAACCACCATTTGACCCAGCTATCCCACTCCTTGGCCTATACCCAAAGGACTTAAAATCAGCATACTATAGAGATACAGCCACATCAATGTTCATAGCTGCTCAATTCACAATAGCCAGACTGTGGAACCAACCTAGATGTCCTTCAATTGATGAATGGATAAAGAAACTGTGGTATATATACACAATTGAATATTACTCAGCTATAAAGAATAATAAAATTATGGCATTTGCAGGATGAAATTGGAGAATATCATGCTAAGAGAGATAAGCCAATCTCAAAAATCCAAAGGCCGAACGATCTCGCTGATAAGCGGATGATGACACATAATGGGAGGTGGGAGGGGGGCAAGAATGGAGGAAGGAGGGACTGTATAGAGGGAAAAGAGGGATGGGAGGGGTGGGGGGAAGGAAAAAATAACAGAATGAATCAAACACCATTACCCTATGTAAATGTATGATTACGCAAATGGTATGCTGTTACTGCATGTACAAACAGAAACAACGTGTATCCCATTTGTTTACAATAAAAAGAAATTTAAAAAACAAACCAACCAACAAACAAAAATGGTCTTCCCCACCAGGGGACCTGCTCTGAAGTAAAAAAAAAAAAAAAAAAAAAAGCCTCTTGAGAGTTGCATGACCCTTCTACCTCTTCTATGGTGTGAGGTCATGACATTGTCACTTTTTGCTCCCTTCCACCATGTGAGGAGGCAGCAGGAAGGCACCATCTTGGAAGCAAAGTGTAGCCTTTGCCAGACACTCAATCTGCCAGTACTTTGATCTCGGACTCCCAGACTCTGGACCTGTGAGAAAATAAATTTGTTTTTGTTTGTTTTCTAATTACCTAGTCTCAAATATTTTTGTTATAGCAGCACAGATTAAGACATACATCTTTTATTTTCCTTCCTTGTTGAATTTCCTTCTACTGCCTTTGAGTACTCTGCTACTTCTCCACCCTGGACCCTACTGTGGGAGTTCTACCCAGATTTCAATGCCTAGATCTGATACCAACAATTGCAGAATATTTTTTACCTCCTCCAAGGTAGATGCTCTACTTCAATTTGCTCTTAGATCATAGTTTTCATTAGTGCATCCTCACCTTAGCATTTTTCATATGTATTTGTCTTTTTCAAATAGCCTTTTTCCTATTTCCCCTATTTTATGAGTTCTTGGTGAAAAGAGTTAAAGAAAAAATTTATTCATCCCACTTTTAAAAGGTAGTGAGGTGGATTTTATTTTGGGGGATGGGATAAGCATGGCAAAAGGTATAGGAACCACTGCAATGGGATCTTGTAGTTGGGGAGAGGGATTGGACTGAATTCTGAATACAGCTGGGCAAGTGGAAATTTATTGCCAAGAAGGAGCATTTGGGGAAGTGGATGAAAATTTTCTAAGAGGAAACATTAGGCCTCAGGAAGATTCTGGTTAAATCCCAATATTATTCTCAGTAAAGACAGGCCAGGATGATCAGGCTTCTCCTAGGAGAGGGTGGAGGATGAGGAACCTGAACAAATATTAAGCATGGGTTTTTTTTTTTTTAATAATCCGACTTAGTAGATTTCTTTACAAAAACTGGATTTTCACAAATGGGCCTGGAAGCAGGTTTAGGGGCCTGACTAAAGTTTGGTCACATGAGGAGTCTTTGTTAGAAGTGTCATGTCTTGTACATTATTGTATTTTCCACCGCACCTACATCAGGCTATACACATAGAAGGCACTCAAAAACGTCGACTGCATTGAATTTCCAACCATGGTTTGCAAGTTGATGAAGCTGATGTAAAAATGTGACCTGAAGTCATTATGCGATGTTAGCTATTATGGTCTGTGAGTCTACTCTGTCTTGCTGGACGAGTGTGTGTGTGTGTGTGTGTGTGTGAGAGAGAGATATTGGTTCTAAACAGCTTGTAAATATTTTTCTTTCTCCATCATATTGACCTGAATCTGCTCTATTATAACGTAATATCTTATATCTTGGTAACAATCCTTCTTCCCTCCCTTAAAATATGTATAAAAGCAAAAATTGACTCAGAATAGCCAGATATGTTTGACAGATAGGCACAATTCAACCTAGAGAGAATAAATCCTTCACAGTATTCTCTCATCTAATACAGTTCACATTCTCCTTCAATTTTCTAAACAAATTACCATGGATTTTATTTCAACTGAAAAGGAAACTGCTAATGGAAGCCATTTCACAGTCATACCAAATACAAAAATTCTCAAACCTGAACTAGATTCATACAATTTGCAGGCTAGCGGATAATAATGTTTTAACTCCCTCATTTCCAGAGTAGGGACCTGAGGCCTAGGGAGTCTCAGTTTGTAGAACAATGTTGTTTTTCTTTTTTCTTTTGGTACCGGGGATTGAACCCAGGGAACTGGAGCCACATTCCCAGTCCTTTATAAATTTTTTTAAAAATTTTGAGACAGTGTCTGGCTACGTTGCTAAGGGCCTTGCTAAGTTGCCGAGGATGGACCTCAGCTTCCTGAGCGCCACGGGGATTACAGGCATGTGCAACCATGCCCTCCTCTCTTCTTCTCCTTCTCCCCCTCCCCCCCTCCCTCCCCCTCCTCCTCCTCTTTTTTTTTTTTTTTGGTGGGTCTGGGGATCAAACTCTGCCTCACGAATTTTAGGCAAATGCTCTGCCACTGAGCTACATCTCCAGCTTCTAGAACAATTCCTATTTCATAGAATTGTTATGACTTGAATTGGAATGTCTCCACAAAAGTTCACATCTTGAAAGTATCATATATTTCCCAATGCAGCAAGGTTCAGAGATGGGCTTTTAGGCAATGATTGAATCACAAGGACTCTGACCTCATGACCTAATCAGTGGACTTATCCATTGATAGATTGATGAATTAGTAGAGGTAGGACCCAGTTGGAGGAAGTGAGGAAGTAGGTCACTGGGAGCATGTCCTAGAAGGATTTATACCTCCTTTCCCACTTCCCAGTTGCCATGAGTTTTGCAGATTTCCTTTGCTATGACCTTCTGCCATGATGATTTTGCCTTGGAGCCATCTGACCATGGACTGAACCTCTAAAACCATGAGCCAGAATAAATCTTTCCTCCTCTAAGTTGTTCTTTTCAGGTATTTTGGCCACAGCAACAAAAAGCTGACTAGCACAGAATCTATTGTCTACCTTCTACTTACCCTAAAACATCATGGTCCTAACATGAAGTCTGAGTTCAATACAAATATGATCATTGTCTTTTCATGAAGATTTCTACTGAACATTAATTCATATGGCTTCTTTAGTGTCTCTACCTTATTCCATTTCTTTTAAACACCCTATTCAAAGATAATAAGGCATGTATTTTCAGTTTCTTAGAGGTGAAAGACTTCTGAAGTCTTCATGTTTTAGGTGTAGTAAAATAGATAAATAATATTTTTAAAAGTTTATTTCTACTTGTGATCTTTATCACCTTGCTTGATTATAGTAGTAGTTTTCTTCCTGCTGTAGTATTTCTGAATTTGACTATAATTTATTGGCAATATAACTCAGCTCTATTCTGAGGACTTACATACCTACCCTTTAATTAAGCACCTAAGAAAATTGCAACTGTCATAAAAAAGGGTAAACTTCTGTCTGCCTGATCTGCTTTGTTCCTTCATACTTTATATTTGCTAAATTGGATAATATTTCTATCTGAAAACTGGATACCCAGATGCAGGTTACACCTAGAATCTCCTTCCTCTAAGTCTAGTCTAAGCAAGTAACATGGTCCCTGGGTAATGTGAAAAGTACATTATCCATTATTCAGCTATTAAGACCCTCTTCGTGGATATAGATGGTCAAAATTTGAGGGCAAGGGGCAATCTCCATAAGCGACCCTACTGCAGCAAGTTCAGACTGGGTGAGGTGCTCTCTTCAGTCCTGAATGTCTACGATTATGAGTTAAATGATATCTGGCATGTATTTGAAGTCATCGTGTGACAGAATTTTGGTTGCCTTTAAGCCCCATAACAGTTCTTTGCTCCCTTGAAATGCTCTCATCTGACTGACAACAGTGACCTTAGGAAAAGGATAAAGAGAGTTACTGAGGACCACAATTCTGCCCTCAGCGTCTGCAGCTCTGCTTCCCTGGTCTCTGGCCTCCTTGGCTGCATTGCCTCCCTCTTTTTGCTGAGTACCATTTAGATTCGCAATGTGGATTTCAGACTACCTGCCAGGATCTGTCTGCCACTTTATTAGGAAACCCCTTCTCCACACCAGAGTCCTGACCTGGCCTACAGAGGCCTGGCCCCTTCTTATCAGAGGAGGAAACCTCAATATTTATAATACACTAAGCAAAACTAAAATTTAATGAAGCTGATTTACAGACATGAACCTTCTTCTTCTTATTACTTTGTATTAGTCAGAGTTTTACAGATTAGGGTTTTACTCTGAAGGCAGTTTTTGGACAGTACAAGAATCAGATAAATACAGTCTTCTATAATAGGCTGTTTTATAGTGACAGACTCAGGGTAAATGGTGCCTAGGGGACAAAGTCATGTGTTTGTGCCTCTTCCTTTCACACTGATTTGTCAAGACCAGTGGTTCTGTGGATCTGCCAACTGACGTCTGGAGACTGGAGGTCTTCTGCATCCCTTCCCTACTGTGCTGTGGCATTTTGGTGATCTATAAAGGTTGTGTGAAAAGTTGTTGGCCTGTTTTCTGTTTGAGCTTCAGAGACTGGTTTTAGTTCATGTTAACAGGCTCTTACTGACTTGTGTACAATAGCTCTGTTTGGTTTTCCATGAAACAAAGAATTTCAAAGCAAATACTTGTCTGCTAAAACGAGCACAGACAAAATTATGGTTTACACTAGCAAGTGTAAAGGGTTTTAATAGCCTGCATTTTTGTGCTTACCTCACTCCTGGTCTCAATTTTACTTTCCTACTTTTGTTGTATTTTTTTCTTCATTTTCTAACCTATTTTAAATTAATATTTTCTTTTCTGTATTGTTTGAATTTTATTGCAATAAGTTTTTTTTCTGGTATAAACAAATTTCAGAAAGCAAGAAAATAATAGATTTTGACACTTGAGAACCATATGAACTATTTTAAAGAAGGAATAAACATAATAAAAGTTTATTAATTCTAATTTGGCAAAGAGGCAGTTCTGTTCAACTGAGCTGTATGGCTAAGACAGAGTTAATAAGAAGATGGTATGGTTCAATCATTGTTAAGAAATTTCCTGAAGTTATATTGCTGCTATTATACTCTAGGGGGTAGAATGTACCGAACATAATTGATTTTTTTTCTTGGGCCACTAAAGCTCTTGCAATGACCAAGGGCTATTTTTGTGAACATCAATTTGGACTGGACCATAATTGGATATATAGAAGGTTTAAGAAATGAGGCTGAATTTGTATTGACCCAGGACAGATTTTAAGTTGATTTTAAAAAAATTAAATTTCTTCACTTAGTTTGATTTTCAGTCATTTATTTCTATTCTGGAATAGTGACTTATAGTAAACAAAGTCTCCCAAGCTCTCTTACAAGAAAGACAAATATTTTATTAAAGACTTCTTATTAAGGTCATTTGCCCGATAAATTCAGTTAATCTGTTTGATTGAGACCTTATTATTTAATGGCTTTGGGGTCTACAGCACTGCAATTAGGGGTGAGATCACTACCTCCTAAAGAGGAGGGAACACTTGAAATGACTCCCTCACACTCGATTTGTATTTGAAAATTCAGCAAAATACTGTTAGGGGAATTTTTAAAGTAAGCAAATTAGTACTTTTAGTAGAAGCAGTACATTAAAACTCTGTGAAAAAGGACACGGAAGGGGAAGAAAGAAAGAAGGAAGGAAGAGAGAGAGAGAGAGAGAGAGAGAGAGAGAGAGCGAGAAGGAGAGAGAGAGAGAGAGAGAGAGAGAGAGAGGAGAGAGAGAGAGAGAGAGAAGTTCTGTTTGCCAGTGTACAGGGGGCCACTGAGTATAATCTCTATAAAGAAGGAAATTTCAACTGAGTTTATTAGAGAGAGGTAGAAGAGTCAAGCTTCATCTATCTGGTGGTGGTTGGACAGCTGGCATTCTTAATGATTCTCTAAATAGCTATATGCTCAAAATAAAGAGTGCCTTTTTTGGGTGATGAGGAAATTCTGCAGGATGTGGATTGGACTCTGCCTTAGGGTAGTGCACTTTTGCATTATGTCAAACTTGATTTAACAAGTTTGTTATTTGGTTTCTCTGGTGATCCTAAGTACAGCCTAGGTTTCATAAGGCAGGGAATAGATGTAAGGAGAGACAGAGACGGGGGTAAAAGTGTGTGTTTGTGTTGAATCACATGAGTGCGGGAAGGAGGGGGTGGTGTTCAGAGGTTTCATTGGGAAGCCAGCATTTTGAGAAATGATAAGCCGTTGTGATAGAGATAACCACACAATCACACTTATATAAATATAGGCACTTAGGGAAATATATTTACATATTTACTAGCACTGATGGTCATCACTGAGAATGGAAACCACAATATCCTGAAACCAATGTCTCTAATGATAGTATGAGGCATTAAGGAATGTTTCAATGATAACACTCCTTTTAAACAGTCACAGAAGTATGATACATTGTTAGACACATTTCTTCCTAAAGTGAGTACACCTGGGTATCTGCTTAATTTTTATCACCTCAGGTATGACTTTTGTTTTACTGAAATTTTATTTACCCCACCACAGCATCCTAATGATAATAGATAAATAGAATTTATGCATTTGTCAAGATAAAGGAAACCTATGTATATATATATATATATATATATTATCCTATTCTGTCTCTATAGAAGAAATGACTAGAAAACCCTTAAGAAAGTCTCTGAAGAGAATTAATGTTTAAGGAAGAAGAAAAAAATACATTAAAAATATGTCTTAACATTTATTAGTTCTATAGTTAACCACTTTTGAATGTCTGTGTTGGTAACAAATCATAACAAATCATGCCCCAAACTAATTTTTTCCCAGTTTTCCTCCAAAAGATGCTGCAAAATTTATGCTATGCATAGATAGTAAATGAAGTAAACATTAAAATACCACAATGCATGGCACAATTTAATCTTTTATTTCAAACATTTGTCTTGAATGTTAGAAAGTGGGGTAATCTCTAGAGAACGTTCCTTTTCACTCTTTTCCAGGTGGCTTTTAGTGGGCTAATAACATGAACTGAGTTGAGCTGGTGACTAATGCACATTTAATCAGAATGTACCCTTTGTTCCCCAAACCTTTCTGCCTTTGTTAAAGTTCTCTGTTCTGTCTGATAAACACGTTGTGGCCTACTTCCTGCTATAAAAACTACTAATCCACAAAATCTATTTGATATTTTTCCTTTTATATAATGAAACATTGAAAATGGCAGAGGAAAACAGGGTTCTCTCTTTTTCTTCACCCACTGAAAAAGCCTAATTGGATAAAGGTATTATGCCAACTCAAAAGGGCTAATGGTAGGAAGTACTGAAGTTAGCAGGGGTCTGCTCATGTGGTAGGGTATAGTTTTTGACAGCTTGAATTTTTCTTATGATGAACATCATTCAGATCACTAGGCATTGCTTTAGGTTTTCCTGTTAGCTAATTCAGATAAAAGGGTATAATAACATTTTATAGCCATATAAGTTAAATGGAACCAAGAGAGTATTTTTGTGAAAGAAGAAATGAAATTGAACTATATATATATACACTAAAGTTCCCATAAATATGACATTTCTGAAATGTGAGGTATGATCATAGAGTAATTTAATTCATTTCAAAAATGTATAATATCAGAACCTAAACCTGCAAAATGGACTTTGTTGCCTTCAGAGTTGCAGCATTGTGGTCAAAGAATACTCGCTTGTGGAGCCCAACTGAGGTAGGCGGTTAAGCCACACTCATCAGGAAGGCACTGTACCTACCTGAGCCTCGGTTTGCTCAATGATTACAAAGAGGAACAATGTGTCTCACAGGTGTGAGGGCCAGATGGAAATGCACTAACCGGCACTCTGGTATTCAACAAATAATAGTACTCTATTCCCCCTCCATAAAAGAATGGGATGGTTCAGGGAGAATGAGAGAAAGAGTGAGGGAGAACAAGAAAGAGTTTTGTAATGGTCTCAACAGGCAAGATTAATATTTGGATTCAATTAAAAAATCAATTTTAACACCACTGGTAGAATACATTCATTTTGAATATCAAATATTTAAAGATTTGAATTTTGGCTACTTCTAAGAGAATCTCAAGTCAATTCTTGTGCATATGGTGGATAATCAAACTTGGGTAAATCTTTTTTGGAGACATCATACAGTGTGCATACATATGCACACACAAGTGTATATGAACTGTCTTACCACAATGAGACAGACTTGTGTCTTTCAAATCAATTCTAAAGGAACTTCCAAGAATGTTTCTGAGTTTTAGCAGCACTCTCTATTCTTCTCATTATGTTAACTTTGAAAGATCAATAATTCAATTGTATGCGTACTTTCTGGTTTGTGGTGAAAAAAGTCATCATGCCTCCTGTTACACCAGTGGCTTATCGTTTAAATTTGTAGATGGACACAATACCTTTATTTTATTTATTTATTTTTATGTGGTGCTGAGCATTGAACCCAGTGCCTCACATGTGCCAGGCAAGTGCTCTACCACTGAGCTACAACCTCAGCCCCTCCAGTGGCTTATCTTAAAGACCGTTGTGAGCCCCCATTATGGTGCCACAGAAGACTCAAGGTTCACAATGACTGAATATAGGTTTGTCATAGTATTAATCTTCATTGTTGAAATCAAGTTACAGTTGAGAAATTGAGAATGATGCTATAATATAGCATAACAAGAAATGAGTGAATCTATTATTATTTATTATTATTATTATTATTATTATCATCATCATCATCATCATCATTTGTGGTACTGAGGATTGAATCCAGGACTTTGGGCTTGCTAGGCAAGTGCATGACCACGGAGTAACATCTTCAACTCTTTTTTTTATTTTAAAATTTTATTTATAGATTGATTTTTTTTAATACTAGGGATTAAACCTACAACCTCATTTGCTCTACTACTGAGCTCCAGTCCTGATCCTTTTATTTTGAAACAGGGTTCCCCTGGACTTGAAATTTAAGATCCTCTTGCCTTAGCTTATTGAGTAACTGAGATTCCAGGCATGTACTACTGCACCCAGTTGACTCTTTCTGTCTTGACATAGTAGTGGGAGATAAAATTGTGTAGGTATTATACTTTATTTTATTTTTGTAAAGGATGGGTAGGAGAGGATTTGAATGAGAAACAGGAAACTTGAATAGTTCAGAGATGTCCACTCACTCTCAGGGACACATCACCCACCATATCTCTGGACACACATCATGCACTGCATCTCTGGACACTACTTGTTTATATTATACTATTGTCCTTCAAAATCCAGCTGCTAACTTCCAGCCTTAAATGCTCATAATCGTCAGTTAATCAAGCTAAATCCTTGGTTATAGAGGAGCAATTCCTGTAAGAGCTTGAAAGTAAATCGTATTTCTATGATATAGATTGTTACATTAAATAAAAATAGCACTTTTTAAAATGTCTTCTTTAAAGTCATATGGTTTAGTCTAGAAGTCTGTAATGAAACTTAGGACAACTCACTTGGCAGTGGCTCTTGGAGGGTGATTCCTTCATAGACTAAATAGGGATATCTACTGGCCTACCTCAAAAGTTTATTCGGGGCTCATAAGAGATAGTAAATGAGTTAGATACAAGGTGTTATAAAATGTGCAATTAGTGGGTCAGAAAGTACTTTAGAAGTCCATGCTGTTAAGAACACCAAGGACAAGTAGGGAATTTCCTGAACTGGCTGCCTTGATGAACGCAAACACAATTTTAACATTTCACTCTTCTGGCTGGCAGTAACTATGGGACATCAAGAGTCAGTGATTGTAAGGGTCATCTTTGCCTTGCTATAATGAAATACCTGAGAAAATTAACTTAGAAGAGATAAAAGTTTATGTGGCTCATGATTCTGGAGATTCCCGTCCAAGATTGTGTGGACTCGTGCTTGGGCCTCTAGTGGGAGTGCTGGGTGGCAATGGTAGGAAGTGCCTGGTATAGCAAACTGCTCACATCACATACCAGGAAACAGAAACAGAGAACAAGAAGAGACTGGGGTCCCAGGATTCCCTTTAAGGCATGTGCCTAATGACCTAAGGATCTCCACTGAAGCCTTAGGTCCCACTATTTCCCAATAGAACCACCCTGGGGACCAAACCTTTAACACACGGACCTTTGGGGGATACTTATGCAAACCATAGCAGTGATATAAGTATGAACTAGAAAGATGCAGATCATGTACTGATGTTCTACAAAGTTGTCATTAAATTCAATTATAAAACATAGAACAACCTTTGATTTTTAAAAACTAAGGTCATAATAAGGGAATTGCCATGATTTTCTTACCTTCGGAGTCTCCATGCAAAAATTGTAGTGTTCTTTAATACAGTTCTTTAGTCCATCTTTGAGATTTCTTTCTTATGTTTTCATACACTCCTTTAACCATATATCCTCTGGTGGAATGTGGTATTGTTGTCATCTCTTGGTATATGACATTTACTTACACAGACTTCATGGATTTGAACTGGTTGGATTTTCTCCCAAGTCATATCTTTTTTTTTTTTTTTTGCGGTACTGGGGATTGAACTCAGGGCCGTGTGCTTGCAAGGCAAGCACTCTACCAGCTGAGCTATCTCCCCAGCCCCCAAGTCATATCTTTAAATTTACTTGACTGCTTTGTTTTGGTTGTTCATTCTCATTAGCACTTCTGATTATATCTCATTGTTCTCTGACATGGAAATCAGCATACATGTATCCTACATCCAAAGGTAGAGCATTGCAGTAAAGAAGCGTACTTCAAAGGAAAATTGATGAATGCAGCAGCGTGTGTTTGTGATTAAGTCAAAAGCAGATTCAAGGCTGCCTGGCACTCCAACCTGATTAACTATTTTCCAAATGCTGATATAGTACAAAGTAATTGACAATGACAGGGATAGGGGAAAAATCAGATGCAAAATCGAGCATAGCACTGTCAGATGGTTAACAAAACAAATTGCCTAGTGTCTTCCAGAGTTTCCATATTTCTAGAAATAAGTAATTGTTTCTGAGATCAAACTTATTTTTGCAGACAATATAACAGTTTACAGTTCATGAAATGGAAAAATATCAACTAAGTCGTCATTAAAAGTCGATCAGAAGTTCCCTTTTTTTGTCACCCATTAAGATGCAAGGCAAATTTTGTATTACTTTGTATAACTTCACCATCTAAAGTCAGCACGCCAAACCCACAGATTGTTCTGGGATTGAATGAAATCCTTATCTTTTATTTAATTAATTAAGGATGTGGAAGTTAATAACAAAACCATAATGACTGATAAAAGGGAGTATTTATTAGGTGCAAATAAATAGAAGATATACTTTTTGTTTTAATTTCTAATCCTTGCAAGTGTATTTGATAGTAATTATCATCCCCATCTTATAATGAGCAAACTGAGGTCCAGGGTTATTGATTACTTTGCCTAAAGTTACATGGATAATGAACATTGGAGACTGGGCTTGTCAAATCCTAAATTGTCAAATCCTGTGCTATTTCCACTCTGATATGACCCCTCTGTATTCTATATAACCTCATAGATTTGTGAGGAGATAGCATAGCATGCAACATTTTTGACTTCTATTTTCAATATTAATTTCAATACAGTCAGATAATTAGCACAATGATTGTTGTGGTTTAGATGTAGTGTCCCCCAAAAGCTCATGTATGAGACAATGCAAGAAGGTTTGGAGGAGAAATGACTGGGTTATATCCTTAACATAATAAGTGAATTGATCCCTGATGGGATTAACTGAGTGGTAACTGGAGGTATTTAGGGTGTGGCTGGAGGAAGTGGTTCATTGGGGGTGTAGCTATGGGATATATATTTTGTATCTGACGAGTAGAGTCTCTCTCTCTCTCTCTCTGCCTCTGATCATGTGAGCTGCTTCCCTCTACTGTTGGGACTAATGACACGTTAACTAACTCAGGCTGACTCCTTACTCCCTGGCTAGTGAGCAAGATCAAGTCCTCAAAGGCGGTTTCAAAAGTTAATGACTATAATCGGACCACAGTCAGGGATTGGTTAACCACAGTTCTGTGAACATGTGATCAGCTCGTGCTCCCGCTTGCCATATAGTCCTATGGGACTCTAGCCTGCGTGATCCTTCCCCCCCTTGCTGACCTTTAAGCTGATTGGTTCCTGCCTAGCCTTAACCCTACATAAAAAGCTGTATGACTTCCTCAATAAACGAGTTCCTGCTGTGACTGGTCTCCCTGATGCGTCTGATTGTCCTCCGCCCGGAGAGCTGGGTGCAGGCAGTCAGTCGGTCCTACCTTTCTGGTCTGGCCTTGTTGGGGAGTGCTCCCTTCCCTTGTCACTGTCGAGAAGAGCAAGGGGGTAAAGACCCCAACACTCTACCACACTCTTCTGCCATGATGTTTTCCTCACCTCAAGCCCTGAGGAATGGAGCAGGCCTATGGACTCAGACCTCTGAAACTGTGAGCTCTCAAATAAACTTTTCCTCCTCTGCAATTGTTCTTGTCGGGTCTTTTAGTCACAGCAGCAAAAAAGCTGACTAAAACAATGATGTAAGGCCAGGAAATTTCATTATTAAGGCAGAGGCAGTAAAATAGAATGTGAAATTCAAACTCGAATGACTGACCCTGCCATTTATTTAAAGTCATGAAACTTTAGCCAATCACTTAATTCCATGGGATTTCAATTTTTGTACTATTTAAAATGGATGGATTACCAAAGGGTTCTGTGATGATTCAATGGTGTAATATTAACAAAGGAGTTTTTGCAAATTTAAAAACTCGATGCAAATGTGGACTATTAGTATTACTCAGAAGACTGTTTAGTGAGTCTATTAGAGCAAATCATTGTAAGATTGATCATGTCATTTGGGAACTGGGAGATGTTTCCAAGTGAGAATGAATGAAATGGCTAAATCTGCATGGTCAGAGTGTATCCTTTTGTTCTCATTCCCAGGATGGGGATGCAGTATTGTTTTAAAAAGTATCTTAGCAATTTCATCGGTGTCATCTGTAAAATCCCACGAACTCTCACTGAGGAAAAGGGCATTAAACAATGAACTTAAATTTGTTGCGCCCAAATCAGTATGGAGTGCCTGGGCATGAGCTGAGATATCACCCAAACAGCTGTGAAGAAGAGAGGGACAGATTGGGTGGCACAGGTGGCAGAGGGGCCATGGAAAGACACTCAGCCTCAAGGTTTGACCAACTCAGCAGCACAGCTCATTGACAGATGCTAGAGGATAGCCTCACAGGGTGACAGAAATGGAGCTGTGCTTCTGGAATTAAGGTGCCTGGAGGAACATGAGTTCAGAGGGATACTGACAGAGTACCCAATTACCAACCAAAGGAAAGGGTTTCC
The DNA here is from genome assembly GCF_902686455.1 of Sciurus vulgaris. Taxonomy (NCBI): domain Eukaryota; kingdom Metazoa; phylum Chordata; class Mammalia; order Rodentia; family Sciuridae; genus Sciurus; species Sciurus vulgaris. The sequence continues at coordinate 91,079,111 of NC_136467.1, read as the reverse complement.
AGGTGTCCAGAAAGGATAAAAACCTAGCTCACACAATAGCTTTCTTATAGCAATATCTTCCTTCCTTCATCTGTTTTATCATTTTTGAATTTTGGAAAATGAGACATAGAAAAAATAGGTATGATCAAAATATTTTTTAAATACATTTAAGGTATTCAATATGATGTTATGGGATCAATATAGATAGAAAAATGATTACTATAGTGAAGGAAGTGAATATATCTATCACCATCATGTAAGTTACCTCTTTTTAAATTTTGTGGTAAGAATAGCTAAAATTCTACTCTTTTAGCATGAATTCCATTTACAGTTCAATTTTCTTACTTGCAGTCCTCATGTTTTACACTTGGTCTCTAGACTTCCTTCATCCTCCTGTCTGCTACTTTGTATTCTCTGATCTACATCTTTCCATTTCCTGAGCCCTCCTTTGTTCATGGTAACTGCTTGTTTATTCTCTCTATATATCTAAAATTACCCCTCGATTCCATGTGTGAGATCATGCAAATACTATTATTTTGTGTCTGTTTTATTTCACTTAGCATAATGTCATTCAGTCTCATGTTGTGGCAAATGGCAAGATCTCATTCTTTTTTTTTTCTGTTATGTTCTTTTATTTATTTATTTATTTATTATTTATTTTGTTGTAAACAAATGGGATACATGTTGTTTCTCTGTTTGTACATGGCGTAAAGGCATACCATTTGTGTAATCATAAATTTACATAGAGTAATGTCGTTGATTCATTCTGTTATTTGTTTCCCTTCCCCCCGCCCCTCCCACCCCTCTTTCCCTCTATACAGTCCTTCCTTCCTCCATACTTGCCCCCCCTCCCTAACCCTAACTCTAAACCCTAACACTAACCCTTCCCTCCCCCCATTATGTGTCATCATCCACTTATTAGCCATATCATTCTTCCTTTGGCTTTTTGAGATTGGCTTATCTCACTTAGCATGATATTCTCCAATTTCATCCATTTGCCTGCAAATGCCATAATTTTTACATTCTTTATGGCTGAGTAATATTCCATTGTATATATATATACCCACGTTTCTTTATCCATTCATCAATTGAAGGACATCTAGGTTGGTTCCACAGTCTGGCTATTGTGAATGAGCAGCTATGAACATTGATGTGGCTGTATCTCTGTAGTATGCTGATTTTAAGTCCTTGGGTATAGGCCAAGGAGTGGGATAGCTGGGTCAAAATGGTGGTATCATTTCCAAGTTTCTAAGGAATCTCCACACTGCTTTCCAGAGTGGGCTGCACTATTTGCAGCCCCACCAGCAATGTATGAGGTGTACCATTCTCCCCACATCCTCGCCAACACCTGTTGTTGCTAGTGTTCTGATAATCGCCATTCTAATTGGGGTGAGATGAAATCTTAGGGTGGTTTTGATTGCATTTCTCTTATTACTAGAGATGTTGACATTTTTCCATATGTTTGTTGATTGCTTGTAGATCTTCTTCTGTGAAGTGTCTATTCATTTCCTTAGCCCATTTGTCGACTGGATTATTTGTATTCTTGGAGTAGAGTTTTTGAGTTCTTTTAAGATTCTGGAGATTAGTGCTCTATCTGAAGTATGATTGGCAAAGATATTCTCCCACTCTGTAGGCTCTTTCTTCGCATTGCTGATAGTTTCCTTTGCTGAGAGAAAGCTTTTTAGTTTGAATCTATCCCAGTGGTTGATTCTAGCTTTTATTTCTTGTGCTATGGGAGTCCTGTTAAGGAAGTCTGGTCCTAAGCCGACATGTTGAAGATCTGGACCTACTTTTTCTTCTATAAGATGCAGGGTCTTTGGTCTGATTCTGAGGTCCTTAATCCATTTTGAGTTTAGTTTCGTGCATGGTGAGAGATATGGGTTTAGTTTCATTCTGTTGCATATGGATTTCCAATTTCTCCCAGCACCATTTGTTGAAGAGGCTATCTTTTCTCCATTGCATATTTTTGGCACTTTTGTCTAGTATGAGAAAATTGTATTTATTTGGGTGTGTGTCCGTGTCCTCTATTCTGTACCATTGATCTACCTCTCTACTTTGGTACCAATACCATGACGTTGTTGTTACTATTGCTTATTGCTTTGTAGTAGAGTTGAAGATTTGGTATTGCAATACCCCCCTGTTTCACTCTTCCTGCTAAGGATTGCTTTAGCTATTCTTGGTTTCTTATTCTTCCAGATGAATTTCATAATTGCTTGCTCTATTTCTGTAAGGTACGTCATTGGAATTTTAATTGGAATTGCATTGAATTTGGTATAGCACTTTAGGTAGTACGGCCATTTTGACAATATTAATTCTTCCTATCCTAGAACATGGAAGATCTTTCCATCTTCTAAGGTGTTCTTTAATTTCTTTCTTTAGTGTTCTGCAGTTCTCATTGTAGAGGTCTTTCACCTCTTTTGTGAGATTGATTCCCAAGTATTTTATTTTTTTGAAAGCTATTGTGAATGGGGTAGTTTTCCTAATTTCTCTTTCTGAAGATTCATCACTTATGTATAAAATGCGTTGGATTTATGAGCATTGATCTTGTAACCTGCTACCTTTACTGAATTCACTTATGAGTTCTATAGATGATTCTGGCGGAATTTCCAGGTTCCCTCTAATATAATAATCATGTCATCAGCGAACAGGGATAGTTTGAGTTCTTCTTTCCAATTCGTATCCCTTTATATTCTTTGGTTTGTCTAATTGCTCTGGCTAGAGTCTCAAGAATGATGTTGAATAGAAGTGGTGAAAGAGGGCATCCCTGCCTTGTTCCAGTTTTTAGGGGGAATGCTTTCAGTTTTTCACATTAGAATGATATTAGCCATGGGCTTAGCATAAATGGCCTTTACAATGTAAGGAATTTCCCACTATCCCTATTTTTTCTAGTGTTTTGAGCATGAAGGAGTGCTGTATATTATCAAATGCTTTTTTTGCATCTATTGAAATAATCATGTGATTCTTGACTTTAAGTCTACTGATATGGTGAATTACATTTATTGACTTCCTGATGTTGAACCAACCTTGCATCCCTGGGATGAAACCCACTTGATCATGGTGCACTATCTTTTTAATATGTTTTTGTATGCAATTTGCTAAAATTTTGTTGAGAATTTTTGCGTCGATGTTCATTAAGGATATTGGTCTGAAATTTTCTTTCCTTGATGAGTCTCTGTCTGGTTTAGGTATCAGTATGATATTGGCTTCATAGAATGAGTTTAGGAGGGTTCCCTCCTCTTCTATTTTATGAAATATTTTGAGAAGTATTGGAATGAGCTCGTCTTTAAAGGTTTTGTAGAACTTGGCTGAGAACCCATCTGGTCCCGGACTTTTCTTTGTTGGTAGGCTGTCGATGACTTCTTCTATTTCAGTACTTGAAATTGGTCTATTTAAATTGTGTATGTCCTCTTCGTTCAGTTTAGGCAATTCATATGTCTCTAGAAACCTGTTGATGCCTTCAAAATTTTCTATTTTGTTGGAGTATAGATTTTCAAAATAGCTTCTAATTATGTTTTGTATTTCAATCCTGTCTGTTGTGATATTTCCTTGTTCATTCCGAATTTTAGTGATTTGGGTTTCTCTCGTCTTCTCTTTGTTAGTGTGGCTAAAGGTTTATCAATTTTGTTTATTTTTTCGAAGAACCAACTATTTATTATGTCAATTTTTGTATTGTTTCTTTTGTTTCAATTTCATTGATTCAGCTCTGAGTTTAACTATTTCCCTGTCTTCTACTACTTTTGGTGCTGGTCTGTTCTTCTTTTTTCTAGGCTTTGAGCTGTAGTGTTAGGACGTTTATTTGTTGAGTTTTTACTTCTTTTATTAAATGCACTCCATGAAATAAATTTCCCTCTAAGTACTGCTTTCATAGTGTCCCAGAGATTTTGATATGATGTTTCTTTGTTCTCATTACCTCTAAGAATTTTTTAATTTCCTTCCTAATATCTTCTGTTATCCATTCATCATATATAGCAAATTGTTTAATCTCCAGATGTTGGAATAGTTTCTGGGTTTACTCTTTCATTTATGTCTAACTTCAATCCATTATGATCTGATAGAATACATGGTAGTGTCTCTATCTTCTTGTATTTGCTAACATTAGTTTTGTGGCATAATATATGATCTATTTTAGAGAAGGATCCATGTGCTGCTGAGAAGAAAGTGTATTCGCTCTTGGTTGGATGGTATATCTATAAATGTCCGTTAAGTCTAAATTATTGATTGTGTTATTGAGATCTATGGTTTCTTTGTTCAATTTTTGTCTGGAAGATCTGTCCAGTGGTGAGAGCGGCGTGTTAAAATCACCTAGTATTATTGTGTTATGGTCTATTTGGTTTCTGAAATTGAGAAGGATTTGTTTGATATACATGGATGAGCCACTGTTTGGGGCATAGATGTTTATGATTGTTATATCTTGCTGATTTATGCTTCCCTTAAGCAGTATGAAATGACCTTCTTTATCCCTTCTGACTAACTTTGGCTTGAAGTCCACATTATCTGAAATGAGGATGGATACTCCAGCTTTTTTGCTGAGTTCATGTGCATGGTATGTTTTTCCCCATCCTTTCACCTTTAGTCTATGAGTATCTTTTTCTATGAGGTGAGTCTCTTGTAGGCAACATATTGTTGGATCTTTCTTTTTAATCCAATCTGCCAGTTTATGTCTTTTGATTGATGAATTCAGGCCATTAACATTCAGGGTTATTATTGAGATATGATTTGGTTTCCTGGTCATTTGGTTCATTTTTAAATTTTATTTATTTATTTATTTGACATGACTTGGTTCCTCCTTTATTTGATAATTCCTTTAGGATAATTCCTCCCTTTGCAGATTTGCTTCTTTGTTTTTCATCTCTTCCTCATGGAATATTTTGCTGAGAATGTTCTATAATGCTGGCTTTCTTTTTGTAAATTCTTTTAGCTTTTGTTTATCATGGAAGGATTTTATTTCATCGTCAAATTTGAAGGTAAGTTTTGCTGGGTATAAGATTCTTGGTTGACATCCATTTTCTTTCAGGGCTTGGTGAATGTTGTTCCAGGCCCTTCTAGCCTTTTGGGTCTGGATTGAAAAATCTGCTGATATCCGTATTGGTTTTCCCCTGAATATAATTTGGTTCTTTTCTCTCACAGCCTTTAAAATTCTGTCTTTATTTTGTATGTTAGGTATTTTCATTATAATGTGCCTTGGTGTGGGTCTGTTGTAATTTTGTGTATTTGGAGTCCTATAAGCCTCTTGAACTTGATTTTCTATTTCATTCTTCAGATTTGGGAAATTTTCTGATATTATTTCATTGAATAGATTGTTCATTCCTTTGGTTTGTTTCTCTAGGCTTTCCTCAATCCCAATAATTCTTAAATTTGGCCTTTTCATGATATCGCATAGTTCTTGTAGATTCTGTTCATGATTTCTTACCATCTTCTCTGTTTGTTCAACTTGTTTCAAGGTTAAATATTTTGTCTTCAATGTCTGAGGTTCTGTCTTCCAGGTGTTCTATCCTACTGGATATGCTTTCTATGGAGTTCTTAATTTGGTTATTGTTTCCTTCATGTCAAGGATTTCTGTTTGGTTTTTTTTCAATATCTCTAACTCTTTATTGAAATGATCTTTTGCTTCCTGTATTTGCTCTTTTAACTGTCGATTGGTGCGATCATTCAATGCCTGCATTTGCTCTTTCATCTCATCATTCAGTGCGTGCATTTGCTCTTTCATCTCATCGTTTGCTTCCCTGATCATTTTAATTATGTACATTCTGAACTCCTTTTCTGTCATTTCTTCTGCCATGCTGTCACTGGGTTTTATTGATGTAACATCTAGATTTGTTTGTGGCATTTTCTTTCCTTGTTTTCTCATATTGTTCAGGTATCAGTGGATCGCTGAGATATTGCAGATTTTCTCTACTGACTTACAATGTCACTGAAGATTTCTATATATATATCCCCTCTTAGCCTTCAGTTGGCTGAAGTCTTGGAGGAAGTTGATAATGCGGTGCTCCACAAGGAATCTGCCTCTCTAGGACTGGTGGCCTTCAGGTGGGGTATAATCCCTGCTAGTGGGTAGAGGTGCCTCCACTTGTTAACCAATGGTCATCCAAAGGGGAACTAGGCTGCGGGCTGAGGCAAGGCCTGTTTGGGCTTGAGTCTCTGGTTTTACCGTCCTTGTGGGGAAACCTCACGTGGCAGGGAAGACTCCCCCGGTGGGGAGGTCTCGCTGGTCAGTTCCCCCTCCTAGAGGTTTCCCCTCAATTTACAGCTACCTCCTGGGCTGGGCTGCCTTCCTCTGTAAGTTCCCAGGGGCCTGGCCCTACCTCCTGGGCCTGGGAGCCTCACCCTTCGCAGACGAGTCTCCTTAGGCTGCCCCTCCTCAGAGAATCTGCCCGCAGTCCTGGAACCTTTGCTCTGCCCCTAAGCGTGTGTCTGTGCGGCTCTTCCACCAAGAAGCCTCCTAGATCCTGGGACCCTGCTCTGCACCTAATCGCCTGGCTATGCGGCCCCTCCTCTGAGCAGCCACCTGGGGCCCCGTACAATCGCTCTGAGTCCCAGAGACCTGCCGCACACCTCTTCCTCCAGACAGCTGCCCAGTTTTCCGGTGCGGTCACTAGAAGTCCAAGCAACTCACTGCATGCCTCCTCCTCCCACCAACCACCCGTAGCCCTGGGCAATCACTCCGAGACGAAGTGACCCGCCCCGTTCCTCCTCCTCCTCCAGGTAACCCCCCGGGTGTTCAGGAGCGGTCGCTCTGAGTGGCTCTGAATGCACGTGACCCGCTGCACACCTCCTCTGGGCAGTCGCCCAGAGCTCTGGTGCGGACGCTGGAGGCCAAGCGACCCACCGCGCTCCTCCTCCAGGCAGCCCCCCTGTGTTCAGGAGTGGTCACTTTAAGTCCAAACAACTCACCAATCGCCTCCTCCTCTGAGCAGCCACCTGGAGCTCTAATGCAGTCACTGCGAGTCCAAACGACCCGCCGAGTTCCTCCTCCTCCTCCTCCTACTCCTCCGGGCAGGCCCTGGTGTTCAGAAGTGGTCTGAGTCCAAACAGCTCGCCACGCAGCCCCTCCTCTGGCAACTAGGCAGTTGCTCTGTAGCTCTGGTGCAGTCACTCCGAATTCAAGCGGCCGTGCTCCTCCTCCTCCTCCTCCTCAGGGCAGGCCCCGGTGTTCAGAAGCAGTCACTCTAAGTCCAAACAGCTCGCTGCGCAGCCCCTCCTCTGGCAACTGCCTGTAGCTCTGGTGTAGTCACTCTGAATCCAAGCGGCCGTGCTCCTCCTCCTCCTCCTCAGGGCAGGCCCCGGTGTTCTGAGTCCACACAGCTCTCCTCGCCGCTCCTCCCCTGGGCAGCCACCGGAGCCCCAGTGGTTGCTCTGAGTCCCAGCGCTGTGCTAGCGGCCTCCTCTACGATGCTCCCAGTTGTCCAAGTTCACTCTCCAGTGGGGGAGGGGCGTCTTGCTGGCAGCTCTACTTCACAAAGTTCCCTGCGTTCCAGGACTACCGCCCCATCCGGGATGCCTCCCCAACGGGAGAGACTCACCCAGCTGCTTTGAGTTGGTCCCAAGTCTCTCAATATCTCCTCTTTTGAATCCCGAGTCCTGGAGCAACATGAAATGCAGCCACCCTCTAGTCCGCCATCTTGAAACGCCAAGATCTCATTCTTTTGCAGAATAATATTCAATCACATATATGTTCCACAGTTTCTTTATTCATTTGTCCACTGATGGACATTTGAGTTGTATCCCTATCTTGGTTATTGTGAACAGTGCTGCAATGAACATGCAATTGCACTTATACTTATGAGGTGGCAATTTTATTTCTTTTGGGGATATGTCAGAAGAGGGAGAGCTGGTTCATATGGTAGTTGTGTTTTTTAATTTTTTAGAAATATTTGTACTGTTTTCCATAATAGCTATCCCAGTTTCCATGCCCAATGACAGTGTGTAACAAGACCTTTTAATCAGGTGCAGTTGTGTCCCCCATAGCTTCAGTAATTTGGGAGTTTGAGGCAGGAGATTGCAAGTTCAAGGCCATCCTTAGCAACTTAGTGAGACCTTGTCTTAAAATAAAAAAGTCAAAAGAAAAAATGGCTCCCTTTATAGTCTTTGCCAACATTAGTTGTCTTTTGACTTTTTGATAATAACCATCTTAACAGGTGTGAGGTTGTGCCTCATAGTGAGTTTTTAAAAATTTGTTCTTTTTTAGACACATATGACAGTAGAGTGTATTTTGACATGTTATACATACATGGAGTATACTTATTCTAATTAGGATCGCATTCTTGTGGCTGTACGTGATGTGGAGTTTCACTGGTCGTATATTCATATATGAACATAGGGAAGTTATGTCTGAGTCATTCTATTGTCTTTCCTATTCCCATTCCCACCCCCTTCTCTTCCTTCCCCTTTGTCTAATCCCCTACCCCTTATTCTGTGTCAGCATCCACCTATCATAGAGAACATAGAGTCTTTGTTTTATTGGGATTGGCTTATTTCTCTTAGTCTGATATTCTCCAGTTCCATCCATTTACCTGCAAATGCCATCATTTCATTCTTATTTATGGCTGAGTGCTATTTCATTTTATATATATATATATATATATATATATATATATATATATATATATAAACATCTGTTGAAGGGCATCTAGATTGGTTCTATAGCTTGGTTATTATGAATTGGGCTATAAACATTGAAGTGGCTGAGTCACTATAGTATGCTGATTTTAAGTCCTTTGGGTATATACATGCTGAGGATTGAGATAACTGGGATAACTGAGTCAAATGGGTTCCATTCCAAGTTTTCTGAAGAGGATTTTTAGTTTTATACAATCCCATTTATTGATTCTCGATTTTACTTCTTTGGCTTTAGGAATCTTGTTGAGGAAGTTGGTTCCTAAGCTGACATGATGAAGAGTTGGGCCAACTTTTCTTCTAGTGTTGAGAACAGGGTGATATCTGTGCAGCTAACTGTCTTAATCACCAGGATGCAGGCAGTTGCAACTGCACCCTCAAGAGCCAGTACAGCACAAACAGGACTGCTGGGCCCCCCTGCTTACCGAGGTTGTTAAGAGATATTTGTCTGAGGAATGTGCAGTTGCCTAGAAACCTATCTATCAAGGACAGGGGGTCCTAACCCTGACCCATCTCCTGCATAGTTCACCCCTTCCCTCCTCCCTTCTTCTTCTAGGACCATTCAGTTCTGGTGGGACCCAATGAGAATCAAATAAATTGGCAGGACCCAACCAGAGGAGGACTAATGTTTAGCTGTTCAAATGTTAACCAATAACGTACAGGTCTTTGTGTGTGAATGCTTGGAAATCTCTTAAATAGAGGGCTTTCTCGCCCCTCAGGGCCACTCCCTCCCCCCAGCCATTGTATTGGTCTGAGGGGCTGGTTGCGGTCCAGGCTCAAGCTTGCTTTAATAAAACCTTGTTGTGTGATTTGCATTACCGTGTGTTCACTTTGACTCTCCGGGGATTAGTCGGAGTGGGACCCTAACACTAGTAGGCACAGGATCTCTGGTCTAATGCCTAGTCCTTGATCTACTTTGAGTTGATTTTTGTGCAGGGTGGATAGAAATAGAAAAAGCCATCATGAAATTCATTTGGAAAAATAAGAGGCCCAGGAGAGCCAAGGCAATCCTTAGTGAGAAAAGTGAAGCAGGAAGCATCACAATACCAGACTTTAAATTATGCTACAGGGCTAGAGTAACAAAAATATCACAGTGGTTTTGATTTGCATTTCTCTGCTGAGGAATGATGCTGTGTATCTCTCACATCCCTGTTGGTCATTTCCAAGTCATTTTTGGAAAAATGTCTATTCAGGCCTTCAGCCCTGTTTTATTGGGGTTGTTTCCCACTCTTTTTATGTCTGAGTTCTTTATAAATGTTTTATATTGATCCTTTATCAGATATTTGGTTTGAAGATTTTTTTCTCAACCCACTGGCTACTGTTTCATTTTGTGGATTGTTTCCTTCACTGTGGGGGCCATCCATGATTAGCAAATAAAACCAGGCTTGATGGAGCCATCAGACACGGAAATCTGACTCTCAGGAACTGACAGTCATGAGAGATTGTTTCAGATGGCCTAAAGTATGTGGTTTCCACGCAGTGGCTTACCGCAGGAATTTGCATGTCCTAGGTGTGCCACGTGACCTGCTAGTGCATGATGACTTCCTTAACTCCACCCCATCCTGTTTCTCATGGAAGAAGCTCCTCCTGATACCTCTTTTACCTGTACAGCTATAAATAAAGAAAAGGTGGGCTCTTCCATCTTTGTTAGAGTCGGATCCTTAGCATGGCTCAATCTGTCATTCCCCCTGATTCAAAAGATAATTGTTTCCTGTGTTTTTTTCTATTAAATAAATTTCTTAGTGATTACTTTACAGCTGGCTCATCCCTCCAACAGAAACCCTTTCCCTCGCCCATGCTGGACATGCGGTGAGACGTCACTGTGCAGAAATGTTTTCTGTGATGCAGTCTGACTCATTTAATGTTGCTTTTGTGGCCTGAGCATTTGTTGTACCATCTATAAAATCATTGCTAAGTCCATTCATTGCCCAGGGGCTCTCTCTCTATGGTCTATTCCAGGAGTTCTGAAGTTTCCAGTCTTATTTTTCATTCTTTTATCCATATTGAGTTTATTGTTTTGTGTCTGGTAAGTAAGGGTCCATTTTCTTTCTTTTGTGGAAATCCAGTTTTCCCACTGACACATTTTGGAGAGACTCTCCTTTTCCCCATCATGTCCTTTTGGTGCCCTTGTCAAAAATTAGTTGACCTTTTATGTTTGGATTTATCTCAGGGCTTTCAATTCTGTTTCATTTATCTGTGTGTCTGTTTTTATGACAGTACCACACTGTTTTGATTACTCTACTTTTATAATATAATATAAAATAAGGAAATGTGATGCCCGAACTTTGTTTTTCTTTCTTGGGGTCTTTTGTGGTTCCATATGAATTTTGGGATTGTTTTTTTCCCATTTATGTGATAAATGTCATTGGGATTTTGATAAGGATTGTGGTGAATCTATATATTTTTTTGAGTATTATAGACATCTTAATATCATTTCTTCTGATACAGGAGCATGGACTCTTTCCCTTTATTTGTTTTTTGTCAACTGATTTCATCAATTTGTTTCATCAGTGTTTCATAGTTTTCAGCATACAGATCTTTTACCTTTTCAGTGAAATATATTCCTCAGTATTTTTCATGCTATCATAAGTGGGATTATTTTCCTGATTTCCTTTTCAAGAGGTTATTTTTATTTTAATTTTATCTCTTTTCAGTACTGAGGACTAAAACCAGGGCCTTGTAGGCAATTGCTCTATTACTGAGCCATAACCTAAGCCATTGATATCTTTTCCCATTAGGTCAGTATTTGTATATAAAAATGCTACTTTTTTTATCATTAAGATTTTTTAAAAATTATTTGTTTTTCAATTTTTTACAAACTGCATTTTGATTTATTGTACACAAATGGGAAACATCACTTTGTTTCTATCTATATAAAAATGCTACCTATTTTGTATGTTGAGTTTTTACCTGCAGTTTTACTAAATTCACTTATTGGTTCTAACAGTTTGTGTGTGTGTGTGTGTGTGTAATCATTTGGTGTTTTTACATACAAAATCATGTAATCTATAAATAGAGATACTTTTACTTCTTCCTTTCTGATTTGGGCATCTTTTATTTCTTTTTCTTGTCTGATTACTCTTTCTAGTATTTTTAGCACTATGTTGAATGGAGTGATGGAAATGGGCATTCTTGCTTTGTATAAAATCCTGGTGGAAATACCTTCAGTTTTTCTCCATTAATTATTATGCTAGTTATGGATTCATAAGTTGCTTTTGCTATGTTGAAGAAATTTCCTTCTGTACCTAGAGTGTTGTTTTTATCAAGTAAGGATATTGAATTGATATTGTCCAATGCTTCTTCTGCATCAATTCAGATTATCATGTGGTATTTTATCTTTCATTCTATTAACATGATGTATCACATTGATTGATTTGCATATATTAAACCTGCTTTGCATGCCAGAGATAAATCTCACTTGGTTATGTATAATCTTTTCACTGTGTTGTTGGATTTGGTTCACTAATATTTTATTGAGGATTTTCACATCAATGTTCAGAGAAATTGGACTGTTCTTGAGATATTTTTACATGACTCTGGTGTGAAGATGATGTTGGTCTCATAAAATTATGTTTGGAAGTATCCCCTATAGATTAATTTTTTGGAAAATTTTAAGAAATATTGATATTAATTCTTTAGCAGAATTCAGTTGTGAAGTCATCTGGCTCTGTGCTTTTCTTTGTCAAGAAATTTTTGGTTAATTCTTCATTCTTATTGTTATTTTCTTTATACTTTCTATTTTTTTTTTTCTTGGTTCAGTACTGGTAGGTTGTGGTTTTCTAGACATTCATCCATTTTCTCTAGGTTATCCCATTTGTTGGAATATGATTTTTCATACTAGTCCCTCTTGATCCCTTCTGTTTTTGTGGCCTCTTTTAAAATTTCTTTTCTTTTTCTTTTTGATACTGGCAATTGAACTTGAGCACTTAACCACTGAACCACATCTCCAGCTCTTTTTATGTTTTATTTGAGTTAGGGTCTTGCTAAGTTGTGTAGGGCCTCATTAAGTTGCTGAGTCTAACTTTGAACTTGTTATCCTCCTGCCTTAGACTCCTGAGGTTCTAGACTTACAGGTGGGTGCCACCATACCTGACTTCTTTTGTAATTTCTTCACTTTCATTTTTTATTGTACTTGAAAATTCTTTCTTAGGTTAGCTGCTTTTGTCAATTTTTAAAACCAACTTTTGGTTTTATTGATTTTTTTCTATAGTTTTTCCATTCTTTATATGATTTATACCTGCTCTTATTTTTATCATTTCCTTCCTTGTAACTTTGGGTTTAGTTCATTTCATAGTTTTTTAGTTCCTTGAGATGTTATGTTAGACTTTTTTTTTTTTTTTTTTTTTTTTTTTTTTTTTTTTTTTTGTACTAGGAATTAAACCCTGGGGTTTAATTCACTGATCTATAACCCAATCCCAAACCCTTTTTCTTTCTTTCTTTATTCAATTTTTAAATTTTGAGACAGGGTTTCACTAAATTACCCAGATTGACCTTAAATTGTGGTTCTTCTCTCTCATTCTCCCCAGTAACTTGAACTATAGATGTATGGCACTACTCCTGGTTTAATGGTAAACTATTTATTTGGGATCTTGCTTTCTTCCCTTTTTCATTTCTCTTTCTTTCTTTTTTAAAATATAGGCATTTATTGCTATAAGATTCTCTCTTAGAACTGCTTTTCTTACATTCCATAGGTCTTGGTATTTTGTGTTTACATTGCCATTTTTCCTAACATATTGTAAAATTTCCCTTTCAATTTGTTTTTTGACCCACTGGTTGGTTGTTCAGGAACATGGTTGATTTCCAAGTATTTGTGAATATTCCAACATTTCTCCTGTTAGTGATTTCTAGTTTCGAATCATTGTGATCTGAAATGATACTAGATATCCTCTTAGATACTAGATAATCCTCTTCTATTTGTTAGGGCTTGTTTTAAGGATAAGAAAAAAAAGAAAAAGAAAAAAGAAAAGCCTTGTTCTGTGGTCTAACAGTTGTTCTATCCTGGAGAATATTGCACTGGAAAAAAGGAGTTTATTCTGATGCTGTTGAACATAAAGTTCTCTCTCTATATCTTTTAGGTTCATTTAGTTCAAGTGCAATTTAAGTTCAATGTTCACTTATTAAGTCTCTGTCTGGTTAATCTATCCATGGTTGGGAAAGTGTGGTATTCAAAGACCATATCATTAGTGTCTTGCAATCTGTTTCTTTTGTCATGCCCATTAACATTTGCTTTATTTTTAGTTGCTTCAATGTCAGGTGCATATATATTTCTTATAATAATGGCCTCTTAATGAACTGACCCTTTATCACTAAATAACGGCCTTCTTTGTCCCTTGTAACAGTTTTTCTTTTTTAACTTGAAGTTCTATGTATAGCTACCCCTGCTCTCTTTTTGTTACAAGAAATATTTCTCTTTTTGTTGCAAGGAATATTTTCTTCCATTCTTTCATTTTCACCCTGTATGTATTCTTAATGTTTACATGGCTATCTTACAAGCAGTATATAGTTATCTCTTGTTTTCTAATCAATTTAGGTACTCCATCTTCTAGTTTGAAAATTTAATACATTTACATTTAAGATTATTAGTGATAGGTAAGGATTTACTATTAACATTTTGCTATTTTATGGTTTGTAGTTCCTTTGTTTCTTTTTCCTCTTGTTATCTAACTTTGTGATTTGCTAATTTTCTGTGCTAGGCTTTGCTTTCTTTTTATATTTTGTATATTTACTCTAGGTTTTTTTTTTGGGTACTATCATACATAAAATATTTTATATTTATAATTTACTATTTTAAGCTGATAAATTCTGTCACAACTTACATCTTTTTTATTGTGTGTTATCAACTTATTATAGCTTTAGATATTTTTGACTGCTTTGACTTTCAGCCTTAATACTAGAGTTATGTATGATGTGGACACCACTATTACTGTACTGGATTAATCTGAATTTGACCAAGTACTTACTTCTGTCAGTGAATTTTATGCTTTTACATGTATGCATGACAGTAAATGTCATCATTTTGTTTCCTCTTGAAGAACTTCCTTAAAGCATTTTTGTAAGGGAGATCTAATGGTAAGAATTGCCTCAGTTGTTGTTTGTGTGTGAAAGATTTTAATTCTTTTTTATTTCTGAAAGACAGCTTTGCTGAGCATAGTATTGTTGGCTGGCAGCTATTTTGTCTTAGCACTTTGTATATATTATTCCATTCTCTTCTGGCCTACAAGCTTCTTCTGAGAAAATCCCTGATAGTCTGATGGAGATTCCCTTATGTATGACCTAATGCTTCCTTTTCCTCTTTTTAAAATTCTCTTTGATTTTGATGGTTTTGATTTTAATTGTAATTTTTGGGTTGAATATATTTGAAGACTATTCAACTCCATGAGTCTGGGGATATTCATTATCTCTCCCAAGACCTGTGGAATTTCCAGCAAATATTTTATTTAATAAGTTTTTCTGTCTCTTTATCTGTTTCTTCTCTTTCTGGCATTCTCAAAATTCAATTATTTGTTCATTTACTGGTGTCTATAATTCTGTTCGCTGTCTTTACTCTTTTTAATTTATTTTCTCTATCTGACTGAGTTATTTCAAAGACCTGTCTTGACAGGTGTGGTGGCACATACCTGTAATCACAGCTATTCAAGAGTCAGAGGCAAGAGGATCACAAGTTTGAGGGGAGGCTTTGCAACTTAGCAAGACCTGTATCAAGATAAAAATTTTTTAGAAAGGGGCCTTGGGATGTGACTCAGTTTTTATTTCTTTTTTAAAAAAAAACCTTTATTAACTTTTTAAAATTTAGCTTTTAATTTTTTACAGACTGCATTTTAATTCATTGTACACAAATGGGGTACATAATTTCATTTCTATGGTTGTACACGATGTAGATTCATACCATTCATGTAATCATACATGTAGATAGGGTAATGATGTCTGTCTCATTCCACCATTTGTAACTCAGTCTTATAACACTTACCTCAAATGTGTGAAGCTCTGAGTTCAATTCCCAGTATGAAAACAAGCAAACTAAACCTATCTTCAAGTTCACAAATTCTCCTTCTTGAACTACTCTGCTGTCAAAGCTCTCAGTTGTATTTTTTTTTATTGCCTAGATTGAATTTTTTAGTTCCAAGATTTCTGTTTGGTTCTTGTTTGTGATATTTAGCACTTGTTGGATTTCTCATTCCGCATTTTTATCTTGATTTCATTAAATTAGCCATTTGTAATCTATTGTATCTTTCTGAATTTCCTTAATATCATTATTGAAATTCATTTTCAGGCAAATTTTAAATCTCCATTTCTTCAGAGTCAGTTCCTAAATCATTGGGTTCTTTGGTGATATCAGGTTCCTAGCATTTTCATGTCTTTGTGTCCCTGGGTCGACTGCACTGCAAGTGCTGCAGTCACCTCTTTCAAATATCACAGAGTGCATTTTATAGGGTTTGACTTTTACCTGCAGAAGGATCTGAAGGTTCTGCTTTAACAGAGTGCAGTGAATCAGGTTCTGTGTGTGTCACAGTGCAGTCTTGTGCAGCTTCTTCATTTGTGATCAACCTCAGTGATGACTATGGGTGCATCCTGATCTGGGCTGCAGCTTGTGTCAGTGACAGTGACTGTGCAGGTTGTTTGGTAAGGACTTTGGTGATTCACCTTTTTTGGTTTTCTTCCAGTGGGGAATATTAGCTGAGGGGATCACTGTTGGTATTGGATCTGATGTGACTCACAGGCAGCCACAGCACCATTGGGATCCAGGGCACAGGTGCTTGAAGTGGCTTTGGAGCCAGGTTTCTGTGCTCAGAGTCTCGTGAAACTACCTTAGCACCTGGATCTTAAAGTACAGGCTCACTTTTCAAGGCACAGTGCATCCAGTTCTCTTAAGCCAAGGTCTGTTGCTCTGAGGCACACCCCAGCAACTTGAACCCAGGGAGATAGGATGTAGCTATGAATTTGACTGTGGGGGGCAGGCACACTTGCAATTTGGGACCTTGCAATTTGGAATGGTGGCAGCTTAGGCAGTGGGGGATGAAGTACCATACAGTGGAGAATCTGGACCCTTGGATGGTGCAACATGGCAGTAGGCCAGATGGTGAGTCCAGGTGAAGCAGCAGCAAGCACCCAGGAATGGCAAAATGCCACTGCGCCTTGGTCACCAGGGTATGGGGAGTTGCGCAATGATGACTCCACTTTCCAAAGAGGCAGGTTGCCTCTGTAGCTTTGATTGTGGGTGGCTAGCTGAGTTCTAGGGAGGGGACACTGTGACTACATGGCACAGAGGGTGAGGTATCAGAGATCAAAGTTCTAATTCTCTGAGGTGTGAGGAGCCACATCTACTCAGCTCCAGAAATTTACAGCAACACAAGTCAGCAGAGTCTTGGAATGTCTTGGGATGGGTGCTATATTGGCTGAGGTGCAGGGAGGTGCAATTAATTTGGGGTCCAGCAGGCGTGAGGACCCCAAGGAATGGGATAGTTCCTTGTCTTGGGTATTAGGGGCACAATTGTTCTGATAGTTCAGGATGTGGGTCCCTGAACCCAGACTTGATTTCACTCTAACCAGAAACTGTACCAGTGAGTGGGAAATGGGGGATGGAATGGCTCTGCGGTAGTCTGACTCTAGCAGGTAGGAGGTAGCAGCAGCTCTGCTGGGCAATGAAGTGCTACCAGGTGGGTGTGGTAGAGTGGTGACTGAGTCTCAGGGATAGAGGGAGGCATTGACTAATCACCCCTCGCACACTAGATGGCACACAACCGTAGTGCCATGGGACATGGAAGGTGGGGCACAGCATAGGGAGTAGCTCAGTATGTGAACTCCAGAGAACTCCCTCAACTCAGTGCCTCTGAGAACTGCAGAACCTCCAGTAACAAAGATTGCAGGTATCTTCTTGCTTACCCTTTCTCCACAGGAAGAAGTGCTCTGGCTCCAAGGGTACTCTGACGTAAGGGATGGGGTGCAGTTCAAGATGCTTCCTTTCCTTTTCTATGCACCTTTTCTGAGTTTCTGTGCTCTGTAGAACTTCTGCTGCTTCTTTGTTGTTCTCTGATGCTCTCCTTCAGTTATTTTGGTGAAAATGCAACTTTTATTTATTTATTCTTTTATTAATTAGGGGTGAGAGGGGAAGAGCACCAGAAGCTAGTCAACCATCTTGCTGATCTTCTAGCTGGTAGGACCTACATCTTTATTGAGTTGGTAATTTCTATGAACACAAAGATAGCTAGAACAGAACAAAGCAGAATTGCTTCATTTTGGCTACAGACACAGACCAAGCATTTGATTGTATGCCCCTTGACTAAGGCCTTTAACAAGCTGGCTTCACCAGACTGGGTCTCACTCTGACAATCCCTCACTTTCCTGAGCTGTGCTTAGTGGCAGCAGCTGACAATCGTGGGGAATGGGGAAGCCAAATGTCCATAACCTCCAATAAACATGCTATATGGTTTAACTCTCCATAATTGTACCATCTCTTTCTGTCTTCCTCTATCCCTCTCCTTGTCTCTTTTTGCTTTTTTCTCTATTTCAATCTCCCTTTCTTACACACACAGACACACACACACACACACACACACACACACACACACACACACACACACTCTTTCCACTCTTGCTGGGGGCCAGAAAGGGCTGCATCAGAAGCAGGGAGGCTGATCCCTGGCTCAGTCATTTCCTGTGTCACCTCTTGCCTGCCCCTTGGGTACTCAGCTCTCTTCTCAGGTGCATTGTTAATCCCCTTTTGCTTTTGCTTCATTTCTCTTTTCTCCCTGATGTGAAAACATCCCAGAAAATTTGCATATTTGGCTGTAGTCAGGAGGTCTTGGACAGGCTTTAGTGACTGTGTTGGAACCATTTTCTTTCCTCTCACTAATCCCATAGACAGGAGATAGGGGGGGAATTTCTCCACTGCCCCCTGAGAGGGAGTAACTGAATCGATAGCACTGTCGCTGTTTCCATCTGTCAGGATGACATGCCAACTGGCTAAAGCTGAATTATTGATACTTCTTCCCAAAGTGAGTTAACCAAACAATTCAAAATCAGTGAAAAGAGGGTGGTCAATTGCAAATGAGGTTAACTCCATTTTGTCACA
Organism: Sciurus vulgaris; assembly: GCF_902686455.1. NCBI lineage: Eukaryota > Metazoa > Chordata > Mammalia > Rodentia > Sciuridae > Sciurus > Sciurus vulgaris. The sequence goes on along the minus strand of NC_136467.1, from coordinate 91,060,450 downwards.
AGGACAGGAAGCTGATGGCTGCCTCCAAGCCAAATCTGCTTGATTTATGTTATTGCTGAGAGAGGTCCTCAGTGCCACAGAGGGAAAGAACACAACAGCAAAACAGAATTAGCCTTTTTGCAAAAGAAGCTTCTGATCACTCTCCAAAGGAGCCACATTCACCAGCTTACCTCTCCCCGCCCTCCAGCTGCAGAATTTGTGTAGAAATAACCAGAGGGGAAGTTCTTTCATAGTCAAAAGAAATGCCAAGGTTTCCTTGAATAATGGGATTCTTCCATGAATTTGACCTTCAGTCCTGAAGAAAATGCAGTTGCTGAAACACAAATTCTCATTGGTCAAATTCCTACTTTAATTCTCCTACTGGGAGTTAGGATAGGTAGAGCAATTAATGAACTTGAGATATGACAATGCGTTGATTTCACTGAGCAGTGTCTTGGGAGATCACAAAACATTCTCTTATGTATTCAGTGCCATGAATTCTACCCTTTAGGGAGCACATTAATTGTTATTCACTGAGTAAACAGCTGCTTATTTTAAACAGAGATACCAGGAGGTGCTTGTCCTGAAATCACATATGCCCCAGGCTGCCAGGTGCAATAAATAAACGGGCAAGTTGTACATTTCCATTCACTTGGATGGACCTTTTATTCAAGGGCCTGCCAAAATGTATGCACAGACCAGAATGTTTAAAGGTTTAACTTTCATAAATTCTAAGCATTCCCCAGCATTCCACCTGTGTATTTTTCACTCATCTTTCTCCGCAACCAGTGAACTGTTACAAACACGGATCTGCAGCACCATCTAGTGGACAGGAGAGGGGGGCAGTGCAAAGATAATTGTAATATTTGAAAGTCAAAATTTGGGTACCACCAAGCCCTCTTGTCCATTGTGCTTGTACCCTAGCCATATTCAGAGCACACTGAAACAGGAATCGGTTCCGAACTGCAGCTGCAACTTGGCTGAGGCATACATTAATGGGGGCAGGAAGAGTGGAGTGGCCACCGAAGGGAGCAGTACCTCATTCTGCTTATTTTGATCGGTAGTGAAATCAGTTAGTAATCAACAAAGAACTATTGATTTCCCAGCACGGTCCCCTCCAGGAAGAAGGGTCTCAGTTTTAACCGTTAACAACCAGCATGTTGGGAAGTTAACCAACAGCATCTATGCCCCTGCCTTGAGGAAGCGGACTATTAGAAGATGGGAGATCCTGAACTCTCCAGAGGGACAGAGAGAGGAGGCTGAGGAATTTTCAACAAATCATGAAATGAATTTGCATATTTTAGCTCAAAATGAGGCTACTCATTAATTTCTCTTTACATAAAAAGAATGTGAAAACTGCATATTAATTCTATGTAGTTTCTTGGAGTTATTGGTACCAAGAAAAAATGAAGGAACTTTGGATGGTGTAGAGGAAGAAGGGGTGGGAGGGGGTGGGGGACAGAAAGATAGTAGAATGAAACAGACAGTATTACCTATGTACATGTATGATTACATGAATGGTGTGAATCTACATTGTGGACAACTATAGAAATGAAAAGTTGTACCCCATTTGTGTACAATGAATCAAAATGCAGTCTGTAAAAATAAAAAAAAATCAATAGTCAACAAAGATTTGTTGCTTACACAGTACCAAATATTCCTCTAGGGAAACAGATTAAATCCCTACCCTTTGGTTTAGTATTTAATATTCTGCAACATATAACACAGACACCCTGGTTATGCCACAGATTGGAAACAAAATTTCTCTAATTTTATATAAATACAGGTTAGATTTACATAAAAATTCCATTATGGTACTAGGCATATTTCTCAAAATGGACACAATATCCAAACACATTCAGTTTAGCTGTTAACTTTTTTGTTTTATTTCACTTTAATGGAATTATCCTTATAACTGTTATTAAATACAGGATTTTTCTTGTAAAAATTATCCTTTAAACCAGCCTGGAAGAAATTTCAGATGAATGATTGTACAGTACCTCAGGTACTTGGACTAAGGCCATGTGACACCAAAGCTAAAAGCTGGCTTTAAGGGGTCCATTGTTAAAGGAAGGAGATTGGCGCTTTCATGCTTTCATACTGTTCTTTGGTGATAAGATCAGTTGTCTAACCAATCAATTCTGGAAAGGGTTGACATCTTTGGAGAATTTTGGAAAGGAGGAAAAACTAATATATATGTATACATATGTATTTTAATATTATAGATAGAACTGTTAAAAAGCTAGGAACATAACATTGTTTCATACAAAATTTGTAGATAAAAATTTTACTTAAAATAAATTAATTTTAAATTTATTTAAAATCAAAGTAAAATTTTTAAACAAAAGTTTTAAGTAATCCAGCTTTATGGAGGTATAATTGACAATTGTATATATTTGCAGCGTACAATGTGATGTTTTGATATATGTATACTTTTTTAGGGCAGATATCAGGAATTGAACTCAGGCACACTCCACCACTGAGCCATGTCCCCAGCCCTATTTTGTATTTTATTTAGAGACAGGGTCTCACTGAGTTATTTAGCACCTCACTTTTACTGAGGCTGGCTTTGAACTTTCGATCCTCTTTCCTCAGCCTCCCGAGTCTCTGGGATTACAGGCATGTGCTGTTTACTTTTTGAAATGATCACAATCCAGCTAATTAATACATCCATCCCCTCCATGCTTGTCATTTTTTTTTTTTTTTTTTTTTTTTTGTGATGAGAACATTTAGATCTACTTTCTTAGCAACTACAGCCACCATGCTGTACAATAGATCTCTGGAGCTTATTCATCGCAACTTAAGTCTTGAGTTCTTTGACCAATATCTTCCCAGCACACCCCCACCCCCAACTTGTTTATTTCTTATTTGATTTTCTATTTGGTTGGTAGGTGTTTCCATATTTCAGACACTGAAGAAGCTAAGATGAATAAGGCAGTTTCCCTGCAGGTGAACCACACCTTGTCAAGTAGTTAGAAGACCCTCAGGTATTAACAGGAATAGTCTTTAGTGTTAATTACCTGGAGGGCTTATATGCTGCAGATTTCTGTGTCCAGGCCTAGAGGTTTGGACTCAGTGGGTCTTTAGTGGGTTCTGAGGATTTATAGTTCCAAGTTTCAGGAGATGCTGATGCAGTTTGGATTACCATTTTGGTGGTGGTGGTGGGGGAGTGTCTAGAGAAGACTTTACAGAAGAAGTGATATCTTTGCTGGACTTGTGATAAATGTTAAAAATTTGGCAGATGGAGAGAGAGATGAGCATCATAGGCAGATAATGGTGCCAGGAGGCATCTAGGGTTGGTGAGCCTCTTGGAGATGAGTGATGGGGGAGGGTCGGGAGAAGAGGCCCAGACTGAAGGCTGAGGTGGTTCCGAATGGCCTTGGAAAGAGTAGGAAAATTGTCCCATAAGGAACACAGAAACAACAGAGGTTGTTCAGGAAAGTGACATGATCAGATCTGTTTCCTTGAAAAGAAATGGTTTATTATTTGAAGAGAGCAGAATCAGAAGCCAGAGAAGCAATTAGGAAGGTGCATTAGTGGTACAGGTAGGTGATAGATATTTAGGGCTTTAACTAAGGCCATGGAAGTAGGACTGAAAAGTGGGGAGCAAATGGGAAAGAGATTTTGGAGGCAGGATCAATTGTAATTAGGGACAGATGTAAAATGTAAAAGGAGAAGAAGCAGGAAGAGTTGAGAATGGGTTCATGATGTAATGCAAGGGTGCCCGAGGGGAAAGTCTTCATATAAGGTGAGATATCAGTAGATAAAAAGGCAACTCTTAAAGAAAAATGGTTAATTTGGTTTTAAAAAGTGTTGCCAAAAAAAAAAAAAAAAAAAAAAAAGGAAAATAATACGTTGTTAGTATCTGTGTCAAACTGAATGGAACTAATGGATTGGTGATGGGTTTGAGGTTTATATTGATCCTTCCAATGTTAAGTCATGAAAAGATAGATTCTCGTTTCCTTTTCCTTATCATTTCAATGTATCAAATTATGATTCAAAGTTCAGGTATCCACTATGAATGGATATACTATCTACAATGTGCTTCAAGATGATGGGGAGAGGAATGAGGGCCCTTGAAATGATAACAAGATTACACTTTAAATACATATCAAGAGAGTGATGTAGACAAGGGTGAGATTATTTCCAGTGGAAACGTTCAGAGAAAACTTTAAAGTCTTTTTTCTCCTTTATCACCTACCTCTTTTCCCTGATACTCACCAATTGCGCGTCTTCCCCCTGTCTAGCACTGGGCTGAGCAGAAAATATCATTGCAACATAACTGAGATGTAAAAGGTCCAAGAAGTTCTCAAGGGCTGGGCAGGGGAAGTGAAAATCAGGTCAGTGAGAGCAGTTTTCTTGTTGCTAGCATGCACTTGAATTGCCTGGAGAGCCTGTTAAAATGCATATTCTGTTTCTCCAGGGACCTGAGATTCTGCACATCTACAAATTCTCAAGTGAGGCCTTGGTGCTGCTGGTCTGTGGACCACCAAGCAGCAGGGAGAGGGCACTTTCTGTCAGCATGGTTGAAATTGTTGTCTTTGGAATTAGATAAACTGGAGAAGAATATTGCCCTTGTCAGCTATGAGGGAGCTGACTTTGGGCAAGTTATTAAACCTTGATTTAAGTTTATTTTTCTGTGATAAATAATATTGTACTCAGGAGGTCAATAATATCAATGTACTTTCTGGCCTTGAGGATGACTTTTATGATCAGAGGAAGTTTTCAGGGGCAATTTTGGTTTTAAAAATTAATATTCAACTTAATTAAGATTACACATACACACATTTAAGAGCTTAGACTCAAGCAGACACCCATGTTTGCATCTCAGCTCTGCAACTCACTGAAGGGACCTTGGGCCAGTGATATATCCTTGCTCACGTCCATACAGCTCATTTCATCTTTAGCACCTGCACCCTAGGTGGTATCATTATTATCCCAGCTGAAGTCTCAGTTCCCACTTCTGTCATCTGGAAATACTAATAGGGTGGTTGTGAGGAATAAATGAGTTAATGTGTGAGAAACACTTAGAAAAAGTTGCCACCTAAGAAGTTTTTCTCATTATTCTCTAAGCTGTCAGGCTCAACTCATAAATCTCAGCTTTCTGTTTATAAATCTAGCACATTTTAAGTCATTTATAAAGTAATATTTCCAATGTATATGCTTCAAATCACATTTATAAATCCAGAATTTGTTTCTTTAAGAAATCCAATGGTCAGAAAATCAAACCATATAAACTACCTAAATAATTTTCATAAAATGTTAAACTTATAAATATGGGAACTTTGGGTAGTGACATAGCAATGGGAATGACAGGTGTAGTCCGTGTTGGGTACAGAAAATAGAGAGGTGCAGGATCTGTGGAGGCTTTAAAAACAATGGTCAAACCAAGCAGATGTTGATTGATCTGCTCATTATCATCATGTCTGACATGCTAACAATAACAGTAACAAAATACTCCCCAAGCCCAGAAGGGCCACCCCTGCAGTCTGTACCCCTTGGATCCAACACTGCTTAAAATCTTAGCTCAGTTTTATTTCATTTTTCAGTTTAAAATAACAAATCTCAGTTTTCTCTATGCCTACCCATAAACTACTGTTATTAAATATTATAAATAATTAAAATATCAAATATTTACCATTTCCCCTAAACATAGTTTTAAATATTAATACTGTAGGTTTGACTTATATTACCTCTTATACAGTTAATTACACATTATCTAAGCGTTTACCAATGGTAACTCAATAATAGTGAAACAAACATCATAGAAGCAGAACAGTGTCCTGGGTTCTGAATATAGATTCTTAGGGCAAGCTGCCTGGTTTTGAAACCTGGCCTTGCCATTTGCTAGCTGTGTAACCGTAAAATGATTATAAACCTCCCTGTACCTCCTCTTGTAGCAAATGGGGATGCTAATAACGCGTAGCTACCTTATAAGGTAAAAATAGATGATACTAAGCTGCTTAGTGTATATAAGATTTTGTTGACCATATGAGCATGAGTCTGTTTCAGAAGTCTCTATTCCATTTCATCCATCTACTTATCTATATTTAGACCAATATCCCATTGTCTGGATTACTGTATCTTCGTATGAAGTCTTGAAATTGGGCATTATTGGTTCTTCAGTGTTATTCTTTTACAAAGTTGTTCTGGATACCCTTTACTAGCATTGCTCTGTAGTCTGGAAGCTTTTTTTTTTGTGGGAAGGTTTTTAATTTTAAACTCAATTTCCTTACAGATATTGTGTTATTCATGTTTTTTAATTTTTTTAAAGTCTATTTTGGTAACTTGAGTCTTTCAAGGATTTTTTTTCCATTTCATACAATTTGTCATATTTATTGGCATATTTATTTATAATAGCCCCTTAATCTTTAAAAAATACATTGTTTCTATAGATTGACCTTGTCTCTCATTCTGAGTATTGGTAATTTGTGTTTGTGTGTGTGTGTATGTGCGAGCATGGGTGTGTTTTCCCTTTCTTGATCTTTTTTTCTTGATTTGTCTTCACTAGGGACTTATAAATTTTCCTAATTTTTTTTGCTTTGCTAATTTTTTCTATTATTTTCTATTTTATACTTCACTAATATATTGATGCCTGTTTTGTGTTTATTTGCTATTTATTTCCTTGTATTTATTTTGGGGTTAGTATGCTTTTCATTTTCTAGGTTCTTAAGGTAGAAACTTACTTAATTGACTTTTAGACATTTTGTGTTTCAAATATAAGCAAATGAAGTTATACATTTCCCTCTAAACATTGTTTTAACTCCACCCCACACATTTTTATAGGCTGTTTAATTTTAATTCTGTTCAAAAATCTTTTAAAATTTATCTCATTTCTTTTATCTGTAGGTTATCAGAGCATCATTTAATTTCCAAATATTTTTTTCTTCTATGCTGTCTTAAGGTTTCCCCAATAGGCAATCATTCTAAGCTCCCTGCATATTGCACTAATATTTTCTTTTGAATTTATTTGAGAAAGGTTAGGCTGATGCTTTGGGGATAATTAAACTGATTATTCAATCAAGTATTATTGATTGAGAAGTTGCTGTGTGCTCAAATGCTGTGAACTATTTTACCAATAGCTTCTGGAACTAGCCTCACAATTGGAGGTAGAAGGGATTTTTCTGGTACCTTTATTGTAAAATATTTCCAAAACTCTATGGCTTAATGCACCTGATCCATGCTCTAGCAAAGGAATTTTGTAGTTCAAATTGTTGACATATTATTCATTTCCAGCATTGCTATTTGTGTGTGTGTGTGTGTGTGTGTGTGTGTGTGTGTGTGTGTGTGTGTGTGTGTTTTAAGCAATAGTTTATTTTAGGAGATTTTCTAAGTAAAAAAATGCATAATAGAACTGGGAACAAACTCTTCAAGCTTCAAGTGCTAACCCACTGCTGTAAACTTCATTTTAAGAGATTATGACCATGTGCTACTGATAAAAGTTTGTAAGAAAGGTGTATGTTATGAACCACAAATTGTGTGTGTGTATGTGTACCAACAACTCTGAGGAAAGAATTATCTTTGGATATTTAGAGAATTTACATGTTTAAATCTTAATGAGAAAAATATAATTCCAAACAAAAACAATGGAAAGAAAGTGAGGAATATTAGTTAAGAATTCAGCTAAAATAATTTAAGATTCCTAATATTTTATAGGTAACAATAATACTGTAGGTTATACCTTAAAAAGAGCAGCCTGATATGTAGCACAACATAAGTAAAATATTGTGCCAGAAATTTAAAAAGTTGCACTCTTCGCTTGAAACATAGTTATCAATAATTTTACATTTGCTAAATAAAAGGATGAATGAATGCATGGATATATTTTTATTAGCATTTTTATCATATTATGTGTGTACACACTTTAATTCCTTTTCTTTTTTCCTTTATCTTTAGTCAAATTTAAAAAAAATTATGGTTTATTCTATTTAGTTATACATGACAGCGGAATACATTTTGATTCATTGTACTCACATGGAGTACAACTTTTCCTTTCTCTGTACATGATGTAGTCACAGCGTTCGTATAATCATATATATAGATAGGGTTTGTCTCATTCCCACTATCTTTCCTTCTCTCCTGCCCTCTCCCCTCCCTTTAGTCAAATTTTGATCATGCTATTGGCACGTTATTCTTATCTTAAATAATATTGCTTTTCATGTTATTTTAAAACACAATCATAAAGTTCACTATGTAGTTTCATCATAATTTATATCACTAATCATCTATTGTATATAGTTTATTTTCATTGCTTTTTATTGTTTTTTAGTGAGTATATTTTAGTTGTCCATAACATTGGAGTTTATTTTGACATAATCATACCAGTATGGAATATAATTTGCTCCACTTCAAATCCTAGTGTGTTGTTCCCTTTCCCTCTCCTCCTTCCCTGTTCCCTTTCCTGCAGGCTACTGGTCTTCCTTGTATTTATTTATAGTTTTTAAAATTGGTGTTCATTTTATAGATATACATAAGGTGAGATTCACTGTGGTATGTTTACACATGTACATGGCATAATTTGGTCAATATTATTCTACCATTCTTTCCCTTCTTCTGCTTCATTAATCTAATCCTTCCATTTTGACGATACTCCCTCCAACCCAATCTGCCTTTTTTTTATTTTGGTTTAACTTATACATATGAAAGAAAACATTGACCCTGATTTTCTGGGTCTGGCTGTTTTACTTAGCATGCTGTTCTCCAGTTCCACCCATTTATCAGCAAATGTCATAATTTCATTCTTCTTTATGGCTGAGTAAAACTCCATTGGGAATATTCACCACATTTTCTTTATCCATTCATCTGTTGAAGGGTAACTGGATTGGTTCCATACCTTGGCTATTGTGAGTTGCACTGCTATAAACTGATGTGACTTTATCACTATAGTGTGCTGGTTTTAGTTCTTTTGGATAAATACAAAGAAGTGGGTAGCTGGGTCATATGGTGATTTCATTCCTAGTTTTTTGAGGCATCTCCATACTGTTTTCAGGGTGATTGAATTAATTTGCAGTCCCACCAACAATGTATGAGTCTACCTTTTCTCCCACATCCTTACCAACATTTATTGTTATATGCATTCTGATTGGAGTGAGATGAAATCTCAATGTAGTTTTGATTTGCATTTCTCTGATTACTAGGGATGTTGAAACTTTTTTCATATATTTGTTGGCCATATGTGTTTCTTCTTTTGAAAAATGTCTGTTCAGTGCTTTTGCCCATTTAGTGATTGGGTAATTTCTGGTTTTGGTGTTAAGATTTTTGAGTTCTTTATGTATTCTGGATATTAATTCCCTGTGGAGGAGCAGCTGGAAAAGATTTTATCCCATTCTGTAGTCTCTCTCTTCATGCTCTTAATTATTTCTTTTGCTATGTAGAAGCTTTTAAATTTGATGCCATCCCACTAATCAATTCTTGGTTTTATTTCTTGCACTTTTGGAGTCTTGTTAAGGAAATCAGTGCCTGTACTATACATTGGAGTTGAACCTCTGTTTTCTTATGACTGTTGCAAAGTTTCAGGTCTAATTTCTTGGTCTTTGATCCACTTTGGATTGACTTTTGTGCATGGTGAAAGAATATGGGTTCTAGTTTCTTTCTACACATGAATATACAGTTTCTTAAAAAGGCTATCTTTTGTCCAACTTACATTTTTGGCATCTTTGTCAAGTATCAGGTGACTATGTATGTGAATTTGTCTCTGTGTCTTATATTCTATTGGTTTCATGTCTGCTTTGGTGCCAATACCATTTTTTTTTTTTTTTTTTTTTTTTTTTTTTGTGGTGCCCAGGGCTTTGTGCATGCGAGGCAAGCACTCTACCAACTGAGTTATATCCCCAGCCCTCCATGTTGTTTTTTTTTTACTCTACTCTGTAGTATAATTTAAGGTCTGGTATTGTAATGCTTCCAGCATCTCTCTTCTTGCTCAGGATTGCTTTGGCTATTTTGGGCCCCTAATTCTTCCAAATGAATTTTAGAATTGTTTTTTCTAGTTCTGTTAAAACATGTCATTGGTATTTTGATGGGGATTTCATTAAATCTGTATAATGCTCTTGGCCATATGACTGTTTTGATATTAGTTCTGCCTATCGAGGAACAGGAAATTCTTTCCATCCTCTAAGATTTTCTTCAATTTCTTTAAGTTTTCATTGTAGTTCTTTAATTTTCATTGTAGGGGTCTTTCACCTCCATGGTTAGATTAATTCCCAAGAGTCTTATTTTAGTTTTTTGAGGTTATTAGGAATGGATGCTTTTCCTGATTTCTTTCTCAACAGAAACACTGTTGGAGTATAGAAAAGCTATTGATTTTTGAATGTTGATCTTGTATCCTGCTGCTTTGTTTAGTTCATTTGTCAACCTAGTAGTCTTTTGGTAGAGTTTTTTGGGTCTTCTAAATATAGGATCATGTCATAAGGAATCAGAGATAATTTATTTTCTTTTCCTATTTATATCCCTTTAATTTTCTTTTCTTTCCTGATTGCTCTGGCTAGAGTTTCAAGAATTATGTTGGATAGGAGTGGTGAGAGTGGGCATCATTGTTTTGCTCCTGATTTTAGAGGAAATGCTTTTAGTTTTTTTCCATTCACTATGATGTTGGCCTTGGGTTTGTCATATTTAGCCTTTATAATGCTGAGGTAAGTTCCTTCTATTCTTAGTTTCTCTAGTGTTTTAAACACAAATGGGCACTGGACTTCATCAAATGCTTTTTCTGTATCTATTGAGATAATAATGTGATTCTTGTTCTTAACTCTATGTAGTGAATTACATTTATTACTTTGCACATGTTGAAACACCCTTGTATTCCGTGGGATGAAACTCACTTGATCATGGTGCACTATTGTCTTATTATTTATGAATGTGGTTTGCCAATATTTTATTAAGGATTTTTGCATCTATGTTCACCAGGGATATTTGTCTGAAGTATTCTTTCCTTGAGGTGTCTGTCTGATTTTGGTATCGGGGTGATGCTGGCTTCATAGGACGAAATTGTCAGTGTTTCTTTCTTTTCTATTTCATTGAATAACTTGAAGAGGGTAAACATTATTCTTCTTTAAAGGTCTGGTAGAATTCAGCTTTTCTTTGTTGGAAGAATGTCAAATACTAGGATAACTACTATCAATTCAAAATGAAGAATAATATATGTAAGATCAAAATTGATGTTAGGGCTATTTATAATAATCCAAGCCATGGTGGAGAAATTTCTTACTGAGTCTTTATTGATTGTATATCATCAGGATTTGGGAACTTTAGAAGATGCCCATCTTACTTTAGTTTTGGATTCTCTGAGAGGTGCTGGAGCACAGGAGCTACTTCTCTGGTTGCTATGGATTTCTCATCAGCTGATTCTTGTTCATCAGTTTAGGGACGTCAGCCTGCATGCTTAGAGGGTGCTATGCTGTGTCTGCTGACTGTTTCTACTGGGTGTGGGGATCACAAAGTGCAGGGTTAAAGGCTGTTGTGCTAACAGCCATGGGATTCTGTGTGCCAATACCCCTCCTACGGCCTTCTTTAATATGTCATGGAACCTGTTGGCTGTCCTGGAAGTGATTAGGGGCTCTCTGGGTAGTATGTGGTGCAGAAGGCCTTCTCGCCTCCCCTGCTGATATAGACCACCAGGTTACTGTCCCTATGACTGGGATGTAGAGTCAGTTGGCCTGCCTGTGTCTGAGTTCCCTGTGGCTGTGAGTTGCTGGTGCCCACTGCCCTCTATTGGGTCTTTTTTGTAGTGGTTCTAAGCACTTGGTGGCTGCCGCAACTGTGGAGTCTGTGAATACAGACTCTGTGGGCTCTCTGTGGCATAGAGGCCTCTACCTAGGCTGATGGAGATCAATGTGGTTTTAATCCATTGCTGTGGTGGGTCTAGGATGTCAGTTGGCCCATCTTTGCCTGAGGAGGAGGCTGTGTTGAGCACTGAGTGAGGGCTAGTACTCCCTAGGAGTGATTAGCTCTTGGGTCAGCTTCATCTGGCTCCTCTTATTCATGGGAAGCGGGCAGGGGTTTCAGTGTCTTTCAGTTAGCAAGTTCTCTCTATAAGTTCCTTCTAGATGAATTACTGAGACAACTCATTTCAGGTATTCCCTCTGGTTTTATTAGTTGCTATTTGAAGGTGGGAAGAAGTCTGTGTTGATTAAATTTCTTCTAGGGAGGCTGGCTAGCTAGAGACTTCACAAAATGACTTTCATGCCTGGCTCAGCTTTCATTCCACAATTTGGGTTTTACTGCTTGATCTCCTTCACTATCTTTGCTGTTTCTGTTGCATTTTAACTTGGTCTGCCTTTCTTTCCATCTGTTGTGAAGTAAGTAAGTTTATGGGCTTTTCCTTTCCCTCGTTCTCTCTTTGTTACCTCTTCCCCAGCTACACCCTAATCAGTGTTTGAAGTCAAGGAATTCTGTCATTATTTTCTGCTCCAGTATCCAAACTCGAAGTCCTTTCAATTTTCAAAGAGTCCAGTATTGAGTTTTAGAGTGTTCACTCTATCACCCACCTCCCTGGCCAGCTGTTAATTCACTGCCTTCTTTCCAGGCTGTGGAAGGACCCAGGGTTGCTGCTTAAATCTGCTACACTGTCTTCAGTCTCCTCCAGCACTGTTATTTTAGAGATATAGTGATACATATTCTAATGTTTTGAGGGACTTAGGTTTTACCTTCCTTCTCTCATTGGAAAGAAGTACCAATGTGAGTCTAAGACAACATGGAGTCCCAAGAACCCACTGTAATTGGTCCTACTAGAAGAGCAAGATTCTGGAGGTAGGATCAGACTCTGTGCCCAGGGAAAGACACTATGGAATAAGCTTCTCAACCAGCCTATCATCTGTACCTTTTGATAAAGTCTTAGAAAGTTATTTAAGGGTGGGGACCGTCTGGTGGTGAAGGTCAGAAGAACTTGCTGAAGGATTCTCCTATAAATGTCTCCTATAAATTCAGAGTGGCTGAAGAGAAACATGTGGGTTGTTGCTATCATCTCTCTCTATAACAAGACTAATACATAGTAGCTACCAAGCAACTAGCATAACAGCTCATAATAATAGCTAACATCCAGCATTTTCTATGAATCAGGCACTACACTATATCTCTCTAGTCTTGTTGTATTTAAATCACAAAAGACCCTAAGACAAATATTACCTCTAGCCCCTTTGAACTTTCAGGGAATTAAGTGATCTGCCTCAGGTCACTTCCAAGGACATTTTCTTCAGACACGTTTGCCCTCAAAACAGTTTGTCAAAAATGAAGAGACTTTCCTCTCTACCCTGGGCATCTAATCACTTTCTATAATAGAGCCAACTTTGTTTTTAGGGGCAATTGGAAGCCAAATATTTTATGAAAAACTCTCCCCAGACTAGGCATCACAATGATTGAAACGTTTTCTTCCAATCATGTGGTCTCTATTACACAGAAAAACCAATGATGCAGAGAAGCCCCAGACATTTTTGACAAGCTTTACTTTGACGATAGGAGCAACAGCACTTCCACATCCCATTTGTTTCTCCACTGCATACTAATCCCAGAGTTTATCAGTTTGAATTTATTCCCTGAAGAGTAACTCCAGAGTCAAGAATTTATTCTTGATTCTTTAGGGAGCATTTCCATATCCTGTATTAATAATCATAAGAATTCAGTAGCAATGTCACCCAGAGCACTCAGAAGATTGTTCTCTCACATAGAGACAGATTGTTAATGAACTGATAAATAAAACCTTGAAAAATCAAAATTTACAGCACAATACTGTCATTTAGATGTGTTTTCAGAATGATGGCTCTAATAATGTACCTCCTAAGCATTTATTGTAATATTAAGTAGAGAAGAAAAATGTTGGTGAGAGAAAGAGCTAGCTATCTATCCAGATTTTTTTCCTTTAATTGCAAACTCCTGGACACAGGGTCGGCTTCTTCCTAGATGTGTGACCTGAGCAGTCACACAGGGTCCTGTGCAGGATCCTGTACTTGCTTTAATGTTTGGCGGTTATCATGAAATTCTTAATAATCTTATTTCTGAACTTGCATTTTGTAAATTAAGATTGAAGGAATAATGCAGCATGTGGGTGATCAGAGATATGTCCAGTAAGTGTATCTACTACTCCTTGAGGACCTTTTACATGTAGTGCTTGTGATGGCCCACAAGCCTGGATTCTGGCTGGATCACAATACATGGGAGTTTTTGTAATTCCCTCTGCCTATCTGAGTGTGTGTGTGTGTGTGTGTGTCTCTCTCTCTTTCAATGCAGGGGATTGAACCCATGGCCTTGTACATGCTAGGCAAGCACTCTACCACTTAGTGGCATTTCAAGCTTTTTTATTTTGAGACAGGGTCTCACTAAGTTATCCAGGCTGACCTACGACTTGTGATCCTCATGACTCAGTCTCCCAAGAAGTTGACATTGCAGACATGTGCCACTGTGCCTGGCTTGTATTCTTAAAGGAATACAAGGTAATAGATATATATATGAATGAGAAAGTAGCACTAGCAACAGCCCCAAGAGGCTGTGTTTTTATTTGAGCCAGAGTTTGCTTCAAGTGCACAAAGAAAGCAATGACATTATAAGACACATGACTGACCAAGGAACCCAGTCATATTCTTTTCCATTCATTCACTTTCCTGTATTAGTCAGCTACTTACAGAGGATTTAATGACAAAAGAAAGATGGGGCAACCCACATTTCCTTTTCCTTTCAGTCAGGCCTTCCTCACCGATAAGCTTAGGCCAGAGCACATTCGTATAAATGTGCATATTAAAAAGTAAAATAAAACAGTTGAATTATTTTTGTGTGGCATTTCTACTAGTCTGGTAAGAACAAAATGCATATGCATATATGAGCTTCAAAATATGAATTGAGTAAGTTCAGTGATTTTGCATATGAGTTAAATGCTTTTATATTTACATTTAAAACTGGCATCACGTAATACAAAGACTGAATTGTAAAATTTATGCTAATAATTTAAAATTTTAATCTTTCTTTACTTAGAATTACATTACATAGCAAATATAAATCACCATGACAAGTTGAGAAGCCTGCAGAAGGAAAAAGCTTTATGCTTTATAATACTTTGAATGGGACATTTTCCCTGCTGTTTTGAACAAGAGGCCCTGTGTTTTCGCTTTGCTCTGGGTCTTGTACATTATGTAACTGGCCCAGACTGGTTGAGCCACATCTTTGCAGCCAGCTAGTAATGGCCAATTTCCGTTTCTTCATTTTCCTTTTTGCCCTGCTATTCCAGTTTTCTCTGCCTGCTTGTCCGAACCTATCTATAAGTGGAGATTAGCCTGTGATTCATCCTGTAAGTGTGTGAAGGCTTTTTGATGGAAACATTGTTGGCTTGGTATCAAGAACCTGAATGGTGCTGGTGTCCAGAGTCAGACCCTCTGGTTTCTACCTTTCATTGATGGAACATGAGCTCCCTAATCCTTGTAGCCTGCCCAGTTACAGACTTGCTGCCCACACTGACATTTGCTGTGGAAGTCTTCCTATGTTTCTACTGCCTGGGTCTGGCCTTGAGAAGCTGTATATACTCCTACTCTCTACTGATCCTCTGATTCCAGATTCCTGGATCCACCTGAAGCAATGATTGCTTTATTTTTTAAAAAATTATTTTATTTCTGAATAGGTGATTATATATACACATATACAAAATTCAAAAAGATACCAAAGAGATACATGAAGAATAAACCCCCCTAAAACCCTTCCTCTCATTCCTCTTATTCCTTTCAGGAATGAAGAAGAAAAATCAAGGCATTCTCAGGTGAAGGAAAACTAAGAATTTGTTGCTAGTAGATCTACCTGGAAGAGTAACTAAAAGAAATTCTCTAAACTGAAAGGAAATGATTAAAGAAAGAATCTTGGAACATCAGGAAGGAAGAAAGAACATGCTGAGAAAACATGAATAAATACAACATACTTTCCTTACTTCACCACTTGAATTTTCAAAATTATGTTTGCAGTGAACTTGAAAAGATAGTACAGAGAAGTTCCATGTACCCTTCACCTTAGTGCTTACATCTTAGGTAACTATAGTTCTTTATCATAGTCCAGAAATTGACATTGGTACAATGTATGTGTATAGTTTTATGCCATTTTTAGTCCCATTTATATTCATGTCCCTACCTCCAAAATGAAGACGTAGAGCTATTTTATCATATGTACTTTATGAGTAACTAATTGGCCCAATGCTTTTTATTGTGCAATTTATTCAATGGTTCTTTCTTTCCCACTGATCTGCAATTACATTTCTGTTGTGGATGAAGTCTCCATGTATGTTTCAGTCTGTTCTGAGTCCTCACTTCCTTCTTATTGATCAATTTGTCTATTCTTGCCCCAATATTATGTTATCTTAATTTCTATAGTCTCACTGGTATAATTTCATGATAAATCTTCATATCTTGTGAAACCAATTTCTCTACCTCACTTATTTTTCTTTTACTGATTTGCTTTTTTACATACATTTGAGGATCTTTCCAGTCTTAGAAAAATTGTTTAGATTTTGATTGGAATTGCAGTTGATCTAAGAGTCAGTGGAGGAAGAACTGGCATTTAAAAATATTGTCTTCTATCTAATAACATACATATACATGTATATTCATACAAATGTATATTTATGTATGTTTTTCTTTATTACTTAGAATAAAATTCTATAGTTTTCTTAATAAATAATAGGTTTTTACATATTTAGACTTTTCTGCCAGTAATTTATATTTTTGTCACCATTGAAAATGGTAACTTAGAAAGCATTTCTGTGACCAGTGAATATAAAAATGATTGACTTCTTAGTATTGTCTTAGAATCCAGAAAAAGTGCTATTTTTTTTATCTATATAGAGAATTGTCCCATTCGTAAATAATGATGGATGTAATTTGTTTCTTCTTTTATAATCATTTTACCTCTAGTAAATATTGAATATAAGTGGTGATAGGGGGCATTCTTGTTTTGTTCTTGATCTTCAAGAGAATGTTTTCAACATTCCAGGATAAAGCATGAAAAAGTATCTGAGTTAAAACAAATTAAAAGGAGGAAAGATTTATTTTAGCTTATGGTTTTAGTTCACGGTTGGTTGGCTCCTTTGATTTCGGTTTTATGTTGAGACAGAACACAGGAGTACATGGTGGAGAAATCCGTACAGCTCGTGGCAGTGGGAAGCAGGGAGAGAGAAAGGAAGAGGGCCTGGGTCCCATTATCTCCTCCACAGGCACACCCCCAGTGACTTAGTTTCCTTCCAGTAGATCCCCACCTCCTAAAGGTTCTGCCACCTCCCAATTGCATTACAGGCTGAGATCACAACTTTAACACATGAGCCTTTGCAGAAAACTTAAGATTCAAACCATAACAAGGAGATTATGGAAGTTCTCTTCTAATTTAACAAGACAGGTATATATTTAATCTCCAATTTTTATCTCTGCGAGAAAAGATGAATTACTGTATTTCCATCTTCTCCATCCATTCCCTTTTGCATCCACTACCTTTCTGTTGATAAGTTAGTGTTTAACTTCCTGTATAATGTACTTATACTTATTTATTAATTTAATATCTTTAATTGCTGCTTTTATCCCTACCTATAAAAGATAAGGAATTAATTCTCCTATATTCTCTTTCATCATTCATTTCTTCTTTCTTCCTAAATTTTTTAAATTGTATCATGGCAATTTTGTCTGTTCACAGCATTTAAGTCTACTTTTCAGCTGTAATCCCTACATTCTTTCCTTAGTAATAATATTTCCTACTCAATTGACTATTGTCTATTTTGCCTGGAGGCCCAAATAATTCTTTCGTTAATTTTGAAGTCCAATAACATAGAACTAGAATAACAATAACTAGGATAGGTCACAACTTTGATGTTCTTGTATCACTTTTTCTTGACATGCACTTTCAAATGTAGGTTTTCATGACATGCACATTCAAATGTAGGTTAAAGTTTACCTTTTATCTTTGAAATCTTTTTCTTGAAAATTATGTTCTTTATTTTTCCTGTTCTATTATTTCAGTTTTTTAATTTTTTTTTTTTTTTTGTAATGCGAGCAAAGTCTGTTAGGTCTCCTTTTTCTCTTTTCTATATGGAATATTTTATTGTAACTTGTTATAATTCTTCATTTCCATTTCCTTTGTTTATATCCTCAGTCCTGTTTTCTATCTCTTTTTGGGTCTTAGTGGTATCTTTTATGCTACTTTCAATGTGGTCTTTGCTTTGCAATGGTTTTGTTTTTCTCTTCTCTCTTGCTGTCTCACCATGTTTCACTGGAGTTCTCACATCTCTGCTCTGACATTTTATAATGATAGTGGTTTCTTAATTTTTGGACTCATGCTGATATATTTGATCAAAATTTTCTTCAGTCTTATGGTGGCATTTTCATTGCTCCATGTTTCAGGAATTCTTATAGAGTCATAGGTATGAATTATTTTGCTTTTATTTTTCTCCACTCAGTTGATATTGGCAGCTGAAAGTCTCTTCCCTCCTGTTTCTATGATAGAATACCATCTACATTTGTAGCTTAACTGTATGAGTCTTTATTCATCCCTACCTTTTCTAATTTTCCATTGTGCCTAGTCAGTTCTAGTGGCAGTTCCTGCCACTCTCACATACATCCTTCCTGTTATTCCATCAAGAGGCTTGATGACTTCATACCTCAGAGGGTGTCACTTTGGAGAGTTGTACTTTGTCCCTGGGTTGGAACTCGGTAGCCAGAGACGTTCTCAGCATCTTTCAGTACCCATCTTGACCTTCACAGCATCTGACTGCTCTTCCTTTAATGCTATAGTTTGGATAATACACACTTCTTAGTTTCATTGAAGGTACAGTTTACATTTCTCTCTCATATTCCTTATTGCATTTAAATGATATTTTAGAGAAGAGAAGAAAAAATCCATTTCTACTTGGCCATTTAAAAACTTTTCTTTGGGCTTCTTGCTTTTGTTGTTGGGATGGTCTAATCCTAGGCCTGTCTCCTGCTTCATCTCACCTTGTAGGCTTGTCTTCATTGTTCTGGGTCAGGAGAGATTGTATTCCTAGATCCTTTCCACTGGGTTGCTTATACTGACTGCTGGATGGGACTCTGAATACTGACTCTTGATATTAATTAGTGATGATGGATAATGCTTTGTCCTTTTGAAGGAAAGAAAATGTGCCAGTACTTTTAGTCACCCTTGAGAGACCTGATTAGACACTGTACTATTCCTATGGGATCTAAAAGCACTGTATTTCAATACCCAGCAGAAGAGCTTGTAGTTTTATCCTGAGCCCTGTAGATCAGTTTCCTAGCTCACTAGAGTCACACTCCACTAATTTCCTGCACTCAACATGTCAGGTCCTTGCTGAAAACCACATAATGGGTTCTCCAGTAATTTTCTTATGTGAATTCATGTGAATGGTTTCCTAAACTGAGAAGAAAACAATCAAGACCATATTTATATTTCTTATGTATGTAACCACAGCCTATATTTTAAAAAGTAATGGAGTGTGGCATACAACTGTAACTGTCAGCTCAGTGCTACAGGAAGGACGCTGGCCAGGCAGATGAGAGAGTAGGACATGTTTACACACAAGGGACCTCAAAGGCTTATCTTTCTTTGCTGTGCCTTGTCTACGTGCCTTGGTTGTCTATGTCTCTTAGAGGAGAATAGGCAGGGAAGGGACACAGGACATTATTCATGCTAATAAATGATAGTCACAGAGTGTTGATGAGCACAGGCTCTGGGATCAGATGGCTTGGGTTCAAGTTCTGGCATTGCCACCTATTAAAAGGATGATCTTGAACAAGTTCTTAATTTCCACGTACCTTTGTTTCTTCTTCTGTAAAAAGATGATAAGATGCCAATACAACACTTTATAAGTTGTTTTTTAGAAACACAGCAAATTATGTATATAAATTGGCAAGTAGTACTTAACAAATATGTATTATTAATGTTATGGTAGGGCTAAACATTGCCTTTGTTTTTCAGTACTGGGGGTTAAACCCAGGGTCACTCTACCACTGAGATATATCCCCAACCCTTTTTATATTTTATTTTGAGACAGGGTCTCACTAAGTTGACCAAGTTGGTCTTAAACTTGTGATCCTCCTGCCTCAGCCTCCAGAATAGATGGGATTATAGGTGTATACCACCATAACTGGCTGAACATAATCTTTTGAAGAAGAAGGGTCCAATTCCCAGTACTGAGACCTGAGGTTGCTTGGGTGAGAGAAGTTTGCAGGTGTTTTCACAGGGCTATAAGAGACAGAGAGAGTCACCTGGCTGGTGGACATATTCAGACTTCACCCTTCCCTGCCAGTCAATCTCTAAAGAGTCAGGCAGACACTATCCCAACTATTAAAAATGCAGCGGCTCTCATGATTGGCATAACTCTCATCATTTAGGTAGGACTTTATCCATTTTCCTCTTGTCCTTTTTAACAATCCTGTGAGAGATATTTTTACAATGATAAAGTTGTAAGCAGGTGATGTGACTTTACCAAGGTTTTGCTATTGGTATAAAGTGAAAACTGTTCTAAAATTAAGATTTTTCTTTATTCTGTGCTTATTTACTAAACTGGTTTTTGAGTGATTTGGAGATTGGTCACAATGTCTGTAAGACTTGCTTTTGGTGTTTCTCAAACTTCATGGTTTAAAATGTAGGTTCTTAGGACCAGAGGTTCTCAGACCCAGAGTCTGAGGCTTAGGAAGGGATCAGGAACTTGCCATTTGTCCCTGGGTATCTTGTAGGATCCCATTTCTGGCTTTTATTGCCTTTGGTTGCTGTTCCTTTAAGATTATAGTCTGGGGTTATATAAACCTCTCAGTTCAATTGAGCATAGAGTCAGATGATTTCTGTTCATGGTTCCTAACTCCTGATATTTCATTTTGTGTGACTAATATTTCAAGCTCCCATACCTTACAGGTGACTCACTTTGATGAAATTATACTAATGTATTCATCCATAACATATGGAACATTTACTGTGTGTCAGTTTCTTTTCTAGGTGCCTGGATATAGTCACCTGGATTATCCAAGAGGGCTCCAAAAGTCATCAAAAAGAGATGCAGGAGGGAAGGTGATGTGAGGAGTCAGAGATTGGAGTGATTCGGCTACAAGTCAAGAAGGCTGGGAGCCCTCAGAGAGGAGGAGAGAGGCAGGCAACAGGTAGCCTAGGAAACCACACTTGCATCAGCAAAGGAAACTCTGCCCCCATGGAATTCACGGACAAGTGTGAGAAATGGGCAAGGGAACAGCCCAGTTCTACACAGTATGGTGAGATGGTTGTGTTCATCTGGAGAACATGTCTTAGTGCTGCCCCTATGACATTTTTGCTTGTTTGTAGTTTAGTACAAATTCACATATTTGTCATTAGTACGGTCTGAAGGTTTGTCTAATTATGTGCTTATAAAGGTCTCATATTAGACTGACCCAGAATTAAATTACATTTTCTGTAAACTTAGAACAAAGCTATGTGTGTATTATATGTGAAAATTATCCATATATATAAATATATATGTGTGTTATATTTCTATCCTCTTCCTTCACCTACCATGAATAGCATCAAATATTTCCACTGTCATCTTGTGCGATCACATGTTTAATCAGTGACTTATTACTTATTAAGTGCTTTTGTTTACTACTTCATTCTCATTTTTGAGGTAGGAAGAAAAATTACCAGCTGTTTTTCAGAGAGGAGGCAGAGGTTCAGAGAAGTTTTGGCCTGACCATTATTACCCACCTGGTCATTGGCAGAAAGGAAGCAATCACCATCCTCTGACTCCTAATTCAGGACTCTTTCCATGGCATCACACAGCAGAACAAATCAGCAAACTCTGGGCAAAGCTGCCGAGACTGGAAAATGCATAACCTGGACAGGGTTCCTGTAACAAAAATGTGAGCATTCAGTCACCTCCTTTTAGCAGCACTGATCAATGACACGCTCTTCCCAGTGCTCAAAGCCGTGTTTTGAATATTGATGGTGGCGAGCTAAGCAAATTACAGGGCAGAGAGCAGCAAATACACCAAGCCCATTAAACATGAGTAAAATGACCACTTTTAAAAACTGTTTATGGGCCTCATAGGGAAACGCATACATGGATAAAAGGAGACCAAAACCAGCAGCTTAATACTGTAGCAATTCATCAAAAAAACTTACCTTAGGCAGAGACTATAACTTCTATGAGAATAAGATTAAATGTGAGTGTCTGTTTCTATCATTTTCTTTCCTTGGCAGTTTTGACCTTCCTTTCATAAAATAATAGTTAATAATTGTGTGTGTTTTTAGAAAGCAAGTGAATTTTTTTCCCTTTCTCCCTATGATCATTTTTATATGGACACCTTGGATATACAAAAACTGCTGGAGATGGTTAAAGCAAGGTTGTGTGAGTTGATTAGCAACACCACTACCTAGTGGATAGACTCATTGGGGGGTATTTAAAGATATAGCCCCAGAATAAATGTTGTTCAAACAGTGGCCTCCAGCCTATGTGAATATTCTCCTTAAAAACCAAGCAGCTGGAGATGGAGAGTGCATGATTCACTGCCTTTGAATAAAGTAGCTTTATGAAAATCAATAGAGTGACTACAATTATCAAGTGTATTACTTCAAAGACATTAAGAACCACAGATCAAACACATGAGCTGAAGAATGATGATGATATTATGTACAAACAAGAAAGTATGATATCAGCTGAGGAAGTGACCAGAATCCTATCCTAAGCCTTGCTAGGAACTGAAAATAAGTGGTTGCTCTTTGTTTTTAAAGCATAATAGTTAAGGCAGTTTGTCACAAGTCTTACAAAGCAAAACACACAATTTTGTTAATAACTGACAGACAGTTGGAAGGGAGATGAAATCCAATCATGCTGAAAGATTTGGCTGGAATTGTCTCCACTCAAATGCCAAGAGTGCATTTGTCAATGCTGTATACTCCCACACAGCATGATGGAGATGAGGATGTTCCAGAACTGCTAAGTACCAAAGTGCCTGACATGCTAATTAATTTGGATCTTAGAATGAAAGAGTTGAAGAGTCTGCAGAAAACATTGTTCGATTGCTCACATGATGCTCACAGCTCTTCCACAACTCCAAGTGACTCCTGTGTGTTCAGGCCCATGACTCTCTCTTCTGAAGTAGCTCCATTCCATTTGGAGAACAGATCTAACTGGTAGATAAGTTCCATTGGAGACACATGACATGGTTGGTGTTTGAAGATCACTGTCATACAGGCGGCACCTAAGTCTTCTCTTCTGCGAGGCAAACATAAGTTTCTCCAGTCTTTCCTCATCTTTCATGACTTTTAGTCCTTTGCTTTTCTGGTTGGGCTTTATCAGACATGCTTCAGGATTCATTCCCTTCTTGAATGATGGTGCCCACACATGGACATTCATGGCCTGTGAGGGGTCTATGGAGATAACACCTTCCTAATTCCTGACATGTCATTTTATGTGAGTAATTAACACTTCCAGCTCCTAGACCCTACAGATGACTCATGTTGATGAAATTATACAACTTATTCATCCAGTACATCAAGTTACTATGTGTAGTGCTAGATACTATGTTAGGTGCTGGGATATAGACATCTGAATTATCTAAGAGGGCTCTAAATGTCATCATATGTATCATCATAAGAGAGGAAGAAGAGAAGGTGATGTTAGGAGACAGAATCGGAATGATACAGTTACAAGTCCAGAAGACCAGAGACTAGGAGAGAGGTACAGAAAAGTGTTTCACAGAGCCTTTGGAGGGAGGATGGTGCTGCTGACATCTTATTTCTAGCTTCTGCCTCAAGAATTATAAGAGAATAAATGTCAGTTGGTTTAAGCCATCAAGCCTTGTGGTAATTTGTTACAGCAGCCACAGGAAACTAATACAGTGAGAGATTCCCTAAAACAGAGGACTGTGGTACGTGGGCTAGATAGGGAAAATGGCACAGATAGGGAGATGTTGCTGTAATGGGAGGAAATGAATATCTTTATGAGGTGCTGGGAATAAGAAAGTGAGAGAGAAGGAGAACAGGAAATCAGGATGGAGAGGTGGTTGTGATTAGAAAGTGTTTAAATTTCAGAAATGGAGCCAATCTGCACACCTTTGGGGTGTGCAGATTTGGGTGACACCTTTGGGGCCCTTTTAGCTAAGGAGGCTCTGAAGTGGAGTTGAGGAAATGGAAGGATCTAGAGTCTAGGGCTGTGGGTGGGTTGTCCACAGGAACATTGCAACCACCCAGGAAAACAAAAGGATCTGTGGCATGGGGAAGACTGCTGCGGGTGAATCAGCACCAAAGTCCAGAAGGAATCAGAAGAAGTGATGGAGGATAACAGGTGGGGATGAGGAGGGTGAGAGAGCCAGGGGGTGGGAGCCTTGAAAGAAAATGTGTGGGGTTTTATTCAATCTAGATGAATCATCTCAGGTGGACACTGAAGTTAAGAAAATGCTCACTCTGTCATCTAAACCCAAGGTACATGGGATGTTGGGAAGTGAGCAGCATGTACTCAGGGGCTCTCCTGGAGCAGACGGACTAGGTCCTAAGGAGAAATCCAGACTCCCATGAAGACCAATGCATACAGCACACATTCATAAAGTGGATGAGGATGGAGCCACATTTGTTAATATGTAATGTAGCATTAGTTAATGCAGCGGATAGCACCACTTGAAAACCACGGCCAAGTCATGATAAACCTGATGAAGCAGTAATAATATGCAACACTTCTGGGCTTTGCACTGGTGCCCAGGTGATGGAAATGCTCAGTAAAATTGTATTACAACTTGCTCAGTAATTTTAGTAATAAACTAATTTGAGTTTGTGAATATTGATTTGTAGATATCTTTGATAACTAATTTAGTTATTGTAAATAATTTTTAGGAGCAAATAAAATGATAGGTCTGTGGAATTGTTACTACCATGCAAAAGTCTCACTGTGCTCACTGCAGGATGGAAGCCAATGTGGAGAGGCAAGGTTGTGGGAGAGAAAGAACTTTATTACATGGGGCTAGCTGATCCAAAGATGGAGGACTGTTTCCTCCAAAAGGCCCATTTCACTGGGGGCCCTTTTAGGAGGTAGGTGATCACAGATTTGGGGTCCCTTCTCACCTGGACAAATGAAGCACATCTAATAATAATCACACAGTCACAGGTGCTTGCCAGTTCTGAGAGTCTCAAGGACAAAGATCACACTTCTTTGGGCTCTTGTTGTCAGCGATTAATTGCCCAGGAGCAGTTCCTGATCTCCTTCATGGTAAAGAAAGAAATATACTTCACTTGATTATTGGGGAATAAAAGGGTCAGCTGAGGTTAAGGAGGAAGGCTATTTGAGATCTGGTCTCAATGCTTGGCCTCATTGCTTGTCATTTAATTTGTCACTTAGAATTAAAGCAAGGGTCTGGAGTATGGAACCAATTTAAAAACTCTCAGGAGATTTCATCTCACTCAAGTCAGAAAGGCAATTATCAAGAATACAAGTAACAAGAAATGTTAGCAAGGATTTGAGAAAAAAAGGTACATTCCTGGCAAACTGGTGTAACCACTCTGGAAAGAAGTATGGAGATTTCTCAGACAACTTGGAATGGAACCACCATTTGACCCAGTTATCCATTCCTTGGTATATACCAAAAGGACTTCAAATCAGCATACTACAGTGATGCAGCCACATCAATGTTTACAGCAGCTCAATTCATAATAGCTAAGCTATAGAACCAATCTAGGTGCCCTTCAACAGAAGACTGTATAAAGAAAATGTGGTACATATAAACAATGGAATATTACTTAGCCATAAAAAAGAATGAAATTATGGCATTTGCAGGTAAATGGATGGAACTGGAGATACTCATGCTATGTGAAATAAGCCAGTCCCCCAAAATCAAAGACCAAATGTTCTCTCTGATATGTGGATGCTAGCACAAATAAGAGGGTGGGAAGGGAAAAATAGAAGTTCATTGGCTTGGACAAAGGGGAATGAAGGAAGGGTGAGTGTATAGATAAAGGAAAGACAGTAGAATGAATTGGACATAACTTTCCTATGTATCTACATGAATACATGACCAGTGTAACTCCACGTCATGTACAACCACAGGAATGGGAAGTTATGCTTCATGTATGTGTATATGTCAAAGTACATTCTATTGTCATGTATAACTAAAAAGAACAAATAAAAAAATTTAAAAAAAACCTCTCAGGAGGTTTTCTGTCATTCACAATAATTCTTCAAACTGACATTCTTCCATTAATTTGTATTCTTTGGTTTTGTCACTTAACCAATTACAAGTCACAGAATTGTATATACACCTATCCTCAGTTCTCCATCTTGTGCACAAATGTGTCATGAGAAACTTTGTTAAGGTTTCCTCAGGTCCCACCAACTTGAGCTAAGGATTAATGGTACCTAATGTGTATTAAACACTTTACCTGGATAATTCTCATTTGATCCTTTGAAAGTCCCTGTTAGGAAGACAGTTTTAGTATTTGCATCTGATGGATGAATACAACGAAACTGAGAGCAGTTAAGTAACTTGGGCAGGGTCTCAGCTAGAAGTAGAGGAATCGGAGCTCTGTCTGAGGCAGGACTCCAGAAACTGTGTTGCTCTCTCTGCTGAAGAGCTTTACACTCTCCAGAGGGAGTGAAAATAACATGAGAGTCTTTATAATATTTACAGAAAATAAGGTGCTCTATTCTTCTTGAAGCCCAAGGATACTCTATTTGAGCTCCACTTGCCTGGCCCAGCAGCTCATAGCTGCTCTGGCTGGAGTGGCTCCTGCCTTCTCAGTGCTTCTCCTGTCTGCAGTGTGGTCGGCATCCTGAGCCCTGTACGACTTAGGCCCAGGGCTTTGAGACTCGTTCCAGCTGGAAGTCACCTGGGGCGTCTCTTCTCAGCGTGGAGAGTAAGACCTTCTCCTGCTGCCATCTTATCTTCTGCTGCGGGGAAGCAACCCAAGATCTCTTGTCCAGATGGGGCTGTTCTTAGGCTTCTTTTCCCTCTGGGGCTGAGGTTTCTCTTCTCTTGCCTTGTAGAACCTTTCCCTGTCCCTGTCTTTCTCAGTCTCTATTTGTTTTGTCTCTCTACCCTACTTCCCCATCTAGATTCATCCTGCCTCTCTTTGGGAACCCTTGCTATTACACGGATACAAGATTTGTGCTCTATCTTCTCATCAGTCCTTCTAACCCAGGCTGCACGGGAAGCGCAGTCTGCCAGTCAATACTCGTTCTTATTATGAATCCACTGGGTTCTTCGTGATTCAGGTTTTCTTTCCTCAGTCTTGCCAAACCACCCTTAAACTTTAAATAAGTCTTAAACTTCTACAGTTTATGGGATTAACATTTACAATTTGTAGAATTTCCAATTCTGACAACTGAATGATATTTGCCCATCCCTAGGCCTCCAGCCCAGGCAGTGATCAGGGAACTCATCTGTAGGTTCTTCCCAGCACTCGGGGTACAATTAATCACGACCCAAGATTTTAATCCCAGCTACAGCAGGTAGAAGCCATTTAACAATCTCCCTGCTGTCCCCAAGGTCCCAATCCTTCTTAACAACATTTATTCTATCCTTGTGGGGCCTGCAACTCATTCTCACTGAAAGTGAAGACTAACATAGAATGTGGGTGGAGTGCCAGGTATTTGATAATCCAGCAGCATTACACTTTCACCTGAGACAGATAATTTGACAGATAACCCCTGAGGGCTAAATTAACTTTTAGTTTTCATCTGGGGTACTTTAGAAGAACTAAAATCCAGGATTTAAAAAAAAAAATTTATTTTGGTACTGGGGATTGAACTCAGGGACACAAGACCACTGAGCCACATCCCCAGCCCTATTTTGTATTTTATTTAGAGACAGGGTCTCATGGAGTTGCTTAGCATCTCAATTTTGCTGAGGCTAGCTTTGATCCTCCTACCTCAACCTCCCCAGCCACTGGGACTATATGTGTGTGCCACCATGCCTGGCAAATCCAGGTTTTGTGACACCCACGTGATCTATATGCCTTTTATTTTAAAATTATATTTTACTAACATGTTCTCAAACTAAATAAATGTAGCAAATGCATTAGCTACATTTTTGGGACTTGAGATCTTAAGAGTGTTTTCCAGTTGTTCTTATTTAAAGAACTTTAATAAGGACATTGTATTTGCTATATCAGGAGAAAATGTTCCTATTTTTGAGTTTATGGAGTGAATTGATGGGCTTGCCCTTACTAAGGTCTGAATGTTTGTTCCCCACCCCCAATTCATCTGTTGAAATTTTCACCCTCAAAGTTATGGTATTAGAATTTGTGGCCTTTTGTAAAAAAGCACTGATGAATGGGGTTAGTGCCCTTATAAAAAGGGCTTAACAGGCAGGCAATTAGACAAGATGCAGGGGAAAGAGGGCAAGGGGAATGATATGATCAAGATATATTATTTATATGTACAAATATGCCCTAGTAAACCCCATTATTCTATGCAATTAAAATGCACTAATAAAAATTATGAGTAAAAACAAACAAAAAAGAGGCTTAAGAGAGCCATCCATTTCTCCACTGTTTGTGAACACAGTAAGAAGGCATTATGAAAAAGTCAGTTCTCACCAGATACCCAATCTTCCAGTGCTTCGATCTTGAATTTTTCAGACTTCTAAACTGTGAGATAGGACTGGGATTGTGGCTCAGTGGTAGAGTGCTTGCCTAGCATGTGTGAGGCACTGGGTTCAATTCTCAGCACCACATACAAATAAATAAAGCTTCATCAACAGCTAATAAAAATAATAAAAAAAAACCCTGTGAGATATAAGTTTTAGTGCAACGTGTATGCATTGGAATTGATATAAAATGTGGATAAGAAACTAGAGACAGGGCAATTGACCGGGTTTCCAGCATATTTTCTTGTTGCCTTTCACAGGGAATTTTCAGGTTCATCTGAGGCTGATCCATGTAGAGAAGGATCAAGAAGTGTGAATCCTGGCAGAGAATGTGCACGGGAAGATTCTGCAGAGCTAGAAGAGTAGGCCCTTCCACCATGCATCAGCCTAGTCAGAGCACTGTTAAATTTACCCCTTTCTTTGCAATATGTGGGTAAAAGTTCCATTTTGGTTAAATTTTTTTCTTTAATATTTATCAACTCTTCAAATAATGGAAGAGAACAGTGGACTAAATTAAAGAATAAGCTAAAAATGAGCTGACTTTGTATGGCAGCAGCAGGTGGAATTTTTAGATGGCCTCCAAGATCTCTACCCCCATCCCCTATTACTCCTCTGATTATGTTACATTACCTGGCAAAAAGGGATTTTTCATATATAATTAAGTTTACCAATCAGTTGACTTTAAGACAGATTATCTGGGTGGGTCTGACCTAATTATGTTGCTGTTTAAAAGCAAAGTGTTCTATTCAACTAGTTGCAGAAGTCAGGAAGATTTGAAGCATGAAAGAAATTTGGTAGGAGGATGCTCTTGTTACAGAGATGGAGAGCCGGGACATGTGGTCAAAATCTAAGGATGGCCTGAAAACACGTACAGCCACTAAGAAAATAGGGTCTTCAGTCCCACCAGCCCAACTAAATGAATTCTGCCAACAACCTAAGAGAGTATGAAATAGAACTTTCCCTAGTTGAGGTTCTGGTTGGGAATATAGCTGGCTGACATCTCAATTTTAGCCTTATGATACACTGAGCAGAAGACCTAGCTAAATGTGCCAGACAGTTGAGCTCTGGAAATTCAGTCATTCCTTAGCATATGTGGGTTCCAGGACCCTCAAAGGACACCACAGATGCTCCAGTCCTTTAGGTAAAATGGGTGCAATTTGCATGTAACCTACAAATATTCTTCTGTATATTTTAAATCATCTCTAGATGACTTAATACCTAGTACAGTAGAAATGCTATGTAAATAGTTGTATTGTTTAGAGAATAGTGACATTTGTTCTGTATGTGTTCAGTACAGATGCCATTTTATTCTTTTTTTTTTTTTTTGGTTTTTTTTTTTATTGTAAACAAATGGGATACATGTTGTTTCTCTGTTTGTACATGGCGTAAAGGCATACCATTTGTGTAATCATAAATTTACATAGAGTAATGTTGTTTGATTCATTCTGTTATTTTTTCCCTTCCCCCACCCCTCCCACCCCTCTTTACCCTCTATACAGTACTTCCTTCCTCCATACTTGCCCCCCTCCCTAACCCTAACTCTAACCCTAACACTAACCCTTCCCTCCCCCCCCATTATGTGTCATCCTCCACTTATTAGCGATATCATTCGTCCTTTGGATTTTTGAGATTGGCTTATCTCACTTAGCATGATATTCTCCAATTTCATCCATTTGCCTGCAAATGCCATAATTTTATCATTCTTTATGGCTGAGTAATATTCCATTGTATATATATATATATATATATATATATATATATATATATACCACAGTTTCTTTATCCATTCATCAATTGAAGGACATCTAGGTTGGTTCCACAGTCTGGCTATTGTGAATTGAGCAGCTGTGAACATTGATGTGGCTGTATCTCTGTAGTATGCTGATTTTAAGTCCTTTGGGTATAGGCCAAGGAGTGGGATAGCTGGGTCAAATGGTGGTTCCATTCCAAGTTTTCTAAGGAATCTCCACACTGCTTTCCATAGTGGCTGCACTAATTTGCAGCCCCACCAGCAATGTATGAGTGTACCTTTCTCCCCACATCCTCGCCAACACCTGTTGTTGCTTGTATTCTTGATAATCGCCATTATAATTGGGGTGAGATGGAATCTTAGGGTGGTTTTGATTTGCATTTCTCTTATTACTAGAGATGTTGAACATTTTTCCATATGTTTGTTGATTGCTTGTAGATCTTCTTCTGTGAAGTGTCTATTCATTTCCTTAGCTCATTTGTCGACTGGATTATTTGAATTCTTGGAGTAAAGTTTTTTGAGTTCTTTATAGATTCTGGAGATTAGTGCTCTATCTGAAGTATGATTGGCAAAGATATTCTCCCATTCTGTAGGCTCTTTCTTCGCATTGCTGATAGTTTCCTTTGCTGAGAGAAAGCTTTTTAGTTTGAATCTATCCCAGTGGTTGATTCTTGCTTTTATTTCTTGTGCTATGGGAGTCCTGTTAAGGAAGTCTGATCCTAGATCAACAAGGTGAAGATTTGGACCTACTTTTTCTTCTATAAGATGCAGGGTCTCTGGTCTGATTCTGAGGTCCTTAATCCATTTTGAGTTTAGTTTCGTGCATGGTGAGAGATATGGGTTTAGTTTCATTCTGTTGCATATGGATTTCCAATTCTCCCAGCACCATTTGTTGAAGAGGCTATCTTTTCTCCATTGCATATTTTTGGCTCCTTTGTCTAGTATGAGAAAATTGTATTTATTTGGGTTTGTGTCCGTGTCCTCTATTCTATACCATTGATCTACCTTTCTATTTTGGTACCAATACCATGCCGTTTTTGTTACTATTGCTTTGTAGTAGAGTTGAAGATCTGGTATTGCGATACCCTCTGTTTCACTCTTCCTGCTAAGGATTGCTTTAGCTATTCTGGGTTTCTTATTCTTCCAGATGAATTTCATAATTGCTTGCTCTATTTCTGTAAGGTACATCATTGAGATTTTAATTGGAATTGCATTGAATTTGTATAGCACTTTAGGTAGTATGGCCATTTTGACAATATTAATTCTTCCTATCCAAGAACATGGAAGATCTTTCCATCTTCTAAGGTGTTCTTTAATTTCTTTCTTTAGTGTTGTATAGTTCTCATTGTAGAGGTCTTTCACCTCTTTTGTGAGATTGATTCCCAAGTATTTTATTTTTTTGAAAGCTATTGTGAATGGGGTAGTTTTCCTAATTTCTCTTTCTGAAGATTCATCACTTATGTATAAAAATGCGTTGGATTTATGGGCATTGATCTTGTAACCTGCTACTTTACTGAATTCACTTATGAGTTCTAAGAGTTTTCTGGCGGAATTTCCAGGTTCCTCTAAATATATAATCATGTCATCAGCGAACAGGGATAGTTTGAGTTCTTCTTTTCCAATTCGTATCCCTTTAATCTCTTTGGTTTGTCTAATTGCTCTGGCCAGAGTCTCAAGAACGATGTTGAATAGAAGTGGTGAAAGAGGGCATCCCTGCCTTGTTCCAGTTTTTAGGGGGAATGCTTTCAGTTTTTCACCATTTAGAATATTAGCCATGGGCTTAGCATAAATGGCCTTTACAATGTTAAGGAATGTTCCCACTATCCCTATTTTTTCTAGTGTTTTGAGCATGAAGGGGTGCTGTATTTTATCAAATGCTTTTTCTGCATCTATTGAAATAATCATGTGATTCTTGACTTTAAGTCTATTAATGTGGTGAATGACGTTTATTGATTTCCTGATGTTGAACCAACCTTGCATCCCTGGGATGAAACCAACTTGATCATGGTGCACTATCTTTTTAATATGTTTTTGTATGCGATTTGCTAAAATTTTGTTGAGAATTTTTGCATCGATGTTCATTAAGGATATTGGTCTGAAATTTTCTTTCCTTGATGAGTCTCTGTCTGGTTTAGGTATCAGGGTGATATTGGCTTCATAGAATGAGTTTGGGAGGGTTCCCTTCTCTTCTATTTTATGGAATACTTTGAGAAGTATTGGAATGAGCTCTTCTTTAAAGGTTTTGTAGAACTCGGCTGAGAACCCATCTGGTCCCGGACTTTTCTTTGTTGGTAGGCTTTTGATGACTTCTTCTATTTCAGTACTTGAAATTGGTCTATTTAAATTGTGTATGTCCTCCTCGTTCAGTTTAGGCAATTCATATGTCTCTAGAAACCTGTTGATGCCTTCAAAATTTTCTATTTTGTTGGAGTATAGATTTTCAAAATAGCTTCTAATTATGTTTTGTATTTTAATCCTGTCTGTTGTGATATTTCCTTGTTCATTCCGAATTTTAGTGATTTGGGTTTTCTCTCGTCTTCTCTTTGTTAGTGTGGCTAAAGGTTTATCAATTTTGTTTATTTTTTCGAAGAACCAACTCTTTATTTTGTCAATTTTTTGTATTGTTTCTTTTGTTTCAATTTCATTGATTTCAGCTCTGAGTTTAACTATTTCCTGTCTTCTACTACTTTTGGTGCTGTTCTGTTCTTCTTTTTCTAGGGCTTTGAGCTGTAGTGTTAGGTCGTTTATTTGTTGAGTTTTACTTCTTTTATTAAATGCGCTCCATGAAATAAATTTCCCTCTAAGTACTGCTTTCATAGTGTCCCAGAGATTTTGATATGATGTTTCTTTGTTCTCATTTACCTCTAAGAATTTTTTAATTTCCTTCCTAATATCTTCTGTTATCCATTCATCATATAATAGCATATTGTTTAATCTCCAGATGTTGGAATAGTTTCTGTGTTTTACTCTTTC
Organism: Sciurus vulgaris; assembly: GCF_902686455.1. Lineage (NCBI taxonomy): Eukaryota > Metazoa > Chordata > Mammalia > Rodentia > Sciuridae > Sciurus > Sciurus vulgaris. The sequence continues at coordinate 91,027,216 of NC_136467.1, read as the reverse complement.
ATTTATTTCTAACTTCAATCCATTATGATCTGATAGAATACATGCTAGTGTCTCTATCTTCTTGTATTTGCTAACATTAGCTTTGTGGCATAATATATGGTCTGTTTTAGAGAAGGATCCATGTGCTGCTGAGAAGAAAGTGTATTCGCTCTTGGTTGGATGGTATATTCTATAAATGTCCGTTAAGTCTAAATTATCGATTGTGTTATTGAGATCTATGGTTTCTTTGTTCAATTTTTGTCTGGAAGATCTGTCCAGTGGTGAGAGAGGTGTGTTAAAATCACCTAGTATTATTGTGTTATGGTCTATTTGGTTTCTGAAATTGAGAAGGATTTGTTTGACATACATGGATGAGCCACTGTTTGGGGCATAGATGTTTATGATTGTTATATCTTGCTGATTTATGCTTCCCTTAAGCAGTATGAAATGTCCTTTTTTATCCCTTCTGACTAACTTTGGCTTGAAGTCCACATTATCTGAAATGAGGATGGATACTCCAGCTTTTTTGCTGAGTTCATGTGCATGGTATGTTTTTCCCCATCCTTTCACCTTTAGTCTATGGGTATCTTTTTCTATGAGGTGAGTCTCTTGCAGGCAACATATTGTTGGATCTTTCTTTTTAATCCAGTCTGCCAGTCTATGTCTTTTGATTGATGAATTCAGGCCATTAACATTCAGGGTTATTATAGAGAAATGATTTGGTTTCCCAGTCATTTGGTTCATTTTTTAAATTTTGTTTATTTATTTGTTTGACACAACTTGTTTCCTCCTTTATTTGACAATTCCTTTAGGATAATTCCTCCCTTTGCTGATTTGCTTCTTTGTTTTTCATCTCTTCCTCATGGAATATTTTGCTGAGAATGTTCTGTAGTGCTGGCTTTCTTTTTGTAAATTCTTTTAGCTTTTGTTTATCATGGAAGGATTTTATTTCATCATCAAATTTGAAGGTAAGTTTTGCTGGGTATAAGATTCTTGGTTGGCATCCATTTTCTTTCAGGGCTTGAAAAATGTTGTTCCAGGCCCTTCTAGCTTTTCGGGTCTGGATTGAAAAATCTGCTGATATCCGTATTGGTTTCCCCCTGAATGTAATTTGGTTCTTTTCTCTCACAGCCTTTAAAATTCTGTCTTTATTTTGTATGTTAGGTATTTTCATTATAATGTGCCTTGGTGTGGGTCTGTTGTAATTTTGTGTATTTGGAGTCCTATAAGCCTCTTGAACTTGATTTTCCATTTCCTTCTTCAGATTTGGGAAATTTTCTGATATTATTTCATTTAATAAATTGTTCATTCCTTTGGCTTGTTTCTCTAGGCCTTCCTCAATCCCAATAATTCTTAAATTTGGCCTTTTCATGATATCCCATAGTTCTTGTAGATTCTGTTCATGATTTCTTACCATCTTCTCTGTTTGTTCAACTTTGTTTTCAAGGTTAAATATTTTGTCTTCAGTGTCTGAGGTTCTATCTTCCAGGTGTTCTATCCTATTGGATATGCTTTCTATGGAGTTCTTAATTTGGTTTATTGTTTCCTTCATGTGAAGGATTTCTGTTTGGTTTTTTTTCAATATCTCTAACTCTTTATTGAAATGATCTTTTGCTTCCTGTATTTGCTCTTTTAACTGTCGATTGGTGCGATCATTCAATGCTTGCATTTGCTCTTTCATCTCATCGTTTGCTTCTCTGATCATTTTAATTATGTACATTCTGAATTCCTTTTCTGTCATTTCTTCTGCCATGCTGTCACTGGGTTTTATTGATGTAACATCTAGATTTGTTTGCAGCATTTTCTTTCCTTGTTTTCTCATATTGTTCAGGTATCAGAGGACCGCTGAGATATTGCAGATTTCCTCTATTGACTTACAATGTCCCTGAAGATTTCTATACATATATCCCCCCTTAGCCTTCAGTAGGCTGAAGTCTTGGAGGAAGTTGATAATGCGGTGCTCCACAAGGAAGCTGCCTCTCTAGGACTGGTGGCCTTCAGGTGGGGTATAATCCCTGCTAGTGGGCAGAGGTGCCTCCACTTGTTGACCAATGGTCATCCAAAGGGGACCTAGGCTGTGGGCTGAGGCAAGGCCTGTTTGGGCCCATGTCTCTGGTTTTACCGTCCTTGTGGGGAAACCTCACCCGGCAGGGAAGACTCCCCCGGTGGGGAGGTCTCGCTGGTCAGTTCCCTCCTAGAGGTTCCCCTCAATTTACAGCTACCGCCTGGGCTGGGCTGCCTTCCTCTGCAAAGTTCCCAGGGGCCCGGCCCTACCTCCTGGGCCTGGGAGCCTCACCCTTTGCAGATGACTCTCCTTAGGCTGCCCTTCCTCAGAGAATCTGCCCGCAGGCCTGGAACCTTCGCTCCACCCTAAGCCTGTCTCTGTGTGGCTCTTCCACCTAGAAGCCTCCTAGATCCTGGGATCCTGCTCTGCACCTAATCGCCTGGCTATGCGGCCCCTCCTCTGAGCAGCCACCTGGGGCCCCGAACAATCGCTCTGAGTCCCAGAGACCTGCCACACGCCTCTTCCTCCAGACAGCCGCCCAGTATTCCGGTGCGGTCACTAGGAGTCCAAGAAACTCACTGCGTGCCTCCACCTCCACCAACCACCCGTAGCCCTGGGCAATCAATCACTCCGAGTCGAAGTGACCCTCCCCGTTCCTCCTCCTTCTCCAGATAATCCCCGGGGTGTTCAGGAGCGGTCGCTCTGAGTGGCTCTGAGTCCACGTGACCCGCAGCACAGGTCCTCTGGGCAACCGCCCGGAGCTCTGGTGCGGCCACTCAAGACCAAGCGTCCCACCACGCTTCTCCTCCAGGCAGCCCCCCTGTGTTCAGGAGCTGTCACTTTAAGTCCAAACACTCACCACTCACCTTCTCCTCTGAGCAGCCGCCTGGAGCGCTAATGCAGTCACTGCAAGTCCAAACGACCCGCAGCGCTCCTCCTCCTCCTCCTCCTACTCCTCCGGGCAGGCCCCAGGGTTCAGAAGTGGTCTGAGTCCAAACAGCTCGCCACGCAGCCCCTCCTCTGGCAACTGCCTGTAGCTCTGGTGTAGTCACCCCAAATCCAAGCGGCCGCGCTCCTTTTCCTCCTCCTCCTCCTCAGGGCAGGCCCCGGTGTCCTGAGTCCACACAGCTCTCCTCGCCACTCTTCCCCTGGGCAGCCGCCGGAGCCCCAGTGGTTGCTCCGAGTCCCAGCGCTGTGCCGAGCGGCCTCCTTTACGGCGCTCCCAGCTGTCCGAGTCACTGCTCCAGCGTGGGGAGGGGCGTCTCGCCGGCAGTTCTACTTCACAAAGTTTCCTGCGTTCTGGGACCACCGTCCCATCCGGGATGCCTCCCCAGGGGGTGAGAGTCACCCGGCTGCTTTGAGTTGGTCCCAAGCGTCTCAATATCTCCTCTTTTGAATCCTGAGTCCTGGAGCCACATGAAATGCAGCCACCCTCTAGGCCGCCATCTTGAAACCCCCCCATTTTATTCTTTTGAATATTTTTATCTGCAATTGGTTGAATCTAGTGATGCAGGACCCATGGATATGGAATGACAACTGTAGTGTGACAGTAAGTAAACTTCTAAGTTCGTGGTAATTTGTTATATATTAAAAGAAAACAAATATAATTGCATTCTGAGATTTTCCCTAAATTTAATAGGGTCTTATTTAAGTTTGTTTTACATTACTCTGTGCCAAAAAAGGTGGATGAAGTGACCTTAAAATATGACTCAGTGCCAGCTGTGGTGGCACACACCTGTAATCCCAGCAACCCAGGAGGCTGAGGCAGGAGGAGTTTGGATTCAAAGCCACCCTCAGCAAAAGTGAGGTACTAAGCAACTCAGTGAGGCCCTGTCTCCAAATAAAATACAAAATAGGGCTGGAGATGTGGCTCAGTGGTTAAGTGCCCCTGAGTTCAATCCCCAGTACCAAAATAAAGCATGACTCAGTGACAGTGGAAGGTCAAGTGGGTATTTACAGTTGGTATAACAAACCTATAACACCTTTTAAGTATCACTATTGGAAGAGAACAGTGGTTATGCACACAGACATTGGAATCCGGGCCCTACCTTGCTGCTTGTGGGAGACTGGTTAAGTTATTTAAGCAGTCTTCAAAACTGGGGCACAAATATTCACCTTGCATACTTGGTGCTGTTTCAGTGAAATGCAAAGTCCTTAACCTAGCACACAATAAATACTTAATAAATGGCCACTACTTTATTAATATTCACTATTAATATTCTAATTTAAAGGAAAAAGGCTGAGACTGTTAAAAGACCATGAAAGCAAGATGGAGGTGGAAAAGTAAGCAAAGGAGAAAATGCATCTAAATGCAAGCTTCTGCTGTGGGTTACACAGCTATCTCAGGTACTCAGCAGCCAAATTTTATTCATGGGAAAGCCTTGAAAGAGCCTGGAGATAGAGCAAGGGACTTTTTTTTTTTTTTTTTGGCAGTAAAATAGATTGCATCCTCAGGTTGTGTGTCAGTCACCCAAGGCCTGTTCAGACTCTGTTCCTGTTTTGAATTTAATGCTCTGCCTATCTCACTGAACCCGAGGCCACTCAAAAGTGAAGCTGAGACTACATATGATCAAAAAGTGAAATGCACAGAAGAAAAGGGAAGTGAGTCACACGATGTGTCTTTCAAGCTTGACTTCCCTGGAGGTCTGTTAGGGCTGAGAAGAACAAATGGCTCCATTTTGCCAGGTGTGGTATCCTAACAGTGGAAGCTTATCTACCTATTTATATGGGATTTCAGAAATGCAAAAGGAAAGAGAAAAAATTAAGCCTTTTTACCTATAGGTTTTTTTACCCTAAATTTTAATGGGCCCAATCTACTCCATCCTTTAAAACATCAGAACAGATAACAACATGGTAGTTAAATTCATTTATATTTTATGTCTATATATCTACAAATATAATTTGGTTTTAAAAATGGAGATGTTTGAGTGAGATTTAATAGGCTCAGTATTAGATTCCCAAACAGAATGTGTATTGTATGTGTTTGTGTATTTTCCTAAGAGCTCTTTAAGATATTATCCTTTTTTTGACCTTGGGACATTATTTTGTTTCAAGAGTATCTATACTATAGGTGGAATCCATAGGGGTATTAATTGTTCTTTCAGAGATCAACAAACATAGGAGAGAGAAACATAATTTTAAAGTTTTCATCTTATACAAAATATTTTACTACCTAGTATCTCTCTGAAATAACAAAAAGACATTGAGTCGATTAACCCTCAAGAATTAGTTCTTATTGTTTGTGTATCTTCCCTGTGACCTTGTTTAGGACCAGATACACAGTAGCAACCAATACATATTTATGGACGGAATGAAATGTCTGAGACTCTGTTCCCCAAGAAGCAGCTATCCTGGCTGAAGAACTGGACTGAGACTCAAAGCTCAGCTGCCACCATCCTCCTGCCTCAGCAGTCACTTCCCCTGGGGTTGCAGTTTCCATGTGTGAAAAATAAATGTCGACCTGTTCCCTTTCTGCTCTGACATATATGATTCTAACGAAGCCAGGAAAATTCTCTGATGTAGGACAACAGTGATTTTGATGAATAGTCAAGAGAATAAATAGCTATACAACAAGGCAAGTTTTGAGAGAGAGAGAGATACAGAGAGAGGGAGGGCGGGTGTAGGAGTGCTTTTGGCTGACTATCCACATTTTTGACAAACTGCTGCAGAGATGTCAAAGAGGTTTTGGAAGTGCTCCATTAAAAAAATCTCTTTCCTTCTTGAAAAGGTGATCAATCGTTCACTGGTAATCATTTTCAAGGCTATCACTACTGATAGGGAACATGTATTTGTGTGAGCATGTGTGTGTTTGCATGTGTGAGATCAAAATTCTATTAGTGTTAAAATTATGACCACAGGAATCATCACCATCAAACTCCTGTGGCCACAATTCACTCCCAGAGCCTTACCTTTTTTGTGTTTTATGTCTGAAAAGAAGGGATGTGGGAGAGTGGAAATGACTCCTATTTCCAGATGCTTTTGTCCTCAGGTATAAAGCATAACAGGTTTCAAGAGCAAAGGAGGAATGTGAAGGGTGAGAGTGAAAGGAATAACTCTTTGAAAAGTAATGGCAAGCGATAAAAATAAGTTACTAAAAGACAGAGCAACCTTTTGATACTGAGCAAGCTTTGATTCCTACAGAGTTGGTCCTTGCTGGAACAAGCACAGAGAAATCAGAGCCTTGGCTATCTCAGCCCTTAGACACCTACCCAGAAAATCCTGCTGGAACCAATTACCGGGCATTTACAAATTTCTGCCTAGTCTCTGCCAGAGACTCCATCTGTTTTTACCCGCCTAGCACTGACCTATCGCTTTCCTGACCCACACAGGTATGAGGATGGATGCAGCTGCCTAGTTCAGCCTACTTGCCTCTGCCCTGCGCCTCCAGTTTGTCTTACAACTAGATGCCTTAGATAGCTAATGGGTTAGACGGATCACAGTACATCCTGCAAATGAGGTCACAGCAGCTGCTAGCCCTCCACTCTCTCTTGGGTAATGAGCTGCTGGGAAATGCATTGGATGGGTCCACCTTTAAAAAAGACACAGACAAATATATCATTTATTTAGCACCATGGCTTGTACCTGACCATGGAGAAAAGCTATCAAAATGAAAAATTATAAAACATGATGCTGTGAAAAAGAACTGCAATTCTCATGTTATTTGGAATCAGGTCACTGGAAAGTGTCCAAGTTGCTTCTTAGACAAATGGTTTGAATGTAAAAGGGAGTCAGAATCCTGGATGCTCCAACCTCAGATCTTTCCCCCACTTGATGCATTTGATTCTTGTAGAGATTTGTGTTCTGAGGAGGAAGATGAGAATGACTCTGTTAAGGAATTCTGAATCAGGGAAGGGTGGCAGGAAGGGCTGTGGGGATGGAAACGGGGGAGCTGGGTGGACCTCCTGGTCTACTTATTCGTAGCCTAGTCCCTTGGAGTTAGTTTCTTAAACTTTACTTGTCTTAGCATCCTTATCTGTAAAACGAAGGGGAGGATGTTTTTCCTGTTCACCTCATAGAGTTTGAAAATTGAAGAGATATTATATGTAAACATCTTTTAACAGTCTTCCTCCCAACACTGGAAAGTATAAGACAAGCACTAAATATTATTAGCACTGCAGCATCATTTGTGTATTATTACATTTTTGTATTACCAGTGAAATATTCTTCTTAGAAATGATATCCAGACTCTAACCTAGCACTCAGAGATACTGTGTTTACATTAATAAAAACTCATATCAAACAAAGCCATATCCTTGCCTGACTCCAACCCCAGGCTGCTGAGACTCTGGCTCTCTCGAGACCCTATTTGGAGCATTCATTGTATTCAGTGCTACTTGGGGGACATTTAAAATTTTTCCTTCAAGTGTTCACATTTTGAACGTTGACTTTGGAAAATTTAGCTGGGCAAACATTCTCTTCAATTCCGATTAGTTAACAAAAAACGAAAACAAAACAAAACAAAACTCCAGGCTTTTGGGATTTCCTGAGATTAGAATAACAGTTCTTTATTTACACTATCTGATCTCATAACTTTTCTTTTCCCCCAAAATTACTCACCTAATTTCCAAGGACTGATTTGGAGTGACACAAATACTCATTTCAAATAGGCATTTTTGAAGGGAGTAGAATGAAATATGTATTATTATTTATAATACCTTTTTTGAACTATGAAATGTATGCAAAGTGCTTAGATCCCTGTGAACAAAATTGAAGTTTCACATATGTCTGATTCAGGCACTAGCTACAGAAATTTTGACTTGGAACACTAGGTAGGACAAAAGTCCTAGGCATGGTTTATGAACATTAAGATTTGGATAGAAAACAAAAATTACAGCTGTTTTAGAGGTCACTCAGCATCTCTGAATAGAATTTCCTTGAAACTAGAGTTTCAATTTGTGAAAGTAAGTCTTATCTTATGAAAATATAGGATAATCATATGTAATCCAAAATCACAAGCTTGAAAATATATGCTAGGAAAAAAGTTGTTTCTGTTTTATTACAGATTCTTTGGTTGGGTATAATCAACATTTGTTTTATTGACACTTCAGGAGTTTAATTGCTTGCTATAGTCACTCTCCATAGAATAAGCAATTGGCCCTCTGTTTTATTAAAATAGCTAATCTACATCCCAGTTTTGTCATTTTTGTCTTGCCAATATGCTTAATAATATTTCTCCCCAAAGAAACATTTGCATACTCTTGGTATATAAAATACATGAATTGGCCCATGGAGTTATAATTGAGGAAAAATATTGCTTTGCCCCTCCTCCTTTGGAAGGGCCCCATTTGAGTATAACTTGCATTATTCTCTAGAATTGTCCCCCAATCGCCCTCCGAGCCATCTGGAAAGTAGGAATCCCTGCTTTCCAATATGTGCACTGATGATGGAGGTTCTTGGAAATCATCACGGTTTCAGATAATTACAGGCAGCCCTCTTTGCTCCTTTGCTCATCTAAAACAGCAGAGCTTAGTTATAACTTCCAAGACCCATGTGACTCCTTCCAATACTCTCAAGCACATGCTATCTGGCCCCTGTGCCACACCAAAGACAGGACAAAGTAGACCCCTGAGGTGTAATACAAGCAATCAGAGTTATGAGAGAAGTCAGATCTTTCAGATCTTCTGCTAGTAATTAGGCCATCTAAACAATTAAGAAGGCAAAGTCTAGATTTAGAACTGCAGGGCTGGAAGGAGACTGAGATTATGAAGTCCAACTCCTCTTTTTAAACAAGGTAACTGAGGTCCAAAGACATTAGGTGGCCTGCTTGTGGCCACAGAAAGGACATCTGACCTTGGTGACTCCTTTTTTTGATTCTTTTATATAATGATTAACATTTCCTCTCTCAGGGTCTTATTTACAAAGGAGGGAAAATATTCTATTTAAAATCCATCAGCCAGTCAACCAAGCAACCAAACTTACTGAAGCGCTGTCTGTGTGGGAACACAATACATACTGGGGTGGGGGGCTTGGAGAGGGAGGGGGCTGTGGTGTTGAGTTTTCTGCCAAAAGCATTTACTATTTCTTAAGGATCGTTGAATGATATGTAGGTACAATTAGCTAGCAGAAAAGTTCCCAAATGATCCTGAGATTGGCAATTTCTGCTCATATGTTTCATTCATGTATATGTATCATCAGTCTTAACATTGCTGTAAAATTTTGCATTTCCCCAGCTCAGTGGCTATAACTTATTCATTACAATTGATAACAAATTAGCACTTATAGTAACTACAATAACAATTGAATAAAAACAGTAGGAAAGATATCTGCCCATTTTGAAAGACCAAAGAGTTAGGATTCAAATGACTTATAATGCCATTATTTTAACGTCACTATCTTCCACTTTTGCACATCTTGGGTTATGCCCTAAAAACAAATGAAACGAACCAAAATTTGTTTCTTCTGAGTTTATTCTTCTTCCCAACTCCTTGTAGGAAAAAATGATCACAAAACAACCCATTGACTTTTCTTTGGGAGTAATTTTTTAAGGATGTGTGAGTGCACAATAGAACTCCATGAACATCTAAAACCTACACTTTTAACACCTCTCTTTCTCATACAAATCCTGTAACACTATATAAATTTGAAAATCGGTGCTTACTTCTCAAGTGCTTTTGGTTCTTCTTATTAGTTTGTTTACCCTTTATTTTCCTAACTTTAACAATAAGACTAACATTGCATTATTGAAGTGTCCTGACTGATATATATTCATAAATAATTCAAATGCTATGGGAAAAAACCCAAGGGGAAAGGAAGATACTTCCCTCCCGCTCCTTTCTGCATGAGTATGTATATATATACTTAGACAACATTTTTTTAAAATCAAGGAGCCTATATTTAATCTGATAATTTAATCTGATATACTGTATTCTTGTTGCAGTGATTAATTTATGAAGGAATCAATAAACCTAAAATAGTCTGTCTTGAGCAGCTGCTTGAACAGATGGAAGGAAGAACATGGGAGAAAACTCAGCTGGTGGCTGAAGGGAAGAGAGAAAGCCCCACCCTGAAAGGAATTTATATCTTGTTTATTCTATTAGGGATTTCTGTGATTCTTTCCTCGCCATGCCTGCTTTCTCAAAGGAAACAACCCTTTTAATCCTTCTTTCCTGTTTTCTTGAATTGGAATATTTACTCTGAAAAAGCTGTTTTTTTTTTTTTTTCAACTGTGATGTGAGAGCACATCATAAATATAATTTCAAGTTATATAAGTTAATACTTCAGACTTGGAAAGAAGGCATTGATGCTGATTGCTCCATTATCATCATAGTTTCTTTGCCTTAGTTTAAAGAGGAAATGTTGTTTCACGCTGAAGTGATGTCAGTGCAGGGGATGAGGGATGAAAATGTACATAATGTTTTATTGTACATTTCCAGCTTCCTGGTGAAATTGAATACAATAGGGTTGGAATTCTCAGGATGCTTAGAGTCTCATGTGACTCACTTGGTCCACATGATGAGGACACATGTGGCTGTAAGGTGGAAAGGAAGAAAAGGTGAGAGATGAACCACATTTAGGTTCAAGAATCATGATGAAAAATAAATTCACTCATGAGGTTTGGTTTTATCTAAACTGCTTGAAAATATTGACCACCAGCTATTAGAAAGTAAAATAGCTAGCCAATTTTCCTCAGCTTTGGATCTTAATCTTTCATGTGACACTACATTGTGATAGATGGGAATTGAAAGGACTGAACTTTTATGTCTAGCTTATTGTATATTTATTACTTCTAAATAATTGGTGAAATGTACTTCTATCCCTCAACTGAAATGCACTTAAATATTTTATATATTCTACATTTGAAATGGAAGTGCTCGCCTGAGTTCTAAGAAAACAAATCCTGGATCGTTTCCAAAAAGGGATAATAACAACATTATGCGATCATTATAATCATTTGTACATATAAGTATGATAAATGTAACAGCTGCCTGCACGAACTTAGGACTGTTGGATTTTATTAATGAGGCAAATGGCTCATTGCAGCACTTGTAATAATGCAAGCTCTGCTTGGTCGTGACCTGTTAATTGATTAGAAAATCTAAGCAGAGTAAATCTAAATAATATCTTCCTACACAACAATTTAAAAGCTGCTTACTTGCCTCTCATACTAAGTCACCAGTTATTGACTTTAATATATAGCAGGATGTGAAATCATTTAAGTGGTTTTCCATTAGGAATCATTAGCATCATACAGGAGGTTTGGGTTCATCTAGAAGTATTATTCTCTGAGGAGTATTTTAATGATTTAGGTGCACTTCCAAACAGTATTCAGACTTTAAAAATTTCTGTTTTGGGGGGCCGGGGTTGTTTTTAAGTGGTAGAGTGCTTGCCTAGCATGTATGAGACACTGGGTTCAATTTTTAGCACCACATAAAAAACATAAAGATATCATGTCCATCTGCAACTAAAAATATTTTAAAAATTTGTTTTGGAACTTCTGTTTGTTTTAGTCTATTTATTCATATGAGTGTATCATTGTTCATTGTATTACTACAGTAATTTTAATATAATAGTTTGGCAGAAACTCAAATATGACTTATGTGTAACACTAACTTATAGAATATTATGCCATTGTAAAAAAACGTAGGCATTGCATTTGAGCATAATAAAATCAGTGGAAAGGATGAGTCTGGATTTTGTGTGTCTTGGAGGACCCTAGGAAAGATGGTGTTCTATTTTTTTTTTTAAGTCAGTCAGATCAATTCCTAAGCTGAATATTAGCACCTGAAGTGTTAACAACTCCAAAATACTGACAGTACTGAGAAAAGAGCCCCCCCACCCCCCATGTCTGTATTCACAGATGAGGATGGAGAGGTTAAGAGTTTCTTCCTCAAACTAGATCCTTTTGATTCCTCTGGGTCCAGCTATGAAGTTGTCTTAGTTTGGTTTTGTCCTTCTACTCAGTCTCTGCTGAGACAAGTGGATGGAAAGATGATGGATTAGGCCACTGCTTTGGATTCTCACTATTCTTGTACTTCCATTCTCCATTTCAAATACAAGCAAGGAGAACCTCACTGGAATGGAGAAGCAATATTGCTTTAGGAAAATTAAATGGTTTTACTTAAATAGTGTATTATGACCATATCTGGAATCTTTTTTTATTTAGTCAGCAAATGCTTTCCTTACTGTGAAAACAAGGAGGGTGTATACAGCTTAATGAGAACCCAGTGTCCTCAGTACCCTTTTATCCTGACCATGCCAGCTGTCTATGCTGGGCTGGCCACGGGTCCTGTTGTACACAGCCACTTACTGTGGCTTCCAAAATGTGCAAGCTCTCTTCTGAAGGTTTGTGAGTATCACCAATTTAGTCTTCATGACAATCTCAGGAGGATGTGCTATCCTGATCCCTGTTATACACATGGGAAAACCAAGGCACAGAGGAGCCATGTCACTTTCATGGTAAGAATGGTGTTACTCATTCATTCATTTTTGTGGTGCTAGGATTGAAACCAGGGCCTCACACATGCTAGGCAAGTGCTCTACCACCTACATGCACCCCCAGCCCTATAGCCAGTAAGAACTGAATCCAGGTTTCAGAGTCAAGCAGGCTGCTTTCCTCTTACTTCCTCACCACATACTGTGTAGTCTCTCCCTGTTAATCACATAAGATTAAAAACAACAAAAGACTTTAAACATAAAATGCATAAGAGAACTGATGTCAAATCCACTCTGACACTAAAACCATAAGGTTATTTAGAAAGGTCTAGAATGCTACTGAATTTTCTAAAGACTGGTACACCCCTGGTTTCCAGCCACGATTTTCACAAGTGGCACTGTCATGTTGATGTCGTGCTTTCTCAGAAAGTGTCCAACACTCTCTCAGCGTCCTCCAACTTAAATGTCAAGTTCTCACCTTAAAGAAGTAGGGAGTGGCTTCCAAGTGGCTCCATGCTCCAACTCCCTCTTCTGAATTCTGAATTTGTTCCTCTAACAAGGCAGCAAGCCTTGGCCGAGGTATACCACTTCAGAGGCCATCAGTCTTGGGGACACTCACAGTGGGCATGGCGGGTTGTCTTTGAATGTGATCTGTGAACTGCAGTGAAAGGCTATTCCCAGGAAAAACTCTAGAGCATTTAAATTTTCATTTAAAGTTTTAAAATTTAAGTTGAATTTTTGTGAATGAAAAAACAAAAATTATGAACAGATGTGCATTTTCTCTCTTTTCATTCCTTCCCCCACCTGCTGAGTTCCTATTCTTTCTTGCCCAATCACTGCTATTAGTTGCAATGTATTTTCTTCAAACTTTTTGTGTGTACATCCAACCAAATAATTGTGGGTTCTTATTTACATCATTATTTTATAAGACGTAACAGAGACAAAGACTCCTAAATTTTGTTTTTCTTCACTTAACAATAAACATATAGTAGTTCTTTCCATGTTAGTCCATAGAGAACTTTCCCCTTTAAATAGTAATAACATAACTATCTGCCTGTCTAACTGTAGCCCTTTTTTTTTTTTTTTTCCAGTACTGAGGATTGAACCCAGCATTTCAAACATGGTAGAAGTGTTCTACCACCAAGCTACATCCCAGTCCTTTTTATTTTTTATTTCAAGACAAGTCTCGCTAAGTTGCTTGAGGCTGTCCTCAATTTTGTGATCCTCCTGCCTCAGCCTCCCCAGTAGTTGAGATTATAGGTGTGCTCACTGCACCGGGCTCTTTGTACATTTATGCAGCTTCCCAGTATTCTGTTGGATGTAAATACCTTACTTTCAAAATTTAACCAGTCTCCTAAGGATGGACACTTGGGTTATCTCTAATCTTTTGTATTACAAACAATAGTGAATGAAAGACTTGGCAAATTTATCACTTGAGAAGTAAAAACATCTGTAAGGTAAAGCTCCAAATCAGAGTTGCAGGGTCAAACATTTATGCATTTAAAGCTTGACATACTGCCAAGTTACTGTTATAGGAGAGGAAAAATGTCTTCTGCTTTTTTTTTCTTCTACCTATTTTAGGTTCATAGCCAAGGACCCTTTAACAGAAGACAGATTAATGAAAAAAAGCTTATAAATTCATTAACATGAGTTTTAGATGACACTGAAGCCTTCATAAAGAAATAAAGACCCACAGAAACAAGTGAACCTGAGTATTTTTATGCTAGGCTTGATAAGGAGGAACGGTCATAGAAAAATAAGACAGGGATAGGGTAGGAGCTACTGGGCAACTTGGCCACTCGTTCAGTCTTCTCTGTGTCCCTTTGTCTTTGGAGATGGGGATGTTCCTTTCCTCCTGGTGTAGTAAGGGCGCATCTACATGAAGGTCCAAAAATCCTTCCTAGGTTTAATGACTTGGGGAGAAGGGCAGAGGAAGACCCGCTTCTGTCGTTTTCTTAATTTCCTTCAGCTTAAAATATTCAATTTGCCAGGGGTAGAGTGTCCTGAACCCCACCACTCTCCATAGGGATTGTACCAATCTACATGTCCATCTTTGATGTTTTTTTCCAGTCCATCTCAAACAGAGTGTATTGCTGAAGTTTTTTTTTTGTTTTTGTTTTTGTTTTTTTTTTTCCCTCAAGTATCTTAAATGAAAACTGATATATCAATTTAGGTAGCTCATTTTTCATGTGAAGAGCTATTTGCATTTTTTTTGGAACAGTCTGTTCAGATTCTTTACCTATTTTCCTATTAGGTTGATTTTATTTTTTTAATTTGTGGGAGCTCTTTCTATGTTAGTAAAATTAGCTTTGAATGTTCTAATAATTGGCAGATATTTTTATCTATTTGTCTTTTGACCGTTCTTATTTTCTTTGACCAGGCAGATATATTATTTTGAGGGATGTATGTGTAAAATATATCAATATTTCATTTCATGGCATTATGAACTTTTTACTGTAAAGCTTAAAAATCTGAAAAAAACCTGTGCAGGGTACACATAAAATTCATGGATTTTAACCTGTTCCAGTGTGTGATATACTTTCCCCAAAGAAATTGATTTTTTCACAGTGTGTTACTTGAAACTGCCAAGAAGGTTAATGCCCTGGGCCCTGGCTACAAAGTAGAGTTTAAGCCTGTGGAGTTATATAGCTGAGGGATATTTATCATGGATTTTTGGAAGGTGCCCCCTCTCCCTGGGAGCCATTCTGCATTCTGGCTGAGCTCGAAGCCAAATGTTCATTTGGGGGAGCAAGAGATGCAGGAGGGAAAAAATAGCTTAGAGAAGAATCTGCCAGCAGAAATTGAATCCTATTTTTTTTTTTTTTTTTTTTTTTTTTTTTACAAAAACCTTTGTGAGAAGTTTCAAGTAGACGAGTTTTATTGTCGAGAATCCAGGATTCCTCTCCAGATAATAATAATAACTATAAAATTGCTCTGCATACATTTAAAACTCAATCTTCACATTAGCTTTATGAGATAGATATCATTAGACTCTCATTCTGTAGGCAATGTGAAGCTTAGAAATTTTAAGTAACTTACCCAAGATCACATAGCTAGTGAGGGACAAAGTTGAGTCAAACTCAAATCTCTTCTGCCTCCTAGGACCAGGTTTTTAAGTACAATCATAACTGTCTCTTCAATTATGAAAGGGCCAGCTTAATTTTGCAAAACCCAGTTGCCTCAACCAGATGATTCAGCTTTGAGGGGGATCAAAAATATTTTTGCATCTACCAGTTTTATCAAAATTCTCTGAGGGTTTTTCTTCATTAGTTTTCAAATAGTAATAAAAAAGTCACTAATGAAGCATCATATCCAAATCTGAGTCACTGTGAGATATGCAAGGTTGGTCACATCTGTATTCATCTCTATGTCCCTGTGACCAGTGCAATGCCTGACATCCACAGCCAGCCCTTCATAGCCTCAGCTTCCGCATCTGCAAATTCAACCAGATCAAAATACAAGAAAAAAATGTTTCTGTACTGAGCATGTAAAGACTGTAGTCATCATTCCTTCAGCAGTACAACAACTATTTATACAGCATTCATATTAAGTATTGTAAGTGATCTAGAGATGATTTAAAGTATGTGGGAAGATGTGCATAAGTTATATGTAAATACTGTGCCATTTTAGATGAGGAATTTGAGCATCTGCAGATTCTGACATCCACAGGGGTCCTGGAACCAATCCCCTCTGGATACCAAGGAAAAGCCTTATACTCAATGATACTTGCTGTAGATGAATTCTGTCCTTATTATCTTCATACTTATGCAATTTCTATGGTTTTTAGTTTAATACTTGTTTTTTGACTAGGAAATACATTTACATGGTTTAAAGTTGAAGACACAAGGGCGTATAAAGTAAAAAAACCACCCACCCACTCCTATCTCTGTCCACCCAGCTCCCCTTTCTGTGGGCAGTCATGTTATTATTGTCTTGTGTATTCTTTGGGAACACAAATCAGTAAGTATTCTTATGAAGACAATGTAGTTCTTAAAAACACATGTATATTCATTATAAAGATGTAAGTGCTTATTAATAAAAAATTTGAATGATGGAAAAAAGTAGAGAAGAAAGCTCTGATATTAATCCATTAGAAACATTTTGGGATATTTTCTTCCACCTGATGGAAATGAGTTATACTTTAATTACTTTTTGTGCTGTGCTTTTCCTTAGGTCTAAGTCTAATCCAAATGTTTACAAGGAAGCTAAACAGCACAGCTGTGAAGGTTTCATCTGGATTGCTCTAACTATGGCTGCTGTAGAAGAGGGGTAGCCCTTCAATGAGACACAAGGACAACTATTAATCAGTGAGTTCCAGACTGGAAGGTTCTTGCTTTCTGATAAAACACCATGGCAGGACAAGGACACAAATAATACTGTTAAGTACTCATTTTCTTTTCTTTTTTCATTTTTTTATTAAAATTTTTTTTCATTCATGTATATAAGGTAATAATGTCTGTCTCATTCTATCATCCTTCGCATACCTGCTGCTCCTCCCCTCCCCTCACTCTCCTCTGCATGATCCAAAGTTCCTTATTTCTTCCTTACCCACCCCCCCACTATGGATCAGCATCTGCTTATCAGAGAAAACATTCGGCCTTTGGTTATTTGGGATTGGCTTATTTCATTTAGCATGTTATTCTCTAGTTCCATCCATTTACCTGCAAATGCCATAATTTCATTCTTTTTAAAAACTGAGTAATATTCCATTGTGTATATATACCACATTTTCTTTATCCATTCATCTACTGAAGAGCATCCAGTTTGGTTCCATAGCTTAGCTATTGTGAATTGAGCTGCTACAAACAATGATGTGGTTGTGTCACTGTACCATGCTAATTTTAAGTCCTTTGGGTATGTACTGAGGAGTGGGATAACTGGGTCAAATGGTGGTTCCATTCTAAGTTTTCTGAAGAATCTCCATACTGCTTTCCATAGTGGTTGCACTAATTTGCAGTCCCACCAGTAATTTATGAGTGTACCTTTTCCCCATATCCTCACCAACATTTATTGTTACTTGTATCCTTGGTAATTGCCACTCTGACTGGAGTGAGATGAAATCTCAGTGTAGTTTTAACTTGCATTTCTCTAATTACTAGTGATGTTGAACACTTTTCCATGTATTTGTTGACTAGTCATATTTCTTTTGTGAAGTGTCTGTTCAGTTCCTTTGTCTATTGATTGGGTTATTTGTTTTTTTTTTTTTTTTGGTGTTAGGTGTTTTGAGTTCTTTATATATCCTGGAGATTAATGCTCTACCTGAGGTGCAGGTGGCAAATAGTTCTCCCATTCTGTTCATGTTCTCGATTGTTTCCTTTACTGTGAAGAAACTTTTTAGTTTGATACTATCCCATTTGATTCTTGATTTTACTTCTTGTGCTTTAGGAGTCTTGTTGATGAATTCAGTTCCTAAGCTGACATGAAGAAGATTTGGGCCTACTTTTTCTTCTACTAGGTGCAGAGTCTTGGCCCTATGTCCTTGATCCATTTTGAGTTGAGTTTTGTGTAGGGTAAGAGATAAGGGTTTAATTTCATTTTGCTACTAATGGATTTCTGGAACCTTATTTTGACTATTAGAACCTCATCTGTGAGCAGTGACTTGAAGACAGCTGTGCTGTCAGATTTGGACATGGGTGGTAGAAACAATTCCCTAGTCACTAAGGCTGACACTAAGCTGGATCATACTTGAGTCTCAGCTGACGTGGCTTGCACAATCAGAGGAGGAGGGCAGGTGTGCCAAAGTCCCACAAGGTTGAAAATGATTTAGCAGAAATTCAAGTCTCTTCTACCAATGGACAGGTTCATGCCTGATGCTATGCCCATCTATTGCTCTGTCTGTGAACTCTGGCCTGATTCTGGGGTCTTCAGCTTCTACAGGGTGCTGGGCCTCACCTGTGGGCCTGACACTAGGCTCTAAACAAAGCCCTATACTGGCCTCTGTGCCCTATTCCCCCACTAGGTGGAGTATTGCTCTCTGCTCTGCTGCCCAAGTTGAAGGAGGGGTGGTGAATGCTGTCTCTTTGTTGCCTAACTTAACACAGTTCCAGTAACTCATTCTTAGAAATTGACCTGATGGTAGGGGTTGTGGGTCTTAGCCCAGCACTGACTTTCACTGTGGCAGGCCCAGTACTGGGTTTCAAGTCTAAGCCCTGCATTTGATTCTCTTTCTTTTCCCCTAAGTGGGAAGAGTTTCTCTTCATGCTGGTCTGCTTGGAATTGGTGGAGAGGTGACAGGGACAACTCTTTCCTTCCTGCCTTCTTCAATGTGCTTTTAAATTTTGTTATAGTAGAAGCAGTCACTGTGGTCTCATATCTGGCTTGGTGTACGAATAGCTGTTCAACTGGGAGTGTCTGTGGGGAGACAATCTGGAGGATCTTACTCAGTAGCCATCTTGCTCCCTGTCTGCCAGTCAGATACTTTAAGTCCTGGGGATGGAACCCAGTGTCTCAGGCATGCTAGACAAGTGCTCTACCACTGAGCTACAAGCACACCCTTTGGCCTGTCAGTGTTGAGAAAAGAACATCCCAAGTCTATGTGAAACAGCATATATTAGCAGGGATGTATTGCTGGTGTGGAGCAGAGAGATGGATCTGTGATGAATTCTGCACAATGATAGAAACAGAAAACGTGGACCAAAATGGCATCCTTATCTTGTTTCTAAAGGTAAGGGTTATTTGGAATTATGAGCTTTACTAGCATTAATCTGATTGGCGAGATGGGTGATTTAACCCCTTCCCCTGTGTAAATATGTTAGAATATTAGATGCAGTTACTGTGTGTAGACTCTGTGAGTGCGTTTGCCTCTGTGTATCTTTATACCCACACAAACTTTTTTGGTACATTTAATATTTTCTATTATAGTTAGGGTTCAGTTAATTCTCAACCTGTCATTTTTTTGGTTTGTTTTAAAATTGGGATTAAAAACATACCGTCTAGATCTTGAGAATTTAACACAATTGTGGTAACTTGGGTAATATGGGCATGCCACACGCCACCTAACCATTTCCTAAGGTTCTCCTGGGATGTCTTCTCTCTCAACTTCTAGCTTCAATGAGTTGAAACTAATAACGTTCATCAAGCAGAGGAAGAAATTCTCCTAACTGGAAGTCAAAGTGTAGAAAATGCACATGCAGTAAATTCACAAGAAGAAAGTTACTAAGCAATTGCTTCCAATCTCCCAGCCATTGCCCGTTCTCCTCGGAGCATCGTGGGTGTTGATTGATTCCCGTGTCTGTCAAATTAGCCTGTTAGCAGTGTGGTGAAGGCTGGAACCTCCTGGCTGGTAAAAGTGTCTGGCACACAGTTAGTGCTCACCAAATATTTGTTGAGTGAATATTGAATACGTTTGTATGCTTTAAAGAAATAGAACAGTGAAGATGAAGAACAAACATCTCTCCAGGGACTTCATGTAAATGAGTCTTTTTCGTCCATTGTTATCACCCCTCATTACCTGCGCCCTAGTCCTTTGAAATGAGGCCCTTTTAGGGCTTCTGGTTCCCTGTACCAAGTTAATTCAAACTACCCTAATCACCTCAGCAGAATAATGTTTCAAAGGGACAGATTTAATCACTTCACCGCCCTACATAATCACATGACCTCTCTTGGCATTTAAGACCCTCTGTAATATGTTTACCATCTTTACCGTCTTGCTTTTCCACTATAGTTCTCCCCTGTTCTCACCTTCTACCATTTCATTTACCCGTCATCTAACCATCTGAAAACACTAAATGGAAAATACCAGAAGTAGCTTATAAGTTTTAAATAACTTACTTTATTGTAGTATATTGCTAGGATTGCTCTATTTTATTATTATTTATTTTTGCTAATATCTTACTGTGCTTAATTTATAAAGTTTTTCAGAGATAGGCATATATAGGGAAAAAAAACAGTACATATAGGGTTTAGTACTATCTGCTCTTTCAGACATGCACTGGAAGTCTTGGAATGTATCCCCTCTGAATAAGGGGTGGGGTGCTACTCTATAAGCCAGACTTGTATCCTGTAGTCAAATTAGGCTGGATACCTCCCCATTTCCCAAGTAAACATCGCACTTTCCTATATCCACACCTGTGCTATCTATATGTGCTTAGTGAAATCCCATAGTTTCTGCCATGTGAAATCTGTCAACCCATGTTGACTTCTTTCCTCATAACTACCCTTCCCTCATCATACACTATCTCTTCCTCCTCTGTCTAATATCACCACTTCTTACATACTCATCTCATTTTTCCCTCTCTGGAGTTACTGGACCATAGGGGACAGAGTTTTGCTCATCTTTCTATATTTTAAAATAGTATTTTCCAATTTCCCTGGAGATAAGAATAACATAGAGCTCTTGCTACCTGAAAATTCTGATCCAATGAATTTAGATCATGACTCAATAATTTTTGAAAATCAAGTGCTCTGGTTGATTCTTAACATTATATAAGTTTGAAAAACCTTTACGGTACTGAGCACTTCCACATATGAGTGCTCAAAAAATATGTTAGGTAAATTTAGTTTACTGTGTTAAGAATCAGTAGTTGTACAGAGGCAGTAGCCCCATAAATGTGAGAAAATATCATCAGATTTATACATGACTTTGAACACTAAAACAACATTGCAGGAATAGTTTAATAAGACTCTGAAGGAAGTTGGCAGTTTGGATGTGGGCACGATAATTCAATTTTAGACAATCATATCCTTTTTACTATGCAACATATGGTTACAGTCATAGAAAAGTGAGTAGGTACTTGCATCTTATTTTAAATTTTAACCGTTCAGGAATATTCAGAGAAAGTTGAGTTCTTTCCTTGTGTGATTAACAGTAGCAGTGGAAAGAAACAAGCTGTTCATTTTTTAAACGGAATTTTATCGTTAGTTCATCATTAGCTCTGGTCTATCTAATGACCCCACTTTCTTAAAACGTGTAGCTTAAAAAGCAAAAGCACTTTTCCATCCAGAATAAACCTTATGACATGCTGGGAAGAGTTGAAGACAAGCTTGGAAAACTCCCTGGACACACTGCCATTGGATTTCATTGGTCCTTCTTTGTGCCTCCACTGACCTTACTCTTCTTTGGATGTTTTCTCTTTACGGCAGAAGTCTGCACACTGTCTTCTCTTTTTGTGTGAGTTGCCTTCTCTTTACCCCTGCCAACTGCCCAACTTTCACCCTGTAATTTAATGCAAATGACTATAAGAAATCTCTGATTAGTCCATCTAATCCCAGTGTTCTTTTGGTTTAGGAAGAACTTCCATGCTGTTCTTCTTTCTAAGGTGTGAGGAAACTTTAAAGTAGTTGCCTTTTGCCTAGTATCTTTGTTCCAAACATCTTGACCTAGGCACCAGATTTTGTGGCTTAGACCAGCCCTACTTATGGTTGAAGTGGACAAGGGTCATATCTTTATCAAGAGCCAATGGGGAGAATAGTAATGGAGTATTATTCAGCCATAAAGAAGAACGATCTTATGACATTTACCAGCAAATGGATGGATCTTGAGGATATCATGTTAAGTGAAATAAGTCAGTCTCCCAAAGAACAAAGATAGAATGTTTTCTCTGATATGTGGTGGCTAACCCACAATAAGGAAGGGGTGAGCAGAAGAATTGAAGTTCAGTAGGTTAGACAATAGGGTATGGAGGGTAGGGAGGGGGCATAGGAAAAGAAAAGACAGTGGGATGAATCTGACATAATTTCCCCCTCTACATATGTGAAAACAACATGGTGAATCTCACCATCATGTGCATCCATAAGAATGGGATCCTAAGTAGAATAAGCTATATTTCATGCTTCTATAATTATATCAGGATGGATTCTGCTGTCAGGTATAACTGAAAAGAACCAAAAATTTTTATTTAAAAATTCTATTAAAAAAAATAGAAGGGATGAAGGCAGGGAACACGAGGAGCCTTGGATACTCTGGAAGGTCTCTCTCTACATCCCAGAAGTCTCCATCTCTTGGCAATCTGCAGACTCCAACCCAATTCTGCAAACATAGGGAGGCTTGCCTGAGAGCTGCTCAGGGTTTGGGCTTTGTTCTTTGTGATCCTCTCACTCCCAAGCATCCACGAGTGCTGCCTTGGTCTTCACCATGTTAGTTTGGTGCAAATTTCAGTCCTTTCTTCGGTTTCTTTTTCTCCAAGAAATTCCTTGCAGAAACATTTCTTCTGATTTCAAACACTGCATAAAATTTTGAGGCCCTTCTGAGAATTCAAGGATTATGGGTAGAAATCAAATCAGGGAGCGCTTGATTCTCCCTTTGCTCCTAGCTTTGGCTCAAATGCGACCTTTCTCCCTGGGTCCTGCACAAGGTCTCCACAAGTCTTAGTCTATTTTGTGTTGCAGCAACAGGATACTTAAGACTGGGTAATTTTTAAAAAAGTCTTTCTCTTATGGATTCAGAAGAGTTCTTTACTAGAATATTAAAAATAAATATTACAAATATTTTTTTCCATATTCTCAACTGTTAAACATTTAATTTATAACATTAATTCTCTTTGAAGTCAAATCCATCCAGACTGGGTAATTTATTTTTGTTTTTTGTTTTTATTCTTATTTTTTTTGGTACCAGGGTTTGAACCCAGGGGTGTTTAACTACCAAGCTACATCCCCAGTCCTTTATTTTATTTTATTTTTTTAAATTTTGAGACAGGGTCTTACTAAGTTGCTTAGGGCTTCACTAAGTTGCTTAGGTCCTTACTATGTTGCTGAGGTTGACTTTAAACTTGTGATCCTCCTGGAATCACAGGTAAAGCTGCTGGAATTACAGGAGTGTCCACCATGCTTGACTAGGACTGGATAATTTTAAATTTGTTCTAATTAGTTATACATGACAGTAGAATGCATTTATGCATTTTGATAAATCATACATAAATGGAGTATACTTTCTCATTTTTCTGATTTGTCCATGTTGCAGGATCACATTGGTCATGCAGTCATAAATGTATATGAGGTAATAATGCCTGTTTCACTCTGCTATTATTCCTTCCCCATACTCCCTCCCTTCCATTCACTCCCTTTTACCTAATCTAAAGTAACTTTATTCTTCCCTAGTGTCCCATCCCCATTGTGAATTAGCATCCACGTATCAGAGAAAACATTTGGCCTTTGGGATTGGCTTATTTCACTTAGCATGATATTCTCCAACTCCATCCATTTACCTGCAAATACCATAATTTCATTCTTCTTGAAATTTGAGTAATATTCCATTGGGTATATATACCACATTTTCTTTATCCATTCATCTGTTGAAGTACACCTAGGTTGGTGCTATAGTTTAGCTACGTGAGTTTAGCTATGCGAGTTGAGCTGCTATAAACATTGATGTGGCTGCATCACTGTAGTTTGCAGATTTTAAGTCCTTTGGGTATAAACTGAGGGGTGGGATAGTTGGGTCAAATGGTTGTTTAGGAACTGGATAATTTTTAATGAGTAGAATTTTACCTTCTCACAGTTCTGGAGGCTGGGATGTCCAAAATCAGGGTGCTGGCATCTGGCCTGGGGAATCTTGCTGTGTCATCCCATTGAGAAAGGCAAAAGGGCAAAAGAGGGTGTGTGTGTGTGTGTGTGTGTGTGTGTGTGTGTGTGTGTGTGTATGTGTGTGTGTATGAGAGAAAGGGAGGGAGGGAGAGATAGAGATAGACAGAGAAGTGGGCCAAACTTATCCTTTTATAAGGAAACTGCTTCCAGGATAACAGCAGAGGGCAGAAGAATAGGGCAGAAGAGGGCAGAAGAGGGCAGAAGAGGGCAGAAGAGGGCAGAGCCTCATGGCCTACTCACCCTTTAAAGGTCCTGTATCTTACTACTGCTACAATGGTAATGAACTCTGAGGATAAATTTGGGAGGGGACAAACATTCAAACCATAGCACCACATTTAGGCCCCTTTGAGACATCTATCAATATGTCTTTCTGTGAGCTACAGCTCATGTTAGACCTGGGGTTTGAGATCAGTTTCAACCTTAAATGATCAGTTAAAGCATTCCCTTCCAACTAACTAGGCCATCTTTAATTGATATTTAAAGATGGTCTGATCATGTTTTCTCTCATATATGGAAACCAGAGAGAAAAAAGGAAAAGAAGGGTGGGGAGGAAGGGAATCTCATGAAAAATGAAGAGAGACCAGCAGAGTAGAGGAAAGGAACCAGGGAGAAGGAAGAAAGGAAGGAAAGGGAAAATATTGGGGAATGATATTGACCAAATTGTATTGCTTATTGTGTGCTCCTACAAATACATAGCAACAGATCTCACTATTGCATATAATTATAATGCACCAATAAAAATGGGAAAATTTAAAAACAAATATGGTCTGAGCAATTGTTATTAGGGATGAGGAAGCAGCATGGGGAGGATATAATGTAAAATTATATTGAAGTTAGAGTAAAATGAGCAAATGAGAGAAAGAAGGGGACAATGACTCAAGCTATCATGAAATACAAGGTTATGAAAAGAAAGCAATACTAAGCACATTGTTATTTCATTTTATCATTCTCCCAATTAATTCCAAAACCCAACTTTCCTCCTTCTTGATCTTCTCAATCTTTCCCAAACTGCTCTCCTCAACCCTTTTCTTTTTTAACATGGGGAAGTTTTTAATATAATTTATTTTACATGGATAACATAAGTTTGAAAAATCATAATTTCTTATACTGTGATATAGGTAGACATTTTATCTTTTCAGGATGATAGTGAGTGAATACAAATTTTATAATGGTGTACAATTCAGGTATTAAAGAAGATTTGTTCTAGAGATGTAAGTTGAACAGAACTGGTAACAGATGGCTCAGCATCAGTGAAAGGTATTAAATGCATCTTTAATTGGTATTAAATACCGCCCTCTTCTGCAGGGAGCAGAGGAGAAAGGAGATACACAAATACTAAAATGACCTGATTGTGTGAGCACAGCCACTGTGCATTTTGGTTCATCAAGATGGCATATGTTTCTCTTATTAAATGTTCACTAAATTGTGTTAAAATCTGAAAGAAACCCAAACCTGGGAATGTGTAAAAAAATATACATGAGTGGAGAAGGTAGGGGGGTTCCTGTCCCAGCTCTGCCACAGATGGCCTGACCTTTGGTAAAACAGTGCACTCGTCTGTAGTGCTCTACGGTTTACATTTGAAAATTGCTAAAATCCCTGGTTCCTCCGTGGGGACAAATGAGAACCTGAGATGGTCAAATGTTATAAGCTCTTTAGTTTACAAAACTTTCCCCTTGAAATATGACCATTATGAGTAATCAAAATTCTAAAAACTGCATTATAATTGGCAAATTCTGTTGATATGATTTAATATGAAAGAACACAGACCACGGGTTTTAGTCATAAATTGATTAAAATGAATTCATGGTGATGAGTTTGAGATCAAAGTTGTAGAAATAAAATAAACTAGAATTTCAGATTGTGGGTGAATGTTACAATTTTTCCTCTTTGTTACTTTTCAATTATCTCCTTAGTCAACTTTTCTTTTTTTAGTATATAACTTTTCAAAGCTTCAAGCACTTAGGGCCCCTTTCTCACCTTTTAAAGGAACAAAGAGCAATGGGGGCCTATACATCCAATGGTTGGAAATGAATTAGGTCTTGTTTCTTGTTGCTTTGATAACAAGATAAATATACGTAAATATAGGGAGTCATCATTAATATAATTATACCAAAAGTTTTAGTAGTTGTTTATTTTAAACCTTCTGATTATCCAAATAAATCCATAAGTATAAAAACTCAGAGATAATATATTTTCAGGGAAGAAATTCTCTGTAGATACACTGCAGTATAAACTAACAATCTGTAGAAAAGTAAATGGCAAAAATGATGAATTTATTTGTAATAATTTTATTTCAGTTCTTTTAAAATAATTACTGAGCAAGAAGCAGAATGTGCTTTCATTAGATAGATGTAATTTACCTCTTATTATTTAAACCAGTTCAGGATAGTGCATTTGGAAGTAAACGGTATGCCATTGCCCAGATGCTGGCAGCAAAAGAGCATTCCTACAAGTCTACTGTATTAAGCCACAGATTAGAAAATGATCTGGGACATTATTTCCTCATAAAAACCATGTAAAGGAATACATTAGCATCTTATTTAAATGTAAACCAAAGACTTTTAGTAACACCTGTGGTGACATAGGATTACCAAGGGAAGTGGCATTTAGGGTTTATTATTTTGTTCTGTAGCAATGGTAGTTAAGCAATACCAGTTTAGGTCCTATAGGAAGATCATTAAATGTTCTCCCCGAAATAGAAACATTTGGGCTCTGACCCAAGTTTGGGCCTTCATTATCTAACTCTTTACAATGAGGGTAACGTTCACTTCACCAAGCCCTTCAGCTCCTATGTAAGTATACACAAAGAGGAAACCATCAAATCACAGAGCAGCAGAGGCAGTAGGTTACAGAAAAATGGGAACACCATCATTAAGCTAAAAATGCTATATATTTAAGTGAATATACCATGTATTTATTAAGTGAATATTATATTTAGATTCTAATTCTCGAAGGGCTCAGACAAATGGGGCTTAATATAGAAATAGTTGGACAAGAAATTTAAGACATTCAGGGACAATTGTTTTTTCTGTTGAGTATTTTCATGAGAGTTAAAAAATACATAAAAATA
Organism: Sciurus vulgaris; assembly: GCF_902686455.1. NCBI lineage: Eukaryota > Metazoa > Chordata > Mammalia > Rodentia > Sciuridae > Sciurus > Sciurus vulgaris. The sequence goes on along the minus strand of NC_136467.1, from coordinate 91,000,271 downwards.
TAAGCATTTCTCATCAACAAAACACACCAAGAGCACAGTATGTCCTTTGAAAGATCAAACGCACACACAGCACTGTGTTATAAATTCAAGAAATACTAGGAAATTATGTTTCCATTTCTTCAACTTACTTGTATGGAACCAATTTAGGTGGTATCCCACCTGTTATAATAGCTATTTATAATTTGTGTTTCTCTGACAGTTGCTTGAGAAGCCAGAGGCTAAATGTGGTAGAATTTCTCAGAATCCTTAGATGGATAATAATAGGATACTAAAGCTTGAAGAAGCCTTAGGGATTATCTAGTGTAACACCCTTCTCTCCTTTTCCTGTTCCTCACCTGTTCTCTCTCTCTCTCTCTTTAATGAGCACCCTAAGGCTCAAAGGGATTAGAGAGATTAAATGACTTTCTCAAGATTACAGAGGTTGTCAGAGCAGAGTTGAAAGTAGAACCAAGGTCATCTCCTTCTGAGGCCAGGCCCTTTTCTTTACAACTCTTTGCTTCAGTAATGTAGGTCACAGAGAACAGGGCACCCTCTCAGCAGGGTTTCCGCATGAATTGCATTTGTTCATTTATACCATTCCTCAGAGTGTGCAGAGCCATTTACAGAGAAGTGGTGCTTCCTTCTTTCATGGAGTATAGCTCAGACCTTAGAGGTCATGTGAGATCATCTTGGGAATCAATCAGCCGTATTACCCTCTGGGATCCCTCCTTCCTTTTCTGCTTAACCAGTGCTACTCACTCTACTGTAGAAAAGGACCAGTTGTTATGAATATTGCTACTATTATTCTTCAAGTTTCCTTTCTTCTTCCTCTCTCTTATTGGTGCTAGGGACTGAACCAAGGGGTGTTCTGTCACCAAGCTACATCTCCACATCCCTGACACTTTTTCTTTATTTTGTTGTTTAATTTAGAACAGGATCTCATTAAGTTGCCCAGACTGGCTTGAATTTGTGATCCTCCGGCCTCAGCCTCCCAGGTAGCTGGGATTACAGGTGTACACCACCATAGAAGGCACATTTTTTGAATTTTCTAATGTCCTTGCCCCAAGTGTGTGTTCTGTGACACCAGAACTCATCTATATCCATTTAAAGAGAGGAGGTCACTTATTTTGTACTTGGATATTGCAGCAGTGTCAACTTGGTATAAAGTTCTCTAAATATTCATTCTTAACTTCTGTACTCATGGGTCAGGGGAAGGCAACAAGTGGTTGCCCTGGTCCATGGACCACACTAAGAGATGTTCTTGTGAATAAGATGTCTCCAGACAATGTAACAGGGACTTGAACATTTTCTGTTTCACTTAGTGCCTAACACCCCATACTTCCAACTCAGTACTGACATAAATTTCTCCCTGAAAATAGCAGGAGCTAGTTTGCAGTTACCTGCTACTCTTTACTCTCCCTAACTCATATTGTCTGGAGAAACTACATAATCTTCTAGATAAACATCTCCCTTGAACTGTAAAGATGGAAATGTCCTTAAAACCGATTCCACAGGATAGTTAAAAGCACTTTCTTTGCAGACAGTCTAGCTAGATTTAGGCCTTGACTTTTCACTTATAAATAGTGCAATTCAGCTATGTAAACTTCTACCTTTGTTACTTACTTATAAAGGACTTAAAATAGCACCCACTGTGGAGTAAGCACTCAATAAATGTTAGCGGTAACATTATCCAAGACAATCTTGCCATCTGAGCTCTGGATGAACCCCTCTCCCCTCTCCTCTCCATTCCTTAGGGACCTGATGCCATCATTACCAGCCCTTATTCCCGTACCTTTAGTCTACCCTGACTGTGATTTTATATTCCTTATGTTTATTTTTAATGATTCTCCATCCTTTTATAGTCACCAAAGTTTCTTTTTATGCTCTTTTCTTAGAAAAGAGAATCTAGACCTCATCCTCATCCTCATCCTCATTTACTTTTTTTTTTCCCTACTCCTTGATCTAACTCAATTCACAGAGGGAGTTGCAGAAGGCCTGAAGAGAACTTGCTGGCTCCTCAGCTAGATTAGGAGGGCAAGGAAGGCTTCCTGCAGGAGGTGAAATCTGTTAAGAGTAGCAGTCTTCCAGGTTGACAGAACGGTCTACAGTCTTTGAGGAGCTGAGAGGCAATTCAGTACAGCAAGACATAGAGGAGACAGAGCAGAGCAGCCACAAAAATGGCAAGAGAAGGGCTGGAAAATCAAGTAGGTGCCTGTGCAACAAAGTTTACCGTAACCTAAGGACCCTGGGAAAGCATATGCTGAGAGTGCAGATGTTCAATAAGATCACTCTGGTTCAAGAAGAAGTGCCAAAGAAAGCTTTAAGGGCCCTGAAGTAAGCAGGTGTCCCTTTTAGAAAGATTAGATTAGAGGGAAACAAGGAAAGTATAAAAATGTGGGGACTCTTGAGGGCATTGATAGGTTTTCAGAGAAAGTGTCAAGATAATATTTGTAAGATTACAGTTCTAGAAGATGAGTGTTCTAGAAGGAGAGATAAAGGTTAGGAATTGAGGAGCCAGAGGAGGTTAAGGACCAAGGTGAAATTTCTGGCAGCACCGTAATATCCTCAGAGCATGGTATTTGAAACCACCAACCACTGAAACTGCATGTTGGCTTCAAGTTCTTGATTTTAGTATCTCAGGAACTCACAGCTGTGCTGTTCAATGTAACCTGGAAGAAACCAGGGAAGACCCTGGAAGATAACCCTATCTCCAGGGAGCGTTTTAGTCTAGGGAGACTATAGGGTGGGATCTTATGATGATCCTCACGGTGGGTGATGGGGGATGATGATGGGGTATGATGTGTGAAAAATTGTCAGGGACGCTGGCCTCTGAGGGCCCGCGGAGGCGGGCACGCCCTGGCCTGATCTTCAAGATGGCGCCCAGCGCAGTGCCAGAAAAAGCTTGAAGCTGTCAACAAGTTTCAGGAAGTACTCCTGATTGGCTGATGCACCTTGTGCTTGGCTTGTGTAGGTACATGTTTTAGGCGTTTACTTGATATGTCCATGCATTCGCCGCAGGGACAACTTTCTGATTGGTCCCTGTATTCTTGATAACCTGGAGTAGTTCTGCATTGGAAAGCCTTTTGTCCACATTAAAGAGAAGAAGCTTCACTGCACCAAAAAAGGCGTAAGTGTTATCATTTCCTCCGCGGGCGGTGGGAAGTGATAAAAAATTCTCAATAGTTTTACTGTAATAGAGAGGTCATGTCATTGATATTTTCAGCCCCACTTTGAAGGAACCTTCCTTTTTGCCTTCCTGTACAGTCCAAGAGATGTGAATAATCCATTGTGCTCTGATAACCTTCTAGAGTGACTAAAGAGCATGCAGCTTCTTGTCACAAAAAAAGGGCCTCAGAGCTTGCATATACCTTTGGAAGTCAAGGAGGTAGTGAGTGAATAGTAAAAGTAGAACCTATGGATTGAGTTGAGAGCGTACACTGATTCAGGAACTAGAGGAAGTAGAAATAAACTTTAAAAAATGGCAGGCAATTTTGAGAATCAGATAGAAACTGCAAAGCTGAACCAGGAGGAAAAGCAATACTGGAAGTAACAGGAATTTAAGCCACAGTAGCTTAAACTAGATGCTTGGCTGTAGAATGGAGAAAAACAGCTGCACTAAGCACAGATATAACTAATCCTGCTCAAGAAAGATAACATTTAGTTTTAATTTAACATTTTAGTGAGAAGTTTGACATATGACATGTGGCCTCTTAGGCATCGTCTGTATCTTCAACCTCAGTGACTAGCTGGAATGAGATTAATGCCACTTGGTGGCTGATGACTTTGTTATTCATATACTGGTCAATAACATAGGAAAAAAATTTCAAAGGTATGGAGTTGTTCTTTATGGAAATCACTCTTCCTTGGAGCCTTTAGTGTGGAACTGCCCTTGATTCATTCTAGGGACTGAATTTGTGTTGGGTGCATGTTTGAGTGTATGACAGAGGCTTTCCTGGACAGTACACAGCAACTCAAAGGTGAGTTTGAGAAGGATAAGCTTGGTTCCTGTCTACCTTATACAACTGATGAGGAGAGAGGCATGACAAACAGCCAAGGAAGAAGAGCTGTGCTCTTCCTGACAAAACCCTGTTCAAACCACTCGTTTTCATTGCTTCTTACAATTTTAGTTTTGTCTACTTAGTATTTTATTTAGTGCAAGGTCTGCACATTTTTCTGGTCTTATTTGTCTCAAAGTATTTTACATTCAGCTATGGAAACTTTTTACTGCATATAGAATTACAGAATTGCATTTATTTTCTTTTATCATTTAAATGCATTATTTCATTTTCTTTTGGCATCTATCACCAGTTCATGTATTAAGAACTCAAATATCAGTCTAATTGTGGCTTTTTTTTTTTTTTTTAAAGTTAATCAATCTTTTCCCTCTGGCTTTTATAGGATTTTTCTTTAGCAGTTTTATTATGATGTGATGCAAATTACCTTTTTGTTTATTCTGTTTGGGATTTGTGGTATTTTTGAATCTCTGATTTGACATGTTAGATTAGTTTTAGAATATTGTCTTAGTCTCAACTCTTAAAATACCATTTTTAACCCATGCTGTCTTCTTTTCTCATGGTACTCTCTTCACATTGTAAGCCGGAACTTCTCACTCTATCTTCTGTGTCCGTTCCCTCGCTTCTGTTTTTTCATTTTTTTTTTTTTTTGTTTTCATTGTTCATTCAGAATAAGTTCATCTTATTTTTAAGTCCATGAATTCTCTTTTCAACCATGCTTACTCCTCTGCTAAATTCATTCATTGAGTTCTTTATTTTGGATGTTCTGTTTTTCAGCTAAAATTCTCGTTATTCTTCTTTAAAATAGCTTTGATAACTTTCCCAGTATTCTTAATTATTTCTTTCATCTTCTTCAACATAAAATCTGAGTTATTTTAAAATCTTGATCTGATAACAAAGATATTTGGAACTTTGATGGGTATAAATACTTTCCTTTCCCTTTTTTCTTTTTGCAGAGTTTTAATGTCACAGTTTATTTAGTATTCTGTTGTTTATAGTTTATGGTTTGGAGCTTTAACACGCCAGGAGCCAAATGTTCTTGTATAAATCCTTTTGGCGAACATGACTAGGTATTTTTGATTGAGTGCTAGGCACCATATTGTGGAAAATCTTGAAATTTAGCATGGTATAATCTTTCTTTAGGAATATTGACATGTGCTTCTGCTTAGAATAACCCTCAGTATAAGAGATTGTGAGAATTCTAGGCTGAGTTGCAGTCCCTGTAATAGTCTATCTGATTCATTCTTTTTCCGGGAGTGTCAGCCTTTGGGGATTCAAACTCAACACTAGTTCTGCCCACATACACAGTTATCCTCATCATCCTATCTTCTTATGACTGTAAAACCTCTGTTCAGCCTCTCAGGTTTCTCAAGAAGCAGAAAATTCCCCCAGGAGAAATGTGACCCTGCCCCCATACTGGTCTTAATTTCCTGAAGTCTGTCTTCCCAAAGATACTGACTCAATTACTCTTCATTACCTTGTTTTATTTCATTAAAGATTTTTGGTACAATTTTTTTTTCAGTTTTTCTAGTTGTGTTCATTTGGAGGTAAGTCTAAATTCCTGGTCCTTCCATTTGCTCTGCAATTTCTTTTTTTGTCTGTGCTGAAACTGTTCTTGCCAGGGTCACTAATAATTATTCATCTTTTTGTAGAGTGAGCAGTATAAGTTCTTGCTTTACTTGAGTTTTTGTGCTTGATCTTGTAGGTCTGTTCTTCATTCTAAAACTCTTCCTTTTTTGCTTTTATTCCTCAACTAGCTCATTTCTGGTCTGCTCCTTTTCTGATTACCTTGTCTCAGCTTTTTATTTCAATACCTTACCCTTACATATGTTGTTCATTAAAATCTCAATATTATATACTTTCTGTGTATGCAACATGTTCATGAATTCAATTGTCATCTATCCACTGATATCTTTTTAAGATTTACCTTATTCTTGAACTCCAAAGCAGTATTTCTTCTTCCTTTTTGTATATTTGCACTGGATGTTTGATGGCATTTCAAACTAAGCATGTCCAAAAAATATTCATCATTTTCCCCAACTCTCCTAATTATATCCCCCATTTTAGAAAATGGTTCTACTCTCCCTTTTGCTGTCCTAACCCAGGAGATGTCATATACATCTGTTTCCTTCTCATTTCCACCATTCAATCAGGTTTCAATCCTATAGTCTAATTTTAAGTTCACACTCATCTTTATATTTAAAATTATTTTAGGTCAATTATCTGTTTGACTATGACATCCACAAAATAGTAAAACAAAAGAAGGTATTCTGGAGGTATTCAGACTGTAATTACAGGACTTTGAGAGAGTTCTATACACATGGGATTGTTTAAACTATTCTAAATCACTCAGAATCTTAATCTTTAGCTTCCAGTACAAGTATAGGACAGTGCCTATATCCTCCATCCCACATAATCTATTTAAAAAATACCCATGTCTTAGGCATACCAATTATTATTTCTGCCCACCCCATTTGAGTCACTGACTTAATTCTGTATATATTTAAAGCCTGAAGATACCAATTTATGCATATCTTGTAGGTCCACGTACAGAAAGTAGCCATGTGCTGATAAGATTTTCCTGTTTCTCCTTTTCTTTTCCCAAATTCTTATATTGTTTGTACCACAGAATCTAGCACAAATTATATGTTGTCCTATTTTGCTTTTTAATTATTTCAAGTGCATTCATTTTTTACCCATAACTTGAGAGTTAGTTTTCTGGGAGCAAGGTCTGTGTTTTTCACTTCATTGTAGCCACAACAGTTTCCCTGTTAGTATTTGCTGTTTGACAGAATCGATAAATGTAAGTGAAATTAGAATCATTCAAAATCTTTAGGTTTGTTAAGTCTGATTCATAAAAGAGGAAAACACTTTTGCTCATTTAGAAATTGTCTTCTCTGCTTTTAAAAATAAAGTACCAATGAACATGTCTTTACTGCTTAGCAAAAAATATAATTATTTTATAGTTCTTGCTCTTTGAAAGCTTGTAAATAATAAGAGAGGACAATTATAAATGAGAATAATTACTGATGTAAAAATCAGTGACTTCTAATATGCACAAGCATCCAATTATTTTCATATTCCCTATGAAAATGATTATGTCCAGAGTGACAACACTATGTTATACATCCATACAATATAATCTAAAAGATTCATTTTTGGTTCCATGTAAAATATATAAAATGCACTGTTGATTACAATAGAAATCAAAACCCACTAGAAATGGATTGTTGAAAGGGACTGCTATGAGGGGAATAGCACACCACATGAATCTGTGTTAGACCCACGGACAACATAGTGCCAAGGAAAGAACACTGAATCGGGTCTCAGAACTCTTCAGTCACAACAGTGGGCTGTTATGATCTTCAGTAAATCACTTACTGTATTTGTACCTTAGTTTTCTCATCTGCAGAACAGAATTATCAATAGCATCCCAACAAGTTTTTAACCTTATTTATTCTAATATGATACAATGGAAGAATTTCAGAATCAGTTAAGCACTAGAGCAATGTAAGAGAGTCACTGTGAATCTGCAGCAGGGTCGTGTTGTGAGGAAGAACTTTGCAGTCAAGTGGCCTGGAAATCAATCATGACCCATTAGCCATGTGACTTTGGGCAATGCTCTAGTTTTCTAATTTGCAAAATAGGATTATAATGATAGCATGCACCTTACCTTATTGTGAAGGTCAAATAAGTTAAAACATATAAATAATGAATATTACTTAGCACATAGCATGAGCTGCTTTGTTATCAGTTATAATATTATTGCTAATTTCATGCATGCTCTAAAGAACATACTAGATGTTCTTGATAGGCTTGACTTGCTGAGAAACACCTGACCAAAGAAGGGAATAATACATTAAATAGCAGCTTTTCTGATCTAAAGATTCCATTTTCTGGGATGGAGATAAAGTCCCTGTCCTTGTGGACTTGTGTTTTAATAGGATGGGGAGATACAATTTATAAAACAAATAAGTTGGGAAGTTGATTTGGAAGTTGTTATGAACATTATGAACACAGTGTTGAGGCCACCATAGTTGTGTGGTCAGGGAAGGCTGTTTTGTGGGTGGTGTTTTTAGTCATCTTTTTCATCAACTGAAAGACCTGATAAGAACAATTTTAGGGGAGGATAAGTTTATTTGGGTCTCATGGTTTCAGAGGTCTCAGTCCATAGATGGCCGACTCCATTGCTCTGGTCCTACGGTGAGGCAGAGCATCATGGAAGAAGAGTGTGGAGGAGAAAATCAGTTCAGGATATGGCAATCGGAAAGGAGAGAGAGCTGTGTTCACCAGGATCAAAATAAATACCCAAAGGCATGCCTCCAGTGACCCACCTCCTCCATCCACATTTTACCCACCTACAGTTGCCACCCAGTTAGTACATGCAAGTGGATCAAGGCACTGATTAGGTTGAAGCTCTTATAATTTAATTATTTCACCTTTAAACTTTCTTGATTATCTTACACATGAGCTTTCAGGGACTCCACATATCTAAACCGTAACAGGTGGAATGTTATACCAAAGCCTGAAGAATGGGACATTACCTGTCATTAGAAGTGACAGGAAGAGAATGCTGAGGCAAAAATCTCCGGGAGGGATGGGGCTTGTAGAACATCTAGGGTGTTGCAGAACATTGAGGGAGAAGGTATGTGATAAGGGCGGAGAGAGGGATAGATCACATGGGGCATTTTAGATCATTGTGAAAAGTTGAATTTTATTCTATGACTACCAAAAATTCATTGAAGTGTTTTGATCAGGAAAGGGGCCAAAGAAAAAATATAAAATATTTAATTTTATGTGCCAAAAGCCTATTTAGAATTAAAAAGTGGGCCGTGGGGATGAACAATGATTTTTGCAATGTATTATTTTGTTCAATTAACAGATTTTAATGGTTTTAGAATGGTTTTCAAAATGAACTTAACCAAATAACAATAATATTTAAGACTAGTATGCTAGGTTTTGGTGATTTTTTTGCTCCGGGGATCAAGGCCCCTTAAATCTATACTATTGTTTTAAGAAGAAGCCACCACATTGTTGTTGCAGAATCACATTTAATCTTAACTGCCAATCTCTCCAAAGTCCCACAGGGAATTGTGTGCTCTCCAGAGAAGATTTTAACTTCTCAGACTTAAAATGGAAGGGTTGCTTTTGGTTGTGAATAATGGAAAGTATACTGTTTTGTTGATTCTTTGTTTAATGCAAAAAAAAAAAAAAAAAGTTAGAGTAGGCAAGTGGTTCAGAGGCTGAAGTTATGTCAAAGTTCACTTATGTGCAATTCTCTTGGTCTGTCCCCATGGTCCTTGGATGGTTGCTGCAGCACCTGTGCACACTACTGTAATCCAGACAGGAGAAAAATGAGAGACTTTTCTGTATGTCCACACAATTACTATTCTTATACCTCTTTGGCACGAACTGTGTCATAGGACTACTTTTTTATTTTAAAGTGGTGGTCTGAGAAGATGAATTTTTAGCACCTATAGTCAGGAAGAAAAGAAAAATAAGATTGAGATGAGTTTGAATGAGCCACCCCTATGTTATTTTTCCACATCAGGGTTTTTTTGGAACTCCAGTTCCTTCCCACTAGCAGTGACAAGATCTACAGCAGATACTGAACTGCTGAAAACTCTTGGCATGAAAAATTACACCTGGAAATGGTTATCTTGGGAGACAGCTGAATAAATTTTCCAGCTGACTATGAAATCTGAAAGTGAAGGTAAACATCTGTATCAGGTAGTAAATAAAATTTAAAGATTGACTAACTTCCATAATTGATCCCAGATTTGGTGATTAGAGTAACACACACTGCCATCCATTTAAATGATCTTTGTACTTGAGAGAGTGAAATCTTTGGTTTCACTAAGCTGAATACTAAAGCAGCTCAGGCACAAGGGCAATGGCTTCTGGGTGAGTCTGGTTCTTTGGCTGAAGTTCAGCTTGTGTATTTTTGTGTAACTTTAGAGTATGGTCTCTGCGATTTATTCTTGGATGCGAAAGGGAATGCAGACTTTCAGATTTTACAGTGTCTGGAAATAACTTTAAAAGGGAAAAGGAAAGCAGCTAAGTGGTTGGAAGAACTATAACAGTTGTAAATCCTAGAGAATGTCTTCATAGATGATGGAAGTGATTTAGCAGGAATCTAACAAATTTAATCAATTTTAAAAGTCAGACTTGATTAGTAAGAGATGGCAGTGAAAGTGTCCAGTTAAGGGGTTAAATGACCTAGCTATGCACTTAGACCACTTAGAAAATTACTAGGATCTCTTTGCAAGAGTTTGCCAGTCTGAAACTGGGAACATAATGGGTACTGGTAGCAGCAAATATCCCTTGATTTCTGAAGGATTCCTCAAATTTCCTCTCCTCCACAAAAAACAGAAATATTTTTCTCTAGGCAGGCAGCAAATAGATTTTGCCAAAAATATTTTCTAATTGCTTCTCAAGATCATAGCCAGTTCTTGAGGGGAGACCTCAGAGACAGTGAGGCGGTATTTCCCAAAGAGACTACAGTGTGACCCAGAGTCCAGCTACAGCAGAGCCCAGTTCATTCTAGCACAGCTGTTTAGGTGACAGGGTTTTGGACGAGCCCTTCCTTGCTTGTTCCTGCTTGATCTGGGTTCTCTGGGCTTCCTGTAGATGCTTCCTGAGCCTTCACTGCTGTATCAGTTGGCCAGAGTGTCTTCCTGGTATTTGTAACAGGAAGTTGGTCAGGGTGGTTGTAGTAGACATGGGGACACATGCCTAGATCCTCCTCCAGGGAGGGACACATGACTTGGCTGTCTTTTCTGTCAGGGTTTGCCTCAGTAGCAGGGAGCAGCTTGTGCTGGATGGTTGCCCATTCTCTACTTCATTTTGTGCTATGCCCCATTCATATGCCCTCAAGTATTTAAAAATCCATCCCTTTGGGATGTTCATTTTTACAAGCATTTAAAAATGCAGTTTGGGAATCTTTAGTTGCTCCATTAAAAGACTCCTTCCGGGAGCCCCTCACTTGTCTGGGTAAACTCATGGCAAGGAATGGTGGTTCTTTAGAGCATTTTCAACTTCCAGAAAGTTCATCCTTGCTGCGTGTAAAGCTGTTACTTCTTCAGGCAATAAACTAGCACACTTCTTGAGAGTATCAAATAGGGAATTACATTTCCCTCTGGATTAACTAGTGAGAAAACATACCATTTTATTTTTACTAAACTTGAATGAGAACTTATTTTTGCCACCATTTTTTTTGTATTCAACACATAATTGATGATTAATGCAAATAATTGTCAAAATGCAATAATGATATTTGAGATTAATGCAAATCTCAAATTTATGTAGGATGGAAAAGTAGCATTTATTGAACTCCTATGAGACACTTGGCATTATGCCAGGCACTCTCATGTACTCTTCACTTATTCCCCTCAGCAACCCTGAATTCAGGCAACATTGTCTTTACTTTATAGACAAGGGTCTTAGATGCATGTTATTTAAAAAGTGAAATTTAGTTCAAGGTCGCCCAGTTAAGAAATAGTGGCAAATGGATGCTATATGTTTGATTCTAAGACTCATGTCTTTCCATTTACCTGTTTAAGTATTCAATGAGTACCTCATCTGTACTAGAGATAGGGTGAAATAACATATATCTCTTTCCTTAAAGAGCTTATTTATTAGAAGGAAAACAGACTCAAGAGCTTGATCCACATATACATAACACAGTGTGATCAATCCATTGTCAAGGTGCGTAGAAGCACAAGGGACGGTCTCAGCTGAAATGGCAGTCAAAGAGAGCTTTGCTAATGAGTGAAGGCTGAACTGAGGCTGGAAGGAAGATTAGAGGTCATTCAGGTAGAGAAGGGAGAGAGATGGACTATCTAATCATCAATCTGTGTGTCATTTACCTTCTTATCATCTATCTAGATAGATAGATACACATCAAGTATCTGTATAATCATCTACCTATCATCTGTTCACCATCTATCCATGCATCCATCCATGCATCCATCCATGCATCCATCCATGCATCCATCCATCCATCCATCTATCCATCCATCCATCCATCAGTCTGTCTGTAAAAAATACTTGATAAAATGGGATGGAATGATAGGTAGATGATGATAACAGAGAGACAGGTGGGTACCACATATCTTACAGATTTTGACTTTTGGCTTTCCTTCTCTAGGTATTGTGGAGACATGATATATTTTAGAATGAGAATGATATAATTATATTTCCATTTCTAATATCCAGAACCAACTTCATAAGCCTGAGACTTGGGCAGTTGCCAGTAGGGCCCCATGCTGAATTGGATGCTCTGCTGTCACTAACATAAAATTTTTAATTTTTGAACAAGAGGTCCCTCATTCTTATTTTGTACTGTGTCCTATAAATTATGTAGCTCTATTTGACCCAGTTATCCCACTCCTCAGTTTATACCCAAAGGACTTAAAAATCAACAAACTATAGTGACACAGCCACATCAATGTTTTTAGCCCCTCAATTCACAATAGCTAAACTATGGAACTAGTCTAGATGCCCTTCAATAGATGAATGGATAAAGAAAATGTGATATGTAGATTATATATAATGGAATATTACTTAGCTTTAAAGAAGAATGAAATGCTGGCATTTGCTGGTAAATGGATGGAGTTAGAGAATATCATGCTATGTGAAATAAGCCAAACCCAAAAAACCAAAGGCCAAATGTTCTCACTGATATGCAAATGCTAATTCACAATGGGGGTGGGGGATAAGGAAGAATAGAATTACTCTGTATTAGGTAGAGGGGAGTGAAGGGAGGGAAAGGGTATGGGGGTAGGAATGATAGTAGAGTGAAACAGACATTATTACCTCATGTACATGTATAACTACATGACCGATGTGATCCTGCAATATGTACACTCCATTTATGTATGATCTATCAAAATGATAAATGAATTCTACTGTCATGTACAACTAATTAGAACAAATAAAATAAAAAAATTAAAAATAAATTATAGTTAGTCCTGATAACATCTTTTCTGATGATGATGAGAAATATAGATCAGTAGAAAGCAGAAGAATCAGGAAAGAGTTAGTGCAGCAATCAAGGTAAGACGTGGCCAGGGCCCACTGCACAGCACTGGCAGTGGGGACAGAAGAGTGAAAGGGTGAAATGAATATTAGGTGTTTGGAAATAGAAGATTCAAGAGAAAGCAGAATGAGAGAAGGGATTTAGGTATTCCCAGGCAAACATCTTGGATATCTTTATAGTGTACTTTAGAGTTCGGGGGTCAATGATCTGAACTTTGGGCATGTAGAGTTCAGTGGATCTGGGGACATGTAAGTAGAAATGATCATGCTGCATAATGGGGCTCTACCCAAGTATTCTCAGAAGCCCTCATTAAAATGGTCTCTAAATGAGGCCAGAGACCCATAATGAAGATGCGTGATGATACAGATGAATAATGATACAGGTTTGTAAAGTTTCCCCTTTACAGAAAGTAGAAGGACATAATTGGTAGAACCATTACTTCTATTACTTTAAATTACAAAGAATATTGGAACTGGGCCCCTGGGTAGTTTAAATATCTATAGTCAAGAAAGAGTTATGTAGTTTCTTGAGGGATTTTACAGAAAGTTTCTTATAGTTGGAGAATTATGCTGAAATTTGATATGGATGGATGGAAGGATGACTGGATGAAAAAGTAAGGGAGAAGACCACCCACTGATTTTCAAAGGGGTGCTCAGTTTCCGTTCTGGTTAAGGTATATGTGGGAAGCTCACTGGGCTGTGCTTGCACACCACGTGTGTCTGTCTCATCCCAATGTTTGGGCCCAAGGTCATCAGGAAGGACTCTTGACCTTCAGACAGAGAATCCTGGCACGTATGGGTCATATTTTGCATTTTGACTATAGAGAAAAGGAAAACTAGTACTTAAATGAGCTCTGGTCATTGAGTTTTTCTTTTACTCCAATTTGATTTTACTGGCTTGGCTTCAGTTTAGCAGATTGTGAAGCACAAGTATCATGATTTAGATGTTGTGTCCCCCAGTTCTTACCTGTGAGACAATGCAAGAAGGTTTAAAGGAGAAATGATTGTGTTATATCTTTAACATAATCAGCAAATTGATCCCTGATGGGAATTAACTGAATGGCAACTGGAGGCTGGTAGGGTACGACTGGAGGAAGAGGCTCACTGGGGGTTGGGCTATGGGGTACATGGGGCATTTTGTATCTGGAGAGTGGAGTCTCTCTCTGCTTTCTGATCATGATGAGAGCTGCTTCCCTCTGCCTCCATGTTCAGCCTCACCTTGATCCCCAGGGAATGGAGCCTGCTGTCTATGGATAGAGACCTCTGAAACTGTGAGCCCCCAGATAAACTTTTCCTCCTAAAATTGTTCTGGTCAGATCTTTTAGTCACAGCAGTGAAAAAGCTGACTAAAACAACAAGTTATGAAACATCTGCGAACCTGAGTTTTTCCATCTTGTTCTGTTAAATCTCACATGGTTATTGAGAGTATCACCTAAGAGAGTTTATGTGAGAGAATTTTGTTTACTAGAAAGTGGTGTATCAATGAAGGAGAGCTTACCTGATTTTGATTTGCAATGCCTGCAGAGAGAATTTCAGTGGGGAGGTAAGTTAAATGAGTGGTGGAGTCGTTTCCCCTCCAGGGGGCTGTGTGGAAAAGCCTGGATAAATTCTGCTGCACATTTTTTCTTTAGGTTGAAGGAGGCAGGTGTACGAAGCTGGAGGTGCTCCTGATGTATAGTCTGTCTAGTCTTGTTTTTATGGCGGATGTTCTCACAAATGCAGTTGAGAAGTAAATCCTACTCATCACTCAGGACTCCACAGCTGCACAGATCAAGCAATGGTGTCACTCATTGCCATTTCCCCCATATTTTAAAAAATATGGCTTTGCATTGACACATCGTTTGCTATAGTTCTATTCTCTCTCTGTATGTTCCATTGTATTTCAAAATCGCTATTTCAAAACTGTGCGGTAAAACTCTTTTTAGGTAGATGGCGAGACTTGAATGTTTGTGAACTGTATGCTGCTGTTCTCTCTTAAATGAAAGTAGAGCAAAAAAAAAAAAAAATAGGTCATGTTAGTTTAGATTTTGCTATTTGCTACATTTCTAAAGTCTTTCTGTGAAAAATCCCTACAGATTCACACCTGAAATAGGCCCCACAGTTCATTTTATAGAAGAGGTCGATAAATGTTCAATGATTTATTTATGGGTACTTAGCAATTACCGATTGGGACAAGTGGAACACACACTTTTCTCACTCAGAACCAGTGCTTTCTGGTTCACCTGGCCTATGGCTTGGGTGTCACTGCTTCTCCTCTAGAATACAGCTTCCCTTCCCGCATAGCAGTAAGAGAGTGGATTCATTTCTTCAAAGCTTAAAATAAACTGATGTTCCTTATGCCTGAGATGTTTTTATAATATATGTTTTTTTATGATTCCATGCTTGTTTTTGAATTTTAAATTAGGGTATTTAAATAAGGTATACTTGCTATTTTTTACTTGGAATCCTTCCATAAGTTTTCTTTGTAAGCATATTTTTTTTAGTGTAGGCAGTCCTTTTTCTTTCTTTCTTTTTCTTTTTTTTTTCTCAAAAGATATTACCAACATCTCTTATTTTTCTTAGCCTTGTATATTTTAACAGCAGGGACTGCTCTTAGAAAATTTTAATTATTCATTTGCATGCGTGTGAAATGCCACTTTCTGTTGAACCAGTTCTTTCAAAGAGTGTTTACTTGACATCTCTTATTTCATGTGGTATTTCCTCACTATCAAGAGAAGAATAAATAAATTACGTTTGCCATAAAATCTGCTGAACTGATCACAGGCAATTCAAGATTTAAACCCTATCATCATAGCCTCTCAACAATACTAAGATGAGTTGGGGAAAGAAAAAATGAGGGAAGGGGGAAGAAACTCACGTTCTGAGGTTGTGGTGTCTTTCCCTTGCCTTACACATGTCTGGCTGACCCGAGTGTGCCGTGGAAAGTCACATCATTTTGGCAATTAGTAGCTCATTTTAATACCAAGCTTTATTAGTTTTTTTATAGGGGTGAGTTAAATTACATAGATATCAAGTAACTACAAGCAAGTAAAACTAAAGATGGTAGTTTTACCAGGAAGGAATCTGTCAAGTACTGACCTAGGAGAAAAGATTCATGTTCCTAAGTGAGACATGTTAAGAGATGAAGAATTTCCTTGAAGCCCACAGGAACTTTGTTGATTGCTGAAGGATTGTCTCAAAGCAGAGGGAGAGTGCTACTGGGAAAACTGAAAAGGGAAATCTAAAAGAAAAATTAAAAAGACTGAAATTAGCCTGTCCTGACTTTTCAGACAGGGTCTGGCTCCTGGTTCATTGAGTTCATATCACCTACACTTCTTCACAACATCTAACACACTCTAAAGAACTGTTTAATGTTGGTCTTTCCCTGTCAGTTTTCAAATCCTGGCTCTGCCCCTTACTAACTATGAGATCCTGGGTAGGAGACTTACCGTTGCTTTCCCACCTCAATTTTCTCATCTGTAATATGGAAATAATAAGAGTACTTAGCTCATAGGGTTAATGCATGTAAAAAAGCTCAGGATGCTGCTGGGCCCAGGGTTAGCCCAAAAAGGACTGGGACTGTTTCTGTTTACCACTTGATTTCCAGTGTCTTAGCTCCATGCCTGGCTCATCATAAAGCTTTGATAAATATTATTTGCCTACTGACCTTATGCCTGGTGGCCCTCTAAAACACCTTCAGTCAGCTGTTCCTTACATTCAGCTCCAAAGCTGTTGATGGCAGGTTTCTTCTGTTACATCATCTTAGTCTGCTCTGCTTGAGGACCTTTAAGAGGATGGCCAGGGGCTGACTGAATTGTTTCCAAACACCTCTTCTGGTTCTGTGTGTTGAGGTGGAGGGGCGGGTCTCAGTTTGTCTGATGAAGGTGGTGGCTCTTGTCTACCTTGTCCAGAGTTGGTCACTGGATTTTCTGTACCACATTGGCATTTTCTGTCTCATGAGTATACTTCTGTAAGGAGTACTTTTTAATTAAAAAAAAAAAAAAAAAAAAAAAAAAAAACCAGCCAAATGACACAATAAATCAGGGTGCATAGGGAGAATAGTGATGAGAACAAGCTTCTAGCCCACTCTTCCCATTCCAAATCCTAGTCTTTTAACTGTTCCTGATTTAGCGATTCTGACAGTTATCCCTATAGCAGAATATTCAGCCTATGCCTCTCTTGATATTTCGTTTTGGATTTTAGACAACACTGTCTCTGCTCTATAAAGGAAGTCTTTGCCTCATTTATACTTCCCCATCTGACTCCTATCATCTCATTCTAGCCTTTGGTAGTTTGATTTTTTAGGTGTTCTTCTGCCTCCTGATTCTGTTTTCCTGAGTTTGTCTTGTTTTTTTTTTTTTTTTTTTTTGTAACGGTGATGTTAGATGATCCTCATTGTTTATTGTCACCCATGCTTCAGGATAGTAGGTGAATTTTCCCATAAGCAGGATATCAATCTGGGCATAGCGTATAAACATGAATTGTGAGGTGGGGCAGGTGGGTTGGCTGAAGTCATTTAGCTAGCAGGAAGATGGTGGAAAGCTTGAGGTTGTCCAAATGCTAGAGCCAGGATGGCTTTCCTAAGCCCCAATATGTATGCTTGGGCCCTTAATCTTTCCCAAATAGCCAATTCCTTCCTTTCTTTCTTTCTTTCTTTCTTTCTTTCTTTCTTTCTTTCTTTCTTTCTTTCTTTCTTTCTTTCTTTCTTTCTTTCTTTCTTTCTTTCTTTCTTTCTTTCCTTTCTTTCTTTCTTGGATGGAGCTTTCCATTTGCCTAGGAATCAAATATTCCCACTATGCTGGTAAGTGCTGAGGTGGTAACAAGGGATAAGGGCGAGCGTTAGTTTGGGGAATCTGGAATATGTGACCACTCCTGTAAGGATTTTTGAAGGACTCACCCGCCCCCCCCCCCCCAGCCCATTTTGGCTCTGTCTCTCACTCTTGTTGCATAGCAGTAAAGAACTGGTACATATACAACAGCTTCTATATAGCACAGAAGCTAAAATAAAGAACTGTGAGTGATAGAATGAATAATTGAGGTTGAAAAAAGAAACTTTGGGCTACTTTAAAGTGCAGTTTTTCTAGGAAGGACTTTAAATACTATTTGTGAAATACAAGATGGGCAGGTGTAGCCAAGCAACAAGTATATCTGAATTGTTGAAAAGAGAAAAAGTTTCCTAGTGTTGAGCAGAGGAAAGTTTCAAATCATAAACGAAAGCTTAAAGACATAAGCATGATAAGTTACAGCAGTGAGGCCTGGGTTACCAAAATCAGATTGGATTAACACAATATTACATGGCCATTACCAACAAGCATCACCTTCAACTCTGGGGCTATAAGAAATGCAGAGCCCACTTAGTCAGACCCTTTATTACACAAAGAGAAAAATGAGACATAAAAAGGTTAGTGACGCCAACCTTTAAACCATATCTTAATCCCACCAAGCCCATTAGACTGTAAATGTAGACAGCCTGGAATCATTTTACAACATCTCTGCTCCCATCTTCCTCATTACACATTTGATTCATTTCCAAGGACGAAAGTGTAAATGTGCTTCCAGGATGTTGACTTCCATAATATATGTAGGGTTGTAAACACATTTCAGCCCATTTAGGAAACAGATTTTCCTTAATTTTTTCTGTAGCACTGTCTCTAAACAATTTCTGCTCAATTAAAATCCCTTGTGATCAATGGTTTCATCATTTCAATCTTTTATAATTCTCAGAAAACTATCCTAAAATGTACATCTCACTGGGTCATCTTGCTAAGTATTATCTTTCTATTTTTGTCCATATACAAATTTTGCCAAAACCATTTCTTTTGGTTGCTCAGAGATGTTAACACCATCATTTTCTTATAAAATGTTATGTCATTCATCAACATTAATATTACCAGTTCTCCTCTTTATTGCAAGTATGCCTCTCTCATGTACACAGCTCCTTAACATCTTTGATTTTCCTGCCACTATTTCCTTATTTTAACCATATCTGCAATGCCAAGGATATGGCACATATCTTGTTTTTCCCACATGAATCAATCTTCATTTTGCAATGGCCACTATGATAGACATTTCATTTTGGAGTTTCCTTTTTTCCTTATATCTTGATTTTTCTTTTTTTTTTTTTTCATCTTTTGCATTTTCCATAGATAGAGTCATAGATCTGCTTTTCTCTTTTTTATGTCATTAATATAATAAAGCCAGTAGAATTATTCCCTAGGTTAATCACAGAATTTCAGGGTTGGAGGAACCATAAAATAACCCAATGGAGACTTGAATACCCTTGATAATATCTACCAAATGTTTATGCTAACTTTATTTGATCATCACCTCTCAAGTTTGTTTCCTAGATGTACAGCTTGATTTTTAGAAAAAATGTCCTTGCCCTGGGTCAAATTTGGATTCAAATTATCTCTTTATTTTTCCCATCCAAGGAGTGTCTTTTCCTCAGCATTTAACACATTCAACCACCAAAGATGCTACTTGTATACTTTGTTTTTCTTTTGGTTTTTGTAAAGGGCTCTTTTATCATTTCAAAAGTTCATCTCTTTTAGCGAGCATATTTTAATATTTGCAACATTAAATATTATAGCTTGTTATTTCTATAATTATTTAGAAATGTTTTCAACCAAAATCATATAAAAATGTATCTTGTTTAATTTCTATTTATTTTCATTTTTTCTTTCTTTCTTTATTTATTTTGATTTGTTGTACACAAATGGGGTGCAACTGTTGTTTCTGTGGTTGTACATGAAGTAGAGTAGCACCATTTGTGTAACCATACATGCACATAGGGTAATGATGTTTGTCTCATTCTGTTATTTTTCCTCCCCCCAACCCCTTTTTTTCCTCTATACAATTTATCCTTCCTCCATTCTTGCCTCCCTCCCACCCCACTCCCCTGTAATATATCATCATCTACTTATCAGAGAGATCATTTGGACTTTGGTTTTATGGGATTGGCTTATCTCACTTAGCATGATATTCTCCAACTGCATATTTTTTGAAAGAAGTTGTTATGTGGTAAGAATAAACTCAGGTTTTGATGGAAGAACTCAATAACCTTAGATGAACTTCTTCATTTCCCCCCAATACTGTATTAGTTTTTTATTACTAACATAACAGATTGCCACAAATTTCCATCATAAACAATGCAAATTTATTATTTTATAGTTCTGGAGGTCAAAACTTCATCCCAAGTCTCACTGGACTGATGTAAGATATGGGTCAGGCTGTGCTCCTTTTGCAGATGCTGGGCGGGATCAGTTTTTCAGCTTCTAAAGGTTGCCTCTGTTCCTTGGCTGGTGGCCCCTTTCTTCTGTCTTCAAAGCAACAATGGTATCGTGAGCCCTCATTTGCATTTGCTGTTACCTACCTTTGCCTCCTTTCTACATTATTAAGGACTTGTGTGACTAGATTGAACCCATGTTGGAAGCTGTGAATGAATTGTGGGCTTGTTTGAGCCATCTCTAAGTGGAGGTGTGTACCTCGAAGAACTCCTGGTATTATCTCAATGATTTGAGACTGCTCCTTTACCTTGGCAACGTCCTGCTCAAAGAGAATGCTGTGATGCCACAGAATTTTATTGGTTCAGACACAACCCCTTGGAGATGGAAAGAGATACCAGCATGCCCCAATAGTCTTGAGGCACCAGCTGCCTGGAGGAAGAATTACAGCGCTAGTGATAAGTCTCCAATCAGGCCAGTTTCCTACAGTCTCTCACTTCTTGATTTTCTTGAAAAAGTTTTTCTCACAATAAATCCCCCTTTGATGTGTTTCACTCTGAATAAAGCATTTGTGGACTTTTCCCCTTTGTTAGAATCAGACCCATCAGGTCTTTTCCACTCGTCAAGCCCCCGCTTTAACCATGTTTCTTGCGTCCTTCAACTTTATTTCTTAATGCTATCTTTTCAGCTTTTATTTCCAGGTGGCCCACACCTCTATAACGTTTATTGATTCCCTGGCTGCCTAGGTCAAGGTGAGAAACCCAATTGAATAATCCAGGATAAACTCGCCATCTGAACTTTAATTGCATATACAAAGTCCCTTTTGCAATGTACAATAACATATTCATAGATTCTGGGTACGATGATACGGACTTGATCTCTCAGTCTGCTTTATTACAGACACTATGCCTGAACTTTGTGGGTTTGCCTCCAGTAGACCCAGAAGTGCCTCATGCCATTTGTTAATTAATGAAACAGTAGTTATTGAGTACTTACTGTTTAAAAGCTGTATGTTAGATATTAGGAGAGATGCCAAGAGAAAATGAAATTATGTGGTATAAGCCATCTCTAACAGACACAAATCTTGCACACTTTCTTCTGATTCCTCAGTAATGCCTTAATAACAATGTCTTCTTTCTCTCCTGCACTGATGGGATCTATACTTTTGGAAGTAGATAAAACATTACACTGCAGGGAGTGGGCTCTGGCAGTCACTAAGGACTGAATAAGATCTGAGCATTCACAGAGGGGCTGACCGGTGCAGACTTAAAGTTCAGGCAGTCAGTCTCCAATGGGGCAGGACTTTCTCAAAGTAAAAGGGAGATGGAAGTTGGTGAGAAGTCTGCCTTCCTTTGTCTGTCTCCTCTAAGGTGCAATTCCTTCTTAGAACATTCTGGTGAAGTTCTTCATGCTGAGTGAACACACCTACTTGGCAACTTCTGTTTCTCCATGGCTAGTTGTGAAGCAATCGCTGGAATAGGAATACTTTATGTTACATTTTTCCTGTGCTTTATTTTCCTTTCTTCTTTATCCTTTACCTTCACTGCCTGGACTTGCACTTCTCAAACAAATTGTTAGCAACTTAATCACCTCCTCAGGCTCTGCTTTCCAGTGACAAGGGTTGACACCATTTAATGAGACCTTCTCCATATATCAGTAAATGAATGAGGCAAATGTTTCCACATACAAGAATCCCATTTTCTATTTTAAAAAAGCTTAAAATAGAGGTGGCATTTAGTCTTAAACAAAATATAGAGATTGGGAATGTAGCTCAGTAGTAGAGTGCTTGGCATGTGCAGGGTCCTGGGTTCAATACCTAGTACCCCAAAACAAAAGCAAATAAATCATAAAATATAGGAGATAAACACAGATAAAGAGGAAAAATTAAAGAAACAAAGTCAACACTATAAGCCTAACTTCTTTTCTAAATTTTACTCTTGCTCTTGTGCTGAACTTTGTTATCAATTACTACTTAGCCTTGACTTTTTCTGGATGATGAAATCCTTTTGTAGTCCCTCTTGTTATTAAAAAAAAAAAAGATGAAAATGAACTCACTTCTGCAAACAGCATGCTTCTTTTGAATTTCTTCTTTCTCCAAATAATGAAAGACTCCTGAATTTGGGATGAGGATTAAAGTTGTGGTTTGACTTATTGGCTGTATAAAATGGAGGAATTTCTTTCCAGAATGGAAGGAAGCTATGTTTAGAAGAATTAACCAGGATAAGAAATTAAAAAATTTGGACTTTTTACCTATTATCAAATATACAGCTTTTATAAGATTTTTGTAGCCTTTCCCAGTTTCTACAAATGTCATTTACATGTGCTTAATGTTTTTTGCTCATTTTGGCTATCAGCTTAGATTTAGAATCTTTCTTTTCTTATCAAGCAAATTGTAAGGGTTTGTGGGCAGGTTGTCTCTTAGCCTTTTTTACTTTCCCATGGATATAACAGAATATCATTTATATGGTAGACACTTAATAATGGTTGATTAATTGTTGGGAATGATTGGCAGTGATTACTCACATAGTAAATACTGAATCTAACTGATAAATTTTAATATTATTTTGTTTTCTACACAGTAACTAGAGAATGAAGCCCAATACTCTGTACTCTGACTTTGAACTTTTCTATTCAGTTCTGAAGGTCCCCTGGATGTGACCAAATGGGGAATCATAGAATGCAACTCTATATCCAGAATATTCAGGTATATGTTCAGATGTATTTGCAACCAGGAGAAATTGAAAGCAGAAGAGTCATATTGTTGCCTGAGGGTTGGAAGGTATTCTTTGTCCTGTGTTTCATTGTACAATTCCCTTCAGAGGACTTACTCTTTTGCTTTAGAAAGTCAGCCATATTGCCCTAGGAAGAAAGTGGAATACACATTTGCCATTTTTATTTTATTTCTCAGAAATAGCAATTCAAATTATGTTCTTCTCAGGTGATATTTACCTTGGTTAAAGCATGCATCTTGAAGAAGATAATTTTCTTGTAGTCAAAGTGGGATTGATAGTCTTAAAAATAGTCAGATCAGTCTATGGTGCACATCAAGCTATAAAAATAGAAACCAGGTCTATGCTTGCTTGACAGATTCCAAAGATAGTCTTTGGTATGATTAGATAATATGATACTGCAGGTCTCTTTAATATTAATGAACCACTACTGTCAATATGAGAGTTGTGCAAAGAGCATGGTATCTTTAGTATCTTTCAGGCAGCCATAACATTTACATTTGGGATTTGGCAATAATTAGAGAGGTAATCATGAATAAGCATATGTTTAAATGCATCCATTTTATAGATATGGCACAAGAAGAAAGATTACTATTGCAAATCAAGAGCAGTTATTTTCCTTGGACTTGGGCAAGGATCAGTAGCTGGGAAATAGATAGGAATGTATCCATTTATAGTGCAAAGCATCCAATAATTTCTACATATCAAGTTCCCAGGTCTGATAAAACCC
Source organism: Sciurus vulgaris (assembly GCF_902686455.1). Classification (NCBI taxonomy): domain Eukaryota; kingdom Metazoa; phylum Chordata; class Mammalia; order Rodentia; family Sciuridae; genus Sciurus; species Sciurus vulgaris. The sequence continues at coordinate 90,976,579 of NC_136467.1, read as the reverse complement.
CTAACTCTGCATTGAATCAGAAATAACCTTCTAAACCATGTGGCAGCGTAATGCATTCAGATTATAATGCATTTTCACTGTTGATGGAAAGTCAAAAAGGATGAGATTTATTTGTGTTCTGTGTTCTCTTCATTTCTGACTTCCACCCTCACATCTACATCAGGATTGTTTGCAGGTTTCATCAGACGTTGTATAAAGATCCTCTTCTGTTTGATTTTAAATTAACCTAGATATTTCTGTTTCTGCTAGGACTGGCTGATGAGGGAGGGAGGGAGGAGGACAGGGACCACAGCGCAGTCAGGCCCCCTATACCTGGCCTTTACATATTGTTTCCACATCTGCTTTTTTCCTCTTAACCTATCGTGTTTGTCTTTCTTTGAATAACTAAATCTATTTGTATATCATAATTTGTAATGATTGAATGGCATTCCATTATATAGATGTATAATAATATGTTATAAATTTATTTATAAATTAATGTATAGCTTACATATCTTTCCAAATGTTATCTTAAAATACTTATAAGGAATGTGTAAATAACAATTATTAAATATTAGAATAATTTAGTAATCAAAATAATAAAAAGCATTATTAAAACAAGTCCATACATGTGATCTTTTAGTAATAAGGATACCGCATTCTTCTTTGATAAATATTGTCAAACATTTGTATTCCAATGTATACTTGCCTCTCAAATGGAATTTAACTTGCCCAATTCCTTGCTTCATTAGCTTTAACTTGTTACTATTATTCTTTTGCATCTTTTCAGAATTGGTAAGTGAAAAGTGATATCTCTGGTTGGATTTGCATTTTTAACTAACTAGTAAGGTTGAACTTCTTTTCTCAGGTTTTTTTTTTTTTTTTTGTCATTTATGCTGTTATTTGCAAATTGTCTCTTTGTATCCTATGACCTATGCTCCTACAACTTATTTTTGTTTTATTAAACTGTGAAATACAAAATATGGAAAAGTTCATTAAATCCAAATACATGACTTAAAAATTACTACAACATGAACATAAAGGTAAAAATATGGGCAAGGAAATAGCACTCTGCCAGTTCCTGGGAGGTGCCCTGCACCTCTCCTGATTTTACAGCACTCCTCCTCCCAGAAGACACTGCTATGACAATTTTTTGATTATCAGTATCTTGCTCTTTACAGTAGCACCACTTCTGTGGACATTCCTAAGCAATGGAGGCTTGTTTACCTGATTTTAAATGGCGCACTACTGTGTGTTTCCTTTCATGGCTAGATGGTTTTGCTCAACATTGTACTGCCCTGTGAAAGATAATTGGGAGAGCCCTTTAATGAATTTAAGGATTCTGCACTGGTCTAGCAAAAATTTCCTTGGGACTGTACTGTAGCCTGAGATCCTTCTTATCCTAACCTTCTCTTCATGTGGTCTGACCTGCATCCTGATCTGATGGCACTTTCCACCTGTATTAGTTTCCCAGGGCTTCTGTAACAAATTACCACAAACCTATTGGAAAAAAAAAATGACAGAAATTTATTCCTTTGCAATTCTAGAGGCCCAAAGTTCAAAATCAGGGTGCCAGCAGATTTATGTTTCTTCCAAGGTTTCTAGGGGAGATTTTTCCTTGCCTCACCCAATGACTTGTGGAGACAAATATTCCTTGGTTTGTGTCTGTGTAGCTCCAGTCTTTTCTTCCATTTTTCATATGACTTTCTTCTCTCTTGTGAATCTCTCTCTGCCTTGCTCTTATGAGACTGTCATTGGATATAGGATCCACTTGGATAAAGTATAATGATGGCATATTGAGATCCCTAACTTAATTACATCTACAAAGACTTTTTTTCAGAAAAGGTCACTTTTATAGGTTCTGGGACTTGGACATATGATTTTTGGGGCCATCAGTCCAGCCATCACTCAGTTAACTTCTCTGGATCCTACTCTTTTATCCTTTACATGCAGTTATCCCAATAAATAGGTTGCAGGTCTAATCTCATTTGAAGGACTTGAACCTATAACCAATCATTGAGCAGAACAAGCTAGTCCTGCAAGTCTAGAGTGCCCTTCCTATGAGATAAAGTCCCATTCTGTGATGCAGTTTGGACCCTTTCCTTGTGAAGGAGAGAGGAAAGAAGCTGGACTGGGTGGGAAGAATCTCATAATGAGGAAGAGCTAAAGGGAAGATTTAGCTAGGTCATGGCGACTTCTCCAAGCCCACTAAAGTCAAGGTTTCTTCCACTATCAACTCTAAATTCCCAACACCTCAGCTAATTTCCCACCTCAGCAGATCTTGGTGGCTTGCCTTTGAAAGGTGTGACTTGAACCTTCATGGTGAAGGCTCTGAACCAGTGGTAATCACACCCTCTTCAGATTGAGGCTGCTGTATGTACCTGTACATCCATAGTGCAGTGCAGCAAGGGAGATTTATTCTTTGGCTCTCAGACCCATGTATTCTTTATGTATTGAGACCTCTGATTTATTGTATATACTGCACCATGGAGGATGGCATCCCAACTTTCAGGTGCTGTCTCTGAGTTAGTTCTTCAATCTTGTACTTTGAAAGTCATTCCTATACTATGAGGCTTGTTGCTTTTGGATGGTCCATTATGGATACAACCAATGGTCATGGGCTCATTCTCACTGTGAGGGAGGTGTCAGATGTGAGGTAATTTCCATTACCCCTCTTTGCAGATCCATTTCTTACTTTCTTGTGCCAGGTTTACCCTTTGGAACAGCATCACTGATCTGGATTCAGGCCATGAAGGCAAAGTGGGTGGTTGGGAGGAAGAACTATGAAGTTGAAATGAGAATGGATTTAAAGTTTATATATATATATATATATTTTTTTTTTTTTTTTCTGCCAGACTTCCCTGCTTTGGTCAACAGTCATGCACGACTGTGTTTCTTTATGTGTTTTCATAGACACTGTTGTCATCTGACTCCAGATTCACAATTTCCTAGTGGTGATAACAACTTCTCTTAGCATTTCCCTTAATCTTTCCCCTAACTGTGTTGGTCTCAAGCCTGTAGGTCAAGCATCATGTTAGATCCAAGTAGTGGTGCTGACTGAGGTTCTGAGGGCAGGAATATGGAATAGGTTTGTATCCCTGTGAATTGTTCCTTCTAGGAGGAAAGATGTCCAAAGTGGTCAGCTTGCCACTAAGCGTTCGGTTGTCTCTGAGGAATAAATCATACTGGGGGTTCTATATTGGTCTTTATGCAAGCAGGTTGGGTATTCAGAGGCAGCAATAGCTGGACTGACTTTGGTAAGTGGAAATCTATACTGTTGATCCATATCCATCTTCCAGCTTGGCCGACGTGACCACTCCATATACATACCCTTCCAACCCACTCAAGTGTCTGATGATGAAGGCAGGCTAGTGACAAGTGCCTGGGTCTTTTTATCTTCTTGGTTATTTACTGCCCCTTCTGTGTTAGATGCTGTCTGTTGGGTGTTACCACATGACTCAAAAATCTTCACACTTTGTACCACTGCTAGATGGCCATCCCAAGTCTCTTCCTCAGGTCATCTTGCCTGAGGAAAGTAGTCAATAAGGTCCTTTTGTATAACCAAATGTAGAAAAGAAAATTCTATTCTCAGACAAAGTTGAATAGTACAGGAGATTATGACAAATATAATAACATAGGTTGGTAAGTTTAAAGTTGTGACTACTTAAGGTTTAGAAATCTCATCTTTTTAATTCTTAGAAAGCATTTGTCAACCTTATGTCAATGGAAGAGTAATGCCAAAAGAAGGAAGAAGAGACTGAGAGTTTTCCTGTGTGGTTACTAATCCTAAGTCCTCATAGCTAATCACTGCCAACACAGACACAGCAATGATTGAGAAAAACCAGGGAATGAAGCTGTAGTAGATGCGTGAGCCAGAAAGGCTATGACCCGAATCTGAGGCAAAAAGAACTCTCAGCAACAACTGCCACTGAAAGCAAGAAGGATTAGCTTACTGTTTTAAACCTCTTCCCACCAGCTAGAATAGGAGCCGTCTGGGCTTTTGGAGTAGGAAAGCTTCTGGTTTGAGGAATATGCCATAAGGGATCCTGCTAAGGGCCTTATGAAAAGGCACAGTTGGAGCAAACAGCCTGCTGACAGTTGAGATTTGAATTTCAAATGCAGGGACTTCTGAAAGAAAAACAGTCTCAGTGCAACATAAATTGCTTCCAAACACTCAAAGACACAGCAGAAAGGGCAACAGAAAACCACATGAGGCAAAACAATTTTGATAAACTGTTCTGAAATCTGTTCTCTTTTTCTGCCTCCCTCCCTTCTTCCTCCACCCCAAGTAACCAAAAGAAGCAGTAAAATTAATTGAAACTGTGCAGGAAGTTCCCAGAATCTGGGGAGCGGAATATATTGGATAACTAGATGCATGACTGAACCAAAGGTCTCCATTGGGGAAGTATCCCCTAGAGAGAGGGAGAAATTTGTGATTGAGTGTGAAGTCAGGCAGTCAATTGGTATATATTTAACTTGTAAAGGGAAGCTGTGTCCTGTTAGTCAGCTTTAATTCTGTTCCTGAAGGCCCACTAAGGTGCAAGCAGAGCAATTAATCACCACATGTTTTGTTGTCAAGTGTAGATTTCAGACCCAGCTACTGAAAGAACCTTCATTTTATACCTGAAGAAAGAACCTGTTGGAACATCCACCACTGTGTGGCTGGCGTATGAGAGATGCCAACTGTATATACGTCACATGCCCAGAAGCCACCAGAAGGTTAATTCTTTTCATAGAAAGGAAAATACAGTTCTGTGAGCCACATCTGAAGAATGGAGTGAGGTGAGTTGGAGGGCAGGCTTAGAATAAATTTGAAGTACAAGGCAGATCTCTGTTTTTCCTTGCCTGTTTTCTTTGGTTTTAATGTATCCCTATTGGTGACCCAGTCAAAGAGCAAATGTTGGATCCCTGCATTCAGGCTGCAGATGTATTATTCTACCAGTGGGAAATAAAGTTCTCACAGTCCTATTATAGGAAGCCAAATTGCTTCATCCCCAGAAGCCAGAGGATTTCACTAGATAGCAGTGGGGAGCCCATACAAAGCTGTAATTTGCAATCTGAATCTAATTTCTAACCTCATCTTAAAAAATGAAAATTAATATATTGAAGGAACTCACTGCATTACCAGCTAGCTTCTTCTTAAATTTTGTAGAATTTATTGGTAATTGATTTCTTGAAGAGAATTTGTCATGGTTTAGTCACTACTTCACAAATTCTTTTATTTTACATATCCTAACTATTGTAAGTACAGGTGAAGACCATCAAGTCTATTAAGAAAAAATCCATTATGTTTTCTGAAAGAATGGGTATCTTTCAAATATTAACAACCTAAGAAAACAACTTTGCCTTTTAACAATAGTGAAAAATATATGTGAATTCAGCCTTAAAATAGACTGGTAGGAGAGCACTGTACCAAAGTGAGATTGAATTTAGGGGCTCTTACTCCCATAGATGGAGGGAGTGAGATGCATGAGAAAGGTCGCAGAGATCTAAGCTTTGGCTCAGCACACCTATGCCCACCTCTCTCTAAAGCTGAATTAATGGGCAGTCTACCGTCTCCAGCTTCTGGCCATAACAAACTCACAATGGAGTCAAGGAAAGGAATGGGGGAAAATTCTCGGCAGAGAAACATCCTCCTAGTGCTAGCAGCCAAGACAAGATAAAGGTGTTGTTAGACAAGTAAACCTACCAGCCTGCTGTAGTGGAGGTTGGAAGCGAAGGTACAGGGCCAGTCTTCCCAAAAGAAAGTTGTAACCAAAATCAAAATCCCTTGTCCTCAATCTCTCCATGTCCTGATTTCTGGAATGCTTAGCAAATGATAAGAATCAGCCAAGTTGTGTTTTTTCCAACCTTTTGCATCTTCCCAGACTCCACTGAGAGTAAAAGCTGAAAAGCTAAGAAATACTCACAAGTTGGACAGAAGGGAAGGAATTGAGTCTGAATAATTTGCCAGCTGTTCTTCAGTTCTGGATAGCTAAAACTTGAAGGACACATACCATGGTAGAGGTTACGTAATTGGGGGAGGGGGGGACTGTCCTTAAGAAAAAGAGGACTCGTTTATGAAATCAGAATAAGTATGATTACTCAGAATGAAAAATCACAATTTTTCACAATTTTTACAATTCACAATTTTTACAATTACATTCACAATTACATTCACAATTTTTACAATTTTACAAGTTGTAAAAACTGAGAAATACTTCTTATTTACTGTACTAACTCTTTCCTAGTTCTTTTCTATTCTTACCACCTCTGTTGTCAGGACCAGTTACTTAATTTTCAGGGCCCAGTGCAAGATGAAACTGTGGGGTTTCTTCAAAATGTATTAAGACCTTCAAGATGGTGACAGCAGATCTTTCAACCAAGTTCAGGACCCTGCTGAGTATGGGGGCCCTTTGCTGCTGTACAGGTTGCAAGTTTTTGAAACGAACCAATCAGCATCACAAACCACAGACAATAATATAAATAATACAATATGTTTAGTAACTGATGGACTCATCTCTACGATACGTTTTCCCTATAGTTTTTGACTAAATACTTTTTGATGGTCACTCTATATGGTGACGATTTTGTAGCATCTTTTTAAAAAGGGAGACTGGAAAAATAATTCACACTTTAGCATAGTGGATTGAAATTTGTCTTTTCCCTTTTTTTGGTCATTGGCAGCTTGGAAAAGTTTCCTGCAGCATTATAGCTCATTGTTGTTCATGTTATGTAAGGTTTTAGGACTGTTGTCAAATTTGGGGAAATTACCATCAAGTTTTTTTTTAATTAATCAATTAATTTTTAATAGGAGCTATGAGATTTGCTTTATAGTTGTTGTGCTTCCTGCATGCCTCTTGAGCCAGGCTCTCTAGGACTCATTCACAGTGTGTTTAGGAATTAAGAAGTCAAGGTGGAAAGACAGTGCTTGCAGTTATTCATCATCCAAATGTTGTACTTCTGGAAATTTATGATGTGACATGGACAGGGCCCATGTTAGCTTGACCCTCATCTGCCTCACAGTAAGTACACATTGATAATAAACACATCCCTCTGGCATCTGGCAGTCTACCCCGTTGGAGTAAACATTATGCCAACTACAAAGCAGAACCATGGAGCTGGCTTTAAAACAACTGGGGCAAATGGTGGTCACTTTCTTTGTTGGAGAACAGGGGACTTTTAACTTTCACATGGCAAGGGCTACTGACCGCTCTTCTGTTTTGAGGTGCAGGTTTCCAGAGAGCAAGCAGGAAGCAATGGCATGGTAGACAATGATACTAGCTGTAGTTTAAGATAAATGAAAAGAGGTTACATGCTTATTTGAAGTAAACGGCCACTTCTGAATAGATCACTTTGTATTTATTTCTAAAAAACAGTGCTAGTATATTTATGATAGTGTTTTTCCAGAAAATCAAAGCCTTTCTTGCCTTCCCTCACTAATCTCATCTGATGAACCTACTGACTTTCAAGCTTAACATGCCCGTGATTTTCTTTCTGTCATTGCCCCCCTGGATTCTCCTGTGATTTCAAAGATGAGGGGTCCTTTCTGACTCTTCTAACTTTACCTCTGAAATCTATCATCCATTCTTTTCTCTCCATCTTTAATAAAGTTACCTTAGTTTCCATCCTCATCACTGCTTCCTTGATTCAAATAACCTAGTTTTCCCTCTCTGCTTCAACCCCACCCTTTCAATTAAAATATTATATTCCACTGCTTGAACATCTTTCAAAGCTCCCTCTTGCCATCTTCACAAATTAACAATATTCCTCAGCACATCGGAGGCTTTTGGCAATCTGATTTTAACACATATTTACAGTACTGTATTGTACAACTTTTCCTCATTTACCCTTTGATTTAGTGGAGGAGGACTAAAAGGACAATGTGCAACACAGCATCTTCATGTGGGTAATTGAGACCTGATCAAACTTTGTATTTCTTCCAGAGCAGCAACAAACGTTTTGATGAGAGATTTAATGAGAAAGGACATGTAGCTAGGTTAATGGCTGAGGAAATGAAAAGGGACTGGGCCAATTACGAGCACTGATGCTCTTAAATGGACCAAACTGGGGACACAGGCTGTCCTCACTTCTAAAATGCGGAAAATCCCTGGGGGAAAAAAAAAAACAAAAAACAGCTCTTCAGTTAGCGAAGGCAGACTTTGCAAATGTCCCTCAGCACCATTCCTGGAACACCAAATTTTATAAAAGTCATCATCAGCAGACTGACAATTTCTGCCTTCCTTCATGAGATGCTCTAGAAGACCTACGCTGCATGCTTCCCCTAGCTCTCTCATTGTCTATTTCTTTGCACTGATATTTTATGTCCTCTCTTGTGGAAAGATAATTTTAAGGCAGTTTTCTCCACATTTCCTTTTCTCAGAAGGAGATCTGATCATTTGGGGACATAAAAGGAAGTGAAGGAAATGCATTAGGCAAAATGAACTCTAGGATATTAGGAAAGAGTGGCCCTATGATAAAACTGACAAAAATCACTTTCCTTAAATTATTTTTTCCTATTGCTTACACCATTGACAGAAGAGGCATAAGACAATATATATTCTCATATTTTACCTTGATTTATTTACATCAATTGCACATTGTAATGAAGTTTACCTCCAAAGCACATGTATGGAGCTCATTCCAGTTCAAGCCATATTCGAAGGAATAAGATGAAAGAGACCAGTGTCCAGAGCACATTTAAAATCTAATGTCTATATATTTATTTATATGACAATGAACACTTTTAGCTTGATTGTCTTTGCTTTCAGTAAAAATAAGGGAAAAGCAATGGATGTGTGTAAGAAATAAGATACAAAGAGTTTTAAATGCTTTGCTAGTTTAACTTTAATTGAATGGAAGAGACTATCACTTTGTGAAGACACATGTATACTTTAAAAATTAAAATATGCTGTGATTAATCCAATTAGAATAAGTCATTGAAAAGTTTGCACATTTAATCATTTAAGTATCTTTAATACATTCAAAATTAAGAACACTAAAGTAATGCATAATTATCTAGTCTTTTAACCAAAGAAAATTAGTTTACTGACATTAATTAAGTCTCCTACTGACATTAGATGTAAATTAAGAATATTATTAAATTGGTTTTCAAAATGGCTAAATTGAGACAGAGAAATATCAAATGAATTTCCCAGGGTTATAGTCAAGTTGGTAGAAATTGGAACCTGTGGATTTTAATTTATTTTTGTATGGTTCTAATGATTATTAAACTGTCTTCTAAGCATACCAGTTAATGATGTTAGTTGCATATTAAAAAATCTATAAAGTCACTCTTTTGAGAATCATGTTTCCTCTCATTAACCCTTAAAGAATATCAAGAAGAGCAAAAGTTAATACAATTTTGGTGAAAAGTAATAAATACTTTAAAAATTATTTGGGTACACAAAGTTTTTTTTTTTTTTTTTTTAAATGATGTTTGTGATAAGAATAGAAAATACTGACTGGGGTGAGGATAGCTACAATTGAAGACAAACATCACGGAAAAACATAGCAAATTTTCTTTTGATTCAATCTCTGAACAACATCAGCACAGTTTTTCCATCCTGACTTTGAGTGTATTCATGTTTTCTGGTCAACTGGATATTTCTTCTGTGTTTTTCTACCTAAGCTATGTGATATTATTCTGATATCACTTTTATCCAAAATTGCGGAGTCTATTTTAACACACTGCCATGTTGCCAGAAATTTCCAACTTCTTGTCTATTTTCTAGCTTCGTGACCTCAGAAAGGATAAATTAGCTTTAGTCCCTTTCCTTGTTACTGAGGAAAGGTGGTAGGTAAAGGCCTGTCTTAGCCAGAAAGTGAATTCAGACTTTCAAAACCCATTAATAGGAAGGTGAAAAGATGTGGAAGTCAACAGACTCTGAAATGAAAAAGGGAAGGGGAATTGGACCAGAGGAGTAAGAAACTAGGAATAAGAAACTCAAGGATAAGCTGCTCAAGCAGTTCAGACTAAACAACACTCCTCAGAATGTCCATGTAGCTGTGACCGGCTGCCCATTGTGCTTAATAACCAACAGAAGGTATAAGTTAGGGAAGGAAGTTGAATACATCCTAGCCATCCTTGAATCCTAATACATTTAAACTTCCAAATTCACACAGTTCTGTTCACAAATGCAAAACCATTTCAGTGAATCAGCCTTATATATTTTCACAAAATTAAGTTTCTCATTATAATTCACAAAGTTTATTCTTAAGTTTCTAAATTGTGTTGAGTAGAACTGGAGTACTTTTAGGCTTTTAAATACTTTGGCATATAGATTTATGACAAAGGATGTCATCCTTTGAAGGGTAACAGTGATAATGTCGTTACTGCACTATGTGAATATATGCTAAGAATTATGTCTGTCTTTGATACACTTTCTCAAAACAAGATTATCTTAATAAATATTGTATTACACAAAACAAGAGGGGATTTCATAATGGTCACTTTTCTCATTTTGTTTAGCCCTGTTATAAAATGTAGTCAGAATTTTTAAAAGTAGAAACTTGGTATGATTTTGAAGGAAAATCTCAAGGAAAAGATCTTTACTATGACCCTTTGCTTAGAGGCCTAATTTTGCAAAAAGGTCAAGAAAGCACCTTGATTTTTAAAAAAAACTGCTCTTCTTTCCCCGGGTGACAGCATAATATAACATTAAGTGAAGCAAACTGAATCTGCCGGGATGGCAGACCTTTAAAAAATAAATAAATAAAACGAACCACGGAGACTTTATTTGATTTCCTTTTCTTGATCTCCCTGGAAACCCAAAGACAACCAACCTGCACTCACTCGCTCACATTGGACTGCGTTTCCTGGACACACATCTTCATAACACCCTGGACCTCACCTCTTGGCACTCAGTGCAGTTGCAGTTGGATACTTGGGAAATTAATGTCTGACTGCTCCTTGACACTAAAGGATGCATTGGGGCAAAGATGATGATCCCCAGGTTCTCAGGTCTTTGGCCTCGAACTGAGAATTACATTCTCAGTTTCCCTGATTCTGGGGATTCTGGACTTTAACTGAACTGAATGATTGGCATTTCAGGGCCTGCAGGGCCTCCAACTTGTGTACTTCTTAGTCTCCATAATTATGGGAGCCAATTGCCCTCATGAATCCTCCCTTATGTGTCTTTCTATCTGTATCTTATTGGTTCTGTCTTTTTGGAGAACTCTGACTAGTACAAACAGCTACTGCAGCTGATTAAAAAAAGAAGAAAAAGGGAGAGTTTTGGTCCAAGGATTTAACCAACATGATTACATAAGGCAAGGAAGGAGAAAAAAGGATTAGAAACAACTAAAAGATACTTTGAAAACTTATACCTCAACTTGAAATGTAGGCTGAATATTTGTTTGAGACAAGTAAACTTCATTCTTCTCTTGTTCTCAGAAATGTCACACTACAAGTAAAGACACAAGGAAGTAAAACTCACTTAAAATTAAATGTTTAAAAATTATATGTTTTGTATCTCGGAATTGCAATATATATTTCTTGAATGAAAAGATGTTTTTAGTTATTCTTGTTTCCTGTTTTTTTTGTTGTCATTGTTTTTTTGTTTTCATGTTTCTACCAACACTGCCAAATTGCTTTTGTGGGTTTAGGGTTGGACAAGTTTATTTTGGAGACCTTTATAGCAGACATTTCAAAACTGGGGACTAATTAATGAGTGGGAGAGTCACAGCAGTCTGCTCTACCTGACTGCTTTGTCCTGTGGCTTCTCATCTTGAGAATTTGCCTAGCATATCTTAAAGGATCTAAGGTTTGCATAAAACTAAAGTTTACCATAATCTCATTGTTCAAGTTGGGCAGAATAGAGAGTGGTCTCTGGGGCCTGGGGAAACTGTTACAGAAGTGAGGATTACTATTTGGGTTCCTGTGGGACTAGCTGAACACTTACCCATCTTTGGGTACAAAATAGCCTTGATCTCAGCAATAGAGACACAGATCTTTCTATTAGTTTCCATTTCTATAAGTTCCCATAAGGAGTTTGAAATAAGACAGTTGTTCTTAAAGGGATAGTTCTTAGGGCAAGGAAACTATTTTTGTTTTTAAAATTTGTTATAATGGTCTATTGTATAATTTCTCTATAAAAATAGAAGTCTAGAGAAATATACCTGTGTCATGGGATGGGCCATATATTATGGAAGTGCTATGAAAAGTATACAAGATGCAAGACGTCCAGTTGAAAGACCTTTTGTTATTCTTCTTTTTTAAAATTTTTTTTTGTTATTCTTCTTGATAGCTAATATTTTAATGAACAATAGGAGTTTTAAAAATAGTTTTTAAAAGGAAAACATTCAGCTCAACTCACAATAGCTAAACTATGGAACCAATCTAGGTGTCCTTCAACAGATGAATGATAAGGAAAATGTGGTATATACATGATGGAATGTTACTCAGTTTTAAAGAAGAATGAAATTATGGCATTTGTTGGTAAATGGATGGAGCTGGAAAATATCATGCTAAGTGAAATAAATCAAACCCCCAAACCAAAGGCCTAATGTTTTCTCTGATATGCAGATGTTAATTCACAGTAAGGGGCAAGTGGTGCTAGGGAAGAAGAGAGTTACTTTAGGTAGAGGGGAGTGAAGGGAAGGGAAGTGGTATGGGGGTAGAAGGAAAGTAGAGTGAAACAGACGTAATTACCCCATGTACATGCATGACTGCATGACCAATGTGATCCTGCAATATGTATAATCAGAAAAATGAGATGGTACACTCCATTTATGTATGATTTGTTAAAATACATAAATGTATTCTATTGTCATGTATAACTAATTAGAACAAATAAAAAAATTAAAAAAGGAAAACATTCCTCTAACATAATGTTTTATAAATGTTTTATCATAATGTTTTATATAATTCCTTTGACTTTTCAAATGGTCAGAAAAATAGTGAAAATGATATTGTCCTGAAAAATGGCGTGTTTTATATGAAAGGAAAATTACTGTGACACAGATCTTTCTATTAGATCCACAAGGTCCCTTTGTTCTAGACAGTGGAACATTCATTCATTTACAGGTCTTGAACTAAAGACATGTTTATTATGTAATTCATTAGGAATGACAGGGTTTCTAAAAATTCAGTTAAGGTGTCTTAGATTTCATTAATTAAGCCAAACATTTATTGAATGCTCATCATGTGCTGGCATTTTGCTAGCTGCTGAAAATCCAGACAAATATGACATTGTCTTTGCTGGAGAATAGAAATCTACTAAAAAACTCATCGAAAGAATATGTGGTACCTGGTAAACACTAATATAGTGTAAAACAAAGTCTTTGGTTTCTCTCTCTCTCTCTCTCTCTCTTTTTTTTTTTTTTTTGCAATGGAATCTGACATTCATTTTATTCCACTTCACTTAATTGAAAATATACCCTGGTCATGATCCCCATTAGGTTGAGTTCACAATTCACTAATGGGTTGATATCTGCAGTTTGAACACACAGCTCTAATAAGTATTTAGAAAACAAAAGATTTGCATCCCAGTCTCTTAATTACATTGACAAGCCCCGGTGAGGCAGTATCTGTCTTTACCATTGAACTTCATCTCCTTCTGTTCGAATAGTTGACAAATTATAAAGCTTTAACACATGCAGAAGTCCTGATCTTTTAAATTCTTGAATTGGAGATGGAAACTCACCCTTTTGTCGACATCCTCCTGCTGACTTGTTTGGGAGATTGTTGATTTTGTAATTTCACAATGAAAATTCTTCTGTGGTGACTCTAGTCAGGAGGAACGCCATGGGGGTTGTCAGGAACCACCAATGTGGTAGCTACCTGACTGCTGACTGCAGTTAATAAGGTGACCATGGCCTTTGGACTTAACTAACCTGGGAGCTGCAGCTATTAGCTGCATTTTCCCCATAAAGGAAAGCATGCTAGCTCTGGCAGTGAACCCATCTTTGAAATAACTTCTTAGTTTTCCTGGGTTCCCTCCTCTTCTATTTTATGGAATACTTTGAGAAGTATTGGAATGAGCTCTTCTTTAAAGGTTTTGTAGGACTCGGCTGAGAACCCATCTGGTCCCAGACTTTTCTTTGTTGGTAGGCTTTTGATGACCTCTTCTATTTCATTACTTGAAATTGGTCTACTTAAATTGTTTATGTCCTCCTCATTCAGTTTAGGCAATTCATATTTCTCTAGAAACCTGTTGATGTCTTCAAAATTTTCTATTTTGTTGGAGTATAGATTTTCAAAATAGCTTCTAATTATGTTTTGTATTTCAATCCTGTCTGTTGTGATATTTCCTTGTTCATTCCGAATTTTAGTAATTTGAGTTTTCTCCCTCTTTCTCTTTGTTAGTGTGGCTAAGGGTTTATCAATTTTGTTTATTTTTTCAAAGAACCAACTATTTATTTTGTCAATTTTTTGTATTGTTTCTTTTGTTTCAATTTCATTGATTTCAGCCCTGAGTTTAACTATTTCCTGTCTTCTATTACTTTTTGTGCTGGTCTGTTCTTCTTTTTCTAGGGCTTTGAGCTGTAGTGTTAGGTCATTTATTTGTGGAGTTTTACTTCTTTTATTAAATGCGCTCCATGAAATAAATTTCCCTCTAAGTACTGCTTTCATAGTGTCCCAGAGATTTTGATATGATGTTTCTTTGTTCTCATTTACCTCTAAGAATTTTTTAATTTCCTTCCTAATATCTTCTGTTATCCATTCATCGTATAATAGCATATTGTTTAATCTGCAGGTGTTAGAATAGTTTCTGTTTTTTACTCTTTCATTTTTTTCTAACTTCAATCCATTATGATCTGATAGAATACAAGGTAGTGTCTCTATCTTCTTGTATTTGCTAACATTAGCTTTGTGGCATAATATATGATCTATTTTAGAGAAGGATCCATGTGCTGCTGAGAAGAAAGTGTATTCACTCTTAGTTGGATGGTATATTCTATAAATGTCCATTAAGTCTAAATTATTGATTGTGTTATTGAGATCTATGGTTTCTTTGTTCAATTTTTGTCTGGAAGATCTGTCCAGTGGTGAGAGAGGCGTGTTAAAATCACTTAGTATTATTGTGTTATGGTCTATTTGGTTTCTGAAATTGAGAAGGATTTGTTTGACATACATGGATGAGCCACTGTTTGGGGCATAGATGTTTATGATTGTTATATCTTGCTGATTTATGCTTCCCTTAAGAAGTATGAAATGTCCTTCTTTATCCCGTCTGACTAACTTTGGCTTGAAGTCCACATTATCTGAAATGAGGATGGATACTCCAGCTTTTTTGCTGAGTCCATGCGCATGGTATGTTTTTCCCCATCCTTTCACCTTTAGTCTATGAGTATCTTTTTCTATGAGGTGAGTCTCTTGCAGGCAACATATTGTTGGATCTTTCTTTTTAATCCAATCTGCCAGTCTATGTCTTTTGATTGATGAATTCAGGCCATTAACATTTAGGGTTATTATTGAGATAGGATTTGGTTTCCCGGTCATTTGGTTCATTTTTTAAAAATTTTATTTATTTATTTATTTATTTATTTATTTATTTATTTGACACGACTTAGTTCCTACTTTATTTGACAATTCATTTAGGATAATTCCTGCCTTTGCTGATTTGCTTCTTTGTTTTTCATCTCTTGGAATATTTTGCTGAGAATGTTCTGTAATGCTGGCTTTCTTTTTGTAAATTCTTTTAGTTTTTGTTTATCATGGAAGAATTTTATTTCATCCTCAAATTTGAAGGTAAGTTTTGCTGGGTATAAGATTCTTGGTTGGCATCCATTTTCTTTCAGAGCTTGAAAAATGCTGTTCCAGGCCCTTCTAGCTTTTAGGATCTGGATTGAAAAATCTGCTGATATCCGTATTGGTTTCCCCCTGAATGTAATTTGGTTCTTTTCTCTCACAGCCTTTAAAATTCTGTCTTTATTTTGTATGTTAGGTATTTTCATTATAATGTGCCTTGGTGTGGGTCTGTTTTAATTTTGTGTATTTGGAGTCCTATAAGCCTCTTGTACTTGGTTTTCCATTTCATTCTTCAGATTTGGGAAATTTTCTGATATTATTTCATTGAATAGATTGTTCATTCCTTTGGTTTGTTTCTCTAAGCCTTCCTCAATCCCAATAACTCTTATATTTGGCCTTTCATGATATCCCATAGTTCTTGTAGATTCTGTTCATGATTTCTTACCATCTTCTCTGTTTGTTCAACTTTGTTTTCAAGGTTAAATATTTTGTCTTCAATGTCTGAGGTTCTGTCTTCCAGGTGTTCTATCCTATTGGATATGCTTTCTATGGAGTTCTTAATTTGGTTTATTGTTTCCTTCATTTCAAGGATTTCTGTTTGGTTTTTTTTCAATATCTCTAACTCTTTATTGAAATGATCTTTTGCTTCCTGTATTTGCTCTTTTAACTATTGATTGGTGTGATCATTCAATGCCTGTATTTGCTCTTTCATCTCATCATTCAGTGCCTGCATTTGCTCTTTCATCTCATCGTTTGCTTCCCTGATCATTTTAATTATGTACATTCTGAACTCCTTTTCTGTCATTTCTTCTGCCATGCTGTCATTGGGTTTTATTGATGCAACATCTAGATTTGTTTGGGGCATTTTCTTCCCTTGTTTTCTCATGTTGTTCAGGTATCAGTGGACCACTGAGATATTGCAGATTTCCTCTATTGACTTATAATGTCCCTGGAGATTTCTAGTATATCCCCTCTTAGCCTTCAGTAGGCTGAAGTCTTGGAGGAAGTTGATAGCGCGGTGCTCCACAAGAAAGCTGCCTCTCTAGGGGTGATAGCCTTCAGGTGGGGTATATTCCCTGCTAGTGGGCAGAGGTGCCTCCACTTGTTGACCAATGGTCATCCAAAGGGGAACTAGGCTGCGGGCTGAGGCAAGGCCTGTTTGGGCCTGTGTCCTTGGTTTTATTGTCCTTGTGGGAAAACCTCACCTGGCAGGGAAGACTCACCTAGTGGGGAGATCTTGCTGGTCAGTTCCTCTCCTAGAGGTTCCCCTCAATCTACAGCTACTGCCTGGGCTGGGCTGCCTTCCTCTGCAACGTTCCCAGGTGCCTGGACCTACCTCCTGGGCCTGGGAGCCTCACCCTTTGCAGACGAGTCTCCTTAGGCTGCCTGTCCTCAGAGAATCTGTCCGCAGTTCTGGATTCTTAGCTCTGCATGTCTTTGTGCGGCTCTTCCACCAAGAAGCCTCCTATTTCCTGGGACCCTGCTCTGCACCTAATTGCCTGGCTATGTGGCCCCTCCTTTGAGTAGCCACCTGGAGCCGCGAACCGTCCCTCCGAGACCCAGCGACCTGCCGCACACCTCTTCCTCCGGACAGCCGCCCGGTGTTCCGGAATAGTCACTAGGAGACCAAGCAACTCACTGTGTGCCTCCTCCTCCCGCCAACCGCCCATAGCCCTGGGCAGTCACTCCGAGTCCAAGTGACCCGCCCCGTTCCTCCTCCTCCTCCGGGTACCCCCCCAGGTGTTCAGGAGCGGTCACTCTGAGTCGCTCTGAGTAGCTCTGAGTCCACGTGACCCACTGCACGCCTCCTCCGGGCAGCGACCCGGAGTTCAGGTGCGGCCACTCGAGACCAAGCGGCCCACCGCGCTTCTCCTCCAGGCAGCCCCCCGGTGTTCAGGAGCGGTGCTTTGAGTCCAAACAACTCACCACTCGCCTCCTCCTCCTAGCAGCCGCCTGGAGCTCCAATGCAGTCACTGCGAGTCCAAGCGACCCGCTGCGCTCCTCCTCCTTCTCCTCCTCCTCCTCCTCCTCCGGGCAGGCCCAGGTGTTCAGGAACGGTCGCTTTGAGTCCAGACAGCTCGCCACGCAGCTCCCCCTTTGGCAACGGCCCAATAGCTCTAGTATAGTCACTTCGAATCCAAGTGGCCACGCTCTTCCTCCCCCTCCTGCAGGCAGGCCCCGGCGTTCAGGAGTGGTTGCTCTGAGTCTAAACAGCTCGCCGAGTAGCTCCTCCTCTGGCAACCGCCTGTAGCTCTGGTCGGTTTCTCTTTAATAAACATTTAATTTTAAATTCTAAAAGAGAAATAAATGTGCCTTTACCAAGTCAGTATTTTCCTCTAGGAACAAAATATTTTTACTCTGAAATTACAGTAGGTCTAGAAGAAAAAGATGGCCCTAGACTCTTAGCACTGTGCCATGGGAGGGACAGCAGAAGGCAGCAGCGATGTGCAACTGAGACATGTTTGGGGAGGTAAAACTGTTGTCACACAGTTTAGGGACTGTCACGACAAATATATAAGTCTTATTCTGCTGTTCAGTGGCTAGATCTGTCAGTTTGGAGCAAACGCCTCTACATAACGAGGGTTTTTCCAAGTAATTGTTATGGCTTCCAACTCTGGAACCAGCTCTCTCCTATCTGGGAAGTTTGTATGGCACCGAGTACCCACATTTCTGGGTAGAAGTATAGACAAATTTCCAAATGGGGAAGACACTGAACTTGATAAGCTCTAAGATCCCTCCCTCTTCTAATAGTTGCATTCCAGATCTTCTGGTGAAGTTAAGCATTGTGTGTTAGGAAACTAAAATGCTCCTGAGGAGGTTTCTGAATGTGGGAGAAGTTAATTAGTTGTCATCTACATATGGCATATTGTTAATTTACTTTTCCCAGACACCCTATTTCCCTGGATGCCTCACAAAATTAGATAAAGCAATGAAATCATAATGTGGTTTAGTGAGCTGCAAAGTCATCATGAAAAGAGCAACCCAACTGGCCATCAGAGTCACCAGTCCTAATGCCAGACGGTACAGTGAAGAAAATCAATAGAAAGTTCACAGGCACATTTTTTGTGTGCTTAAATAAAACCACAAAAACTGTCAAAAAAAAAAAAAAAAAAGAATTCATTAAAACACTTTTTTCATAGGCCAAAAAGGTAAAAATTCACACTTGGTTTCTAATGTGAGTAGAGAAAACAGGATTTCTTTCTTTTCTTTCTTGGTACTGGGCATTGAATCTAGGGGTGACTTTATCACTGAGCTACGTCCCCAGTCCTATTTTATTTTTTATTTTGAGACAGGGTCTCACTAAGTTGCTGAGGCTGGCCTTGAACTTTGTATCCTCCTGCCTTGGCCTCTTGAGTCACTGGGATTATGTGTGTATACCAAGGTGCCTGGCAAGAAAGTGTTTCTTAAAGAATGGGGATGACTGGGTACTAACACGTTCTCTCATAAAGGAAGACCAAATCCTCATAATAGTGAATTCATAAACCTCTTAGGAGGTCCTAGAGAAGTGTGATAAAATGAACCATTATAGCCTAATTGACATTACTGTAAGGAAGCATAATGTTACAGATTTTTTTTTTTAAAATCAGAGATTTCAGTTATTTTAAAGGAGTCACATATAGTCCAATGTTTTTCAGCTATAAAATGAGTTTTTGAATTCAGATAAGAAGTCATAACGTATATTTTGTGCAAAATTAAATTTTCATGTTTGTGATTTTAAGAAGCCTCTTAATAGAAGCATTAGCTTGGCAACATTCTTTCTTTAGCAAGTAACATCTAATAGAACCAAAGGATTGGAGGAGTCCCAAATGAGGTATTTTCTCCTCACATACATTATAATCAGATTCCCACTCTGTGTCATCATCTCTGCTAGCTGATTTTATGGCCCAGTGTGTCTTCAGAAAGGGAAAGTTAATATCAAATGAAAACATTTGTTCTCTCTATACATGTGACTTTTATTTGGTCCTTGGGGAAAGCATAATTTATTTCTAGATTTTGTGATAGGGCTATCAACCAGTCTGTGCACAGCTCCTTCAAACCTTTGAATCATTTGGTTTGGAGGTGAGTTAACATAAAGACAGATGACTAATGCCAAGCATGCCTCTTCAGTCCTACAACCAAATAATAAACAAAATGAGCAGTTCCTGGTAAAAGAATCTATTTTAAAACTCAAATAAATAGCCTTGTGACTCCTGCAGCTTGTGTGATGTAAGCACCCAATTTGACGGGGAAGGCATCTTGTACTGTTTTCCATGACTAGGGATCACTCTGGGATTTTAAAGTTGGATGGAATCATAGAGATCAGACAGGCCAGTGGTTCCAAAACCTGGCTCTGATTCAGAGTCACCAGGCAAGCTTTTAAAAAAATTGTATCACTGAGTTCAGCAGAGGAGAGTCCATAGGCTTAGAAATTGGAATCATCAGTTTGCCCTGGTGAATTCTGGTTTGGGGAATGGAGATCTGGCTGTATGTTTTTATTTTACAGAGGTCTAGAAAGACTGGGATTGTGTGTCCTAAATAAAATTTGGATTTAATTGAATTAAATGACTTTCATGGGGCCTGGCTAGTGATAGAGGAAGGACTAGAATCCACGTGTCCTTGATTCTAGTATTTTTTTCACACCACCATCCATAGCTGTGTCCAACATCATTACAAAGCACAGAATTTGTACCAACTTGTGCAGAAAGTTAACAGAAACCTCAGACTAGCAGGTGCAACAGGCACCCAGATCTTTTGGGCTTTCTAAATGCCTTTGATATAATTTTTTCTAATTTTATCCCTCAACATTTTAATCATCTCCTTGACAGAGCTGAGCTTGGTCTCTTCTTTGGTGTCCAACTTGTCTTCCCTTAGGGCTTCTGGAGACTGTTCATCTGTCAAGACCATTGTTGATGGGGAGGGCTAGTCATTGTGTTGTCTCATTTGGTTCCCATTTCTTAGTCTGATGAGACTGTCACTGTGTAGACTCCTTGTATCAAGGTTGTTTTGTCTGGATTTCTTTTCCTTTACCTCTATGTGGACCCATAAGATATGGAATTTGCCATGGAAATATATGACTGTGGTCACCATACTGTTACTTGGACACTTTCTTAATTGCTATTGCTGAGTCAGTGGTGGGGGCTCTGCAATGGGGGAAGGAATCTTAGGCAACTATAAAAGTTGGTCACAAATTGAGATGCAGCAGAGGGATGGAAGAACAGCTACATGATGAAATCCTATTTGAAATGAAGGCATATTGACCCTATAATTTCTGGTCACTGTACTTACAGTATATATTAACAGCAAATGTATGACTGGCACTGTCCTATGGTGAAAGAATCAAATTCTATGTTCAAAACACAGTTGTGAGTACTCTTTTATTTTCATCCTTAGTAGAGTGACAATTTTATGGTAACTTGAGGATAACTTTTCTTTAGAACTTAAAAGCATATTACAATGGAGGAGTGAAATACTTGCATTAAAACAGGGACTGAAGACATAGAAATCATTTAATGATAAAAGACTTATAAGCAGTCTTACATTCATAGTGAATTACCAGTTACTGTCTCCTAGGAACAGGATTGGTTCTATCTCTGCTCTACCATTTACCTGTAGTTTATTCACTTGCTCATCTAATCACTTAGTATATATCTATTGAGCACACGTCATCAGGCACTACGTCAGGTTGTAGGCTGGTAGGTAGACGACGTGGACTGACCATGGGAAGAACTACAGGACTCATGCAGCCTGGTCTGCCACCTTGTGACTTTATCAGAACCTTGTATAATTGTGTGTGTTTTGGTTTTTTGATTTTAAAACAATGAGATCCTTTCATACAAAGGCTGTCTCAGCATTAACTTGCGGAAATCCCTCTTTACCAAGTTTAAAAAGAAGGACTTTAGTGGTCTGCTTCAAAACACATTATGTGTCATTTGTTATTGTAATTTGGGAAACTTACTGCTGTCTGACTCCTGTATGAAACACTACTAGGTGGAGGCTGTCTGGGTGCTCTGCCTCACACTCACACACACACACACACACACACACACACACACACACACACACACACACACACACACACGGCAGGTTTGTTTGCCTTAGTTTATCTGTAGTTACAGAGTTGTCAAAGCACGAAATGTGTGTTTCTAAGAGAGCTAATAAAGGAAGAAAGCTGCCCTAGAGCTGTTTTAAATCCTTTCCTGGAGCTCTGGATGTGTTACTACTCATTATAAGAGAGTCTGACTTGAATGGACCACAAGAAAACTGGATCTGAAGATGCAGCTGAAGGAAAATGTATTCTTCCTGTTCAAGAATATGCAGCAGATTCCATGTGGGGCCCTGAAGAACTCTTGAAAACACCCAGTATTTTCCCCTCCATTTTTATTTTTGGTTGTTTATTACTGATATAAAGCAAAATTACCATTGTTTACATAGCCATTTTAGCCCTTCTACATATTGTTTGATTTTGTGCTCTAATACTGAGTTATATCTCATCAATTTTTTTTCTTTTCTTAAAAATTATTGTTTATTTTGAGACAGGGCTCTCTAAGTTGCAGAGACTGACCTCGAACTTATGATCCTCCTGCCTCTGTGTCCTGAGTAGCTGCGGTTACAGTGTGTACCACTAAGCCTGGCTTATTTTCATTTTTTTAAACTATAGAATATCATGTTTTCTAAGTCTACAATCATAACACTGGCAAAAGAAATCATATTCTTTTTCTTTTTAGGAACTCTTTTAGTAATTTTTTTTGTTGTTGGTCGTTCTTTGGCAAATAATCATGTATTTGTTTCCACTGATGAGTTCAATAAAATTCAACACAAAAGAGAATGATCCTACTGTATGTCAATTGATAATATATTTACATGGAAAAAATAATTCAAGTATTTTGATATTTTTTGGAATGTACATATAGAAATACAGCCATGTAGAAACTCTATTCTTATATCAAGTATAAATGTTTTGGTCCTAATGCATGGACCAGAATCAACACATTATTGAATAATAATGACAATAATAACAAATTATTGGAAATCTGATTCTTGATTTCAATTTAAATGGGTTCAGTACTTCATGATTTCCAATTACATTATCTGTTCTCAGCTGTTGGCAGTTGTTAAAAGGTATTTTGCATATCTTGGTTATACTTTTATATGATCAATTTACTCAGGTTTTATAAATAGCTGCTGGATTTCACCAAAGACCACTTTTCTGCAGCTATTGTACATTTTCCCTTTAATTTGTTGAAGTAAGTAATTATGTTGGTAGAGTCCTGATATTGATTCACCCTAATATTCTGGAAATAAGCTGTGTAAGTGAACATTATTCACAATTTTTCCTTCTCTTTATCATTCTTCTCTATCCTGAAATCTGTATTCTGATGTATTTGCTTTAAAAAGTGGCTTCTTCAGATGGGGCCTAGATTTCCCCTGAAAACTAGCAAATGAACAATTATTTTCTGTATCTCTGATAGGAAAATGATGTCTTGGCTCTGTGTAGAATCTTTTGGGCCATGGTTTTTATTCTCTTTTATTCTGCAGTTATCTAAATTTCATGTTGCAGATAAAGAGACTGATGCCTTCTGATTTGGTCTTTGAAAATACTTTATTCTTCCTCTCTGGAAGCTTATGAGAGTGTCTTTTATGTATTATTTAAAAGCATTTATTGGGTACGTACTGTGTGGAAAGCATCATTATTCTAGGGCCCAAGATAAATATAAAGGAAGTCCTAGCCTTTTTCTTACATTTAGGTTTACCTTGTCCAAAGTCAAGTTTGAGTGTATGTGGGACATGCTGTGCCCTTGCAGTCTGAAGACCAGTTTCAGGGAAATTTCTTTTATTATTTTTGTGTTTGTTCTCACTATTTAATTCTTGCCTCTTTTCTACCTCAAATGTTTTCTTTGATATTATTATTATTTGCATTTTAGGTCTCCCATATTTATCTTCCAAGTCATTTATCTTTTCTCTTTTTATTCCCATATCTTTGTGTTTGCTTTGTACCGTAGGGACTCTCTTCTTCAATTCATCTCCCGAATGTTTCAGCTCTTTATGTGTGGTTTCTTTTCTTTTCATTTTTTTTTTTTTTTTTTTTTTTTTTTTGGTAACATAAGTTTGTTGGTTAATGTTTTGGGGAAGTTATACTTTTGGGTAAAATTCTGAGAAGTGTATTCTTCTTTTTCTTGTCTCTTACTTCTGGGTTCCATTAGATGTGCTGCCATTTTCCCTTGCCTACCTGGTGGGGCTCAAATTCATTCACTGTGGTACCTTCAATGGGGAGAGCTCCATGGGCCATAAGACCTATGGTGTCTTACATGTGATTGGCAGTGGGTAGCAGGCAGGTCTCAGTATCTCACAGTGGGAGAAAGCTTCTACAGTCAGGACTTCCAGACTCTCGGTCTAGAAAGGACACAGTCCACAGGTGTAGTACCCTGTAGCTCTGTGGGGTCAGCCACACAAGCATGGGTAATAGTGGCCTTGGGAGATAGGAACTTCTTCCCAGGGAGAGTACATGGGCTCATCTTCACTCTCCGGCAGACCTTAGCAAAAGCAGGGAGAGGAACATGGGTTAGAATTGGGAGTGGTTAGGAGCTAAACAAGGCCATCTTTCCAGAAACCTATCACTTTTCTCTTTTTCCACAAATCTAACTATTTCTATTAAGGGGTTGTGATGAATCTGTAGGATTTATTCTTTCTGTCAGTCTTGAATAAGCAGTCTACTTAAGGTGTGTGAGAAAGACACAAAGGCTGTAAGAGTGAAAAGACCAGACTATTATTCCTCTGACTGGGAATATCTAAGTTCTACCTGTTCTCAGCTTGTGCATGCAGTCTGAAGAAGTCCTCCTTATTCTGGGTGACTTTAGTCTTTGTTTAAAATTGGAATGTGCTATGATGTTATTTTGCTTATTGTGCTTATTGTGTCACTTGACAAATAATAACATCAAAACAATAATAAAAGCTGATACTTTTTTATTTTATTAGCATTTATTAGTTCAGTACTAAGATGTGTATGTACATATCTTTTATCCTACAAATAGTATTATTCTTTTAAAAATCTAATTAAAATTTTTTTCTTTTTTAAAAAAAATAACATCTGGCATCCCTTATCAAAGTTTCCTTTAGGCAAATTTTAATTTATTTATACCATCAATGCCCGATTCCACATGCAAAATAGATCTTTACTTTTATTTATTCATTATTTATTGCTCTAAATAATGGTGAAAATAGGCAACCAATCAGCATGTGTTTTTTTCCCCTAGTAATGACAGCAAGTCCTTAGTGCTATTTTCTAGGGGAAATAGCTGGGAAGATCAATACAACCTGCATTCTTGAAGAGTCTGTAGTCTTGAAGAACTGAATCTTTTCATCTTTTTTAGCTTTTAAAAAGGCAACTGTTTTTGAGAAGTTTCTGTAAACACAAGGGGAATTATAGAATCCTAGGTATGGATAAAATTATCTTTTTAAAATTTGTATTTATTGTGGAAATGGAATCTTCTATTTATAAACAAATTATTGTTTTAAAATTCATCAGCTCCACACAAAAAAATTATCAACAAGGGAGAGGTAAAGAAAGTTATGAATAACACTGAACATTTTAAATACATTTTAAAAAATCAATATTTGTTTTTTAAAATGACAGATGTAAGCTTAGAAAATGAATATGCAATTCATGATGTGGTAATTTTTAAAAGTCCTCGTAAATTGCATGGTTGGTAATTTGATGACTTGTAACTTAAAATATTTGATTAATTGCCTAAACAATACTGACATATTTAACATGTACTGATGCAATATCAGGGAATTTAAAGATGTGTCAAGTGAGTGGGTTTTTTGCGGGGGGAAAACACCATAAAAAACAAAAAACAGAACAAATTAAAAAAAAAAAAAACCTGTGTCACTAACATGTACATGTAAAGACTGTAGAACAAATACCCTGGCTTGTCAAGGCACCTGACACTGCCACTCAGCCCCACACTTGCTCTTTATTTTTTCCCCTATGATCTGGGGGTGTAAGTCTGAAACCTCTGTTTCAGACTCTTCTGCCCTCTTTGGAGTTTGGTGATGATCTGCTAGTAGGAAGCACCTGTTAAGAACAGAGGTCAGAGGAAAGCACCAGCCACTTCCCTTCCGCCCATTGCCGGCAGATGTTCAGCCCCTGCACAGTGCAGTGTGGGCTGCAGCCCCAGGGCTGTGTCAGCAGAATCCGGAACTGCAGCAATGTCAGCAAGTGTGTGGTGTTGAGTCCTTCTTTGGACGACAGTGTCATTTCTACAGTGATAGCAGGGACTGCCAGACTCCGGCAGATTCAGGAAATGGTGATTCTTGAGCTTAATTTACCACCTTCATTCTATTCTGCTCCTTTGACATGTTTATAGGCAATTTCCTGTTAAAATTCCATTTCAACACTTTCTTTACCAACCACTGGCTTTGAAATAACCAGAAAATTTCCTGTTTTCTTGATTGCAAACTAACATCCAGGTATAAAAGACTAGATAAGGGACTTGGGCATAAAGAGGTTGATTGTGTTAAGTTAGAATACCAGTAGAATCTTAAGTTTGATGAACAGAGCTGTGGGTCTTTAAAGCCAAGCTTGTTAAAACTTCCTTCCAGGAGAAAAAACAGTCTTAACAATTGGTGCTGGGAGAACTGTATATACATAGCTAGAAGAATGAAACCAGATCCTTATTTCTCACCTTCTAGAAGTAAACTAAAATAGATCAAAGACTTAGGAATTAGATCAGAAACTTTGAAACTTCTAGAAGAAACAAAAGGTCAATACTCCAAACAGAAGCACAGGCATCGGCTTTCTTAATAAGACTCCTAAAGCTCAGGAAGTAATACCAAGAATTAATAAATGGGATGGCACCAAATTAAAAAGCTTCTGCACAGCAAAGTACACTATTAAGAGCATGAAGAGAGAGCATACAAAATGGGAGAAAATCTTTGCCATCTACTCTTCCAATAGGTTTAATATCTAGAATATATGAAAAACTCAACAAATTTACTGCCCCCCAAACAAATAACACAACCAATAAATAGACAAATGAACTAAACAGATACTTCTCAAAAGAAGAAATACAAAAGGCCAACAAATATATGAAAAAATGTACAACATCTTTAGCAATCAGGTAAATGCAAATCAAAACTACACTTAGATTTCGTCTTGCTCCAGACAGAATGGCAGTCATCAAGAATGCAAATAATAATAAATGCTGATGAGGATGTGGGGGAAAAGGAACACTTATACACTGCTGGTGGAATTGCAGATTTGTACAACCACTATGGAAATTAGTATGGAGTTCCTCAAAAAGCTGTATGACCCAGCTGTATCATTCCTTGGTATTTTTCCAAAAGAATTACAGTCAGCATATCATGGTGATACATGCATAACATGTTAATAGCAGTGCAATTCACAACAGCCAAGTTAAGGAACCAACTTATGTGTCTGTCAACAGATGAATGCCTAAAGAAAATGGGGTATACATACACAATGGAGTTTTACTCAGTCATAAAAGAAGAATGAAATTATGTTATTTGCAAGAAAATGGATGGAACTCGAGAGCATTATGTTAAGTATAATTAGCCAGACTAAGGAAGTCAAAGGTCATATGTTTTTTCTCATATTTGGAAGTTAGAGAGAGAGAAAAAAAGGGATGAATCTCATGAAAATAGAAGAGAGACCAGTAGAGTAGAGGAAAGTGATTAGGAGGATGGAAGAGGGGAGGGAAAGAGGAAGTACTGGGGATGAAATTGACCAAATTATATTATGCATATATATGGATCTGTAACAGTGAATCCTACTACTATGTATAATTAAAATGCACCAATAAAAATAAATAAGTAAACAATCCATTGCAAGAGTGGATTCTTTTCATTCTGTTGCAGGTTAAGGTAAACTTGTCCCAAAGATGCAGGGTTTTGCAACTTCTTCATGGTGCATCTCCTCTTTCTGCTTCCTTGACCCCATTTGGTACCTATCTTGCCTCCCACAGAGGTCATTCAGAGTAAGACCTCTGACAATCTGACAGTTTGCACCCCAACAAAATAATGAAATCGATAAGAATATTGTATCAGTCGTTTTTATTCATGATATGATTAACATAGCAATGATTTTCAGTTTATTGTTATCTTCATCAGACATTTGCTTTTTGAGCATTTAATCTCTAATTTGGAATTAAAATATTTTCCCCATTAAAGCATTTTAGGCATTGTAGATATCTTTCATCCTGTGCACGCTTGCTTCAGGGGATGCTGCAGTACTACATTAGCAGAATCAGCTTTGAGGTTAACCTGGATGAACAAACAGCAATGAAACTACTTTTGCTTGAGTGGCTTTCTGATGTTCCAGGGAAAACTGGAAAGGGCTAATGGTGTCCTTCTCTTATTCGTTAATTCCAAACAAAAGCTTATTAATCATCATAGGGAGCAGGTTCTGTTCCAGGCATTACAGAGACAACCATGATTAAGACAGAACAAATGGCAACGTATTAGTTGAGCTCAGATGCTCTGCCACTTTGAACTTTGGGAGCTTGAGCAAGTGAACTTAAGCCTCAGTTTCCCTATCTACAGTGTAGGAAAAAATCATGGCACATACTGAAGTAAGTTGTGCCCAGTTTTCAAGACTCATATCCCCCTAAACTGCTGGACACAGAGCATCTTATCTACTGTGAGGCCTTTCTCCCTTCATGGCCTCACAGTTCAGCCAAAGGATTCCACACAATTTCCTCTTCTCCTTTGAATCCAGAGTTTCTGGAGGTGTTTTTTTTTTTTTTCAGATTCAGATATTTATGAGCTTCCAGATGCATTTTGTATTTTGTGTATTTAAGATTACATGCATTTCTATTTAATGATGCTTTTCTAACCCAAAGATCATTGTCCTCATGCCTTGGACCTTACCCTATACCTTCAGTATTTCTATCTGTGTTAATGTTGTTCCTCACAAAGTTGCCTTGATCACATCCTCCTTACTAATAAAGATATTCCATGTAAAAATCAGCTTGCAAGGATAATAATGTACTGCTTAATAATCAGAAATTTTTATTTAAAAAGTCATTTTTGACATTCCCCAAATTAAAACAAAGGCTAAAAGAGCCATTATGTTTGGTGTAAACTCAACTTTCTGCCTTATTGCCCCATTTAGCACATTCTCGGATTTCATGTAGGATTGCTGAGCAGGATCTAGGTGAATGTCAGGGTCAGTGACAAAATGCCTGCTGTATATATTTGAAATTTCCCAAAATAGTCTTTAAAATAATGAAAGAATGAAAGAAAGTCAAGTTGCTGCTGGAAATATTTATATGACACTACTCATTTTCTAAATGAAAATAAATGTCCCTTCTATAATATAGACCACATTTATGGATTTTTATAGATATTCCCTGTATCTGGATTTCTAATTTCAGGCCATTATAGCCAGAGTGCCCCAGAAAACAGAGTCTGAAAGGGCTGCAATCAGGTAGTTTAAATGTGAAGTGAGCTTGGATGTGAACTGGGAAAGGAGGGATACCTAGGCAAGAGGCATTAGGGGATCTGTGGGCCCTGCTGTGGGTGACACCAGAACCATTTTTTCAGCACAGAGGATGCTTATCAGCATTGCCTGATGCGGGAGGAAAGAGAGGAGCATTTGTTTTTCCCACTGTTGGTTGGGAGTTGCCCAGGGATGCTGTGACCCCTGTCCTTCTCCCGTGAGCACGTGTGAGAACACCAGACACTGGGGGCTTGCTGGAGAAGTGCTATTAGAAATGAGTAGGCAGAGCCTCTGAGGAACTGTCCACCTGTCAGAGAATGAACTGAGAGATGAGGCTGAGGAGGCTGGGAGGCCTGCATCTGAGTGTCTAACAGAGGCAACCAGTGTTTAGCTGGGAAAAAATTAGATCAAATAGGATGAAAATTATTCACAAGGAAAATGATCTTCTTTGAAAATTGTATGCTTTCTTTCACTGCTATTCCACACTTGGTATAAAGACAACTTAACAGAGTTGAAGAGATCATTGAGTTACTTAATTAAATATAATAAATCTGATGTTAACACTAGGTGGGATGATTAATTCTGTATTCCTGAATCTTGCCTCATTTGAAACATACCCTTGGGGCTCTTTATTCTTACATTTATAAATTATGAACTCAATGAATCTAATATTTTGCTGATAATGGGTATATAATACATTCAGGCTTACTTGCTTTAAACAGATATTCTTCTTGAAAGCAATTAGGATGGAAAAAAAAATGTCCTTTGTTATGGTCTGCATTTTCAGACTTTCTTTTTCTTTGGCTTAGAGAATACAGGGTCATTAATGAATGTGAAACCTTCACAAATTTTAACAAAACAATTATAAAAATGAAAAGTGAAAACTGAAATGAAAAGGTATGGCAAGGACAATGAGCATCAAGACATACAGAAGAGTGGATTTTTGAGTTAAGAATAAAGGAAACTTGCAGGATACATCGGGAAAGACGTTCTATGTGACTTTGACTTTTATTTCATTTAAAGTCCTTAATGGCTTCCTGTTGTCATCAAGATCAAGCCCCAGTGAGTCATTAGAGAGCCTCCACAAGTAGACCCCAGCCACCTTTCCAAACTGGTTACCATAACTGGCTTGCTGGAGCTCTCCACTCCAACTCCACAGATCTGAGTGCTTTAGGAATATCAATACAGTCAACATCATATGAGGGAGGTCCCATTATTGTCCATATTTTACAGATAGGGAAACTGAGGCACACACAGTTTGAATAAGTGCTTGCCCCATATCCTCAGTTAAAAGGTGGTAAAATCAAGTTTTGAACCCAAACCTGGCTCCTGAGTCTGGGCTCTTCACCATCACACCCCTGGTGTCTGACTGCCTTCCAAACTTGCTGACAGTGTACTACCTATGTGTGTCACCTCCTTAAATCCCCCTGGTCCTTTAAGGCTGAAACCAAATTCCATTCTCTTCCCAAAAGCCTTCCATGGCTACACCAGTTGACAGCTACCTCTTCTTTGTCTCCACAGGAAGTTGTAGTCAGTAGCATTCATCTACCACCTTCACTGAAAATGATCTATGCACATTTCTCTCTAATCTAAATATATCCTCATCAAAGATAGGCCAGAATTCTGCTTTTCTCTTTAAAAAAGTTTTTGCTTTGTGGCAGAATTGAAGATCAGGAGATGGACACTCTTGAACAGGACCCCAGAGGACAAACTGAGGCTTGGTCGCCTCTTTAGGCCTCCTGTGTCACCTAACACAACTGATGCTTTGTGCATAGTTAGAGCTCAGTAGTCATTCACTTTAATTAAAGTCAAGAGCTGTGATGATTCTGGTTGCCATAGCTTCATTTCTATTATTTATTGAAATGAAAATTTAAAACATAGTCCATATTCAAAATAAGTGCAGGTTGGCAACTTTAGCACCAGATGTGACAGGTAGTTTTAAAAGTGCTAAGAATTACAGTGTGGTACTGGAAATATTTCTCTTTTCTCCTTTTACATATAGAAAATTATATTTTCATAGCAGGGGACATAATAATAGTATTAATCATAAGTATATGGATAGATGTAGAAGTAAAAATATGCATTCTTATTACACAAACATTCAGTGGTTTTTCAGAAGGCAAAGTGGAGGATATATGATTGAAATATACAAAGATAGGGCCTATCTTATCCATTTCCTTCTTGATATTCTTTATAAAAGCCAAAAAATATGTTTGAGTCTGTCCAAAGCCTGGCAGGTTGCTGGGTCCCAGTTTGCTTCTCTTTGCTCTTGATATCAGGTCTTCAAGATGGCAGGTTCCTTGAGAAGGCGGAATTGAACTTGGGAGGACGTTTTCCTCACACAGAATTACTGGAAATTTCTTCCTCTATTCTGGTGAGAATCTTAACCCCTTCCTGACTTTATCGAGTCCCATCTATTGAGATGAAGAGTGGAACAAATGGCCTTAGATTCTTCCCTACATGGGAGACACAGGGCACTTCAGCTCTGCTATACCCCAAAACCTCCACCCAGCCACATGCTGGGGATGGAACACAGGGCCTCCAACATACTGGACAAGCCAGCACTCTTACACTGAGCTACACCTCCAGCCCTCCTGCTTTCTGTCTCTGACTTGCATTTCCTTATTTTATTTCTTTTTCCCTGGAGATTTCTGTAGACAGAGAGGCCTACTAAAGCCACCTCAGGCCCAACTAGTCCACAAGACTATGTGTAGGAGCAACAATCCATTTTGCTAAGCAATTGCTCTCCCTGGAGTATTTTCTAGAACACACAAATGAAAAGACTCCTTTGGTCTAATGATGCTTGATCATGTCCTTTCCTTTACCTCCTCAGCAATCCGTCTTGAATAACATCACCTCTTAGATAAAATGAACACCAGAGTCTGAGCTTTCTAGTTTTCCCCAAACATCCTTCATAAGTGATCTGCTCCCAGAAAAAGTAGCCTTGCAGATGTGTGAGGTGGAATATGTGTAATTCCCAATTATGAATTTCAAGAGTTATTAATGGAGTAGGATAAATTATTTACTACCTTTTCACATATTTGATGACACATTAACTTTCTTGAAAATTATTGTTTATTTATTTTTTACTTCTCATGAGGATGATTACAATTTTTTGTTGTTGTTGTTGAGATTTTAAGACCTTAGGAAAGAGTGCTACTCAGTCATTGGACAAAAATGGGTGCAATTGCCTTAGATAGAACATTGATCTCCAGGATACATAAAGAACTTAAAGAACTTAATACCAAAACCAACCAAACAAAAAAATAACCCAGTCATTAAATGGGCTAAGAAACTGAACAGACACATCACAGAAGAAGAAATATGATCAGTCAATAAATATATGAAAAATATTCAACATCTCTAGTAATTAGAGAAATGCAAATTAAAACTACACTAAGATTTCATCTCACTCCAGTCAGAATGGCAATTATCAAGAATACAAGTAACAATAAATATTGGAGAGGATATGGGGGAAAAGGTACACTCATACATTGCTGGTGGGATGGCAAATTGGTGCAACCACTCTGGAAAGCAGTACAAAGATTCCTCAGAAAACTTGGAATGGAACCACCATTTGACCCAGTTATCCACTCCTTGGTATATACCCAAAGGATTTCAAATCAATTTACTACAGTGACACATCAATGTTTATAGCAGCTCAATCTACAATAGCTAAGCTATAGAATCAATGTAGGTGCCCTTCAACGATGAATGCATAAAGAAAATGGGGTAAATATACACAATGGAATATTACTCAACCATAAAGAAGAATGAAATTATGGTATTTGTCAGTAATTGAATGGTGCTGGAGAATATCATGCTTAGTGAAATAAGCCAATCCCCCAAAATCAAAGGCAGAATGTTCTCTTTGATATGCAGATGCTGACTCACAATAGGTGGGGGTAGGGAGGTGGGGTGGGGATGGGGTGGTCACAAGTTTGGACAGGGTGGGATGGGGGAATTTAAGGGAGGATAAGAATGGGAAAGACAGTAGAATGAATTGGACATAACCTTCCTATGTTCACATATGAATACATGACCAGTGTAACTCCACATCATGTAGAATCTCAAAAATGGGAAGTTATACTCCATGTATGATATGTCAAAATACATTTTACTGTTGTGTATAACTAAAAAGAACACATAAAAAAAAGAAAAATCAAAAAGCTTTAAAATCAAAAGAATGTATAGAATGAATGTCCCAAGTTTTTGTATTCAAATACATATATATGAAAAATAAATAGACATCAATGTTTTATTTTGGTTATTTTTCGTTATATGATTGCAAGTAATTTGCAACATCTTCTAAAGAAAGGGTACAATTGTGAAGGCTTTTGACCCTTGCTATTAAGTATGCATATTCGGGGGGGGGGATTTCATTGTTTTAACTACTTGTTATTTAAAATCATAATTTTAATATAAAATTCAATTTTACATAAAGAAAACTATTTGGTAGTAATAGGCACACCTATTTAAAAATGGAGAGTACACCTTTAATCCAGTCTTTTCAAGCTTTAACTTGCATGTGAATCACCTGAAGTCTTATTGAAATGCAGATTGGGTTCAGCCTGAAGCCTGAGAGTGTTCATTTCTAACAAGCTCCCAGGTGATGCTGAGGCTGCAGGCCTGTCTATCTCCACCTTGAGTAGTTAGGAGAAGCCACACAAATAAATCAAATTCTTGACTTTTCTTTCTTTCTTTTTTTTTTTTTTAATATTATAATTATGACAACATTTGTGCTTTTCCTTTTTTCTTCCAGTTCATCTAGAGTGGGCTTTGTATAACCATCGTCCTTCTTCTCAGGGTAAGGAGTCAAAGTATGATGTGCCACCCAAAGTGCGATGTGCAAATCGGCAGCAATAGAAGCAGCAGCAGTCACTTGGGAGCTTGCTAGACATGCAGAATCTCAGGGCTCTCCCTCGATCCACTGACTCAATGTATTTTAATAGGATGGATGCACTGTGGTTTGGGTGCATATTAAAGTTCAGCAGTATTGATGTCATGCAGATGGAGTAACTGGTGCATAATAGGCACTCAATAGATACCAGTTATTACCCTTTGAGTTCTTCAAACTGTGTGAGTTGTTTATATTTTTCCTATTTTACAGGTGAGAAGACTGTTACATAGTTTGTAAGTAAAATGATCAGGGCTCTGACCTAGATCTTTATATTTCAAAGCTGTGCCCTTACTACTACACAGCCTTTTCTCTAAAGAGAAGTGAATTTCTTGACTCTTGAAGGCCCTGGAGCCTCTCACCTCTCCTGTCAGTTCTCTTTATGTCTCAGGCACTCAGGCTCCTGCCT
The DNA here is from genome assembly GCF_902686455.1 of Sciurus vulgaris. Lineage (NCBI taxonomy): Eukaryota > Metazoa > Chordata > Mammalia > Rodentia > Sciuridae > Sciurus > Sciurus vulgaris. The sequence goes on along the minus strand of NC_136467.1, from coordinate 90,942,183 downwards.
TTGAAAGTCTAGTGATGATCCCTGCTCATTGAGGCGCTCCAAGCAGGGTTCTCTCCCTGAGACTTCTCTCCCTTTTCTCCAGAGTGCTACCTGCTTCTTGTCCCCGCTTCTTATATTCTAGTACATTTCGACTGAAGGCTAGTTAGATTTTATGTCAACCTCCCCCAGCCCCCAAGATATTTGCCTTCCCCCAGGGTTTTCTGAATGTAATCCTTAGAAATACTCCTCTGGGGAGAATTCTAGACTTGGTCACTTGGTGGGATTGGTGAAGGTGTATTTTGGGGCTGAGATGGGGGTTGGGTAGAGTGTGCGTGCATGTGTGTGTGTGTGTGTGTGTGTGTGTGTTTCCTAGCATTCCTGAATCTCAACTCTTGAACAAACACCTGCTCCATTCCTAAGTAAGGCTAGCCTTGGGGGCAATGGAAATCCAAATGTTTGGGAGAATATTTCTATTAGGAAATCTCAAAACAAAAATGGAAGTGGGAGGGCAAGGAGAAGAAGGGGAGTGAGAGTGTCGTGACTGTCTCCACAACGTGACCAGCAGTGCTCAGGGCGTGGGAGGAGCATGATATTGGGGCCAGAGGTGTGATAAGTGGTTATATTATGAAGACCATTTGCCCCACCCTGATTATGCTTCTTTTAAAAATTTAAATTAGATCTTTGTTCTTGACTTTGCTTTTCAGTTTTTAGAAACAAGCTAATAAGCTGGAGGCTTACTGTGATAGATTTAGTCATGTCTCCTTATCTTAATTGCTTTATATCTAAACTCGAAGTGCTTTTCAGTTTGCTCTTGTTTCTCACCTTGTGGGCACTGATTGATTTAGTTTCTTTTTTGTGTTTTTGGAAATAGGAATTGAATGAGCTTGCTGATTCTCATTAGGTCACTGGCTTGGATAGCTTCATTTAAAACTGGGGTTTTTAGCCAAGAAATGGCAACAACCTAAGTGCCTATCAACTGATGAACAGGTACAGAAAATATGATACAGATACACAACAACAGAATACTATTCAGCCATAAAAAGAATGAGATTCTGTCGTTTGTGAAAATATTGATGAAACTGGAGATCATTATGTTTAAGTGGAATAAGTCAAGTACAGAGGACAATGATCTCATTCTTAAGCAGAATCTAAAAACGTTGATTTTATGGAAGCTGAGAATAGAATAGTGGTTACCAGAAGCCAGTGAGAGTTTGTGGTAGTGGGAAAATGGGCATGCTATAAATGTGTACTAAGTACATGGGTTAGATAAGTTAGGAGCAAGAAGTTCTGGTGTGCAATGCATAGTTTGAGGACTACAGAAGACAATATTGTTATCTAGATTTCAAAAGTTAGAAGAAAAGACTTCAAAAGTTTTCACCATAAAGAAATGATAAATGAGGAGCTAAATATGTGTAACCTTATTTAAATATTATGTAATGTACACATGTACTGAACATTAACAGTACCCCATTCATATGTACAAATTTTATGTTTCTATTTATTAGTTAAAATATAAAACAAAAAAGTTGCCTATTAAAAAATAAAATAAGCTCTTTTTTTTTTGGGTCTCACTTGTGTGTCTCTTGGATTGGAACAACTCTCTGGGTAATGAATTCTTAAGTCTGGAGGGCAGCAGGTTAGTCTCCAGTTGTTCCATTCTTATTGTTGTTGTTCTCATTTAATTTTGATTTGTCTAATTAGTGTCCATATGTATCTTAGTGTTAGGGATAGTACTTGTCATAGGGAAAGGTAGCACTTTTGCAGGTATATTTGGATAAGGGTAAAGTAAATGAGAACTTCAACATGGAAAGACGGTTCGTTAGGACTAAACTGTAATAGAAGAAAGCTTGCCACAGGTAAATGTGAGAGACTTATGTGGATCTGGTAGGTGAAATCAAGCTATTCTGATGACATTTTGTTAATAAGGATTTATCTAGGCCACTGTAATAAAGAAATGGAGAGAACCATGTTTTGTTTGGAGTGCATCCAAATAATTCTGAGTTAAAGAAGTCAAAGGTTGATTTTTTTCCCTCCCTTGGCATTTCTTTCCCCAGAACCCATCAGCACTTATTCCCTTACGTATATACATATATATACAGTGGTTTGCCTCTAATACAAATCTTCTTAAGACAAGATGAATTAGGAAAAACCATGGCAATTACTTTAATGACATAGTACATTGCATTTATCATATGATGAAAAGTGAAAAGTAAGGGTCTTTTACTTAGTACCAAAATTATACAGTATTTATATAATACATATGCTATGTGTGTGTATTACTCATTGGTGGGGTGACTATAAATCCATAAACTCAGATAGGCAAGAAATGTGACTTTTTGTCCCATAACAATTTAGTTTTTGATTTTGAGTCTCAATCATCTGAGATGGGCAGAAAGTTCTACATTAGCCCCTTTCTGGAGTTTCAATCCCACAGGAACACATAGGCATTACTACATAACACCAGGATCCCATCTGGTTTCAACGTGTTGAGGAAGGGGTGAGAGAATGGCTGCTATCCCCACTTGCTGTTCAGGTGTTCACAGTCCTGGTGTCCGTGGCTCTTCAGGTCCCACTTTCTGCTGCTTGGTGTCATTTTTAGAGTATGGAACTCTTTCCCTGCTCTGTCTATGGTCCTGTTGTCCTAGACATAAAAGAGAGCTGATTTCTCTGGTGTCTGATCGTCTGACTATTTCTTTTTTTGTTCTTGGGAATTCTGCTGTCTGTTTTCTTTTTCTGTTTTTCTGTTTTTCTTTAAGGAATCCTCTCTTGGTTATAGAGAAATTCATCTTTTTTTTCCTTACATGTACCTGTGCCATCAACTTCTCTTTGGCCTTTGGCAGTGGATGCAGGATTTCTGCTGGAGAGCTTGTTTCTGCCCTGCCCTGAATTCTAAGCATAGACCTGAATGAGTGAGGTATAGTGAAAAAGAGGCAGGCATGGAAGAAGCCTCAACAGAGGGATGGCACTTTAAGATATTGTCTGTGTATGTACTCTAGGAGTTAATCATGGATGTGCTGTTGTTTAAGAACTCTTGCAGAATACAGAACTGATGGCCTCTCTGTCAAATTGCAATGCCAACAATATGAAACCAACAAAAGTTCATCCACTCTGTCACTTATCAAATAGGTTTTTTAGAAGAAGAGACACAAACTGTAAGCTGTGAAGTAAAATTACATTTCTTTTATAAGTTTCTAAGGACAATTAATTTTTGGTGGCTGGTAAACACACTGTGAAAAGAGGTGGATTGTTAAGTAGTTTGTGAGGCCATGTTTTTTTCCCTCCTAATAAGGCACTTCAAACCTTACCTTTTAAATATATTCCTTGATTAATGTGAATTATATCTGCAGCATGACAAATATTTTTCAAAAACAAAGAATTTTCATGGATGGGAATCAAATCAGAAATAAATGGATGGGTGTGAAATCCTTTCATTGCTACAATAATAGGATAATTTATGTAATACTTCAAGCATCTAAATCTTTTAATGGCTTTTTTGAAATATAAAAGAGTGAAAAAAAAATCAGTTATGCCTGTTCCCTCCTGCACTGTTTATTTGAAAAACTCCTTGTTCAGTTAATGTTCTCTTGAAAAATAATAGCAGCCCTGTCTGGAATGGAAAGAAGAATTGAATTCTTAGTGCTCAGAATTGAATTCTTACTATTATTCTCAGAAATTTCTATCATACTTTGGAGGGAAATGTTTTCCCAATGATAAAGTAATCCTTTTCCCTTCCGATAATAGTTTATGAAGTTACATCCTACTTCAAATTTTTAGCACTCCTTCAAATTAGGTGCCCAACGTTTCTTTAGGTTTTATCTTTCTGTCTTAGATGAATCACCTCCCCTCTGAATATCCATTGTAGAGCAGTGTTGCTTAAACTATCATGTCCTCAGCTGCTTTCCTCCACCACACCCTTCTGCCATAAATCTGTCTCTCTTGAGTCCAGAGTTATGGAGTTGTCGAACCATAGACTGAACCTCTGAAACTGTGAGCTAAAATAAACTTTTCCACCTCTAAATTATTCTGTATTTTGGTCACAGTGATGAAAAGCTGACTATGAGTTACTTAAATGGAGGTATATAATATGTAATCTTTTTGCCTTGGTATAACTATTTGGCAATCCAGCCCAGTTGTTGCATGTGTGAGTCATTTGTTCTTTTTAATCACTAAGTTATATTTCATGGAATGCATGTATCAGGTCATTTAACCTCTTACCTATTGAAGTACCTCTGGGTCAATTCCAGTTTTAGGCTACTATGGATAAAACTGTTAAGACTATTAATGCACAGGTTTTTGTATGAACATATATTTTTATTTCTGTGGGATCCCAGGAGTGCAATTTTGGGATCACATGGTAGTTTCATATTTTAGTTAATATTTTAAACTTGGTATTCAACATTGTTTTCCTAGTCTACATTTCAGGATTGTGGTAAGCCCAGTGGGTGGAACAGTTATGACCCTAATTTTAATTTCTGAATAAAACCCTTTTTTCTTTGTTTTTTTTTCACCATTCAAAAAATCTTAAACCATACATTTGGTTTAAGATTATTTCTTGGGCTGGGGAGATAGCTCAGTTGGTAAAGTGCTTGCCTTGCAAACACAGGGCCCTGGGTTTGATCCCCAGCACTGAAAAAAACAAAAGATTATTTCTTTCAGAAAGTCTGTAAGTCTATAAGCAAGTCTATAAGCTCAGTGGTTCAGTGGTATTTTATAGGAAACTAAGACACAGAGAAGTTAAGCATTTTGGATCATATAGAGAGTTAATGGTTTGGTCTAAAGGAAATCACTAGAACCCTAATGTAGAATTTAAAAAAAATTATATGTAGTGACACATTTATAGATTATGAAGTCAATGAAGTCAGTCACAATCATAAACCAGTTTTTACAAAGAGTTAGACTAGAATACAAAATTTCATAGTGCATTGCATACAGCATGTAGTGTATAATGTTAATTGCATTTATGTGTGTGTGTGTGTGTGTGTGTGTGTGTGTGTGTGTGTGTTTATATAAAATTGGATAATGGTGAAAAGTATGAGAAAATTCCATTCTTATGTTATCTTGTGTTATCTTTTTGTTATATGACAAAATACCTGAGATAAACAACTTAAAAATAGGAAATATTATATTCTGGATCTTTGTTACAGAAATTTCAGTCCATTATTGCTTGATTCCATCACTTTGGACCTGTGGTGAGACAGAACATATAATGGGGAACATGTGGTGGGGCAAATCTACTTACTTTACGATGATGGAGAAGCAGAAAGACAAAGGTGCTTGGGTCCCAGGAAACTCTTCAAGGACATGCCTCCAACTAAGACCATTTGCAAAAGTTTCCATCACCTCCCAATAATACTGTTAGCCAGGGATCAAGCTTTCTACATCTTTCAACACATGAGCACTTTGGATATTTGTGTTTTAGATGTGAGGTGTCCCCCAAAACCTCCTGTGTGAGACAATGCAAGAAGGTTTGGAGGAGAAATGGTTGGATTATAACATTGACCTAACCAGTGAATTAATCCTATTACTGAGTAGTAACTGGAGGCAGAGGGGCATGGCTGGAGGAAGTGGTTTGTTGGGACCGTGGCTATTGGGTATATATATATTTTGTATCTGGAGAGTTGAGTCTCTCTCTGCTTCCTGATCATCATGTGAGTTGGTTCCCTCTGCCACTCTTTTACCATGATGACTTACCTCAAGTCCTGAGGAATGGAGCCTGCTGCCTATGCAGAGACCTCTGAAACTGTGAGCCTCTAGATAAATTTTTCCTCCTCTATAATTACTCTGGTCATGTCCTTTAGTCACAGCAGTGAAAAAGCTGACTAAAATGGGACATTCAAGATCCAAACCATTACATTCCTTCTCTTGGTTGTGTGCATCTTGCAATGCAAAATACATTCAGTCTTCTCCAAGAGTCTTCATAGTCCTAGAATTGCTCAAAAGTTCAAGTCCAAAGTCTCCTCTGAGACTTGAGGTAACTCTTTGCTGTGAGCCCCTAAAAGATAAAAAACCAAGTTACATACATCCAAGATACAATGGCACAGGGTAAACATTCCCATCCCCAAAGGGAAAAATGGGAAAATAGTAAGGAAGAATCAGACCAAAGCAAGACCAAAACCCCACAGGAAGAATATTAAATCCTATAGGTCCGTGTCTCTCAACAGGATTCCATGTGTCTGGCATCTCCAGCTTCCTGGGGATGCATTCCCATTGCAGCTTTAGCCTCATTCTTTAGCTTCTTTATTCTTTAGCTTTATTAATTAGCTTCATGATCCAGCTTCTAATCATCCTCTCTGGGGCTGCTTGGAGGGACTTGGATCCTGCCACACACTGCCTGGCTTCCCAGGCTTTCCTTTGAAATCTCAATGGAAGCTTCCATGACCCCATAACTTTCATTCTGCATGCCTGAAAAGTCAGCACCATATGAGTAATGCAAAGGCCTGCTACCAGCAGTAGTAGGCAGGTCTCCTAGTACCATGGCTACAATGACCTGTGAGTGTCTAGATGGTTGAACATGGCAAAACAAATCCTGGGAAATAATTTTCTAGGTGGCCCTATGAAAGCAGGGTGCTCTGAGTTCTCTTCTCAAAGCAGTCTTTTAAATGAGTTTTTGCTTTTGCACCCTTGTGCCTGGGAAGGGTGGGATCTTGCCAATTCCTGAGATGTCATCAAGGTATCTTTCCTATTGTGTCAGTGTAAAGTACTTGGCTTCTTTTTAATGATGTCAATCTCTTTAACAACCATACCCTGTTTGACTGTAACTTTAGTCACATTCCTTTTCTGGTCAAACTGCAAGTTTTTCTAATCTTTCCTCTCTGCTTCCTTCTCCAAATTCTCACTGTAAATATGTCTGAAAGCAGTCAGCAATACCCATGCCACAGTATGAATGCTCTGCTGCCTTGAAATTTCCTCTGCCAGATAAGTCAGGGCAGGAACAAAACGGAAACAATTTCTTTGCCAGAATATAACACAAATAGTCTCTAGTTCAATTCCCAACGGAGTTCTCATTTCTATCTGAAACCTCATGGGTTCTCTGTCCACTTTCCTGTCAGCATTCTGGTGATGTGCTCCCACCAGAATCACCCACAAAGCTTTGCTTTCAGTGTTCTAGCCTTTTTCCAGCCGGCTTCTCAAAACAGTTCCAGATTTCTTGGGTAAACCAATTCCAAAGGCATTTGAACCACATGGTCAGGTATAGTCATAACAGTGACCCCACTTCTTATATCAATTTTCTGTGTTTGTCAGCTTTTTGTCACTGACAAAAATACCTGAACTAAGCAACTTAAAAGAAAAGAAAAATTTACTTTGGCTTACAGTTTCAGAGGTTTTGGTCCATGGTGACATGGACCTGTTATTTTATGTTTGTGGTAAGGTAGAACATCACAGCAAGGAACAAATGGTAGAGCAAAGCTGCTCACCTCATGGTGACTGGGAAGCAGAAAGGGAGAGAAAGGAGCCAGGATTCCAGTATGCCATTCAAGGGCAAGCCCCCAATGAGCTTCTTCCTCAAACCAGACCCTACCTCCTCCCAGTAGCAATATCAGTTGGAGACCAAACCCTGAACACATGAGTTTTAGGGGAACATTTAAGATCCAAACCATGGCATAACTTGTTTTCATTGATATCTCTATGCGATTATCTTATAATTCCACTGTGTCTGTTAAGGACTTAAAATACTCTAATTGGAATTGACGTTAAGTGAATAATTCTTGGCTAATATTGATATAAAGCTGGGTTAGAAAGAGATCTTCTCTTGCCTGATAGGAATATGTCAAAATGTTATTTGCCTCTTCATAGAACTTTACTTTCTTTACCATTTGAGACAGATCTCATACACAATACCTTCTAGATTATAGGGAAAAGGCTGTTAACACTACTAGCTTGTTTGATACAATTAGTGTAGTGTTGATAAACAAATTATAAGAGCAATACAAGAAGTTAGACATTAGAGGACTTTTCCAAGGTCTTACATTTAGAAACTGCTAGAACCAAAATCCAATTTCAAATTTTATGACACTCAATAACATGCATCCCCTAACATCATATTCTGAATCTCTGTGGGATATTTTCAAAGCAGCATCTGGTGGTTAGGTTGATTTTATTACAAACAGACCGTGTATGCCAAGACTTTCATATAGGGCTTGTTTAACCTGTGACCAATTTGACTAGGGTAGATAGACCAACTGCCAACATTGGATGAGCTGTCAGATAAGAAAGGGACATTGCTTCTGTCTTACTCTATAAGACAGAATTAGGATCAAAGTTTGGCAGTTAGAAGGAGGAAAACTGGTTCACTCTGAAGAAGATACTTGTAAGGAAGTTGCCCAAGAATGAAAGAACTACCTAATGTGGCCTTGAACTAACCAAATGAAATATTAACTTATCAGAAAACCATCTCTTCTGGTTCCTGAAAATTATTCTGTTGGACCAAATGTTCTTTAAGGTCCTTTTAAACTCCAAGTTCCTAGGAATCTACTTCTAAATGACCTTTTCCTTATTAGTTATTTATCTCTGCACATTCTGCCCACGCACCACATTTCCTTGCCATCTGTTTAGAGTTAAAGAAATTATTTCTAATTGAAACCTTTACTATGGTTCTAAGTAGACACAATATATCAAACACTGAGTTAAGGAATATGCATTTCTTTCACACAGTATTTTGAATTAGGTTATAAACAAATGAACTCGTATTGTGGAATGGAAAAGAGTAGGATGGGATGCAAAATCCAAAGTTATCCATGTGAAATAGATTGCTACTTGATCATATTTCTCAAGAAGTAAGTAATGGCAGGTATTATTCAATTGGAAATTACAACAGAGAGAGTAAAACTGATTTGCTCAAAGTCACAAAGCTAATAAGTGATCATACAGGTAATATGTAGTTACATAGCTAATGAGCCTTGGCCCTATTAATGCTCTTTGGTGACTCCTTGAATAAATATTAAACTTGCCACAGGAGAATATGCATGAAGAGAAACTTCTGCCTTCTAATGAGAGCTTTTTAAGGGCTCCTGAGTCCAAATGTGAGTTATTTATTATTAATATGATAAAACTCACTGTGTCCTACTTCGCACATGTTGTATAAATGTTAAAAAGAAACAGAAGATGCTTCTTCCATAGTGGTTTTTAGGAACCTAAAAAAGGTCTCTGTATAGATAGAAACTTTTATTAAGAAAACAAAGTAGTCTAAATCATAAGATTTAATCTCAGGGATTTATATTTCAAACCTCACTGCCTAAGATATTGAAGTGTGTGTCAAGCACTGTTGGGGAAAATGGTAGTGTAATTAAGATATTCAAGTAATTCATTGTCTACCATTTTATGTTATGGTGTTAACTGGTCAACATTTACATTTTTGTGTTCTCATAGAATTTTCTTTTTATCCTGTTGTATTTGAGATCAACTTCCTATCTGCTACCTGAGTGAAGAGTGAACTTTAGCCCTAGCATGACAGGTGTCATTCATAGCATCTCTGGACCTACCTGCAAAATAGGGATGTTTTAGTCAGTTCGCATCACTGTGACCAAAAGTTCTGATTAAAACAAATTAGAAGAGGAAAATCTTATTTTGGTTCCTGGTTTCAAAGGTTTGGTCTATGGTAGATTGGCCCAATTGCTCTGGGCCCAAAGTGAAGCAGAACATCATGACCCAAAGGCAAGTCAGAAGAAGGCAGCTCAGGACATGGCAGCCAGGAAGCAGAGCTTCCTGGGGTGGGGGGCAGGGGCACAGTGAAGATGCACCCTGCCAGAGCATATTCACAGTGACCCACTTCATCCAGCCACATCCACCCGCCTACAGTCACCGCCCAGTCAGTCCATTCAAACTAGGATGGACTGATTAGGTCACAACTCTCAGAATTTAATCATTTTACCTCTGAATATTCTTGCATTAACAGGCACTTTTGGGGGGACACCTCATTTTCAGATCACAACAAGGGAATTTGACTGGTTTCATGTATATACAATTTGATTTGAAATGATATAAAGACATGGGAGAGAGGGATGAGGGAGTGGTAATGTGAAAGTGAGAATTATTACCCTGTTTACTGAGGAAATGATCAGAGAAGGGTGATCAGATTATGGTGAGAACGCCAGTTTTCTTCCTACGTCTTCTCATCTCTGCTCTTTGATGAATGACCCCCACTTAGACATTTGGCAAACTAGTGAGGAGGAAGCTGGCATACAAGAGGGGCCAACCTGAAATCAGTGCTGAGGGGCTGGCAGAAGGCTTTTTCTCTTCAGCTTCAGCAAGTGTTTGTAGCTGGACTCTGAGGAGGACAGCCCCCTCTGTGTACGTGGGTAAAGATACAGCTTAACCCTTTTACCCTCCTTACCCCTACATGAAAAATGAGCAGCAATTTTCACATCTTACTCCTTAAAGAGAGGAAGTTTGATGATTAAAAAGGGAGTGAAAGTAGCTTCTTAAAGTTCCATTTGATTTTTAAAGATTTCTCACCTTCTTTATTCCTTTATCTTCTTTAACTAATTATATTTACTTAATTATCTGTTTTAATTAAGTTGTCATTTTTAGATAAGGAGAGTTCACTTGGTGTAAGAAATAATATAAGATGCTATGCAATGGTGACATCTTGCAGAACTCTACGACAGTATCACACTCAGGTTATTAACTTTGGTACTGTCAAGATTCAGATCATGTCTGTCATCATGAGGATCCATCATCCCAAGGACCCATCATGTGGGCCCCTTTAAGCCACACCCACTTCCCTCCAAGAGCATTTCTCCTTAACCCCCAGATACCACTAATTAATTTTTAAAAATGTTATATAAATTGAATTATATGTTGCATAACATTTGAGATTGACTTTTTCCCTCCATAATTCTTTGGAAAATCATCCAGATTGTTGCATGTGTGAAGAGTTCATTCCTTTTCACTGCTGATTTGCATTCTACAATATGGATGCACCATGGTTTGGGAAACCTTTCACCTACCGAAGGACATCTGGACTGATTCAAGGTTTGGTATCATGAATAAATCTAATGACCTATATGTATAGGTATTCATGTGAATATAAGTTTGTTGCTTTCTTTCTCTTTTATTTTGTCAGTTTTGCTACAGGTTTGTGAATTTTTTTGATCTTTTCAAGGAAATGGCTCCTCGGTTAATTTTTCTCTTTTGTTTTTAATTTCAGTAATCTCTTTATTATTTGCTTATTCCCACCTGATTAAGTTTTATTTTGCTTTTTGTTTTTCTAGGTTCTTGAGGTACGAGCTTAGATTATTGCCATGAGAGATTTCTTCTATTCCAATTCATGCTTTTTAATATTATAAATTTCTATTTCAACATTTAGACAGGTCTCACAGTTTTGACATATTGTATTTCATTTTTATTCAGCTCAATGTATACCTTAAAAAATTCTTGAGGTTTTTCTCCTTGATCCACACATTATTTAGAAATATGCATATGTTTTCCAGATGCTTTTAGATTTTAGTCTTTCTGTTATTGATTCCTTGTTTGATTCTGTTGTGGTCAAAGCACACACTGTAGGATTTTAGTTAGTTTAATATTTTTGAGGAAGTTTTGTGGCCTGGGTATGGATTATCTTAGTGTATGTTCTGTGAACACTTGAAAGTAATGCAGATTCTGCTGTTGGTGGATGGAGTGTTCTATAAATGTCAATTAGATTGTGTTGGATGATGGTGGTATTGGGTTCTTCAGTATTTTGCTGATTTTTAATCTAGTAATTTTACTATATTTTGAGAGGTGTTGAAGTAAGCTACTATAACTGTAGATTATTTCTCCTTTACGTTTTGCTTCATGAAAGACATGATGTAAGAAAAATGCGGCTCAGTCCGGGTCCAAGGCAGCTCAGACCCTTGAAACCAGGGGAGCAAGCACTCTGGGGTGCCCAATCTGAGTCGACGTCCAGCGACAGCACCCAGAAAGCCACCCTGAACACAGGAATTCACACCAGAGATTTTCTTAGGCAGGCAAGCAGAGCATCTGCTTGGGGCTGGAAGAGAGAGTGAGAGAGAAATGGCGCAGGAGTTTCTCTTAAGTAGTGGAATTTCATGGGCTAACAACGGACCAATGACCGAGAAGGGGACTCTCAGTCTGACTAGTGGGCCAATAACGAGCTAGGATGTTCACAGACTGACAATCTAGGATGTAAAATGGGAGGGGGAGAAATGGCTAAGTGTAAAGGGTGGGAGAGCAGTTTTTTATTATACAGTATCTTTTGCATTTATTTTTGCTTTTGTTTGTTGTATTACACAACAACATTTAAGATTTGTATGTCTTTTTTAGTGACTGGATTATTTTGCCATCATACAATGCTCTTTGCTTCAGGTGATTTTATTTGCTATGAAGTCTACTTTATCTAGTAGGTATCTTTCTTTGGTGAATGTTCTCATGATTGACTTTTCCTTTTTTTTTTTGCTTCCAATTTGCCTAGGTTATTAACTTTGATAAGACTTTCTTGCTTTTTTTAAAAATTTCTCTTTCCTCTCTATTTTAATGGATGTATTTAGACCTTTTATAGTTAATGTAATTAATGATATGTTAGGACTTAAGTTTGTCATTTTATTTTTTGTTTTCTGTTTATTTTCTTTGCTTTTCATTTCCCTGCTTTTTTGAAAATCCACTTCCCTGTGGTTTATTTAAACATTATTTAGAATTTCATTTTGATGTGTCTACAATGTTTTTGAATATAAATAAACTTTTTCAGTTGTATTTTATATGCAGAACTTTTAGCCTGCAATGAAAATCATTTTACTAGTTCAAGTGAAATATAGAAATCTTATTGGCTTTCATGTTCCTTTTTCTCTATTTATAATTGTCTTAAATATTTTCTCTACATATATTTAAGATGTAATAAATGCCAAATAGTTTAAAACTTTTTGTTTCAACTGTCAAGCAGAATTTTAAAAACCTTTGGAGAAAAAAAGGAAGCTTATGGTATTTATCATATTTTTGCCTACCATGAACTTTTTTCCTTTCTGGTATTTTAAGATTTTTCCTTGTATTTGGAGAAATTCCCCAAGTCTTCCATTTTCTTTTCCTTTTCTGAGTGCTGGGGATTGTTCATGCTAAGAATGTGCTCTATCATTGAGCTACAGCCCCAGTCTCCCATTTGCCTTTCTTTTAGGGTAGGTCTGCTGGTGACCAATCTTAGTTTTCCTTTATTTCCTTCATTTGAGAAGGTGTTACCGAAAGTTCAGTCCTTGCCCCCCATCCCAATCCAACGACGAGGATATGGTTTTGAGAAAAAGGAAAAAGATGTTTTATTACTTTGCTAGCAAATGAGATACACAGGGAACTCCTGTCCCAAAGGCTGTGATTTCGCCCATCAGGAGGAACAAGGGGTTTTTTAAGAGGTGGTTCAAAGGCTGCATTCCACTTGTTCTCTGTTGAAGCTGTAATTCACTTGTGAATTTGGGAGATAGTCATTTTCGAGATGTTCTGGTGCCATCCTCAAAGTCAGGATTATTTCCTTCTTATGGTGGGTGTGTACTCAAGGAAAGATAACTTTGCCTGGGATGGGGGAGAAAGATGATCCTGTTTCCCCTGAGATTAGGAAGGGGGAGAGATTAGGGAGGAAAGGGAAGAGAGGAAGAGAAAGAAATATGATCATTTTAAAAATAAATTGCAGTGGCAGAGCAGGAAGGGTTATCTTCAAAGCATAAAGAATATCATTGTTACAAAGGTATTGATTTCTTTTTAATTAATGAAGTATATTTTTTGCAAGGTATAGATTTCTAGATTGAAATTTCCTTTTAGCATTTGAAAAAATACTGAGCTTCTTTTGGCCTCCATGATTTCTGATGAGAAATCTGCTGTCAGCCTATTTCTCCCCTATAGACAAGATGGAATTCCCTGCCTTCCTTGGCTGCTTTTAAGATTTTTTCAGTGTGTTTGGTCTTTTTAGATGTGTAATTATAATATATTTTGATGTGGATTTCTTTGGATTTATCCTGTTCAATCTGCAGGTTTGTGTCTCTTGACAGATTTATGAGGATTTCAGTCACCTTTTTTCTTTGTATATGTTTCCAGCCTCACTCTCTGTCTCCTCTCAGTCTGGGATTCTGATAACAGAAATGAGAGTTAGCTTTTTTTTTTCCCCCTATAGTTCTACAGATTTATGAAGCTCATTTAATTTTATTTTTTATTCCACTTTCTATTTGTTGTTAGGTTGGGTAATGTCTATTATTCTATGTTCTAGTTCACCAAGTATTTCTTTTTTTTTTTTTTTGAAATAGTACTCAGATGGACATTTATAAATTAAAGTACATGTATCAGAAAGAAGCTAGAATAATAATCCAATTATTTCCAAATTATGTAGTAGGAAGGAAAAAAATAAGAGTAGGAGCAGAAATACATGAAATAGAGAAGAAATAGTACAGCTAAAATTTAATAAAAATAAAGTCTAATCAAGAAAAAAGCAAGAACACAAGAATTAATATCAACGGAAAGGGAGCTATCAAATCAACCATACAGATGCTAGAAATATATTAAAGTAATATTACAATTGTGTGCCAACAGATGTGATAGCTTATATAATATTGTCTGTATAAGAAAAGGATCTGTGTGCTGGTGAGAAGAAAGTGTATTTAATCATTGATGGGTGAAATATTCTACATATGTCTGTGAAGACTAAATTATCAATTGTGTTTCTTAGTTCTATAGCTTCTTTATTTGTTTGGAGGATCTATTCAGTGGTAACAGAGGCATGTTAAAGTTACCCAGTATTATTGTGTTGTGGTCTCTTTGATTCTTGAAATTGAGAAAGGTTTGTTTGATATACATAGATGCGCCATTGTTTGGGGCATAATTATTTATGATGGTTATGTCTTGTTCATGTGTAATTCCCTTAAGCAGTATGGAATGGCCTTCTTGGTCCCTTCTGATTAATTTTGACATAAAGTCCTCTTTATTTGATTTGAGGGTAGAAACTCCTGCTTGTTTACATGATCCATGTGAGTGATATGTTGTTTTTCCCATCCTTTCACCATCAGTATGTGGATGTCTTTGCCTTTGAGGTGAGTCTCTTGGAGACAGCATATTGCTGGGTCTTGTTTTTTAATCCAATCTGCCAGTCTATGTCTTTTGATTGTTGAGTTTAGGCTGTTAATATTCAAGGTTGTTATTGACTTATGATTTGTATTCCCTGTCATTTGGGTTTATTTCCAGTTTTTAATTTGAATTAGTTTCTCCTTTGATTGACTATTCCTTTAGTGTAATTCCTCCCTTTGCTGGTTTTCACTTTTATTTTTCATTTCATCTTCAAGGAATATTTTGTTGAGAATGTTCTGTAGGGCAGGCTTTCTGATTGCAGATTATTTTAACTTTTGTTTATCATGGAAGGTTTTTATTTCATCTTCAAATCTGAAGCTTAATTTTGCAAGAATACGGAATTCTTGGTTGACATTCATTTTCTTTCAGAGCTTGGTATATGTTATTCCAGGACCTCCTGTCTTTGAGGGTCTGGGTCAAGAAATCAGCTGGGATCTGAATTGGATTCCTCCTATATACAATCAGTTATTTTTCTCTTGCGGCCTTTAAAATTCTATCCTTATTCTCTGTGTTAGGCGTTTTCATTATAATGTGCCTTTGTATGATTCTGTTGTAATTTTGTACATTTAGGGTCTAGTAAGTCTCTTGTGTTTGATTTTCCATTTTATTCTTTAGGTTTGAGAATTTTTCTAATGTTATTTCATTGAAATGATTGTGCAGTTCTTTGTTTTGTATCTCTGTTCCTTCATCTATCCCAATAAATCTTAACTTTGTTATTTTCATGTTATTCCATAGTTCTTAGAAATTCCATTCATGGTTTCTTAACATTTTCTCTCTGTGGCCAGCTCTGTTTCCAAGACTATATATTTTTTCTAAATTGCCTTCATTGCCTTCATTTGTCTTCATTGTCTTCCAAGTGTTTTAGTCTGTTGGTGATGCTTTCTATTGAATTTTTAATTTGGTTTATTGTTTCCTTCATTTCAAGGATTTCTCCTTTTTTTTTTCCCTCAGAATCTGTCTCTTTATTGAAGTGATCTTTCACATCCTGTGTCTGGGGATTAAACCCAGGGCCTCGTGCCTGCAAGGCAAGCACTCTACCAACTGAGCTATATCCCCAGCCTGTATCCTGTATTTTCACTTCTTATATGGTCCTTTACTTTGCAGATCAGTTTAATGATGTACATTCTAAACTTCTTCTCTGACATTTCTTCCACTGTAATGTCCATGAATTTTATAATTGGAGTATCTTGGCTTGTTTGGGGCAATTTGTTCCCTTGGTTTTTCATGTTGTTTGTTTGTCTACCCATCCTACAGTATGGATCTGAGGCAGTGGAGTTTCTACCCTGTGGACTTATAGTGTCCCTGAAGATTTTGAATACCTCACAGTTTAGGGGGAGACAACAATCAATGCAAACAATATACAGCATTAAACCAAATAGTTCCTGCTATGACATCTACAATGTTAATCATCACAATAAACAGAAATGATGTGATCAGTTATTGCCTACAATAAAAAGAGCAAGTTTGCAAAAGGGTTTATAATTTCAAATGGTGGACAGGGAGACAACAGAAGTGATATAGGATGTGATGATTATGGGGGAGGAGGAGAGAAGGGAGAAGTAAAAAAATTAAAGGAAGCATGAAAGAGAACAATAGAGATTGGCTGTTAGCAGAAGAAAAGATAGAATCAAGGGAAATAGGAAGCATATGTATATATATATAATATATATATATATATCAAGTAAAAATTTAAAAAATTAAAAAATAAAAATAAAATAAAAAACAAAACTAAACTATACTAATCAAACATCATAGTTCATAAAACTAATCCATAAAAAATAATTAGCTTCAAAAATGCTAGAAATGAGGAAAAATATGAATATGTATAAATGTCCACTACCATTATGATCACAATTAAACAGAGAAAAAGAATTTTAAAATTTCCTGATGAAGTTAAAGAATTCTTTCTGTTGGCATTCAAAAGATTATCAGCTTCTCTTCTCAGCAGTTTTAGGTGGGGTCTTTTGGAGTGTGATTCTCCACCCTCTGGATTGCTGGAGTGAGAAAGGTAATCCTATAGGTGGAATTCCTGGAGGCAGGGTTAAGGCTTAGGTAGGTTCCAGGCTCTTTGCTGGATGCCAGTTGGTCTGGAGATTTTAAATCAGAACACCTCCAGTGCCCAGTACTTTCTGTTCCATACTGGAAGACTGTACCCCAAGACTCTCCCCTGGGTTCCACTTGTGTGGTGGGGGACCCAATTCTTAGTCCCCTGTGTCATCTTTGGACCCCACATTTCCTAGTCCTGGTTTTAGTCTCCAAACAATCTCTCCAATCCCTGCCCTTTTGAGTTCCCTACCAGATGCATCTCTCCCAGTCAGCCCTGCAAGCAGTCAGATTGGAGCGGGAGGGGTAGAGCTGGGTGGATATCCCCAACCAGGTGTTCCCTGTGTAAACCCCTCTCCATGTTTGATTTTCTCATATTCACGTAAGCTCACTCTATGCTGTGCAATGTGTTACTGGTCCTATATTTTGGGCCAAACTTGGTTTGCCAGAAATCAGCAGTCTCAACTGCTGGCCCCTGCAACATGCCTGGAAAATTGTTCCTTCCTTTTTCCTCTGCACATCTCCTGGAGAGATGGCAGCTTCTTTTCCCAAATGTGGATATTGTGTAGCATGTCTTTCAGGTTTGTTGGGCAATGTCCTTGATCTCTGAATGCTCTGTACCCAGACACACCTTGGGCCTCCCCCAAATGTGGATTCCTTTAATTCCCTCATCCCTCCCCACTATGCTCACAGAGGGACTGCTCTGGCTGGTGCTTCCGGCCCGGCCACAGTAGTGACTGTGTCACTGGGGATTTCTTCCTTATTTTATTATATCCAACCTCCTGAGTCCCAGATCTGCTTTGAATGTCTAGTTTTAATTTCCAGTAAGGTCTCCTCACTTTTTTTGTTCACTCACATTGCTGAGAAGCTGCCTGTCTGCTTTCCTGATTTCACTCTATGAAGCAGCCAGGAGTGTGGCCTCATCTATTTCGCCATTTTGAAAACCTCCCAAGTATTTCTTTTATTCTCTTCATTCTGCCATTGAGCATATCAACTGAGATTTTGATTTTTTTAAGTTGATTTTTAAAAATTTCTAGTGACTTCTGTTTTTTAAAAAATTTCTTTGTTATACTTTCTCTTTGCTGAGGCATTCTACATTTTCATTCATTAAAATGTATTTGCATTTGCTCATTGAAGCATTGTTATAATGGAAATAAATTTACATTGCATGTAAATAGCACTGAAATGAAGAAAAACTAAGAAGACTTGTCACCAGCAGACCCAACCTTTTGGAAGGGCTAATTAAAATTCTCTAAATTCCAATGACTGCTTTAAAATTTTTGTCAAATGATCCTAACATCTTTTGTTATCCCAGTATTGGTATCATTGATCATTTTTCATTGTTAGATCTACTTGGTCCCTGGTATAATAAATAATTTTCAGTTGAAACCTGGACATTTGGTATTGTAAGATTTTAGATCTTATTTAAATTTTCTACTTGAGCTGGATTTCTCTACCAACACTCAGCAGGGGAAAGGAAGGATTCACCCTTGTTAATGACAGGTGGAAGTAGAAGTCCAGATTCTTCACTCAGCTTCCTTTAACAGAGTGGGTCATTACTCCTGGAGTGAGTGGGAGTTGCAGTAACAATTTTCCATTCATAGTTTGAGTGGAAACCACATGAGTCATAGACATCATTCATGCCCAGCAGCAGCAAGATGCCACTCTGATTCTCCACCGAGATGGTATCAGAAGAGGCCTAGTGGAGAGATTTTCACCACCTCCAGGTGATGATGAGGCCACTGCCATTGGCCAGAGGAGATGAGAGTCTGGCTCCCCACTTAGCCTTCTCTGATAATCATCCTGGAGGGGGTGTTTGGATGCCTCACAACAGCACTGGGGAGATAGAAATCTGAGCCCTTACTTGGCCCTTCCTGTTGTAGATAGAAATGAGGTCACATAGTTTCCCTGTGGTGTTTGGCAGGAATGGAATAATTATTATTTAAAAGTTTTTTGTTTTGATAGAATGTTCCCTTACTTGTCTTTTGGTTACAAAGAAATGGCTTTGTTGGAACTTTCTTATCCGTTGGTGTTTCTAGTTGTTGCATTCTTTAACTCCAAGTCTGAGATACATGAGGCAAAAAGACCCCAGAGCTTTACCACTGTATTATTTCCTGATGTTCCTAGTCACTCTACTTTCTTTTCCTGCCTTTCACAGTTTTCTTGCATTTGCTTTATATATAATGGTCAGAGTTTTTATTTGTTCTTTAATAACTAGAATAGAAAAAAATAAGACTACTACATCTTCAAGGAAGAGAAAGTTTATTCTTTTATGTTTTTAAAAAAATGTTACACAATTTCTTCATCATCTTTATCCTATAGTTATTGTATTTGAAATTCGTGGAGACCTGAACTTTTTTTTTTTTCCTTAAAGCCTTTTATTTATGCTAGTTTGTTTTCTTGTTTGTTCATCCTGATGTGAGCCCAAACTGGTTTGTCCACCCTTGTGCTGAATCTTTAATTTATTTTGAGGATGTTTTTAGCCTTAGAGAAATTCCTTTTGTTTCTCCTGTATGCAGGGATATGCTACCTGAATTATTGTAACATCCTCACTGGGTCTGCCATTTAATTCAGTTTAATCCATTCTTAGGCTTTGCATGTCCTCATTGCCCATCTTAAAGCTTGGTCTCTTGATTGCCATGCTGATGTGGAATCTTTCTTTAAGTTTCCCCTGCCTTCCTTTCTCCTGTGTGTGTGTGTGTGTGTGTGTGTGTGTGTGTGTGTGTACACACATGCACTTTACGTTCAGGTTTTAGCTCAACAATTCTCTTTGGAAGTAGGGAATTTTTCCCTTGAAGAATTTCCTTACTTCCTATGAGCTTATGAACTCAATAAAATTGTATTTTAATTCTTTTGTAGAAAATAGTTGTGCTACCAGAAGCTGAAACTATTTGTTTTTCTTTCCTTTTTTGAGACATTTAAAAAAAAATGCACTTCAATGAATTTTCAAAAGTCCATTATTTTATAATATTAGAGCTGCTTTTCCCAAACTACACTGTCAAAATTAAATATCATGTGACTTAGATGGTAATAGGTTTTCCTCAAGAAAATGTTTCATGGTAAAAAAAAAAAAAAATGGGGTAAATCATACATATGTATGAGTTAGGAATACGTAGTACATATTATCATTTTAAAAACTCTGAGAATTTGTGAAATAAATAAAGCTTTTAAAATTATTATTAACCCTGCATGTCTAAACTTATTTGCATATGAAATCTCTCACTTCATTTTTTTGCTTATTTGATTCATTTATAGGAGTATCTATTCACATCTCACAGGGCACTATAGAGTTCTATGGTACAATTTGGTTAATGCTGAATTAGAATCTGTACTGAAAAAGCAGTGTATTGGAACTAGGAGACTTGGGTTCTAGCTTTGGCTTCAACAGCCTGTAGAACTCCAGTTTCTTCCTTATAAAGAGGTTGAAAGAGATGATTTCTAGGTTGTTTTACAGTTTCACTATTCTTTTCTTTTAGTTAAGAGTGACTAATGTCTCATAGTACAAGGATGCATGTGTTGGAACAGTATTGGAAGTGAGCATTACAGGCTTACAGTATTCCTCCCCATGGCAATACTCCCCTCTGGTGCTCCCTACAGCAGAGGGCCTGTGCTATGGTTGCATGAGTGTCTCCAAAGGCACATGTGTTAGAGGCTTGGTCCCCAGGGTGGTGTTTATGAGGAATCTTAAGGAGTTGGGACCCTCATGGAAAGCCCGTTGGTGATTGAAGTTGTGTACCTCTGTTGGTCTCTCTCTCTCCTAGCTCATTATGTACTGCCACCATGATGGGCTACCCTTGCCAGAGGCCCAAAGCAACAGTCCACTGCTGGGATCCAGCCCTAGCAGGGATCTGGGGTCCTGTGTGGATGGGAGGCATTGGCATGGTGGAGAAACAGCACATAAGACAAAGTGTTCTGAGGCTGAATCTGTCTTTATTTTTTCTGCCAGTCTTCTTATAGATATTTTTCTTTAGTAATGATTATATCCTTCTTGATTAGTTTAAAACAAGAAAAACCTTCAAAAGTAAAATCTTTGCTTCTTCTCAAAGTACACATTCTCTCTGTATGACAGCCTAGACCAAAGTAACCTCGTCCCCCGGCTAAACTAAAACAACCTTGTCCCCCAGCTAAACTAAAGCAACCTTGTCTCTCAGCTAAACTGAGGGCACCATGATCTACCATCCTTCAACCTTCAGAACAAACACATCACTAGATTTTCTGAGAAACTACCCCCACCATGAACTCCAGTGTTTAACAGTGAAAAGTTTTTACTATTATTAAAGGGCAAAGAAATCAAATTATAATTAATATTTAGTCTATTCTAATTTCATATAATGGCAGACTACAATCTTATTCTGATTCTCAAAGAATTAGACTAAACATAGGAAAAGCACAAATTATATTTATGACTAACCTAAATGTTTTCATTATGTAAAGTATCTCTAGAATCAACTATTAAAACTAGGAAAGCAACAAAGACTAAACACCGCATCCAGGCTCAGAGGAATGCCTCTTTATCCATCTATTATACTAAAGCAATCACAGGCTCCTTTTAACTCGAGCACAGCTACAATTGTTTATTTTCATACATTTATCTATGTATTACTGCTAAATTTCATTGTGCACTATTTTGTGTCCCAATACAGTAAAACCTCCCCAATGTTTTTCCAATAAGTTTCTAATGACATATTGATTATTAATATTAAAAAGCAACTACACATGGAGACATGCCACGCCTATGGCTCCCAAGAGGGAGGACAATCAACAGAACTGTGTCAAGTGTTGAGTTCTCTATTCCAACAGACCGTGTCAAATGTTGGATCCTCTACTCCAACAGAGCTGTGTCGAATGTCTGAGTGGCAGGAAACCGACATGGCAGTCCACCTGATCTCGGACTGGAATCTCAGAACCATGAGTCAAAATATGCCCTTTGTCCTTACGTTATTTATCTCAGTTATTTTATTGTATAATGCAAAGATGACTAATAAAACCTGACTTTCCTGGAAGTTCCAGGGCTATCACCACTTTGTACTCAGGTTGAATATTTCTTTTCAGAGCTAGTTATATTTTTCCAGTCAGATCAATATATTACTGCAATAGGAGCCCAGTTGTGACTATGCCTTCCCCATCTAAGTCTGTAAGGACAGACTGACCTTGAGTGACAGGGATTAGTTTAGTTGCCATTCTATTTCTCTAAATTTATTGACTCAAAGTGAGAAAAAGTACTGAATCTGGAGCCAGAAGCATGAGGTTGAGGGCCAGCTAACTGATCTTGGATCATATTTTAGTATGTCTGAGACTTGCTTTCCCCTCTCTGAAACAACAGAGATGCTAATTGTTTTTGTCGACATCTCAGGATTCCTGTGTAGATTCAGGGTCATAATATATAGGACACTTCTATGCGTATCACATAAGCTTAGCAAATGGAAGACATTTGTGAAAGGCAAATATTGAATTTTACATTTTAGGTCATTTTGTAGTTCATAGAAGAGTAGGCAGAAACAAGAACTAGAGATGCACATGCTGAGACTATTTGTGAAGTTAAAATATTTCAGTATCCAATCCCAGACTTTGCTCCTGCCTTCTCTCCCCAGTTGTCTTTTTGTAGCAGAAGGAAAGGCGTAGGAACCTATTTAAAAATTTAAAAGAACTGCCATGGGGCTTTCCAGGTAAGTAAGGATTAAGGAAAAATGGGGCCAATTTAAGTTAAAACATAATCATATGCCCAAGTTTATTTTCAGTAAAAATTCTCCTTAGTCTTATTCAAGTCAGAAAAATGAAAATAGATGACCTAGCGGGGGGAAATTTATATATCCTCCGACTTAGTCTTATAAGTCATTCGGTTCTAATTCCTTTTTGAATTCATATAATCTTTTGCTGATGAATTAATGAATAATACTCTTCTACATATGTTCCTTTGAGAATGAAGTTTTTGTGTGTATAGCTTATTAAATCCTTGCTAATATCTATGATTTTTCCATATTAATGAAAGCTCCAAACTTATGCGCTTGAAATATGGAGAAAAAGTTTGAAAATTATTATCTTAATGTTCAATAATCTTTCTTGCTAAAGCACTATGCTACAACATCCTATCTTATGAAAATAATGAATGATATGAATCCACTCCATTACTCTGTTAGGAACTTGGCTTGGTGAGCAAAGAAGTCTTTGAAATTCCCATAATTGTCACCACTTTCTGACACTCTCCATTTTGAGAAATGAAACTAAAGCAAAATAAAGAGAACCTACCCTGAAAGAAGCAGGTCACAGCCTTGGACACTGCACACTGATGTGATGTGGAACAATTGTTGGAAGTCTCTGATTAGCGGGCTGCATCATAAAAGCATGAGTAGAACTTGCACTGTGCAACAGCAGCTGGGCATCGCTACAGCACAGAGCACAAAGCACAGGGGTAGGGGCCTCTCCTCATCCACCCCTCAGCCCGTCTCCATCCTGCACTCTGGGTGTTGTGGCCTAATAGTTGAGATTCTTTGAGGATAGAAATGAAGTCCCAAATGTTTGATCTTGAAGAGTCATGACAGAAAAGAGCTAAGAAAATATCTTCCCTCCACCCAAAATGTTCACTCCTTCTCTTTGTCTGCCCAAATCTCACTTAACATTCCAGATCGTGGCTTAGCTGTCACCTGAATTGGAAAGCAGTTCCCAATTTCTGTGGCCTCAAGTCAGGTGCCCTTTTCTGTGTTCCTTGGGTGCCCTATTATTTTACATAGTATAGACACAAGGTTAGTGAAATTCCTGGTTTATTTGTTCCCTGGCTGCCCCTGCCCCTGCCACACAGCCAGCACTGTGCCTATAGAACTTTCTGCAATGTAATGATGGAAATGTCTTCATCTGTATAATACGGCAGTCACTAGTCACATGTGACTATTAAGGACTCAAAATATAGCTAGCACAATTGAGAAATGCAATTTCAGATTTTATTTAATTTTAATAATATTCATTTAAATTATTTAAACTTAATTTTAGCACAAACTATATAATATATAAGGACATTTAAACTATTTATTAAAAGTCATTACATTTAAAGGTAAATAGCCGGGCTGAGGTTGTGGCTCAGTGGTAGAGCACTTGCCTAGCACATTTGAGGCACTGGGTTTGATCCCCAGCACCATTTAAAAAAAAAACTAAATAAACAAAATAAGGTATTGTGTTCATCTACAATTAAAAATATTTTTTAATAAAGGTAAAATGCCACATGGTGGCATTTCTCTACCATATTGAGCATTACAGCAATAGTCTAAGCTTCTTGAGAGCATTTTGCTTGCATTTATCTACCTTAATATTCCCATCAACACAGAACAGGATCCAGTACTTTCTACACACTTGAAAAATACTTGTGGACAACTGAATAAATGTGTGCCCTTATTTTACTCTCATTACATTGTGTTTGGTAGCCAAATCTCAGGAGTCTGGTATCTGTAGTTTAAATTTTAATTTATGTCACTGGTGACCTAACCTCTCAGGTTAAGGGTGATTTAATTTTGCTTCAGTTTCCTAAGTTTAAAATGGAGTATCAATAGTACCAACCTCATGGGATGGTAGTGAGTCTTAAATGCACCAGTACACTTATTAATTCATTAATATAATGAATACATTCATTAGTGCTGAATGCAAGGACTGAGAGTAAGTTCAACTACATACTAGTTATCATTACATTGATTTTCTTTTTTTTTTAATTGAAAGGATGAGTGAATGAAAGAAAAAGAAGAAAATGGGAAAATAAGCACCACTCTTTGTATACATTATTGTATTTTGTCCAAAATCATTTAAGCTAAAAACTTCAGGGTCTTTATACATTTATTATTTTATTTGAGACTCTTAACCAACAAAAGGGTTTCTGCTCCAAAGTGTCCCACATGAGAGCGACTACAGTGCATAGTTGAGATAGCTCAATAAACAAATAATGGCAATAAAATGGAGTAATTTTAGAATACAGGTGAAGTGACTATTTTTAAGACAATAAGCCTCATCATTTATAATATAAATTAAATGTAATGCAAAAATGTGTTTTACAAAGAATGCCAGTCAGGACGTTCACAGAAATGATTTTATCCAAGGGCAATCTTACATTGCTCTCACTCTGAACTAGCACAGTTAACAACTGGGATGGGTCTCTCCCTTTTCAATGACAAAATAAATCACGTTTTTTCTTTCCTGTTTTGACATATTTTTCAATACACAGTTGCCAAATGAAGTTTAAAATGCCTTACCTATTAAAAAGATTTCGTCTTTTGTTTTCAGATTGTTATTTTGATTTGTTCATATGTCTATCTCTATTGAGGAGAGGGGAATCGGACGTGGCTCTTGATTTTTTAAAAGTCAAGCCATACCCTTCCATTTGAGAGAAATCTTGGGATGCTACTATCTTTATTTTGGGATACAAAACTAAAACTCAGAGAGATGTTATTTGCTCAAATCCACATGGTTTTTTCTAAATAATAGAATCGAGGTAAAGCCTGGGTTTTGGGACTTCTAGTTCAGTGTAATTTCCAATGAATTTTAAATTTAAAAGAGACTGAAAGAAACAAGACAGGATGGAAGAAGTAAGACTTATAATCAGGCTTTACTTATTGCAGTGGAATTTAATCTTTTATTAATCACAGTGAAAATCTGATGTAAAGTATTGATCCTCTTCCCTGGGGTGGTGGGGGGAATGCACACACTTTTCTTTTCCTGGTAATTTTGAGTAGTACTGTTCCCTAAAATTAATGGATGGATCCTTATTTAATAATGATTAGTGTAGAAAAAGACTCGAGCTTCATTTTAAGGAATTTTAAATAGTGTCTCAAAACCACTGCACACACAGTAATTGATGTTCTGAAATGTCTGCCAGGATTCAGCACACTCTCAGAATGAGGACATATTCTGACAGGTTTTATCATCCTCTATTATCAAAAATAGTAATTGTAGGTTGCACAGTTTTCTTACCTTCATTTTTGATGTAGGCATAATAAAAAATCATGAAGTTAGGATTTAAAAGTTTTTTCTTTTGTTTTGAAATAAGAAAACATAATGTATTCTTCCTTACCAGTTACCTTTAAAGTCATGATGTCACCAGTTATTATCAAAATGTGCATATTTCAAAGTCACTTATTTCCAAGAAGTAAAATAATCTAATCCCAAGAAGTAAAAATTGGGAGATATATTAGTTATTTGGTGTTTTCAGCTTTATAAAATTGTACTAGAGGAAAAAAAAAACAAGATGAGAAGATTTGAGATGCTTTTAATAATGCTGGTATTTTAAGAATTGAGCAAGTTGTTAAAAGAAATTGTGTTAGGTAAACAGAGATCTCTTTAAACACAGATGTTAATGTTAAACATGCAATCTACTAAACTCAAGTTGCTGGTGTGGACAATATAAAAATTTAAAGAGACATAATGAGTGTTTTATTTCTGTTTTAGTCACATATTTTATTTCTCATTGGGTATATGTGAAAGCACTTCTCAGAGCAGTAATTTCAAATTGCGCAACTGAAGAATAAAATATATATAGGAAAGTCATGGTAAAGAAATATGTGTCCTCAATATCTTTTAAGAAAATACAATGGTTCATATATTTATTTCACACACTTTGAAACACACAGGAAAGGGCTCCAGGGCAATTAGGATAAAATTTATCTTATCTGTCATTGGATGTACTTTCTATTCATTTTAGAGGTATTGTAGGGGCCTTAATAAAGGCTTTCATTTTTATTGATAAACTTGGCCTATCTTTGCTTGAAGGACAAGCTATCTCTATGCTGAAAGAGAAAGACTGATGAGCACTCATGTATATTCTCATACAACCATCTT
The DNA here is from genome assembly GCF_902686455.1 of Sciurus vulgaris. NCBI lineage: Eukaryota > Metazoa > Chordata > Mammalia > Rodentia > Sciuridae > Sciurus > Sciurus vulgaris. Next base: position 90,915,324 of record NC_136467.1, on the reverse strand, counting down.
CCCATTTCCATGTGGTGTGGCACCAAGGATTTCCTTAGAACCTAACTTTATACCAGAGTCCTCCATTATCTCTGAAGAAGACTAAACTGTTGCTAACCCTAAGCATAGACTAACTTTTTGTAGCCTGATTTGATTCTCTGTAAACAAGCTCCAAAAGTATGTTCATGAAGCAGATGGACTCATGCATGAAAATATCCAGTAAGGCTTTTATTATAATGGTTATATTCCTGCAAAGAGTATGAAGGAACTGTTTTCATGTGTTTTTTCATTAGTTTTTCTTGGAACTTAATATAGTCAATGCAATTACCAGTTCAGTTCAACAGTTCTTTGTTGAGCATTTTTCGTGACAGGCCCTGTGCCTGGTGCTGAGTTTAGCAAGATGAGTAAGACTCAACACATTATTGGCCCTGAGGAACCTCCCAGATGACAGGTAAGAACTGATTCACAGGGCTGTAATTTCAATATAGTACAGTCAGTCCTTTGAGAGGTGAGCACAGAGTATAGTGAATATGAGAAGCCCAGGCTGGAGAGACAGGAATGCTTAGTCATTCAAAAGAAAGGGATGCAGTCATGTGGGGGAGTGTGATCCACGCACAGGGTTCAACATGAGCAAGAACACAAGCTAGATACAGCTTGGTGTGATTGGCAGATGCTGGAGTAAGAAGGACATGTATGGGGGAAAGACAAGCAGGGTCTATAATACTATACCAGGGAGGACCTAAGACCCCAGACTAAGGGTCTAGACATCATTCCATGTCTTTATTTATTTATAAGGAAGAGACACATGGGGGCTGGGGATATAGCTCAGTTGCAGAGTAAGCCTCCCATGCAGAGGCCCTGGGTTCAATCCCCAGCACCAAGATAAAAAAATGAGAGAGAGAGAGAGAGACACACACACACACACACACACGCACACGGGAGAGGTCTGAGACAGATATTTGGAGGTTTTCACCAAGTAGATAGAAATTATAAGATGAATATGAACATTCAAAGAGGGTCTGTTACAGTGAGAGGGTCTGAAGCAAACCCTGGAGAACCCCAACATTAGAGTCCATGAAATTGGATGAGAAGGAAAGAACTGGAAGTTGGAGGATACAGGACAGTCCTTTGTTATAGAAGCTTCCAGGAGTACCAGAAAAGTCCAGTGAGATTAAAGTTAGAATTTATACTTAAAGGAGAGAATAGTAAAGTATAGTGAGTTAGTGGGCACAAAAGACACAGTGCAATAAATTGAAAAGTGAATAGGATTGAGTGTAGTTAACTCTCATAAGAAACTTGGATGAGCATGAATGGAAAAACTGACTTCAAAAAGTTTGCCTATTTTCTCTAAAGGAAAATTTGAGCACATGTAAAAGGCTAATTTCAGGCAGGAGCAATGGAAATGGAAGAGAATATTGCTAGAGCATGTTTCATGTGGGATAAGGATTCTGGTTTTTTGATGAGTTGTCTTCAGCCAAGGAGCACCATGTTTTTCTCTTCCTGAGACTGAATAAAAGGAAGGAGAAGATATTAAAGCAACTTTAAAAAAACACATAAATAATTTATTGTTAAGAAGAGAATACTTTCCTATGGTTCAAAATTTGAAAGGTATAGAAGGGTATACAGTGAAAACTTCCTCCCAATTCCTTCTTCTCTTTCATTACCTTGTAAGAGAACACTTTATTGGACATCTACAATATGCAGGTGCTATGATCTGTGTTGGAGTTATAACAGCAAAATAAATGAATAAAATGGAGTTCCTGCTGACATGGGGCTTTTATTCTAGTTAAGTGGGTAAGTGCTCTCTCTCTCTCTCTCTCTCTCTCTCTCTCTCTCTCTCTCATACACACATGCATGATAAAAGGAGACTGAAAATAAATAAATTAAATAATTGAATAATATTTCAAAGTTCTTTGAAGAAATATAAAGCAGGCAATAGTGGTGGGAAGGTAAGAAGAAGCTGTGTTTGCATAAGATGATCAAGGAGGGCTCTCTGAAAAGTGGGGGGTGAGGAGGAGAAGGGCATGACCCATGAGACTCTCTGATGGAAGAAGGTTATAGGGGCAGTCAGTAAAAAATCCTTGAAGCAGGGTCCTCTTCTTGTGCCTGAGGATCCCCAAGAAGACACACTATGTGAAACTAAGGAGAGAAGTGGGAGTCACAGAAGTAATCAGAGGCAATGTCTAGTATAGTTCTGCAGACTAAATTTTACCCTAATTTTGAATGTTTTGCTTGAAAATACTATTTTGATGAAATACAACACACCAGGAGATCTTGTTAAAATGCAAGTTTTGATTCAGTAGGTCTCTGAGAATACTTGAAATTCCATAGAGAAGTTCCCTTTTATTCATGGAGGATTTGTTCCGAGTCCCCCGGTGGATGCCTGAAATCACAGTACCAAACACGATATATTCTGTTTTTTTTCTACACATACATTCCCGGCATGAAGTTTAGTTTTATAAATGAGGCACTGTAAGAGATTAATGGAAACTTACTGTAAATCTTAGCAAACTTTTCACTTTTGGTTTGCACTTTATGGTTTCCTTTGCCACATGTGAATTGTCAGCATCACTACTATCGTTCTTTGAGAACATTATTAAGTAAAATAAGGGTTGCTTGAACACAAGCACTACAATAGCACAACAGTGAAAATGATAACCAAATTAGCTACTAAGTGACAGAGGCCAAGTAGCATATATTCTGTGTGGATAAACTGGATGATCACATTCCTTATGGGACAGAATAGGATGGCCTGGAATTTATCCATGCTTCTCAGAACAGTGTGTAATTTAACGTTTTTCCAATTGTTTATTTTCCATTTAATATTTGCAGCTGGTGGCTAACTGTAACTGAAATAATAGAAAGTGAAACCATGGATAAGGTGGAAGTTGCTCTATTTCCATCAAGTTCTCAGTGATATGGATGTTGCTGGTCTACAGAGCACATCTGGAGTACAATGATCTGCATGCAGTAATGTGGACATCCACTCCACTCCAGACCCAGTGGAGTTGGAAGTGTGAGAGAATAAATAGCTACTACATGAGAGGCTTGAATATGAAAGAGTGACAGGTTTCAGTTAAAGTAAAAGGTTGCAGGGACATCTGAAGAAGAAAGTGAGGATTCAGGTGATTTTGGTGATATATGACTGATTCTCAAGGGTACAGTGACAGTTTTCAGGATGATTAACTACACGGGGATGGGTCCAATGAGAGTTGTACAACTTCTGAAAAAAGTAGACAACCACTAATGAGGATGATCTGGAACCTTGAGATACTCATAGTGACTAAGATAAACAAGGGTGTGGGTTTATTCTTGACGTTCTCTTAGGGGAAAATGTATTGTCACTTCCAATTTTAGCCTCTTCCATAAGATTAGTATCTTGAGCAGACTGTTGTCGTGAGCTGATGATGTCATGTTTGGAGAATTCCCAGGACCAAGAGGAGGACTGGGGCCTCCTTTGCAGTTTCTCCAGTGACAAGGTCCAGGCCTAGGGAGAACCAATTTAATCTGGAAGCTACAGAGCTCTGCATTCCTCCATGGCCACCTGGTTCCCGTCTTCAAAGCAACCAATGCTTTTGGTCTCCTAGGTACCCTTTCAAAGCTCTTTTATGTAGACAAGAGACTCAGTGAGAATATAAAATAGTTCAATACCACAATTAACAAGTTCAATCCAGTAGATGTAAGGAAAATACTACAGAATACACCTTTCACTTCTGTCAAGAACATAAGCACAAATGAACACATACTGGGTCATGAATCAAGTCTCAACAAATTTCAAAAGATTGGTATTATTATAAGTATGTTAGAATTCAATGACAAAGAGATAACCAGAGAAAGTCTCTGAAAATTAAGAAGCAGTTCTAAATAACTTAAAGGTTAACATGATATTAAAACAAATTGGAAAATATTTAGAATTAAATGAAAATGAAAATTTTTTTATTACAACTTGTTGGATGTAGCTGAGGCAGTGACGTGGATGCCACTGCCCTAAGTAAAATTTTAGCCTTAAGTACTTCTATTAGATAAGACAAAAGTTTGGAAATTAATAATTTATATTTAAAAGTTAAGGAAGGCATGGGGATGTGACTTAAGCAAGGTCCTAGGTTCAATCCCTAGCACTGCCCAAAACAAACAAACAAACAAAAAGAAAAAAACAACAAAATTAACACAGAGAGTGTAGAAAGATGGAAATAATGAAGAATAATAAAGAATGTGGACTCAAGGAAATAGACCAACATATAAAAGAGAGGTCCAGCAAAACCAAAAATGGATTATATGAAATGAGTATGTTTGGTGAACCATTGGTACATTCAAGAAAATAAAAAGGAAAGGCAGAAATAAGGAACAGAAAGAGGGACTTACCTATAAAATCAGCAGAACCAAGTGGTGAAGATATTTTGAATAACATTGTTTGTGATAGAATTGAACAAATTTCTAGAAAAATGAAATTTGCCAAAATGGACTCAAGAAGAAATAGAAAGCATTCATATTTTTATATCCAATGAATTAATCAATTCAGTGGTTAAAAAAATCTTTCAGCTTGAAATGTACAGATACAGATTTTTGTACAATATTCAAAGAATGAGCTTGAGTATAAAAAGAAAGAGGGACCACTTCAGAATCCTCTTAAGACTTAAGTTCAATCTTGATACCAAACCTAACAAAGTGGGTTTGAGACAGACTACTCTAACTTAGGAATTTTGAGGAAAATAACTCATGTACTTTGAAGGAAAAATATCTTTAGAAAATATCAGCTAAATGAGTCCTGAAGTCTATAAACAGGTGAGGAGGTCAGGAGGGCAATGTGCCTCAGGAGAGGGAAAAGAAGAGAGAGAAGTCTTCAGAGGGACAGAATGGAGAACTCTCATTCTGGGTTGATACCAGGAAATACTTCACCTCCTTTGTAATGTTCACACTTCATGCCCTGACATTACAAAACATGTGAAGGAAATGATACCTTTTAACTTTGTTTGACCAAAATGTTAATAAACCTTTTCTATGCACAAGGTCTTCTGAGCCAGAAAATTAAGAAGTCATAATCTGTGAGTGGGTGAAAATGGCAATGCAGCTTCCCATACCTCCTATACCTCTCCGTAAACCACGCAGAACATCCGGACAGAGAACCACAGGCCACAGACAAACTCCACGAGTGACAGGTATCCCCATAAGCCCCGAATTATGAGCATGTGGTGACAAATCACCAACAGAATCAGGACCTATTCGATATCAGCATCTGTCCAAGAGGAAGCAGAGAGAAGTGACTGGCGTATGACTAACCTGAAGACTTCAAAATAGCAAGACAGACATTGACCTGGAGGACAGTAAGATGAGTCGAGAACAGTGACTGAAAATGGGAAGGGGTTTTCATGGTGCCAAATCATCTGTGGCAAGAGTGATTGAGCTTGAATATTCTGAGCTTCCTTCTTCTAAAACTGCCAAAGTCCCTCCAGGACAAAGCTGGGGCTCTAAGCCAAACTGAGGATAAAATTGCGGAGAAGAGACTCTCAATTGAGCAGGTCAGGGACGGTCCAGATGAAAGAGGGAAGGGAGACCAGAACCAGAAAACCATAGAATATAAATATTCATGTTGTTCAGCTCTTCACAAAAACACCCAGAAGAGGGTGATCTAGAAACATTAAATTAAAAGCGGCAACAAAAGCAAAACTCTTCCAAGCCAAACCTTTATGAAAATTCAGAAAATCTAATTTTATGTAAAAATAGAGCAACAATAAAGGATGGAGTTCAAAATCACATTCAAATTTAATGCAGGAATAAAAAAAAGGTGTAGGATCCCTACAGATAACAAAAGAAAGCCAGAAAGACATTTTAACAACAAAACTGTAACCTAGAATTTAAAAATGTGCTAAAATATAGGAGATATGAAAAATGAATCAGAGTAAAGGAAACTCAGAAATGAAGTGGTAGAAATTAAGAAGGAACTGTTCATAAAAGAAAAAAGAATCAGTTTAGAAATGGACTAACTAGAATCATAACACAAGAGCAATTACATAGACTCCTCTTGGTAGTGCCCTACAATAGATAGATGAAAATGATTTAGACTCTAATAACACATAATTAGTGTTACAAGAATAGCTTTCAAAATAAATGAAATAGGAATTCATAAAGAGGAAATGTCATTTCCAACTGGCGTAGGGAATTTTGATGTTATTCTTTATTAAAGGTAAAGAGCTGACAGTGGGTCATTTATTAAAACTCAGGGCTTCTCAGCTCCTCACTCATTCTCCTGTGGCCTGCTTTGTGATACTGGAGCTGAACCCTGCAGGCATTTCTCCTTTGTTACCTGTTTTGATGCGAACTCCGTCACTAGAAGATGGTAGAGAGAAATTGAGAGGATAATGGCAGGAAAAAGAGGCCTCGGTTGCTTCACTGGGTCTGATGAATTCCTGAGGGACAGCAAGCAGCTTGGTGTGCTGGGGTGGAAGGATCCGCGGGGCTCACCAGGCGGAGGCTCCGAGGTCTCAGGGCTGGGAGAGTCCCCTAGTGAGTGAGCTCCCCATCAAGTTTCTCCACACCCTCAGCAGCCGGATATGGGTTCGTGTGGATCCACCCTCTCCTCAGAGGTCTGCATCTTTCCCAGTCTCCTGGGGCCCTTTCTTCTAAATTTCCAAGTTCTTCTTTCCCTCAGCACTGGGGTAGTAGCTGCTTTTTTAAGTTGTTACCTTTGAACCCCCTACGCTTCTATTCATACCTTTGAGTGGTCAGCCATCTTTACCTAGTTAACAGTTCTTTGTATTAAATTCTACCAGTTCAAATTACTGGTGTTTTTCTGTCTGCTGACTAGCCTGTGGCTGAGTCCCTGAGACTATGGGAGAGAATCAAATTAACAAACAGTAGTTAGTTGTTGAAGGTTTTTGAGAAAGAAAATGATGGTTTTTTTTTTTTTTTAAATTAAGTTTTGATTATAAATTGACAAATTATAATGGTAAATATATTTGAAATGATGTTCTTAAAACATGTCGGAAAGTGAAGTGTGGCTGACTGGCTCAGAGCAGGGAAAGCCAGGGTGTGTAAGACATGCCTGCGAGAGTTAAGAAGGGAGATTCAGAGCATTAGCAGAGGAGGCAAAAAGGAGAAGGAGATCTGAGAAAATCGAAGGCAAAAACTAACAGGGTTTAGTACTTCTCAGAGATAAATGTAAAGAAGAGATAACGACTTAAAGCCACGTAATTCCAACATTCCAGAAATGCTGATCATTTTAAGCCAAGGATACTTATCAGGGTGTCAGAGGAACTGGTACTGGGAAGAAGGTGGTCATTTGGGTCGTAGACATTTTTTTTGAGTAAAGATGGCATCTGGGTAAGGTTTTGGGGAGACTGTTGAGTATGAAGATCTGGGGCAGGTGAAAGGGCCTAGTTGTAAGTTAATTTAAGAATATTCATTTATTTTTTAGATGCACGTTTGGGGAAGGTCTGCTGTATTTTGGGAGTTTGGATGTAGGGCTGACTCAGCACATCCTGATCCCTACTGCAGGGAGCACTCGTTCTAGTTGGGGAACTCTAAACAAGCAGATCTGAAAGATGTCCTATAACTCCTTCACTCTAACATCCTCCTGGGACATCTGGCACTGAGGCCTCCGGGGCCTATTTGGGAATCCAGTGCTTTGGAAATGTAGTAACAAAGTTAGAAGTTGGGTATTCTGGTACTGAGCCTAATACTTCCTTTTTACCATACCAAACTGCTTCTGTACTCATGCTAGGTATCCAATGCCATCCTTCCTGCTTCCACGGATAGAAATAAGATCTAGCTCATTATTGAGATGACTCCTAGGACAGGTGACGCATTTCTCTTTTCCTTTGGAATTTTAACTTTTACAGACATCAAAAGCTTATTCTAAACTTTGGTGGTGGAACCTTAGACACCAGCCAATCAAGCTTCAGTCTGACCTCAGCATGCCCTTCCTGATGTGTCTAAGCTGGGCTACATTAGAGGCGCTTTGTCCATTGGGCATTTCTAGGCTCCAGCCAAATAAAGTCAAGTAGTCAGGGAGGAACTGTGGAATGAAACTGACCAAATTATGCTAGGTGCATACATGAATATACCACAGTGAATTCCATTTTTATGTATATATATAAAGCACCAATTTTTTAAAAAAAGAATAAGTAAATGGAAGGGTAGAGGAGATGAATGAGGGAAGGAGGAGGGGAGGGAAAGAGGAAGTTCTGGGGACTGAAGTGGAGCAAATTATATTCCATGCATGCATGAATATGTCAAAATGAACCCCACTATTATGTATAACTATAATGTGCTAATAAAAACATTTGAAGAGCCAATTAATCAGATGGAGAGGTGCCCAAATCATGATACATTTCAATTCAAATTCTCATTTCACTCATGAAAGACTGAAATTTAACTGACAAGGAAATGAGACACATCTAATATGTTTGTGGCTATCTGACCAACTGTTTTCTTATTTTGTCAGATATTGAAAATGTAATGAAAGGAAGTAGAAAGTGTACTGGCTTGTTTGAGGGAGAGCATCCAAATACTCTTTCTTTGGTTGTTAGAATCAGACAGCTTGCTTGAAATCTTGACCCCACTACCCACTCTAGCTCTGTGACCTTGAGAATGTTGCTTAACCTCTCTGTGCCTTCATTTTCTCATCAGTGAAATGTAGGTATATAATACTACTTTCAGCAGTTGTCAATATGTCTAAAGTGCTTATATGTTTAAAGAAAAGTGTCTGACCCCTAGTAAATACTATGTAGGTGTTAACATTAATATTGCAGAGTTTATTGTTTCTCACACACATAACTTATTTGTTTATTCCCGTTTTTCCTGTATGAACCTGGGGCTGCAAAAAGGATGATCTTTTTCTTTGGAACTTCACTTTATTTGGAAAGACAAACTGTGGGCATAGTAAAAATGCAAGCTGCATAATAAAGTCCATAGTTGCTGGAATAGGGGGCAAGTGTTACTGGTGGATAAGATTATGAAAGACACAATTGGTCAAAAGACAGGGGTGAGCGTGGGAAGGCAGGGGTGAGTGCGGGGAGGAGGTGAACCTGAGTGGGAGCTTGAGGCGAGGCTGTTCTGTACCTAGCAGCATATTGATGGGGGCGGGGGAAGAAGAGGGCAGTGGAGAAGGTGGGGAAGTCGTGAGGAGGGAAGGGCAGTGAAAGGCAAACGTAAAAGACACTCAACAAGACAAGCGGACCTGTGTCTGGGAAGAGTCACTGAGCTCTCGGGCTTCCATGGTGGGTGGAGTGCTGGTACTGTGCATCCAAGTGGCGATATGAGGATGCAGAAGCTGGCTTTGAGAGGACGATGCATTTGACTGCTTCACAGGCTCAGCTGTCCTGAAGCCTGGGTGAGAATGTGTATAAACCTCTCAGCCCTGGGCTTGGCACAGAGTGCTGCTCCCTGCGGGGCCACTGTTATCTCCTTCCCCTGAGACAGCATCGCATTAAGTGCCGTACTAAGGAATGCTAGCCGGGAATGAGTATGGAAATGTACATGTTATATTTCCTAACTTTTGTCTGTAGGCTTGCGTCCTTTTCCCTGAAGTAAACAAAATGCATTTTTATAGCTGCAATATTTAACTTGCATTTCACCACGATTTTAGCTGTGATTAAAAAAAATTGAGAAAATAAAACACAGCAAGACCACAGGCGAGTGTTTCCAAGAGGCCTTAGGAAAGCAAATAAGCCAACATTCTGTCACTTTTTCCTCTGATTACAAGTCTCCTTTAGAGTCTTTTTTTCTCTTCTAGAATAAAGGAAAATGAAAATCTTGACAGCCCTTGGTTCAGAAACAGTTGATGGTATTGTTAGAACAAGCACATTCATTATGTGCTCTGGAGCTTGCTGGGAGCGCTAATGGCGTTTATAGACCCATGTGGGAGAGATGCCTGAGGAGTCTTGGCCGCATTAGAATCCTGTGTACACAATGCGATGCGTGTAATTCGTGAAAAATAGACTTAATAATTTGTTGCCTTTTGTCTTCTTTCTAGACACTTCACTCTCCTTTGCCTTTTACTTAAAAAAAAAAAAAAAAAACGCACTCACAATTACTTAAACACTGTATGAGCACTGAAAGCAAGCATTTAACTGAAGTTTTACACCACTGACTCTGCAAAATTACAAAGTACGGTGGGGAAGAAGAGTTGTAAAAAGGCAGGTAATTAATGCCATTTGTTTTCATGGAGGACTGGTGGTAGTCTTTTAAAAGCAGCACCTCAGCTGCGTGCTTGTCTTGCTGTCAGTGCAAGCTGAGATCCCCTGCTGAAAGAACACCACAGTGGAGAGGAGGCCTGGGGTTGGTCTGTGACCTCACACTCTGTAGACCAGGATTGTGTGACTTGTTCAAGACCACAGAATTAGGACAAGAGCTCGCCTTCCTACTGCCTCCCTCGTTCCCCCTGCACTGGGATGATTGTTCATTGCTGGGCTGGGGCAGTTCAAAGCTTTAAGAATTTCAGAATTGGAAGGAGTTTCTAGGAGCATCAGCCTCAGTCCTGTGAAGCTCAGGGGCTTGCCCAAGGTGGTGGATAAGGGTGAGAGAGGAGGGTCTGGACCCAGCTCCCATCACCTGTATCCTGGGCCGTTTATGTTTTTAAACCACTCAAGACCCAGTGGACTTGGAGAGTTCCTGTCAAAGCAATGAAAACAGGTCCCACTTCCTCAACAGTACTCCCATAGCACAAGAAATAAAAGCAAGAATCAACAACTGGGATAGATTCAAACTAAAAAGCTTTCTCTCAGCAAAGGAAACTATCAGCAATGCGAAGAAAGAGCGTACAGAGTGGGAGAAAATGTTTGCCAATCATATACTTCAGATAGAGCACTGATCTCCAGAATCTATAAAGAACTCAAAAAACTCTACACCAAGAATGCAAATAATCCAATCGACAAATGGGCTAAGGAAATGAACAGACACTTCACAGAAGAAGATCTACAAGCAATCAACAAACATATGGAAAAATGTTCAACATCTCTAGTAATAAGAGAAATGCAAATCAAAACTACACTAAGATTCCATCTCACCCCAATTAGAATGGCGATTATGAAGAATACTAGCAACAACAGGTGTTGGCGAGGATGTGGGGGAAAAAGGTACACTCATACATTGCTGGTGGGGCTGCAAATTAGTGCAGCCACTCTGGAAAGCAGTGTGGAGATTCCTTAGAAAACTTGGAATGGAACCACCATTTGACCCAGCTATCCCACTCCTTGGCCTATACCCAAAGGACTTAAAATCAGCATACTACAGAGATACAGCCACATCAATGTTTATAGCTGCTCAATTCACAATAGCCAGATTGTGGAACCAACCTAGATGTCCTTCAATTCATGAAAGGATAAAGAAACTGTGGTATATATATACAATGAAATATTACTCAGCCACAAAGAACGATAAAATTATGGCATTTGCAGCAAATGGATGAAATTGGAGAATATCATGCTAAGTGAGATAAGCCAATCTCAAAAAACCAAAGGACGAATGATCTCGCTGATAAGTGGATGATAACACATAATGGGGGGTGGGAGGGGTTAGTTTTAGGGTTAGAGTTAGGGTTAGGGAGAAGGGCAAGAATGGAGGAAGGACTGTATAGAGGAAAAAGAGGGGTGGAAGGGGTGGGGGGAAGGGAAAAATAACAGAATGAACCAAACAACATTACCCTATGTAAATTTATGATTACACAAATGGTATGCCTTTTTGCCATGTACAAACAGAGAAACCACATATATCCCATTTGTTTACAATAAAAAGAAAAAAAAAATTGCAAAAAAAAAAAACAAAAGAAAACAGGTCCTATTCTTACTAAGACCTGTGTCTTTGACACTTCTACTCATTGCAATTCTCTGGGCCTGGAGTTCTCTGTAGACTGGAAAGACCAAGGCAGATGGTCTATAGGTTCTTCTAGCTCAAATACATGACATCTTGGTGATTCTGGATATAGGGCATGACTCAATCCCAAAGATTGCTTCCATCAACCTTCTGCTGCAACCAGATTAATCACTTCTCTTTCAAACAATCTACAGCATTTCTTGCCTCTGGCTTTTGCAAAGTCATTCCTTTTTCCTAGGCTATTCTTTTGCATCAACCCAATTTATTGAAATATGCTCTCTCTGAAATGTGTGAAGGGAGCAGACCGGTTTGTCTTGTTTACTGTGGTGGTCCACCACTTGGAACAGCCCCTGGTGTAGAATAGGCATTCAATACATTTTTGCTAAAAAATGGATAAAGATGATTATAGGTGCTGTTCTGTTCCAGTCTTCTGAAATCTTATCAAACCACAACTAGGGGGCCTTGATCCTCACTTCTAGTCTCTGTCTCATCTTGGACTCTGCTCAGTTCTGACCCAGACAGAAGAGACATCAATGTCTTGCCAGGAAAGATGGGGCTACTTGAGTTCTGTCTTTGGCCTTAGCTCTGGGCTTTGGTGTTCTTCTGTTAAGGCCTCCTGGGTATTTGACTCTGATGATGAATCTAGTGGCCTTTCCCAGTAGATGCAGTTGGTGCCCCTTGTTTATGTTAAACAGGTCATGCTCTGACCTCTGAATATCAAGTTCTATGTGCCGGGCTGCTCATTTTCCACATAATGCCTGCTGTGCTGTGAGTCAGTTTACTACAGTACCCCATCTATCCCTGTTCTGCTCTGGTTAAGTGAGTTTCCTCATGATCCACACCAGGCTTGTATTGGACTCATTCTCTTGGTACCCAGGTACGACAGTGTCTGTCTTGCTCAGCCAGTAGACCTGAAGGACGCCACCTGCTCCATTTATGGGTGTTGCACCTCAGGATTTCTTTCTAGTGCTGTGTCTTGTTGAGTCACCCCCGGTCCCTGGAGTTGGACTGGTAAAGCCAACCACTGTCCTGGATGGCCTCTGAAGTGCTCCATCATGAACTGCAATTTGTAGAGTCCATTGCTACACTAATCTTTCTCTCAGAGCTTTTAGAGAGGTCCATGTTATGGTTTGGATATAAAATGTCCCCCAAAATCTTATGGATGAAAGGCTTGGTCCCTAACTGATAGCACTGTTGGGAGGTGGTGGAAACTTTAGGAGGTGGGGCCTCGTGGAAGGAAGTTGAGTCATTGGGGGCGTGTCCTTAAAGTGTTTATTGGGGCTCTGACCCAGTCCTCTCTTTCTTTGCTTCCCAGCCACTATGAGGTGAACGGTTTCCTCCATGGTGTGCTTCTACCATAGGCCCAAAGGTAACAGGGCCAATGACCATGGATAACTAAAACCTCAGACACCATGAACCCAAATAATCTTTCTTCCATTTAGCTGATTTTCTCAGGCATTTTGTCACAGTGATAGAAAACTGATCAACACAGTCCCTTTTGCAATCATCTTCAGGGAAGATTGGTGGTTTCCTCAGCGTTGTGGTTAAGGACTTGTGTCAGGGTCCCTGGACACCAGATGTGAGACTTCAAAGCCTCAATTTCTTCACCTGCAAAACAGAGGAAGAATATAGCAATGGTGTTATTTTGTCTCACATATGGTGAAGACTGAATGAGAAGTAGATGTAGTCAGCAAGTTCCATGTAAGGCCCAGAGTTCATGGGCTCCCTTACCTGCTTCAGCTCTCTCTAAATTATTCTTTTGAGCTCTCACAGCACGAATTCTCTATGCCATTGACTTTGGATTTAAAGTATTCTATTATAATGGTATTTTCCATTTTTAGATCCATGTCTTGCATCTACAGCTATCTTGTCAGTTTCTTCAGGTAACAATATGTCTGATACCACTCATCTGGTATCTTCCGAGCCCAGACCCCAAATATGCTAGATACAATAAACATTTCTTTTTGTTGCGGGCATGAATAATGATCTCATACATTCTAAAAATCAAACATCATCTTCCCACAGACTCTGATGAGTTTGCTCACCCTGGAGTGCATTTCTCTTGTCAATAGTGCAATGTCAAGGACAAATGCCAAAGCAGACACAAATGCTTATTAACCATCCCTGAGATTGTGCTCATGGCAGTTGTCCTGAGATGCTGTGTCTTGTTAATGATGTTTGTATACTTGCTCACAGCAGTGGTGAGAAATAACAGTGGTCATGCTACAAGTCTGCTTTCTGATTAGCAAGGGGGAAAAAAGATGGCATCTAGGACTCAGTCAGCGTTGGGTGGGGAGTCTTGTGAGATTCACTCGATTGCATTTCAGAATATGACTTCACTTGCCATGGCAGTCTCTTTCTCTCTAGATAGCATCACATTTGTCCATTTAATTGATGATTTTCCTGAAACCATACTCTTGACTCTACCTGCTATTGACCAGGAATAAAATAAAAGCTGTTACAAGGGTCTTCACTAATTTCAACAATGTCACATCAATTTTTTGGAGAAAGAAGTGAAACACAATTGACTTGACACATGGTAAATAAATTGATGTATTTGGGTTCTGAAATGCAACTGGCATTTGTGCTCTGACACCACAACATATACATCTGCAATAGCAGAATTATAGGAGAGGAATCAAATGTGGAGTTGTTCTGGGATATTCTGAAATTAAGACTGGAGATGACAGATCCAGGTTCTGAGTGAGGATCTGGACTTGGAGGAAGAGGGGCTAGGTTCTAGCTCTTTACCTTCCAAACTACCCTTTTCCATCAGATGGGGAGAAATCTATTTTCCTTTCTTGTCTCCCTTAGAAAGTTGATGTAAACATCACACATGATGATATTTGTGGAGATTTTTATAAGTACTAAATAAGTGTAATAGAATAGGATGATTTTGTTGACTACAGTGTCCTCTGACCTCTTGGTGTTTCCAGTGCTTGGCACAGTGACTTGGACAGAACCCATGATGGAGCTCAGGACGTGCAGTGCTCATGGCTGACGTCATATTGCCAGAGACTTGCTGATCTGAATGAGCCGGACACTCTTATGAGGTTAAGTCTTGCTTCCCTCTTAGATTGGATTTGCTTTTGTTCCTGATCTTAGGGAAAGGGTTCAAAAGAAACATGATCTTATTCCTTAGTGTCTCCCTCTTTCTCTCTCTTTGAGAGTAAAAAAATCACTAGACACACCAAAGAACAGATGCTTATCTTTTTAGTGGGCCAGTCTTACTTTGGAAGGAGAGGACCGGGAAGAACGAACTTAAAATTACAAGAGGACGTCGTTTGGCAAAGAGGGAAGAAGGTGATTTTTCTTAAGGAAAGAACAATGTGAGAGCAGAAGAGTTTTATGTGTGCTTGAGGGTTGGCGCTAACACAGCCCATTCCCAGCAGAGGCTTGGGTAAACTTCTAGATATTTTAAAAGAGAGAGGTAATTACCTTTCTGAGGTGACTTACAGTCATTTCTTTTCAAGGTCTCTTCAATTTCCTTGTTGACTCCATAAACTCTCTGAAGGTAAACAGAAACGTCTATCTACTTAGAGAACAACATGACAAGCTATCTTTTACAGGAAATTCTTGACTTTTGCGAACTTCAATGTTTTTAGTATGGAGACCGCTAGGAAATGAGGAATAATGTTTAAATTTGAAAGAGAGAAGTCATGAAAAAAACTTCAGGAACTAATTTGATAAGTGTGCAATAAGGTTTCCCATTAGTTGATTGTCTTAAGTATTAATTCTTAGAAAGTAGCCCCCAAATGCTATCTCCGAGAGGGAGGGATGTGATGAAAAATCAAAAGCCAAAATAGATAGTTTCAAAATTGAAGTGATCCATTGTTCGAGTTCCCAGAGGCTCAGAAGGAAATTGCTAACAGCAGATTGGCCACCTTTCTTCAAGAGGGTGACAAACTAGTAATAGAGAAGAAAAAATATATAAAAATAACTGACCCAAGGTAAAAGCTTCTGGCACATTCCAAAATAATTTCAGGGGATTACCGGTAATAGAACTGTACTGTGTTTGGAATTCCTGCTACATGAGTAGATTTTATCTGCTCTTGTCACAAAAACAAACAAGGACAACTTCATGCCATGATTGATTTGTTAATTTGCTTTACTATAGTAAACATTTTACTCTCTATGCATATCCCATAACATCATGTTTATAGTTTAAATACACACAATGAAATTATTTTAAAAGACAAAGTATAAAATAGCCTCAGTGGGTCTCCAAAGACTTACCTCTCTTACTTCGTGAGAGATACCTGTAAAACTTTTTCATCTTTCATAACAGTATTAATAACATTAAGGCTTTAAGAAGTACTTTCTGCCTATTAAACTTTTGGAGAAAAAAAACACCTATCCATAGGCAAGAAATAGTTTACGCTAGATGATCCATTAATCCCTGAACTAGGCCTATAAATGAAATGGTTTATGGAGAAAAGAATTAAAGAATTTACAATCTTTGTCAAAACTCAAAATAACTCCCGTTATTTCTCTGTTTCAAATAAAGATTCATAGGCACATCCAGAGAGTAATGATTTTTAAATTAAAAAGTTTTATGTGCTTTCAAATAGAGGAATAAAGTTAGAGAGTCAGACTCTTTCTCCAAGGAAAGAAAAAGAATACTGTGGGAAGGGGGCTATAAAAGCAAAGCAGGGGAGAACAATCTTTTGAAGAGAGCCCACTAAAAATAATTACAGGGTACAGTAAAGCTATTTAATTCCAACTCTTCATTAGTAAGAGAATGGTTCCCTTAAAATCAGTAGTGTAAGGAGATTTCAGATGGAATCTAGAACTCAGTTATTAGAATATGTCATGCTTGTCATTAGGAGGCAGTCTGTAAACCATAAATGTCTCCCTGATGCTCATGTGCTTGTAATGGAGGTCTGGGTGCAATTCTACTTGACATGCTTTTGTAAACCATCGGTTCAGGTTAAATGTTTATAACAATGTAGACCCGAAGTGTGAGAGGCTTTAGAGGAAGTCTAAGCTGGTTCAAACTCTCACTGTAACCATGAGAAAATGGAGTCCCTTAGAGACGCGGGATTTGCTTAAAGGTCACAGCTCATTGGTAAAACTGTGAGTCTGTGGACACATTTTAAAATTTCCTGTTTATATTTTTTTTCTGTCTACCACATGTTTTACTTAAAACAGTCATAGATTTATAAATTTGTTCAGGTTGGAAAGAGACCTTAAAATTCATCTAAGTGTTTTTGGTAACCTTTTCACTGACATGTAAAATACACTGACATGTGCACAGTCAAAAGTATACTGCTTCATGAATTCTCTCCAATTTACACATCCAGAGTTCAAGAAACCTAACATTCCCAGAATTCCAGAAGATCCCTGGCTCCCACTTCAGCGCCCCCTTCAGGCCACTGCCCACTTCACCCCCTCAGCGTCTAACATTTACATACCTACTTGAGGAATGAATAAAACAATGTCCACACTGGATAAACAGCTTTCTCAAGAGCAAATTATTAGTGAGAATATGCAACATGGTCTTGTGAGACCTACTTCAATATTTTCCACTAATTAATCCATTAACTAGTTGAAATTAATTTACTTTCAGCCAATTTAACAGTATAAAACCTAGTGCAATGTACAATTTCAGTTAATAGTTCCCAAAATGTTTTATCGAATGAATTGATGAAATTATTCCTGCCACGTTGTTTAGCTTGTTCTTGAATATTTATGTGTGACAGAATATAATGTCTCTCTTGCCTTTTATTAGACAGTAATCATCGTTTTTGAAGTTTCCTCCCGATTCATACATTATCTGTATGTTTCTTGCTCTCCTCTCTTCGTGTGAATGATTCCAGGCTGCCTCCGAGTGCTGTGGGGAGGGGCCATGAAGCTGTGAGCATGGTGGTGTTGTTCTTTGTAGGGATTTTCCCTGGAGGGACTGGATGTGAGCCGCCTGTGCACTGGGTGACCCCCACTATCTGTGTTTGAAGAACTTTTCTCAAGGGTTTATTTGCTTGGGGAACACAAGGACTGCAGGAATTTTGGAAGTAGTGTGGGAGAAGGAGTTGTGGTCATGCAGATTGTCACTAAATCCTGTTTTCATTTCGGTGCCTCATTCCCATTCTTCATGGACGATGACTGAAATTCAGCCTCCTTTTTTTCCCCTTTATCACTTTGCAGTGGTAATTCTAACAATGCCAGTAATAAAATGGTCTTCTCCCTTCAAATCTTGACTGTCTAGTTTTAAACAGTTGTGGTTACTGCCTTTTTTTTTTTTTTTTTTTGCATTTTTGAAGCATAGTTTACATACCGTGACGGTCACATGACTTAAGTGTACTTTTAAAAATATATTTTTATTTGTTTACATATAATTATATATCAATCCAGTTGTAATTTGGGTGAAATGAGCCTTAAATTCTTTAAATTGGCAAACAGAAAGACATTAAACCCTAGAATTGAGACTAATTCTACTTTTATAAAATTCCTTAATACAATTTTCATCTGTACTTACTTTGATTTAAAAATTCACACTATTCATTACTTACAAAAATTACCTTTTAATTGATGATTTTGATTATTTTAGAAAAATATTTTTTAAAACAAAAAGTAACAGTTTTTCAGATTTATATATTTGGATGAACATATATGTGAATTTTATATTTGGAATATAATTAGTTTTTCTTTTAATTTTTATTTGTTCTTTTTAGTATCCATGACAGTAGAATGTATTTTGACATATCAAACATTCATGGAGTATAACTTTCCATTTTTGTGGTTGCACATGAAATGGAGTTACCCTGGTCATGTATTCATATGTAAATATAAGAATATTATGTCCGATTCATTCTAAGTCATTCCTGTTCCCATTCCCCACCTTCCTTTCATTCCCCTTTGTCTAATCCAGTGAACTTCTATTCTTCCCTCACCTACCCCACTGCTTATTATGAGTTATCATCTGCATATCAGAGAGAACATTCAGCATTTGTTTTTTTTTTGGGGGGGGGGGATTGGCTAATTTCACTAAGCATGATATTCTCTAGCTCCATCTATTTACTGGCAATGCCATAATTGCTTCTTTTTGGTTGAGTAATATTCAACCATATGTATATATACCACATTTTCTTTATACATTCATCTGTTGAAGGGCACCTACACTGGTTCCATAGCTTAGCTATTGTGAATTGAGCTGCAACAAACATTGATGTGGCTGTGTCACTGTAGTATGCTGATTTTAACTCCTTTGGTTATATGCTGAGGAGTGGGATAAATGGGTCAAATGGTGGTTCCATTCCAAGTTTTCTGAGGAATCTCCATACTGCTTTCCAGAGTGGTTGCACCAATTTGTAGTCCCATCAGCAATGTATGAGTGTACCTTTTCCCCCACATCCTTGCCAACATTTGTTACTGTATTCTTGATAAATGCCATTCTGACTGGAGTGAGATGGAATCTCAGTGTAGTTTTAATTTGCATTTTGGTAATTGCTATAGATGTTGAGTATTTTATCATATATTTGTGGACTGATTGTATTTCTTCTATGAAGTGTCTGTTCAGTTCCTTTGCCCATTTATTGATTGGGTTATTTGTTCTTTTGGTGTTAAGTTTTTGAGTTCTTTATATATCCTTGAGATTAATGCTCTATCTGAGGTGCAGGTGGCAAAGATGTTCTGTAGGCTCTCTCACCACACTCAATTCCTTTATTGTGAAGAAGCTTTTTAATTTGATATCATCCTATTTATTGATTCTTGATTTTACTTCTTGTGCTTTAGGAGTCTTATTAAGGAATTCAGTATCTAAGCCAACCTGATGGAGATTTAGGCCTATCTTTTCTCCTAATAGGCACAGGGTCTCTGGTCTAATGCCTAAGTCCTTGATCCACTCTGACTTGATTTTTGTGCAGGATGAGAAATAGGGGTCTAATTTCTTTTGCTACATATGGATTTCCAGTTTTCCCAGCACCATTTATTAAAGAGGTTATCTTTTCTCCAATATATGTTTATGAAAACTTTGTCTAGTATGAGATAAGTATATTTATATGGGTTTATCTCTGTGTCTTCCATTCTGTACCATTGGTCTCCATGTCTGTTTTGGTGCCAATACCTTGCTGGTTTTGGTAACAATACCTCTGTAATATAATTTAAGGTCTGATATCATGATGCCTCCTGCCTCACTTTTCTTTCTAAGAATTGCTTTGGCTATTCTGGGCCAAACAAATTTTCCCTAACAAATTTCATGACAACTTTTTCTATTTCTGTGAAGAGCATCATGGGATTTTAATAGGAATTGCATTAAATCTGTATAACACTTTTGGTAGTATGACCCTTTTGACAATATTCTGCCTATCCAAAAACATGTGAGATCTTTCCATCTTCTAAGGTCTTCTTCAATTTCTTTCTTTAATGTTCTGTAATTTTCATTATAGAGGTCTTTCACCTCCTTTGTTAGATTGCTTCTCAAATATTTTATTTTTTATTTTTTGAGGCTATTGTGAATGGATAGTTTTCTTAATTTCTCTTTCAATTGATTTATCAATGACATATAAGAATGTGTTATAGGAATGATATATAGGAATGTGTTTGATTTATGGTTGTTTATTTTATATTCTGCTACTTGGCTGAATTCATTTATGAGTTCTAGAAGTTTTCTGGTGGAGTTTTTTGGGTCTTCTAAATGTAGAATCATGTCATTGGCAAATAGTGATAGTTTGAATTCTTCTCTTCCTCTTTGTGTACCTTTAATTTCTTTCTTCTAATTGCTCTGGCTAGAGTTTTAAGGGCTATGTTGAATAGAAGTGATGAAAAAGGGCATCCTTGTCTTGTTCCAGTTTTTTAAAGGGAATGCTTTCCATTTCTCTCCATTTAGAATATCGGTCTTGGGTTTAGCATATATAGCTTTTACAATGTTGAGGTATGTTCAGACTACCTAGTTTTTCTAGAATTTTGAACATGAATGGATGCTATATTTTGTCAAATGCTTTTTCTGCATCTATTGAGATAATCATGTGATTCTTGTCTTTAAGTCTGTTGATGCGCTCAATTACATTTTTTTGTTGTTGTCGATGTTTTTGTTTTGATGTTAATTAATATGTGGTGCTAAGGATTGAACCTAGGGCCTCACATATTCCAGGTAAGCGGTCTATCACTGAACCACAACTCCGGCTGTGATCAATTAATTTATTGATTTCTGCATGTGGTTGATTCTATGTCCCAACTTCTAGTCCTAGGCAAACACGGATCTTTCTCCCACTAGGTTTTCACATTTTTCTAGAATTTCATACAGTGAATTTAAATGATAGAAAGTCTCTTTTTTTCCCTCCAATTAATACAGTGCTTTTGAGATTCATCTGTGTTGTGCGTATTACTATTTTATTTGTTTTTATTGCTGAGTAGAATCCCATTAAATGAATATATCAAAATTTGTTTGTTCAATTTTGGCAAATGTGAATAATGCTCTGTGTACAAGTCTTCATGTGGACCTGCACTGTCATTTCTCTTGGATTAATGCCTACAAGTAAGATTGATCGATGTGTTTGACTATATAATACTGACAACACTGACTTCTACCAAGTGGCTGAGCCATTTTGCATTGCCACCACCAATATTCGAGAGATGTTACTGCATCGCATAATTGTGAACACCTGGTACTGTCAGTATGTTTAC
Source organism: Sciurus vulgaris (assembly GCF_902686455.1). Taxonomy (NCBI): domain Eukaryota; kingdom Metazoa; phylum Chordata; class Mammalia; order Rodentia; family Sciuridae; genus Sciurus; species Sciurus vulgaris. The sequence continues at coordinate 90,893,916 of NC_136467.1, read as the reverse complement.
CTTAAGCTACGCTAGTGATGTGTCCTGTCATCTCAGTGATTTTCACTTCATTTCCTTGATGAAAGGATTTGGGTATGAAATTGACAACCTTTTTCATATGATTATTCAACATTTGTTTACCTTCTTTTGTGAGTTTCTGTTCTAATATTTTGTCTTCTTATGGATAGGTTATTTGCCTTATTATTTAATTTTTTTTAGTTGTAGATGGATACAATACCTTTATTTTATTCATTTATTTTTATGTGGTACTTAGGATCAAACCCAGTGCCGCACACATGCCCCACTGAGCTATGACTCCAGCCCTTATTTGCCTTATTATTGAGTTGTATGAGTTCTTTTTATATTTTGGAATAAGTCCTTTGTCAGTATGTATTTTGCAAATATTTTCTCCTAATCTATGATTTGCTTTTGTGCTTCCCACAACCCACATCTTTCAAAGAACAGAAAGTTTTTAATTTTGATGAAACACATTTTATCAGTTCTTTTATAAATCTTGTTTATTGTGTATTATTTAAGAAGTCTTTGTCTTACTCCAGATCACAAATATTTTCTTCCATGTTTTCTTCTAGAAGTTTCATAGTTTTAGTTCTTTTGTTTAAATCTATAATCCATCTTAAGTAAATTTTTATGTATGATATGGTGTATAGATTAAGGTTAATTTCTTTTATACAAATATCCAGTTGTTCCAGCACAATTTAGAGACAATTTTTTTCACCTTTGAATTGCCTTGGACTGAGAAGAGCCTTGGTCTATTACAGGACTAGAAAGACGGTCAGTGTGGCTTGAATATAGTGGGAGAGGAGAGGAGTGTTGTGCTCTGCTGTTGTGGAGAAGGGCAGGACCCAGTCTCACAAGGTCTTATGGTACATTGCAAGAAATGGGATTTCATTGATGAGAAATTTGGATTTTATTACTAGAGCAATTTAATGGCTTCGAGAGTTTTAAGCAGAGGCACTGCATGATCTGATTTACATTTTAAAAAGATAATTCTTGATCTGTTTGCACCAAATCCATAAATGCACTCTGATGGAGGTCACTACCAATGGTGCAGTAGTAAGCTACATTTGATCCAGTTTTATTGTTTATTCAGGGCAGGGAAAATTTCACCCATCTCTCAGCAGTTCTGAAACTGCTAAGTGCACATTTACCTCCCCCTTCTCTCTTCTAAGAAACTGTATAAAACCAGAGCTAATGCACTTTTTTTTTTTTTTTTTTTTTTGATTCTGACTTTTATGCTGCTATTGCCAAAAAAAAATGCTACCTGGTGCTTTATGTCCTTTGGCTTCTCTCTCTTTCTTTATTGCCAAGGTAAACACTATGCTAGTGCCAATGGGAAAATAGAATAGAGAAAGTGGTTTTTTTTTTTTTTTTTTTTTTTTTTTTTTTTAGTTTTGGTGCTCAGAGGTGGGGATAAAGCCCAGGCCCTTGTGCATTCCAGACAAGTGCTCTACCACTGAACTATAGCCCCATCCCAGGAAAAAGCTGAAGACAACTTTATAGTTATTAGAGACTGTATCTGCTTGGTGATTATTATCTGTTTTATTTGAAGTGTATGAAATAAGCTAAACATTCTACTGCTATGAGTTCGACTTTTTTAGGTTCCAAATATGAGTGATATTATACAGTATTGAACCCTCTGTGTCTGGTTCATTTCACTTTACATAATGTTGTTTAGGTTCATCACATTGTTAGAAATGGCAGAACTTCCTTTTCTTAAAAAAATTCTGAATTAAAAAAAATCTTGATGGACATTCACATTGTTTCCATATCTTGGCTGTTGTGAATGATACTGCAGTGAACATGGGAGTCTAAATATCCTTTCAACATACTGATTTTAATTTCTTTGGGTATTAACTTAGAAGTGGGATTCATGGATCATATGGTAATTCTATTTTTGGCTTTTTGAGGAACTTCCATACTATTTCCTAGAATGGCTATACTAATTTACAAGACCACCAACAGTATCTGAGGGTTCTTTTTTTCTTCAAATACTTACCAACACTTGTCTTTCTTTGTTAGTTTTTTGTCATTACTTAATCTGTGTAAGGTAGTATCTCATTATGGCTTTAATTTGCATTTCTCCAATGATTAGAGATATTTAACATTTTTTTCCTGTGCTTGTTGGCCACTTGTATGAATTCTTTTGAGAACGTTTTTTCAAGTCTTTTGCCCATTTTTAAATAGGGTTATTTGTTTACATGTTATTGAGTAGTTTTTTGTATATTTTCTTTATTTCTATAGTTTCTTGTATTTTTGTATATTATCTGATGTATGATGTGCAATATTTTCCCCTGATCTCTGGGTTGTCTCTTCACTATGTTGGTAGGCTCCTTTGTTATATAGAAGTTCTTCGGTTTGGTGTGGTTCCCTTTGTGTATGATTGCTTTTGCTGCCTGGGCTTTGGGGATTAAATCCAATATATCATTGCCCTGGATCATTGTCAGGGAGCTTTCTCCATGTTTTCTTCTAGTAATTTTATGCCTTCAGGTTTTATGTTTATGTCTTCAATCCAGTTTGGATTGATTCTTACGGAAGGAGTTTAAAAAGGTCTATTTTTTTTTCTTCCACATGTGGATTCTAGTTTTCCCAACACCATTTATTGAGAAGACTGTCTTTCCTCTATTGTGTGCTCTTGACTTCTTCGTCACAAGTCAACTTACCATAGATGTTTATTTTAGGGGTTTCTATTCCATTTCCTTGGTTTATGTATGGGTGTGTGTTTGTTTGTTTGTTGTTCTAGGGATTGAACCCAGTTTATGCCAGTTCTATGCTGTGTTTTGATTTTTCTATCTTTTTGATATATTTTGAAATCCAAATAGTATGATATTACCAGCTTCATTCAATTTTTTAATTCCTTGGGGTCTTTCTAGTTTCTTACAAATTTTAGGATTGTTCTTTTTCTATTTTGTGAAGAATGACATTAGAGTTTTGATATGAATTGAGTTGAATGTATGGATCACTTCTGGTTCTATAGACATTTTAGCAATACTAATTATTTCAGTTGATGAACATGAGGTACCTTTTCATTTATTTCGGTCATTTCAATTTCTTTCATCAATGTTTAATAGTTTTCAGTACACAGATCTTTCATGTTTTTGGTTAAATTTATATGTTAACATTTTTAATGCTATTATAGATGGGATTGTGTCCTTAACTTCTTTTTTGGATAATTCAATTTTGGTGTATAGAAGTGATATTGGGTCAAAGAAGTATAGAGTAGAATGGTAATTAACAAGTGATCAGTGGGGCAGGCATGGATGGTTGACGAGAGACTTTATGAGTGTGTACAGTTGCAGCTAAGAGAAATGTGTTCTGGTGACCTATTGCATGGTGACTAAATAACAATATAGTGTGTGCTTCAAAAGAGTTAAGAGAGAAAATTTTACATGTTCTCATTACAAACCAATGATAAATATTTGAGTTAATGCATATGCTAATTAGCTTGATTTGATAAATCATTTTTCTCATTTTCTACTTAAAGAATGAGTGAGACATTTATGGAAAGAAATGCAGCATGCAGCATTGACTCTCTCTGTACACCCTAGTTTGTGATTTAGGCCAACAGAAATATATATTTGCTAAAATCTAGATGTAAGGTGTGGATCCAGAGTAGCACTTGAAAGCCAGTCTAGAGGTAAGGAGTTCTTGGAAACCACGTGCATATTACACAAGAACTATATTAGGTCATTTTTGGTTTACAATAACACAAAGGAATCTTTTGGGTGATGGAAATATTTCACATTTTTTTTTTTTGGAGTTGTGATTACCCGAGTGTATACAATTGTTAAAACTCTTCATTATTGAACTCTTAAGATCTCTGTGCATCTTATTGAATGCAAGTTATACCTCAATTTTAAAAAATGATTAAATAACAGGGTTTTCTGATTCCAGAAAATATTTTAATGAATTGTGATTATCTGTTGAGCATAATAATAGAGTAGCTTAAATAAGAAAATAAATTTTGAGATAGAATTTTTTTCTCCTGTGTTAGAGTAGGTTATAAAAAAAAAAGGTAGAGATCTCTAATAACAGAACTGGTTTATTTCAGCTAATTTTCTTGAAGGACAATTACTTGTTTAAATTATATCTACATAGTCTTTCCAGTTTAATTGCAACAGGCTCTATTTAAATATAACATACAAACTGTTATTACTTTTAGTAGATGCTATAACTTTCAGACCATTAAATATATTGACTTAGGATGAAGAAATGAAAGTTTAATCAAGTTGTTACAATAATTTTTTTATAATTTTTCCTTCAGTGAATAAGTTCTGTTTGATCAATACCACCTGTTTGGCATATACACTCTACAGATAAGTTTAAAATTTTCATAATTTTGTACAACTTTGGGAAAACATTGGGTAGAAGGATAGAAACCTTATTAAATAAAATGGTACAGGTGTTAATAATCTTGGCATTCTTTAGTTTCTTGATATTACCTTCACATTCATCCAAATTTCATTTGAAGTTTATTTTTAGGTTTTTAATATATAATTCAATTTTTGTCTTCTAAAGTTTTCACCCTTATTGAAAAGGCTTTGCTATAACACAAGTAGGATTTTTTTTTTTTTTTTAATTTAAAGAGAGGTAGAGAAACTTTCATTGTTGTTGGGCTAGTTATTATAAAAATTCTTCCACTAAAAGCATATGAGGGCTGGGGCTGTAGCTCAGAGGACTCGCCTTGCACGTGTGGGGCACTAGGTTCCATTCTCAACACTGTATAAAAATAAATACATCTTTAAAAAATATTGTGTCCATTTACAATTAAATTTTTTTTTGGAAAAAGCATAAAGAAATTTGAGAGGTAAATCTTCAAAACAAAGAGAAACTAAAGCTAGAGTAATAAACTGGCATTGAGTCCTGACTTCTCTGAAGGTGTCTGATCATACCAGAAACAGAGGCCAGGGTTTTGACAGCCTCATGAGGTGTAGGAGATAAGGCCCTTTGTCAAGCAAGATGGGCAAATAAGGAAGGCTCACACATTCAATTAGGATGCCCTTAGCGTGGGTGAAAAGTTGAGTTAGGAAAAAATTTGTCTCTTGGTGAAGGGGGCTGACTGAAAAATCTTAGCTGTAGGTTTCCACTGGGAGAAAAGTCTCCCTTAAAAATTCAAAATATAACTGGGTACTATGGTGCATACCTGTAATCCCAGCAGCTCTGGAGGCAAGGCAGAAGGATCTCGAGTTCAAAGTCACCCTCAGCAAAAGCGAGGCACTAAGCAACTCAGTGAGATCCTGTCTCTAAATAAAATGCAAAATAGGATTAATGAGAAGAAGGAGAGAAAATATTTATAAATATCAGACTATAATTTTCCATAACTGAGGAAAGACACAAATTCCCTAACAGAATAAATAAAAACTAATCTTAACCTAGTCAAATTGTAGTTAAAGTGAAACTACCAATAATAAAACTAAAAGCAATTGGTTAAAACAGACATCTTACCTTTAAAGGCTCAGAAATTAGGTTGATGTTCACAGTCTATTCCAGATTGTCCTTTAAAAAAGCAATTTAATAAAGGGTGATTTCATGAAATTAGAAGGGAGACCAATAGAAAACAGGAAGGGGATCTAGGGGAGGAAGGGAGGTTAGAAAGTACTGGGGAAGGAAATCTATCAAATTATGTTATGACCATGCTTACTTACACTACAATGAATCCTGATTTCATATATAATTATAATGCACCAATTAAAATAATAATAACAGAAAGGAGATGAGTAGAGTAGTAGAGCTAGTAGATCAGAGGGAGGGAGGAAGGGAGGGGAAAGTAAGACACTAGGGAATGTGGATGATCCATTTATGTGCATGTATGATGTTAAGTTTATATATTAAGTGTCCCCCCAAAAGCTCATGTGTGAGACAACGCAAGAAAGCTTAGAAGTGAAATGATTGGGTTATGAGAGTCTTAACCTAATCAATGCATTAATTTCATGATAGGGATTACTTAGGTGGTAACCACAGGCAACTAGGGTGTGACTGAAGGAGATGGGTCCCTCAGGCATGCCTTTGGGGTACATATTTGGCGAGCTGAGTTTAGGCTGTCTCTCTGCTTCCTGGTGTGAGGTCATGAAATGCTTCCCTCCACCACACTCTACCACTGTGCTGTTCAGCCTCACCTCAAGCCCCGAAGAATGAAGCTGGCCACCTATAGACTGAGACCTCTGAAGCCAAGAGCCCCCAAATCGACATTTTCTCCTCTAATTGTTGTCAGATCTTTTAGCCACAGCAGTGAAACAGCTGGATAAAACATAGGAATATGGCATGATGAATTCCACTATTGTGTATAATTACAATGTACCAATAAAAAAAGAAAAAAACTTTTTATTGGGTTTTTAATTTTTTGATTCTGCCATTGTATTCTTCAGTTCCAGAGTTCCTATTTGATTCTTTTGTTGGCGTTTTCTATGTCCTTATTAAAATTTTTATTTTGTTAAAAAAATTTAGTTGATGCCATTGCAGCAAAAATGGAAAATAGAAAAGAATAGAAAACATTTTAACACTGAGAGAAAATAAAAGCTAATTTAAAGTGGCAGACTTTGTTAAACTCTCTCAAGAATGAGGATGAAGTGATCACCAGCAGACAATGCTAAAGAAATTTCAGAAGGTTATACTGTACAGAGGAAAAGTAAAATGATTCCAGACAGAAGATCTAATATTCAAAATATAAATAGTGTGCAAAAACTTTGGCATAAAAGAGGGTAAGTATAAACCAACTATAAAAATGTAGTATTTATTTTGTGGTACAATGTACAAAGATTACATTTTAAATGGGAGGGGATTTATTGTGGATTGAATTGTGTTCACAAAAAAATGCTACTTGGAAATTGTGACCCCTCTACCTAAGAATAGCACCTTATTTGGATATAGAGTCTTACAGAGGTAATCAAGTTAAAATGAGGTCATTAGGGTAGACTTCCGTCCAATATAATTGGTGTCCTTATAAAATAGGGAAATCTGGACACGAAGAAGACACGTACAAGGGAGAGTGCCATGGGATGATAAAGACAGAGATCTGGACGATTCTTCTACAACCAAAAAATGTCAAAAATTGCCTCAAACCAGAACCTAGGGGAGAAACAAAGATCAGAAGAAACAAATGCTGAGGACACTTTGACTTTGGACTTCTGGTCTCCAGAACAATAAGTCAATCTATTTCTGTTTTAAGTCCCTGCATTTTTAGTACTTTGTTATGGCAGCGCTAGCAAACGAAGAGAGGAGGTTCAGAGTAAAATTTCTACTCTGATGATATTGTAATGTATTTGTGTTATTTGAGAAGAAAAAGTGTGTTTTAAGCAAACTAAATGTGTTCAAATTTTCTGAGAAGAAAATTTTATTTTTTATATTAAAAATAGAGTTTTATATTAAAGACCTTTTTTTAAAGTTTTGTTTGTGTTAAAAGAACAATTCAAAATGATCTGTAACAGGGTGATGTGTAGGTAGGGCTGTTTGGGGTAATGAATAAATAGAAATATAATACACGTCTTCCGCTACAGTACAGATTAAATGGAAAAAAAGGGTGAAGCCCATTGGAAATATGTCTTATTACACCTCTGGGTCAGGAAAAGCATAGGATGATTGTGGAACATCTCCATATCAGCAAACAAGGAAGCTCTCAAAAACTATACTGAAGTGATCATAAACTCATCAGATTAAGTTACCAGCCAAGAACAGGAAAAATTACACATTAATAAAGATAACAATTATGATGGATTAAAATATGTCAAACATATCTCAATCCAGAAGTTTGGTATTATACTAATTATTTATGACTTACTGAAATAAAGTAATTGGTTACTTTTGGAGGGTCTAGAGAACTATCTCACTGTTTGGAAAGCTAATAATTTTTAAAAAAGTACAACAATCAAGAACTGGTTCTCTCTTTCCTAATTTACTTCCTGAGTCCTTAGATTATACACATAATTATTTTGGAGCTTCTCTTCACAGACCTATTCCAGGAAGTAAATGTAGAAGTTTTCAGAATTGACTTATCACCACTAAAAAACATAAACAAAAAAACTGATGAATTAATGGATCTAAGGAGCAATCACCAATGACAGACAAGACCATAAAAGAGAGAGAGACAGAGAAAGAGAGAGAGAGAGAGAGAGAAAGAGAGAGAGAGAGAGAAAGTCCTGGTAGAAATATAATACACTACCTATGAGATAGTATTGCAAAAAGAAAAAAAAATTGAAACTATATCTGAACAAGACTTAAGGTCTAACTAACACTTTTTCAGGAAGTACAAATTGAGAGAAGAAATGTGGATCAATCTGAGTACAGTAGCAAAATCTGATCACAGGAAACTCTAGGAAGGTAACCTAACTTATTCAACATATTTCTTTAAAACAGTAAAATAAGAGATGGAAGGAGAAAATAGAAACTAAGTGATTTAATTACCTTGAATTTATAATTACCTTGAATTATAAACCTTAGTTAGATATTTAATTCTTCAAAGTAAGAAGAAATTATAAAATCAGGGAAATGGGAATCTTGGGTATTTTATATTATAGATTAATTTTTAATTTTTAAAAATATAATGATGTTATATTTGTGTTTGCAGAAGAGCAATTCAAAATCCTCTATGACAGTGGTGGCAGAGATGGGATAGGACTATTTGGGGGGGATGAATAAAGATCTATATACAGAATGATTGGTTGTATATTAGTAATTATTGAAACTGAGCTCAATGGTATAGTACTTGCCTAGCATGTGGGAGGCCCTGGGTTCAATTCCCAGCATTGCAAGCAAACAAAACAAAATAAACACAAAATAAGGGGAAAACCCCTAAATAGCCCCCATTTTACATATTGATAGAAAGAGTACAAAAATTATTGTATTTACTAGCACAAGGAGTTCCATGTTACTCACACCTAATTGATGCATTTATTTTTTGTTTTTGTTATTGTTTTTTGATACTGGGGATTGAACCCAGGGGCACTTAACCACTGAGCCACATGCCCAGTCAATTCATTTAGTTAAAAGTCTTAATCATAAGTAAGGGAAATGATGGGAAAATGTAAAAATTTCAGGAAAATAAAAGGCATAATATACACTAAAAATATTAAATGTATTAATAATAAAAAATAGTTTAAAAATTTTGGAAAGAATAAAAAGTCCAAGATTATAAAAGGAAATTTGAAAATGAAGGGGAAGAGAAAGAGAAAGTGTTTTATAAATTTGGAGATTTTTTCAAGTTAAACTACATTAAGGCAATGTGGAATAAGTGAAGGATGGACAAGATAGTGGAACAGAATAAGTGAAGAAGCCAACCCACATATTTTAATATATTAGAAAGATGGCACTGTGGATCATCAGGGAATGGCAGACTTTCAATATAGGATTGACTATTAAAGAAATTATCAATTCAGAAAAAATAAAATCAGATACCAGATCCCTATTTTATACCATATACAAAAATGAAGTCCAAATGAATGTATGAAATGTCTATAATATAACCTAATATGATATGATGATATAATGCAATGTGATTAACATAAGAAAATATAAAAATACATATATGATAGTTTCTACATAGGAAAGATTTAAGATTTAAGACACAAGCCAAAAAGGAAAAAAGATTAATTAGATTTGACATTGATATTTTTATCAAAGTGACAGGAAATTATATTTAGGCTAAATCTGGGTGTTGGGTGTCTCCCAAAAGTTCATGTATAAAGGAGGTGATATTGGGAAAGGCTATGAATTTTTATAAGGTGGGGTCAAGTAGGAGGTCCTCGAGTCATGTGAAGTACTGTGGTGGGGCCCTGGTCTTTCTTTCCCTGCCCACTCTGTCTCTCCTCCAGTCCAGGGTGTGACTGTTCAATCCCACATACACTTCTGCTGTGAAGTGCTGCCATCCATGACCCTCACTGGAGGTCAAACAAAAGAGACTGCCTGATGTTGAACTTGAACATCCAAAATTGTGAGCTAAATAGACTTCTCCTTATCAGTAAGCTGTCTCAGGTATTTCATTGTACTAAAGTGAAACTGACTAATATAATTTACAACACATATTAGTAATAACCGAATCAATTAAATCGATATCTTAATCAATGAAAAAAAACCAATGACAAATGAGTATAATAACCAGGAGACAAAAATAAATGGTCAATAAACATAAAAACAAAACCTCAAAAATAATTAAGAATGGGACTGGGATCATGGCTCAGTGGTAGAGTGCATGCCTTGGATGTGTGAGGCACTGGGTTCTGTCCTCAGTACCACATAAAATGAGTAAAATAAAATAAAGGTATTGTGTCCATCTACAACTAAAATTTTTTTAAAAATTAAGAATAATCAAGGAAATTAAAAATATATTGAGATATCATCTACATATATCAGATTAGCAAAAATTAAGAAAGTTTGCAATTACAAATGTCAGTGAAGACACTGCGCTACATTGACCAGTAAGTCTACTTCTAGTCATAACCTAAGTAGAGAAACTTCTAGTCATAACTTATGTAGAGATAGATGAGGGACATGCACAATGTTAGAAACAAATGTCCATCACAAGCAAAACTAATAAATATTGTGTATAGCTACAATAGACTATTACCAAGCAATGAAAATTACATTCACAAGTGTCAACATGAATGATTCTCATAAACAGAGCTAAGGAAGGACACCAAGTTGCATGATAATATTAATGTCAAGATTAAAAATTTTCACAAATATATATAACAAAATTGCTAACTATAAAATACAGCCACATGTTGCTAGATGTAAAATTCGAAGTGGTTATAAATTGGGAAGAAGTAGACATGTTCATAACAGGTTATAAATGTTTTGAGAGTATTTTATTTCTTAATTTGTGTGATGGGTGCATCACATAATACTTTCTTATGTATTAAGTATTATATGGTCAATAAAATCATTATTAAATGCAGGTAGAAAAATATAAGTACATGCCTTGAGCTTCTTAAAAGTTTTGTGCACTGTGCTACACACTGGAAAGGAACACCATGTTGAATAAGAAAGCATAGTTCTTAGCTTTACAGACCTTGAAACCTACTGGGCAAATAGAATTAAATCAGTAGTTTCCACTATTCCAGATGATTTGTCATTCTCCCTCCCTCCCTCCTCCTCTTTCTTCCCTCTCTCTTCTCTCTCTCTCTCTTCCTCTGGTTTGTATGCCCTCTGGTGTGTGTGTGTGTGTGTGTGTGTGTGTGTGTGTGTGTGTGTGTGTGTGTGTGTGAGAGAGAGAGAGAGAGAGAGAGAGAGAGAGAGAGAGATTCCTGCCTTCTTTTGACCTTGCCAAGTAGGTCTGTGATTAAAAAGTTTTTCTTGATATTCCCCACAGTGTTGAACTTGCCTTTCTCTCAGATACCAATATACCCCCATTTCCAATTTCTAAATTGCAATTATTAGCTCACTGTTTTGTCTCTGACAACAGTCTATGAGCTCCTTAAAAATAAGAACTATGTACTGCCTAGTCAACATGATGGCACATGAAAGTCATATAATAGATTTTGAAAAGTTGGGTGAAAATGTCCAAAGTGAAATACTAAGGCAATTAGGTAGTTAACACAAAATTCCAAGGAAAGCAATACCTAAAAGTCCTTTGCCTCATAAATGAAGATATTGTTGGGCAAAAATTTATACTAACATGGAAAATATAAACACAATCACAGTCACCACAAAAGTTTTTTGTTGTTGTAATAGAAAAGAGCCTATTTCATTTTAGTCTATTTTCTTTTGTTTGCATTTTCTTTGTGGAATTATTAACTTTCTCTTGTGCATGGAACTTTATGTACCATCAAAATAAGGAAGTAAATTTAATGGAGAATTAAGAAATTTTTGATGAAAATATTGTTATTCAAGGACATATTTTCTGTTATATATTTTGTTCATTATTGGCCAATTTTCCTGGAGAAAATACTTTTTTTCCATGTCAGTAAGAAAAAAATCAGTATTTTATGTGTTAGTGTTTCCCTCCTCAATTTGATACAACACAAGAACTTCTCTTAGAATTGCTTCATGTATATGAACATTTATATCTTTTATAGCATTAGTTTTTGATCAAGAATTTGGTTATTAGGATAATGTGCTACTTTAGCTTACCTTTTTTTTTTCACCAAACTACTCTGACAGATTAAGTCTTACTAAATAAAAATTTCAGAAAATCTATTCAATGCTTATCGTGGGGAACTACTAATTTACAAGATGCCAGTACAATATTACATTCATTTGTATGTAAAAGCAACTTGTAATTGAGACAATAAACTTGGTATGATATGCATTTCACCAAAACATATTATAAGTTAAATTCTCTGCTGCCCTGTGATTAACTTTCTTCAACTTACCCTATACCAAATAATCTCCAATCACATATACATTTAAGAAGAAACTGAATCAAATATATTAAAATCATAAAAAAACATGAATTTAGTTTACATTACCCCACCAGACACTGGAATCTGGCCTTTGCTCTAAGATTTGCTCTCACAAAGACATGTCCTATTTCTATTATCAGGACTTCTACAGCTTTTATTAGACCACCTCATCAATACAGAGAGAGAGAAAGACAGCAATTTCCTACATGTAATTCAAAAGAATTTCTTCAAGACTTCTTTGAGGTAATATAAGGAAGTTCCTTTGATTTCTACCTTAAAAGAAAATTGGATCTTAAATTTAACTCCACAGAAACACATCTTTTGGAGTATTTCAAATAAAACAGGCTTCCTGCCTGGGGACACTTGCCTATTGTTCTAGCAGATTATACTCACTATCCTGTGGAAAATGAAACACTACTATATCTATCTGTCTCAAAGATTGCCCCGAGAAGGATACCTGCTATCTCCACTATTATTTTGTGTTAAATTGGGAATATTGGACAATGCATTCAGACAAAAAGTAGGGGCATAAGAATAGAGAAAAATGAAGAAATAAAACTATCTGTATTTGCTATGGATGAGATAATATTCTTAGAAAACCCCAAAGAATTGATAATAAAGTGAACATACATAAAAACTGTGGGGTAATGGGATATGATTATAATGTACAAAAATCAATAATCTAATAGACACAAACCAGTAGTTAGAAGATAAAAGAAAAGAAAAACTCCATTTATAATAGCAAAAACATTAAATATTTATAATAAAGAGAAGTGAGCAAAATTTATATAAGGAAATCTTTAAAATATAACTGAAAGGTACAAAAGTAGATTTTTAACTAATGTAAAAAAATTATTGATTCTTGGACAGAATGATTCAACATAGAAAATTAATTTGGAGTTTCAACATGACAAATTAGAGGGATATAGCATTCTTCTCAACAAGATAGAATCAAAACGATAGGAGTATACCTTATAGTTGAGTGGGTAACTGTGGGAGAGTACTGGAATACAAAAGTGGAGAGACAGAGACTTGGAGAAACCCAGAGTTTTTGGGTGGTGGAAAGGTAGAGACCAGTTGCAGGGCAGTGTGGAAGAGAGAGGGGAAGTGCCCCCCTGGGGTTGGGATGTAGGTGGAAGAGAGAGAGCCTCAGTGAGCTCCATTAAGTTCAGGATTCAGCACCCTGCAGACTAATAGTTTAAACAGAAAAGACACCTGGAATCTATATAGTGAATGAGCTCTGGACAAGTTCTTCACACTCCCAGCATATTCTCGGGGTGCCGTAACTGGGAGCCATCTGAGAAGATTCTTATTGTCTAAAGCTTGCTGCTCAGGAAGTCAAAGGCCCCTGTGTTTTCTCATCTCCCAGACCTCTGAGGAAATATCACTGCATTGGTCCAGCAGGAGATTATCTTGAGAGCCAGTTTGGCTCTGGATATAGACTCTTGACACAAACCCACTGAGAACTCTATGTGGTGGAAAAATGAATCATTACATAGAGGGAAATAGGGGTCTTTCCTTTAAAATAGAAAGGAATCCAGCTATCTGAGACTCGGGGAGTCAACAGTCAAATGATTTTTCATGAGAGTCATGTCTGGGAGCATCAGAATTGTGGGCAGTGGATGTCATGTTCCAGTTGACTCCCTCTAGTGCAGTTCTTTCATGACTCCACTACGTCTCTCTGCCCTCAGGGGGCACCCAGAGATAGACCTCAGAGCCAGGATTAGCCACACTGTCAGAGAGCACAACCCAAAATCTTTGGGGAGTTCTGCATTTTGCAGCTACAGCATTGGTGTTAGCTCCACCCTTGAATTACACAGTCTAAAAAGCTCTGATGAGAATATTTGCTAGCGAATTTGACATTCCATGCTAGATGATTGTCATGCTGCAGCGTGGGCATTTTCTCTGCCCTTGGAGTGTGCAGCCCAAAGAGCTCTGGAGACAATTTTTACCCAGGGAGTTCCACTTTCCATACTAACTCATTCCAGCAAGCAAAGCAGCCGAGAGGAATTCTAACTTGCTTCAGCTGTAACACACTCCCACTTATCATGAAGCAAACATCACAAAGGAAAGAAGAGTGGGGGTCAATAGCCTTTTTGATCTATTTATGGGGTGAACAGCCCAAGTCTTGGGGAGAAGCTTTGATCAGCACACATTGTGAGATCCACTCTTGCTCCTTCATTTGAGCACCTTGATGGGGAGAAAATTTTTATTTTCTTTTAATACATTTTTTGTTGGTGGTGTTTTTGTGTGGTTACTTTCTCTCCTTTCATCTTTTTATCTTTTAATCCTTTTCCATTTTCACCAACTTTCCTCTTTTTTCTTTTTATTTCTCCCCTTGCCCTTTTCTTCTATACCTAATTTTAGTTATTTGTCTGGAGGAAGTAGAGTTATGTGCTGGGGCATAGGTAACCTACTCAATGAGAAAATAGCAGAAAATTTTCTCAAACCTTGGGAAAAACATGAATATCCAGGTACAGGAGGTATTTAGAACCCCAAATGAGGGAGATATAGAAGGGCTTAGGGAGCCAGGGCAAGATGGGAGTGAGAAGGCCAGAGGCAGGGTCAGAACAAAGGAGCATGGAGAGGGTCTTCTAATGAGGTCAGCTTCCTGGTTGACAATGTGGATACTAGCATGGGACCAATCAGACACTTCTGTACTCATGCTCCTAAGTGGGGGACCCAAGAGAAAAACTAAATCAGATGCAGGACCAGAGGGGGCACCAATCAATAATAGTGAGGAGAGCATGGACAGGGGAGAAGATAAGTAAAGGAGGAAATTCCAGAGACCATAGAAAGAAAAGGCCAAAACTCCTTACTGGATTCCCTGTTCTGTGGCCCCTTCTCTCTGGAGAACTCTACCTCTGTTGCTTTTGCAATAAAACTGCAGCTTGCTTGCTATCTCTGTGTCCTGTTCTTCAATTCTTTGCTGAATGAAGACAACCAACCCAGCACCCCTAGGTGGTAACACAAATAAACACAACTAGGAAAGAATCACTCCACAACACATTCTAGTTATATTGCCAAAAGTAAAGAACAAAGATAGAATTTTTTTTTTTAATGGCAAGAGAAGTGCCAAGTCATATTTAGGGAAAAGTAATCAGGGGGAGAAAAATGCAGATTTCTCAGCAGAAACTCTGAAAACCAGGAGAGCATGAAATAGCTGCCAACCATGTTTATTCTGCAGAATTGAAGGGAAAATAAAGATTTTCCAAGACAAGCATGAAGGGAATTTATGACCTTTAGGCCAGCTTTACAGAAGACACTGAGGGAACCCTCCACCCAGAAGAGGAAGAAAAACTAATATAATTCTGAGGGCATGGGAAAGAATAAATCTCACTAGGAGAGTAGACACACAAATGAGAAGAGGAAAGAATCAAATATCAATACAAATAAACCATCAAATGTCTCAGATGAATAAGAGAGTGTTATGATTTGGATCTGGACTGTTCCCTAACGACTCATGTGTTAAAGGATTGATCTCCAATGTAACAATATTCAGAGACTTTTGGGAAGTGATTGGATCATGAGAGTGCTAACTCCTCAATGGATTAATCCACTGGTGAGTGGATAGCTAAATGTGCTATTAGTAGATGCGGCCAAGTTGGAGGAAGTAGGTCACTTGGGGCATGACTTTGAAAACCTCCCCCACCTCTCTGATTTTCAAGTGCCATGAGGTGAGCAGCTTTGCTCCACCATGCCCTTCTGCCATGATGTTCTGCATCACTGTGGGCCCAAATTAATAACCATGGACTAAAATTTCTGAAACTGTAAGCCAAAATAAATCTTTTCTCCTTTGTTTTTTTAAAGCATTTTGTCACAGCAACACAAAGCTGACTAACACAAGAAATGAATAGAATATTCAAAACCACCAGAAAAATCAACAAAATGACAGAAGCAACCACATATCTTTCAATAATAAAAAATGAATGTTAATGCTCTTAGTTTACCAATTAAAAGATGCCAACTGGCTGACTGGCTTGAAAAGCAAGACCCAACAATATGCTGCCTTCAAGAACTTACCTCACCTTCATAGACATACACAGATGGAAAGTGAAAGGATGATAAAAGATATTTCAAGCAACTGGATGTCAATAAAATGGACTTTAAGACAAAATAAGTTAGAAAAGACAAGGAAAAGGATTACATATTAATCAAGGGAACAATTTAGCAAGATGATATAATGATTATATATTTTCATTAGGCCATAGCAAGTGCTAACAATTTTTTTTAAGTGAAATAATTCTTGCACTTTATCAGATTACAATTGAATGGAACTTTTTGACATCGATAGCAAGAGAAACTATAGAAATTATATTAACACATTGAGAACAAATAACACACTTTTGAAGGAGTAATGGGTCATAGAGATTAAAACAGAGATTGAAATAGAGACTAAAAGAATAATGCAAAAGACTGATGAAAAAAGAGTTGGTTCTTTGAAAAGATGAACAAAACAGACAAACCTTTAGCTAAACTAATTAAGAGAGAAACGAGCCAAATTAACAATTAGAGATGGAAGAGAGACATTACAACAGATACCTCTGACAATCAAAGGATCATTAGGGAATATTTTGAAAAATCATAGAAGAAATGGATAAATTTCTGGACATGTATGACCTACTAAAATTGAAACAAGAGTATATATAAAACCTAAATAGGTCAACAATAACTGAGATTGAAGCAATCATAAAAAGCCTCCCAACAAAGAAAATCTGATGATCAGATGGTTTCACTGCTGAACTTTACCAGATTTTTAAAGAATTAACACCAGTGTTCCTCAAAGTAGTCCATGAAATAGAAAGGGAAGGAACCCTTCAAACCCATCTATGGAACTAGTATTACCCTACTACCAAAGTCTGACAAGGATACAAAATAAATAAATAAATAAATAAATAAATAAAATAAAAAAGAAAGAAAAAAGTCAAATGTCAAATATCCCTAAACCTAAATGCAATCATCCTCAACAAAATACTTGCAAATTGAATTCAATAGCACAATGACAAGATCATAGAGCATGATCAAGTTAGTTTCATTTCAGGAATGTAAGAATAATTCAACATACATGAATCAATAAATGTAATGCAGTATATAAATAAAATCACGAGAAAAATCACATGAACATCTCAATATATACATAAAAAGCCTTTGATGAAATTCAACATACTTCAGGATAAAAGCTCTGAATAAATTTAGGTGGAGATGTCTCATAATCCAATACCATAAGGACTATTTATGACAAACCCATAACAAACATCATACTGGAATGGGGAAAATATGAAAGTATTCCCCCTAAGAAAGGTGTCCACTCTCACCATTTTTAAAAAAAATATTTAAGTTATAGATGGACACAATACCTTTATTTTATTTATTTATTTTTATGTGGTGCTGAAGATTGAATCCAGTGCCTCACATGTGCTAGGCAAGTGCTCTACCTTTGAGCTACAACTTCAGCCCCACTCTCATAATTCTTATTCAATATACTACTAGAAAATTTAGTTAAAGTAATTAGGGAACAGAAAGAAATAAAAGGGATGTGCATATCCTATGTTTAAATAAAACCTAAGAATAAACCTAACTAAGGAGGTGAAAGACCTTTAAATGAAAATTACAAAACACTGAAGAAATAAATTGGAGACACAAGAAGGCAGAAAAGACCTTTAATGTTCCTCGATGAGGAGAACCCTAATTTGTTAATATTGTTAAAACTCTAGATCTACACATTCAATGCAATCTCCATGAAAATACCAATGACTTTCTTCACAAAACTAAAAACAAATTCTAAAATTCACAAGGAAGGAAAAAATAGACCCCCAAATAGTCAAAGTATTCTTGAGCAAAAAGAGTAATGCTGGAGACATGGTAATACCTGATTCCAAAAATATGCACCAGACCCACAGCAATTAGAGCAGCATGATATCGGCATATAAAGATACACATAGACCAACAGAACAGAACAGAGAACAGAGAAGTAAATCCATGCATCTGCAGCCTACCGATTCTCAACAAAGTTGCCAAAAACATAAATTGGAGGAAAAACAGCCTCTTCTCCAAATGATGCTGGGAAAAACTAGATATCCATGCATAGAAGACTAAAACTAAACCCTTATCTCTCACCCTGTACAAACATCAACTCAAAAGATCAAAGACTTGAAATTTTGCAACTATTAGAAGAAAACCATGAAAACACATCAAGATATTGGCACAGGCAATGATTTTCTGAATAGGACTTCAATAACTCAGGAAACAAAAGAACTGACAAATGAGATTCAATCAAATTTAAAAGCTTCTGCACAAAAAACAATCGATAGAGTGAAAAGACTGCCTATAGAATGGAAGAATATCTTTGCCAGCTATTTGTCTGACAAAAGACTAATATCTTGAATATACAAAGAACTGAAAACTTAACAATAGGATAAGTAATCTAATAAAAATGGGCAAATGATCTGAACAGTCACATCTCAAAGGAGTACAACTGGCTAATAAATACATGAAAAATGCTCAATCCATTTAGCCATGAGAGAAATGCAAATAAAAGCTACCTTGAGATTCCATCTCACCCCAGTCAGAATGGCTATTATAAATAAATAAGTAAATAAGTTGCCATAAAGATGTGTGTGGGAGAACACTTATACACTGTTGGTGGGAATATAAATTGGTATACCAACTACAGAAAATGGTGTGGAGGGTCTTCAAAAAAACAAAACACAGAATTACCATATGATCCAGTGATACCACTCCTGAGTAAATACCCAAAGAAAATGAAGTCAGCATACAAAAGAGATAACTGTGTACCCATGTTTATTTTGACAGTATTCACAATAGCTGAGATATGAAATTAGCCTACGTGTCCATCAGCAGATGAATGAATAAAGAAAATATGGTGCATTTATACAATGTAGTATTATTCGGCCATAAAGATGAATAAAATCATGTTGTTTGCAGAAAAATACTGTAAGGCATCATGCTAGTGAAATAAATCAGACACAGAAAGTCAAATATCACAGGTTTTATCTTAAATGTGGAAACTAAAAAACAAAACAAAAAAGTCCTGGAAGTAGAAGAGGGACTGTCAGGGAATTGGGGAGAAGGAAAAGAGAAGAGGGTAAGAGAGAGTAGAAAGGAGAGTGAACATGACCAAGGCTTGATATATACATATATGGAAATGTCAAAGTGAAACCCATTAACTTGAGCAATTAATATGTGTTAATAATTTTACAAGATAAAAAAGAAAAAAATAATATAAAATAACAAATAATATAAAAAATAAAAAAGATAAAGTTAATTCTCTCCAAGTTAATATATAAATTAAATCCAGCAAGTTTTATTTCTAGAGCTATATAGATTGATTCTAAAGTTGCAAAACAGATACACAAGAATAGCTGGGGAATTCATTCTGAAACAGAAGAGTAATTAGTTTTGCCAATTATGAAATATATACAAACTTCTATGATTAAAATAGGGGGTAATAGTGTATGAAAATGCAGATCAATAAAAATCTGTAGTGTAGCAATTTTAGAAATCAACCAAGTATATGGAAATACTTTACATATGATAAAGGTGGCTTCTCAAATCAACTCAAAGTAAAATGAGGGATTTTTAAAAAACTATCTTGGAATAATTGAAAAGGGCTTTTGTACATAGAATTGTGAGATACAAATTCCCAAATATTTTTTGACAGTAATGCAAAATGGTACAACCTCTATGGAGGGAATTTGGCATTCTTCAGCAAAATTACAAATTCATTTACCCTTGACACAACAGCAATTATCACTTGTGAGAAATTAACCTAAAGATACATTTCCCCAAATGTGAGGAAAACAATAACATATGCAGAAGGTTATTCACTGAGGAATTATTTGTAATAGCAAATTATTGGAAGCAACCCAAATGCCCAGTCACAGGAAATTGGTAGAATAAATTATGCTGAAAGAATAAATAATGGGGCATTCACACATGGATTGCTATTCACTATAAAAATTTTAAAAAGCAAAACTATAAAGAACTCTATGAATTGATATAAAGGGATTTCCAGGATGTATTGTAATTTGGAAAAAACTACCCAAATATATTTATTATACTGCCTTTTGTGTAAGAAAAGGAAATGAGACTGAATATACACATTAGATGATAGCTAGATGAAAGCAGTGTATGCATGTGTGCATGTGTGCTTGTGCATGAGGAGTGCACATTGCAAAACAAATACAGGGAAAATAAACCAAAAACTAATACCCATATAAGGTGGGTAGAAATAGGGGGAAGAGACAACATTGAGAGTAAAAACCTTTGTATTATACCTATTTGTATAATTTTAAAGTTTTGAACAAAAGAAATGTTTTGAACATTAAGAAATAAAATCAAATAAAAAATAATTTAATAATTTAGGAAAGACCTATAATTGGGTGTAAATGGAAACAAAAGAACTTGATTGCATTTAAAATTGATAACAATCTTATAGTAGAGAAAAACTTCATTTAAGTAAATTTTGAAGAGTACTCTAACTGTATATCAATAGTGGTTTTTTTTTTGTAAGCAAACCTTAAAATTCATTGCTAGTTTTGTTAATAATATTAGTTATGATGTAGCAATCCTGAACCTGCATTGTAGAAAGAGAAAAATAGTGAATACATTGATGTTGGTAACCACTGGTTTTGCTGTGAGAGATAAGAGTAATCAGGGAATCTTGTGGAAATGGCTCCAGAAAGGGATTAGAAAAATGTTAGGTGAACCTGGGACATCTTTTGCCAGAAGCATGAGAACCTGACAAAAGGACACAAGAGCTGTCTTAAGTGGATCTCTGTTGCCAAACTGGGGATAATTTGAGCATCAAAAAGAACAATGTAGGTAATGCATTACTACATAATGAACAAAATAACTCACAAGACCATACTGAGGCCCATAAAAAAGGCAGAAGGCTATGAAAAGTACTTCTTTTCAAAACAATGCCAGCCATTGAATGTCAAAGTAATAGAATTAGCAATTTCCATTTTCCAAGACCAATATAATCATTTATACAGGCAAAACACGTCAAAGAATGATAAAGTCATGTGGTGAAAATTTGTTGAGGGATGGAATATTCGCTTGCCTTCCTCCAAAGTATTCTCCAAAGATGACATATTAATTTCTAAATGAAAAGCATTCCTCTACATGGGTGAGATCTGGGAGGGACCACCATAACCAAATGATCCATGTCAGCATTATCAATAATCAGACAAATGCATTCTCTATTTCCTGATGAGAAGCAGTGGAAAGCATACCTATGTGGTATTCTTGCCAAAAGTAATTAAAATGAGTTTAATCATGATGAAATGGACAAATTAAAATGTGACACTCTATAATAAAGACCTGAACTATTTAAAAGAAGTCAATATAATGAAAAAAGCAAAGGGGATATTCCAGATAAAAGGAGACCAAGGAAAAATAAACACAACTAAATTGAAGGGTTCTTTATTAAGTCATGTGAGTTACATTACAATAATTAAAGAAATTTGAATACAGTTATTAAATTTGATGGCATTATTATATCAATGTGAACCTCCTTGTGAATCATAGTCTTGTGGTCTTGAGGTTAAGAAGGAAAATGTCTTGGTTTTTAGGTGACACAAGCCAAAATGCTCAGGGCAGAAATATCATGATGTCTGCAACTTATTTTAAAATGATTCAGCAGAAAAAAAAAAAAAAAAGTAAAAGGGAAGCAGTGAACAGGACAAAATGCTTGCAATTGGTGAATCTAGGTGAAGAGTATATAGGTATCTATTATACTATGCTTTCAACATTTTTCATTGGTTTGACTTTTTTAAAAATTAAAAGTTGAAGAAAAACAAACTATCCTGCAATTCCTCCCCACCACCCCAAAGATGTTTCTATTACTTAGAGCACCGCTTACATTCAAGTTATAATTCTGAAAGATTACAGCAACTTTCTCTTAGAAATTATAGTCATTTGGCCAAGTTAAAGGAGCAGAAGCTCTCATTTTTCTGCTTCATCTACAGCAACACCCTCTAACCTTAATTACCTATATCTAACTAAGGAGGAAACCTCCTAAAGTCACAGAGCCTTTGTGTCATGCTTCCTAAAAGATTTTATGTTAAGGAGACTGAGGAAATTATATGGGAAATATCACTCAAAGTGGGAAAATATTTCTGAGTGGGTCAAGCTCTTCTCAGCTGCCTTAAAAGAAAATACCTGCATTTGAAAAAAACACTTCAACTCATAACGCTGATATTGATTTAATTATACTTGTCTCTTTGATTCACATTATTTCTTACAGGTTAGGTGTGACTAAAGGTGACGAGAGAAGTACTTGGCACTTGAGAAAATCATGAGCTGCTCCATTGTAAATTATGGCCCCTGGATAGCTTGTCTCCCTAACTATTTCTCCAACCATTTTTCTTAAATGCACTCATTGGTTCTCCAAATGGTGAATATGTGACTTGAGGTATCAAAACCTATCTGAACCTACATCATTTATGACCAAGGCCAAATTTGTGAATGGGAAGAGAAGCAAGCTATCCCTTGGTAATTAGTGATCACCAGTTTGGCCAGTAAAGTCAACTACAAGGAGATACACCACCCTAAAAAATGTTCTCTTACACTGATGTTCTGTGAGTCAATTTTGATCATTTTCCTTGTGAAAAATTAGACAAAATGCAAAGCATCATTGCCTCAGAATTATTTTTTTTCCTTTTAAGCTCAGAGTTTCCATTTTTGTAAATAAACTAGAGGCCCACGGCCTGATGGGGAATGGGGAGGAAATATTTCTATTCTCCCTTTTAATTTTGTCCAGGATTATGCTAACTCCAAATAACAAAAATGCCCATCCAGGCTAATGAAGCTGTGTGTTCACCAAGGACACTCAGATTTTCTGGAGCTTTAAATTTTTACACTTTGCATGAGCAACTTCAATAAAAATAAGAAAAAAAGTTATAAAAAGAAAATTGGGTACAAATATGAATATTTACTCAGGATCACAAAGAAGTCATATATAACTATAACAACTTTTAAGAGCTAACAATTACCATAGATAGAAAAATTCTTTTTTTTTTTTTTTTTATTGTAAACAAATGGGATACATGTTGTTTCTCTGTTTGTACATGGCGTAAAGGCATACCATTTGTGTAATCATAAATTTACATAGAGCAATGTTGTTTGATTCATTCTGTTATTTTTTTCCCTTCCCCCCACCCCTCCCACCCCTCTTTACCCTCTATACAGTAGTTCCTTCCTCCATACTTGCCCCCCTCCCTAACCCTAACTCTAACCCTTCCCTCCCCCCCATTATGTGTCAACCTCCACTTATTAGCGATATCATTCGTCCTTTGGCTTTTTGAGATTGGCTTATCTCACTTAGCATGATATTCTCCAATTTCATCCATTTGCCTGCAAATGTCATAATTTTATCATTCTTTATGGCTGAGTAATATTCCATAGTATATATATACCACAGTTTCTTTATCCACTCATCAATTGAAGGGCATCTAGGTTGGTTCCACAGTCTGGCTATTGTGAATTGAGCAGCTATGAACATTGATGTGGCTGTATTTCTGTAGTATGCAGATTTTAAGTCCTTTGGGTATAGGCCAAGGAGTGGGATAGCTGGGTCAAATGGTGGTTCCATTCCAAGTTTTCTAAGGAGTCTCCACACTGCTTTCCATAGTGGCTGCACTAATTTGCAGCCCCACCAGCAGTGTATGAGTGTACCTTTCTCCCCACATCCTCGCCAACACCTGTTGTTGCTCGTATTCTTGATAATCGCCATTCTAATTGGGGTGAGATGGAACCTTAGGGTGGTTTTGATTTGCATTTCTCTTATTACTAGAGATGTTGAACATTTTTCCATATGTTTGTTGATTGCTTGTAGATCTTCTTCTGTGAAGTGTCTATTCATTTCCTTAGCCCATTTGTTGACTGGACTGTTTGAATTCTTGGAGTAGAGTTTTTTGAGTTCTTTATAGATTCTGGAGATTAGTGCTCTATCTGAAGTATGATTGGCAAAGATATTCTCCCACTCTGTAGGCTCTTTCTTCGCATTGCTGATAGTTTCCTTTGCTGAGAGAAAGCTTTTTAGTTTGAATCTATCCCAGTGGTTGATTCTAGCTTTTATTTCTTGTGCTATGGGAGTCCTGTTAAGGAAGTCTGGTCCTAGACCAACAAGGTGAAGATTTGGACCTACTTTTTCTTCTATAATCTGCAGGGTCTCTGGTCTGATTCCGAGGTCCTTAATCCATTTTGAGTTTAGTTTCGTGCATGGTGAGAGATATGGGTTTAGTTTCATTCTGTTGCATATGGATTTCCAATTCTCCCAGCACCATTTGTTGAAGAGGCTATCTTTTCTCCATTGCATATTTTTGGCCCCTTTGTCTAGTATGAGAAAATTGTATTTATTTGGGTTTGTGTCCGTGTCCTCTATTCTGTACCATTGATCTACCTTTCTATTTTGGTACCAATACCATGCCGTTTTTGTTACTATTGCTTTGTAGTAGAGTTGAAGATCTGGTATTGCAATACCCCCTGTTTCACTCTTCCTGCTAAGGATTGCTTTAGCTATTCTGGGTTTCTTATTCTTCCAGATGAATTTCATAATTGCCTGCTCTATTTCTGTAAGGTACGTCATTGGGATTTTAATTGGAATTGCATTGAATTTGTATAGCACTTTAGGTAGTATGGCCATTTTGACAATATTAATTCTTCCTATCCAAGAACATGGAAGATCTTTCCATCTTCTAAGGTGTTCTTTAATTTCTTTCTTTAGTGTTGTATAGTTCTCATTGTAGAGGTCTTTCACCTCTTTTGTGAGATTGATTCCCAAGTATTTTATTTTTTTCGAGGCTATTGTGAATGGGGTAGTTTTCCTAATTTCTCTTTCTGAAGATTCATCACTTATGTATAAAAATGCGTTGGATTTATGGGCATTGATCTTGTAACCTGCTACTTTACTGAAATCACTTATGAGTTCTAAGAGTTTTCTGGTGGAATTTCCAGGTTCCTCTAAATATATAATCATGTCATCAGCGAACAGGGATAGTTTGAGTTCTTCTTTTCCAATTCGTATCCCTTTAATTTCTTTGGTTTGTCTAATTGCTCTGGCCAGAGTCTCAAGAACGATGTTGAATAGAAGTGGTGAAAGAGGGCATCCCTGCCTTGTTCCAGTTTTTAGGGGGAATGCTTTCAGTTTTTCACCATTTAGAATGATATTAGCCATGGGCTTAGCATAAATGGCCTTTACAATGTTAAGGAATGTTCCCACTATCCCTATTTTTTCTAGTGTTTTGAGCATGAAGGGGTGCTGTATTTTATCAAATGCTTTTTCTGCATCTATTGAAATAATCATGTGATTCTTGACTTTAAGTCTATTAATATGGTGAATTACGTTTATTGATTTCCTGATGTTGAACCAACCTTGCATCCCTGGGATGAAACCCACTTGATCATGGTGCACTATCTTTTTAATATGTTTTTGTATGCGATTTGCTAAAATTTTGTTGAGAATTTTTGCGTCGATGTTCATTAAGGATATTGGTCTGAAATTTTCTTTCCTTGATGAGTCTCTGTCTGTTTTAGGTATCAGTGTGATATTGGCTTCATAGAATGAGTTTGGGAGGGTTCCCTCCTCTTCTATTTTATGGAATACTTTGAGAAGTATTGGAATGAGCTCTTCCTTAAAGGTTTTGTAGAACTCGGCTGAGAACCCATCTGGTCCCGGACTTTTCTTTGTTGGTAGGCTTTTGATGACTTCTTCTATTTCAGTACTTGAAATTGGTCTATTTAAATTGTTTATGTCCTCCTCATTCAGTTTAGGCAATTCATATGTCTCTAGAAACCTGTTGATGTCTTCGAAATTTTCTATTTGTTGGAGTATAGATTTTCAAAATAGCTTCTAATTATGTTTTGTATTTCCATCCTGTCTGTTGTGATATTTCCTTGTTCATTCCGAATTTTAGTGATTTGGGTTTTCTCTCGTCTTCTCTTTGTTAGTGTGGCTAAAGGTTTATCAATTTTGTTTATTTTTTCGAAGAACCAACTATTTATTTTGTCAATTTTTTGTATTGTTTCTTTTGTTTCAATTTCATTGATTTCAGCTCTGAGTTTAACTATTTCCTGTCTTCTACTACTTTTGGTGCTGTTCTGTTCTTCTTTTTCTAAGGCTTTGAGCTGTAGTGTTAGGTTGTTTATTTGTTGAGTTTTACTTCTTTTATTAAATGCGCTCCATGAAATAAATTTCCCTCTAAGTACTGCTTTCATAGTGTCCCAGAGGTTTTGATATGATGTTTCTTTGTTCTCATTTACCTCTAAGAATTTTTTAATTTCCTTCCTAATATCTTCTGTTATCCATTCATCATATAATAGCATATTGTTTAATCTCCAGATGTTGGAATAGTTTCTGTGTTTTACTCTTTCATTTATTTCTAACTTCAATCCATTATGATCTGATAGAATACATGCTAGTGTCTCTATCTTCTTGTATTCGCTAACATTAGCTTTGTGGCATAATATATGGTCTATTTTAGAGAAGGATCCATGTGCTGCTGAGAAGAAAGTGTATTCACTCTTGGTTGGATGGAATATTCTATAAATGTCCGTTAAGTCTAAATTATTGATTGTGTTGTTGAGATCTATGGTTTCTTTGCTCAATTTTTGTCTGGAAGATCTGTCCAGTGGTGAGAGCGGCTTGTTAAAATCACCTAGTATTATTGTGTTGTGGTCTATTTGGTTTCTGAAATTGAGAAGGATTTGTTTGACATACATAGATGAGCCACTGTTTGGGGCATAGATGTTTATGATTGTTATATCTTGCTGATTTATGCTTCCCTTAAGCAGTATGAAATGACCTTCTTTATCCCTTCTGACTAACTTTGGCTTGAAGTCCACATTATCGGAAATGAGGATGGATACTCCAGCTTTTTTGCTGAGTCCATGTGCATGGTATGTTTTTCCCCATCCTTTCACCTTTAATCTATGGGTATCTTTTTCTATGAGGTGAGTCTCTTGCAGGCAACATATTGTTGGATCTTTCTTTTTAATCCAGTCTGCCAGTCTATGTCTTTTGATTGATGAATTCAGGCCATTAACATTCAGGGTTATTATAGAGAAATGATTTGGTTTCCCGGTCATTTGGTTCATTTTTAAAATTTTGTTTATTTATTTGTTTGACACAACTTGTTTCCTCCTTTATTTGACAATTCCTTTAGGATAATTCCTCCCTTTGTTGATTTGCTTCTTTGTTTTTCATCTCTTCCTCATGGAATATTTTGTTGAGAATGTTCTGTAATGCTGGCTTTCTTTTTGTAAATTCTTTTAGCTTTTGTTTATCATGGAAGGATTTTATTTCATCGTCAAATTTGAAGGTAAGTTTTGCTGGGTATAAGATTCTTGGTTGGCATCCATTTTCTTTCAGGGCTTGAAAAATGTTGTTCCAGGCCCTTCTAGTTTTTAGGGTCTGGATTGAAAAATCTGCTGATATGCGTATTGGTTTCCCCCTGAATGTAATTTGGTTCTTTTCTCTCACAGCCTTTAAAATTCTGTCTTTATTTTGTATGTTAGGTATTTTCATTATAATGTGCCTTGGTGTGGGTCTGTTGTAATTTTGTGTATTTGGAGTCCTGTAAGCCTCTTGAACTTGATTTTCCATTTCATTCTTCAGATTTGGGAAATTTTCTGATATTATTTCATTGAATAGGTTGTTCATTCCTTTGGCTTGTTTCTCTAGGCCTTCCTCAATCCCAATAATTCTTAAATTTGCTCTTTTCATGATATCCCATAGTTCTTGTAGATTCTGTTCATGATTTCTTACCATCTTCTCTGTTTGTTCAGCTTTGTTTTCAAGGTTAAATATTTTGTCTTCAATGTCTGAGGTTCTGTCTTCCAGGTGTTCTATCCTATTGGATATGCTTTCTATGGAGTTCTTAATTTGGTTTATTGTTTCCTTCATGTCAAGGATTTCTGTTTGGTTTTTTTTCAATATCTCTAACTCTTTATTGAAATGATCTTTTGCTTCCTGTATTTGCTCTTTTAACTGTCGATTGGTGCGATCAATCAATGCTTGCATTTGCTCTTTCATCTCATCATTCAATGCTTGCATTTGCTCTTTCATCTCCTCGTTTGCTTCTCTGATCATTTTAATTATGTACATTCTGAACTCCTTTTCTGTCATTTCTTCTGCCATGCTGTCATTGGGTTTTATTGATGTAACATCTAGATTTGTTTGCAGCATTTTCTTTCCTTGTTTTCTCATGTTGTTCAGATATCAGTGGACCGCTGAGATATTGCAGATTTCCTCTGTTGATTTACAATGACCCTGAAGATTTCTATATATATCCCCTCTTAGCCTTCAGTAGGCTGAAGTCTTGGAGGAGGTTGATAATGCGGTGCTCCACAAGGAAGCTGCCTCTCTAGGAGTGGTGGCCTTCAGGTGGGGTATATTCCCTGCTAGTGGGCAGAGGTGCCTCCACTTGTTGACCAATGGTCATCCAAAGGGGACCTAGGCTGTGGGCTGAGGCAAGGCCTGTTTGGGCCTGAGTCTCTGGTTTTACCGTCCTTGTGGGAAACCTCACCCAGCAGGGAAGACTCACCCGGTGGGGAGGTCTCGCTGGTCAGTTTCCTCCTAGAGGTTCCCCTCAATTTACAGCTACTGCCTGGGCTGGGCTGCCTTCCTCTGCAAAGTTTCCAGGGGCCCGGCCCTACCTCCTGGGCCTGGGAGCCTCACCCTTCGCAGATGAATCTCCTTAGGCTGCCCCTCCTCAGAGAATTTGCCCATAGGCCTGGAACCTTCGCTCCGCCCTAAGCCTGTCTCTGTGCGGCTCTTCCA
The DNA here is from genome assembly GCF_902686455.1 of Sciurus vulgaris. Taxonomy (NCBI): domain Eukaryota; kingdom Metazoa; phylum Chordata; class Mammalia; order Rodentia; family Sciuridae; genus Sciurus; species Sciurus vulgaris. Next base: position 90,864,783 of record NC_136467.1, on the reverse strand, counting down.
CCCAGAAGCCTCCTAGATCCTGGGACCCTGCTCTGCACCTAATCGCCTGGCTGCGTGGCCCCTCCTCTGAGCAGCCACCTGTGGCCCCGAACAATCGCTCTGAGTCCCAGAGACCCGCCACAGGCCTCTTCCTCCAGACAGCCGCCCAGTATGCCGGTGCGGTCACTAGGAGTCCAAGAAACTCACTTCGTGCCTCCTCCTCCCACCAACCACCCGTAGCCCGGGGCAATCAATCACTCCGAGTCGAAGTGACCCTGCCCGTTCCTCCTCCTTCTCCAGATAACCCCCCGGGTGTTCAGGAGCAGTCCCTCTGAGTGGCTCTGAATCCACGTGACCCGCTGCACGGGTCCTCTGGGCAACCGCCCGGAGCTCTGGTGTGGCCCCTCAAGACCAAGCGTCCCACCACGCTTCTCCTCCAGGCAGCCCCCTGTGTTCAGGAGCTGTCACTTTAAGACCAAACAACTCACCACTCGCCTTCTCCTCTGAGCAGCCGCCTGGAGCGCTAATGCAGTCACTGCGAGTCCAAAGGACCCGCCGCGCTCCTTCTCCTCCTCCTCCTACTCCTCCGGGCAGGCCCCGGGGTTCAGAAGTGGTCAGGGTCCAAACAGCTCGCCACGCAGCCCCTTCTCTGGCAACCGCCTGTAGTTCCCGTATAGTCACCCGAATCCAAGCGGCTGCTCCTCTTCCTCCTTGTCCTCAGGGCAGGCCCCGGTGTTCAGAAGCGTCGTTCTGATTCCAAACAGCTCGCCGCGCGGCTTCTCCTCTGGCAACCGCCTGCAGCTCTGGCGCAGTCTCTCCGAATCCAAGTGGCCACGCTCCTCTCCTCCTCCTCAGGGCAGGCCCCGGTGTCCTGAGTCCACACAGTTCTCCCCGCCACTCCTCCCCCGGGCAGCCGCCGGAGCCCCAGTGGCTGCTCCGAGTCCCAGCGCTGTGCCGAGCGGCCTCCTCTATGGCGCTCCAGCGGGGGGAGGGGCGTCTCGCCGGCAGTTCTACTTCACAAAGTTTCCTGCGTTCCGGGACCCCCGTCCCATCCGGGATGCCCCCCCAGGGGGTGAGAGTCACCCGGCTACTTTGAGTTGGTCCCAAGCGTCTCAATATCTTCTCTCTTGAATCCTGAGTTCTGGAGCAACACGTAATGCAGCCACCCTCTAGGCCGCCATCTTGAAAAGCCAGAAAAATTCTTAAAAATAATATATACTTTATTATCCAACTGTCTGCTATATCTTTTTATTTTTTGCTTGTAATCTCTTGATTACCTTTACATGAAATGTTGATTTTGTAATATTTTCTAAATAGACAAAGGAAGGGAATTTAGTCTTTCATCAAGCATGCTTGATCAAAATTCTTAGAATTCAATTGTTCAGAAACTTTCTCCATCTCCATCTTATTTTTGGTAATGTGATGAAATTGTAGGAATTGTTGCCAAATTTGGAAAAATCTCTACCAAATGTCTTTCGTATAATATTTCAGGCCCTTAATGAGTGCATTTAAGATAGAAGAGAACTTGGTTTTGACTAAGAATCCATAAAGGCCAAACTCTCATAATTTTATGCATCTGATGATTAGAAGACTTATAGACTCCCTTAGGTTTCCAGATGTGTCAAATCTTATTTCTCCCTCACCATGCACATAATTCTGGGGCTAGGAATTGTGGGCACCTTTTTGTGATATGCTGGGTGGATTGTCACAGGAGATGGGAGGAGGTTTTCTGGACGCAAATTCTATGCAAGGAAGTGAGCAGTGATTTTGCAATATGTGGCATTGTTGGAACCACCTATATATATTGCACAGAAAAAACACTTTCCACAGTTGCTCCAGGACCTCTCCCAAGACGGAAAGTACAGTGGGAAAAATCACCATAGAAATGACAACAATCTGAACTGGTGGCAAAGCATTTTACATTAGCAAATTTTGTGAAATCATGTGCTCATGTGAACACCTTACTGAGGATTAATCTTCATTAGTTTCTTAGCAAGACCATCTCTGGCTATCATTGCAATAGGACAACAGTCTTTTCCTAAATCTTTACTATCTGTAGAGGAGCTAGGAGTTGAGTCCATGTTTCATGTCTGTCTCATCCATCCCATGCCATGAACATCTGATTAAGAACAAGGAAACATGTGTTCACTTTTGTGTTAGTACATCTTTATTTGCATTTGCCCACATGCAGCAGTAGAGATGAAAGAAACTAACAAGCTTCTTGGGTGTAGTGGTAGTGATCATGTGGCCTAACAGAATATTGGGTAATTTTTAACAACAAATTACTGGGTTGCCTCATAATTCTACATAAAAATATTTCAAAGAACTTTTTCCAAAGTAATAAAAGTTTAAAATTCAACCAAAAAATTATTAGGCAGAAGGGGCCTAATTGTGATATTAAAGTGGAAAGGATTTAATATAATGTCTACAAAGATGAAAAGATATTAGCATAACAGTACAAAATCCAACAGAAGAATTTGTAACAGATAAGGATAACCATCCCTCTGTGCTTTCCCATTCCTCCTGGGGAAGAAGTTATGTAGAATAGAAAATCCACTGGGATATTTCCTTTATGAAGGAGGTGGCAGGTGGCTGCCTTTTGGAGTGTGAAAAAGAAGTAGAATCATTTGGGTGAAACACTGAAAATAATTAATCAAATGACAGAAATAAATTTGAGAATAATTTTCTCCATCTCTTGGAAATCTGGGAGGCAGAAATTTAGGAAGATACTGGAATGGGAGGTGATAAACTACATCTCTAAGAAATAATAATTGCTAACATAAAAGAGATAGATTACTGTATTTGATCATATAGAGAGTGGAAAGATTTTTGTCTTTCAAAACATGTTTAACATAGATTCCTTCATTAGAGTTAATTACCTGTGTCTCAAAAATGATTCATACACAGATCTTCGGAAGCACATCACATGCAATATTGAACAATTATAATATAGCTCAAAGAAACTGACAAAGACCAATTTCCAAACTGATATCTGTTAAAAATCTGACCAATAAATCCAAATCCTTTTGGGTTTCTTTATGCAAAGAAATGTGTGTGTGAGTTTTCAAATTGATTAAGAATCTGAAACCTTGTGTTTCATATAAAATGTTAAAAACTATTTTACTCAACCTTAGTTTTATCATCTGTATTGTAAAGATTGGTATATATAATATCTAAAAAAATTTTAAGTCCCAACATTTTATGAGACTCTGCATGTCTGATTGAATACTAATGCTCTTTAACTCAGGGAGTGGATTGGGCAGAATCTAGACTACTGAAAAATGATTATAAAACAAAATCAGGTAAGACTAAGATTATTGCTTTCATATAAAGCAAGTTATCGAGTATTAGCCCCTAAGATTATTTTAGGTTTTTGCTGAATGTGCTCATCATGTCTGTCAATCATAACTTTCTGCCATTTTTCTCTCCTCCCTCTCAGCAGATGATCTTATCTCTTAATGTACTGAAAATATAAAAGCCATCATACCTCATCTTCTCACCACTGAAGCTTCAAAAATGTATTTGCACTGGCAACACTTACCTTCTTCTTTCCTCTTGTTCTGATGAATGAAATGTCCCTCCTCCAGTAAAGAACAAATCCTTCCACCTGGGTTTATAGCCCCTTCCTTCTTTCCTCAACCACCTCCATGGTCCTTACTGAAATAGCTTCATACATCCTGACAGTTTTACAGCCCATCTATTTGATGACAAATGCCAAATTTATATGTCCAGCATGGCCTTGTCTGTACAGCCTATGTAAATAACTACCTGTATGATTATTACTTATGTTTATCATACATTCAAACTTAGGCTATATTAAGCCAAATTCTTGATCCTACCACTACCTCTCTCAACTTGTGCATAACACACCTGATGTTCTCCCTGAGGCTTCATGGTCCAGTGTGAAAGCTGAGCTCTAGTGAGAAATCTGAACATCATCCTAATTCCTCTTGTACCCACCACCAGTTATAGTTAAAGCCTGTCAGTCCTATTGCTTCTCCTTCCGAATTATGTCACGGACCAGACCACTGGTCCAGTGTAAGCATCCTAGATCACACCAATGTTTTTTCACTTGGGCTTTTATAATAGTTCAGTGACTTTCTTGCTTCCACTTTTGTTCATTTATATCACATTTCCCTGCCAGCATTCAGAGTATACAATAATTATGCTAATGTTGAAAAGTGACATAAAGGTATAACTTATTCAAGAAATACAGAAAAATACAAAGAACAATGTAAAAACTCCTCAACTTCCAAATGGAAAACTTCTAATTCCTGGAAATATTAGATGAATGTTTTTATAGACTTCTCTCTAATACATTGCTTTAGATTGGTGGATAGACAGCAAAAAACCATTTGATAAAGGAGATGCTATTTAATATTACAATATTTTTCTAATAGCCATTTCTTTAAAAAGATGGTGGAATGAGACAGACATCATTACCCTATGCACATGTGTGATTACACAAATGGTGTGAACCTACATTGTGTACAACCATAGAAATGAAAAGTTGTACCCCATTTATGTACAATGAATCAAAATGTAGTCTGTAAAAATAAAAAATAAAAAGTGTATCTTGATACATGTATATAGTTATAACAATTAAAATTTTGTCAAATCGGGAGAAAGACTACAGAGAAGAAATAGCACAGGGGGCTTTTCTATGAAGAGCAACATATTTTCACATTCCCTCTCTTCCTCAGTGTATCATTTTAAATTATTAATATATTCTATTTTTAGGATTAAGATTCTGTCTTGAAATCACGATGTTTTGGATTACCTATTTTAAACATTGTCTTCCTGCCATGGTAAATTAAAATTTAATTCTCTTCTGCTTAGCTGTATGCTCCTTTCTCCTCTATACAGCAACTATTCTAGTATTTTTATTTCCTATTTTGGTTACTTTTGTATGTCCAAGAATATATATTTCTTTTCATTTCTTCTTTCATTAGTTAGAGGCAATCTATGACTTTTATGACTCTCTACCTTGTTGGGTACAGTCCTCAATCCTTTTATTTCCTTACTTTGCAAGATTTGTTTTTATTTTTGTATTAACCAAAAAAAAAAAAAAAAAAAAAAAAGAAAGAAAAGAAATAATAATCTATAAAAAACACAAAAAAACAAAAAACAAACAAAATCCCCCAGATCTTTTGTTATGAAACTATAGTTAAGTTTTTATGCTTTGACTGTGTTTAGATTTTAAGAGTGAAAAGTCAACAAGCATCCTTGCATTATGAGAACTGTGTAAACATGGTTTGTTGCAGAGCCAAGCTGTGATTCATGATAATATGATTTTGTGTACAGTGCCCCTTCCCCACAACTTTCTACTTGCCTTTCTTTTTTCTATAGCTAATCCTTAGGCTTGTTTTTTGAGATTTTCAGGATATTGTCAAGTGGATGGAGTCTCCCCCATCCCACTGCTCTGACACCTTTTTATTTCAATGCCTCTTTATTTCTGAACTGACTTTGGGACTGATTTCACTGCACAGTTGCTGTGGGTCTTCCTTTTTTATTATGATGCCAGGTTAGTTTCTGTTTCCTGCATCCTTCCTCATTCTTACTTTCTTGTTTTCTGTGACCCATCTTAAGTAACCTCATAAAAAGGCATGCATGGGACATAAATTTTCTGAGCCTCTAGATGTTTGAAAATACTTTGTGCTATATCATACTGGATTAACACTTGGATTAGAGGAAGACAGTAAAGTTTAAAATCAGTTTTCATCAGATTTTTGAAGGTGCTCCTTGCATACTCATGGGTCAGTGTTTCCATCTTTTCTCTGAAAATTTTTATGGTCTTCTTTTAAACCTCAGTGCTTGCAAATCCCGATATTATATTTCGGAGTGAGTGTTTATTACACTGGGTCCTCTCAATCTGCACACGTGTAACTATCAACTGTAGAAGGTTCTTGTCTGTTATTCTTGACTTGCTCTTTGGGCTGAGTGGGTGAGGTATATGGGATGTGGGATGACTTCAAACTTTTATTTATTTTTGTGGTGCTGGTGGAATCCAGGTCCTCACATGTGCTAAGCAAACACTCTGCCATTGAGCCACATCCCCAGCCCATATTTTCACATATATAGTAAATGCTTTTTATTTTTATTGAACTGAGGGTTGTTTTTCAATCCAAATACCCGTCTTCTTTGTGTACAGGAAGTGCACTTCATATACTTCCACTCTTCTATGTGCTTTTTAAACTTCCAGAAACTTACTAAACTCTTTCCTGAACTACTGGCCCTTATCCTGTTTTCTTTGATCTTTTTGTACCTTTAGTATCACTTTAACCCAGAGTTAGGAGAAACAAGTGATCAATATACGTATTCAACCTGTCAACTAGAACTCTACACCCTCAGAATCTATGTTCCATTTTTAATAAAAAGTAGTAAACTGAATTTTACTCGTTAAGAAAACACTCAAACATTTAAGTTTTAGGACAGTTTTATTGTATTTTTTAACCACTATTTTCACTGTTATTCTTAGTTCTATGTTTAAGTGGATTTAGTGCTTATTACCAATTTTTTTAAACTACATCTTCATTTTTAAGTTCTAAATATTGATTCTCCTTTTTATTAGTATTTTAATTTATTATTATTTTATTTTTACAGACTGCATTTTGATTCATTGTACACAAATAGGGTACAGATTTTTGTTTCTATGGTTAAGCATGATATAGATTTATACCATTTGTGTAAAATGTGCATATGTACATCATACATGTACATAGGGTGATGATATCTGTCTCATTACACCATCTTTCATATTCCCACCTCCTCCACCCTCTCATTTTCCTCTATGTAATCTAAAGTTCCTCCATTCTTCTCTCACTCCCCCTCTTTTTACCCCCATATATAGAATCATCTACATATCAGGGAAAACATTTGACCTTTGGTTTTTTTGGATTGGCTTATTTCACTTAGCTTGATATTCTCCAATTCCATCCATTTATCTGCAAATGCCATAATATTCTTCTTTTTAAAATAATTTATTTGCTTTCATTCATTGTAAACAGATGGGGTACAACTTGTTTCTCTGGTTGACATGAAGTAGAATCATACCATTTGTGTAACCATACATATTCTTCTTTATGACTGAATGATATTCTCCTTTCGTTGTATGGGTTTTATTTCAAGCAGTTTATGAAAAATACTTTGTAAATGCAGTAGTCCCCAAGTTATTTGATTCCTGAACAGCCTGTGTGTCTATTGCCTTTCAACCTGAAGAACCACTTGGCTGTTGTGGAACATTTGGGTCACACACTCTTTAGAGCTGTGACATTAGTGTCTTTAAATATTCCATAGAGGAGGAGCCACATTTACCATGGTGTGTCTACCACTAGATTAACTGGATTTCTCTTTGGTCTCTCTCAAGAAAGTTAACACGTGCTATAAAATATTAGCATTTTTTTTTTCATATTTAAGAAAACCTGTTTGTGGCTTTTACACTTGAGTGGAAACTTATTGGATCCTTATTTCTGGGTCACATTTTTTTTGTTCTTTAGAGTTTTTTAGGCTTTGCTGCATCATGTCATAGCCTAGAATGTTCCTCCAAAAAAGACTGCAGTCAGTCTGCTTTAGTTTCCAATTATGAGAGACTGTTTGTCTCTGGGTGATCGTATTTTTTTTTTATCCTTGAAATTTGGTAACAATAAGAATATAATTTAAAAAGAAAAAGAATATAATTTAGAAGTGATAGTGTAGAATATATTTTTGTCTTGGACTATAATATGTACTTTTTGAGTTGCACTAACTTATACCTCAATTTCAGGATTATTTTTCCATTTTCTATTGCAATACATTTTCTGATACATTTATTGGTTTTTCAATTCAGGGAGACCTATATTCATTACCCCTTGTATAAAGTCATTTTTGTCACTTCTCCATAGCTATTGTCTTCTCTCTGTTTCCATTAATCTGTTAATCTTTTCTTTTGATTTTGGTGTGCCTATCGCAAACCTTTCCTCTGCATAAGCAATTTATTTTTCAGCCATGTCCATTCAATTCCTTTCTGCATGTAATTTATTTATTAGTTCTATGATGGTTTTATTTTAGTTTCAAATTGTTTCCTTATATTTTCAGTTTTCATCTTTACCTCATTCTGTGTGGTTATCATCTTACATTTGAGCTCATATATCATGTAATTAGTGTTTGTAAGAAGCCTTTCTGCAGTGTGAAATGTTACTGAGAGGTTCCTTGTGATCTTTCAGGCCCTGGTTGTACTGCATTTCTTTCTTTCTTCTTTTCTCTTCTGTTTGCATAGTTCACATGTCATTATTTTTTCCATCTTGTTCATAATTCCAAGGGACCGTATGCCCTGATTTTGTTTTGTATTCTGGTAAAAGCTGGGTGAATTCTCCTTAAGTCCTTCCCCATATTCTCTGAGTCTGAGGGTCTTTCCCTACAAGATACAGCTTGAGGGCTTGTTATTGATTTCTGCTCTCATCTAAGTAGGCTGAGGATTTATGTCTGTGTAGTGGCAGTTAGGGAAGAGCAGGGAGAGAGTTAAACAAATGGGGTACAACTTGTTTCTCTGGTTGTACATGAAGTAGAATCATACCATTTGTGTAATTGTACATATTCTTCTTTATGACTGAATAATATTCTCCTTTTGTTGTATTGGTTTTATTTTAAGCAGTTTATGAAAAATACTATGTAAATGTAGTATAGTAAAAGACTGGTAGTAGTTCAAATAGTCCACAGTCATCTAGCTTTTTCTATTTGATCTGTTTCTTATTGAACTGTTAACATCTTCCTCTATAGTTCTGGAATTGTCTGTTTTACTTTGTAATTGTGTCAGTTTGCTCTGTCTAGTGCAATGGTATGTTTAGATGCATACAAATCAAAGCTTATTTTATTGTCTTGAGAAATGTTCTCTATTACTTTGTAATGCATATTGCTCTAAAACCTACTTAGTTTTAATCTTATAATCTTTCAGTAGGTAGAGTTTTACCTATTTACATTCACTTGGTTATCTTACACATTTGAGTTTATGTGTACCATCTCTTTTTGTGTTTTCTGCTTACCATCCATTTTCTTTGCTTTCCTTTGCCTTTCCTTCTTTTTCCTACTCTTCCTTCTTTAAACACTCCTATCCTTCCTCCCTCTCCTTTTCATTCATCTGATGTTTTGTATGATATCAAGACAATTTCTATTTACATGTCGGTTATCCTAAGGTTTGCCTTTAATTTTCTCTTATACATAGCAAATATATAGAAATGAGCATATTTTTAAGTGTACATTTTAGTGAATTTCCTGTGTAATTATAACTCAGATCAAGAAGTAGAACATTATCAGCACCCTAAATCCCCCCCATGCCCCTTCTCAGTCTTTCTCCTTCCCTCCCAAGGGTTAACTTCATTCCGTCTTCTTTACTATATAATAGCTTTTCCTGTTTTGAACTTTATAAAAGTGGAATAATGTAATATGAAATCTTTGTGTGGCACCTGCCAAAGTTTGCTCATAGACACATGCTATTGATTTAATTGGTGACCCATTTACTTTTATGGATTACAGTATCCCACTGTACAATTATACCACAATTACTTATTTTTCCATTCTGCTCTTGCTGAACCTTTTTTTCGTAGTGTCCAGTGATTATAAATAAAGCTGTTTTGAACATTTTTAAAATTTATTTCCTTCTTTGAACCCATATTCCACTCATATTTCATTCACATTTGTGTTTAGATATATAAAAAGAAGTGAAATATTATAATCACTGGATTTCAGGCTACATATATGTTCAGCTTTCCTGTTTATTACCAGTTTTCTGAGGTGATTGTACCAACTGATATTTCCATGTATAGTACATGAAAGTTCCAGTTGCTCCACATCCTCATCTCATTATTACCTCAAGTAAGGAAGTGCTTGCTTCTTTAGATTTTACCTGTTACGTGTACATGGTTTTTAATTTCCCAATGAATAATAATATGGAGCACTTAATAGGCTTATCATAAATTTATGAGTTCTCTCTCATGAATTACCTCTTCATTGCTCAGGTTTCTGCCAATTTTTCTATGATTTATCTGTATTTTATATGACTTCACAAGAAGACTGTATGTATTTTGGGGTAATAATCTTTTGTCATGCAAAATATTGAAAGTATTATCTCCAGTTTGTGTTTTTTTTTCTTTCATTCTTTTACTGATTGCTTTTGATGTACATAAGTTCATAATTTTAATTATGTTCTATTTATTATTTTTCTTTAAAAACTCTTTGCTAATGAATATATTCTCTTTTATCTCTTGATGTTTCAACATTATTCTTTTCATAGGTAATATTGTGCTCTCCTCCCTGAATTCTATTTGTCAGTCCTTGTGCTCATGCCAAACTATCTTAACTACTGTAGCTTTGTTGTCCATCCTGATAACTCTTAGAGCAGTTCTTCTGATTTCGTTCTTCAAAACTGTCTTCTCTAGTTTTGGTCCTTTACCTTTCTTCTTTTCTTTGTTGTTAAAAAATTTTATTTATCTTTTAATTTTTTACAGACTGCATTTTGATTCATTGTACACAAATGGGGTACATCATTTTGTTTCTATGGTTATACACGATGTAGATTCATACCATTCGTGTAATCATAATGTACATAGGGTAATGATGTCTGCCTCATTTCACCATTTTTATACCCCATCCCTCTCATTTTCCTCTACATAATCTAAAATTCCCCCATTCTTCTCTCCCTCCCCACCACCCTACCCCCATTATATATCATTCTCCACTTATCAGGGAAAACATTCGGCCTTTGGTTTTATTGGGGATTGGCTTATTACACTTAGCGGATTGGCTTATTTCACTTAGCTACCTTTCTTAAATAGATGTATTATATCCAATTTGTTTACTTCCACAAAAGTACTTGTAAGATTTTGAAAATATTTTAATTTTCAATTTTTACAGACTACATTTTGATTCATCATACACAAATGGGGTACAACTTTTTGTTTCTATGGTAGTACATGATATAGATTCACACCATTCATGTAATCATACATGTACACAGGGTAATGGTGTCTGTCTCATTCTACCATCTTTCATACCACTGCCCCTCCCCCCTCTAATTTCCCTCTACATAATCCAAATTCCTCCATAAAATTTTAAAAGACAATGCTATAAATTGTAAATTAATTATTAACTATAATTTTAAAGCATCTGAAATTATTTAGTATTTTAATTCTCCTCTCAAATACAAGAACCTAAATATACATTAATTATGGAGCATCTTGTTTTTGTTGCCTGATTATACAGGTATAATATTCTAAATGTCTAGTTACCCTGATTACATAGAGTATATTTCTTTTTTTTTAATGACATCTGCACTTACTGGTGAGAAATACACTTGATGAAATGTTTAATTACTAGTCCTTGTTTATCATCTTTCTCCTGATCTGGTAAGAGTCTCTCTTAATTCTTGATATATTCCTGTTTTACTATAGTGACTCTAGATGTGAATATATTTTTATAGGTCTTTCTTGGTTCTTACAATTCACTTTCAATTTGAGGAGCTGTGTCTTCATTCAATTTTGGAAAATTTACAGTTCTTTTCAACAAGTAGTTCTTTGCAATTTTCTTTGCCCTTTCCCATAGGCAGTACCGTTTGTCTTTCAGGCTATTATATGTATGTTTCTTAACACTTGGATGATTATATAATTCATTGTCTGAACTGAGGTGAATTTGGAAGTTAAAATAAATGTCTCTAATAATTACACTGAGAAAAAAATATGTAAATTGGAAATTTCCCGGACATATGGGGTGTATGATCTCTCTACTTAGCAGTCTTTCCCATTTTATTCTATCATCAGTAGTCTGCCTGAATCCCTCAGTAGTATTTTGTAATTAATTATTTTCTTTTTTATTGTCTCTGATTCAAAGTCTACCCCATGTTTTGAATTTTTTACTCCAGTTGGTAGATTTTTAACTTGTAGTGTGTTTAGTTATTGTGCTTTTAAATTTACATGACTTATTTCATTTCTGTTTTTTCACATATATCTTTTAATCACATAATTTTTCTCTAAGCATTCAAATCATACCTATTCTAAAGTTTTGGCTAGAATGGTTGCATAAAATTTTACTGGGAGTGAAATTATGTTCCAATTGTTGCTTTTTTCAGAATTATTTTAACATCATTAGAATTCTTCCCATGTTTTGAAATTCCGTTTTGCAGTCTCATTCTGAATGAACTTTCCTTTCTTCTCTTTTTTCACACTTCCGTCTTGTAGTTTTGCATTTTGCTTCTCTTGGTTCCTGAACATCATCTTCCTTCTCTCAGTTCCTAAATTCCCTCCTCCTAACCAAGTATTGTTAATCACTGCAGAGCACCTGCTCTTGGTCTCAGCAGGCATACTGTCATTTTGCCTCTGGCCAGGGCACTTAGCACAGTTCCTCAAAGGTGAGGTATGTTTAGTTCTCTGGTTTCTGAAGCAATCTATAAACCATAGCCTTAAGGATTGGTTGACTACAGATTTTCAACCTCCTTTCACCAGAAGAAGCCTCCTAGCCAGTTTTCAAATCTGACTCCAGTCTGCTAATTTCCATGTAGCATCCTCAGTTCTTCCCAGTTGCCACTGCCTACTTCAGGACAGGAGCTCAGAGTGGATGCGACCTCAACTATATTCAACCTAGCATTTTTTTCTATTTCTGATATATAGGGACATAATGGATTTTGAACCCTGGCATGTATTTTGGGTCTTTTTTTTTAACCATTTTATATATTTTTGTTATTTGTTGGATCAGTGGAGGTACATTAAAATATAAAATAACTGCTCTAGTTTGACTGGAGTACATAAAATGAAGAAGTAAATGGTATTTATCTTAAATGAAAGCACTAGATTATAAAATATCCAGATTTACAAAATTAGGAGAACATTCGGCAACAGATGTTCTCTGCTCAGAAGTGTGCAACATATTTGTAAATGCACAATAGCGGTAGGACTAATGGAGAGAATGGAACCTTTTGTCCATAAGATCATTTAAAATATTTTTTGCCAATCTGCAATTATTGCTCATTCCTGAATCACTTTACAAAAGAAAATATTCTATGAAGCATTTTTTTGTTTCTATATAACATTGTGTCTTGGCTGTTTTGAATTGTACTCAATTAAAAAAGACAAAAAGATTAAATTTTCCATGTAAAAATAATTATGTTATCTGGAAAAGAAATGGGGTGGAGAGAAAAACACAGGATGACATATTTACGCAAGTAATTTGAATAGTGTCTGTCCCTTAGTAAATATTTGTGGGAAAATGAATGGATAAGAATCTGAGCCCACCCCATTGCTGGTTAACACTTCTGGAGCAGAGGGAATGAAGTAGGGAGCATGTGGTGGATGGGGGAAAGCATCCAGGCTCAGAGATACTGGGTAACAGACAAGGTGAAAGTGAGAAGTGAAGGACAGAGTTAGTGTGATTGTCAGGGTGTTTGTTGTTTTATAACCTGGTTGTAAAAAACAGTGATTTTTAAATTTTGACATTTTTATGTGGTTGTGAATTTTCTGAGTCACATCAAAACCATTGTGTCAGCTCAGCCATGTCTGAATGTCCTGCTTTCCATTTTGAGCCTCTTATTCAGCTCTACTCACCACTTGGAGATGGGAAGAGACAGGCCAGCAGAGTGAGGTTATGTGTGGATGTCCTGTACATTCTGAAGTGAGCCTTTTTAGAGGAGAGAAGTGCGTGAACCATCATCTCCCTGGTGCAGTTTTGATTGTGAATCCTAAAGAGAGTGTCTGTTCAAGGCTGTTTGAGAACAGATAGTTGTGTTTCCAGCACATACAGATTTACCAATTCTTATCTCCTCCAAATCCCTAGAGGAGAAAGAGGGAGTAATGTTGGATGTTAATGACTCAAACAATGTGACTGTGGTCACATTCCATAGCCTCAGCCCATGTTCTGCTCCATCTCAGCCCCTGAACATCCAAGCAGGGGAACTTCTTTTTCTAAATTACTCTATGGGAAGCAAGAATCTTCCTTTAGATTGCTTATTCCTAAGATCCAGTTCAATAACCATTGACTCAACTGCTTTGCCATATCCAACCCAACACTGAACATTTCATAGAGGGATGGAAATATTGTGATAAGCAGGTCTCACTGGGCAGTTTTCTCTGAGTCACTGTACACTCCAAGCTCAGCTCTTCCTAGCTTAATGTTTCCTTTAATTCCTCTTCACTGATTTGCCCTCACTTGCAAGTTATCATTAACCAAATATGCAAAGATAGTAAAGAGAACTTTGAGAAATCTCTTTAATAGGTGACTAGGTGAGGAAACCCATTCCAGGAGGTTCAGGTGACTCCCACATCTTTAAAGGCATTTAGAGGCTGTAAGTATTGTGTAAAGAAGCTAGGCCAAGATTTAGACTCCATAGAAGGACAGGGAGAGGGATTGCATCAGAACACATAATTTCTATTGGTCTTATTGCTTTAGCATTAGCTTTGAAATGGGTCACGGTTGCTTCTTTTATTTTCATGCCTGTGAAAAAGATTTTCTAGGGAAATAATTTCTTTTTTTTTCTTGTGACTCATATATTTTCAATAGGGAGGAGATGAACTTACTTTGACTTAATCCCCTGTGCATGAAATTTTTCTTATTTTATTAATACTTTGTATTATAACTTACCTTCTTTTACATATATGTAAACTCTAGATATGAGTTAAGTAACTTGGCCAGTGACATCTTCTGTATGTGGGAGAGCTGAATCGAAACTCATGAAGTCTACAGAGTATAATAGATAAGAGGGTGAACTGATGAACCCAGCTCCTAGTTTGGTCTCTTAACTCTGTGTGGCTGTTGCTAAGTTGCTTAGCCTATCTGTGCTTCTCTTGACTTAATTTCAAATTGGGAATAATAATTATTCCTTCTTCTAAGATCGTTACAAATTAGCTAAAGCATTTAGAATCTAGTTTGACACATAGGCATTTTTATTTGTTACCAATGGGACTATAGCTTAGTGATCCCTCTTTAGGATGGAGTTTAGTACTTGCTATCAATTAAAAATTTGTCTTTCTTTTGATCCAGCAAAATCAATTTAGAAGTTTTTCCTCCAGATATATTCACACATATGTACAAAAATACTTATAAAAGGATGTACTTTTTAACTCGCTTAATAATAATGAATAGCGAAGTCATTGTACATTTTTTTGCTTAATTTTTTGTGCAAACAAAAATTTTTAATAAAAAGGAAGTAATTCTGAAAATAACACAAGATAGCTGGGGTATAACCATATGTTATATACACCATATGTGATATACCACTTGCATAACATATGTGAAGCCCTGGGTTTGATCCCTAATACCCCAAAAAACACAACGCTTGCCTAATGTGTGAAGCCCTAGGTTCAATTACCACTACCCCCAAAACACAACACAACATTGAATTATTAAATTAAGGAGATTGGGTACTGATGCATATGCAGGAGGGCTGAGATAATCCTTCAGTCCTAACCTGTGGGACCCTTATGCAGGCTGGGGGTCTTGTGAGAATGGTGCTGCCCAGTGCAGGGTGTCCAGCGGTCACTTCTGAGATCCAGGGCATGTCCTCCAGGTGTGGAAGGAAGACTTGGACTCACTACACTTTAGTCAGAAGCATGATTGAAATTTAAAACAAACATCTGGAACACATTTTTGTATTTTTTTCATATTCATGTCTTTGCTTTCTAAATCCCACCCTTTCTTCAGTCCCATCTCTAACTTTTATTTGGAATAGAATGCCAGTTGAGCTTATTAATGTTTATAGATATTAACCGTATTACCAGCTTGTTGGTTTCTAAAATTTATGAAATTTCCTTTTATAGTCATACCAAATGCTTATACTCCAGGTGGTTTGCCTGGAGTACATAGTCTTAAATACCCTGATTAAAACTCTGACAGAATGGTAGTTAGGAAAAATTCTCTTGGGTCATGCATCTACTCATTCCTATGTGCCCCTGAATCTCTCCTTAATGTCAGCTTCTCAAAGAGACCTTCCCTGATAATTTAAAGATTCAAACAGGTAGCACCATACCCTTATGCTTTTAACTCTTGATGGCAGTGCTGACATTCTTCTTAAGTATGTATTATAATTTGTCATGATAATGTCTTTTTTACTCAATTTTATTACTCTTCTGCCAAAATCTAAGCTCCGTGAGGACAGGAACAGTGGATATTTTGTTCACAAATGTGTCCCAGTACCCAGCTCAAGTACCCTTCAATATGAATCATCATCCTTGGACAAAGCCATAGCACAAGAAGGCTGTGCCTTTGGGCAATGACATTTTTGTAGAGCTGTCTCTCAATTTTTAGCCATGGTTTTTTATCTTAGGTTGTCTCAAAACTAGACATGCAAATTTGACTTACCCATTTGCTGTGAAATCAATATTTAGAATATTACTAATAATATCTTATATCCTCTATTATCACACAGGGACTGTTTTTAACTGGGAAAATGTATTCTGTCAAATATTTAGTAGGTGCTTTAATTTAAGATTATGATATTTAACGAATGTTGCATAATTTATGAAGATTCCCTCTTCAGCAGTGTGAGGAGGAAGCTGCAGGTTCTTATAGTGAACGTGGTTGCTTTGCTGATCCTTGTGGTTAGCAGGTCTTTCCCCTTCCCTGTTGGATTCTATGTTGTTTAATCTTGTTGCAAACATCTCTTCCCTCTGTTTTTGAATAAGCCATCTCAAATACATTTTGATAAGATATGATATACATATGTTGAATTACAAAAACAAATGCCACTCTTTTCTATTTGTGTTATTATTTTTTTGTTTCTCTTGTTCTCTTCAACTAAGATTTGAGTCCATGACATATTTTGGGTTTTGGCTCAATACAATCACCATCTGGTCTCTCTCTGCCCTTAATCCTTTTCCTATTTTCTCCTGTTCCCTCCTACCAAAATGCTGTCACCAAATATATCTTCCTTTCCCATTATGCTACTAATGCCGCCACCTCCCGCATCACTCACTGTCCCCAAGACTGAGCCATCAGCAGCTACCCTGTTGGCTTCTGCCTACTGTGCTTCCTCTTCTTGTCCTACTTATCGCTTCTTCTTGGCTTCATTTTTTACTTCACAGTGTCTGTCTCTAATGCTCCTGTAATGCAAACTACTAACAATATAAAATCCCATGTCATTTGTTTCCCCTTTAATAACCCTTGAAACACATTTACTTATAAAAATCCTTTTAAACCTCAACAATAATATTCATCTATCACTACCCAGAGTTTCTGAATTTGTAAATCACATCATAATTATAGTGCATTATTTTATTAGTTGTATTGATAAGTTATTCTATGTACATAGAAGCACATCATTTACGGTAATCTCTTAATCTTTCCTACCCAAACCAAAAATATGGTTAAATAAGTGTGTGTGTGTGTGTGTGTGTGTATGTATGAGTGTACCTTTCCCAGAGTTCTTCCAGGATGATGTAATATAACAAATTTAGCAGAAGACAATATCAGGATGGTGAAAAGCAGTTAGAAAACTGGAAGAAACACAGCACTAATGTGACAAGTGATTAACTACTTTTCTGTTGACTAGAGAATGATAAGAGTCAAGTCAGATTCAGACTAAGTCTGAATCTTTGGCATTAAGTTTCCTCAAATGTGCAGGTATTAGAATGAATTATAACTGGGCATAGCATTCCAAATTTATTACTTAGTATAGAACACAGCATCTACTAAATTGAACTGAAGAATGAAACCAAAGGAGATATTGTAGGAAAATAGAGTACAGTCTTATAAAATTAAAGACCCAGTTTTTCATATAAATTGTTTAGCAGAATCTGTTTGAATAAGAGTGTGGAAGAAAATTAGGAAGTCCCTTTACCTTAGAAATGGTTGTATTCACTGACATGCTTCAACCTGGCAATAAATCAGCTTGGGATCCTTTTAAATAAAGAGATGTCACTATAAATTAGCTTGCACATTTTTATCTTAAGTAGTATCATCATAAAATATTTAATCAAGACACTAAAACTGTCAAAGTAGGCAAATAATTTAAGTCCTGGAGTTTTGAAAATGTCCATTTCTTTTTCACGTGGAGATTTTTTCTTTGCATATAAATTTTGATCTGTGAATTTATCAGAACTTGCTATATAATCAATAGATAATTTGTTCACAGATTATAACTTTCACAAATGTTGGCAATCACAGATGCTAATTAAATACTTTGGCTGGAAACTAACAAGAAACTAACATCAAAATTCTTTGTTCTATTTTGTTCTGCCACACAAAGGAAAATATTTCACTGTGCAGTTATTTTTTTTTCTGAAAATTTCAAGTCTTCTTTCCATACATTTTTCATTTTATAACAAATTTTAAGTAATTACTATAATAACAATATGTTAGAATCACACAAGACTGAATTTGATGTTTCATATGCTTATTAGTCAAGGAGAGCAGGAAACAGATAAAGAAGCAAAAGCCTAGGCAGGTCACCAAGTGTCACTTTGGCCCTGGCTTCCCACACTTCAGAAGGGAGCAAGAGCTCATCTTCTTGGCTCTCTCCCAAGAATATCATCTTCCTGTTCTCTTCCTGGTACAGGTCCTTGTTTTCATTTTCACTGGCTTTTTGACCAACAATCTGTACCAGTTAACTCTTGCCTACTTCAGGGTTTTCTTGCCTGGGTGACTGGGTTAGCCTTTGCATTTCTGACTTTGACTGTGGGTTTTACTGTTTGCTTCTACTGTTTGCCACTTCATGCTTGATAAAGACCTTTAGAGCTGTTCTGCCTTCTGCCCCATCTCTCAAGCCCACTTGAGCCAGTCCAGCTCTGTCCAGTCTCCCACTGTGAGAGGGAGATCAGACCCCCAACAAGAGAGCAGTGAAGTTCAAACGATAACACAAGTGAAAATACTTTTTAAAAAATGTCATTCAAATTGCTGAAAATGACAACCATCACAAATTCTTGACAGTTATCAATTATTTCCAGGTTGACTACCTTGATTAAGAAAATATGGTTATAATGAAGTCACGTCTCCGAATTCCTCTTCCTTTTTAAAACTGAAGTAATAAATTCCCCAGGTGTAGACTTCAAACAACATCTGTTGACTTAATTAGAGGGAATGCTTCAAGGATGAATTCTTTTCCTAAACTCTGTTGTCTTTTCAACAGATGATACAGCGGAAACAGTAGGTGGGGAGCAGGTGTGTGATGGTCTGAGTGTTGTCTTGCATCTGACAAAATTCTGACTACAGAGTGAAGCCATTAGAGATGTTGTCAGTGAGATTGATGATGCCATGCATTTTGAAATTGTCCTTGACAAATTATATAAAATGTACAATTCTTCTCCAAAGACACATCATAAGTTGTCGCAAAATGCAGCACATGATATACCCTTTTTCAGGGGCGAGAATTTTATTGGTTCAGTGAGGCACATCCAGATTGAATTAAGACAGGTCTCTGAAATAATTCCACTGAAATGTGTCATTGTAAACAGTTTACTGGAGTCAAGTGCAAAGAGAAGCATAAAGGAATTGACAGAAAGATGTTTAAATAACATCATGAACTTTTCCTTTCGAGTGCTTTTGCTCCGTGCATAGGAAGAAACCAGAGAAACATCTGCCTAGATAGATTGGGCAAGTTCTTCATCCCCTGGCAACTGATAATTTAAAATATTATTTTATGTTAAAACAGGCATACTATGAAGTACAATTTTTTATTCCACTATGTTTTTAAGATAAAGAATAAGAATTCAAAGCAATCTGTGTTTGCATTGCTTGGCTACCCCTCTAGTTACTGGTATGGATCTACCTGCTTCAACCTAAGGATACTAATCTAGGCATGCTAGAACACAAAGTAGGTATCATGATGTGGTGCTAGACTGGATCAGCAAAAGCACACACTTAGGAAGTTTGGAGCAATTCCAGAGACCAAGACTGAAATCTGTGCAAAGTTGAATAAATATGTTAGGTCTCTTTTCATTTCTTCCCTGCCTCTTTTGTTCCCATAGAACTAAGGCAGAGAATCATTGAGTTTCAGGGTTCAGAGGGATATTTTTAGAACCACCAAGTAAAATTGTATTGCATAAAAATTCCACAAGAGTCTTAAGAAGTGAGTGTCAAGTGTTTTCTGGACTGCTTTCAATGACAGGACACCCATCACTTTGTCAGGGAGCTCTTTCTACTGTCTAAGAATGGGAGTTGCCAAGGAAATGTGCACTTGGTATGAACCCTGGTTTCTAAAGTCCAATAGAAAGAAGGAAAGTCATCCTTAGAAACATATTTATCCTAACTTTTCATTCACTGCTCAGTTCATGAACTTTAGTAGATATTCTTGATTTTAAAGTGGCCAGGAAACTGGCTTGGTATGACTCTATGAAGGAAGTCCAAATTCAAGCCAGGGAGGAAAGAGCAAATAACATCACAGTGAGTTGTGAAATATAACCCAGTGGGGAAATATGCAGAGCTAGTGATTCTTTCCCAGGACTGGGACTGCAAGTTCTTATTCCACTTTTAGGTCCTATTTAGTTGTTTACTGAAGAATATTTCCTCTTTCCTTACTTGTCTTCCCTTCCCAGGTTCCAGAATTTGTAGATGGCCCAAAGAGCACCACTATGTCAGGGAGAAACAATTTAAAAATCCATTTTCTTACTCAACCAAATTAAAGAAGCTACAATAAAGATCACAATGGAACACATTATCCATTTGATTCCCTGGAAGGAAGAATGAAAAATATAGGAAAAATAAAAGATAAATACCTCCAGATATTATCTCAGCCACATTCTTTCCTAAATAAATGTCTTATGTCCTAACAAATAAAATGTACTTTTTCATAAATGCTACTTCTGCCAGCTCCTATAGACCCAGCCTGTACTTCCCATCTCTTCAGCATTTGAAGAGTAGGATCATCTTCCCTACTCTCCCCAAAGCTTAGGTGGGTGAGCCCATTGTGGCAAACTTTGCTCCTTACCAGAGCGTGGTATGGACACATGTGTTTGTGCATGTTAGGGATGGAGGAGAGAGCCATGTGACCCCACTTTTGAAATTCTTCTCCCTAACAGCACAGAGAATAGGGTCACAGGTTCAGGAAGCCCTGATGTAGACTGTGCTTAACTCTCATGGATCTTGAAAAACTGAGGGTTGAGCAGCTGTTTTGGGCAAAAAAGACTGATCAGGTAGGTCAGGGAAGGGAGCTGGCTCCACAACCCACGTGGCTTCTTCCTCCTCAGAGTGACCATCTCCCCCAATTCAATTTTGTCTCTGTGATAAGGAAGAGGATCTGTCCCTCTCTGTTTGCCACCCTACCAAGGGTACCCTGAGTCCCTGTAGCTTTCACTGAGTTCTTTGAAAAATTCACTGGGTATTATGGGAGCAAATTCCTGATTGACTAATATTCCTCTAATATATTCCTCTGTTGTCCAAACTACCCCCATTTCCTCAAAGTCTTACAAAAGTTTAAAAACATCTGAATTCAAAGAAAAATTATCCATATTCTCTGGGATCTCTTATAACAAATCCCACGCAATAAAATGCATTTTTAATATTAATGTTTAATTTATCCACTACTAAGTTCAAAAGGGCTAGGCATCAGAATACTAAATGTGGTAGCTCAGATATTTGATTATTATTGGTCTTTGTTAGCATGTAAGAAAAGTATTTTTAAGTGAATGTACTAAATTGCCAGATAATTCAAACCAACACTTTAATGGCAGAAAGATATGATTTACAGTTAAAACCAAAGGGAAGAAAATGTGAACAAAATTCTTCCACAAATATATTCTGATCTACTCTCCCAAAGCTTCTACATTAATTTATATACTACCGTGAGAACTATCAATTACAGACTTTCTTTTTTTTTTAATTTGTTCTGTTTAGATATACATGAAAGTAGAGTGTATTTTGATGTATTATACATACATGGAGCATATCTTATTCTGATTGGGATCCCATTCTTGTGGTTGTCCTTAATGTAGAGATTCACTGTGATGTATTCATATATGAACATAGGAAAGTTAAGCCTGATTCATTCCACTGTCTTTTCTATTCCTATACCCCTTCCATTCCTTTCATTCCCTTTTTCTAATACAATGAGATTTTTCTCTGCTTCCACCCCTTGTTGTGTGTTAGCATCCGCATATCAGAGAGAACATATGACTTTTGGTTTTTTGGGGATTGGCTTATTTCACTTATCTTGATAATATCCAGTTTCATCCATTTACTGGCAGATGCCATAATTTCATTTCTTTTTATGGCTGACTAATATTCCATTGTGTATATATACCATATTTTTTTTATCCACTCCTCCATTGAAGGGCACATAGGTTGGTCCCATAGCTCAGCTATTGTGAATTATGCTTCTATAAACAATAATGTCCCAGTGTCACTGTAGTATGCTGATTTTAACTCCTCTGGATATATACCAAGGAGTGGTACAACCAAGTTAAATGGTGGTTCATTCCTAGTCTTTTTGGTGAATCGCCATACTTCTTTCCAGAGTGATTGTATCAATTTGCAGTCCCACCAGCAATGTATGAGTATATCTTTTTTTTCTTCACATCCTTGCCAACATTTATTGTTACTTGTATTCTTGATAATTGCCATTCTGACTGGAGTGGGATGGTATCTCAATGTAGTTTTAATTTGCATTTCTCTAATTACTAGAGATGTTGAACATAATTTTCTCATGTATTTGTTGACCATTCATATTTCTTCTTCTATGAAGTACCTGTTTAGTTCCTTTACCAATTTATTGATTGAGTTATTTGGTTTTTTGGTGTTAACTTTTTTTGAGTTCTTTATACATGCTGGAAACTAATGATCATTCTGAGTTGCAGGTGACAAAGGTTTTCTCCCATTTCGTAGGCTCTCTCTTCAACTATTATTTCTTTTACTGTGAAGAAACTTTGTAGTTTGATGCCATCTCATTTATTGTTCTGGATTTTATTTGTTGCACTTTAAGAGTCTTCTTGAGTTTTCTTGAGAAAGTCACTTACTAAACTGACATGATGGAGAGTAGAGCCTACATTTTCTTTTAGTAGGTACAGGAGCTTTGGTCTAATGCCTAGGTCCTTGATCCACTTTGAGCTGAGTTTTGTGTATGGTGAGAGATTGAGAGATAGGGGTTCAATTTATTCTGCTACATATAGATTTCCAGTTTTTCTAGCACCACTTGTTAAAGAGGCTATCTTTTCTTTAACGTACGCTTACGTCTAGGATGAGATAACTGTACTTATGTGGGTTTGTCTCTGTGTATTCTATTATGTTCCATTGGTCCTCATGTCTGTTTTGGTGCAAATATCATGTGGTTTTTGCTACTATAACTATATAGTATAATTTGAGGTCTGGTATTGTGATACCTCCTGCTTCACTTTTCTTGCTGAGGATTGCTTTGGCTAATCTGGGCCTCCTATTTTTCCAAATGAATTCCATAACTGCTTTTTCTATTTCTATGAAGAACATCATTGGAATTTTAATAGGAATTTTATTAAAGTGCTTTTTATAGTATGATCATTTTGACAGTATTAATTCTGCCTATCCAAGAACATAGGAGATATTTCCATTGTCTAAGGTCTTCTTCAATTCTTTCTTTAATGTTTTGTAATTTTCATTGTAGAGACATTTCACCTCTTTTGCTAGTTTCATTCCCATGTATTTTATTTATTGTTTGAGACTATTGTGAATGGGATAGTTTTCTCAATTTCTTTTTTAGCTTGTTTGTCATTGGTATATAGGAATGCAATTGATTTATGGGTGTTAATTTTATATCCTGCTACTTTGCTGAATTTTTTATGAGTTCTGGAAGCTTTCTGGTGGCATTTTTGGGGTCTTCTAAATATAGAGTCATGTTGTTGACAAATAGGGATCATTTGAGTTCTTCTTTTCCTATTTGTGTCCCTTTAATTTCTTTTTCTTTTTTTCTTTTTCTTTGTTGCCTAATTGCTCTGGCTAGAGTTTCAAGGACTATGCAAATAGAAGTGGTAAAAGAGGGCATCCCTGTTTTGTTGTTTTTAGAGGGTTTTTTTTTTTAGTTTTTCTCTGTTTAGAATGACATTGGCTTTGGGTTTAATTGTATAGCTTTTACAAAATCCATGTGAATAATTTTTTTTCGTCATATTTTAACCTTCAGTTGGTAGATGTCTGCCTATGTGGTGAATCTCCTGGAGATAGCATATTGTTGAGTCTTGATTTTTCATCCAATCTACCAGTCTATGTCTTTTGATTAATCAATTTAAGCCATTGACATTAAATGTTATTATTGAGAAATGATTTTTATTCCCTGTAATATTTATTTATTTATTTATTTTTGGTATTTAATTTGAATTAGTTTCTCCTTTGATTTGACTATTCTTCTAGTGTATTTCCTCCCTTTGCTGGTTTTCAATTTTATTTTTCATGTCTAAATCATGAAATACTTTATTGAGTATGTTTTGTAGTGCAGCCTTTATTTTGTGAATTCTTTGAATTTTAATTTATCATGGAAGGTTTTTATTTCATTGTGAATTCTGAAACTTAATTTTTCTGGGTATTGTATCCTTGACTGACAACTATTTTTCTTTCAGAGTTTGGTATATGTTATGCAAGACCTCCTAGCTTTGAGGGTCTGTGCTGATAAATCAGCTGAGATCTGAATTGGTTTAATTGTAAATGTAGCCTTTAATTTTTCTCTAATAGACTTTAAAATTATGTCCTTTTCCTGCATGTTAGGCATTTTCATAATAATGTGCCTCAATGTGGGTCTATTATAATTTTGTATATTTGGGGTAATGTTAGCCTCCTGTATTTGATTTTTCCATTTAATTCTTAAGGTCTGGGAAATTTTCTGATATTATTTCATTGAAAAGTTCATGCATTCCTTTGGTTTGTATCTCCAAGCTTTCATCTATCCTGAAAAATCTTATATTTGGTCTTTTCATGTTATCCTATATTTCTTGGAAGCTCTGTTCATGGTCCCTTAACATCTTTTCCCATGGTCAACTTTATTTTCAAGATTATATATTTTGTCTTTGTCACCCTAAAGTTCGTCTTCCAAGTGGTCTAGTCTGTTGGTGATGCTCTTCATTGAACTTTTAACTTGCTTTATTGATTTCTTGATTTTTTTCCCTGAACCTCTCCTTATTGAATTGATCTTTCACTTCCTGTATTTTCTCTGTGATTTCACTCCTTACATCATCCTTTACCTCATGATTAGTTTAACTATGACCTTTCTAAACTCCTTCTCTGACATTTCTTCCACTGTAGTGTCAATCAATCCTGTTATTAAAGTATTTTGGTTCATTTGAAACTGTTTCCTTCCTTTTTCATGTTGTTTGCATTTCTAGCCATCTAACAGTATGGATCTGAAGCAATAGAGATTCTACCCTGTTAACTTAAAGTGCTCCTTAAGGTTTCTAGTACCTCACTGGTTAAAGAGAGACAGATAATAACAACTAATGCAAACAATTTATAGAATTAAACCAAGCAGTTCAATAAATAGTTCAACCAAATAGTTCCTGCTATGATATCTACAGTGTTAATTCTCAAGATAAACAGAAATTATATGATCAGTTATTGTACAGTATAAACAGTAAGTCTGCAAAAGGATTTACAATTTCTAATGGCAAACAGGGAGAGAACAGAAGAGATGTGGGATGATATGAAGGAGGAGGAGAGAAAATAGAAGTAAAACATTAAAGGAAGACTGAAAGAGATAGAGATAGCAATAAAATTTTGCTGCTATCAGAATAAAAGAGAAAAAAAGTCAAGGGAAACAAATAAGTGTGAGGAAAAACATATAAAATAAAAATTAAAAATATAAAACAATAAAAATAAAAGAATACCAAGCAAAACCAAAACATGCTAATCAAACATCCTAGCCCTCAAAAGATTGAGCCATGAAAAAATCTGCCTGCAAAAAATGCTAGAAATGAGAAAAAAAGGGACAAATATGTGTATGAATTAGTATCCATGAACCATTCAGCTTACAACTAAACAGAGAAAATAGAATAATAGGTGTCTGATGAAAAGTTAAAGAATGAATTCCATTGGAGTTCAAAAAATTCTCAGCTTCTCTTCTCAGCAGTGTGAGGTGGGATGTACTGGAGTGTGATATCTGCTCCACCCTCAGGGTGGGGTTGATGGAGTGAGAGAAGAAATCTGTAGGCAGAGCTCCTGGAGGTGGGGTTTAGGCCTAAGTAGGCTCCAGGTTCTTTGTTTAATGGTGAATCATCTGAAGATTTAAAATCAGCACACCTTCAGGGTCCAGGAGCTGCTGGTCCATGCTGGGAGACTATACCTCAGGAATCTACCCTGGGTTCCACTCATGCAGCACAAGATCCAATCCGTTGTCCCCTCTGTCACCCACAGACCTCATGCTTGCTGGTCTCTTGGGTTCATTCTCCAAAATCAGTCTCTCCCACTCCTGCCCTTTTGAAATCTCATCTGGGCTCATCTTTCCCACTGGTCCTGTGAGCCACCAGACTCAAGGGGGAGGGAGGAGTGGGGTGGGGTTTTCCATGACCCAGATTCCCCTGTGTAAACTGCCCTCTGTGTCTGATTTTCTCCTGATCATTTAGGCGTGCTCTATGTCATTCAGTGTAGGGTTGCCAGGCCTGTGTTTTGGGCCCAACTAGGGTTTGCCAGGAATCAGCTCCTATGCTGCTGGCCCCTGTGGTGTGGCTGCAGAATGGCTCCTTCCCATATCCTCTGCTCACAGCCAGAAGAGATATGGCTACTTTCACACACAAGGATTAGTGCAGCACTCCTTTCCGGTTACTCCATTGGTGTCTGATCTGTGATCTCTCCTTACCCAGATGTGCCACAGTCCTCCTAAAAGTTTAGGTTCCTTTAATTCCTTATCCCTTCACTTTGCTCATGGGGGGCCTCTTCAGCTGGTGGCAGTGGCAGCTATGGTGGTACAGGGCATTTCTACTTTATTTTATTATATCTAAATTCCTGAGTCCCCAGTCTCCATTGAATGTTGAGTAGTAATTCCCAGCAAAGTTCCCCTTTTTTTCCTCCCACTTTGCCAAGAAGCTGCCTATCTCCTTTCTTGGTTTCATCCCACGGAGTGGTCAGGGAAGGGACCTCCTCTATTCTGTCATCTTGACTCCCCTCTCAATTATAAACTTTCTTTCTCAACTGAAACCACTTGTAAGCTATAGTGAAGTTACCTCAAGGGAGTAGGATAAAGTTTAAAATATTTCCTCTAATACTAAAAGGAATGTTGAAGACATTAAACACACACACACACACTCACACACACACACACACACACACACACACAACACAGTGATTCTAGAATTACTCTTAATTTTAAGTCAACTGCATGTGACTTTAAAATATTCTAGGACATTATTCAAAGTGATTAAAACATTTCATTCAATTAAGCAATTCTTTTCTCTTATCAAGTGAAGAATTCCTGAAAAGATTTTATTTTTATTTTTTAATTTCTTTTCATTATATACACCACTCTAATATACCATCACCGCCCCCCATTTAATGCATATTAACTGAAAATCTATATATAAAAAAAAAAGAACATGGTGTGTATGAAAGCCATCCATATTTGGGGATTCACAGTTTGACAGTTTCTGCTCATTAGTCCCTAAAGTGAAGGCTTGTTGTGAATGTGTTCCATTCTGGTGATGTGCATGAAGTCCTAGTCAAAACCTTTCTCATTAGAGAAACCTAGAAGGGAAATAATTATACTCATACAATAGCAGAGGAAACCCTACTGACTCAAACCTTCTTAAACATGGCTGGACAACCAAGGATAAGGAGAAATGTGAAAATACAGTAGCATTAAAGTAGGATTTTTAAAACTGACTTAAAAAACCAGGTATAATAATCTGAGTCATAAACTGTTTACATACAATGAATTCAATCATTATAACAGCTGAATAAAGTAAGTATTGTTTTACTCTACTTTACAGATGAAGAAATTAAGGCACAGCTCCCCTTTTCCTCACACTCCTGCTCAAATTGTGGCCCAGAACCATGGATCAGGGAACCACTAATCTCCAAGGGCCCTAGTATCTTTTCCAGAGCTTCATTCCCAGCAGGTGCCCAGGCCTGCTTTGCCCAGATTCTCTGGAAGGAAAGATGTTGCCTTCATGTTGAGCATGGCACAGAACTGTTCTAGAACTTCAGGTGGCATTCAAACTTTTCAAGTTCAAAACTGGAAGTAGATGAAATTTGCAGATTTCAACAAAGAAGTTTAGATAAACGAATTGAAAATTCCAGATAGATAGGCAAAGAAAGATGAAAGGGAGAATAATAACGAGAGCTAGTAAGATAATGAAAGCAAAGTTCATAATACATTAGAGAAAATTAAGAATCGGGTCATTTTCAGAGAGAAACAGTCATTTCTACAACTAAGAAGAAAAACCCTTCAAAATACATAATGATATAAAAAGATTTTTAGCATCTACTCCTGATTTTGTTAAAGAACTCTGAGAAATGATGGAAACAATTGAAAATTCAGTACACACTTCAAAGGAAGCTAGAGGGTGATATGTGAAAAGCTTAATGAGGATTCCCCCCACCAAAAAATAAATAAATAAATACTTATAATGAGTTAAGAGTTGTATCCAGAAAAACTGATACGTGGGTTTTGGATCATCTGGAAACACAGTTTTCAAGAAATGCTAAGCAAAGTTCCTGTATACAGAGGACTACTAAGGAAATGATAAAGTTTGAAAACTTCCTTTGGCAAACAGGATGGTATCAAGGATTGGATAATTATGATCACCACAACTTTGTAAAAGTGAGAAGCAAACATAAAGAAAGCCAGTATGTATGAGGGAATTTTGGAACACTATCCTGGAAAAGCAGAGGATGAAATGGACCAGTAAGAGAATATGAACCCAAATGCTGACTCAGGAAGAAAGAGAAAAAATTTAAAAACAGCAAAAAGAAGAAAACTTTTCAAGTCAAAGATAAAGACACTTGTAACTATGCACCTTCATAATAGACAAGAATATGATCAAAAGAAAAAAAATTGAATAAAGAAAGACAAATTAGCAGTTTAGGCTTTGAAACAAAAAAGAAAGGAAAACATGTATAGCAGTTTCCCCTTATCCAAGGTTCACTTTCCATGTCTTCAGTTCTGTGCAGTCAAAAATTATTAAATGAAAAATTCCAGAAATAAGCAACTAAATAATGGAAATCTCATGTGGGCCTACTCCGTGCCACCCTGGATGTGAAGCACCACTTGTTCAGTATATCCTCACTGTACCTGCTACCTTCTCATTAGACACTTAGTAACCATCTCAGTTATTAGATCAGTATTGGTATGGGTGTGCTCCTATTAATGTAACCCTTGTTTCACTTAATAATAGTGCAAAAGTAGTGATGATGACAATTTGATTTTGACAAAAAAAAAAAAAGCTATAAAATGCTTACTATAAGTGAAAAGGTGAATGTTCTTGACCGAATACATAAAGAAAAACATTTTACCTTGCTAAAAAAACACTATTTGATTATTAGTTATTGTTAATGTCTTACTATGCTTGATTTATAAATCAAAGTTTGTCATATATATTAGGAGGAAACATAGTATATTTAGGGTTCACCACTGTAAGCCAATGAAATGTGCTATATTTAAAAGGAGGTAAAAGAAAAGGAAGAGAAAGCATCAGAAAGAGCATCAATGCCAATTTAAAATGAAATAACCATCAAAAAATTATACCCAGAAGAAGAAAGAACTGAATTTTTGGGGTTCAAACGGAAATAAAAGCAGAAAAGTAAGAAAATGAAAAACTGCTATGGATGAAATTTGCAGATTTCAACAAAGAAGTTTAGATAAACGAATTGAAAATTCCAGATAGATAGGCAAAGAAAGATGAAAGGCAGAATAATAAATGAGACTGACAAAATCGAAAGACTGAAGACAACATTAGCAGAGATGCCTCTAGGCTCTACCAAAGGATGGGAGACACTGGAGATCGAACCAAGAAGTTCTGGGACTCTTCTGCATAACCCACACAGGGATGTGCTAACCTGGAGACAAGAGCATAAAGAATAAGAGATGATAAAATTGGTATTTTGTTGATGAGAATGCTGGCGTATTTAATTATTCTTGGAGCTATAGTGACTAACCATGTTCCTTAAATATCACTAACCTACTCATGTTTATTATTGTGGTGTTCTGTGAGCTCACATTTCCATGCTTGTTTTATTTTAGTATTTCCTATTTATGCTGAGAGTATTTAATGTGTATGTTGTCTCTTACTGACGACAAAGTTATTTAAATTTAAAAGTTTATTGTACACACATAATTTCATTTAAACTCATAGAACATTTTAAAGATATTTATTTTTCTCATGTTATAAAAAATCAAGAGGCTGGGGATATAGTTTTGTCAGTAGAGTGCTTGCCTTGAAAACACAAGGCCCTGGGTTCGATCCCCAGCACTGCAAAAAAAAAAAAAAAAAAAAAAAAAAAAAAAAAAAAAAAAAAAAAAATTGAGGTAATCAGAGTTGATATTTTTTTAAACAAAAAAGTTGCAACTGATAGACCTTAGAAGTAAATCAGTTTGAGTAATAAAACTGTAAAAGTTGACTGCCACGTCTGTTTCCTGTCACTCCGACATTTGACATGGCTCTGTTGGAGTAGAGGATCTGGAGGATCTGACACTTGACATGGTCTGTTGGAATAGAGGACTCAACACTTGACATGGTTCTGTTGATTTTCTTCCCTCTTGGGGGCTATAGGCATGGCATGTCTCCATGTGTAGTTGCTTTTTAATATTAATAATCAGTATAAGGGCTTTCAAGATGGCAGACTAGAGGTTGGCTGCATTTCATGTTGGTCCAGGACTCAGGATTCAAAAGAGGAGATATTGAGAGACTTGGGATCAACTCAAAGCAGCCGGGTGAGTCTCTCCCATTGGGGAGGCGTCCCGGATGGGGCGGTAGTCCTGGAACGCAGGGAACTTTGTGAAGTAGAGCTGCCCGGCGAGACACCCCTCTCCCCGCTGGAGCAGTGAACTCAGATAACTGGGAGCATGGTAGAGGAGGCTGTTCAGCACAGCGCTGGGACTCGGAGCAACCACTGGGGCTCTGGGCGGCTGCCCAGAGGAGGGGCTGCGAGGAGAGCTGTTTGGACTCAGAGCGACCACTCTTGAACGCCAGGGCCTGCCCTGAGGAGGAGGAGGAGGAGGAGGAGCGCAGCGGGTCGCTTGGATTCGGAGTGACTGCATCAGAGCTCCAGGCAGCTGCTCAGAGGAGGAGGCAAGGGGTGAGTTGTTTGGACTCAAAGTGACCACTCCTGAACAACGGGGGGCTGCCCGGAGGAGCGCGGTGGGTCACTTGGTCTCGGAGTGGCTGCACCAGAGCTCCGGGCGGCTGCTGGAGGAGTCATGCAGCAGGTTGCTTGGACTCAGAGCGACTCAGAGTGACTGCTCCTGAATAGGCAGGGGGCTACCCAGAGGAGGAGGAGGAACGGGGCGGGTCACTTGGACTCGGAGTGACTGCCCAGGGCTACGGGCGGTTGGCGGGAGGAGGAGGCGCGCAGTGAGTTGCTTGGACTCCTAGTGACCGCACTGGAACACTGAGTGGCTGTCCGGAGGAAGAGGTGCGCAGTGGGTGGCTGGGACTTGGAGCGATTGTACGGGGCTCCAGGTGGCTGCTCAGAGGAGGGGCGGCATAGTCAGGCGATTAGGTGCAGAGCAGGGTCCCAGGACCTAGGAGGGTTCTTGGTGGAAGAGCCACACAAAGACACGCTTAGGGGCGGAACGAAGGTTCCAGGACTGCGGGCAGATTCTCTGAGGAGAGGCAGCCTAAGGAGACTCGTCTGCAAAGGGTGAGGCTCCCAGGCCCAGGAGGTAGGTCCAGACCCCTGGGAACTTTGCAGAGGAAGGCAGCCCAGCCCAGGCGGTAGTTGTAGATTGAGGGGAACCTCTAGGAGGGGAACTGACCAGTAAGATCTCCCCACTAGGTGAGTCTTCCCTGCCAGGTGAGGTTTTCCCACAAGGACAATAAAACCAAGGACACAGGCCCAAACAGGCCTTGCCTCAGCCTCCAGCCTAGTTCCCCTTTGGATGACCATAGGGCAACAAGTGGAGGCACCTCTGCCCACTAACAGGGAATATACCCCACCTGAAGGCCAACACCCCTAGAGAGGCAGCTTCCTTGTGGAGCACCGCACTATCAACTTCCTCCAAGACTTCAGCCTACTGAAGGCTAAGAGGGGATATACTAGAAATCTTCAGGCACATTAAAAGTCAATAGAGGAAATCTGCAATATCTCAGTGGTCCATTGATACCTGAACAATATGAGAAAATAAGGGAAGAAAATGCCCCAAACAAATCTAGATGTTACATCAATAAAACCCAATGACAGCATGGCAGAAGAAATGACAGAAAAGGAGTTCAGAATGTACATAATTAAAATGATCAGGGAAGCAAACGATGAGATGGAAGAGCAAATGCAGGCATTGAATGATGAGATGAAAGAGCAAATGCAGGCATTGAATGATGAGATGAAAGAGCAAATGCAGGCATTGAATGATCACACCAATCGACAGTTAAAAGAGCAAATACAGGAAGCAAAAGATCATTTCAATAAAGAGTTAGAGATATTGAAAAAAACCAAACAGAAATCCTTGAAATGAAGGAAACAATAAACCAAATGAAGAACTCCATAGAAAGCATATCCAATAGGATAGAACACCTGGAAGACAGAACCTCAGATATTGAAGACAAAATATTTAACCTTGAAAACAAAGTTGAACAAACAGAGAAGATGGTAAGAAATCATGAACAGAATCTACAAGAACTATGGGATATCATGAAAAGGCCAAATTTAAGAATTATTGGGATTGAGGAAGGCTTAGAGAAACAAACCAAAGGAATGAACAATCTATTCAATGAAATAATATCAGAAAATTTCCCAAATCTGAAGAATGAAATGGAAAATCAAGTTCAAGAGGCTTATAGGACTCCAAATACACAAAATTACAACAGATCCACACCAAGGCACATTATAATGAAAATACCTAAGATACAAAATAAAGACAGAATTTTAAAGGCTGTGAGAGAAAAGAACCAAATTATATTCAGGGGGAAACCAATACGGATATCAGCAGATTTTTCAATCCAGACCCTAAAAGCTAGAAGGTCCTGGAACAACATTTTTCAAGCCCTGAAAGAAAATGGATGCCAACCAAGAATCTTATACCCAGCAAAACTTACCTTCAAATTTGACGATGAAATAAAATCCTTCCATGATAAACAAAAGCTAAAAGAATTTACAAAAAGAAAGCCAGCATTACAGAATATTCTCAGCAAAATATTCCATGAAGAAGAGATGAAAAACAGAGAAGTAAATCAGCAAAGGGAGGAATTATCCTAAAGGAATTGTCAAATAAAGGAGGAACCAAGTCATGTCAAATAAATAAATAAATAAAATAAAAAAATGAACCAAATGACCGGGAATACAAATCATATCTCAATAATAATCCTGAATGTTAATGGCCTGAATTCATCAATCAAAAGACACAGACTGGCAGATTGGATTAAAAAGAAAGATCCAACAATATGTTGCCTGCAAGATACTCACCTCATAGAAAAAATACCCATAGACTAAAGGTGAAAGGATGGGGAAAAACATATCATGCACATGGACTCAGCAAAAAAGCTGGAGTATCCATCCTCATTTCAGATAATGTGAACTTCAAGCCAAAGTTAGTCAGAAGGGATAAAGAAGGTCATTTCATACTGCTTAAGGGAAGCATAAATCAGCAAGATATAACAATCATAAACATCTATGCCCCAAACAGTGGCTCATCCATGTATGTCAAACAAATCCTTCTCAATTTCAGAAACCAAATAGACCATAACACAATAATACTAGGTGATTTTAACACGTCTCTCTCACCACTGGATAGATTTTCCAAACAAAAATTGAACAAAGAAACCATAGATCTCAATAACACAATCAATAATTTAGACTTAACAGACATTTATAGAGCATACCATCCAACCAAGAGCGAATACACTTTCTTCTCAGCAGCACATGGATTCTTCTCTAAAATAGACCATATATTATGCCACAAAGCTAATGTTAGCGAATACAAGAAGATAGAGACACTACCTTGTATTCTAATCAGATCATAATGGATTGAAGTTAGAAATAAATGAAAGAGTAAAAAACAGAAACTACTCCAACACCTGGAGATTAAACAATATGCTATTATAGGATGAATAGATAACAGAAGATATTAGGAAGGAAATTTAAAAATTCTTAGAGGTAAATGAGAACAATGAAACATATCAAAATCTTTGGGACACTATGAAAGCAGTACTTAGAGGGAAATTTATTTCATGGAGCGCATTTAATAAAAGAAGAAAAACTCAACAAATAAACGACCTAACACTACAGCTCAAAGCCCTAGAAAAAGAAGAACAGACCAACACCAAAAGTAGTAGAAGACAGGAAATATTTAAACTCAGAGCTGAAATCAACGAAATTGAAACAAAAGAAACAATACAAAAAAATTGACAAAATAAATAGTTAGTTCTTCAAAAAAATAAACAAAATTGATAAACCTTTAACCATACTAACAAAGAGAAAGAGGGAGAAAACTCAAATCACTAAAATTCAGAATGAACAAGGAAATATCACAACAGACACAATTGATTGTTGATATGATTATATACTTAGAGGAACCGGGAAATTCCACCAGAAAACTTTTCGAACTCATTAGTGAATTCAGTAAAGTAGCGGGATATAAGATCAATGCACATAAATCTAATGCATTTTTACACATAAGTGATGAATCTTTGGAAAGAATAATTAGGAAAACTACCCCATTCACAATAGCCTCAAATAAAATAAAATACGTGGGAATCAATCTCACAAAAGAGGTGAAAGACGTCTACAATGAGAATTACAGAATACTAAAGAAAGAAATTAAAGAAAACCTTAGAAGATGGAAAGATCTCCCATGTTCTTGGATAGGAAGAATTAATATTGTCAAAATGGTCATACTACCTAAAATGCTATACAGATTCAATGTAATTCCAATTAAAATCCCAATGACGTACCTTACAGAAATAGAGCAAGCAATTATGAAATTCATCTGGAAGAATAAGAAACCCAGAATAGCTAAAGCAATCCTTAGCAGGAAGAGTGAAGCAGGGGGTATCGCAATACCAGATCTTCAACTCTACTACAAAGCAATAGTAACAAAAACGGCATGGTATTGGTACCAAAATAGAAAGGTAGATCAATGGTACAGAATAGAGGACATGGACACAAACCCAAATAAATACAATTTTCTCATACTAGACAAAGGGGCCAAAAATATGCAATGGAGAAAAGATAGCCTCTTCAACAAATGGTGCTGGGAGAATTAGAAATCCATATGCAACAGAATGAAACTAAACCCATATCTCTCACCATGCACGAAACTAAACTCAAAATGGATTAAGGACCTCAGAATCAGACCAGAGACCCTGCATCTTATAGAAGAAAAAGTAGGTCCAGATCTTCAACATGTCGGCTTAGGACCAGACTTCCTTAACAGGACTCCCATAGCACAAGAAATAAAAGCTAGAATCAATAACTGGGATAGATTCAAACTAAAAAGCTTTCTCTCAGCAAAGGAAACTATCAGCAATGTGAAGAAAGAGCCTACAGAGTGGGAGAAAATCTTTGCCACTCATACTTCAGATAGAGCACTAATCTCCAGAATCTATAAAGAACTCAAAAAACTCTACACCAAGAATGCAAATAATCCAGTCAACAAATGGGCTAAGGAAATGAATAGACACTTCACAGAAGAAGATCTACAGGCAATCAACAAACATATGGAAAAATGTTCAACATCTCTAGTAATAAGAGAAATGCAAATCAAAACCACCCTAAGATTCCATCTCACCCCAATTAGAATGGCAATTATCAAGAATACAAGCAACAACAGGTGTTGGCGAGGATGTGGGGAAAAAGGTACACTCATACGTTGCTGGTGGGGCTGCGAATTAGTGCAGCCACCCTGGAAAACAATGTGGAGATTCCTTAGAAAACTTGGAATGGAACCACCATTTGACCCAGTTATCCCACTCCTTGGCCTATACCCAAAGGACTTAAAATCAGCATACTACAGAGATACAGCTACATCAATGTTCATAGCTGCTCAATTTACAATAGACAGATTGTTTAACAAACCTAGATGTCCTTCAACTGATGAATGGATAAAGAAACTGTGGTGTATATATATATATATATATATATATATATATATATATATACAATGGAATATTACTCAGCCATAAAGAATGATAAAATTATGGCATTTGCAGGCAAATGGATGAAATTGGAGAATATCATGCTAAGTGAGATAAGCCAATCTCAAAAAACCAAAGGTCGAATGATCTCGCTAATAAGTGGATGATGACACATAATAGGGGGAGGGAGGGGTTAGTGTTAGGGTTAGAGTTAGGGTTAGGGAGGGGGGCAAGAATGGAGGAAGGAAGGACTGTATAGAGGGAAAAAAGGGATGGGAGGGGTGGGGGGAAGGGAAAAATAACAGAATGAATCAAACAACATTACTCTATGTAAATTTATGATTATACAAATGGTATGCCTTTACGCCATGTACAAACAGAGAAACAACATGTATCCCATTTGTTTACAATTAAAAAAAATGAAATAAAAAAATAAAAGTGTAAAAGTTTTTCAGTTATAAATTCATACATTTGGTAAATTTAAAAAATTGATAATTTTACATTTTTGTGTAATAACTGAATTGTATGTGTTTGAAGCAAAAAAATAAAGGAAGAAAGAAATGATAATGCAAAAAGCAAGACTAAACTATAAACAAAAAAGGGAGGGAGCTGGAGGCAGGGGATGAAGAAATAAGAAAAGAAGATGTTAAGGTGGGAAAATACATTTTTCTTCTGCCTTTCTTATTTCATGGCTGGAGATCCTGTAACCAATATAGATTAGCAAGAGAAGAGCAAACAAATTTATTTCATATCAATTTCATGTGGTATGGGTGCCTTCATGAAAAAATGAAGAACAAAAGAAGCGGTTACATGGAAGTCTTTTTAGAATAGTTTTGATGAAAAGCAGCAGATGGGTGGGGAACATGGTTTGCAAATAGTGTGAGGTGAGCGAGTTGAACTGGGGGACCTGGCAAGTCCTCTTTGCTACAGTTCTGTGTGTGTTTATCTTCAGAAGGAAGGATGCATCTTTCCTCCAAGTACAGGAGGGTACCTCTTACCACATAGGGTCTTATGACCTGCATTTGGGAAAGACCAGAAAATCCTTCATTTATGATCTGCTTCAAGGGAAACGGGCAAGGGAAGATCAGAGAAACCTTCCTGCTGTTTCCCGCCACATGCCTCCCTCCACTCCCCATTCTTCCCCTTTCCTTCACAGTGCCCAGGACTGAACTCAGGGCCTCACACATTCCAGGAAAATCCTCTACCACTGAGTCACATCCTCAGCCCTTGATTTTACCGTTTTCTTAATCAGTACTCCTAGATGTTTTAGTTTGGGGTTCTGTGTCCTGAACTCCATCAAAGTAGGTCTCAGACAAGTTTCCCAAGCTCACAAAGCCACAGCAGAGTTGAGACTCAAACCTGGGCTGTCTGGTTCCAGGCCCACCCTCTTAACTTTGCTGACTGCCTCCTGATAGAAGAAAACTTTGAAAATCTAATATTCTCATGGGTGTCTGAGGAAGTTTTATGTCCTAAATGAAGAATAAGTTGCTTAGGAAAGGAATCAATATAGACCAATAAAGAGTTCTTACCGGTTAAAAATGTGAATGAGCAAAATAGAACAATGGAAGAACCAGAAGACAATTTCCCAAAGTTGGCATGGAATTTGGTTCATCCATCTCTACAGGTCTGCAGTGATTGCTGACTCTATTAGCGACAGGCACTATTCCTATGGGAATGGAGTCAGGTCACAGTGTTTGCTGCTGTTTCTACAAAGGGGCCTGTGCTGGCAGCTGCCTTTGGTCCCTCATGCCTGACAACCACACAACCTGACGGTATCTTGCCTTCTGCCCCACAACATCTTTTGCCTCTGACCTGGGGGATTCTTTATTGTTGCTGAGGACCTTTTTGCACCAATCAATATGCAGCCAGCAAGTGTGCAGAAGTTACCCATGGAGTAATATTTAACCTAAAGCATTTCTAAAAGGAAATGGGACTGGGCAAATTATGTTCTTTTTCCCTTCAGAAGAACTCTGGAGAGGCACAGTTTTACACTTCCTTTCTGTCAATGCCCTGCAAGACCTAACAATCATGTTTTCATGAAGATATGACTTCTCATAAATCTTTTCCTTCTTCTTTGCTTCACACTCCCTTTTTCTCACTCCTATTTCTCTTTTATTTTATGAATCTCCCTTCAAAAGCTTTTACCTCAGGTGATGTTTGCTGGAAACCAAGTCTAAGACAACTACTTCAGGTTGGAAGGGCTCACTGTGTACCCAGGAACTGAATGGAAAAGGCCCATTCCTAGACAAAGCAGCATCAAATTTCAATCACCAAATAAAGACAAGAGAGTCAATGAAGGATTTACAAAGTAAATATAGTCAGTCTGACATGGGCATCCTTAAGTTTATAATCGGTCAAACTCAGAATCAAGAGTGAAAGTAAAACTAAACAAAAAATTCAGATGTATAAAGAATCAGACTATTTGCCTTATACACAGCATTTGAAAACAAATTTGCCTGGAGAGTGTATTCCAGGAAAACAAGGGCATATGCAAGGGGGGGAAAAACTGCAAACAGGACAGGGAGACAGTGATGTCAACCTGGAAGGGAAACTCTAAGGTAACATCCATACAGAAGCTAAAGACAAAACTGGTCAGATTGGCTAGGAGAATGGTGTGGGGGTAAAAGTCTTCATGGAAGACTGATGAAGAATCTGAAAATGACAAGGAAACCATAAAAGCAAATGATAAGACTAAGGAAGGAAACATTTTAGGTAAAATATCATTAGAAATTTTGGGCAAAAATATATAAGTAATTCATTATTTAAGAATGATGAAATAACAATGTTACATAACTCTAAGTAATTGGGGAGTACAAGAAAATGTAAAAAAGGAAATCCGTTTGATCTTGATGCTCAGAATCATCCAGTAGTGGAGAGAGTTGTGAATCTGAGGAGGAAGTGTTATTTCAGCTCACCGTTTGGCCCAATGGCGTACAATATTTTCAATGTAATAATAATGTAAATACTGTTTATAATAGTAATAGCAGTACCATTTTTTTGTTTCTGTCTTTTTGTGTGACTGTCTATATGAAGCAAAATATTTGGTTGTGGTAGAAAGGGAAAAATAATGATGAAGTTTAAGTAGTTGAAAGGTAGGTGATGCAAAGGTGGGAAGATACTCTTAGCTGAGGAAATGGGGAGTTTAGAAATACTGTTAAATGCCAAAAAAAAAAAAAAAAAAAAAAAAGAATAGTGATTTAATTTGTTATTAGTTAAAGCTACAAAGACAACAGAAAAATGATGCCAATTGTAAATATTAGAAGGTATATAGGGAATAGGGAATGGATGTGTTATGTGAGCTGTACTCTCTCACCTTTCATGTTGTGAGTTCAGTGAACGTTGCCTAAGTCCATTATTGCACTTTTGACTAGGGTTAGGGTTAGGGTTAGGGAGGAGTATAAGCACATGAAGCTTACACTGAAGGAGATTAAGCACACTAAATGAAGACAGCAGTGCTTACAAGAGGGTGCTTCTGCAAGACACCTGTGCAAGACAGCACAGAAATTTTTTTTCATAAACTTTCTGAAATCTGATTTGTTTCCTATGCATGTCTCACTTTTATAAACAAATATAAATATAAATGTTATCAGCATGCAAATTAAACAAGAATTGACTGAACTACCTAAAGATTGAATGTAATGATACCTAGGGATAAGACCCCAAGGAGTATTAAAAGGTCCATGTGACAGAAAGGTCTCAGAGAGGTAAGAAAGGGAGGCAGGAGAGCAAAACAGGAAGGTGTGATAAGGAAGAGGAGGAGGGGAAGAGGATGTGCTCAAGTGTATTAAACTGTGCTGCTGTAGGGAGGGAGCAGCTGAAAACCAGAGGCCGTGAAAGCTTGCACTCCAGAGCCTGTGGCCAGATCCTCAGAAATGAACTCTCTCCTCTGCAGTGGCAGAAGGCTGGGGCAGTGTCTATAATTATAGTTAGGTGGACACCTGGCATGATTTGCAGAAGTTCCTGTCTGAAAGCTTCTAATTCCTCTGTGAAGGAAGAGGTCCCCCATTGAAAGAGAAGAAATAAGTGGACTAGAGCTAGTTTTATTGTGTGATTCTTTTTCACTACTAAGCATGGAGGGCAGAGGCAAGACAAGCAGAGAGCTGGATTCAGCCAAGATTGGATTTGCCAGGTAGGTGCAAAAGTTAAGTAGATATTTTCTAGAAACACAAGGGAAAGAAGGCAGAGGAAAGGCAGTTAGCAAAAGGTGAAATTGTTAAACGACAATTCTGTAAACAATGAAAAGAATTTCAATTATGTAATGAGCAAGCTTTTTTATTTTTACTGCAAAACAACACACAAAAGGGTTGTATGGTACAGTTCAAATAACTAACACAGTCCAAGTTGTATTTATTTTCAGGATTTATTAACTTAACTCAGGCTAGAGGAGAGCCCCAAATGCCCCATGCTAAAGCTGAGGCAATTGAGATTCCTGAACATAGGGATTCTCTCCCACCCAAACTCAGTCTGAGTGGAAATTAGAGAAGCATCCTAGAAAAATAGGGTAGGCATAAACAGATGAGTCCACTTAGTGAAGAAACCTCATGTTTAGCTGACAATTAAGATGGGAAACTTGGTTGCAAAGTGCTATCACCCCACTAAGATGGGAAAGATACATAAGAACATAGATTATTCTGGGTAAAGCTTGAGATTCCTGGAAGCAGACAACTGGGCACTGTGCACACCTAGCCTCAGCTCTGCTCAGTTTTTCCAGAATGGCCATTTAGCAACTCAGGTCCCTTCTACAGGCACAGGACAAGGATAATGGTACTGGATCACCCAGGTAGTGATGAACTATGATCTAAGGTCACTATCATTTTGCATTGATTCCAAAAGTTGCTTTTGATTGAGGTTCTCCAAGAAGATCTGACAGTCTGAAGATCATTATTTGAAGCATACTGATTTACTTAAATGTCATCTCTTGCCTTAGATTTTTGGCCAGAATTTGCAAAATGACCATGGTGAGTAGATTTGATATACAGATGTTTTTTCTTTTTCCTTTGGAAAGAACTTAAAAAAAAAAAAAAAAAAAAAGACTAAATGAATTACAATTAGTTATTACATATAAAAAGATGTTCTCACATAACAATTCAGATGTCTTACTTCTTTTACAATATCAAAAGATCTGCAACTGGGTGTGAGTTCTCTTATCCAGATGATCTTAGTAGAAGCTATTCGTTTCAGACAAGCATGATCTTTCTAGTACACCTATGTTAGTTAGCTTTTCATAGTTATCACAAATACTCAAGAAAAATCAACTTAAAAAGAAGAAAGGTTTGCTTGGGCTCCCAGTTTGAGAGGTTTTAGTCCCCGGTCTGTTGGCCTGTTGCTTTTGGACTTGTGGCAAGGTGGTACATGATGGTGGGGAAAGCATGATGAAGCAAGCTGATCACCTCCTGACAGCTGGGGCCACAAGAGAGACAGGAAGCAGCAAAGGTGTTGATATCCCCCAAGGGGAGTGACCAAAAACTTCTCACTGGGCTCCAACTTTTAATAATTACACTATCTTCCAATAGTGCCACAGGTTGGGAGCCAAACTTTCAACACCCAGGCCTTTGGGGCTGCATCCAAAACCATAGGAACAACTTGGTTCCCACCTAATGGTGTTGCCCATCTAGGATGCTTTTGTTGCCTCTGGAAGTCTTAAG
This sequence comes from Sciurus vulgaris, assembly GCF_902686455.1. NCBI lineage: Eukaryota > Metazoa > Chordata > Mammalia > Rodentia > Sciuridae > Sciurus > Sciurus vulgaris. The sequence continues at coordinate 90,823,049 of NC_136467.1, read as the reverse complement.
ACTGGTTAGGAGAATATGATTGCAGAGTAAATGTGAATAAGTAAGAACATGGACTATTCCCAGTTGTGGTGGGGAATAAATGAGAAGGGAGGGATACAAGAGAGAAAATGTAAAGAAGATTTTTTAAGATTTAGTGAAGAATGGGTCATGGCCTGACAAGCAGTTATGACCTGCCTGGTCAGGAGAATGATGGTGTTTATAGGAGGTGTGGTTGGTAGCCAGCCAGTACCCTTTACCAGATGGGGCATACTTCCCCTAGATGCTTTGAGAGTTGGCTGACAGTGACTCACAATGGCCCCCTTCTCCTGAAAATTATCACCCACTGAAAGAATGGGAGCAAAAACATGGGGGAGATTGTACACAGCACATGCCAAAGAGACAGGCATCCATAGTCAGTGACTAATTGACATGAAGTACAAAAGGCAATCCTTCTTGTCTAAGGGTGGCACAGTTTATGTTCCAGAGCTGCCAGTGGAATCAGGCTAAAGCTGGACTCCAGTGGGGATCATAGCCTTATTTAGCTTTTTCCCCTGCCCTTGCTTGCTGACCTTGTTCCTTTTATCCTGAGCACCCTCTCAATAAATCATGCACAATTGTGTCTCAATAAATCACATACTTCTTTGGGAACCTAACTTTAGATAGTGTCATAACAGAATTAGGTAGTTTAAAACTCGAGCAATGGTTAATGGAGGGGAGACAAGATCTGGGAGCTCCTCCCGGTAGGCTTCTTTTGACGATCATTATTTTATCTCTAGTTCAGTAGCACAGAGCCTGGCATACACAAAGTGTGCAGAAAATTGTATTTTCTTTGTCAAATGAATTTGATTTGGAGACTATTGACTGTGAGGAAATAGCAAGACATGCAGCATAGACGAACATGGGTGCAGGAAAATGACTGAGAATGATGTCTTTCCCAGGGAAGGGAACAATTCAAGGAAGAGGCAGCAATTAGTGTCGAGTGCAAATAAAATCTTGAGTCTTTTTAATGTAAAGCAGCCACCATATGTCTTCACCTCAATTAGGTACATAACTCTAATTACTTTCAATCAATGAGTTACGATCTTTTAGTAATGTTTAGGCAAAATTCCAATTAGTGAGTTTTGCTCACTGCTAGTAAGTGTGGTGAAAAAGAAGAACAATAGGTTGGAGAAGTATTTATAGACTTTGCTTGTCTTCTGTATTCTCTTGCCAAATGATTAAATGATCTACCTGTGATTCTCTTAGAATAAGGAAGTGTGGTAAATAAATAAAATAATCAAGTTTTTATTGTACCTACACAGAAGAGATTTATGTTTATCTCTCTTCATTAAATTGATTATATTTTCCAATAACTAGAAATTAAATAAGCAGACATAAGTATTCAGGTATTCCAAAGGTCACGTTACTTATCTTTTCAAATACAGGCCTTCATTATCCCAAGGAAGGTGGTTTTGAATGCTTTAAACCTTGGTTGTCTAATTTCATCCCATAAACTGTAATTATAGCTCTTTATAGCATGCTAAATAATTCCTCCTCCTACTGAATGTTTATACCTTTCAAATATTTATGGGCTGTCATCATTCCTTAGTCATCTCTTCACAAAGTTGCACATATTTTGCTCCTATAATATTTTTCATAAATCAGTTTCCTTAATACTAAGCTGCTTTTCTTAGTTCTCTATTCAATTTGTCTCCATCTTCTGATACAGTGCTAATCAAAGTAAATGAGATATTTCAGGCGCAATTTATCCTAAGGTTGTTTGAAAGGGCTTAAAATTTCCTCATTCTGGTTAGAATCCCTCATTTATATGTAGCTCAGAATAGTGCTGAATTTATTGGTGTTTTTGGCATTTTACTTTGAAAATTCATAACTAATTTCCCATGTAATGGCATTCAAAAATCTCTAAGTCATTACTGTTTCTTCAGCATCATGGAATATGTGGGAATTAAATGAGTTCAGAATATATTTCTGTGATTTGTTTCTTTTTATGCAATATTTAAACCATACTTCCATGTTATTTACATCCATAAACTATTATTTTTCAGCCTCCTTCCAAATCAGTAATATTTGGAAACTTATAAGATACTATTTTCACTCTCAGTTGGTTCAGAGATATTGTTTCCTGGAAATTAATTTCCAACAAATTTTCAGTTGGTCAGGTTACATCATTATTATGACAGTTTGTTAAGATGATTCCTTTTTTATTATGTATTGAGAATCTCACTGATACCTCTACTATGTATAAACCCCAAGTGTCACAGATGTTGCATACAAACGTATGCAATGTTCAATGTTTTCTTCCTCAAATAAGATTCCTCAGCAAGTAAGTTCTGCATTTATATACGATGATTTAAAATATTTTCACATCTCTTCTTAATTTAAAAACCTCATTTGGCTCACTGGTGCCATAAAAGATAATAGAGCAGGTCTGACCTCTGAGGTCCCACTCAATCTGACCCCACTCCATCTCTCTAGCCTTGGCTATTTTCACTCAGCCCCACGATGTCTAGGCTCCATTGCATGATTTTTTGTTGTCTGTGAAGCTGTTTGAAGAATCCCCACAGGATTAATTGTTCCCTCCTCTCAGTTCTTACTGTTTAATTTGTACCTTTATGATAACACTTGTTTCACTCCAAGATTTACTGTTATTTGTACATCACTGTCTCCCACTCATCATTATGTGAGTTTGTTTTCTACCTGCCTAGTGCCTCACAAGAGTGATATTTAATTACTGACTGCTGAGCAGTAACAACTAAGGACTTTAGATAGGATTTGGGGTGAGAGTCCAGTCAGAAACTAGGAGACTAATCCTGATGCTGCATTGGCAGAGCAAGCACGTGGCCTTACTTAGATTGTTTATTTGGGATAGCTTTGAGAGAATTGAGAGAGATCACAAAGGAAATCAAAAGAGGATAAAAGTGAAGATAGGCCTAGAATGACCTTTGGTGCACAAAGGTCACTTCATCAGTGATTGAAATCAGCATCCAGGGCTCTTGTTTTCATTCATGCTGTTGTTCCCATGATTCATTACTTTATTTTTCTCTGGGTGTTTCTCTTAGTGTTCACTTACTGATTCATGTACAGACAGAGAAGATGACTGCTTTTACTTTGATGGAATCTATTTGAGAGGAAAAAAACACCTTTTCCCACCCCATCCCACATCAATCAATGTCCACTCAGAAAAATAGGAACTACTCTAGGTATTTTAAACAGAGGGGATTTCATACAAGGAATTGATTTCAAAAGCATTGGAAAGTCTGAAGAAGCAAAAGGTGTACAATGCAGAACCAGTGGCCACCAGAATTTCTTCCCAGTCCTGGCTAGAACATGAGGGTGCTCACAGCTGACCCTACTAGAGGCAGAAGCTAGACATGTGTCCATCTTGCTGTCAGAGTTTCTACAGCAGTGTGAACTTGGAGGGTGCAGCTGGCTGGCTTCATTGCTCCTTTTCTGCTGTGGGGACTGGGGACGGCGTTGGAGCCAGAGAAAATCACTGAAGCCTGAGGCTGCCTACTGCTGTCAGAAGCAGTTAGAATTTAAAAAAAAAATGAATTTTTCCTTTTCTTTCATCTTTCCAATATCCTGCTATTGCCTCTTTGTGGAAGACTCCTTATTCAGAAGTCATTTGGTTGAGATATTTGGGAAATATAATTTTCAGTGTTTCAGCTCCAGAGCATGAAAAGGATAGAAAGGGAACTGAGAAAAAAATGGGCAAATGAATGTATATACTCTATTCCACCAAATCTTTGGCATAATTCCAATACTCTACTTTCTTCTCTATCCTGGGAATAAATTGTAGCAGGCTAAGTTTAAATATCAGTGTACTTTAACATTTATAATCTAAAAAAAGTAGTTTTAGCATATTCAAACTTTGTAGGTATTTAGATCAGCATTTTCCACCATGTGTTCTATAGCATACATCTTGAAGAAAGGGCCCAACACCAGACAAGTTTGGGAAACTCTGGCTTTATAACCTCCTCTTGGAATTTCACATTTCAGATTAGTGTGTTAAAGGCTCTAAGAAATCCTTTAGTCCCACATCATATTTGACATTGTTTGACTTTGCAATCTAGTTACATTAGGGAACAACAGTCATAGTTCCTGATACCTAGAGTTTGTGAAGGAGAGGCAGAGAATAAAGTAAGCAGTGAAATAAGATGTGTGTGTGTGTGTGTGTGTGTGTGTGTGTGTGTGTAATTTGTGCATGTGTTATGAATGAAATAGGGTGCAGTGGTAGAAAATACCCAAAAGAAAGAAGAACCTAATGAGATAACATTATGTCTGTCTTGACAGACTCTTAGATTAAATGTTATTTAAGCTGAGATCTTAAAAAACAGATAGACTTAGTCATTCACAGAATACTCAGTAGCCCATGAGTAAGTCCCCATTAGCAAACTGTTCCTGGACCCTAATTAGATCCATTGAGAGTAAACATTTGTAATTTACAGTATATATCTGTTAAATTTAGAAATAAAACATTAAATTTTTTCCAGTTGTTTATTTTGATTATATTTTACAAAAGTATAATTTCACGATAGAGTTGCAAGAAGAAAAAGAAGTTTAATCTTTCACCAAAGAAACTCTGTTGTAGTAGAAGTAAACCACACTGGCAAAATTCCTTAAAAGGGAGAAATGCAGCCATGTTTGAGGAACTGACATGAAACTTATTACTGGGAATACAGTTGTGCGCAGAGATTTGAGAACAAAGATACACAGTGACTGAATTTTATTCTGAATAATGAAAAGTCACTGAAGAATTTGAAAAAGAAACATTGATATTATTTAGATTTTTAAAGCAATCATTCTTTCCATTTAATGAAGAATGGGTGAAAGTGAAATAAAGAATGTGAGACAGATTGGTGAGTTCAGAACTCTTCAGAAGTTTCTTGGAGAAAGGATGATGGCTGGGGCTATGGCAGTGATGGGTGGGAATCAGTTAACGGGGGGAGAAGTGGAAGAGAGTTGTCATATGTGTCCTTGATGGATTGGGGAAAAATTGGGAGAGAGAAATAGGGAAAGGGAACAGGAAGATGCCTGAGTCTTTCCAAGAACTTAGGGCTGGTTAAATGCATTTGTATTAAGATTTCATATGCATAGGGACTACTGAATTGAAGTCATAGCAGAAGGGAAAAAGTTGAGGGGCCAGTACTGAACCCTGAATATATCTGGGCCTTGTAACACCTTAAGAAGTCTAGCTTGAGGAAAACGGCTTACTTCAAGGGCATGTTAATTTGACATATTCAGATTTGTGTTTAGGTATATCTAACATTAAATTTCATTCAATAAATTTACTTGGTGCCTGTATTATGTAAGAGACCACAAAGAATGTTGTAAAAGATAAAAGACAAATAAGATCTTTAAGAATTTCCTATCTGAGAGTGTCTCTAAGACATATAGAAAACTACAAGACAAATAGGACATATGCTATAAAAGAATTTTAAAACAAAATGGGAATCTACCAAAGTCAATCTTGAAGTCTTCACAGAAGAGAAGGCATTGAGCTGATCTTGAAGGAGGAGGATGGATTTGAATAAGAAGAGTCGTGTGTGTGTTTGTGTGTGTGTATTGGCACCATGCCTACACACAAATTCATTTCCATATCTATATTATAACCTATGTATATATTTAAAACTATGAGTTTATATTTCAAATTCAATTCTAATCCATTTCAATTCAATCTTTTTCCAACCATTAGAAACTTGCATCTCATAGTTTACAATATATTTGCCTCTTCATTCAGTTTTATTCTACATGAGAAGTTTAAGAATTCACTCGCTCTTCTATGAGAGACACAGTAACTAGAATACAGTATATTTGTACAATAATTTTTGCCTTTAGCTTTAGAAATAGCAATCAAGGCCCAGACTCACTGCCCCAGTCACTGCATCCTGGCGCTCAACCTCCGTGCGTGCCAGAAGCGAGCACTACGCTCCGGGTGCCACAATCCTGGGGACAGGGCCTCCCAACACCTTCCTCCCGCAGGAATTGGCAGTATCAGCAGTGCAAGTAGACGCAGCTCCCTCAGCTCCTTTCTCAGATTCCCTCTCTGAGAGCCATTCCAAGCCAAGGGACCATCCCTCTCGTCCTCCTCTGAGGCTCATGGACCCAACAGTCGGACTCAGCAACCAAGGGCTCAACTGCCGGCAGCAGCAAACACATTGTGAATAGCCCTCTTGAGTCCCTTCAAGTGATTACCACTTAGACTTTTCCTGGGACACATCTTGAAGGGACCAGCATACATCCAGTTTGCTTGAATATAATCCTACATTAATTCTTGAAGTTCTTGTAGTTCTTGCAGAGTGAACTACATTTGTCTCACTAAGACTAGACTCAGGATTCAAGAAGAGGAGGTATTGAGAGACTCGGGACCAACTCAGAGCCCCTGGGTGAGTCTCTCTCACTGGGTGGGCTCCACAGACAGGGCAGTAGTCCTGGAACACAAGGAACTTTGTGGAGTAGAGTTGCCCAGTGAGACGCCCCCACTGGACCGGTAAACCCAGACAGCTGGGAGCACTGTAGAGGAGGACTGCCCAGCAAGAGGCTTTGGCGCAGAGTGAGGGTCCAAGGTCTGGGCGGCAGGACCAGATTTCAGGAAGCTTCTCAGAGGAGGGCTGCCTAGTGAAAGGCTTCAGTGCAGGGCAAGGCTCCTTGGCCCAGGAGATAGGTCCAGACTGCTGGAACATCCCAGAGGAGGGCTGCCCAGCCCAGGCGGTAGTTCTAGTCTGAGGGAACTTCTCGGAGAACTGCCCAGTGAGACTTCCCCACTGGGTGATTCTTTCCCATCCGGCGAGGCTTTCCCACTAGGGCAGTAGAACACAGGCCCAGACCAGCCATGCCCCAGCCCGCAGTCTAGTCCCCCTTTGGCTGACCATCAGTCAACAGTGGAGGTGCCTCTGCCCACTAGCAGGGAATATACCCCACCTGAAGGTGGGACCCTAGAGGGGCAGCTTCCTTGTGGAGCATTGCATTATCAAGTTCCTCCAAGACTTCAGGGTACTTAAGGCTAAGAGGTGAGTTATTGGAAATCTACATGGGCACTATAGTCATTAGAGGAAATCTGCAATATCTCAGAGTTTCACTACTAGATGCGTAGATACCTGACCAATATGAGAAAAAAGAGAAGAAAATGTCCCAAACAAACCTAGATGCTACATCAATAAAATCCAATGACAGCATAGCAGAAGAAAAGTCGAAAGGGAATTCAGAAGGTACATAATTAAAATGATCAAGGAAGCAAACGATGAGATGAAAGAGCAAATGCAGGCTTTGAATGATCACATCAATCAACAGTTAAAAGAGCAAATGTGGGAAGCAAAAGATCATTTCAATAAGGAGTTAGAGACACTGAAAAAAACAAACAAACAGAAATCCTTGAAATGAAGGAAACAATAAACCAAATTAAAAACTCCAAAGAAAGCATAACCAACAGGATAGAACACCTGGAAGACAGAACCTCAGATATTAGGACAAAATATTTAGTCTTGAAAACAAAGTTGACCAAACAGAGAAGATGGTAAGAAATCATGAACCGAAGCTACAAGAATTATGGGATGTCATGAAAAGGCCAAATTTAAGAATTATTCGGATTGAGGAAGGCACAGAATAATAAACCAAAGGAATGAGCAATCTATTCAATGAAATAATATTAGAAAATTTCCCAAATCTGAAGAATGAAATGGAAAATCAAGTACAAGAGGCTTATAGGACTCCAAATACACAAAATTACAACAGACCCACACCAAGGCACATTATAATGAAATTACCTAAAACACACACAAAAAAAAAGACAAGAGAAAAAAATCAAATTACATTCAGGGGGAAACCAATAAGAATATCAGCAGATTTTTCAAAAACTAAAAGAATTTACAAAAAGAAAGCCAGCATGACAGAGCATTCTCAGCAAAATATACCATGAGGAAGAGATGAAAAACAACAATGTAAATCAGCAATGGAAGGAACTAGCCTAAAGGAATAGCCAAATAAAGGAGAAACCAAATCATGTCAAAAAACAAAAATGAGTCCAATGACCAGGAATACAAATCATATCACAATAATAACCATGAATGTTAATGGCCTGAACTCATCAATCAAAAGACATAGACGGAAAGATTGGATTAAAAGAAAAATTAAACAATATGCTGCCTGCAAGAGACTCATCTCATAGAAAGAGATACCCATACACTAAACGTGAAAGGATGGGAAAAAACATACCATGCACACGGACACAGCAAAAAACCCGAGTATCCATCCTTTCAGATAATGTGGACTTCAAGCCAAAACTAGTCAGAAGGGATAAAGAAGGACATTTCATACTGCTTAAGGGAAGCATAAATCAGCAAGACATAACAATCATAAATATCTATGCCCCGAACATTGGCTCATCCATGTACGTCAAACAAATCCTTCTCAATTCCAGAAATCAAATAGACCACAACACAATAATACTAGGTGATTTTAACACACCTCTCTCACCGCTGGATAGATCGTCCAAACAAAAATTGAATAAAGAAACCATAGATCTCAATAACACAATCAACAATTTAGACTTAACCGATCTATATAGAATATACTATCCAACAAAGAACGAATACACTTTCTTCTCAGCAGCACATGGATCCTTCTCTAAAATAGACCATGTTTTATGCCACAAAGCTACTGTTACCAATTCAAGAAGATAGAGATACTACCTTGTACTCTATCAGATCATAATGGACTGAAATTAGAAATAAATGACAGAATAAAAAACAGAAACTTCTCCAATACTTGGAGATTAAATAATACACTATTATACGAAAAATGGATAACAGAAGACATCAGGAGGGAAATTTAAAAATTCTTAGAAGTAAACGAGAACAAAGACACATCATATCAAAATCTCTGGGACACTATGAAAGCAGTACTTAGAGGGAGATTTATTTCATGGGGCGCATTCAACAAAAGAAGGTAGAAATCAACAAATAAACGACAACATTACAGCTCAAAGCCCTAGAAAAAGAAGAGCAGACTAACACCAAAAGTAGTAGAAGACAGGAAATAGTTAAAATCAGAGCCGAAAACAACGAAATTGAAACAAAAGAAACAATCAAAAAAAATTAACAAAATAAATAGTTGATTCTTTGAAAAAATAAACAAAATTGATAAACCCTTAGCCACACTAACAAAGAGAAAGAGGGAGAAAACTCAAATTACTAAAATTCGGAATGACAAAGAAATATCACAACAGACACGAGTAAAATACAAAACATAATTAGAAGCTATTTTGAAAATCTATACTCCAACAAAACAGAAAACCTCGAAGACATCAACAAGTTTCTAGAGACATATGAATTACCTAAACTGAACCAGGAGGACATACACAACTTAAATAAATCAATTTCAAGCAATGAAATAGAAGAGGTCATCAAAAGCCTACCAACAGAGAAAAGTCCAGGACCAGATGGGTTCTCAGCCGAGTTCTACAAAACCTTTAAAGAAGAGCTCATTCCAATACTCCTCAAAGTATTCCATGAAATAGAAGAGGAGGGAACCCTCCCAAACTCATTCTATGAAGCCAATATCACCTTGATACCTAAACCAGACAGAGACACATCGAGGAAAGAAAATTTCAGACCAATATCCTTAATGAACATCGACACAAAAATGATCAACAAAATTTTAGCAAATTGCATACAAAAATATATTAAAAAGATAGTGCACCACGATCAAGTGGGTTTTATCCCAGGGATGCAGGGTTGGTTCAACATTCGGAAATCAATAAATGTAATTCACCATATCAACAGACTAAAAGTCAAGAATCACATGATTATTTCAATAGATGCAGAAAAAGCATTTGATAAAATACAGCACCCCTTCATGCTCAAAACACTAGAAAAAATTGGGGTAGCGGGATCATTCCTTAAAATTGTGAAGGCCATCTCTGCTAAGCCCATGGCCAATATCATTCTAAATGGTGAAAAACTGAAAGCATTCCCCCTAAAAACTGGAAGAAGGCAGGGATGCCCTCTTTCACCACTTCTGTTCAACATTGTTCTTGAGACTCTAGCCAGAGCAATTAGACAGACCAAAGAAATTAAAGGGATACGAATTGGAAAAGAGGAACTCAAACTATCCCTGTTCGCTGATGACATGATTATATATTTAGAGGAACCTGGAAATTCCACCGGAAAACTTTTAGAACTCATAAGTGAATTCAGTAAAGTAGCAGGTTACAAGATCAATGCTCATAAATCCAATGCATTTTTATACATCAGTGATGAATCTTCAGAAAAAGTAGGAAAACTACCCCATTCACAATAGCATCAAAAAAAATAAAATACTTGGGAATCAATCTCACAAAAGAGGTGAAAGACCTCTACAATGAGAACTATAGAACACTAAAGAAAGAAATTAAAGAACACCTTAGAAGATGGAAAGATCTGCCATGTTCATGGATAGGAAGAATTAATATTGTCAAAATGGCCATACTACCTAAAGTGCTATACAAATTCAATGCAATTCCAATTAAAATCCCAATGATGTACCTTACAGAAATAGAGCAAGCAATCATGAAATTCATCTGGAAGAATAAGAAACGCAGAATAGCTACAGCAATCCTCAGTAGAAAGAGCGAAGCAGGGGGTATTGCAATACCAGATCTTCAACTCTATTACAAAGCAATAGTAACAAAAACGGCATGGTATTGGTACCAAAATAGGTAGATCAATGGTACAGAATAGAGGACATGGACACAAACCCAAATAAATACAATTTTCTCATACTAGACAAAGGGGCCAAAAATATGCAATGGAGAAAAGATAGCCTCTTCAACAAATGGTGCTGGGAAAACTGGAAAACCATATGCAACAGAATGAAATTAAACCCCTATCTCTCACCCTGCACGAAACTCAACTCAAAGTAGATCAAGGACCTTGGAATCAGACCAGAGATCCTGCATCTTATAGAAGAAAAAATAGGTCCAAACCTTCAACTTGTTGGCTTAGGAGTAGACTTCCTTAACAGGACTCCCATAGCACAAGAATTAAAAGCAAGAACCAACAACTGGGATAGACTCAAACTAAAAAGCTTTCTCTCAGCAAAGGAAACTATCAGTAATGTGAAGAGAGAGCCTACAGAGTGGGAGAATATCTTTGCCACTCATACTTCAGATAGAGCGCTAATATCCTGAATCTATAAAGAACCCAAAAAACTCTACACCAAGAGTACAAATAATCCAATCAACAAATGGGCTAAGGGAATGAACAGACACTTCACAGAAGAAGATGTACAAGCAATCAACAGATATATGAAAAAATGTTCAACATCTCTAGTAATAAGAAAAATGCAAATCAAAACTACCCTAAGATTCCATCTCGCCCCAATTAGAATGGCGATTATCAAGAACACAAGCAACAATAGGTGTTGGCGAGGATGTGGGGAAAAAGGTACACTCATTCATTGCTGGTGGGGTTGCAGTTAGTGCAGCCACTCTGGAAAGCAGTATGGAGATTCCTCAGAAAGCTTGGAATGAAACCACCATTTGACCCAGCTATCCCACTCCTTGGCCTGTACCCAAGGGACTTAAAATCAGCATACTACAGAGATACAGCCACATCAATGTTCATAGCTGCTCAATTCACTATAGCCAGATTGTGGAACCAACCTAGATGCCCTTCAGTTGATGAATGGATAAAGAAACTGTGGCATATATATACAATGGAATATTACTCTGCCATGAAGAATGATAAAATTATGGCATTTGCAGGCAAATGGATGAAATTGGAGGATATCATGCTAAGTGAGATAAGCCAATCTCAAAAAACTAAAGGACGAATGATCTCGCTGATAAGCGGATGAGGACATATAAGGGGGGGGTAGGAGGGGTTAGCGTTAGGGTTAGGGTTAGGTTCAGGGTTAGGGATAAGGAGGGTGGTAAGAATGGAGGAAGGAAGGACTGTATAGAGGGAAAAGAGGGGTGGGAGGGGAGGGGGAGAAGGGAAAAAAATAACAGAATAAATCAAACAACATTGCCCTATGTAAATTTATGATTTTTAATTAAAATAAAAGAAAAAAAAAAAGAAAGCCAGCATTACAGAGCATTCTCAGCAAAATATTCCATGAGGAAGAGTTGAAAAACAATGATGTAAATCAGCAGATGGAAAAACTACCCTAAAGAAATAGCCAAATAATGGAGAAACCAAGTCATGTCAAAAAAACAAAAATGAGCCAAATGATCAGGACTACAAATTATATCTGATTAATAACCCTGAATGTTAATAGCCTGAACTCATCAATCAAAAGACATAGACGGAAAGATTGGATTAAAAAGAAAGATCCAACAATATGCTGCCTGCAAGAGACTCATCTCATAAAAAGAGATACCCACAGACTAACGGTGAAAGGATGGGAAAAAACATACCATGCACACAGACACAGCAAAAAAGTTGGAGTATCCATCCTCATATCAGATAATGTGGACTTCAAGCCAAAACTAGTCGGAAGGGATAAAGAAGGACATTTCCTACTGCTTAAGGGAAGCATAAATCAGCAAGACATAACAATCATAAATATCTATGCCCCAACATTGGCTCATCCATGTACGTCAAACAAATCCTTCTTAATTCCAGAAATCAAATAGACCACAACACAATAATACTAGGCAATTTTAACACACCTCTCTCACCACTGGACAGATCTTCCAAACAAAAATTGAATAAAGAAATCATAGATCTCAATAACACAATCAGCAATTTAGACTTAATGAACATATGTAGAATATACCATCCAACAAAGAACAAATAAACTTTCTTCTCAGCAGCATATGGATCCTTCTCCAAAATTGACCATATATTATGCCACAAAGCTACTGTTAGCAAGTACAAGAAGATAGAGATACTACCTTGTATTCTATCAAATCATAAAGGATTGAAACTAGAAATAAATGAAAAAATAAAAAACAGAAATTGCTCCAACACCTGGAGATTAAATAATATGCTATTGACTGATGAATGGATAACAGAAGACATCAGAGGGGAAATAAAAAAATTCTTAGAAGTAAACGAGAATAAAGATATACCATATAAAAATCTCTGGGACACTATGAAAGCAGTACTTAGAGGAAAATTTATTTCATGGAGCTCATTCAATAAAAGAAGAAAACATCAACAAATAAATGACCTAACACTACAGCTCAAAGCCCTAGAAAAAGAAGAACAGACCAACACCAAAAGTAGTAGAAGACAGGAAATACTTAAAATCAGAGCTGAAATCAATGAAATTGAAACAAAATAAACAATAGAAAAAATTGACAAAATAAATAGTTGGTTCTTCGAAAAAATAAACAAAATTGATAAACTCTTAGTCACACTAACAAAGAGAAAAGAGAGAAAACCCAAATTACAAAAATTCAGAATGAACAATGAAATATCAGGACAGACATGATGGAAATACAAAACATAATTAGAAGCTATTTTGAAAATCTATACTCCAACAAAATAGAAAATCTCAAAGACAGCAACAGGTTTCTAGAGACATATGAATTACCTAAACTGAACCAGGAGGACATACACAATTTAAATAGATCAATTTCAAGTAAAGAAATAGAAGTCATCAAAAGCCTACCAACAAAGAAAAGTCTGGGACCAGATGGGTTCTCAGTCAAGTTCTACAAAACCTTTAAAGAAGAGCTCATTCCAATACTCCTCAAAGTATTCCATGAAATAGAAGAGGAGGGAACCCTCCCAAACTCATTCTATAAAGCCAATATCACCCTGATACCTAAACCAGACAGAGACACATCGAGGAAAGAAAATTTCAGACCAATATCCTTAATGAACATCGACACAAAAATGATCAACAAAATCTTAGCAAATCACATACAAAAATGTATTAAAAAGATAGTGCACCACGATCAAGTGGTTTTATCCCAGGGATGCAGGGTTGGTTCAACATTCGGAAATCAATAAATGTAATTCACCATATCAACAGACTTACAAGTCAAGAATCACATGATTATTTCAATAGATGCAGAAAAAGCATTTGATAAAATACAGCACCCCTTCATGCTCAAAACACTAGAAAAAAAAAGGGATAGTGGGAACATTCCTTAATGTAAATGGCTACCTATGCTAAGCCCATGGCCAATATTATTCTAAATGGTGAAAAACTGAAAGCATTCCCCCTAAAAACTGGAAGAAGGCAGGGATGCCCTCTTTCACCACTTCTATTCAACATTGTCCAAAAAAACTCTAGGCAGAGCAATTAGACAGACCAAGGAAATTAAAGGGATACGAATAGGAAAAGAACTCAAACTATCCCTGTTCGCTGATGACATGATTATATATTTAGAGGAACAGGGAAATTGCACCAGAAAATGTTAAAACTCATTAGTGAATTCAGTAAAGTAGCAGGTTACAAGATCAATGCTCATAAATATAATACATTTTTATATATAAGTGATGAATCTTCAGAAAGAGAAATTAGGAAAACTACCCCATTCACAATAGCTTTCAAAAAAATAAAATACTTGGGGATCAATCTAACAAAAGAGGTGAAAGACCTCTACAATGAGAACTATAGAACACTAAAGAAAGAAATTAAAGAAATCTTTAGAAGATGGAAAGATCTCCCATATTCTTGGATAGGCAGAATTAATATTGTCAAAATGGCCATACTACCAAAAGTGCTATACAGATTCAATGCAATTCTAATTAAAATCCCAATGATATACCTCATAGAAATAGAGCAAGCAATCATGAAATTCATCTGGAAGAATAAAAAACCCAGAATAGCTAAAGCAAAGGGTGAAACAGGGGGTATCACAATACCAGATCTTCAACTACAAAGCAATAGTAACAAAAACGGCATTGTATTGGTACCAAAATAGACAGGTAGATCAATGGTACAGAATAGAGGACATGGACACAAACCCAAATAAATACAATTTTCTCATATGAAAAATGTGCAATGGAGAAAAGATAGCCTCTTCAACAAATGGTGCTGGGAAATCTGGAAATCCATATGCAGCAGAATGAAATTAAACCCCTATCTCTCACCCTGCACAAAACTCAACTCAAAATGGATCAAGGACTTCGGAATCAGACCAGAGATCCTGCATCTTACAGAAGAAAAAGTAGGTCCAAATCTTCAACTTGTTGGCTTAGGAGCAGACTTCCTTAACAGGACTCCCATAGCACAAGAATTAAAAGCAAGAATCAACAACTGGGATAGACTCAAACTAAAAAGCTTTCTCTCAGCAAAGGAAACTATCAGCAATGTGAGGAGGAAGCCTACAGAGGTGGAGAAAATCTTTGCCACTCATTCTTTAGATAGAGCACTAATTTCCAGAATATATAAAGAACTCAAAAAACTCCACACCAAGAGTACAAATAATCCAATCAACAAATGGGCTAAGGAAATGAACAGACACTTCACAGAAGAAGATGTACAAGCAATCAACAGATATATGAAAAAATGTTCAACATCTCTAGTAATAAGAAAAATGCAAATCAAAACTACCCTAAGATTCCATCTCGCCCCAATTAGAATGGCGATTATCAAGAACACAAGCAACAATAGGTGTTGGCGAGGATGTGGGGAAAAAGGTACACTCATACATTGCTGGTGGGGTTGCAAATTAGTGCAACCACTCTGGAAAGCAGTATGGAGATTCCTCAGAAAGCTTGGAATGGAACCACCATTTGACCCAGCTCTCCCACTCCTTGGCGTATACCCAAAGGACTTAAAATCAGCATACTACAGGGATACAGCCACATCAATGTTCACAGCTGCTCAATTCACAATAGCTATATTGTGGAACCAACCTAGATGTCCTTCAATTGATGAATGGATAAAGAAACTGTGGTATATATAAATACAAGGGAATATTACTCAGAAACAAAGAATAATAAAATTATGGCATTTGCAGGCAAATGGATGAAATTGGAGAATCTCAAGCTAAGTGAGGTAAGCCAATCTCAAAAAGCCAAAGAATGAATGATCTCTCTGATAAGCGGATGATGACACATAATGGGGGGTGGGAGGGGGGCAAGAATGGAGGAAGGAAGGATTGTATAGAGGGAAAAGAGAAGTGGGAGAGGTGGTGGGGAAGGAAAAAATAACAGAATGAATCAAACACTATTACCCTATGTAAATGTATGATTACACAAATGGTATGCCTCTACTTCATGTACAGAGAAACAAGTTGTACCCCATTTGTTTACAATAAAAAAAAAAATCTATCAAAATGCTCACTTTAAAATTCTTAGGTTTGTTCTGTTTAGCACCTGTCCTGGGATGGTAGTGCTATTTACAGGTTAACATAGTAACAAAAGAGTTTATATTCCATTTTGGTAATTCACATTCTAGTATTTTTTATTTAGTTTACAAAGGGTAAAATTCATTCATTGCTGCATATAATTGTTCTGGTTTTGAGATATGCTTAGAGTAATATATCTTAACACCACAGTTATATTTTGGAGCAATTCTATCACCAAGCTCCCTCCTGCTGCTCTTTTGCAGAGAACCACTGGCCCAATCTCCAATCCTTGGCAAACATGCATTTATTTTCTGTCTTAATGTTGGCCTTTTCCAGAATATTATATAAGTGTAATAACATAATATATGACTTTTTGGGTCTAGCTACTTTTATTTGGCAAATATATTTGAAAATCATCAATGTGGTTGAAAGTATCAGTATCCTTTCAAATACCAAGAAGTATTTGAGTATTTAGATGTGCCATGTTTTGTCTCTTCACTGGTTGAAAGACATCTAGGCTTTATTTTAGACATATGAAAAGTCTTCATGCTCAGATTTTTGTGTGAACATATCTTAAATTTTATTGGATATTTATAGAGAAATTGGAAATTTTTCCTCTGTTTTTTTAGTTTGGG
This sequence comes from Sciurus vulgaris, assembly GCF_902686455.1. NCBI lineage: Eukaryota > Metazoa > Chordata > Mammalia > Rodentia > Sciuridae > Sciurus > Sciurus vulgaris. The sequence continues at coordinate 90,806,204 of NC_136467.1, read as the reverse complement.
TAATTGCAAGTGGCTGATGTTCAAATTCACTGTTTTTTGTTTTTTGTTTTTTTGTTTTTTGTTTTTTTTGCAGCTACTGAGAAGCCTATTGAAAGCATTCTTCACCTCTATGACTGGTTTTCATTTCTTGCATTTCAATGTGGTTGATTCTTTCTTATGGTTTCCATTTCTCTCTTGAAATTATTCATCTGATCTTGCACATTGTCCTCCACTCCCTCTAGAGCTTTATTACTCATAGTTATTTTAAATATTCTGTCTAACCTCTTTGTCCTATCTGAATCTGGTTCTGTTGATGACTTGCACACTTTTTTTGCCATATATCTTGTAATCTCTCTTGAAAACAAGACACTTGTTTATGACAGTAGAGATGAGGTAAATAGATTTTATGCCTGGAAATGTATATACTCATCTCTCAGCTAGAATTCCAGTTTGAGTTTGAATTAGGAGTTGGCTATGTTCAATTCTTTTCCTTACCTGCAGTGTTTACCCTCAGTGCCCCACAGGCATCAAATTCCTTTAGTGACATTGTGTTTAAGTTTGCTGGAAGTTCTTATTGAATATCTACTTTAGGTTTTTCTTTTGCACTATGCATCGGAGGGTCTATTCCACACTCTTGGTCCTCTTCCCTGCAATATCCCACTGTTACTTCTTATGAGGAGGAGGAGAAAAACCAATCAATAAAGTTCAAGTGAAAAAATAAAACAAAGATCTGTTTTCATACTTTTTTGTCAATAATAGAAAACCCATGAAAGGACAAAGCTGTAGGGTGTCCATCATCACAAAGATCTAATGTTTTGAGGTTGATATTATAATAACTGATGAATCCCCAAGGGAGTCAGTATACAGAGAGAAAAGAGCAGATAGATAAGAAAACTCGAAGAGAACAAAGGACAGAATCAGAGATGATGTGAGAAGAACCCAGATAGTGTGGACTCCTGAACGTGGTGAGTAAAGGGTTTGAAGGTAAATTAGGTCACCCAAGTGGCAAATATAGGAAGAAGAATGGCATGTCACAGAGATTATGAAGTGTATTCAATAACTTCTAGCAGTTTCAGAAGAGTGGAATACAGCACTGAAGAGAATGAGTAAGTGAAAACATACAGATCACTTGTCCTTTGTATAAGTTTGGTAGTAAGTGGGAGGTAAATATAGCATAGCAATTAGAGGAGTTCTCTCTCTCTGTTTCAGTTTGGGTGTGTGTGTGAGTGTGTGTGTGTGTGTGTGTGTGTGTGTGTGTGTGTGTGTGTGAGAGAGAGAGAGAGAAAGAAAGAGAGAGAGGAAGAAGTAGAAATTGATAATGTCAGAAAAAAGAGAGAGGTGTTGAAGCAAAGTCCCTCAGGACTTGGATGGAAGGCAACTGCAGAATCTTGGGCAGCATGCAGAGATTCTACTTCCTACCTCACTTCACCCTTATTCTCATAATCTGGATTTGTAAACCAAGCAGCATAACTGTTAGAACCTTTACATTTTTTTCTGAAAGACTCTTATAAAGCTCTGAGATACAAATGTTTTCATAAGTAGTATTGATACTTCTGAATCAATTTTCTTTATTAAATTTCTAGTTTTGCTTCATCTCACCTTAAAGCATTTTTTGTAATGATTTCAATCACCGTCAATTAATATTTATTGAGAACCCACCTCCCACCTGTGCTTAGCATTATACACACTGTGGACTGATTGGTCTCTACTATAAATATCTAGAAATGGTATTTGTACTTATTAAAAGTAGAACCTTGAAAGTGCTTTCTAGGTAGTGATCCTACTTAGATTTCCACAACTCTCAAGTGCAAGTCCAGAAATCCATTACACTCTGAATGTAAATATAGAAGATGAAAGGAAGGAAAAGGGTTTCCATTCAAATGGATTACTAGATGCAGTACTATATGAATTGAAGGGCTTGTCACAACCAATGTTTCATGCAATTGCTTCTGCAGGGAAAATGGTAGGATGATTTCATATTCATTTTTTAAATAAAAATACACTTATTTTCTTAGCAGGTGCAGCTCACACATCTGGGATCAGTCCGTTATGTCTGGAACCTCCCAATGGTTCCTTAACGATCAAAGTTATAGTACAGACACAATTGAAAGTTCATGTCATTGACCCATGAGGAACTATTAAATTGTGTTTTTTGAAACACAAAACAAAATCATTTTTTACATTTTCATAACTGCAAGGACAGCTAAAGATAACATATTATTAATACCAGTGAGTAACTGTGATATGTCATTAAAGTCTATGAACCACTAAGAGCTACTAGTGATAAGTAATTGGTAAGTTATCTTTGTATTACCCTCTGTTCAGTAACAAAATTTAGTGTAGTAATAGATACCAGTTTACATGTACATGAACATATCCTTAGAATAGGCATGTTTGTTCATTCATCTAACTATTCATTAGAAAACATTTAAGAAGTGCCTATAACATCTCACCTATTCTAAAAGACTCTGAGGAAGAAAGACATCAATGCCATTGCAATTCACTAACCTTTATTAGAGTTTATACTTGGGTAGCAATAGGTATCTTCAAGAACTGGGGGCTATGTTTTGATTCAGTATCCAATGGATTCAGATTGAAATAAGAAATTACCACAGAGAGAAAGAGCAGCTTCAAGGCTTTCAAGGTAGCCTGGGCTCATGCAAGAAGAAAATTGATAATCAGCCTGCCATCATTAAAAATTGAAGTACTGGACTGGGGTTGTGGCTCAACACTAGAGTGCTTGCCTAGCAGGTATGAGGTACCAGGTTTGATTCTCAGTACCATATTTAAAAAAAAGAAAAGAAAAGTAAAGATATCTTGTCCATCTACAACTAAAATTATGTTTTTTTTAAAAAATTGAAGTACTTAGATCCAGTTGACCCACAAATCCCGTGTTTCTCCTTTCTCCAAGTCAACTAAACATCCCACAGTCTAGCAGGAGGCAGAGCAGGAAGTCTCTGGCAATCTATCTTCCTGCTGGCATTCTACTTGACTGGAGCACATGATGTATGGCTTCCTATAAGTTTGGATTATTCTGCCTGAATAATCCACTCAAGCAGTTCAATCATTGATAGACCCTCAGAAAAGGTAGTGTCTAAGAGGCATGATGTGCCCAGCATAACATCTCCTGGGGCAGAGGGTACAGTGCTATGATCCCCATTATTTTGAGGAAAAAAAAAAAAAAGAAAAGAAAAGAAACTGTGGACCGTGGGACCTTAAGTTCTTTAAACATGTGAATCCCATAGCGTTCCCTGTTCTGATTTCATGCTCAACAAAATGAGTGGGTAGACACTGGAGCAAACTAGTCTTGTCAGTTACAGTTCTCATTGTGAATTAAGAATCTGCATTGTAGTTTTATGGGCTAGTCTCTTGAGAGCACACCCCAAGAGCTAGTTAGTATGTATGAATGAGCATTGTCAAGTCAGATCAACTCAGTGGCACTGGCAGTTAAATGTTGTGAGCTTGTTTGACCCAGGAGAGTCCCTCTGCTTTACTGAATTCACTATGGCAAATGTTACCCAGTAATAGGTGGTAAGAGCCAGCCCCTCCCTCCAGTGACCCTTCTCAGCTTACACAGGCTGATCCTAGGAAATTATGTAGTTTTCTACTTCCATACATCATGTCACTGTCTTTAAACAGCTATGAAACTTGTGACAGTTGTTGCAATCTTCTCTAATTTCTTTTTAATGTCAAAAAGCAACTCCATATAGACAGGGCTGATACGAGGGGGTAGCAAATAAGGTGCCAGGGTGCAGAGTCTCAGGAGACATTCACTTTCAGGAGCATACAAGTTCCCCGAGTTTGTTCCAGCTTTGCTGTTTTGCCTAGATCTCCAGCTCCAATGGAGAAGAGGAAATAAGCCTCAGGGGTTAGACCAATAGACCAGATGGAAGGTGAGAAGGAGAACAAAGCTCTTGACCTTTCTTTCTCCTTCCCTCTGCCACTAATGAAAAAAATGCATACATTCTATACCAGCAACCTTTCCTTCCTCTTTCTATTCTTACTTTCTATTTTTACCATTCCACAAAAACAGGTCTCACTGAATCACAATATACCAAATTCGATGGCCTCATTTTAACTTTCCTCTAATATGCTATCTTCTCAGCTTATGATCTTAAAGGCAGGAAGGTGTCCTGTTCATTGTATTTTTACCAGTATCTCTCACAGATCACGGTGACTCTTTCTTAGAAAACACTAAATACATTTTTATTGCAAGAAAGAATAACTCCTCTTATTGATGAAGGAAAGAGAATCCTTGCACTTTTTCATGCTGTCATAGTATTTTGTTCATAGGCTCTTTTGTTGTCATTTTTATTAACTCATGTATGTTCCTAAGGGGTTGAGAGTAACAACTGTGTTTTGCATGTCTTTGTATCCCAGCCGACCAGAGGGCCTGGCATATCAAATAGTAACTCAATAAATTTGTGAAGATCCAAGATGGCAGACTAGAAGGTGACTGCATCTCCCATCGCTCCAGAACTCAGGATTCAAAAAGGGGAGGTATTGAGAGACTCTGACCAACACAGAGCCCCTGTGTGAGTCTCTCCCACTGGGTGAAGCTCCTCTCAGGCAGCAGGCCGGGACAGTGGGCAGCTTCTTGGAGCAGGGCAGGGCAGCAAGTGACTTCCCCGAGCAGCCTGGCTCCCTCTAGAAGCAGGTCCGGTCCACAGCCAGCTTCTCCGAGCAGGCCTTCCCAATGAGAGGTTTCCCACACAGAGCCAGGCCCCAGCCCTGAACTCAGCAGTGGGCTAGGGGCAGCTTTCTTCAGAAGCACTGCATTATCAAGTTCCTCCAGGACTTCAGGCTACTGAAGGCTGGGAGGTGATATACTGGAAACCTAAAGGGACACTATAAGCCAATAGAGGAAATCTGCACTATCTCAGAGTCCCACTGATATCTGGCCAATATGAGAAAACAAGGGAAGAAAATGTCCCAAACAAACCTAGATGCTATATCAGAAAACCCAATGAGAGCATCGCAGAAGAAATGTCAGAAAGGGAGTTCAGAATGTACATAATTAAAATGATCAGGGAAGCAAACAATGAGATGAAAGAGCAAATGCAGACATTGAATGATGAGATGAAAGAGCAAGTGCAGGCATTAAATGATAACACCAATTGACAGTTAAAAGAGCAAATGTGGGAAGCAAAAGATCATTTCAATAAAGAGTTAGAGACACTGAAAAAAACAAACAAACAAACAGAAATCCTTGAAATGAAGGAAACAATAAACCAAATTAAGAACTCCATAGAAAGCATAACCAACAGGATAGAACACCTGGAAGACAAAACCTCAGATATTGAAGACAAAATATTTAATCTTGAAAGCAAAGTTGACCAAACAGAGAAGATGGTAAGAAATCATGAACCAAAGCTACAAGAATTATGGGATGTCATGAAAAGGCCAAATTTAAGAATTACTGGGATTGAGGAAGGCACAGAATAATAAACCAAAGGAATGAGCAATCTATTCAATGAAATAATATCAGAAAATTTCCCAAATCTGAAGAATGAAATGGAAAATCACGTACAAGAGGCTTATAGGACTCCAAATACACAAAATTACAACAGACTCACACCAAGGCACATTATAATGAAAATACCTAACATACAAAATAAAGACAGAATTTTAAAGGTTACAAGAGAAAAAAATCAAATTACATTCAGGGGGAAACCAATAAGAATATCAGCAGATACTTCAATCCAGACCCTAAAAGCTAGAAGGACCTGGAACAACATTTTTCAAGCCCTGAAAGAAAACGGATGCCAACCAAGAATCGTATACCCAGCAAAAATTACCTTCAGATTTGACAACAAAATAAAATCTTTCCATGATAAACAAAACTAAAAGAATTTACAAAAAGAAAGCCAGCATTACAGAGCATTCTCAGCAAAATATTCCATGAGGAAGAGATGAAAAACAATGATGCAAAACAGCAAAGGGAGGAACTAGCCTAAAGGAATAGCCAAATAAAGGAGAAACCAAGTCATGCCAAAAAACAAAAATGAGTCAAATGATCGGGAATACAAATCATATCACAATAATAACCCTGAATGTTAATGGCCTGAACTCATCAATTTAAAGACAGGGACTAGCAGATTGGATTAAAAAGTAAAATGCAACAATATGCTGCCTGCAAGAGACTCATCTCATAAAAAGAGATATCCACAGACTAAAGGTGAAAGGATGGGAAAAAAATATACCATGCACATGGACTCAGCAAAAAAGCTGGAGTATCCATCCTCATATCAGATAATGTGGACTTCAAGCCAAAACTAGTCAGAAGGGATAAAGAAGGGCATTTCCTACTGCTTAAGGGAAGACATAACAATCATAAATATCTATGCCCCAAACATTGGCTCATCCATGTACATCAAACAAATCCTTCTTAATTCCAGAAATCAAATAGACCACAACACAATAATACTAGGCAATTTTAACACACCTCTCTCACCACTGGATAGATCTTCCAAACAAAAATTGAATAAAGAAATCATAGATCTCAATAACACAATCAACAATTTAGACTTAACCAACTTATATAGAATATACCATCCAACAAATAACGAATACACTTTCTTCTCAGCAGCACATGGATCCTTCTCTAAAATAGACCATGTTTTATGCCACAAAGTTACTGTTAGCAAGTACAAGAAGATAGAGATACTACCTTGTACTCTATCAGATCATAATGGACTGAAATTAGAAATAAATGACAGAATAAAAAACAAACTGCTCCAACACCTGGAGATTAAATAATATGCTATTATATGATGAATGCACAAAAGAAGACACCAGGAGGGAAATAAAAAATTCTTAGAAGTAAACGAGAATAAAGATACATCATATAAAAACCTCTGGGACACTATGAAAGCAGTACTTAGAGGAATTTTTTTTTTTTTTTTTTTTTTCAGTGCTGGGGATCAAACCCAGGGCCTTGTGTTTGGAAGGGAAGCACTCTACCGACTGAGCTATCTCCCCAGCCCACATAGAGGAAAATTTCATGGAGCTCATTCAATAAAAGAAGAAAAAATCAACAAAAAAATGACCTAACACTACAGCTCAAAGCCCTAGAAAAAGAAGAACAGACCAACACCAAAAGTAGTAGAAAACAGGAAATAGTTAAAATCAGAGCTGAAATCAATGAAAGTGAAACAAAATAACCAATAGAAAAAATTAACAAAATAAATAGTTGGTTCTTCAAAAAAACAAACAAAATTGATAAACTCTTAGTCACACTAACAAAGAGAAGAAGAGAGAAAACTCAAATTACTAAAATTCGGAATGAACAAGGAAATATCACGACAAACACTATGGAAATACAAAACATAATTAGAAGCTATTTTGAAATCTATACTCCAACAGAACAGAAAACCTCAAAGACATCAACCAGTTTCTAGAGACAATTGAATTACCTAAACTGAACCAGGAGGACATACACAATTTAAATAGATCAATTTCAAGTAATGAAATAGAAGAAGTCATCAAAAGCCTACCAACAAAGAAAAGTCCGGGACCAGATGGGTTCTCAGTCAAGTTCTACAAAACCTTTAAAGAAGAGCTCATTCCAATACTCCTCAAAGTATTCCATGAAATAGAAGAGGAGGGAACCCTCCCAAACTCATTCTATGAAGCCAATTTCACCCTGATACCTAAACCAGACAGAGACACATCGAGGAAAGAAAATTTCAGACCAATATCCTTAATGAACATCGACACAAAAATGATCAACAAAATCTTAGCAAATCGCATACAAAAATGTATTAAAAAGATAGTGCCCCACGAACAAGTGGGTTTTATCCCAGGGATGCAGGGTTGGTTCAACATTCGGAAATCAATAAATGTAATTCACCATATCAACAGACTAAAAGTCAAGAATCACATGATTATTTCAATAGATGCAGAAGGGCATTTGATAAAATACAGTACCCCTTCATGCTCAAAACACTAGAAAAAAAAAGGGATAGTGGGAACATTCCTTAATGTAAATGGCTACCTATGCTAAGCCCATGGCCAATATTATTCTAAATGGTGAAAAACTGAAAGCATTCCCCCTAAAAACTGGAAGAAGGCAGGGATGCCCTCTTTCACCACTTCTATTCAACATTGTCCAAAAAAACTCTAGGCAGAGCAATTAGACAGACCAAGGAAATTAACGGATACAAATAGGAAAAGAACTCAAACTATCCCGATTTGCTGATAACATGATTATATATTTAGAGGAAATTTCACCAGAAAATGTTAAAACTCATTAGTGAATTCAGTAAAGTAGCAGGTTACAAGATCAATGCTCATAAATATAATACATTTTTATATATAAGTGATGAATCTTCAGAAAGAGAAGTTAGGAAAACTACCCCATTCACAATAGCCTTGGGAAAAAAAAAATACTTGGGACTCAATCTCACAAAAGAGGTGAGAGACCTCTACAATGAGAACTACGGAACAATAAAGGAAGAAATGAAAGAAAACCTTAGAAGATGGAAAGATCTCCCATGTTCTTGGATAGGCAGAATTAATATTGTCAAAATGGCCATACTACCTAAAGTGCTATACACATTCAATGCAATTCCAATTAAAATCCCAATGACATACCTCACAGAAATAGAACAAACAATCATGAAATTCATCTGGAAGAATAAAAAACCCAGAATAGCTAAAGCAATCCTTAGCAGGAAGAGTGAAACAGGGGGTATTGCAATACCAGACCTTCAACTATACTACAAAGCAATAGTAACAAAAACGGCATTGTATTGGTACCAAAATAGAAAGTACATCAATGTTACAGAATAGAGGACATGGACACAAACCCAAATAAATACAATTTTCTCATACTAGACAAAGGGGCCAAAAATATGCAATGGAGAAGAGATAACCTCTTCAACAAATGGTGCTGGGAAAACTGGAAAATCATAAGCAGCAGAATGAAACTAAACCCCTATCTCTCACCCTGCACAAAACTCACCTCAAAATGGATCAAGGACCTCGGAATCAGACCAGAGATCCTGCATCTTACAGAAGAAAAAGTAGGTCCTTAACAGGACTCCCATAGCACAAGAATTAAAAGCAAGAATCAACAACTGGGATAGACTCAAACTAAAAAGCTTTCTCTCAGCAAAGGAAACTATCAGCAATGTGAAGAGGAAGCCTACAGAGTTGGAGAAAATCTTTGCCACTCATTCTTTAGATAGAGCACTAATTTCCAGAATATATAAAGAACTCAAAAAACTCCACACCAAGAGTACAAATAATCCAATCAACAAATGGGCTAAGGAAATGAACAGACATTTCACAGAAGAAGATGTACAAGCAATCAACAGATACATGAAAAAATGTTCAACATCTCTAGTAATAAGAAAAATGCAAATCAAAACTACCCTAAGATTTCCTCTCACCCCAATTAGAATGTCGATTATCAAGAACACAAGCAACAATAGGTGTTGGCGAGGATGTGGGGAAAAAGGTACACTCATTCATTGCTGGTGGGGTTGCAAATTAGTGCAGCCACCCTGGAAAGCAGTATGGAGATTCCTCAGAAGGCTTGGAATGGAACCACCATTTGACCCAGCTCTCCCACTCCTTGGCCTATACCCAAAGGACTTAAAATCAGCATACTACAGAGATACAGCCACATCAATGTTCATAGCTGCTCAATTCACAATGGACAGATTGTGAAACCAACCTACATGTCCTTTAATTGATGAGTGGATAAAGAAACTGTGTTTTATATATATATATATATATACATATATACACATATATATACACATATATATACACACACACAATGGAATATTACTCAGCCATAAAGACATAAATAATAATAAAATTATGGCATTTGTAGGCAAATGGATGAAATTGGAGAATATCATGCTAAGTGAGAAAAGTCAATCTCAAAAAACCAAAGGGTGAATGTTCTCGCTGATAAGCAGATGATGACACATAATGGGGGGTGGGAGGGCGGCAAGAATGGAGAATGGAAGGACTGTATAGAGAGAAAAGAGGGGTGGCAGGGGTGGGGGGAAGGGAAAAAATAACAAAATGAATCAAACACCATTACCCTATGTAAATTTATGTTTTCACAAATGGTATGCCTTTACTCCATGTACAAACAGAGAAACCACACGTATCCCATTTGTTTACAATAAAAAAGGAAAAAATGAATAAATTTGTGGAATAAACAAAGTTGGTGACTAGCATTTACTTAATGATGATATTCCAGGTACTCAAATGATTTACAATAGATCACCAAAAAATGTAGAGACTTAACACAGTAATCACTTATTTTCTCTCATACATCTGTTGGTCATAAATTTAGAAAGGGCTGGGCTGGATAGTGCTCCCTGTTGAAGTGTTGGAAAAGGGGTCTTTTATGTTGGTGTAGCAGGATATGAGAAAGGGGCAGGGATATGAAATTTGACAGGGATTGGAGGATTTCCAGGAGGCTGGCTACTAGTGCTGTTCGCTGAGGGTCTCTCTTCCTCCCCCTGTGGGAGCATAGTAATTGAACATTCACTTCTGGGGAACTACTTGAAGGTCCTCACAACATGGCACCTGGCTTCCCTTAAAGCATGTGATTCAAGAGACCAAGGTGGAAACCACTATGCCTTTTAGGACCTAGCCTAAGAAATCACATGCCATTATATCATCATATTTTGCCAGTCATACAGGCTTTTAATTCACTGTGGGAGGGGATTGCATATCAGGAAATGAGAATCATTTTGGCTAACTTGGAAAACTGATTGTAAGAGAGATTAGCCACGGGGGAAAAGTTTAAAACCGAAACAAATCTCCTCGGTATATACCCTTCTATAGGTAAATACAAACTAAGAAGACGAAGCAGTTGTTGCCTCATAGGATGGTCTTTCTCTGAGATATACCACACATACCTATACCTCAGTTCTCTCCTGATGAAATTGCTGACAGTCTATAAGAATTACTTTTCAGTTTCCCAAAACAACACCCATCTTAGAGATGGTCAGTCCAGGGTCTGAGGTGGGTTTAGGCTTAAGCAATCTGAATTCTTCTTTGGGCAAGAATATGAAGTTGGTTCCTCTGGTGCACTGGGGCTGAAATCAAGTCCTAGGATAAAGTGCCAAGTGTCTTTAGGTCCTTTGCCATGTCCCAAGGCTCAATGACAGCAGGATGGCTGAGTATGAAGTGTTCTCATGGCAGTGTCTGTACTCAGATTTGCCTGGAGGAAATCCACTCCTTCAGGGGCTTTTCACAAGATGAAGGGCAGAAACTCTGAGGAAGCCTGAGAAGACCTACAGGAAATCCATATTCTCAAACAGAAACCAACATTTCATGTAATTATTTGATAAAAGAAATTATGAGACATATATCTATTTTCATTTGTGAAAAATAAGCAATAATTTTGGAAATAATATGAAAATTTTACTTTTCCTTTTTTTGTTTTTGAGATCCTTCTTATCTCATACTGCATATACTATTTTTTAAAAGTCAAAGTATAGCCTCTATGCTGCTGAATTGTCTAAAGAAAGACTACAAACATTGCTTTTGTTAATAATTTCAACTTTAAATATGGCTCTATTTTTAGTCTGCCGTATGAATTTATTTGTTTAGTTATGCAAATGATTAATTCTCACTTAGTTCTTATCAAATTAACTTCACCTTTCCCCCACTGATATTTTATTATGCACTAATTCAACACATAAATTCTATGAGTCTTTTTTTTATCCTTTGCTTTATTAATAACTTTAGTGTGATTGGTACAAAGGACTACAAGCTGTGAAAATATTCAGTATTGGTTCTGAGTCTAGACTTGGTCTTTGAATTATAAGCTAATTCATAGGACTAATTTAATGCTTTAAAAATGTTAAACTTTTCCTCTTAGCAAACCACCATGTTGTGTGGATTCCAGAGGAGATAATTTTGCACACTTAAATATCTCTGAAACAAGGTGCATCTTAGAATCAGTGTTACTGGATGCTATGAGTGTGCTATAGTACACCCTTGCTTTGGTGCAATACTCCAGAGGCCAGAGTGAAGGCTTCAGCGGACTCCTAACACATGCAGCCAGGGTCATCCCCTACTCTTCCCACTTTACTACAGAATTATTTAAAAAAAAAAAAAGAAAAAAAAATTCTACAGAAACAATGAAATCAGTTATCTTTTAGTAAATGAGGATTAAGAGTAAATTTTGAAGACACAAACAAGAGTGAAAATCCTAAAGCTCTTCCTCAGTTGCTCTGGCCTGTTTGGTCCTTCACAGGCTGCTCTCTTACCATTCTGGCTGCAGGAGACTTTTATTACTGCCTCAAGATTTTGTCCACACCAGACCCTTTGCTAGAAATCCTCTTCTCACTGATCTCTGTTGTACTAAATTCTTCCCTTCCATTTGAATGTCATCTCCTCAGAGAAACCTCCCCACCCCCCAGAGTAGAGCCAGAGCCCTGAAGTTTTGCTTGGCTTCCTTTGATTTATTATTTTGAATTTGCTAAATTGTCGTCTACCCTAATACATTCTGGACCCTCTAGGTCAGGGTGTCTGCCTGGGGCACAGTGGCTACCTATGGTGAATGCTGGTGAAGCAAATTAAGTGAAGTGGGGAGACTGAAACAAAGCAATAAAAAACCCCACAAGTACACTCATCATAGTCTGTCACTTTGATATATTAATGTGGAATATTTAGAATACCCCAGGGGTTCATTGGAATCTTGGCAGCAGTTTAGGTGCAAATGAGGCAATGAATCCATTTGTTACCAAAATTTGATAGCAAAATATTTGACATTTTATATCAATAATTAAAAATACAGAAATCTCTTTACTACTGCAAGTTCTGTTTAGTTGAAATTAGATGATGTATGTGTATTTATTTCTGCATCTCATTTAAAGGAAACTTAAGAACTTTAGTTCTGGTGTACAAAAATTGAATTGGTGGTCATATTTTGGGGAATAATGGGGGGAGAATTTTAAGAAAAAAGTAACAGATTCTAGAGATACTTTCGCAATTAAGTTTTGTAAAGATAAAAAGAAAATTCAGAAAAGAATCAGGATTACCCAATTGCTACATCTGAAGAGGGAGAACATAGACTTTTGTAGAAGGGATTATGGTGCTGGTGATAGGGTGGGGAGTGTGGCAGGAGAGATTAAAAAAATGGGAGGTGGGAGTCAACATCTCATTGTCATACAAGAAGAAAAGTTTAGAACATTTGTAGGGAGGAAGGAGCAGAAAACCCAAAACATTTTGTCTTCATAAATTAAAATAATTTAAGATATTCCTGTCTTAGGAAATTTCCAGCAAGCCTGGACTAGTCTGAGACTCCATGTGATGTTGTGCAGCCTGGGCTGTGTTCTGTATGAAGCTGTCATTTCAAGTTGCTGGGAGGGGTCTCTAGTCCAGGCCCAGCTCACCAAGCCCTGGAAGAAAGGGCATGATATTCTCAAGGGCACAAAGGCCCCAAAGTTGTTAGCAAAGACCCTGACTATGGTGGATGAAAGACTGTATTATGGTTTGGATATGAAGTATCCCCCAAAAGCTATATATAATATAGGATGTGAAATGACTAGATTATAAAAGTTGTAACCTAATTAGTGGATTAATCCATTTAGTGGATTAATAATTTGAATGGGTTACTGGGTGATAGCTGTAGATAGGTGGGGCATGGCCAGAGGAAGTAGATCTCTAGGGATATGCCTTAGGGATTATGTATCTTGCCCCTGTCTTCTTGCTTCTTGTGAGCTCTCTCTCTCTCTCTCTCTCTCTCTCTCTCTCTCTCTCTCTCTCTCTCTCTCTCTCTCTCTCTCTCCCCTTCCCAACTGCCATGAGATGAGCAGCTTTCCTCTACTATGCCTTACACCATGATGTTCTGCCACATCTCTGACCCAGAGCAATGTAATTCACTAACCACGGTGTGACCCTCTGAAATGGTGAATCAAAATCAACTTTTCCTCCTCTAAATTGTTCTGATATGGTATTTTGGTCACAGAGACAAAAACCCAACCAACACAGACTATTATTATTGTTTATTTAAGATGTTTCTTTAGAATGCTATCTTTATTGCTTTTAATTTTTTTTAGACTATTTTTTTCCCAGAGGTTTTGGGTTCCAAGGAGTTATTGAGGTGTTAATTCCTGAGGCTGGATAAAATGGCTCATGATCTGCCCTTTCCTTTTATTTGAAAAACTCTTAAAAGAAATTATGTAACAACAAATCTTCTTTGTTAATGTCCCCCAAATGTAATTCACTATAAAAAGGACAATGCAAAAAGATATGCCAGATGCATTTGGGTTTCATCCAAAAATTTTGGATGAAGCACCAGTCTGAGGCACCAATTCCTCCTTAAGTTGGTCTCACCTTAAAGGCTTTCAAAACAAAGTTGACAACAGAGTTATATTGGAGCATGGCTATAGTATCTGCATCCCAAGGGAGAATTTGAATATAAGTAAAAAACTAAATAGTTGTCCTTGTGATAATAGTTTCTTTTCATTTCATATTTATCCAATGTTCTTCTGGATAAATAGTGATTAAAACAAATATATATATATTGATAAATGGATATGTGCCTGGTTCCACACTAGGTGGTGAGTTTTTTGTTTGAGATGGAATCTTGCTATTTTTCCCAGGCTGACCTTAAACTCCTGGGCATAAGTGATTCTCTCATCTCAGTCTTCCAAGTCCCTGGGATTACTGATGCATGTCACTACTCCTAACAAAGTGATACATTTTTTAATATGTCACAAAGACAAGAGTCTTTATTGTCAATTTGGGAATGTTCTATACTCTCAAAAACAGGAATAATGAAAAAGGTTGGTTTTCAGGAAAAGTAATTCCTGTGTAAAAAATCTAGGGATAAGAGACCTCCAGAATTAACTTTATTAAATGTATAATTTGGACAAAATACAGGCAAGCTTATTGCTCTAACCTTTTTTTAAAAATAAGTAACATCAAGTTGTAATTTCATTTGAAATTATGTTCTTTAGAAAATATATTGCAGGAATTAACACATGATCTATATAGTCTTAGATAAACCTGATACATTTGCCAAAAGGTGTTAAAAATGGTAAGGATTTAGTTGCAGCAGTTATTTATATATTTATGTGCACAGACACATATAAACTTATACAGACACTTCTCACTTTTCCATTATCTATGGCTGTATAACAAACTACTGCAAAATTCAGTGACCTAAAACAACAGCCATTTTGTTACATTTTACCACAGGACTTTGAGCAGGGCTCTGCTAGGTGGTTCCTGTATTCTATGTAGGATCAATGGAGGTCACACCAAAGGTATTCAGTTGATGACTGGTCTGGAGGATTCAGTAAAAACCAGTAGACTTCAAGAGGGGATGCTGGAAGGCAGGGCTCAGCTGGGACACACACACCCAGTGTGTGTGACTAGAGGACGTACATGCTCAGAAGTCTTTTTAGTATGGCAGTCTCAAGGTAGTTAAACTTACAGGTCAGCTCATGTACACCAAGGGAACATTTCAAAAAATCCCACTGGAAAATGCAGATTCTTTATGACTTAGCTTTGAAAATCTCAGAATTTCACTTTTTTCCAGATTCTGTTTTTCAAGCAAGTCCCTGAAGTCAGCCCCAATTCAGGAGTTGGAGGTAAGACTCTATGTTATGGTTTGGATATGAGATGTCCCCCAAAAGCTCATGTGTGAGATAATGTAAGAAAGTTCAGAGGAGAAATGACTGTGTTATGAGAGTCTTAATCCAATCAGTGAATTAATTCCTGATGGGATTAACTGAGTGGTAACTGAAAGCAGGTAGGGTTTAACTGGAGGAGGTGTGTCATGGGAGTGTGGTTTTGGGGTATATATTTTGTATTTGGCAAGTAGATTCTCTCTCTCTGCTTCCTGATCGTCATGTGAGCTGCTTCCCTCTGTCACAGTCTTCCACCATGATGTTCTGCCTCAACTCAAGCTCCAAGGAATGGAGCTGGCTATCAGTGAACTGACATCTCTGAAACTGTGAGCCCCTAAATAAACTTTTTTTTCTGTACAATTGTTCTGGTCAGATCTTTTAGTCATAGCAACCATAAAAGATGACTAAAACACTGTGTATCTCAATGAGAGGAGAACAAAGAAAGAGTGACCACCTTTAAGTCACATATACCTAAGACCAACTGATGGAGCACCTGGGCATAGTAACCCCCTAGACTTTTTACATTACAGACCCTGGATGCTTAAGTTTGGGTGGAGCGCATTTACTTTTACAGTGTGTTCTGGTCCACTGCAGATGGAAAATGAATCAAATTCCCAACTTTTAGTGTTGGATTCATATGTTTTGCAGCTGTCACATATTTTCTTCACTAAGCTATTGTCAACCTAAATAACAATCAGAGAGAAATTGTCCAAAGAATAATGATATTTATTTGGGAATAGCAGAGCATTGCAATGGGAGTCTGATGCCATAATGAGCTATGAGTATATTCAAGAAAGTTGAGCAAGGGGAAGGTTTTAAAGGCAAAAAGGGAGGAAAGTTACATAAGATAGAGTTCACTGGTCTTGGCAATGGGAGGAAGGAGTTGGTATTAGTTCATTAGGGAAGTACTGTTTCTGGGAAAGTATTCTGCCAGGTTTATCTTGTGTGCATGGTTGCAGTCTTTCAGAACAGTTAAACTTTGTTACAAAAAAAAAATCTATAATAGTGGGAGAGGGGTGCAAAGTATTTGGTTTCTGTAGAACAAGATGAATTCTCCTGTGGGTTTTTAGAAAGTCTTTGAGAAAGTATTTATCTCAGGCAAGCATGGACTCTCCCCCTTCATTACTTCCCGTTCATAATTTTGTCTGGGTCTGACGAGAATAATTTCAGCATATATCATCAAGTCTCTTACCATTATGACCAGAAAGCCTTTTTGTGTGTCATGTGTCTATTACTTATTAGTTTTAGAGTTTTTCCCAGTCATGAGATCATAAAAGGTCAGAGCTGCAAGTCACTTGAGAAATAAAAATCAGATCCCATTTTATAGATGAGAAAACTAGGGTCTTAAGTAGCTGTGTGACCTGTTCAAGGACAGGAACTAATTAGTGACAGAGACACAGCCTGGATTATCTGTTGTGATGCTTACAGAGAGGCAATCCTAACTTAAATGTGTGATGGATGACTTGTTCCCCTGATTCTTCTTCCCTTAGAAATAGCTCATCTCCCTTTACTTGGTATCCTATTTAATATGAAGCATTTAAAAAGAAAATATCCTCTCCAAGTACAACTGTCCAATCTTATTTATGTAACCCAATTTCTGGTCCAATTCAACAATGTTTACTGAGTGCCTACCAAGGTTGCTGCATGGTCCAAGGCACTAGGCTGTAGTTGAACAAGTACTTTACAGATACATGCAGAAGGCTCTGACTCCTAAAGGCTTTCCTTTCTAGTTGGAAAGTCAGGGTACAAATTCCACCAGGCACTTTTCTCTGGATGATTATTTTGATCATGTTGCTTATATTTAAGTATTTCTTAATGTGGTTCCCCCTCCTCCTTTCATTTATAGAACAGGGCATGGGGCTAAAGATTCTTCCCTTAGAATGAGCCTATCTGTTCTAAGGAGGCATTTTATCTACAGAGCACCCATTTGGAGGGGGTGTAATACTATCAGAGATCAATGTGCTGGTCCAGTTATTGCCCCTTTTGTTTCAAAATACGTTTGCTTTTTAGATGAAGTGACATTTTTTATCTAGACCACAGGGACTCTCGGTGGTTGTCCCAAGGGCAGTCATAGTTGCTTGGTCTTCCTGTTTATTTAGTGCCCGGTCACCATTAGCTTTTGTCTTCTGCTGCTGCAGCCAATTTATCTTCCTCTTGGACTAGAAGGAGAGGGGGTGGGGGTGTGGACAGGACCCGCCAGCTGACAGTGTCACCTCCTTCGACATCACGTCCAACGCCAGCCCTAGACTCAAAACCGAGCGGGATCACGCTTCCCGCTCAGCTAGAAAGAAGGTGGTTCCCCTCCCCGGGTGGTTCCTGGTCCAGGTGGGGAGGAGGAGCAGCCGACCCCGGTCCACTCCAGGCAACGCCAAAGACCAAAAGAAGACAGGCCTTCGGGGTGCGAGGGAAGTGGAAGCGAGGCGCGTCACCCGGGATCAGGAAAGGCGGCCGGGGCCTGGGAGTGGCAGTTCGCTCCTCGGGGCTCTGGGCCGGCACTGGCTCCTGCCTGTGGGGAGGAGAAGGAACCAGATGGGCGGGTTCAAGCGTGTGCGGCGGCGGCGGTCCTGGGGCCGCCGGCTCCTCCCCGCGAGTGTGCCTGTCTGCCGCTCGCCGCGCTGAGGCAGTGCGGCGGCGGGCGCGCCGAGGCTGCCGCCCAGCGCCCTGGCCGCGGCCATGCCCGGGCCCTAGTGTGCCTGCCGCAGCCCGCGCCGAGCGCCCCGCAGCCCGCGCCCTGCAGCCCGGCGCCCGCCGCCGCCTCTTCAATGGGCAACCTGCTCGGCGGGGTCAGCTTCCGCGAGCCCACCACCGTGGAGGACTGCGACTCCACCTGGCAGACGGACTCGGAGCCCGAGCCGGAGGAGCCAGGGCCGGGTGGCGGCAGCGAGGGCCCGGGGCACGAACCCGAGCAGCCTGCTCAGCCTCCGGAGCGATCCGGTGGGCGGCCCCGCGTCAGCCCTGCGTCGGACGAGGACGCCGAGGCGGCGGGCGCAGAGCAGGTACGCGGACCCCGGTGGCCTCGGGCCGGTCTGGAGCGCTAGTGAGAGGAGCGAGCGCCGAGCACCCCCATGTGCAGAGGGCAGGGGTGTTGGGCGGCTGCTTGTCCCCTGCACCTCGACCCCTCCGCGCCCGCCGCTGTGTAGAGAGACTCTGGGGACTCGAGGGGCCTGCGGCAGCAGGGAGCGCAGGGGCCGCCCGCTGCCGGCCTGGGGCCTGACTGTGGGCACGACAGGGAAGTCCCTCAGGGCTAAACCCAACTTGAATGGGTGTTTTCTTTGCCTCTGCAGCGCAGCTAGGTAATGCGCAGGTGGGGTGGGAGGAATCTGGCTAAAAATAGAGGATTGTGAAAATTCCTCTAGTGCGTGTTATTGGTAAAAAAATGTATTCCGAATAAAATGGGACCGCAATTGCCAAGCAGCTAGCAGCGTCTCTTACAGTGGGGTCTACAGCCATTAAAAGTACTGAGGAAGCTTCTTATACAAAGTTGAACTTTGCAATTCTTACCCCAAGTAAGGCCTTTCACCAAGTTCAGAACATTCTTCAAAAATGTTATTTCGCCCTGAAGACTTGTTGATCCAACTGTGCTTAGACCCTTCGGCTAATAGAGTTTGGACGAGAGGTTAGTAAAGAGGTAAATGGTACCCTTATTCTTTGGATTAAGAAGTACTCGGAAACTTTAAAAAGGAGGAACTATATAGTTTTACCCTCTGAAGAAATGTGTCTCATGTTTGACACACTTCCGCATTAGGCCTTCTTTCTATCAGTTACTAGGGAGTGAGATTGGAAAAATGGAGTCCAAAGTCCAATGTGACCACAGGGCTTTAGGGGAACCATCACCTACTTATTGCAGTGAGTGCTGCCTCATCCATCTTGATGATGATCCTGTTTAGGTAGGGAGGAATCCTGAAGTCTTAGTGGAAGATCTAGCCAAACATGTGATTTAAATGAGATGCAATTTCAGGGTGAGAGCTTGCTTTTTCTTTTGATTTTCATTTTAGAGAAAATTGAAGCTTACAGAGAAAGAGAAACTTGCCCAGGATCATATAGAAAGAGAAATGTGCAAACCCAAGTGTGTCTGTTACCAATGTTAGAATCTTGGACTTGTTGGAATCCTGAATATTCCTCTGCCTCTTGTGCTCTGGTTGGCTGCTCAGTCATTTGAATTGCTAATTTAACCCTAGGAAAATATTAGATGTTGTGTTCTGGTGTTTTCTCCTTCCATTTGTTCCCAATTAACTTCTATAGAACTTCTTCAGAAGTTTGGGATATCAATCCAACTAACCAGGTCAATCTGTATGAAATAGTATAATTAATATTTCAAATGGATAATTGCAACCACAATAAACAGTAGACCAAACCCACTCCTCCATTCCCATTTAATGGTTAATTCTTGTTAGTATCATCATACAACTTCTAAAATATACACATTTGAATTTAACATTTTGACTATCAAACCCATTTGTTCCCCACCCCTAACAGCCAATCTGTTTGCAAGTACTACTGGCACTTCCTATAAAGTACATTATAGACTGATCACATCTCACTACTTGCATTGCTGTCATCCTAGTCCCAGTGAATATGGGACAAATGATGGTACCATTAACTAAGATGAGAAAGTTCAAGGAGAAAGCAACTCTGGAGGGTAAATCAAGGTTTTCCTGAGTTTGATATCCTATTAGATATCCAAGTGGAGTGGTTGGGTAATTTTATTTATGAATAGAGGCTCAGTTCAGGACTGGAGTTATGAGCATTTAAGATCAGAGATAAAGTCCTTAGAAGATAAGCGGTCATCTAGGAGTGAGAAGGAATGAGGATTAGGTCCTGATTAATACTATGTTCAGAGATGTAAAGAGGAGAAGAAACCCAAAAAGGAAGTTGACAAAGGGGACTAATGAGACAAGAAGTAAACCACGAGTGTGGTATCCTGAAGGCCAAGTACCAACAGTGTTTCAGGAAGGATGGAGGCCTTCACTGGCCCAGTGCTGTTGGGAGGGCACCCAAGATGAGCATCAAGAAATGGTTTGGCAGGATGGAGATTTGTTGGCAAAGTTCACAAGAGCCATTTTGAGGGGATGCTGAGGACAAAACCTGATTGGTGTGGAGAATAGTGGAAGAGAGAAGGAGGAAAGGGGAGTAGGAGTAATTTTTTGGTGATGATTTACTGTAAAAGCAGAAATAGGATCTGTAATTGAGGGTGGACTTGGGTCAAGGATGGTGCTGTGTGCTTATTTCAAGATAAAAGATACTACAGTATGTTTGCTGAGAAGAATGATCCAGAAAAGAGGGAGATTTTGTTGATCCAGGTAAGAAGAACTGTATGTTAAGGAGCAAGCCGTAGCTTGAGGAGGCGAAGGAGGTCAGGACAGAGAGTCCAGAAGGAATAGGGGTTGAAGGTGCAAGGTCAGATACTGTCAAGCCTGTACATTTATTAGAGGTTGGAGGGTGCAGTCATTCTCATGGTTATCCTGGAGAGCGAGTAGGGCATGAGTCATTATCTCCATTTCATATATGATAAAATTAAGATTCAACCAAGTAATCTACTTAAGGCTTCACAAATACTAAGTAGCAGAATTAAGACTCACCTAGTCTGACTCCAAGTCTTGGGCTATTAATCTTATACCAAAGTTTCCATATATCCTTCACTTTTAGTGAGGCTGAAGTAGATTCAGATCTAATTAGTCGGGCTTCGAACCTGCCTGGTTCTTGCACTGTCACTAGGCCCTGGGTCTTGTTCAGTTTCCCTTATCCTCAGTTACCTTGTTTCTAAGATGGAAACACAGCAGGTTTGTTGCAAGACTCAAATGAAATAATATACATGTAAGTGCTTTATAAATGAAAAAGTACTTTCTATACAAATGTAAGATGATGATTCATATGGTTGTAGTTCAGGCTAAATAGATTCAGAAACTTGCTAGGCAGAGCTATTTCGAAATGTGTGGCAAGGACCAGACTTTAAACTTTCCCTTGCTTATGTAACATGACAGAGTAACTAATGTAAAATATCAGAGGATTTGGTATTAAAGCATCTCTGTACTTGTAGTAAGAGTGAAAATCACACCACTTCAAAAATGTGTGAAAATTGCTTAGAGGATGCCAGTCTGTCAACACAGTTGGGGGGCAGGGATGATGAGAAAAGAATTTGGGGCAAAACTCTTAATGAGTATTCAGTCCTAAACATTGTAGTCGTCTTCATCATCTTTACATTCTCATTGTCATTCTGCATGAACTGGACACAAAGCATTTTATCATATTTTATAACAATATAGTTAGAGAAAATTGATTACATTGACCTGCATCTTTATATTAAAAATGACTTCATGGTGGTAAGAATTTTGGTTAGGATATAAATAGTATGAGTAAGCTACCACATATAAATTACTTCAGTCTGATATTCATTCCATTTGAGAATGTTTTATTGCTTTGAGTGTATATATTTTAAATTTGCTGATTTATGTCACATCATATTATCACTGAATGAATAGATGATTATCCATGCTTCTGTGTACTTGTTATGATGCTATAAAGAATGGAGTTTAGAAAGCTATTTAGTTTGTTTTAAAATCATCATTTCATAAATATTGCTTGACTTCCATGCACAACTAAATGTTGCAAATTTAATGACAATTTTCTTTGTAAAATTGATTTATCATCCTTTTTTTAGTATTATCTAAAGTATTCTAAAATAAGTTTTGTCATAGTATCGTTTGGGTAACAGCTGGTAAAATACACATTTTGAATTCATTTTGAGTTCTATTTCTGATGGATATCGATCCATAACATTTGTCCTCTAGTTTTGAATTTAGAAATATGCCATAGGACAGAAAGTTTTGGTGCAAATAAGGAAAACAGAATGGTAGCAAATGTTGCTGTTTAAAAGATATTTATAATGTTTTCATTGTTCTGGACAAGATGACAATTTCAGACTTTCTTTATGGATTTTGAAATTTTCTTGCATCAACATGTAAATAGAGTTTCACTTTTTATTTTAGGGTGGTGATTCCTCGGAAGCAACTGTGAAACCAAAGAGAAGTTTTTATGCTGCAAGGGATTTGTACAAATACCGACACCAGTACCCAGTAAGAGTGTAGGATGTTTTTCTTTTAAATGTAAAATATTTCCCTTCTGTTTTTCTAATTTTATGGTACCAGTGAGAAAACATCAGAAGGGTCCTTGTGCCTTTTCTGTATTTCCATGTAC
Source organism: Sciurus vulgaris (assembly GCF_902686455.1). NCBI lineage: Eukaryota > Metazoa > Chordata > Mammalia > Rodentia > Sciuridae > Sciurus > Sciurus vulgaris. Next base: position 90,783,411 of record NC_136467.1, on the reverse strand, counting down.
TAGAGATTGATTTATTTTTTCCTTTAGCAGAACTTCAAAGATATCCGATATCAAAATGACTTGAGCAATCTTCGTTTTTATAAGAATAAAATTCCATTTAAGCCAGATGGTGAGTAATCTGCTACTTTGGTAAAAAGCAAACTTTAAATAATAGCATACACTTGGGTATTCTTTGTTTATTCCACGGTTAGTACATTTTTACTGCATTTGTAAATTGACTTTACTTTGCCAGTCAGTCAAATGTATCTCCAAAGCCCTGGAAGGCCCTAGAAATGTGGACACACTTGGTAAATTCTGGAGGAGTAGCTATTAGTTAGTGATACCTTCCCACCACTTGTATATCATTGCTATTATCTGAAAGGTAGTAGGGGCAATGTTTTGTGAGCAGAAGAGAGAAGATTTATAGAACGATAAAGTTTTAGATTATTAAGGATTTTAGAGGAGCTCAAATTCAGCTTTCTTATCTAAAAATGAGGTCAGTGGAACTTAAATGACTGACTTACTGGGTCACTCTGCTAATTGTCATGTTAGGTCTAGGTTCCAGGATCCACTGTTCTTACCAGCATGCCATACCCCCAAATTTTATTTAGAACGTGAGTGAAAATGCTATTTGTGTTTGGAATTATTTTCCTGTCAGTTTCAGAACTAAGGATCAGGAAGATATAGCCATCCCAGTTCAGTGTTCCAGGATCCCGGTAAAGGGAGTGAGGATGTGGTAGATCTCCATCCACCTCTGCCAAATAAACTTGTCTCCTTCAAAACTCTATAAATTGCCCTTGTAGGATCTTTTCCAAACCCTTAGGGAGAGGCTGCAGCTGCTATGGTAATTTGACCACAGAATTGCTTATTTCATTGAAGTACCACCCTGTGGTTCATGGTAGGCAGCCTCATTTTATCCAGGTCAAACCAGTGAAGCTGAAGCTGATTTCTCTCTTTACAGTCCTTTTCTGTATGAGATGCCTATACAGTCCTGGTTCTTGCTGCTTGTTCTCCATAGCAACAGGGCCAAATCCACAGCAAAGTGAGTCAGGAAATGAGGGTCATGGATTGTAAGGCTTTCAAAGTGGCAAGATCTTGCATTCTTTGGTGAACTAACTGGAGGAAGGAGATGGAGTATTAAGAGGGAGTATTAAAAGGCTGGATGGAGTATTAAGAAGAGGGAGTCAGAATATTGTACACTGAGAGATGTATCAATTGGGAGTCAAGTAGCCACATCTGCTGTTCTTGAACTTTCTGGTGTCCTAAAAGCCTGCTTGAATTTGAAGGAAAACCTGGATAAAAATGCACTTTCTGTTTACTAATGATAGAAATATGCTGCTTTTGTTTTAGCCAGTGGAAAAAATATTAATTAAATTATTAATTTTGTTAGGACTTGGTGTAAGAAAACCTTTTGAAGAGCAGATAGTTTGTTAATTTATCTCTAATTTGAATGCAATAAAACTCAGCTAAAGGAGTGCCTTTCAGTGTTAAAAATATTGAACATAAATTTATGACAGTATTTAACTCTATTTTGCATTTTTAGTGGTGAATTTATTTTTGAATTAATAATTTAAAGCACTGGTAGCTTCCAGCAATACTTTAATTTTTTTGTAATTTTTATCACAAAATTTATTTTGAAACCTTAGAAGAATGGGGGTCAAAAGTATTAGGTAAGGTCACCTGAAATGTTATTCTAGTGTATTATACAAATGCATCAACTCACATACTTTACTCTTGAGTATGTGTGGACATGCACACACACTTGCCAGTAAGCACCATTTTCAGTGGTATATTTTACTTATTAAGTGGGAGCAAAGGTCATTGAAGGGGAAAGCAATATTACAAAGGCAAATGGTTTCAGCATTTTACCAAACCTGAGAGTTAGCCTCTCCTGCAAACTGGTGATCTCTGGAGGAAAGAAGAGGTGAGCTATGTTTAGAGAGGTACTATGCTTCTATGCTTTTTCTATAAGATTAACTAATGGCTACATAGTCAATATTAAGGACCTTGATAGACTTGAGGGTCAGAAGGATTTTATCATAGTAAGTTCTTGTAGAGGAACACTGGAACATGGAGAAAAGAGCTTACTCTCTGTATATAGAAAGACCTATGTTCTACCCTAGATTTACTTTTCCACTAGTGTGTGAGCAGCAAATTGCACAATTTCCTTGTTAGTAAAATGGGATAACACTGAGAGAGTTTTTCTTACAGGGAAGATAGTAAATATTTGTAGAATAGTAAGTCTCTGTTGCCAGCTACTCAATTTTGCTGTTGTTGTATAAAGATGCCATAGACAATGAATGATGGTGGCTGTGTTCTGATAAAACTTTATTTATAATACAGCTGGCAGGCTAGCATTTGCCAACCTCTAATGTAGAGAACATAGACCAATACAACTTTGTGTGATTTGAGTACTATTAAAATTTTTTAAAATCATGCTTATAACTGAATATATGGATAGGACATTCATCTTTAAAAAAATATTATTCTTGTGTACTATTTTTAAATTTTAAGAAGTTTTAATATAAAGTTCAGTTAATTCAAATCTTAAAAATGCCTTCATAGTGTTTTAAACCTCTCTTTCATTTTCTAAATATTTACTGTTTAGGTGTTTACATTGAAGAAGTTTTAAATAAATGGAAAGGAGATTATGAAAAGCTGGAGCACAACCACACTTACATTCAATGGTCAGTTACATATTATCTATCTTGAACCATGTCCTATTTAACTATATATGCTTTCCAGATAATGTTAATAGAAAAAATTTTATTTTTTAAAAAATTAGGCTTTTTCCCCTGAGAGAACAAGGCTTGAACTTTTATGCTAAAGAACTAACTACATATGAAATTGAGGTAATGCAGACTTATTTCATTTTATATAAAGTGGCCAAATAATACTGTCATTTTATTTTCCTGGTAGCTACTGAGACATGTCAGCTGATCCTTTTTTTTTTTTTTTTTTCTCTTTTTCTTTTCTTTTTTTTTTTTAATTAGGAATTCAAAAAAACAAAGGAAGCAATTAGAAGATTCCTCCTGGCTTACAAAATGATGCTGGAATTTTTTGGAATAAAACTGATTGATAAAAATGGAAATGTTGCTCGGGCTGTTAACTGGCAGGAAAGATTTCAGCATCTGAATGAGTAAGTAAAGCCCCAGTGAAATAAATGGTATTTTCCTATAGTCAGAACATAGTAACAGCTAGCAGTTGGGCCAGGAATTTAGGTTCAAAATCCAATCTGAAATGCATTTTATTCCTTGATCGATATTCTAAAACAAAATAAAACAATAATGAAAAAGAACTAAATTCCAGTTAGAAACAGAGCAATTCAGCTTCAGAACTGTTTCTTGCTGAAGTTCCCACATGCAGCAAATGAGCTTCTTACCCTCTTTCTGCCACAGTTCTTGGAATTTATGTTTATTGTTTACATGCAACTTTTTGTTTCCTTCCTACTGGACTGTAAGCTTCTTGGGGCACAGTCAGTTTCTCACACCTTCAAACTTGGTGCTTCTTAGATTAAGGATCCATGATTAAGCCTATGATGTATAATAATCATATAGGAATGAGAGGTACCTGTGCTTTTTACTAAAAAAGAGGAAATATTACAATTATCTTTACTATTTAGGTAAAATCGAAAACCTGTTTTGTGGCTACTAAACCCTAAAACCTACAAAGAAAAACAGCTTATTTGGATATGTTCTGCTCTTTTATTTTGCCTGGATATTTATAACTTTCATTAATACTTAAAGCCAAAGCTTATTTTTAAAAATATTTTCTTCATATGCAAACTGGCTTTTTTTTCCCTTTTAATTATAGAGTGACTTATAAGAGCTGGACTATAAAACTAACAGTTTTAAAGCGCTTTTTAGCACATCATAATTAGCTGAACTGGGCAAGTACTAAGAGGAAAAAGAACAGACTTAAGTAATTCAAAGTAATTCTTTGGTCAGAACAATCTGAATTTTGGCATCAGTTATGTAAATGTTTTGTGTCTTCTAGGACTTTCATCTTACTTTGGTAAAATGGGTATAAAAAAGTTATAAGCCTTCTTTTTCCATTTTAGTTATAATCAACACTATTAAAATGGTGACTTGTATGAAAATACTGAAGACACATACATAAAGCTTATGATCCTGACTAAAAGACCCCTTAACTCATAACTCAAATTTGGTTTACACAGGGAAGTATGTGCGCGCGCGCACACACACACACACACACACACACACACACACACACACACACATAATCTCTATGTAGGCAATGCAGGTAACTATCTTTGGACAAAGTTTCTAAGCAATTAGGTCACACTCTCAAAGAAAGCTGTATGCAAGTAGTAGTAACATTTCAAAGCCTTTTCTTCCTCAACTTGGTTTTAGTCAGAATAGCAATCTTGTTTAGTAAATTTTTATTAAATAAATAATGAACAATATATGGTTTTCAGGCTCAAATCCTCCTTGGATTTTATTGTCAGATCCTCTGATTTATAGCTAGAAATAGGACCCTTTCTGCAGGCTTTAACTGAGAGATCTCCTGACTTGAGTCAGGGGAGAGGAGTCTGAATTAACACTCCTTCTCTGCTCCATCCAGCCACCTTTCCTCTACCACACACTTTCTCTCTTTGCTTTTCCAGTTCTGGGTTAACTGTCTTAGAATCTGCCAGAAAACATTTCCTCTCTGGTTTTGTTGCCAAATATTTTGTTGACTAGATTTGAACAAATTATGTGGGATGATATGAAAATGTCTACTCCATCTTCTTCTTCAGTTGGGTCCTTTCTCATTTAGTCTTAAATGTCACAATGTATCTGTGTTATAATCTGTATGGCATCTTGAGTTTTTTAGAGTAGGCAGAGAACTCTGTATACTTATAAGCAAAAGGAAACTATTGAATTAAAGGAAATGAAATAACATGGAGTTAACTAGTGACCATTCTAAAAGAAGTGAAATATTTCCAGTCATGAGAGTACAGAGCTATAGGCCAGCCACTAAGATGTATTGATGATTTTATTTGTAAAATAAAATAGGTGTATTGATGATTTTATTTGTAATCAGCTTGGATTACTGAGCCATACTGGAACATATGTTAGATCCAGGAATCCCTTCTAACTTTCTTGTCTTCTGATTCTTGCTTATATATATATATTTTTGTTGTTGTTGTTGCTCTTCACCTATCTACTTTTCTGACCATGTCAGACTGTTTACTGCCTTTACCTCTGTTGAAGTCCAGCTACTTTTCTACCTGCTGTACATCCCAAGACTGCTTATAATATTAGCGGGTTTTAGTCAGTCTCCTCTCTTTCATTGTCTTTCATTGTGATACTTAGGTTAAATCACACTGAAACACCCAGTTGTTCTCTTCTGTAGTTTTATTCCAAATCCCTGATCATCATTTTCTTCAGCCCAAGTTTTTGTCCTTTTATACTGAAAACATGTTAATTGGAGAATATGTAGATAAAGATAAATGTGTACAGATATTCTAACTTGACTATTAATTGAAGATTTGTTATGTGAAATTGAGCTGATTGCAAATATAGTATTCATTTTGTTATATAGCCTCTCTTGTAAACATTCTTCTACCTTTCCATACATCACTTTTTCATAGACATGTGAAGCAGATGTTGCTCAAAAATTTTGTCACTAAGTTGTTCAAATACACAAACTCCATAAAAATGTAACAATTAAGTCAATTCTACTATTGGTGGCACATTGTCTTAACTTCACTCGGATTGTATTGTCTCAAAACACTCTTATATCCTAATTGTGAAAAAATACAAATTCACAAAATTAAAATGTATCTGTGCTTTTTTGCCCTTTGGGTTTCAAAGAGTTGGACATAAAGACAATACTTAATATAACAATACTTAGTATAATACTTAGTAGAATACTTGGTAAACATCCAGAAGGATGAAGATGATAAAAATTATTACACTTGTCTTTTCCAGGGTTTGGTTAGCCTGACTCATTAAGATTTTATTTTGTCCAAATTCTTTCATTAAAATATAAGGCCATGGAACCACCCATTTCCATACCTCAAATAATTTGTCAATGTCTTTCTCCATCCGTCTCAAATAATTTATTACTTATTTCTAAGTGAAGACTCTGAGTACTTTTGGAAGCTAGGACAGAACTTTGTAAAAAGTAGTGTCTGAGATTAAAATACAGGTTTCAGAAAGTGAGAAATTTAAGTGCTGGTTCTGGTTGTGTGGCAATATTGAATAATACATACCCAAGATATTGATGACACACATGATTAATACATGCAGCTGAGAACTCCTTTAGGATTTGGTAAGGCATGTAAAAGGTAAGGGTTGAACTGAATGAGGTTGTGGTGGTAGAGTATTAATTATAACAAACAAATTGGAAAAACATTAATTCATTAATAGCTTTAGTTTTGAGATAGAGAGGAAACATTATTATCTTATTAATTATTAATGTAATCTTGGGGAAAATTGCATCTTTGGAATCAAGGCCTATAGAAATGAGATTTAAAATTTTCTGATAGTGTAAGAGGAGGTGAGGATAACCAGGACAGAAGAAAATTAGGTTATTAATTTGGAACAGGTACAGATTTGGTGGTTCTCAATTACAAATCTTTAGAGATAATAAATAAGAATAAATAATATTAAATAGTATCTGATATTTGTTGAGGTTTTCATGCCCTATATATGTATAAATTCACTTGATTTTTACAAAAGTCCAGTAAGTTGTGGGCCATTTTCCCCATTTTACAAATGAAGACACTGAAACTTAGTCATCATATTTTCATGTAAGTGACAGAGCCAGGGTGTGACTGACTCTGAGGCCCATGCTCTCAACTATTAAATGATGCTCTGTTAAATAAGTCATTTTGTATCCTTTATCAGAAACATTCTAGCCAGGTAGAGTAGTTTTTGCTGCTTTCCTTGTGAATTTGGCTTAAGTGGATTTTGCTGTTCAGTTGATACTATTGATCACACCATTCAACTGTTGGCTAATGCATTTATGTTCACCCCTGGCTACCTGTGATGAGTACCATACATTAGTGGTTTTACAGTCACAGAAGTTACCCTTTATCCATGGGGTTATGTTCCAAGCTCCCAGTGGATGCCTGAAACCATGGATGATATAGAATCCTATGTATACTATGTTTTATTCTTAAACATACATGCATTTAATATAGTTTAATTTATAAGTTAGGCATGGTAAGGGATTAATAACAACAGCTAATACATAAACAGAACAGTTATAACAATATACTATAAAATATGTGAACATGGTCTTTTTTAAATCACTTGTCCTCAGTCCTTGGTGAATTTAATAAATAAACAATTTAATATCAGTGGGAATAAATTAAATCTAAATATTTTTCTAATACAAAGACCTAAAAAAATGAGTTTGTTTTATACATTTGAGTTTCATAGAGATTGACATTGCATTGAGGCATAAAGTTTTCATACACTCTGATTTATTCTTCGTAGCAGTATTTGATATGACTTTTTATGAAAATCATTACAAGGCACATTTCCTTGTCTTACACTTCCTTAAAAAATCTTTTCCCAATAGTTTGCATTCTCTTGCATTCTTCCCCCTAGTGCCCACCCACCACCTCATTTTATTCAATCCTCTCTTCCAGGTCCCAGCACAACTATCTCAGAATCACCCGTATTCTCAAAAGCCTTGGTGAGCTTGGATATGAAAGTTTTAAATCTCCTCTTGTAAAATTCATTCTTCATGAGGCTCTTGTGGAAAATACTATTCCCAATATTAAGCAGAGTGCTCTGGAGTATTTTGTTTATACAATTAGAGATAGAAGAGAAAGGAGAAAGCTCCTGCGGTTTGCCCAGAAACATTACACACCTTCAGAGAATTTTATCTGGGGACCACCTAAAAAAGAACAATCAGAGGGAAGCAAAGCCCAGAAAATGCCTGCTCCTCCCGCCTCTAGTCATAATAGTCAAACGTCTATGCACAAAAAATCCAAGGACTCCAAAAATTCCTCTTCAGCTGTTCATTTAAATAGCAAAACAGCTGAAGAGAAAAAAGTGGCACCAAAAGAGTCTGAAGAAGAGACAGACAGCCCCAGCCCAGAGCCCAGCAATGAAGCTGCCAAACCAGGAAACACAGAAGACAGTGATGCTGAAAATTCAAATTCTCATCCCGAAAAAACAGTTACTACTCCAACAGAAAGAAAGGAGAGTTCATCTCCTTCTGAAAAAGATGAAGAAGGCAAAAATCCTAACAAAGACTGTGAAAATCCTGGAAATACCAGTTGTCATGATGAGGTACTATTACAGTGAATTATCAGAAAATCACAAGCTTGTTTAGGGTAGGGGAGGAAACAACTACTGTCTAATTTATCCTAAAGAACAGAGATGATATCATGTTTCCAGTGTTAGCCATCTGTGTTTTCTCTTGTAAGCATTTTGTTGTTATTTGTTTATTTTAGATGATAATGAATTGGATATTTAGTAAGAAGTTTTAAGACCAGATTCAATAAATGAATGTATTCTGTGACAGTTTTAGGATGTGAGTTTTCAATTCTGTATATAACAATTACTTTAAACTTATTTTCAAGGTGTCTAGAAACAATCAGGTAGTATTTGATACGTGTGTCAAATACCCTCTTTCAAGAGATTACAGACTCCGTGGAGAAAATCAAGACAACAATTCCATTGTATTTTTATACTTTTACCTGATTTTTACATTAATTTTTGAAATAGGAAGAGTTTAATTTTCCAAATATATTCACAAAGTAGTTTGGATTCTTTGATCCTAACCCTTCCATGTGTTTATTTTTAGATTCCGATAAGTGAAATGGAGGTCCTGGGGGAGCTCTGACCTCCCCAGCTAATCTGTCAAGTCCTGCTGTCTTCTTTCACCCTCTCTCCTTGCTCGCCATTGAGCCACCATCTTTATCAACTCCCAAGTGTATTTACAGTGTTCATTAGGATAATCTTCTATGTTGACATCTAAAGGGGACACAGGGGAACTTTTAATTGTATGATTTCAGGAATTTTCTTTAAAATAATAATAAAAATATTTTCTGTATTAAGTGCTTAAAAACAAATATTGGTGCAAATGTCCAAAAAAGAACTTTGCTTTATATGGCTGTTCCACATAAATTTGGTGGTTGATTCTGGATGCAAATGACTGAAGAATTATAAAGGGAAAAAGGAAATTATCCATTTTTAAAAGGATGCCTCTTGCACTATCAACAGGCATGTCTCTTAATGAGTTAAGTGAATTATGAAATTACTATGTTGTTTATTCCACAATGTATCTTTTATTATATATGTGTGTATTATATATATATATGTATACATATATATATGTATACATTATATATATATATAGTTTGTGCATCTTTGTCAAACTTTGAAATGGAGAATAGTTTGAAATTTCATATGATCAGTCTAGTAAGAACTTAATTTGTTACTAATACTGGTTGAAAACAATTTTATTGCCTATAATATTATTACTAATTATTATTACAAATCAGAAAATAATCAGAAACACTGTGATGAGAACTTCAAAACATATATACAAATATAGAAAAAGCAATGAATAGATAAAACATTTTCACTTTATATCATTTAGAAATAAATTGACTTTTTTTTAAAATCTCTCTTAGGCTTTTAAGAAAAGTTGTGTTCACCTTAACCTCCCAGAGAATTTTTTTATATGTCCTGTTTCATATCCCATAATATCATCTTCTGTTGTCTTTTTTATCCACACTTTTACCATGGGATTTCTAGATAATAATCACACGGATAATATGCCTTCAGAAATATGATTTTATTGCTTTGAAATTTATGCAAAAACACCCCAGTTGCTTAACCCTGATTTTTTTATCTGCGTGTTAGTAGCACTCATGTTTTATTTCAGGTTCCAATATATAGAATATAGAGCACTTAGTCATTTTTAGTTCCCATAATATATCAAATTTTGCTTTTTACTGTTTTTTGAGGTATTAGGAATTTGAGGTAATAGTCTAGGTTTGTATTTCCATTTCTTTTTTACATGCAGGAAATACATGGGTCCTCTGACATGGTGCTTGTCGTAGCAATGTCCCTGTAGATCTTAATAAATAGTTCTGCAGGGTTTAGTGAATAAGAGTAAAATGTCAAATTAGGCTGAATTGTAGGAATAATATTAATTTAATTCAAAATATTTTACCAGTTGTGTTGTAGACACTTTTGGACTGTTTTCTAAATGCTTAATGTTAAACATATGTGACCATATTAGTAGCTGGTAACTGTTAAAATATCAACAGTTACCAGATACTAAAATAAATGAATATTATCTGAACTATTTAGAAATTGTAGTATATCAAAACCCCCAGAAGAACAACATTTCATTTAACAATTTAAGTTTTTTAGAATATTATTCCTTATTAGGGATTTCATTAGATTATGCTACTTAATTTGCAAATACTTAGTCTCAAGGGGACAACTTCCTGGCTTCCATCTAAAATAGTGGCCTTTTCCCATCATGTGTTTTTTAAATACATTTTCATATGTGACTATAGTTTCCTACATTTAATCTGTAAATAATGAGAGAATTATTAAGTGGAGAATAAGTAGGGATGCCATTCCTTTTGCAGATAAAAATTGAATGTCTAGAATTTTTTCTATTAAGAATACTTTGTATATTTAATAGTTTTTTAAAATAAGATCTATAGATATGTGTTTATGTGTGTCTTAGATATGAAACCACCCCCTTGGGCTTGACTTATGTTTTGTATTTTTAAAAACTACATGTGCTTGCAGAAATTTACAGAAAAGCTGTTATAGAAAATGCAGTGAAGCATGGCCAAATAGCTAGAAACATTATTGAGTATTTGCAAATATAGTCTTTATTGTTGTACCACAGGCTGCAAGGATAGTTAATATTGGCTATTAATAAAATAGTAACTTGAATTTCATGGCAAATAGATGTTATATTGCTTGTTTAGTCTAGTATATTTCTAATATTTTGTGCTTTCATATATCAAAGGAGAAAAAATATGTGAAATTATTTTGAAATACTGTAAAGTGATATATAATTATAAGATATATTTCTTACGGTAGAGAAGTTTCTAACATTAAGATTATTGTACCATTATACATTGTCATGCTCAATCTCATAAGAAATTCAAAAGAATCATAAAAGAAATGAAGATATATTTGCTTTCTCTAAATCAAGTCAGTTGTCAATTAAAAAATTACATTGTATAGTTTTTGTTGAGAGCACTTTTCTTCCAGCTTCAAAGAAAAAATAAAATTTACAACTCAGGAGTTCTTAGGGGAGTTCTGATATTTTTTGCTAAATATTAAAAATATAAACATAAAAATGGCATAAAATTCGTTAGTTATTATGTTTCATATTTTGTCATATAAAATCACCAATTCTGCTTCTAGCTTTTATACTTCAATCTGAGTGAAAGTATGATGAAAAAGGAAAAATAGGACAGTATATATCTGAGTTAGCCTTTAAAAAATCATTTTAGTAAATAAACCATATCAAATGGTCAAAAATTGGTTAGATTAATGATAAGAGAATAATTGATTTGTTGTTTTAATGTTAAATATCCCAAGTTGATAGAGTTATGGCTGAGTTTATAATCCACTGAGTAACTAAGTCAAGAATTTACTTTTTAAAAAACTATAGTTGAGGCTCTTCTAAAATCTCTGTTATGTAACCCAGGAACAGAAGGATGTTGCTTAATTTAATTTAATGACATCTACAAGTCTTTAATGTCCTTTGGGGTGAGTAGATCCCTTGTTACAGGAATGTGTTTTCCGGATTTCTATTTTGTTTTCCATTAGAAAATTCCCCTTTCTCTTTTGGGGCATGTATGTTAAATATAAGGCAGGAATTAGACACACTAGAGTCATTTAATTGCAGGTGCAATTGTAGAGAAAGATGATCTGAGGAAACGCTGGACCTAGGAAATTGTGAGTGTCTGTCCCCTAACATCTTTCAGTACTGAGTTCTGTGCTGTTCATTACAGGAACAGATTTGTGTGGGTAATCTCTAGGGTGACAGCAAGTACTGCCCTGCCTCCTGCCTTGTTCTAGTTATCCAACCCACCCAGCAGATTGTGTTCAGGGACAGACTGTTTTTAGAAATTTACTACTGAAATTAATAATCATATAGTTATGAATGCCTGGAGGTGTCCAGATGTGCCTTAATGAATGTAAATGATTTTCATTCAGATGTTTACACTTTTTCTCCATTGTAAAATCTTGTCATAAGGAACTAGTCAAACCATGTATATCACATCAGTTATTTGAATGAAATTTACTTTGGTGCTTTATCATTTTGGAGAAATTGTCATTTGGAATAGGAGCGTAAGTTCAAAAAGAAATATACTCACCACAGTATTTTACAATGTGTGATATTTGGCAAGAGTTTTGAGTAAGAAAGATTAACCTGAATTGTTTGTTACATGTGTTCATTCTTTTTCTTAGTTTTGCTACATGCTGTAATTTTCACTTTAACCATTCCTTAGTTACTACAAGTAATATTTATCTGTTTTACTTTCTGTTCTTAGATTCAGATGGTTATAGAATGTGGAGTTATATTAGAGAAATCATTAAAATTTTAATTTCAGTAGATGTTTGTAGGAATCTAAAATTAATTTGAAAAACTTTTATGCTATAATCCTATAGAAACATTTTTAAAGCCCTATTCTTGTTTTGTTCTAGATTAAGGAAAGTGTTCTTCTGTGTCATCTGCTTTTCCTATTTTGTTGTGAAGTTTATTGTTTCAGTTATTTGTGGGAAATAACTTCTTAATATGTTTGTTTTCTTGGATTAAAGTTTTCATGTTGGAGACTTTTATGAAGTTCTTTGTATTATGGCCCAAACCCTGGCTGGAGGTGGAGGTCAGAGAGGGAAAGGTGACTAAGACCCAGGGTAGGCACTTTGGGAAAATGGAGCCAACACTGGGTTCTACTCTCTTCGTTGGCCTGCTGGGTCTTCAGGGTATCCTCTGGATCATGAGCATGTTGAGCCCTATGATTTCTGACCTATGGGGAGGATAGGCCACTTTGCACTCCATACACAATTTTATGGGTATCAGTTGTCACAAAATATCTGCTGTGATGTATTTGCCACCATTTTGTAGTTGTTTACAAAATTATGAGTAATCAGGCATCTGCTATTAAAATTATGGCTAAATCTTTATAACTATCTTAGGAAATATTAAAATGCCAACCCTATATTCCCCTCACCCCATTCTTTAATGAAAATTTGGGTTGTTCTTTCAGAGGTACATTCAAAAACTTTTAATAAAATGATTAAAAGTATTAATGCTCACATTTGTAAATCAGAACACCTTAAGAAAAACTATTTTCATTTTTTAAAATTTAAAGGGGTTTGTGTAGCATTTATATTCATTAGGGAGATTAGTTACATATAAGTTTAGGTCTAAGAAACATTCAAGTTTTGCACTCATTGGTCAAATGGTCAAATGAGTTTTGTTGTTGTTTTGTTTTTATCTGTGTTACAGATTCAGTTTCATGTGAAAAAAGAACTAATGAAACAAAAATTATAAACAGTACTAAGAAACCACAGAAATAAAGACCACAAATTAAAATTTGTACAAGTCTCAGAATTATTGGAAGTAAGTGAGGAATGGTCTAAAGAAGCTCAGTAATGGAATTCGCTTTGAGAATCAGCTCTGTGCTATTTCTGCCAAGGCCATCAGGGATTGTTGTGGAAATAGATCCCATCAGTATTCTCTCTTAAACCATGAATTCTGCCTACTCAATGTTGGAATCTTCCATTAGGCTGATGGAATTAATCAAATGATCAAAAACCAAGTTTAATTCCTTTGTCTATGCATACCGACAGTGGTTTTACCAACTAGAAGTTCAATTGAGGGATTAGCTACAGAGCAGAGAAGGACTCAGTGACAGTTGGGTTATTAAAGAAGTATCCATTTGCAACACTGTAGAGTTGATAGCTCAGTGACTGTGTGGCATTACAATTCAGAGAAACAAGTGAGAGCAAACCTTAGGTCCTTTGATAACTTTTTTTTCCTACTTTTTTCTTAAAAAGGGCTTTTAACCTGTTTCCCAAATAAGATGTTGGCTTATGTTTTGTATTACCTAAGAAGAAGATTGGTTGGACTGAGTCCATTCATTATTTCAAGTTGGAAACTCTGTGTCCTTTGTATTTTGAATATTTAGGAAAAAGGATATGATTCTTACACAGGTGTGTATTTTACTTGTCATGTAAGCTCTGATTCTCCAGTGGCCAGTGGGCTTCTCTGTGCTCCATATTCAACTGCAGTATGAACTACAGAATGCTATGCATGTATGTTAGTACCAATACCATGTGTATGTGGTAGAAGTTGTAACCAGTTTCTGGATCTGTATGGTACTATAAAATACTTATTTTATAATTCTGTAACTGTATGGCAGTGTTATGCCAAAAATGTATAAAGAGCAATAGTTTCTGTTGCTTACTGCTGTATTTTAAAATATTGTTTCTAAAATAATATATTTAGAATTCCTTTAGAGTAATTATTTTTAATAACTATTGCCAAACATACATCCTGTAAAACTAATAAAAGCCACTTCATCTTAGGTAACATTTTAGCATTGTGCTAGAGTACATTATGATGATTTTGCATGATTAAAATATTTTTAGAGCTGGAAAAAAATGACTTGCTGTTTTCCTGTGATTAAACATATTTTTATGATTAAAAGAGAAAATTAACATCATTTCATTTATCCTCTGAAATAAATATTTTATTGTGAAGGGTGAAATCTTATTTATATATGAAGTTATTTGTATTGCGAGATTTTACAATGCAGAAGATGTATACATACTCAGATGTTTATTGTTCTCTTTTTTTACTTTTTTCCATGCAAATTTTAAAGTACATTTTATATAGATTAATTACTATGAGTAACTAATGGAGATGACTTTTTTTCTTCATTTAAGCAGGCTAATGTTTTAGGAAGTCAGGTTTTTGATGAAGGAAAATGCAGTTGTGAGCTCAAAGGAAGGAGTTTGCTCTAGGAATCTCAGGACAATATTGACAGAAATGAGGAAATGTAGGACATTTTGGTTCGACTACATTGACCTATCCAGGCAGGAAAAAAGAGGATGAGAGAGCTAAGGATGAATTGTGCAAAGAGAATGAGGTCACATTGGGCATACTTGAGAAACTGATAGAAAAAAATAGCCACAGTGGTGACTGAGCAAGGTTTTAGCTGAAAACTTCTGGATGAATTGCTTAGAAGAAAAAGGAACACACAAAAACAATTATTGTCATAGAGGAAGAATGAACACATTCTGGTAGCAGAAAATAGAAGTGTTTTCTTTTCCCCACACAGTGAATGTCTGAAGGCACCTTAAAATCTGGAGAAAATGGAGTTTCAATGGGATAGTGAGAAATGCAGGACTGAGCTTGCATTTCTACAAGAATGTAAAATTTAATAGTGGAGAGAATTTGGAAGAAAATATCTCAACATTTGCCTTAATTTAAGCCTCAGGTGCATGCAAAGCAGGGCAGCTGGTGTTCCAGGAGTGGAAGGACATCCCAGCCTGGACAAAAGTGCTGATAGGCAGTTGGTTCTTGTGAGTGAATTTAGGTTTTGGTGGTGGTGGCTGAGTTGTTGGCCTAATATAGGGAACACATATGAGAATTATCTTGCCTTTGGAATTATCCCTATGAATATGTAGGATTAATTGGAACAGCACTTTAAAGTAGGATACTAAAGAGACAGATTAGAGAGCCAGCATGGATTTGATTTTATTCAGGGAGACCAGGTTGATTGATTTTCTCTATTAGCATCTTTCTATTTTTTATAACCCTGTTGCAGATTCAACACCACCAAGAAATATACAAATATTCTGTTCCCAAGTGGCATATGAGATATTTTTGCCGAGATGGAAATAACCGATTTAATCTACTCTCAGCTTTGGAAAAGGAAGGAGTTAGAGAAAGAGGGGAGTAAACAGAGGAGAAATGGTAGACAAGATGAGTCAAATGAGATCTGACAGCAATCCTTGAAAATGAGGTTGTTTGACATCTTTAAGTGGATGATTTAACATTGTGAGTAAGAAAGTTCAAGAAAAAGCCCACAGCTGGGGATGGGGGTGGACTAAGGGCAAAGACATTTTGTTTAATGGGGACAGAACAGGTTTTGAAGCCAGATGGACTTGGGTACACATGGCAATATCATCACTTATAACTGACTATGTGACTTTTGGCAGGTGATGTAAATTCTGAGACTCTGGGCTCTCATTGGTAATTTTATCTACTTTGTGAGTTCTTGGAAAGATTAGAGAAGGTGTGAAACCCCAGGGACATATTCCAGACACTTATTCATAGTAGTTGCAGGTATTCTAGAAAATAATGAAATGTTTTGTCACAACAGGAATTGTAGGGCATTTATCTCAATGGAAATCAATATAATTTGTTAATCAGGTTTATAGATTGAAGCAAATGTAGTGAATTTTACTGGAAATTTTAAAGTAATTCTTACTAAAAAATGCTATCAGTTATAGAATTGAGACATAATGATATTGATGAAAAGTTTCCATCACTTGCGAATGTAATAGCTGCTTATTACTTTCCCTCTCTCTACATGTGTAAATATATATATATATATTATATATATATATGTATGTGTGTGTGTGTGTGTGTGTATAAATGATTGCTCCTTTACCAAGAGAATAGCTAGAAGATAAGACAGGTGAAGTCTTTAGTCAGTCAGGAGACTTCTTAGTTTATTTTAAGATACTATCAGCTGGACTCTTACTGAAAGCAGCAAACTTTAATTTTTAGCCCTCCAAATAAATATTTACTTCATTTCTTAGTGAGAGGCCACTTAAAAGTTTACACTATTTAAAAATATGTGTGATTAATTTTTGAACACACGGCCTAATTGCCATTGTTTTCTTATAATCAGAGTCAGAAAGATAACTAATCTCATGCTAAATAAATATTCATCTTTCACACTTTTAAACTGCAGGTATTTTCATACCATGACATTAAAATGGGGTCACTGCAGGTCTTAGATGATTGTCTTGGGCAGCTCTTTATCCCTCAGAATGCTACACATGTACCAAGAATGGAATAGGAAATAAACTTTGACCTGAGTGAAAAGTAAACATTTTCATTTTCTTTAGAAAATAAAAAATCTGGATTCAATTCAAGCATTTTTCTAATTTTATCTGTTTCAAAGTTCAGACATGAGGAGAGAATTTTTATAGTTTGGAGAATGCAGATCCTAATTGGACAGAAATGGAACTGAGGTATGGAAAGGTGTCATGACCTCCACCCCTCAAAAGCTGCAGGATGCAAGAACCTGAGGTGGAACTTGGCCAAGCACTGGGGCTCTCTACTTAACAGACCTATTGTGTACTGTATGTGGCCCCTTTTAACTCACTCTATACCCTGTAAATCAGAATGGATTCAAGAGCATCAACCCAGGCAGTGGACTGGCATATGCTGTGGTAGAAATCCAAGACCAGAGTCCAGTTCATGAAAGAGATTTTCTCACCACTTGGTGCATGATTAGCAGTTCCAAGGTGGGTTCAAATACTTCACTTGGGAAACAAACCTCTGGGGCTTGGAAATAGTACTTGAGCACAATCATCTCTGACAGAGTGCCTCACTGTACATAGTAGCCCTTTTAGAGTCCATCATGGATAAAGAGGAGCCTGATACACTGCCTTAACCCTGTCATTTCCTAATCACATTAAATGGCATTGCCTGATCCCCAAACCAGAAACCAGGATATTTTCCTGACTTTTTAATTCATCAACATATTCAATTTGATAACAAATTCTGCTGATGCTACTCCTTGAATTTGTCTACAATCCCCTCCTTCCTCCTCACTTCACTGCCTCCACAGCCTTTGTCAATTGTAGGTAATTCTGAACCTTCTGTCTGATCCCAAAGGAGAATGGGGCCTTCACAAAATGCCATAGTATTATCTTGATATCTATGGGTATCTAGTATAAGGTTCATCATAAACACTCAATAAACAGTCCTTGAAGTAAAATAAGAAAGAGATGTTTAACAATAACATCTGTAAACAAGATGTATATCAGTATGACAGCTATTTTTGATCTATTGCTAAAAGAAGATATCTTCCTCAAGACAAATAGTCTTAAAAATGAAATGTATGTATAGCCCTACAAAGATTTATATTAAAATCTTTCATAAGTATTTAACACTTGTTGGCAAACTTAGATCATAGCCTTCTTGTGTCACAGCAATAAATATCATTAGTTGGCTCTAAACTGATTTAACAGAGCTTCAAAGTCAAGTTTAAAATAAAGGGATGGAAGCACATGGTCTCACTTTTGCTGTTGGCTTGAAATTTTGAAAATTTAAATAAAATGAAGTATTTTAAAAATCATATTCAGTAGGTCTACAAAGTACATATTTCCGTGAATTATACATACAGAAATAAACAAGTGTGTGCATGAGATGGAAGTCTCTCTGCAATAAAACCACCTGGAACATCTAGAATAAAGTCAATTCCCTTGGAGTTCATAGCAATGCTGACTTTTTTTTAAAACAATTTAGACAAATCTGATTGATAGTAAAGGCTATTCTTTAAGGAATAGATTTTTTTCCTTAATGTTTAATTTTCAGATGGTATTGCTTCTTTGATTTAAGTCTTTCTTTTTTCTTCATGTTGCCAACCAAGCTGAAACTAAAAACTCACTTTCAGTTTCCTTAAGTGAAAGCCCTGCAGAAGTTTTAGAGGGTGGAAATAAATGTTCACTCAAATTCCTTTAACCTTCTTAAGTGTCCTTTATAAGCAACCTGAGAAAGGCCCAAGTCTTTTTGTAGACTCAGAAAACAATTGAGCTTAACTTGACCTTGTGAAAAGGATGGTTCCTCATTTCATTTGTCCTCCTTTAGCTTATGGTAATGAAATCAAAGTATAGAGTGCAGTTAGGCCACAAAATCACTCACACAAAACTATCTAAAGGAAATGTAGCACCTATTTCCTAATAGCTCATCTAATTTTCATGAGCACCACCCTGCTAATTGTCAGGGACATCTTAGACTTAATAATAGTAACTATTCATATCACTTCATGTTTGTGTATCTTTGGATTTAGACATCCAGACTATTCAAAATTTGACTCAGAGCCAGCATAACAACTTCTTTGGAATAAACTGTATCTGTCAGTAAATTATTCGTCATTTAGATTTTATTATATAGTCTTTTCTTGACCAAGATAACTTCTAGGGGGACATTCAGGAAGTTTCATTGAATATTTCAGGTGGCAGAGAACAGGAGAAAAGATCTATGTTCTCTGGATATTCTCTGGTTGCAACTGTGGCGTGGCTGGGCTTGGCTGCTCCCTGGACTGGTGTTATGATTTGAATCTTTAATGCCCCTGGAAAGTTTATGTATTAGGTAATGCAGGAATGTTCAGAGGTAAAAAGATTGGATTATAAAGCTGTAACCTCATCATTGGATTAGTCTACTTGATGAATTAATAATTTGGACTACTGGGTGGTAATTCTAGACATGACCAGAAGAGAAGATCATTAGGGGTGTGGCCTTGGACCATATCTGCCTCTGGCCACTTCCCCTTTCTCTCTGCTTCCTGATTGCTAAGAGTTGAGGAACTTTCCTTTGCCATATCCTTCTGCCATGATGTTCTGCCTCAGCTCAGACCCAGAGCAACGAAGGCAGCCATTCGTGAACTGAACCTCTGAAACCATTGGCCCCAAATAGACTTTTCCTTCTCCAAGTTGTTTTTGCAGGTATTTTGGTCAAAGTGATGAAAAACTGGGTGACACATTGGTAACCACTAAAGCTTGACTGGTCTCATCTGACTCCTCAGGCTTAAATTCGCTGGTGTCCCTGGTGGAGTTGATAGCCTTCAGTTGTGCAGCTTCTACCAACAATGGCCATGTCATTTAGACTCTAAGCTCCTATAGAGCCATTTGCTATGTAGGAGGCATCTGTAGAAGGAAGAGAGATTTGGTTCTGAAATTTGAATCTTATCATCTTAATATGACTGTGTGACCTTGGGAAAGCTACTAACATTATGAGTTTCAGTTTGTTTGTAAAGTGGAAATAGTAATACCACCTCGTACAGTCTCGAAGGTTATAGAATTGCAATGTTTACTTCCAACATAGAGTAAATAATATAACTACTAATACTACTAGTATTTCTTTAAGTTTGGCGGTTTATGAGTGTTCTCTTAAAGCCCAAAATCAAAGTGAGAAGAGGAAGGAGGTAAGGAAGATATGGAAGAAAGAAAAGACGCTGAGCCAGGTTTTTATGTAATATTTTATATAAAGTTTGTTTAGTTTAAGAGTTTGTTTTCTGATTAGAGAATACCTAATCATTCTTTATCTAATTTGATATATATGAGAAAAAATTGAAATCACAAATAGAAGAAGCACTATGTAAGTTAACATGGTATTGTATTTATTTATAATTTCATTATTTCATGAATTTTGGATAATCTACTTTTCAGATAAAGGAAAACCTATAACATACCCATGAGGGGATTTGGCAAGAGAAATAATATGATATTTAATGCTTTAGAAAGTTAGTTTTCTCTTTATCATCAACATTTTTGTTTGGAAAGCAAAAAGATCAGTGAGGTAGCTAGATGTCCCAGAAGTGTTTTTAAGAGAATTTTGTCTATCTAGGTAAAACTCTGCTGATAAAACATTTCTATCTACTTTCAATCTTTAGGCTTCCTACAAGCACTCCATAATTGCACAAATGCTACTGCTGATTCAAACTAAAGTATGGGAATTCAGCTAAAAGAAATATCCATCCAGCCCTAGGAAAATCATAGTACTCATTAATGTGCTAAATCAGATAATTTTTAAGTGGCAACTATATGTACACTGGATAATCTATAAAAAGAGTTGCCTTCTGCCTTGAAGACCTAATTATCTTGTTAAGTAGCTCCATAATTGACAGCAGGGGGACCTGTTCACTAATACAATTTTCTCTATGTATATTTACTGACATTCTTATAAGTTGGGATTGAGTGAGATTTCATTTAGTAATTTCTTTTCAGAGTATTGCAGGAAACTATCTTCTAATTGGAAATGCTTATAGTTTGTAAGTACCCTTCCCCATTACAACCCCTCCTCCACTACCGCAAATGAAGAAATAGTTATTCTGAGAATTAAGCTTGTAAAACTGACAAATAATGGGTAAGATTATTTTCTTTAATAGTCAATTTCTAAGACAGTTGTCTAAAATATGTAAGGATAAATTTAACAGAATATGTGCAAGATCTGTACATTGAAAGTTACAAATTATTGTTAAAAGTAATTTAAATAGACAAAATAAAAATATGTATTATTCTTGGAATAGAGAACTTGTATTATTAAGGCATCAATTCTCCCTAGATTTATAAATTAAATTACAAGCTTAATCAAAGTCCCAGAGAACTTTTTTGTAGAAACTGCCAAGCTGATTCTAATAGATATATGAAAATATAAAGGATCTAAAAATATCAAAATAATTCTTAAAAAGAAAAATAAATTTGGAGAACTTTCATTTTGTAATTGCAAGCCTTTCCTTAAAGTTACATAATCAAGTTAGTATGATCTGGGATATAGTAATAAATCAGTGGAATGGAATAGAGTTTAGAAATAGACCAACACCTACAGAGTCAGTTTATTTTTGACAGAGGTACCAAGGTAATTTGGTGAGAAAAGGATAATGTTTTCAGTAGACAATGCTAGAACACCTGGATACTCAAATGGGGAAAAATCAGAATTGACCCTGACTCATACTTTTCCAAAAGTAAACTCTTAGTGGATAATAGACCAGATTAAAGGCTGAATATATAAAACTCATAGAAGAAAACATTTTCAAGATTTGGGGGAAGGCAAAGATTTTATAGATATGACATAATGGTAACCATAACAATTTGACAAATGTACTTTATTAAAATTAAAAAGTTACGTTTTCCAAAGATATCACTATCAAAATGAAAAAGCAAGCCAATAGACTGGAAGAAAATATTTATAGTATATATATACTTGACAAAGAACTAATATCCAAAATAAGTAAGTTGTTCTCACAACTCAAAAAACATGATAGAAAAAAATTGGATGAAAGATTTGAACAGGTACTTCACACACATGCATACATATATAGACACAGTATAACTCCACTGGGTAATCCGTAAAAGATTTCTGCTTTCTAATATATATGTATACACACACACATACATACACAATGAGGCCAATAAGAATATGAAAAAATAACACAGGAACACATTGTCTATTATCAGATCAGCAGAAAAGAGAAAATTAATAACATAGTAAGGTATTACTGTAAACTGCTTATAATGGCTTCAATTTTAAAAAACTGACAATATCAAGAATCGGAAAAACCATGGAGCAACTGGAACTCACACACACTTCTGTTAGGAATGTAAAATATTGTTAACTACTTTGGAAAACAGTTTGTCACCTTATAAAATTAAATATACTTCCATATAACTTAGGCTTAAGTCATATGGCAATATATGAAAAGCTATATCCAAAAGAGATGAATGCCTATGTCCACAAAAACACTGGTATGCTAATGTTCATAGCAACTTTCTTCATAATGGCTTTGTTTTAGTCAGTTTTTGGTTGCTGTGACTAAAAGGACCCAACCAGCACAATTATAGAGGAGGAAGAATTTATTTGAGGGCTCACAGTTTCAGAGGTCTTAGTCCATAGAAGGCCGGCTCCATCCCTTCGGTCTCAAGGTGAGGCAGACCATTATGAGGGAAGAGGGTGGTGGAGGGAAGCAGTTTATATCACGGTTATCAAGAAAGAGAGAGAGCCACTCGCCAGATACAAATATATAACCCAAGGCTGTGCCCTAATTCCTACCTCCTCCAGTCACATCCCACCTGCCTCCAGTTACCACTTACTTAATCACATCAGGGATTGACTCACTGATCAGGTTAAGACTCTCAAAATCCAATCATTTCTCCTCTGAACCTTCTTACTTTGTTTCAAGTGAGCTTTTGGGGGACACTTTACATCCAAACCATAACAGGCTCCAAACTGAAAACACCCAGATATCCATTTACAAATGAATGGATGAAAAAGTTGTGAAATATTCATACCACTTACTTTCCTATAAAACAGAATAAAGTACTTATATTTGGAACAATGTTGACGAATCTCAAAAGAAGTCAGGCACAAAAGAATACCTGCTGAATGATTGCATTTTGAGGAAACTCAAGAACAGTCAAATCAACCTATTGGGACAGAAGTCAGGGCAGCAGTTGTCTGAGAAGGGCTGGAGTTGATTGCCAGTAATTAGGAAAGAACTGGATAGGGGTAGGGTGTGTGGGAGGGATGCTGACGGAAGTATTTTAGTGCTTAATTATAGTGATTATATGGTGTATACATCATCAAAGCTCATCACACTGTTCACTTAAAATATGGTGCATTCTATTGTATGCAAAACAGTTCAATAAAGTAAAAGAAGAAGAAATACTATCTTCCCAGTCAAAAACATTTTAAAAATAGAACCTAAATGGTCCATCTAACTTGGAATAAATATGAAGGCACTAGAGAAAGTAGTAATTCCCTCCCTCTTCCTCTCTCCTCTTACTAAAAGGAACCTGCTTCTACATCCTTCCCAGCCTTTCAGTCTTACTGCCTTTCTTAGCTTACAAACCAGTTAAGAAGTCCATAAACATCAAAGTAAGCATTAAATGCCTTTTTAGTTTGTTCTTTTTCTGTCATATAAATCTCGAGTTGTATTTTTTGCTTCATCATTTTTTGATTATGGCATCTCTAAAATAACCAATTGGATCATGTTCAGTACAGGGAAAATAAGTCATTGGATTTGTTCCTTATTAACTATCTCTTCCACATCTGTTTAATTCTCAAAGCTTCCTGCCTGGTTTCTAACCAGTCTCCCTACCCCCTAGTCCTGTGACTATTGCCATGTGAGTAATCCTTCTAAAGACTTTCCTAGATCAAATTACCCCGTTTTCAAAACCTTCAGTTACTTTGCTTACTAAGTAAACATCAGATTCATTAGTTTTCCAGGCCTGGTTCAATTCTATTTTTCTTAACCAGTCTCCCACTGTTCTGTGAATGATGCATGTTCTAGCTGAAATGGATCACCAGTCATTCTTTGAGTGTCTCCTTTCTAATCTTCACCTGCTTCCTTCTTTGCATTGCAGATCTAATTCACCTTCCAAATCACTTTGCACGCACCTCTTCCACCATCACTCTCAATAGATGGGATTCCACGTACCTACACTTTTCCCATGCTCCTATGTTAGATTATAACTTCTTAGAGAGCTGGGGTCCAGTCTCTGACATCTTTGTTTCTCCCACAGAATGGACTTGAATAATGGGAGGGAGATATGTAATTTGAAAGAATATGTGGAGTCAGTTATGCACGTTCATGTGGTTGAGAAGCAGAAGAGTGAGAACCAGAACCTCGAACACCCTATTACTCACTCTATTGCATTGTGTACCATGGGGGCTGGGAAACTCTCCCGCAGGATTTTGAATTGCCTCCAGGAGAAGGATTAGAAGAGCGTGTTGCTCTAGACATTTAAAATGGAATCAAAGAAAGTAGTAAAACTTGCTTCAGGGAATCATCCTAGAAGAAAGATTAGCTTAGATGCCTTTCTAACTTCTAATCACATATAATAGTAAAACAAAAGGACTGTAAAGTCCCCTTTGGAAATTGTGACTATTCATTAGATCTTTATATATATATATATATATCTTTATATATATATATCTTTTTCTTTTTAAATTGAACCTTATTGTGTATGTGGTCAATATTTTGAAAATGAGTCTCAAATAATTTGTGTGTGACCAGCTTGCTATGTCATTGCATGGCCCAATAAAAGAACAATCTATCTTTGGGTTGGTTGGACAGTCACTATAGCTCTTATACTTGCTCTCTTCTTGCAACAAATTATACCTCAATATTCTCTTTGACAGGCAATACTATGAAGTGTATTATCTAGGTTATAGCAAAAATATATTTCTTGTGTGGACAAAAATGTGAACATTTGCCTATGACATGATGTACATTTAGATAAGTGTTAAAGGGTCAAAGTTGAGGCAGATGGATTGAATAAATACAGTATGAAATTAGCTCTTAGCTGTCCAAAGCCCATTATCCTGTTTCATTGGATAAAGCTGTCGCTTCACCTGGTTGTTGAGTCTGTGATACATTTCACAGCTCCTTACAACTGCACAAAGACTGGTGACCATGTTGTTGCAGCAGAGGTA
Source organism: Sciurus vulgaris (assembly GCF_902686455.1). Taxonomy (NCBI): domain Eukaryota; kingdom Metazoa; phylum Chordata; class Mammalia; order Rodentia; family Sciuridae; genus Sciurus; species Sciurus vulgaris. Next base: position 90,758,232 of record NC_136467.1, on the reverse strand, counting down.
AGAGAGTGCTGTGTGCTCCTCCTGGGCATGGGCCTTGTAATGCTGGCCATATGCTCTTTTCCTTTTGCGAGTGGGAACTTAAATATGCCCACAGCCTGCCTCTGCTGATCAGCAAGGCCAATGCCCTAGAGCAAGGATAGTCAAACTTCTGTACAGGGACAAACAATAAATATTTTCAGATTTATCACCACTCAGTTCTGCAATGTCATGTGAAAACAGCTAAAGATGATATAAGAACAAATGGATATGGCTGTGTTCTAATAAAATGTTATTTACAAAACGAGGTGGTAGGCTGGATTTGGCCCAGGAGTCTATAGTTTTTATTTTTATGCCTGCCCTGTGGTGAAGACATTATGGAAAGAAACTGGTACCTAATTGACTACCTAGAGCAGAGCATCCATTGACCAAAACATGCACCTCAAGATTGCTTATGAAAGAGATAAACTTCATCTTCTTTCAGTCACTATGCCTTGAAGCCTCTTTTGGCAGTGTGGCCTCTCCCCTGCTCAGTGCTCAGGAGCAGGCATTGTTACCCCCTCCTTGGATTCAGATTCACAATTGTGAGCAGAAAGCTCTACTCAGACTTCAGCCATTTGAGACTAACTCTCTTCACCAAGTCTTCTTCTCCAGGAGGCTTTAAGTTATCCCTTCCACTTTTTATAGGGAAGAGATTTGTTTTCTCAGTAGCCATCTGTCTATTTGGACTATTATCTTACCCACTTTTGAAACTGATGCAGGTATTCCCCGCTGCCTAGGGAGCAGAATAGCATCTTGATATATATAACATGTGAAGGGGGTCAAATCTGGGGGGACACTCTTTTGTCCCTCCACTGTCTAAAGCCCTTTCTCAACACTTCAAATGTCTCTTCTATGTCCTAGATTTGGAGCATTGTTTTTTCTTAGCTGTAAATTAAATTGGTGCCTCATGAAATTTTATATGTCATCTTCCCTCCCTAGTTTTAATTTTGCTTTGCTTTTCTGATTATTATATGACTTTTACAAAAAATTTGGACAATATAGAAAATCTGACAGGTAGGTACTCTCAAATACAATCATGACTGCTATTTCTGGTGTATTTTACATACGGTTTGGCTTGTATTTGGGCATAGATAAATTCTTCAAAATCCAAAGGGATGAAATTCAGAAACTAGAGAATGATAGCCAGCTCAGTTTTTTATTTCTGCCTGAAGGTGGGTATGCATGTGTGTGGGGGGGTGGGGGGGTGGTTTCAATGCAAGCAGTGATATTTCAGTCTGCTCTTAAAACTTAAGCTTCTTTAAACACAGAGAATAAGGAAAAGCATCCTATGATAAAAACCTGGAGCCACTGAAGTGTATATGTACATGAATAATTCAATGGTTGACTGTGGTCTTGAGGAATCTATTAAAATGTGCTCCAGTTTCCTTTATTATGCATTGAGGATAGTTAATATTTGTCTTTTATCATTTTTGAAAAGAGAATATGTTATGATAATGCATTTATCAAGTACTTTGAACTTTTCAGAGGAATAGTACTGAAAGTCTATAGCTTAATTGAGGTATGAGAATTTTGTCAGTCTATTTATTGATTTTATTTGACATAATAAGATGCAATAATTCAATTCTTCTAGTTCTTTCTACAAAAAACTTGCAAGAAAAAGGTATCACATGTTTTTAATTAATATTTGTTTTATTTTCTGGACTTTTATTCACAAGGAAAAACTATTGGAACCTCATATTTATCCTGGGTTACATGAGATAACATTAATTTTTCATAGGTGTTTTTGTATGTTTTGACTTGATATTCCTTTCAGTGATATGCAAAGTTATTTTTAATTTCAATCACTATTAATTTGGCTGTCCCAAAATCAGGCTATATAATATTCAAGTACTACTTTCTAATGTCAATAAAACAAATTACTACTGTATATTCTCAAAATAAACATCTCAGTTGCAGACACTTGCAAATAGTTTAGAATATCTGTTAATATAATATCAACAACATTTCATATGTTTCTGCTTCTCCTGTAAAAAAGGGCATCTAAATAGCAATGAATTAAAGATAAAATATTCACAAGTTATCTGCTTACGTGCCCACATGGAAATGTCAGAACTTTACTCACTATAATGCTGGATTACTCATGTTTTATATGATGAACATTATAACCCCTTGTTAGGTGCCATGTTAATAAAATTGTACAGGTTTGCATTCAAAGGTAAGAGGGTATGTTCATGTGGAACAAATCAAAATCTACATATATAGATCTATCCAGGAGTAATTTCACTGTCATTTTGCAAGTTGAATTTTATAGTTTAACTAATCAAAAAATAGGTTTTTTGGGGCTGGGGATAGCTCAGTTGGTAGAGTGCTTGCCTTGCAAACACAAGACCTTGGGTTCAATCCCCAGCACCAAAAAAAGAACTATAATTCAGATATGACAGGTATAGCAAATAAACTCAAGTGTAAGAGAAATGTTCCAGTTTTCTTGTCTTTACATCAAATTAGACAGACATTGTCTCCCTCCTCACCTCACTGGACTTCCAGGGAACCCAAATTTCATAAGAATTGTGGTGGATGATTCTTCCATGATCACGTTCAGAAAATCACATGGAGTGGGATGAGAAAAAAAGCCTTGAGTTGCTGGGTCACCAAGGTCCCAGATGACTTATCAGTTAAACTTCATAATCAGTGTTCCTTATTTGCACAGTTCTCTGCTCTATAGCAAGTGGGGGATGAGGCTTTTGCTAAGGCTGAAGCTCCCTACATCTCTAGTGTCTCCTCTTCAGTGCACCAGGGGGCCATCTCTCCAAAGTTTTGCTACATTTTTGCAGGAACACTGTATAATGTTGTGCTTTGTTCTCTGCCTGAAGTGCCTGATAGGTGGGGTGGGTGGTGATGGTGAGGAGCTTGGAGTCCACCTATACCCTGCCCACAAAGCCCTGTGCCCTGCTATGGGGTTGAACTACTTTTCCCTGGACAGAACACCATCTAATCAAGCCATATGCCCGCTGGGTCACAACTGCCTGAGGGGGTGCATTTTCAGCTGGTTCAAAGGCTTCATATACAGATTAGTTGCATTTAGTTGCCTTCTGGCACTGCTGTAGAGCAAAGCACACACGTTGTACCACTTGCAGAGGCCTCAGATCTTTCCTCCTCTTCCTAGGATATGAGAAGCGAATCTCCTCTCAGCAGCGCTGATTCTCAAAGGCATCATTCCTCTGCCTTCTTCCAGGATGCTCAACAAAAGCCTCCTTTGAGGATTTAGGATCTTATGAAACAAACAGTGCCTAGGCCTTCAACTCCAGGTTGTTTTCATCTCTGCCTGTCCAAAATACCCATGGAAAGAAATTGCCAGTGCCTAGTGCCCAACTTGGAATGAGAGACAGGTGAAAACCGAGAGTGGGGCACAAACACCAATATCTCAAAATTCCCCACCACACAAGCATTGAAGGGGAGGATTCAGTTATGATGTGTAGGATTTGTCCTGACTTCTGCCTCCAAAACCAGATCATCACCTTGGACTTGAAAAATGCTATCCAGGATGAGGAATGAGGGGGAGTCTAGAAGTCAACAGTTGAACTTAAAGGATCAAAAACAGAAAGGGGGTTTAGAGGACAGGAGCCTCAGCATGGAAGAGAGGAGAACAGAGATGGGAGTCTTGGGGAGGAACTGGGGCCCCTGCCTTGACAGTGAAATAATAAAGAGCTGCTGTGAGTGTTTGCCTGGAAAGTCCTGCTGTGTGTGGGGTGTTGGAATTCTCTCCCGCCTCCTCAAGAGAACTTCAGTGAAATCCTACTTGACTTTTCCAGGATTATTATTGTTGTTGTTGCTATTTGGTGATACTGTACTCTCTTAGACTTTGTCACTCTGCTGAAATTGCCTGCCAAGGTGGCCTAGAGTGGCTGTGCTGCTTTGTTATTTTGCATCATGAGGGAGCATGCTGTGATTTGCAGACTTTGTGCAACTGAGAGAAAGGATGAGTTTAAGGAATTTGACATAGAAGTAAGTCAGATAAGCTGATGCACACATATGAGAAAGGCTAAAATTTAAAAATCTGGAAAATGGCAAGTATTGCTTAGGATATGAAGGAACTGGAATGTTCATTCATTCACAGTGAGCTGTACTTTGGTATAACCACTTTGGAAAACTATTTGGCAGTAGCTACTACACCAGAACACACATAAGCCCTGTAACTCAGTAATCACCTCCTAGATGAATGCTCAACCAGAGTGTGCACATATGTGCACCAAAAGGCATAAACTATCCATAGTAGCTTCAAACTGCCCGACAGCAGGATTCATAAATAAATTATAGTGTAATCAAGAAGGAATTCTATATAGTTATTATCATGAACTATGTATGCCTATTCATGGCAAGAGAACTGATTCACCCAAACAGAAGGCTAAGTGGAAGAAGTTAGATACAGAGTTCAGACTCTATGATCCTGTCCACATCAAGCACAGACACAGCTCAAACATACCAGAGGGATTAGAGGCTGGGATGGACATCACCCTGCTGGAGGGGCTGGTGACAGGAGAATAAAAGGGTCTTGTGGATGTTGATAATGTTTTATTTCTTTATCTGGGTGGTATTTAATGGATGTATTTAGTTTGTGAAAATACAGCAAGCTATAAAGTCATTATGTGTGCACTTCTTGGTATATATATCATGCTTTAGTAAAAAGTAAAACCTAAAACATGTTTAAATTTTTGCCATACTTTATTTATTGCCTTTCTGTACAAAATCATACTTCTCTTGTGAAAATACTGAGTAGTACTGGAAATGAACACAAAGTTACTGTGTACACATTAAACCTTGATACTAAGAACTAAAAAATATCATTAATCAAGAAACTTAGGAAATGTAATTATCTGTCCATAAAGATGCCAACATCAGAGATCATCTAACATTTTTGTTTCTCCTACAGCAAAGAAAAGATAAAAGCAGAGATTAAATAGTATCATATTACAAATGACAAGTTCAGTGCCTGGAACTATTTTTAGTTGTAAGGGCTATAATTATGTGGTTCAAGCATCAAGGCACACATTTATGAAGACAATATGTCTGGTTGAGCCCAGCTGATCTTGCCCCTCTGGACCTGAAGGTCTGGGCTGAATGCTATTCTCCTGAGAGTCTGGGTTGGATGGTCTTGTGGTCCCCAGAAAGGTTTGTTGAAATGAGATTGCTCTTAAAGAAACCAGATGAGCAGCTAATGTTGGTTAACATCTTTTGAGTATTTGCTTTGTACCAGGCCCTGTACTAAGCAGAGATAACTAAGGGAAGAGGAGGAGCTGGTATAAATTACTAAGCTCTAGTGGTCTGGAAGAAGGCCTGGAGCATGTTAGTATTGTATATCAAAATTGCAAATCAGAAAGATTCTTTTTTTAGTTGGATGATTCTGATGAAGGGGTATTTGTATTACTTTTCCTTGGTGTCCAACCTTTGAAGTAGATAGTATTATATTTTAGAGAAGAGAAAGCAAAGTCAAAGAGGGTTAATTAATTTGCTCAACCTCACACAGTTAATAAGGGACCTAGTCAGAATTTGAACCCAGATAGACAAACTCCAAAGGCTGAGACATCAGCAATTAGACTATCCTGTCTGAGTAGTGGTGGCTTGGTTATGTTTATGTCATCAAGTCCAAAGAGGACAAAGGCACCCCTCAGTGCAAAAGCAAAAGGGTCTGAATGTTGAAGGTTGATTCAGACAGTGAATAATGTCTAGATTGAGAAGCCTTGGAACTGTCTGGTAAATATTCTGCTAAAGGATTTTAAAAATAACCCAAGTTTATTTAAAAGCCTAACATGGTTTCTTACAAACCAAAATACTTCATCCTAATCAACTAGATACATCTGAATACTAAGTAATTATTTTAAGCTATCCTACCTTACTTGTAGAATTTTAATCAGTATTCTAAGAAAATATACTTGTTTTCCATAAAATTCCTTTATGACTTTTTTAATAATATGAATATTCTTTCCCTCATCAGCCAACACTTAAACTATATTTCCTTCATATTAGTGGCATTTTATGTGCCTGTTAAGTACCATGTGGAAATAATCAAGTCCCATTATGAACCCAAAGCTAATTCAACATCAATTTCAAAGCAATTTACCCATTGAATGTCAGCATCTGTGAACTTTTTAACTTAGAGTTTAATTTTTTATATCCCTTTGTTTTACTCTTGAGTCCACTTCTTTGATGTAAGTCACTCAGTTTGTTAGGATCTGGACTATGAGGGATTTGGAACCCTGGGCAGCAGTGCTCACTATTCCAGGTGACGAGGTGACATTGGAAGTTGTCAGAGGCTTACTGCTTCCTGGCAGATAATGAGCTTTCTCTCCTTCCTTCTGGGACTTTCATGGACTTTTTCAGATTACTCAGGCTCAGGTTGGGAAATCATTTCAGTAATGTAGAGAACTAACACAGATACTCCAAACGACTCATTCTCTTTCACACCCTTGGCCAATAATATCTGGTTCCCTTGAACATGGAAGTTGAGGTCGGCCTTGTGGCAGCCTCCAATTTACTTTCTTCTCCCATCCCTGACCCTGAGTTCAGGTCAAGGGAATACAGATGCCTGACATAGGAGATACTAATGAAACCAGAAATCCTCTTTGGGGGACTGAACACCTGAGTAATGACTGAACTGGTTTAAAATCACCTGAGAAATGAGTTTGTTGGGATGAACCCAACTACTATGTATAACCATAAAGCTCTTTAAAAAAGTAAATAAAAAAGTCAATATGTAATAATACATTTTAGAAAACTAAAAATACATTGAATAATAAATGATGTGCTAAATAATAATTAAAAAATGACCTAACAAGATAAGTATTGAAGAATAGATAGCAAAGATTTAAATGTAGTGCACCTCAGAAAAGATCAACCAGACACCTTCTTGAAAAAAGAACACGGTAGCATTGGCTCATGTTTTTATAGCAACTAACTTGTGAACTATGCCTCCTCACAGGGGAGGCCTTGCTGCCCCAGGCACTGGTCTCTGGCCTGCTGTCTTAGCTCAGGGTCCTCCTTCTTCATGTTAAGTTTGAAAGGCGCTGTGGTCACTTACAAAGTTCTTGGCCTCATTTTCAGTGTGAGCCTCTTTTCATTTTCTATAGTCTGCAGCCTGTGAGCAGCTCCTTGTCTGCTGACGTGTTCTCTCTGACTACCTTCTGGACACCTGCTCCAAATGCTCTGTTGCAGCCATTTGGTCTTCCATGCTGTCAGTGCTGCACTCTGCCTAGACACCACGCACACCTAATTCTGTCCTGCCAAAAAGTAATTGTCTTTCAGAAACTAGGTCTCATTTAGAAATCCAACAATGCTGCTAAAGGAATGTAGAAAATGACGTTTTTCTAAGAACTTAGCGTTAGGACAGATGAATGTTTTCAAGGCACAACATTCCTGGTTAAAGAAGGAGTAGTTTATTTTTTTACCATTATAAAAACAATTCATGATCCCGCCATTGGAAAATGACAAGGAGAATAATGCTATGCTGAGCACTGCACATTCATTCATCCATTCAGCCCTGAAAGTAGAGTGGTAAACAAAATAGATGATCTCTCTGCTTCTGTGGATCTTACATTCTAATGAGGAAAATAGGCAATAAACAATTAAATAAATACAAGAGTTATAGGTAGCATGTCATTTAAGGAAATAATGTAGCACTGAGGAATGGAGTGATGGTGTGGGGGTCTGCTAAGGAGGTGGTGTTTAAAGTTGTCTCAGAGTGCAGCATTTAAAACAAAACCTGAATGAGGAAAGGGGTAAGTCCTGCAAAGACCTGGAGAAAGAATAGCTGGGCAGAAGGACAAAGAGGCACAAAGATCCTGAGGCAAGAATGCACTTGATTTCCCTGAAGAACAGAAACCTGGGCACTGTTGTATGGTAGAGGTCATTGTGATAGGAACTCCTATGCCGATTAGAGGAGGGGTAGGAAGTACAGGCAAGAGCAAGGTCATGAGAGCGTGTAGGTGATAGAAATTAGCTCCACTCTTATGCTCAGGCTCAGTGCGATGGGGAGCCCTTAGAGAGTTTAAGCAGGGAGTGAAAAAATGCAATTCATGTCACAAACGATCACTTGGTTGTGGTGTGGATAATGGATTATATGGGAGCAGAGTGAAACACTAAGAGAGTATTTCTGTACCGCAGGCAGGAGATGATGGTGACTTCGATGCTTGTAATGGAACAGAAGAGCATGGATATATTTTGGGGGAATAACTGGTAGAAACTGTGATAGATGTAGGAGGCGAGGACAGAGAAAAATTGAGGGTGAATAAATAGGTAAGAAATAGTAAAATTTACTGAGATAAGTTGACTTTGTTTATTCCTCAGAATGGCCCTTTGAGGTGAGTCCTATTAGACCATTATTTCTATATCCATACTAGCTAGTTTCTACGTGTCTCTAGAAATCTAACTTGTATCTATCCTATTTTCTTCCTATATCTATTATAACACAGAGATAAAACCTTAGTTCTATAGAGTATATTGACCAAGGACACAATTAGAATATAGTGAGCAAGGATTTGAATTTGATTGGCCTGAATCACCTTTTTAAGATTGTACTTTTTTCTCACTAGCCAGAAGTTACTATTGTGAACATTTTTATTTATTTTCCTTCAGTCACAAGATATATTTTAGTATTTTAAAAGAGCCCATGTTATATAGCTTTATAAATTGTCTTCCTCATCATCTATTTTAAGGACCATTACATACTTTATAACATCACCTTCTATGCAAGTTATCTTTTAAATGATTCATTTCAAGAGAATAAGACTTTGAGCATGAATGTATGGGGGAAGAAACAGGTACGTGGCCTAGGAAAGTTTCCTGGGGCACAGGAGCTAGAGGCGGATAGGGTGTGGGGGGATGGAGGGGGCTGGTAACTGTAAAGGTTTTCCTCAGTATTTGTTTCTTTAAGATTTTCATTGAAATTTGCTATATATCTTTGAAAAACATCTATGCTTTTAGTATAAGGCACCATGTTGCAAAATATTATATTTATTAATAAACTATTTTAAGAAAGTCTTATTCTTTAAAATAACCATATGGGCTAGGAGTGTAACTCAGAGTTAGATTGCATGCTTGGCGTGTGTGAGAGACCCTGGGTTCAATCGCAAGCCTCCTCCACACACACATACACATCCTTCAAACCTTCAGTATCTTCTATTAAAATCTTTAGGTCACAGCACTGAGTACCTAAGTATTTCACCTGTTTTTTGTATCTAGTTTTGAATTAAGACATGTACTCTGTCTCTGTTTTACTCTGACTCCTTGATAAATCAAGCTAGTTCAACTAATAATAATACTCGTAATAGTTGCTTTGCGCTGTGTTACCTGAAATGTGAAGATTGAAGCAAAGAGGAATTTTAAAATCTGAGTTTTCTTTGGGTACAAACCCAGGGGAACCAGAGTGAGGATGAAAGGAAGCTGCAAAACCTGATAGGAATCAGTGGGACGTGAAAGATAGCCTGGCTCCTGACTGGTGGCAGCTGTAATGGGGGACACAGCTAGTCATTCAGCAGGTCTACTAGGGCTTCTCCCAAGAGATCATTTGGAGAAATTGCCTCCGAGAAAGTCAGGGATGCAGGAAAGAGGGAGTTTAATCTGCCTTGCTCCCTCTCATCCCTTTCCTCTGGATCAGAGTCTGCTCCAGAGAGGTTTTAACTTCTCACCTCAGGTTGCATTAGGAGGCACCTACAGTGGCTGTCAGGGTATTTGGCTCTGTTGCCCCAAGTGGCCACAGGGAGACCCTTGTATTCTTACAGCATGGGCTCATGGGGTCAGGGGGTGATGAGGCAGATAACATTTGTGTCTGATATCAGACAAAAATTGAAACCTCATTGAGGTAGCTAACATTAACGTCATTTTAAGATAGGAGTATTTAAATAAGTGATGAACTGAGATTTTCAGCTAAGTATTTGGATGCTAGAGCCCACACCTGACCCAGTGTACTTTCCTTTCAAGAGCTCTGAAAGAGTTGAAAAGGCTTATTTCAGTGATGACATTCCAGGGAAATATACCATGGGCTGTCCTGGGAAGTAGGGCTGCAACTGTTCTGCCAGGGATCGAGGCCAAGTGAGAGGACTAGGGGGCTTGAACCCTCAGGGAATATGGGCCTCTTTCTATGACTGCTAACATTTCCTTACTCTGAGTGGCAGTCTTCTGTCCTCTTTCCCTTCAACCAGTATACAATAGTAGCCTTTCAGCACTTTCTGTGCCTACTCTTGCCCTGATTCTACTCCTGCCATCCACTCAGATGCTACAGTGGTGGTACACTATGCCTGTGCCCTACATTTCTGTTTCCATATTTCCCAAGGGAACACTGATCTTACATAGTAGGTAGGGTTCAAACAGCAGAAAACAACTCTATTAAATTCTATTAAAAATGAATTCATCAGAAACTATAGGTCAATCATAAGGACCCTGTTTGATATTTATGGGACTTATGTATCTTCAGAAGTTCCTAGGAGCAGGCCTCGCGTGTAGGTATTAGCCCTGGAATGTTTTTTTTTTTTTTTTTTTTTTTTTTCTGCCTTTGAATAACATGATCTGAAATTCAAAGCCCTGGAAGAAGAGAGGTGTGACTGGCCAAGTATAAGTGAGGTACCAGCCCTCAGACGTGCCAGACAATAAAAGGGAAATTAGTCAAAGGAGGCTTGAGTAATGCCTAGATTCACTTTCCCTCCAGGGTTGTAGACAATTGGGCAGATAAGTACATGGGAGGGTATTAGAGCACAATAGGAATTGGGGGATGACTGTTTGGTGGACAAAACATGACAAATATTTCTCATGTCTTTTTCATTTTGTGCTGGTCCTGCACAGGACTCATTGCTTGTTGGCTAGTCTGTCATTGAGATAGTCTATAAAGTGTGGCCAGCCTTAGTAAGTTTCAAAGTAATATACAAGTGACTTTCAAATTAGCCACTCTTTTGAATTACTTATGCCATGACTTCCTTCTGTTTGCACAACCTACATATCTGATCATGGAAAATGACTATATTATAACCTCTTATCAGACAATACTTTGGCATCATATTTTATTATTTACAAATACTTCTTCAGTCTCAGTCTTTTATTTACTACCATGGCAGGTGCTATAGGAGATAGAAAGAGCACCGCATAAGATGTGATTATTGCTTTCTAGTTAAAATTGAATATCAGAAGCAATATAAAAATCTCACAGATTAAGGAATATAAGGAAGGCATAATCAAAGATAAAAGTATGAAGGTAACTTGTTTAAGAGCATAGCTTGTGTTATTGTACAGAGAGCTAGGTGAAAATTTAAATACTGAAAATATATTTGATTTGGGAAAGAGAATATTGATGGTGTGGTAGCTAGCTGATCTATGTCCAGGCTATCTTATTCTAATTTACAATTTTTGTTATTAATTTGTTCCAAAAGATAGAACAGAGATTGATTTAGTCACTATCTCTTCTTCTGCATGTCCCAGGGTCATTCCCCTTGGCCACACAGTCCTGTCATGCAACCCTGCAGGGAGGTGCTGCTTCTGTCATTTATAAATGGCCCAGGCCTGGCCCACCTGTCTACTGCTATCTTCCCACTGCTGTCATGAAGTGCCCCTGGCAGCATAAATAACTTTATTACTTAGCTGTAAAGTAGAGCAAGTTATTAATATTGTATGGATTACATTTTATTCTACCCTTTTCCTCTAATGGGAAGAGTCCTCACTATATTCTAGAAAGTATTTTCTTAAAACTGCTGAGTAGCATATATTGAATGAACTGAATTAGAAAGTCCCATTGCTGCTGGAAATTTTGATTGCAAGCTTGTTTTAATAAGTTCAGGTTTGCTTCTGAGGTCCTCATTTTCTTCAGGAATTCAATTGACTAAGGCAGCCTAACTCTCAGCAGTAACTACAAGAAATTAGATTTTACTGTGAAGTATAAACAGGCCTGCAATTGATGATATGACACTCCAAGCATTATCAAGAGGCTTGTGGACTCCTTTGTTGTGGGAGGTAATTGACACTGAAAGCTTTTGAAAATTGAGGTTTACAGGAGCAGGCTCAAGTCAATGATGTTTTGTTTTATCTAAGGTATTTGAATAAGACATTAGTTGGCATGTTCTAATACCACGTTATGAAGTCCAAGTTTAGAAAAGATATTAACTTCCTTTGCAAATAAGCTGAAGTTAAGTTAGAAAGGATAAAAATAAATTTCCCTCCAGATAAGTGTGATTGCTCTTTAAGGAATAGAGAAAGAGGGTTCTACAGAAATAACAGCTTCATTTGATGTGGGTTTATTTCTCATGGGCCACTTAATAACCACATGTTAAAGTTTCTCCTTTTGTGCTGTTTGAAAATTGAGACTCCTTCCTATCCTTTTTATAAATTGATTTAAAAACAAAACTCAACAAAACTCTAGACACTGGGGTGCAGTTTTGGTTTTTTTTCTACCAGCTCACATGATTTTCAGTCTTGATGTCCCAAGAAATACTTGACTGGTTCTATTGATTTACCCACCCTCTCCCAAGAGCGGCCCAGGGAGTGTTTGATTCCTGGCTCATTAGCAAGGACAGATTGACACTCCACTCTTGCTCAGGAATGAATACTGGACTGCAGATGAACATTGTGTCACAGGAATAATCATAAATTTGATATAATTTGTGAATTAAAGTAATAATTTTCAAGTATTGCTGTTTTATTATTGGTAACAAACCAGCGATATACTTCCTAGTGATGGTGACCTACCAGGTATCATCACACCTGGCTCAGATCTGCTGCACTCACCATCTGGCTGAACATGAATGAATCACTTAATTCTTCTGTGCTTTACCCTCATGACTTCTAGGCCTCTTCTAGTTCTAAAATTCTACAAGCACTGACATCAGCAGGAATCAAACCAAATGAGGTTACTCTCTGCATATTTATATCATACTAACCTAAGAAATTGCTTTACTTATGAAGTCTTACAGTTCTTCCAATGCCAAATTCTGAATTTGGCAATGCACAGAGATATGATTTGGAGTACAAAGTTATTCTCACTGGCATTTAACTAAAGGGTTATGGCTATTCCTTTAAAAATATTTTAACCTTTTTAATGTTGTATCTGTCAGTCATTACTGCGTAATGAATGCAACTATTTTATAAATATTCACATGATAAAAATATAAAATTTATACCTGAAATCCACTTCAACCACTAGGACATTGCTTACAAATTCCAGGAAGGTCTGGACTATGATCTGGTTTATTCACTGTTCTATCCTTAAAGTCTGGCATGGAGGAGATATCCAATAATATTACCCAGTGATGACTTAATATATAAATAGACATGTCTTTTATTTTACTTGATTTATTTTGTTATTATCTAAACTCTTTTTGTTACCTGTGAAAGAAACCCAACCTAAATGAACTTAAGCAAAAAGAAAAATATGCTGTTTGTGTGGTCAGCCCCAGAAGGAAAGGTGTGTGTCTGGCCTTATGGACAACACCAAGGAGTCAAATTGACAGGTTTTCTATCTCAGTCTTTCAGTCCTTACTTGTTCCAGTATCTTCCACAAGGTGGACTCATGGACATAGGCAGCACTTGGTTCATATTTTAGTTTTACCATCTGAGAGGGATCACCTCCTTTCCTAGGTTTCAGGTTTTTAAATTTTTGTTTTGTTTTGTTTTTAACTTGATTTTAGCTGGAAAATGCAGGGATCGGGGCAAAGTTCAGTAGAAGGTCTTTACCAAGGATATATTAGTTTATATTTAAAAGTGGTTTTAAAAGGATACTCTTAAAAACATTTTATTGTCCCTTAATTTGCCAATTTGTTAATGTAAAACTTGTAAAAACAAGACTTTTGTTTTTATTCGTTTGTTTTTGTTTAGGTCTGACATTGTTGATTGGAGCTCTATCTTGTTCTTGAAAGAACCAAATCCCTGTGTATCATCCATTTCAAGCATGATTTCATGAAGATGGAGCAGTATTTGGAGACCAATGTGAGTACAGAATCCTTCTAGATGTTTAAAAATTTCCCCTTGATTGTGTATAGTGGCATTTCCTGTAATTTGACAGGGTTGTTTGTTTTGTCATTTTTCCTTTATCTAGTTTCCCCAAAGCTTTCAGAATACATTACATAAAAATAAAATTTTCATTTCTGCTACAATCATTTTATGTTTGTTTAATATTTAATGGAATTACATGCCTATGATAACTAGTAAAACTGGCATAAAGATGCAGGAATAAGTACAGTAGACTTGATGGGTGTACAATTCAAAAGGGGGCAACTGAAGGATGCAGATATTCTGAGCGATGCCAGCTAGCCAGAGTATTTAGTGGGTCCTAGTACCAGCTGCTCTTCTTAGGAAGGGAATGAAAACATCTGTTGCTCTGAGATTTGGGTTTCACAAACATAACGTTCTGCCTTTGCATCTGCATAGTGTGTGGGAGAGACACATATGCACATATAAAAACACATCATGCAGGATGTGGTAGATTATATGAAGGATGTGCACTAGGAGAGCAAAGCACAAAATTCTTCCTAAGGTTAGAAGATAAGTTGCAGCTGCTTCTTTAAGAAAAACAAAACACAGGCAGGAAATGGTGAGTACTAAAACTAGGATGTGCAAAAAAGCATCACGGAGCTTGGACAACTTTCACTTGTTGAGAGCTCTGGATTATTAAAAACTGAGGAAATGCTGTATAAATTTATGAAAATTGTGATAATTTTAAGTGTTTATATTTTAAGCCAGTAATATACACAAAAATGCTATTCAGAAGAAATCCCAAGATTTGTTTTAAAAAGCTGTCTAAGCAGTAGAGCATGTTTAAATTGTGTGAATGATAAATATCCTGTCAGTGTATTTATGTGACTCTCTATATGGTGTCATTTGGAGATAATACCAAAAGCCTAATACTGGAGTGGTTTTAAATGTTAAACCATGGCCAAATGGCTCTCTCCTTATACCTCTTTGCTCATATGCATGTGAATATATATACTGGGGTAACTGCAAACTGAAAGAGATTGGGGGGGGATGATATGGATGGGAGATAAAGAACTACAAAACAAAGCTACAAAGGGAGATGAGACACATCAAGAGGGACCTTGCAACTGAGCTCAGGAATTTATAATGAGGGTGACAGATAGCTTAACAGTTCCCTTCTCTGAAAAAAGCTATCAGCAGTGACAAGCCAATACCTGCATTTTTTTCCCAATTTTTATATCACTTTCATGTAAGACTGCAATCTGCTTCTGAAAGTATTGAATGGACTTAGAATTAAATACTAAAACATTGTGTACCCATCAAGCTGTATAACAAAACACAGAAATATTCTTAGTTGAGTAACTTAAGATGTGGAATGAGCTAAACTTAAAGATGGAGTTTGGACTTATGCTGAACATGAAAAATGTTCAAGAAAATAGTTGACATGGGAATTTGTACAAATTCTGATCTAGATAAAGCATCCTAGAATCCCACAGGTTCTGCTGCTCTTCTATAAGCTTTCACCATCATCATTCACTCTGACATAGTATACAAGGGATTTGGCCAGCAGTGTCTCTCCCTCCCTGGCACCAGATCTTTAACCTGCCAGGTAGGGCTCATGGTGATAGATGTCATAAACATGCACAGTGTGAGCATAAAATGGTGTGTGTCTCACAGAAAAAAAATGGTAGGAAAGTGATGCTGGTTGTCCAAAAATGTGATGATCAAGCTTATTTTCTCACCCTTGTTAGTTACTCCACACTTTTTAAAGAAAAAAGGAATATATGTTTGGAAACATTAGCAAGGAGAATAACCTTTAATTGAAGGAAATGCATCTGTCAGTAAGTCACAGGTGAATTTTTAAGAGGAATGAATACGGCTATAATGAGCTCACATAAAGTGGGTAAAAAATCATGAGGAAGTTGACAGTTTCTCAAGCACTGAAACTTTCCTTTTAGCCCTGAGTCACAGAGCTTGATTTGATTTTTTTTTTTTTTTCTGGCTTGGCCAGGTACTGACAAGGGTAATGTGTTGACTCTCAGCATGATTTGACTCAATGAAGTAAAGATGATTAAAAATATACCTGACATGTCTAGGAGTCATGCAAAGGTAAAATTGTTTCAAATTTTGATTTTTATTTATTTAATATTGACTAATTTTATTTTTCAAGTGAAATTATAACATCTTATCTAAATGATAGAATTTTGAAAAAGCCAGTGCAAGATAATAGATGTGGTCTAAATAATGAAATATTAAGATCAGACTTTGAAATCTTCTTGTTAATGTTTAGATCCAGACACCTGAAAGGGCCCTGAGATGACAAGTTTGTTGGTTTTGTTTAAAGAATGCAGTTGTACACCTGTCTCTATTACAACTTGTCTGTTTCAAGCCGAGAGTTTCCAGCTCTGCCCAGTTCTAAAAAGGAGAATGTATCTGTTTTATTAGACTCCTGAAAGGATCCAAAAAGTCTTATTATAGATATTTTTCCTTCATTTATCCCTTTTCTAAGTTTTGGATTGAGACAAATACGCTTTAATCATATTACATGTTGTTCCTGCCATTTCCCAACAATGGTTTTACATATGTTATTCTAATTTTAGGTGAACATGGTAGTTCACCAGGGGAAGCAATTTGTGACCATAACCCACAATAAGTAATTTATTAGAAGTGAACTGAATACATATAAATGTATAATATAAACATGTTTATAAAAGACTGTATTACATATTATAAAATATTATGTATTTAATATTTATGCAAATATTTCTATAACATCTATATGAATTATATAAATATGTGTGAAACAAAAGTCTTGCAAAACAAACTTTATTCTTACTACTAGTAATGTCCTCCAACAGGGAACCATAGAATGTGTAGAGTTCCCAAACCAGTGTGTTGACACCATTCTGGCAGTCCAATCTCATAAAATCCTGTGAAAGAAACACTACAAGTCATCCAGCAAAATTAATTCCCTTACCTGGCCACTTTCTGGAACCAGGGACCAGTCATGGGATCTCAGAAAAATCTCATAGGCATGGGTCTCAGGACCCTTTGGGTGTCTGGTTGAATCTAGGTGGGATGGAGGGCTGTAAAGCAGAACATCCCAAAGGGAAAAAATAGGAAACATGACTCTGTCCAGCATGGCAGGTGCCAGTTAGTCCTTAGCACTGTGAAAAAGCCACTCTAGTACATGGTGGGGAGCTGGGCTGAGATCACTGCCTTCCAATCTATTCCACTGCATTCTTTCACAATTTATAAATGTCTTGGGGACTCTAGATTGATGATTCCAGATCTTTGTATGTCTTATTTTCTCTCCTGGAAGAGAGATTTTGATCAGCCAGTTTTGAATGAAGTGTCCATGCCTGCACTAATCAGCTGTAGAAAAAGGGAATAAGGAACAGGGGAACAGGATCCTTTGGTCCAGATATGACCATTTTCCCTCCCAACCCTCTTGCATGAAAGGGACAGATTCCAGCAGGCCAAGGTCCCTTGAGTCAGGCAACCCCCATTGGTGGCATTTAATGGGGATACAAATATCCTTGGGATTCAGGACCCTGGTTTTAAGATTATAAAGTGTTGTAGTTCAAGGGACATTGATAAGTAAGAAGTGTTATCTGATTTTACTGGTGGAGAATTCAACAAATAAAAGATCAAGAGTTTGTAGGAGAAATAAAGTTAGATCCATATCTTCTTCCTCCTGGTCCATAGCACTAAGTTATTTGCAATAAGTTATTTACTTATTCAGTGCAATGGACTCGGAAACCTAGTGGCATTAAAACTGCTTCCAAAGAAAACAAAGCAAAGCAAACCCTCTATCTAACCCTAGTTAATAAGATATTTTCCAAAAAGCTGCATCCATAGCTGGTTAGGAGGCATTGCAGGGACTTGTTTGATCACTTACTCTGGTGTTGGTGCTCATACAAGACCAACTGTCTGTAATTTCTGGTGACACTCCTTTTTCTTTTTTATTAGGCAGAAAAAGCGTTTCCCTTCTTTCATCTTCAGAGATTTTTTTGTGTCCTTTATAATTCCTCAAAGTGATTGAATAGTGGCTCCATAGTGACAACAGTAAAGCAATTTGTGATCTTTCAAAAAGATGCACTGCAAGTAAAAATTATTACTCTGTGTTAACCAAGTAACATATGACACCTAATATATCTTGCCCTGATCCTCATGTCCATAACTCTGGGCTTTCCAAATGATGTCTATAAAAGTTCATCTTTAAAATGTGAAAAATATCTTTATCCTCTTTTTTAAAGAGCTAGCTGGCTGATGGCCAGTGGCATTTTGGGGACCATTAACTGTCTTTGGTTGAGGACATTAGCAGTCCCATGTCAAACTTAACATTATCCTCTCTGAGTCTGTGGAGGGCTCTGATGTAAAGGATTTTTTTTTTTTTTTTTTTTTTTTTTTGTAAATAGCTAAAAACCAAGACAAAACCCCTCAACTTGTCTAAATAATTGTGATGACCATCTTATATTCAATGACTACCCATGAAAGCCATACATGATGAGCAAAGTTTTAAAAGTGCCCATGTGTTCACATATGTGTGCACATGTTTGTGAATGTGCTTCATAACAGATGATTTAATTCAGGACATAGAGTGACAGCCCTTTCAGAAGAAGAAGGGTCCAGTAGAGACTGAAAGATAAAGAACTCAGCTAGTGGTCAGGAAGGATGTTACCGGGAGGTACAGCTCTGTTTTGTTAGGCATTTGTATCTGGTTGTCATCTTCAGAGAACTCTCTCAGTTCTGCTTCAAGAGGTCTTAGTACGGTTTTATTTTAACTCCCCTCTGATGTTTATTCCTAGTACCTTGCTCTCCATTGAAAGTGTTTCAGATGTTTCAATGTTTTCTAAAACTTCTAGAATTTAATTTTATCTTTGGTGTCTGAAAAGACAGCAATCTACATAACTGTTACCCTATCTCTACCTCCTAAAAAAAACCACTTCTGAGTTTTTTAAGAACAAACTGGAGCTATCTCCTAAAATTATTCTCAGTCCTACTAGAAACTAACAAATTAAGACTACCAAGCAAGCATTTTTCCCACCAAGGAAAGGGCCACACAAACTTGACATTTTACCGAGTGAACTCTGAATCTATCCTTAAGCCTTTCCCTGTCCAAGGACCTACTTGCCCTTCAGAGGAACCTGCTGCTCTTGCCCCTTGAAAGCTTTGCTTGATGAGACCTGACAGTTCACCCTGGGGTTAACTGTTATTCTGCTAGTTCTCTCTGCAAAAGCTCTTTTTCCTATGTAAATGGAACAAAGAAAGAAGATGAACTAGCATGGGGAAGAACCCAGAGAGCTTGGCTGAAGTTGGTGATAGAGACCAGGGCCAAAGGACAGTCAGTGTAGGTAATGAATGATTGGGTCAAGCAGATTGAGGCTGATTCAAAAGGAAATAAAATGCTAATCCCTTCAAAGCACTTTTCCCTCCTCCAACCTGTTGCCAATGTTACCTGCCTCCAGAGAATTGTTCCTCCCAGGAAGGAGTTGTTAATGAATACCCTCTGGATAGCTCTCTTTCTGTCCTTGGTCACTCCACCTTTTGGTCATGTAGGCAAGATAAAAGGAGGAGTGGGCAAGAGAAGAAAGAAAATCTGAAATCTATAAAAGGGGGAGGACATCCCCACTCCCTCATGCACCAGCTTTGCACCCCTCCTCTATGAAGGAGTCTTTCTCTCTCTCTGTCTCTCTCTTTCCCTCTCTCAATCTCTCTCTTCTATCCTTTAAATAAAACTTTTTGCTCTAACTTCAGTGTTTCTTGGGCATTTAATCTTCATCACCAGGGGGACAGAACCCAGTCCTGATTCTCAAAACTGGTATCATCTCTGGGGGCACATCCAGGGTCATCATTGAGGTTAGTTCCTCTGCACACACTCCACGTCTTTCTGAGGTGTGCCTTTCTATCTTTCTTTTTTTCTGGAGGACAATAATGGGCACCTGTCAGCTAATTAAATGCAGTTAGTACAAGCCACCATTCTATAAGACTTGGGTGACAGGATTCATGGCCTCAGTGGCTCCTAATCACCTTTCCTGCAGGTCTGCCATGTTGGGTTCTGCCAAAACTATTTCTCACTATCCTATCCAGGCTTGCCGCACATCTGGCGTTAGTATACAATGTCTTTAATCCTGGTCTGCTTTAGGACGTGTGGAGATGGACAAAGGATTGGAATAACTGCAAGATTTTGACTGAGGTGACTCCCCAAGGACTCTTAAAGATTTCTTCTTTAACTCCTCTCTTGACCACTGTTATGGAATACCCTGTAGTGATTGGTTGATCAAGCAACACTGAACAAAAGCCCCAGTTAACACATGCACCTCCAAATTAGCCATAGAGCACACCTCCATGCTCTCTTCACATGCATTGATCAGACTCTAGGGTTGAGAGAGGGACATGGAGTGGTTCATAAGGATATGCCCGGGTTCCCTTTGTTTGCATATTAAGCCTTTACAAGTATGTAGGGATTCTCCCCATTGTTGTTCCTGTGTTCCTGTGTGCTCCGTGAGCTTCTTTGACTGCAAAAGGGAGATTTATACCCACAGCCCTCTGACAATTCCTGTGGCCCACAGTGAGTGTAAACTCTTTATTCCAGCCTTTATTCCTAGTATTTTTCCGCTGCCAAACATGGTCTCAATGCCAACTCTCTATTTAATAGAGAATCATGGCCATCAGAAGGAAATATGAATGTTAATACCACTCTATAGCTCAGCCTATTCTACAAAAATGAAGGAAATGGCATGAAGTTCCTATGTGAAGGCCTTTGGACTTCTCAGACCTTGTTTAAAAAACCCAAATCGTGCCAAATATTTAAATTAGAATCAGCTATGATCCTCCATTCTAAGCGAGACCCAATTCTCCCCCAAAATTTCATTAACTAATGGGAGGCTCAACACAGACAGATCAAGATTCATTTCAAAAAGGGGTCCCATGTTCTCCCAGGGATTACAAGTCATATGGCAAGTTTGGATGATCTGGGGAGTTGCATCCTTTTCGTGGCCTTCCATGAAAAAGCACATGGGTTATGACCACACTGGTGAGGCAGCAGATAAATCCAGAGGTCATGCATGGAAGGAGGGGCAGAAACTGCTAGACCCTAGAGGCCCCAGGAGCTAGAGGCTCCAGCATTGGAACATATTCTCTAGCCAAAGAGATAGTTCCCAGTGCAGGCACTTATGGATTCTGTTTTCTTTTATTCAGTTTATGTTGTTTGTTTTCATGTTGTTGTTCAGAGGGAAGCCTCATCCTCAAACGTAATGGGAGATGAGTCTCATAATTTTCTGCATCCAAATCTGGCCTGATTACCAACTGGGAAAATAATTTAAAAAATGGTTCAAATGTCCTATGCATAAGGCTTTGATCAAAAGAGTAGCTTCCCTTACTTAGCTTTTGCCATATCTCTATCTATCCAAGACTTGCATTTGAAATGTAAATTGCAGAGGCTTTCAGAGTTTCCAAGACTTACAAAGCTTGCAGAGAACCAGTTTGAGATCAAAGGAAAAAGAAGTTGTCATTTTTAAATTCAAGCCTCTGTGGGACCTAAATGACTGACTATATTATTTGTTCTCACACTCTACCACCTGCTTCTTAAAAAGTTCCTCCCTAAACACTACAGCACAGGGAAGAAAAATGAAATATCATATATACGAGTATTCTTTACCTTGATAATCTTTACCTGAGTATTTCAGGGTTCCCTCATTCTTTGAATATCTGAACTGACTCTACTCTGAGCCAAAAAGTAAATTCTGATATAATAAAGATGTTCTGCATGCTTCTTTACTAGAGTAATTATGACTGTGTCAATTTTTAGGACTCCTATTTTTTCAAAATTCTATTTTTTAGCTCATGGTTTTATGGTAAATTCACATTTGATCCTGTGTGCCTAAAGTAAAATATTTTTTCTGATCAGTCTCATTTTATCTAACTATAGAGATTTTTATACTCTGTCTTTGTTCAGAGGGCAAATACATTGGAAATTTTTATTTTACAAAATCCTAAGAAGGACTTAGACATAGTGATGTTAGAAATAAATCTGATAGCCATTGAGGACAAGTGGTCACCTGAATCTTTGATTTCAGTGTCCCCAATGGCTGTTAGACTTTACACCTAGCATTTCCAGCTGTACAGGCCTGCCTTATATTTACATCATAATATAAAAGTCTGATAGGCTCTATTTTAATTTATAACAGTTTAAATCTAATAAAGACTCTAGAAAACATCTGTAACATTGCCTCCTACTTTTGGAGATCTACCTACAAAAAGCTACAAGATCTCTGCTTCTTGTTTTATGTATATGTGCACACCAATGTATTATATTGTTGTCCATATATCATGTACATGGTATCACTTGGCATATAGATAACTGAGTCCTTGTAAATTAAAATTTAAGTGATAAATGGATCCAAATACCTTTTGGCTAACATGACTTTAAAAAGTTCCATTAAATTAAGTAAAGAGATGAGAATAAAAAAATCTTTAAAATTATTAACTCAAGTTTTTCTAAGAGGTCAGACAATTAACAGGGTGTGGTTTTCTGGAAAATGTCTAGAATGTAATATCCATTGCTTCCAGAATTTTTCTTCAACAGGGAAGAGACGGCTAGTACTGTTAGCTACACTTGTCTAACATCTTGGTTTTTATAGTTAAAAATGAGTAAATTAGATTTAACATCAATGGGATTAATCATAAGTGTGTTTGTTAAAGGAGAGGAGAGATCTGATTAATTTACAAAGTTAAAGTGCTAAAACAAAAAACTATATATAAAATCAAGTACTCTTGACTTATTAAATTCCATAAGGTAATATATTTAAACATTATGAATGTTTTCACAAATTGGTAAATGAAAAATGGTTTAAGGTTGCTTTGTTTCTGTGTCTTCAATAAAAACAATGTTACTAAGATTTAAGATTCTATTAGATGTAATTTTATATACAAAGACTGAAAAATATTTATTGGGTTTAAATTGAAGTTTTATGAACAGAAAATATTTCATATTAATAAGTGCAGTGGTTTGTCTAAATTCAGAGATTTCATAAAGATTGTTTCAAAATATGAATTTAAAAAGGGGTCAACAGCTAGGAAAGAAATATAAGAAGGTTCTAGGTATGGAAATATGTTCTAGTATGAAAGTAGAAAGAAAAAGATTTTTATGGATGAAAAGTCTTCTTGTGGTAAAGCAAAAAGTTGAAGAATGTCTAAGTTGCAGAAGATTTGTGGAGAGTAAATTTCAAAAAGTTGTATATTACTAAATTGGTTATACATAAGTAGCACAATCAGTTAAAGCTATTCAAGTCTTTTCTTAAGGTCAAAAATTAATGTACTGATATAAACCAAAGTTAATTTATATGTTGAAGTAATAAGGATTTCTTAAAATATTAATAATCTGTTCTTATCTATCAAGGCAATCTCCTCTTGTGTCTGTTAAGTTTAATTATTTAGAGAAACTAGTCTCAAAGGAATTAGGATTTGTACAACTCTGGTTAAACAACAACTGTTATTTTAGAGCATTATACCACATACTGAGTCTAAATATTTCTTTAAAACCAAACTCAGGGGGAGACCAAGATGGTGGACTGGAGGGTGAATGCATCTCATGTCGCTCCAGAACTCAGGATTCAAGAAGAGGAGATATAAAGAGACTCGGGACAAACTCAGAGCCGCCGGGTGAGTCTCTCCTCCTGGGCGAGGCTCCTCGACCAGGGCAGTAGTCCTGGAATGCAGGGAACTTCGTGGAGAAGACTTGCCCAGCAAGAATCCCCCGCTGGAGCAGTGAACCTGGAAACCAGGAGAGTTGCAGAGAAGGGCTGCTTAGGGAGAGACTTCTATGGAGAGTTGGGCCCCCCTGGCCCGGGCAGCAGGCCTGGACTGCAGGCAGCTTCTCAGAGGAGGACTGCCCAGTGGGCGACTCCCTCACAGGGCCAGGCTCCCCAGTCCTGGCAGTAGTTCTGGACCACAGGGAAAGTCACAGAGGAGGGCCCTCCAGCGAGATACTCACTTGCAGGTGAGGCTCCCTGGTCCATGTGGTAGTTCTGGACTGAACGGAAGTTCTCTGAGGAGAGCTGCCCAGTGGGACTTCCACACCAGATAAGTCATCCCCACTGGGTGAGGCTTTCCCACCAGAGTGATAGAACCAGAGACACAGACCCAGACCAACCATGCCCCAGCCCATAGTCTACTCCCCTTTTGGCTGACCATCGGTCAACAAGTGAAGGTGCACCTGCCCACTAACAAGGAATATACCCCACCTGAAGGCCACCACCCCTAGAGGGGCAGATTCCTTGTGGATCACTGCATTATCAAGTTCCTCTAAGACCTCAGGCTACTGAAAGGTAGAAGGTGAATTACTGGAAATCTACAGGGACACTATAAGTGAATAGGGGAAGTCTACAATATCTCAGAGTTTCACTACTAGAGGGGAAAATACTTGAGCAATATGAGAAAACAGGGAAGAAAATGTTCCAAACAAACCTAGATGCTACATCAATAAAATCCAATGACAGCATGACAGAAGAAAAGTCAGAAAGGGAATTCAGAATGTACATAATTAAAATGATCAGAAAAGCAAATGATGAGATGAAAGAAAAAATGCAGGCTTTGAATGATCACAGCAATCAACAGTTAAAAGAGCAAACGTGGGAAGCAAAAGATCATTTCAATAAAGAGTTAGAGACACTGAAAACAAACAAACAGAAATCCTTGAAATGAAGGAAACAATAAACCAAATTAAAAACTCCATAGAAAGCATAACCAATAGGAGAGAACACCTGGCAGGCAGAACCTCAGACATTGAAGACAAAATATTTAACATTGAAAACAAAGTTGACCAAACAGAGAAGATGGTAAGAAATCATGAGTAGAATCTACAAGAATTATGGGATATCATGAAAAGGTCAAATTTAAGAATTATTGGGATTGAGGAAGGCACAGAGAAACAAACCAAAGGAATGAGCAATCTATTCAATGAAATAATATCAGAAAATTTCCCATATCTGAAGAATGAAATGGAAAATCAAGTACAAGAGGCTTATAGGAATCCAAATATACAAAATTAAAACAGACCCACACCAAGGCGCATTATAATGAAATTACCAAACATACAACACAAAGATAGAATTTTAAAGGCTGCAAGAGAAAAATATCAAATTACATTCAGGGGGAAACCAAACACATATCAGCAGATTTTTCAACCCAGACTTAAAAGTTAGAAGGGCCTAGAACAACATTTTCAAAGCTCTGAAAGAAAATAGATGCCAACTGAGAGACTTATACCCAGCAAAACTTACCTTCAGATTTGACATCAAAATAAAATCCTTCCATGATAAGCAAAAACTAAAAGAATTTACAAAAAGAAATCTGGAACTACAGAACATTCTCAGCAAAATATTCCATGATGAAGAGATGAAAAACAATTATGTAAATCAGCAAAGGGAGGAACTACCCTAAAGGAATAGCCAAATAAAGAAGAAACCAAATCATTTCAAAAAACAAAAATGAATCAAATGACTGGGAATACAAATCATATCTCAATAATAACCCTGAATGTTAATGGCCTGAACTCATCAATCAAAAGACATAGACTGGCAGATTGGATTAAAAAGAAAGATCCAACAATATGCTGCCTACAAGAGACTCATCTCATAGTAAGAGATACCCACAGACTAAAGGTGAAAAGATGGGAAAAAACATACCATGCACAAGGACACAGCAAAAAAGCCCAAGTATTCATCCTCATATCAGATAATATGGACTTCAAGCCAAAGTTAGTCAGAAGGCTTAAAGAAGGACATTTCATACTGCTTAAGGGAAGTATCAATCAGCAAGACATAACAATCATAAATATCTATGCTCCAAACAGTGGCTCATCCATGTATGTCAAACAAATTCTTCTCAATTCCAGAAATCAAATAGACCACGACACAATATACTAGGTGACTTTAACACACCTCTCTCACCACTGGATAGATCTTCCAAACAAAAATCAAACAAAGAAACCATAGATCTAAATAACACAATCAATAATTTAGACTTAATGAACATATATAGAATATACTGTCCAACAAAGAGCAAATACACTTTCTTCTCAGCAGCACATGGATCCTTCTCTAAAATAGACCATACATTATACCACAAAGCTACTGTTAGCAAATACAAGAAGATAGAGACACTACCTTGTATTCTATCAGATCATAATGAATTGAAACTAGAAATAAATGACAGAATAAAAAACAGAAACTGCTCTGACACTTGGAGATTAAGTCATACACTATTGAATGATGAATGGGTAACAGAAGACATCAAGGGGGAAATAAAAAAATTCTTACAGGTAAACGAGAACAAACATACATCATATTAAAATCTCTGGGACACTATGAAAGCAGTATGTGGAGAAAATTTTATTTCATGGAGAGCATTCAATAAAAGAAGGAAAAATCAACAAATAAATGACCTAACACTACAGCTCAAAGCCCTAAGAAAAAGAAGAACAGAGCAACACCAAAAGTAGTAGAAGACAAGAAATAGTTAAAATCAGAGCTGAAATCAATGAAATTGAAACACAAGAAACAATAGAAAAAATTGACAAAATAAATAGTTGATTCTTTGAAAAAATAAACAAAATTGACTAACACTAACAAAGAAGGAGAGAGAAAAGTTACTAAAATTCAGAATGAACAAGAAACTATGACAGACACTATTGAAATGCAAAACATAATTAGAAGCTATTTTGAAAATGTATATTCCAAAAAAAATAGAAAACCTTGAAGACATCGACAGGTTTCTGGAGACATATGAATTACCTATACTGAACCAGGAGGATATACACAATTTAAATAGATCAATTTCAAGTAATGAAATACAAGAAGTCATCAAAAGCCTATCAACAAAAAAGAGTCTGAGACCAGACGGGTTCTCAGCCGAGTTCTATATAAAACCTTTAAAGAAGAGCTCATGACAATACTCCTCAAAGTATTCAATGAAATAGAAGAGGAGAGAACACTTTCAAACTCATTCTATGAAGGCAATATCACCCTGATACCTAAAACAGACAGAGAGACATAGAGGAAAGAAAATTTCAGAACAATATCCTTAGTGAACATTGATGCAAAAATTCTCAACAAAATTTTAGCAAATCACATACAAAAATTAATTAAAAAGATAGTGCACCATGATCAAGTGGGTTTTATCCCAGGGATGCAAGGTTGGTTCAACATCTGGAAATCAATAAATGCAATTCACCATATCAACAGACTTAAAGTCAAGAATCACATGATTATTTTGATAGATGCAGAAAAAGCATTTGATAAAATCCAGCACACCTTCATGCTCAAAACATTAGAAAAAATAGGGATAGTAGGAACATTCCTTAACATTGTTAAGACTATCTATGCTAAGCCCATGGCCAATATCATCCTAAATGGTGAAAAACTGAAAGCATTCCCCCTAAAAACTGGAACAAGGCAGGGATGTCCTCTTTCATGCTTCTATTCCAAATTATCTATAAAACTGTAGCCAGAGTAATTAGGCAGACCAAGGAAATTAAATGGATACAAACAGGAAAAGAAAACTCAAACTATCCCTATTTGCTGATGACATGATTCTATATTTAGAGGAACTGGGAAATTCCACCAGAAAATTTTTAGAACTCATAAGTGAATTCAGTAAAGTAGCAAGTTATAAGATCAATGCTCATAAATCCAATGCATTTTTATACATAAGTGATGAATCCTCTGAAAGAGTAGTTAGGAAAACTACCCCATTCACAGTAGCCTCAAAAAAAAAAAATAGTTGGGAATCAATCTCACAAAAGAGGTGAAAGACCTCTACAATGAGAACTACACAACACTAAAGAAAGAAATTAAAGAAAACCTTAGAAGATGGAAAGATCTCCCTTGTTCTTGGATAGGCAGAATTAATATTGTCAAAATGGCCATACTACCAAAAGTGCTATGTAGATTCAATGCAATTCCAATTAAAATCCCAATGACATACCTCACAGAAATAGAGCAAGCAATCATGAAATTCATCTGGAAGAATAAGAAACCCAGAATAGCTAAAGCAATTCTTAGCAGGAAGAGTGAAGCATGGGGTATTGCAATACCAGACCTTCAACTCTACTACAAAGCAATAGTAACAAAAATGGCATGGTATTGGTACCAGAATAGACAGGTAGATCAATGGTACAGATAGAGGACATAGACACAAACACAAATAAATACAATTTTCTCATACTAGACAAAGGTGCCAAAAATATGCAATGGAGAAAAGAGCCTCTTCAACAAATGGTGTGGGAAAACTGGAAATCCATATGCAACAGAATGAAACTAAACCCCTATCTCTCACCCTGCACAAAACTCAACTCAAAATGGATCAAGGACCTTGGAATCAGACCAGAGACTCAGCATCTTATAGAAGAAAAAGTAGGTCCAAATCTTCAACATGTCACCTTAGGATCAGACTTCCTTAACGTGACTCCCATAGCACAAGAAATAAAAGCAAGAATCAATAACTGGGATAGATTCAAATTATAAAGCTTTCTCTCAGCAAAGGAAACTATCAGCAATGTGAAGAGAGAGCCTACAGAGTGGGAGAAAATCTTTGCCACTCATACGTCAGATAGAGCTCTAATTTCTAGAATATATAAAGAACTCAAAAAACTCTACACCAAGAATACAAATAACCCAATCAATAAATGGGCTAAGGAAATGAAGAGATACTTAACAGAAGAAGATCCATAAGCAATCAACAGATATATGAAAAAATATTCAACATCTTTAGTAATAAGAGAAATGCAAATCACAACTACCCTAATATTCCATCTCACCCCAATTAGAATGGTGATTATTAAGAATAGAAGCAACAATAGGTGTTGGCGAGGATGTGGGGAGAAAGGTACACTCATACATTGCTGGTGGGGTTGCAAATTAGTGCAGCCACTCTGGAAAGCAGTATGGAGATTCCTCAGAAAGCTTGGAATGGAAACACCATTTGACCCAGCTATTTCACTTGTAGGCCTATACCCAATGGACTTAAAATCAGCATACTATACTGATGCAGTCACATCAATGTTCATAGCTGCTCAATTCACAATTGCAACATTGTGGAACCAACCTTGATGCCCTTCAATAGATGAATGGATAAAAAAACTATGGTATATATATACAATGGAATATTA
The DNA here is from genome assembly GCF_902686455.1 of Sciurus vulgaris. Classification (NCBI taxonomy): domain Eukaryota; kingdom Metazoa; phylum Chordata; class Mammalia; order Rodentia; family Sciuridae; genus Sciurus; species Sciurus vulgaris. The sequence continues at coordinate 90,729,143 of NC_136467.1, read as the reverse complement.
CTCAGCCACAAAGAAGAATAAAATTATGGATTTTAGGCAAATGGATGAAATTGGAGAATCTCAAGCTAAGTGAGATAAACCAATCTCAAAAAACCAAATGTGAATGATCTTGCTGATAAGGGGATGATGACACACAATGGGGGTGAGTAGGAGGGAGGCAAGAATGGAGGAAGGATGGACTGTATAGAGGGAAAAGAGGAGTGAAAGGGGTGGGAGGGTTGGGTGGGGAGAAAAAAAATAACAGAATGAATCAAACACCATTACCCTATGTAAATAGATGAGAGTTGTTGAATAAAACTAGGAACCAAAAAAAAAAAAAAAAAAAAAAAAAAAAAAGCTAAACTCAGTTAATATAAGTCCATCAATATAATTATGGTGGCTTCTTTGTATACTAGATTTTTCCATATCTTCCATGAATGCAAGTCTTCAAAATATAAGGTTTAGGAGGACATTTTAATAACTTCATGTTCTTCAAACATAAGTTTAAAATAAAGGTTTGAGATTATGAAAATTATGTTTCTTGGTTCAAAGCTATTATACAAACTAAGTATATTTTTACTCTTGTTAATTTTATTTTGCATTTTCTTCATAAGGTTTGTAATTATTATCTGTTAATGCCTTACAGGAGTATAACTTCTAATATAACAACCTGAGTTATTTTGAGATAATAGGCTATCATCTATAGGACAGATAGGATGTAAGGCTAACTTCCAGTACTAATACTGACCCCAATTCAATGGAAGGAGTAAATAACTGTAAAGTTATAGACATTAAAGTCAAAAGCCAGTACTCTTACTTTAAAACTGGTGAAACTGGGTTGCTGAATGTTAAAACCAAAACTTGGAGACTAAAGTTAAGGAGTAAAAGGGCCAAGAAATAAAATAGCCAATATTTGACTCATGCCCTCTGAGGTCATCTTGAACCCAAGGAATAAGGGGACTTCTATAAGGGCTTTGCAACTCTGGGCCACATGACCTCCAGATAAGGGGGATCAATTAGACACTGAAGAACAGAAAGCTGACCAGTGCAAATGCTGTAAAGATAAGGGTCATCTCAGAGGGAGATGTCCCTGTTGCTTCCACAGGAAGCCATGTGAACAAGAAGACCCTAATCCATCCTGGCAGATGGCACTAGAGGAGCCAAGAGGCTGTTCCCAAGAGTGACCCCCTGAGGAAACTTAGCCAACTATTAACAATAGATAGGAATAAGGTCAATTTGACCAGCTTGTTCTTAAAAACCTAACAAAACATGTTATAACTAATGTACAGTCATACCTGGGCATTTAAAAGAAGAGAATTCTTTTAATGTAACTTAAGATATATACTTGTGTCAGCCCCACATGAGTAAGACTACTCCTAGACAGGAGTGCCTGATAACTATCAAAAGAGACTATCAGAATCAGAAGGTTTTGTTTTGCTTTGTTTTGTTTTAGTCAATTTAAGGCCCACAAATCTTCCTAACTTCCTACATTTCTACACAGACAGACTTGATCTGTTTGCAAATATGATTATCTAACCCTAAGTAACAGAAATAAGGGATCTCTAATAAACACGGAGGTTATGTATTTTACAAAAATCAGATGACATTAGATATCTTAATTACATCTTATGGGAGCATCTGTGACTTTATAAAAGCTAAGAGTTGTGTTTACATTCTTTAACTCTGGCAATGTAATTAATATCATTAAAGATTTACATTTCCATAATAGAGGCCATGTCCTCACTGGCCTTGTTATGGGAACGACTTCTTAGCTCTTGCATCTCATGGTGAAGGATTACTAGTTTCTTTCATCATCATGATATTCATTGACATGTTCCATATGCTATGACATTTATTTTGTTTTAATCTCATTCCAGTACTCATGTCTTTTGTTTCTCATAGAAACACCCACTTCCCAGATGACTTTTCAACCTGTTCTTTCTAAACCAGACTTTTACCATGGACCTCTTCACTGACCCAGAACATTCCTAAAAAGGGAAACTGCTTGCCCAACATTGCCCTCTCTCAGTCTGAAGCAGCCAGAGTGGTCTTTGTCCATTTTACCCATACAAGCAGTAAGGGTTCCTTAATAGGAAGGGGGATTGAGACTGGGATGCAAGGACAGTCAGCATAGGTAATGAAAGATTGGGTCAAGAAGATGGGGGCTGATTCAGAAGGAAATAAATTGCTAATCCCTCCAAAGCTCTTTCCCTTCCTCCAACCTGTTGCCAAGGTTACCGGCATCCCAGGAACTAATCCTCCAGTAAGGAGTTGTTAATGAATACCCCACCTGGATAGCTCTCTTCCTGCCATTGGCCACTCCACCTTTTGATCATGTAGGCAAAATAAAAGGAGGGGGACATGATAAGGAAGAAAATATAAAATCTATAAAATGGGGAGAACATCCCCACTCCCTCATGCACCAGCTTTGCACCCCCCCTCTATGGAGGAGTCTCTCTTTCTCTCTCTCTCTCTCTCTCTCTCTCTCTCTCTCTCTCTCTCTCTCTCTCTCTCTCTCTCTCTCTCTCTCTCTCTCTCTCTCTCCCTCCCTCCCTCTGTTCTATCCTTTAAATAGAACTTTTTGCTCTTGCTTCAGTGTTTCTTGGGTGTTTAATCTTCAACACAGACAGGGTGGCAGGGGTACCTAATCCTGATTCTCAACACCAGTGTCAGTAATAGCACAGGTGTCTGCAGGTGTTCAGACAAATTATTAATCCCAATTCACCATAAATATTCTACCAGATTCAGGGGTAAAGTTATTGCTTTCTGAGAATAGTTTCCTGTAGGGTACAAGCTGTGAGGGGTTGGCTTTTCACTGACAAATATTAGATGGTTCCCCAGCTTAGATGAGGAATGTCTCCCTGAAGAAGCTGTTACTTCCAGGTTGAGCTAACAGCACATCATTCTTAGGCTTTGGTTTAATTAAACTATACACATTTGGGTAAGGGGGTTCTGTAAAATAGAGTGCTGGCTTGCTGCACTAACAGTGCTGACACACATATTCTGAGTGTAGCTGATGTGAATGGTGCTGACATAAACCTTCTCCTCGAGAACAGCTGCTGGAGGTTCTTCCCACTATCTCCCAGTGGGTTAGCCTGAAGCATTGCTTGGGCTGAGAGTTGAAGTATCTTCTACTGAGAGTTAGTCCCCTGATGTGAAAAACTAACCTATTGATGTCTCAATTACTTCTTTCTTTCATGTGAGTAAGTACATAAATTAGGGCATAACTTCTTTTAAAATGTGGTGTTAGGTGAAGAATGCAGTACTGATTATCTTTGACCTAGAAGCTTAGTTCACAGAGCTCCATAGATGACAAAAGTTCACTTAGTTTGGGGTGGAAAATGGAGGCATGATTATTATTGCAGAAAAAAGTTACATAACTGATTTCATGTTACTGTCACTTGTAAACTACCAAGTTAACTGGCAATTAGCTGCCACTGTTGATGATTTTATAGATGAATGTGATGAAAACAAAAGTCTTCAGGGAGATTTGTAAACACACAACATAATACACACATATTGAAGGGGTATAAGACATTCTAAAGTCACCTATGAACCAGATCATGAAACTCATGCATTGATGCCATTAAATGAACAGAAATGCCATTTGCCACCTACATTTGTGGGTGCATTATTCCCAACAAGGCTTTTAGAAAATGATAACTAGAGTGTCTTTCTTTAGTACTGATAATCGAAAATTTTGTGAGTTAGCAGGCTATTGCGGGGATATAAGTTCAAGCCCTCCAAGAAGCTAATGCCAAGAAGGGATTTGATATGCAAGAGATTCATGAGGAAGAAACTACAGTGAAGGATAAGGAAGACAGAAGAGGAGGTAGCAGATGAGCTTTCAGATCTGGAAGCATTCTGAGTCTCATTTTGGGCAGGAAGTCCTGCCTCTAATATCCTCACTTACTCCATCTTTTCTTGGAAGAAACCTGGAGTAAGCAGGATGAACTTGAATAGGCAGCAAGTAGATCTTGTCATGTTCCCCAGGAAGGGTCTCTTGAAAGGAGATCCAAGCAGTGGTTTCCATGGCCACCCTGGGGATCTTTGTAGGTGCAAGAGTAGCAGGTTCTTCTCTACTCTCTTACCCTTTCTCATACCTTGATAGCTGCTACTTAAGAGTCATTATGAATTTTTCAACCAAAGTGTCTCTCGGAGATATGTAATATGATATCTTAAACTTTTGACTTAGTTTCTCTTTCAATACAATACTGTAGTCACTGTAATTGTTCAGTAAGGAGATAGGGTGGAGTGAATCAACCTCTTATCACAATCTTTACCTTTTGTTCTGAGGCAATCCACAAAACATCATTGGAACAACTTGTAGTTTTTGTGTGGCACCTGCAATACTAATGAAAATTCTGCTGCTGAATCCATCCTATTATCAAGGGTTTCTTCCAGCTTGTGGTCTCAGTGGGAATAAGTCCTAAAATTGGTGTCCATTTTGAATTCTGCTCTCATTTCCAACCAAGATCATGAAGGCTAATGGACACTTTCCCTTGTTTCCACTCCCTGAGGAGGGAATGAACAAAAGACACAAGAGAGTAGAAGATGAACCCATTGTGCCCCACAATTGTGTTGTTTAGGGGTGTTAGGTGCATTGCATGTGCACTGGGTGGGAGAAGAGACTGGTGTTCTGAGAGAGGAAGGAGAGTGAACTGCTCCCAGGACTTGAGAGCTTTTAGATAATTAATTCACTCATGCAACAAATATTAGGGGGCAGTCAGTATGTGTTTAGGACACAGCAGTGAACAAAACAGATATTCTTGCCCTTAATGCTAGTAGAAGACCCTAACATGTACATAAGTAGTCGAAGAACACATAAGTAAATTATATTTAAATAAATATATTATACTTAAAACACAACTCTTCTTAAAAGTGGTTTTCAGCAGGATTTGTCTTACTTCTATTGGAAACAAATCTCCTTCCTCAGTTTTCTTAGCTCCTTCAAGGTTTTTAACTTAGTTTCCTTTTTCTTCTCCTTGGAAAGGAACAATTTCCTTTGCAGAAATTCATCAAGTATGATTTCTGGAAGTGATTGATAGAGATGATCCTGAATATTTTACTTAAACAATATGTTTGATCTCTGAATAGCCTGTTTTTAAATTGAATTTTATTTAATTTTTTCCAGGGCTGGAGTTCAAACCCCCAGTGCTTTGCACATTGTAGGTAAGCACACTGCCACTGAACCACACCCCAGGCCCTTACACTGATTTTAACAAACTTCCCAAAACTGGTTCAGAAAATGTATTTTGAATATAATTGGCTAAGATCAAATTAAAATACACAAGTCTTCAATTCTAAATTCAATAAAATAAACCTACTGAGCTGGAAATGGCACTGGATAAAGAGAGCCATGAGCCTCAATGATTATGATCTAAAATCCACAGATCTCTTTGGTAATAAATAGGGAATGAGACAATAAAAAGTGCTCAACTGCAAGGAAGGCAGACATTTCAATTCTCCCTTTGCTACATTAAACAATACAGCCTGCAATCTAGAGTGACAAGAGGAGAAAGCCAAGTAAGAAGGAATGACTCCAAGTGTGTAGGCTCACAATTAAACCCCAACCCCAGCCCTAAGCTGTTGAGCAGGTGCAATTCCAACTGGATTTAACAGCAGCTTCTCTCTCCTGGGAAGGGGCTCTGTAAGTCTTCTGGGTTTATCTTTTTAGGGAAAAAAATCTCAAAAAAATCAATGGATTTATATTGAAAATTAGATTATATGCTTTAAAAGAAAGCAAAGATGAATCTACTTTCCTACCCCAACCCCAGGCCTATACACAGATTCTATTTTTAACTTCTTAAATTAAAAAAGCAAATTTTATCTTAGTCGCTTTGGACAATTGAAACTTCAGTGAAACTTGATTAAGTCAACATTCCATTAGAAGACGATGTAGGTCACATTCAGAAGTCATTCGCAGAATGTATAGCAACATCTCCCATTTCTGTTAGGACTGGTGCTTTTAAGAGCAGGCCATGCTCACTGGCCTCCTTCCTGCTCCCCCTGGCTCATCTGCCTTGAGCTCCACTCTTCCATGAAGCTGCTGTCTCTGAGAATACAATCACCGTGCCTCCATCAGTCCTCATCTGACTGAGGCACAACCTTCTACACCTTTGGTTTCCTTTCCTGGCTCCTGTGACACCACATTTTCTTGGTGCACTCTATTGCATTTCTCATTAGATGCTTTTATTTTCTTCTCTTCTTTTAGGAAGGAGGCAGGGCCTCGAATCCAGTCATTGATCCTTAACTTCTCAACATCTTTCACTCTATGGTGCCTATCATCATGTGCCAAGCCCTGAACTTTTCTTAGAACTTCAGTTCTGAATACATAGCTCTCTGTTAAATATCTACACATGGAGGTCTCCTGCACATCAAGTTCAAAAATCTGAAAAAGAATTTAATTTTCTTTCCTTATTTTCTACTCTCTCCACATTTGCAATATTCTCTATGTTCTCTCTGTCTTTGAGCCACAAATCTTGGTCACAATCATCTTCATATTCTTCTTACCTCTCATTTCTATGTTTAATCTCCCATCTAATCTAACCTATTCCATTTTAATGATGTTAAATTTTCATTCTTAGTCTCACCTTCCATATTTAGGCTCATGTAATAGTCACGTTTTGCTAAACTATTACAATAGCCTTCCAACTGGAATTCCATTGTACCAATCTTTAAGGAATATTGATCTATTTCGTATTATGTGTCAATGCTGTTCTGGAAGCAAGGAATGTAAAAGGAATTAAACTCACCAGCCTCTTTCTTTGAGGAACACACAGTATGGTAAGAAAGGAGGATGTGAGTTATATTTGCTTCACAATGTGATGGGCATTAGACATATGGACATGGTCCTAGGTGGCCCAAAGAGAAAGATCTTAAGTGTGCTTATAGGAAGTAGACAGAGGGAGTTAACAAAGGCTTACACAGAGAAGGTGGCTTTGAGGCTGGAATTTGGGGATGGATAGACTATCACCAGATGGAGAATCATAGGGAAGGGCATTCTGGTTCAGGGGGACATTATGTCACAGAGACATTAAGATGTGTGCTGTATATATCAATCTGTTGTCCTTTGAACACAGGCCTGAGGTTGACATGAGACTGGAAGGAGTTTTGGGCCAGATAGTGAAGTGATTCTAGTAACATGTGTGGGTTTTGTTTTATAGATAATTTGGAACTGTCCGTTTCTCTTCCTACATTCAACTAAATGCCACTTTTGACTAGAATCAACAAACTAATACTTGAACCTAATTTATTTTATCCAACCCCACTGACCTTGCCTTATTTCTGGCTCCATTCTTAGAGGTCCTTAGTCAAAGTCCTCTTTATAAAAATGAAAACAGCTCTACATCCCATCCTCAGCATTTAATTAACCATCTTTTCATTTTCTTATAGGAAGCAAAGAGGAGTAGCAATGTGTGGCAACACAAAGATCCGGGAATGCATATAATTTCTTTGTTTAGTTTTCAATAAATTCCTGTGATAAATCTCTCTAACATGAATTTTGCTAGTTCGCTGTTTTATTTTGGTTACTAGAGAACGGAAGGGTATTTTCAGATCAGTCCAGCTTCCAACAACATGAGAGCTTGAGCATTTCCAGGCCCAGGGTTGTAAGAAAGCTATGCAGCTTCTGTCACCACCCTCGGGTGTAGATGGTGATCAAGGGCCTCCATGCCCGACTGTTAGGAGGAGCTGCCACATCGCCTGACTTTGTTTAAGCTTTTGAAGTATCTCATGTAAATGAAAAGGTATGAAAGCAAGGCTACTCTTATCTACCTGTTGTCTTGAAGGGAAAAGAGGTTGTTCTGGAATTGCAGAACAATCATTTGTTGGGTTTCAAAATGTCCTTTGGTGTCTGAAGACTTTGCCTCATTATTTGTCATGTGGGATCAAGGCAGGCTTATTTTTGAGAAGGGAACATCCCTAATTTTGGAAGGTTTTGAAAACAGACTATCATTATGTCTCACCCAGATTATCATGCTGACAGACTAATCAATAACCTTTCTGCTTCCTATCTTTCTTTTCTGGTTTATTTTACATTCTACTTTCTGATTTTTCTGTTTAAGAGGCACATCTGCCACTTCTTTGTTTAAATACTTCAGTATACATTCTGTTGCTCATAGGATTAAATCCTAAATTGCTTGGTATGGCATGCCAATCACTCCAGCTTCATTGCTCATCTTGACCCATCAACAACATACAAACTCCCAAAATATGAAGGAGCTGTATAATTTGTGCCTCTATCAGAGATCATTGATGTAGTGCTTGTGAAGCCTGTGGTTTGATTTCTGAAGTTCCTTGGAGCTCTTGAAGTGAATGTTCATTTTGAGTAAGGTATATAGTATAGCGATTTTAGGGAGATGAGTGCCATGTCTTTTATAAATTTTTCAAGTGAGTCTTTGAACTCTAAAGGATTAATACTTATCATAAACCTGTTGAGAGGCGGGCACAGATAACTAAATTGGCTAGAACAATATACGCGATAAGAATGAATGATGCTGATATACAACCTGATCACTAGCATAGAACTTCATTTAAAAAGGTAAAAACCGAGGCCCAGGGGATTATAGTGACAATTGTGCATTGTCTATTCTGATGTTTTCTTTTTCATATATTGACTTTTTTTAAAACATTAGGATAGAGTAGATGATACTTGAAAGTAGCAACTGCACTATGAAATGATGATTAGGACATTGATGAGAAAGATGATTTTTGAGGAAACCGAACAAAGTAACATGTTAAGGTCATATGTTGTTGGTGAGCTTCAAACCAAGATAGATATACACTATTACCTAGTGCTACTTCTTTCATAGTAAGAGCATTCAATTTACCTCTTAAAATAATGGATAATGAGGATTTACTGATTTAAACTAAGTACATTTAACATTCTAGGCATTTTAAAATAAATTAGAGATTTTTTAAATGAAATGTTCTTGAAATGAATAATCTACTAATTAGCAGTTCTCTGAACATTATTGTTTTTCATATGAACCCTAATCAATGTATGGACGGACTAAAGAAAATAGCTGCAGTTTACCTGAGATATCTCCTACTAAGCTACAGGAAGCTGAGAGACTTGCTTTACATTTTTGTTTAACACTTACCAGGTTATTCAAATTTCATTGTCTATTGATTTCTTAGAAAGGATTTTTTAAGAGTTTTTGTTAGAGGACTAAAGTGCCCTCTACTGTTTGCTTTCTATCATTACAATTACAGTCAAATATATTAATTTAGTAGAAAAGTTCTGACAGAAATAAAAGTAATAAATTCATTCCTGATAAAGATAACTTAAACTATGGATTCTACTTATGAAAAATGAAATTATCATTGAATAATAATGTATGAGGTACTTGTGTTTTATAATTTTATTAGTAAATAAAACTAAATATTTGCCGTAATCATATTTTTGTCCCATGTATTTTATCTTAAAAACTAAAATTCCATTGTACAAAAACCACTTTCAACTTTTTAGCCTTGGTTTCAATTCATTTTACACATCCTAATTTTTTACTACGTTGATATATCTTTTTAATGAATATAACATTTACAATTTAAAACTCAGCAGTATGAAATAATTAAGAAGGGGTGATCATGATTTACTGAATGTAATTTACTACTGATAAAAAGTATCTTAGGATGTCCTATGACTAACATTCTGAATAACTTAAAATAGTCTTACAAGTTTGTGCATTTGCTTGTTATAAACTTCTTTACTAGTAATTATGCATATTACTTCCCTTCAACAAAGGATTCCAGGTTAGCTCAAATTTATTTCAAGTACTATTACTAACAGAATCTTTTGCAAAATATAAATAAGTATCATCTCCTAGTCTTAAAATCTATAGATAATATTCTTTTATATGTTCATAAATCTAATTCTTTCAGAAATGTTTCTGTTTCTCAGTCTCTTTTTCTTAGGACTTTTCCATCATTGCCAAGGCGCTAAAATTTTGCTAGCTGTTGGTAGCTATTCAGTTCTTGCACAAAGACACAAATCTTGGCAGTTGGCCTTTTTGGCATCTGCTAATATTTTCATAGACCTTGATTGAACTTTCAGTTTGTTCATGGGACTTCAGAGACAGACAATAGAAACAGTGTCTATTTGTCATTTCCCCCTTCACTTTTAATCCTTTCCATAAGCCACTTCAGAGTACAGAAGTAGGCAGTAAAGAGAGACAAAGAAAATGTGTTCCTTCCGTAAGGGTGTCTCTGTTTTCTTTTCCTTCAAAGAAAAGAAAATTCAGAGAAAATTAAGCAAGCAAACATTAAAACTGGTAATATACTCCACATAAGTAGATTGATGTTGGATGAGCCTTGATCTATAATGCAATAATTTGAGCCTTTTCTATTGTAGCAGAATTACTCTGTAGAAACAGACATGGTTATTCATAAAGAAGAACGTAAATGACTTTGCAGTTGGAGCAGAAGCCAGAGGTGTCTTTACTCAAATTCTATTGCTAATAAAAATGTGTGAATATCTGGAAGATGTTAGAGGGAGAATTTACTATGATGCCATTTGTGTTTGACACATTTTCTTTCCCATATTCTGGTGACAGCTGTATTGTCAACCAGTGAACTTGTTAAGTATATTCTTGGCCAATGAGCTTCAGCACAACGACATTGCAAATCCTTAACCAATGAGCTTTCTACTGAGAATATTGAGTGTTTTCTACAGTGTGTGCTGTTTCATTTGCTGTAGCTTTTCTTTCTGACATTTAGTTTGTGTTCTATAAAACAGTGCTGACTTACCATGTCTGATAAAAACATGTGAGTGGAAACGGGAAACTATCAAAAATAATGGAAGATTACCACAGTGGGCGCTAAAACCCAAGTTTTACCTGTCCTTCAAAGAAAATTTCACAAGAATATAGGAGAAAGATAAAAAATTTGATATTAGTGAGAGTTCTTTAAATTTCATGGACACACAGAAAGTTTGACTATCACTTCCAAGAATAGGTGGAGACAAACATTATACAGTGTATACAGATTTCAAAACATAACATGGTACCCCATTAATATGCACAATTTTTGCATATCAGTTATAAAATAAACGAAAAACAACACAGAGAGCAGATGGAAATAACTATGGCTGGTTTCCTAGGATTTGAAGAGAAGAGGAACATAAATATTGGACAACACAAGCAGACCATTTCCTTAGTATTATGGTTTAGATCTGGAATGTCCCCCAAATTCTTATGTGTTAAAGGCTTGGTCCCCCATGTAACAATATTCAGAGGTGGGGCTTTTAGGGGTGGTTGGAAGACTCTGACCTCATCATCATATCAGTCCATTGCTAGCTGAATGGATTACAGGGAAGTTTAAGGAAGTAGGTCACTGGCGCCCTTCCCTCACCCCCGCTTCCTGGTTGCCATGAGCTGAGCAGCTTTTCTCCACACACCCTTCCACCGTGTTCTGCCTCACCTAAGGCTCAAAGCAATGGAACAAGCTGCCCATGGATGAAAACCTCTGAAACTGAGCCAAAATAAATCTTTCCTTCTCTAAGTTGTTTTTCTCAGGTGTTTGTCACAGGAACAAAAAGCTAGTCAACACACTTAGGAACTAAACAACCCTGAGTCCTGGTATTGATTTCTAAGCTGGAAAGCTTAGTTCCTTATAGTGAGGACCAAGGTCTGGGTATTAGATTTGCTCATTGCCACTCTGGTCTTTGCTTCTTGCACTTTTCATTATAGAGAAGACATATACATATACATATGCACATGTATGCATACCAATAGATGAACACACACATACCTATATATATGTGCACACATAAACATTCATAAACACATGCATATTTTAGAAATCATGAGCTCACATTAATTCTTCCAGTTCTAATCCACTCCCAAAGAGTTCTTATTGCCTTCTAGCATTCCATATTCATACGTCCCTTCTTCCACAGTGAGAACGTCCAACAAAATAGTTCATAATTGCTTTTCCCATGCAATTATAATAAAACATCTACCAGAAATAGTTTGGGATTTGTTTGTTCTTCCTCTACTCCCCACCCCAAGAATGAAGGTGTACAATTAAAAGACTATGTCTGTAAATTGTTTTAGATTAGTACTTTCTTCCTCCCTTCCTTCCTTCCCTTTATTGTGGCAATGAGGATTTGAAATGCAATTAGTTATGTGTTTTTCTTTGTTTTCCATTTCAGTACATCTTTATTCTTACTGATTTCGTTTTTGGAATATGTAGAATATTTAACATACTTTCAAAAGTTAAACTACACAAAGAGGTATAATCAGAGTTGTGTCATTTCTTCCTGTTTTCCTTCTTTCAGTTTTCCCAACCCCTTGTAGGCAACCAACTTGATCATTTTCTGGTTTGTGTGTTGCCTGTGTTCCTTTTTGTAGTGATAAGCTATTATTTGTATTTTTAAAAATTCCTTTATTTTATGCTCCAAAGTTAGCGTGCTGCATCTATTTCCATTTGACTTTTTCACTTACATTTCTTGGAAATCATCCCATATTAGTACACAATCCTCCTCTTTATTCTGTGTTATAGCTACACAGTGTTCCATTTTCTGTATTTACTATAGTTCCCCCAACCTATTCTTGAGAATTATAGGTGATATTTTATGAATAACCTTGTGCATCTGTGTTTTCATATTGTATTATTGGGGATATAAGTTCAAGATAAATTCAGAGAGTGGTTTCTGGGTTGAAGTGTGGTTATATATATTTGGTTGAGATTGCTAAATTCCTCTCTGTCAGGTTGTGTCATTTTCCACAGCCTTCAGCAGTGTATGGCATTACCTATTTCTCTACCACCTCACCAACAGGATGTATGATAAAGCTTTTGATTTTTTGTCAAATTGATATGTGAAGAATGAAACATCATTGTAGTTTTAATTTGCATTTTTATATGAAGGAAATGTGTGTCTTTTCATATGATTAAGGTCATTTTTATATCTCTTTGAGTTTTTTGTTCCATTTATTTGGTCAAGTCTGCTCATTTTTCTAAAAGATTTCTATAGGCTCTTTTTTCTCAATTCTAGAAAAATATCAATAAATGAAACATGGTCTGTAATGTATGTTGTAGCTATTTTCTTTCAGCTTGTAAGCTGTCTTTGACCTGTTAAATTGTGTTTTTAAAGGCCATGAAAATTTTTCATTATTGTATAGTCAAATTTAGCAACATTTTCTTTTATTGTGTCTGAAATTTCAGTCATAGGAAGACTTTCCTTACATACAGGTTTTAAAGGAATTTACTCATGTTTTCCTTTGGTACTCACATTGTTTTATTTCTGATCCATCTGGAGTTTGTTCCTGGATGTGATGGAAGCATTAGATTTACTTTTATCTTTTTGCAAATGACTGTCCAGTATTTCTCACACTATGCATTAAACAGAGCATCTTTGTCCCAGTGATTTGAGATGCCACTTTGATCATATAGCAGATTTTTATGTGTAGTTGAATCTACCTTTGGGATTTGTTTTATTCCACTGATCTGAAAGTTTATTCTTGTGCTAGTACCATACTGCTTAATCAAAGAGATTTAAGAGTATTTTTATGCCTGGGAGTCGTTCTGCCCTGCCTCTACCCTTGACTCCCACAGTTCTCCATATTTACTAACTTCCTAGCCATTCTTGTGCTATTTTTCAATTTGTTTTTAGTTTTTAATAAAACTAAATTTTTAATCAATACAAATATGACTTTTACTATGTTATTAATAAATTATGCTAAACCTGGATTTTGGAAGTTGCTTTCATAAATAGAAGGGATTAATAGTCATTTTATTTCTGAATGTAAAAATAATTTATCTCATCTTAATAGAAGTATAGAAGCAAAATATTTAGTTTAATATAGAAAAAACATTATATTAATTATATTATAATGTAATTATATTAATATTTGAAAATAGCATTCATTTATTTTATTGTATTATTCCTACTATTTCCCTGTTCTTATTCTTTGTCTTCTACCAGTGCCACCCACCCCCATACTTCTTCACCAAGAAAGGGGAAAAATATGCCTATATCACATTCTGATAGCTTCTCCTACCTAGACTTGGATTTAGCAGTTGAGAATGGCCTTCTACCTTATCACTCTCTGGATTAACATATCTTCCACTGATCTACTTAGGGTTCCAACACTAATTTAAGGCAAATGTTGACTGATCTGGTCTTGAGATTTGGTCTCTACTTAAGTGCCTGTCCAGAAGGTAGGAGGAGATGGACCTAACCCTGATTCTATAACAATAATTCATGCTAGTTTAAATTAAGGTGAGCAAAACTACGGCCAATTTCACCTACTTCAAATTGGTGATTCAAAAATAATATCAGCTAGAGAGAAAAAAGGATTACAAAAGGTCTTGCACAATTATAAGGGAGATCATCAGAGTAGAAGCAAGGGGACCAAGGGGCAGGGAAGAGGGGACTGAAAGGAAAAGAACTGGGGAATGAAACTGACCAAATTATGTTAGGTTCTTTTATGAATATACTACAGTGCACTTTAATTTTATATGTAACCATAATGCATCATTTAAAAACTAGGAAGACCAATAGAGTAGAGGAAGGGGATTGGGTGATGGAGGAGGGATGGAAAGATTGAAATGGAGAACACGATGCTATATGCACTTATGAACGTATCAAAATGAACCCCACTATTATGTCTAACTATAATGTGCTAAAACTAAAGAAATAAAATAGTATCTGCTGACCCAAGTGGAGTTTATGAGATCCTAAAACTCCAGATCCAGTAGAACTTATCATGATAGATGAACATTTTCTTTTGTTTCTAGTGTAATTAGTATATTAAATTTTAACTTCCTCTTAAGCTTTCATAGAAAATAGAGTCATTTTCTCCTTTAATTCTTGAAAAAAATTTATAATCTCAAGGATGAACACATAGAGTAGTTGAGTAATAGAATTTTATACTTCATTGACATAGTCCAAAGCTTTAAAAAATGTATCACACCAACTTTGATCCTAAATTTTGTGTGACTATGACAAGCGCATAGGCCATTTCATGAAGGCTTAACTCTTCAATCAGAAGAGATTGTTCTCAGTGTTACAGAACCTTCATTTCAGAACTTTTTATTCTTGGTGTTGAAACTTCTAAGCATTTAGTAAATATTTGAATGTCTTCTTTTGTGGATTATCATTTGATATATGTTCCACATGTCTATTAAAATCTATCTTAATGATGTAAGACTGTCTCACATAATTATGAATGTTAATTTTATGTTGTAAGTTTGCAAATATTTCTCCAAGTTATTTGGCTTAATATTTTGTTTGGCATATTTTGATACGTTTTAATCATCATGATAAGTTTTAATCATCTTTATATGGTCCTTTACTTGTGGATTTTTGAAAATTGTTCTAATACTTGGAAGGTTTTCTTCCAACTTCAGATCATATAAATACTCCATATTTCTATATTTAAACTTTTAAAAATATTAATAACTGTTCTAATACAATTTATTGAGTAATGTGTGTGTGTGTGTGTGTGTGTGTGTGTGTGTGTGTGTGTGTGTGTGTGTGGTACAAGGTTTAAACCCAGTGGTGCTTTACTGCTAAGCTACATCCTCAGCCCTTTTTATGTTTTGTTTTGAAACAGAGTCTCACCAAGTTGCTGAGGCTGACCTCAAACTTGGGATCCTCCCACCTCAGCCTCCCAAATCACTAAGATCACAGGCAGGCATCACTATACCAAGTTGTCCTTTCTCTTTCATTTATGTGTCTGTCAATTCCTGGTGCAATACTTATTCCATTTTAATTATTGCAGTGTTGAAAACCTTTCCAACCTGAACAAGGCAAGTCTCCTTTAGTATAGTTCATTCAAAGCTGTCTTGACTATTAAAAAAAATATATGAACTTTAGTGTAATATAATCAATTATTTGTCCAGGACATCTCACATTTTATACATTTTTTATTTTATGCTTGTAGCACAAGTTTGTAGTGTGAGCAGAGTTTTCAGTTTTCCCCAGTTGGTTTTCCTGTGATACTTGGGTGTTTCTGTAGGTTAGACCTCTGGTTGGTTTGGCTAGTTCTCTGCTAGGGTTTCACAAGACTGAAACTAGAGTGTCGTCAGGGTTGCATTACTGGGAGTGAACAAAACTCCATGATCTTACAGTTTGCTGGTTGAATTCAGTTCCATATGGTAGTAGAGCTAAGGTCCTCATTTACCCACAGACTGGGGATTATTCTCAGCTTCTAGAATCTGCTCCCATTCCTTGATAGTGGTCTGATCCATCCATCTTCAAAGGCAGCCATGGCAGGTTGGGCCATTTTCACATTTTAATGTCTGTGACCTTCCCTCTGCCTTGTCTGTCTTTTGCTGCCTCTTCCACTGCATCTTTCTTATTCCATGCATTTACTTTGCATATAAAATTCAGGATTGATCTATCTACATAAAAAACATACTGGCATTTTCATTGGGGTCAGAATACATTTGTAAGTTAACTTGGGAGAACTGACATCCTGATAATGTTGAGATGTGCTAATAAAGCATAAGAAAAGTCTTTATTTTTTAAGCCTACTTTTGTGTTTTATAGAAGAATTTTATAGTTTTCTTCATATAGGTGTTGAGCATTTCTTGGTAAGTTTGTTCCTAAATATTTTATCCTTTTTGTTACTATGGTATTTTGCATTCATTATATCTTCTAATTGCCTTTTATTTGTATATATAAATTTTACTTATTTATGAATGCTGATTTTACATCCTGCTGTCTTACTGATTTTTGGTTGTTTGAGTTCATTGTATCCTTGATAGTTGGAGTTTTTCCATGCATACTATCATGTCATCTTCTAATAGGCATGGATTTATTTCTAATTTCCAACTCCTGTACCTCTGGTTGTTATCTAATTGCATTGACTACAACCTTCAGATAATGCAGATACCAGTGGATTTAGTGGGCGTTCTAACCTAATACTGAACTCAGCAGAAATGCCTACTTTAAGGAATGGATGTGAATTTTGCCAAAGTCAACTTTTATTACCTGTAAAGAAAATCATATAATTTGTCCAATGACTTATTAAAATGTTAAATTATATTCATTTATTTTCTACTACAATCATTTTTGCACTCCTTGTATGAACCTTATTTCTTAATGTGTTCCAAGAGTGTTCTCTAGTACATCATTGAAGAATTTTGTATTGATCCCCATAAGTGATTTTGGCTTACAATTTTTGCACTCTCTTTATCAGGTTTAGATATCAGTGTTACATTTGCATCTTAAAAAGAAGTTGAGGGGCTCAGGTTGAGGCTCAGTTGTAGAGCACTTGCCTGCCATGTGTGAGGCACTGGGTTCAATTCTTAGCACCACATATAAATAAATGAACAAAAAATAAAGACCTATCAACATCTAAAAACATTTTTTAAAAAGAAGTTGAAATTTATTCTTGATTTCTTACAGTTTGAGACAATTTATTTAACATTAGGATAGACTAGTCTCTGAAGATTTGGTAGAATTTTTCTAGGATTTCTCAAGTAGTCTATCTTCAACTATTTTATCCCAAGTAATAAAGCTTCAGAAGAAAATTTTAAAAAAAGAACAGCAAATTTGACCTACTAATTTGCTGTTCTCAACTATTAATTTCTACTTTTATCTTTAATGATTTCTTCTTTGTACTTTCATTTGATTTTCTTATTTTATACTTTTCTTAGTATGTTGAGGATTTAATTCATTTATTTTTATTCATTCATTTTTATTGTCATGTATGTTATTTTTTAATCATTGCTTTACATGTGTGCCATGATTTCTGGTGTACAGTATTTTTATTATGATTATATTTTGGAAATTCAGTATTTTCACTTTTACCCAAGAGCTATTTCATACAAGATCTTTTCATTTTCAGGTAAAGTATCTTTTATTTTTCAGTTTCATTTTTAATTTCCAGTTTTATTACAGTAGTCAAATAGTTCTACTTTATGAAACTTACTATGAGATTTTCTTTGAGTCCCAGACCAGAATCAAAATGTATGGCCTGTAGATCTGCATATTTTATCACAAAGCTTTTTGTAAAACATAAATGGACAGTTTAATGAACTGAACAGAAGTGTAATAATCTTGAAGGTCAAGAACACCCCAACTTACTCTCTTCCAGTGATGACCTCATTCTCTCCTTGTGGACGAAACCTCTAGAATGAGTGTTGTGGCAGTCACTTTCTTTCTTTTCTTTAGTTTTACCCCCAAATATAAATTTATAAACAATATAGTTTTGTTTGCCTGTTTTTAGCCTTTATGAGAATGGAATGAATAGTCCTGCTTTTTTTTTTTTTTTTTCTTTTGCAGTTTGTAGTCATTTCAAAACCTTTAGTACAATATCTCAACTATGCTATTCTCACTGATGGAACCATTCGATCTTATTATTCATCAAGATCTCAGTTTTCTCCTCTTATTTTCTTTCCCTCCACCACCTCATATCCAAAGGCATGACCCTTTCTTTCTCAAATCCTTCCCAGAAGCACTGCTTCTCAGATGCTGCCACGTCAGGCCCTACTCATTGTCAAGCCCTTCCCTCTAGTGAGGGCCATGAACTACCAAATCCCAAATTGAGTTTGACATTTTTGTGAGTATTGTTTCACATCCTTCTACGGGAGGAGATATTGTCAGTGTTTATCTGAGTTCTCTGCTGCTATCTGCTCTTCTTCAAAGAACCATCTCAGCCTCCCTACCTGTTCCCATTCTCTATACGGAACAGGTGAATAGTCTCCATACAATCTTGCCATGATGGGTTTTTTGGTATTAGGAGCTTCGTTGGATTTCTTTCCTTGTAAATGACTTAAAGATTGTAGTGTTTCCTGTCCATTCACATCCTTAAGTCATAGCTCCTGTATGGTTTTATTTGTTCTCTGTGTGGATCTTATGGTTATTTTGGGAACACAAGGCAGAAATTTGAATCAGGCTACTGCTATTGTTCTTCAACCTCATTTAATCTTTCTAACAGCTTTATAAGTTACTATCACTTCTCAGACTATTGAATAGGAGGAAACTGAGGCCCAGAGAAGTTAAGTGATATTCAAGACGTTGGTAAGTAATACATCTGGGATTTGCCAGTACAGACTTAGTAAAACCTCAGTACTGAAGGGACCATAACATTTCCATTGTTTAGATTACTGCTATTGTACACACCCAGAGAGGCTACTGAAATTCCTGCTTGAGTAAGTCTTTGAGTAAGTCATTGCCTTGAATGAGCATCCTCCATTTTTGGATTCTCTATGGCTAAAAAGTTCTCTTTTATATTGTGCTATATTCTGTTCCTGCATATCTTCACTTCTGGTCCAAGGTATATACCCTAGGTTTGGGGAAAACAGTTAAAAAATAAGCCCCTATCCTTGCTCAGTCCTCCATTATTAGAAGATAGCAATGTACCCTAATGTTCAATAAAAGATTTCTGAGACCCGTTCATCAAGTGGCCACATTGTTTTAGACATACACTACTTTACAAATGTATCTGTTGTAGAGTAAGGAATACAGAACTACTTGAAAACTCTGACCACCATAAGATCAAAAAGGGCATTTGTTGTCTTATTCTGGAAATTATATCTTGTGTATAACTGGATATTATATATATTACACTATCAGATATTAATGATACACACACACATGAAATTAGAATATTTTTTGACTATCACGTCACTCTGTGGGCACTCAGGTAGTGATTAAGAAACTTACCAAGTCTCTTGCCACATACTGATGACAAGTCACATGTCTTTCATGACATCTTTATGCAGTTAGCTAAATCCTAAGGCTGGACTTTCACATTTATGCCAATTCAATGTCATTGTTTCCAACCCTGCCCATCCTTTCAGCATACTGAGATTTACTTGGACCTTGAGGGATCCACTTAACATTTTTTTTTTTTTTTTTGCTTCCTTTGAAAAAAAATAATTCAATAAATCCAATAATGCCTTTATCTTAGTGAAACAAAAATATGGTGTAGGAAAGGATTAGAAACAGAATCCTATTGCTTGCCGCTCATATTGTCTCTCTAAATTGATAACCTTTAAAGCAGGACTTTTTTTTTTTTTTTTTTTTTACCATATGTAACAAACTATGGTAAGAATATAATCTGTCTTATTTAGTCTTTAAATTTACTAATTTTATTTTCTACTTGAAAATAAAACCAAATATTTGCAGGTCTTGTAAAACTTAGGATTTATGGTTTTGATTTCAGATAAATGGGTCAAATAATTTCTTTCAACACACTGTTTTCTGTCTTTCCCTGTCTTTCTGTAGGGCACCCCTACCCCCAGTCAATTTCTCAAAGAATAAAATCCACACATGAACTTTTCAATAGGTTCCATTGTTCCATGTATTTTGAGTATCACCATTGTACATAACATCACAAGCTTTTTATTAGTTCCTTCTCAGCATGGATTAACATTTTAATTTTACCTGTTTTATTTTCCTTCTCCTTAGGTAGAATGACAATCCATTTGCCAGATGGCTGCCTATATGTTCTTAACAGACTGTGACCTAATCACAGGTTAATTCACTGAACATGGGAGACTTATCACCTAGGGTGAAGCATTAAAGGATTTTTTTTTTCTAATTAAGATGCCAATGAATATATTTTATAGGAGTTATATCCTATAAAATTCTTCTGCATAATACATAGTCATATAAGCTCAATACAGTCAATGACCATATTGTTCTAAATGGAAAGTCAATATCTTTTTACGTGAAAGCTTGTTATGTTTGGATTTATATCAGATTTCCATTCCCAAAACAACAATAACACAACACAAAACCAAAGACTAACTGTAATAAAAAGTAATAAAGTAATAAAGCTTAAACACAGAGCTAATTTTTAATTAACAATGGGAAATTGCTTAAAATCATGTGTAAAAATCCTTTTTTATAGAAAATTTTTTGAAATTACAAAATTATAAAGATGAATGTATAAGTGATTGCCAAGAAAAATGGGTGGGTCTGAATATAGGTTTTTGTGGTGATGGAGCAGTTTGTACATTAATTGCAGTGGTGATTACATTTGTATATTCACATAATAAAATGGTATAGAAATGCCCATGCATACATTATACCAAGGTCAGCTTCTCAATACTGTACTATAACTTCATAATGTAACTATCGGGGGAAACTAGGTGAAAAGTATATAGGAACTCTTCATACAATTTTTGCAACATAATCTATAATTATTTCAAAATAAACAAAAGAAAAACCCAATCTGTACAATTTATTCACTATACAGATCATTGCACAAAAGCTAGCTCAGTATCACTAATAGGTATTTGCCATGATTAAGCATATACATACAAAGAAATTGCCTCTGGTCATTTCAGAATGAGGCAGGATTATGAGCAAACTTAAAAAAAAATTTAAAGCGGTTATTGAATAAGAGATTTAGAATTTTGTGATTAAATGAGTAAAGTATAGAGTTAAAGTAAGCAAACAGACTCAATTTTCAGTAAATAACAGAAAGAATATCCCTAATCTCTAGTTAACACTGCTAGTTGAGAATAAATGCTCCTCTTTGTCTTTTCCATATGACATGAGCACCTAATACCACCTAAGTCATTCAGTAACCAAATAATGCAAGAGTCTGAAGTCTTCTATTTGTGTAGGTTTTAGGAAGATAATCCCTAGGAAGGATGTTCAGAATTTCATGTGGTTTTCTGTTGTTTGTAGATATGATAGCCAGTGCTACACAGTTAAATTGATTTAGCTGTTAGATTTGGAAATTCCCACAATTCAGAATTTAAACATGCAAACCTAGCTAATTTTGTGTTTGCATGTATAAAGAAAGTGATATATATGCACATGTGCACCCATACACACACACACACACACACACACACACACAACCGCATATATATCTGATAGGATTACTTTATAGAGTCAGTGTTCTGAATGAGTGACGAATAACCTAAAAAAGAGTGAAATCATGTACCAACTTGCACCAAGACATTTGAGTAACACTCAGAACAAATTAGTCCGCAGCTAGAACTTGAATCTCAGAATTTTAAAAAAGTCTCAAAAGGCTGAAGATCATGGTATTAAACTCCAGATGAAACACGTGGACCAGAGAATGACAGAATGTTCTTAATCCTGGACAAGCCTTGAACATCAAATAGAACTTATAAGTACTTTCATTATTATTATAAAATTAGAAGGCAAGGGAAAGAACTTAAGTTGTTTGGGTTCCTGCAGATTGTACAATACTATGAGAGTAATAAGTGAAATACCATGAACTGTTGAGTCAGAGAGACCTGGATTCAAGGCACATATCTAACACCAACAACTGAAGTTTAGGCACTAATTTAGGCAAATTGTTGTTTAGACTATAGTGTGTTATGGCTATGAACTCTTCTTCCCCCATTTCCACTCTAAATCTCGGGAATTTACCAATTTGCCTGTATATCCAAGGCTGGTCGGCAGAGGGGCACTGTCCAGTAGTCACTCACATATCCAAGGTGACAAAGACTCTCCTGAGTGGTGTTTCACTAGTGAAAGGGGAAACACACACACTACTCTGCATACAGGCTCTTAGTGTCTCCTGGTACTTCTGATCACTTGGAAGTAAGTCATACCTAACCTCAGAGGGTGTGGAAAAGTGAAATTTCCCATGTGTCAGAAGGGAAGAGAAGTAGAATATTTGTAAACTACCCCAGTGACTACCAAACTTTCTTAATTCTTTCCACTTCAGTTTTGTCCCATGGAAAACAGGGACAATAATATCTAACTTAGAGGAGACTTCTGCCTATCATATTATGATTAAGAGCAGATCTCTGGCACCACACTGCCTAAGTTGAAATCCCAGTTTCAAGGCCTATAAGCATAACTTTGGGTAACTTAAAAGATCTCTGTCATCTCAGATTCCTCATCTGAAAAGTAATATGCATGCCTACCATTTACCTGTGAAGACTGAGTCAGGTAATACAAACAAAATATTTGGACTAGTGCCCAGCACATAGTAAGGGCACCAAGTATTTTCTCTTGACCTTGGCACAACTCTTGGAATGTAGAGAATCTTGTGATGGCTGGGTATAATGAAGATTATTACCAGAATAAAAGCCAGGCTTTTTGCTGTCCTGCACTGACTGACTGAATACCTGAAAAAGAAAAAGTTGGTAAAAAATGAATCAGATTCCACACCATCAGAGGGAACTGGAGTGGATTATTCTTCTTACAAAGACTCACTGTAGCATACATTTAACAATGTGACAGCAGATGTCATCCCCACAGAACTAGAAACTTCCTGAGTGTGGGCACATCTACTTGCTTGCCTCTGCAATCCAATGCCATGACCACATCAAGTGGGAATCTGTGGAGTGGGATGGGATGGGACAGTTCAGCATAACTGCAGTGACAGCAGGGAGACTTACAACATCCAAACAGCCACAGCACAAGAAGCAGGGTCTGGGTCTATTCATACATACACGTGACTGGGTTTGTAGGTGGATTGGAACCATTTTAAAATTCAAAGGTGGTTTTAATGACATTTTTAAAGAAGTATCTAAGCCTAGTGCTGAAAGTTGTTTAGTACAGTTAGAAATTCATAGTTTTCAAATGTTGGAGCAATACAACCAAGTCTTTGGTGTTGTCAGATTCTCCAGTATTGGGCATTATCAAACTATAGGAATAACTCATGTACCCCATAAAACTTGCCAGTTAAAACAGTGTTTTTCTACCTGAGCCAAGTAAGAAGCATTTGAAGACATACTTGACTTGGTCATAAAGCTTTTGGTAACTCAACATTGTAGAATGTTTGGAGTCACTCTGAAGTCACAGTGCATTTTTCTAGTCAGGTATTACTTAATTATGATTACTTTAAGGATCATCCAGATACTTCTCTTTCAGACCTCCTGTAATGCCCCAGGTTTAAAGAATGTTCCATAATGTATTTACTATTATTATGTTTTGAGTCAAAGAGAAAGTCTTTTTGGGATTTTTTTTTTTTTTTGGTACCAGGGATTGAACAGAGGGGTGCTTAACCACTGAGCCACATCCCCAGCCCTTTTAATTTTTTAATTTTGAGACAGAGTCTTGCTGAGTTGTTTAGGACCTTGATATGTTGCTGAAGCTGGTCTTGAACCTTAGGGACTTCTTGGGTAGGGGTTCTACCAGTCTTATCTAAGATCAGGTGATATAGTTTCATTAATGTTTTTAATACTTATTTTCAAAATACTTTTTATCAAAGCATAATACTCAGAGAACTGCATAAATGAATTCCAGGCTAAGTACTTTCATAAATGGAGAACCAGTACTCAGAGAAAGTGAGTACATCACCACACCTGAGCAATCCTGTTCATCATTCATTTACACTCATCAGCCCCTCTATAATGTAATTATATCCTGACTTCTATCACCATAGATAGTTTTGCCTGTTACTCAAAGTAACAAATAGAAACACATAGTATGTTCTCTTATTTTGCTCAACTTGGTATTTATGAGATTCACTCATAACTTGGGTGAAGTTGAAAATTGCTCATTTGCAGTACTGTACGGAATTTTCTTATATGATATATAACTATTGATGAATTTTGTTGTTGATTGAAATTTGGGTAGTTTCTGATTCCAGGGTTATTAAAATAGTGCTATTATGAACATTTATATTTATTTATTCATTCACTTATTTATTTGGAGAACATTGTACAAATTTCTGTGAAGTAGGTAACAACATAGAACATAGGACATAGAATACAGGAGCATTTTAAGACATACTTGGCTTCTTGGTGATAAAGCTTATGATAACACTGTAGAAGTCACTTATGATAACACTGTTTGGAGTCACTCAGAAGTCACAGGGCATCCACCTTTTTGGTGGCAGAGATGCACCAGTTTTCTAAAGTGGTTATATCTCTTATGTTCTCATCAGCAGTGTCACTTCATATCCTTGACGACAGGATTTTTTTTTTTCTTTAAATGTACTCATTCTAGTAGGCTACACTTAGCACTGAGTTGTGCTTTTTATTTGCATTTACTTGATAATTACACTGAGCAACTTTTATATCAATTGATCTTTTATTATTACCTATAAATTCTTTATTAAATGATCATTTACAAATATTTTTGGCAATTATCTGTTCACGTGTGCTCATTTTTCATTTGCCTGTCTTTTATTAATTTATAGAAATTCTTTATATAATTTGGATATAAGTTGTTACATGTATTGCTAACATTCATCCATATGCTTTGCCTTTTAATTTTCTTAATTTTGTCTTTTGATGAACAAAGTTCTTAATATTATTATCATCTAAATTATCATTTTTTCCCTTTTTGTTTAATATTCTTATGTGAGTATTTTAGGGAAATTTTATCCAATCCAAGTTCTTAAGGATGTCCTATGTTTTCTTTCCTATCAACCTCACTGTTTTACCTTTCATATTTAGGTCCACAGATCATCTGTCCCCAGTACACTTTAGTGTCATTTTTATCACAGTGGTGTCTCTACCTACTGAGTATCCATGTGTATAACACACTCTTAAAATTGCCATAACTCTGTGTCTTGCTATATGGTCGGCTGATTTGTTCACTTTTTTTCTTTAAAGGGACCTTGGTTACTCTTCATCGTTTGAATTTTAGAATCAGTTTATCATTTTTCAAATGCACACACATAACTGCTTATATTTTCATTTGGATTGCATTGAATCTGCAGAGCAACTGGGGAAGAATTAACTACTTAAGACTCTTGAGTCCTGTTCTTATTGAACATGGTAAATCTTTCCATTTTTTTCAGGTCTTCTTTAATTTCTCTCAATAATGTTTAGTTTCCAGTAGAGAGTCCTCACACAGCTTGTTAGATCTATCATTGGGGAATTCAAGAGTTTTTGATGCTATTGTAAATATTATCTTTAAACTTTATTCATTTTTATTCATTAATGCTATACAGACATCGAATAGATTTTTATATATTAACCACACAGTTTTGCAATGACAGAGTGAACCAAAATAATAGCCCCAAACTAATGTTGCAACTAATAACCTGCTTTCTTCATTCTTAAAGTGAACAAGAGAATGAAGGTGTATTTAAATCTTGAGAAATCTAAGCTAGAGTAGTTTTATAAATATAGATCAACACTAGATATCATGTGTATGTACATGTTTGTATATATATAATATATGCACAATCTAATATATATGCACAAAATATATATAATGTATATATATTATGTATGTACACACACACACATATTAAAGACTGATTAACATAAACAAATAGGGACAAGGAGACCATGAATTCATAAATAAATAAAAATGTACTATACATACACTTTTATTTCCATTGAGTATTTAATGACACAATTAGGTTTATAATGAATTATCAATTAAAGCATTTTTTTCCAAATAAAAATGTTTACATTTAGATATAGCTTGTTCTTTTAAAGTCTTTACAGCATTTATTTAGGAGTACATATAATAGAAAGATAAATAAACTATCATTAGCAGTATTTAGAGAGTTATAAACTTGAGCAAAAGCCCAAATAATAAAGTTTACTTGTATCATATGCAATAATTTGAATGTAAATAACATGCAATATATAAACACATAAATATAACTTGTGATATAACTGCTTAACAATATTTCTCAGCAAAAATATATGTACAACAGAGATTGTGCAAACATGCTTGATAATACTACTTATTTATGTCTCATTATTAGCTACAGTGGTAACATATCTGGAAGAACAGTACTTAATAAAAAGTTCACAATATTATGTAGACTTTTACATACAACAAAATGTATGTTCTTAAATATTTAAATTTATTTGGTTTTAAAAGACTCAAGCAACAATACCATTTGATAAAATTGATATTTTACATAACCACATAGAATAAACAATCTTGTTTATTTATCTTATCACACCATTTACCATTGTAAGTTTCAGGAGAGCAAGAAGTTTATTGAGGTGTTCTGCTATATTCCCTATGCCTAGAACTGTAACATAGTAGGTGCTCCATAAATACTTCTAGAATGATGGAATAAATTTTGGCATATATTTTAATAAGTTTTGAAGTACTCACATTCATGACTGAAAGTTAATATTCACTTAGATCTGGAATGTGCCAATGTTCCCTTCTTTTAATTCAGGAGGAATAACTAAAAAAAAAAAAAAAAAACTGTAGGAGGGCAGATATGACACCTCCTCATTCCACTTCAAGCAGCTTTTGTCCTCACTCATATAATCCACATTTCCTGGCAGAAAGCAAAATTTCAAACAAATTATTCCTTTGAGAAGACTGGAGAGCATTGTCTCAAAGAGAGTTGCTTTAAGCTGCAGGCAAAATCACAACGCTTAACGATCCAACCAAGCTGAGTGACTCAGCAAGCACGTCACCAGTGTCCATTACCACTGCAAAACCATCTTGTTCAAATGCTTCCTGGAGACCACATGCTAAAGTCATTGTATTCACACGCGACTTTTTGTTAGACTCCTATGAAACAATCTTCCCTATTGTCTTATACTCTAAATGCAGGGGGGAGGTGAAATGAAAACTTCCTTTAATACTTTTAAAGAAATAGTGTGTCTTAGTTTAAGTGACTGATGCTTATGTGCCAAGAGTATATATGCAAGTAATTGTGTCAAGATTTAATATTTAAAGCAGACATAATTAACCTCTTAAGGGCTTGCTACATAAGAATATACCTTATTATTTAAATATTCTATTTGAAAAGTTGGCCTATTTAATACTGATTAGAAAAATAACAAGACTCAAATTTTGCGTAAATTCTAGATTAGATGTACAAAATTTTTTTTATACAAATGATTTACTAGAAGAAGAAATGGAGTATGGAGTAATTTTCTTCATTAAGGCTGAACCTATAAGTTAGTTCTGTAGATTCTTCTTAAAATTTTCTTCTTACATGCCACCCCCATCTCCCACCATCCCCTACACACATATCTTTTCTTTAAAAGTATAACTATATTCAGACTTTACACAGCAGGCTTTTTTTCATATTGTATATCATTACTACTCCAAGCATGGGGCTGCCAACTGTTTCTGATTTCTGATAAAGTAGCAAGTCCCAGAACACGAGAACTTTTGCTTCAAGAGTGAAACACAATGTGTAAATGCTACTCAGGTTAATGGATAATTGTTTGTCCTAATGTGCAATCATATAATGTTCTGTTGCTTTTATAGACCAGGCCACAGCAACCCACAACTGTAGCCTCATACTAGTTATTAAAACTTTCATTTCTTGGGTATCTGGTAACTTTTTAAAAAATAATGTGAGATAGTTTGAAAACAGCTGATTTTATAAGTTATTTTACATTTATTAGCATGAATACATTGATTTACCTTTTTGTTTCTCTTGGAGTTGATCTCAAAAATAAAGGATCACTGGATAGGATCAATTGTGACATACAGAAATATTCCAAATCCATTCCTCTTTAGTTGATTTCCAAGGCAGAAAGAGTAAACAGCCTTCTCCCAGCTTTCTTACTTTCCACAGCTGAGAGTGTAGGATGTTTACAGTATCTGTCGCTCAGTGCTCTCTAGGGAGGGGTTGTTGGTCAGCAGCAGAAGCCTCAGGAAACCCAGCACTATTTCAAGATTACTATAATGTGTCACAGAAAAAGATCAAAAAAGTATACTTAGGAGTAAATTATGGCTCTTTTAGGAACCTGGGCTGAAAGGATAGGTGTGGAGGCCACATGATGCTTACTTTCTTGCCACTAAGTTTTTGTTCCCTTCCTGTTCTGTACAATCCAGGATTTTCCTGGAATCTTCAGCTTTGGCCTTGTACACTCATGGATTCTGTTAGTATTGGGTGTTCAATATTCCATGTTTCCCCAAAATGGTCTCAAAAGTCTCATTCCCTTTTAAAATGGCACATATTTCCTTTCTGACTGTGGAAGATATGTAATCTAGCTTCTCACTCTCTAAACCATATGACTTTGTTCCATCTCACTCCCCCACAGAACTGAGAACAATGGCTGAACTATGTCTGCAGACAGAGGACCATCCAACAGTTTTTTGTAGTTATAAATTCAATCAAATGAGAAAAAAGTAAATGTTAGGATAAAAATCATATGCACAAAATGGTGTATTGCAAATTGTTAACAATGATTAAATTAAAAAAATCAAGTAACTCTATAATTGGAGACATGCATAAACAGTCAATTCCTAAATTATTTTCTAACCTATTCAAATGGTTATGATGCACAAAACACTTGGGTGAAGAAGAGAATGTCAATACTGTATATCACAGAACAACACTACTCAATGAGAACACTATACTATAAAACAAAGTGGCATACAGTCTCTAATTGTTACAGGACGTCACTCATTCATTCATCTGACAAACATTTGTAGGTACCTGCCAGATATCAGTGATGTTTAAAATTCTAGGTGATAAGAAATAAATAGTATCATCTCTGCCTTCAAGACAGCCTAATATGAAAGATAGGCATGTAAACCTTTGTTTTAAGCATAACAAGTGTTATGGTAGTCAAAGTTGGCTGATAAACCAGACTGAGTCTTGAATATTGAATGATGTTGGCAAAGTGAAGATAGTGTTAGTGGTGATTTGGAAGGGATGGCCGGTGACAAAAGAACAGTTACAGAGAAAAATAAATTTAAGGTATGCTAAGACCTTCAATAATTCAGCAGTTGGAGCAAAAGATGCAAATGGGTGAGGGACAGGGG
Organism: Sciurus vulgaris; assembly: GCF_902686455.1. Classification (NCBI taxonomy): domain Eukaryota; kingdom Metazoa; phylum Chordata; class Mammalia; order Rodentia; family Sciuridae; genus Sciurus; species Sciurus vulgaris. The sequence continues at coordinate 90,699,601 of NC_136467.1, read as the reverse complement.
TAAATGAACTAGAGAGAGGTGTGGAGGAAGATGGGGAACCCTTATTCACCAGGCTAAGGAATCAGGGGATTTGGGCAGTATCTCCAAACTGTGGAGGCCAATGGAAGAGTGTAAGCAGGCAAATGGTGTGACCATATCTGAACTTTGGAGAATTTACTCCAGCTATACTTCTTCAGGTATGGAAAATAGAAAAAGAATGACTCTCCCTATTAGTAGTATAGGGGAGAACACTGGAAGCTTTACTTAGGGACGAGATAGTAAGCACATAGAGAAAACAAATATGAGAAAGTAGAAAAATAGAAAGCAGAGCAGAACTCCATGAGTGACTAGTTCAGGAGATGGAGAAGTTGCCTAATTCCTAAGTCTGCTTGAGTGACAAGACTTTTCATGCAGGAGGGAGTGAGTATGAAGACAAGTGATAAAGGAAAGAGCTCGGAGGAGCACCAATGGTAACGCGAAAGGGTAGGGACTGAAACATTTATGAACTTCTGTGTTGAATATTGAGTTCTGTCATAATGAAAGGATGAAGGCATTTTTAATGACTAAATCACACAAGCCTACTCTCTATTCCACACTTGTGCTTACTCTTCTATCTGGTGAATGCCCACAGTCTTCAAATCCAAATCAAATGTCCTCTCTTGCAAAGCCTCCTCAGGTTATTGCCATTCCTGATGCCTGCACCCCTCCCTGCACCCTGGGAGAAACCTGATCCTGTCCTCTCTCACCACTACTGTAACTCTTCATATTCTTCCAGCAAAGAACTCAAACTTTATTATAATTATTTTCTTACTTGTCCATCTCGCTATAAAGTCAAGTCATATAAGAAACATCATGCTTTGTTTCACTTAATTTCATTTTTTAAAAATTCACAACATGTAGCCAGGATTTGTCTGGCACTAAAGGAAGTTCTTGGTAAACAGTGAGTGAATGAATGAATGATGCTAACAAGTGGCAATTCATTAACAATTTGAATATGATTATTAAGTTTTTTAACCTTTAAATAACAAATACTAGTTTCTAAAAAGCTTGTTTTTAAAAATCCCTGATAATTCAAAATTAGGTTGTTTTATTTTTCTAAGGAACTCATGGCTAAAAAGAGAAATGACTACATTACAATCTTTCCTTAAATAACAGCAATATCTCTTGGAAAGTTAATCTTTCATGAGGGCAGCCTGAATTTTAAATCCTATTTTTGTGATGGACTCCAAGTGAAGAAAAGTCCAAGTAAAATGTAACTGAAGAGAAAAAAATCCATGTAAACAGTTTTTAAATGGACAAGAATGAAAGGAAATGGCCTCTAATAGTTGGGTCTGAATATTGAATAATCATTTAAGAGTTTAAAATGTTCTAACTGGAAAGAACCACACCCTTACTAAACATAGTCATTAAAATAACTTCAGTTACATAAAATGATTATTTTAACCACTCAAAGACAAGTCTGGAAAGTTCTGTCGTAACATGCAATCTAATCTTTTTGCTTCAGCAGGGCTTTTGACTTTAATAGGCATTTTACCCACATAAAACCAATTTCTATAAACTACCATTTGATCATTTTTAGTTCTAAATGAAAACATTTATTTTAAATGTATATTATATCTGATCACATTTGGCACATTCTGTATTAAAAAAAAATGTGTGTATGTGTGGGCATGTGCTAGTGATTGAACCCAGGGCCCTGCATTCTATCACTGAGCTAGCCCTCACCCCCAGTCCTCTATAATCTTTTTATCTGTGATTTTAAAAATCCCTAGTAGTGGGCTAGGGCTGTAACTCAGTGGCAGAACCCTTGCCTAGCATGTGTGAGGCACTGGGTTTGATCCTCAGCACCACATAAAAATAAACAGATAAAATAAAGGCATGCTGTCCATCTATAACTACAAAAATAAATTTAAAAAAAATCCTGAGTAGTGTAGACTATCTTTCAGACACACAGTAGCTTTCTCTAACTCTCATTTTTAAGTTAAAATGTAGCAGCTTTAAAGTAGCCAGTGAATGATTCATTGGAGAAAACATTGTTACCATTTTTGAAGCTTAAAGTATCTTGTGTACTAGAATTTTTAGCTGCGCCTTCCTTGCTCAGGCATAGGTATTATTAATTCTTAAAGTCAGGTCCAGGTCTCCTACCACTGTTAAATTTTAGAGGCAAATGGAAAATTACCTGGTGAGGAGGCTTCTTATTCAAAGGGCATATCCCCATTAGCTACTTTGCTACCTCCTCCCTTCCCTTGCCTAGACCTGGCTTAGGCTACCATTTGCTTTCCACCTTCTATTCTCCTTTAATCTTGCCTAGTGTAGAAGATGAACATTTAATAGGAAAACATCACTCACCAGTTGAAACCATAACTCCTAAATTTTCATAATGTAATGAACATACTGTCATATAATAATGAATTATATGGAATCTTCCAAGGAACAAGTATGAGGCAATCACAATGAATAACAATATGTACTTATTTTTATAGTAATGTCATTTATAGAAACTTTAGAAATTCTTACTCTGATTGGTTTTTATTTATACCCTGGATCCTAAAGGAAAATTGCAAACATAGAACATCTTGCTATGATGTTACAATGTATGGCTAATCAACAACAATGGTTCTTTAAAGTAGATCAAAGTACTACATTCAGAAATATCATGGAAATTTATCCAACTCAAAAAATGCCCTGATTTTATGAAAGTATCCTTTGTTCTGAGAAATCCACTCCCTCCTCAATTAATCTTCTCATGCTCATCTCAGGGAAAGCATTCTCCTCCCTGAACCCAATCGCCATACTTTGAATCTCTGATTTATATCATTTTTCTGTCTCAGATACTCATTGTAGCTCAAGTCAACCTGCTTAAATAGAAAATGGAGTAAATTCTATAGAGCATGGGAAAGCTACAAGTTTGTGTACTGGTTATCTGATGCAACCTTTTATTATACTTCACATGAAAATTCTTTGGGTTCCTACTTCCTTAATTTTTTAAACTTTTTTTTTATGCACACTAGTTAAGCAATTATGCTGAGAAGACAAGATATTCTTGTTATGATGAATCCATATATATCTTTTTGCTGCCTGTCAATTCACATTGAGTGTAAATTCATGTTTTTAAATATTGGGGGTTTGAGGGTTTAAATGAACTTAGATATAAATTTTCAATGAAAATTATGAAGTATTGAAACAATTTTCTTATAGATATTTATTTCTTGAGTCTTCATACATTCAGTGAACAGGGTTATAAGCTATAAATCATTTTGATCCTTTCATTCATAGTAAATTATGGGTCTTACATTTAAAAGTTGGCTCATTTTGGCTACAGCCATAGTGATGGGAATGTGACACCATGACAAAAATGAAGGTATTCTTACCATTGTTGCTAAAGAGAACATATACTAGAAGACAATCTATACAAGCTAATAATTGCTTTTTAATTTAACTATAAAATGGTGGACTAATGTTTTAGCTGAATCCTGAATATTAACTACAAGAATGGTGGAATAACCTTATAAATAACTGTCACTGCTATAAAATATCAAATTGTTATAAAGACACTTAGTGGCCTGAGTTCTGGTTTTAAAGAGGCTCATCACTTCAATGAAAATGCTTTACCAGTATGAAGAAACTTTTGCCAAATACTATTGTGTTTCAAACATACTAAGTAAGCAACCAATCACCCACTTCTATATTTAACACTGTGTGTGTGTGTGTATGTGTGTGTGTGTGTGTGTGTGTAGTAGTAGTAGTAGTAATAGTAGTAGTAGTAATAGTAGGGAAGCATATCTGAAAAACTACACACCAAATTGATAGTGGCAGTTAAGACTGGAGAAAGGAGGGGGAAACTGGGACTTGTTATCAAAGATTTTAACTGTATTGGTAGTATTAATTTTAAAAAAGAATGTATTCATGCAATATGTATGTAAATCTAAAAATTACATTGACACACTGAATTTTAAATTTTCTCATTGTCCAAATTAAAAATAGGCATTCACTTGCAAATTCTGGCTTCCCCAAGTTTTACCCAAGTTGAGTAACTTGTGACTTTGGGTACTTTAGAGTTCTCCCTTAGCTTTTATAGAATGATAAAATAATATACTATATGCATTACAGGGTGTGTCATGTATGTTCTCAAAACATATACATCCTTAGAAGTACTTCATGTCATAAAATATTAGCACAGATATTTCCAATATTACCATCTACCAATGTCTGCATTATTTTGGCCTTAATTTCCCCCTCTACATAGGGCATAGATCTTTTTCTCAAGCCAAAGGCAGAAATGTAGGGAGTACTGGTTCTTTCCTGCATGGCTTCTGGCCACACAATCTCTTCTACAAAAGGGGATGTGGGCCTGGAGGGGAGAGAGAGGCCTCTTAAGATACATCCTAATGGGTAAAATGATTAATTTCAAGAAATGTTCTAGACAAAATAAGATTAAAAAACAAAACAAAACAAAACAAAACAAAAAAGCTAAAACAAAAGTACCACCAGGGGTCACTATAACACAAAGCACCGTTGGTTACTTTAATATTCAATTGGAAAAAAATGCAAGGATTTCACATTATAAGTAAATAAGTACTGTCTGACAAGGTTTGCCATGGCCTATTCTATCCAAATAGATGAGCAAAGGCACAAGCTTAACTTTTTAAAAAATATATAAATATAGAATAAGACAATGAATGCTAAATGATTTCAAATGCAGTAAATAGACCTGTGGAAGTGCAGTTCAGTTTATCCTTTTGGTAGGTAAGTATAAAGGGCCACGGGTATATGATATTTAAGGGAGACAGATTTTATCAGGGAGCAAATGAACAAGCCCTACTGACCACTCAGCTCTTCTCTTGTTCTCTTTTCCATATTAAATTTGTCTCTTAAAGTGATAAAAGAGTTGGAAATTCTCAGAACCAATAAAATTATAATACATTAAAGATTTATTTTAGAGAGAATTTATTTTAATCATTACTCATGCATCTTAATATCATTTAAAGACCTTTTTAAAATTTCTTGAAGTCATATGACTTCTTAAAGCAAAACTTATAATACTCCATTTGGGATTTTAAAATACATATAACATATATGGCAATAATAGCACAAAGAATGAAGTAAGGTAAATGTAACTATATTGTTTCAAGGTTTAACTAAATATATATTATTATTTTTATCAAAGCTAATTCAATACCAATTTTAAGTTGACTGTGATAAATAAGTATATTGCAATTCCTGAAGTGTTTATTAATAACAATTCAAGGAAATATAATTTTTAAAAGACAACAGAATGAAAATGGTATATCAACAAAAGAGGGCAGGAAAGGAAGGACTGAGGAACAAGCAACACATAAGGCAAACAGAAAAATAGCAGAGTGGTAGTCCTAAGTTCAACTTCATCACTAATTACAGTAAATGTTAAATGGATTAAACACTAATCAAAAGATGCTAGGCCAAGCTGTATTAAAAAGCTAGACCCAACTATATGCTATCTATAAGAGACATACTGTTCAACCTCTGGTTTAGTTTGACTCCTATATTTTCTTCTGCTTAAGCTTTAATCCATTCATTCTATTTTCCATTATGACAGTCTGCTTTATATTAAGTGGAATTTTCTACAACTTATCTATTGTTGACTTGCGAAAGAGAAACTGTCTCTATCTTTGTCATTGTGTTACCTTTTAGGTTTTAAACTCATAATGGGCAACAAGCATGTTTACCACAATATATTGCCAACTCCATGTGGGTAAGCATTATACATATTTATAAGGGGATCATGTAATACATATCTATCAATCCTTGTCTATTAATGTTTCAATGTGCAGTGATGAAACCAAGAATACTTCCAGAGCTATAAGCATACAGCTCCCCAAAGAAGAAATTCATGTAAAATACAGAGATTGCTGCTCTTATTATAATCGAAAATTCACGTCAATGAATCTTTGAGTTGGCATTCTGAAACTACTAAATTAGTAACATTTAATATACATGCAATGCTGGCATGGCTGCAGTGAATGTTATACTCATGTGAAGCTAAAAATCTACTTTTGATTTGGTAATATTATTTAAAATAATTTATCATAAAAAAGTAAAAGTGATAGAATCCCCTCCCCCGCAAAAAAAGCTGTATGACCCAGGCACAGTGGTGCATGCCTGTAATCCCAGCAGCTCAGAAGGCTGAGGCAGGAGGATAACAAGTTCAAAGTCAGCCTCTGCAAAAGCAAGGTGCTAATAAGCAACTCAGTGAAACCCTGTCTCTGAATAAAGTACAAAATAAGGCTGGGGAAGTGGCTCAGTGGTTGAGTGTCCCTGAGTTCAACTCCCAGTACCAAATAAATAGATAAATAGATAAATAAATAAATAAATAAATAAATAAAATAAAAATAAAAACTGTATGAGAATATTAGTCATCAAAATGAAAACAATTTAAAGAATAATTTGTAACAGTGTAGTATATTAACATAAAGTAGCCCCTTAAGTTACTAGCTTAATATCTATATATGATAATTTTAAGTATACAATTACTTTCAATATACCACATAGTATAGTTGTGTCTATATAAAAGTGGGCAGGCACTGGAAGATAATATACAAAATTAAAATATTCAGGCTTGAACAGAATTATGAATCATTTTTCTTTGGGTACTTTTTGTTACTATTTTCTCAATGTTTCAATAAATTTTAAGACAAAGTGAATAGGAACACACTGAGCCTCACAATGATGAGACTTAGATAAGAAGATGTAGTGCTCTTTGTAGGTAAATTAAATAATAATAAAAAAGATGTCTGTTCGCAACACCATAATTAACTGCTTTTTAAAAAGTAGCAAGAATATAAACATTTCTTCAGTAGTTTATTATATTCAGTTAAACCTGAACAGCAAACATTTCTCCAGTAGTTTATTATATTCAGTTAAACCTGAACAGGCGACTTTTTATATTTTAAGAAAAGTCTGACAATGGTCTTTTCACAGCACTGAGGGTGGTATCCTTCTGCAGTTTTTTTTTTTTTTTTTTTTTTTTTTTGTGGCTATTGTACATTAACATGACACAATGTTTTCTTTTGATGTAAAACAGAACCCAGTAGAATCCAGTAAAGAAAACTTCTACAACAAATTAGTATTAAAATATTCTGGTACTTTGTTTCAGTACTTAATCTTTGTCTATAATTGTGTTTATACATGCAGATTAAATTTACCACAGATCTTAATTTTTTCCATTATGTTAAAATTCAAAGCTTGTCTCAATTGAAAAACAAACCTATAATGAAAAGTCTCATGATAAAATAAAAATAACATGCTACTTGGTTATCTTTGCAAAATAAAAACTTCTAGCCCAGTCCACTCTATTTATTCTCCACCTAAAAACAAAAACTCTGAAAAAAGCTGAAATCCTATCATCTGAAAACTCACGTGAAATCTGTGCATTTTCTTTCAAATCCATCTGAAGGCTGAGGAGTTTGCAAGGGAAACAAGAAAAAGTTCAAATGCCTAAACACAAACTTGACTGCTTCCAAATCTTGTCGCTTAATTGCTGGTGTCTTTAGGGCAGTGAGAGCCATCTCAGAGATTGAAAGGGGTAGAACTTAGAAACTTCTAAGATATAGTTCCCCAACCTCTCTTCTATCCCAAAGGGGAGGAAAATAAAGCAAACTAGTTAAATCTTGAGGAACAAACCTTAGAAGTAAGTCAAAGAAATGAAGAGTAAAATCAAATTCTTTTCCTTAGTTATGGTATTAGAAGTTCATGAAGAGGAACTGGAAATGCAACTTTCAGACTAACTGCAGGTTTCATTTATATTTGATATCCTGGTCTTATGCATTCTGATAAGGAGTTGACACACTGCAATAAACAGCTGCTTGTAGACACACTTTAACACATTGCCTCCATGTTCATTATACTTTCTCTATAAATATACACCAATGATACTTAATTTAATGATTTCATATTTTATTTTGAAACATTTATCGGGCCACATGCAGAGTGTGGATCTTGGCTCCATCTACTACTTGTGTGGCACTGGACAAACAATGAACTTCAGTATACACTCAGCCTTGAGGAAGGATGATGGTAATGGCAATTCTCATTAAGATAAACATCAAGCTTCTTAATCATCAAAACATATTAAGTGCTGCTTTGTTGAAAACATTTCAGTGTTTACTATGTAGCAGGCAGTGTTCTAGGCTATATGGCTCTATTAGTGAATCCTTGATATCATAGTATTCATAAGGAGACAAATAAAATTGATCAAGAAATTCACATAATTCACAGGCAGCAATAAATGCTTCAAAGGAAAAAAACAGCAGGTTAAGTGATTAGCTGTGAGAGATTGATATTTCAGATGAAAGCAGGGGTTGGGTAAGGTCTTTCTTACTAAATTGATGCTTGACCAAGAAGCTAAATGAACCACAGGGGTGCCTTGTGTGTGTATCTGGCACCACATATCTAATTTCATTTAGACAGGTTTCCTTTTCCAAGTGTGACATATATTTATATAGGAAGTTACAACATGGAAAAATAGGATAGTAAAAGTAGTCCAGGATGTAAATAGATCCGAAAGAAAACAGAAAGGGAAAGGAGAATAATACAGTAATGGTAAGAAAAAGGAAGCATTTATTTCCATTTGGGCAACTGAGGTCTCACCTGTAGCTTCTGAAGTTTGAACACAAACACCCTGCCATATAGTATCCTAGAAGGGAGAAGGAAAGCTGGGCACCCAGAAGTAGGCTCCTGCGGGGAACAAGTTCTAATGGAAGAAAAACCATTCCTTTTCCCTGACTTTTCCCTGTGGGGCTACCCAACTTCAGACTTAGGAATAAGCTGCCTCAAACTGAGTTAGGGTTAAATAGGAGTTTGGGCAGATTATTTTATGGTTCCCCACCCACCCCCCACAGTCCTTTGGAGATCTGTGCATGGGATATAACTAACTTAGAAGTTAGGTTAAGAGTCAGCACAGGTATAGCACACACCTAAACAAAGGACTTTCAGAAGATGATTTATATGAGCCCTCTGGAGAAACAGTGGGAGAGATGGATGTTGCATAAGTAATTCTCTGAAAACTTTCTGAAGAACATTAGTCTTAGGCAACGTAGTAAAAAATTGACTCATTGCTCTGCTAAGGCCCCCCATCCCCCACACCAGGCTAAAGACTCAAAATTCTTATATGGCAGTTCTGAGTTCAAAGGCATTTACTTCAGAAGATAGTGCCATTTTTAGAGCACGTTAACCAGAATGTGTAAAATCTACCATTAGTACGCATAGACTGGCATGAAAAATCTATTAATACTAAATGTTTTAGAAAGTGAGCTGCTCCAAATTTCAGTTTCTTAGGGTTTGTTACATAGTTCAAAGTTTCCCAATCTGTCTAGACCTTGACACTGTATTTGATTTTAGAATCTCAGTAACCTGAAAAGCTTCCGCTTCTTACACACACCATTTCCCAGCCCTGGTCTGTCTAACACTTACCCAGGAGCTGCTTTCCTCTCTCACCCCATCCACAGGCCTCTTTGAGAGCCCGGCAATAACAGACATTTCTAGGGAGGGCAGGGACAACATCTGACTCGTTCACAGCTGCATCACCAACCTTAGTACAGCGTCTGGCTCAGAGTAACGGCTTAATAAATGTTTATTAGATGAATAAACAAATGTCTGAAATCTTCTGCCTTAGATCAGCGATTATCTTTTATCTTTTCTAAGAAGGATCTGGGAGAGAAAGCAAACCAATATTTATATAATATGTATGTTGATTTTTATTTCCTCCCTTTTAAATATGATTACTGGATGGACAAAGAAAATCTGTTAGGCAAAGTCTATTTGAACAAGTCTCAAGGCGTCCTTGTGGAAAAATTTAGTCTGAATCGTAATACAATTAGGGATATTCATGATGGCTTACCAAATGTGCCCTAAAAGAGCTGAAGATGACAGATATCAAACCAGAAGAGGGTGTTGAGAGTTATGTATCTAACTTTGCTTGGACATTTACTATGCAACATTTTAATTTTAATCTTTACTAATATCTCCAATTAAGCTAGAGAAAAAAAAAAAAAAAAGGTTCTCCCAATACAGCACACAATTAAACGAGTTAGTAATTATGTTGAATGAGTGAATCTGGACCCCAAAGGACTCTGACATATTAGTGCAATGGGTCAAATCAAACTTAACAATTAGGCAGCATTTCTAAGAAATTTCCTATGGGGGAAAGGTGACATAGCAACAGTTCTTGTGAAATCTTGGGCATAAGTTTAAATACTTAAATTCAGAAAATGGGCTGCACAAGCACCAACTGGGGCAAAAGAACAATTCATATGAAAGAGGAAGGAGTTTTAATTGCCACTAAGCTTGACCTGAGTAATACTGATGACTGCCAAAAAAAAAAAAAAAAAAAAAAAAAGCTAATATTTTTTAGCCAACATTAAATGAATTATGAGCCAACAATTAAGAGAATTGTGCTATCTTTAGAAATAAACCAAGTATTTATGGACCTTCTATTAGCATTGTTCTGAGTGTTGTGGGAGATAGAAAAGTATTAGACATAATCCCTGCTTCTAAGGGACAATTTAGTCATAGTGAGATTAACAGTGAAAGCCCCAAACCAAAACCAAAACCAAAAAACCAAAGGCTTCTGTGCAGTTAGGAGGCAGATTCCATTAACTGATGTTTATAGCCAAAGCCTAAACTCATCAAGAACCTGCTGTAAATAAGGTCCACTACTCCCTTCAGAGAAACCAAGTAAAAGAAATATATCTTCAAAATGGTCTTTCTTTGTTTCTTTAGTTTTAAATGGGATAAAATTCAATTATCTGGAAAATTCAGTTATGGAGACTAGCTCATTTTTAAAGGGCCAAATACATCAGATACCACTGTACAAGTTAAGCACTATAGTATACATACATACCAACTGTAATGCTTGAGCAAAGAGGGAAATAAGAAGGAGTCATCAAAGAAACAACGTATTATACTCCTAATTCTCATAAGGCTGAGTCAGATTTGTGGGCTGTGTATACTTCAGGGTCATGATACAACCAAACTGTTAACAGGGGTAGAGGGGAACAAAGCTACTTCTTCTCAAGAAGGCAACTGTATAACTTCTCAAAATACCTCTTTCATGTTACTCTTTATAACTATGGGGCTCTACTTGCCAAACAATGGCAAATTTCTTTCTCAGGTGGAGTTTCCTGTGCACATATTCTCCCTTCTTTATGCCTATATTTAGACTTTTGACTTGATGCCACCAAGTAAATACATACTACCCCAAATTTATGGCCTCTAATCTCAGGCATCCCTCAGTGAAGCACAGAATATCTTTTGTGTCTGCCTTTCTATTTTTACACTTGTAGCTTTGATACTGGAGATTGAACTCAGGGACACTTTACCACTGAGCTACATCCCAAGCTTAGGGCCTCACTAAGTTGTTGAGGCTGGCCTCCTGTCTAAGTTTCCCAAGTCACATCCTGGCATTATAGGCATGTGCCCACCACATTGAGCTCACAGCAGCTTTTCTGAACCTCTACCTTCCTCCCTTTTCTCATTCCCCTTAGCTGTGACCTACATCACTTCCTACTGAATAAAGTATATTCTGTCCCCAACATTACTGCATCCCATTACAAATTTATTCTAATGTTTTCCCATCCTCCCTCACACAAAGACACCTTTCTGCTCAAGAATAATTACTTCATCTCTTTGCAGCTGTTGATACTGTTGACTTCTTCCTCCTTAACTTCTTTTTCTTTAACACTTTAGCCTCACTTTTCTCCTCTTCTGAAGGCCCCCTTTGAAGCACCTTCCTCTGCCCACCTTTCCATGTCATATTTCCCTGATTCTGTTTGGTCTTCTTTTCACACTGACTAAAGCAGAAGGACCCACCTGCAGTTCTTCCCGAGCAAGGCCTGCCTTCCACACCTCCATGCTTTGCACACACTCTAGCTATTGGGGTTTCTGCACCAATAGTTCATTTGCCCAGGATCTGCTTGTCTTTCAATATGTTCAAATATGTCTTTTTTGAACTGTTTCCTGATTCTACAGAAGGTCTACAGACCTTCTGTGTATACCCTTTCTCCTAAAACTCTCAGCAGCAACTCAATCATGATTTCTCTCATGCAATAACTGTCTCCATGTTTTATCTTTGTTTAAATGTCAACTCCTTGACAAAAGGAGGCTGCCTTGTTCTTTGCCATATTTTTATGTGGGCAAAGGCTTGATAAGCATCTATCAAGTGAATAAATTAATTTTATATGTGCAAAATATGATGTTGGCTTTAGTTCTCTGACTCAGAAGACATCCAGTTGGTCTATATGACCAATTGGTGGGGCTGCCATCCAATAAAGATGTGAACCAAGTAACTTAATTCTCCTATCATGAGTAAGAGTTAATACTATTATGATGATCCTGTACCAAGTACTAACTCTCATTAAAATTATTTTTAAAGATTAAAATTAACAGTCTAAATGTACTGTACAACAAATTTAAAAGTATCACTGGTAATATTATGTTTCCCTTCTTTTTTCTAGCAGACACTGAAATGTTTCAACCACAAACGGGTAACTTTGGCTCTGTTACAGGCAAGTGAAGGGTCACAGGCAAGTGAAGATCTATGCCATTCTTGAATATTAGACCTATGAACCTAGTAGGTCTTAGAGGAAAGATTTCATCTTGTTGCTCAGAAGATGTTCTCTAACTTTCTATAGTAATTTCTAAACCAACCATTTGACACTGTCTGATGGGGATGCCAGATCCAGAAGACGTGTTGTCAGCAGCTATCTTGGAAACCTCACATGGCTGGAAGCACAGAGGGGATGATGACAACAATATCTTTTCCTCTACTTTGTAGAGTTTTAATATAAAGCTATTTGTGTTATTTAACTACCACAACTTACAATGCACAAGAGGTTGGAGACATTAAAGGAGCTTTGGTTGTTGGATAAATTTACCTTCCTGAGAGACTTTTACTTCTTCTCTAATTTCCCTTCAGCAAAACATTTGAGACCAGTATGAAGTTAAGAGGCTACAGCTTTTTCTTCTGATGACTACCTTTCTCGGAAATGACAAAATAGAAAAAATATTCCACAAGGTTCAATAAAACAGTAAATCCTCCCAATAAATTCACAGATACCATTACCTTTAAACACCCTCCACTTAAGGGGGGGGGGGGAGAAAAAGAAACTTCCTTAGATCCATTCAACTACAAAAACATTCTTTACTACATAGAATTTTATAAAATCCCATTGTTAAATACTTCCTCTCAAACTCCTGCCAAATGGGAGGATTACTGCTGAAACAGACAAGGAATATGTGACCTCCTCCCCATGCCCTGATGAACGTCAGGGTTACACTTTGGCACACACACAGATCTATTTTCTACAAAGGATGCAGCTTTCCAGAGATGTGAAGGATCTGGAATAAGAAAACTGGCTCTCATCAACCCACTTCCTCTATTGGAAGGGAGTCTCCCAAATAGTCTTCTGAAGGAAATACTGAAGTGAAATCACCCATGTTTAGAAAAGTAACAGTAGCTGGAAGATGCAATTGTCTAAGCAGTGATACAAGGTCCAGCAGTTAGACTGAAGTTCACTGGGACTTTTAATAAAGCAAGTCTAGATGGATATTTGCACAGATGCAGACATATAGCTATTTGTTCTGCTTCAATGGGACTCATCCAAGTACTGGTTTTAAAACATAAACAGTGGGAAACTGCTATAGTAATGACTAGCAAAATATGGCAATTATCTGCAAGTGTTGAAAAATGTTCATCTAATAAAAAAAGTAGGAAGTTGTGTGGGAGAAAAAGGAGTGACATTCTCTAGCAAGTGAGGCCATGTGAAATTTAATAATTCACTTTGGCAATCATATTTGTTTAGTCAGCAGGTCAATGTTCCTACTGTGCTTGTACAATGCCAGGGACAGTCTTCATTTTAAATGCCCACTTTGTTAAGAGAGCAAATGTTTGTAGCTAAGCTACATAAATACTATTCCCCTAGCAGTCCTTGAATATAGATTGTTTATTACATATCTCTGAGAATATCTGTGAAACAACATAAGACATTTGTTAGTTGAGAGATTAATTTGACCCAATGGCACCAGAATATTTGAAAATGTGTTACTGAACAATATTTTTAAAAATCCTGTGTTGGCAGAAAGTTATGCTCTAGCTTTAGACCCAGGTCGGTCTTCCTATATTTTCAACATCTCCTTAGTATTATAAATAAAGACAAAAAACATGGAACGGTTTCATGGTTTTCTCCTTTCACCAAGCACTGTTTTACTGCTTAGGAATATTTTTATTATCACTGTTCATCAAAATAACTTCCTCTTCAAAAGAGAAGAGATGTAAAAGTGAAGAGATTACAAGATACATACATTACCATAATTTTAAAGGTGGAGAGGTGTAACAGATAATCAGAACAGCACAATTGGATCAATGTAACACTTATTGGATGAATAGTTCAAATTTATAAATAATGAACAGGAAGGTCCAGAAAATGGAAGTCTAAAAATATGAAACTGCGATTTATCTGTGTATATCTATTCATAAAAGTATTTTTGTTTCCTGTGCTTATTCTCTGGTTCTCTGTTTGACTCGTAAATAACACTTAATTGGTTAAATGAGCACTTCACCAGGATGTACCTGTTAGTAGTTATTTATAGTAACCTGTAAGTCACAGACCTATTTGTTTGTTTGTTTGTTTTTTTCTCATGTAGCAGATAGTCAGATATGCCTAGCAGGTATTTTTTTCCTATAGCAAAAATATGGCAGTACTGTTTTTGAAAAAAAAAAATGTAAATATTCTTTCCAAAGGAGGTGAGAGATTAAGTGTTTGGCAAGATGGTTCTCCTGTGTATGAAGAAGTATAGAGTTTCTAAACTCCTCGGCAATGAGAGATTTATGCAGTTAATCCAATCTGGAGTTATTTCCTTTCGACCAAAAAGTACCAGCTATAAACAGATCCATCACCATAGTAAGAGGCAGATCCCACTGAGACCAGACTAGAACAGGTTGGCTTCCTGCATATTAGAGACCCAGAGAGGAACCTGGTAGCTCCAGAATGAGGAGTGACTTCCTGGTAGCACAAGGGGAGTTGGTACTTTTTAGAATGCACTAGAGAAAAGTGGTCATCTCAGAGAAACAGCTGAGGAAGACTAAATGTTAAAGTTTGAACTTTGAGCAATAACAGATTGGAAAGCTGAAAATCTTCAAACTGCAAGATGTGTCCAGGAATCTCTAAGAATAACAGGTATGGAACAAAGAAACATCTTGAAGGAAGAGAAGAACCAAGTCTCATTCCATTCCCTCAGCATCAGCTGTCTATGGAGTTAGTTAAGTTTCCTACTTGGAAGATTGAAAGTTTGTGCCTGTGGGTAATTTGGTAGATAATTATTTTGTCTTTAAAAATGTTTAGAAAATTGTGAAAAAACTTTCCCTCTAGCATTCCTCACAGTCCTTGGTAAAGAGGGAAGTTGTAATATAGAAAAATAACATCCTATTATGATCACTTTTGCCAAAATAGCCTCTCTCTTTTCTAGGCCTAGTTTGACCCTGACCTCAGAATCTCCTGAACTAAGAACAACTCAGGCCATTGTGATTTAGAAGTATCCTGGTGCTAGAGAAGACACCAAGATGGTCGGGAGACAAAGGCAGAATAAAAGGCCCTCATTGAACAGAATATATAATTCCATTTAACAGCTGCTGAAGCTCATTAAACCACGCTGGCATGAATGATTCTTTACAACTACAAAAAGAAAGAAAAACAGATAGCAGCCTATTTACAGATGCAGCAAGAGTTGTCCCTTGTTTTGCAGCTTTCAAGAGAACTAAAACATGTCTGCATAATAACTTCAACCTACAATTCAACACTATTTAAAAGTGTAGCTTGCTATAAGCTTGGAAACAGATTTTTGCACATTTCCAAAACATTCCATCATAGTTCTTTAGTGTACTGTTTCCAGGCTCCCTCTTACCTGTGGCAAGACTAATCAGGCTAATCAGGCAGCAATCAGCTGACCCAGCCAATCTCTTCAGGTACACACCCTCCCTGAACTCCAACTTTTCTATCCAAACATTCCCTGTACTTCATGTCCTCAACCTGAGGAAAGTATACCAGGGATAACATTCACCTTTCCAGTTTAAACTGGCGTCCGTGTTTTTTTATTCTTTACCTTAGGTTCTCTGCCACTTCCAGCATGACCTTGAGTAAGTCACTTAGCCTTCTCTTTCTCAATTTCCTCATCTTTAAAACCATGATGGCACAATACTACAATGAAGATTGAACTGTGGCACCATGAATAGTGCCTGACATATAGCAAAGACTCAGTAAATGTCATCTAGAATTTCACCAATACTACCACTTATTAGGACATCATGCAGCAGTATTATTCATTTTACTTGTACATCATCTACTGCAATACCAGCAAAACCTCTTGAGGGAAAATTTAGAATTTGGGGAAAGTTCAGCTGCATATTAGTACTTTCCTTGCCCTCTTCTCTTTCCCACCTCTTGCCTACTCTCCACACCCTCCTTCCCCAAACACATACAGAGGAGTGCTGCCATGAAAGGTCAGGTTTATAGGCATTATCTTGGCCACTGAGCAAAAGTGAAGGTTCACGAACACCTGGGAATGGTCTTTATCCTATTTACACAGACTTCCCATAAGGATGTTCTTCCTCCTGAGAGAAAGTGGCAGAGTGCAAATAGGTCCTGATTTTTCTTTCATTTTTCTCAGCCTCTATTCTTCAATATCTTTCATATATACAACTGCCCAATATGGGGCTGCAGGTTAAAGGAGTGTGAGACAAATTATTCTGGGCCAGCTTACTTGCATTCTGTATTAAGGTTCCAGTAGATGCCCTACTTAGTAATAAGAAACTATACTGTTTCTTTTTCCCCATTCCTATCATGTAATTCTGGGGGCACCTTTTCAGGGAGGTCTGGCTGGTCTCTGGTGGGATTCAGAAAATCTTGAGTGTCAGGTCCACATAACTTCATATCATTCCACTCTTACTAGCCACCATAGGGATCAAAGCTTTTTCAACTTTGTATTCTTCAGCCCATAGCTAGCACTCAGCAATCCTTATACAAGTAGGCACTTCATATTTCTTGAAGCAAGCTGTTATTCATCTTTTGGAAAAATATTACCTTCAGGTAGGGTCAGACACATGATTAAGGTGCTATCATTTAATTTAACTAATTCAAAATTCAAAGAACATTTCATAATAACATTTTAATCCAATGCTTATTGGTGAACTTCAAACTTGTCACTGTGACATATAAGGCCCTGTCCTTTGCTTACTTCTCTGACCCTGTCTTGCCCACTCTGTACTGGCATATTTTATAATTTTTGCTTGATTCAACTTCTGGCAATTTGCACTTGTTCTTCCATCTGTCTAGAATGCTTTACCTCCCAGAATCCTACATGGTAGGCTGCTTTTCATGATTCCCATCTCAGGATAAAGAAAGAGCCCACGGCACGAACAAAAGGAAATAGAGAATTCTTTCCACGTGGAAACAACATATAGAACAAAACCAAAAGCATGAGTGTGCATGCCTATGTACATGCATGCATGAGTCTATGTGTTTGAGGGCAGAGGTAAGAAAAAAAAAAAGATCAATTTCTGCAGAGGAAAGAGCTAAGGAAAAGCCCTTGGGCATAAAGGGATAGAATAAGGTTGTTCAAAGAATTGGAAGTCTGTGTAGCTGGAACTTACAGAACTAGGGGACAGCAGAAGATAGGGCATGAGCCAGATCAGAAAGTTCTCTAAAGAAGAGGCTTCAAAAAAAATGCAGTGCAGCATTTATACACCTTAACACTTAACTAATACCTTAATCTAAGATACAGAGTGATCATTCTTCATTTAAAAAAAAAAAAATCCTTCTGTCTTCTTTGGTGCTCTCTTATTCTTTTTTAATCTACAAATAATCATCTTCTTTAATCTAAAAATAATAAAGGTGTTGGTCATCCCTAGGAATTAAAATTACCTTCAGGAAAAGTAAGCTACCAATTCCTGAGATTTAGGGAATAGAATTGTTCATATCAGCCTCTGAAATCTTGTTTTCTGATCCAAAACATAACCCTAACTTCTCTGGCACTAGTCCTGCCCTCGTCTCAGGTGACAAATTGAATTATTTTAAAAGATGGTTTTAATAAGCTATTAACTTATCACATACATTCAATTTGTAGCAATAGCCCAAATCTGTACCAATAACCTGAATAGATTCTGCTCTAGTCAAAAAGAACAGATAAATTATATTTTAGAAAATGGAATTCTGAGAAACTGAATTTATACTTTTCAAATGACCTTAAATTTTTAGAATTTCTTGTAACTTATTATGATTGATTTTAATTATTCAGAGATTTAGGATCAAGTTATAAGAAATCAATAGCCCAGAATCTAAAGCAAAAGTACAGATTATGTGATTGCCTCAAGATACATTTGAACATTATTCTACCAATAAACAATGTAAAAATTTCCTAATGTCTTATTCAATTTCTGTCAGAATTTATTTGAAAAAATACAGATTTATTGGGGTAAAAGTATAGTAAAAATCAGGTAAAGACAACTGTATATCTGATATGGCCATGAAAGCATATGAAATAGAAAAAAAAGTTTGAAAATTTAAATTTCTAGATGGCATTTCATAGTTTAAAATTCTAAAGATGGTGGCTCCTCCTCTGGGGATAATCCAAGATGGCTACATCAGCTTCTGAACATGCTGGTAGGGGTAAATCAGAATACTACAATAATGCAGCCACATCAATGTTTATAGTACCTCAATTCACAATAGCTAGATTGTGGAACCAACCTAGATGCCCTTCAATAGATGAATGGGTAAAGAAACTGTCATATATATATATATATATATGTCATATATATATAATATATATATTATATATATATATAATGGAATATTATTGAGCCATAAAGAAGAATAAAATTATGGCATTTGCAGGTAAATGAATAATGGAATGGGAGAATATCATGCTAAGTGAAATAAGACAATCCTAAAAAACCAAAGGCTGAATGTCTTCTCTGATAAATGGATGATGATACATAATGGGGGTAGGGGGTAAGAGAAGAGTGGAGGAAATGAGAGGGGGGAGGGGCAGGGGTAGGAAAGATGGTGGAATGAGACAGACATCATTTCCCTATGTACATGTATGATTACACAAATGGTGTGAATCTACATTGTGTACAACCATAGAAAGAAAAAGTTGTACCCCATGTGTGTACAATGAATCAAAATGCAGTCTGTAAAAATTAAAAAAAAAAAGTTTTAACTTTTAAGAAATTACCGTTGTCAACTGTTAACAAAGTATTAAAAATAAATATCTGCCTTTTCCTGGAAAAAAAGATTAAAATTCTAAAAATAATTTTAGTCAAATGTGAAAGTTAAAATTAAGTAATTTAGTAAAATAATTTCCTTAATGTACAATTTAATATCTACTATGTACAGAATGTGAATGCTCAAAGGTAAATATCCAAATTTGCAACTTTTAACGATTCTTGGATTCATTTCAGCATTATTACACTCAGTGCCAGCAAGTTTTCACTTAAATAAGGCAATGATGTTTCTATAACATTAACATCACATCCTACAAATACATATATATATACAAATATATATGTATATATTTCTACTGACAGTGGAAATCATGACTGTAAGTGCTATTGGCTTTACAATATTGAGATACTTAGATATATTTAACTGCATGTACTTCTTTAGCTGTTACATAAATTTTTTACTTACAATCGGTATTATCACTTCAACTTTTTGCAAGTTTCACTCTTTAGAAAAAAACCACAAAATTGAAAATTTAGAAATAGTGGTGAGAACCTACAAGGAAACAAACTGAAATGAAACAATTTATGATACTTTATCACACTGAATAATGTTTTATATTTTCCAATATGCTTTCCAAAAGGTATCTTACATCCTGAAACCTCATTGTATTGTTTTTGAAAGGAGAGTTATGGAGAGATTCTTATATTATTCATATTGTTTTAAAGATATCTGATGAACTTCATTCATTAAATTCTCTAACCATGTGGGATGCTGAAGTCTACAGGGAGAGTAAGTTTACATTTAGCATTTGTGCTAAATGAATCCCCAATCTTTTTTTTTTTTTTTTAATTTGTGTCAAAAAGCCTCCATTCTCAAAGTACTGGATCATCAAGCTTATATAATAATTAGATCTAAAAACTAGGAAAAGCAGATTATCACTCGGCAATATTAACTTACCCATTATATTCCCATTACAGATTTAAAAAGTGTGCATTAGTGAGAGATAATTTCTCCATGCCTAACAATTAAAGAAGCATATTAAAGGATATTTAATTCATTGACTATTATTTCTAAAAATAAGCACAGAGTATAAGTGTTTTTTTGTTTTGTTTTGTTTTTTTCATTTTATATACTGGCTTTTGCCATTAAGAGGAGCAAAAATGAAGAAGAAAAACAATAATAAAAACTCACTGTTGAATGATTTAACAGTTTAATTTGCTTGGCAGTGCACACAAATTATAGTACACACTGTCAAATATATCTTCCATATTTATTCAGAATCTCCAATACTTATTCTGATGTAGTGCAATGTGAAGAAAGTCTTTTCTATTATTTTAGTGAGACCATTAAGATGGTACACTTAAGAATCATCTTCAGTTAGTCACTTCAAATTTAAGAGAAACAACATCCTGTTACTCTTTTAATACAAAAAAGCAACTGGCTAGTTTGAATTTGTCTTAATAAATCACCTAAAACTGACAGCACTCAGGAAAGATTTTTTTTTTACCCAAATGGTAATAGCTAAAATTTGGGTGAAAGAAAAAAGGCAATTCTGATAGCAATCTGGGCAGAGATGGGCTTCAAAGGTCTAGATGCCAAGTTTTGAGAAGGGTCATCCTCCAAAGCAGCTCCCTTTTTTCCACAGGCCCCTACCCTGGTTTTTGCTGTTCTCTCATGGAGGAAGGGTTTACATAGGTGAGATATTTATAGACATAATCACTATAAAATGAAATGCAGGTTCAAATCAGAGTTTTAAGATCAGGAAAAATAAGTATCATTCAAATGAATCACCACTGCTAATTTTAGAAGTTCTTATACACTTCCTTTAGGAAGCTCCCTTCCAAGGATGTGCCAATTTTTATTTTGGCAATCATAAATAAAAATGAAATGTACAATAGTCATGATGGTTCCACAGTATGGTACTATTATTTAAACATTATCGACTTTACAACAACATTCAGGTTATGTTTATCTAGCATCCATGTTTACAGTATTTTATGCTCAGTAATTGACCTGCTGCAATTCATTTTAAGAAGCGTATGGAGCTGGGAGTGCAGCTCAGTGGTAGAGAACTTGCCTACCATGTGAGAGGTCCTGGTTTTAACCCCCAGCACGGAAAAAAAGGATTATGTTCTAGTTCATGTATTATATTTTATTATGCTGATACAAATGTGAAATTTAAAAAAATTAGGAAAAAAAACACATGAAATTAATTAGCAATAGTTTCTAATTTATGCAAAAATGTTAATTTATCTTAGACAAGTACACAATAATTTTGTCCAGGTAATTGTAGGATTGTAATACTGTGAATTGTTAGCATTAGATCATTTTTGTGAAATGAAAAAATTATATCAGATATTATTTCAACTATAAATAGCGCAGTTAATGTTTTTAAATAAAATTTTAGATTGTTACTGTGGAAATGTGGGAAACATAACAAAATACACAGTAGGTATCAATTTTAAAATTAACCAGAATGAATTTATGGAGGTTTGTATTTGTTGGTTTAAAAATATCTACAAGTGGTGTAATTTTTACAAGTTAAGAAAATTCCAATAAGCAATTATAATGTGAAGGAAATAACCAAATAGAAAAGGAAAATGGAAAATTTAGAAGGCAGCGAGGTGGTGGTGGGGTGCATGAAATAGCGCACAAGGAGAACCTAAAGACAGTGAAGGTCAAAGAAACAGGAGAAGTTTACCCATTTCTTCCAACCTATAGTCTTTCCCTGGGAAATAATGTTAGGTTCCCTGGGACACAGCTGAGTTATTTGCTCTAAGTGTTTTCAGTTTACCTATTAAAACAGGCCACATTCTCAATTCCAGACCCTAGGGCCTGACAGAGGGCTCCCCTACCCGGCCTGCTGCATTTCAGTGGCAGCCAACTAACCTCTCACGGCTGGCATGACTAATTGAGTTTTTTCACTTGATGGCTTTATGTACAAGGGAAACTTAAAGGCATTTCTATACATATGTCTCTTCATTCCAGCTATGAGAATGGACACCATTTTAAAATACTGAGATAATCACTCTGCTTCACTATTACTTCTCTTCACATCGTTAATGTGCATTAAGTGGGGAACAGAAGCTGTAAATTCTAAATTAATAAAAATACTACAGGTTTTGTAAATGTTATGTTTCAGAACACAAAGGATGCTGCCTTCATCTCTTAAAGTTTCTCATTTCTACAATTCCAGTGAATAAATATTCATATTTTTAAAATTTGCCATAAGAAAAATAAAGCTTTACAAAAACAGTCAAATTAGAAATAAGGTTCTTTCCAGGGATTCAATCTTAAATGGCTTTTATATGTTTAGGATAGAATTTATTATTTTTAGGCAATAAAAGGTATTTCATAAACTGTTCAATTAAGAGGAAACAGTCTCAACCAATGCCTATACTATTCCACTGAATCAAAGAACAAATAGATTTTAAAATAAGAATCAGCTGAGTCAATATTAGTTTATTTTACATACTTGACTATGTAAAAAATAAAAAACAATTAACCGATACTTTATTACTTAAAGACTTAGAAATAAAGAAGGTTTGAGTCAAATAATGTGAAAGTGAATTAACTATTTGGCCTTTACTTTTTTCTGTTTTCAAATAATCTAGATTTCATTAATATAAATCTTTGTGAATGATTCAAACACCCACTTTGAAACTGCGGATAAATACAAATAGGATAAAACAGATCACTTTTTAGAATGACTTTTAAGTACTATCTAGTATACTTTTTTCCAAAAGAATAAAAATATTATAATACATTTCTTCACTTCTCTCAAGAATACTTCCTTTTTAAAAAATACACACACACACACACACACACACACACACATCATATTATATATACACACAAGAGTACCTCTTCTACTATCTGGCTGAAGCTATATAAAAATATACAAAGAAGGTTTAAAAGTTATTTAATTTGCACCATTTTTACCCAAGCTTTTAAAATATATATCAAAGAGAAAACAAGGTATCCAGTTTTGGTAAACAAGATAATTGCTCTTCAAGTGGATCCTTGAAGTCCGAGGCAGTAGGCAGCTGCAAACATCCGACTGAAAGCCAGTTTGTGGCTTCACAGCTTCCAGTCGAGGATGTTTACAGTCGCTCACTGTCAACAGGGATAAGCCTTCTTCAGCTTTTGGTTTGGTTAACCTGAAGAAAGTTCCCTGGCAGGTGTTTCTAAGATATACAGGCAACAATTTGCAAATTTAAAAGCCTCTAACAGAAATATTCCAAAAAATTTCTCAAATTCAAAACAAGTACAAAGCTTCATGAATCTCTTTTATTCATCTACCAAGTTTCATAAAATGTTGTGCTGCACTGAGACAGCATATGCAAATAGCTTTCATCCATTACTGTTGTCTACAAGAAACAACAGGCAAGAGGCCAGGTTACTTAATATGGCTCCAACATGCATTATGTAATAAAAATCCTTCTTAGAGCAAAAGCAACCAAACATAGAAACTACATTCTCTTAACAGCATAATGTGCACATGTAACATTAAAAGCTGCAGTTAAGTGAATTTAGACTATAAATAAAAATAGGAAAGTTATAAATTCTGACCAAAAAAAAAAGAGACTTACGTGCTGATTATAGATCACTTTTGTTCTGAATCTGCTCCCAGGGAGAACTTGTACAGTCAGCTGATTTTTGAAAGAGTAAGCAACAATCAGGAGAAAAACAGAAAGGAATAACGAGGTATATAACACACGTGTATCACTTTGTGGATCAAAGTTTCCCACAGGAAAAACACAAAACCTATCACTCTCAGCGGAGTGACGCACATTAACTCCAAATTTGAATGTTTTGAATTCCACTCCCATTCTCTTATGAAAATAAAAGAGGAAAACTGAAGGTTAAGCTCTATCAGTCACTACTTTCCTAAAGTAATTCAAAACCCTTATGAGTCCAGTGAAAGATTAAGCTGATACAGAAAAGTGGATGTGCTTTTCCCTGAGATTTGGTTTTACATGAAGTTGCCATAGGTTCTTAAGTTGCAGAAGTCTTAGGAGTTTGTGACACCAACCCAGAGCAAAACCAAAATCCTTGCAAATAGGAGCAGCATCATGCTTACTGAAACTAAAAAAAAAGTGAAAAGCTCCATAAATTACTTTCTCAAAGCAAAGGGTAACTCTATCCCATTAAGGTTAAGAAAGTTAATCTTTGAGGCAGCAGGTGAAAACAAGCTGAATTATGTTGTGGCCTTTTTCTTTATTAACTACGGACTTTGAACTATTAAAACTTCCTAGGGAACCACATTTTCTCAATGGGTCAAGTCACATAGGGGAACAAAGCAAACTTTATCAGTGCTGTGCAATTCTACATTCCAGAAATTCTTAGTACTTGGCATTCATATACCACTACTGACCAGAGTTTGAGTCAAACATCCAAACTCAGCAGCAGCTACCAAACTCATGAACTGCTCACCAAGACACCCATTTCTTTTAAGTTATCCACAAATACACTGGCAGGGTATGCTTTAATTAAAACAGGTAAGTCCCAACACTCACACCCTGTGAGGACATTGTACATCAGTATCTATTTACAAAAAGAAAATATTTTCACTTCTATAAATTTTTCAGAAAGTGATAGATCCCCTAGTTGCCTTGGAATCTTATCAATTTTGAGTAATAATTTTAAATTAAAAATGATTAATGGCAACTGACTAATCTATACTAAGCAAATCACTTTGGATAACCAACAATTCCACGAATATGTAAAAGAGATATCAAACCTTAGCACAACTTTAAAAATCCAGGCTTTTACTCAGCAATTTATGAACAGATATTTAAAGAAAAAAATAAATTCTCCAAAGAGCCAAGCACGGTAGCACACACCCGTAATCTGAGCTATCTGGGAGTTTGAGGAAGGAGAATTGCAAGTTCCAGGATAGTCTCTGCAACATAGTAAACCCTGTCACAAAATAAAAACAAAAAGGCCTGGGGATGTAGCTCAGTGGTAGAGCATCCCTGGGTTTTATCCCCAGTCCCCCACATACAAAACAATGAATAAATAAATAAATTATCCAAAGAACGCACAAAAGACCATAATATCATAGTTCACAAGAATTCATAAATGAAAGGGCATTTCACCAACTTATCAGTAAAGCACTTCATGGTCTGTATGTATGTTTCTTTTTCAGCAAGATACAAACAAAATGGAATTTATGTGAAAGCTAAAGCATATTTATTTCAACAGAAACTGAAATTTTTTGTTAGTTTTGATGAGATTCAGTATTATTTAGTTGTTTAAACTATTTGCTTTTTGGTTACTGAGCAGTATAGTTTCAATATATATCAGTGTAATTTTCAAAGTTATCTAAACAGCTACTTCTAACCTCACATACCTCAATTTTCTCTTACCATAACCATTCTGCAATTATTTTTTAATATACTTTTTTTGTGGGTGGTGGACATAACCTTTATTTTATTTATTTTTATGTGATGCTGAAGATAGAACCCAGTGCCTCATACATGCTAGGCAAGCACTTTACCACTGAGCTACAACTCAGTCCCACATTCTGTAATTCTTAAACAGTAGATGAGGAGGCTGCTGGGTATATACATTTTGCATGAGTTATCTAATGCTTCTGCTGTATCATTCTGGCGGAGAACCACTGATCTAGAAGGACTGAACTAAATAAGTTTGCTTAAGACTAAAACATCTTATTACTATTTGATAAATGTGACCAGTAAATCCATTCAAAATCATGGATTAAAAACAAATATGGAAGAATAAGATCCAATTTTGTTAAGTACATCAGATCTTGTGTGGTTATATATAACTCTGGAAATACAGAAAACAACTTATCTAGTTTAAAACCATGAGTATTCCATTTCTTTAGCCCTGTTAGCTGAGGTCCCTGAGTCTTCACACCCAAAAAGCACAGCTCTGAATATCTGTACCCTGGTCAAGTTTTATAATCTTCCCCATATCTGTTTGATTTTAAATATTTGAAAAATTGTTTAATTCTTTCTTGTGGGTAAGTTTGGGACCAGCCCCAGAAAAAACTCAAAAAATTTTATTAGTTCACCTAAGTGATTCAATCTTGACCCTTTCAACTGCTTCTTTAATAATGCACTTTCTCCAGGCTATATACATTTTAAGAATATTTTAAAATGCTATTTGGTACCCAAGCTCCCTACCCCCTCTATTCACCTGCCCAATTCTCTTAAGTTTTAAGAGATCATATCTTTAAATTTAATGGCCCATACCTGAATGAAGATTTTAGGCACTTAGCAGTTGGTGAAGGTTACTGTTGCTTCTGATGTCTGTCTGTCTGTCTGTATCTCTCTTTCAGGACTCTCCTTTAGTCATGGAAATGAAAATGAGTATGTAGGTGACCCTGCCCACCTAGAAAATGATGCTTCTCTCTCTGCCTTCACCTCTCTCCTTCCATATCCATACAACCTCACAGTCCTCTTGGCAGAGTTTTAGTAGTGGTGCTCCAGGAAGGGGCATATTCCATGTCAGCACAGGGCATAGTGCCCAGGCTCTGCATCTTTCCACTCTCCCTCTCTTGGAGGTACTAGAGAGGGCACCTCAGGCAGCTGCATTAATAGTGTTGGCATTCAGCCTCTGTCTTGTCTTTTTTTTTCTTTTTAAATACACATGAAGACAAACACAAGTGGTCTCTGTGTCCTTTTGTAGAATGCACACATAGAACTCATCTGAAATGGAAGCGACCTAACTGTACAAATAAAATCTACACTTTAAAATTAATCTTTGCCTTCTCTGATTTATTCTTTTACACTTAGTAGTCCTCATTATTTTTAGCCTAGTTCAAGGGCTTCTAATTCTCAATATATTTCTTGCTAATGAGCAGTCTTTCACTAGCTTTTATTTGTAAGTATCCAAATAAAGACCTACCTGGTCCTTGCCTTGTGAAAATAGGTAGAGGGTATAGGAATTTACTGAGAACAATTTCTCATGGATTATGCACACCTGGAAAATTAAGACACTCAAATTCCAGGAAGAAAAGCATTATCTTGAATAGTATAGAGCTCACAGAATTATAAAAAATAAAATCTCTTCTACTCTAGAAATGAACATAAATATTTTGTTCAATAAGCATTCTTTAATAAAATGGTAGTGAAAATTAATGGAGAATTAAGCTAGAAAGTGTATATGCAAATTTATAGTCTTAATTTAACAATAACCTCAACTAAGTATTTGTTGTCTGTCAAGCAATATCAACGTATGGCTTCATTTCATCCCTGTCACAGCATGAGAAAGCAGCTACCAACACAGGTATGTCATCAGCATCACAGGATTGAGTATAGAAATCACACCCATCACTCACTCTCCTGATGTTTTTTGTTTAAGTTTTCTGGATCATTTGTGGCAAGGGGACTTCATGGGTATGAATAAATATGAGATAATCAATAACAGTTCATTATAAATTGAATATAAAAGTTAACCAAAAAATTTAAGAGTAGAAAAGACCCCTTGGTAATGAAAACAAGTCACTCAGTGATTCTTTATATTTATTCGCTGCCAAACTCTCCTTTAAAATATACTGATTTACTATCTAGGCTATTTTCCAGGTAGGAGCTCTCAAACTTTGTCAAGACCTTTTAGGTTTTTATCACCCTACTTTCACTGCTGGGAGCCCCTCCTCTCCAACTCTGGCTAGCATTACCACTAGGGAGGGGGATTCCAAAGGGTGAGGGCATCATAGCTTCCAGGCTAATAAGGGACTTTCCACTCCACAAATCCTGCCTCAGCTCCCTCCCTTTCCTCGGGCCTACACTGTCAGCACTTCCCAGGCAGCCTCCCTCAGACCACCTGCTGGCCCAGCTCCACCCTTCCTAGCTCAGGCTCCATTAGACTCCTTCCTCACAAAGAGCCTCTCTCACAAGAAACACTCTCCCAGTTCTGCTGAAACAGACATTTCTGAGGGAACATTATGTAAATTTAGGATGAGAGTCACTGTAATAATCATGTGGCAGAATTCAAAACTTGGTCTTTTTTTAAAAAATCAAAGCTATAATCCCCTAAACAGTAAAAATTTGACATGACTAGTACTATTCCTTCAGAGTAATAAATCATTTCAGAGGAGCACAATTCTATAACAGAAACTGCCTCTTAAATATTAATTGTGTTTATAAATTTCATAATTTGAAAAACATCAATTTCTAATTCAGGTCAAATATATATAGTTAATACTTCTGTCAACTTTTTTAATAAGGTAAGGGAATCTGCAACTTAATTCATTTTTTTATTTTTAATTTTAAAAAGCATTTATAAAGCCAGGGTTAATTTAGAATCTTTTTATTAATCATTTTGTATAACATCAACAATCAATTGCCATAAGAAGTCAGACTAACAGAATCTGAATTGTTTTGAAATTACATAATCATTGAAACATATTTTCAAAGCTAAGCAATAACTGAGAACTTCAGATATTCCATCAAGTTAAATAAAATCTAAAAAAAGTAATATAATTTTTACTATATTAAAGCATCCTACAAATTTTCTCTAATATGGATACTTCAATACAAAGTACCAAAAACGTTGACTCATCTCAGACATAAGAAATAATATCATTCATACCTTAAGAGCAATGTAGACAGAAGCAAGACAATTTCTTGTGAATAGTTCTCTACATAGATAAATTTAAAAAGAAGGAAGAAGGCATAAGCTTTTCTTGTGCAGGTCACAATTCTGTCTTAATTGCTACTGCACCTACTGGGGCCCTCAATGTGTCGGGGATATAGTGGATGCTCATATATTGGCTGAATTATTAAAATGCTGTTAAGGAGATTTTTTAAAAACACACCTTTTATAATTATCCAGCATCTTTCTTTTGAAAAATTTAAGAGCTCACAGTTCTCTAAAATGTATACTTTTATCCCCTTTAAAAAAAGTTATGAAATAGGCACAGAAGTTAAAAAAAGTTATGAAATAGGCACAGAAGTTAATAATTGGTCTAAGGAAAGACACAGAGGCAACATATGAAAATATGATTTCTCCATCCTGTGGTCTTGGGAACAGTCCTGAGATGGTCTATGATTCTGCCAAGATGAGAAGACAAGAAAACTGAGCCCTTCTGATAGATGTCAGTATGCACAAGTCTTCAACCCTCCAAACCTGAGCCTGCTTTCTCTAGGAGTAGAAATTGTAATACCTATACTTTACAGAGCACTCCTGAGAAGTGATGCAGGTATGTATGAGACAGTACTATAGACATGTTAGCTATGTTTGTTTATTATTACCTTCTGATTAGGAATATGCTAGGCAGATTAATCAGAACAGTGTCTATTAATGGAAACAAACTAAACTAGCTACATGATCTCATTAGCTTTACTGGACGTCAATTTCCTTAACTATAATGAGAGGGTTCATAACATTCTCTATAACATTCTTTGACTTGTTATTGTTTGAATTTATGAGGTAGAGTGGAAACTGAAGTGAGGGAGGGCTAGAAGTTTTAAAAAATTTAACATACACAAATTATGAAAGCAGACTTCTAACTAGTGTGATTTTTCTTAATATAAAGAACCACCAATTACCCTGAACTCATTCAACATCACTTCCCACACCCACACATTTTTAAAAATAGCAGGACTACAAAATTGTTTGAGAGTATATTTACAGACACAGTAGTTAGCAGTTGACTTATAAAGCTTTCTGTGGAAGAACTTAATTGTCTCCAATACTGTTTGGTGTGGGAATTGGGTTGTAAGCAGCAAAGACACTCATAACTTATAACAGAGGCGAATAGGGAGAAAGCATACAGAAAACAGGGACAAAGAAAATTTTATTCAGAGTCTAACCTAAATCAGGTTGCAAGACTTCTATACCATTTCATTTGAGAATGGATAACTTAATTTGAAATATCTCATTCACCTCAAAATCAGCAGAGTTTTACTGCAAGTTATTATTTACTTAAAGTGTTTTAGACTATCAGTTATTCAAATAAGAATTTTCTAGATTTTCAACAAAAGAACCATAAACCTAAAAAAACCACACTTCTATTAGAAGAATAGTTATTTAAAAACCTGTTATGATTGCATTCTACTGTATTCACCTAATTAATATGTACTCACAGCAGGTTTGTGATAAATGTGAATCACTGGAGATTTGATGAAATACAGTATGACTGTATAGTTAAACATTAAGAATGGAGGTAAGAAAAAGCTCAGGTCAATCAAACAGGGCAACTACAGAAGAAACAGC
The DNA here is from genome assembly GCF_902686455.1 of Sciurus vulgaris. Taxonomy (NCBI): domain Eukaryota; kingdom Metazoa; phylum Chordata; class Mammalia; order Rodentia; family Sciuridae; genus Sciurus; species Sciurus vulgaris. The sequence goes on along the minus strand of NC_136467.1, from coordinate 90,669,179 downwards.
AACAAACCACCAACATCTGTTTTGCTCCTCTTACTTCTTGGTGTGTGTGTGGAGCGGGGGGTGGGCAGTGTCTGAAAAGTATGGAATCATTTCCACCAAGCTCTAGGCCCAGGTTCCATTTTTGCTGTAAGATAGAAAATCTTGGTGTGGTGGCAATCTAGGATGCTCAAATGGGGAGAACAGTGGCATGACAATGCAAAAGGATGAACAAGTAGGAAAAAACAAGTGTAAGAAAAAATAAAATAAGAAAGAAAAACTCCTTTCCCACTTCTCTATTTCCTAAAGGTAATTTATTAGTGATTCCTCAAATGTGTAAATAGCATGTTACTGCCATGCAATTATCAGAAAAAAAATCTTTAATTTACTTTGTTCATGGATGGGATTCTAAACATGGATCATGTTTCTCTACCTGGGGAAATGAACTACTATTTAAAAATAAATGAATTTATCCAAATGAACACTTTTATCATTTATCAAAGTTGTTATTTAAACAGAATGCTTTCCATAAGTGCTAATAAAAAATTACCTTTTCTACAGAGAGCATGATAAAAAGGGAGGCTTCCCTTTTTATAAAAAGGGGGTCATAATGTGAATTATTATAAAGTGTAAGAGTAAGATGATCAGGTATCTTGGATTTTCTGTAAGGGTCAGTTTCAATTATTCTTTCCCAATATAATCACAAATCAGAAGGACATTCTTTCAGACTATGTCTGACCAAGAAAAATCATTACAAATGACTTACACAGCATCAAAGAAAGAAACTAAAAATCCTCAAAGAATTTTCATTCCAACATTAGTTTTGTATTCTATAGAACAAAAGCAGCACACTTATATTTCAGCTAGACTGTCTATTAAGGGGACTTATTTATGCTACATGAAGAATACTTTGCACTTACCTTTTAAAAATGAACTATCCTAATTTAGAATCATTGGAGGGAAATCTACCATGTTGGTTAGTATTATAAAGTATGTAAGTCTTAACTTTTCCTCTTATTTTTTTCTTTGTTTCTAAAGTTATTCTTAAAATTGTCTCTGGTATTTTCTAAATGTGTTCAGAAGTCCTAGGGCTCTGGCAGTTTTTTAACTAATAAAGTAAACATAGTAATCAAGTACCTGCAGTTGTGTTAACAGTATTGTTTGTGTTATAAGCCCCATCCACAAAGGCTGCAGAGAAAAATATCCAGTACAAACAAATATTACTTAGATACCAGTGGCATCTTAAAGCAGCACACCCAAGTTTCAAAATGCAGAAGAGAAAAATTTTCCACTCCTACGATGCTCAAATCCCTGGTGAAGTACATGTCAGGGAAAAGAGAGTGACACTGCTGCTGTTACTGTGAATTTAGGGAGGAGGTGTGGGTGTGAAGCAAATCAGCAATTCTCTCCATTTTTTCACCATCCTTACCCACCCCAATTTATCTCTTCTTTTCCACAATGTCTCTCTTTTTTTCCATATTTCCACTTTTTACTACATATTTCCATATTGTCTGCTTTGAACTGTTCTCCAATTCCAACAAAAAAGATAGATTTGACCTTTAATTTTGTTGCTTAACATCAATCTCTGAATTTCATAAAATACACATTCATAAAACCCACTGAAAATATGCATAGGGCAAGGAAGGGAGTGAAGTGGGCTGGGGAAAAAAATTTCTCCAGTTATTCACAACGCACAAATTCCCAGCGGAGGGAGAAAAGTTGAACCCTCCAGGGACAAAATGGCCTGAGTCAGCCAAGAAATGCTAGGAGGTAAGACATAAAGGTTGGTGCAGCCCTGTTAGAATAACATAAGCCAGTACAGTCCACCTGCCAGGCTTAACAAGCAGATGAAACCTGAGGAGCAACTCCTCTTTCTAAATTGTCCTTTGCTTCTAGAGCCCAAAGACTTAAAATTGAGGAAGGATGACATGCCACTCTTTAAGACTAGGCCCTGCTGAGCTCCTGCCCCTTCCCAAACAGACTCATCTTCCCCAAACTCTTGTGTACCTTTCTTTTGCTTCTTAGCACTAATATTAATTTATCTACTCCACCAACCCTTAGCAGTCTCCCCCAGCTTAAGGCCCTACCATAAAATAAAACTCTGCACTTTAGTTTTCTCATTTGTAAAATGAAGATATGTGTGAGTATAGAGTTAAGAGGATTAAATAAACTAATATTTGTGAAGAACTTAAAACAGTATTTGTTACACAAAATACAAGAACTTGTTAAATTAAATGAAAATATAATAAATCATCTGTGAATACAAGTATCCAGATCCAAATGACAGAAAGCTTTTGATAATGGCAAAAACAGGCTTCAAACAATAAAATAATAGCAAATATACTGATTTTGTTAATGTTTCACCCATCCAAAAGACCTACTAGGAATTAAGAAAGATTTCTGAAGAAACCAGGCTTTATCTTAAAGTTGTATATTTAGTCAATTCTTGTCCTGAGAAACTAATTATTAAGGAAGAAATAAGTCTATCTGCTGAAACAACACCTTAAAAAAATGAAAGTACGAAACTTTGCCCTTAGTCTAGGGCATCTTGGATCTGACTATTCAGTATTGCAATCATTTGCATTGTTTAGGTCTTATAAAGATAATATAATTTAAGATGTTTCACTGTATATTCCATTAAAAAAATAGTATCTGAAGTAAAACATTTGAGTAAGGAAAAATGATGCATTTTTCATTTGGATGTGGGGTAATAATGAAATAAAAAGGACAGTTTTAATGAAAACAGGAAAAAATGGAATAGGAAAAGAGATGATGAGAAAATAAGGTCAGTTTCATGACAACTGGACTACCTACCCTGCTTGCAATATGTGAATATATAAATACTATAATGATATTAAAGCTTACAAAGAAAACAGTGAATTTCAAAGGTGGAGCTACATATTTGTACAGTATAAAATTACATTATGAAAATGAAAACTAGTTTAAAGTTTAATTTCCTATTTAATAACCATTTTTAAGGTAAAAAAATACTCAAAAATATGTCTAGAGTGCCAAAGGTATATTTCTAAAAGATAGTAAATACATGTTTCAGCAAAGTTTAGAGCAGTGACATGTCTCTAACCTCAGCAACTCTAGAGACTGAGGCAGAAGGATCACAAAATCAAGACCAGCCTTAGCAATTTCAGTAAGACTCTGTTTCAAAGAAAAAAAAAAAAAAATAGACTGGGATGTAGTTCAGTGGTATAGTACCCTTATGTTCTATCTCCAGTACCAAAAAGAGAAAAATAAAAGAAAATTAGCCAATTATGTTAATAATTACTTCCAAAAACTGATTTCATAAATATAAGATCAAGAAAATCTTAAAACATTTCAGCAGACATTGTCTAAGTGATAGCAATAAATGTTGCTTTATAAAGAAATATAAATGTTGTTTTATAAAGAAATATACATATATATGACTTTTTTGTATTTTTTTACAAATCATTTATAGCAAAATAAAATTCTCACAATTCAAAGAATAATTTTTCATGAAATAGTTCCTGTTTAATAATATTCTTGTTTAATAATAAAGTATTAGCACTGAGTTTTCATCTATACTAACAGAATTGTTAGATTTATAAAAGTTTATGTTAAAAAATATATATTTTTGAGGTGTTACATTCCTCTAAATTTTAGTATTGTTCCTTGAAGAGTTCTAGCTTTTGCAGGAATAAAAGTACTCTTCATTTAGACAAGAAATTTCCATTACTTCTGTATTAAGAAGCCACACCCCATACAACTAATGACAGGAAAACATTTCAATTCAAACCTCTAACTTGGCCTGAAGCAAGCTTAAAAAAAAAAAAAAAACTCAAATATACAAACGCAACTCACATTTTCAAAGAAAGGAAACTTTTGCTAAATAAGTAGCAATTATGCTGAAGAATTTATATGCTAAGCACGAATGAATATAAAAACACCAGAGCAGTCAACCATAGCTTTAGCACTTTGAGTATGATTAACAGAATGAACCTTCAAAGGTCAATTAAATGTCAACACACTTTAAAGAGATATTCTTAAAGTCTGGTCAATGTATAATAGCATCTCATAATTTAAGGATATCCTTCTTAATTTAAGTATAATTTGCATGTGATATATGTACATATATATGCAGGCTTCCAACACTTCACCAACCAGATTACAATAAAAAGTCACCTGGCATTTATCCTAGAGTTTTAACTATCTTAATATTTTTCAAGTTACAAAATGATTAGAAAAGAAAACATAATTTTGTTATTATATAGCATTATTCAATGCAAATGAAACAAAATAAAGTTGGCTTTAAATCTGAGATTCAACTAAAGATGGATTAAAAATATGTATATAAAATTGTTATTGAACATATACAGGCATTTTTCATGCCATTATTACCTAAACAATATAGATAATAACTATTTACATTGCAGTAAGTATTACAAGTAACCTAGATATGATTTAAAGTATCCAGGATGATGTGCATAGGTTATATGCAAACACTACTACATCATTTTATATGAAGGACTTGAACATTCACATATTTTGGTATCTGTAGGAGGATGGATTCTGGAACCCAATCCCCAGTGGATACCGAGGGATAAGTGTAAATTATAAATTCTTAAAGACCAAGTTTATACAGTAGTTGACTTTATTTTTTTCTATCATAGGAAGTCACTCCCAAGCATAATGCTTTTTTGTCCCTAATACGTATCATCTGGTATGTGATCTATCCCCCACTAATCTTCTATGAATTCTTGTAGTTAAAAAGCTTGCCAAAAAAGGTATACACCAATTGAAAATAGAAATCTGTGGGATTGAACAGGTCCTGAAGGTACTGAATGCCTGTATTGATATTTTCATCCAAGAATACAATAAGATCTCCAATCCCAACTCACCTAAGCAAAGTCAAGTTATCACATCCTCAGAATGAGAAGGGAATATCAATGTCATTTGGCCCAATTCACTCCATTCACAAGATCAGGAAGTGTAGAACCAAGAAGGTAGAGCAACCTGATTTAACTCACACAGTTCCCTGGCAGAAACCTTCCATTCAGTTCAGTGCTTTCTTCTAGCAAATATAAGTACATAAACACGCATGCACACACACACACACACACACACACTTTCCATTAGGACTTTATGACTAGCTTATAACTGACCCAATAGTTGTGGCTACTGTAGGAATTCAGAGGAAGCGCATATCCTTAAGATGTTAATGATCTGGGAAACCTCCAAGAATTGTCAGAAATGGAAGAAAAAAGTAGAAATAGTGTAGTTCAAAAGGAAACATCACTAATGAGCTAAGTTACCATGGTTGTTCCTAAAATTGTAGAAAAATAATGTTTAGATTAGGAAGGGACCCTGTTTTTTTAAAAAATGTCACTCTATAAACTAGGCAGGAGAGATTCAATTTCATTAAAGGATTTTAATTTTACAAAACTTGAAATAATAAAAGCAAAGACTAGCCTAGGAATGTATGTGCAAGACAGAAGAGAGGTAAGGAAAAAGACTTGGGGCCCTTCAAAGGAAGTACTGAAGTGCTGTAAGGAACAAATAAGCTGATGGGAGATAAAGTATATTAACCAATATGAATTGCTCAAGAAATTTAAGGTAGAGCTACAAGTCTGGGGACAAGGGTTTCTCTAACCATGTTCCTACATCTTGGTGGCAAATTCTCCAAAAAGCAAATCTAGGATTGAATTCTGGAACCATTTCTATAGGATCAGAGATAGAAATCTTTTCTCCTCAGTGATTCCAAAAACTAGATTTCCCCAGGAGAGAGATAGTTGCCATCCTTAAGCTTCTAAAAGTACAGGATCATTGATAGCAAAATACAGAAACAGCATTAAAACTTTAAGACCACATAATCAGACAAATTGAGTAAGGAAATATAAAATTAAGAGCTAAGTAAGGTGATATAAAAAGGGAGGCAGGTAAAGGAGACAGCACCTGAGCCAGGAAGTTACACAATGAAATCCAAATTAGCTGGCACTGCAGTCCATATCTTTCTCCTATCCCTTTTCCCTCTGCTCAACAACTATTTAGCAAATGTGCTCTTCCACTGTGTCCAGAGCTACTTATCTCCTCCCATGTTGCCTTCTTTTCCTTCTTCTACAGCAACACTCCAGGGCTAAAAAAGAAAATTTAAAAAGTTACTATAATAAATTAAAAGCTACATATATCGAGTATTACTGTATGGCAATTATTAACTGAAGGCACTTTAAAATCTTACAAAATTTCCAAAGTAAGGACACCGAAGCTTAGGGGGTCAAGGACGCAGCTCAAGAACACTGAGGCAGTAAATGTCAAAGCTAGGTTTAGAAGCAAGTCTGGCAAATTCCTCAGCCTATTCTTTGACCATCTCTCCTATACGCTTCTATTTTTCCCCCCCCAATAAATAAGAAAATCCTGAATTATGTGTTGGGGATTTTATGGAAACAGAGCTTACAGAAGCCCTTATATGAGTTTATAGATACAAGATTGACAACAGAAGGCAGGGATACTGGGTGACAAACACTTGACTGCCAAATCATCAGCTTTAGGAACAAAATTTTCAAATTAGCATTCAAGAGACAGCTTTCCATCCAGTATTCTTGTTCTGTTCCCTCTCAGACCTTTTGTGCCTTAGGGTTCATTCTCAATCATTTGCTTGAAACCCCATTTCCCTAGTTGACGAGGGGGAAGAGACTGGGATTGCCCCTCCCACAAGTCATCCACAGGCTGGGGAGAATAAGAGAAAATGATGTACGAGCAGGAAGTGTCTGTGAACTCTAGTCTTCAGTCTTGTGCAATGCCAGTCTTAACTCTGTTTGTAGCTTTTATCTTGTTTTACCTGCAGAGGCGGTTCATGTGGGTAGGGGGGACTTCCTGGCCACAGGGCCCAAATAAAAGTTGAACCAATGGGTTTGGTACCATAAGGAAGTGATCAGAGCAGTGAGCATCTGGGGAGCTTTCTAAATGTTCCTAGGAGAAAGCAACACTTGCCATTACAACATTGGCAAGAAAATTAAAATACTCATTCTTAAAATTTAGTGATTAACTCTCACTTTGGAAAGGAGCTTAAGAATACAGTTAGGTTCTGCTCACAGATATTCTGATTCTGTAGTGTGAGAGGTACCCAAGAATCTGATGTTTTGCTAGTACTACAGGTGATTTTGATAAAAGTTCTAAGGATCACAACCTGCAATATATTGCTCCAATCTTTCACAAGGCTGTTCAATTAGCAAGTATGAATGAAGAACACAACAAATTCTATAAAGGCAACTTGTTCAAATATCAATGCTAGTTTCTAGGTTGAGAGGTCACTTTTAAATAAAGCAACTAGGCTTTTGAAAAGTTTCTGGGTCTACAAATGTTAAGGCCTTTGTATTCCCTTGATGTCCCCAAATAGACTTTTACACAGACCCTTCACTACTAACAGCATATCTCACTATGGTGCACCTGCATCTCTCCTACACACAGTATTTGTCTAGAGTGAAGACCCTGGCCAAATGCTACTTCCAGTGCTTAATTTACATTTGGTGGAAGAGTGGAGATAGTTCTTCTTAGTGCAGATTTAGTTGATTTCAAAAGATGCACTTTCCTTCAGACAACTGAATTGAAAGATTTCCTTCATGCTATTTTTAAAATGAGTTTGAAAATCAAACAGTACTCAAGTAAAGTATTATGGTTATGATTAGGACAATTAATTAAATGTTCAATCACAATGTGAACAGTCACTGATTATTTAAGAAACATCTTTCAAAGACTCATATTCTTCAAACAAAATTATGTTATAAAATATATTATGTTAAATCAATATTGATAATCTTTCTCCTAGAAGTCCTACCCATTTCTTTCTTTCAAAATGTGTATCCCTATTTTACGCTAAAAAATTTGGGAATGCATTCTAGAATTAAGCTCACTTTTTCTATAAATTCTTCCTTTGATAACTTATTTCTTTCCAGTAAAGCATGATGATAATTCTCCTTAAGGACAGGCAAGATAGATTTCTAATTATTTTTATCTGGGCACTGGGTATTTTAGTCCGCAAATAGATGTTGAATATCTTTATGCACTTACATAATTTTAAAAATCAACTATTGTCACTATAAGCTCCACCAGGGGAGAAAACAGCCAGTGGAAGACTTGACATGAAGAAGGCACTTTCATGAATGGTGAGAAAACTAAGGGACTTGATCATATAGTGAACAAAATAACTTCTTTTGTATAAATTACTGGAAAAGTGTACATGCAATATTTAAGAAAATTTTGGTCATGGAAAATGTCTAACTTCACTTTTTAAAATATTTTTATTAGTTGTTTATTTTATTTATTTATAAGGGGTGCTGAGTATTGAACCCAGTGACTCACACATGCTAGGCAAGAGCTCTACCACTGAGCCACAATCCCAGCCCTGACTTCACTTTTTATGAAAAAAATGTAGGTTATCATGATAACCAAAAGTTAACACTTCATTATTTTTCAAATCAATCTGTTTTTGACAATATTTCAATAACAGTGTCAGATCAAACTTTTAACATTAATTATTTATCAAAATTATAAATGCCACTAACATCCCAACAAAGATTATGTAAGTGAGCTGTCTTGGCGTCAGTGATACTGAACACAGTAGCTATTTTCAATCCTTCATTAAAATTAGATCAAGATGTACTTGCATTTTGTGTTACAGTGCCTCTAAGGAAGATTTACATTACTTTACCATATACTTTGGTTACAGTAACATTTTCTTTTCCTTCTTTGTAAGAAGAGCAGCCCCCCCCCCTCGCCGCCGCCGCAAAAAAAGTTTTCAGTAGAAAGAAGCAATACAGAAAGCAAAACCACAAACACAAACAACTGCCCTGTTTACTCTCCCCCTTGCATAACAAATGCCTTATTCTCCCCCTAAACTTACTCCAGAAGGACTTGCTGGGGCACCTGCCACTTCACCTCACGCTTGGTTCTCTGTGCCCACCCTGGCCCCGAGGATTCCAAATGGCGCAGCGAAGTAGACCACTCTTATAAATCATAAAATAAGCAACGGGTAATTCATTTTTTCCAGAAGATAAGATAACCTTTAAGTATTGTTTTAAAATATCAAACTTAAAAGTTACTTCTTAGTAGGCTGAAAGGTGAATCCTGGCGCATGTAAATATATTCTGGCCTACCGCTTCGTAACTCCTGCACCGCGTTGAAGCACAGGAAAATCTCAAATGGAGGTTAATTTTTAAAACGGGCACCACAGATCACGAAGCTGTGGCTCCATGTATCATACACAAGGAGATCTAAGTGGTTGAATCGTTTGTCCAAGGTCAAGCAGAGCCAGTTACAGGCAGGATTGCTCTGCGACCTTCTAACCTTTCCACCCGCCCGGCTCCTTGCACAGGCTCTTGGCAGCCCCCGCCCCTGAAGGGTTCCCACGGATACGGTTCGCAAGTCAGTGGCATGTCAGTGCCTCTCAAGAGACGGCACTTTTATTTGTTCTCCCCGCCTGCTCCCAAAAGTATTAAAGGCTCCCTCCACGCCTTCTCCCTAGCCAGGCGCCCCAACCGCTTGAGCCATCGCTCTTCAAAACCGACTCACCCGCAGCCGGGTCGCGGGAGCCCTCGGACGAACTCCGGCCCTCCCCGCAGTCCCCGCCGACCGCGACGCGGCCCTGGCTGACGACGAGTCTAGAAAGTCACCAGCGGTGACCGCGGACGCGAGGGGCGGGCCGCGCCGCGCCGCCCCGCGGAGGCGCCGCAAACTTTTCCCGGCTCGCAAGTTGCCGAGCTCGGCGGCCGCGGACCGACTTCCTTCGCCGGCCGCAGGAGCGAGGGGGCGCCCCTTCCCCGGGAGGGGGCTGGGCGAACCGAGAGACCTTCAGTTTGGGGCCGAGGGAGCGCGGGCGTTCGGCACTCTGAGGCGCGCCGGGCCGAGCCCGGCGCATTGTCTCCGCAGCGTGGGACCAAGACCCGGCGGCAGTGGCCGGAGAGAGAGCAGTGAGGAGTTGCGGTCCCAAATTTGCCGCCCCTTTTCGCCGTCGCCGCCCACTGCGTTCTTTGTGTGTCTCTAGCCGTCCTTGGGCAGCTCCGCCGCTCGCCTGACAGCTGATGGACTCACCACGCCGGGTCCCGCGTCCCCTCGGCCGCCGCCGGCGGAGCATGGCCCAGCTGCCGGAGGAACAGGGAGGAGCGCTGACAGATGCTGTCTCAGAGCAGTCGCCACCGGAGGCAAAAGAGGACTGGCCGGCGACCAGCCCAGCTGTGCACTCCCTCTCCAAGACCCTGTCGGCGCGCAGACCCTCCCTTCACCGGCGCCCGCGCAGCCTGGTCCGGCGCCCAGTGCCGGGCTCGGCGGACGGGCGCGCTCGGTCAAGAATCCTGGGGAACCTGCTCCGCCCCCTGGCTCTAGCGCCCTCCAATGATCTCGGCCTACAGGGGGCAGTTCCGTCCAATCAAGTGTTGGAAAGCCCGGCCCGTCCCCGAGAGTGCAGCCAATAGAACGCGACTCCGGCAACACACCCGCCCTGATCCACTAGGAACAAACCGCTCATAGCCCAGAGGTGGGATTCGATCCCGGTGCCCTGAGCAACTCAAATCCAGCGATTGCTAGGTCGCAAAGTGGAGAGTCTGTTGAAGGAGGTTCCGTGCCAAAATTACGATTATTATAAGGAATTGATGTAAATGGAAACGCGGGACACAATACTTTTGTAGGTCATCAAAATCCCCACCCTCGTCTTAAACGCCTTTCCTGGCGAAGGTGCATGAAAGTAAGCTGTACAATCGGTCCCGGCACTATTAAATTATAAAGTTAAGGCCTTTCCTTTTAGAACACTACTTTAAATCAGGGAGCGTCCAGTCCCAAGCATTTGTATTCTTAATACGTTTGACAGAACACCCGGTATCTGAAACAGGTTAGTTTCTGTCCTGCTCCAAAACGCAGACTGTCACTGCCACTGGAATGTGAAAATATGAGTTCAGGAGTCCTGTATCTGAATCATTTTTATTGTGGACCTTATGTTTACATAATAAAATCACAGGAACTATCTTTAGTGGAGAAAAAAATGTAGATATAGATGATCTATATGTATGATTACCTATCTATCAAAGATCTGAGTAAAGTGCTGACTATAAATGACTGTAGCTGTTGATCACAGGACTTTCCCATTAATAAAAACCCCATAGTATTTTCTTATTTGACTTGAATAATCTTAGTTGTTTATATGAAGTTAATAAATTTTATTAAGTTCCTTATTGAAAGACTATACCATGATGACAGCAGTATTTGGTAACATTTGCATATTTTAAAAGTAAGATTACACTTATTTGTATGCTTCAAATAGTTGTCATGTTCAGTTTATTTCAACTGGCAATGAACTTCACATTAAATTTTTTTGTACACGTGACACGTTCCTTCTACATAAATTTCTTTGATGACCGATTTCATTTTTTAAAAGTTCCTCTGTACAGTGAACCAAACGGAAAAAGACTATAAAACAAAAAGTTACTATATTACCATTTTTGAAGAGGAAATTGCTGTATTACATCTCGCTTTCATGATTAAAACTCACTGTGCCTTACCACATTTGCTTCAGGGAATAACATGAAGCCCAAGACTAAATTTTGTCCAAAGAGTCATAAGTTCTGGATAGACTTTGAGCAAATCTTTTAATGACTAATTTTCTAATAAGAAGATAGTACACTTGCCTTTGCCTGCCTCATTGGGCAAGTGAGATCCAAACAAGATAGCTTTTGTTAAATACTATGCTTTCTGTAAAATATTGTGCCAAGTGCAAAGCAATATTAAATATTACTATTCTCTGATTTTTCAATCGATATAGTTTTCCACTAGCAGCCTAATAATATTTCCTTGGTACAGTTTTTCAATCTGAAAATTTTTAAGCCCATCAGTTTTTCTCTCAAATAGATGTAAATGAAACCTCTGTCTTCATATTCTAGAGCAAATCAATGTTTCAGAGCTGGATACTGTGGTGCATGCCTGAAGTTCCAGCTACTAGGAAGGCTGAGGCAGGAAAATTCCTTGAGCCTAGGAGGCCAGCCTGGCAACAGAATCAGATCTATCACTAAAACAGAAAAAAAAAAAAAAAAAAAAAGAAAGAAAGAAAGAAAAAAAAATGCAGTATTTCCAGGAATTTTTTCTATCTTTTTTCTCTTTTTTAATAGAGAGGGTATTAGGCTAGAAGATAAAAGTACTTAGGAAAGAATTTTGGATGAGAAAATATGAGAAATTTTTTTTACCGTAGTTACTATTGACATATTTCTCAAAAACAAGATAAATTAATGTTCAACTTAATATTCTTCTACACGTTTAAAATGTATTAAAGTTTCAATGTATACATATAAATAAATTGATATACCCTATTTTTGCTAAATATACATGGTTATATATGGTAGTTATTAATGGCTGGATCAAATTTATGCCCATTTAATCAAGTATTGAATTTAAAACTTCACAGCATTTATTAGGGGTTTCACAATTAATTTTCAAGGAGGAAAGTATTTTTAGATTTATTTCCGTGTATTAAAGTATAATTTGTTTACTTTATTCCCAAACTTGCAGTCTAGCACAGAAATTCAATTATTGCTTCAAACAAATGTAAATATGGTAATAATAACATGAAACTTACTGAATTTAATTGAACCAGTACTTGTCCTTTTCAACTAACTGCACATTTCATTTTATGAGTGATAGCTGTGGGAAAATTGATCAATAGAAATCTACTATACATCACATTAAGTAGATTCAAATCAGAGTATTTGGTAATTTCCTAATATTGACAAGTCCTCACCCTTTGATTGCAGGGGATGAATATTTTCTCAGTTGTCTGAGTTATAGTCGTGACTCCATTGTGATGATGTTTCATTTACTAAGTGATATTTTGAAATTTTTACATTAGTGACTTCCTTATCAGTTATCCAGTATGGAACACCAGAGTTGTAGCTACAAAAGAGAGCTGTTGAGTTTAGCACATGTTTAAAGTTTTACTGCAGAAAATTTTTGACTTTGGAGTTAGTCTTAGCATTTGTTAAGACATTTTTTATACATTAACATACAGTACAAGTTGCTTCACAGGATCTGTAGCAATATGACTAGTTGCAATGTTATCTTCTTATTTAAGATACTATCATTTTAAGATTACTTCATCAATGAGTATAACAAATAACTGAATTTGTATTTTCTGGATTCTGATAGTTGAAATGCCTCTGAATTTCTGTGTGTTAGGCAAATCAGATTTCCATGTGATTTCTTTCCAATTCACTGCATCTAATCCATTCATCTGAAAATGGTGTTATTAGGAATAATGAAATAATATCTATATAGAGAATAGAAAAATAATTAGCACTATTTTTCTTTCTATTTTTGACATGGATGAAGGAAAATTGCTTTAGTGAACCATAACATCAGATCATTTTAACTCTTCTTTTATTAAACTTATATTTTTCTGATTTCTTGAGTACAACCATACAGTTTCCTCATTGTGTGATGAATTTCTAGCAAAAAAAAAAAAAAAAAATCTTTTATATGCATATGAAGGAACATAGAAAATTACAGAAAACACTTGTGATGGGCACACTTGACTCCCTTCCCCATTTTATTTTGGGTTTCAATTCCTCAGAAAAATTTCTTTTAGAGTTAAGTGTTAGAAATTTTATTTTTCCTGAAATGAAATCTTTATAATTGTTTTCTTTACTTCAATTATTAGAAAATGCAGAACTAGATTTGCAGTTCAACTTAGCAAGATATTCATGTATTCACTGTGATATAGATATAAATATAAATATATTATGGAGAAAGGGTCTCCCAATGTCACCCAGGTTGGTCTCCAACTTCTGGCTTAAGCAGTTCTCCTGATTCAACCTCCCAATTAGTTGGGACTATAGGAACATGCCAATGCTCTTGGCTCAACACTGTAATTTTTTAATAAACATATTTACTTTGTCTTGGTTTATTACTTTTCATTCTGATTACATTTTTTACTATTTGTATATATACATTTATTTAAAATCTTTTATGAAATTTTTTACTATTTTTATTTATGCATTTATTCAAAATAGTTTATTAAATGAAATTAAATATAAATGAACGAATAACATATTTTGAGCCATATATAAACCCAGGGTTTAATGAGTTGAACAAAACTTACCTGTATTGAGGATAATATGAAGGATATTACTGTTTCTCCTTCAACAAAGAATAGGAATCAGATTCAACAGGTATAATATCTCAAAACCTTTCTCAGAGAGGCAGAAAAATAAATAAATAAAAATACTAGATGTGGGAAGTTTATTGCATTTATTTCGTTAAAGTTGAAGTTTTGTTTAGAAAGCATCTCCTGGGCTGGGAACATGGCTCAGCCATAGAGTACTTGCCTTGCACGTGAAAGGTTCTCCATTGCATCCCCAGCACCAATCCCTAGTACTGAAATAAACAGCTTCTCTTGAGTAAGATATTGGCTTATAATGAATACAGAATGGCATCTTAGCATTTTTTTGTTTTGTTTTATGAGATATATTTTAAATAACTAGAAGTTACAGGTTAAAAATATCAAATACCCTTTTGAAAGAGTATTCTGTATACAGAGAAAATGTATAGATAAAATCAACAGTAGATTCCTTCCCCAGGCCAGCAGGACAGCATGCAAGAGACTTTCCGTGGAGTCAGGAGGTTATAGGAATAAATTATAGAAAACTCAACTCAACACGTTTTAAATATTTAAAAAAAAATTTTATCTCACATAAGGAAAACTTTGCAACCACAATGAGGCAAAAGTCAAGATAGTTCACAGAGGGTGGTAGATGAAAGCAGAGAGCAAAAGTGAAGAGACAGGTAGAGGCCAGAACAGCCTTATGGCCTTAAGAGGGGGTGTTAAGAAACTAACTAAAATTTATCAGACAAAAAACAGATATGTAGTTGGATCTAGTGGTTCATACCTGTAATCCCAGCTACTCAGGAGGTTGACACAAGAAGATCATAGGTTCAAAGTCCAACCTGGGCAATTTATGGAGACCCTTTCTCAAAAATAACAAAGGTCTGGGGATATAGCTTAGTAGTAGCGTGTCCCTGGGTTCAATCCCCAGTACCAAAACAAAACAACAAAAATTTTTTAGAAGGCAGAAATGTAAATTGATTATTTCTAAATTGCAAACAGCAAAGCTGAAAATAATAGCAAAATTATAGAGGTATCGAGAGAAGTACTACCATAAGAGATAAAAAAATCTTTTTATAGAGTTGAAGGTCTGGCAGATAGTAAATCACATAGAAATAAAAATACAGAAATAATTACTAATTTCATTTTTTTGTTGTTGTTGTTAAGCAAAGAGTTTGTTTTGGCTCTCCACAAGCAGAAAATAAAAGCAGATATGGTTGAAAGACTTTTCCTTTTGGGGAGGATGTTGCAATTGAGTATGAGGAGGGTTGTGGTCTTTTCATATTTTTGAAGATTGTTTTGATGAAAAAATCAATATTACAGGAAAAAAGTCTTAGCATGAATTATTAAATATAAATTAGGGTATAACATATCTTGGGAAGTCCCAATTGCAAAGTAGTTAGAGTATGAAAAAATGGGGTATAAGACCTCAGTATGCTAAAATATGATCATTGGTCAGGAATATAGATGGTGGTTTTAGGAAAAATATACAATGGATATACAGGAAAATTATCTTATGCATTTCACAAGCTCTTTACAGTGTAATAGGTTGTTTTGTGTGTGTGTTTGAGTACAATTGTGCCTTTGGATCCCAAAGATTCTAGGGCAGATTGGGTCTTGGAGAGACCGCTTGCTAAATGCCTGTTTGTTTTTTGATGAAGTAATTGTATCATTTAAAACTGACTCAGCACAGAGGAAAACTCAGTAGAAAATGTGTTCATTGTGAGTTTCATAGCTTGAGAAATGAGTGAAAATTGTGAAGAAGATTCTGTGGAAAGTTACAAAAGGAATTAGAAGTCTGGAACATAGATGATTTGAGAAATTATCATTTTTGAGCTTTTGAAGTTCCAGATTTTCAGATATAATTCATTGTTAATTTTCTGTGCAAGTGAAGGAGACGATTAGGCCCACTGTGAGATGTTCTAGGAGGTCTATTAGAAGAAGTTCATCTTGAATAAGAGGGAAATCAATCTTTTGAGCTTGCAGGCTGTGTGATGAGTACTCATAGGCAAGGAAAAATATGGTTACTAGAAATCATGTGAGAAAAAGGGTATGCATGTTTATGTGGGTAAGGAACCAAACTGAAGAACTGTTTGGATCACTGCCAGTTGATAATAAGCAAGAAGGATATGAAAAGTTGTCCTGGAATAATCAAGGAAGCAAGATAGAGCTGCAAAACTGTCAGGATGCAATATTTAATCCTAATATGTAAAGTTTTATTTTATAATGTAGTGTCATCTGGAGATAATATTTGTGGAAAGTACCTGAACTCTAACAAAGCATTCTCATATGGATGAAATTTTTCTGAAGTTGTCTGAAAATTACAGTAATGATAATTATTCATTTTACATACTTTTTTTTAAGTTTGGAAACCACCTTCACATGTATAATGTCATTAAAGCCTCATATCTTTTCCTTGAGTTGAAGAGGAAATTAGCTTGGTGTATTATTTATATTAAAAGATATGTTTGAGTTCCACTACTTCAACAGGACTCAATCAGGTCACTAATTCTCTGGACTTTTAAATGAGGATGATAATAATTATGGATGCTGTTATTTATCTCTCTCATTTCGTTATAAAAATATAAGCAACTAATTTGTATGAGTACCTTTGTAGACTTTTATGTGGGTGTCTCATTTTCTTATTAGCAAAGTTTCTATTGCTATTTTATTTTATTATCTTTGAGATAGTGGTGATTGAACCCAGGGGTGTTTTAGCACAAAGATACATCCCCAGCCTTTTTTTTGTTTTAAATTAATTTTAGATGGGGGGGATCTCACTAAATTGCTTAGGCTGGTCTTGAACTTGTGATTCTCCTGCCTTAGCCTCCTGAGTTGCTGGGACAACAAGTGTGCACCACTGAATCCTGTTCTATTCCTATGTTACTAATAATGGAAAGGAGATATAGTGATCAAGAGATAATTCAATTAAATAAGGTTGGGTCCATGGCCTCAGATCCCTAGGTCTTCTAATTTCTCCCAAGGGTTCCATTCTACTACTTTGATCCTTGCTTTGGATGATGGTAATAATAAATATAAAATTAAAATAGTCTGTTTTTTTCCTCAGTTTCTTTTTTGGATTGAAGAGTTAGACAAGTTTCTAACTTCTAACCAAGCATCTTCTGGTTGTAAATCATACTACTCAAGTACGTGATTCCCCAACTCCCTTAGGGGGTTCCATTGTTCTAGAAGGTATGCAGGCAACCAAAACAGAGTTAAAGAGTTCTGCATAGAAAATAGAGGGATTTCTCTTGTTCCTCAGAGAACAGAAGGGTCAGAGAATCAAGAACATGATTTGAGGTTAGAAAGTACAAATCACGAAACAACTTATGAAGATTTTCTGAATGTGGGGACAGAAGTGATATAGAGGACTTCTAAGATTCAAGTGTCAATTTCAATGAAATCTTAACACATAAATGGTCCTGACTGAAGTTGTTTTGTTGTTGTTATTTGTTGTTTTGTTTCAGTGGATTCCTGCAGAACATAGGAAAATAAGAGAAGACTATGAAAATGTAAGTACCCCTCTTCCTTTCCGTAAAATTCTTGAAAAATTGGCAGGTCTCTTAGAATTTCTCTCTAAACATCATTTAGAATAGAATGAAAAATAAATAAATAAATAAAAACTAAGGCCTAATTGTGTTTGCATTTCCCTTATCTTAAGAATGCTAAAGCCTGTGGGTACAGAAACAGAAAGGAAAATTTCAGTATATGGAGATTATTGCTGACAAGCAGAAAAAAAGAATGATGTATAGCTAACCCAACACCATACACTTTACTGCTTGAAAAATAGTTGTCTGAGAAAACTAAGTATATTTATCATTGTATATTTTGTTCTTAATGTATCCTCTAGCACACATTATGTCTAATTCATATAGGGTGGGGTATAAATTGTGACCTGTCAAGGATATAATATAGGATCATGTTTATATGAATATAATAAAATCTAGAAAGATCAACAACTAAATGTTGCTGGGATTATTTGTGTAGTAGGTTTATGGTAATCAACATATTTTTGTGTATTTTCTGAAATGTTTTCCATAAATTCATTGCAATTAAAATAATAAAAAGATGCTATTAAAAAGGTATATAACTGAACTGGAGATGTAGCTTAGTGGCCGAGTCCTTCTCTAGCATGTATGAGGCCCTGGGTTCAAACCCCAGCACTGAAAATCAAACAAACAAACAAACCAAAACAAATAAAAGACATATAAACTGATAGTGAATCTCCCACTCCTCCATTGCCACATTAGTTTTTATTAAGTTTATAATTAAAAAGAAGGATATAAATTATATGAATTGTATGAACTTATCTACTTCATATTGAAAATCTCCTTACTTGGGCTTTTAAATGAAAAGTTTGAATACTCATTGAAATAAAATGATTTGAATGATTTTCATGATCAAATAAAAATAAGAAAATAATATAGAAAGGAATGAAACAAAATTTAGTGTGACAGTTTCCTCTAAAATCTAAATTCCAGCATTTTTTGTCAGTTTTTTTTTTTTTTTTTTTTTCCTTGCAGGACATGAAAAATCCTTGTTGCTTATTAATTCACTTTAAGCAGAATATTTAAGAACTGACAAAATGATTTCATAGCAAGAATTTCTAACTTTTGAAAGGCAGAATTTTTCACTTTTGGAGGACTTTGTAGTCATTTAAAGAAGATAGGTAATCTGTACGTGGCACTTTGAAATAATTTAGAACAGAGTTCTCAACCAGAAGACTTTGCCACCCTCTCCCTGACTGCTCAACTTCCTGGGGACATTGGCAGTGTCTGGAGACATCTATGGTTCTCACCCCTGGGGAAAGGAGTGTGCTACTGGCATCTAGTGGGTAGGCACCAGGGATGTTGTTGTATATCTCACAGTGCACAGGAGAGCCCTTGACTGCTAAGAATTATTCAGTACAAAATGTCAACAGAATACGGGTTGAGAAATCCTACTTCAGTTGCCTGTGTACTGAGAAACTAAATAACAACATCAACCTCAAACTTAAAAAAGGAAGAAATCCTTATTTGTTTTCTTATAAGCAATGGGAAATGGAAATTCCATTTCCTTCCTCCCAAAGTTGAATATTTCTCATGCATTTTTGTGATATAAAGTAATATTTAAAAATTAAGAAACCTAAGGTAGTTATTCACAGTCCTTGAAAACATGGAATTGAAATGCTAAGACTCTGAGAAAATAAATATGCTTCAACAGGTTAGTTAAGAATGCCTTAAAAAAAAATTCCTCAAGAGAATATTTTAGCTAGCAATTTGAAACTGTTGGGAATGTGAATCCAATGATCTGTCAGGACCATATGTTAATAATGACTACTTTTTTCCCAAGAAACAAATGAAAACACAAAATGCACTTATTACAATGTTTCATGTGCTGCTGACTCTTTGAGTTATTAGAGAGGCAGATGTGGGTGGAAATGCAGGTACACAGGGCAGGAATCTCTTCCCCCACCCCACCAACGTGCTGTCTGTGGTATCTTAGGAGAGTTCCTGACAACAAGAAAGTGGATAGTATTTTGTATTGTGTTAATCTCATAACCCTGTAGCATTATGTCAGGGTGTTTAGAAATGTGCTTTCTGTTAGTGCAGGAATTTCAATGAAGGTCATTGCCTCCTCCCCCCACCCCAAAGAGGGCACTAACAGTTACCTATAAATAAGAATGAACACCGGTTGACTACAGCATAACTTCTTGTCTTTTATTACTCTTTTCCTCAAAGAACAAGGTAAGATTTGTGAAGGATAAAATGATATTTCAGGATCTTATTTTTGTTTTAGTTTTTAATTAAAGGTGTCATGCTGAAAAATCATTCTGGGAGGGTTAGATGAAGAAGTACTGAGGACCAAGTTACTTTATGAAGATGTACTGAGGACCAAAGACTTTCCTTTTAATATGATAGAATTGATTCTACTAGGTTAATTAGAAAGGTATAAATCTCATTCTGTAAATATTTATTGTTTATTTTAATTGGTGTAGGGATTAGGAGACTAAAAGGTTTACAGGATGAACTCTTTGTACACATTCTGTATTTACCTTATAATTTCACCTTTCATTAATAATAATTTCTTTTTAGATATACAAATATTCTCTTACCACTTAAAATTTGAAAAATTCAGAAAAGCATACAAAGAAAAAATATCTGCAGAGATGTCCGCTTTCAACATATATCAACTAACTTCCTTAAAACAGGTCACCCTATGTCCAGATCCTACCCTCAGATCCATCACATTTATCATCCCATCAACTTTCTTCCAAACCAAGTTTTAAAATCATGTGTTTTAAGTGGCTGTACCAAACTCAATTCTACAAGCACTTCTTGGTTTTTTTCTCTGTAACACACATAAATATATAATGTTCACAAGTCAGCAAATGCTGATGCATGTGTACATAAGAAACTTCCTGGCCTATGCAAATTCTCTTCTTGGAAATTTGCCATCTCTTTTCCTTTCTTTCCCACTCATATAGTACACTGAAATATGGGAGTAACATTAAAGGGATAATTTGGATTCTACCCTAACTTATTAAATAATGTTCAGAGTTTGGTACTTTTACTACTGGTCATCACGAATTACTTGTAACACATCTCAAAACTGATATTGGTATTTTGTGGATCTTAGGTGATTAACCCTAAATGCAACTAAATGCAGATGTAATGCAACAATGAACGTTCCTGCCCTCAAATGTTACCTAATTATTTCCTTAAGAGAACTGGCTGAATGTAGAGTTATTGAAAGACATTAATTCATTATATAGTCTTCTCACCTGTTTTCCAGAAAAGTTGTTCCATTTATAATAGTCTCACATTCAACAGTACTGGGTTTGGGAATTAAGTTTCTTCAATTTGTTAAGTGAAAAATGTAGTTTTAAACAAAAGTTTTTACACACTCATGTTTAGTTTTTCTTTTTCCCTTGTCTTTCCCTCCCTCCCTTTTTTCCTTCTTTTATTCTTTTGTGAAATATCTGTTCATATTTCTTATCCATTTTCCTATTTAGATTTTAAGATTTACATGAGCTCTTTATGTATTAATTATACTATATCTTTGGTCATATATCTGTGTCAAATATAGTCCTCAGTTGAGTGCTTTAAAACTTATGTTTTTCATGAAGATAGAGATTTCACCTCTGTTCTTGATGCTCTTTCTTGTTGTTAGGGAAGTTTCAATTTTTTTCTCCAGAGTCAGATTTATACTATTTTTTTTATTGTTGTGGCATTTCTCTTAATCCTTTTATAGTTAGCATTTTCCCATCTTGAGATAAATGTTTTTCTAGGTTTGTTTATGTGTTTTCCATTTTTAATTTTAAAATATTTACTCATTCTACAGTTTATTTTCTAGTATAAAATAAGGCACTATTTTATTTGATTTGTTAAATAATTGTCCCACATCACTAATAATTATCTTTCATGTCTTTACTCATTTCTGATGTTATTTTTCTCTCATATAGAGCTTTTTTATTCTTGTCATCATTTTGTTTTTTAATCTATTAGAGCTGGCTTGTGGTGTATACATTCTGGCTTGTGGTCTGTATATTCTGTACCATTGGATGTCCAAACCCTACCTTAGTTAATTCTATTTCTGCATTTGACTGAGACAAATTTCCTTTAAAAGGTTTCAATCTGTTTTAGTTTCTCCCATTTACCCTCTGTAAATTTTACAGTTGTTTTGAAAATATAATCTTTTTAACCACACCCATCATCCAAGAATTTATTTTGGAGTTTTGATGGATTATATTAAACCTTTTCTCTCTCCCTCTGCAGCAGGTATTTTTTTTATGAAAATCTTTTTATTCCTCTCACAGTTTTTTATTACTTTCACTGTATCAATCCTACACAATTATTTTAAAGATTAATCTTGTACATTGTGATATTTTGGTTATTGTTATGGATGGAATATTTGTCATTACTTTTGAACAGATATTATTACTAACAATATGATCAATTTTCATATGTTGATTTGGCATTTGATCATCACTGAACCATGCTATTAGTTTAAATATTTCTTCAGTTCATTCCTTTTGATTGCTTATGTAAACAAATTATATGAAAATTATTTATCTTTTCTCATGATTTTTAAAATTAGCAATTATACCTTATGTTTCTGGGTTTTTTGTTTGTTTTGCTTTGTTGTTGTTTATTTGTTTTGGCTACCATTTCTAGAACAATTGGAAATGATAGTGATAATAGTAAACATTCTTGAATTGTTTATAATGCCTCTAGTGTGTTGTTATAAAACATGATTTTGTGTGTATGTCAAGGATAAATAAATATTCTTTGTTATGTCAATGAGGTATCATTTTATTCTGAGCTTATTAAGCAAGTTTTGAAATCCAAGAAAGTTTATTAAATTTTATCAAATTATTTAACAGATTGAGATGTTTCTGTTTCCTATGGGATATTCAGTAGGATCTATATACAGAAATTCTCAGGGTAACCCTTAAGTATTCAGTGTAAATTATTATTGTAATATACATGACTTATATATGCTAACTTTTTATTCAAATTTTTGCATTTATACTAAACTTTTAAAGATTTTACTCTAAGGGCCACCATAGCTTTGTGAAGTGAGTTGGAACATCTTCCCTTTTGTTTTTCTTTGCACAAGAGGAGAAGAATATACCTTGCAGGAATAATTTTTTTCTTGAGAGTTGAAAAATATTCATTGATAAAACTTTCCTTTATCTCTCTTGAAGGTACGTAATGAAAATATTTTCAATTTCCATTCTTCAGCTGATATTGTATTTTTTGGTTTTGTTTTGGTTTGGGTGGTAACTTTTACCTTCATTATTTTGGAATCTTCATTATGAAGATTTTCAAATTTACTTGCTGATTAATTTATATTAATATTTTACAATCATTTAAAAATCCATTAGCAAATCCTTTTAAAATCAAAGTTCCTTATTATTTTGATTTTTGTTCACTATTTTTTTCTTGATTACATTGGCAAGCAGTTTTGTATTGCTGTTTGTACATGTTTTTCAGGAATTCAATACTGTATTCACCAATTTTATGGGTTTTCTGTTTTCTCTTAAATTAACATATATTTATCTTTCATATCTTCTTCCTCTTATTTTGTTTAGATTCTTAAATTGTTCTAACTTCTTGAATTAAATTTGAATTTAATGGGATTTTTGTTTTTGTTTTTAGTTAGAACAAAGAATATTTTACACTACATATTTGCCTTCGGACAGATTCCACAGAGTATGAGAAGTCATGGTTCTATTTTCATGATATTAAAAACAAGTTTGTAATTTTACTTTTGATTTTTCTCCCCTAAGTAGCTATTGAGAAAGGCTTTTGTGACTTGTAAAGTATTTGGTTTTCGATTGTTTAAACTTTAAAATATATAGAGAGTATGATTGTATTGAGGTTGGAGAATGTGACCTCTATAATGCCCAATTTGGGAACTTTTGAATGTTTTCTTTGTGACAGTATTCGCTGAATTTTTATATAAAGTTATCACAATAATCTTGAAAATAAAGCACATGTATGTATTTTTTCTTTGCGTATACAAATCAATATATCTGCAGATTCAAACTTACTGATGATACATATTAATCAAATATTTATCAGAAACTAAGAGTATTGAAGACTCCCTTAACAATATGCTTTTAATTACACATTTCTAGTATTTCTAACATCCTTGCTTTGTATATGTTGATATTATTTTCTTGGCTTATAAAAGCGAGTGGCTATTATGTTTTCCTCATGTAATGTACATTTATTATAATGTAATGACTCCCTTAATTTCTTTTTCCCTCTTCTGAAATTAGTATTTGCCGTTTTCTTTCATGGAAGTTTCATGGAAACACTTATCTTTATGTTATACGCCTCATTTTATTTTAAACTCTCTTAGAAGTATCATATAGTTCAATATTTTTAAAGTGGATCTGAATTACTTTTACTTTCTGTTAGAAAGCTTTCAAGTATTCACAATAGTTATTATAAGTCATTTATCTACTCATATTTCTTTTGACTCAGTTTGTGATTATTCTCATGTTTTCCTAGTACTATTATGTCTGGTTTATGTTTTATACTCTTTAGCATTTTAGAAGATAAAGATTTGGATTTTAATCACATTAAAGATTACCTTTGGATTTTTCAAACTTGTGCTTTAATTCATATTTTTAATGATCAACATTATAAAAGAATATATTGATTTTGGCTCTTTTCATACAAAGTGAGGAAGTTTTCTCAGTTTCCTTCTCTGCTCTTTCTCTCACTTCCATGTTTCCTTTAATATAATCCACAATTTCAAACCCAGATAATTATCATTAAGTTAATATTTCACTTGTATGTTTGCCTTTTATTTTGTAACCATATTAGCAAGAGTTCCTGATATTTACCTTCTTATTTAACTGGTTTTGATGGCTTCCTGTGCTTGAGGTCTTTACTATGATTCCTCTTTTGGTCAATAGAAGTACACCTTTAACCTTTTTGAAAGCTTATATATATATATATATATAAAACAACATTATATATAATGTTGTTATTCTTTCTTGCATACCTGAAGATCATATTCTCTGGGAACACAGTTCTTGAAACTTTTACTCTCATGATTTTATCTTTAAGAGGTGTCTGCAACACAGTCATACCATACATATTTTTTAAAGTGTAAACAATCAAAACTCAAATACTTTGCAAGTTACAAATTACAAATGCCTTCCTAAATAGAAATTTAGGTGAGAAAAATCGAAGTTAAAATTATAAACTTGTTTTTAATATAATGAAAATAAGATCATTATTTATCCAACTTTATAAGTAACAAAGTTTTTAATTGTAGTTATTAGTGTATATTAATTGTACAAAATAATATGACTCATTGTGGTAATTTCATACATGTACATATTGTACTTTGATCATATCCACTGTCCCTGTTTCCCTCTTTTCTCCTCCCACCTTCCCCTGATTTCCTTCCCCTTTTCTAATATTTTTCCTTCTATTTTGGTCCCCTGAATTTCACATCTGAGAGAAAACAGGTGACTTTCTGGGTCTGCCTTATTTCGCTTCACATGATGATCTTTAGTTCCCTTTATTTTGCAGAAGATGTCAGGATTTTGTTCTTCTTTAGGGCTAAATAATATTCCATTGTGTACATTATATACCACATTTTCTTGATCCATTCATCTACTAATGGTCTTCTAGGCTAATTCCATAACTTGGCTATTATAAACAATTTGCTCATTTTTTATAATTTTATAAGCAGCATGTTATGCTTCAAATTTCATTAGAAATCATTGGCTTTTTCTTCATAGATGCTTGAATTAAGCTTTCTTAATTACCAAATTCAAAATTTGTTTTTCTAGAACATGACTTCATGTGGTTTTATTAATTCCCCCATGGACTCCATGGATTTTTGTCTTGAATGTGGTAAGCACTTTTAATCCTAATACTCCAGTCTTTTAGTAGTGTTATTCATGTACACTTTTTTTTTTTTCCATCTGGGACATTTTTCATTATCACAACTACTCCAATTATTTGTTTCTTGTTATGTTTCTTTTTTGACCCGTAACAATTGAGTTTTAGTTCTCTATCTTCTATGATCACTGTCTTCTTTTTTAGGATTTCCATCTTTTTCCTCTGCTTTTTGTGAAAACTACTCAGATGTGTCCTTAAAATTCTTGATTTGATTTTTCACTGTGAAAATGCTGGGAATTATTGTTTTGGTGTGGATTAATTCATCTATTAAATATTTTAGGCATTGAATTGTGTTCATTATTTTATGATGAATGTTACGGTTGCTATTAGACTTTTGCTAGAACAGATTTTCATACCATAAAGATTCATAATTAAAGCTCCTGGTACACCCACACAAGAACTTCTCTCGGGGTACACATCTGCAAGTGGAATTTCTGAGTTACAATTGAAGTTTTAGGTTCTTTTTACATCTCTCCCTCTCTCTCCCTCTCTCTCCCTCACTCTCCCTCTCTCTTCCTCTCTCTACCCCCCTTTCATTCTTTTATCATTCAGGTCTCTTTTAATCCCGTCTCATTTTCATTTCTTTTATACCCCTTATGAATTTCTGCTCAAGTTTCATAGAGAAAATATTTTCTTGTATTCTATGAAAAATGAGAACATCATTCCAAAATAGTTAAAGCAATTTTAAGTGAAGTTTTTAACATAGGAGTTGAAAATTGTCTTCCTCTTTTCCTTCAATTGCACCATTTTCAGTTTATTGTGGGTTTTGATTTTTTCACTCTTAAATAAGTAACCATATTTTCTATACAAATGTGCATCAGTACTTCTCAGTTCCACTGTGTTTCCAATGGAGTTACTGTAAGGTTAATATGCCACCACTTAGCCCCAGTGCCATATGTTGTAATAGGCAATTCTATTGCTTATGATGGAGTCTTTTCCCAAACCTCAATTTCTGAGTTACTACTGTCTGTCTGGAAAGTTGAGGTACAGAAAAACTGAAATTCCCAGCATGCTCTCTGCCAAATTCCTGGGGATCTTGGTTTCCTTTTATTGTACTTATCTTTTTTTTTTTTTTTTTTTTTAATTTTAAGCAAATTTGGGTGAGAAGCTGGGTAAAGCTTCATAGGAGCTGCTACCCAGATCCCCCTTTAAAATAGATTCCTTTATATGTCTCAAATGGATCCTTCCATGACAGACAGATTTACTGTTGTCCTATTATCTTGAATTCTAAAGGGCACTTTGGAATTTTGTATCCATATTACTCAATTAAGCAATCAATGATGAGAATGAATAATTCAAAGAATTGATCGTCACACACAATCTAGTTGTTTTTTTTTTTCCCCCAGCTTGGTGATTCCTGCTGACCTACTTCCTTACAAAATAACACAATTAGTTGGTCATGTAGATTTTATGGAAACTAATAAAGAGTGCCACCTGGTGTTGTGCATTGCATCTTCTCCAGCATCAATTTTAGATTGTTTTGTGGAAAGCAAAGCACTTCACAATTTTATTTCACTTAAATTTTTTTTTCACTACCTTAGAGTCATGGTAAGAGAATTTTGAATCATTCCTGTGTTACAGATAACCAACAGGAGGCAAAAACAAAAACATTGCTTTGTAATTAAACAGAAAGTTACTCCAAAAATCCATAGTGTACTTCAAATCACATGACTTCTGGGTAGAGGAAGTTTCATTTTGTTAGCATATGGGTATGTTTTCCTTGAATAACAGGTATTCATAATTATTTTTGAAGTGTTACCCTGGCCAATTCTATTCCCTTTTGCAAAGAGAACAATCTATAGTAGTTAGGGAAAAGATTTACTTGTTCAGCCAAGTGTGATGCCCTCACATTTATTATTCCAGGAATAATCAATGTTATTGATTAGATATTTTCATTCAGTAAGCTAGAATATTTTTCAATGATCTTGAAGTATCTGTTAATCATGGAGAAGTATTATTTGTTTCATTAATTGTTTTCAGAGCAGCCTAGCTTATCCATAAAGTCACACTTTGTTTTCAATCACATTTCTAAATGTTTTAGTAGTTTTGTTTGTGTGTGACTTATGCTTGAGAGATAATATGTACATATCTTCAGTAGTTTATACTTCATCAATATTAGGCTTCATTTATAAAGAGATATCTATTTCTTCTTACTAGTATTTAGAAAGATATATAAAAATAGAGTAGTATAAGCAATAATAATCATAATGGAAACAACTCACAATTTTTTGTGTGCACTTACAAAGTCAGGCTCCTTTCCCCACATATTGTAACTCATTTAATCCTTAGTGCCCCAAAGGAGGTAGTTAACATTATTATTATTATTATTCTTTTGAGATAGCATCTTGCTGTGTTGCTGAGGTTGGCCTTGAACTCATCATGATCCTCCTACTTCAGCCTTCTAAGTAGCAGGGATTACAGGTGTGTGCCACTATGCCAAGTAGTAGTATCTTCATTCTACAAGTGAGAAAAATGGTAAGAAACCCTCCCAAGATGTCACAGTGTGTCTGGCGCAGTCAGAGGTCACTTGCAGGCTGTATTAACATTGGCACCCACATACTTCCCACCGAGCTGCACTGCCTGAAAACAGTGAGACAAGAGAATATTACCCCTGTTGTATAAGCCAACTGTTAAATTTAGACAACTAATCCTTGGTGGATGAAACAGTGCTCGGTTCATATGGAATAAATTAGCAGCTCTTTCCCAAAAGGACAAAAATAAGGAAAAAAAAATAGTGTTGAAGGGGACATGCTTGTGGAGATTAATTCAAAAGATGTGTCTCTTTGAGACATCTTTCGACATTCTTCCATTTGTTTCATTCCACTGGGATTTGCCCAGCCCCCAGCTTAACCTTTGCTTCTTTGGCTTACTTAGCAGACTCAAAAGTGGGAAACATTATGAAAAGCACAAGTGTCAGAGTGGCCAGCTGGCAGAGGGAAATTCCAGTCATATTGTGCATCCCCTTGTGAGCTTTTTATTTCAGTTGTTCTTTGGCACATACAAGTCAAAAGCTCAGCTGGCTATCTGCTTCTTGCAATAGAACTCTGCAATATTTCAAATGTCCAAATGCAGCCAACAAGAACTGGTCTTTGCAGATTTTGAACAAGCTGTAGTAAGTGAAAAAAGTTATAAGACAGTGCTTGGGTCATAGGCTGTTGAGAAATAAAATTACAAGAATAAGAAAGAACAATCTCTTTTTTCCATGGCTTTGGACTATCAGTAGGCTAAAGGCTGGGAAAGAAGTCCCAAACATAGATCTATTGTATCATAACCATGCTCAGAACAGTTCTGTGACTCTGTAGGGCCTAGAGAATAAAGCCAAGGCACGTTACTTGGCATATGAAGGGTTCCATGGCCTGACTCCTGCCTTCTATCTTGCTTCATTCCCTGGACATGCTGGAGTGACATTCAAAGGCCACACACAGCCACTGCCCTGCCATTGGTCTGCACATGCATTCTGATAGGTCAGTGCTTGTGCTTTGATAGGTGTGAAATTTTTTAATCTCACTCCTTCACATATACACATCCTATAATATACTTTTTATGCTTAAGACTGTTGACTGTTTCTTATTCCTCTTTATATTTACCATAATGCCTAGCATTTTCTGGGCCATTGTTAGCACTAAGTGAGTCTGTGGTATGAATTGAAGAATCATAAATACTGGGAGGATATACTTCTCTGCTTCTTATCGTTTCCTGAGAAGGGAAAACAACTGTGGTAGGCCTCAACTGTGGAAGGACAAGAGGGGAGTGTCATCTGGAGAAGGTAGCAGGTGTTTGCCACCCAGTCCTTCCAGTTCAAGAATTCCCAGCACTCGTGATTGTGTTTCTTAGTGATTGGGGAGAAGAGAGAACTGCCTTAGAATCTCAGACAGATTTCTGTGGAAAAAGGCCAGTATACAGACTCCAAACAGAAAAATATGGGGTCCCATGACTGAGAAATATCCAGGAGTTTCATTCTCAAGAACATCCATTGTGCTAAACTCCATGATGATAACACCTTTGTGTACCTAAGTGTTGATAAATGAAGGTAACTGATGTTTACTGATATTTGCTAGTGTCTATAAAAAAAAAAAAAGATTTTAAAAAGTCAATCTTAGACTTGAATGCCAGGTTGCTTGGTTTCAAATTCTGGTTCTACCACTATCTACACTATAGAGTTCATAGGGTGATCAAGTGCTTTGTAAAACAAAGTACTGAGAGTACAGCTAATATATAGCAAATAACGTATAAACATGCATTAAATTGACATGTGAACACATTTTTCCCCAGGAAACCTTTTGATGTGGTAGTTTTGTATACTTTATTGCAAATTTATAGCAACTTCAAAAGTGATGGTAATAAAAGCTTACCATATATGTGTGTGTGTATCCTATTACTCAGAAATTCTTCTAGGCATATACTCAACAGAAATGTTTATGTATAGTCACTGAATGCATGTGATAGAATGTTCATAGCAATACCTATCATGGTAGCCCCAAACTGGAAATACCCAAATGCCTCTAACAATAAAATGAGAAAACATAGTGAGTGTGAGACAGCAATGAAAATGAAAGACCTACCAACTACTTATAATAATATGGATGAACTTCATAAACATATCAAATGAACAAAGCCAGATACACAAAATAATATTACAGTATGATTCCATTCACATAAGGTACAAAAATAGCACACAAAGGGTACCAAAAAAAAAACCCCTATCTGTGCTATTGGAAATCAGATAATTGCTACTCTGATAGTTTAATGGGTGTTAGTTGCACAGGGTTGCTCATTTTGCAGAAACTCATCATTATGGTATATTTGTGATATACCTTTTTGTACTTTTGGTACAACTACTACATTTCAACAGGGTTTTAAAAAGGGATTTGATAGTGAAATGAGAAGCAATTATAAGAGCAAGTTGGTAAATGATCATAGATTAATATATCAAGGAGAAAGACCATCAGAAAGATAAACCAATAAATCTTTGAAGTGCACAGATAGAGATCTATTAGAACCAACCAAACAAGGATTCACATTGAAAAGCTTAGCAAAGGGCATTCTTCCAGGAGAGATTTTAGAGTCTCTCCACCACTAAGCTGCATCAATGTAGTTCTGTACTATATGCAGGGCCATAATAGGTTAACAAAGATGAATGGGCTCATCTGGAAGTCTAGACTTTCTCCATGTCATCCTCATCACTCAACAAGTGAACACTTATTGAATTGAGAAGATGAATACATTATTCTCCACGATTCTACATTGGAAATGAGGCACTCAGAGTTCTAAGTTCTAAATGACGAAATTCCAGCTAACACTGTGGAAATGCCTTTACTACCAAGGATGACATAGTCAAAGTGATAATTTAGTCATTTGGAAAGTTGGTATCATGTTTTTACTGTTATTACTCCAAGTAGCAAATCGATAATTTTAGCTTCACTCTTTTAATCCAATTAACCTGGTAAAAAAGCCTACCCAATTAAGATGTCAGTCTCTCAATCCTATATGTTTGGTGGTGACCACTGCTTACTAGGAAATTGACAAAAGCAAGGCTTTGCCTGCTGCATTACACCAAAACCTATAGGTGAGTTTTCTTTCACTTTTTGTCGCCAGCTAAATTCATATCACTTTTATTGCCTTTGAATATTTTAATGCTATTTAAGTTCAGGGGGTTTAATGGCACTGAAGGTATTTTACCCTCACAAATTCTTTATACTGCATTCCATCTTCCCCAGTCTGAACTGTCACACCTGTTTCCCCTTTTTTAGCACAGTACTCCCTGTGTCCAGTCTTTAATCATTCTATTTTTCACAATTAGTATTATCTTTCACAAATAAATAAATACAGTCAAAAGAGAAGTTTCTATAAATTATCACAAAAGCAACTAATAGGTTTCATGTGGCAGCATTATTCAACTTATAATGAACAAGTTAATAGTTTTTTTTTTTTTTTTCAAAATATCATTGCTGTCAAAAACAAATAACACAGATGCCTGGAAAATATTGAATATGTGGGTGAGTTATTTTTGTCATTATACAACTTATTAGTATGTTCAAGAAGTATATGCCTACCAAGGTGTGATTTGCAAAGAATTCCAAAGTGTGGTGTGATTGTTTAAAAAAGTGGCAAGCACATATTCTGTTTATGTTTTGTTATTGTTTTGACAATTCTGGGCCTCATGCATGCTACAGTTTAATTGTTTTGTACAGAAGTTCAACCTCATGGAGAAACTCACAAGAGGCTTACATGGAGGAAGGCTGTTAGGTAATGGAAGAATATGGATATGGAAAACCCCTTGTTTGTGAGATACTTGTCTAGTAACCAAATATAGGACTAATTAAAATCTGATCAGTTCTTGATAGCTTTTTATTGATTGAATCAATGAGTGAATAAATAATTGAATGAATAAAAGAAATGGGTTTCTCTAAAAAAAGACTTTGTGTTGATGAAGATTTTATATTCTAATCTATTTTGTAATAGCTTAGATTATATTTTCAGAAAGTTAAGAACCAATTATTCTCTGGATTCTAGATTTTTAGTCAATAATATACTCAATATTTCATAATACTCAGAAGATCTTTGTGAAGCATAATTATAT
Source organism: Sciurus vulgaris (assembly GCF_902686455.1). Classification (NCBI taxonomy): domain Eukaryota; kingdom Metazoa; phylum Chordata; class Mammalia; order Rodentia; family Sciuridae; genus Sciurus; species Sciurus vulgaris. The sequence goes on along the minus strand of NC_136467.1, from coordinate 90,637,105 downwards.
GTTCTTATTAATAGATATGGATATGTCTGGGTAAAAATTCTTACATACTACACTTAAACCAAGTTCATAGCTACAGTAAATTTTAGCTACGATGAATATAAACTTCAAATGTAATGTGAACAAAAATACACATATTTTAAAGAGTTCTCTTTCAAGAGATAAAATAACTTACTAGAAATACATTTCAGTTATTTTAGATGACAGAATCTCTAAAAACACTTAAGTATTGAAAAAATGGCAACCCCTTATTAGCTTACCCTACCCAGTACAGAACATGATTATTTATTTTGTGACACATGTTTTACATATTTAAGGAATCCTTAAATACTTCTTATGTCTACCTTCTGGTAGGTATTATAATTTATATTTTACTGATGAGAAAATTAAGATTCATCAAGTAACTTGTGCATAATACATAAGGGTAAGAAGTAGGATTCAACTTAGGTTCATCTGTCTCCAAAACTTGCTTACTTTCTATTGTACAACATTATCCCTAGAATCAATCCAATAAAAGATCATGTACATATACACTTTTACAAATAGCAAATGTACCTACTTCTATGTCAATCAAAAACCCTATATTGGCATAAAAGCACACAGGTCCTATAATTATGTAGGCAAGCAAAAAAACCAACCAAACAAAAAAACCAAAACAAATAATCAAAATCCCCAAAATGCCAGAGAGAGCATATTTTGAACTGGATAGAACTTTTTTTCTTTAGTCACTTAACTAGTTGCTCCATTGTGACTCAGATTGTAATTGAAGCACAGTAGAAGTTTAGAGATGTTTTTGGTGGTTCATTTCACTCACCTCTTCCTTTGTAAATGTCACTGGTTGCTAGGAATCACTCCACTCTGAAGGATTCCCTTGTCTCCATGCCCCAGTTACCCTAGCACCATGTTATTTCTATGATGACAGTGGGGGGCACTTGATGAGATCCCTTTGCACTTTTATTGTCAATGGAATTTAATAGAACAACTTCTCTGGGCTTCTTTAAACACTAACTCTCCATTTCAAACTGCTTCCAAGTATGTCACTACTAAATGGAAATTTCTAGGGAAAGAAATAAACCATATGCTGCTTTTCCCTTCAGCTTATTTTAACCATATGGTACTAGAAATGGGAACGTAACAGTGCTATTAATTTAGACTCCCTGTGTTCCCGATACTAACTTTCTCCAGATAATTTAAAGAAATCTTACCTATTGGCCTGGAAAAACTGTCTTTGCCAAATAATTAGGGAATAAGTTTAGGGGACAAAATGAAACTGAAAGGTGCATTCCTGGCAAGTGGTCACAGAAGATCAGAGAGGGAGCAGAGATGGCCTCCTGCAAGAGCTCCCTGTCTAGGAACAGGACTCACAGGTTGTCACTAGGCACAACTCCTCATTAACATAAAGGCTAAGTCTGGGGCATTAAGTTTTATTTTATTTACAGTTACTTAATACTTTAGAAGTAATAGGAGTTACTCAAGGTGACACTATGAAGCACAATAGTGCGTGATTAGACTAATAGAAAGACAACCTATCTTCGACATAAATTCAAAAGGATTTTTTAAAAGTATATATAAAAAAAAAACATTTTAGGCTTAGAAACTATCAAAAATTAAGAAATTTGCCATGTGGAGATCCAGTGTTCTATTATGAAATATAGCTGTCTGTTTAAATAATAGAAAGATCAAATATGACATAATTACTTTTGTGTAAGTTATGAGGCAATCAATTTTGTGTAAAATAGAAAGCACAATTCAGAGACTTTGCAAATTTCATATTCATGTCTGTAGTTTTCTTTTTTTTTCATGGTGCTGATAAATGTGAATAAGGCTTTATTTTTTATTTTAATTGAGTCTCTCTGATCTCTAACTCACAAAATGTTTATTTTAATTTTTACATATTGTATTTTAAAAATTTTAGCTTTTACTTTTAGGTATTTAATAAACTTGAAATTTATTTTTGTGTATTGTAGGCATAGAATTAGATACCTGACATTTTTCCCTACAAGGAAAAAAACCAAACAAACTAAAACTAGTCATTGTGTACCATTTTTGGATAATTCCAATTTCCTGTTTCATAATAACACAATATTTTTTTGAGATACACCTGAGTGTATTTCTCATCCCTGTTGTTATAGTTTGTATCTTTAATGTCCCTTGACAAGCTTATGTGTTAGGCAATGTGGGAATGTTCACATTAAATTATGGGAGTTGTAACCTCATCAGTGGGTTGACCCATCTTATGATTAACAATTTGAATGGACTAATGGGTAGTATCTGCGGGCAGCTGGGAAGTGACTGGAGGAAGTTGGTTGCAAGGGCCATAGCTCAGACTTTATCTCTCCATGGTTAGACTTTCTCTCTTTCTCTGTTCCTTACTGCCGTGGGCTGAACAGCTTCCCTCTGCCACTCAGGCTGCCATGATATTCTGCTCATCTCTGGTCCAGAGCATTGGAGTCAGCCAACGATGGACTGAGACCTCTGAAATTGTGAGCCCAAAATAAAATTTTCCTCTTTTAAGGTGTTCTTGTCAGGTATTTAGGGCACAGTGATGAAAAGCTGAACACACTCATATGTTTTCTGTACCCTTTGTCAATTTGTCCTTGGGCTAATAAAACACTGTTTTAATCATTATAATCATAGAAAGTGCAACCTGCTAGAAAAGACCCCATTTAATGCTTATCTTCAGGATTGTCTCTACTATTCCTGTCCCTTGAATTTTCCAAATGCATTTAGGATAAATGCATCGAATTCTTAAAAAAAATTATTAGACTTTGACTGTAATCACATTGAATTTATAGGTGAATTTTGGGGAAATTTATATTGTTTTTTCAAAAAAACATTTTGTTTCAGTGAGGATCAAACCCAGGGTCTCATGCATGCTAGGTGAGCACTCTACCACTGAGCCACAACCCCAGCCCTTCATATTCTTGAACTTCTCTATCCATATTCTATTATACAATCAGTATCCTATAAGTCTTGATGCTAATTTGAGTAGTATCTTGTTTTATTGTAGGTATACTGAATAAATATTTATTTTGTATGCCAATTTTATATTGAGGAAAATTTCTTGGCTTCTTCATATTTAAAATACTCTGTATATCATGTCATCTACAAATAAAGATAGGCATATCTTTCTAATACTTATGTATTTCGTTTACTCATTGCGACAGTTAGGACTTCCAGTAAAATATTGAAAAAACTGTCATAACAGTCACATTTATCTTGTTTCTGATTTAAATAATGCCTCTAAATTTTCACAGTTAAGGACAACACTTGCTTTAGGTCTTTAATAGGCAAAGGAAATAACCTCCTCTTTCCCATGCACTAAAATTTTCTATTGTGAGTGCAATTGAAAAATTTGTATATATTTTCATCATCTACCTTGAAGATTACATTATTTATCTACTTTACTAGTTATTGTGTGTATAAATAATAGATTTCTTGATGTTGGGACATCTTGGTATCTGGGGTAAATCTTTCTTGTTCATGATATATTTATTTTTAATAGACAGCAGTGTTAATAATGTTGATTTCTTTAAGGTTCTCAGCCTTATTTTGGTCCTGTATTTCATCTTGAGTTTTCTATAGTGATTTAATTACCCATTTCATCAAAGTTGTAAAATTTATTTGCCAAAAATTGTTAGTAGAATATCATATGACTTTTTAGAATCCTTCTAATATCTATAGCTAATTCTCTTTTAATCTCTAATACTGTGTATTATATCACCTCTCCCTGTTTCTTGAGTAGTATTCCTGGAAGTTCTAATTGTTTTCTTGCTCCATTCTAAGATTTCTGACCTAACTTTTAATTTTTTCTCTTATTTTTATTATTTCCTATCTTTTACTTTCTCTAGGTTTAAATTACTGTTCTTATTTAGTTTTTTGAGTTTTACACACTGAACATTTAAGTTCTTTCTTGCTTTGTTTGTTTCAATACCTAGGCTTAAATCTACAACTTATCTCTAAATTTACCTTAGCTTTATCACATACATTTTTATATATACAAGTGAGCCTCTATCTGCATGTTCCATATCTGAAAATTCAAACAACCATGCACCAAAAATATTTCCAAAACCATTGCATCTGTGTTGAACATCTACAGACATTTTTCTTGTCATTTTCCTTAAACAGTGCAGTGTAATAACTACACCAAATTTACATTTATTGTGCATTGTAAGTAACCTAGACGCAATTTAAGCATATGAGAAGTACCTGAGGGTACAGCTCAGGGGGTAGAGCATTTGTCTAGTATGTGTGAGAGCCTGGGTTTTATCCCCAGTACCACACACAAAGGATGTGGGACCATGCATGCAGATTATATGCAAATACTATGCCAGCTTATGTAAGGGACTTGAGCATCTGTGCATTTTGGTATTCACGAGGGTACTAGAACAAATGCCCCTCACAGACTGAGGGACAACTGTAGGTATATTGAAAATTCATTTAAAACATTTTGTAATTTCTGTTGTGATTTGTTGAGTTTCTCCTTGTTATTCTTTATCATTGTCCCATTGTCTTTGATAATTCTTTTCTGTCACTTAGAGCATGATCAGAGGATCAGAACCACTGTGAGTACTGTTAAAGAAGGGATTTATTACAGGGATTGGACCATAAGCAACCGGTTAAACTGTCTCTGCTGCTTCTTGTGTGGTGTTGGGCCTGAAAGCAGCAGGACCAACAGTCATAAGGAAAGTGGGTATAGAATAGGGAAAGCAAGGATAAACTAGAAGCCACAAGGACAAGATGGGAACTCAGAGTTCACACTGGAATGCATGTCTGTCTCTCTGACTTCACCTACACCTTTGATGATGTAGGTTACCTGCAAGAGAAGCCTGTGTCCTGTGCCACAGTGCTACATAGGCTGGCAGAGAAGTCAGAGAAGCTGCTGGAGGAGATCCAGCAAGAGTCAGAAGAGCTCTGGGCCCAGCTGCTGCCCCAGGTGCTGCAACAGCTGAGCTGCAGAGCACAAAAGTGGCTATTACTTAACTTCTGTCTTCCAAATTTCATGCAAATTCTTATTGAGGCCAACGCTAATGTGGAAACTTACAGGGAAAGGAATTCTGGAAAGCTTGGTTCCAGCTTAGAGAAACTGAGACAGCTCAAAGTCAATACAGTTTCCTATATTATTTAGTTACTTCCTTTATTCATTCTAATGCTTTTAGCCTTTAACTACTTCGTTTGGTATAAACATACTGCTTTCTTTTGTTTAGGTTTTGCTTGATAAAAATTTCCCAAACCTTTGTAACTTTCTGTTTGCAGTAGCTGTGGAAATACAAGACTCAGATCTCCTTTTCAGGCTGCATCATTAACTAGGGGCCCTTTCTCCTGTCCTCAGGATCCCTCTCTGTGCTCACACCGAGGTCACACTTTCCACAGGACCAGGCAGTGACTGAGCACATTGGGAGAACAAATGCCAAGGCCACTTTTGTGACATGTGAACTCCTGCCAGGTAACTTGAATTTGAGAACTTCTGATTGGAGTATCAAAAACTGTCTTGGAACTGCTCTGCAGTCCATGACTCTTCCATCCCCGTGAACTGCAGGGCAGTCTGAAGTCTCCTTCCCCTTCCTCCACCTTTCCCCTCCTCCACCTTCACTTTCCTCCACTTTTTCTTTTTTACTTCACAAGCATTTCCTCAAGTAATTTCTTATACATCTAATCCTTAGTTTCTGCATCCTGGAGAATCTGAATCAACGAACTGTGTTTGTATCACTTTTAAAGTGTGATTAAGAAGTATGACTAATTTAAAATCCACTCTGATAAATCTTTTTTTTTTTTTTTAAAGGAGGAGTTTAATTATTATGTTTGTGATTTGTTTAGTCTTACCACTGGATTATTTTCTGTATATGCCTGCCTGCCTTCCTTTCTACATTTAGTGTTTTTTTTTGTTTTGTTTTGTTTTGTGTGTGTGTGCCCAAACTTTCAGTGGCTCCAAAGTTCTGCATGATCTTTTCAATTTGATTTATTTAGTGATTCAGAAACTCAAACTAATGAAGGCTCCATCTCAACATTTGCTTCCATAGAAAAGGCAAAGAGAAGAGAATATGCCAAAGACCCACTTAAGGTTTCTAACTAGAACTGACACAGGCTACTTCCAGCCTTACTGACCAAAAGAAGTCACACTGGAGTTCAGATGGAGTAGAGTGCAACACTGTCATGGGCTTAGAGAGCAAGGATAGTTGTGTTTGGTTCCATTGACTCTATACCTTTATCTCCCTCTGTCGGGTTAGAAACTGTAAAATGTATTCTCATTCTTTTAATTATTATTCGTAAATATTTTAAATGTACTTAACTATACTTATTTTTCTAATGAAGTTTAAATGTAGGTGATATTTTTATTTTGTACTCAAATTAAAAAAAAAAAAAAACCTTGATGGGCTTTAACTACCTTTATCTCTTTTTAAAAAAATGTCAATTTTCTTTTTGACTATGGTTTTACATCAATGCCTGTATATTTATTTCAAGAGTTCTAGTTTTTTTTTTATTCTCCATATTTTCAGTTCTTGTTACATTCTTGTCTGCTTTTGTTTCATAATTTCAGGTTTCTGTATACCAGGAGTCTGGAAAATGTAGTCTGTGGTTCATATCTGGCTTACTGATACTTTCTTTAAACAAGGCTTTGGTGGCACACAGTCATGCCCATTCTAGGACACATTGTCTATGTGATTCTTGTCAACACAGCATGGTTTAGTGAGCAAATGAGACTGTAGGTCTATTAAAACAACAACAAAAATATAATACTTGACACTTCACAAATTTTTTTTTTTGCATTGACCTTTAAATAAATAATAGGCCTTTGTTTTACAATTTTGGTCTCAAGAAGTCTTCCTCACACAGTTCTATATCAACTTCATCTGAAGGTTTGTCTTTCTTAGAATTGTATTTCCTTTTGTATTTCAGAACTTTGGATTTCAGGATCATTTTGAGTAGAAGTATTTTTGTTTGTGAAATGTTCTTGTTTTTCTCTATCTTGGTGTCCCTTCCATCTGGTCATTTTGTAGTCACCACCATTGGGTTCCTGCACTGTAGTACAGAAGTTGGTCTTACAATGGCAGTGTAGGTTGATGAGGCTTTCCTTCATGGTAATGGGACTCTTCAGGATCTAGTCAGAAGATCCAGCAGGGAAGAAGTGTGTCTAATCACAAGGCTCTTTCCTGCTTCATTCTTCCTAGGTTTAGAGCTTGCTGAAACCCTTAGTCACTGGTAGCGATTAGAGTCTGTTTCAAGTCTTGTTTCATAAGAGAAGAAGGCACACCCATCATAGCCACTAGAGTCAATTGATCCTTAGTTCAAATTTCTGATACCATTCAAGAGTATGGGCCTACTCAATGTTGCCTGTTTTTAAAATAGTATCCCCCTAGACTTATGGCATAGTGCTGTCCATCTCTTTGTATTTCTGCTATTTCTGAACCATGGGATAGTTTATCATGTTTTAAATCTAGGTCTTTGTCATGGTTTGGATATGAAATGTCCCCCCAAAGTTTCTGTGTTAATACAGAAATATTCAGAGGTGAAGTGATTACATTATGAGAGCCATGACCTAATCAGTTCATCCTGGTTTAAATAGACTAACTTGGTGGTTTCTATAAGCAGTGGGGGGTGGTTGGAGCAGGTGGGTCACTGGGGGTATGCCCTGGAAGGGGTTGTTTTTGCTGCAGGCCCTTTCTCCCTTCTCTCTCTGCTTCCTGGCTACCATGAGGTGAATAGCACTTCTCTCCCATACCCTTCTACCATGATGTTCTGTCACCATGGGCCCAGATTGATGAAGTCAGCCAAACACAGACTAAACCTCTGGAACCATGAACAAAAATCTTATCCTCCTCTAAGTTGCTCTTGTCAGGTGTTTTGATCTCAGTGAAAAAAAGCTGACTAACAATTATATTTTTGAGTTTTATTAAAAAAACTTAAATAATATTTTCACATTTGGACAGAGGGGCATGTTAGGATATAAACTTTTGGCACTAACTTGACTGAAAATCACCATTATATAGTTTTTGTTTTAATGATATAATGATATCTCGTTACTTTGTCATTGAAATCATAAGCATTTAGTTTGAATGAAGTTAATCTAGTGGCTGTGATGGAACCATTGTGAGACCACTCAAAATCAAAGTCACTTTTCTTATGGGATACATCACATTTTGAAAGTGATAGGATTTAAACAGAATTATTCAAATAAATCAAATGTATTTTTAATTTTTAATTATTTATTTCTTTTTATTTTTACAGACTTCATTTTGATTCACTGTATACAAATGAGGTACAACTTTTCCTTCCTATGGTTGTACACAATATAGATTCTCACCATTCATATAATCATACATGTACATAGGGTAATGATGTCTGGTGTCTCTCTCATTCCACCATCTTTTCTCCTTCTGCCCCTTCCCCTGTGTCATTTCCCTCTATGTAATCCAAAGTTCCTTCATTCTTCCCTTACCTGCCCCACCCCCATTATGTATCATCATACACTTATCAGAGAGAAAACAGTCGACCTTTGGTTTTTTGGGATTGGTTTATTTCATTTAACATAATATTCTCCAGTTATATCCATTTACCTGCAAATGCCATAATTTTATCTTCTTTATGGCTGAATAATATCCCATTGTGTATATATACCACAGTTTCTTTATCTGTTCATCTATTGAAGGGCATCTAGGTTGGATCCACAATCTAGCTATTGTGAATTGAGCTGCTATAAACATTGATGTGGCTGGTTACTGTAGTATGCTGATTTTAAGTCCTTTGGATATAAACTGAGGAGTGGGATAACTGGGTCAAAAGGTGGGTCCATTCCAAGTTTTCTGAGGATTTTCCACACTGCCTGCACCAATTTGCAACTAACTCTACCAGCAACGTACAAGTGTACCTTTTTCCCCACATCCACACCAACACCTATTATTGCTTGTGTTTTTGATAACAGCCATTCTAATTAGAGTGAGATGAAATCTTAGGGTGGTTTTAATTTGCATTTCTCTAATTACTAGAGATGTTGAACACTTTTTCATGTATTCGTTAATCACCTGTATATTTTCTGTAAAATGTCTGCCCAGTTCCTTAGCCCATTTATTGATTGGGTTCTCTGTATTTTCGGTGTAAAGTTTTTAAAGTTCTTTATAAATTTTGGAGATTAGTGCTCTATCTGAAGTGTTTGTGGAAAAGATTTTCTCCTACTCTGTAGACGCTCTTTTCACATTATTGATTGTTTCCTTTGCTGAGAAAAAACTTTTTAGTTTGATTCCATCCCATTTATTGATCCTTGCTTTCATAATACAGCACCCCTTCATGCTCAAAACACTAGAAAAAATAGCGATAGTAGGAATATACCTCAACATTGTAAAGGCTATTTATGGGAAACCCAAGGCCAATATCATTCTAAATGGAGAAAAACTGAAAGCATTCCCTCTAAAAACTGGAACAAGGCAGGGATGCCCTCTTTTACCACTTCAGTTCAACATCATCCTTGAAACACTAGCCAGAGTAATTAGATCAAAGAAATTAATGGGATAGGAATAGAAAAATAATAACTCAAGCTATCACTATTTGCCAACAATATGATTCTACAATAGAGGATCCAAAAAAACTCCATGAGAAAACTTCTAGAACTAATAAATGAATTCAGCAAAGCAGCAGGACACAAAATCAACACTCATAAACATAATGCATTTCTATTCACAAGTGATGAATCCTCTGAAAGAGAAATTAGGAAAACCACTCCATTCACAATAACCTCAAAAAAAAAAAAAAAAAAAAGTTGGGACTCAATCTACAAAAGAGTTGAAAGACCTCTACAGTGAAAACTAGAGAACACTAATGAAAGAAATTGAAGAAAACCTTAGAAGATGGAAAGATCTCCCATGTTCTTGAATAGGTAGAATTAATATTGTCAAAATGGCCATACTTTCAAAAGTGCTATACCAATTCAATGGAATTCCAATTAAAATCCCAATGATGTTCCTCATAGAAATAGAGAAAGCAATCATGAAATTCATCTGGAAGAATAAGAGACCCAGAATAGCCAAAGCAATCCTGAGCAGGAAGAGTGAAGGAGGAGGTATCACAACAGCAGACTTTAAACTATACTACAGAGTAATAGTAACAAAAATGACATGGTATTGACACCAAAATAGACAGGTAGACTAATGGTACAGAATAGAAGACACAGAGACAAACGCATATAAATACAGTTACCTCATACTAGACAAAGGTACCAAAAACATAGAATGGAGAAAAGATAGCCTGTTCAACAAATGATGCTGGCAAAACTGGAAATCCATATGCAGTAAAATGAAATTAACCTTTATCTCCCACCTTGCACAAAACTCAACTCAAAAATGGATCAAGGACTTAGGAATTAGACCAGAGACCCTGCACCAAAAAGAAGAAAAAGTAGGCCTGAATCTTCATCATGTTGGCTTAGGACCAGACTTCCTTAACAAGACTCCTAAAGCACAAGAAATGAAAGCAAGGATCAATAAATCAAATCTTTAATTCAACAGAAAATAATTATTTTCATAGAAAATAATATAAAATTTATTTCAGCAGGGGATCTTAGCTCAGCATTTGAAAATGAACAAAAGAAAAGAAAAATGAATCTTGGCAGAGCTGTAAGATTTTTGTCAAGGCAAAGATGCAGAAGCAATTATATGGGCAAAGAATAAACCAACCCTAATCTATGCTAATCATTTTTAATTTATTCCAAAATCTTGTATTTCAGAGATTTTCTGGTTAATGTCTGGCTAATGTTAATATTTAGGCAATGGGATTCTAATTTTATTTCTATTAAAGCAAAATAAAGACAGTTTATTTAAGTAATATCTGGGTGGTTTGTTTCTATTTTTTTTTAAATGTATTACTTAGTGGTTAAGGAGACAAAAGAAGTAGTAAGTTTTTTATTTTGAGATTTGATTTGATTTTCTTTTAAGGTCTTTTTAAATTCTTGATTCTGAATGAACTCTGGGCATTATTTATCAAAGAACTACAGATGGAAGAACGCTGAGTCCCTAAATCACTGCCCAGTGAAGACACACATTGGACTGTTAGGTGAGTGAAAGATAGCTTGTGTTGCACTACTAAGATCAGGAAGTTTACTGCTACTGTGATAAATGTTATCTTAACTAAAGCAACATTGGATGGTACGTTTTCACCCTACACTCATTTTCCTGGCAATTCTTTTTTTAAAGAGCATTTTCAGCTCAAAGACATATGACTTTCTACAGCTCCAATTCATTTTTTGTTACAAAAAAGCAAAAAATTTTGACATATTTATAAAAGTTATTTCCACATGCCCAACTCAAGAGTTTTTAAAACTGAAAACAAGCTATATTTAGGTAATGGAATTCTAATTTTATTTTCTATTAAAGCAAAATAAAGACACAGTTTATTTAAGTGGTATCTTGGTGATTTGTTTCCATTAAATGACTGCTTATTAACTACTTAAACTCAGTCTTAAAAACTGAAATGAAATTTGAGTATATTCTAACTGATTTGAAAATTATCATTGTGATAAATGCTGCATAGTTTCCTGAATCCTAGGGAACAAAACACAGGGTTCTTAAAGTTTAAAAGATTATTCTAGAACTAAGGGAATGCAGAGGTTTCCACACTTACGCAAGTAATTTGCACTGCACTCTTGAATTTATCTCTTTCTTCTAAGAGATATTTACTGAGCAATTGTCACATATAAACTACTATGCTGGGTCCTGTAGGCAAAGAAAACAAAAACAAAAAATCAAAAAACAGTAGTCACTGCCTCACAGCCTCCGCCCTCCAGGATATTCCCCTTTGGAGACAAGATGTATGCAAATACAGCATGAGAAACAGTGTACGATATATGCCAAGTGTGGTAGGGCAATAAATAATACAAGGACTTAATCCTGGGAAAGGATACATGACCCCCATTTGGGATAACTAGGGGAGATCGAGCATTAGAGGGGATATCTGAGATGGGACTTTTTAAAAAGGAAGATAAGGTCTGTTTGTAACAGGTTTAATAGTCATGTCCTCCAAACAAGGCAAAGTCATTTGCCCTATGGGTGTCATCAGAGAATGAGGCATTCTTATTAAATTTAAGAGAGATATATTTCCTGGATTAGAGGGCAAATACATTACCCATAAAATAATAAACATAGATTTGGGGTTCCTAATATACATTTGAGCCTGGAATAAAAAGCTTTTGCATGTTATTATTTTTTATGTGGTACTGGGCATTGAACCTATGGACACTCTACTGAGACACATTCCCAGGCCTTCCTATTTTTGATTTTGAGAAAGGGTCTTGCTAAGTCACTGAAGCTGGCCTCAAACTTGTAATCCTTGGGCCTTAGCTTCCTGATTTACTGGGATTATAGGTATGTGCTACCTCTTCCAACTCTTTTGCACAATAAAATGAAGAAAATCTAGATTCGGTATTAGAAAACTTAGGATCTATGTCTGACTTCATACATATTTCAACTTTTTCTATGTGAATGGTGATTATGAAGATCAAGTGAAAAATGTATAAAAAGTGATTTATAAACTATCAAATGCTATGAAAATGTAAAGGGACCTAGGATGTGTAGTGGATTAAAGATGGACACAGATTTCTTTGACATTTCTTCATTAAAGGCGGAGACTTTGCACTGTCTCTTGACCCTCGGTGGGCTTGATAACTATTATGAACAACAGAACACAGTGGAAGTGATGTTGTTGTTATTTATTGGGCTATACTCTAAGAGACTCACAGCTTCCCTATAGTGTAGGAATTTTTGCATTAAAACTGGGTTATCATTCTGTGAGGAAGTTCAAACAACTCAGTGGAGAAGCCAGTATGTGGAAAACTGAGGACCCCAACCAACTACCTCAGCTGGGTCCTCATCCAGTACCCATGATCAGCTTGCCAGGTGAACCATCTTGGAAGCGCATCATTTAGTTCAAACTGCTCCCACTGATGCTGTGCAAAAAAAAGATGAACAGCCTCTATCATGCCCAAATTGCAGATTTGTTAGTAAAACACATGATTATTGCATTTAAAACTACTAGGTTTGGGGTGTTTGACACTCAGCAATGAATTGCTAGAACAGGATGTTTATTAAATAAATTAATATATTATTTCAGAGAGTGTTACAATTTTCTCTCTCTCTCTCTCTCTCTCTCTCTCTCTCTCTCTACATATATATATATATATATATATTTATATATATATATTATTTGCTTTAACTATAATTTTCCAATATATTTTGAGATGCCTTTGGAAGAAATATGTTCCAGGGCAAGAAAAAGTTCCAGCTAATCCAGGTTGCAATACAAGCAGATCTAACATTTAACCCTTATGATTGATCAATGATACTTGAATTGTTTATGGCAGGTCAGGATGAGCTATGGAACTTGTGGTGAGGGCTAAAAGAAAAATCACAGTAGAAAGCCTGGAGAAAAGTCATGACCTCTTCATCAGTATACTATTCTTTCGAAAAATACCTTAGTTTGTTTCACATAGCTTTCAGAAACTTGGCCTGGAACATCTGATGATCAACCATGTAGCCTAAGCTCTGTAATATATTTTCCATTGATGATTCATTGATTCACCTGAAGAATTTATTTCAATATTATTTGGGTACATGATTCTAGAGTCTAATTCTCTCAAGTTTTATCTATCTTAAAGTCCTTTATTTCATCGTAGTTTTGGGAGGAAATTTTCCTGAGTTACAGATTTCTAAATTGACATTTTCTTTTTTCCTTTAGCATTTTAAAGATGTCATATAATTGTTGGTTGATTTCCATTGTTTCTGTTGAGAAGCTTGCCTTAATTCTTATTGTTTTTATTTTTCTCTTGAAATTACTCTGTGTATACGTGTGTGTGTGTGTGTGTGTGTGTGTGTGTGTGTGTGTGAATGTCTAGCTACTTTTAAGATTTTCTCTATCTTTGATTTTCTTGATTTTGTATTAATCCTTCTTGAGGTTCACCACATTTTTTGTTGTTGTTGTTTTGGATCCATGGATTAACCTATTTAATAAATGTTGATTTCCCTGACCAATTTATCTTCAAATGTTTCTTTATCTCTATTTTCCTTCTGTTCTACTTCTTGGAATGCAACATATATACATTTGACGATTTGAGGTTATTCCACAGCTTTTGGATGTTTTTCTCAGATCTTTTTATCTTTTCATTTTAATTAAGATAATTTCAAGTTTGTCTCTAATTCATAGATTTTTCTTCTTCCCGTTTTCTGTAACAGAAATTGAATGAATTTTTCATTTTTTTTTAAATTCTAGAATTTCCTTTGTTTCTGTTTCTAGTACCCTATGGAAATATTGAAATTTCTCATCTGTTCCCACACATTGGCCACCTTTTCTAAATATTTTTAGAAAAACATACTTAACATATTTATATTAGATTATCTATTAACTAATTCTAGCAGTTTTGTCACTTTTGTGCCTACTTCTATCCATTGTTTATTGTATTGATTATGAATCTCATTACCCTGCTTCTTTTCATACCATAAAATTTTTTACTTCATGCCAGAAATTTTATCTATGAGGATTCTAAGTATTATTTGCTCCAGAAAAAATAATGCCCCTGCCTGCGACAGGCTGTACTTGATGGACTGGTCTAATCTAAAATTGGGTTAAGTCTGAGGTTTGTTGTAGTTTTAGCTTGATCTTAATTCACCATAGAGTTCAAATGTTTTATAAGAGGGATTGGGACTTGTTTATCTTAGAACCAGAATAATTCTGAAGATATTTATGCTTTACACCCCTGTGACGATCTTTCTATGCCACACAAATTTTCAGGTTCCCGTGGTGGTCTTCTGGCTCTTCTTCTCTGATCCTAACTTTCTAAGCCTTGTAAGATCTAAAAATATATACAAGTTTTCCTTCACTGCTCTGCCCTTAGATTTTGGTATGCGACTGTCTTGCACGAAGGTGAAAGCCTGATGAATTGGGGATGATGTTTCTCAGCAACACTGCTGTGCCTACAGCTTTCAGTTGCTGTAATTGATCCACCTCAGATTAAATCTCTCTCTACCTTCTTTCCCTGTCCCTAGTCTTTAGGGCATTGCTGTTGTGCCCTCAGTAACCAGGCATGGCATCACTCTCTGCCCTCCTGCATTGCGGGTCCTTCATCAGACTACTTCGTGTGTTCAGCAATGGCCCTAAGAGGTGAGATCGCTGAGTGGGTAGGAAAGCAAGTGGTCATGGACCCTCCTTGGAATTTTCATCCCTCGTGCCCGTCACACGGGACTATTAAGTTTATTAAAATTTTGGCTAGCTTCTCCTTGCTTCTGCCTATCATGTGTTTGTTCCTCCTCACATGTCCAGAGATTTAGGATTCTTCTCTCAAAGGAAGGACTTTTCTGTTCCTGGAATTTAATTTATTTAGATTTTATTTTTGTCTTCGACAAGATAATGGAAAAAAATAAACTCAAAACATAGTTTTATAATTTATCTGATTTTTTCTGTGTTAGAATGAGAGTAATGGTCTCATGAATTAATACCTCCTGAACTGTAGCACACATATCTTTATAATAAACTCCTTTTCTGCCTTAAATAATCAGCTATTTTGATGTTTGTAAACGAGGACCAGAATTGGTGTTATTTATCATGTATTAATAAGTGGAGATGTGTAAATTATTCATAAATAAATTGAATTATAAAAGTATTTAGGGCTGGAGATATAGCTCCGTTGGTAGTGTGCTTGCCTAGCATGCACAAAGGCCCTGGGTTCAAATCCCCAGAACCACCAAAAAAAAAAAAATTAATTTCAGGTAATTTTTCGTGATACTGGGGATTGAATTCAGGGTTACCATATATTAAAAATAATATACTTAAAAATATTTAAAATAAATTATTCCAACTTAAAAAAATAAAGTTGGCTTTATTTTTTATTTTGAGACAAGGTTTTGCTAAGTTGCTGAGGCTGATCTCAAACTTGATATCTTCCTGCTTTAACCTCCTACAAAGCTGGGTTCGCAAGTATACACTACTATTCTCAGCTTAATTTCAGATAATATTTAAATAATTATTTAGGGAAATTACTACTGCTGAATACCTATTGATATGACTAATGTTTCTTGAGACTATTAAATCTTTTGATTCAACCAAAATCCTTGTCTTTTAATTATATCTTGAAGAAAAAATTTGAAAAAATAATTATAGTTGATAGATTTGGTCTTTACAAATATATGAAAATAATCTTTTATATGGCCTGACTTATCTCGTAAATTTACCACATAAAGGCATACTTTATATATTATAGATTATAAACACATATATACTTAAGCCATTAATGATTTTCTTCTGCCTCTCTTCTGGCACTTCTACAATTTCCTATAGTTTTATGATCACAGAAAGGCCAAAATAAGTTTAAGAGGGGGTGGGCAGAGAGGGAGAAAGAATAATATATTTATGAGGATTTTTTTTTTTTTTTTTTTTTTTTTTCAGACCCGTTCTTATTTCTTGCAAGGATTGCTGAATATCCACAGACAGAATGTCATTACTGTAAATTATCATATGTGGCTTTTGTGAACAGATACTTAATCCTCAATCATATTCTTGCATTTTATTTTACGCTCCTAGTCCATGAACACATGATGAGAAACAAAGGTTTCTAGATTATCGAATATGCATAGAAATTTCACAACTTTAATTTTTCTAAATGCTCATATGTACTTATCCAATGCAACAAAGTATTTCACCTCATAAAAATATTTTGAAATACGTTGGTTGAAGTACTCTATTTTTTAGCAAAATTATGGAAATACTTTAAAATATGATTCTGGAAATTGTTAAATGATCTTCTTACTCATTTTTTGATGTTTCTGTTCATATATATTCTCTAATGGCGTTAGGGCCTGATTGTTTTTGTTTACCAGTGTGTCTCTGAAGTCAATTCTTGTATTCTTTAATGTATTCTTCAAGTTCTATCATGACAAGTTTCCATTTTCTCCATAATGAATGTGAAGACACTACATTACTGACTAGAGGAGATGGGGCACCTGGCAATAAAGGGTATGGAGCATACAGTGAAGAAACAAGGTGTGGAAGACCATGTTAGTATCTGAATTTTCTGTTTTCCTTGAATACTACCACAGGCCATCATAGGGAAGATTATGCTTTTCTAAAATCAGATTTTACCATGTGACTTGCTTTGGTTGGTGCAAAGTGAATACCAGTGATATGGCCAGTCTGGGCAGAAGCATTGAGAGATACTCCATAATTTTTCTATTTTTTTTTTCCTCCCTATTGTAGGAGTAGCAAAGTGCCAGATAAAGGCTGGTCCTTCAACCTGTATCTTAGAGAACAGAAGACACATGGAACTATCTACCTGCAATATGAGTAAAAAGCATACATGCAATATGAATAAAAACAAAGGTTATTTTTGTAAATGACTAAATCTTGAACTTGTTGTTTGTTTGTTTCTTTTTTAAATTTTTTTTTTTTTTTTTTTTTTTTTTTTTTTTTTGGTACCTGGGATTGAACCCAGGGGCACTTAGCCACTGAGTCATATTCCTAGACCTTTTTGTATTTTATTTCGAGACAGGGTCTTGCTACGTTACTTAGGGCCTCACTAAGTTGCTGAGTCTGGCTGTGATCTCCTGCCTCAGCCTCCGGAGCCACTAGGATTACAGGTGTGCCCCACTGCACCAACTTGAAGTTTTTCTTAATGTGGCATAATCAAGTTAAATTTTTATTTTTACCCATAGGAGATTTTTGACTGTATTTGTAGCTTGGTACCTGAAATCAGCATAAAAATGCTGTTCTTTTGGAAACGAATATATTTCTGTATGTTCATTCATGAAAAATATTTCTTATAAGATTAAAGATAGCAATATATCTAGGAATTTTTTGATAATTTTCTAGTCTCATGTGGATGTTTCCCCCTTTTTTGTTCCTTTAGCAAATTTTAATACTGATTTGCCATAGTTGTTTCATCAACTAGACTGCATGCTTCTTGGGAGAAATGCCCTTGTCTAACTTTGATTTTGGGCAAAACATCTAGCATAATATTCAGATTATGGCAGGAGTTGATAAATATTTATTGATAAATAGGTACAGAAATGTAATCTGAAAAAAGCAAAAGTGACTTATTTACAAACAAAATCTGACATGATCTGAACTCATTTGATAATAAAACCTGATCTGAATTGAAACAAAAGTATTTATAGTCATGAATTAACACAGTTAAAATGAATATAATTTTTGTTGAGGAAATATTAAACATTTTTGTGAGGTGCTGCCCCCTGGGTAGTGCTACATTAATAAAGCATATGTGTGTGTGTGTGTGTGTGTAACCATATTTATACCATGTATTCCTATATGGTATACATGCATATACAATGTGTGTATACCGCTCTAAAATTCCTCAGATTCTGATTTCTAGAATATATCTGGCTCTAAGTATTTAAGATATGAGATCTTAACCTGTGTTAGTTTATGAGCATTTTCTGAGCTATGACCGACTCTGCCCTCTGTGGTTTTGTGCCTCATACTTTATTAGATAAGTGTCTTCTTGTATTTTTCATATCCATATTGATTGAATTTTAACTTTCAAACACTTAGTACCTGCTTGCTTGACAATAATTATATGCTTATAATTTCAGCATCCACTGTGATTATGTGACTTTGTTAAATGTAGCTGTAAGTATTGATGGCTCTCATAAAGTTTGCTGCTCTAGCATTAAAGGAAGATGTGTAAATGTTAATAAGATACTTTTAATCTACATAGTAATTTTACTGATCAAAAGTGACTAATTTGGGACTTTAACAGAAAAAAAATCTGTGAACAAATAATATGTTTTTCTAGTGTCTTTGTTTAGGTAAGACATAATATCAGATTATGAATGTTATGAATATAGTATTACACACTGTATAGCACAATCACACATATACATATGCACACATGGACAAGAACCATATGTCCTGTTTCATAGTCCAAAGAAGGCTGGACATCTCAGTTATAATAATGTAATTCCAAATTTTTCTAATCCACATAGATTGCTTAGTACTGGTCATGCTTAGATCTAAAGAGAATTACATTTTCTTTATGTATAAAATCTTGTTTAATCATAAGTAAAATGGCAATAAAAAAGCCCACAAGAGTCCGAATGAAGAACATGCCATTCATTGCTTTTTGATATGAGCTGCTTGATATTCTGATTATGTTGCTGCTATAAAATGAACAAAGAGTAACATGGAATTTGATAAAGACAAGAAAACTTTTATTAAACTTTTACAGCAGTGAAATAAATTATTCATGCAATTGCATGAATAATGGTATCCATGCTGATTAAATCAGCTAAGAGGAGGCAAAATATTCACGTGCATGGCATGAGTTCCATTTTCAAACAGTTCTGAAATGAAAATGTAATATAAAACAACACAGTAGTCGGTCCCCAAAAATGGAAAGAAAAAAAAAAAGTGGAGTACAGTATTAATTCAAAAGAGGAGGGGAAAGTTTAAAGCACTTGCACTTCTGAAATCCACGAGCCAGAAGGAATTTTCAAAGACAGAAAAAATAATCCACAACTTCAAAGGAATTTAATGAAAGAGAGAAATAGCAAAGATGACTAGGGTGCAAGAGAGACAGACATAGGGCTTAGTGGAGGGAGAGAATGGGTATTTATCCAATGAACCATTCAGAGTGCATCCCATCTGGAGCTTGAATAAAAGAGGATTCTCTCCAAATTGGGCTGTTGGGCACATGCCAGCATTTTGGGATGATCTGAGAAAGGAGCTACTGCTGGTAACAAGGTGTCTTCCACATCTCCCCTGCCACCTGTTTTAAGATTTGTGACCATCACTTGTCCTTTCATCAAAATGTTCGCAGAAGAAAAGTGTCAGAGTTCATACTTCTCTTTCCACATCACTGAGCATATGAAATGGAGGAGAAAACCCCTGCTACCCACAGAATTCCAAAGAGCTGAGTGCATGCTGCAGATCACACTGAAAAAGTGGGAGGAGAGGGGAAATATCTCATAAATGAGCCCAGCAGAGAAGCAGGGAGGAAAAAAAGGGCATGTGTGGGTAGGAGACAGACCAAAATGGTAGAATTCCTTACCAACTAGTGCACAAATCCACCTTCAGAAAAATTTTACCACAGGCGATGCTTTTCACTGCCAATCAGTCCCTCAGATTCCAGGGCTTGCACCTAGGCTAGCTAGTACAGGGGGTTGGAAGCTCTTCCTGTTGACCAGAGCTCCACGGAGCCTTACTGGCAGCACTCTGCCCAGTCCCTCCTGATGGATTGATTTGTCATCCTGATTGGTCATCCATTGCCTACTGGTTCTTATGTTACTTTTGTTCTTAAATCAAGGTGGGGAGAGATCCAGAAAGAATCCTCTGTCTCCCCACCAAAGGGTAGCTCTCCCTCTGGGATCCTGGCTGTCTCTCTTCATGTTCCTCTTTTGTCCCATGTCACTATCCACCCTCCTTATTTGCCTTCTTTTCTGACTAGAACTTTGACTTTCCTGAGGCATCTCTGATCAGCCTGTAGCCTCACGGGTCTGAGAAAAGACTTGAAGGTAAGTGCAAAAACTCCCTTGAAACCCCCTAGTCCCTAGGAGAGACATATAGTAATGTATACCTATTTTAGTCTCACCTTAAATTATTTTGACAAAATAATTTAAGTGCCTCTCCTTTCCCAAGTGCCTCTCCTTTCTCTAGTTTCCTAGGTTCCCCTTTCAATAGTCAGGTAACAATGAGCTGAGTTTCCAACCTGCCTAATTGTAGGAAGTCCAGGGTACTCCCCAGCATCCCCAGTAAGTGTCCAAAGACTACACAAAGCTCTTCTGGATTCCACTTGTCACATCTCATCAGGAGCCACAGCTCAAAGGCCACACTCCACCAACTATCTCAACAATCTCTTCCAGGCTCTCTGCTACTGTGCCTCCAATTCCCCAAGCACCACACTGTCATGTTTGAGAAACTAAAGGAAAACTTGCAGGAGATGAGAGGATTTATAAACAAAGAATGGGAAAACACTGAACTTTCATTGTTAGAATTTATACAGATCTTTTAAAGGACCCCTCTGGTCTCTCCTTGTCTTTGACTGCTGCTCAACCCTAGTCTATAAGTCCCTTCTTGGGTCCACTCTTCCTGGAACACAGAGTACTAACCTCTTCAATCTGAACCTATAAGAGAAAGCAAAGGATATTATTTGATATCAGGATGACCCCAGTGGTGTCATACCACTCTTTAAAAAGGCAGCTATTACTTTAAACAACAACAAAACAAACAAACATAAAACAAAACAAAACAACCAAAAAAAAAAAAAAAAAAAACCCAGAAGACTACATAAATCCATTTCAGAAGTATGGGCATTTGGATGTTTTCACCAGTCAGGGTTTTCCTAAGAACAGTGGATAAATAGATTCCTTACATGTGCTTGATTTTCAAAGGTTCAGAAAAATGGTCTCTGTCTTACACAAAGTGAGCATGCACTAAAGACCAGCTTCACTTCAGCCCCTACAGCCTCTGAAAGTTGGAAAATCTTTGGATCAGTTTCAAGAGCACCACTCCTGACATGTAATGGATGTTTTTATTTTAACCATGTTGCTGCTGGAGAGAAGATGAGAATATTTCTGTTAAATTAAGTAACTTGTAACATAATGCTGAAACAGAGAATTATTTAAAGGCTGGTGTTTCCATTTCTCTTTATAGGCAAACTCTGCTACCGCTAGTGGTGACTCTGTTATGTAATGACACTACCTTGAAGAAAGAAGAATGACCTTTCTCAAATCAAAGAATTAGAATAGGCTTTCTTCTTTCATGGTATCATATTGTATCTAGCAAGTGTGACAAGACTGAATCATCAAAAATATTTCTATAATCCTACATGTACCAGGCATTATGCTGTGTTCAAGGTTAATGGATGATTAAAGTGTGGTTGTTGCCCTTAAGATGCTTCCAGTCTTTTAGGAGAAACAGTCCTATAAGTTCATAGAATCAGTGATAAAAATGTAGGTGGGGTACAATGAGTGCATTCTTAATTCTGGGAGAAATGTGGGAAAGAGCAGCAGAACAAAGTTTTTCCTCAGGTAGGTCATGGTTGAGTTGAGTCTTGACGATGAGTGGCATTTTCCAGGTAGGTAAAGTTAGGGATGTTGGTAACTGTAAAGTATGGCAAAATATGCATGTGAGCCCTTGCCTGGCTGTCAGACTACTTCCTCTCCCTACCTTTTACTGGTCATTGAAACTAAACCAAATCATCTTCAGGGTTCAGAGAAAGACACAGTCCTATAGTAGATGATGTGATTCCTGCCGTTTCCTCTTCCTATATCCAACTCTTGATTGTATTATACATAACATTCTCTCAAAATGCTAATGATAAAAACATCACATTTGTGACCAAGGTAGGGAAAAATGAAAACAGGCTAATTATGTCTGTGACAGATCAATGTTTACCTAAGAAAGGCATGACTGAAGAAATTATGAGTCCTGTCTATCAAACTGCTCGAGTTAAAGTCAAGTTTCTGATCTCAGAATTTATGACATGTATTATTTTTATATATGAACTTATTGAAGAAAAAATTTCAGTCCATCCCAGCATAAATTTATAAATGTTATGCAGCTTGAAATATATTTTCATAATGTAAACAAAAATACATGAAGAAGGAAAGTTAGTTGAAATGCACTTAAGGTATTAAAGCTCAAACATTTCTGCCTATGGGGGAAGGCTGCAGGAAATTCTGGAATTGCATGAGCAGGGAAAGACTATACACCCACTGCAAGTAAGTGTGCCATTTTCTCCTACCCAGACCAGGTTTTCTGTGTCATGAGAGACCCAGGTTTGATCAGCAAAGAAATGAGTATTGCTGAAAGAACTCGATTACCCATAAGCTGAATTTTTTAATGCCCATTTCTCTGCAGGAAGTCACTTATATCTAATTGTGATTATAGCAGAAAATTGTGAAAAATAGTGAAGGAAGGAGTTGCTCCATTTAGAATTAGCGAACCATAATATATGTAGCAGTTTTCATATGCTTAATACTTTTTTAGGTTCTGTGAGAGATGACAGAGACATATTAGTCTAGTCAATAGACCAGGCTATTCCAAGGTCCAAATTCCTTCAATATTTCCCCATCTCTTTTAGTAGGAATTAAAGAATAGAAACCTCCACACAATGCATGCTCCAACACTGTATCTCAATGGAAACCATCTTCTGCTTTTCCTTTAGTCCATGAAAGTCTAGATACACTGGACTCTTTGCTCTCTTTGAACACGGGAACATTCTTCTGTTGTGGGATTGGATACTTGCTGATTTCTCTCCATCTTCAAACTCCTCCATCATATATCCTCATAGCTCATTCCTTCAGGCCCTTTCTCAAATGACATCTTTCTTAGAGAGGCCTCCTCAGTAATACCATATTTAAAATGGGAAAACATTGATCTAGCGCCAATATTCTTTCGGTATCACCTGCTCAAATTTCTTCATTGGTTTTGTGATCTGATACACTATGTATTTTACTCTCTTGCTTATTGACTCTTCCGAGAATGTAAGGCAAAGATCTTTAAATTTTTTTTCCCATTACTCCATTCCTAGACCCGCAAATATTACGTGACACACCCAAGGAGCTCAACAAATTGTTTATTCAACAGATACGTTTATTTGCTACTCTGAAGAGAATGTGTCATAAAGCCTAAAATTTAGAATCAATATTATGTGCTGGCTTGACATCAGTAATATTAGGAGGACCTCATATAGTCTAAATTTCTGTCTCCATTTTCTCCTGTGAATAGGGTCCCTCTAGCCAAGGAACCTTCCTTATCAAACTGATTGGTTATATTTCCTGTTTATCCCTACTATTCCTAACCAGCCTGTGGAATTATTCAAACAAGCCACTGGTACTTCCAAGGTAACCAGGGGCACCTTATTCTCTTGATAGTACAGAGCCTGTCTCCCACAGTCTAGTTATTCACTCTGTTCTTGAGTGCAGACCCTGCATAGCCTTGTAAGTGTGGTGTCCTCCTCCCCTGGGCTGTAAGTTTATGTGATCAATAAACTGCTGTTGCCTTCTTCTGTCTAGTGTTTGGTGTTAGGTGTTTAGCAATCCCTGTAGCCCTAGGTTGGAATCCCTCCTTCTCCAATGGAGTGAATAGAAGGCAATTAAAACAAGGAGTTGCAACAGTCTGGGAAACAAGATATATGAACAAATCAATAATATAATTGCATGTCTAAGCAAGTGGTAAATTATATACTATTAAGTAAAAATACCATGGGAATTCAGAACTATTCATATGCACAAATAATTTTAGTTTAATGAACAAAGTCTTTTATGAAAATTTACAAAATAATTTGAAATGGGACTAAAACACTTATAAGTGTCCTGATTTGTGCACTCTACTGGGCTATCTGTGCATTCTATTATCTTTGATTTATTTTGGAACATTGAAAGTTGCAGAAAGCTGATAATAATGTGAATGTCTTTTTCCATAGAAATAAAAATTAGTCATATTTATTAAAATGCAGTAGACTATTTCCCTATGAATAGACTCATTTTGCATCTATTTATAATTTTACTTCAAAATCCCTTACACTGTGTGTGTGGTGTGTGTATGTGTGTGTTCTTGTTATTTTCCTTTAAGTCATTTTTACTTATTTTCCTGTTTTCCTCATTAATTGATTAGTTAAATAAAAACTGTGGCACATGTCCATTCAATATTTGTGTAAGAGTCATCATTTTATCTTTAAAAATTATCCATTAACAATGTCATTTATATTAAAACATGGAAAAGAGTTTGTACTGCCCCATCTTTATTATTGTTAATAAGGCAAAGAACACTTAAAAATTTGAACAATAGAGTAAATTATCATGAAGTCACACATGAGATTATAACTATGTCTACCTGAAAGCAAACATCTGGATGAATTGCAAACATCTTAGGCAGCCAAGGTTCAGAAGGCTAACTCTCAGTAGATGAAACATCTGGATTTTGTGAATTGATTAATTTCCATCTGCCTCTGCTATTTTGGCTTCATTCAGACACAGCTTTTTTTCCTGACCCTCAACTTTTCCTGTCACTATACACACAGTATTATCTGTTGTGTAGAAAGGGTTTATATTTACTTATTTCCTACCTTTCTCCATTCCTTCCCATGGCATACATGATAATAGATTCTATTTTTACTTAATTATTAGTTAAGTTGTTGCTTGAAGCCATCATTAAGGATAAAGGAAAAGAAAGGCTAGTTTGTATTTAGTGTACCTGAGAAGTAATTTTATTCTGGTCTTTGGCCAGGCCATTACAAGAAGACCATTCTACTTATTTTTAAATAATTTTATGGATTCTCCTTACATGAAAGGTGCTTCTGCTAAATACTCCACAAAACAATAATACCTGTACAAACAAACAAAACTATACCTGTTCATTTTGAATTCAGTGTCATACTCTCACTAAGAGAAAAATAAAGGGGGAAAAAAACCCCAAACATTAAAGACTTAAGACATGTTTTTAAAAAATACCTAGATAGAGCTCTAAATTCAAGACCATGACCAGGGAGGAAGGTAATAAGAGTCCAAAATATACCTGAACCAAAAGTACAATGTTCCGTTCACTTTAGTTCCTTGAATAGTGATTCTGAGTAATGAAAGCCAAATTGTGAAATCGATGACTTTCATTTTTATTTGCTATTACAGATTTGCCACTTGGCAACTCTTATAACAACAACAACAGGGGCATAAAAAGCCCAAAGGGTGAAGAAAGAACTAGTGCAGTGGGTTGTCCCAGTTATATTCAGTTCCAGTTTATATTCAGTTTTGTCAATTTGACCTTCACAGGTCTGTAATTACTGTAATCACAGCCTGCTGAATGTGCTAACAATCAAAGCATCCCAATTTGAACAGTTCAACAATAGCCTTTTTAATAGGAGTAAAACCATGCCAGAAAGATTGGCTGCTTTACTTCCAGCCTTTTCTGAAGACACTGGATAATGGGGAACAGATATCAAACAATTCACCTTGGAAAAAAAATATATATATATACTGTGCAGAGAGAATGACTCCAGCTGTTACTGACAGGACCACTACACGGCCAGAAAGAGGACTGCTTCCATCCCTCGGTGGCTCTCATTCTTCCTGACATTGCCTAATGATACGAACAAAGTATTATTGTCTTTCAGACCTTCACTTTGAACACCCAACAATGCCCATGATATTTTCAGAGATCAAAAAAAAATTTAATAAAATAGGTAAATGTGAGATAACTCAAAATGTATTGCTGGTGTATCAGGGACATTCTCCCCTCTGAATCAGAGGGGAACAATACTGATTTACCATATTGATTTGTAAGCATGGGAACTTTATGCCTGTGCTTTTTTGTTGCTGTTTCCTTCTACTAATTGCAGATTTACCCTAAATTATCTATGACATCCTTCTCAATACTCTCTGGAAAAAATAGACATGTAAAAAATTCTGGCTAAGATTAAGAGAAGTTCTTGGTCATGATTACAAAGTTTGTAGTTCATGTTTTTCTTATCTTGATTTGCTTCTTATAAAAATTATAATCTATAAATTTGTACATGTACAAGTCTAGAATGTCAAGGCTCAAAGGAAGTTGGAAAACATCTAAACTATGTTTTTAAATTTTCTTCTCTGCCAGGGGATACTTTTAACAAATTAAACCAGACAAAGCAAAGCCTCTTTGATCCAAATGTGCAGAACCCCAACTGCCCCAGCATAACACAATTCCAAAGCTCTATGGAACGTGGTTTGAAAACCTGGGATTTAATCTAAGGTTCCAGTGCTTGGAGAGATAAAGTGACTTAGCCAAGGTCACTCTTAACTCCTGGACATTTCTCTGACCAACTGAGTCAACCAGAAATAAGCTTTAAAAATATTTTGGTAAGCAATTGCTTGTCACTAGGAAACATTTTCCCACTGCCTTAACCTGGCTATTTAGCTTCAAAAGACAGTCAAGTAACTTCTCCATGACTTTGGTCCTGCTGAAGGTAAGACTAGCCAAATCAGCAATGTGGAACAGGGCCCAACTTCCAGAGCCAGCCTTGGTTCGAAAAACTGGATGCTGATAGGATTAATGGCACTAAAAATGAGATACAGTTTTCATGCAGATTATGCAGTACACACGCATTGTGGGACACTTGAGCAGGTCGAGAAATAACCTCCCCAAAGCATGACATCTTTTACTGCTAGGGTGGAGAAGTCGGCAAATAAGAACATTACAACTTTGTATCTCTATGTTGCTTGAGGGTATGGAAAATTACGCTGATTGTTTGGACAGTTCAGATTATTTTCGTTAAACAATCTCACAAGTACTGTTGAAAGTGATCAGTGAGTGAACTCCCTAGAGATCTTACACTCTTATTAGGATTCAATCTTTATAATCAAGGAAAATAATGGTTGTGACCCACTTGAAAATTAAGGCTGTATTTGGGACCACTTCTGAGTCCCAGAGAGCTGTTAAACTAGGAGCAAGTCAAGGTACATTGACATAAGAACAAAGAGAGAAAAGAACTAACATTTCTTAAGCAGCTACTATGCAACACTTACTCTGCTAGGTCTTCCTTTTACACACTTTATGAATTCTTATAATAACCCAATATGAGAAGCACCATTAGAGTCCTGTGACCCAAACATAAGAATCACAGAGGATCGAGATCATAGATCTACAGCTACTTGGAACTAGATCTGGCAACTCATTACAGGTAACGTCACAGGATGTTAATGGTAAGAAATTGAGTAATGTTAGTGATTCACAATTCACAAACTATGAAGAGCAATAAAGAGTTCATTGGACAGCCTTGTCCATGTTCCTCAGGAACAGCAATTTAATTAAAGGCAAAGGAACATTTCACTTTAAAGTCTCAGCTTTCTAGCATGGTGTTAAATGACTTGCTACCATCCAGCCTTTGAGGACTAGGCAGAACATACAATTTGTAAGCTCCATGTGCCCGGCACTTTTTAAAAAAAAGGAGTGGGTAGAGATAAGTCAGTCATTGGAATGAATGAAAAAGTTAGTGTTTCTAAACTATGATCGAATGAGTTCCCAAACTATTAAACTATTCTGAGTAAATAATAAACTTCAATTATCAAACAAATTTTCAACATGTATCTAGTACATAATGTATCCAAAGAGAGGAAATAGTTGTAGATATTGTATGGGATGTTTCACTTCTAACATTCTGATATTTTGAAGTCACTATATTAATCACTACTTAGACTGCTTAGAATATCTCCGTTTTCTCAGAGTGGTGAGTAAGTGACTTTGTAAGAATGAGGAAAACTGATGTACAAAGTGAGGAAGGAAATTTTAAATACAAAGCAATTTCACTAATAAAATGCTCAAGCAGTCTAGAGTAATTTGGGTACTTGGTGAATCACTGCTTAGCAATTCATGAACACTGTGGGTGCTTGGAATTCAATTCTATTGTCCTCTATCTGAATTGCTTTGAAAAAAGGTCACATGAGAAGGAAAGGAAGTTTTGACTTTCACATGCCTGTTATTGCTAAGGAAACCACTTCCTCAGTATTCACATATTCAGCATGTCTTTAGTTTTGGCTTCCATACAAATTACATCTTGGTACTGCATTAAGAAACAAACAAGGGTGGAGAATATTTTAAAAATGCTACTCAACTATGACATGTTCACAGAACAAAAAGAGGAGCCTTTTGGGACGCCCCCCCCCCCGCAGCTCCTTTTTTTTTTTTTTTTCCTGAAGTACTCTAGGTATGCCTGGATGGAGCCTCTAAGACCTAACAGGATGTCTGAGACTGGAGGGAAGTGGCTTGCGATCTACAAGTAAACAAATGAGAAGCTAATACAGTTTTGTTGCATTTTCTGATTGGCAGTGGCTCTGAACTATCTCCTACTTCTAGTTGCAGACAAAGAAACAGGAGATGAATTACCATGTTCTAGGACTGAGTGTTCTTTTCCAAGTCAAACTGCAATAAGAAATAAAAATGGTTAGGCATCCAGTGCATAGATTATATAACTTGTCTTCTCTGTTTTGTTTTTTGTCTTTTAAAGAGAAAAATAAATAAAATGAAGGGATATTTTAGAATGACTGGGTGCACAATGAGTCTTATTGCACATAATGCTGAACTCTGAAGTGGCTATTTTTGCTCAAGTGGATCTTTATTATTGTATGGTTTCTTTGCTTTCATTTATATTCTATTTTTGACCCAAATAGAAAGGTCTTAGGTAAAGCATCACTTCATCCACTCTAAAAATCCAATAATTTTTAATTCTCTCTCTGCTGAGACTAATGATTAGGACCCAGCTCACAATCCTAAGATATCTGGGGTCTATTGGTTTGAGTAGCCTGGTTCTTTGCTAACATTAACATTTATGGTTCATCTTCTGCCTTTTTGTTTTTAGACTTGTCCATGAATCTTAGGTTCAGAACAAAACTGCACTGTTATTAAAAATGATCTGCAAACAATGGCTCTATAGTGAACTTAGAAGAATGCTCATTTGATATTTCATGGTAGCAGTTATGAAAGAGCCAACTCTTAGTTATAATAAAGATGAAAGCATAGTGTGAGCTGAGCTTTGGGAAAATTCTTTAAGAACAAACAATAGGGTTAATATGAAGTGGAAACCTTAAACATGTAAAATGCATTGCTTTAGAAATCATGGATTTAATTTTTTTTTTTTTAGTGTGCAAAAATAATATATGTTTAGGTCGACAGAGGAAATAAAGATATTTATAATTTATTGATTATTTGTGCATATCTAAAGAAACTGTGCTAGAGTACTCTATTTCTAGGTTGACACTGTAAAAAATTGTGAACCCTAAATTGCGCTTCAGTTTCAGTAAGATGATGATGGTGGTAACGGTGATGGTGATAACAATAATAGAAATAACTAAGTTATATGGAACATTTACTAAGTACTAGTCATTAGGGTAAGTATTTTACATGTTATCTCATCTAATCCTCACAACAACCCTGTGAGATTGGTACTATTATTATTCCTGATCTTCATATGAGGCTCAGAGTTGTGAGTGAATGTTCAAGTTCACACATCCAACAAACAAGAGGGTTAATATTTAGAAACTAGTAGTCTCTCCACAGAGTCAGAGCACTCGACTACTAGGTGTCCCCAGAGATAGCCTTTGATATAGACTGATTTGAGATGCCAAAGTCTAAAGGAAGGAAAGGACCCCACCTCTTCCTTCCCAGCAAGTGTATATGTATAGCTTAGATTCTTTTGACTCTCAAGCGGCAGAAAGCACAGTCCTCTGAATAGGGAGGGGATCATTCCCCAGCATGGAACAACTGGGAAGGAAGTCTTGAACAAGAAAAAGAAGGAACATTTGTTCATCAGACTAGAAGAAAGAAGAGGTTTCGGCCTGGGTATTTGGGAAGGGGATGTCCCCCCTATTCTTGCCTCCTGGAGAAAGACTAGGAGTTTTAAAGGGATCCTTTGGTGGACAGCAAATTGAGAAGCTTTGTCTTGTTAGATTGGAAAAAATTTTTATGCTCTTCCATACCTCTATTTCCTTCTATAAATTCATGTTTATTGTTCATGCTATGTCAAAGATATGCTCCCAAGAAGGGTCACGTGGCCACGTTTGAATGGAGCATTAATGGGGAATCAGTATTTCTCCTCCCTGTTCTCTCTTTGGGCCAAAGGGTAAGAATCTGCCAAGCAAAGGGTTGAATCAAGTGGAGGGGGGTCTGGAGTGTCAAGGTCAGATCATGCATTCTGTGAAGAAATCTTCCTTTTACTGCCAAACTGAAAAAAATGAAAGGAAAAGTTTTCTTTTCCTTTCTTTCTCTCTCTCCTTTTTTCTTTTTAATTAAAGGAAGAATTTTTTTCTTCCCACACTCTCTCAAAAATATTTCCCTTACTATTTCTTAAGCCTTCTACCCAAAGTGACTTTTCACCTCTGTCATAATTTATTGGTCAAAGCACCATCATCTAATTTAATTGGGTGGAGAAATGCAAGAAGATCCAGAATGGCACTTGTTGTCTGCCACCAAACATCCAATTTAGTTTGACTGACAAACATTCAATTTCCTTTTCTTCTCACCAATATGTACACGCATCACCTCCCTTTGGTAGAAAACACCAACACGTCATCCAGACACAATTGAATGTAGGACAGGTGTGTTTCTTTATGATCCAGAGGACTATGAGCTATGAAGGCAAATTACCTGTCTCCTGTACACCTGATATACAATGGCAAAGCAAGAATGGTATAACCTAATGAACACTCTTTCAAAAGTGGAAAGACAGAGGGGTGACACAAGGTGATCACTGATTCATAGAAACTGTAGGAACCTGTTGGACCTTGGATGATGGAAAGTAGTGCATGATTAGACCCAAATTAATCAGCGTGGGAGCAATGAAGAGTTTCTCAACTTTTGGACTATAGAAGATTAGAGGCCCAAAGGTCATGGAAAATCTCAGTCACTTCTTTAGTCAAGGCTTATTTCTCTTTTGCTAGTGAACCTTTCTTTAAAAGTTTATCAAGTTTTATTTTGGTTATTCTCTGTTTTCTCCATCAAATATGTTCCCTTTACCACCTTGTTCTGTCAACCCTAGGAGCTGACTTCCCTGGGCTGCAACATCCTGGCTTCCTTAACCACTGGGTTATCAGTTTGGTGAGGCAGAGCTGAGAAACTGGAAGGGAGGATTTAAGAGAGAATGGTTAGAGATTTTATCCCTATTTAGGGGCTCTCTTTCCCAGACTTGCCATATCCTTGTAGTAGTTGCCTTGCTCTATTCTCCAGGCTCCTATTGAGAGATGCCTTTAATTCCTGACTGGAACTCACCAGGGTCCGGCCTCTCAGAGCATCCCCTTTGTCCTTTAGGTCTGGGGTGGTAAAGTTCTCCTGTGATTGCTCATTCCTAAGTACCTCATTGTGTCTAATTGGTACCTTAACTCTGACATACTTCTGTAAACTGCCCCTTTATTAAATTCCTTCAGTTGAATAATTTTTGTGTGCTATCTGCTTCCTGCCAAGCTGGCTAATACGGCTTCTAACCTATTTGATTCTAACAGCTACATGTGTCAGTGGCCAACCAAGTTGTTTTCCTGACATATTTCTTACTCCTTTCCTTCTCTTAATTGTGAAAACTTTGAGATCTATATCAAAGTATCTGATCTAATTAAAAATATTTGCTGGTTTTTACAGTAATAACATTTCATTCAGCAATGTTCTAGCCATTCCCTTTGTATTAGTTTGTTAGGACATATCTCAACATATCTCAGACTGGTGGTGTGAAAAACAGAAATTTATTTGCTCATAACCCTGGAGGTTAAAAGTTCAAGATCAAGGTTTAGCAGGTTTGGTTTCTCCTATGGCCTCTCTCCTTGACTTGCAGATGCTATATTCTTGCTGTGTCCTCACATGGCCTTTTCTCTATGTGTGAATCTGGTATTTTGGAGCTTTCCAGAGAAACAGAACCAATAAGGAATCTATCTATCTATCTATCTATCTATCTATCTATCTATCTATCTATCATCTATCATAGAGAGTCAGCTCACATGATTATGGAGGCTGAGAAGTCCCACTATCTGTAAGCTGTAGTTGTGGGGAGGTTGATGGTATAATTCAGCCTGGGTCTGAAGGCCTGAGAACCAGGGGAGAGCTGATGATATAAATCCTAGTTCATGGCAAAGGATGAGATGAGATGTCCCAGCTTATGTAGAGACAGAAGAAAAGAGGTGCATTCCTCCTTCTTCCTCTGTCTTTTGTACTATTCAGGCCCTCAACAGATTAGGTGATGTTTAACCACAATGGGGAGGGCTGACAACTTTGCTAAATCCGTGGATTCAAGAGTTAATCTTGTCTGGGAGCCTCCTCACATACCCTGAAACAATGTTTAATCTGGACAACTCATAAGCCACTCAAGTTAGGACATAAAGTTAACCAACAACCCTGGTGTTTCTCTCTTTCTCCTTATAAGGGTTTTAGTCATATTGAATCAGGGCTTTAACAACTTCATTTTAACTTAGGCTGTATTCCCAAATTCAGTTACATTTGGGATACTGAGGGTTGGAACTTCAACATATGAATTTCGAGGGGGATACAAGTCAATCCATTGACACCCTTCTATGACTCTTGGAATAATGCCAGTTGACCCTTGTTTCAAACCCTTTAGTTTTATCCTTTAGTTAATAAAGAAATGAAGTTGCCTTCTCCAACCCTGAAGGACCCCACATTTCTGGATACTACCTATTTCCTGTGTTTGTAATCTATCTGAACTGTTTCAGAGGCCATCTCTTTCTGTGTTGCCCTGTCAAATACAGCCAGCTGTAAGCAATACATACCATTAACACTCCCTCCCAATTTTTTTTCTCTAGAGTTGCATTTTATGCCTTCCATGTTATCATAAGCAACAGTTTTACCAAATGTTAAAATGTTTTGCAACTGCATTATTTGTATTACCATCACTCTAATCTCTAGTCAGAGACATTTGCTCAGCATCTGCTGCCCATCCCTTGGCCACTGCCTTATATTTCAGGTTTATTTGCTATGGTAGCTCTCATGTCAAGGTACCTGTTTATGCATTAGTCAAGATAGGGCTAGTTTTATTGCAATAAAAGTGTATATTCATTTTTTGCTTATGCTGCAAGTTCACCATCTATGAGTCTCTGTAATCACTCAGAATAAAGTAGAGCTATCAGTTTGAACATTCCATATCAGAGGATGAGAAGGCCATTGCCTTTAAAACTTCTCTTTAGCCGGTCATGATGGTGCATGCCTGTGATCCCAGCAGCTTGAGAAGCTGAGGCAGGTGGATCTCAAGTTCGAAGCCAGCCTCAGCAACTCAGCGAGTGAGGCTCTAAGCAACTTATGAGACCTGTCTCAAAATTAAAAAAATAAAAAGACTGGTGGTGTGGCTCAGTGGTTAAGAGCCCCTGGGTTCAATCCCTGGTACCAAAAAGAAAGAAAGAAAACCTCTCCTTAGACATGACACCTCTCTCTGGTTTTCTGTTTGTTTATTTTTTATTTTATTTTTATTTTTTAGTTTATTAACTAAAGCGAGTCACGTGGTTGTTTCCAAGTTGTCAGGCACATGGCATTTAAAGGGGACTGGAAACTTCTCATATGCTTGAGAAGAGAATTTGTAATTTTTGGTGAATAACACTAATGATTTACCATAGTATCAGCTCTCAATAATGGGTATTAAGTTCTGGAAATTAAGAAAAACTTAAGGAAAAGGAATAATTCAGAATCATCTGTGATACAAATCAGGGGCCCATACAACATTTTTGTTTTCTGGACACTGTGCCAATATTTTTCCTTCCACACACAAATACAGTCATTCCATGCCCTAATGCTGTAGAATTACATATTCAGCCAAGTGTCAGCTGCCTGTTGTGTGTCATTGGGTAATTTCCATAACTTTTCTCTCTTACTACCAAAGAAGTCCAAAATGCTGTATAAAAAGAGTCAGGTGAAACTCTCTTATGCTTTATTGTACTTGTGATATGTATGGTATTTATCTTATTCACTTTCAAATGCATTTTAAAGTGAAGTCACATTTAAATTTTCTGTTTCCCTAAAGCAAGAAAGATATTTATTGTTATGCACTGCCAAGCAGACTGGCAGATGTCACTAGCAAATGGTAAAAAATTCTTCTATGGCTCATTATTTCCATAAAAACAAACTATTTTTCAGTTATTTCTGAAACAGAATATATATGTATATATGAATATAAATGACAAAACAATACAGTAACCATCAAACCCCAGTGCAGTCTGTCTTTAGGAATTTGGGGAATAAGTGAAGTTAATCACAATACCTCACCTTCTGAAAAGACTCATAATTCAGGGTACCAATTAAAGTAGTCTCCAGTCTAAAATAGATGTCTCTGAAACAAGAAGCACTAATAATGGGTTAAAAATGGAATCTGGTATAAAGCACACAGTGGAAAATGTGCATAAAATTAGATTGTTTTGATTAGGTACAGCCTTTTCTGAAAACGTTCTTTAGGAATAAATTATTTTGCTTAAAATCTTTCCCCTATTATTCCATTCTGTCTATGATTCGAAGCAGTTTTTCTAAAACACAATTCTAATTTTGTCATTTTGCTACTTAAAATTAGTCTGTGTGGAACTAGGTTGCCATCAGGAAAGGGTCCAGACTCTTGACTCCTCAAGGCTGAATGTCTTAACCTCCCTAGTCCAAGTTATTAAAGACAGTTCTAGTCTGAATTTTTGTATCCCTCTTCACAATTACGTGTTGAAATTTCAACCCCCAGGTGATAGCATTAAAGGGGAGGTCCTAGGGTAATGATTAGGTTGTGAATGAGGAACCTCAGGACTGTGAGGAATCCTCCTTCAGAGGAGTCCTGGAAGCTTGTTTGCCCTCCCAAGTGAGAACACACAGGGAAGGTGCCATCCATGAACCAAAGCAGGCCCTAACCACACACCGAATATGCCAGGGTCTTCCTCTTGGACTTTCCAGTCTCCAGATTTATGAAAAACAATTTATCTACTATTTATAACCTGCCTAGTTCATGCTATTGTGTTATAGTCGCCCTAACAGGTTAAGACAGTGTCCCTTTGCATACACTAGTACCCTGCCATTGAGCTAATGGCTATGTTCCAGCTGCCTCCTTAACCTTTGCCAGATCTTTCAAATTTGCACTTGAAAGTTTCCTCGTCTCAGAGGTCTCCTTTTTTTTTTTTTTTTTTTTTTTAATTCTTCTAGACCCTCTCCCACTGTATTTACTCTATTATAAGAGGTATAATTTACAAGTTTCAGTACTTTCCCAGATTTGGGGCAAAATGGGGCATCACTTGTGTCTCATAAAAGAAGTGTGTGTATGTTTATTTTCACAAAGACTTGAAGAACAGTCTTACCCATTTCTCTTATTATTTTTATAATCCAAAGAAAATACATATTTTTTTCTTCATCTAATTTAGGCTATGGCAAATCAGACTGTAGAATAATATCTCAACAGAGAATAAATTTGTTATGTTGTAATTTTAAAATATTTTATAAAGGATTGCCAAGGTATTTTGCCAAGGAGGCATATTGTTGAGGTCAAGTCTCTAGGAAACAAATAAGTTTGTGTTTCAGCATAAAAGTTGGCAGTACTTATCTTCCAAATGAATATTGGTGGATAATTATTTTATTAAATCACTCTAAACTGCACAACTTATAGAGCTATCTTTCTTGACAAAATGCTTCTTGAGGATTAAATAGAATGCCCATGCAGTCCCTGGGTCGGAGTTAATAAATGATTCATTCTCTTATGCACAATGGGGAGAAGACACAGATGGGAGGTGCACCATTGAACTATACCAATAATATAAGGATATTGTCACTTATTTAAGTTACTTTGGAGTTCTTAGTGGATTTTATTGCCAGTGCCCCTCTGAATCCCTTCCCTGCTTACCTCCACTTTCTGTATTCTTCCATGGTTTATAAGTTACTGATCACTTGTCTGATTTTTTTATAGTTCTCAATAAATTTAACAAAAAAATTTAGCTTACGAAAACAATTGAGGGCTGGGCAGTTGGTAGAGTGCTTGCCTTGCAAGCACAAGGCCCTGGGTTCAATCCCCAAAACTGCAAAAAAAAAAAAAAAAAAAAAAAAAAAAAAAATTGAAAATCAGCCTTGTCTGGCCCTCCCTTACCTTGTTCTTCTGCATTTACAACATGATTATTTTGTAAGTGCAATTTTTTATTTTTTGGAACCAGGGATTGATTGAACTCAGGGGCACTCAACCACTGAGTTGCATCCCCAGTCCTTTTTTGTATTTTATTTAGAGACTGGGTCTCACTGAGTTGCTTAGCACCTCTCTGTTGCTGAGGCTGGCTTTGAACTGGCTGTGAGTGCATTTCTTTCTGTTATATATTTGCTCTGGGCTCTGGTCTGGGCAAGCTCAGACTGCCTCTTGTTTCCTGGCTGCTGACTCATGGTTTGCTTCATTCTTTGGGTTCTGAGCCCCCCAGATTCCTAACCATGTGACCCCTGCCTCTCTAGGACTTCTAGTTTCAGCATGTTTTGATCCTAGCACCACCAGACACCCTTAATCTCTTCCACATGTTTTCAGAGATCATTGTCCTGATAAACTGATTTATTGTGTAATTCATTCAACACTGGGCAATACATTTAATCTTTCTGTCTCTTAATTTTTCCATTTTACAAATATGACTCTAGATAAGTCTCAAACTGCTGTCTTATGGTTTATGAAGATCAAGTAAGACCAAACTTGTGAAAACATTTCATTAAGCGCAAAGTGCAAAACTAATGTAAGTGATTATTTAATTGTTATGATGTTTTCACTGAAACATCATTCCTGGATGCAACTGTCTATACAGAGCTATGTGGTTTTAAAAGCATCATCCACTAGTTTGATAGAGTGGTATATCATTAAAAAGGTAAATAATGATGACCATATTGACCATATAACATGTGCCAAATATATGCTACATATTATCTAATTTAATCTTTACATCTCTTCTGCCAAGTTTTATTTATTTATTACAATTTTACTGTAATTTTATAGTTGAACAAATAGAAATATACCAGGTAACTTATCCAAGGAGATAAAAGTTCTTATGTCACAGAGCAAGGGCCATTATGTTCAACACATGCCCTCCTTGAGATGCTGATATGCTCCACATGGGCTTTGCATTTCACTGTGGTCTAACATGCCAACCAGTTTCTACCTTATATTCTCTATACCCAATGATAATCAAGGTGTAGTAGGCAGCCTTCTATGATGGCTCCCATGATCCTCACCTTCTGGTATTCATGCTTGTGTGTAGTCTCCTTTTCTTGAGTGTGGACTAGTCTTTAACATTTGTGAATAGCAAACAATACAAAAAAAGTGATGGACTATCACTTATGGAATTAGTTTATGAAAATCTGTGACTTCTGTCTTGGAATTCCCTTGTTCTCTCTTTCCTGCTGAAACCAGTTGCCATATTAAGAGTTACCCTACATAAAAACCCAAGTGGCAGGGACATGATGGCAGCCACAGATCAATAGCTGCCAAGGATCTGAATCCTGCCCAAAACTGGCAAGTGAGTATGGAATAGGATTTTATGCCAGTTGAACCTTGAGATAACTGCAGACCCAGTTGACACCTTCATTGTATTTGTAAGACACCATGTGCTGGAAGACCCAAGTAAGCTCACCTGATATGCTGAACCATAATATCAATAAGTATATTCCTTACTGATATACCTGTTGCTTTAAACCACTGCATTTCTGGGTCATTTGTTACATAGCAGTAGATAACCAGTAGAAAGTCTGTGTATGAGAAGCATTATTGGTAGGCATTTAGGGTACAAAATGAATGATGAATGAGGGAATTAACTCTGCCACGCTCAACTTTCCCACCTAGTAACACTTAATAAAAGTTGAAATTAACTTTCCCACCTGATAAACAACACCTAATAAGGGCTGAGATCAGAAGTTTGTGACTCTAAGTCCAAGCTATCTCTCCCTATGTACGTTGCTGGAGAGGAGAATGTACAGATAAAAACAGCTAAGACATTCTATCTGAAGATAGATTGGCAGGAAAGACTTTAGGGCCCATGGGTCTTAGAGGGTTCCTCAGATATTATTAGGTAAATTGACCCTTGCCCCACTTGGATATATAGCTACTATAACCTGAAGCAGAGGTCAAAGTTTTTCTGCATATAGTCTGAGAGTAAATATTTTAGGCATTACAGGTCACATGTGGTCTCTTTGTACTTTTAAAAAGTCAATGTTAAAAATGTAAAAGCTTTCTAAGCTTAGTAGTTTTATAAAAACAGGATTTGGGCCATATTTGGTTGTCATTTGTCATTCCTGAATAAAGTCAAAGTAGCACTCAAGACTGTGGATTAACCCAAGTAATTTCTTCCTGGAATTCCAAGAGGGAATTATGCTGTATTGCCCTTTGGCATCCACTGTATGTAATGAATCAGTTTATATCCTGTTGGATTCAGCGTGGTATTTGCTATACACATACTTGGAAAAATTGAGCAAATAATTACCAAGTTGTTTTTACTTTCTGTGGTTCTGATGAGACCAGGTTGGGAAAGGCTAGTGGTAGACACACTCATTATACTTATTCATTCAACAATCATTAAGCAACTGTGTGTTCAATGATGTATTCGGTGCTGTGAAGTGAGTGATAAATGAAATGTGGACTTTCATTCACCTTAAAAACAGCACACTGTGTGAACTACAAGAAATTGTGAAAATAACTTAATTTCTAAAGTCATGCTTTAGCAAAAATGATGTGATGATCCTAGTAGGTATTTCTTTTTCATCTATGTAAAATCTTTGCTATGGAATGAAAGCTTTTCCTTTCTCCACAGGGTTGTGATCTGTGCCATGAACACCTATTAATAGTTGTCTGAGAAATAATAAAACTCCATATGTCCACAATAGACTAGGCTCAGCTATGGAGGTAAAAAATAATTGATAAGGAATCTATAAGTCTTGAAAATATTTCATTTTAAAAGAATAGTTAAATTTCTTCTAATCCCTGCTCTGTTATTTTACCATAAAATGAGAGAAAACAATAATAATACCTGTTTCAGTAAATTGTTATGTGTATTGAAATGAGATGAAACATGTAAAGCACTCAGGACTAATGTTTAATAAGTAGCCGAAGCTCAGAAGAAGAAACTGTTTTTAGTTTCAAGCTAGCTCCCATAATTTCAGGGGTATGATCTTATTATTTCATTATTTACATCCAACACCACACTCATTGAACCTCTGAAAGATAGAAAGGAAGATAAAGGAAACATCTGTAATTTTGTTTAATTGTATTGGTCTTCTCAGAGAACTGGGCTCAGCTATGGAATTAAAAAATATCTAATACAGAATATATAAATCTTGAAAATATTATATTTTAGAAGAATGATTTGATTCTTCTCAAAGCCAAAAGAATGAGCTCAATAGGATGGGATGGGGTGGGGGGTATCCCGTCAGCAAATTCATGGTTTTAACTTTCTATTTTTTTTTTTTTTCTGTCCTTTTAGAGAGCTCATGAAAAAAAAAAAAAAAACCAAAAACAAACAAACAAACAAACAAACAAACAAACAAACAAAAAAAAAAACTACTTCCATTCTTCTGGATTCCAAAATACAAATAACAGAATCAAGTCTTGTGAAGTTTTGCTTCTTTCAGGTTCTGTTCATATCCATGAAAGAGGGAAGATTTTATCCTTCACAACTTATATATAAGAAACTTGAAGCACAGGTTGTCCATGTAACTTGCCCAAGGTCACTGTGCTAGTGCACTGATAGCCCAGCTTTGAACTTGGGTCTACTTATTTTAGAACCTGGCTCATAATTCCAGTGCTCAACTACAGTGCTGAACAATGGAAAGATTTTGTGAGACCCATATGCACTTTTAAATTTTCTTGTGTCACCTTTTAAAAATGAAAAAGAAACAAATGCAATTAACTTTAATAATGTGTTTTTTAACCAATTATGTCTACATTGTTGTTATCACTTCATATGTAATCTATAGAATATGCCAATATTGTTTTACATTCCTTTATATACTTTTATATTTAATTTTGAAATTCAGTGTGTATTTAACATTTCTGCACATCTCAGTTTGGACTAGTTATCTTACGAATGCCAAATAACCTTATGTGGCTGGTGACTTTCACACCAGAGAACACAATGCTATGGCTGCTCAGCTGGAGTCACTAGATTTTCTATTTTCAATAAATACCTTTATTCATTTTGTTTTAGTATCTTAAAAATTGTAGCAATCATGAGTATTAAAACTGAAAGTTAGTTTTAAATAAAAGGAAGGAAAAAACTAGTACTAATATCGTCATTGTCTGAGGCTTTCTAACAATGACCGCTGAAGCTCATGTTCTTAAATGCCCTCTGCCAGATTTCTGAAATATTTTGAGTTCAACTGCATGCCCATTTAAGAACATAAGGTTCATTTACCATATTTCCCCCTTGGTCAAGCAGAAATCTAAAAATACAGTCCTAAGTTCTTAGGTTTGACCTAACCCTTTATATAAATATCCGTTCGCAGTTGTTATTCTAGCCAAAGAAAAATCCAGTCCTCTAAGTCATTTGGTCATAAAAACTTTAAGAAACTGATTTCTCTCTGAACACTTCCTTCCTCTAAATCACACACAAACCCCGGGGTGGGGTGGAGGGGGTGGGGTGGAGGAAGCAAAAATAAGATTTTTATTTTTGATTTTTCCCACAAGAAGACAAAAAAAAAAAAAAAAAAAAAAAAAAAAAAAGCTCCCCATACAACATTCTTTTGTCATTTCCTTTCTTACTGTCAAATTTTAAATAATGATTAGTATATGAAAAATTGCTCCCTTAACATAAAGTTCACTTCTGTATACTCTGTAGAACTTTGGTCCAAGAAATTACATTCTACCAGGTTGGAGGTGCCCTGTGGGAAATTTCATGTTACCTGTACCTCGGCAAATATTTCTCCAACGCCTGACACCCAATAGACACAGTAGACAGTAAGTGCCTGTTGAAATAAATCTATTTTAATTAATTGGAGTAAATTTAAGACAAATTTTGTATTCACAAATAAAAAAAAATGGTTCATTATTTCCAAACATCTTAATGGAAACATTAAGGAGAAATGTATCAATGAGGAAGGAACAACATAAACATGTAGCAGAAACTACTGGAATTTAGAAGTCTGATTGCTTCTAGGGCTTTCTTTTTGAAACTTTCTATAAAAATAAAGTTATAATAAGAACAAAAAGTAAACATTAAATATAAAAAGAAGAATATATACAAGAATATTTGTACTATTTTGGTCAGAGGAAAGACATTAAAGCAGGTAGGAAACTCAGAAAGAAAACATGGTTATGTTTAACTGCATTAAAATGAATGAATGAGTTTGTGTGTGTGTGTGTGTGTGTGTGTGTGTGTGTGTGTTTAAATACATACCCTATACAAAAATGTGGATTAGGAAAAAATACAATCAGAATGCCATTCAAAAAAATGACAAAGGGGGCTGGGGTGTAGTTCAGTGGTAGAGCACTTGCCTAAAATGCATGAGGCCTTGGGTTGATCTCCAACACCATCAAAAAAAGTAAAAGAAAAAGGGAGGCTGATAATAAATTATAACACAAATATATAAATGGCTTCCAAAATAAAGGAAGTTGTAAATAAAGAACAGAAAAGAAAATAGACAACAAATACTTCCTTTTTCACGAGTAATTGGGGCAATGCAAAAAGTGTACAAAAATTAGATGGAATTTTTTATCATCACATAGGCAGCAACTTAAAGAAAAAAAAGTAACACAATCCAAATCTTTCCAACAGAAATGGAACCACCAGTATATAAACATGTGTGTATTACAAGGTTCATTACAGACATTTTAAACTTGGCCAAAACCTGAAAACATGTTGAATGTCCATTAAAAATGGCATGGCAAGAAATAAAATCAAGAATCAATAACTGTGCTGGGGGGCTGGACTTGTAACTCAGTGGTAGAGCACTTGCCTTAACATGTGTGAGTCACTGGGTTTGATCCTCAGCACCACAAACAAATAAATAAAGGTGTTGTTTCCATCTACAAGTAAAAAAAAAAAAAAATTTTTTAAAGTGGGATGGCATCAAGTTAAAAAGCCTCTGCACAGCAAAGGAAACAAGAGCTTGCAGAGAGAGCCTATAGAGTAGGAGAGGATCTTTGTCACTTATGTCTCACACAGGAGATTGATATACAGAGTACAAAAACTCTAAAGGTTAACACCAAAAAACAAAAACAAAAACAAAAACCACCCAGTAAATAAATGGGCAAAAGAACTAACGAGGTACTTATCCAAAGAAGAAACACAAATGGTCAACAAATATATTAAAAAATGTTCAACATTTCTGGCAATCAGTGAAATGCAAATCAAAACTACACTAAGATTTCATCTCACTCCAGTCAGAATGGCAATCACCAAGATTACAAATAACAATAAATGTTGGCGAGGATGTGGGGCAAAAGGCATTCATATATTTTTGGGCATGCCAAGTTAGTACAACCACTCTGGAAAGAAGTGTGGAGATTACTCAAAAGGTTAGCAATGGAACCATCATATCATCCAGCTATCCCACTACTTGGTATGTATCCAAAAGATCTAAAATCAGCATACTGTAGCCACTTCAATGTTCATAGCAGCGCAATCACAATAGCCAAAGCATGCTAAGTGAAATAAAGCAGACTCAGAAAGTCAAGTATCAAATGTTTTCTCTGATATGTAGCAGCTAGAACAAAATGGTTGGGTGGGGAGATGGAGAAGGAATGGAGAATCCCATGGATATAGAAGAGAGATCTGTGGAGCACAGAAAGGGTTTGAGGGGAAGGGACAAGGGGTAGGAATTGGGAGGAACAGAGGAATGAATTTAACAAAGCTATCCTACATACATATATGAATATACCACAGTGAATTGCACTTTTATGTATATCTATAAAGCACCGATGGGGGAAAAAAAACTATAAATAAATGGAAGGAAGATGAGGAAAGAGAACAGGAGGAGGGAGGAGGGAGGAGAGGAGAGAAATGGGAAGTACTGGAGACTGAGTAAAAGCAAATTATATTTCATGCTTGTATAATTATGTCAAAATGAATCCCAATGTTATGTATGGCAAGAATGCACTAATAAAAAAAGGTAATGGTTGAATAAATTATAGTGTGATCACAATAGGAAATATTATGTATCTATTAAAATTAATGAGATTTATTTCCATCATCCAGATGTCAGGACTCTGAGACTCTCTTGACTTTCCTCAAATCACACTCTGGGAAAGAGAGGGTTGGGACTTTCCCTTGGTGCTTCAGTAGCTATGACCCCTAGCTTTGCCCTCCCCACTCTACATAGAGACTTTGACCTAGTATTCCGTGGCTGTGATTAGGACAAAAAGCCTATTTCAGCAGCATCAGCAGAGGGAAAGTAGGTCTTAGAGAATTTTCCACATAAGAGGCT
Source organism: Sciurus vulgaris (assembly GCF_902686455.1). NCBI lineage: Eukaryota > Metazoa > Chordata > Mammalia > Rodentia > Sciuridae > Sciurus > Sciurus vulgaris. The sequence goes on along the minus strand of NC_136467.1, from coordinate 90,593,281 downwards.
GCTTTCAATATGTGGTTTGAGGGACAATCTCCTTATCTGATTGAAGAGGGCCTACTAGGTACACATGGCCTGGTTCCTCCCACCCCATTATCTCCTGGTTTCAGTCAGGCTGAGTGTCTGGCAGGAACCCCAAATCTGTTGTTTTTCCCTCTTGTCTCATGTCTTTGAACAGTATTACATAAAAATTATTGTATTTTTTCCAAAGAACCTTTAATGTGAATTGGATAGAATATTATGTTGATATTTATTTTGGTTACATAATGAATTTCAGAAGTACAAAATAACATGATTTTTAAAAATGATATCATCTGGTATTATTTGATCAGAATACTTAGGAGATTTGTACCTAAAATATAAAGTGCAATTTTAAAAAGGAAAAAAATTTTAAGTAAATATAATAGAGATTTCCATTAACATAACTACCAAATAGCATTAATGCCAACTCTCTTTGCTCAAAACATTTTAGCAAAGTATCACGTACCATCAAGTGACATTTTGTGGCTTCAAATTAGATTCTTCCTTTTAGGGCATCGATTTTTTTCAACATTCCATAGAATAGGATGTTGATGTTAAAGATAATTTCAAAGAAGAGTTCCCAAAACTTCGGATTTGGAGTAACCAAATTAATATCAAATTAACCCAGCTTCTAATGGTGACTACTCCAACTGAAACAACATTCATTTGGATGAAGAAATTCTGCCACATTAATTAAATTTAGTAACATTACCTTATAACCAGAGTGGAGAGGGGAGAAATGAAAAGTAGTCGAAGCAGTTTCAGCGTCCGGATGCTTCCGCCCTCTTGCTCCTCTTGTGGTGAGTCCTCAGAAGTCCTAATGGTTCTCTGTTGTTCAAATCCCCATTTTCCTGGCCTCCTTCCAAAATACTGGGGCCTGTGTTTCTTTCTTCATTGATTTCTGTGCTTCCTCACATTTTCAGGTCAGCAACTAAATTCTTTCATTTGTTCATTTTCACCTCATTTCAAACAGAATGTGTTAAATAAAAATCCTAATTTCATTTCACATTTACTCCATTCTTGAGAGTCCTTAAAGACAGATTTAAGGCAGAAAATGTTTTTCGATGATAATTTAAATGAATATTTTTCCAGATTATCACTCAGGGATGCTGTGTCCCACAATGCCAGAAGCACCTTTGCTTTGCTCCTTTCAAAGGATGCTGTGCCATGCCATACCACTCTCTCCCAGGAAACAAATGGCATGTGGCTTGTGGGCTTGTGTCACATCTTGTTGATGTTTGGTGTACTTTGTGTCTAAATTTTTAGAGCTTGGGATCTAAAGGAGAGCTTGTGTACAGCTGTTACTATAAAGTTCTAAATACTTTGTCCACAGTACTCTAAAAGTAATTTTTATGCCAATTATTTTAGATAAATTGCATTTCATATTTTACAGAAGAGTAAGACATTTATAAAATTTTAAGCTAGAAGAAGATGCTACTTAGTTTCTAAAAGCTATAACAAGCAGGGCAAGTGTCGAGAAACAGATGCCAATCACAGAGTCAGTTGATTTTGTAGACTGTTTACCTCTAATGAAAACCTAAGTGGTTAACTAGAAGGATTTCTGAATAAAGCCTTTCAATGAACTACTCCTATCCCACAGTGTTCAGAAGTACTCGTTCTGACTGACAGTACCCAGCTTCCTTTGCAGACCTAGATGAACACTTCAATGACAGCGAGCAGAAGGCCCAGGGAGAGCTTCAGCAGAGACAGCTCACTTCCATGTCTACCTGCTTCATCTCTCTTATTTGCTGTGATAGCCTGGGAGACTCCAGGTGGTATATTTTCCGAATGGGCAGGCTGTCAGAGTAGGCATCAGATGGATGTAGACTAAAAGGAAACTGTTGTTGGGTTGCAGTACAGCGATTTGAGAGTTGATTTGTGGTACCCCTAGTCTAGCCCACCCTAAGATAACAATAAATATAATATTTTTAGGGAACATAGGACAATTTCATCCTGGAAAAACAAGGCATTTGTGGCTCTTCAATTCCCCTTCTTTAGAAATTGTAATGTGGGATTTACTGAATAATCTGTGGAATGAGTATATAGCTGCCGAATGTACTACATAGTTCCACATTTTCAAGGAATCATGATAAAATAAAATATCTAGAATTAGGAATTATATAAAACAGTTAGTTCACCCTACCATATTTCTTACATTCTAAATTGCACTTAGTTCCATATTTTGACTTTCTAATATTCAGATATATCTACCTAAGATAGTAGCTTAGATGTGATAAAATATTTAATTTTGATCAACTGGAAGCATTGCAGGTTTTTGAATCACCTTCAGGTTATTAATAGCTAGATTTTCATTGCTGTGTAATATGCTTGTTAATAGGGTGCCACAGTGTGGTCCTTTTCAGTTGCAGCTCCCATCTGAGAACTGTTTTACAGCTTTTCTGAAGCTTTGGCCTAACTCCCCATTCTCTGGAGTTATATGTTCTTCCTTTTTCATCTTTGACTTTCACCTGACTGTGTTCTCAGCACTGCTTTTCCAGGTACAACTTTGGAATTCCTGGAATATTGTCCCCAAAACTTGGTCCATGGAAGACTCAGATTCCTATCCCTCCTCAGTCACCAAGTCTCCAGATTGCCTGCCTGACCCAGGGGCCAGTCCCCTTGGCTCTCAAGGAAGCTTCTCATTGCTGAGTCTCCTGTTGTGTTTATGTAGGTCCCATCAAATTTCAATATGAAAACCTGGGCAGGGTGGGAGAGAAGGTGGTAATAACAAGAGAGAACAAAAACCCTCACTACCTTCTTTGCCAAAATTAAGATTAATAATCAAACAGTGTAATACACTGAAAATTCTAGGGATACTTAGATAATCAAGCAATTTCCACAATTATTGGCGTTTTCGGAGGGCCCAGAATTCCCATGTGAAAGGAATTTTAAAAATTTTGCTCATAAGTTTATTATTAACAAATTGGTAACATTTAACTTACCACACATAGTTTTATAGATTTGATTGGAGTGCTTAGAAACTACTGAAACTCTGAGATCCTGTAGAAAATTATTACTTCATGAAGGCATTTTCACCCTAGAGAATCAGGTTTAATTACATTTCCATAACTTGTCATTTTGTAGATACACAGTAGTAATTTTTCCCTTCGTGACAATAAACAGAAGTTGAACCCCAAAAACAGTCCTAAACGTTCATCAATAAAAGAAGCGTTAAGTACATTATTTTTTAAATTGTGCAATGTAATCTTATGAAATGATTAAAATAAAAACTATAAAGACAAATTTGATACATGAAAGATTAGTATGAAACAATGGTAAAAGAGAGAACAGAGCACAGTTTTCTAGACTTTAAATTTAAAATTAAAATTACATCCATCCTTGCAGAGTAAGAACTTTAACTATGTAACTGCCTTGACTTTGTATTTATCAAAATATTTTTTCAATTTTAGATGGACTGATTAGAGAGGAGATGCTGATGGGAATCTATTTCCATGAGAACTTTAATAGCTTTCCCAGAGAGGCAGTAATTGAACATGTTGGAGTTAGAGGCTGGTCCCAATCGCTAAGACTCACGGTAAACATGGGACCAGGAAGGGGAGGGTGGACAGGGAATTGTGTGTTGCCCTGGGAATTTCACCAAAGATAGGAAAGAGCACCATGATACATGAGCTTGGTGCAGAGACACAGATGGGTAGGGGCAGTGCGTATGAGCATAAAATTTAGCAAGTAAGTACTGCTTGGCTTTTCTTCAAACCCAACTTCTTTCATAGACTTTTGTAGCATTTTCAAGCAGTTGTGCCGAGTTTGGAGTGAAGTTGGAAACAGAAGTCAATAAATGGGCTGAACATAGTTTGTGTGTGTGTGTGTGTGTGTGTGTGTGTGTGTGTGTGTGCGTGTGTGGTGTGTGTACATGCATGTGTTACCAAGAATGTAAAAACGCCCAGTTTTGTGTTTTGAAAATGAATTTTAGTAACCATTAGAGAAGGACCATTTTCCTAATTTGGAGCAGAAGCACAGAAGTGATGCCAGAATCATATATGGCAGACACTCAAGCTGTGGTCAGAACATATGCAATTGGACGGCAGAAAGGATCATAAAGGCCATTTGGAAACACACGGTTTCCGAATTGAATGAGAGGAAGCTTGTCTCCCCCAGCACTTTCAGCATGCATTCACTACATGTGGTCTAGAGAAAAAGAATCCTAGAGCCTCACACAGATGTGTTTAGAAGAAGATTTGAACAGGACTGTTTTCAAAGTCCTGGGACCTGTGAAAGAACTTTGAAGTTGGAGACTATGTAGTTTAGTTGTTAAAAACTTGGACTTTAGAACAGGATTGCCTGGTTTTAAGTCCTGGTTGCAACACTTTCTGATATATAACGTTCAGCAGATTCCATAAATGTCTCTATGCTTAAGTCTCTTCATCTGTAAAATGTGGTTGTTGTGAGGATTAAAAGAGCTAATACATAAGATCAGAACAATTTCTGGCAGGGTTAGCGTAAGGTAGTGATGTTTGTGGTGTTGACAATGATTAGGCCTCAAAGCTGAGGAAATAAAGGTCACTTCATGAGCAATATTTAAAAAATACATTTAACACTTGGTTGTAGACATCTCTGAAGCTCACTTGGAGGTCTGGATTTATAAGCTACAGAACTGGCCTTGTTAAATCCATTGACCACCACTTTTTCCATTCTCTCACAAAAATATTCGCCATACTAGTGAGGGTACTTCCAGATTCTATAACAGAATGCAGAATAGTGAAATACAACAGTGGTTTATTTCTTATTCACATAAAGTTCACATAAATATTGTTGGTCAGAGTCTACAGAATCATTTATGATCCAGACCTCCTTGCATGCTGTAACTTGACCATTCCCCAGGGCATCAAAGTATTCTGTATCTAAATGCCAGATGGAAGAAGAGAGAATGGAGGGAAGTAACCAGCTTCTTAGAACCCTGAACCTGGAGACAATAAATCAATCACATTCATATGAAGTCCATTGGTAAAACCAAGTTGTGTGCACCAGCCCATGTGCCAGTGGGGCTAGAAATGCAGTCTTTGCATGAGGATTATGAAAGGGAAGCCTGCATTTTCATTGACAGATTTCCATTCCAGAAAGGAAGAGGAAGAGAGATGAGAAGAAGAAACTGAGTTGCAAGAAACAGGCAGCAGGCAGCAGGTATCTCATTCCTGACTAAATGTTTATTGAGCTATGGAACTGGAAGAGACATCTTGTCATGTCCCCAAAGACAGAAGATGAGGGAGATCTTGAGAGATCCTGATGTGTGTATCCTGGAGTTAGGGGGTCAAATGTGAACATGAACGCTGGTGTTTATTTCTCACCTGTTATTTCACAAGGCAGAAATCTCACCAGGGAACTGCATTAGTGGAGTGGATAGCACCCTGGTGTAGGATACATGGGGAGAAAGTAGTGACAAGTTTTCAATTTATTGGATGTCTGCATAATGACTATACAAGAAAATGCACAAAAGTTAGAGGAAGAGGTAGAAAAGAAGCTTTTTAGGCAGCTGCTGGTCAGGAAAGAGGGCACACTACTCAGGGAGGGGTTTGGAGACATAGCACCCTGAGGAGCAAAAAGCGAGACATGTTGAAACTCTCTGAAGGATTTCTTGTATGAAAGAGGTCAGGTACGGCTGAAGAATGTACCTAAGAAATCACGCAGGATATCTATGCAGAGACCCTCACGTTGGTGGAAACCTTCAGGAGTAAATTATGGGGTTACCTTCCTCCACCCACAGAGAGCCAACTGTGTCAGACCCTTGTCACTTTTCCTATCTCTTCTTCTTGTGTAACAGCTTATCAAAAAAGGGATGGGAGGAGTTTAAGAGAGAACCATGTCTCTTAAGAACTACGGATCTCACAAGCCAAAGAGTAAGTCTGAGCTGTGGGAAGAAGAAATATGAGTACAGAATTTAAAATGAGAAGAATCAAATGAGACTGTGTTAATATCTGAAAAGGACCAGAATGCTATAGGATATTCCAAACATGACATTTATGGAATTGAAAATGGAAATTCTGCAGATTGTGATTTAATATAGTGATAGGAAAAACCAAAATATAAAAACTTCAATATATAATGTATTTCCCCATCTAGACCAGATTTCTGGGCAAACTAGTCTTCTAAACACATAGGTAAAAGCCAGAACTGGTGCTCTTTCTCTCTAGTATCTGAATTCATTGACCCACGTGAGTCTGATCCATTGACTCCTATCTGCCCTCACATATTTGCAATGAGAAGGAAGTGCACTGTGTGCCTGTTAGGCTTTATAATGTTTCAGAACACAAGTGTGGTGCTGCTGTGGGCCACTCATAACTGAGTATGTCAAAATGGGGAGGGAGGAAGGGAGGAGCAAAGAGCTGTTTTACTTCTACACAGTATTGAGAGACTTGTTGACACTATGATTGACAGAGAGATACAGCAGGGAGAGTCTTGGGAACTTACATATTTAGGAAAGACATTTGAGGGACCAGAAACTCCTACAAAAGCAGGTGAGGGCTTAAAGCTAATAAAATCCACTTTAATGTTTTAAGCGTTGTCATTTACGTCAACAAACTAGTGAGAACTGAGACATGTAGGTTTCAAGGATGACTAAGTGAAATACTCATTCCTTCATTTTTATTTGAAAGTATATTCAATACCTACTTTGTGTTATGCACTTTGCTAGATGCTGGGCAGACAAGATAGAGTAAAATATCCATGGTTTATTGGACTGAATTTGTAAAAACAATGCAGGGAACTTTCAACAGGGCACCTGATCTGTTCTGAGGGTGGAAGTAGATGGTTCCCTTTCACTGGTGGAAGTGACACATAATTTCAGTGTGTTAGGGCAACAGTAAACAATGTTTTTCGTGTTTATAAATTCCATTTATATTTTAATACTTCTTTTGTAGTAAATTATAGTCATAAATGGAAAAAAAATTAAAAGTTGGCACAGGGAACCAAACGCATAACTGCTTTTAAAGAGTCTCATGTTTTTCCTTAAAGTTCAAGTAAATTAAAAATCATTTAACTGTCTGATGAAAGGTCTTCATCACCTCATTTCTACTTTCACTGCTTAATCCAGAGAGCAGCTTCTATTTGTTCATTTCCCCTTTCCTTCATTCTGTTTCATGCTGGGTCCTGCTACATCTTGCTCATTTTCCCTCAAAATAAATCACTTTAAAGTTTTCTTCTTGGTTTATGTTGTAATTTCAAAATAATTAAGTAATTTCAGAGGAAGAGTATTAACAAAGTTGTGGATCTGCTGCCCTTTCCTTGTTATATTGTAAAAAAAAAGAAGATAGCCTCTGTGGCTTTTAAGGAGAGAATCACATTGCTCTCTGTGGAACTCCAAAGGCAGGGTGCTTTGAAAGCAAAGGACAAGTTTCTCATTATCCGCAAGCACAGTCTGAGAAACTAGATTCAGATGCCCGTGGAAGAAGCTAAGAGATCTCTGAGGGTGGATTAAAGCAACCCCATTCACACCAATTCCTTATACATGCACACACACACACACACACACACACACACACACACACATTATGCATAGGAATTCGACACATTATGCATAGGAATGTAGACACTAAAAGAGACTGAGCATTTCTAAATAGCCTGTGGACTGAAGATGTGGAATAATATAAAAATATTTTGCCTTGATATTAACCAAAATACAGTTAGTGATGAAAAACTTTCCTTCAGAAAATGAGCATTTTCTGTTCATTTCAATGTAATGACAATCAGCACTGTACCTTCATGAAGTATGTGTAGGTCTCCTAGCATCACAATATAGATATTGATTTAGTTGCAGAAACACATTCACAGTTAACAGTAGTGTTCTCATATACTTGTGTGCTTGAATGGAGGAAGTCCTCAAAGCCTGACCTTTCTTAGGCCAACTTCTGTCTGACTCAGTTTGGAATCCCTGACAGTGGCTGTCACTAGGGAAGTACAACTTTTGACTATGATTTCAAAGCTTGGAACAAAGTGTGGAGTGGAGAAGTGAAAGAACACAGACAAGGAAGAAAGACTAGTAGGTGATTAGATAAAATATAAAACTGCATCATTGAAGATGTTTCATTTGCTGATTATTAAACATGCTATGCTGTCTAAACATACTATTTTTCATCCTTGAATGGACTCTTGGACCAAATAATTTTTTATCACATCTAAGTTTCCATTTAGTAATTTAAATTGAAGAAATTATGGGGAAGAAGTACATATTTTATAAAATGCTATGGTTGTAGGCTATGCAAGAGATCTCTGCTATTTGTTTGAAAATATAAGACATTTTGGCAGGGAGAGAACTAAATAAAATATGAAAAATTCTTTTAAAATTTATAAAATGTTTATGAATTTGAAAAAAGCCTTGATCTATAGGGATGCTTAATGCAATGTTTAAAATGCAGATATTTTTACATTATTCTTTCCCTTGACATGGTATCAAGAGTTTTTCTTAAGTTTCAACCTTAACTACCATGTTAGCATGTATGTTTCTTCAGAGTTGGGCTTAATTTGGGGGATATGAAGGCATATGGAAATTTCCCAAGACATTCTGTTAATTGGTTTGTTAGACACTGTTGGGGTTTTGAAAAACAAAAGAAAAATTGATAGATGGAAACTTCAAATACTGGCAAAGTTAAAACTTGTACTTAATTAGAGAATAAATAGCCCTGCTAATTGACCCTCAGAGAAACTTGCCCATTCTATTCATATTGCTGGAGCAGGCAGGTCTCCTAAACTTGGGTGCTGGGGATTGTCAGGTTCTTAAAGATGAAGGAGCAGAGGGCCTCTCTCCCCAGAGATGATGGAGGAAGGGAAAAGTGAACTGAACATGTTTAATTTACTCTTAAATTCCTGGTACGATAAATCCTTCTATTCCCCAGGGGAAAGGGAGTGAGGGGACAGAGAAAAGGCAGGAGTGTTTAGGGAAAATCCCTCGTCATAGAAACCAGAACAGCTGAGAAAATGTGTTTCTCTCTAGCGGAAATGACTCCTTAATCCATTTGGATTTCTCATTCAACACTCTTAGTAACTTCAGCACATGGTTCAAGGTGGCTTTGAGGGATTAAGGATCAAAAATTTAAGATGTCTAATGTTGTGCAATTGGTAGCACTGTTTTGTATTGCTTTGAATGCTAGTGTTTTCCTTTGGGTCCTATGCCTAAAGCTATGTTAATATGCTTGAATGTTTTGAGCTTATTATAACCAGCCACAACTAATAAGAACACTGACAAATAAGTCACTCAGACCCCCATACTTTACTTCAAATGGTTTAATTCCATAAACAAATCAATGACACTTTGTCTTGCCCTACGGATGTTTGTTCAAATATATCAGTTACGTCATTGTCCAGAATTTTACATCCCAGATTTTATTCTAAACTCAAATGAAAGATGTTTCTGAGTTAAAAGCATGGGAATTGTGGTATTTTTATAGGCTACAACTATTACAATTTCTTTAGTATTTACTTTTCTGTCTCTGTGCTGTCTCTACAGATCTATATAAATCTCTAGAGATAGAGAGCTACAGATATACATATAGACAGAGATAGAGACTGCTAATTGCATTACAGACTGTGAGGATAGCAGGGTTATGACTACCAAAGTTGAAGTTGTTTTGCGTAAGAAAACCACAGGGAGATCTCAAGTGAAATCATCTCTATGTGAAATAAGGAAACTGTTTTTACAAAACCTACAAATCGCAGTTTTCAAAATGATCTTGAAAAAGCAGGCATGACTGAAGTACAAATGTGATAGGTGTTATCACCTCAGTTTCTACTGACTTCTAATAACCAAGTTTTGAAAGGAAAGCGACGAGGATTTTTAATGAAAGCTTATGAGCTAGCAGTCTTAGCAAGAGTCTTTTGCAGTTAGTGGTTCAGTGGCCTTTGAAGAGTCTTACAATTGGGGGAGGGGATTGTTCTTGGCTAGGTCTGTGGGTACATGTAGGGCCTGCTGGAGGCTGACTGGAATTCCAAAACAAGTGTGTATTTATACTATGTGTAGTCCAGGGCTGACCTGTAGTTGGTGCTGTTTTTCCTTCATTTCTAGAAAGGTGCAAGGGTGCCCTCTTGGGCCCTGGTAAAAAAATGTTTTCCTCACACTTTCTTGAATTCTCTAGGCCCTGGAGTCAGAAACCTCAAAAAGCCATTGGCAAGGTTTTAGCCAGCTGAAGTGGTAGCAAACGCATGATTGACAAGAAGTCAGGTTTGCTAGTAATTACAGTCCCACCTCCAACTGTCCTCTGAGTCCTTTCTAACAATGTGAATCATTACTCTACCCCTCTCCTCAGTCAGAACACTTTACAGTTGCTTTACTGACAGATCAACTTATATTTTGAATCTTTTGTCAATAATAATATTTTCCTTAGCTAAATCATACAATATTATTTGTTAAAAGTGCCTTCAAATTATATCATACTATTTGTTGTCTTAGCCATAGAGACTTGTAGAATCTGAGGACTGGAAGAATAGTATAGATTACCTAATTTAACCTATTTTCTCTGTCAAAGAGGAATAGAAGTTTCAAATTAATTTCACAGAATTTAAATTAAGTTGCAATTACACAATGTTTACAACAATATGTGAATGAGTCAGGATAAATATTAATACCATTTCATAGATGAAACTACTAAAGATCATGAAGATAAAGTGACTTTCGTAGAAGGGTACATGTAACTTGGTTGGGACAAAACTAGGAAGAAACTCAGTTCCTTTGACTACCAGTTAGTATTTTTTTTACACACAGATATGTATGAAAACAAACTCGGAAACAGAGACACATATTTGTCACTAACCAGTTAGCCAACTATCAATTAAGTATTCCAGTGAGCAGGTTCTTCCCTCTTCAGTGGAATACTTTAGATCATAAAACATATAGTTTCTGTCTTGCTTTCTCTTGGAATACTGGTCTTGGGCATATAGCTGACATATTGTAAGGAAAACCTAGCAACCTGAGGAGAAATCCACCTGGTGAGAAAGTTGAGACCACTGGCGGCTGGCCTTTGGCTAGCACAAATCTGCCAACACTGTGTGTCAGCCATCTTGAAATCAAGACTTCAAAGGACTGCAGCCCTGGCTGACTTCTAACGACAACCTCACATGAGACCCTGAGCCAAAACATCCAAGCTAAGCCATTTCAAATTCCTAACTCACAAAAACTGTATGAGAGAGTAAATGCTTGCTCTTCAAGCTGCTAAGAGTGGACAATTTATCATACAGTGATTGATAACTAATATAGAGGAAGTGGTAAACAAATCAATAAAATAATTTCAAGTCTTAATAAGTGTCATGAGGAAGATAGAATAGAACAAATATGATGGAGGGGTGGGGAGGAGCTGCTTCACTAAAGTTGGGAAAGATAGTCCTCTCTGAGAAGCAATATTTAAGTTGAGATTTAATTACTCATAAAGAGGCAGCCATGGAGAGATCTTGAGGAAAAGCAAAAACAGGTACAGAGGCTTCGAATCAGGAAGAAGACTGGCATGCCTGAATTCAGAAGGGAAGCCAATTTGGTGAATTAGAACCTTGAGAAAGGTGAAGTAAGAGATAAAGGCAGGGTCATGCCACAGAAACCCTTGAAGGTCAGGCATGGAAAACCTTTGGAGAATTTGTGGGCAGAGGAGGCATGATCTGATTTACGCTCTAGAAAGATCTCTCCACTGGATGTGTAGGCACTGGATAGTTGGCAGGTAGGAATGCACACAGGAAGGCCAATTAAAGGCTGTTGCAGTTGTTCTGAAGAGAAAACTTTCCTGATGGAATTGGGGTGGAAGTGCTGAGAACCAGTTGGAGATGGGCTATGTAAGGCTGCCAAGACTTACTGATGGGAAGGGAATGAGGTGAAAGCAAAATTGTAGTGATGGAGGACAACTCAGCTGTGAGACATGTGATCCAAAAATCATTCTTGGTCTCAGGATTTTCATGTGGATCTATCCTTGTGATATGATGTACTCTCCAGGAAATTTCTTTAAGAAGCATTCAAAATTCCCTATCTTCAAGAAATTCTTACTACCAACGACATCCCTCAAGTTCATAAGAGCTGTTCTGCTTGGGAAAGCAGCATATACCAGCACAAACCTGGCTGGTGGGATGAATTCTTGGTTTAAAAGGAGTCCCTTCCAGGAAGAAGGCCATATTAATAGGTATATGCAAAATACTTTGTCCCCAGGGGTAACAGACTAGTAGAGTACCAATTGAGCATTAAGACATATTCCTTAAAGGAGAAAATAGTTTTTAGAGATTCCTTTCCTTCAGAGGAAGAAATATGTACAGGAGTATAATCATAGAGGGGCTTTTTAAAATATCTGCATCTTATGGAGACTTTTATATAAGATTTTCCTGGGCATCAGTTATAGTAGCCACTTCATGAAGATAACAATACAAACCAGTTTATTTCTTAATTGCTACATTCTTTTCACATAGAAAATATGGTTCTGATAATATTATAATCAAAGGTCAGTTTACATTGTAATACAATAAAGTTCTGTACAGAGCCGTAGGATTCGAGTACCAATTTTTAAGGCCAGTAAGGAGTTCTAAGAATAATACATCCTGATTTGAAAATGATAAGGCATATAGATATGTGTACTCTTTAGGTTTGGGAAACTATTTAATGAAGAGTTCTCTTACTCTTTATCTCACAGGGAAAGGCCAGCATAGGTCATGGTGTGTGTTTTTCATTCTGGTGATACACCCTCTATCAGCTGTTCTCACCATCCACACCCACAGCCCTCACCACTTAACATACAGCTAAGCACATTTTCTAAAGCAAAATGAAAAATTCATTCAAACACTGAACAGATGTGAATAAAAAGAAGAGGGTAGTTTAAAAATATTTCTGTTGCTATCAGCGATTATTTTGTCCCATGAATGGCATTGGCTATTGGTGTAGAATGTGAATAAATCTGATTTGGTTACTGTGGAAGTTGGAACAATAGCCAGTTTCCCATTTTCAGTCCATGAGATTGTTTATTGAAATTTCATTATGCTTTCCAAACTACATTTTAAAGAAAGGATCAAATTAAAATGAAAAAATAGTTATACAGATCAGGAAATGATTTTGTTCTATATACTCCCATAGATAAGGTCATATACAAAATGTTATGCAAGCTGCTTTTTAAAATGCTTTTAAAATTTTTCTAGGTCTGAAAATAACCATATTGCTATCTTTATTGATGTAAAAATTTCCCTTAAGCCATATTCAAACTGACAATTTAAATAATTACAAGTTGTTTTCTCTTATAAAGTATTGTTTAATTGAAATAACTCCACTAGCTTACTGGAAAATTAGAAAACATAACTATAACCCAGAAAATTGATTACATATACCAATGATTTGATGATTCAGAGTAAGATGAAGAAGTTTGATGTATAGAAATGAACTTTCTGCATATACAATCTAAGAATAGGAAAATAATTTTATAAGAAGACCATGTAATTGAGGTGTCAACTATCTCATGGTAAAGACTAATATGATGATCAAAAGAACAGAAAGAAGTGAATATCACACTCAAAACTAAACATGATCCTAAATAGGAAAATTGAAATCTTTGAAAGTCAGACACCTCACCCTAAGGTTGTGCATTAGAACTGAATTAGCAAGGATTCCGCAGAAAAACAGAGTCAATAGTATGTACCTCTCTCTCTGTATATATAGATTGATTGATTTTAAGGAATGACTAAATGATTAAGTGATTGTGAACCCTGGCAAGTTCCAGATCAGCAGTTCAGGGATTCAGAGAAGAGCTGATGTTGCAGCACAAGTGTGAGGGTCAACTGCTGGTAGAACTTCTTCTTCCTTGACAGAGGTCAGCCTTTTCCTTAAGACCTTTCACCGATTGAGTGAGACTCACTTCCATTATGGAGGATAGTCTGCCTTACTTAAAATCTACTGATTTCAAGGTAATCTCAAATGGAAAAAAATGCCTATCAACATATGCAGATGGGGTAGAACAAATACCTCAGCACCGTGGCCTAAATTTACCTTCACAAGGACACCGTATAGTAGTTATTCTCCTTGCATTGATGGTGGGTGTATTAACTCTTCAACAATTCTGGAAAACAATTTGAACATTGTATCGGGGGTTCAAAATGTTTACAGTCATTTTTTTTTTTCACCAAATACTTCCGTTTCTAGTCTAAACCTAAATGCAGTGACAGAGCACAAACCTTAAAGGAAAAGATTGACAAATGTGGTGTTTTTAAAATTAATTTTTTATGACATTGGATATATTTAACAATTAAACATAAACCATTAACTAGGAAAGATATTTGGAGCACATGTAAGCAGATAAAATATTAGTAACCAGGCTGGGGAGATAGCTCAGTTGGTAGAGTGCTTGCCTTGCATGAACAAGGCCCTGGGTTTGATCCCCAGCACTAAGAAAAAGATTTAAAACCCAACGGAAAATGAGCAAAGCTAAACTGGGCAGTTCTTAGAAAAAGACATCTGAATGGCTAACAATCAGTTGGAAAGATGTTCAGTCAAACTTGCAATCAGAGAAATGCAAATTAAAACAAGCATCATTTTTTAAACTATCAGAAAAACCAAAAATGAAAGTTTAACAATGCCAATTATTGGTAAGAGTATAAATTGGTATAACTACATTGGAGAACAGTTTACCAACACCTAGAAAAACTGAAGATGCATATAACCTAAAGCCTAAATTCTACTCCTAGGTTTATAGGATCTAGTGAAGTTCTGGCACACAAGCCTCTATATACACAAGGGATGTGCATTGTTTGAAGTACGGTTTATAAGTGAAGAAGGAGCAAATAACACAAACATCATGGAGAGAAAAAATGAATCTTGGTATAGTCTACAAAGAGAACATTGGTTTATCAATAGGTTAATTAAATAGCCAGATTTACACTTACCAGCATAGATTTATCATGAAACTATGTCAGTTTGAAAAATTAAAAGTATGGTTTCTTTTAAACCATACTTTTAATATGGTTTCTTTTTTTTTTTCCAGTTTTTTTTTTAATTGTAAACAAATGGGATACATGTTGTTTCTCTGTTTGTACATGGCATAAAGGCATACCATTTGTGTAATCTTAAATTTACATAGAGTAATGTTGTTTGATTCATTCTGTTATTTTTTCCCTTCCCCCCACCCCTCCCACCCCTCTTTACCCTCTATACAGTACTTCCTTCCTCCATACTTGCCCCCCTCCCTAACCCTAACTCTAACCCTAACACTAACCCTTCTCTCCCCCCCATTATGTGTCATCCTCCACTTATTAGCGATATCATTCATCCTTTGGCTTTTTGAGATTGGCTTATCTCACTTAGCATGATATTCTCCAATTTCATCCATTTGCCTGCAAATGCCATAATTTTATCATTCTTTATGGCTGAGTAATATTCCATTGTATATATATACCACAGTTTCTTTATCCACTCATCAATTGAAGGGCATCTAGGTTGGTTCCACAGTCTGGCTATTATGAATTGAGCAGCTATGAACATTGATGTGGCTGTATCTCTGTAGTATGCTGATTTTAAGTCCTTTGGGTATAGGCCAAGGAGTGGGTAGCTGGGTCAAATGGAGGGTCCATTCCAAGTTTTCTAAGGAATCTCCACACTGCTTTCCAGAGTGGCTGCACTAATTTGCAGCCCCACCAGCAATGTATGAGTGTACCTTTCTCCCCACATCCTCGCCAACACCTGTTGTTGCTAGTATTCTTGATAATCGCCATTCTAATTGGGGTGAGATGGAATCTTAGGGTGGTTTTGATTTGCATTTCTCTTATTACTAGAGATGTTGAACATTTTTCCATATGTTTGTTGATTGCTTGTACATCTTCTTCTGTGAAGTGTCTATTCATTTCCTTAGACCATTTGTCGACTGGATTATTTGAATTCTTGGAGTAGAGTTTTTTGAGTTCTTTATAGATTCTGGAGATTAGTGCTCTATCTGAAGTATGATTGGCAAAGATATTCTCCCACTCTGTAGGCTCTTTCTTTGCATTGCTGATAGTTTCCTTTGCTGAGAGAAAGCTTTTTAGTTTGAATCTATCCCAGTGGTTGATTCTAGCTTTTATTTCTTGTGCTATGGGAGTCCTGTTAAGGAAGTCTGATCCTAGACCAACAAGGTGAAGATTTGGACCTACTTTTTCTTCTATAATCTGCAGGGTCTCTGGTCTGATTCCGAGGTCCTTAATCCATTTTGAGTTTAGTTTCGTGCATGGTGAGAGATATGGGTTTAGTTTCATTCTGTTGCATATGGATTTCCAATTCTCCCAGCACCATTTGTTGAAGAGGCTATCTTTTCTCCATTGCATATTTTTGGCCCCTATGTCTAGTATGAGAAAATTGTATTTATTTGGGTTTGTGTCCATGTCCTGTATTCTGTACCATTGATCTACCTTTCTATTTTGGTACCAATACCATGCCGTTTTTGTTACGATTGCTTTGTAGTAGAGTTGAAGATCTGGTATTGCAATACCCCCTGTTTCACTCTTCCTGCTAAGGATTGCTTTAGCTATTCTGGGTTTCTTATTCTTCCAGAGGAATTTCATAATTGCTTGCTCTATTTCTGTAAGGTACGTCATTGGGATTTTACTTCGAATTGCATTGAATTTGTATAGCACTTTAGGTAGTATGGCCATTTTGACAATATTAATTCTTCCTATCCAAGAACATGGAAGATCTTTCCATCTTCTAAGGTGTTCTTTAATTTCTTTCTTTAGTGTTGTATAGTTCTCATTGTAGAGGTCTTTCACCTCTTTTGTGAGATTGATTCCCAAGTATTTTATTTTTTTCGAGGCTATTGTGAATGGGGTAGTTTTCCTAATTTCTCTTTCTGAAGATTCATTACTTATGTATAAAAATGCGTTGGATTTATGGGCATTGATCTTGTAACCTGCTACTTTACTGAATTCACTTATGAGTTCTAAGAGTTTTCTGGTGGAATTTCCAGGTTCCTCTAAATATATAATCATGTCATCAGGGAACAGGGATAGTTTGAGTTCTTCTTTTCCAATTCGCATCCCTTTAATTTCTTTGGTTTGTCTAATTGCTCTGGCCAGAGTCTCAAGAACGATGTTGAACAGAAGTGGTGAAAGAGGGCATCCCTGCCTTGTTCCAGGTTTTAGGGGGAATGCTTTCAGTTTTTCACCATTTAGAATGATATTAGCCATGGGCTTAGCATAAATGGCCTTTACAATGTTAAGGAATGTTCCCACTATCCCTATTTTTTTCTAGTGTTTTGAGCATGAAGGGGTGCTGTATTTTATCAAATGCTTTTTCTGCATCTATTGAAATAATCATGTGATTCTTGACTTTAAGTCTATTAATATGGTGAATTACGTTTATTGATTTCCTGATGTTGAACCAACCTTGCATCCCTGGGATGAAACCCACTTGATCATGGTGCACTATCTTTTTAATAAGTTTTTGTATGCGATTTGCTAAAATTTTGTTGAGAATTTTTGCGTCGATGTTCATTAAGGATATTGGTCTGAAATTTTCTTTCCTTGATGAGTCTCTGTCTGGTTTAGGTATCAGTGTGATATTGGCTTCATAGAATGAGTTTGGGAGGGTTCCCTCCTCTTCTATTTTATGGAATACTTTGAGAAGTATTGGAATGAGCTCTTCTTTAAAGGTTTTGTAGAACTCGGCTGAGAACCCATCTGGTCCCGGACTTTTCTTTGTTTTGATGACTTCTTCTATTTCAGTACTTGAAATTGGTCTATTTAAATTGTGTATGTCCTCCTCGTTCAGTTTAGGCAATTCATATGTCTCTAGAAACCTGTTGATGTCTTCGAAATTTTCTATTTTGTTGGAGTATAGATTTTCAAAATAGCTTCTAATTATGTTTTGTATTTCAATCCTCTCTGTTGTGATATTTCCATGTTCATTCCGAATTTTAGTGATTTGGGTTTTCTCTCGTCTTCTCTTTGTTAGTGTGGCTAAAGGTTTATCAATTTTGTTTATTTTTTCGAAGAACCAACTATTTATTTTGTCAATTTTTTGTATTGTTTCTTTTGTTTCAATTTCATTGATTTCAGCTCTGAGTTTAACTATTTCCTGTCTTCTACTACTTTTGGTGCTGTTCTGTTCTTCTTTTTCTAGGGCTTTGAGCTGTAGTGTTAGGTCGTTTATTTGTTGAGTGTTACTTCTTTTATTAAATGCGCTCCATGAAATAAATTTCCCTCTAAGTTCTGCTTTCATAGTGTCCCAGAGATTTTGATATGATGTTTCTTTGTTTCTCATTTACCTCTAAGAATTTTTTAATTTCCTTCCTAATATCTTCTGTTATCCATTCATCATATAATAGCATATTGTTTAATCTCCAGATGTTGGAATAGTTTCTGTGTTTTACTCTTTCATTTATTTCTAACTTCAATCCATTATGATCTGATAGAATACATGCTAGTGTCTCTATCTTCTTGTATTTGCTAACATTAGCTTTGTGGCATAATATATGGTCTATTTTAGAGAAGGGTCCATGTGCTGCTGAGAAGAAAGTGTATTCGCTCATGGTTGGATGGTATATTCTATAAATGTCCATTAAGTCTAAATTATTGATTGTGTTATTGAGATCTATGGTTTCTTTGTTCAATTTTTGTCTGGAAGATCTGTCCAGTGGTGAGAGAGGCGTGTTAAAATCACCTAGTATTATTGTGTTATAGTCTATTTGGTTTCTGAAATTGAGAAGGATTTGTTTGACATACATGGATGAGCCACTGTTTGGGGCATAGATGTTTATGATTGTTATATCTTGCTGATTTATGCTTCCCTTAAGCAGTATGAAATGACCTTCTTTATCCCTTCTGACTAACTTTGGCTTGAAGTCCACATTATCTGAAATGAGGATGGATACTCCAGCTTTTTTGCTGAGTTCATGTGCATGGTATGTTTTTCCCCATCCTTTCACCTTTAGTCTATGGGTATTTTTTTCTATGAGGTGAGTCTCTTGCAGGCAACATATTGTTGGATCTTTCTTTTTAATCCAGTCTGCCAGTCTATGTCTTTTGATTGATGAATTCAGGCCATTAACATTCAGGGTTATTATAGAGATATGATTTGGTTTCCCGGTCATTTGGTTCATTTTTTAAATTTTATTCATTTATTTGTTTGACACAACTTGTTTCCTCCTTTATTTGACAATTCCTTTAGGATAATTCCTCTCTTTGCTGATTTGCTTCTTTGTTTTTCATCTCTTCCTCATGGAATATTTTGTTGAGAATGTTCTGTAATGCTGGCTTTCTTTTTGTAAATTCTTTTAGCTTTTGTTTATCATGGAAGGATTTTATTTCATCGTCAAATTTGAAGGTAAGTTTTGCTGGGTATAAGATTCTTGGTTGGCATCCATTTTCTTTCAGGGCTTGAAAAATGTTGTTCCAGGCCCTTCTAGCTTTTAGGGTCTGGATTGAAAAATCTGCTGATATCCGTATTGGTTTCCCCCTGAATGTAATTTGGTTCTTTTCTCTCACAGCCTTTAAAATTCTGTCTTTATTTTGTATGTTAGGTATTTTCATTATAATGTGCCTTGGTGTGGGTCTGTTGTAATTTTGTGTATTTGGAGTCCTATAAGCCTCTTGAACTTGATTTTCCATTTCCTTCTTCAGATTTGGGAAATTTTCTGATATTATTTCATTGAATAAATTGTTCATTCCTTTGGCTTGTTTCTCTAGGCCTTCCTCAATCCCAATAATTCTTAAATTTGGCCTTTTCATGATATCCCATAGTTCTTGTAGATTCTGTTCATGATTTCTTACCATCTTCTCTGTTTGTTCAACTTTGTTTTCAAGGTTAAATATTTTGTCTTCAATGTCTGAGGTTCTGTCTTCCAGGTGTTCTATCCTATTGGATATGCTTTCTATGGAGTTCTTAATTTGGTTTATTGTTTCCTTCATGTCAAGGATTTCTGTTTGGTTTTTTTTCAATATCTCTAACTCTTTATTGAAATGATCTTTTGCTTCCTGTATTTGCTCTTTTAACTGTCGATTGGTGTGATCATTCAATGCTTGCATTTGCTCTTTCCTCTCATCATTCAGTGCATGCATTTGCTCTTTCATCTCATTGTTTGCTTCTCTGATCATTTTAATTATGTACATTCTGAACTCCTTTTCTGTCATTTCTTCTGCCACGCTGTCATTGGGTTTTATTGATGTAACATCTAGATTTGTTTGCAGCATTTTCTTTCCTTGTTTTCTCATATTGTTCAGGTATCAGTGGACCGCTGAGATATTGCAGATTTCCTCTATTGACTTACAATGTCCCTGAAGATTTCTATATATATCCCCCCTTAGCCTTCAGTAGGCTGAAGTCTTGGAGGAAGTTGATAATACGGTGCTCCACAAGGAAGCTGCCTCTCTAGGAGTGGTGTCCTTCAGGTGGGGTATAATCCCTGCTAGTGGGCAGAGGTGCCTCCACTTGTTGACCAATGGTCATCCAAAGGGGACCTAGGCTGCAGGCTGAGGCAAGGCCTGTTTGGGCCTGAGTCTCTGGTTTTACCGTCCTTGTGGGGAAACCTCACGTGGCAGGGAAGACTCACCCGGTGGGGAGGTCTCGCTGGTCAGTTCCCTCCTAGAGGTTCCCCTCAATTTACAGCTACCACCTGGGATGGGCTGCCTTCCTCTGCAAAGTTCCCAGGGGCCCAGCCCTACCTCCTGGGCCTGGGAGCCTCACCCTTCGCAGATGAATCTCCTTAGGCTGCCCCTCCTCAGAGAATCTGCCCGTAGGCCTGGAACCTTCGCTCCGCCCTAAGCCTGTCTCTGTGCGGCTCTTCCACCAAGAAGCCTCCTAGATCCTGGGACCCTGCTCTGCACCTAATCGCCTAGCTATGCGGCCCCTCCTCTGAGCAGCCACCTGGGGCCCCGTACAATCGCTCTGATTCCCAGAGACCCGCCACATGCCTCTTCCTCCAGACAGCCGCCCAGTATTCTGGTGCGGTCACTAGGAGTCCAAGAAACTCACTGTGTGCCTCCACCTCCCACCAACCACCCGTAGCCCTGGGCAATCAATCACTCCGAGTCGAAGTGACCCTCCCCGTTCCTCCTCCTTCTCCAGATAACCCCCCGGGTGTTCAGGAGCGGTCGCTCTGAGTGGCTCTGAATCCACGTGACCCGCTGCACGGGTCCTCTGGGCAACCACCCGGAGCTCTGGTGCGGCCACTCAAGACCAAGCTACCCACCACGCTTCTCCTCCAGGCAGCCCCTCTGTGTTCAGGAGCTGTCACTTTAAGTCCAAACAACTCACCACTCGCCTTCTCCTCTGAGCAGCCACCTGGAGCACTAATACAGTCACTGCGAGTCCAAACAACCTGCCGCGCTCCTCCTCCTCCTCCTACTACTCCTCTGGGCAGGCCCCGGTGTTCAGAAGTGGTCTGAGTCCAAACAGCTCGCCACGCAGCCCCTCCTCTGGCAACCGCCTGTAGCTCTGGTGCAGTCACTCTGAATCCAAGTGGCCGCGCTCCTCTTCCTCCTCCTCGTCCTCAGGGCAGGCCCCGGTGTTCAGAAGCAGTGGTTCTGAGTCCAAACAGCTCGCCGTGGAGCCTCTCCTCTGGCAACCGCCTGTAGCTCTGGTGCAGTCACTCCGAATCCAAGCGGCCATGTTCCTCCTCCTCCTCCTCAGAGCAGGCCCCGGTGTTCTGAGTCCACACAGCTCTCTTCGCCACTCCTCACCTGGGCAGCCTCTGGAGCCCCAGTGGTTGCTCCGAGTCCCAGCGCTGTGCCGAGCGGCCTCCTTTACAGCGCTCCCAGTTCTAATATGGTTTCTTTTAAACCATACTTTTAACACATGTAGTTTATCACATGTAATTGAGACATTCAATTCAAAATTTTAAGAAATGATAATACTATCCCATACTATATATGCAAGTGCAAGATGATTAGCTTTTAAAAACATGGAGTGAAATGACGCCCATCAATCTTCCAATGTTTATTTCTACAAAGGTCGTGAGTCACATAGACGGTTGGTGCTTCTGGGTGTGCAAGCATGGGCAAAAAAAAGGGTGTGTTGCTTCTACAATCTACCTATTGTGAATTGAGCTGTTGTAACCATTGATGTAGTACATCACTGTAGTATGCTGATTTTAGGTCCTTTGGGTATAGGCCAAGGAGTAGGATAGCTGGGTCAAATGATGATTCCATTCCAAGTTTTCTAAGGAATTTCCACACTGCTTTCCAGAGTGACTGCACCATTTTTCAACTCCACCAGTAATGTATGAGTGCACCTTTTTCCCTACGTCCTCACTAACACCTATTGTCGTTGGCTCTTTGTGGTACAAAATCCTTGGTTATTTGTCACCGCTTGCAGCAACAATTTGCACGGGTCTTATGGGTGGTGGACTGGAAACTGAGCTACTACTATCTTTCTCTTTGGTGCACTGCTTTCTTGCTTGCTTGTTTATAGAGGATAGAGGAAATGAGGTTTACTTGCTTTGAGAGGAGAGAGAGAGAGAGAGAGAGAGAGAGACTTTGCTTATCAGAAAGAAAGAGAGACTTTGCTTAAGAGAGAAAGGGACCTTGAGAGAAGGACAGGCTTTACTTTGAGCTTAGAGGAAGAGAGACTTGCTACACTTCACTTAAGGTCTGCTGCTTCTTACTGGTGAGTCCTGCATCCTGTGAACTAAGGGTACATCTACCTAAGGTGCTTTAGTGATGCATCTCAGTTCTCCGTTCTGTGATCTGCCTTCCACCGCTGCCCCTACTCGCTGCTTCTATCGGCTAGCCGCTTCTTCTTCCTAGCTGCCGTTCTGCTGTCTTTTCTTTCTACTAGCTGCTGTGTCTTCTGCTAGCTGCTGCTGTGCTTCTTTCTACTAGCTGCTGCACTCCTTCTAGCTGCTGCGTCTCTTTCTACTAGCTGTTGTCGCTGTGTGTTGCACTGTCTCACTCCACCTACGCTTATATCACCTCCAGGAGGCGGAGAGCAGGGCCATGCCTGTTACGCAAAGATTAGGCCAGACGCTAGATGTCTGAGCAGGCACAATTAGGAGTGCTTGAGAACACATGTGCATACACTGTGTGCATGGGCGATAAAACACCTGAGTGTGCTTATGTCAATTAACCTCCTCACTGCTGATGTGATCAGGCGCCATTCTGGCGCGGTCAACATGGCACAGCCCCCAACACCTATTGTTGCTTGTATTCTTGATAATAGACATTGTAATTGGGGTGAGATGAAATTTTATTATTTTTTAAAGGATACTATTTTTATTTTTTTCTTGTGGGTAGGACATCTTAGATGTTGTATATATACATTTATCATTTCATACACACATATACACAAACATGTATTTTGTGTTCAAGATCATCCAAACTTGAATCACTCTTTTTGCCAACTATCTCAAGATAAAGGTAAAATTATTAAATAAGCAGATGTCCTTATTATTTATGTCAGAAAATTTACTCAGTTGTTGCACAATAAGATTTCAGGATAGTCTCTCAACAGTTCCATTTGGCACTGTATTAGACTCAGGAGAGTGTTTAAAAATCACAAGGCCTTGTTAGGCACAGCCATAGCTAATAATATGACAATTCAGATCCATTCATTTTACTTCTTTCTTGAAGACATACATCCTATAAGACTTTTTAAATTAGATCTCTATAGCCATCATGATATGGATTAAAATGGGTATGGTCTTCACAGTTTTGACCCTGAAATGAGAATTCCTGGGTCACAGGTATGACCCATAATTTGGATAGATTTTTCTGGTGGACAGTGCTTTAGTCATGTATGTTTTTTTGTTGCTAATGGCAAGAACATCAACTATTTCAAGTTTGAGTCAAAAGTAATATCACACACACAAAAAGTCAGTTTATTGTGGATAAACTTACAGATACTTAACTATAGGATTTTTAAGAATAATCAGTTCCTGGAGAATATCATGCTAAGTGAAATAAGCCATTTTCAACAAACCAAAGGTCAATGTTCTCTCTGTTAAGTGGATACTGACTCACAAGGGAGAGTGGGAAGGGGACAACTAGAAGTCCATTGGATTCGACAAAGGGAAAGTGGGGAGAGGAATAGAAGGGACAGTAGAATTAATTGGACATATCTTTCCTATCCTTGTATTTGAATACATGACCAGGGTTACTCTACATCATGTACAACCACAAGAATAGAATCCTAATTAGAATAAGTTATACTCCGTGTCCATATAATATCCCAAAATACATTTTATTGTCATGTATATCTAAAAAGAAAAAATAAAATAAAAAAAATTAAATAAGCTCCATTTAATTGCTATATCGATTCTTTATTTTTCATTACTAACTAATAAGCCAATGAATGGATATACCACAGTTTATTCATCTATTCACTTGTTGTCAGACATTTAATTTGTTTGCTTTTTGGAATTTTTACAAAGTACAACTTATGTGTACATTTGTTAAAAAAACAAAAAGAATGATCATTTCCTAATTAAAACTGGGTGGGGGGAAAAGGCGCAATGGCACATACCTGTAATCCCAGCAACTCCCACGGTGGAGGCAGGAAGATCATAGGTTCGGAACCATTCTCAGCAACTTAGTTAGGCCCTAAACAACTAGGGAGACCCTGTCTCTAAATAACAAAAGGAATAAATGAAAAGGGCTGGGGATGTGGCTAAGTGGTTAAATGCGTTTGGGTTCAATCTCCGGCACAATAACAAACGAACAAAAAAACTGAAAAAATCAAGTGAAATACACTCATTTATTTAAATATCAGGGTGATATTTGTGACATTACTTATAAACAAGTTCAAAATTTTCATTGACGTTTACAGCATTTCTTGAATGTCAGGCTTTACATTTCTTACCACCTATTTATATTTTTTTGTTTCACTCATAAAACAATAAAACCAGACATGGAGTTGAAAGGCAAAGCTTTCCTGGTTCATAGTGTATTTTGTGGAAGCCTGGTTCCCACTGTTGGCCACATAGGTTAGTTCCAGGAACTGCTTAGAGACAGAATTCTATTCAGGGTTTCTAACGTGGTAGTAGTAGAGTTGTGTGCATCTTAGACACACACAGGGTTGATTTGCACTGAAGTATGACATTTCCTCGGTGGTATGATGACATGCTTATGTATGACCTTTCTACCATTCAAGAAATTGACCCTGGAACTGAATAACCATTAATTAAAAGTCTTAAAATGTGGGCCAGAGATGACATGATGAAATGTGCAAGTGTTAATGCATAAATTGGAGCAATGGTGGAAAGTATTCTTTCTTCTTTGACCTAGTAATTCGTTTAGTTTACTAAAGTTGTATCTATTGAACACCTATTTAATACCATATTTCAAATCCTCAAATTATCTATTTTACAATATTGTTGTCCTTTCTTAGGAAGAAAGCATCAAATCTCCTTGACTTCAATGAAGAAGAAATTTGACAAGGTCAATGTTAAAACTTTTAACTTATTTGCATGTTGGCACAAATTTGTCTCACAGATTGATTAGCTGCTACCAGGAAGACAGAATTCCAGAATCTGTGAGGAAAAAGTTCAAGTTTCCTCTGCATCCCGGTTTTACATATTTGCAGATATTTTTCTTTTGTGAAAATTCTTCCTTTATTGTAATATGCCTCACAATAATTTTCTTTTGCTTCTATTTGCTGTCAACCTTGTAAAAATGCTCTATCATGTTGTTTTCATTTCTTGATTAACAATTTACTTTAAATATAATTTGTTGATTTTATAAAAAAGATGGATGGTTATTATAAAAAGAAACATAAGCAATACAGAAAAGTAAAACAGAACACCATCAACCAACCTTCCACCCCTCAACACTATGAATATTAATATTTGAGGAATATTACTCAGAAAAATCTCTTCATGCATGCAACAACGGAAAGATAAAAATTTTAACTGTTAGAAAAATAGGTTCATACTGTTCACACTCTTCAGGTTCAAGGTATTCAGTTATTTATTTTTCTTATTGACTCAATAAGAGCAATGTTTCATGGACTATGTTCATTGAGGAGCATAGCTCTTTGAATTTTGACAACTGTATACACTCATGAAACTGTAACCACAATAAAGATAGAGCAAAATTGCATCACTCCCAAAAAATGCTTCATGTACTTTTGCATTCCCTTATTTCCCTTGCCTCCAGACTCAGGAGGTTACTGGCCAGATTTTTTTGTTTGTTTATTTTGATTTTTTTATATTTTATATAAATGGAATCATATGGTGTATAATGTTATATGTCTCTAAGGAAAGATTTTTTTCCACTTCATATTGTATCAATATCAATTAGATTCATTTTTTTAAAGATCTTCAATGATTTTAATAGTTTCTTTTAGTCTGCATGTTGTATCAATTGTTGTGACAAAGGCATGGAATTCTCTTTTTATAATTATGGAACTATTTATTCCTCTAATTGTATTACCTTTTTTAAATGTATTTTGAGGCTCTATTATTATTAGGCACATACACATTTATGATTGTTATATCTTTATTTATTTATTTATTTATTTATTTATTTATTTATTTATTTACTATTTTTGGTCTAAGGGATTGAACCCAGGGGTACTTAACCACTGAGCCACATCCACAGCTCTTTTTAAATATTTTATTTAGAAATGAAATCTCACTGAGTTGCTTAGGGCCTCGCTAACTTTCTGAGGCTGGTTTTGAACTCTCAATTCTCCTGCCTCAGCCTCCCAGCTGCTGGATTACAGGCATGCACCATCACACCCAGAGATTGTTATATCTTACTGATAAAGTGAACATTTTTATAAAAATGTTCCTATTTATATTTAGCAACATGTTTTACCCTGAAGTCTATTTTTTTATTTCTCTCTGGTCTCATTTCTTTTCAATCTGATGGATTTCCTGTGGTCATTCTTTTTGTACAGATTCAGAGACAGTAAGTTCCCTTAAATTTTATTTTAAAATCTGAAAATATAATTATTTCATCTTAATTCTTGCTGGATTTAGAATTCTAGATAAACAATATATTTTCTCTCAGTACATTAAAGGCACTGTTTTATTGTTTTGTGGTCTCCAGGACTTCTGATGAGAAGTAGGTGGCTACATAATCACTTTCCTGTATGTAACGCATTATTTTTCTCTGTTCATTTTCAAGATATTCTTGCTATTTTTGGTTTTCAACAGTTTGACAATGATGTTCTTAGGCACAGTTTTCTAAATTAATCCTGTTTGGACTTAGTTACTGAGTTTTTGAATATGTAAATTTATGGTTTTCAACAAATTTTAAAATGCTTTCAGGCATTATAAGTACAAATATTTTGTTATTGCTTTTTATTTTTTACATTTGAGAATGTCCAGCCTCATTCTCTATCTCCTCTCTGAAACTCCAGTTTCCCTTATACAATCTTTGAAATTGTCCCAGATTCCTGAAGCTTTGTTCTTCCTTAGTATAATCTATTTCTCTTTCTCCCTTCCTCCTCCTGTTTCTACTCCTCCTTCTCTCTCCTCCTTCTTTCTCTAATTGAATGATTTTTATCGATCTATCTTGAAGTTCACTGAGTCTTTCCTCTTTCACTTTAATTCTGCTATTAAGACTTTCAAGTATATTCTTTTTACTTTTGAGCATGTTTTCCTCTACCTCACAGAACAGAATTATAAGAACTGTTTTCCAGCCCTTACCTGATAATTCCAACATCCTGGTCATCTCAGAGTTGACGTTTCTTGATTGTCTTTTCCTTGGCAACATGTCGTACTTCTTGACTCTTATTTGAGCAATTTTTAATTGTATCATGGACACTATGATATTATGTAGTCTCTAGATTCTGTCTAATGCTCCAAAGAGTATTGAAGTTTTCTTTTAATAGGCAATTGACTTCAGTAGACTTCCATCACACACATTCTTATTTCCAGTGATTGACAGCTCAGACATCAGTTCACTCTTCATTGCAAGTTAGATTCTGTTTGTGTCGTTCAATAATCAGCCAGAGACTTGAGCTTAATTTAAGGACAGCAGATTGGGTTTTGCATTTCTGGCTCTGTTCCTTCTCAGGTTTCCTTGTCACTTCCCAGCAGCCTTGTTGCTCTCAGACCTCATCCCCTGGTGTGAGTAAGAAAGATGAAGAAAGTTTCTGTAGGGGCATAAACCACTCTTCTAGTCATTCAAGTTTGTGTAATCATTACTGTTTTTTTTTTTTTTTTAAGTCTATGATCATGTATTTCACAAGTACGATATATCATTGTTTCCCCCAACCCTCTCACAGTTGTTCATTTCCTGTGTGAATTGCAATTTCTACCACAGGTTGCATGGGAAACCTTAGACAGTGATTTGTATTTGCGACTACAAGGGACTTACGGATTTTCACTGGTCCCAGACATATGTTAAGCCAATTTCTCAGAAAGGGGTTCCTGTGCCATTTGGGTTGCTTTAATTCCAACTACACATGTGTAACAGGATTCATTTTCTTATTTTTCACAGATAAGTATTTTCTGTCAGGGCTCTGGAATGTTGGCAAGCTTTCTAGGGTCTGATGGGTTCAGATTTCCTCTTACCTGCTTTACCTCCAGCAGCCCTTCCTGTTTTAATGCTGTATATCAAGAGTTCAGTTCCAGCTCACAGTGAGCTTCCTAGGGCAAGTATTAACATCCAGTCTGAGTCTTTTTTGAAGATTTCACATTCACTTCATATTACCACTCTGCCTTTTAGGTATGGTTAATTTGCTCTTTGTAGTGTATTTCTCAGTGGTTAAGATGGGAAAAGAGTGTTTTGTTTCACATCTTACTCTGCCATACTGAATAGAAATTTCTTTTCTATCTTCTCCTATAGTCAATTAATGAAGTCTGACCTTTCTTTCTCTCTCTGTAACCTTTCTTATGTCTTATATTTCTTTTTATTTCAGCTCCTATTCTCTAGCCCCAAGTCCAGACTCCCATGATGTCATAACCCATTTGTGCATTTGTTTTTAATTCCTTTCTTTGATGCCACTGTGTCTCTACCCAACCCATTCTAGGTGTTGCTGTCCAACACTGATCATGTTACTTCTCTCCACAGAGGTCCTTGGTGGTTCTTCAGAAATGCCAAGAATAAATTGTTTCCAGCATAACATGATTCTGTTATTACTCTTAGCACAAATTCCAGGTTTCAAGTGAAGTTTCAGTGCTCACTGGCCCTTTAGACATGCAACTCTCTCTCTACTCATGTTCGTGGTACTCCCCAAATATGGAAAAATGTGGAATGTCTTTCCCCAACCAGCATGTGTTTCCAAATCATATGATTTCTCTTAGACAAAGTTGAAGGCTCTCAACTCCGTAAATTCTTATCTAAGATTTCCCCATGGATCCATGTAAATTCTATCAGTGGCCTCTGAAGGTCCTTTGATGCTTGTCTTGGCTCTCTCCACTTCTCTCTCCTCTTTCCCTATCTCTTCTTTCCTGAAGGAGGTAAGAAACTTGTTGTATGAGGAAAATCTTATTTGTAAGCTTTATTTTTCATAGTTACAAAATGCCTTGCACAAATGATTATTTTTCTTGATTAAGGAGATAAGAAAGAGTATACAAAGGGACAGGAGTACAATTATAACTGTCAATGAAATCAAGAGGAAACATGAGACACTGTCTTGAGAATAAAAACTACTGAAATCCTAGCTCCTTGATTTTACCTACTTGATTAGCCATTGTGTTTGGGGCAAGCCTCAGTAGCTCCATGAAGAAATAGTCTCTTAAAACAAAACATAACAAGGCAGACACCACACACACAGCTCAATTCTGATATAACTAATATTCTTAAAAAACATAAATTACAAACTTGTTTTAAATAACCATAGCTTTTGTTATCCTCAACTTCTCTTAACCAAAAGCAAAAGCAATAAATAAGAAAACCTTTTACTGGAAGTGCATTATATAGATACCACACTGACACCCGTCAATTTTGAATCCTTGACAAAACAGAAAAACTTTTTGCTTTGCTACAGAATGTGTCAAAAATAGGTCAAGGTATCAACTGAACACACCTTAGTGTCAGAACATAGGATAGTGTGGAAAAAATTAGATCTCATTGAAGGATCCATACTCAGATCCTGGGGAAAAATAAACCTAACATACTCTATACTACACAAAGAAATTTTTAGAGTCATACAAACTTTAACATTACACAGAAACATAAGCCTTTAGTGGAATCAGTATCTTTGAAATATATGAACCCGGGAGGTGGGGGCACTTGCTCCAAGGTCCTGGTGTTATTGGTGGAACTGGGCCTCTGCTGGCATCCTCATTCTAGAGCTGTGGCTAACTACCTCACATGTCCCCATTGAGATGTAGGTTTCCATTGGATGCTTTAAAATGGTCATTGACAGACCGCAGAGTTTTGAGGAGGAGAAATAGTTTGAGAAATATGTTGGTAATTTTCTCTCAGAAATGGTGAAAGGAATTTAGAGAGAATTAATTTTCTCTTTTGTGAAAGGAATAAGGTGGCAACGTGTTGCTCAGAGGTACAAAACAAGAAACGCTCTGCCATTGTCACACAGAGACAGCTTTCAACTCAATGTGACAGTTCCATGGCAGAAACAGTTTTACTCACCAAACTATTCAAGTGCTCCCTTAGACTTCTGAAACCTTTTAAATTTACAGGGCATGCTTCTTGTTCTGAAGAATGAAAATGAGCAGAAGACTTGGGTGTGACTTCCAGACTGAGACAGTGAATGCCCATGAGTGACTCTCCAGGGCCTTTTCTCCCCCACAAGTAAGTAATGGCACCAGCCATCAGATGGTGTAGCCTTGTCAGCCTGAGTCCAAGAGTAACTGGGTGAGCAGACACCTCCAGAACCACGACCATTGTGTGCTTTGCTCCCCAGGGAACACTTGAAACAACCTAAAGGTTGTTCTTTTAGGTGGCAGAGAGTTGTTAGCTGCAGATGAACATGAGCTGGCGTTTCTCAACTGTTTTTCATTGTGGAGACTTTTAAGATATATTTTTCCTGATCACTTTCCCCCACAGCTCACAGTGAAGTGCCTATGAATGTTTTTGTACATACATTTATACAAAGAGAGAACATTTTTCTTGCTTTCTCTGAAATGCAAATTTTCCCCCTACAAGGGTGATATCATTGAGAATGTAAGATAACCTATAACAGCTAAACTTGTTCATCAATAGAGAGGACTATCTTTAAGATGAGCTTTTCAGGACAGAAAATGGTCACCAAGAGACCAAGAACACTTAACAAAGGTATTTAAATGTATGCTCTTCAGTGAAGGCATAACTTGAGTTCTTTGCACTCTAGAATATTTTACTTCTTCCTTCTTCCTAGAATATTTTCCTCTGACTTCTTTAAACCACATAGTTCTTGATGTCTTCTCTTTTTTCCTGTGCTTCTCAATTTGAGTATTATGAGGTTCAGATCCTGTCTGTTTTTTCACTGTGTGTGTGCATAATCTAATTCAAAGATTCACTTTTAGCCCTCTCTATATAAGCTCCAAAATTGACCCTGACATTCCATTTGAGATTCAAGTGCATATGTGCAACTATATAAATGTCTTTACTTAGATGTCAGTTAATGTTGCACCATCTCCCTGTTTAAAGAAGCCCAGGTTTTCCTTCCAAATTAC
This sequence comes from Sciurus vulgaris, assembly GCF_902686455.1. Classification (NCBI taxonomy): domain Eukaryota; kingdom Metazoa; phylum Chordata; class Mammalia; order Rodentia; family Sciuridae; genus Sciurus; species Sciurus vulgaris. The sequence goes on along the minus strand of NC_136467.1, from coordinate 90,561,845 downwards.
TGAAACCCACTAAAGCCACAAGCAATGTGCTTGGTGTCTTAGCACAGAAGCACTCTCCAGTGGCCAAAAATACTTTCAAAATTATTGAAATCATTTTATTGTGGTCATTAAACATCATAAAGTAATATATAGCACACTTTTCTCCCCAAACTCCTTCATCAGTCACTCACATCCTTCCTCTCTCTTTATTCTGCATCACAAAAGTCTAAATTCCTCTTTAGCAATAAAATATTCCTTTCTGGAGATTGTAGAAGGGAAAGAACCAGAGCATACAGACCCAGAACTCTTTCCAGCAAAGGGGCTGGCAAAAATTTAGGCACATGTGTACACAACTTTTTCTATTAATATTACCTATTTCTATCACCATTTGCTGACAGATGCCAGTCTTGTTATCTGAAAGGCTTTTTAAAACTCCATATTTGGTCAAAACCCAAGTGGGCAACTATCGGAGTTTCTGCCTAATGCACAAAGACTTCCTTATCTGCATCTCTCCATCACTCTGATGGCCTTTGGTGTCATTTTATATAACATAATCGCAGAGGCTCTGGTCACAGATAATTAGACCCAGTCTTAAGCTGGACTAATCAGAATCTCCTTTCAGGGAATTTCCAAAATAGAACTGAGAGATAGTTCTTTGCCAGCTGTGTATATAACTTTTAAGCTCAAGTGCAGTTTGCACTGATGTGTCCAAAGAAAACACTCCTGATACTCAGGGTAGGACCAGCTCATTACTGGCCTCTATTCCTCTATTTGAAAGGTTAAATGGAATCGCCTCCCACACAAATGGGATGAGACTTTCTCTCTGTGGGCTTTGTGCTTCATCTGCAGGATTTAGTGGTGAACCCAGGTACTCAGTGCAAGTCTATCACTCTACAGACCCTATTACTCTGTCACTAGGAGTCAAGTGGAAATCCAAGATCTTCTTCTTCCCTTCCCAATACTCACAGGGACAATCAGGAAAGTCTTACTATGCCCCACATTTCTGTTTGTGTCAATTACCACTGGAAACTCCCAAAGCTCTGCATCTTCCTTTTTTTCTGACTCCATTTTCTACCTCTTCTCACTATCTGAAACCCTTCCACCAATGCCCTCTAAAACTCTTGGTTAGTTTTCAACAAAAATCCATGACCCCAACCTCTTTTCTGAATGTGACCTTAATGTCCTCAGTGACATTTGCTTTCCCCTAGAGGTCACATTTCTTTCATACCCTTCATGCCCCTGATCTGGGAGGGGAATATATATCCTCTCCTTCCTTCCAGACCCTTTGCTTTTTCTCTTTCCTCAATATCTAAAGCTGACTCTCCTATCTGATTCCATTATCCACTCTTTGCTGCAGTTATCAGCCAACATCTGGGTGGCTCTCCTTTCTTAAATTCTCCTGGATTGCCGCTTCTCTAAACAACACACTCCTGTCATAGTCCTTGAAGATTTCAAAAACTCCTGTCCCTGGTGAAAGCACCCAGAAAAATCACTCCAAATATGGGAACTCACACAAGAGATTTTATTAAGTGGACAGGCAGAGTGTCTGCCCACTGGGTGGGTGAGAGAGAGAGAAAGAGAGGAGAGAGAGAGAGAGAGAGGGAGGGAGAGAGAGAGAGAGAGAGAGAGAGAGAGAGAGAGAGAGAGAGAGAGAGAGAGAGAGAATGGTGGGGGAGCTATTCTTAAGAAGTGGAATTTCACAGGCTACTAACAATCTGGACCAATGACTGACAAGGAAGTTTGTGGGCTAACAATCTAGGTTGTAAAATGGTGGGAGGGATGCGCAGAATCATAATATCAGCAGCAAAATAGCAGGGGAGAAATGACTGCAGCCTTATTACCCCATTGTCCCTTCAACTGGGCTTTCAGAAACCTGACTCTTCTCTCTTGAAATACCCTTTTAAGTATTACCTTCCTCTTGTTGGCAAAGTGATGTAATGATAACTTCCTTTCAGGATTGTCATGAAAATCATTAAGTGACATTGATAAACATGCTGCATGGAGGTTACCTGAAGTTGAATCTGAAAAATTTACCATTTTTTAACTTGGAAACTGTGCCTTAAATATAATCTCATGTGGAGAGATAAAATGTGTACAAGTGGGGCTGTTTTGTTGACATGGGGAAGGTGATGAAAATGGGGAATTCTAGGAACATGACCAGGTAAAGCTAGAGGCCCCTGAGCAGAACTGTGCAACTTAGCTCAGAACAGTTAGAACACCACTAGATATTTAAATACCAGGTATTTAATCCCAGTTCTTGTCTCTTTGACTTACATATCAGTTGAAGTCATTTACCTAGAATATACTTTTGTGTCTCACAAACGTTTTTTACAGTAGGAAAATTGAACATATTATTCACTGGTTTTCATTGATTGTTAATAAGTGAAAGCTGGTCATATGATAGATTTTTGGTATTTCTGAAAAACATTTATACATATTAAAGCAATTTACAGAAATTTTCCTCCTATAAACTTTGAAACGATCAAATTTTAGAGATTAGTGCTTAGAAAATGTTTGCTCCATAAGTTGAATTACTATACTTCTTATATTGAATGATGATTATACAATATCCTATGCTTCATGTTTTGCCTTGCCTGGTAAAATTTACTCTAGCTATTCTTAGCCTATAGTTTCTTATTCTGATATAGTTATTTTAATGTCTCTTTAATTGGCTTATGTTGTTCTAACCTGATAATTTTAGTGAAATATATTTTACTAGGAATACTTCATATCCTTTAAGCATAGGAAACATCTAGATTAAAATTAATAAAATATAAATAATAGTGTGTAACTAAATTTTGAACTATCATAATTTGCCAAGAAATTAATATTTTAAAAATCTACAATACCTTTAGACTTTCAGCAATTGAAAATATTGCTTAAATTCTCCTTTTCCAGTTTTTGAGACAGGCATTCTTTGAGTCAGTGGTATGTCCTTAGGAATTACAGAAATCTTAATGTCCTTAGCAAAAGTGGCTATACCTGGTCAGTCAATTAAGTGATCTTTTGATGAGAGATCAAAATGAAACAAGTTATATTTATTCTCTTTACTTAGGAGTGATATTAAGTACTTTACATTAGCATATTTTAAAAACAGGTGCTAGTTTTGTGACTTCTTTTTTTAGTACTGGGAATTAAACCCAGGGCCTCATGTATGGTAGATCAGTGCTCTACTCTTAGCTATATCCCCAGCCCTCAGGTGCTGGTTTTATAACATCTAATGTTCATTTCAAGAGAAAGTGTTAGCTTCCAGGACAAAGTTCCAATAAACAATAGCAAAAAATCTTATTATTTTATCATTTAAAAACTGTGCTGCTTATAGCTAACAGTTTACTGCTAACATACAGTATATTGTAATATAGATAAGTCATATTCTATAAAATTTCATAGGAATCTATCTTTTTATAGATTGATTTTAAATGATACAATTATAAGATGACATTATTTTACAAATATTATTAATTTAATCCAAGATTGCCATGTGATCATTAGTCTAAGCCTATTTACCTCAAAGAAAAGTCATAAGGAATCTGGTGTGGTGGCACACAACCTGTTCCCAGTTATTCAGGGGCTGAAGTAGAATTGCTTAAGCCTAGGAGTTTGAGAGCAGTCTGTGCAACACAGTGAGACACTCCAAAGAAATTCTTATGGACAAAAAACAAATTATAGAGTTTTTTTTTAAAGACTGGCATTGTTTTTACAATTTTAAGTGCAAAAGAAAAACCAAGAAAAAAGTTGCTTTGATAAATAGAAACAAGCATATAACGTAAAATTTTATCATCTACAAATAGATTAAACTATAAAACTAACAGTAATGGCTTATAACTAAACAATATTTTGCTTTAAATGAAAACAAGGGATAAAAGTTGACCTTTTTTATTTATTTAAGTAAATGTATATTTGGCACTTTTCCTAAAAGATTTCGGATAGAAGGAAATAACTACAAAGAGGCCTATGTTTAAGTATTACAGTTGTGACATCAACTGACAAACGCCAGACGCTTCAGTCTGTCACTCTCCCAACAGAAGAAAACAAAGCAGGGGGCTGAGGTAAGAGTGGCATGTCCCTCGGAACACACAATTTTCTGGCTTTTGTTTTTATGTCACACATTGTAGTTCTTTTAAAATATGCTTTTTATATTTTATACAAACCTCTCAGGGATCCGGGGCATGTGACAAGCAGTCTAGAAAATAAAAAAATAAAAACAAAGACAGTGATGAAATTTTAAAATGTATCCCTTAATCAATCATATTAGGTGACATGAGATGTGTCAGGGTGGGTAGCATGCTAATGTTGCTGTTCTGCAGACAGAGAGAGGAGCAGAAAACTTCACCCTTTAATCAGGCACACTTACATTTTTGATCTGTCTGAATTCAAAGCTAGATTTTTTAGAGTTTACTAGCTTGCTAGGTTATTGCAGACATCTCATTATCTCTATAATCATTCTCTGGTAAAGAGTAAGAGTCAGAGATTGCAGGGGGGAAAAGGGTAGCACCAAATACCGTGTTTGGTCATTTTGCTCAGTGTTTATTCCAAATATTCTAAGAAAAATAGTCTGAACACAGCAGTGGAGCTTTCTACTAATCATCAAAGGGGAGAAGTGTCTACCCTGGTAATGATGTTGCCAGCATTGAAACACTTTTTTAGATTCTGTTATTCTAATGCTCCTTGTCTAGCATAGCATGCTGCTCATCTAACAAGTGCTTGATACACAACTGAATGAACTTTGGAAACCATGATTTACTTAGGTCTATGACTTAGGAGCCTGAGTTTAGACAAATGACTTCCAATAATTGTAGAAGTCAGGACTCTACCGACCACAAGTGACAGAATCTAACAAATGGAAGGCATTTCTTTTTACATGTTTCTGAACACTTCAGATACCCCTTCAGTCGAAGGCCAGGTGTAAGCCTTCAAATGATATTGTCAGTACTCTTTTTTATTTTTTAATTTTTTGCTTCCCTGTGTTTCCCTCTTTATTAGACAGATTTCTCCCACTAACTGGCAAAGATAGTGAGTTGCAGATATAGCTTTAAAACCTAGCAACTCACAACACATCAAAAAAGAGGCCTTCTCTTTCCAGAGTCCAGCAAAATTTCTCACTACAGTTCTTTCACTTGTGCATCTCAAACCCATTGTCATGTTCAGAAGATGGAAGAGCTGATTAGTTAGGCTAGCTTCTCATTCCCATCTGAGGGGCTAGGAGAAGGTTGGAGGCCTGGCACTATGTCAAAACCACATGCACAATAGGTTGAGTTGGTGAGCCTCACCTGCTGACAGAAATGACCACCACCATAATCTGACCTTGTCACTCCTGCTGCCATGCACACTCATCATTGCCATCTCTGGACTCTTAAGGGAAAATGACTCTATCTGACTAGGTAAGTAAGAATTCTCAAAATGATCCATAGCTGTGATCTTTAGTTTTTTAAGTGATACTTCATGGTATGAATATCTGATTTTAAAGTTTCTCTAAGTTACACATATACAAACTGGTATTGTTTGCATAAATTTCATCAACTAAGGGACAGTCTCTGCTCTTTTTATATATTAAATCCTCATAAAGAAAAACTAGCAAACCAGACATCTGTGTGTAACCAGACCAACTGTTCCACAGAATTGAAGCTGTTTGGTTATTGTTCTTTTTTGCATACGTAATCAATTCCTTTACACATTTTAGCAGTTTTAAGTAGTAGGCAATATCAGGTTTGTCCATTCAGAAGGATAGCAACCATGAAGAAGTTTAAATAGGGAAATTTTAATACAAGGAATTATTTATTAGACAAGGGCATTAGAGCATAAGAATTGGATAGTAAGAGTTGGAAAGAACTGTAAAGAATACAAAAATCACAGTAACAGGGGCAGTCACTTCCCTGGGGCTGAGAAAGAGCGCCTAAGAAGAGCCTCTGGGCTAAGATTCAGGCTTTGCTAGGAAGGCTTATTACCTCGGTTCACTGGATGGCAGAAAAGCCACTGTGCTGTTATGCAAACAGAAGTTGCTGTCAATCCACCATCTAGAGAGCCAGGGAGAGTTGTTCATGGCGAGTTAACCTGATGAGAGGGACTCAGCAGCAAAACCACACAGGGATTAGGTGTGGGGAGAAGATGGCTGCTGGCTACTGCTGACCACCATACACTGCTGGAGCTGCACAGTGGGGGTGTTACAAATGCTGCAGGAGTTGGAGGCACTATGCTGTAAGCATTCGAGTGGGAGGGGAGGGTTGCTACTGTCTGCTGAGTGCTGCTGAATACTGTTTGCTGCAGGGATTGGACATCAGAGCTGCCAGGGGCCCCTTAGTAGCCTGGTACTGGTGAGCATGGTAGGAACCTGCTGAGGAAGCACCTGGGTCCAAAAAGCAAAACACTTTTTCTTCTGCAATGTCTCCTCCAGAATCTTTTATTCGCAAAGCTTCAGGGTCAGCTGGCAACAAAAAAATATTTAAAGGGACCATATGCATTTTCATAGATCAAGAAAACAAGGGAAATTTGGAAGTGAGAGACAATTAATAGATACTCAGAATTTTTACTTTAGTGATGCAATATTATCTAAAATGTGCATATCCCTCATGTTATTTTCCCAAGTTCCATTTCTTTTCTGGTAGAGATGATGAGAATAAACATGTAATTCTATTCCTCAAGCAGTGAGTACATTGCTGATTCTAAACATCACTGGACCAGCTGTGGAGGAAGAATTAGTGAGAAGTCACATGGCTGGATTTCAGAAGCAAGAATCAAGTTTCAGACAATATTTATATTACATAGTCATTTTCTTAACAATTCAAGAGAAGTTATTCACACTTCATCATTAGAGAAACTGATTTTTGAAAGATATTAATGAACTTTAATATACATGTATCTCAACACACAGTAGGGTTAATTGTTATATATTTAAGTTTGGGAATGTGAAAACTGATTCTCAAATTTATAAATATGTGTTTTTCAAGTATAACATTTCATCATAACATAAGCATATAACTTGATGAATTTTCATAAACTAAACACACTGGTGTGATTAGTTCAGTTTCATACACAATTAAGGCGCAAGGAGCTCCTGTGAGAATCCAAAGAAAGTAGAGACCTCTTGTTCTAGAAAATGCTAAACCACTAAAAGTTTAGCTTGATGTTTCTGTTTTCTCAGAACCCCAAACTAGAACTCCTGTACTAAATAAATACAAGACAGGTTTTCTGTCTCTATGAGAACAATCTATTCATTTAGTATTAGTGTCTTAGTTCAAAGAACAATAAGTATCAATGCCATGGATATTTTGAATCACTAAATAATTTATGTTGCTCTTTACATTTTAATTGGCAATGCATATTTCATAATATATTAATACTATATTGCCTTAATTGAAAATAGTAATAAATTTTGATGGTTTTTTCATAATAAATACATTATTTTACATGACCACAAATTTTTCTCTTAAGATGGGAAGTTGTCTTAAGTTTCTAATATTGGGTTTTCTAATATTAAATTTCTAATATTGTCTTTTAAATTTTCAATGTAAACAACAATTTATTAATTGTGTACTCTGTGGGAGAGGATAATCATATGTAGAAAAAATAATATTCTTTATACTACATTTCTATTATAAATCCTTCATTATTTGGACCTAACTGAACATGATCAATTAAAGAAATCATGGTTTTATCATCATAGGTGGGACTGGGAATTATTACTGTGGCCACCAGGTGGAGCCAGTATTATTTCAGAAATGCTATGAATCCTGATATTTTCATATTTTCTCCTCTACCAATCTAGGAGTTTTAAATTTGCATCTGAATTTGATCAGGTATTCTAGAATTACTATTATAAATGGAGTATAACCTTGTTAAGAGCTATGTCCCTTATATTCTATAAACAAACACATAAATTTCTTATGTGTAAGATGAAGATATTTGTTTAACTTGTTTTTTAAGGCTCTTGCAATTTAGAATTCTTTAATATACACTGAGAATGTTTTAAGAATACCATTAAAATTTGATTATTCAACCTAGAAAGCATTCTTCGATTTGTCATTATAGAGGTCAATATGGTTATTGTATCTGAGAATTTAAAGCACACATTAGGAAACAGGAGAGAAACAGAGGAAAGACACAAATAATTCCTAATGGTATCTGTTGTGAAAGCCCATTGAACATCTGTACAGAGAAAATTTTAAAATGTTGAGCAACCTAGTACTACAGAATATGAATTTAGGTGTTGGAAGTTTCAGCTGGAGGCTTCTTAAGTTCTAAATAACCCTGTGTCAGTTCTCATCTCTCATTGAAATGTTAAAGTTATTTGTAAAAATTGGAAATGTTTAAAAATTATCCTATGATCAAAGTGAACTTCGAAAAACTTGATGCTCATGAGAACTTACAACGTATGGAAGAAAACATATGTATATATGTATGAATATATCTTCTATTATATGCTGGTTTTGGCTGTAAATTTGTTTTCTCTTCCTATGTTTTGCACATAATAAACATTTGTCTTCCAAGAAGTTGATTTGTATAATTTTTTTGATTTAACTTTATATTCAAATACTTTGACTAAATGGTTATTGGTGGCAAGTCTGAAAATGGGATTACTGGTGAAAGGGACAACTGGGAGCTCAGAGAAGAAATATCCCCAGAGTATCATAAAATAGTTAATACAAAAGGAGGCCAAGGTATCTCTCAGGAAAATAGTGTGTGTGTGTTGGTGGCCAGGTGGTGACAGAACTCAGCAACCTTTCAGAACTAAGTAACTCAGGGGAATGGAATTCACACAATTAGGCTAAGCATGTAGTGTGAGAATGGATTTGACAATACCTGAAAGGCAAGAACATGAGGTTGTAATTGATTTCACTGATAAGAGGCCAGAAGGGAAGCTGTAGGTGAACAATAGGAGAGGTTGAGTGTTTGATGTTATATAAGCTTAATGGGCATAGTTTGGAAACAGCATGTGGTTTCTAGGTTACTGTCAATTACAATATAAAAATAAGGAATGGTTGCTGTTGCTAGGACTGTATCTAAATAGAATTGTGCTATAATTAGGCTAATTGGATATAAACTCTGAGGGGCTCATTCTCTAAAAGTGAAATTAAGGTGTGAGAAAGGATGAGAAGGAACAAGGAGGTAGAGCTAATAGCTAAGAATATAAACTTGGGTGAAACTGAGTTCTAAAACCGTGCTGCCATTTCTAACCAGGGTTAACTCAGCTTTCTGTGTCTATGGTTTTCTCACCTGGAAAATGGAATGAAAAGGATATTACTGCAAGAAGTTCTTAGGTTTAATTGGGATGGTATGTGACAATAGTGTTAATTTATGATACATGTTAAATAACTTAGAATAATAATGAATAGTATCACTATCTCCAGGCTGTTTCTTTCAAGAGACACTTGGCTAGCATTGAATAACAAAGGATACCTCAGAGGAAGAAACAGGTTTATCCTGGTTATTTATTCAAGGATGTGGCAAATGGTTAAAATATGCCAAGGAACTAAGTGCCTTTAACTATGGAAGGAATAGATATTCTATGCATGAAAATACTAAGTTCCCTAGGGAAATACTAAATGAAGAAGAGCTGCTTCCTTCCAGGATAGGCATTTACTGAGTGGTTGCTTGTGAGGCCACTTTCCTGTTTAGTGGCAGGGAGTCTTCCAAATGATGCTTAAGGGTGAGAAGGAGCAGAGAAAGTTCTTCTACAACCTCTCTCCAAATCCTTGTAACTTGGGACAAGGGTTTAATTCTTAAGAGGGCATTCCATTGATAAGGAAATTTTACTTACAGGACAAAGAGAGATGCAAATATAATTATTTGCCAAAAATAGAATTCTGCAAAAAGTAGAATTTATGAAAATTCTTTGTCATGAAGACCTTTTCATTACTCAGAAGGTAGAAATAATAAAAAGATCAGAAACTTCAGACTTTGAACAGATAATGTGCTATGGATAGAAAGCAATTAGATGGCAAGAAGGGGTCAAGAAGGGACCCTGGCACTGTCGTACCCTAGCAAATCCAGACATGCAGGAGGACACACGGGCCTGTCCAAGGTAGAAGACCCCTACCTGGGAGTCTTAGTCTTAGAGAAATGTAGTGCAGCAATTTATTTGTCATATTGGAGAAACTAAAGTAAACATATGATCTTCAAAACAAATGTCTTTTCTAGCATAATATGAAAAGTGGCCACGAGGAGCAGCAGTATGTCTGCCTCCTGCTGACAGGTTGAATCCACACAGCCCTGGACACAGATTTGGTCTGTTACACATGTCTCACACAAAAACTCCAGGATTTCTGGGGAACAAACTGATTCCATATTCTAGATGATGGAAAATTCTAAATAAACAAAGAACATCTTGCTGGTTTTGGAAAACAAGAAATATTTTCAAGGACTTTGAGGTTAGTGCTATAGAATAAAAGGGCAGTTGGGTGTGGTGGCACACGCCTGTAATCCCAGTGGCTCCAGAAGAGGTTGAGACAAGAGGATAGTGAGCTCAAAGCTAGCCTCAGCAAAAGTAAGGTGCTAAGCAACTCAGTGAAACCCTGTCTCTAGATGAAATTAAAAAATTAGGGCTTGGGATGTGGCTCATTGATCAAGTGCCCGAGTTCAATCCCTGGTACCCCCCAAAATGAAAAAAATAGGATAAAAGGGCAGCCTAGTGAGGCTTCTTTTGAACAAGTTATGACAATTTGATTAAAATGAAAGAAAGTATTTTTAATACATGAAAATTCAAGAAAAGTCAATATAAGTGACACAACAACCCAAATAGAAAAGAAAGGGAAATATTATGGTAAGAGTTTTGTTGTTTTTAATTAGTAGAAAACATTTATATATAGATATCATGATTTTATTATTTATATTTATGAAGTATAGATATATACTTCTATTATCCTGTGTAAGCTGGAAGTGAGACAAAAATAGACTTGGAAAATGTAGGAAATGGACCAAGAATTTCTGGTACTTGTGGATACATGGAACAACCAGGTAAACTGGAGCCCCACAATATATGGGAAGGAATGATTTCCACAATTACCAAGTAGAAAGAATCACCATTGGGTATGTTAAGGTAATGAATGAACTAACAAGAAACATAGGAATGAATAACTGGGTAAATTCTGTCTTGTCTTCTAAGGAATGAAGCCTCAATGGTGCCTCTAATAATATGATCATAACAAAGCAATTATGAACTCTTGATAATGCTAACGACCAGGTCTCTACAGCAAGATGAGACGAAGTATAACATACTGACCATGCAAAATTTTAAAAATTACATAAAGGAATTGACATGCCAGGGTACAAAAAACCTAGGTGAAAGCATAAAGCTTAAAATTCTTAGTGACCTAGAATATGAACTTTAACTAAAGAAAGCAAAACAACTCAGACAAATAACTAGTGGTTCACATGTGGTCAACTTTGGGAGAAGCAACCAGGTTCCTAGCCCTGGACCAAAAGGGATCAGTTGATTACTCAAAGCCTGGAGACTCAACTACACTGAGATATTTGCTTCAGGTGGGGAAAGATGGTTAGGTTTCAAAAAGCGTTATAACAGAAGGTGTGCAAATAGTGAGAAAAAATAAGTAACAAAGGTATCCCGAGAACGTCTTAATTTGTACAATGAGTATAAGCGTAGAAATAAATCTTAATCTCATTGTTTCTGTACACATTTCACCTGTTGTTTTTAGAGTTTAAGAATATTTAAAAAATTAGTCATACTAGATTTATAATTATTGCTTAAATCATTTAAGAGATTTTAATTAAAACTTTAATCAATGTTTTATTGCTTAAGGAAATTTACTTTTCATAGTTTTGGTAATTGGGTATGAGATTAAAAATTGAACACTAAATAAAATGAAAACAATGGTGAGTGTTGGAATGTGCAAAATCCTTCCAGACATCAACTAACCTAATCACCAAACCAAGTTAATAAGATCATTGATTTAATCCACTAACTTAGTTCAAAGATGAAACTAATAGTGAAATAGGACTGCCAGAGGGAACGTCCGGGACGGGGATGTTGTCATCAGGAACTGGCTCCACGCTCCCAGCCAGGTCTCAGATCCATGTGGAATTAGGGTCTGGGCTCATAGGCAGAGAAGAGCACTCAGAGCTGTGATTCCCACGCTTGTTGGTAGAGGTGGTTTGTGGGGTGCTTCCTTTTCATGAACATCATTTAAGACTCTCTCTGAAAATCTGTAACAAATGAGGCAAGGTTCACCACTCTTTTCAGGCGTTGGTTTATTTCTTGCATCTCATTTATCTGAGTGTGGAACTCAGTTCTTGTAGGACTGGGGCCAGGTGTAGGTTGGATTGGGGTGAGAGAGGAGGCAAATGCTAGCCCACAGCACAGCTCAGTGTGACAGACACATTCCAGGCACATTCCAGAAACTGCTCTGTATTCTGCATGAGGAGCTTCTCAATTCAGATACTAAATTTAAATCTTGATCCATCATGTCTCACAGTATCATTACTCTATTTATTTATTTATTGCCTTATATTGCAAAGATTGTCCACAGGTAGCATTGAATAACAAGGGGATACTTCTGGTCAATAACCTTGTTTCACGGGAAACCTTTCTTTCCTGAGCTCTCTGAGAAAGCAGGCCAATGACTTTCTTGTTGGTAAGATCCTTTCCACAACTTGCTCCACAGAACAAATCTCAAAGGGTTAACAGTTATTCTCTAATAAGAAAGCTACATAGTTAAGCAATTTTAGAAACTATTAGATTAAACAAGGTTAAAATATTTTCTTTTCTGTAAGACTTTATTTGGCTAAGGAACCATTTTTGAGAAGGTCACTTATCAATCCAGAGCGCTGTAGAATATATTTTTGGTAATTGCGACATCTTCTTGTGTCCTTCCCACTCCAAGTACTCTAAAGTCTGGTTAAGGGAAAAAAAAAAAAAAAAAAACAAATCAGTAAACACAAAGTTAAAAAAATAGATAAAGATAAATAAAATCCATCATTTGCATAATAGTGAATAATAAGCGAAACAAAGCAAAATAAAACAAAACAAATAAAGCCCTTTCTTCTCCACCAAACAAGTCAACAATGGAAACAATAAAAATGTGGACTAAGCAAGAGAAAATCCCAGTTTCAAGAGTCTTGGTCACTTATGGACCATGTGCAGCCCTGTGGTCTAGACCTCACCTGCTCAAATAAATCAACGATATCTTGGAGGATTATGTTGAGGGCTGAAGGGGTAATACATGCCTGTTACATGGTAAGTGTTCAATAAATGATAGCTGTTCTTGAGATTTTAATACATTCTAATCTAAAATGTTCTTTTCTGATACAATGAGTACCCTGAATAAAATAAAATTTTCTCAGATATTTACACTATAGAGCACAACGAATATTTTAAAATCTAGTTTATTATAATTAAAATCATACAATTGGTAAACTCCTCAAAATGTCTAGTCCCATATTTGGTGTTTCCTATCATTCTATTAAAGAAAAGACTTGGGACAGGTGTGGTGCTGCATATCTGTAATCCCAGAATCTCTGGAGGCTGAGGCAGGAGGATCACAAGTTTGAGGCCAGCGTCAACAACTTAAGAAGACCCTGTCTCAAAATAAAACAAAAAGGACTGGGGATGCAGCTCAGTGTAGAGCATCCCTGGGCCCTAGGTTTAATCCTAACTATGAGGAAAAAAAAAAAAAAAAACAGTTGGTAAAGCCAGTATATGTTTAAGAGAGACTGCAGTGGCCAACCTGTGGGGGATACTCTACAAATGTAGCCCTCAGTGGCTCAACTCTTCAGATCATCAATAATTTATTTTCTTTCAAGGTTGTACCGAAAATATGGGTGTTCAGCAAGAATTCAGTTCAGCACTGGAATAGCAAGAGATTTACAATGAAAATGATAATTGCCAAGTGGACTAGATTGTTAGATGCTTGTGTTTTCTGGCTGATGCAGTCCTCCTTCCACGTAAACATCATAGGAGGCTAAATCATACTTCAAAGTTGGTTTGATCAGTGGTAGTCAGACAAATGAAATAGCTTATAATAACCCTGGGTGTCTACCGTGTACTTGATGCTTTACAACCAGTATCTCATTTAATAGCCTCACCAATATTTTGTGTGATCAGTATGGTTTGAACCCAGTTTTACCAAAGAAGAAACCGAGAGGTAAATGCTCAGGATGACAAGGCTGGTAAGGGATGGGGCCAGTTTTTCAGGCTAAAATCCATGGAGTGTTTTGTTTTGTTTTGTTAACCCAGGGGGTTAACCACTGAGTCACATCCCCAATTTTTTTTTTTTTTTTTTTTTTATGTTTTATTTTGAGACAGGGTTTTGCTAAGTTGCTGATGCTGGCTTTGAAATTTCAATTCTCCTGCCTCAGTTTCCCAACTTGCTAGGATTACAGGCGTGTGCCTCTGTGCCTGGCTCTTAATCCTTTTTATTTTGAGATGCATCTCACTAGCTGTTGAAGCTGGTCTCAGACTTGAGCTACTCCTGCTTCAGCCTACCAAAACACTAGGATTACAGGCATGTGCCACCATATTTGCCACCTGGCCCCATGACTGGAGTATGACTTCTTACCTCTGTTATTTTTTCTTTTGGCAGTACTAGGGATTAACCTAGGGCCATGTGCATGCTAGGTGAGCACTCCACCACTGAGTCACGTCCCCAACCCTGACTTATTACCACTTTTCTCATCACCACCTTAGACCTGTCCCCACCATCTTGAACTTGAAATGCTGCATTCATCCTTACAATGGCCTACAGTGACCTCTTCTTTTGACCTTCTCTCTCTATTCCTCTGTTTTCCCTCAACTCCTATCATCCTGATCTCCTTGAAATTCCTCACACATGCCAGGAACATTCCTATTATCAGGCAGTTGCTCAAGCCGTTTCTCTGCATGGAATGCTCTTCTCCAGAGTCACTTGTGAACTCCTTTACAGTAATTTATCAAATGTCATTTCTCAACAAAAACTTCCTGACTCAAATTAATTCAAATCAATATCACATTCTATCCTTTTTTAGATCCCTCCCTGTCCTTCATATCTTGTTTCATTTTTTCATTCTTCATAATACTTGCTGTCTCTAACATACTGTATGATTTACTCATCATGCTTAACGCTTATTCTCTATCACATAGAGAAGGAGTCTTAGTTCACTGGCACATTGTAAGGGTCTAGAAAAAATATTTGATACACTGTAGATGCTAAGTAAATATTTGTACAATGAATGAAAGATCTATCTGACTTGAAGCACACAATCCTTTCACTGTAGGATCATCATCTCAATAATAGAGAATCCGCCAGAGGAAATTCTCTGTTCAAGGACCTCTTTTATTCAGACACTTCTTAGATATATAATTGCAAAGTTTTCATAGCTAATTTTGCTTCTATAGATTATCAGACTTTTTTGACAAACTATTCATTAATATAGAGGAGAGTCACACCTGGAGTTAGCACCTTACAAGTAATTTGGTATATGCCTGTTTTCTGTTGACAGTCATCTTAGATTCTAGTTTTTGAGAAGAGGGCATATTTCATGGCACCCTATAAACTTCAGATTGAAAATGTACCAAATTTTCAATGTTGTACTTAAAGTTTCCTTCATTTTTTAATTTTTAATTTTTTAGCATTATTATTATTACTTTTGGGTCACACCATTTGTCTGGGTTTTTGCTTGGTAAATACAATTGTCATGCATAACACTGACTACTTTGTTTCCAGGGTCAATTTTTTTCTGTGCACATTTTGTGCAAATAAGAAAACCACCAGTGCCTAAAGGCTTCAAGCTACAAGAAAGCAATTGACTGCTCCAACCAACTAGTTTTTAATTCAAGTTAAGAAGCAGGGACAAAGTTGGAGGAAGTTCCTCCCTCTGCCCCCCACAACTCCCTGCTGCTGGCTGCCCAATGTCCAGGTAATTAAAGATTCCACTATCTTTGCTCTGGGAGGGTACAAGGGCAAATCCTATCAGAATCGCAACAAAACCAGCAAAAGTTCTTCAATCATGTTTTTATTTTTCCTACGGTCTACTTTGAGAAGAAAAGAGGCGAATGTCAAGGGAAGGTGTTAGGACATAGTGAAAATACTTGGGCAATTTTAATAACTATCTTCTGTTTCTTTTTTTTTTTTTTTCCTGCCTACATCTCTTCTTTTGGATAAGGCAATGAGGATGTAGACTGTGTTGTTCTTTTTCTGCATGGGGGAGAGATGATCTGAAATGGCTAATCAGAGTAGTCTGCCTTCCTGGATGCAGAGATAGGTCCACTTGTGAGTATGCCGTCCATTAAAGCCCTCATCCCTAAGGATACTGTGGGATTAGGGTCATGGCCTTTTCTTTGGAAAGTTATAAGGAGGATATAAGTTATATGGATATAAGATACAAATTATATCCACCTAGTTATAAGGAGGATATAAGTTTGTAGGTATATGTGACAGTCTTCTCTGATACATGAAGTAAGCCACCACTGAGGTAAATAAGACCAGGAGGGCAGAAGAGGGAAAGGAAATAATATTTGAACTTCCAGATCTGGCTATGGTCAAAAAATCAGGCTTTTTTCTTTAGATTTTCCACGTAAATAAATGAAATCAATTATCCCCCTCACCCTCTGTTTTAAAAAAATTGATTTGATTTGGGTTTTCTTTCTCTTTCAACTGGAAGAGTTCCAACTAATAAAATGATGTTCCACCATAGAATTGCCTCAATTGTCCTGGATCTTAGATAATTACAAATAGAAATCATGTGTAAAATAATGACATGATTTCTGGAATAATGAAAATCAATCATGGTTTAGTGTCTTTTTTCTTTCTTTCTTTTCCTTCCCTATGTCCCTCTTCCCTCTTTTCTTCTTCCCTCTTGGACCCTATCTTTATTCCAAAAGGTTTTAGACTGGTTGTACACACTACATAAAGGCAAGAAGTGAACCTCCTAAGCAGACATTCAGTGTCAATAGGGATAATGACAAATTTCATGATTATCCTTCAGTTAAAGAAGAAAGTTAAAATAGTCAACTCAAGAAAGTGAAAGAAGTATTCCCATTCTCCAAATACCCTGGTACTCCATACTTGTTCAATGGATTTTCCTAGTAAATGCAGTGACTTGTTTTGTCACTTTACACTTATTAATGGTGTTACTTGATCAAATTGCTTAACCTTTCTGAGAATTAGTTTTATTACCTATAAATGAGAATTATGATTATCTACCTACAATGCTCCCAATGAGTAAGAATGTAATAAGACAAAATATATCAACTGCTTGGTTCAGGAGTAATGCTCAATAATACTGTAGTTATTTTTATATTACCACTCTCACATTACTTTTTGTCCACTATTTTTAGAATCAGGAAGGAGAATGGCATAAAAAGGTGTTCTTACTCAGTCTTTAAGAATAGCTCAGGAAAATAGGACATGCTAAGTAAGCAAGATAATTTATGTCTCTGTTTCATGCCTGCATTTGCAATAATGTGAACAGCAACAAGATTAAGTTTCTTTTATGGCATCCTCCATGTTTTCTATCCTTGTGCCAATGATTTCCTATTTTTCTTCTATTTTAAAGATCCGTCCAAAAGATAAAGCCAGTGAGGTGTGTCTGTAGAAGTAATAAAGTCCTAAGGGGAAGACTGTTTGTTACTCACATGCAGATTCAGCAGGTCTATTCTATAACAGAACAAACCAAGCTTTACTGGGTTAGCTGTACATTTGACTGCAGATACTGCCCCTGGAGCTAGATTTTTACCAACCACAATAATGGATCTCTTGCTGTTACATCATTTCCATTCAAAAAATAGCGTAATTTCAGTGGCTTGAGACTCAAAATATGCGAAGTATGTAGCTAAGAAATGTAGGAAGATGAAGAAGGAAACACTGCATAATGATGCAGTCTTATCTGCTTTTCTTAGGCTAAACTCTTTGGGTGTATTTTCCCCCCTTTCCAGTGACTAATTAAATGTTCATGCCTGTTGAAATGGGAATGTTTAGAAATAAGCAAGTATCTTAAAGTTCAGAGTTTTTCAGAATCACGCAGTATGGTCTTGATTTAATCTTTTCTTTTTCTCATATTAGGTATCAGTACAAAAACAATGTCTCAGTTTTCACATGCTCAAGGCTTTACAAAGTACTTTTATATGCTTTGTCTTATTTTATCCTGACGAAGTAGTAACAGAGGTAGAAGTTGCCTGCATCTCCCTATTTTAAAATTCTAAAACTCAAGCCTTCATGTGTTTAAATATTTTGCCAAAGGTCACAAAGTTACTAAGTGACATATTTGGGATAGAATTTGAGACCTAAGTATGGTGTCTTTTTCACTATACCATATTTCAGGGATTGCTTGTTTGCTGCTCATTTATTTTATTTGTTTTAAAGCATTTAATTTTAATATCTTTGTGCTAAGAAAGTCTTATTTTTCAGGTGTTTTCATTTGAGGGAAGGAGGGTCATTTATTTTCCTACCAGATCTGGCTCCTGCAAGACATCAGTTTGCCTCATCCTCTTTTAATATGCAGAAGCTAGCTATGTGGGAATTATCAATGTCTGGCGTGTTAGTCTGCTTTCCATTGTTGTGGAAAAAAAAGTTCAGAAAATCACCTTTAAGGAGAAAAGGTTTATTTTGGCTCATGGTTTCAGAGGTCTCAGTCTGTGATCAGTTGGCCTGTTGCCTGTGGTCCTCTGGTGAAGTAGCACTATCGTGGGGAGGAGTGCGGAAGCAAAGCTGCTCACCTCATCAGCAAGGAAGAGAGGAGGGAGCTGAGGACCCAAAATCCCCTTCAAAGTCACACCCCCAGTTTTCTAACTTCCTCCCACCAGGCCCCACCTCATAAAAGTTCTCCCACCTGAACACTACAGGCTGGCAACCAAGTCTTTAATACACAGGCCTTTGGGGAACATTCAAGGTCCGAAACTAAAGCAACTAGCTGATAGTACACGCACTCCACTGCTTTACCTACTAAAATCTTCATTTGCGTTACATATAAAGACTGTGCAGCAAATGTAGCATATTCTTGGGGCATGTGTTTTAGAGTAGATCCGAATAGGGAAATCCCATGAAAGTCTTCCTGTCCTAAATTATTGAAGATCAGTAAAGTAGGTGAGAGAATGTAAGTTATACATATGTGTTACTTCTTTATCAGCGTTTTCTTCCTTTTGCTTGTGACTGGGTGATGATAAAGACTACGTGACCAGGTCCCATCATGACTAGAGTGTCTGTAAAGACTCGTCCCCACTAAGGATGCTGGATTGAGAAATAGGAGAATTGTAAATGTTTTTCATAACCTGAGTTCTGTAAAATACCACCCCAACTTTTACTTTGTCCCTTTTCCCCCTCCCTCCCATTTTTTTTTCCCTTTAAATGGTCTTCCTTTTTTGAGATTTATCTAATTTCTCTCTGTGGCCACAGAACGTCATTAGCTCTTTTTAAGAGTAAATTCACTTCCTAACCCCTCAGACTAAATGACCCAAGGAGCCTACAGGCTCACCTGGAAAAAACGCTGGGTTTTTCACCTGAGTGTGCTTGCTCCAGCTCTGTTATCATCAACAGGGCTCATGTGGAAACTGCAAAGCCCCAAAAGCAAATGAAAATGCAAGAGTGGTAGAAGACTCAGGGAGGTGATTTAGCATTCATGTAATTGAAATTTCAAAAAGAAGGAAGAGCAAGGCTGAAGCAGGGTTATCTAGAGACATAACCACAATAAATACTCCAAAGATGAAGATTCAGGAAACACTAGCAAATTCAGGCAAATTCATATCATATATCAAAATGGCTAAAAAGTAAAGACAACACTGAGGAAACTAAGGATTCAGGGATCACTGGTAATATATAGAACTGGCCTTTATCAAGGAACATGATCTCTGGCCCCAGAGTTGGGCCTTAAAAATATGTGCCTGTCAGAATTGCACGTTGTTAAGGACCATTGATTGCTGCATAGCTCTTGTCCTCTCTCATTGGAATGTGTCACGCTCCCTGTCTAATCAGTCGATGCTGATATGTGGGGTAAAATAATTATTTAATTCACAAAAGAGGGGTTTACAAAGAGCTGCACTTGGAAAATTTTACTCAAACATTTCATTTGCATCAGGACTTCATACAGATTACTAGATCCTGGACCCTGAGGTTTTTAATGCAGGAATTGGACAAGATTTGGAGGTTCTTAAAAGGAGAGGGTATATTTTGCATGTGGGAGAGATGCAAATCTATGGAGCAAACAGAAGCACCAGGATAGATTTTTTTTTAATAATAATGGTCCAAACAAGTCAAGCTTTCCATTATTCAGACAATTATATTTTCCTCTTTCATTTGACTCTGAGATTGGATCAGTGTATCAGCAAACATGAGAGAAGCAGATGCCTCATAAGAGCTTATTCATCAATGCTTGTACTCTTGGAATATTTTCTCAGACCACCAGGGCATGATGGAACCAGGGGTGAAGATCACATAGAAACTTTGGCCATGCAGTCCCAGATATTACAGCTGATCCTTCAGGTTCCCACCAGCAGAAATGTATCCATGTAAGCTCAGATTATCCTGGTAGAAGGATCAATCTGTAAACCCACAGAATCTTAAGAAATAATTAATTGTTTCTGTTTAAGTGACTACATTTTAGCGTGGCTATTTAATCAGTAATATATAAATGAAATGATATGCTACACTCAACTTGAAAAGTTTATTTAAAATGCTCATAAGGGAAAGAATGGTTATAACTTGTCAGGAACCATCTCTCTTTCACCTCCATGTCTTAAGCAAGAGGTATCACAAAACTACATTCACACATAGGATTTGATAATTGCATAAAACTCTCATGTCCTATATTGGTTTTGTAGATTTCAGGACCCTTGCTTTCTGGCAGTTAGTAACTCTAAGAAATCGGAGTTATCATCAAAAACAGAAAAGGAGAAACTTTTAGAAGAAGCTTTATTGTATGAATCCTTCTTTTGCCCCTACCAATAGTCACTAGTATGATCCCTCATTATGAGACTGAAGTGTAACAACTGAGCCTGATCAAACTCATGACATTTATGTAAAATGTAAATGTAAATGTATAAATAATTTCTTTTTAATACATTACAGAACTGAATTCTTTGAAGAACAAAAACATTTTGGTACAGATTTAATAGTAATTAGCAATTAGAGAGATGCAAATCAAAACTACTCTAAGAGTTCACTTCACTCCAATCAGAATGGCAATTGTCAAGAATGACGCAACAGTAAATGTTGGGCGAGAATGTGGGGAAAAAGGTGTACTGATACATTGCTGGTGGGAATGAAAATTGTTGCAACCATTATGGAAAGAAGTATGAAGATTCCTCAAAAAACTTGGAATGGAACCACCATTTGACTCAGCTATCCAACTCCTCAGTTTATACTCAAAGGACTTAAAATCAGCATACTACAGTGACACAGTCACATCAATGTTTATAGAAGCTCAATTCACAATAACTAAACTATGCAACAAACCTAAATGTCCTTCAACAGATGAATGAATGAAGAAAATGTGATATATAGATAGACAGATACACAATGGAATATTACTCAGCTTTAAAGAAGAATAAAATTATGGCATTTGCTAATAAATGGATGGAGTTGGAGAATATCATGCTAAGAGATATAAGCCAAACCCAAAAAAACCAAAGGTTGAATGTTTTCTTCGATATGTGGATGCTAATTCACAATGGTGCAGGGGTGGCACTAGGGTAGACTAGTTACTCTAGATTAGATAGAGGGGAGTGAATCTAGGGGAAGGGGTATGGGGGTTGGAATGATAGTAGAGTAAAACAGACATTATTACCTCATGTACATATGTGACCATGTGACTGATGTGATCCTACAATATAATCAGAAAAATGAGAAATTATACTCCATTTATGTATGATTTATCAAAATGCATAA
Source organism: Sciurus vulgaris (assembly GCF_902686455.1). NCBI lineage: Eukaryota > Metazoa > Chordata > Mammalia > Rodentia > Sciuridae > Sciurus > Sciurus vulgaris. Next base: position 90,540,063 of record NC_136467.1, on the reverse strand, counting down.
ATTCATTCTACTGACATATATAACTAATTAAAACAAATAAAAAATTTAATAGTAAGATGCATACCCAAGGAAAATTTCCACCAAGGATGCAGCAAGATCACTATAAGACTACCTACAGCATTTATGAAGTTAACCTGATACAATCTCTTTTCCAAGAAAAAGTAAGAACACAGATCAAATTGAATAGTAAAGCTTTCCTTGATTTTAATGCTGTCTTAGAGATAGTATCAAAACCTACACCTGGCAAGAAGAAACTATTGACAAATGCAAATCTACCTTTAAATAATAGAATTTAATCCCATGAAGACTCCTTTTTATCACATTTTAAAATAATGTGTATAACTCTGAAGTAAATTCCATTCACATAGAACTGCTCCAGTCAACAGAGATAAGAATCTCTCTTCATTAAAATGCATATTCATTGTCTCTGAGGAGAAATCATCTTTAAAAATATTTGGAGTGAGAAAAACTGGTTTGAGCTCTGTACAGAGTTTAGAAGTCATTGCTCCCATTCTTACAAACAAACAAACAAACAAAAAAGATAGTCGTACAGGAATGACTTCTTGAACCCAAAGAGAATTAAGGTGACAGGACAACCATCTTCATCCTAGAATTTGGATTCGTAGGTGCACCCAGAGTTTTAGGTAAGATCTGCTTACCTGAAGCAGAAGCCTCTGGTAGGAACACTTCAAACATCATTCTCATGAATTGGTAGAGGCTGAGTTTGGAGAAGTGCATGTCAGTTGCCAATCAGAACTATATTCATGGAAGGGCCCCACACTTTCATGGGCTCACTTGACCTCAGGAACAATACCAAATTCTCAAGGTGAAAACCTAGGAAAATTCAACTCATGAAAAGGAAGAGGAAGTTAATCACTATGAAATGCTACTTGCTTCATGTCAAAGGCATAGAAAGTTCCTTAGTTGACTTGGACTGCCATAACAATATTCTATAAACTGGGTGACTTAAACAACAGAAATTTATTTTCAAGTAGTTCTGTAGGGTGGAAATCTGAGATCAGATTACCAGTATGGTTGGTTTTATGGTGAGGGCCAGACAGGGGGTTAGTCCATAGGAATAAAGGAAAAAAAAAAAAAAAAAAAAAGAACCAATTCAACAAATGGAAAACAGGGTAAGTGTAACAGATACTACTCCTATCATTAATCACTTTACATGTGATTACTCTGAATATGCCAATTAAACTACAAATATTGTTAGAATGAACTAAAAATAAAAGAAACAAGATCAAGTATGTTCTGCACACAAGATTCCTGTTTTAATATTAAAAGTACAGGATGGAGGAAGGTATATCATGCTAACAGAAATCAAAAGAAAGTGGGAAGAGCTTCATTAATATCTTACAAAGTAGATTTCAGAACAATGAAGATTAAGAGGAGCATTACATAAGGACACAGGAGTCCATTCTCTAAGGAGATATAGCAGTCCTGAATCTTTATAAACTTAACAACAGACTGTCAAAATACAGGAGGCAAAACCCAACAGAACTGAGAGGAGGAATAGACAAGTGTGGTGTTTTACTTTTACTTGGTAAAACTTCTCTAGAATTACGCACAGTAACAAAGTAGTTGTCACTTGGGAGACAAGTTATTCATTTGTAGATAGAGATAAGAGTTAGGTTTTTTTTTATATTCGTTTTTTAATCTTTTCACTTCTATACTGTGTGCAACTAGTATGCATTTTAAATGATTAAATAGAAAGAGAAGGAAAAAGCTCTGGGAATTAGGCCTGGATTCAAATAATGTTTCTTCCACATCATTAGAGCTCAGTTTCCTCATCTGTGAAATGTGGACAGTGATCCACTCTGCTATGAGAGTTCAGGGATCTGCTTGTGTTGAGTGGTGACTCTAGTGCCAGGTAAATTCTTGAAATGCCCTTAATAACTACTGTTTTTATCTTAGGTATAATTTATTTAAAACTTGACTGTGACTGTTCAGCTACAAAGGTCAAAATAAGACCTCTGATATTTATTTTTCAGCGCCCTGGGTTTTCTAAACTCTGTTTTGGATGGTAATCCCTTCACTTTCTGCCACTCAAGTTCAATGATTCATATTCATGATGTTCAGGAACTTAGTCACATGTCATCAACTGACGTCAGTACATTAGACATCCAGAGCACACATTATTTGAGTCATCTTAATTTTTGATGGGCTTCAGTGCCCCAGTTTAGTGAGATTTTATTGCCTCTGACACCTGCCTGGCACAACCCTTAGTCATGAATAGCAGCAGCCCCTCCCCTGAGTTCATTTGTTTGCCCAAGCTTCACAGGGCAAAGCTTAGAACAAAACTGAGTAGAAGCAAAGAGTGTAGGCAGGAAATAAAGAGTAAAATAATTGGACAGATTTTCTTAGGAGATCACATTATTTTTTCTGAGCTCAATTTTAAAATCATTTGATGGTTTCATGTGGCAAGGCAATATTTGTTTAGATGTGACATAGTACATTTAATCACTGATAAATCTCAATTTATACTTCATAAGAAATTTAAAAAGTGAGAATCAAAACAGGTGTAATGTTCACACTCACTACCAAAATGTACTGTTCAGACTTTGATGATGAGAAAGAATGACATCATTTCGATGAAACTTTTTAAATCTTTTGGCATTTTGAAGCTAGGAATTCATAAAAGGCCAAAGGATCAAAAATTAATTCTAAATAAAGGTTGGTTTATGCATTTTAAGGCAGGTCAGCCTTATATAACATGCACTGTGACCAGGCCAGGCTGCCAGTGCTATGGAATGGAATGTTTAAAGAGGAAAAGTGCTGGGGCTTTGTTTATTCAGAAAGATTTATAATGTGCAGTTGCCTGTTCATCCCGACACCCTGCATCTTTGTATTGCCCTTGGATTCTCTAAAGTGGCCCCTCATTGAGGTTTGTCTTTTGCTTTTGCAATTTTCTTCTTATTACTCTATGTCTAATGTACCCATATTTCCAGTCTTTAAAAAGGATTGACCAAGATGGAATAACCGGAACTGGATTGACATGTTGACTGAAAAAAAAAAATAAGAACACACAAAATATATGAAGAAAAGGTTTTCATGACATTGAACCTGGGACAATGCAGGAGGACAGCCTGCCCTTCAGGGAGAGGAAATGAACAGTGTGAGCCCTATTCTAGCACTAGATCCAGTGAGGGTTTCTATGTTGTGATGCAGGGAGGGGAAAATAGGCAGAGTCCAGTGAACCCTCTCTGTTGAGGACATAGAGCTAAGAGCCCAGGAAAATAAAGTTACCAGAGTTTGCTGGGAAGAGTACTGAATAGAAGAAGCCTGTACAAAGAAAGAACTCTGAAGACCTACGGAAAGTTCCCCTTGGGTTTGCAGGAGCATCCTGATCAGTGTATTCAAGAGAGCGAACTACTCAAGTCCCAGAAAGAACTTCCTAAACGAATTAGAGGTAACAGTGCCTGGAAATTACATAGGGCCAGGAATAGTGCCAGTTTCTACCAACCAGACTGGAAAATTTCATAATTAATGGGTATTGAGTAGAGCACTCAGGGTCTTTTTTCAGTTGTTACAAATAATTAGTTTTAGGTTGAGCCCTGCTTTAATCCTGACGAATCTCAAAAGAAGCACCTGAAATAGTCAAACTGTCTGTAAGAACTTGGCTGCATCCTAAAACAAAACCCAAGAATATATTGATAGTAATATAAAAACATCTAGTATTCAAAAAGTAACACGTATAATGTATGACATCCAATAATATTTTCAGTGATCTACCATACTATTATAAAAAGGCTCTACTTCCAACTCCAATAGTCCAATGGTTGTACATTGTATCAAATTAATATTACATAATTACATGGACTTTACAGACTGAAAAGCAATATATAGATTACATAATAATATTATTAAATTTGGGGGACTGTATTTGCATAAAACTTTAAAAGTCTGGGTTCTTTTTACAGACTCCTTGAGTTTTAATTCAGGTATCAGGAAAAACAATATTTTTTTTACTTTTTTGAACCAATCCACATTTTCTTCATTTTATGCATCCATTTCTTCCCAACAACAAGTATAAAATAAAATAAAATATTTTAAGGCAGCAAGAAGCAGCACTGTTATGAAGATAGTTCTTCTTAGTCCTCTGACATTCTAGAGGGTTCAGGGGTGGTGACATGGCCCTAGACAGGGCTGTCAGATAAGTTTCATGGCTCTTTTCTAATTCTCTTGCATAGCTTTGCCAAAAGCACACATGGGGATGTGGCATGCTTATTATACCAGGCACCTACGCAGCTTGGTCTTAAAGTGTCTATACTACTATGTTGCCTGTGTGGGTTGTGAATCTTTTTTATTTTTTTAAAAAAAATTTTTAAATTTATTTGTATTGTAAACAAATGGGATACATCTTGTTTCTCTGTACATGAAGTAGAGGCATACTGTTTTTGTAATCATACATTTATCTAGGGTAATAATTTTTGATTCATTCTGTTAATTTTTTCCTTCCCCCCACCCCTCCCCTCCCACCCCTCTTTTCCCTCTATATAGTCCCTCCTTCCTCCATTCTTGCCCCCCTCCCACCCCCCATTATGTGTCATCATCCGCTTATCAGCGAGATCATTCATCCTTTGGTTTTTTGAGATTGGCTTATCTCTCTTAGCATGATATTCTCCAATTTCATCCATTTGCCTGCAAATGCCATAATTTTATTATATTTTATGGCTGAGTAATATTCCATTATATATATATATATATATATATATATATATATATATACACCACAGTTATCCATTCATCAATTGAAGGACATCTAGGTTGGTTCCACAATCTGGCTATTGTGAATTGAGCAGCTATTAACATTGTTGTGGCTGTATCTTTGTAGTATGCTGATTTTAAGTTCTTTGGGTATAGGCCAAGGAGTGGGACAGCTGGGTCAAATGGTGATTCCATTCCACGCTTTCTAAGGAAATCTCCACACTGCTTTCCAGAGTGGCTGCTCTAATTTGCAACCCCACCAGCAATGTGTGAGTGTACCTTTTCCCCCACATCCTTGCCAACACCTATTGTTGCTAGTGTTCTTGATAATTGCCATTCTAATTGGGGTGAGATGGAATCTTAGGGTAGTTTTGATTTGCATTTCTCTTATTACTAAAGATGTTGAACATTTTTTTCATATATCTGTTGATTGATTGTAGATCTTCTTCTGTGAAGTGTCTGTTCATTTTCTTAGCCCATTTATTGATTGGATTATTCGTATTCTTGGTGTAGAGTTTTTGAGTTCTTTATATATTTTGGAAATCAGTGCTCTATCTGAAGCATGAGTAGCAAAGATTTTCTCCCACTCTATAGGTTCTCTCTTCTCATTACTGATAGTTTCCTTTGCTGAGAGAAAGCTTTTTAGTTTGAATCTATCCCAGTTACTGACTCTTGCTTTTATTTCTTTTGCTATGGGAGTCCCGTTAAGGAAGTCTGATCCTAAGGTGACATGTTGAAGATTTGGACCTACTTTTTCTTCAGTAAGATGCAGGGTCTCTGGTCTGATTCCAAGGTCCTTGATCCATTGTGAGTTGAGTTTTGTGCGGGGTGAGATATAGGGGTTTAGTTTCATCCTGTTGCATATGGATTTCCAGTTTTCCCAGCACCATTTGTTGAAGAGGCTATCTTTTCTCCATTGCATATTTTTGGTACCTTTGTCTAGTATTAGAAAATTGTATTTATTTGGGTTTGTGTCCGTATTCTCTATTCTGTACCACTGATCTACCTGTATATTTTGGTGCCAGGAAAAACAATCTTGATGTTGGATTAATTGTTGTGAATATAAATGATTCTCTCTCTTCCTCTCCCTATCTCCCTCCCCCTTTCTTTATAAGGAGCACTATAAAAGCACTATGTCCTGCATCTTAGTATTCCAGTGAACATTAAGCTCTTCAGTTTCAAATTCTAGCTCTGCATAACAACCTGCTGCATGATTCCAGCTTCTGTAAAACAGGGACAGTGCTAGATGATGAAATGCTTGGTCTCTTTTAGACTTCTTAACACATAACTTCAGCATGGTTTTCTCTCTTCTTTCTGAACCTATGCTACTTTTCAGATACCCTTTGAACAGTCTAAGTATTTATTACCAGTATTCTCCATTATCCTCTCTCATATTGTGTTTGGGAATGAATGACAAAGGCCCTTAAGTTACAAAACATTTTGTAATATAAGTAATTAAATGTACTTTAATATACATTAGTTTTTTAATTTGAAGCTGGAGTAAGAGAGTGGTAAGAGAGTTTTGTAATTTGATTAAATGCATTTCTATTCTAGGTTTAAACAGAACTTACAATTCTGGAGCTTACTTTTTATGTATAAAATTTTTTCAGCCTTCCATTTCACTAGGTATTGCATGTATCTTTTCAACCAACCACAAATGGAAAATAGTTTTTAAAATTGTGTGAGTACTGAACATATGTAGATTTTTTGTCTTACAAACAAAATTGTATGACAACTATTTACACAGCATTTACACTGTATTATAAATAATCTACAGACAATTTAAAGTGTATGGTCATATGTAAATACTGTGCCATTTTATCTAAGGGATATGTGCATTCATACAGGGTCCCGGAACCAATATCCCATAAGTGTCAGGGGATGAATATATATTACATAGTTAATGCATTCCAGATGTATTCTAATATCAGGGGATGGCTCTGTGTGTGTGTGTGTGTGTGTGTGTGTGTATTCAATATCAACAAAAGTATCTTTACTCTTGCTTCTTTTTTAGTTTCGTGTTTTACAAAAATACTCCAGCTCTCATGCTTCCTTTTTTTTTTTTTTAGTCTTCTTTCAGCCTTATTTCTACCTATCATTTGCAAATAATGCAGGATTCTTCAAATGAAGTATCCCTAATGTAATGCTATCGACTGAAGCCAACACAACATTTCAGAGACATGTTTCATAATGAGTAAAATACGGCCACAGAGAAAAATACACAAAGTTAACATATAAAATAGAAACATGCAATCATGTTGAGGAGAGCATGCTAAGCAGGGGTTCTTGCAGTGTATTTTGTGGTTTTATTTTCCCTTTTGCCACTAACCTAGGATGATTTATTTAATGTTGTATTTCAATCTTCCATATGTGGAAGAAAACCAATGTCAAACCTGTTTAAGTTGCAAGATGAGAGTTGTCGCCGTACAACTTTGGCATAGGTAAACTGCTTCCTTATCGAGTTTGAAAATCTGAATCCTTCAGCAGTTAATCATTTCTCTCATCCCAGAAATATTTCATTTGTGTGTTTAACTGTTCGCCAGGAATGTCAGTGAAGATTGACATACGTGAAGAAAAATATTGTGGACAAATATAAGAGACAAAGGGGTACATAAATATGCTACACAACTAAACAAAATCTGATATGTGCCTCAACATTGCTACCACATTCTAAAGTAATTGAGAGGAAGAAGGATCAAGGAAAAATTTTACTGCTTCAATAGCACTATAACCAGAGTAAACTGAGTTAGAAATATCACCAAATATGAAAAAACTGCAAAGAAATCAGGTAATATTGCATTTTCCTGAAGATATTTCTTGAGATTATGTGGGTTACATGTTGGGTGATCACATAATTTACCTTCTAAATGGGGATACTTTTGAGAGTGAAAGGAGGTATTCTAATTATTCTGAATAATAGGTATAAATAGGACTATCTTGTGCAATCTGTTAAGTGTGAAACTGGGCAGAGTTTGAGATATAATTTTACTTTAAAGGTAAAAAACTGATCTACACAAAATACCTATGCCTATATATAAACATATGCATATTTATGCACACACACATACACAAACACACACATCAACAGAAACCTAAGACCTCTGGATCAGGAATGAGACCTCCCATTTCTTCACACAGTATCTTGTGTCAGTTTCCCATGCCAAAATTGCCTGTGTGGTCACGCTTTGGGAGGCAGGTGTACCTGTACAGGTAGCATGGACAGGAAGGCCACATTGCAAAACTCAGGACTTACATAAGGCAGCTGGCATGTCTGCCCATCCTTTTTTTCTGGGGATAGAAAGACAGGCCTGGAGATAGAGATGAAGGAGACAGAGATACCTTTGTTCTGGAATGTAAGCAAATCCTCCCAGGGAGAGGAGGGGCAGGTGTCTGCTTCAACTTCACCACTCTGGAATGTAAACAAGTGGCTCCAGGGAGATTTTTCTATAGCTGCCTCAAAGTCTCTATCTTTAGAATTGTTTAATGATCTTTTAGCCCTGGTGGCAGTGCTCTTTGTTCAGAAAAATTACAATATTTCTGGAACATCATCTGCTAACCATTGTCCCCTAAGCTGAATATTACTGGTGTGCATGACTAGCTTTCCAAAACCAAAGACACTTAAGGTTAAGTTCAGGGTTTTCAGTGTAGGTTAATACTTTCCTAGACTTCTCAGCCTGTTTGGGGCCATATATATGTTCATATTGGAAATGCACATTCAGTCGAATTGTTTAATTCCCTATGACTTCTGGAATTAAAAACATCCAGGCATTAGGCCTATTTTTGGTAGTGAACTACAGAAATCTGACTTGAACTAGCTAAAGATAAATAAAATTTGTTGTAAGACCCTTGGGTGTCTTGGAAAAAATCCAAGGGAAAGGAGCTTAAATGAAGGATTCTGCCTCTATGCACCCTTTTCCTAGTTCTCTTTGCATCTCTTCCTCATTCTTCTCTCTTGTTGGAGACCAGCATTTTTGACCATATGGTTGAATATATAAAATATAGGATGCTTTTGTTTCAAAGTGCTAATATAGGTCTTTATGGATATTTTACATGTCTCCTTGTCTTAGTTAGACTTTCAATAGCAAGAAACAGACTTAAACAAATTACCTTGAACCACTCATGTAATAACAAGGCAGACCCTGTGGGGCGAAACAGAAAAAAAGTCACGAGTTTCCAAACAATCAGGATTCAAAACAGTTATGAACTGAAACGAAGGGAGGCTTTTGTCCCTAGGAAGTAAGATTCTGTTCACCTTCTGCCTTTAACGTGATTTAGAAACTCACTTCAACATGATTCAGAAACCCCTGCAGCTGCTGGGGTTGTGGCCAAAGCTACATCCCCAGCAGGTGGTCTTCGTGATCAACACCTTCTCCTGAGCACTGTGGCCTCCCTTGAGATGCTTCGCAGCTTCTGCTTCTGGTAAGAACTACACAAGTCCCTTTTCAATGGCACCTTTATAATTTCTGTGTAGTGGGGGACTCAAGGGCAGTCATTAGGTATGAAGAGGGGACTAAAATGGTGTCTTCATTATTAATAAAAGTGCCTATTTTAAAGACTTGAGATAGGGAGTGATAAAGATTGTGTGATAGGAATAAGCCTCCTTCTGTACACCAAATGTCAGGTCCAGAAATGTATAGATTTCCAAAAGAAATTATAATATTACTATTAGAATATTAGAATAGAAAGGCTGTCATTTCTGTTTGGGCAGAGCTTTTGTACTGGCCTCAAGTCAGGTGCTTTCCCTGTCCCAGTTCGAGGTGTTGCCACAGCTCCTGAACACCTCTGCAGAAGGAGTTGCCTACACCAAGTCACCTCAGGCCACTGTGCCATCACCCCCAGTCCTCTGACTGTAGCTGATTTGCCAAAGCACCAAGTTATAGCCTCAAACCCTGGCCCTGTGGTTCACAGGATCAGTAAATTTAAGCATGTTATTTTCTATCTCTGAGACTCAGTTTTCATGGCTTTAAAATGGGAATATCAACCTTAATTGGGAACTTTAGTGAATATCAAATTAGAAATATAAAAGTCTTGTGATTGACAAAACTGTGTAAAAGTTAAGGGTTAACATTGCTGTCAAACTTTCGAAAGACTTGGGTAATACTGATAATTAAGTAACTAATACCTGAATACTTCTGATCTAAAAACTTCAGGTATATTGTTTTAATTAATCATCATAATAACTCTATTGAGTATGTACTACTATCATTCCTATTTTTAGACCACAGATATAATTCACACATAGGTTAAGTAACTTGCCCAAGGTCAGACAGACAGTAACTAAAATTAGGATTTAAATCCAAATGATCTGGTTCCAAAACCAATAACCTGTTCTACTAATCTCCAAGATTCTCATAGATTTCTATGGTAACAACCAGTTCAAAAAGCATAAATTCATTCATTGGGGAGAAAACATAACTCTGTACTCTCCTAAAGAGTTAAAAACAATCTAAAGAAATTAAGGTATCTTAAATGCTTTTCTTCTGTGCAACTGATCTGGCCAAAGTTCTAGCACTTGTTAGTTTAGCAAGATAAACTTTATTTATTTCACTTCTGTTTTCACATTTAGATTAGGAAGTTCTCTTGTTCTCTCAGAGGTACCATTAGTATTTAGTGAATTCCTCTGGGTGTATTCCTGGATAAAAGAGGTACTAAGCAAGCAAAATAAATCCTTTGATATTTTGTAAAGAAAATAGCTTCATAATTGTCAACTCTTTTGGTTAAGAAATTCGGTTCCTTTCAAACATGAGGCATTATGTGTCAAAGCAAACATTGATTTTTCTGAATTCCACTGTTTTCTAATTTTCCTAGTTAATACCTTGATGTACACATATAGATTTTCTGAAAATAACAGAAAAATTCTATTGCTCAAAATTGGTTCTATTATAATTATGTAGCTTTTTATAATTGAAAGGTTAGTCGGGCTCTTATTTTGTTCTTTTTACTTTTACTTATTTTAATTAAAAATTAATTGCATTTCAAACTACTTATTTTGGTGTTAAGGGGTCTAAATATTTCTCAAGATTCTAAGAACAAACATGTAGTCCAAAAGCAGGGAGAAGATAGGAGCATAATCATTAACTATTAGTATTATTATTATTTTAATAGCTAGTAATTTTCTCAGGTTTCCTATGTTTCAGGCACTATTTTAAACTTTTACATGTATAATTCATTTAATTCTGTCCAATTTTACATCAGTGGTATGACAGAGTCTACTCTCTTTCCCTCTAAAATGCTCTCCTTTTGCTCAAGTAATAAAAAATTTAGCAAGGTATATGGTATTCATTGAAACTAGAGGTATCCATTGACTAGGTTCTGGTCAATGGAATGTGAATGGAAGTTACATGGGATATTCTGGATCATACTTTTAAAAGAAATGGGTACCTTTTCCTCTTTCTTTTATCCTCTCCTGCTGGCTAGGATTCAGACATCAAAGTGGGAACTAGAATAGCCATCATATTCCATTAGATGGAAACCACCCCTTGAGTAATCAGAAGAATAAGAAAAAAGGGGTCTCATCCCACAGAATCTCAGAGCCACCTTAACAAAGTCCTGAACTGCTCCACCAGAACGCAAACTTGTATTTCATTTAGTGGCTACTATTTTTGTTCTTATTTTATACAGTCAAACCACTACTCACACTAATGCAACTGGTATCATTATCATTCTCATTTTAAAGTTGGGAAAGCTGGGGCTGTAGCTCAGTGGCAGAGCGCTTGCCTACCATGTGTGAGGCACTGGGCTCAGTCTTTAGCACTGCATAAAAATAAATAAACTTATTCTGTCCATCTACAAAATATTTTACTTTAAAGTTGGGAAAGATGAGATGCACATAAGTGAAATAATGGATTGGGAGAGCCAGAATTTTAACCAAAAGGTCTGGTTTCAGAGCGTGCCTTCTTGATCACAGACAACCTCTACTGACAGGTATCATACATATATTTGCACTTCACTAACTTTAACACATCTAATTTTCTGGCATTAGTGACTTAGGGCTGGGGACAGAGGATTTTTGGTGTGTTTTGTTTGTTTGTTTGTTTTGCCCTTCTACATTTGAGAACAGCAAAGGGGTCTGGTGGAAATTCATCTGGATATGACTAGATTCATGCAGGGAAGGATACAGTAAGGCTGGTGGAAACCAGGAAAAGAATGGGATGAGAAGGGAGTGTGATTAAAGAGGGTTAATTCCTGCAAGACTGAAATGCTGAGCAAATAAGAAGGGAATGCAATGAAGAGGGAGAGAAAACAAGTGTTTTCCTCTCAGTGGCAACTCTGGCTTCATATCAGGTGCAATTAAAGTTGCCTGGCATGTGTATTTGATCCTGCTAGTTGCAAGTTCCATAGGACAATAAAGACCATCTTTTTAAGGCTTAAAGGAACATGTGATGCTTTTAAAACTTAAATATCAATGTAAACCTCTCCATAGCAGCCTTTTCAACTTTGGGCCTTCCTGGCTGCCTGGAACCACTAGGGGTACATTGTTTGTAGCAGCACTTAAAGCTACTATTTTGCTCTGGTTTGTCCTGGCTTCTCCTTGTGTCAGCTTTTTGACAGTATGGACAATAACTTCTGGGATTAGAAAAATATGATGCCTAGAAGATTCTGGAATTATCTCAAATTGATCCCTTGCTTTCCACATAGGTTGACCTAAATTCCATTTCAGAATAAAGGTGTTTCCTCACACTGCATGCTTTTTGAGTGTGTTTTTCCACTTCTCTGGATATAATGTTCCTAAGGTGTGAAGAGAGTCTTGAACTGAGTATGTGTTGAGGTCATTTACAGGAATAGCCTTTTGTGGTTTTCCTTTCTTGATAGCACTGTAAAAGAGGTCGTAGACCACGTATTTTCTTGAATACTTCCCTACTCTTCATTGCTCCAGTAACTTAGATAATGGGAGGTTTTATGCATTCATGCTTTTGCCTAAGAAACCATGAAAAAGGAAATGTCTCATTAGGAAAGGTAACTTGTATTTGCTTACCTTGTGACTAAGGCATAAGAGAATTACATCTTTAGGAAAGTGGAATTGTCCCAGGGAGAACAAAAAGAAGATGCATTTGGGCCCCACCTTTGTGCCATTCATTCTTTCTTCTCACTGAAAGGAACATTTTCTAACTTCTAACTTCATAAATGTTGCTCTAGGAAAGGCGTAGGTATGATCCTCACTAACAAAGAATGAATACAATTCAGAATATGCTTGATGCAAATCGTAAAGTTGATAGAGTGCCACGCTTAGCAAAGCTCTTTCACAGTGCAAGGCCCCTTGCAAAATGTGGGTGAGACACAATGAATAAAATATGATCCCTGCACACAAGGAACCATAATCCAGGGAGAAAAATAGACACATGCATAAATAATTCTAACTCAAGGCAGACCCTGATATGTGTTTTATTAGAGGTACAAAGGAAATGCTAGGGGACAGCAGAGGGTGAGAGATTATATCCCATAGGGTCATAAATGAAGGTTTCTTGTAAAAATTGAGAAGTGGTCAAACTTATTGCTAATAGAGAACATAATTAGTCACCTACTCTACCTTTCTTTTTTAATTTTCACAGTAATCCAATGAGGAAGTTGAATATAAGAAAAATTGGAAAATACAGGAAATTTGTTGTTTTATGGGAACATATTAGGAATTAATGCCACTATTCACCCTAAAGTAAACCATGAGGAGTTGCCTATGTGAGAAGCATCTAGATTCTAGATCATTGCCTGTAATTGGAGACTAAGCCCTACGACTTTTGACATGAGCCTTGTAAAGTACATTTTATGCTATGCCTCACAGTCTACATTTTAAGTCTAAGCATGCCTAACATACCTTTCAGATTTGGAAAAACTCCTTGTCAAGATTTTTACATAATATGGTACTCTATAAATAGAAAAATAGGAATTATATTTTATTATATTGAAATAGATGAAATTGCCATCTTTGTGGATCACCATCAGTTGAACATTGACAATTTCATACAATTTAACCTATACAGATATATAGATACATCGGGCAGTCATACTTGACTTTAAGCCAGTGAGTGTTTTGACAGGACTAGGGTTTTGAATGGCTAAGTATGGGAAGCTTAAAGGATGCACTGGAATTCAAGCCCTTCGAGGCAGGAGAAACCTCATACAGTGAGCTCTTGTATGAAAGAGTCTCCCCCACACTAGGTTGTGGGCTCCTCCAGGGCAGATACCACAGGTCTGGCTAATGTCTACTGACCATGGAGTAGGCAACCCATAAAGGGTTATTAAGAGAATGAACAAGATGGGCATATAGAAGGAAGAGCAGAGAGGAGGGGTATCCAAAATCTTGGATCAATATCCTTTTGTACATGAATATGGAGATAGGAGTAGGGTGAGACAAACAAACACAAAGAAGGGTGGTTTTAACAGTTTAAAGTTAAGAAAGAAACATACAAGGAGGAAAGAACCATTAAATAATGCCAATGATTCACTTTCCACTAGTAATTTCTCTAGGCCCCTTCTATTGACAGACACTGCTGACAAGGAAAATTTACAACCTTGAAATATCATTCAGCTAAGACTTTAAAGATTGGGAGACCTAAATGCTACATACTTAGATGTAATTTCCAAATGTACAAAGATTCTGGGTGTTCCTTCCCACTTTTGGCTTAGTTCATAGGGAAGCTCCCTATGTTCAGTCTCTTTCCCAATTGGATACTTCAGGGCAAGAGTAGCTATGTCCAGGAATATTATCCTTTAAAAACTCAGCACTGGAAGTAACTCTGGAGAAGTTAAAGCCGTGGATCTCAAAGCTTATTTCTATTACAGAGGACATTAATAAGTGTAAAACATTGTTTAAAATGTTATGTTCAAATGAATTTTGGAAATATGGAGCTAAAAATAGTTTAAATGAAACTTTTTCTTAAACATTACTTATTTCAAAGATTTTTGCAAAGTGTATTGTGAATCTCCAAAATGGGATGAGAATATGACATGTTCCTGTGTTAGTCAGCTTTTTGATGCTATGACAAGAAAAAGTTAGAGGAGGAAAAGTTTATCTTGGGCTTACAATTTCACACATCTCAGTCTATGGTTGGCCTACTCCATTGCTGTGGACCTGAAGACAACAGAATATCATGGCAGAAGAGCATGGTAAAGGAAGGCTGTTCAGCTTATGGCATCCAGGATATAGAGACAGGGAGAGAGAAAGAAACCAGGGACAGATACAGTCCAAGGTCATACTCCTAGTGACCTACTTCCAGCCACACCTACAACTACAATTCAGTAGTTCATTCAGCTATCAATGGATTAATTCAGCAAATGAACTGATCCACTGATTATGTAAGAGCCCTAATCATTCCCTAAAATCCTCCCTCTGAACCTTGTATTGAGGATCATGCTCACAAAGCATGAACTTTTTTTGCGGGGAGGAGGGGAGAGTCTTAGATTCAAACTGTAATAGTTCCATAAACTTATTTTACTACTAAACCTTTTTTTAAAATAGGCATTTCATGGGTCTAGTGTTTTATAGTGTACACTTAAAAAATTGATCTAATATTGTTTATCTGATATAATTATTGACCTTTTAGTTTAGAGCTGTTTTCTTATATTGTTGACCAAATTTTCCATAGCAACTTCAGGAATTACAACTGATATCAACCGAAGACTTGTAATTGAGGTTATAGTATAATTATAATAATAATGCTAAAAAAAACATAACCCTAGGGGAAAAGGTAAAAGTAATTATTCAATATTATCAACAGTAATCATTTTAATATAATTAGAGTATGCAATTTACTTCTTTTATTTCCTGTTATTTAATGATTTGTCTTTAATAGAAATAGGAACTAGATAAAAGGTAGAAACAAAAAATTAAAGAGGAAGGGTGATGAGAACAAACTCAATAGAGTAGGACACAAATTTTGAAGATGGATTTTCCTTAATAGGTTTCTTTTGTTTTGTTTTTTATGACAGAATATATTACAGTTCTTACCTTAATCCTTGAGAGTGCATATTGAAGTTATTGGCAGACATTGTTGGTTATTGGAAAGGGCCCAGATATGGAGACTTAGAGAACTTAGGTTTTAATCCTAGCTCTTTTGGGAAAAAAAAAGAAAAGTAAAAAAGAAAGAAAGAAAGAAAGAAAGAAAGAAAGAAAGAAAGAAAGAAAGAAAGAAAGAAAGAAAGGAAGGAAGAAAGAAAAGAAAAAGGAAGAAATAAATTTGTTGCTAAGACATAGATATGTGTAAGTTTCTGACTTACTTCTAGTTTATTCACTGAAGTTTTGTGATCTGAATAAGCTGTGAATCTTGACTGTCAGCTCATCTGAGTGATTGCTCTCAAAGTATAAAAGTATAAAACCACCCTGATAAACATAAAATCTGATATTTTTGTCAGTTATTGTTTAAAAATATTTTTTCTTGTTAAAAACAATACACACTCATTGTAGAAAACTGAGAAAACATGGGGAACCAGTCAGAAAGTCATGAATGTCACCTGTGACTTCGCCACCTAGTATATCTACATGTCTGCACTCTGTTGACTCTGCTTCCTATTTTGCTTTTCTGTATCTGCATTACACCGGGAGAAAGATGAGAACAAGGAATCCATCTGCTTTTATTCTATTGTGTATTCTCAAGTACCTGATTGGGTGAGAGGCAATTAATATTTGTGTTTAATGTATAAGATGAAAGCATGGTTTTCTTATCATTATCTTTAAACCTACCCTACCTGGGACATGCTGAGCCTCTTGTATTTCTCACAGCTCTCCTCCCCTCACTTTTTTAGGGCTTGGCTCCTGTTCACCACCTGGCCCCACCATCTCCCATGCAGCTTCTATTACAGCCTTTCACTGCTCCAGAGCAAACCCGAGGAAGGATACTATTTTTAATATGGATGGGTCTGGAAATCTGTTTTCTTCTTCAGTTTCCAAGAGAGGAATCTGAAGGAGCTGGCTCAAAGTTAGAGATGATTCTGGGTGGAGACCTGACTCATCTTCTACCCATGTGCCAGAAAGTCAACTTGAGAAGTTAAATGTATGTCCCTATTTCAACTTATAAGGCATTTCTTTGCTTGTATAAGGAGTGATTTAAGTTTTGTAGGCTTCTCTACCCACAGACACTGCATTGAAGAGTCCCAAGGGACCATCCTCACAACTATCACATTGAACATTTGTTCACTTGTTTGCTTCTGAACAAAACTGAATTGATTTGTTTGCATTATTTCAATCATAACTTTTTTCTTAGCATTAAATGTTCAATTACATGAATGAGTATCACCTTATGTTATTCTGTGAACAGAGTTTTCAACAGTAACAATAGCTGGGAAAGAGCTAAGGAGCCCAGTCAGCAGCCATGTGACATAGCGATTTGTGAAAGGAATGATCTTATTACATAGTGTTCTGATAACTTCTATGAGAGCTTAAAATTATTGATTATTTTAATGAAATTGGTATGGTCTTAGCATAAATTAGTTATTTTAATGCTCAGTTCCACAAAAAAAAAAAAAAAACAAACAAACAAACAAAAAAACTTTCCCCTTAACAGTAATAATGAACAGTTTTCATATTGGGAGAAATAATCTCATGATATACTTTTCAGCATGGAAGTTCAAGAAGAATCATCTTCTATTCATCCCTAGTTTTCTGTCAATTGTCTCTTGTGAAGATGCTGGTCTGCTTAGTGATCTTGATTACAGGTTTGTTTCTTAAGACCCAGAAATGGTTAATTACATCACAAACACATACTCTGTACATTTTGGGTTACAAACAAACCATGCGCGAATTCTGGGACATTTCTACATTACAAACTGCTTCAATTACATAGTCTACCATTCTTCTGTTTGGTCAAATGATTTTTTTTTTTTTTTTTTTTTTTGGTTTCTTTTTCGTTTTTACTGATAGATAAAAATTTTACATATTTTTGTTGTATACTAGGCTGTACTGAAATATATATATTGTGAAAAGGCTAAATCAAACTAATTAACACATGCATTATTTCTCTTCCTTATTTATTTGGGTGAGAACACTTGCAACCTACTCTTAGCAATGGTCACGTATATAATCCACTGCTGTTAACCAGAACTGTTGTGTTGCACAACAGTAGTCTCCCATATTTAGTGTTGGGAAAATTGGCACCCACACACAGAAGCATAAAATTAGAACCTTATAGAATAATATGTACAAAGATTTAAAAATGAATTGAAGACTTAAATGTAAGCTCTGAAACTGAAAAACTACTAGAAAGAAACATAACTTCCTGTTTCTAAAGAGTTCAGGTTTCAATTTGGATAGTTATCATGCTTCTAACAGTTTTTGTACAATTTATTTTGTGTGTGTTTATTTTAAAATGGTCTACATTGCCATATAGTGAGCATACATAGTTACTACTCTATTCAAGATGTCAGAAAATAATACAGCAATAAACCCTTCAATTTACTTTTTCTCAATCCTAACAATGACCAAAAATAATTTTCATAAGTAATAGGCACTTTGAAAATAAAAACAAGAAGGGAAAGAAATGGATGAAATCTGGCGACATCTATTTTAGCAGCAGGCTTCAATGGCCACTAAACAATGGTCACACAACATCAACTCCAGCACCTGCCAGCTCTCTGGCTAGAAGCACTGGCTGTCCCCAAGCCCTTTTTGAGCCCTGGGCGCAGCAGCATGAGGTTCTAGGAGCCCAGACCTGCCGTGCTCCTTCTCTCCCAGTTCACCTAGTAACCTGAGCGAGCTGAGCAGACCTCCGGGCTAGCGCCAAGGCGCCCGGTATCCCCGCTCTGCATTTCTAGGTCTAGGTCAGTGAAACGCCTACCAATCCACAAGGGCCTTCTAGTGGAGTGAGATTTAGGGATATTCTGGCCCAAAGGGCAGGGGTGACTGAAAGGGACAAAGCCTCCTGGGGTTCGCCAATGAATGGGATTCCATTTTGTGTTTGCAGACTACAGAAACCCCCGGGGACCTCCTGAATCTTTCAGCATGAGGCTGGGGTGCTCTTCTTCTCCAAAACCTTTGGGGCCTGGGCAGCATCCCATGCCAAGGTGCCAAGGGAGTACTCTCTGCTGGACCTTGAAGATCTAACCCCACTCCCAAGACCTTTTGCCACTAACCTCTCCAATAGAGCTAGATTCACTAATTTTCTATTTCAAACCCGCAGCAATCGTTTTCTCAAGGTCAGCATTCCAAAATTCACTTTTTTTTTTTTTCCCCTGACACTTTGTAGAACTTGGGACGGACCCTGCATACCTACCACTCTGCCCCTTATTTATGGTGTCCTTTAATCTGGGGTGCTTTAAAATATTTAAAACCACCACTGACTCTTTGTAGTTGGGGTATCCTGTTGCTAGAATCAGTATGTTAGACCTTCTGTCAAAAATATAATAATTGCCATGCAGTGTAAAATATTGCTTATCATTTAGCCTTTTTTTTCCCATTAGTAGTATGTAGCATGAATCACACCGGCAGCATAACTAGGGAATTAAAGCTTGTTAGTTAACATAATTTCCTCATCCCTTCTGTGAGTCACAATCATGTGAAAACTGCTGAGTGAGAAATCAGGTGCCTCCTCTGCACACACCTTTTCTAAATGGAGCTGCATTCTCCTACTCCCCCGCCCAGTCCCACTTTCTGTAGGGATTAATGGGTAATGCTTTAAAACTGTGTAACTGTCAGTGAGGGGAGCATGCCAGTAAAAAGAAAGTTGCTAATTTGATTTGGTTCAGTGCTATGTCAATTCAGTTAATTAGCAAAATAATAAGGACTATACCAAATGCTGAAGTATAATAACTACAGTAGTGCTATTTGACCTCCAGGGAGCAAAGTCTGGGTGAGGTGTGATGGGAGTAAGAGGATGCAAGTAGAAGACAGAGGACCAGGGCAAGATGCTAGAAGGAAGAGGATGGCATAACAGTCTGCCTCCCCCTTCCTGAAAGAGGGGTTCAGCTAAATGTGTGCTGGGCCTGCCCATCTTAGAGACCAGGCAGTCAGGAAGCGCCCTTCCAGAGTCTGTGGGAGTCCAAGCACACTTCTAGTGTGGCCCACCCCTCCCTGGTTCATAGGCAGGACCTGTGCTCAAGGCAGGACATCTTCCCAGGCTCACTGGAATAGAAAAGGTATGGATGTTCCAGCCTTTGCTCTCAGTCTCTAAACAATTGTCTGACCCTTTTAAAGATTGTGTGTGTGTGTGTGTGTGTGTTTAACCCCTTTCATGGTGAAGATGTGGGAATCAGAATCCTACTTACTTGGTTTTAAATGCTGACCCTGTCAAGTGACAGGTTAGCTGTGTAGGTTTGGACAAGTTACAAAACCATTTCAAGCCTATTTTCTACATTTGTAAAATGGCAACAATAATAGTACCTACTTCACAGGGCTGTGGGGAGAACTCAAGGAGACATTACATGAAAAGCCCTGATACATCATGAGCTATCAATAACTATCATTTCTTTTCCCTCTTCTTTCTTTCTGTTTCTACTTCCCACAAGCTGTTGTTTCAGGCACAGTATATTCATCAAATGGAAAGGGGGATATAATAGTAAAACCTCTTAAAGTTGCCATGAAGATGAAATTAGAAAATGAAAAACATTTAAAACAAACTGGGCTCATACTAAATGCTCAAAAATGTTAAGTAACTTTATTCCATTCATCGAAGTTTAGATGTGTATCCTTGATTAGTGGAGGAAGCGGAAGAAATGAACTCTTTTCTGTTCCTTACATGCCCAAGGGTGAAGAAAGGAGCACACACAGACTTCCTGTCAGAATCTCTCTGTTCACTGCAACGTCTACTACCTACTTGGAACTCCCACTCCAGGCCCTCTTCACTAGGTCATGCTCTGATTGAGGGAGAGATTACAGGCAGGCAGGGCTAGTGTTTTTTTTGGTCCTTAACTGAGGCCTGGGAGATATGCGGGGGATTCCTCCTCTGAAGGAATACACCCACAATGTATGTGACCGGAGTGATGGTTGTACTTTGGAAGGCTGCGATCAAATATCCACCTTCTTCTACTCAATTATTTCATGAGAGGCCCTAGGGACAGTGAATACTTTATTGTCTTAGTATTCTTCCATTCCTTCAACCACTATTGACTGAGCATCTCTACTTAAGGCAAGGAACAGAACAGATCCTTTACAGTATCGAACACATAATTCCAGCTTTTATTGGCATTTGTTGTGAATCTTCTGTAGTGATGTGGGCACAGAGAACCTGGTGGTGCTGAGTTCATGAAGGAGGGCAGGCAAGACCAACTAGAGGAAAAGAGCAAAAGAATGGTACGAATAGGGCTTCCTTCCTGGGCCCTGTGGCTCAGTCCTGTAATCCCAGCAGGTCAGGAGGCTAAGGCAGAAGGATCACAAGTTCAAAACCAGCCTCAACAACTTAGCAAGGCCTTGTCTCAAAATAAAAAGGGCTGGGGATGTGGCTCAGGGGTTGAGCACGCCTGGGTTCAATCACTGATACCAGGAAAAAAAAAAAAAAAAAAGACTTTCGTTTCTTGACTTT
Source organism: Sciurus vulgaris (assembly GCF_902686455.1). NCBI lineage: Eukaryota > Metazoa > Chordata > Mammalia > Rodentia > Sciuridae > Sciurus > Sciurus vulgaris. The sequence continues at coordinate 90,518,908 of NC_136467.1, read as the reverse complement.
TTGAGGAGCTAGATGGGGCTTGACAATTGCTTAAGTTTCAAGTGGAACACTAGAGACATGTTTCCCTTTTGCCACTGTCCTGAAGTTCCCTTAACTGTACTGAAGCATACATCACATACACGTTTTTTTCCCCCAAGAATCTTTTTTTTTATAGTTTGTCCTATTTAGTTATATATAGCAGCAGAATGCGTTTTGATTCATTATACACAAATGGGGTACAATTTTTCATTTCTCTGGTTGTATACAATTTAGTCACAACATTCATGAAATCATACAGGTACATAGGGTAATTGTGTGTGGGGGGGATCTGCCATGTCCAGCATGGGTGAGGGAAAGTGTTTCTGTCAGAGGATGGTGCCAGCTATTGATTAATCACTAAGAAACTTATTTAGTGAAATAAACACAGGAAACTATAATCTTTTTAGATGGGAGGGGTTGTGACAGATTGAGCCATGCCAAGATCTGGTCTCTAACAAGATGGAGAAGCTCACCTTCCCTTTATTTATAGTCATATAGGTAAAGGGGGACCAGGAGGAGCTTCTTCTGTGAGGAATAACATGGGGTGGAGTTAGGGAAGCCATCTGCTTTAGCAGGTCATCCCAGAATTAACATTTCCTCAGGCAGTGAGCCACTTCGGCACAGAGTCACCTACCCCAGGCTATCTGAAACAGTCTCTCATGACTTCCAGTTCCTGGGAGTCAGACCTCTGTATCCCATGGCTCAGTCAAGCCTGATTCTGCTAGACATGGATGGGTTCCCACAGGTAATGAGTTTGTCTCATTCCACTATCTTTCCTTCCCCTGCCTCCTTCACATACACTTTTGAGAGGCAAAACTAAGAAGGACATAACCCTCCTTTTGGAGAAGGATGTTTCTTGCTCATAAGGCTAAATCTCTCTAAGTGGTTTGAAAATAGTATCTAAATTGCTTATTTGGCATCAGGGGATGGGGTGGTGATAGGGTTGATGAGAGAGAATATGTTTCTACCACAAATTAAAATATTTTTAAAATATTTGGATGTCAAATCTCCTTGGCTGCCAAATTCTTAGTTCAACTTTATCTTTATTTTCACTAAAATTGAAGACTTTTCTAAAGACAGAAAGCAGAGGACTGCCTGCCTAACATAGTGCTAGATTTTTACATTATTGGCCAATGCTTTAGGGTTCAAGCAGAATATATTTTGGCTGTGCACTTGTCTGAGAAAACAATTTGGTCAAGTTTAGTTTCTGAAAGAAAAAATCTGGAATTTTATAGGGATGGTGAAAGATGGAAATGAGGACTAATTCCCTAGAAAAATCTACAAGACTGCCTGTGGGATATGGATACTTGCCTCCTAAATGTAAGCAGACTGCTGGGTGTTTTTAGATCCACTGATTACACAATCTGTTATAACATAAGTGGATATCAATTTTAAGCTCAAAATGGATTTTCCTAGTGGGGCATGTGTAAAAGCTTTTTCCAAATGGGGAAAAAATCCGGTTGTAGTTAACTGTATTTTAGCTGAATAGAGCTATAAAAGAGATTGATTCAGGTAAAGAATCTGTTTTCCATACAGTATGCTTTCTTGAAGTAGGAAACAAAAATAAACACATATAAGTGGCTTAATTATCTGATTAATCCTAGGAAGATTTTAATTATGCTGCTGATTATATCTATACAGAAATGATTAAGAATTAAAATACTTTTTCTGTTATAATTATACTTTTACTTTCATGGAAAATAATCCAGCACAACTGAATTTGGTTGCTGTGGGCAGGATTTTAATCAGCATTGTGAGAGTCCAGTTCCTGGTAGGGCTTAGCAAAGAGGCCCTGGGTCCATGGATACATTCATAAATACTCTTATCAGATTTAATAGCATATTACACAAAATGTGGGTATTAAGTAGATTATTTGGAACCAGATAACTAATTTTCAAAGAAATGAGAGGAAGACTGGCCTAAGTTCCAGGAATATTTGTGTCACTGCTGTTTTGAGTTCCAGGGACATTTTGCAAAAGATAAAGGATTTCATTCCCACACTGCAGCATCTAAGAGAATTTTGAGGTAATGTTAAATAATTCATAATTTTCAGTTGCATTTAATTAATTTTCCCCCTCATTACTGTTTACAAATGCTATCTCACATTGAATTATGACTTTGTGTTTGTTTGTTTGCTGGATAGACCATGACAGTCAGAAGAAAAGCTGCAAATTTGCAAGTGTGAACTGTTGCTCAAACAATATAAAAGGAGGACTTAATTTATTCTGAGGCATTTAATTAAATTATGCTATTCTTATACAAATTTAAAACAATTTCTTACCCTGGTGCCTGTGGAATATAGATCAATTATTAGGCTGCATAAACTCTATAAATTTTATTGATATTGCAAGCAGAATTTCAAATGTGTGTGCATATGTGTTCTTTTATTAAATACCAATTTTCTCACTCCAGATTTTTTCCTTCCTTCCTTCCTTCCTTCCTTCCTTCCTTCCTTCCTTCCTTCCTTCCTTCCTTCCTTCCTTCCTTCCTTCCTTCCTTTCTTCCTCCCTTCGTTCCCTTCCTCCCGCCTCTTCTCTTCCCTTCCCGTTCTCTCTCTTTTCTTTCCTTCCTCTCTCTCTCTTTCTTTCTTCTTTTTCTCTTTCAGTGTTAAAGATTAAACTCAGGGTCTTGTGCATGCTACAACTGACCGGCCCTCATACCATATTATTAATGGCTCAATAATCAAAAAACTATATTAAGTATCATCAATTTAAGGGAATCATACATGTTAAATTTTAAACAACAAACAAGATATTAGGTTATTTGTAAAAGTTGGCATAGAATTATTTTTTCCTAAATGAAAATTTAAGGAAGTCTGAGAGCATTTCTTTAAATAAATGCAGTCATATTTGTGTGTAATGATGGGAATGTGTTCTGAGAAATGTGATGTTAGGCAATTTTTGTTTTGTGTGAGCATCATATAGTATTCTTCAACATAGATGGGATAGCACACTGACACTGAGACTATAAGGTATGTGTATATAGTGTAGCTTATTGCACGCAGGGTTATAATGCAAAAACAACATGAGTTTAAAGGAAGCACAAGAGAAAATGATGCAATAAAGAGATGTGGTAAACACAAGATGTATGTGGCCACTGCTGGAGCAACATAGCATATTTTGTTAGAGTAAACTTTTTAAATAGGCGGAATTAATATAGTTTAAAATAATGATTAAATCTATAGTATAATACATAAACCAGTAACATAACCATTTATTGTCATTATCAGGTATTGTGTACTATACCTAATTGTATATGCTATTATTTTTATTTGACTGGCAGTGAGGTAGTTTGTCTATACCAGCATCATCTCAAATATGTGAGTAATGCATCACGCTGTGATGTTATAGTAACTACCATGTCACTAGGCAATATAAAATCCTCATCTCCAAAATCTTTTTTTTTTCATTCTTTATTAGCACATTAGAGTTGTACATAATGGTGGAATTCGTTGTTACCCATTCATACATGCACACCATGTAACAATATAATTTGACCAATATCACTCCCAGGTATTATAATCTTATGGGCCACCATTAAATATGTAGTTCACCACTTACCAAAACATTATGCAGCACAGGGCCATATTTTTATTAAGTGGTATTGCAAGGAAAGAATGCTTTGTGTTCTATTGGTAAAAAGTACTCTTTCTGGTATTTAAGGCATAAATTTTGTCACAGTAAGTAGTGAGGGGCATTTATAAAATTGGAGCCATGAGAAAACAGAACAAACTTGTTATTTCACAGAAAACTAAATATTTTTGAAGAATTATCTTACACAGCTTAATAAACATGTATAAACAATTTTCCAGCAATTTAATAAATGTTTCTCTCTCACTTCACTTCTGTTTAGCATTTTAGTTTCCCAACTGTCATTTCGCTATCCCAATCTTGTTTGAACTTTATAATATCTTCTCTTGCATATGTTTCAGGAATCATAATCCTTTTGTTTTAGATTTTAAAAAGGTGAAATTGTTGAGTTGACCACAGTGAATACAAGCCAAATGAATGTAGTCTTCTGACTTCTAAAATTGTATTCTTTTCAAAAACTTGCAGCCTGTTATATCTCTATCTGTACTAATAGTGACAATTATTCTTTAATAATTCAGAGAGCACTCCTGGGAGCTCATTTTCATTCTCACTATGACCATTTTTAAAATTTTTAAAATTTTGATTCATTGTATACAAATAGGGTACAACTTTCATTTCTCTCCTTGTACACAAGGTAGAGTCACACTGTGCAACCATACGTGTACATAGGGTAATGATGTTTGTCTCATTCTATTATCTTTCCTTCCTCCCATCTCCTCCACACACCTCATTTTACTCTACACAATCCATCCTTCCTCCATTCTTGCCTCCTCCCTGCTTTATGATTCATCATCCACTTATCAAAGAAATAATTCAGCTTGTGTTTTCTTGGGGGGATTGGCTTATTTCACTTAGCATGATATTCTCCAACTCCATCAATTTACCTGCAAATTCCATGATTTTATTATTCTTTATGACTAGATAATATTCCATTGTATATATTTACTACAGTTTCTTTTTCTATTCATCTATTTAAGGGCATCTAGTTTGGTTTCACAATCTAGCTATTGTGAATTGAGCTGCTATAAACATTGATGTAGCTGCTTCACTGGAGTATGCTGATTTTAAGTCCTTTGGGTATAAGCCAAGGAGTGGGACAACTGGGTCAAAAAGTAGTTCCATTCCAAGTTTTCTAAGGAATCTCCACACTGCTTTCCAGAGTGACTGTAGCAATTTTCAACCCCACCAGCAATGTATGAGTGTACCTTTTCCCCCACATCCTTGCCAACACCTATTGTTGCTTGTATTCTTGACAATAGATGTTGTAATTGGGGTAAGATGAAATCTTAGGGTAGTTTTGGTTTCCATTTCTCTTATTACTAGAGATGTTGAACATTTTTTCATGTATCTCTTGATTGCTTGTAGATCCTCTTCTGTGAAGTCTCTGTTCATTTCCTTAGCCCATTTGTTGATTGGGTTATTTGTATTCTTGGTGTAAAGTTTTTTGAGTTCTTTATAGATTCTGGTGATTAGTGCTCTATCTGAAGTGTGTGTGGCAAAGATTTTCTCCCACTCTGAAGGCTCTCTCTTCACATTGTTGATTGTTTCCTTTGCTGAGAAAGTTTGAATCTATCCCATTTATTGATTCCTGCTTTTATTTCTTATGCTTTGGGACTCATGTTAAGGAAGCCTGGTCCTAAGCTGACATGATGAAGATTTAGAGCTACTTTTCCTTTTATTAGGTGCAAGGTCTCTAGTCTAATTCCTAGGTCCTTGATCCATTTTGAGTTGAGTTTTGTGCAGGATGAGAGATAGAGGTTTAGTTTCACTTTGCTATATATGGATTTCCAGTTTTCCCAGCACCATTTGTTGAACAGGCTATCTTTTCCCCATTATATGTTTCTGGCACTTTTGTCTAGTATAAGGTAACTGTATTTATGTGAGTTTGTCTCTGTGTCTTCTATTCTGTACCATCAATCTACCTGTCTATTTTGCTGTCAATGCCATGCCATTTTTCTTACTATTGCTCTGTAGTATGTTTGAAGGTCTGGTATTGTGATATTTCCTGCTTTGCTCTTTCTTCTAAGAATCACTTTCGCTATTCTGGGTCCCTTATTCTTCCAAATGAATTTCATGTTTTATTTTTCTATTTCTATAAGGTATAACATTAGGATTTTAATTGGAGTTACATTGAATTTGTATACCGCTTTTGGTAGAAAGTCCATTTTGACAATATTAATTCCCCCTGTTCAAAAACATGGGAGATCTTTCCATCTTCTAAGGTTCTCTTTAGTTTCTTTCTTTAGTGTTCTGTAGTTCTCATTGTAGAGGTCTTTCACCTCTTTTGTTAGATTGATTCCCAAGTATTTTATTTTATTTTTTTGAGGTTATTGTGAATGGGATAGATTTCCTAATTTCCCTTTCAGAGGATTCATCACTGATGAACAAAAATGAATTAGATTTATGAGTGTTGATTTTATATCCTTCTACTTTGCTGAATTCATTTATGAGTTCTAGAAGTTTTCTGATGGAGTTTTTTGGATCCTCTAAGTATAGAATCATGTCATCAGCAAATAGTGATAGTTTGAGTTCTTCTTGTCCTATTTGTATTCCTTTAATTTCTTTGGTCTAATTGCTCTGACTAGTATTTCAAGTATGATGTTGAATAGACATGGTGAAAGAGGGTATCTCTGCCTTGTTCCAGTATTCAGAGGGAATGCTTTCAGTTTTTCTCCATTTAGAATGATATTGGCCATGGGTTTATCATAGATAGCCTTTACAATGCTGAGTTATGTTCCCACTATCCCTATTTTTTCTAGTGTTTTGATCATGAAGGGGTTCTGTATTTTATCAAAAGCTTTTTCTGCATACATTCAAATAATCATGTGATTCTTAACTTTAAGTCTATTGATGTGGTGAATTATTTTTATTGATTTCCAGATGTTGAATCAACCTTGTATCTCTGGGATGAAACCCACTTGATCATGGTGCATTATCTTTTTAATGTGTTTTTGTATGTAATTTGCTAAAATTTTGTTAAGAATTTTTACATCTATGTTCCTTAGGGATATTGGTCTGAAGTTTTCTTTCCTCGATATGTCTTTGTCTAGTTTTGGTGTCAGTGTGATATTAGATTCGTAGAGTGAGTTTGGAAGGGTTTCCTCCTTTTCTATTTTATGGAATACTTTGAGGAGTATTGGAATGAGTCTTCTTTGAAGGTCTTTGTAGAACTCGGGTGAGAATCCATGTGGTCCCAGACTTTTCTTTGTTGCTAGGCTTTTGATGGCTTCTTCTATTTCGTTACTTGAAATTGATCTGTTTAAATTGTGTATGTCCTCCAGATTCAGTTTGGGTGGATCATATGTCTCTAGAAACTTGTCAATGTCTTTGAGGTTTTCTATTTTGTTGGAGTATAGATTTTCAAAATAGCTTCCAATTATGTTTTGCATTTCAATAGTGTCTGTCATGATATCTCCTTTTTCATCATGAATTTTAGTAATTTGAATTTTCTCTCCTCTTTGTAAATGTGGCTAAGGGTTTATTTTTTTTTTTTTATTTTTTTTTTTTTGGTGACTGATTTTATTTATTTATTTATTTTTAATTGTAAACAAATGGGATACATGTTGTTTCTCTGTTTTTACATGGCGTAAAGGCATACCATTTGTGTAATCATAAATTTACATAGAGCAATGTTGTTTGATTCATTCTGTTATTTTTTCCCTTCCCCCCACCCCTCCCACCCCTCTTTACCCTCTATACAGTAGTTCCTTCCTCCATACTTGCCCCCCTCCCTAACCCTAACTCTAACCCTTCCCTCCCCCCCATTATGTGTCATCCTCCACTTATCAGCGATATCATTCGTCCTTTGGCTTTTTGAGATCGGCCTATCTCACTTAGCATGATATTCTCCAATTTCATCCATTTGCCTGCAAATGTCATAATTTTGTCATTCTTTATGGCTGAGTAATATTCCATTGTATATATATACCACAGTTTCTTTATCCACTCATCAATTGAAGGGCATCTAGCAATTTTGTTTATTTTTTCAAAGAATCAACTTTGTGTTTTGTCAATTTTTTGAATTGTATCTTTTGTTTCAATTTCATTGGTTTCAGCTCTGACTTGAATTATTTCCTGTCTTCTAGTATGGTTGGTGTTGATCTGTTCTTTTTCTAGAGCTTTGAGCTGTAATGTTAGGTTATTTGTTGACTTTTTCTTCTTTTATTGGATGATTTTTCCTCTTAGTACTGCTTTCTTAGTGTCCCAGAGTTTTTGATATGTTTTATCATTGTTCTTATTTACCTCTAAGAATTTTTTATCTCCTCCCTGATGTCTTCTGCTATCCATGCATCATTTAATAGTGTATTATTTAGTCTTCAAGTGTTGGAGTAGTTTCCGTTTTCTATTTTATCATTGATTTCTAATTCCATTCCATTATGATTTGATAGAACACCAGGTAATATCTCTGTTTTTTGTATTTGCTAAGAGTAGTTTTGTGGCATAACATATGGTCTATTTTAGACAAGAAGCCATGTGCTGCTGAGAGAAAGTGTATTCGCTCATTGATGGATGGATAATTCTAATATGTCTGTTAAATCTAAATTATTGATTGTGTTATTGAGTTCTCTGGGTTCTTTGTTCAATTTTTGTTTGGAAGATGTATCCAGTGGTGAGAGAGGTGTGTTAAAGTCACCTAGTATTATTGTGTTGTGGTCTATTTGGTTCCTGGAATTGAGAAGGATTTGTTTGATGTATATGAATGCACCATTGTTTGGGGCGTAAATATTTATGATTGTTATGTGTTGCTGGATTTATGTTTTCCTTAAGCAGTATGAAATGTCCTTCTTTCTCCCTGCTGACTAACTTTGACTTGATGTCTGCTTTATCTGATATGAGGATAGAAAACCTCACTTTTTTACTAAGTCCATGTGTATGATATGTTTTTCCCCATCATTTCACCTTTAGTCTGTGGTTGTCTTTTTCTATGAGATGAGTCTCTTGAAGGCAGCATATTATTCAGTCTTTCTTTTTAATCCAATCTGCCAGTCTATGTCTTTTGATTGATGAGTTCAGGCCATTAACATTCAGTGTTATTATTGAGATATGAATTGTATTCCCAGTCATTTGGCTTATTTTTGGTTTTTAAATTGACTTGGTTTCTCCTTTAATTGGCTATTCCTTTAGAATAATTCCTCCCTTTGCTGACTTACATTGTTGTTTTTCATTTCTTCCTCATGGAATATTTTGTTGAGAATGTTCTGTAGTGCAGGCTTTCTATTTGTAAATTCTTTTAACTTTTATTTATTACTGAAGAATTTTATTTCATCATCAAATCTGAAGGTAAGTTTTGCTGGGTATAAGATTCTTGGTTGGCATCCATTTTCTTTCAGAGCTTGAAAAATGTTGTTCCAGGCCCATCTGGCTTTTATGTTCTGGTCTGAGAAATCTGATGATTCTGTATTGGTTTCCTCCTATATGTAATCTGATGCTTTTATCTCACAGCCTTTAAAATTCTATCTTTATTCCGTATGTTAGTTTAGGTATTTTCATTATAATGTGACTTGGTGTGGATCTATTATAATTTTGTACATTTGGTGTCCTGTAAGCCTCTTGTATTTGATTTTCCATTTCATTCTTCAGATTTGGGAAATTTTCTGATAGTATTTCATTGAATAGATTATTCATATCTTTGGTTTGTATCGCTGTGCTTCCTCAATCCCAATAATTCTTAAATTTGGTCTTTTCATGATATCCCCTAATTTGTGATTTCTTACCATCTTCTCTGTTTGGTCAACTTTGTTTTTAAGATTAAATATTTTGTCTTCATTGTCTGAGGTTCAGTCTTCCCAGTGATCTAGTCTGTTGTTTCTGCTTTCTATTGAGTTTTTAATTTGGTTTATTATTTCCTTCATTTCCAGGATTTCTGTTTGTTTGTTTGTTTCAGAATCTCTATCTCTTTATTGAAATGATCTTTTGCTTCCTCCGTTTGCTCTTTTAATGTTTATTGGTGTGATCATTCTTTGCTTGCATTTGCTTTCTTATCTCATTGTTTGCTTCTTGGAACACTTTAATTATATACATTCCGAAATCCCTTTCTGAAATTTCTTCTACCATGCTGTCATTGGATTCTATTAATATATAGCATCTAGGTTTGTTTGGGATGCTTTCTTCTCTTGTTTTTTCATGTTGCTGGATCCCCTCCAGCTGGGCAGATCCAAGGTATTACAGTTTCCCCCCACGGACTTATGGTGTCCCTGCAGGTTTCCAATACCTCACCATAAAGAGGGAGATCAATTTAGCAGCACAAAATAGAAACAATATGCATCCTTAACCCAAATAGTCCCTATTAAGATATTTATGGTATTGTCTTAATAAACAGAGCTGATAAGTGTGATTATTATCTACAGAATAAACAATAGGTTTGCAATAAGGACCACAATTTCTAATGGTGGACAAAGAGGATGGGGAGGGTTATAGGATGTAATGTTAATGAGATAAGAAGTGAGTCTGTAGAAGTACTATGTCATAGGAATAGTGAAAGTGGAATTAAAAGAAATTGGTTGTTCCCTTTAAAAACAGGAACAAGACAGGGATGTCCTCTTTTACCAGATCTATTCAACATTGTTCTTGAAATACTAGCCAGAGCAATTAGACAACTAAAGAAATTAAAGGGATATGAATAGGAAAAGAGGAACTTAAGCTGTCACTATTTGCTGATGACATAATTCTATATATAGAGGATCCAAAAGACTCCTCCAGAAAACTTCTAGACCTCATCAATGAATTCAGCAAAATAGCAGGCTATAAAATCAACATGCATAAATCTAAATCATTTTTATATACAAGCGATGAAACAGCTGAAAGGGAAATGAGGAAAACAACTCCATTTGCAATAGCCTCAAAAAAAAAATACTTGGTATCGCTAATAAGTGGATGATGATATATAATGGGGGGAGGGAAGGGTTAGTGTTAGAGTTAGAGTTAGGGTTAAGGAGGGGAGCAAGTATGGAGGAAGGAAGTACTGTATCGAGGGAAAAGAGGGGTGGGAGGGGTGGGGGCAAGGGAAAAAATAACAGAATGAATCAAACAACATTACTCTATGTAAATTTATGATTACACAAATGGTATGCCTTTACACCATGTACAAACAGAGAAACAACATGTATCCCATTTGTTTACAATAAAAAAAATACATTATTAAAAAAAATACTTGGGAATCAATCTAACCAAAGAGATAAAAGATCTCTACAGTTAAAACTACAAAACATTGAAGAAAGAAATTGAGGAAGACCTTAGAAGATGGAAAGATCTCCCATGTTCTTGGATAGGCAGAATTAATATTGTCAAAATTACCATACTACCAAAAGTGCTATACAATTAAAATTCCAATGATGTACCTTACAGAAATAGAGCAAGCAATCATGAAATTCATCTGGAAGAATAAGAAACCCAGAATAGCTAAAGCAATCCTTAGCAGGAAGAGTGAAGCTGGGGTATCACAATACCAGAACTTCAACTATACTACAAAGCAATAGTAACAAAAATGGCATGGTATTGGTATGAAAATAGACAGGTAGATCAATGGTACAGAATAGAGGACATGGACACAAACCCAAATAAATACAATTTTCTAATACTAGAAAAAGGTGCCAAAAATATGCAATGGAGAAAAGATAGCCTCTTCAACAAATGGTGCTGGGAAAACTGGAAATCCATATGCAGCAGAATGAAACTAAACCCCTATCTTTATCTCTCACCCTGCACAATACTCAACTCACAATGGATCAAGGACCTTGAAATCAGACCAGAGACACTTCATTTTATAGAAGAAAAAGTAGGTCCAAATCTTCAACATGTCGGCTTAGGATCAGACTTCCTTAACAGGACTCCCATAGCAAAAGAAATAAAAGCAAGAATCAACAACTGGGATAGATTCAAACTAAAAAGCTTTCTCTCAGCAAAGGAAACTCTCAGCAATTCAAAGAGAGAACCTACAAAGTGGGAGAAAATCTTTGCCACTCATACTTCAGATAGAGCACTAATTTCCAGAATCTATAAAGAACTCAAAAAAATCTACACCAAGAATACAAATAACCCAATCAACAAATGGGCTAAGGAAATGAACAGACACTTCACAGAAGAAGATGTACAAGCAATCAACAAATATATGAAAAAATGTTCAACATCTTTAGTAATAAGAGAAATGTAAATGAAAACTACCCTAAGATTCCATCTCACCCCAATTAGAATGGCGATTATCAAGAATACTAGCAACAACAGGTGTTGGCGAGGATGTGGGGAGAAAGGTACACTCATACATTGCTGGTGGGGTTGCAAATTAGTTCAGCCACTTTGGAAAGCAGTGTGGAGATTCCTTAGAAAACTTGGAATGGAACCACCATTTGACCCATCTATCCCACTCCTTATACCCAAAGGACTTAAAATCAGCATACTACAGAGATGCTGATCAATGTTCATAGCTGCTCAATTCACAATAGCCAGTATGTGGAACCAACCTAGATGTCCTTCAATTGATGAATGGATAAAGGAACTGTGGTATATATATATATATATATATATATATATATATATATATATATATGGTATATATATATACCATGGAATATTACTCAGTCGTAAAGAATAATAAAATTATGGCATTTGCAGGCAAATGGATGAAATTGGTTAATATCATGCTAAGTGAGATAAGCCAATCTCAAAAAACCAAAGTACGAATGATCTCGCTGATAAGTGGATGATGACACATAATGGGGGGTGGAAGGGGGGTAAGAATGGAGGAAGGAGGGACTCTATAGAGGGGAAAAAAAAAAGAAATTGGTTAGCATTAGAAAGGACAAGAAGAGTCTCCAAGAAAACAGATAAGAGGAAAATAAAGAGAATGAGAAAAATAATTAAAAGTGAAAAGTAGGAATAATAGTAGGTATAATAGGAATAATCATAATAATACTACTAATAAAACAAAAGTTCTACAATAAAACTACACTGTACTGTTCAAACCTCCTAATCTTCAGTAGCCTGATGCCTGAGAGGAACTTGATAGTGTGGTGTCCCAAGAAAGGAGCTGCCCCACTAGGGATGGCGGCCTCCAGGTCAGGAATAATCCATGCTAGCAGGCAGAGGCGGTCCCATGTGTTGGTAGCTGGTCAACCACAGGGAGGGCCCCAGGGGGAGCAGGGAACTGGCGCTGGGCTTGGGCGCTGCTTGAGACTACTTGTGCCTGGCCCAGGTGTTGCTGGAGTTGCGGTGTAGACACCGAGCCAGGTAACCTTACTATGGCCATTGATCTCACTCTATGGTTCAAAATAGAATGTCTCATGACCCCTGATAACTTTGAATTTTAAACAAAATGATAACACTGCCACAAAGTTCTTTACTTTTTTTTAATGTAAAGATTATTGAAGATAATGTTAAAGAAGTTATGAGGTCAAAGGAGATTACATTGAGCAAAATTTGATCAATTAGTAGATAACTGTGTTAAAAGGGAATTTAGCAATATGCTAAACCAAACTCTCACTTCATGCATCAAATGTCCACTATATATTCTTTTTCATGTTGATACAAACCTTGAACTCAGAGCAACTTTTTTGATATAAGGGTTATCAGTTGTTATAGTTTTTAAAAATTTAATTATTTATTTTTCAATTTTTTACAGACTGCATTTTGATTCATTGTACACAAATGGGGTACATCATTTCATTTCTATGGTTGTGCATGATGTAGATTTATACCATTTGTGTAATCATACATGTACATAGGGTAATGATGTCTGTCTCATTCCACCATTTTTCATAACCCCCTCCCTCTCATTTCCTTTTACATAATACAAATTTCCTCCATTCTTCTCTCACTCCCCACACCTCCTACCCCCATTATATATCATTTTCCACTTATCAGAGAAAACATTTGGCCTTTGTTTTTGGGGGGTTGGCTATTTCATTTAGCATGATATTCTCCAATTCCATTCATTTATTTGCAAATGCCACAATATTAGTCTTCTTTGTGATTGAATAATATTCCATTGTGTATATATACCACAGATTCTTTTTCCATTTATCTGTTGAAGGGCCTCTAGGTTGGTTCCACCTTCTAGCTATTGTGAACTGAGCTGCTATAAACACTGATATGACTGCATTACTGTAGTTTGCTGATTTTAAGTCCTTTGGGTATAAACCGAGGAGTGGGATAACTGGGTCAAAAGGTGTGTCCATTCCAAGTTTACGAGGATTCTCCAGACTGCTTTCCCAGAGTGGCTGGAAATTGGTAATTTTCAACTCTACCAGCAATGTAAAAGTGTGCCTTTTCTCCCACATCCACGCCAACATCTATTATTGTTTGTGTTCTTGATAATACCATTCTAATTGGAGAAAGATAAAATCTTAAAAGTTGTTTTAATTTGCATTTCTCTAATTACTAGAGATGTTGAACACTTTTCATATATTTATTAATCACCTGTATGTCTTCTGTAAAGCGTCTGTCCAGTTCCTTGACCCACTTATTGATTGGGTTCTTACAAAGTTATTTTCTAATAATAGTGTTTGGTTGTAAATGAAGTTTGCTTTACACCATGTGGAAAATTGCAGACTCATTTTTAATCACAAAAGAAAAGTATAACATTTTATTACTTAGGTGCTGACTGTATCACTTTAGTACTACCTGCGTTTATATATATGTTATTTAAAACCCAAAAGAATATCCATCTCTTTAAAACGGCAGCATAAAATAAAAATCTTTTTGGAATGGAGATGTTAGAAAATGTTTGGGTGATTTACATATGCTTATTTTGTTATAAAATTCTAATTTGGTTCAGAATCATTGAGTGCTGAAATTGTTGGGCACAGCGATGGGCTCTAGGGATACAATAGTAAATATGGTGAAACCTCTCCTACTCCTACTTTGGAACTTGTATTTAATGGAGAACTGGAATTCTAAGATCTAGATAATGCCAACTGACATTTTTAATAATACAATATTGGATAGTGAATTTCCAATGTGTTTGAAGTAGTAGAACTTAGGATACCCAGATGTGGTAAAGCCCTCTCTCTTCCTGTTAGCTTTGTGTTGTGTAAAGAAGCTGCAGACTATGTTTGTCTTTCTAGTTGTCTGTGCTTTGCAGAGGTAAATACTTTTCCTTTTAGTGTTACCAAGTTCTGTAGCATGAAAAGTCTTCCAGTAAAGATTTGACAAGCTCTTGGGAGGGTTGTGGAGGGGAATTTAACATCAGTGAGTAGTCATTATAAGGAAAATTCTAAATTTTCATCAAATTTGAGATCCCATGAGTTTTAATGCTTTTACTTGGTGTTCCTTTAAGTTTCTCCACCTTGAGCTATACATATTCTATCTACATTATAGTATTGTGATAGTTCTCTGAATAACTTAACAAACATGTATTGATATAAAATTCCTGAAGATTATCAATCTGTCTTATAAGTGTTTTGCTTATTTGGAGTTTTGTTTTCTAGAAAAAAAAAATCAACAATTTATATACTTCCAAACTGGAAAGAGTTCATATTGTTTATATCTTGATCAAACTCATTAATTTGGGGCTGGACGTGATGGTGCATGGCTGTAATCCCAGTGACTTGGGAGGCTGAGACAGGAGGATTTCAAGTTCTAAGCTAGCTTCAGCAATGGCAAGGCACTAAGCAACTCAGTGAGACTCTGTCTTTAAATAAAATACAAAATAGGACTGGGGATGTGGCTCAGTGGTCAAGTGTCCCTGAGTTCAATCCCTAATACCAAAAAATATAATAATAATCTCATTAATTTGGGAAAAATATCATTAAGTCATTTAAAATGATTAAATGATTAAAATCATTAAATATTAAACTCATTAAATTTATCATTGTTCTTTAGGGTAACTAAAGGAAAAGATATGAATCTATGATATGCTTCACATAGAATATAAATATGTTATATATATATAATATATACTCCTTTTGTAACTCCAAGCTAATTTATTTTTTCCATATTTTTAATTGGTGCATTATAGTTGTTCACAATGGTGGGATTCATTGTTATACATTTGTAGTATACATTCTTTTTTAAAAGTAACCTTACAATTTTCATGCTATAAAATTCCCACTTTGTAAATGAAAATTATATGACTTTTAGGAATTTTGTATAATTATGCATCCATTAACAAAATCCAGTTTTATAACTTCCCATTACCCCCCTCAAACACATTTATTTCCAAACTCCAAATTCTAAACTCCAGTCCCAGGGAGCCACTGGTTTGCTTATATTGTTTTTATAGATTTACTGTTATTGGAAATTTCAGGTAAATGAAATCATACAACCTGTAGTTTTTAGAGTATGACTTAAAGTTAGCATAATGCTTTTGCAGATGGTCTGTATTATAGTATGCTTCAGTATTTCACTCTTTTTCATTCCTGAACAATATTCTGTTGTGTGAATATACACATTTTGCTGATATATTCACCCTGTGATGGACATTTGGAGTGTTTTGTTTTTGACTATTATGAAGAAGGAGCCTATAAGCATTCTCATCTAATTAGGTGGAAATAGTTTCCATTTTTAAAAATAGGTAGACACTTTAGAGTAGAATTGCTAGAATGTATGGTGAGTTTATATTTAATATTTTAAGAGTAGCTGTATCATTTTACATTCTCTCCAGCAATGCTGCAGGGTCCTAGTTTTCCAATTGATTTGCCAATGCTCACAAAATCCCAAAGACCTTGTCAGTCTTTTTGACTATACTCATTCCAGGGGATGTATAGTGCAGTTCACTGTGGTTTTAATTTTCATTTCTTTAATAACTAATTTCATTGAATATCTTTTCACATCCTTATTAGTCATTTGTACATTTCCTTTGACTAAATATTTCTTTATATATTTTGCCTATATTTTGATTCAGTTGTTTGTTGTACTAAGCTATAGTACTTCCTTACCTATGAGGGAGAAAAGTTCTTATCAGATATATAATTTGAAAATATTTCCTCCCTGTGTGTGGCTTGTTTTTCAGTTTTCTCAGAAGAATTATTAGAATAGTGGTTTTCATTATGATGAACTCCAAATTATTAATTTTAGTTTTAGGAATTTGGTTTGGAGTTATAGCTAATAATCTTTGCTTAATCCTGGGTATCGAATATTTTTCTGAGTTTTGTCATAGAATATTTCTGATTATAAGTTTTATATGTATGTCTATAATCCATTTTGAGTTAATTTTTGCATATATAATGTGAAGTGTTCAGAAAATTGATCAGGCAGACTCCTCAGGAGATTAAGTGACCATTAAGAAAGAGGAAATAAATAAGGTGCGCCTTCTGCTTGCCCCAGTTCACTGCACTGGGAGAGATTTCAAGCCTAGAACAGAAAGGGAGAAACCAAATGGAGCCCAACAGACTCCCTATGCTGGAATTCTTATGTGGCCCTGCCAGAGAGCAGAGAGACATGCAGGGTTCTAGGTATTTGCAAAAGGAGGATCCTATAGGGTATTCCACTGAGTACTCTTCAGTGCACAAATGTGAGGAAATTATATTGTGACAGGAAGAACTATCCAAAAGGGTTAGAGGTAAAGTTCATGTTTGTACATGTGCTTACTGTGTTTGGTTACCCCTATTTTCTGTGTTTACATCATCTGTTTGTATTTCCACTTGTTATCAACTTCCTTATTGCTGGAATACTTTATTGCACATTTCCTATAATGAGGATCTACAGGGTACACATCCTTTTGTAATAGGAATTTCCTTATTCCTAACAGCAAGCTAAGGGCTTATTTGGGAATATAATTTGCTCTTTACATATTTCCATGCTAAAGACACAATTTTTCAAGTTAATTTCTTGAGGAATCTTCTTCATCAATTTTCTAAACGATGGTAAAACATCTTTTCTTTGACCTCTGTTGATCCTTTGAAGAACATAACAATTTAATTGATAACATTCCTTTTATTACACAGTTTTCAATTAGTCCTGGCAGCTTCTCTTTTTACTGCTTTTCTTCTTTATGAGTTGATTGCAATGCTAGTAAAGAAGCCTACTCCTTTTGGCAAATATGTCTCTGAAGAAAAGTTTTGGGGGCTGAACAGTCTATAGATTGGTTTCTTCCAGCTGTAATTTGAAGTGCTGAGCTGAAGAGAGAGACTAATTAATTGGATTTCTGATTTCTATGATAGCATATATCTCCCTAAGCACAGCAGAGTTAAGGTCAGCTGCATCTAATCGTCCTAGGATTTGAACTTCAAAAACAATGAAAATAGAAGGTTTTCAAGGCGAGCCCTTAGATCCTTTTGAATCCTTTCCAACAATTAAAAGAACTTTTCTTTTCAATCTCAGGGCAGAATGAAATCATTATTCAGTCTTGTCCAGAGGGGGTAAGAATTTAGCTAATACTCATTTAAAAATATTTCCTTTCCTTAATGCATATATTCCTCAATGAATTTTGTGAGGATTACTGAGCTTTTGTTTTTGTTTTTGTTTTTCATTTTTCCATTTGGTAAAATAAGCTGAGCTCCTTAGAGGAAAGTAATTCAATAAAATTCTTGTCTAAAATGTAATGTTTAAAAGACATCCGTTTAAGAAGGCTAGACCAGAGGGAAAAGGGAGGAAATGACTTATACATCAAGGCTTTTGTGTACCGATATGCCCATTCATTCACAGATGAGGCCTTACTGGCAAATCCATTAGGCCTGCAAGGGAGGTTTCAGGCTCTGAGCCAGGTTGCCTGGATTCAAGTCCTGGTTGTTTCCCTTACTAGTTGAACAATCTTGTCCAAGTTACATAACTGCTCTAAAGCTCCATTCCCCTGACCCTAAATGGGGATAGTGATATCACCTCTTTCATAGGTTCAATATGAGGATAATTCAAGTTAATATTTATAAAGCACTTATGATAGTTCCTGGTTGCACACAAAGAACTACGTAATTGTCATATAAAATGTGCATTTAAAAATATATTTACTGGGAAATATCACCATTTTCTGACTAAAGAATCACCCCATCATCAATTTTTGTAATTGTTGTAAAAGTTAAGCTCTCGTAGAAAATTTAATTCAAATATCTATAAAGGTACTTGCATAAAGAAGTCTATTGTCACTTACTACAATAAATTAACAAAGGATTTTTACACCAAAAATGTAGTGAGCTCTTCCTGAGTGTTAAACACAATGAAAGGTGCTAAGAATTTTAAAATGAAAAAGGTCCAAGCAATATTTAAAGGAACATTACAGTTAAACAGACCAATAAATGGATCACTTTAAAATAATGTGCACATGTAGTAGCAAGAATGTTTCCAGGAGTACCAGAATAAGAGTATCTAATCCAGGAGTGAGTGTGAGATTGGGCAAATAGGCCAGAGAAAGTTTATTGGTGAGTATAACTCGATTAGGTCGCCAGGAGGGGAAGTGTATTCTTGGCAGAGGGAGAGATTCCTCAATGTTATCCAAAGAACAAAGCCATACCTTTCCCATTGTTGCAGCCTAAGAAAGAAGGAAGAGTTCTGTGATTTAGGGAAACATTAACCTTCTTTATTATAGTATTACAAATAATCTCTCTACATAGGGTCATATTGAATTTGAAGATTTAGTAATCAAGAAAGGAAAATGGTTGCTCGGTTGGAGACTGGGTTTACCAGTTGGATGTATCCTAATGGGTCACTATGTTCTGCAGCTGAAGACAGTTTGTTATTTTTCCTCACAAGTGAGCTGAGTCTCAGTGTTGACACATGATAAGTACATTCTCAAGAAGATGATTTCCAACAAGATATATTATGAATATACACTAAATCTGGCTTAATAGCCAACTGACCATGTGTTCACAGAGGCCCCAATTCCTATCCCATTGGTCAAACCCATTTAGGAAATCAAATTAGAGATCAGAATGCTGACTGGTCAACATCACAATGGAACAAAGGTTGAAGGTGCTCCAGGGGGCCTTTATAATAAACTAGATTTTCAACCTCAATGTCGCACATTTTTCCTTGAGGATTAAAGAAATATCTTTTTGAGGAGGCAGTTGAATACAACCTATTAATTTATTGTATCATAGCTGCTTAGTTTTAGAATCAATTCGGGATTATGATCTTATTTTAATATATCCTTATCTCTAACTTTATAATATGATTGACTTATAAACAGTTTCTCTGACACAGATCTGTTATTATGTTACATTAAATAAACACTCTGGTCTTCTTGATTGGATGTAGTAGGTCTCTTCTTTCTTCTGCTTTCTTGCCTTCCTTTCTTCCATGCTGGGTATTGAGCACAGAGCCTCACCCAGGCTAAGTAAATGAACTACCACTGAGCTATACCCCAAGTCTTGAGTTTCTTTCTTGAAAAACATATCACAAAACCTTTTCCATTGTAAATTGTTTCTGCCTTCTTTATATCCTTCTATCTGTTGAATTTTGTTAGATTTCAAAGAATAATTTTTCTTCACCTTATCTCTCAGAGTTTTGTAAATTCTTTTTATTTACTTATGCACCTATTAGTAGCTGACTGCTTACTTATTAACACCTTTAAATAGACTTGTAGAGCTAAGCAATGAAGGAACTTACTGAAACTTTCATCTCTGGTAAGCAAAGAGAAATGGGATTAATGTGCAAAGTTAAAAATCAAAATGCTATAAGACAGAAAATTCCTACACTTCATTTTCAAGCTTCAGTAGCAGAAGAGAAGACACAAGTGTACTATATTTCCACTCTCTGATTCTTTCCTTCTTGGTATGTTACCCAGGTCAAATTAATACTTTTTTTTCAACAACTTCGACTCTTTTACCATATAGGCTCATTACATATTTTCTGTTTCTTTTGAATTTTGTCTTACATTTAATCAAAAAATCATTAATGATTTCCTGAGTCTGCCACTGTAGTATCTACCAAACAGTTCCCTGTCATTAAAGAGTTCAGATTATTGTTGAGGAAACAAAATGCACGGTGTGAAAAAAAATCAAAATTTTCATTAAAAATCAATATATAGAAGTTGTTTTATGAGAGTATATAATCATTTGTGAATTTCAAAAAGGAATTATAGCAAAGATTTAGAGAAACTAGAATGGTTTAATAATTCAGGTGTGACTTGTGATGAATCTCAAAGAAAGATTAGTCAAGAGGTGGCTCAGAGTACATTTTAGAGAGGTTAAAATATGAGAAAAGCAGAATTGGGAATGACATGTGCATGTGTATGTGCATTCATACTCGCATCTGTTTGTGTATGCATGTGTTTCTGTGTATATTTGTGTGTGTGATGAAGAACAGGTGATAAGAAGTAGCCCTACAGAAGGAGGAAAGGTCCTGTTCTGATGCTGGTAAGTATATTGGAAAAGGTAAAAGTTGCTGTTATAAAGTGCTTACAATGCTATGTATCCTACATAAATTATTTATTTCATCCTTATCCAGAAACTTGTGAAATATATAGTATTATTTTACAGAGGGAGCTGAGGTTTAGTGCCCTAAGATCACACAGTCAAGAAATAGAGGAGCCTGATCCAGTGTTCAGAAAGCTTGGCAGCTGAGTCTAGGCTGCTTCTCCAGGAGACTCAAGCCACATATTCCAAGATCTTCATTATGAGAAGCTTGAATTCAGCCTGCTGCTTTGAGGTGACAGAAGGCCATTTAAGTTCTCTCAGTGACACAAAATGACATCTAAGGATGAGTAGCCTAACAGATGTAAATCATGTGACTTGGGAGGATCTCATGAAATCAGAGGGGAGAAGGGGATAAAAGTGAGGACAAATGAATGATCAGAGTTATCACTGCAAGATTTTTGGCTCATACTCAGATATTTTGGGTATATTAAAAATTTGAACCATATCCCACCTAGACCTCTTTTTGCTCTAACTGAAGGAAGTAGGCTGAGCCCCAGTTTTAGGGTACTTGAAGGGACTTGGATAATTTGGCCAACTGGGAGGAGATTATTTTGTGAGCCAAGAAAGAAAATGAGTGGGTGTAGTTTGTTACTTAAACATGTGTCTTGCTCACTTCAAAGCCTTTGACCTGATTGTATTTCACAATATACCCTCATTGTTATTAACACACTGGATGACCATGAAAACACGTCCTATCTGCTATTATGGTAGTGTGATCTGACTCCTTTTCCACTCATATCTTGGCTCTTAACTAAACTCACTATGTTGATGGTTGTTTTGAATGATTTGCACTTCTAATTGTTTTCAGAGATTTTAATGAGTATTGACAAGGGCCATTCCATAAATCAGTAAAACATGTACAGAAATAAGGTCAAGCAGAAAAAAATTTCTTTTGAATTCAGCAGACATATATGGTTTACTAACTTCCTAGTCTATCCAATGCAGAAAAGCATATTCCTATTAAGAAGGAAAAAGAATAATTGAACTATACAGATGCTGCAGTCCCTGAAATTTTCTATAACAAGAACAAAATAAGCATGCCTTTGATTTATCTATATAGCCAGAACTTAAAACTTAATGAACAGTGTTATTGCCAAAAGTAATTAAATTATTCAGATCTTGACCATATGGAATATAGTTACAATAAATGTTTTAATGTCCTTTTTCTGCTAATTCTGTAATCTGTGCCATTTTGTAGGCCATTTCTATTGATTGATTTTCTTCCCTTCGTGATGGGTTATGGTTTCCCACTTTGTATATCTGTAAATTTTAGTTGAATGCCAGATTTGAATTTTATGTTGTTCAGGGACTGATATTTTTATTTTCTCATAAATATTACTGAGCTTTTTTTCTGGTTTGAGGCTGAGTGCTTCTTCACTATCAAGGCAATGCCCTTCTAAATATGTAATGTCTTTGTATTATGAGTTGTTTTCTCCTATTGTGACTTGTGAATATGAACTGTTTCTGTCACTGTGTGAGCTCTGCAGATTGTTCTGCCTCTTTCTTTCTGGTGGTTTGTTTTATGCCTCAGGTTGTTTCCTCACACATAGGTGCAAAGTCTTTTATCCAGAAAACTCCTCCACCAATCTCTGGAGGAGTCTCTGTCTCTCTGTTTCTCTCCATCTCTCTTCCTCTATACAGAACTCTCTTGTGTCTGTGCATCCCTCTCTCATCCAGTATTTTGCCCTGAAAAATTCTTGCCATCTTTGCATCCTTAATACCCCAAGTCTGATGGTGTTAAAACTGATAACCAACAATAAAATGTTTGGGTCTGTTATGAGTGTTATGAATAAATAGATTTTTTTGATTAAACACATATTAATTTGATACATCTTGTTTGATGTCTTGTGTGGAAAATATTTCCAATAGAATTTTATTTATTTTTCCCGGTAAATAGAGGACATTTGTTGTAATTTAGTATTTCCCATAAATCTATGATTCTAGTAGTATTTCTGGGTTAAAGTATTGAACATCAATAATCACTCTGCAATACTGTTAGTTTGGTCAGTGTAGTTTTAGTGGGGCTCAATTGTCAGTATGTTCATCAGAAAATTGGATAAAGATATACTCCTAGATCAGAACTCTCATATAAAGAAGAAGCTTCAGGAGAATCACTGGGAAAGGTCTTGGTTAGTGTGGACTCGACAATCAAGAATTCAACAAGAGGCAATTGGTGAATTATTGGTGCAATGGATAACTGGTCACAAATAGAAATTTTCAGATCCAGGAAGAATGTTGTCTTGAGCAGATCTGGGTGTCAATAATATGAATAGATACATGGAAATCAGAAGTTTGTTCCCTGAAGATGAGGAAGTAGGGAGAGATAGGCAAAATTCTAGTCTTCAAAGAACTGGTTAGTAATAAGAGAGGACCTACATGAAAACAAAAGTATAGTACCTTGTAGTATTAGAAAGTTATTTGGTTAAGGGGGTACTTTTAGAGGGCTGAGGATGTGGATTCCTCCAGTAACTTGCACATGATCATGAATCTGAGTTGCTCAAATTTAAGTGTGTTGAACCTAGACTTGTAAATGACCCTGGACAGAAGGATGAGGATCTTCAGAGGGAGGGAGTCAAGCAGACTGCTATAATGTTGGAGAGTGTGCTGAACATACCATTCTATACCATTCCAGACCCTTTAATCCCTCACTATAACTACATAAACATAACTGGGCGGGTTCTGAGAGTTGTCAGAGGCATGTCATGCAGGAAATTAATCCAGACCTCCTCTCTCTAATCTGCTCCCAATGTTTCCCTGTATCACTTCTCTTTGTTTCAAGACTTCAAATCCTTCAACTAAACACTCCTAGTTTTTCTTTTGACACTTTCTACCTTGCCCTTCATTAATGGTCTTGTTTGAATTAGTCTTCCAAAATACATTGAATCTCTCTCTAGGATGACTTTGAAAATTCACTCTCTGATCCTTTGCATACAATAGACCCTGTATGCCATTAAAGGACCTGTGAGACTGAATGGTATGTGTCCTTTAACTCTGATCAGTGGAAAGTCTTGACCCTGAGTTATATTTTAGAAATGAAATAATTGAATAAACTTGTTTATTGAGCTTGTTTTCTTAAGTTCAGTTCAACCTCCTTATATTAAACATCTATTGTGAGCTAGGGCATTGACCTGGAGCTATAAGACTGAATAAATAAGGCTTTGTCTTCACAGTTGAGGATATTGGGATTTAGGATAAATAACATACTGATATCAGATAATTACATTAAGAGGGTGATGAATGCTTTTTAAAAATTTACAGATGCATTTTTTAAGCATATGGGACCATTTAACAAAGAGAGAGCGTTTAACCTAGCCTGGGATACAGGGAAGGTTAGAAAGCTTATGGAGTATAGCTGTTATTTGCTTTTTGTCTTAACAAAAAAAAGATGCAGACAATTTTTCTTCAGACAAAGTTTTACCCTACGGTCATACATATAATAATGGACTCAAAATATAGAGCTATCTATGAAATACTTTAAGTGGGCAATTTTCATCATTCTGCTCTTGGGGTGTGGTTTGAGCCAAGTTTCAGGAATTATATGTCATTTATGGCTCTGGACATAATTTTGGCTCTGCCATTTAGAGTCTGTATTCATGTCTCCAAGCCTTGGTGTGCCCATGTGTGATTATAGATAATAGTCACTTTACAAGTATGTCAGTTATCAATTTATTGCCTCTCAGTTCCAAATCTGCCCTTCAATACATGCTCTGTGATAACAGATTCATTTAAGTATTTCTCATTTAAATTGAGCACAATGTTAGTTTTCTTTATAGAGGCTGTCGGAAAGACACTGGGGAGGAAGAGGTTTCTTGCAATTTCTGACTCGGTAGTGAGATGAGCAGCATGCATGTGAGGACATTTGGTAAAATATGCCCCAGCTACAGGCTCTGGTTGTGGTCCTTCTGTGATTTTGTAGCCTTAACTTGACAATATCCTTTCTGTTACACTCTTGACCTGTAACCCAGAACTCTGTGTAGCCTACATGAAGTCATCATAGCCTGGAGCATTATATAGCAACTAGTCATTTCTTCTGCAAGTTGTGTCTCATTTCCTGCCCTGTAGCCCTTTTTCCCAGTGACCGCCCAGACTCCCATTTCAGGCCCATATACCAGTTGCTAATCACCTGTCCATCTCCTGCACTCTTGAGGAAGGCTTGTCATTTACCCAGCAAATTCAGACCAACTCTGACCTGGTTAAATCATCTACCTTCTCTGCTATCTGTTAGTTAACCATACTAATGAGTTCTAACACCTTCCATATGTTTGTCTTTCCTTGGGCATTCTCCCTCAGCCCTGGGTGCCATATAATTCCCTTTTTTTCCCATAATTATTCTTTTATAATTTTCAGTTATTCTTTATATTTCATTTCTATTGTTCAATGCACTGTGTGGTTTTTACCTCCTGATTGGACTCAGACTGCTATGGTAAGTTTATTATAAGGATTACATGAAACAACATTACCATAATAAATGATAGTAATTATATCTAATCTTGTTTCTTCTTCTCTCTTTTATTCTAACACAAATCTTAAAGCTTGCTTATAAGAATGTGTGTGTACTTAAGAGTGCATGTGTATGACTTTGTTTACACAATGCTAGTTATGCTTCTCCTCCTTTAGTTTACTACACTGTCACTTACTACAAGTAATAGAGATTTTAGAGCTGGGAGAAAGCTTTAAGATCACTTAAAGACACTAAAGACACCTAAAGACACCTAAAGATCCACATAAAGACACTGAAGGAAAAGATCACACATGCATGGAATATAATTTGCTCCATTTCAGTCCCCAGGACTTCCTCTTTCCTTACCCTCCTCTCTCCCCTACTTCCCCTTCTTCTACTCTGTCAGTCTTCCTTCTATTTATTTATTGCTGCACTTCCCCCTGCTCTGCTGTTTGGAATATGAATGACAGGAATACAGGTTCATAATGAGGGGGTGTCTGAAGAAAACCATTATAAATCATTATTTGCCTGTCAGAGATTCAGAGATGCCCAGAGATTCCTGTGTAATAAATGGGGGAGACAAGGAAACATAGCTAAACTCAGCAACAGTAATGCTGTGTCTATCAAAATGAGGTCAACACAACGGGAGAGAGAAAGAGAGAGGACAAATTTGGCACACAAAATGTGCTCTGTGCTTTCTGACTTAAAACTGAAGAATTGAGGTGGAGAGCCAGCTCTAGCAGTTTATGCTGAATCTCGTTCCTACTGGAACTTGAGAGCCCTTTAGTAAATACTTCGCTCTGTCTCGACAGGTGCTCACTATGTGATCTAAAGCACACCTGGCAGATTCCAATCCAAGGGTTTCAAGATAGAGGGGCAGAGAAGATCTCATCCTGCTTTCCCTTTGGGCTGATGACCTATGAGAAATCAGCAGATAAGGACTGGGAACACTGTCCAGGTAGAGGTAATTACAGTAGGGACAGGAGAATGCAACCCAGTTTCCTTTTGAGCTCTGTGGCATAAATGACCAGCTGACATATTGATCAGGTGGGCTTGGTTACATTTGTGGATGGAGACTAGGAAATTCATATTTGGGTGGTGGGTAGATTACAGGAGACCTTTTGTGTGCACCATCCACCCAGAGAGGTCTGTCACCCACCATACAAGTAGAACTTTGGAGAGACACTAGAAACCCAGTTGCTCTGCCAAGATTAACATCTACTCAGTCCTCTGGGTGCAAGGATTTAATAGTTCTGGAGTACATACCCCAAACAAATGTTCAAAGTTCCATTTAGAGCTCAACCCGGGCAACTGGAATTTCTCTAATAGATCTCTGCACCACTTCCAACCAGGAAGAGCAGTTATCTAAGATGTTCAGACAAATCCCAATAGAAGATACTTCCAGTTTTGTCCCATCCCCCTTGTACTGGCTAGCACAGAAGCTGAACCATTTTAACCAGCCGCACTTCCAATCTACTCCAGCAGGTGGAGTGCTAAAAGTCATGAAAGTAAATTGCACCTAATATCACCAAGCCCTGGATCCCTCTGAGAGGCACATAACCCAAGAAGTGAGGGGCAGAAGCACAGTCTAGAATAGGATGTAAATGTTCAACTTCTGCTACCTCACTGGGAATATTTAAGCATTTTTTAATTAAGAATTTTCTTTTTTTTCAATATTTTGTAAGTTATTTTTCTGGCTATAGTTGCTAATTGGTTCATGTATATACACATAACACATGTTTCTATTTTTTCATTTCTTTTTTATTAACCTTTTACTCTTTTGTTCTGTTTTCTTCGAAGTTAGACATTTTATTTTTATTTTGTAGTATTGTTTGATATGGGGGGAGAGCATTGGTGTAGTTCTGTTCTAATTCTTCACTTGTTTTATTTTTCTTATTCTCCTCACCTGACCCTCCAGTAGCAAAAAAAAAAAAGTTTCTGTCTTCTACTTCAGTTCCCCCTTTTTAGAGTTTTCATGTATAACCTTGCTTCTACTTTCTCTCCTTTTACCTTTTGAATATTCCAACCTTCCTTTTGCCTTCATACCCCATCTTCTTTATATTGTTTAACTATACTTTTAACATCCTTTTATCCATGTAATTGATCCACTAGGGGAATGGAATAAGGTGGTTTAGAGGAAACTATACCATCATAGCAGCATCCCCCAAATGAATTAACACAGCAATTCAGTACCAGTAATTTAAGTCCACAAAGCTGAGAGGAGCAGAGAACTTCCACTTGAAACAGACAATCTGAGCTCTGGGATTAAGAACCTGGCTAATACTAAGAATGGATGGGAACTGAGACCAATTAAATTCAGGCCAAATATCATGAGAGCTTAGTCATCTCTTCCAAGCCCAGAAAGAACTGGAGGATAGGCCTACACTTCCCACTCTCATCACCCTATCATAAGGTCTGAATCTCTCAGAAAAAAAGGGATTATCAGAGCTACCAGTCAAGAAGGGAGTGAAACCTTGCAGTGAAATTCTGTATGCAGACTCCCCTAACAAATTTGACCACTTAGGGTTAGACTGAGAATAAACAAACTGCACAATAACAGAAACCCCAGAAAGAAAACACCCTACTTCAAAAACCTGACCAAGAACAGTAGATTAGGGTGTTGATGAAGAACATTGTTATCAAGTTTTTAAAAAGGACTTATTAGTATAAGGCATTGTTTTGAAATAGCTGTAATTACTGGAGATCACATTAAGACATTTACCCAGCCCAGGACCCATAGCAAAGAGAAAGCACCTCACTATAAAGTTTCTTACATAGAAGTTGAAGAGAAAATTATACCAGAAAATGAGTAGAAATACCAACATTATGAAAAATCAAGTGAACAAGTCAACACAAATACTCATAGCAAAAGCAACTTCATTGACACCATAGCAGAGGAAATGCCAGAAAAAGAACTTAGACAGTTGATGATTAAAGTGTTCAATGAACTAAAAGAAGATCTAAGGAATGCACATAAAGAGAAAATTCAGTAAGTAAAAGGACATTTCAATACAGATTTAGAGATTCTGAAAAAGAGCCAAACAGAAATACTGAATGTGAGAAACTCAACAAGTCAGATTAAAAATGCCATTGAAAGCATCACCCATAGATGAGGCCACTTTGAAGACAGATTCTCAGGCCTGAAAGACCAAGTTTATAATCTTGACAATAAAGTTGACCATAAATAAAAATATATTGAGACAATGACCAGTATTTTCAATAAATCTGGGATAACATTAAGAGATCAAATCTAAGAATCATCAAAGTAGATGAAATCATCAAAATACAAACTAAAGGAATGTAGTTTTCCATGAAGTAATACCAAAAAATTTTCCAAATACAAGAGGCATATAGAACCCCAAACAGAAAAAATTTAAAGAGCCTCTCTAAGACAGTATAATTAAAATGCCTAATAACAAAACAAGCATAGAATTCTAAAAGACACAAGAGAGAAACAGAAGTTCACATCTAAAGTAAGTCAATTAGAATTTGTATTGATTTCTCATCTCAAAGCCCAGAGGGCCTAGGATAATGTATACCAAGCTTTGAATGAAAACAGCTTTCAACCAAGATTGTTATATCCAAACTATGTGTCAGGATTGAAGATGAAATAAAAAATTCCCATTATAAGCAGAAACCAAAAAAAAATTCATAATCACTGTGCCCGTACTACAAAACATTCTCAATGAGATATCTCATTCAGAAGAAAGGAAAAAATACAAACAAGAACTAGTGTATAGAAAAATCTCACTAGAAGAATAGTCAATTAAAGGAGAGATCAAGTCTGAATTAAGAATCAGAAGTCAATCAAAATGTCAGGAAATAAAAATTATCTCTCTATAATAACACTGAATGTAAATGATCTAAACTCTCAAGTAAAAACACATAGATTGGTGAATGGATCAAAAAATAAGACCTAACTATATGTTGTTTACAAGAGACTCCCCTTATAGGTAAACATATCCACATGCTGAAAGTGAAAGGGTAGAAAAAGATATGCCAAGCAAATGGATACCAAAAGCAAACAGGAGTAGCTACTCTCATATCTGACAGTATGACTCTCATATCAAACCAAAATTAATCAGAAGAGACAGAGAAGGTCATTTCATACTCATTGTTAGGAGAATCATCCAACCACATATGTAATGATGATAAATGTTTATTCCCCTAATACACGTACCTATGTACATAAATAAAACCCTACTTAATATAAAGAATCAAATAGACCACAGTACAATAATACTGGGTAATTTAAACACACCTCTCTCACCAATAGCTAGTTCTTCCATAAATAAATAAACTAAGTAAAATAGACCACATTTTAGGATACAAAGCAAGTCTTAACAAATACAAAAGAAACAGAGATGATTCCCTACATGCTATTAGCTCATAATGGCAACAAAAATAGAAACCAATAACAAGATAAAAAACAGAAATTGTTTTAACACAAGGTGATTAAATAATACACTTTGAATGAAGAATGGATTTTAGAAGAAATCAGGGAAGAAATTTAAAATATTATTAGAAACAAATGAGAACAGGCATACGACATATCAAAATCTCTGGGACAGCATGAAGGTAGTTCTAACAGGAAAGTTTATACCATTGAGTGCTTACATTTAATAAAAAAGAAAGATCCCCAAAATTAATCTCCAATTACAAAATAAAGCACTAGAAAATGAAGAACAAACTAATTAAAAAAAATCAGTAGAAAACAGGAAATAATCAAGATCAGAGCCAAAATTAATGAAATTGAGAATAAAAAAAATACAAAGGATACATACAACAAAAGAGTTGGTTCTTCCAAAAAATAATAAAAAAAGAGTCAGAAATCCTTAGCCAAACTAACCAAAAGAAAGAGAGAAGAATCAAATCAACATTTGAGATGGAAAAGGAATATCACCACAGACAATTTTGAAATCCAAAGAATCATTATAAACTATTTTGAAAATTTATTCTCCTTTGAAGAAGAAAACAAAAGATATTGACAAATTTGGAGGCACAAATGATCTACCCACATTGAACCAGGAAGATATAGAAAACCTAAACAGACAAATACCAAGCAATGAGATTGAAGGAGCAATTAAAAGTCTTCCAACATAGAAACAGTTCAGGACCAGATGGCTTGTCAGCTGAGTTTAACCAGACCTTTAAAGAAGAACTAATGTCAATCCAACTCATGTTATTCTGTAGAATAGAAATGGAGAAACACTGCCAAATTCATTCTATGAAGCCAATATAACACTGACGCCAAAACCAGACAAAGATACATCAAGGTAATATAACCATAGAAGAATGTTCCTGATGAACATAGATGCAAAAATCCTTGATAAAATATTAGCAAACTTCATTACAAAACACATTAAGATAGTACACTATCATCTAGTGGGTTTCATCCCAGGGAGACAAGGTTGGTTCAACATACACAAATAAATAGATATAATTCACCACATAAATAGAATTAAGGACAAGAATCACATGATTACCTAAATAGATGCAGAAAAAGCCTTTGACAAAATTCAGCACTCATTTATATTAAAAACACTAGAGAAACTAGGGAGAGAAGGAATTTATCTCAACATTGTAGAGGTTACATATGACAAACCCAAAGTCAATATCATAATGAAAGGAGAAAAATTGAAAGGATTTCCTCTAAAATTAGGAACAAGACAAGAATATCCACTCTCACCAATCTTATTCAATGTAGTTCTTGAAACTCTACCCAGAACAACCAGGCTAGAGAAGGAAATTAAAGGGATACAAATAAGAAATGAAGAAGTCCAACTATTTCTGTTTGCTGATGGCATAATTATCTATCTAGAAGACCCCACTCAAAAAAATAAATAAATAAAAGCTCCAACAGAAGATTTCTAGATCTTATAAATAAATTCAGCAAAGAATCAGGGCACATGATCAACATATGAAAACCAATAGCTTTTCTATGTTCCAACAGTGATTCCTCAAAGAGAGAAATCAGGAAAGCCATCCTGTTCACAATAACTTCAAAAATAAAAATAAAAAAGTCTAATCAAGGTGGAAGGTCTCTACAGTGAAAACTATAGAACACTGAAGAAATAAATTTGAGACCTTAGAAGATGAAAAGAATAGGCAGAATTAATATTGTCAAAATGGCCATACTACCAAAAGCAATACACCAATTCAATGAAATCTCCATCAAAACATAAATTACACTATTTATAGAACTAGATAAAATAGTCCTAAAATGTATTTGAAAGAATAAGAAACCACCAGAATAGCCACAGCAAACCTGAGCAAGAAGAGTCATGCAAAAGCATCCTAATACCTGGTCTCACATTATACCTCCTGAGTTCTAGTAACAAAAACAGCATGATATAGGCATCAAAACAGACATGAAGATCAATGGAATAGACTAGAGGACACAGAGACAAACCCACACAGATATAGCCATCTAATACTCAACAAAGTTGCCAAAAATATGTTGGAGAAAAAATAGTCTTTTTAACAAAAAGTGCTGGGAAAACTGGACGTCCATAGGTACAATGAAACTACAACGCTATCTTTCACCCTGCACAAAAGTCAACTCAAAGTGGATCAAAGACCTGATAATCAGACCAGAAACTTTACAACTGCTAGAAGAAAACGTAGGGTCAACCCTCCATCAAATAGGTGCAGGTGCTGACTTCCTCAACAAGACCTCTAAATCCCAAGAAATAAAACCAAGAATCAGTAAGTGGGATGGCATCAAATCAAAAAGTTTCTCCACAGCAAAGGAAACAAGAGAATGAAGAGAGAGTCTACAGAATGAGGTAAAATCTTTCCCAGGTACTCTTTCAGGAGACTAATATCCAGAATATATAAAGAACTCAAACAATTTAATACCAACAAAAGCAAAGAATCCAATTAGTTAATGGGCAAAAGAACTAAAGAGACAAATGGCTAACACATATATGAAAAAATATTCATCATCACTAGCATTCAAACTACATCAAAACTTCATCTCACTCAAGTGAGAATACAAATGATAATAAATCAACAAGAATACAAATAGTAATAAATGCTGGTGAGAATGTGGGGGAAAAGGTTTACTCATACTTTGTTAGTGGGACTGCAAATCAGTATAACTGCTCTGGAAAGTAATATGGAGATTCCTCTGAAAACTAGAAATAGAACCACTATATGACTTGGCTATTCCACTCCTTGGTATTTGTCCAAAAGGACTAAAATCAGCATGCTATAGCAATATAGGCACATCCATGTTGATAGCAGTGCAATTCACAATAGGTAAATTATGAAGCCAGCCCAGGTGCCTATCAACAGATGACTGGATAAAGAAAATGTAGTATATACACAATGGAGTTTTAGCCATAAAGAAGAATGGAATTATAACATTTCTGGTAAATGGATGGAACTGGAGAATATCGTCCTGAAGTAAGTTTGTTATACTGAGAAAATCAATGGTCGAATGTTTTTTCTCCTATGAAAGGTAGAGCAAAATAAGGGGGGAAAGGAGTAGACACCATAAAAAATAAAAGGCAGATTAGTGGAGTAGAGGAACAGGATTGAGTGGGAAGGAGGAGGGACAGGAAAAGGGAGAAACTCAAGAATGAAATTGACCTCAGTGAATTCTGCCTTTTTGTATACCTGTGACGCACCAATTAAAAAAAATAAAAATAAAAAAAAAGAAGAAAAACCAGTAGAATATTGGAATGGGAATGGGGATGTGGGAAGATAGGAAGGGAAAGAGGAAGCACTGGGGACTGAAATGGAGCGAACTATATCCCATGCATGTATGATTATGTCAAAATGAACCGCACTATACTGTAAAAATATATTACACTAATAAAAACATTGTAAAAAGTCATTGAATAACAGGAAGTCTAAAATTCTTGCTCAACATCATAGTTAATTCAGGGTGAGGCCTATGTTAAAAAAAAATCACCTATTTTCAGGACTTTCCAGGGCTTTCTCTGTAAAGAATTTGTTTTCCATTTCTAATTTAAAATGAAGAGTAATCTAGATGATTATATTAGTTTCCCAAGGCTGCCATAAGAAATCACTATAAAGAAGGTAACTTAAAACAATAAATTTATTCATTTGCAATTGTAGAGGCCAGAAGTTCAAAATTCAGCAGGGCTGTGTGATTCTGTCAAGGGTTCTAGGAGAGAACTGTTCTTTGCCTTTCCCGGTACCTGGTGGCTGTCTTCATTCTTGGCTTGTGACTGCACCATTGCCTCTCTTTTCATACTGCTTTCTCTTTGTGTCTTTTATTAGAACACATGTAATTTGATTCAGGGCCCAAGTACATAATCCACACTGATCAAAATTCTTAATTGTTTGAAAACCCCTTTTCCATATAAAGTAGAATTCACAGGTTTGGAGTATCAGGACACAGGTATACATTTTGATAGGCCACCATTCAGTCCATTAGAGTTTTAAAAAATAGATTTAGATCCTTAAAGTGCCATGATTAAGCAACCTAATAGCTCATTTAATAAAACCCAGAAATGCTTTACCAGTAGTTCTACAGCCATATTACCTACCAAAATGATTTGCTTAGATTTGTAACAGCAGTCATGCTATGTGAACTTAATTTGGGAAACATGTAGTTAGTCTTTTTAATAATATACATTCTGACCAGCTGTTGCATGCAGCTGACAGGCTGATTTCTAATGCAAATTTGTATGAGGGTTTTCTGGCCGTGACATAGCAAAACACACCGTAATGCAATATTTTCTCACATGGCCAGGCAGGTACTTCATTCCCCTAATACCTGAGTCTGGTTAAGCTTTAGAGAACACACCTGAATTTCTGAGAGCTCGTATGAGGTATTGGGATAATATCTGGGAAGAATTTGGGTTAAGGGATCACATGGACAAATCCGTTGGCTACATTCTACAGATTTTTAAGAACAAAATTCCTTCAGTTTCCAACATAACACATTTCTTTCTCTTTGTGTCAAAATGATATCTGTAGAACATTGCTTCTACACTTAATAGCTTCCCCCCTTTTTCTAATCATGTTTATTCCCATTTAGGTTGAAGTGCTTTTTAATATTCATTAAATTGAATGAGGTAAATTTTGAACATAATAATAGGCACTGCCTCAGCAGTAGGAATATATGCTGTGGTTGTGAAAGAGGGAGGAAGACATAATGTTCTCAGATAGGGACACTGATTTAAAAATATGTATCAAATTCTGGATAATTGCTACTAATTAATTCTGAAATGTGGACAGCTGGGAATGTCAGGTCATTTGCCCTTCCTGCTACCCAAATAGGATGCAACTCCATGAAATGGTTCTTTCTGATAGATCATCATTTTTTCCATTTTGTACTGTACTGTGGTAAAGAAAGATATGAGTTTTTAGAAAAACATTATTATATCTATCTTTTCTCTCATTTATGTTTGTCTTTATTTTGAAGGGCTATCCCAGGAGTGATAACTTCTTCTATGCCAAATTTAGGACTTTAAGATACAAATTAAGTTGAATTGACTGAAAGCTAAATTCAGATTATTATATTTGCCAAACTAAATTTCCAAACAAAGTTACTTCTTTTCTTGAAGCAGCTAAACAAAAACAAACTAAAACCTGCTTTCTAGAGAATGGAATACCCTGCATAGATTGTTCTCTATGTTTTTTTTTTCCTGGCACTTAGATGATATTGACTATTACTGAATGTTTCTATATATATTTTCTAACAAGTAAAATCCAGAATCTCCATGAGAAAGAACAAAACCATGAGTACTTGTTCGTGACACACAAATACTTTGTAATCCTCTTTTACTCCAAAGTGCTCTATATTCAAAGCTCTTTTAATTTCTGACTTCAGGTAGAAAATCTCAGTCAAGATATTCTCTTTAACATCTGCAAATATCGTTTTAACAAGAAGACAATAATGACAGAAAATGCACTGGACGAGAGATTGAGGGTGAACCTCGTAGCTATCAGAGAGCACTCCTTGAGCGGGGGGGACCTGGAAGGCTTCTTTGTTCTGCCACTTTTCATAATGCAACTGATGAAGAGATTTCCAAGAAGAGAGGACAGAGGGGAGACAGAAAGTAGATTCCCTAACTTGACCAAAGACTGCTGTTTGTTCTCTATACTCTACTCTCTTGCCTTTGTGCTTTCTTTTTCTCTTGTCCACCATCTTTCTCCCATGCCATCTTAGCCATACTCCTTTACGGTTCTTCCACTGCATGCTAGGAAAGTGCAGACATTCGTTCATTCATTCAATATGTGTTGAGTTCAACCATGTACTTTGTACTATGTTAGATGGTGAATAAAGAGTAACACATAAACACAATGCTGGCTCACATGGAGCTCCTAGACTAGAAAGGAAGTTAGATTCTGAGCCAGTAATAGTTCCATGTGTTCCAAGGTAGAGTTCTTCACCTAACTTCCAGGGAGCTGTTCCCTGTAAAAGAAGATGCCCAGCACAGTGGACCAAACTCCATATGCAGAATGGCCACATGGTAGGGCAAAGCGAAAGAGAAGCAGTAAAGGGAGTGAGAGAAAGCAGAGAGACTTTTTGAGTAAGAAGACTTAAGGAATCAAATATTTTAAAAAAAAAATTTTTTTTTAATTTTTTCCTCTCTCTCTGCAAGAAACACTGTGTAAAACCCCTGGGTTTTTAATAGTGAAGCAAATAAAGATTTCTTTTTCTTTTAAATATCCAGGGTTTCCAGAGTAGGATTTGCATTTGTATTTGTGTTTCTGGGTAACACAGGATAAGTGCGTGGTTGAGAAAAATAAAGGAGGTTGGACTAGCCCACAGACTTAATCAGCTCATCAGTTGCCCCTTCCCTTTCTCTTCTACTCTTAGCTGTGGTTTATTTAATGGTACGCTGAACCCTATCCTGATGAAAGAGGGAAATCTCTTTTCCAATATCCTGCAAACGTTCTACTAAAAGATTTGATTAGCCCAACTGTGCCACTGACTTGTGCCAGACAGCCACATAGGTAGAGGTATATCATACTTTGAAAGGCCTCCTTACAGCTGGAGGTGTGGTCATCCCCAGCACGAGACCTGACATTGAAGGAGGGACGACTTTCAAAAAGAGTGTCATCACCAAGAAAGAGAACAGATTTGGGGAAGGCAAACTAACAGGTATTTGTTATAAAACTGCGTGTAAAACATGAGCTTTAGTCTAAAGAGTTTCTCTCTTTTCTTCTTTAGAGCAATTTTCTGCTTCTTTTTTTTTTTTTCATAGTATTCTGTTTGATTTTTGTTTTCTCTTTTGATAAACTGTTTGCTATCCCATAGTTCATTGAGAATGGACTTGCCTCCCCTCTCAAAGTTGAAAATAAAAATCTTTAGAGTAGGGCTACAGTGAAAATGGCAGTTTCTTTTTCTTTCTTTCTTTTTTTTTTTTTTTATGGTACTGGGAACTGAACCCAGGGCCTTGTGCTTGCAAGCACTCTACCGACTGAGCTATCTCCCCAGCAGCAGTTTCTTATACTGAGGATAGGAAGGTGAATTGGTGCAATGACCAAGGAAATTAAAATACATCTAAAATGTTAAAGTGGCTATGTCATTTGATATAATATGTGGTTTTACATTGTCAGAGACACACAAATATTTATATTTAAAGATTTCCATTCCATTATATTATTTGTAATAATAAAACCCCTAAAATTCCCAAATCGTAAGTCCCAAACATAGATTATTATTTTAATAAACTATGAAATAGCTACGTAATTGATTACTAAGGATGCATAAAGTAATATTCTGAAAAATATTTAGAAGAAACAAATGTTCAATATAAAAGGTTCGCCTGCTTACAGAAGTACACAGAATAGAATGCCCTATGTGTTATTCCAATCTTGTATTTATAAAAGTTATTGATATTCAAAGAGTAAAAAAAAAAAAAAAAAAGGAAAAGGAAATATAAAATTTTAATCTCTGGAATAGGTAAGATCAGGTGTGGAGTGTTTTGCTGTTTTTACATTCTCCTACATCTTCACATCTAAAAAATGTGTACATTATCTTTATAATCAGGGAAAAGAGTCACAAGATACATGGTACTCAAGAAACTATTGCTTTGTTCTAATACAACATCTCAGAGACTAATCAAGTAAAGGTACTTTTTGATGTCATTGATGATGGCTATTTATTGTAATTATTCTACTCTTTTGAATTTCTTAAAACATACTTCTACTATTTATATATTTAGTGGCCTTATTTTTGGCATTTCTTTGGTATTTCTGATTCCCTCAAGAATATGTTCTGTGATGATGACATAAATTTTCATTTTCTCTTCTTACCTATATGTCTTGACTCTTGCTGCTTTTATTTTAAGTCTTTCACGGAAGGATTTGTTATTTATTTTAGGACCTGTTTCTTCTTTCTCAGTGTTTTGCTTTTTATTTGAAGAATAAAACTGTCCTCACGTAACTCAGAACTCTAAGAATACAGAGACGTCCTCGGCTATTTACTGTGTAGCTTTATGTTATCAAGTAATTCCTTTAAGTTTTATGACTACATGATTCTCTGAAGAGATTCACCCCACTTATTCTCTCTTTGTATATTATGTTGAAAGATGAATAAACTGAGATATAGGGGCGATAAGTAAATTGGTTTGAAGTCATACAGTTAGTTAATTGCTGCGCTCTCCAGGACTCCAGGAGGCTAAACCAGTGTTTTTTTATAATCTGGTCCTAACTTCTTTCCTTTGTGATTATCTCCCCCCTTCCTGCTTTGGTGCTTGGTCTGGAATGTAGGGCCTTCCTCATGCCAGGTAACCGCTCTCCCACTGATTCATATGTCCAGCCCTCTGCTACAATTTTCTAACCCATAAAATGGTGCTAACTTGTAGCTTCATGGTATGTTATCACACCACAAAGTGTCTCTGCAGAGAAGAGCATCAGCATTCAATATAGCCCATAAATGTAACAGCAAAGGCAGAATCTGAAAGCCTACCCCCAAAGCAAATGCTAGAATAGAGATTATATTTAGCACCATCAACAAATTTATTGGTCCTAATTATGTCAAAAAAAAATTGTGTTTTTACTTTGTGATAATTTCAGTAGAACCAAATCTGAACTCTGAACTCATGGTTTTCCTCCACAACTCCCAAGGTGAACTATTCATCCTGTTGAACAAAGCAGAAACCAGGGGGTTAAATTGTCCCTTTTTTCTTCACACTTTTATAAAACATGTTCATTAGTGCATTATATTCACACATAATTGTGGGGTTTATTTTGACAAAATCACACATGCATGGAATATAATTTGCTCATTTCGGTCCCCAGGACTTCCTCTTAACTTACCCTCCTCTCTCCTCCAGTTCCCCTTCTTCTACTCTGCCAGTCTTCCTTCTATTTATTTACTGTTGCTTTACAGATACACATAAAAGGGAAAATCACTGTGGTATATTTGTATATGTACATAGCATAATTTTGTCAATTTCATTCTACAGTTCTACCCTTTTCCTATCCCTAATCCCATCCCCTCAACTCCCTTCCTTTTCTCCACTGGTATACCTTATATTTTCACAGGATTCTTCTCTTCTTCCCCCTTCATTTGGTCTGGCTTTCACATATGAGAGAAAATATTCAACCCTTGACTCTCTGAGTCTATTTTTTATCCAGTTCACTACAAGACCCTATCATTTTAACTCCCAGATGATCTCTGGCAACCACCCACTTTTCTGCTTCCATCCCTTCTACACCCAGCAAATCAAAGACCATCATCTCTCTTAGAAACTCCCACAGAACCTCCAAACACCCACACCACCCAAGGAGGTCTTTGGGAAATAAAAATCTGATCACTAGGCATTCCTGCTTACATGTTCAGTGTTTTGCTTTGCTCTAGAGGGAAAACACTTAACATGGCCCTCAAGACTTACTCTGCTGGTTATCCAAGCCTTCTACTCTTTCCAGCTTTTAGCACCCCTCTCCATCCCATCCTATTTTGTGCATATGTTGTTTTCTCCACCCAGGGTACAATTTGCTCACTCTTTCCCTCTGAGTGACTCCTACTCAGTCTTCAGGTTTTTGCTCGATCTTTACTTCCTGCCCCTGGAAACCTTCTCAGTTTATCCTGCCATGGTGGGGAATCACTGTCATGTACCATTATAGCTCCTTCTTCCTTTCCTTCCCAGTGGGTTTTTTGTGGTTTCCCATTTATTTGTGAGATAATTTGATTAATATCTCACATTCCAGTTGACCACAAGCTCTAGTTTTTGCTCACAGCATATAGAAGACCCTTAGTAACCTTTTGTTGAATGAGTGAATTAATGAACATGTATTTAATATTCCATGAGGATTCCAATTATACTAGAGAACCAGCCTAAATTTTCCTCTTCCAGTGCTTCTTGTTTATGAAAGTGGCTGGCTCCCATTAAAAAATAGGCATTTGTTTTTTAACTTCAGGGGCGTGCCAGGGAGGATCATACGACGTTTAGGCTGATGACACCCAAAATACCTGTTATCCAAGCTCCACTGGATGTTCACGGACACTCAGCAATCCTTGGCACATGCTCTTCCAGACCCTTTCCCATTCGCCAGAGTGGCTCTTCCAAATCTCTCATGTTCTTTATCTTGCCTACATCCCCTGATGAACTTCTGTTGGGGTTGAAACCCCTCCAAACACACATGGGTGGTCCTGTCTTTCTTTGTCCTTTGGATTCCATCTGAGACTGATCCACATCTTATGTTCTAAACCATGTGTCCTCTCACTCCTATTTCCAGTATCTCATTGAATCAGTACAGTTCTTTCTCTATTTTCAAGCTTTGTTTTGCTGGCTCTTACCCTCCAAAACGTGTAGTTAAAAACAAAATGCTATTAACAAAACACTACATACTAATGTACCATAAATAAAACTAGAAATGCTTTTCTTCTTTGTTTTTTGGTTTTTTTTTTTTTTGGTAAAGAGTAAGAAAATTAGCTATCCCTTATTCTAAAAATATGAGTATTTGAATTTTGCTAATGGCAACAATACCAGCAGTGGTGGTAATATTTTCTCTCTCCTGCACTCTCCAACTTCTCTTTCCCATTCCATATTTTCAGTCTTTAACTTCAGTTCACATTTCACAGAGATGTCATCAAAATAAAATTTCCAGATCCCCTAAACTACTTGTCCATAGGGGATTTGGAAATCTTTTAATGCTTTAATTGTAGCTTTATAGATGTACAAAAAGGTGGTATGCTCTGCTTGGCTCCTGTTACTGGGAAAGAGT
The DNA here is from genome assembly GCF_902686455.1 of Sciurus vulgaris. Taxonomy (NCBI): domain Eukaryota; kingdom Metazoa; phylum Chordata; class Mammalia; order Rodentia; family Sciuridae; genus Sciurus; species Sciurus vulgaris. The sequence goes on along the minus strand of NC_136467.1, from coordinate 90,478,418 downwards.
TTTCCTTTCCTTTGAACAAAAAAGTCCATCTTACCTGCTCTTTGGAACAGTTTTTTTCCCCTGAATAATCCATATTTTCCTTTATATAGAATTAATTCCATATCTGGCCATATTTTGGATAATATCATGTGTTTAAAGAAAAACCATAGCAAACTCTCTTGACTTTATCGTCCCTTCTACAGAAACAACTCTTTTAGAGGCCATGTCTAACCTATGCAACATTAAATTCAGTGCTCAATTCTCCAATTCTCAGTCATGCACGTCCTTCACCTATGAGAAGCATTTTGCAAAGTCGATCACTCCCTGAAACATACTGTTGACTGCCTTGTAACATACCATATTGTCAGTGTTTCTCTTACCTTCATTCTTAGACTCCACTGCTGATATCTGCACCCAAGTTGATATCATCTAGCACCATGACTTGGGACAACCTCTGTGTGCTGATTTCTAATTTTGTATCTGCATTGTATCCTTCTCTTCTGAACCCCACATTCATGTATTCATTGGCAAATACAATTGGTATCTGCACTTGGATGTTGAATATTAATCTCAATCAATACCTGGTCAAGACCAAATCCTGGATTCCAATGTTCTTCCTTTGAAATGTACTTTCCCATTTCTTCTTATCTTAGCAGTTGACAATTTCATTTTTCTAGTTGCTTAGGTCAAAAACCTCAGAGTTTTACTTGACTTCTGTTTTATCACACTCCAAATTTAATACACTGAGGAATCCTTTTAATTATACATCCAAAGTACTTCTCAAGTTGATTCTCCTACCTTTTCCTCCACCTTCCCACCAAACACACACACACACACACACCCACACACACCATCTAGTTTCCACAAAGCAGCTAAAGATCTTTATAAATATTTATTATAAATTTTTCTGACATAAAGGATTCATAGCACATATCTTTCAAATAATAATAAAATATATACAAAATGTTTTGGTTGTTTTTGGCCAGAACCTATAATCTGCTTGGTACTTTCATACTGTAAAGACAACTTGGTTGTCAAAAGTCCACGTGAGTTAGAGTTGTGAGAAAGTCAGCGAGGTTGTGTAGGCAAAATCTTGCTATAATAGTATTTCCAGATTACATACCACAGACAATTTGCATCAGAATCATATTAAATATACCTAAAAAAAGATATAGACCCATGAGTTTCACTACAGAAATACTAACCCAGAATCTCCAAGACTTAGGAACCAATAATGTGTATTTATTTTTAGAAGTCTGTAAGTTTAAAGACAATAGTCTCATATCATAACTCGATGACAGTTAAGCCAACCTCTACTTGAAGATATAGTGATAAGGATTGTGCACTGGAGAGATCATTCTAAAACCTAAGTTAAAGACTGTTTCTCAAGGCTCTCAGATGGCTTTTATTGTGGTTTGGACCTTAACGTCCCCCCAAAAGCCATGTGTTGAAGGCTTTGTGGCCAGCCCATAGCACTGTAAGAGACTTTGGAAGTAGGGGCTTGAAGAGGATTTTGGTACCGCAGCCCCTTCTTGTTTTTTTTTTCCTGCTTCCAGGATGCCATGAGTGGGCAGCTCTGATGAAGCAGGCACTTGCCACCAAGATGTGCTACCTGGACATAGGCCCCAAAGCAACAAAGACCGCTGACTATGGACAGAAACTCTAAAACTATGAACCAAAATAAACTTTTTCCTCCTATAAGTTGAGGTTCTCAGGCATTGTATCACAGTGATGATAAGTTAACTTAGAGCTTTCCTTGGGGGAAAAGACTGAGTCTTCAGAATGCTACGTTTACATGCTCTAGGTTCTTGCTACCCTCTGGTCTTACGTTCCTCAACTCTTACTCTCCTTCATTCTGTTCCAGCAACACTGGCCTCTTTGCCATTCCTTGAAAACCTGAGCAAGTTTTCAGCAGGGCCCCTTCATGCTAGTCCATTCCCTTTCCCCATAACACTCTTATTCTAGACAACATACATCCTTAGGCCTCTGCCTTTGTTTTAGTATCTTTTCAATGTTACTTCATTCATCAGTGAGGCTTTATATGATCAATACATATAAACATCTCCCAAATTTTCCCCCCGGATTCCTGATACTCATTTTGCTGTTTTATTTTTTTCTGTGTTTGCCTTAATCTCTCCTCTAGAAGACTCACTGTTCTGCCAAAACAATCAATTTTACTTGCTAACTGGGATCGCTGACTAATTCACTCCTTCATGCTACAGGTCTAACACCTTTAGTCATTTTGACTCTCTACCTCCATAGTGAACCCTCCCTGCCGTCACTGAATTTATCTTAGAGTTGAGGGCATTGCTTCTACTTGGCTTTTAGTCTTACATTGGTTATTCTGGGTTAGATTTGTTTCTGTTGTTTGGGTTTAACTTGAACTTATGGTTGGTAAAGTAGAAGGCTATAGTAGAGGATGTTCAATGTCATGTTGAAAGTACCAGGATCAGGTAGAGGAGGTTGTGGAGATGAAGAAAAATATAACCTAAAATAACCAACACAAAACTAGAAGCAGATCAGAAGCAAGCTTGAACTGGGCCCTTTTTGGAAACAAGAAACCAGAGGACAACTATGGATCAGAACTTGTCAGCAACATTTAATGTAAGATCATGAGCATGCACCAGAGATTAAAACAAGGTGATTGATGGAGACACTGCTTAAAAATAATAAGTATTGGGTACTATGTATTATTTGTGCTTTAGCTAGTTCTTGCTCAAAAAATTCTACAAATTTAATATTTGTACTTTTTCTGTTATTTTTGTTTAATTTAAGCTTAAACCTGAAAAACTATAGGGTAATAGTAATCAGATGAGAAGCCTACTTGCTTATTGATTAGCACTTCTTATCCTTTAAAATTACTCAATGTCAAATCATAAAATATGGAAATTCCCCTCTCTGTACCCTAAAGTCCACTAAACATGCTTTTTCGTAGTTCTTCATGGTAATGTCTTCTATTCCTGTGCTCCATCTTCCTTCCTGGCTGCCCTTGATTGTCTGACTTCTAAGTAATGATGCTGTAACATCTGTAACATGAACCCCATCCCCACCGTTTGTTTTCCCAGTTCTTTGCTGGTAAAAACCACTGTGGAAGGGCCCGGCAGGTACTGTGATCAGTAACTCTCTTACTTCAAATCAGTGCTTGTTCTAAATTGGGTGTGAAACTTTGCTTAGTGCTACTTGATTCATCTCCCAACTCATTGCAACATCCTTTTCTCAAGTGACTTTCCAAGTTGGCAATTCCTTTCAAGGTGTACATCTGCTCCATCTCTATAGTGGTCACTTTCGCTTTTACCTCACCAGTAAAAGGAATAAAGATCAACAATTTCTTTCTTTCTTTTTCTTTTTTTTTCTGTTCTAGAAAAACCTCAATACCTATCTGGCAGCATTACTCATGATGTTAATAGTATGCTAAGGTTGGGGTCAGAAAACAAGGTCTGAATCCTTCCCTTGAGGTGCTGTGTTGGAGTGTCAGAGTGTTCACAGATAGTTCTGTTTAATTTGAATGCCTTTAGGTGGGCTGAGTCCTAGGCCCAGGAGTTCCAAAGAATAGAAACTAACAAAAGACATCCAATATTGCAGTTCTACTAGATATTAAGAAATATTTTAATACCTTCCCATAATGAAAGAAATATATTATGGAGCTATAGCACACATTTATCAATCCATGTACTGAAAACTACATTATTTTACAAACATCAACTTATTTATGCTTCCCAATAGCTCTCTAAGTTGAGGCTTTTGTAATTCACCTTTTGCCAATGATGTTCCTGGGTTCTGGAGAGGTTAGATTAATTCCCAAGGCCATAGAGATGGTGATTCATACTCAGGGTGCAAATACAGGGGACCAGACACCAAATCTAAGATGGTAACCTCTCTCTCACACTGCTTCTGCTTTAATTCATTATGTTAAAAAATGGGCATGCGGAGGCACTTATGGTGGAATTTTTAACATTTGATTGAGGCATAATGTATACACAAAATGATCTGTTAGACATGTATACCACATTGAATTTTCATAAATTGATCATTCCCCAGTAATCCTGACCCAGATTAACAAATAGAAAATTATGTTCACCTCCAAATTCCAATTCGTTCCTATTATGAAGGCTAACCACTGTCTTGATATTTCATAACATAAATTTTGCCCAGCTTTTTGATAGGTGGACTCATATGGTCTATTGTTTTCTGGGCTTTGTTTCCCTCAATTATTAAATTTGTGAAGTTCACCCATATCATTGCATATATTTGTAGATCGTTTCTTTCCATTCTGGTATGTTTAAATTGTATTTTATAGTTACATGTTGCTTTTTTGTTAAACAGACTGCTATTTTCTCTCCTGACAGGGAAAAAAATTGATGATCCTCTAGAGACTCCAAAAATATTATCATTTAATTAGATTCGAGAAAGTATTAAAAGATGAGAGCAGCTCATGCTAGGATACTACAACCCATATGTGTTTGTAAATTCATAGCAGCTTTGATGGAGATCACCACGGACTATTTTAAAAGATTGTAATCACTTGGTTTTCATAACCTATTATGTTTACTTATTTTGTTTTTGGAAATTACCATAAACAAAATTAACCATAAATATTTATAAGTCTGTTTTAGTCAGTTTTGTGGTCACTATGTCCAAAAGACCTAGAAAGAACAATTAGAGGAGAAAGAGTTTATTTTGGCTCACAGTTTTAGAAATCTCAGCCTATAGACAGCCGACTTTATTGCTCTGGGTGGGAGGTGAGGCAGACAGGGCAGAAGTGTGAGGTGCAGGAAAGTAGCTCAGGATACAGCGACAATGACACAGAGGGAACTCTGCTCACCAGGGACAAAATATAAACCCCAAAGACATGCCTGCAATGTCACACCCCTTCCAGTCACACGCTTCCTGCCACAGTTACCACCTAGTTAATCCATATCAATGTATTAATCCACTGATTAATGCACATCTCATAATCTAATCATTTCACTTCTGAACCTTTTTGTGTTGTCACACATGAGCTTTTGAGGGACACCTCATATCTAAACCATAACAATGACAAGTAAACCTCACATTGATGTCTTAAAATAGATTCTTTTAAAAATATGAATGATAAAATAGGAGTGGATGATATGCTATTGTTCAAATTTTTAAATTTTACAATAATTAGATTATTTTGCATTCAATTAACTTCTTCTAATTCAACAGTTTTCTCAAATAGCCCTTTAACTACCCAAATATGAACCCAGGGGTTCATATTTCATTTTTTAAAAAATTTTTATTTGTTCTTTTTATTTATACATGATAGTAGAATGTATTTTGACATATCATACATACATGGAGTATGACTTCCCATTCCTTTGGTTGTACATGATGTAGACTTACAATGGTTGTGTATTCATATATGATTATAGGGAAGTTATGTCTGATTCACTCTACTATCTTACCCATTACCATCCCCCTCCCTTCTCCCCATTCCCCTTGCCCAATCCCGTGAACCTCTACTCTTCCCTACCCCCTGATTATCGTGAGTCAGAATTCTCATATCAGAGAGAACATTGTGTCTTTGGTTTTTTGGGATTGGCTTATTTCACTTAGCATGACAGTCTCCAGTTCCTTTCATTTACTGGAAAATGCCATAATTTCATCCTTTATGGCTGAGTAATATTCCATTGTGTATTCCATTGTGTATAGGTAGCACATTTTCTTTATCCACTCATCTGTTGAAGGGCATCTAGGTTGGTTCCATAGCTTAGTTGTTGTGAATTGAGCTGCTATAAACATTGATGTGGTTGCCATCATAATATGCTAATTTTAAGTCTTTTGAGTATATGCTGAGGAGTGGGATAACTGGGTCACATGGTGTGGTTCCTAATTTTTGTATTTCTTAAGCAATGTAATTTTTCTTTTCCTAAGGCACTCTCCACACTAGGCTTTTCATCCTATTACTATACCCTCTACTTTTTCTCCCATATGTTTCAGATAAACAAAAATAACGGAGACAAATAGAACTTTCAGTCTTTTTATTGTATAAATATTCCTCTGGTTGGTATATTTTTCCCAGCAAGAACTAGCTAAAATACAGAAAACACATGGCATACAATAGTTATTATTTTTTAATTGGTTCTTTTTGGTTCTACATGACAGTAGAATTCATTTGATATAATTGCACAAGCATGGAACATATCTTATTCCAGTTAGGATCCCATTTTTGTGGATATATATGAGGGTGGGATTCACTGTATTGTATTCACATAGGTATGAAGGAAAATTATTTTGGAGTCATTCATTGTCTTCTGCTCTGCTTCTAGTCTTGCATTGATTCTTCTGGGTTATCTTCCTTACCACTTCCACACCTCCTCTGCCTGATACTGGCACTTTCATGATGCTAAATATATGGACGATATCAGCCTTTTGTTGGTCCGCAGCCTGAAGGTAGATGATAGGTTGTCAGCATGGGAATTTTATTAGTCTTGGCTGCCTCACACTAGAGCAGGGTTTTCAGTCCTGACTGGTCATTATAATCACAGAGGGTGATTTTAAAGAGTTCTGAAGTCCAGGTTCCTGCCCTAGAGATTAATTGATGTGGGTGCTGCCTAGAAAATGGAATTTTGAACTTCCATTCAATTTAAACTTCCATGAAGTTTCTCAAGTTTGAGAAACACCAATATAAGATTTTTATATTTGCCTTTTTTTTAGTTCCAGGGTACTCAAAATATGAGTTAGCTTGCTGCTTTGACAAGGCCTTTGGGATGATATTGAGCTATTTTCTTTTTGATAGTGCCTTCTTCCCATTATCTTAATTTTCTGCCCAGCTCTGATTAAGTCTACACTTGCCCCCTCTCATGAATTCTTAATCTTGTTTACTGCCTTTTTGGACTTCCCTCCTATGCCTCAGTTCTGTGTTAGGATCCCCCTTCATCCATCCACATATGCCTACTCCAAAGAATGTCCCTACCCTGCTCTCAATAAATCAAGCCCTGATTCCTCTTCAAGCCCACCTGCCTGGAGTTTGACACACGTTGTCTTGTCAAGGTGTGTTTGACTTGCTGTGCCTCTTGGTTCTTGCTTCTTAACACTGAAGTTTCTATATGCTGTGGCATAACTTGGAGGAGGGGAAAGATGGAACGTTTATATGGTCCATTGTAGGAGAGGGAGTGTGGAGACTCTCACGAGGTTTCTCTAGGTCTATTAGTAATTTTCTGTGGTCACCTGTATTTCTAATGTAGTTCCTCATATCAACAGAGTTCTAGACATCAATTCATTAATTCATTTAAGAATAATATCGAGTTTCTTATAAATTGGATTTTAGTTTTATATAGTAATCAAAGGTTGATATTTTGAGTTTGTTACTGCATTTTCATCTAGAAGTTAAGAAGTCCTTAGTGGATAAATAGCTCTTCACAGAATTAATTAGTCAATAACTACCAATTTAAAGATATAGTGAAAGTAGTCATCAATAACTTTGATATTGCCAAAGCATATTCTAGATATGGGCTTAAATAGGTCAATAGTGAAGAGCATTACAGAAGGAAAATGACCTTTTAAAAAACTTTCTTTTATGCATGTATCAAAAACTGAATGTTTTTCACAGGGCAGATACAGTTTCTGCCCTTAAATATATAGTTTGAATGGGATACACAGAAATAACAAAAACAGCAACAGAATGATATGTAGCATACATGTATGAGAAGGGAGATAATAGATAATGTGGTCGAAATGCAAAACCTACAGGGATAACTCTGGCAGGACAATGGGTATTTGGAGAAGATTTGGTAAGTGCCATCTAAATTGTGTCTTGAAGAATGAATAGAATTTTAGCAGGAGTGAAGAAGTTGCATGGATAATCCACATTTGTGACACTAAGTGGCAGTGGAACGGCTGGTGAGGTCAAATATTACCATGAGTAAGTGTGTGTGCATAGTTCCAAGTAGATACCCCATAAAAGGTACCAAATGAATGGGTGGTGGGAAAGATTCCTTAAGGATTCACTAGGTGGCACTCTTTGTTCTTTGGCAATGTCTTCATAGAAAGTGGCAGTATATTTGGAATTACTGCTGATTTTTTAGTTTTCCTCCAGATGCATAATGTAAATATTACAAACTGATACAATATAGTCTTTCTATCTCTATGGATAGTTCAGGGAATGCTAGGAATAAAGTTTATTAAGGGACATAAAAACACTAACAGAACAGTGGAGATTCTTGCATGTGTGATAATGTGCAATTGTTTTGTTTTGATAAATTTTTGTCTGCATTCTGAGTTCTTCCATTTAATTCCTTTGTAAAAAATGTTTTTACTGCTGGGGATTGATGACAATGATTCAAAACATTTCAGTTTCCATTTTTAAAACAGGAATTTTAAAGTCTATGTTTCTATAATCTCAAAGTCAAACAATAACAATTTTCATGGAAAAGGATTTTCCTAATATTTATCTAATTAAAAATTACAACTAACTCAATCTTTCAGAAACTGTTGAAATGTATAAAATCCATAAATACAATTATTGCACATACCGAGTCACATGGTAATTTTGAAATATACAACTTCTCAAATCAATTAATCAGAAATCATTTTGCCATTGATTTTGACATCTTTGGAGAGAGACTGACAGGTATTTGAATAACATGTGCAGTGAACTGACAATTTAAATCCAAAATTCTCTGGAATAATTATACTTCCAATTATCCCTAATAGTGCTGCAGATCACATTTCGTTGTTGCTGCTTCTTAATGAAAAAAGAAACATTGTCCTGGTTTGCCCTTTTCAGGTTCTTCATAGTCTTAAAAGTTTTTTTTAATTATTTAGGAAAATATTTTTTAAAGTTGTAATAAAAATTCGTAGCAAGGTGATAATTCTTACGGAATTCTGGTAAGAACATGACAACAATGCTTCCTAAGACTCTCATATAAACTTCAATATTCTCAATGAGGATCGAAAAATACAGCTAGGTGAGGACATGGATAAAAAACTGAAACAAGTAAGTAAACCTTAATAAGAAAGTCTGTGAGAGTATTTCTGCACATTAGGTGTGTGAACATGATTAACTCATTACATGTAATAGGATATAATGAGTGTTGTGAAAAAAGAAAGTGACAAAATATACAAAGTTTGTTTTGTACTATCTTATTGTTTCTGTCTAGAACAGATATTGGAAATTGGTTGCTCACTTGTCTGGAGATACCCTTGAGATGAAGTCCTGAGACATATTTTGAAAAGCAGCTTTCCTTCACATTTAGAAAAATGCAGTTGCCACCTCACTTCTGAATGCACCTCCCTCTGCCTCTGCATCTCCATTGAGATCCATGGTCTCTGAATGATAAGCAATGAATGCCCTTCACACACTGTTCTTGAGGCCCAGATGCTATCTCTGATTACCCAGTGAACTGTTCTTCAAGTGTCAGTTTGAATATCTTCTTCTTTTAAAATGTCCTAGAAGTTCCCTCATTTTCATTCTCTTGCATCCCACCAAGTTATTTGACTGCTGTGAAGGTGAATGCTCATGCTCACTAACTTTCTGCCTTCTCTCCTTACCCAGGTGCCCACTAAATGAGTTCCCAGCTCCTGGAAGTTAAGGGGGACCATCTGATTTTAGTCCACTGAATGTAGAAGGAAAGAATAAATGCTGTCATTTGCTTCATAAGAGACTTCCACACATAAAACTCTATTTTCCAATCCCAAAGATATTTACTAAAGATGATGGCAAATGTTGGTAGGAACCTAATCCTGTGTTTGTGCTTGAACTCATCCCTCCGTAAAAGTGTAATGGAAGTTCAATATATTAATCCCTACTATATTCTGGGTTGATCCATCACATAAGCTAGTATTACTGGGGTGATCCTTTGTCTTCATTCCACTCCTTGTCCCCTCTCTTCCCTCCTCTCACACTACTTTCATAAAGATCATCAGTGGCTTACATATTGCTAAACCCTAGAGGCCCTTTGAGTTGCTGGGCTCTTGACTACCTTGACTATTGTAAAGCAGCATCTAACCCTACTTGTGAGCTTCACTCAAGAACTTTAAGTACTTATTAGGTCTTTGCCTGGATGTCCCTCAAATACATTGAACGGAATTCATCATCTTCCTTTTCCAATCTGTTCCTCCTCCACTATCCTTATGCAATTACTGGTTCCTCTCAGTGAAGTCACAAACCCAACTTTATCTCCCATATTCTTCATCCAATGAATTTTAAGTACAATGTATTCCTTCTCTGGACTTTTCTCTACACCTAAGTTTTTTCCCATCATGCCCCCTACCCCATCTACACTCTGAGTTTCTATTCCTAGACTGGCGAACTTGCCTCTGCACTATCCCCCAGCCTCAAGTCAATCTGTGGCCTGCCCTGAATCAGGACGGCTGTGTGACTTTCCATTGCTCTTAGGAAGAAGCTCAACACTTTTGTTAGTTTTACCAGGCTTCCCATGACCCAGTCCAACTTACCTTTCCATTTTACCCCTCTTCCCTTCTTCAGTTTAGGCTATTAAGATAATAAATTTTTTGAGCTCTTACTAGATACAAAGTCTATCTAGCCTCAAGGTTTCCACACTCACCAATTCCCTTGCCTCAGGTCTGACAAAATCCTAGTTACCTTTCAGATAAAAGCTTAAAAATCATTTTTCACAGATGTTTCTCTGGTCTTCTACACTGTACCTCTAAACAAAGTAGTACCTGCATAAAGTTTATATCTTTAAAGTCTACACAATTCAACACTTGATTCCCAGATATTTATCCAGTAGTTAGCCAAAGATATGAAATAATTACATTATTTTATTTACAAAACAGTAATATAAGAACTATTTTCATGCTATGTTTCTTCTATTGTATTTTTGTTTTGTTTTTTGAAGTCTCCTATAAGGTTTAATCTCCACACATGTAAACACCAGTCTTCAAAACCCTCTGAAACAAAAAAACTTCTGGATCCTTTCTTATCCTTATGATGAAAGTTGAAAAGGTCCTGGAGACACCAAAGTAAGATGACCACTGGGGGTTATGCCCAGCCATGACTGGGCCATTTCTTGCTCTGACCTTACAAAGGACCTTACTGTGATGGACCTTCAAACATCTGCTATAAGAGAGGGTGGTTGCAGCTGGGATTTTGTCCATAAGTACAACAAGTTCTTGGTGGTGACCTGTTGCACTCCCAGATAGTGAGTTTGGTGGTTGGTGATTGTTTTGCTATTGCTTTTTTTGATTTGGGTTTTTGTCTGTTTTGTGTTTTGTCTTTTAGTTGTTGGTTTTGGTCTTTTGTTTGGGTTTGTTTTTTTTTTTTTTTTTTAGCTAGCATCCTCAGTGGGTGTTCTGGCTAGGCATGTATAGTCAAAGTAGTCTGACTAGTATAGTGCTGCAGGGGCCCAACTCATGCTATGACACAGCCTTCATGGACCATTACCAGGTTCTGAGGGACATTGGACAGGGGGGCTTCAACCAGGTGACACTTGCCTGCCATCTCCTCACCAGGGCAAAGTGACAGTGAAAGTCGTGCCAAAGACAGAAGGGAACATGCTTGTCCTATCTGAATGGATAGATTGATGACCCCGGAACACGAAAATATGATCCAGTTCTTCCAGGTCATCAAGACCATCTGCAATATCTACTTTGTCATGGAGCATGCAGGTGAAGGAGAGTTACCGTGTTGCATCCCAGCAGTCAGTGAGCTGAAGAAAGCAAAGGTCCGCAGAGTGTTCAGGCAGATGATGCTTGCTGTGAGCCACTACTGTGAAAACAGCAGCGTTCACCTGGACCTGAAGCTGGAAAACGTGGTGGTGGATGCCAGAGCCAACATTGACTTTGACCTGAGCGCCAGGTTCACACCTGGGCAGAAGCTAAACAGGTTTTAGGGCACACACCCTTACCATGCCCCTGAAATCATCCAGCAGCAAGAATACGAGGGTACCCCTGGCAGACGTCTAGAGTCCGGGTGTCAGTCTCTATCTCGTGTTCACAGGAAGACACCCATTTAAGGCGAGCACCACCAAACAGCTGTAGAAGTAGATCATGAAGGCAAGTTATAATATTTCCCCACAACTTTCGGAGGACGCATGGAGCCTCATCCAGCAGATTCTGACAGTGGACCCCATGCAGAAGCCCACCCTAGAGAGGTATTGGGTCACCCATGGTTGAGTCAGGGCAAGGACTCTTCACCCAGCCATTTCAGCAAATCACTCTCCAAACACCCGACCCCTCCATCAAGACCATCATGTTTGACATGGGTTAGACCCCTTTAATGCCTAGGTATCCCTGAAAAATCAGAATTCCATGAGGCCATGACTACCTACCTTATCCTCATACACCAGAGAACCCAGGGAGTGGCCTGCATGCTCCTGGTCAAGGGTGGTTGGGCCTCACCCAGGCCCTGTGTATCCTCCCAGTGTCTGCCCCAAACCTTGTGCCAGCCAACCTGCCTTTCCCTTGGCCTGTGAGCAGCAGCAGCCTGAGGAGGCCAAGCAATCAGGGCAGAAGGGCATTGCAAGTGTCAGTGTGCCTGTCATTCCTCTGGGCTTCTTCCATGTGGAAACACCCTCACATAGCCTAACCTCCAGGCATGATCCTGTGCCCCACAGGCCAGAGTACCCGAGGCCCAGACCCGGGATGAGCCTCTGAAGGTAGGTCACAGAAGGCTGCAGCTCATCATCCCAAGGTATCACCTCAGGGCAATCCCTTGACAGCACTAGGGGCTGGAAGCAGGGTCAGTAGAAGGATCGCTACCTGCATTTAACTGTGTGGCTGCTGCATGCCATGCTTCTGCAGACCACCTCCAGAAGTGGAGTGGCTCCAGTGGAAGGAGGCCACAGACACCCTCGGTTCCAAACAGAATGGCTCCAGAAAACATGCACTCATGAGACAGACCAATGGACAGCCAGAAGACGCCGAGCTCTGAGCATCCTAACATCATGGAGTGCTTATGGTCAGGAGTGGGCTCAAACAGCTTCAGCAATGAACTGTACCAAGAGGCTCAGGCTTGTCCATGCGGATTCCATTCAAGAGGACTCTACTCTGCCGCCACCAGCCACAGACATCAGAGACTCTTTCCCTGGGATGCTTTCTCCTGCCCTGCTCTTCTCTGGTCTTCCTCCCATGCTTCTGGGATAGCAGAGATAGTTCTTAATAAATTTCTGTTTCTCACAAATTGTATAATAAAACTGATGGTCCAAAGATTTAGTTTGGTTTATTTGTTTAAAGGCAGATTTTAAAACAGAAGATAATAATAAAAAAGAGAGAGAGAAAAACAAACAACAACAACAACAAAAAAAAGGACAGAGGTCTCAGGGCAAGGGCAGGAGCCCAACAGCCACCCCATCCAACGCCAGGCCACTGTGTCCCCTTCTCCTGTTCAGTAGAGACTTATGGGCCTTGAGCCAATGCAGATGGGGACTTGCTCCCCTTGACATAGTGTAGACAAAGAGTCTCCCCTTGAGCAACTGTAGGCTTGATTCCCTTGGAGCCAATTGATTTGGACAGAAATAATCCCTGCCTGAGCTGTGTGGAGAGGGTGGGTGGCAGTGGTTGGAACACACATCTGGAGAGGCACTGGAGACTCCAGAGTCTTCTGTGGCATCATCTCCATAATCTCATAGGCTGGGAAGTGAGAGGTGGGCCAGTGGGCAGGGGAGGACTGGCCTGTAGCAGTGGCTGGGTGCTTCACCTCATGTCCCAAAGCCTCCAAACCCAAATCTCCTCCTCTACTGCTGTTAAAGATGTGTTTTCTGAAGCTGCTATTACCTGACCATTGAACCTGAAAAGACCATGCCAAAATAAATCCATGAAAGAAATCCTAAATTGACAGGCCAAAGTTCACAAATATACCTATATAATGCACTTTTTTGAAAAGCTGAGAAAGACATATGATGATATGGATCAATATAGAATAATTACATGACAAAATTCAACACCTATTGATAAAAACTCTCAGATAGGAAGGACCAGGGAGTGTTAACAATTAAATTTGATCCCCCAAAGACATGTGTAAGTTCCAAAATCCACACCTAAGAATAAGATCTTTTTTGTCAGAAATGACATTGTTAGGATGTAATTACCTGAGATGGGGTCATAGGGACTAGGATGAGCTCATGGTTCAGCATGGCTTGTGTCCTCATAAGGAGACCTGGGCAAGTTTGATTCAGTGTGACTTATGTCATTATATGACCGTCTTCTCTCCAGTTTAGTTGATGTTTGTAGTGAAACATTTTAATTCCCTTATCTCTCATTTTGACTATGTCCTATAGTTATTTCTTTGTGGTTCTCATGGGGGTTCCATTTAAGACGAGAAAGAGATACCACCCTGATGGGAATCTGTAGCATGGTAACTTCACTAGTACAGAGAATGCTACTGTGGTGCCTCTCCATCCCCACCCCCTCAGTCAGTGATGTCACAGTGTTACATGCATATGTACTGTGTGTTCAATACCATAGAGTAAAGTTGGGGTTCCTGCTACATAATTTATTCTCTTACATCTTCTAGGAAGCAAAAGTGGCACTAGCTCTTATCATTGTCATAAATTTGCTTTACCAGAGATCTTTCTGTCTTCATTGAGATCTGGGTACTCACAGGGCACATTTACTGGAGACCAAATCCATAAGGAGGCAGTCAGGTCATGAGGAACCAACCCCAGAGATGGGATGTATACTTTAAGAGTGCCTCTCAAAGCATGCTCAAGTACCTGGTTCAGTTCCCCAAAACATACCTGCATGTGTACACACACACGCGCGCGCACACACACACATGCACAAATATATTTGTCAAGCTGAGAACTACGGCCCATATCTGTGTTTTAATTAACTTTATCATTGCCGTGGCCAAGATACCCAATGAGAAATACTTAGAGGATGAAAGATTTACACAGGGGTCAAGGTTTCAGTGTTCTCAGTCCATAGATTACTGACTCTGCTCAAGGCCCAAGGTGAGGCAGCCTATAATGGGGGATGGGCCCAGCAGAGGAAAGATGCTCACCTCAGGTCAGAAAAGAGGCAGAGAGAGACACATAGAGAGAAAGAGGGTGGGACTATGGTTACAGGGAAGAACCCTTCCAGGACTTGACCCCAGTGACCCACATCCTATAGTACCAGACATGTCCCACCTGCCTATAGTAACCAGCAAGTCAATCCATTCAATCTAGGATAGACTGAAGCTGACAGCCCTCCCAATTCAATCATTTCACCTCTGAATATCATTGCACTAGCACAGGTCCTGTGCCGGGGACACCTTATATCCACACCATAACAAGCTCTAATCCTCTCTACTCTGGGCACCAATGTAGGAGAATCACACAGTCAAGCCCAACTAGAGCAACTTAGGGAGACATGCCTCAGGAAAAAAAGAAAAAAAAGAAAAGGCTGCGGAGGTACCTCAGTGGTAGAGCACTTGCCTGACACACCCCAGACTGCTGGAGCCCAGCAGCCATCCCATCCAATACCTGGACAACTGTGCCCTATTCTCCTGTTCAGAGTAGATAGAGACTCATGTTCCTTGAGCCAATGCAGATGGGGACTTGCTCCCCTTGACCTAGTGTAGATGAAGATTCTCCCTTTGAGTCACTGTAGACTTGATTTCTTCTTCTCTTGTATTTTGAAATCCTTGAAAGCAGAGACCAGAAGTATTATTGTATTTATGGTACAGGGCTGGTATCCAACAGCATGGAATGAATTAATGAATTATCAGTACAAGTGCTTGTCTCCTGTTTTAAGAGCTGAGATGTGACAGTTTTGTGTGATTAGAGTTATGTTGGTGGAAGTAAAGTCCTTGGAAATCTCCCAGGACTATTTTTTTTTCCCATGTGCATGAGTACACATCTCCTCTACAGCTGTAGGCATCATATATATAAAGATGGGACAAAACTACAAATGCAATTCTTCGTTTTATTTCTTGCACTTTAGGAGTCTTATTAAGAAAGTATGTGCCTGTGTCAACATTTTCTTCTAGCAGTTGCGAGTTGCTGGTCTAATTCCTAGGTCTTTATCCACTTCGAGTTGACTTTTGCACAGGACAAGCAAGAGGGATCTGGTTTAATTCTTTGCATGTAGACATCCAGTTTTACCAGCACTCTTTGTTTAAAAAAAAAAAAAAAGGCTATGTTTTCTCCAACTTAAATTTTTGACACCTTTGTAGAATATCAGATAACTATATCTATGTGGGTTTGTCTGTGGGTTTTCTAGTCTATTTCTTTGATCTTTACATCTGCTTTTATGCCAATATCATGCTCTTTTTGTTACTGTAGCTCTATAGTATAAATTGAGATCAGACATTGTGATGCTTCCAGCATCACTCTTCTTGCTTAGAATTGGTTTGCCCATGGGCTGGGGTTGTACCTCAGTGGTGGAGTGCTTGCCTTGTACCAGTGAGGCACTGGGTTCAATCCTTGGCACCACTGAAAATAAATAAATTAAGTAAAGGTATCATGTCTATCTACAACTAAAAACGTTATTAAAAAAAAAAGAATTACTTTGGCTATTCTGGATTTCTTACTCTTCCAAATGAATTTTAGAACTGTTTTTTTTTTTTTTTTTTTTTTTTTTTTTTTTTCTAGTTCTGTGAAGATGTCATTACTATTTTGATGGGCATTGCATTGAATCTGTATATTGGTAGTATATCCATTTTGACAATATTAACCCTATCTAAGAATATGGGAGATCTTTCTAAACTCTAAGGTCTTCTTCAATGAAGTGGAAGAGTATCAAATTTAAAAGATTCTGCACAGTAAAGGAAAGAAAAACAGGAAGAGAGGGGAAAGTCTTTGTCATCTGCTCCTCAGACAGAGGACTAATACCCAGAACATATAAAGAACTCAAACAATTTAACACCAAAAAAGCAAATAACCTCATTAATAGGTGGGCAAAAGAGCTAAACAGACATTTCTCAAAAGAAGAAATACAAAGGGCCAACAAATATATCAAAAAGTGTACATTATCCCTAGCAATTAGGGGAATGAAAGTCAAAACTACACTGAAATTTTATCTTATTTCGGGCAGATTGACAATTATCAAGAATACAAATAATAATAAATGCAGGCTAGAATGTGGGTTAAAAGCTACGCCCATACATTGTTAATGGGAAACACTAACTGGAAAGCAGTATGGAGATTGCTCAAAAGACTAGGAATGGAACGACCATATGACCCAGCCATCCCACTCCTTGATGTTTATCTAAAAGAACTAAATCAGAATATTATCAGGATATAACTACGTCAATATTTATAGCAGCTCAATTCACAACAATCAAGTTATGGAATCAGCCCAGATGACTGCTAACAGATGAATTGATAATGAAAATTTGATATATATATGCAGAATGGAATTTTACTTAGCCATAAAAAGAAATGAAACTATGGCATTTTCTAGTAAATGGATGGAACTGGAGACCATCATTCTAAGCAAAATAATCCACACCCAGGTAGTCAAGGTTTGAATGTTTTCTTTTCAGGGAATAAAAGGTTGGGGGAATCCCATGAAAATAGAGGAGAGGTGAGTGGAGTAAAGTAAAGGAATTGAGGGGAAGGGAGGAGGGATAGGAAAAGGTAGGAATGGTAGAATGAAATTGACCCATGCTATGTACATATACAAATATGCCACAGTGAATTTCACCTTTATGTACATGTATAATGTACTAGTTTTTTTAAAAAACTACAAGTAAATAGAAGAAAGAGCAGTAGAGAAAAGAAAGGGAACAGATGGAGGAAGGAGGGGAGGGAAAGGAAGAAGTATCAGGGACTGAATTGGAGCAAATTATTATGACAATATGAAACTCAATATTATGTATAACTATGATGCACTAATAAAAAATTTAAAAATCTTATACATTTGTGAGTATTCATAGGTGGGTTTCTTTTCTGCTCCTCTGGGGGAAAAAATGTTGATGGAGCAAATGGAAAGTGGAGGAAGAGCTTGCACTGGCTGGGTATGAGTGAGAGATTGTAGTGAAGTGTTGAAAATCAGGGGTGAGAAGAGGGACTTCAGGGCAGGGGTGGAACAAAGGACAAGTGAAAGAAGAATGTGGTGAAGGAGATAATTTCTAGAAGTTCTGGATAACAAATTCATGTCAATTGAAGAACACAAGTAATGGTTTTGGTAGATATTTGCTTACTTTAGTTGGTTGGAATGTTTCTTTTAATGTAAATTCATGCTAAGTTGGGGCCACATAGAACCAGATTTCCTTAGGAAAAAACAATACATGATACTCTCACAAAACTATTCCATTTGATCTGTACTGAAATCTCATGATATACATGCATTGCTAGAAGTTTTACATGTAAAAGTAAAGACTCTGAGGAGTTAAAGGGCCTGACCATATTTCCAGATGGAACATAGGAAGAAATGTAGGCCTTCCAAGGTTAATCTTACACATCATGGGTTCTCTACACCCTTCTATGCTACAAATGAAAAAAGACAAGAGAGCATTTTATTCATATATTATAATTAGGTCTTTAAAATGAAAAATAGATAAAACTAAAAATAATTATTAAGAAAGGAATCTTACAAAAGAGCTTTGTAGAATTATAAAAAGCAAATCTTGCTTTTTACATACTTGGAATGTCAAGCTTTTGTGCCTTTTGCCAAGAGAGGAACTTACTTCTATTTAAATGTGTTTCTTTCTATTGCCTACAACATTTAACTGACTTGCTTATTTATTCATTCATTCATTTTATTCATTCATGTATTCGACAAACATTTATAAGCACCTGTTGATACCAGCCAGGAGACTAAAATATAAATAGAGTCTCTGTTCTCAAAAGGTTCAAAGAATGTGGACAAAAAGATGCATTAATAGCAAATTAGAACACGATAACAATCAAGGCATGGAGAGAAAATAGACACAGTGTTATAGGAACACCAAGATGAGTCATCTAATTCAATGTGGAGGTGGGATCGTGAAAGGCTTTCTCAGAGAGGAACCTGAGCTGAGATTCATAGGTTAAGGAAGCATTTCAGAAAGTGGGATAAATGTAATTGTAGAGTGAACTACAATGTGTAGATAGGAAATACACCATGTGTGTGTATAATCAGGGTTAAGTCTTTCTGAACCATAATTACAAGGTAAGGAGAGGAGACAAATAGGATCAAGACACAAAGGGTCTTTTATGTCAACAAATTTTGACTTTATACTACACAGTACATCAATCATTAAAGAGTATGTCATAATTATATCTGTATTTAGGTTGGTGACCTTAGCTATTGGGGGAAAAATGAATTTGAAGAGCAGGGGAGTAGAAGGAAGTATGTTATTTGATTTTCTTTAGGTTAATGTATCCAACGAAGCAAAGAACACTCTAATTCATATGCCCTTTTGAATGAAACAGGGGCAAAACAGATGACTCAAAGAAACAAACCTTACAGGACTAGAATATAATTTAATTTTGTCATGTTTTATTATCCTGTTTACATAAGTAGTGTCTGAAGATTTTTGAGATTTAGGTTCTTGACAGGCATTTCAAATTCCTGGGATAAGTTAAAGGAGTTGCTGACTGATGAAAAAAAAATTTAACAATAACATCTTTAAAAGAGGACATTAACTGCTCAATACAGAAAGTGTATTAAAAGGTTTTTTTTTAAATAATTATTTATTTTAAAATTTTTTACAGACTGCATTTTGATTCATTGTACACAAATGGAGTATATCATTTTGTTTCTATGGTTGTACATGATGTAGATTCATATAAAAGGTTTTTGAAAATAATTTGCAAAATAGAATTCATGAGATATATGCTGGGAGCCTATGATATGAGACATGAGTGATCAAGGTTGTCATATGAGGGCATAAGTTTGTCTAGGATCTGGAAATTTGGATAATGTGACCAAGGTTTTTTTCTGAATAGATTTCTGATACTTAAAGAGAGCTGTAGTATCCCCAAACAATAAAGGATTAAGAATTCAGTTAATGCCTTAAAATCATAAACCAGAAGGAGTTGGTCAAAGTTCTATTTCTCTTATATTTTTCATAATGAAACAATTAACAGGGATATACTTTGGAATTTAAATTCTACAAGGAAATTGTACTACTGTATTTGGGAAAGACAAATTGTTTTCTATTGATCATTGTTTTCAGGACTCTGACAGGTCCACCTGAAGAGAGATCAATCTCAAGCTTTCAGGGCTAAGACTGAATTTCTGAAAATGGCATTTAGCATCTGTCTGACTCATAATACTTACTCTATTATAAAAAGTGATGTTCTTGAAAATTGTCCAAAAGAAGAAAAATTGGTGATTGTTTTCCTTCAAGTTTTAGCTCAGGAATCCCTGCAGCTCCACATTGTCATACATTTATGAACGGTACTGAGTCTTAGGACATAGTAGAGTTTCCTAGGAGTTCCCCCTTTGTTAGTTCTATCCTTGGAGCCAGAGGTCCCAAGCAATAATTTTTATTTGAAGGTATTGCTAAAAAAAAAAAAAAAAAAATGCAGGTAGAAGATATTTCTGAAAGAAAAAGACATTCATTCAAAACCAATATTTTAAATATTCTATATCCAGTCATTCTGACCACTTCAATTGCTATTAAACTTTGTTGGACTTTAGGATCACTTGAAGAACATGCTGAATAAAAAATATCCCTAAGTTCTGTTCAAAAACTACTGAATCAGATGTTAGGGAACGTCTCAAAGTTAATATGCACTTTATGAGCTAGAAAAGAACATTCCTTTTCATTGGTGAATTGTGGTGTGATATAATAAATAGAGCATGTGGAACAAAATTTTGCTGGAAAAAAAGGGAATTTAAAGGAAGATCAGTACAAGTTGTTGTAGTCAAGGATTTATTAATCATGGAAGTTGTAGTGATTTTAACTCCAGAATTCAGTTTGTACACAAAGGGGAAAAAAATAGCCAAAGTATGTTATGGTTTAGGTATGAAGTGCACATCAAAAGCTCATGTGGGAGAAAATGCAAGAATGTTTGGAAGTGACATAATTAGATTATGAGAGTTATCACCTAATCAGTAAATTAATTTATTGATATGGATTAACTGGGTGATAACTGTAGGCAGATAAGGTGTGACTGGAGGAGACAGGTAACTGGGACCCTTTATGTTTTGTCCCTGGTGAGCAAGCTCTCTCTACTTCCTGATCCCACCATGAGCTGAACAGCTTTTCTCCACTGCATCCTCTCTCAGGATGTGTTGCCTCATCTTGGGCTCAGAGCAATGAAGTTGGTTATCTATGGACTGAGACTTCTGAAACTATAAGCCCCAAATAAACTCTTCCTTTTCTAAGTTGTTCTTGTTGGGTATTTTGATCACAGCAATGAAAAAAGTTAACTAAACCATGGTGTAGTATTTAGATTTTTGCAATGATCATTATCTGAGACCAACTCTTTGAAGTCATCTAGATAAAAAATTGAAGAATTGGTTTTAAATCTGTAGCTTTGTATTGTAACTATGACTAAGAAGAGGAAAATTATAGACAGTAAATAAAACTTGAAAATGTTGACATGGACATTTGGGAGTTAGGAGAAGAAAATGTTAAATATTACTAAATCTTTTGGTCATCGTTGCCAAAAGGGTTGGGGGGGACCCTTATGTTTCTCCTAATCCTATAAACTTCTGGAACTCTAGAAGCTATCATAGTTTCCTAATGCAGTCAAGTTTCTCTATATAAATAGAAAATTATTTGGCTCAGGAATTGTCTTTCAGTTTCTTGAGGTTTTTTGTATTTAGGAGTCCATGATCATTACATGCAAATTGACTCATGTATTGATTTTTTCTTAATATTTTTTCTCTATTTCTACTTACACCGAACATGTGATGAATTAGGTTGCTGTTGATTATCTTTGAGGTTATAGAGATCCTCCCCAAAATAATGGGCAAATACAAATAAAAAATAAAAATTTTAAAAAAGCACAAAATTAGGAGTTCTGGATTGCCTTCACTTGTTTCTAAGAGAAGCACACATTTGACCATGGAAATGAATTTCATACAGACCTGTTCTTTCTCTGTGTATGTTCTTTGGCCAAGATAGTATTTGTGTGGTATTTGTTAGATGGATTCAAATCGATTAAATTTGTAAGATGGAGGAAACTGATTAAAAAAGGAAATAACACACTTTCTGGAACACTCTGTCACAGCTTGTGAGTTGCAGGACATCATGCCTGTTTTCACAATAAAAATTTTCATTTCCTGTACAAAAAGGGAAAAAAAAAAAAAAAAAAAAAAGACCACAGTATAATGACTCCAGAGAAAAGCTTTGAAAAAGTGCCTTCCAAATTTTTTTTCTAGTGATCTTGTAAGAAAATATTTTAAAAATAAGAAATGAATCACTTAAGTTTTTCCCCATGTTTTACAAATGCATTACTCCAATGTATGCAGGAATTTAACGATAATAATTTTTGTATATCTCCATGCAGCCTACATAGAGAGTAAATACAGAATAGGGCAGAATAGGGTGATTGTTGTAAAAATAAGTAACACCAATCTATACAAAAGAGTGAATGATTCTGCTTTCTTCATTTCTTTATTTCTTTTCTTTTTCTTTTTTTTTTTTTTTTTTTTTTTTTTTTTTTTTTGCCGAGTGGGTTTACCAGGGATTGAATTCAGGGGCACTGAGCCACCGAGCCACATCTCCAGCCCTGTTTTGTATTTCATTTAGAGATAGGGTCTCACTGAGATGTTTAGCACGTTGCTTTGACTGAGGCTGGCTTTGAACTCACAATCCTCCTGCTTCAGTCTCCCAAGCCTCTGGGATTACAGGAGTGCACCAACACACCTAGCTACTTTCTTCATTTCTTAAGTAAGGAACATGATCATTCCTACTGTGTATCATGGAGTACTTTCTCTTGCCCAACTGGCTTTCTTTGTATCAATTTGTCATGCACTTGTCTGGTCTAATGGAATGATTAATGACTGGCGTGCATCTATCTCCTTGGATGAATGGGTTGAGGGGGAGGCTGCCAAAGTTGTAGTAGTTCAAGCCTCCCCAAAAAGCAAACACCAGGACATCAGCATTAACAGCATGGCAGAGTATTGTAGATAGTCAGAGACAGGGTGTTTGAAAAGAAATAATGGGTGAACTGAAGAGACTCTATGGAAGGAACAAAAGAAGAAGTGGTTAAAATATATGTGGAATGACCAACGCTAGGTCAATGAAGGCAAAAGCTTGGAGTCTTCACTCTTACCTTCATGAGGCCTGTAACCATATCTGATGTAATATCAACCTGTCCCTAGCAACACCCCTGCCTTTGGCATTTGGCATTCCTTGACATGTCCAGTACTGCTTGCAGACACATCCATTTTCTGAAAAAAAAAACAATATTCAGGGAAAGGAGTCCTAAACTTGGCTTCTTATTATCTGATTTGTTTTACCAAATTCCACAATCCTTTGGTTTACATATTTACCACTCATCTTTCAGAATGGGAGGGGGTAATAGAAGATTAGGGTCTGCAAATTGAGGTGCGCCTACCTCCTGGGATTTTAAGGTTTCAGGGGAAATCCGGTATAGCATCAGCTGTATTTTAGGTGGGAAGGGGTTAAATGTTATTAGAGTATAGATTCCTTAATTTATAGACATATTATGACATGAGATAAAGTGATTTCATAGACTAATGCAAAACAAAACTTTTTAAAACTTAAGTTGGGAATTATATGAGAAGAGTGAGAAGCAGAACAACACACTATGAAATATAACAAAAGGAATGAAGTAAACAACAGGTCAGATGAATACAGAAAATATGGTAAAAGCAAGAAAATGGCACTGATACTTAGCAAAACTTACTGTTTTTCTTTTTTTTTTTTTGTTGATGAAGTATTTACTTTATTAAAGATACAGTGTTATATCTTCGTTTTTTGTGTATGATGCTTTTGTTTTCAGAACACATTTTACCCTATATCTAAATATAAGACTTCATCTCTTCCTTTTATGAATTAATATTGTATTTTCACATTACCTTGTTTAATTTCATTTTCTAAATGCTGCTGATACATAGAGATACAAATGATTTCATATGTAGCCATGCTGCTAAATCCATTTATTATGTATAATAGTTTATAGATTCTTTTGAGTTTTTGATATAAATAAAATTATCAGGAAATAGTAAAGATTTTTTTTCAAATTATATGATTTTAATTTTTTTAACTAATATTATTGCATTGATCAGGACCTCAAATATTTTGTTAAATAAAAATAGCAAGAGCAGTCATACTTTGTATGATGTCAATTTTTTGACTTATTTCAAACTTGTTCTATGGTTCAAACATACTTAATTTTAGTAAGTGTATTAAGCATATTTGAGAATATGTAAATGTTGAGGACATTGCCCTAACTATCCCAATTAAGACAAATTTGTTTCTTTTGTTATTCAAATTTTATCTTTATCACTTTTATATTTGCTTGTTCTATCAGTTACTGAGAGAGATGTATTAAATTGCCCAAATATAATTTTGGATCTGTCTACTTTTGTTCTTTGTATTTATTTTTAAACTTATTTTATATTTTAAATTTTATTTCATTTTAAACTTACAAATAATAATTGCATATATTTATGGGGAACAATATGATGTTTTGATACATGTTTACCTTTTTGGAATTGTGAAATCAAACAATTAACATATCCATTACCTCACCTTCTTATTATTTTTTCTGGTGAGAACTTTGAAATCCTACATTTTAAAGCTATTTGAAATGTGCAATACATTATTAACTATAATGACTATTCTGTGGTACAGTCACTACCTTATCCTTTCTAACTAAAACTTTGTGCCCTTTGACTAATATCTCTTTTATCTACATCCATTCCTCCTTTAGCCTCTGGTAACCACCATCTACTCTCCACTTTAATGACTTTAACTCTTTAAGATGCCTTCTGTAAGTGAGATCATGCAGTATTTAACTTTCTGTGACTGGCTTATTTCACTTACTGTAATGTCCTCTACGTTCACTTATGATGTAACAAGTGACAGAGTTTCCCTCTTTTTATGGCTGAATAATATTCCACTGAGTGTTATGTACCGCATTTTCTTTATTTATTCATCATTTGCTGGACAGAGGTTGATTCCATATCTTGGCCATTTTGAATAATACTGCAAAGAACATGTCAGGTGCAGATATCTTTCAAAATACTAATTTGAATTCCTTTAGATGCTGTTTTTGTCCATTATGTGATGCTATTATAGAATACCACAGACTAGATACTTTATAATAAGTGGAAGTTTATTACTTAAATTTTGGAGGCTGAGAAGTTTAATATCAAGTCACCATCATCTGCTGAGGGTTTTCTTGTTGTGCCATCTCATGGCAGGAGGGATATGGAGAGAGAAGAAAGTCAAAAAGAGGCCAAACTTGTCCTTTTGTAAAACCCCACTCCCATGATAAATACAATAATCTCTTTGTGAGGGCAGAGCCCTCAAGACCTCAATACTTCTTAAAGATCCCACCTTCAATACCTCCACATTGAGGATCTAGTTTCTAACACCTGAACATTGGGGAACACAGTTGAACCATAATATAAATATTCAGAAGTGTGATTGGTGGATCAAGTGGTACTATTTTGATTTTTTTAAAGGAATTTTTGTAACATGTTCCATTCTGACTGTATTAATATACTTCTTGCCAATGATGTACAACAGTTCCCTTTTCTTCTACCCTCACCAGCACTTGAAATCTTTCATCTTTTTGATAAAAACCATGCTAAGGTGTAAGGTGACAGCTTTGATGATTAGTGATGTTCTTCCCATCCATGAACTCAGGATATCTTTCCATTTATTTGTCTTGTTTTCAATCTCTTTCATTAATGTTTTATAGTTTTCAGTATACAGGTCTTTCACTTTCTTGATTAAATTTATCCCAATGGGCTTTTTGTTTTGTTTTGTTTTTGGTTTTGTTTTTTTTTTTTTTTTTACATTTTGTTTTTCACTTCATGTGGGTGGGTGTGTGCATGTGAGGAATGGAATTGTTTTTTTCTCAATTTTTTTCTTGGATAGTTAATTGTTAGTGTTTAAAAATGCTACTAATTTTTGTATGCTGATTTTGTATCCTAATTTTATAGAACTTATCAATTCCAACAGTTTCTTGGTGGAGTCTTCAGGGTTTTATACATATCATGTCATCAGTCAAAAGAGGCAATTTCACTTCTTTCCTATGTAGATATATTTGATTTCTTTTCTTGCATAATTGCTCTGGCTAGGAATTCTAATGCTCTGTTGGATAGAAGAAGTGAGAGTGGGCATCCTTGTTATGTTCCTGATCTTAGAAAGCTTTCACTTTCATCATGACAGTGTGATAATAGCTGTATGCTTGTCATCTGTGGCCTTTTTTGTGTTGAGGTATGTTCCTTCTATGCCTGATTCGTTGGGAATTTTTTTTTTTTTTTCCACAAAACAATGTTGCATTTTGTCAAATTTTCTGCATCTGGGGAGAAGATAATATAGTTTTTGTTCTTTCTGTTAATGTAGTATATCATATTTATCGATTTGCATATGTTGAACTATCTTTGCATTCCAGGAATAAATACCAGTTGATCATGAAATATAATTTTAATATGCTGTTGAATTTATTTTTGCCTCTTCTAATGTTCAGCAATCTTTCCACTGTTTATATTGAGGCTAAATAATCATGTGTATATAAACTTATAATTAATCACATCTTCTATATAGATTAAATCTTTTATCATCATGAAATATACTACTTTACATTCATTGAAGTCCTTGCCCTAAAGCTTACAGCTAAAATTAAAATAAGTACACCAGCTTTCTTTTACTTCATGTTTTCATCTTTTTCTTTCAAAATATGATTATGATTATATAAAGGTATGTCTTATTTTGAAAATTTAGTATGGCACACTATTATATTTAAAATATTATTCCTCTTAATTTTAAATGTAGTAGCAGTTCTATTTTGGTTTAAGTCTCCTATCTTACTATTTGTTTCCTATAAGTCATTTGTTCTATTATTTTTTCCTCCTTCCATTTCTTCCTTTTTCTCACTGTTTTCAAATCAAATATTTTTATCATTCATTTATCCTTAATTCACTAGCTTGTCATATAACTTTTCAATTTCTTTTAATGACTACCTAAGAACTATTTGAATTGTTCAGAGGTTAGCAAAATGTTTCATTGAATCACATACAATGAAAATAATTTAGAACACTCAAACTCTCACTTTGAGAATTGATGATGTTTGTGCTTTTTAATTTCTCATGTAATTTAAATTATCCAAGACCTTCATATCGTGGTCATATGGATAATATGTTTGTTTCAATTCACCTGAACATTTAACATTTTCCATTCCTTTACCTTTTTTTCCCTATGATTTCCAGCTTTTACTCGGTTCATTTTTCTTTTGAATGAAAAATTGGCTTTTATATTTCTTTTACAGGACTTCTATTGAAAAAGAATTGTAGTTCTTTTTCAGTTCTACTTTCATTTTTAAGAGTTTTTTTCAGAATATATAATTCCAAATGGTCAGCTATTTTAAAAGAAATCTCTTTAAATATATTGTTCCATTTTCTTCTGGCTGATATAATTTCTGCTCAGAAATTAGCTTTCTATTATTGATGCTCTTTTGAAAATAATATGCTGTTTTGGGCTACTTAAATACTTTTGTCTTAGTTTTCAGCAGTCCAACAATTATGCACCTAATGTGTGATTTTTTAAAAAAAGTTAATGCTTCCATGAATTTGTAGAGATTCTTAAATCTGTAGTTTGATGTCTTTCATAATGTTTAGAAAGTCTTAGTCATTGCCTCTTTATTGCTTTTGGCATCAATCCCTGCCTCCTCTCCTTGTTGTACATATTCTAACAATTTTACCATGTTCCACATTTTTCTCTCTTTTTTTTTTTTTGTATTTTCCATATTTTTTACTTTGTTTAATTTGGACATTTTCTATTTACCTGCCTTGTATTTGCTCTTCTGCTAAATCCAATCTTTCATCTTTTAAATAAAATTGTTAGCTAGATTTTGCATTTGGTTTATTTAAAAAAAATTAAAAGACTTTATTTGATTTCTTACTTAAATCCAATGCATATGTGAGAGTCTCCATCTTTCAGTTGTTTTCCTGGGCATTTTTCTGTGCATTTTAATTAGAGGTATTTTCAAGTTTGTTTTTGATAATTCTAATATCTGGAGCATTATTGTTGATGAAAAAGAGATCACCATCTATTTTCATTGTTTATCTTTTCTTTTGGTTTTGGATCTTTCTTGTCTCTTGACATTCCTATAAAATTTTTATTAAAAATCCATAATGTGTATGAAAAATATTAGGGATATTTTGAGGTTTTGGCTGCTATTTTATTCTTCCAAAGAAAATGACACTGCTTTCTCACTGGCAGTTGAAGCACAGGAATTGATTCAATTTTGTGAGATACATTATATTTCAAATATATGCTTAACTCCTATGATATTGTCTTTCTGGATTTCACCTGGAAATCTTGGATGTTTGTGAATACTGAATTTTTTGTTTTCCACTGGTTTTATAATTTTTCCTAGAGTTCTGCTCATCTTTCTAAACTACTAGGCTTCTTTTTTTCATTTTCTTTCTTTTTTTTTTTTTTTTCTTTTGTGCATGACACCTTTGCCTTGAATTCCCATGCTCCTTAAAGGATAAGCTTATTTGGTTGAGATTACATGCCTGTAATCTCAGTGATTTGCTGACACAGGAGAATTACAAGTTTGAGGTCAACCTCAGCAATTTAGAGAACCTCAGTAACTTAGTGAGACTCTGTCTCAAAGTAAAAAAGTAGAAGGGCTGGGGATATAACTCAGTGTTAAGGCACCCCTGGGTTCAATTGTTCAAGCCCCAGGAACAACAACAAGAGCAACAACATAGGTAGCACATTTATCAAGGGAACTATCATGCAAATTATTGAGCTCCTCCTAATGTGTTCCATCCAGTGGCCTGTCTTGATAGCCCTAAATTCCAGTTTTCCTCCTCAACCTTGGGAGATTGACAAAATCTCATTTCAGGCCCTTATCTGTTACCAATCTCTTTCTGCTTTTCCCTTTTCAGTTTAAAAATCAACAAATGTCTTAAGTAGAAAAATGCTACCGAAGATAATGTTTGCTTCAATGTGTTTCTCCTCTCTCTGAAATTCTGTTTCTCTGGCCCTGGCTCCTTTGGTACCTCACTGAGGCATTCAGATTGACACTTTTATGTTTAGTCTAACTTTTCTATTTGTTCTTGTTGAGAACACTGGTCAGCATCAGCTATTCCATGAATATTGAAAGTGGATATTTTTTCTTTTTTGCTATTGCATGTTCAGTTCTACAATTTCCATTTGTTTCTTTTGTATTTTCTATTTCTATATTGCTGATTTATATGTTTTTTTTCAGAAGTGTTTATAATTGCTCTTTGAAACATTAATAGCTTCTTTAAAATCTTTTAAAATTCCAATATTTGCACCCTCTTGGTTGTGTGTCTGTTGATTGTTCTTTTTTCATTCAACTTGAGATATAACTGATTCTTGATATGACACTTTTTAAAATTTTTTTACTGTATTGGATCATATGACTCAATAATACCAGGCTGTGATGGCAGGTCCCACTCATACACACGACCTCTGAAGAAAATTCACCATCTAGGAGGGGGAGCCTTGTGTTTACTACGGGGTAGCGCCAATTTCTGCTCACAGTTCAGATGTGAGAGGCCACAGATGATTGGATAGGGAAGCACAGTTAATTTTCTTTTTTGGAGTGTGCTTGGTGTTGTCCAAATTGAATGCTCCTTATGATTCTCTAATCCAGGGCTTGATTAATTAATTTGTTAGTTAATTTAGTCTGTACTTACATATCTTTCTGGCATATAAATGTATCCACTACCCAGGCTGGGATAAAAGGGAGACCCAAAATATAAAAAATAACACCCTCAATTCTTCAAGTTCATTCCTTGAGTCCCAAAATCTCCAGGAAAAATGTCTCCTTTTCTTCATACTTCTGAATCTTCTAATGTTTATTTTATGTATTTTGTTCAGAATTTTTGGTGAGATAGAGGAATAGGGTGAAATGTTCCTATTCCATTTTGATAGGGTCAACTGGAAAGTCTCATCATATTTTAATATTTGTTTTCAATTAAACATTATTCAAACTTTTAGCTCTCTAGCTTCATACAGGATGACATTCTTACAGCAGCCATGCTCCTGGGTGAAAGGGTGCAGCGAGCACCCAGCACTGTATGAATCACTTAAATTCATTCTGGAACCTCGGCTCTCATGCAGAGGATTGGAACCTGGTGACGAGCTTTCTTTTGCTTCTTTTGTAAAATGAAGTTGACTGTCCTCATTTTTCTGAATATAAAGTAAATCTTTGTTTACTAGGAATAAACTTTAAAATTCTTATAGTTGTAATGAAGCCTTTTAAAAATTTTGAGACAGGGTCTCACCATGTTGCCCAGGTTCCCTTGAACTCGGAATCTTCCTGCCTCCATCTTCGCTTGAATTATGGGTATACATTCACTACAACTGGCTATAATAAATTCATTAAGATTTGCTCCAGATGCCAACATCCAGGAATATAAAATGTATTTTTTTTGGTATATTTCACTGCAGTATTTATTTATGTATTGATTTTTTCTGCAGTGCTAGGCTCAAACTCAGGGCCTTGAACATACTAGGCAAGCCTTGCTCTACCACTGAGCCATATCACCAGCCACCATTGAAATATTTAAAAATTACTTTGTCATTTCTTTTATATTTCTAATTTCTTGATGGCCTCTCCATTAGCATTCAAATATGTGTACATCTTTTATCAAAAGTAAACAATAACAAATCCCTAGACTCCACATTCCCGTTTCAGTACCAACAACCTCTCATTTCGTTTGCTAGTCAGTTCTTCAAAACACTTCATTTCCCCTTCATCATGTGGTACTTCACAAGCTATGGCTGTCTGAGTGTTCTCCAGCTTTCCTCACTCTGACCTCCACCTTTTCCTCAGTGACCTCTGTCACTGACACCTGCTTTCTTTTGTGTGGTGGGCACTTTCTAGCCTTTACTGTGGTTGACCTCTAACCAGCCTTTGATTACTACTTGACAAAATCTCCTCCTGTTCTTTCTTGGTTTTCAAATAAAAGCAACATCTCTTTTTTCTAGCTGATATTTTAATCTTTTTTCCCCTTTTTAACTATATCAGAAATACAAAGACACATAAAACCTTCAAATGATATTTAAGAGAAAGCTAATATATACTTTCCTTCTAGATTTTCAGGGTACTTCAGAGGAAGACATAGTGAAATTTCTGCTTGCAATTTCACAAAATAAAAGCTTTATATTTCACATGATAACATTTTGATTTGCTTAAAAATATATTTCTAATTCATGGTAATTGTTTGATTGCTACTTGTCAATCTCCCTTCATGCAATGTTAGCCCCTGTATTAAGAGGGTAAAAGATTGATGAGAATTAAAAAAAAAAAAAAATTCTTCAGTTTTCTGGGTTTCAAAATAGACTATTGAAACTCATTAAAGTAATAGTTTTAAGGGGGAAAAGGTGTTGAGTTCTGAGTTTATGCCTTTTGAGTTACATTCTGTGTTAGTGTTTTCTATATCACATATGTGGTGCCTTTATCTATGCTGCTGGGTAATTCAGAAACTCAGAAGTCATCCAAGCACCTCACTCACTGTCACCCTTGTATGCCTTTAATTATAGATTCCTGCTAATTGTATTACCTAAGCATCACTAGATTATTCTAGTTCTTTTCACCTTCACAACATCACCCTACATTAAAGTATTGGAATCGTCTATCTGGATCTCATAGTACTGCAGTCACCATCCTCAAAAATTTTGCCTGGCATCTGGGAACCAGATTATGAAAGTGTCTCCACTTTTCCCTGTAAAGAATGCCTTGCAGTGTCTAATTTTTTTGTGCAAATAATACGGTTTATGCTGACCATATTCTGAGGTTTTAGAAAATGCTAAACGATGAGCATTTAAGTGACTATCTAAAACATGTGGACCCTGAGTCTCCAATGATCATCCCCGGTAGACATTTGACATGTCCTTGTTGGAGGAATTAAGCTCATCCTGTGTAACTCCACTGGCTGAGGACTCTTGGAATCCTGTGTCAGCTTTCCCCTGGACCTTTCCCTTTACTGGTTTGACTTTATTTTCTCTCCCTGTGATAAATCCTAGCTATGAGTCCACACAACTATATGCTGGGTCTTGTGAGTTTTCCTACTGAACTGTCAAAAATGGAGAGGGCTTGAGGCCTCCCCCCAGCCACACACCTGCATATTTGTACATGTATTAATATACGTGCATACCTTCAGACATATGTTAAAGAAGCACCCGCCATTAAAATACCCATTGGATCTCATCAACTCTTTTTCAATCATCTCTTGACACTATATTATCATCTCTCCTTTAATGCATTAATATGGAATGCTTTATAAAATGATACCTTAACACCCAGTCACTCTTTCTCTCCTGAAGCCCTGGCATTGATTTCTCTGCCAATGTACTATATTGGATTATTTTCCCATCTCTTTGACAACTATTTCTAAATCTCTTTCCTGCATGGGTTTTTTCTTCCTTTGCATGTCCTTCAGGTATATTTGTGCTTTATCCTCAGCTATTTTTCTTTTCTCACTCTTTAATTATAAAGATTATAATTAAAAATTATAATTGAATTCCCATATTCTCTTATGCATACTCATTATCTGAAGTATGGTCTATACACTTATGACATATCAAACCCTGTCTCCAGCTGCTCTGTGCCTTTCTTGAATTTCAGATGCACATATAAAATTTCCTCCTGGGTATCACCCATAGATATCCCATTAGCACTACAAACTCAATGTGTTTAAAATTGAACTTATTATCTTTCCCTCCCCAGCTTTTCTGTTTTCAATCTCAGTTAATTACACTAAACTATAAATCTGGGCTGTATCCTTGACTCATTTCCTTTGCTCTTCCCACACAAGTTCAGTCGATTCTAAACATCTTCGCAGCCTCCAAGTTCAGTTGATTCTCATTTGAGTTCAGTCGAACTCATTTTTTGGAATGAAAGATGTTTAATCTTTCAAGTTCAACTGGTTTGTTCCACCTTTACTTTACTATCTCTAGTACAGTGAACTTCATCTCTGCTGATATTACAAATGCACTCTCCTATTGACCTTCCTGATTCTAGGATGCCCATCAGGCAATACATTCTCTTCATAGCAGTGACAGATTTTATTTATCTATTTATTTATTTTGGAATTCAATTT
This sequence comes from Sciurus vulgaris, assembly GCF_902686455.1. Classification (NCBI taxonomy): domain Eukaryota; kingdom Metazoa; phylum Chordata; class Mammalia; order Rodentia; family Sciuridae; genus Sciurus; species Sciurus vulgaris. Next base: position 90,445,361 of record NC_136467.1, on the reverse strand, counting down.
AATCAACTAGTTTCCCTGTTCAAACTTATCACAATTGTCTATTACCACTAAGAAGACTAGTAAGCCCTAATATGGTTTAGAAAGTTCTTTTGACTCCACTCTGCCTTACCCCTAGGCAGCATTTGGTAAAATTCCTTAAAAACACAGAAATGCATTTTCAGCCTAACTACTCTAAACTGCTTCTTGAGAAAAAATTTGTTGGACATGCTTACCTGATTTTCCTCCAAGTTTGAGTTGGGATCCCTTTCTACTTGCTTTCCCAGCATATTGCAACACTCATGCATGGATCGTAAGTGCCTTTACTCTCTTCTCAGCTATATGCCCTGAGAGGACAGGGACCATGTGTGTCATTATTGCTTCATGCTCCATGTTCAACACATAAAGGTTGAATGAATGAGTGACTGAGTGAGTAAGTGAATGATGTACCATAAACATAGTTTTGAATCCTGCTTTGTTGATTTTAATAAGGTCACTAGTTTGTGTTCCTCCTAATAGGATGTTCAGTGGGAAGCTGCTCTCTGTTGATCCAGGCAGATGGTCAGTGATAAGCAGTCATGTCCTGAAACAGGTGAGCTTCAGCCTTCCTATGGGCGGAAAGAGGATTAATGGGATGGCTATATAGGGGAAAAAGTAGAGAGTGGACCAATTAGTATCTTCCAAAAGTCATTCCAATTCCTGGTGTGTGTGCGTGTGTGTGTGTGTGTGTGTGTGTGTGTGTGTTTGTGTGTGTGTGTGTGTGACTCTGTCAATTTCACTTCATATGTATCAAGGAAAAATTCCCTCTTGCTTAAGATGCCTTGAAAAGAACTCATTTTTTGGAATGAAAAGGAGGAAATTTAATCAATGATTTTTTTCTCATGTCACTTGAAGTTCAATAAAATCCATTTAATTGGTGAAGATATTCAATGTGAATTAATGACAATTTAATATTTTATTCTATCTATTCAACATGTTTTAAAATATAAATATACAATTTTGTACTTAAAAATCTTTGCCTGCATTTTAAATGATTTCTTTACTGTATAGTCCTTGGAAAGACATGATGACATTCTAGATCAAATATATGACATTTTTTAAAGGCTGTTGATAGATATGACCAAATTCTCTAACGCTTTCTTTCTCTCTCTCTCTCTCTCTCTGGAAAATTTCTGTTAATTATTACTTCCATTAAAATGGACTTAATTTACAACCTTTTTTTTTTTTTTTTGCAATTAGAAGAGGTAAACCCATTGGGAAGAGAGTCATGGACTACAAAGTCAAGCTAGCTGCTCAAACTCAGTGACAGTTTTCACCTCCCACCTCACCCTCCTCCAATTGTCCATCTGACATACACAAATGGTGCTGAGAGGTCAGGCAAGATAAGGATAGTAGGCACCACTTTTGCAGGCTGCAGGCATGGCAGAGTGCACTGCCTCCTTGTATGGTTATAACAATACTGGTGTTACTATTTCTATTTCTGTTTGCTTTGGCACACAGTGACAGCCAGTTCTGAAAATGCTGAAGCTGTTTTCCACTGCCAACATGTTCTAATGATCACTGTGAAAATGCCAGCTGTGGCTAAAGAGGAAAGGATTTTTCTGATGTTCTTGCCTTTAGGAATGGAAAAACGAAACAGTACTAAATGAAGTGAAGTGGAAGTCAGTTACATAGAAGTCCTTCCTTCTCCACTTACATGCCTTCTACCCAAACTGCTGGGCTGCAATTCTAGGGATAAAAGTTCCCATTTGCTCTCTAACCTGGTTTTCTGCTTAAATTGTAGGTTGCAGCCTCAACACAGTCAGAAATGGGTTGGACTCATCCTTCTATTCATAAGAAAAGAGGAGAAAAGTGCCTACTTTCCTTCTTAACCACTCTACTCACATCCTTTTGTGAAATTTCCAACAAGTTTTCCCATTAGGGGAGTGGATGCTTTGAACTGTCTTCATTTAGTTTCCTCTGATCCCTGAAGAGGCACTGATCAGGACCACACTTACAGAACACAAATCCTGTTTAGAATTAATAGCCAGAGCCAAACTCAGCCAGTGACAAGGCAACCTCTCTGTGGGGTATTCTGTGAATGGGAGTAGGCAGGTTAATTGCACTCCACAATCCCCAAGGCCACCTGGCCATGACATTCACATTTATTTCAGCTGTGGCCCTGTCAGGTTGATTACATAGTTAAAGTCGAGACTGTTTTGCATAGGCTTCTGGAGCAGCTCAGCTGCTTAGCTCCTGGGAAGTACTAATGACCTGGAATTAGAGTGACAGGAGAGTCTACTGTGAGCTCCTGCCAATGTCTGTTTGTCTTTAAAAGAGCAACTAGAAAATAGAAAATGTGCTATGCCATTTTTTCTTAAATAATAAGCATGTATACTGCTCATTGAGGGCTTACTCTGACTTAGAAATCTTGCATAAATGACATTAATTCTAACAACCCTGCTAGATAGGTATTTTGGTTTCCATTTTTAAAGTGCGACAATCAAGAACCAGGGAGATTAAAGGATTTCCCAAAGCACCAAAGCTAAAAGTTGTTAAAGCCAAGATTCTATTCAAGACTACCTGATACTATAAGTTGAGCTCTTCCTCCCAGGAAGTACTCTCCCACAGTCTTCATCAACATATTCTGTGAGAATTTTATCCAATATTAGTAACCAACGTGATTGAAAGAAGCAGAGAACTGTGGTGTGGGCTAAGGAAAATGGCAACTAAATATGTTAGTGCTGGGCAAGAGACATGGTATTTAATTTTAGCTCGAGATTTTAACATGAAGGAACTATTAAACTTCAACTATTAAACTTCACAGTGAAGATCTAAAGCACTTCACATTTGCATTGGCTCATGGACTTTAACTCCTTCTATTCTACTTGTCCACACTTCCAAGGACTTAGAAATAGGATCATGTCATCTACAAACCTCCAACAAATTCCCATGAATGTACAGATTAATTGCAAACTCTAGCAAATTAATTTCTTCCCTTTCACTACTCCCACCTTCTTCTCCATCTTCCTTTTCATGCATCCATGCCAGATTATCTGGAGTCCCTCAGGCAAGCCATCCCTGTCCACATCTCTCAGTCATTGTATTTTCAGTTACTGCTGGTAGGAGCATCCTTCCTCCCTCAACCCACCCCTCCCACCTACTTCTATCTTCCAAACTCAGTAACTTAAGACTCAGCTGTTCTCAGAAGTACTCCCTACCTAATCATCCTCATTTCCTCTCTTGAGGCCAAATTATGAGTTCTTTCTCTGTCACTCTAGTATTCTCACTGACTGTGATCACCTCATGCTGAGACGTGATTTGGTTTACTAGAGTTCTCTCTGACTAGACTGTGAACTACTTGGGAATATGTTTCATTCAGTAGCATATATTAGACAGATAAATACTAAAGTCAAAGAATCAAGCAAAGTTTGAATTAGGCTTTCTCTGACAATTTCTAGATGATTATTTCCTTGGGGTTCAGGCAGATAAAAAAGAAACTACTGCATTATCCCTTTTTCTGAAATCATATACTTAATCTAGAACCAGTTTAATTTAAAGTATTTGTTGAAATTTTATTGCAAGCACCTGTTCAAGTTCTATTTCCACAGGGAAATAGAAACACTATCTTAAAAATGGTACTGAAATAGACAAAGTTATAAGTTAAAGTTTTTGAAATAAGTATTTGCTTCAAATAATGGGAAACATGTTTGTAAGCCAAATTGATCACATGTAGCAGTGTATAACATACTAAAGGCCTGAGTCAGTATGTGAACTATTAACTTTGATACCAGGAATTAAAAAATGAAAGTCAAGTATCTGCTTAAAATATATTTTCATATAAGGCAAACATTTGAAAACAATACAGATTTTTTTGGCTTCAGATAGCCTTCTTTATCTTTTTGGTCTTTGTGTAGTTAAAGAGTGAAGAATAGTCTTGGTTTAATGAAAAAGTTCGGTTCAGCTTGAAATTAATATGGAAATATTTCTATTGTCTTATTCATTGGAATGCTCATGTGTCTGGCCACAGGTTTGGCTTAAGTGATTAAAAAAATGCATAGGTGCACTGTATGATTTCATACATGAATATCAAATAGAAGTAGCTGAACCACAGGACTGAACTCAGAAAGGAAGTCTGATTTTCAGGGGCTGCCCTATGGTGGACTCTCTGGTCCTCAAATGCAGAGGGAGTTCACCTCTGAGTAACAATAATGGCAGGATGGCGGGAACAGAGTCCATGTTTTTTCACATCATCCTGGAGAATCCATTCACTCATATACTCTACAATATACTTTCGTTTAGAAGAATTTTTTTTTTTTTTTTTTTTTTTTTTTTTGGTACCAGGGATTGAACTCAGGGGCACTTAACTACAGGGCCACATTCCCAGCCCTTTTCTGTATTTTATTTAGAGACAGGGTCTCTCTGAGTTGCATAGTGCCTTGCTAAGTTGCTGAGGCTGACTGAACTCTTGAGCCTCCTGCCTCAGCCTCTCAAGTGCCTGGGATTACAAGCATGCACAACTATGCCTCAGTATTTAGAAGAATATTTTAAGGGTCCTTCTTAAAATAAGGCAGCATAACCTCTGAATACAGAAATGAATATTATACATGTATTTTCCATTTTCAGAAAAACATGTAAATATTAACAGACAACCACATATACATGGGTTATTTCTACATGTATTTCACATTCAAGAATTTAGGAAACAAACCAAAAATGAACTCTTCACTGTGGTCAAATAAGAAGTAACCTTCACGAGGGTTAAATAATTTCCTTCTAGATGGTTTAATCTATATTTCTCAAACTTTTTTAAGCCAGTGCCACACTAGACTAAAAAGGTTTTATGCAGTTTAACTTTTCTGTAACCCAGTTCCAAGTTATGCACTGTTTCTCACCTATAACAGCAATTTATTAGATATGTGCTTGCAAACTCCATGATACCCTCATGATACTACCTTGAAAATCACACGTCAACTTATCTATGCACAGAAATTAACCCAACTATCAAACTTCAAAAGATAGGGCTTAGATGAAAAATGTTTTGATGGAATTAGCTTCTACTTCAGGCCATTATGCTGCCCTGAGGTTATTTTCTTCCTGGTCCAAAGTTTGTACTGATATGATGATATTTTCAGTTTTTTCTTGAACTTTCAGGCCTCAAGCTTTGTCTTTATATATAAATATTTATCTCAAAGCTTGTGTCCATATAAACCTTCTCTTTTAAATACCATGAAACTGTCCAGTTTTATGTTTTAAAAAAAATAAATTTAAAAAAAGTTCATGTTCTGTAATTGAATTTAGTTATATGACCAAACTTCATTAAGCCTACCTTAGATAGCTATCCTACCTCAGATAGCTAGCAATCCTGATTAAGCACCTGATATTTGAAAGGTAACTATTTTAGCCTTTTCCCCATTTGGGAGCTTTTAATTTGGTCATCTGTTTACTATTTCATTAGGTGAGCCATGTAATTAGACACCCTTACTAGCTATAGATATTACTAAGCTTAATGATTCAGGAATTCCCCTGAAGTGAAAATAATAGCTAAATTGAATAATCTAAATTTATTCATTTTGCTTGTATCATAACATCTCTAGAGACCATGATATTAAACTTAGGACTTCAGTATTTTCCATTAATTCATTTCATGTCTATTCTGGTATCCAAAAGAAATTCTGCAAATTCAGTTTTTAAAAAATTATTTTTTTAAATTGCTTTTGGCTTTATTCTTTGGAGACTTTTAGTTTTTATAATTTAAAATCATTATATAAGTCTCATAACCAACTCAAGAGTTCTCTCAAGGGCTCTCTGATTCTTGAGTTACGTGATGAAGTACTACACAAATAGTACTGATTTCTGTCATTGACTTGACCAAAGGCCACTATATCAAGAATAAAGATGCTGTGCATTGTAAAGGTTAGGAGGAGGCAAGGCAGAAACTGTCCTCAGAGAGCTTACAGTCCTTGAGTTTGAGAAGACAACTTGTAAAACAACAATTTTTGAATAATGTATGGCAGGTTCTGGTTATTATAACAACATAATTTGCATATTCTAAAAATATTATTATTCATAGAGTCACTTTGGTAAGCTATCAACTAAGTCTGTTGCTAATGCTACAACATAACAATTTTGTAATGCTGTCATTTCAATTTGCTTTTAGAGTGAGTTACAAAATCCACAAAGGAATAACTGTCTTCTATTGACATAACTTCTTTTTTTAACTTGAAGATACTATTGGCCAGTTTGATTGACTTGACTTCCACTGATTTTTATGGTCTGAAAACCAGGGGAGCTGACAGTTTAACTCTGTCTTGAAGGCCTGAAAACCCAGAGACAGGGGGAGCTGGTGCAAGTCTCAGAATCTGAAAGTCAGAGAACCTAGAGTTCTGATGTCTAAAAGAAGACAAAATGGTGTCCCTGCTCCAACTGAGTGAAAGAGCTTACCTTTCTTCTGACTTTTATTTTATATGAACTTTCAACAGATTGGATGGTGCCTTCCCACATGGATGAAGGCAGATCTTCCTCACTCAGTCCCCTAATTCAAATGTTAATATCTCACAGACACATCCATAAAAAACGATTCACCAGGTATATGGGTATCCCATCACCCCTCGTGTTGATGCCTAAAATTACCCATCACTTAAGGGAAAGAAGCCAGTCACACAAGACCACATAGTCTATAATTTTATTTTTATGAAATATCCTTAATAGACAAATCTTAGAGACAGTAAATTGATGCTTGCTTAGGGCTATGACAATGGGGACATGAGAGAAGTGATGACTGAAGGAGAAGGGGTTACTTTCTGGTGGGATGAAAATGTCCTTAAATTTAGGTAATGTTCACATGTAGCTACAAATAGACTGAAAACCATTAAATTGTACACTTTCAATGGGTGAATTGTATGGTATGTGAATTTTACCTAAAATAACTGTCATGGAAAACAAAACAAGAACAAATATGAAGAAAAAAAAATACTGATCTCTGTGGGAACCAAGTCTGGGGTTGGCATATTCCTGTATAGGATTCTCAGAATTCCTCTGAATCCCAGTTCTATGCCCTCATGGACATACATAGGCATGTGTGTGCACACACATGGGGTGGGGCAGTGGGCAGAGGGAGAGAGAGCTAGCTGTACTCATTGGCTTCTGTGTTCTTCCTTATTCTGCTTGGTCCCAATTTCCTTCCTTTCCCTCTGGTCCTCCGGGTCTGGGATACCAGTACATGTGGTGTTTGATTCCTCAGAGTATTGGTTTGAGATGGTGTCCTCAATCTTCCCAGCCCCTTTGTGAATTGTCAAGCATGTTGCAGTGTCTCGTCCAGTTTGAGGCTGTAGTACCTGAGACTATTGTAGCTCATGAAAGAAGTAGTATTTTAGTTGGACCTGGATGAGTGTTCCATTAAGAGATGTAGAGGAGAGGCTATACACCAGGCAGCAAAACTCAAGAAAAGGGAAGACCCACAGTAATTTTTAGATAAAGTTTAGGAAGGGCAAGGAACTTGTTAAAGCAAAGAATGACTGAGATGAACACTAGAGGAGCAGTCAGGGTGAAGATTGCTGAGCAGTAGGAGAGGGTGATGTTTAAGCAATGAAGAATCCCTGTGTGTTTGACAACTGAGTCAAACACAGGAGAAATTTTTGTCCTTGTTTCAGTGTGGTGCCTCTTGAATATCTCAAGCTCTCTTCTGTATTTGCAGCATATGGTCACACAAAATTGATCTTCCCTTGAAATGATCATTTCATGTTTTAAAAGCATCATTAATTTAATTTTTATACATCTCAAATTGTAATCATGAGTCACATTCATTATCATCATTCTTATTATGTAAGTTTTTTGAGTTAAATATTTACTAATATTTTAAATTTCTAGCTAAATATTTTATCCTAGACCCTTAGAAATCATTCTAGTTGTTTTGTAGTCATGATAAGGAACCTGAACCTTTCAAAATTTTTGGTTCACAGGTTACATGGCCTCTTTAAAACTTTTTAAAAATTGATATTCTGTAACATAAAATTGCTAGGTGAGACTAATATAAAACTCTTAGTGATCACATTGTTCTGATTGTCAGATTGTTAATTTGCAAATCATAGCCACATCAACTAATGTCTTTCAGTTATGGTCTCCCCGTCACACTTCCCTGACACCATTTTAATATGATTCTGACAGTATCCAGAGAATCAGTTCTGTTCACTGCCACTCTATTTTCCTTTCAATCATTTAGGTAATTATTAGCTTAACTATGCTAATTATCATCATGCTATTTGCAAGAATCTTTTGAACATTCTCAACTGAAAGTGATCTCTCCTTCCCTTTAAGACCAGGTGTTTCAATGGTCACTCATTATACCATATATGTGCACACACACATATTAATATGTATAATATATGGAAACTATGTAGAAACATTTTATATAACTTTGTTACTAATTTTAAAAATTGAAATAAAAGAAATTTTAAAAGAAAACTAGGAATCCACATATTCTAAATTAGCAATCTTGTTTGCTGTGACAAAAAGAAAGTATCTTTTTGTGTTACTTTGAGTTGATATTGAGAATAAAGGGATTCTTTTAAGTTAAGGTTGAAGATCAAACTTATTCATTTGATTCTTTTCCTAATCATAATTTTGGTTAACAACTTAAACAACTGTTTATTTTTAACTTAGTCAAAGATTGGATTAATTTAGCTGTTTTAAACTTGTAAAACTCAATTTCTCTATATAACTATAGTTCACAATATCAGAATATCTCTCTGTATTGAAATCGTTTTCATAGCTTCATTGTCAAGTGTCACAAAGAAAGAATTTGAAACTCTTGTTCTGTAAACTGAAGTGCAACACATTCCAAAATAAATATCAGATATGTCCATACTTGGTAATGAGTTTGCACTATAAAATACTCTTGCTTTATTTATATGTTGCTCAACTAAAGGAAGCAAATTCTAGATGTCTCCAATCGTCATCAAGATTTAGTAGATAACTTGATTGACCCCAAGGGTTTCTTGGCTGGTGAACAAACTTGGCTGATAGGAAAAGTTTCCTTGGAAATACTGTGGATTTTCTTCATAAATTAAATTGGTCAAGGACAATGGAGAATTGAAGATAAGAGTGTAAGTCAGTGAAGAGATGGACTGTTGTAAAGCAGGAAGGATTGTGCAGCCTAACAACTGTGGGAAATAAAGAATTTGATCAGATCTGGCAGCATGAACCAAGAATATGAGGATATGAGAGCTGAAGTAAAAATCTAAGAGAAAGACCCTCCCTCTATGAATAGTTCATCCATCAAAAAATATTTTTAAATAGCCAAAATGGCAGAGTTCAAAGCTGTTATTAAATATAAAATTTATGGTGAAATATAATAAAATTTACAAAAGACAGCAGTATTTTGTTGTTGCTAAAAGGAGAATATTATACTAGAGAAAAATTCAGAATTTAATTTTGATGAATACATTCATATCATTGTGGTTTTACAGATTATTGCATTTGGATATTTTTATGTTAAATCAGAAAAAATTGGCACAGCAGTATAATTCCAATGTAGTTTTTAAAAATGATTTTTAAGATGTATTCTCAATTTGAATTAAAGTAAAATTTTGAACTTTCTACCACGGATGAAAACTCAACAAAATCTGGCCTTTGTTCTTCTACCAAGCTTTTTTCCCCCATCCCCACACATCTTCTTAATTTCATTGCTTGATACTGTGCTTCTTCTCCTATTCCCAGGACATGCCAATACACTCCCATTCCAGGCTTTATACTAGCTGCCTTCCTATTGAAAGGTTCCCAAATTTTTGCATGACCATCTCTTTATTGCCTTCAGATCTCTGCTCAGATATTATTTTATTGATGCACCTTCTCTGACATTACTACTTAAAATAGCACTTTCCTTATCAATGTCTACCCACTTTAGCTTGCTTCATTTTTTTTGTGTGTGTGGCATTTCACACCCTGACAAACTGCTTATTTACATAATCTGCCTCTAATACTGTAATATAAGCTCCACAAAGAGCATTAACTTTGATTTATCATTGCATCTTTGATACCTAGAATAGTGTTTGACATATTACAGCAGGTTCTTGAAAAATATTTGTCAAATGAATGAATGATAAGTGGTAATACATATTAATCTTTTAAGACCTATAATCTTAGAACTCCCTTAAAAGAACTTTTATAAAGGAAGAAAGTTTCCTGGTTACTCATGAGAACTCACAGAGAACAAGGGTACAGTCATATTTGTCTACTTATTTCTGGTATCTGGCATTGATATAAAAGAAGCAGAGTGGATCAACAAGAGCAGACAGTTAAAAACAAATGATCAATGAAGAGTTGGAAGAAACAATTGCACTGAAAATCTAAGAGTGTAATCAAAGCCGGACTAGTCATCACAAATGATCACACATACACATGCAGGCATGCACAACAGTAGTTCAAATGTTTCCCTCTTAAGAAGGAGAGCACCAAGCAAAGAGAGAACTCCTTCCTCTACTGGATGATGCGAATCCAGTCTGGGAATTTTTAACAGGGACATACAGAGTTGTTAGTGAGAACAAAAACTTGGTAATTTACTGGGAATTATCTGTAGAGTTACATGATTACTCATTGACTTATATTCATGACCTAACTCTTATTTCTTACAACTTTTGATCTAGGGCCCTTTTCACAGAATGTGTTCAGCAGACACTAATAACTGTGAGAAACCAGAAAACTGGAGTCTTTATTCTAATAACATTTGGAAAATCTTGGTTAAGAAAGTTGAACAGAATTTTCCAAGATAGGAATCCTTAGGAGTTTGAAATGTACCTTGCAAATCAGGAAAATGAAAACAAAAACTAAAAATCAAAACAAAATCATATGCCCAAATTGGTCTTATAGAGTTGTTTCTGACCGAATACCATGTGTTACCTTTCAGACTGGCCTTACAATGTTTGCAAAATTTGTAAGAAAAAAATCAGAATGTTCTTTCTATAACCAGCTCACAAAGTAGTTGGGCCAGTGCTGGGAAACCTTATCTTTTACCTCATTTTTAAAAATTTGTCACTGTGAATTTGAGAATACAGTAGGGTTCTGTATCCACAAATTCAACCAATCACAGAGGGAAAATATTTGAAAATAAAAGTTGTGCTGAACATGTAGACCTTTCCCCTTGTCATGTTTTCTAAACAAGACAGTGTAACAACTATTTATATAACATTTACATCCTATTAAGTGTTATAAATAATCTAAAGATGATCTAAAGTATAATGAGAATATGCATAGGTTATATGCAAATACAGTACCATGTTATATGAAGAACTTTAGCATGTGCAGATTTCAGTATGTGCAGGGATCCTGGAACCAAACTTCCATGAACAAAAGAGGGACAACTACTGAATGGAGGTTACCAGAGACTGAAGAAAATAGAAATGGGGCAGACTGATCTATGAGCACTAAGTTACAGATACACAGGGATAAGAAGTTATGGTGTGCTGTTGCTTAGTAGGATGATTACAGATAACAATTATGTACAGCATGTTTCAAAAAACTTAAAGAGAGACTTTAAAATATTTTCACTATAAGGAAATGATAAATGTTTGCAGAGATAGACATGTTTAATCTAATTTAAACATTACCTAATAAACACATATCAAAACATCACATAGTACCTTACAACTATATACAATTTTGATGTTTTTATTTTTCAGTTAAAATAAATTTAATTTTTTAAAAAATCTAAAAACACTATAGCTTTTGTCATTTTAGAAAATATTGTGAATATTATTTTTGAGGAGACAAAACTCTGGGGAAAGATAATGATTCAGGGGACTTTGGGATTAATTCTGCCAGGTGTTTCAGTCCATATTAGTGGCCTTTGTACTTTTTCCTTCCCAACCAATTTTGAAATAATAGAGGATATGAAGATGAAACCTGGTGTTGCTGAGTCATCTTATAACCCATGCACAAAGTCCTCTAGTAGATTTATATGGCCTTTTTGGTCACAGCAACAAAAAAGCTTGACTAAAACAAATATGTAAAATTTGGAAGGAAGTCACTGTGTACAGCCCACACTGAGGGGTGGACAGTCATTCTCTTCCTTGAGGACTGCATGCTTTGTTCTATTTAATGTTAAGTCTTGAATACACATATATGTTGCTGCGCAACATTTTATAAGGGGATTGTATTATTCAGTTACTAAAGATATTTAGGCACTTACAAGGCAGCTGACATAATATTATGTCTTGGGCAAAGGTGCAGAACTAAGTAAAGAAAAAGAATGTGGTTTTGATTATTTGGTCACAGACATTGTGATCACTGTGACCCTGGCCTCAAACTTGCTGCTGTGTGTTTCGAAGATCTACTTTCAAGAAAGTTGTAACTAAGCACAATAAACAAATACAATTTTTAAAATAGCAAATCTGAGTCATGATATGTGTGAATTTTAAGATACAAATAAAATCATTTTTACTGCCTACAGGCAATTTTCCACAGAATACTTCAGTGTTTCCCAGAGTCTAATGTAATAGACAAATATAGGCATATCTTTCAAATATGTATGAACGTAGCCCTCTTGATGTCACAGGGAGGTGGCATACAATCCTCAGTCTTTGCTCCTGGTTCCCACAGGTCTAGGACAGCTTGATTCTGTGAGACATTTATGAGAAAAAATGACTAGGCCAGTGACAATCTCCCAATTTTATCCAAATAACATTTCATGAGTTTATTCATCTAAACCCCATTTGGAATGGAACCATAATCTCTTTAACCATTATTTGGGGTGTTAGAACCTCACTTGTACATCCTTAGCAGGAAGTTCCCAAAGGATATTTCAAATCTCCAGATCACTGGATGTCAATAGATGGTACACAGAAAATTAATTCCATAGTTAAATAATCTTGGAGATCATGGTACTTGATGAACTTAAGATAAGTTTTCATATAAGTAGACCAAAATTGGACAGAGCTGGAACTAAAAGTATCGTGAGTTCCAAATCATTCATTTTCCTTTTTACCATGTTGAAAGAACCTGATTCTGTGTTTTCAGACTTATCTAGAATGACTCCTGAAAAAATGCTGATTGTTATAAACCTACTACAGTGATCCCATTCTTGTACCCAGGATTTTATTTTAGGGTCATTTCCTTAAATTACATGAACAAGGACGGAACTTTGCATATCAAGTATGGCTTGGCAGCTGTCTTTATGGCCATTTTTTAGTATGAAGAGTGCTAGCTTGGATCAGTCAGATAGCCTGTGGATAATAGGACAAAAAGATGGAAAGGACTTTGGTTTCCATAATGTCATTGAATAGCCAAGTTGACAAATCCTAGACCTTTTTGTTTATGAGAACAGGTTTTCCTTCTTGTTGTTTAAACCAGTGTAGTCAAAGTTATTTGCATTTGCAGCCAAATCATCATACAAGATAGTATAGTTGTATACATAAAATCACACGACTGAAGGAATTTGGGGCTATTTAAGGCATCGCAACATAATTTTTTCTTTAATTGACTTATGCCAAATTTAGAACATAATGCCTACAAAGAGCCAATTCTGTGAAAGGTCTATTGATGAAACTTAAGAAATTTCTTGTTGGTTACATATATCTTATTGTCTAAGACATATTGTGGGTTATGTTCTAATTTGTATTTTCCTTGTGTGGGAATTTTTTTATCTCTATTGCTGTGGGACCCATTGTACCTCAATAATCTTAATTCTTAGTCATAATTTGGACTGGGGTAGACCTTGGTCCAGGAAAAGTCACTCTGAATCTCTCTTCAAGTATTTGGGTTTAGGTATCTGGGATGTGCATCAGTCTTATTAGTTCTTAAACTGGGAAATGATGCAAATTAAGATCTGGGTAAGCTGTATTTGGCTGTGTGCTCACCAAAGTAGAAAAGGCAAGATCACAGAAAGAAAAATTAAGGGAAAAGATACAGGAATAAGATATTTTGCTACTAACCCCAGAGAGCCAGGGAGTAATTTTGTTTTTTAATTATCTACTTTCTGAATCCATTTGCTTCCAAAGGTTGGCCTTCAGTTCCATGAAATAAATTTATATCTGCTCTTACACCCTTTTTATTGAAAGAAATTGAGAAGGTTTGCTGTTACTTGCAAGCTTTTAGTACTTGACCAAAATAATTATGAACTTATGGAGACTTAGTAGGATTTGATTTCTCTCTCTCTCTCTCTCTCTCTCTCTCTCCCTCTCTCTCTTTTATTTTTTTACTTTTTATTTTTTGGTAATGGCAAAGCAATTAAAATGGTTTTATGGCACTGATTTCAATCTGCCTTGTATTAGAGCTGCCTGGTGACTTGTGTAATTTATTTTGTTAGTGTGTGATTTTAATAGCAAAGACTTCCCTTATTCATTTCTTAATTTACTAATTCACAAAGTATTATCCTTTGTTTATAATAGGAATTTGAAATATTTTTCAAAAGGTAATAGTAGTCTAAAGAAGGAGGAAATGGGATTACCTCTCCAAATTGAATGTTTATTTCAAGTATTTTAGGAATACCCAGAACCACTGAATAAAGACCTATCCAAATAAATATCAATTTGGTTATATAGTTATTTAATTCAATTAAAAGTAATCAACACTTGCCCAAAGAATCAAAATCATAATAAATTCCAGTGCAAGGTTTCCACAAACTGTTGGAGATCATGTAATTCTTTTAAAAACTAACATGTTCATCTGGGTGTGATAGCACATGCTTGTAATCTCAGCCACTCAGGAGGCTGAGGCAGGAGAATTGCTAGTTCAAAGTCAGCCTCAGCAATTTAGTGAGGCCTTAATAATTTAGCAAAACCCTGTCTCAAAATAAGAAAATAAAAAATAAAAAGGACTGGGATGTAGTTCACTGGTAAAACACCCCTCGATTCAAACCCCAGTACTAAAAATGATAACAGCAAAAACTAGCATATTCCCTTTTAATTAACTTGAAGACAATAAGTTTCAAATGACATTTATGGGATCTTAGAGTTTTATTAAGAGGAGACATTGCTGTAGGGGTGACATAGCTCTCATTATCCTTTTAAACAATGCATGAATTACCCTCTGAATAGTGAGAGTCAAAGAAACCTTGTAAATATTGTGACCAATATTTGATGACATAATGTTCCCCTCAGCTTTACTAAACTTTAGGCTGTCTTATTCCCAACCATAGGCCTTGATCTCTCTTTTATTAGAGCATTTACTTCAGGAAACTTATAATCACAAATGCTTTTTTGCCCTTTTGAAGTATCTATAAATCCCCAGTCTCTTCTCAGTGTTACAGCCCAGGAGTGTCTTTTGGAATGTGATCAAGGAAGACAGCCCTAGCTAATAACTCTCAGACCCCAGACATCTTTGTGTTGATGTGAGCCTAACTTCCTTGGACACTCTGTACCAAGGTACAATGCTATCTTCTGTCATGGAAGATGGGACAAAGTTTACTTTCCTTTGAGTAAGGCCAACTGACAAACAGATGACTTAAAATTGTCATCCCCTAACCCCCTCCTGCCCCATTTCTTAAAAAATTCTCTAGCCCCACTTTTCCAGCAGGTTTGAGTTCAGAGTGCATTCGGGTCTCTCCTATTGAATAGTATCTCTCCAGTAGAACTAAATGAAAGCTTCCTTGCCTGCTTTACTTAGTCTGGTGAAATGTTTGCTTTGACAGTTTTGATAAAAGAAAAAGGTAATTTTCCTCAGCAGTATTCATAAAATGCTATTGGAAAACTATCATTATTAAATGTCTTTGATTTCAAGATGTTTAACAACTTTACATATTTTATTTGCAAGGTAATAAAGATATGCTGATAGCTTTTACATCACTTACGTTCCAGATTACTTCTGCCCAATAGGGTGAGGGGTACCTCTAAATCCCTTTTGGTGCTGGGACATCTAGAGTTTCTGGAGCCATTTGCTTCCAAGACTTTGTGCATACATAAAGAGGTCACTTCTTTAATCAGCAAGGATTTTCCTGTTAAAACTTGCCATTACACAAGTTCTGATTTTTCCTATTTATAATGCTTCATTCATTAATAATCCTCAGTAACAGACATCTCCGTCTGTGTCAGTTATGTTCTCCAAGTTTAAGAGCATTTTTTTAGGTGAGCATGAATATGTTAAGGAACTGGATATAGGTAAGGGGCTAAGCAGCTCTCAGGACTTTGCTCTGCTCATTTTCCTGGATGCCTGGCTTCTGCAAGTGGCACTATTTTCCTGGTATTTCCCATTAGGAAAACTGTCCAAGACTGAGCTGGAGAATTGCTCACAGGTGAGGGGCAGGTGGAGGAAGGAGAGGATTTGCAAAGGAGTGTCAGGGAAAGAAGAGTAGAAGGATGAGAAGAGTTTTACTTCATGGAATAAAAGAAAATAATGGTATCTGGAGAGCATCTTCAATTGACCCAAAAATAGTCAAAAAGATAAGGAACTTTGAAAGGAAAATTTTAAATAAAAAGAAAACACAAAGGACAATACTTTTAAATAAATAGGAAACACAAAGGATAATAAGATACACATATTCTTACCACTCAACAATTACTATCTGTGATCACATTTATTTGACCCAAACTCTGTATTCAAGATTACAGTTGAATTGAGTAAATTAAATGGTAAACATCTCACATCTCTTTTTGTGATACTATCTGTTGTATAATCTATTATGAAGAGATCTTAAAGAACCCAATTGATTTGGGAAAGGAATAGTAGGAGTGTTAGGAAAAAATTCTAAACAACAGACGGTAATTACTTTTTTAATATTTAGAATTTTGAGGATTATGGAATGAAATACTTTCTATTTATCATCAACTTTCTTTGGACTAATTGCTACTTCATGAGAGATTTTAAATATAATGATGTGATGGCATTTTTAATTCTTAAAGGATGATCTGTCTCCTGGGTCTGGTTTGAGGGAGGCTGGCTAAGCGAAGACTGGACCTAGGGCTGTGTTTGTATCAGGAAAAAAGTGTGTTCAAAGCCTTAGGAAGATGCCAGTTGATGGAAGGGGAAGCCATGAAGCTGGTCAAACAGAGTGATAGGAATCTAGTATAATACGGTGGCAGAGGGGGATTTGGAGAAGAGATACAAAATATAATACTAACCAGTTGACTACTGTGCAGTGTACATCTAACCCTTCTCCCCCAAAATAGTAAAATCTGTTGAAAAAATATTCAGAAAGTATTCACGTTTTAATGAGAGAGGATTCTTCATGGTAAATAAAAAGGGACTGATGTTTTCAATAGAGATTGCTCCTGAGTTAGTCACATAAGGGCTATCTGTAAAAGAATTTACATAGAACACCTTCACTATGTAAAACTGAAAAAGCAAATCAACTGGTAATATTAATGACTATTCACACTATGGCTATTGCACTGAAATGTTGATTGAATTCTGTGTCTGGTAAGAATTAACATGGCATTGATGTTGTCCATCTTACACATTGAATATATTTTTTTCTATCACTTTTACACAGCCTGATGAGACGTAAATATATAAACTTTTTTTATCCCTTGATTACTGATTAACTCAACTAACATTTATTAAGCATGCTCAGTGCTAGATGCCATTGTGCCAGAAATGACTTCCTCAAGTTGCTCCTGATTGAGAAGCCGAGGTGACAAGTAAACTGATGACTATGGTACAACATAACTGTGCAATGACTGAGGAACTTTTAAAGTGTTACTTAAGTATTACAAAGTATGAGTATTATTTGAATGCACGGCAGGTTAGGAAAGATATCAAATAGTATACATGCTTATTCTATTATATTTCAAACTAGAACTTTCCTACAAAGTTTCATAAAGGCTTTCAATTATGATTGAAGGACAGGAGGCTCTTCTAATAACACAGAAATGGTTTGCTAGAATGTGATTTTTTTTTCTAGTAAGTTAACAAATATTGGCATTAATATACTAGTTACAGAGCTTGGCACCCAAATTTTGGAATAGGGGGCTATCAAAGCAATCTGCTTCAAAATGAAGCCAACAGGCTTTGTCTGCCAAGGGATGACGGCAGTATTCTAAATGGAATCTTCTTGTGATGGTAGAACAATTTCTTATTTTCTTCTTTTTAATGGCATATCTTATTCACATTTGGTTAATAAATGTACATGCAATTGCCACTACAGAGCAAACTTGTAAAAAGTTTCCTTTTTAAAATTTGTTCTTTTTTTTAATACATGACAGTAGAATGTCTTTTGACACACATATTTGGGTTATGTTTGATCCACATTTATTTATGGAATATCATCATGTTACCCCTTTGCATGCATCTAAATATCACCTAGTAACGGGACTTTTGAGCACATACTTAACTCTTATGTGAAGCATATGCTCATTTAGACTGCTAATATAGTTTCTGAGGAATCGGTGGAATTATATAAACAAATCGAGGCATTGTGCGCAATCCCAAAGACCAGTGATAGTTATCTCTCCTTTCCAAGTTGAGGCAGAAGAAATTATAGAGAAGGAGAATGTGTGAACATGTAAAAAATGTGAAATTGAATAGTAGCAGTTTTTATTTAAATTTTTATTTAAAAAAAAGGTTCAGGAAGTGTTGTAGTATAACTAGATTAGATGGCACCTGGCACAGGAAATACACTGGAATATGAGTGCAGAAGAATGTAGAGAAGGAACTGTCTCCTTTTAGGACACCGCTTCCAGATGCATAGTATATTGCTGTGGGTGTGTGGTGGTAACTTTTGCTTTTCATCAGTATTTTGATTCCTACTTTAGAAAATGTAGTTTTGCTTCCTGTCTAGGATCATTTATCATACTGATTTAGTCAGACTCTAATGTCTCTGAGCAAGTATAAATTTCATAATATCAGCGAGACCCAAACTTTAGTAGGAAGCTCTGGAAACGCTTGAGTGTGCTTAACTGAAAAGGAAGATTTCCAAGCTTCTCCTGTGAAATTCTGTGTCAGTGTACTGGGGCAGGGCCTTGGAAGCTGTGCCCCTATTAATATCCTCAGAATATTTTATCCTTATTTACTATTAATATTTTTGGTATACACTATATGTGCCATTTGTATTGTTTATTTTATAGATTACTATTTTGTGTCTTTTGCCAATTTTTAAACTTCTTTTTTACTGATTTATAACAAATCTTAAAAAACATATAAAATACATATATGTCCATATATATATATATATATATATATACAACTGATAAATAGATACTAACTTTGATCTCTTATGTGTATTACAAATATTTTCCTGCAACTTTATGCATATTTGTGGGGGGAGGTGGCTTTATGCGTGTGATAAGCAAGTAGTAAAGAGAAGATCTATGCTCTATTCCATTGCTTAGAGAACAAAAACTAGAGTAATTGGTTTCAGTGGGATTATGTTTTTGAAATATTAACCAAATTTTAACAGATTTCCCCCTGGCATTTCCTGTTCTCCTTTGTTCCTCTTTCTCTGATTCAAATTTAGAGGTTATTCTAGACTCTTTGCTTTAGGGAAATGATGTATTGGCAAAAGAGCAGCAGAGGAGGAGCTATTTCTGGCTTTTAAGTTTGCAGAGCTCAGGGCTTGCAAATAATAGAAGAGACTGAGGGTAGCCAACAAAAGACTTCAGAGAAAACCACTAGCTGATCCTAGTTTTTCTACTCCCAGATTTTAGAAAAACAAGAAGAATGGTATTCCTTTGCCTGACATAAGAAATCACTTGGGAAGGAAACTTCTGAGATGGCAGTAGGCAGCCTCTGAGCAGAGAGCCTTGTTCCCACCATCCTCAGGAATGTGTATAGGCATGGAATCCCTGACAGGTTTGCAGGGTCCTCAAGAAGACAAACTTGTGCCCATTTTCTTAGTTAATTTCTTAGTAATCCCAGGGAAGAAGGCAAGTCCAAGAAACAGTTTCTAGGATGTGTCTAGGAACACAAGACCCCAGATGGCTGCATAAAGTTCCCAGCTCTCTTACAAGGCAGAGAAACAGAATGAGTCTTTTATTCTTGATGTTTGAGAAAAATAGCAGAGGTTGATGTTCAATCTGTAGGAAACTTGTAGAGAGAGATAAAAGAGGACTCTGTGGTTGTGTGAAACAACAGTCGGAGGTCCAGTCCCCTTGCAGTCTCTTCACACTATTTCTGGTGGATGCACAAACTAGATTCTCTGGGTGACTGCAGAGGCAACCTCAGGAAGAAGGCAGCAGGAGGTGTCAAAGCAAAGATTAAATTCATTTCTGAAAAATAGAGAAAGGAATACTTTTGTGCACCTCCAGTTTGTGTCCAGTGCTTCACCTAGTAAGATAGAACCTTGGAGCATCTGCCCTGAGGTCATTCCAATCCTTGGACAGGGGAAGCTTACACCCCCTGTTTGCTTCTCTGAACAAGAGCTACTGGGAAAGCCAGATGTGGAGGAGGGGTACATGTCAGAGAAACACTCTGGAATCTAGGACACTTTATTCCCCTCCAGATTGCCCCCAGCCTCCAAACAGCTTTGTTTTAGTTAAAGTACCACAACAGTCCTATTTTCCCCCATTGTGAGAGATAGGATGAGTTTCCAGAATTGGGTGCCATCACCTTTTGCAGGGAGGCTTGGTCTGTTCTATCAGCCCCACATCTGACCCCCTGCAGTCAGTTCAGTGTTTACAGGGGGAACTGCTTAATCCCCTACTTCCTCTTCTTTTAACTGGCTCTCTTTCTTGATTCTCTTTAATTGGCTCTAGGATTCTACAGTGCAGATTTAGTTTAGTTGCCGGGTTTATTCATCAGGGTCTAGCTCTCCAGCTCCTAACCTTGGACTGCATTTTCTCACCTTGGGACAGGGGTTGACAAACATTTTCTTCAAAGGACTATATAGTAAAAATTTTAGGTCATATGGTTTCTGTTGAAACTATTCAGCACTACCATTGCAACAAAAAAACAGCATATGGAATATGTAAATGAGGAGGAGCATGGTTATGTCCCAATAAAACTTTATTTATAAAAAGGTGGAAGACCAGATTTAGCCAGTTAGCTTACTTTTCTTCCCTTCATCTTTTATCTAAGAATCTTCTCATCAAAATCAAGATTTAGACTATGGTGGGAAGGGATAGTCAAAGCTAATCTGTTTGACTCTCCAAGTGAGGTACTGGAATGATCTTGCACAGCACCACATAGACTGGTTAGTTGGTATTATTTAAGATTGACTAACCCAAGCTTTGAGAAGTGAGCTGTGAGCTCTTGTCTTTGCTAGAAGTCAGAAAGACCTTACTTGTGGGGCTGAGATTTTCAAAATGGCAGTGAATTTTCTCCCAATCAGCCTGGTACATAAAGGACAGTGTCTTTTTTTGTGGGATGTGAGCATGCAGGTGGTGGTTAGATCAAACCTCATTTCTAAGGGAAGAGCCCTACTAGCAACCACTGAGGAAGTTTTTTAGCATGTGTGAGCCTCCTGGTAGCCTGGGGGTCTTTAAGGCTGGGCTGGGAACACTCAGCATGGCCACTTTCTGCATCTGCAGTAATGAACTGCCTTCTGGGCTGCACTTCCCTTTTCCCAGGCTCCCACGGAGCTTTAAGAAAAGTCCCTGCTTTTCACATTGAGTTGGGGATGAAGAGGAGGCAGTGTCTACCCCACAGGGTGAGAGGGGTTTGGTTGGATGGCCATCTGAAGCCAAGGAAGAAAAGGGCTGTGGAGGGAGCTGTGAATGAGCATGGCGAGCTAGTCACCTCAGAAACTCCCAGAGCACAGTGACTGCTAACATCTCTGAGTAAAATGAACTTTTGACAGATACATGGTGGGAACTGGATAATTGGAATTCACAATGAAATGTATGCTCATTTCATATTTGGCAGCAGTTGAGACCACAAGATGGGTAAAAAGTGATTTCTAAACCACACAGGTACACTTATAAATGTACTTGCTATAAATTATATTTTAAGGTTACTTTGTTGCCAATTCCTTATGGTAGATTTTTTTTTTTTTTCTTTCCTCAAATATTTGGGAAGATTCAAAAATTTTAGTTACAAATAATTTTTTACAACTTTGTGAATAACATATAGTGTGTCTTTTTCAAATGATTTCCCTTGGATTTCTAGAAAAAGATTTGTCGAGTCAAATTTCATGAGCATTTCCTTGTTCCTGGAACAAATGGACACTTTGCATCCAACAGAGTGGCTTGTCTCGTTCAGTTAGGAAGTTGGAGAGATCCTTGTGAATTTGATAGACAACTTCAATTTTATTTGATTACTAATTAAGTTGAACATTTTATGTGTTTATCAACCATTTGTATGTTATGTACTTTTTGATCTGGCAAGCATCATTATCTTCCTTGCCCGTATGAGGAAGCTCAGGTTCAGAGAGCTCAAGTGACTTGCCCGGAGTCAAACAGCTGGAAAGTTGCAGACCTGGAACTTCCACCTAAATTCTGATTCTCATTTAGTGCTCATTCAATTATACAATAGCATACTAACAGAAGAGGAATTAGGGCTTTCTCAATTTTCTGTTACTGATTCTCCTAAAGTATTCATCTTTTTTTTTTTTTTTCTTTTTATTAATTCCTGGAAATTACAACTGACACCAAAACCCCGGGGGAAATTTAGTATAAGGGCTTACAAAGTCTCATTCAAAGATGAAGGTCAATAGAGACAAAGTAGATACATTTTCAATCTGTTTTAATGAATCAAGACTGATGGAGTGAATTCCCTTTTGTGAAGGAAAAAAAGACGATTCCTGTGGTTTTCTTTCAGAAGAAGATTTTATTCAGTCTTTGATTAGACTAAACAGAACATAATATTTCAAGGACAAAATTCACCTTTTTTTTTCCATATGTAGAAACACCTTCTCATTTGAAATCCACACTTATTTTCTATTAAGACTTAAATTTGTAGAAAATAAGATTGAGGTTATATCAAAAAGTTGAAAAAGAAGACTAAGAAAGTCCTTCAGCAAAAGCCAAAGAAAGTTCTTTACCTCAGTTAATAATTTCTGTCTCCTCTTTTCCTTTATGGACTGTGAAGATCTGTTCTGAGTTCTTATCACTGAGACTTTTGTATCTTCTTCTGCCTTGTCCTTTGATATTCTTTCAGTCTGTTAATTGTGCTTCCCTCTATAAATTTTTCCTGTTTTTAAAAAATAAATTTTATTGTATATATTTAAGGTATACAACATACTCTTCTGAGATACTTATAAATAGTAAAATGGCACTATGGTGGAACGAATTAACATACCCATCATTTCACATGGTTATCTACCCTCCCCCATACTTTACAATGGATATCTGACCTAGGGCAGCTGCCACAGGTGGTGCCTAGCCCCTCACTCTGTCAGTCTCTATGTATAACATATACTGCTTCTACTACATGCTACTGCTTAAAAATCCCACTGCCCTGAATTTCCTGGGCATCTTTCCTTCTGAGAGTGGAAGCACACATTTCTTTTGCAACATTTTGTCCTCATATGGATCTTTTCCTGAGAACTATCCTTTCAGTTCAGGTCCAAAGGCTAAAGGTGTGTCAGGGAAACTCTGAAGATCTGACTCAGGTTTGAATGACTTTTGGATCCAGACAAGGAGAAAAAGTAATTAGAGAAGTTATCAGGAGAAAGGGCAAGAACCTTTTCTTAGATCCACACCTAGTTTGATACTTGTGCAAAAAGAACCAAATATCTCTGAGACTTGAATGTGGGCTAAGCGTTTTTCAAAAGGTTAAAACCAGATGCAGATGTTAGTAGTTCAACAACAATTTGAGAGCCTAATGTACAAGCTTCAGCCATAACAAGAAATTGTAAAAGATCCAGACACTTGGAAAGATACCTTTTAAGAATCTCTAAGCCAAACCCCCCAAAACCAAAAGTCAAATGTTCTGTCTGATATGCAGATGCTAACACACAATAAGGGGTGAGGGAATAGAAGTTCAGTAGATTAGACTATGGGGAATGAAGGGAAGGAAGGTGGGACAAGAACAGGAAAGACAGAGGAACGATTTGGACAATTTTCCTATGTTCATATATGAATACACCACAGTGAAACTCCACATCATGTACAACCATAAGCCTGGGACCTAATTAAAATAAGATGCACTCCATGTTTGTATAAATGTTAAAATATACTCTACTATCAAGTACAACTATAAAGAACAACAAAAACAAAACAATCTCTTAGATGAGAGGAACATTTGCTATAAGCAATTATGTTACTTTCTTGACTTGCTGGTGCCAGAAGCATTTTGGAAGGGTTTAAGGGTGTTACATGGATACTGCTATATTTTTAGACCAATTCATAATTTGTAGAACTAATTATTTTCTATTTACAATTGAAGATTATTGTTAAGTATCAATATAACAGAAGTTCTTCAAAAATCACTGTGAATAAAAACAAATGTAAACTATAAATTATTAACTGGTAGATTTGATCAATATTTTCATTATTTTATGTTTTCTTGATTATAAATTGAAACTCGAAGAATTGTCTGACTCTTTTATGCTTTAACATATTAAAAGAATCCCCTAAACTCAACTTGTGATTTGTATCAATTTAGATTTTTTATTTCCTATCTCCTTTGTCTCTCCAGAGTAGTCCAATTTTAAAGCAAAAATTTAAATAATCTATCTAGATAGAATAGTTTCCTTGAATGCATTTTTCTATCCTTCATAGAATTTTAATAGTCTGTAATCAAAGTGTATGAAAATAAAGTTTACACATATAAAAATAACTGATATCAAAGTTAAAGCTAGAGTTGGTGGCCATCTGAATCTCACTTTTAGTTATTTAGGGGAAAAAAAGGACTAATGAATTATTAACTTCAGTTATTATCCTTGCATGAATTCCAGCAGGAAAAATAAAAGTTCCAAATACTTTCATAAACAAAACTTTCTTTCAATTAAAAAGTCATATTGAGGGTGGGAGAAGGCTCAGTGGTAAAGCACTTGTCCAGCATACATGAGGCCCTGGGTTCAATCCCTATCACCACATAAAAAATAAATAATAAAAATGATTAAAAACAATCATATTGAAAAATGTTTTATATGGTTTATTGATTTGTGATATCCTTAAGAGTAAAATGTTAATATACTAATATTTTAAAATTTAAAATATTAATATTTATTTTCAATATGTGTGGAAAGAAAGCTAGAACTTCCAATTGCATGTATTATAAACATCTATAATTGAAGTGTTACTCAAATACAAAGGTTCCATGTGAGAGCTGTTGGGAGTATATTTTTTGTTGTTGCAATTACTGATTTTGCTTTAATTGAAATTTTATTAACAAAGGTCTCTTGAATGTTGAGATTTCTTAATTTAGCAATATCCAACATCAACTTAAGAACTTCCAATGACTTCCCACTTATTGGTCCCTTGCCTAGTTCTTTAACTTAAACAACAAATATTGATTTCATAATTAAGGAAACAAGTTCTGAATGTTTCAATGAGTAATGAGAAAACAGCAAATATTTTCATGTCTTTTTAATAGAAAAGATAATAAAACGTGCTTGCTGTAGGGACATTAAAAATCATGGAGCTGGTGGAGCAGTGACAGACCTCTCAGACTGGCACTTACAGACTTTATAATAGGATGGATCACCCAAGGCCCTAGTCCCACTTATCCTTCACTAGCTTTGTGGCCTTGAGAAGCCCAGTTTCCTTACTATGAAACACAGGTAATAAGAGTCTCCTCTTCAAAGGGTTTTGGTGAATGTCAAATGTGAAAATGAACATAATAATTTAGCTTTGTGCTTATGCTTTTTTCATTACAGTTCTTATAGCCATTATATTATTATTATGAACAAGTTTATCTCCCTTGTTTTATGAGCTGAGGAAGTTGAGTTCCAAGAAGGTAAATGATAAACCCAAGGTACTTCAGCTTATATTTTTCATGCTACGTTAGATTTATAAAATATAACCTGGTACCCAAGTGAGATTAAAATTAAAACACTGGGAGAGAAGAAAAGTTCATTAGATTAAATAAAGGGAATGAAGGGAAGAGAGGGGAGATGGGAATAGGAAAGATAATCAAATGATTCTATGTTCATATGTTTCCTATATTCATATATGAATACATGACCAGTGAAACTCCACATCACATACCACCACAAGAATGGGATCCTAATTTGAATAAGTTATACTCCATGTATGTATACCAAAACACACTCTACTGTCATGTATATCTAAAAGAACATTTTTAAAAAGAAACAAAACAAACAACAAACAAAGCACAATGGGATCTAACATCCCTAACATCTGTCTCTGAAAGTGTGAAGATAAGCCTACCAAAACTTCAAAAGAATTTAATCACCTTTTCACAAAACAAATATATACTCACATACATATTGAGAGAAACAAAATACATCACATGTTTATTTCCAATGTTACTTTAGAACATCTAATCCCTGAATGACTGAGAGAAAGTTCTTGTGCTTATGTTTATTAATGCTATACTGTAGAAACATCTATGAGGTAGTCAAAGTTAGCAACTGTTCAGGAGTAGAACCCTGTGTCCAAGTTCTGCTGCCCCTTCTGAATCACTGACTGTAAACAAGAACCTTTCTGACTCTCCATGTATGCATCTACACATCAGGAATAATGATGATTACCTCTCAGTGCTATTATG
The DNA here is from genome assembly GCF_902686455.1 of Sciurus vulgaris. Taxonomy (NCBI): domain Eukaryota; kingdom Metazoa; phylum Chordata; class Mammalia; order Rodentia; family Sciuridae; genus Sciurus; species Sciurus vulgaris. Next base: position 90,418,928 of record NC_136467.1, on the reverse strand, counting down.
AAGTTCAAAACTTTTAAAGATATAAACATGAATTTCAAATTCTAAACACTATACTTTTGAGAGGGATTAGTGAACAAGCTTTAAAGCCCAGTGGGTAGCAGGCAATTATGAAATTTTGTATGAAAACATGTTTCAGTTAACAAGATGAAAGGAAAACATAGATTTTAAAGCTAAGGGAAAAATAATCAATAAGATTTTGAAATTTTTATTTTACCTAATCTACCTTGATTATGTAGTACTTAGTCTGATTTCCCCCCTCCTTTTATTTAATTTGCAGTTATGGTGTTTGAGGTAATTTTATATTTCAATTTGAACCCAAAAGTATAATTTACAATTAAAAAATAATCAATTTGAAAGAAACCTGCTGTTGTTCATAATTCCTATTTATAAGCTGATAATTTTGAAGACAAAGGGAAAAGTATACCAGACTTATAAGTTGAAGAAGTATAAAAAATGAATAATGCAGATCAGAAAAATGAAAGTGGAGATTTTAGAGAACAAAAGAAGTCCTTAATTTTTTCAGAGATGTGAATTCAAGTATGTCATCCCATTAATCATTGAGATGAAATAAGCTATTGAGATCCAAATTGTTGTGATAATTTACTATGCAGGTTATAGATTAAGTGTGATTACATTAAATTACCTTAGAAGAAAATGGAAAGAATAACAAAGGTCAGAATCTGAGAAAATAAAACATCATTTTTATATTATTTCTAAGCAGTCACTAAAGGTGAAGGAAGATAGTCAGTATAGAATATGATCAGTAAGTCCAGGGCAATGACATGGATGTGGAAGCTGCTGAATTAAAGGAGAAAGAAGGGAGGAGTGGGATTCAGTGAAAACCAGAGAAAGATGCCCAATATAGGGAGAAAGTGTTCCATAAATGGAAATGCAGACGTTTTTGCCAAATTATTGAAATTAATCTAGTTATGATCAGAGAAGGTTCTCATTGAAGAGCAGGCCCAAGTCAGAAACTAGGAGTTCAAGGGGAGGTCGTAGGGGTGGGGAGGACTTAAAAAATATTCCAAACCTAGTTCAAAATTTTTCTTCCATTTGATTAATTTAGATAACTTTTATTAGTATGTGTGAGAAACTATGACTAGCTAGAAAACAAAAGATTTGTCTGCAATTATTTTTTCATTATTTTCTAAAGAGGTCTCTTAATGAATACATTAGATAGTATGTTTATATATGTGTGTTTGGAAACTGTTAATATTTGTATAAAAGCCACAATCTTAATATGAGAATGTACTAAAACAAGCTCATCAAAATATTTTACATAAAACAAGAACAAATTATCTAATAGTGTCAAACCTAACAGAAATATGAAGTACCTTGTGTTTTCAGGGTGTTAATTGATATATTCAGAAAATACACACAGTATTTGAGCTTGAAATGATTTCCAATTAGATCACAAAATTACTGGGCTATAGGGAAATGGCCCCCAAATTGCAAAGATGACCTAAGTCAAATGACTGTGATTTCAATACAATATTTTACAGAAATAAGGCATGTCAGCAATTCAGTTTATAGAAGACATTAATTTATGAAACATAAAATTGGTAAAAATACAACATAAAAAGATAAGGGAATTTACAAAGTAAATTTTATACTTTAAGGTATACATGTCATGAAATAATTTTTTTCTTCTATGACCTGATTGAAAAAAAGGAACCTATTGAAAATATTAACTTAGTAATAGTGAAAATAATCTCTAAAACTATACAAGGCTTATATCAAATTAGAAAAAATATTAAGTGGTAGCTCAACAAATAGCTATTCATTGATTCCCTGACCTTCAACCAATAATGGACTAAACACCTACTAAGAGGCAGGCACTGTTCCTTGTCCTGGTACAGCAGTGAACAATACAGGTATATGTCCCTTATCTTCTGTTGCAAACATTTCACTGGAAGGACACAGACAATAATCAAATACACATTCAGTTGGTTTTAAGGCTATGGAGAAAAGTTAAGAAGGATAGAAAGGAACAGGGTGAGAAGCAACATTTTAGGCAATTAAGGAATTTGATGGGATGTATGTGAAAAGAAGAAAAGAAAAGAAAAGAGAAAGAGAAAGAAAAGAGAAATGACCGGGTACGGTGGCATATGCCTGTAATCCCAGTGTCTCAGGAGGCTGAGACAGGAGAATCATTAGTTCAAAGCCAGCCAGCCTCAGCAAAAATGGGGTGCTAAGCAACTAATCGAGACCCTGTCTCTAAATAAGATACAAAATAGGGCTGGGGATGTGGCTCAGTGGTCGAATGCCCCTAAATTCAATCCCCAGTAAACACCCCCCTGCAAGAAGAAAGAAAGAAAGAAAAGAAAGAAAGAAAGAAAGAAAGAAAGAAAGAAAGAAAGAAAGAAAGAAAGAAAGAAAGAAAGAAAGAAAGAAAGAAAGAAAGAAAGAAAGAAAGAAAACTATATAGTTATTTGGGAGAAGAACATTCCAGTCAGAGGTAACAGGAGGATGCTTGGGATATTCAGAAAGTTGGGGGTGGGGGGTGGGTAGAGTAACTGGGTAGCAGCAGGCAAGGTAGGTGAAGAGGAAGTAGGAGGGTATAGGGAGGTCTGCATCCAATAGGGCCTATGGCTACTGCAGAGGCTAGGATCTACTTGAAAGGAGATCAGAAGCTATCAGAACATTTAGAGCAGAGAGTGACATGACCTGATATCTTTTAGAAACATTGTTTTGGCTCTTATATGGAAAACAGACTACAGGGGCAAAGGTGGAAGTAGGGAGACAGTTATAGTAACGCAGGTGCTAGAGGTGGTTTGGAGCACAGTGGTGGGATAAAGAGAGGAGTGAGTTAAGGATGATTTCAACATGGCCTGAGCAACAGGTTGAATAAATACTGATCTAAGCAGTACTCATGTAAATAGAAAGTTTTGGTGTGGTGGTGGTGGTGGTGAAGGGTGTTGTTTTAGTCAGCTTAACATTGCTGTAAACAAAAGACCTGAGAAGAACAACTTAGAGAAGGAAGAGTTTATTTTGCCTTATGGTTTCAGAGATTCAGTCCATGGTAGGCTGACTCCATGGCTCTTTGCCTAAGGTAAGGAAGAATATCATGGTAGAAGGGTATGGAGGAAGAAAGCATCTCAGGACACAACAACCAGGAAGCAGTTTCATTCATCAGGGACAAAACATAAACCCTAAAGACACATCCTCAATGACCTACTTCTTCCAGCCACACCCTACCTGCCTACAGTTACCAGCCTGTTAATCCATATCAGTGGATTAATCCATTGACTAAGTCACAACTCTCATAATCAAATCTTATTATTTCACCTCTGAACAGACTTGCTTTGAGCTTTTGGGGGACATCTCATATAAGAGTCATAACAGGATAGGTCAGAATATAATTTTGGGTATGCTGAATTTGAGATGCCTATTGGGCACATAGGATTCTAGAGTTCAAGTGAAAGATTTTAAATGGAGATTGAATTTGGGGAGTGTTTGACATTAAGATGATATTTAAAACAATAGGACTGGATTTGCCATCTGAAGGATATGTGTATTGAAGAATAGACGCTGCCCAAAGTACCGATCCTCCCAGGATTTTAAAGTTCTCCAACATTCAAGATTGTGAAACTAAGGAGGATTCAATGAAGGAGGACAAGCAGAAACAGTCAGCATTAGGAGGTGAGGAAGTGTTTCAAGGCAAGCGTGATGACTTGTAGCAGAAAATCACCATTGCATTTGGCAGTGTAGAGGTGACTGATGATCTTGACAAGAAATTAGGTGAAGCAATGGTGATAGGAGCCCCACTGGAGAGTGTTCGGGGGGGGGACACTACTGTAGTGGGAACAGAGTGGAGTCAACTCCTTCATAGTTTTGATGTAAAAAGAGGTAATCAAACAGTTTTTTAGAGGAGGATTTAGGGAAAAGTTGAGTTTAAATATCAGTTCCAAAACATTTTTGATAACTCAGATAATACATATGATTTGGAGTGACAATATAAGAAACTCAGCTATATTATTTTCAGTTATTCCAGGTGCTTCATTTGCATTTCTGAAAATAAATTTATGTTTTATGCACACAATTACACTTAAAATTCACTGTGAAAACCTTGCCCAAAGCATTGACAGCTCTTCTTTTTTAATCCACATCCCTTATGATCTTTGTATCTAAATATTACATATACTTTCAACCTGTTACAGGTAGTTATTACATTTGCCTTCAAAAATACAACTCAGAACATTTTTAAATCATGATGATTCTCTTAGATAGTGTTAGCTGCCTGCCAAAAACCCACACTCACTTCCACCTTTTTAACAGAATTCTAATGTTTTATGGAATGGTAACCTGTTTATCTCTCAGCAATGAAAATCTCACTGTACTTTGCCAGATATTATGTTTGTGGCTATGGCAGTCCTATTATGATCATGAAGAAAAAAAACCAATAAGCTGAGGATGGCAGAGGACAAGCATAATAAGAGCCTTGGTGTCTATGATTTTGTTGAGCTCCAAGTCTATAACCTCTTGTCAGTAGTCTTCTTATTATATATAGTTAAATGCTTCATCAAACCATGGTTACTCAGTTATACTGTTACTTGTGGCTGAAAACATTCTTAACTTCTCTTGATTTTCTGGAATTCACAGGTAGAATCAGGTTAGATATCTCACTGAAAATCCTCTTTATTCCCATTGGGGCACAGAGTCTATAATGCTGTACTATTAGTACTATGGAATCCATAATGTATTATTGTTAATAACTATATCACTAATAATAATAGCTAATGCTTGCACTGATAGCATGTCTTATGTTCAAAGCACTGTTCTTGGAACTTATTATTTCATTTAATTCTGTAAGGCAAGTACTATTATTTTCCCCAGTTTTCCCAGTTTTGTAAGAGAAAACCGATACAGGCAGTGATAAATAACTATGCCAAGGTTATACAACTGATCAGCAAAGTTGGTATCTGAACCTCTAATGTCTATCTCTTAAGTCTGTCCTCACATGAATGAGGCTCTGCAGGGATTTGAGGAGCCTCCTTTTGCCTGACTTTTAACTTCTCTGGCAGTAATTGCCTTTGTGCTCTATGTGATCACCAGATGTCCTATCTTGGTTCATTCTTTTCCCTACTGGTGTGTTTCAATCATCTCATTATAAGTACAGGGTTGAACAAAGCCTTTATCTTCCAAGAGAAAGGGATTGAATGTGTCAAGCATCTTCACCTCCTGTTACTTTTGACTAGGATATAATATCGCAACACTTTTTTGTTAACTCTTTCTACCCGCCCATTCTGTAGAGTTATCAGCGCTGATAATACTTCCCTTTCCTTGGTGAATGAGCTGTGTTTTCTGAGTTGTATCAACTCAGTCTATTTACACTGCTAACATAGATTGTGTGGAATGGAATATAATAATTGTGCAACAGAAAAAATTAAATGTCTGCATATATCCACAGCAACTAATGTACCACTTCACATATGATTACTAATAATTACTTGTGTACATTCCATAAATTATTTATTGATATAATAATATAAAATTTTCTGTCTATACATATTACACATGTTGTATATATTGTCAGTTGAGTTTTACAAATCTCTATGACATATTATCAATTCCCATTTTATTGAGGCCCAGGATGGTTATATAATTTGTCCAAGGTTTAATTGTTTATAACTGACTATATCATCTCCATATAAACTCTGGCCATCTGGTACCTCTCCTTCCTAATAATTATCCTCAATTTTAATGTATACTTATTTTTATAAAAATTGATTGATGTTTTTCTCATCTATAAGGAATGATTCATGTTATTTACTCAGCATTTTATTACCATTATCTAAAACATTGACTGGTACATGGTTGCTGCTCCTGAATGATTGAAAATAATTGTTTTAATATTATATTTAAAATGTTATAGCAGGCCTTGGTGGCACACTCCTGTAATCAAGGCTGCTGTGGAGGCTGTGGAAGTATCCCCAGCCAGAGGCCAACCTGGAAAACTTTGCAAGACCCTGCATTAAATGATGTAGCTCGGTGGTAGAGAGTCCCTGAACTACAAAAGAAGGAGAAAGGAAAGAAAGAAAGAAAGAAAGAAAGAAAGAAAGAAAGAAAGAAAGAAAGAAAGAAAGAAAGAAAGAAAGAAAAGATATATATTAAATATAATAAATAAGAAAAAGTTATGCAACCAAGATTCAGACAAAATCTGACCAAATCCTATGTTCTCTGGCTGGTTTATTCCTCTGCCTTTCAAAGCACCTAACTCAGACGTGTCAAGTGAAACACAGGCAGCCACTGTCCTGTTCCTCCAGCACAGAGGCTGAACGGCCATTGTCCTTGCATTGGGTATGGCTTCAGAATTCTTCACTTTGGACAATCACTAAATATTGACTAAGATATAAAATATGTTTGCCATTTCTGAATCTAGAAGACAAATGAAAAAAAGTTTGTCTTATCTAACCTGTAGTAGCTCTGTCTCCTCTATAAACTAATCAAAAACACCTCAGGGAAAAAAGCCTGAATGTGAGGAACAACCATTTCACTTCATCATACTTATTGACAGACTTGAGAGTGAACAAAAATCTATCTACCATCTATCATCTATCTATCTATCTATCTATCTATCTATCTATCTATCTATCTATCTATCTATCTATTATCTACATGGGGGAGAGAGAGAGAAACCACATTTTACTCTCTAAAAAAAGTTCACTAGAAATCTCCCTTTTCAACACACAGACCCCACGTTCTATAAGCCAGAATAGTAGACACCTCTTTATCTCAAATGAGTTAGGTATATCCACGAGATGTCTGTACAGGGAAACTGCCATCTCAATGTACCTTTGCTTCACTTAATGATTTGTATGTTATGCAATATTGTTCAATTATTTGTTTACACACCCACCGTAGTCAAAACCAACCTCAAAATGGCTGCCAGGTTCATAATTCCCCCCTGGGGAAAAATGCACATTTCCTGATGAGGGACGTATTCCTGGGGAGTCCCCTAACCATGTGTTGCTTGACTGCTACTGCATGACCTCAGCCTTTACCACAGGTGATAGAATTGGATGTGAAAATGAATGCAAAGAATGTACAGCAATAGGCTGGGTGAGGAGCTTTAAGACCAAGAGACCCTTGCATTATCTCAGGAAGTTTAAAAGAGAGATAAGAGAGATAAACTCCCTTTTGCTGTGAGGACATTCACAGCAGAAGCAGATGCTGAGGACAGAGCACAGCACTAGGCAGAAGCCAAGAAGCAATGAGGTTGGAAGAAAGTACTGATTTTTTTCTAGTTTGTATGTATAAAAAATATAGAAGGCAAGACATACATGTCTTACTAGTCCAAGGTCCTGCGAAATAATTTTTCTCTTAATAAGCTGTATCTTATATAAAATCAGGATGCCAGCTTCTTTCAAAAATTACTTTTAATAATGTTCTCCCAGTATTTTCCAAGATATAAAATTTTTTATGATTTTCAGATTTGCCTTTCTTTATTATTCCAACAATTATTTGCTGTTTGATTTGTATTCCCCAGAAAACACATCATCTGTTCATAAATTCTCAGCACTTTCTGTGTGCAGTTCCCACAGTGTTCTGCATAGTATAATACCAAGTGTTTAAATTGGTCAATAAAGACAAAGGAAGCAGAGTGCTTTAGGAAATGGAATTCTAACTTAAGAGACACTATACCTCATATAGGAAGAGAAGGAGATGGTCATTGATTAGGTGCTGGATGAGTGTAGAGTAATGACTAAGGTAAATGGGATTTGCTAATTTTATGTCTAAGTAAATACACTAATAAGGAGACTCACATAGGTGGCTGTTAATCAGCATTTCTGTTAACAATATGACTGAGAAATATTGATTTGGCTGTAACTGCAGACTTACACTAAATGCAGTATAACCCTTACTGGTCTTTTGCCACAGGATATATCTGGCATAATTCAGAGTAATCAGGAAGTAACAAGGATACACAATTTCTCCTGCTTTTGGTGTCTTTTATAATCAGCTATGTCAGTATTACTTTTATTTTATTGACTAGTTAATATATGAAGATATTTTGAATTTTAAATCCAATATATCTTTATATGAGTGTTACTTCATGACAATTTTCTAATAATTAATTGATATTTTATTTTTCTTATATATTTCTCAAGTTTATCTGGTTGGCTAGCTTATTCTTTCTTGTTTTGTTTTTTCCTGGATAGTATTTAATCATTATTAATATTTTATAGAATTTTTCATTAACTCATTTTTATTGTCTGGTTAAATATTTTTCTTATTGAAGAAAATTTAGAAAGCTGAAAATAAAAATTTTTGAAGTTACAAAGATGGCCAGTTTTTTTTCCTACACACAAAACATTACCATATTATAATACTTGGAAGGAAAAAGAATGAATTTGGGTGGTGGAGAGCTAACACTTATTCATTTTTTGTATCTAATCGAGAGAACTCAAATTGGAAATCACATGTTCTTTAAATAAAGATACAAATAGAAACTTGTACCAATCTCCCCTATTTTGAATATTAATTAGCTACTTTTACACCTAAAGAAGTGAGAAAAAGAATACATTGCTTTTTGTAGAAGGAAAGATAATGAAAATAAGATCTAAATTGGAAATTCATTTATAATAGGGAAGATTAATGTTGCAAGAAGTATTAGTTGTCTTCTAATATCTACTCTCTTTTTTGTCTGTATTTTTAGGTGGGCATATGGTAGCCCATTATAATAAGTGCAAATCAGCTGATGTGCAGTTACTGGAATAGTTTCTAGCTAATGACAAGCTAGAGAACAGTGTTTCAAAAACGTATTTCTGTGAACAGCTTTTGGGAATCTTTCTTTTAAAAGGGGTTACTGAATGCTCTTTGCCCTTTTCTTATTTCTTCTTCTCCTTTGGACCATGAGGACAAAGACAAAATGATGTACTGGAAAGAGCCTGATTCTTTAAGGTCTTCATGAAAAAGTCACCAAGCTGACCCAAGGATCCCTCTCTGAACTTTTATGTGACAGAGACAGAAAACTCTACATTTATTAAGCCACTGTTACTTGGACTTCTTATTATAAAATCCAAATCCTACCTCATAAAATCAATGAAGCTAAAGAATGTCTCTTCAAAAAAAGTAATAATATCTGCAAATCTCTAGGTAGACTTAGCCCTACCAAAAAAGGAAGGAAAATGAAGATTAAAAATAGAAGACTCAAACCTATGATATGAAGGAATAAAAAATAGGGCTTAAGTTATGCTAGCATTACAAATATAAAAAGAAGACAGTATGAAACATTTATGGAATAAATTTTTAAATGTAGATGAAATGCTAAGAATTCTATCACTTATCAACTTATGAAAATATAGAAAACTTGAATAGATTTATAACAATTAGGGAAATTTATTAAGTATTTAAATTTTTTCCTATGAAGCAAACACCAGAACCATTTTATTAGTGAGTTCTATAATATTGCTCATCAATTTATATGGTAAACTGCATTATTCCATCTTTCTAGAGCTTATCAGAATTTAATCATCACAGGATAAAACAACTTTGTCATTACATATTATCTTTTCAAATATTCCTTGATTGATCTGTTATCTTGTTTGGATTTTTGTGTCTGTATTTATAGTTTGGCTGTTGTATTTCTTACTTTTAGTGCTCCTTTTGTTTTTTGGTTCTATTTTGTAAGATCTTCATAAAATGAGTTGTGGGAGTTTCTCTTTTCTTTGTGAGCTCTGATCTTGCCTAAAGATTAGGATTCCATATAGATTAATTATCATTTTGTTTCACAGCTCTCTGTCCTCCCAACTTTATCTTTCCTGGAAGCAGTATGCTTTCATTTTTTATGTGTTTGTTTGTTGGTACCAGGAATTAAATCCAGGGGTGCTTAACCACTGAGCCTCATCCCCAGCTCCTTCCCCTCTTTCTATTATTTGTTTTGAGACATGGTTTTGTTAAGTTGTTTAGGATCTCCCTAAGTTGCTGAGGCTGGCTTTGAACTTGCAATCCTCCTGCCTCAGCCTCCCAAGTTCCTGGGATAACAAGTGTGATCTACCATGCATGGCAAGCAGTCTGCTTTCTGACCCCACTGATGTTGGACTTGGCCATGTGACTCCTTGCCTAATGGAATGTGTGTGTGTGACATATGCCACATCCAATTAGAAGCTGCAATGCAATTAGATGGTTATACAAGGTCTTTCTTGATCTTGTGTCCTCAATAGTGAGAAAGACACATCAGGATAGAGCTACTTTCTTCTGAGTCTCAAAATTAGAAGACACCTGTAGAAGGTATGATCCCAACATACAGCAACAAAAGAACAAATTTGCATGAATGAAAATAACAATGTAAACAAGAGGTATATATATGTTTTTGTGGGGCGAGGGTACCAGTGATAGAACCCAGGACTAGGGCCTCACATATGCTATTCAAGTGCTCTTCCACTGAGCCACATTTCCAGCTAGAAATACATATATGCTGAATAGCACACTAGAACTTCAAGATTGCTTGTACACAGCATACTCTAGCAAGAATTGATTAATAGTCTATATTTTAGAGATTTTGCATATATCAAATATGCAAAATTATTATTGTTGTACTTGCTAAAATGGTCATCTACTTCCAAGATTCTTCCCATATTTGATCATTAAAATTCTGCTGTGAGGAAGAGCTTCCTTTTCTCACCTATTTATTTATACCACTATGGACTTGTGAGTATTTATTTTACTCTGAGTTATAATCCACACTCTCATTATTTTTTTATAGCTCGAATTGTCTAAGCTTTGGTTATTGGGAGCCACTTCAAGTTAGCTCCTATTTTTTTTAAATGTCCAATTTTCTTGTTCTCTGGACTGAAAAGATGTTCAAAGATCATCATGTACTTTCAGCATCCAGCCCTGGAATCAGCCATTTCTCCAAGGAGCTCTCTTACTTTTTACTGGAGAATTATATTTAAAAATGAAGATCTGGGTACTAGGTGCACACATAGTCACTGGAGTATTATTATAACTTTTAGGCCTCCATCAGCAAACTGAGCTAAAAAAAATAAATACTATTATATTAATAGTAGCAGACATGGATGTTTATTAATGGACATGTATATATCAAGTTAAAAATGTGTATTTAATGTATACTAAATATCTTGAGTTCATATTGACACCATTGGTTTCAGCCCCAACTCCTCTTTCCTTATTTGTAAATTACTTTCTTTGACAATAGGAAATCTCATTGTCCACATGTATTTACTTATTACTCAATCCTCCTATACTCATAATAATTGTCAGAGTTGGCAAATCATATCCTTGTGAAAACAAGTTTATTAAGGAGAGCACGATATTTATCTATGGTTATTTCTGTCTTCAGCCTTGAATATGTTGTTAAGCATTCCTTTCCAGAGTGATCTTTAGGTTAGCTCTTTTCCTCCCATTCCTTCAGAGTGACTATGCTATTCATTTGAAATGCAGTTACGTTCATTTTTAACAGTGCGTGTTCCATTCAGTTTTCTTCCTGCATCCTGTTTGATTTTATATATATTTGAGTCTGTGAAACATGAACATGTTTCAAAAAGTCAGAGGTATAGAAAAGATATGCTCTCAGAAATGCCACTTCTTATCTCTTCTACCCTGTTCTCATCCTCCCATCCTTTCCTTCTCATCCCAATCCACTCCTCCAAGTAACTGTTATTAGTTTCCTGGGACTGCCTTAAGAAATTGCTATAACCTTCAAGACTTGAGACAATATGAACGAACTTGTTCTTTCACAACTCTGGAGGGCAGAGGTCTGCAGTCAAGGTGTCAGCAGGTCTGCCTTCTCCAGGACCTCTGTGTGGGAACCAATCCCTTGCTTCTTTCAGCTGCTGGCAGTTCCTTGCAGCCCTGGATTTCTTTGACTTGTAGCCACATTTGTTCCAAACATGGCTTGTTTTCACACTGCCTATCCTCTGTGTCTATGTGAAATATCCTCTGCTTCTCTCTTAGAGGAACTTTTGTGATTGAATTCAGGGCCCATTCAGATAATTCAGGATCCTCTTCCCACCTCAAGATCCTTAATTACACGTACAAAGAACCTTTTGCCAAATAAGGTAACATTCATACGTTCTGGGGATTAGGGTATAAACACACCTGCAGAGCCATTACCCACCTAGCATGATAACTAATTTCACTAGTTTCTGGTTTATTTTATTTATTTATTTTGACATTGTAACTTTTATTTCTTCTTCATATACAAAACATCAGCAGAAGGTTGAGTAGGCAGATATTGGTCAAGATACCCCGTAGCAAATATATTTTCTGGGGAGGAACGGCTTTCACCAATCCCACTGCAAAGGACAGAGCATTCTAGACACAACCAGTCAGTCAGTGGGAGGCTGGGAGGAGCAGAATTCTGCTGCTGCCACCCCCTCACCTCCACAAGAAAAAGTAAAAATCACATTTAAAAATAGCAGAACTATCCATAGACTGTCAGAGAAATGTCTTGCCATTCTCTATGGTGACGCGTTCATGGGTTAACATGAGGGATACAAATGTACTTGGCCAAGGCCTGCGTGGTGTTCCCACATGCCTCCTCTTATGCACATTTGAGTGGTCTCGTTCTGTCATGGGATTATTTTACCTAAGGTTATGGAAGTTACGAGGATGAGATAAAAAGATACCTTGTCTCAGGAGGTCTCCTGATCCTAGCACTGTGTCATCTGACTAATGATTCATTTCATTTCAGCTTGCCTTGGCCACCATCAGACTAGATCCTAGAAAACACTACCTGCCTATTTTTTTTTTTTTAATTGTAAACAAATAGGGTACAACTTATTTCTCCGGTTGTACATGAAGTAGAGGCATACCATTTGTGCAATCATACATTTACATAGGGTAATGGTGTTTGATTCATTCTGTTATATTTCCTTTCCCCACCCCTCCCACTCATCTTTTTCCTCTATATAGTCCATCCTTCCTCCATTCTTGCCTCCCTCCCACCCCCAACTATGTATCATCATCCGCTTATCAGCAAGATCATTCGTCCTTTGGTTTTTTGGGTTTGGCTTCTCCTCACTTAGCATGATATTCTCCAACTTCATCCATATTCCTGCAAAAGCCATAATTTTGTTCTTCTTATGGCTGAGTAATATTTCATTGTATATATACACCACAGTTTCTTTATCCATTCATCTATTGAGGGGCATGTAGGTTGATTCTACAATCTGGCAATTGTGAATTGAGCAGCTATGAACATTGATGTGGCTGCATCACTGTAGTATGCTGATTTTAAGTCCTTTGGGTAGAGGCCAAGGAGTGGGATAGCTGGGTCAAATGGTGGTTCCATTCCAAGTTTTCTAAGGAATCTCCACACTGCTTTCCAGAGTGGCTGCACTGATTTGCAACCCCACCAGCAATGTATGAGTGTACCTTTTCTCCTACATCCTCACCAACACCTATTGTTGCTTGTATTCTTGATAATTGCCATTCTAATTGGGGTGAGATGGAATCTTAGAGTAGTTTTGATTTGCATTTCTCTTATTACTAGAGATGTTGAACATTTTTTCATATATCTGTTGATTGCTTGTAGATCTTCTTCTGAGAAGTGTGTTCATTTCCTTAGCACATTTGTTGATTGGGTTATTTGTATTCTTGATGTAAAGATTTTTGAGTTCTTTATAGATTCTGGAGATTAGTGCTCTATCTGAAGTATGATTGGCAAAGATTTTCTTCCACTCTGGAAAAACTGGAAATCCATATGCAGCAGAATGAAATGTGAAGAGAATCTCTCTTCACATTGCTGATAGTTTCCCTTGCTGTGAAAAAGATTTCTAGTTTGAATCTATCCCAGTTATTGATTCTTGCTTTTATTTCTTGTGCTATGAGAGTCATGTTAAGGAAGTCTGATCCTAAGGTGACATGTTGAAGATTTGGACCTACTTTTTCTTCTATAAGGTGCAGGGTCTCTGGTCTGATTCTGAGGTCCTTGATCCTTGAGTTGAGTTTTGTGCAGGGTGAGAGATAGGGGTTTATTTCAATCTGGAAAAATTTCCAGTTTTCCCGGCACCATTTGTTGAACAGGCTGTCTTTTCTTCTCCATTGCATGTTTTTGGCACCTTTGTCTAGTAGAGAAAACTGTATTTATTTGGGTTTGTGTCCATGTCCTCTATTCTGTACCATTGATCTACCTGTCTATTTTGGTGCCAATACCATGCCGTTTTTGTTATAGTAGAGTTGAAGTTCTGGTATTGCAATACCCACTGCTTCACTCTTTCTCCTAAGGATTGTTTTAGCTATTCTGGATCTCTTATTTTTCCAAATGAATTTCATGATTGCTTGCTCTATTTCTGTGAGGTACATCATTGGGATTTTAATTGGAATTGCATTGAATCTCAATAGCACTTTTGGTAGTATGGCAATTTTGACAATATTAATTCTGCCTATCCAAGAATATGGGAGATCTTTCCATCTTCTAAGGTTTTCATTAATTTTTTCTCTAGTGTTCTGTAGTTTTCATAATACAGGTCTTTCACCTCTTTTGTTAGATTGATTCCCCAATTTTTTTTTGAGGCTATTGTGAATGGAATAGTTTTCCTAACTTCTCTTTTTGAGGATTCATCGCTTATGAATAGAAATTCATTAGATTTATGTGCATTGATTTTATATCCTGCTACTTTACTAAATTCAATTATGAATTCTAGAAGTTCTCTGGTGGAATTTCCCATCTCCTTAAATATAGAATCAAGTCATCAGCAAATAGGGATAGTTTGAGTTCTTCTTTTCCTATTTGTATCCCTTTAATTACTTTGGTCTGTTTAATTGCTCTGGCTAGAATTTCAAGGACAATGTTGAATAGAAGTGGTGAAAGGGGGCATCCCTGCCTTGTTCCAGTTTTTAGGGAGAATGCTTTCAGTTTTTCACCATTTAGAATGATATTGGCCATGGGCTTAGCATAGATAGCCTTTACAATGTCGAGAAATATTCCTACTATTCCCATTTTTTCTACTGTTTTGAGCATGAAGGGGTGCTGTATTTTATCAAATGCTTTTTCTGCATCTATTGCAATAATCATGTGATTCTTGACTTTAAGTCTGTTGATATGGTGAATTACATTTATTGATTTCTGGATGTTGAACCAACCTTGCATCCCTGGGATAAAACCCACTTGATCGTGGTGCACTATCTTTTTAATATGTTTTTGTCTGCGATTTGTTGAGAATTTTTGCATCAATGTTCATTAGGGATATTGTTCTGAAATTTTCTTTCCTCCATGTGTCTCTGTCTGTTTTAGGTATCAGAGTGATATTGGCTTCATAGAATGAGTTTGGAAGGGTTCCTTCCTCTTCTATTTCATGGAATACTTTGAGGAGTATTGGAACGACCTCTTCTTTAAAGGTTTTGTAGAACTCGGCTGAGAATCCATCTGGTCCCAGACTTTTCTTTGTTGGTAGGCTTTTGATGACTTCTTCTATTTCATTACTTGAAATTGATCTATTTAAATTGTGTATGTCCTGATTCAGCTTGGTTGTATCATGTCTCTAGAAACCTGTGGAAGTTTTTGAGATTTTTCTATTTTGTTGGCGTATAGATTTTCAAAACAGCTTCTAATTATGTTTTGTATTTCAATAGTCTCTGTTGTGTAATTTCCTTTTTATCCCAAATTTTAGTAATATGAGTTTTCTCTCTCCTTCTCTTTGTTAGGGTGGCTAAGGGTTTATCAATTTTGTTTATTTTTTCAAAGAACCAACTTTTTATTTGGTCAATTTTTTCAATTGTTTCTTTTGTTTCAATTTCATTGATTTCAGCTCTGATTTTAACTATTTCCTGTCTTCTACTACTTTTGGTATTCATCTGTTCTTCTTTTTCTAGGGCTTTGAGATGTAGTGTTAGGTATTTTATTTGTTGATTTTTTTCTTCTTTAATTGAATGCACTCCATGAAATATTTTCCTCTAAGTACTGCTTTCATAGTGTCCCAGAGATTTTGATATGTTGTATCTATGTTCTCATTTACCTCTAAGAATTTTTTTATTCCCTCCCCATGTTTTCTATTATCAATTCATCATTCAATTGCATATTGTTTAATCTCCAGATGTTGGAGTAGTTTCTGTTTTTTATTCTGTCATTTATTTCTAATTTCAATCCATTATGATCTGATAGAATACAAGGTAGTATCTCTATCTTCTTGTATTTGCTAACAGTAGGTTTATAGAATAATATATTGTCTATTTTAGAGAAGGATCCATGTGCTGCTGAGAAGAAAGTGTATTTGCTCTTTGTTGGATGGAATATTCTATATATGTCTGTTAAGTCTAAATTAAGTCCACATTATCTGATATGAGGATGGATATTCTGGCTTTTTTGCTGAGTCCACGAGCATGGGATATTTTTTACCATCCCTTCACCTTTAGGCTGTGGGTATCTCTTTCTATGAGATGAGTCTCTTGCAGGTAGCCTATTGTTGGATCTTTCTTTTTAATCCAATCTGCCAGTCTATGTCTTTTGATTGATGAGTTCAGGCCATAAACATTCAGGGTTATTATTGAGATATGATTTGTATTCCTGGTGATTTGACTTATTTTTGTTTTTTAACATGACTTGGTTTTTCCTTTATTTGGCTATTCCTTTAGGATAGTTCCTCCCTTTAGGGTAGTTTAGGGTAGTTCCTCCCTTTGCTGATTTACATTATTGTTTTTCATCTCTTCCTCATGGAATATTTTGCTGAGAATGTTCTGTAGTGCAGGCTTCCTATTTGTAAATTCTTTTGTCTTTTGTTTATCATGGGAGAATTTTATTTCATAATCAAACCTGAAGGTAAGTTTTGCTGGGTGTAAGATTCTTGGTTGGCATCCATTTTCTTTCAGAGCTTGAAAAATGTTGTTACAGGCCCTTTTAACTTTTAGTGTCTGGGTTGAAATATTTTTTGGTATCCATATTGGTTTCCCCCTGAATGTAATTTGATTTCTTTTCCTCTCACAGCCTTTAAAATTCTATCTTTATTTTGTATGTTATTTATTTTCATCATAATGTGACTTGATGTGGGTCTGTTGTAATTTTGTATATTTGGAGTCCTATAAGCCTCTTGTACTTGATTTTCCATTTCATTCTTCAGATTTGGGAAGTTTTCTGGTATTATTTCATTGAATTGTTCATTCCTTTGGTTTGTTTCTCTGTGTCTTCCTCAATCCCAATAATTCTTAAATTTGGCCTTTTCATGATATCCCATAATTCTTGTAGATTCTGTTCGTGATTTCTTACTGTCTTCTCTGTTTGGTCAACTTTGTTTTCAAGATTAAATATTTTGTCTTCAATGTCTGAGGTTCTGTCTTCCAGGTGTTCTATCCTATTGGTTATGCTTTCTATAGAGTTTTTAATTTGGTTTATCGTTTCCTTCATTTCAAGGATTTCTGTTTGTTTTTTTCAGAATCTCTAACTCTTTATTGAAATGACTTTTTGCTTCCCACATTTGCTCTTTTAACTGTTGATTGGTGCGATCATTCAATGCCTGTATTTGCTTTCTCATCTCATCATTTGCTTCTCTGATCATTTTAATTATGTACATTCTGTACTCTCTTTCTGACATTTTTTCTGCCATATTGTTATTGGATTTTATTGATGTAGCATATAGGTTTGTTTGGGACATTTTCTTTCCTTGTTTTCTCATATTGCTTAAGTATCTTTCTCTCTAGTAGTGAAAATCTGAGATATTGCAGTTTTCCCCCCATTGACTTATAGCATCCCTGTAGGTTTCCAATAACTCCCCTCCTACCCTTCAGTAGCCTGAAGTCTTGGAGGAACTTGATAATGCAGTGATCCACAAAGAAAGCTGTCCTTCTAGGGATGGTGGCCTCCATATGGGGTATATTCCATGCTAGTGGGCAGAGGTGCCGCCACGTATTTACCGATGTCAGCTGAAGGAGCACTAGACTGAGGGCTGGGACCCAGCTGGTCTGGGCCTGGGTCTCTGATTCTAGTGCCCTGATGGGGAAGCCCTGCCTGGCAGGGAAGACTCACCCAGCCAGGAAGTCCCACCGGGCAGCTCTCCTCCGTGATGTTCCTGGCTGTCTGGATCTACTGCCCTGGCCGGGGAGTCTCGCCCAGCAGGGAAGTCTCACCAGGTGGCTCTGAGCTGGTCCAGAGTCTCTCAATACCTCCTCTTCTTGAATCCTGAGTCCTGGAGCAACATGGAATGCAGTCACCCTCTAGTCCGCCATCTTGCCATTCCTCTAGTTTATTTTTGCTGTGACTTTTTTTATGAATGAGCACATACATTTAAATTTTCTTATTTCCTTTTTTTATCTAAAAAATAGCATACAAGAGATAACTTTTTTACTTTACTTTTTAATTTAATAACATTCTCACAAAATAAATCCATATTCATTTATAGAAATAATTTCTTTTTTTATAAATTATAGAATTCTGTTCTGTGATTACACTCTAATTTAGTCACCCATTCTCATGTGTATGGATATTTAATTTGTTATTAATTTGCAACTTCAAATGATATTACATATATATTTTTGCATTACTGGGGGTATATTCTTTTAAGAATTAATTCCAAGAAGTAGGATAACAGGATCAAAACATAAGTGTAGATAGATAGAATTATTGATATTTCAAAATTACCCTCAAAATGTGCTATATGAATTTGTATTCTAACTAGCAACATATGCAGTTCTTGATTCCTGGGAGCCTTTCCACAGATTATGTTGTCATTTATTTTAATATTCTAAAAGCCCAGTACATAAGAAATTATTTAATTTTTATTTCTATAATCACGACTGAAGTTGAAGGGCCATTTTAACATCTTTTTGCTTTCAATTATCTTTTCGTGAATAAAGAAATTTCTGTGACCACATAAATTGTGCCTCTAAATAAATCTAAAGACATTAATAAAGCAATAAAATTAATAAAGAATTGTTTAAAATTATTCCATTTTAGATTTGAAACAATAAAAGAATCCTATCAATACTTTTAATTCAATTCAACAAGAATTGATTGTCTTGGTTAATAAAGTAAGACATGAAAATAAAGGAAAAGGATTGGAGGTAAGAAATAAAACTGTAATTTTTCATAGTCAACACTACTGTCATATAGAACAGTGTAATTTGTACTTAACAAATTATAACTATGGAGATGATTTAACAATGTTCCTGGTTTAAAATATCAAAGACCAATTCATATCTGAATTTCACAAAACAATATATTTTTAAAAAAATATTTTTATTACTGCATTATAGTTACACATAATAGTGGAGTTCTTTTTTTTTTAACTTGGAGGATTTTGTTTTTTATTCTCACACATTTTTAGAAGTGCTAAATCCACATGTAAATATAATTTTAAGTGTTCTGAGAATATGTGCTTATATTAAAGATATCACATCTAGAATTTCCCTGTACATTGGCACATTTAGACTTTAGAGGAGTCTTGTACATATGAATATGCGTTATCAATTTTTAAAATTAAAACAAAATAAGCTTTAGGACTTGACATAATGCAATTGTTCTACAATCATTCAGAAAGTTTTTAAAAACTGAAATGCCTTGTGGACAGTATTATAAACATAAATGTTTCTAACCCTTCCTTACCACAGTTCTTTAGAGGTGTTGAATGATAGCATACTTAGTTGGTCAACTTTAATGTTATTCTTTTTAGAAATTCTACTTTATTTCTTATTTATTTATTTATTTTTTGTAAACAAATGGGATACATGTTGTGTCTCTGTTTGTACATGGAGTCAAGGCATACCATTTGTGTAATCATAAATTTACATAGGGTAATGTTGTTTGATTCATTCTGTTATTTTTTCCCTTCCCCCCACCCCTCCCACCCCTCTTTTCCCTCCCACCCCTCTTTTCCCTCTATACAGTCCTTCCTTCCTCCATTCTTAACCCTAACCCTAAACCTAACCCTAACCCTAACGCTAACCCCTCCCACCCCCCATTATATGTCCTCATCCGCTTATCAGCGAGATCATTCGTCCTTTAGTTTTTTGAGATTGGTTTATCTCACTTAGCATGATATTCTCCAATTTCATCCATTTGCCTGCAAATGCCATAATTTTATCATTCTTTATGGCTGAGTAATATTCCATTGCATATATATGCCACAGTTCCTTTATCCATTCGTCAATTGAAGGACATCTAGGTTGGTTCCACAATCTGGCTATGGTGAATTGAGCAGCTATGAACATTGATGTGGCTGTATCTCTGTGGTATGCTGATTTTAAGACCTTTGGGTATAGGCCAAGGAGTGGGATAGCTGGGTCAAATGGTGGTTCCATTCCAAGCTTTCTGAGGAATCTCCATACTGCTTTCCAGAATGGCTACACCAATTTGCAACCCCATGCTGGTGGAGTTCATTTTGACATAATCATAAATGCATGGAATACAATTTGCTCCATTTCAGTCCCCAGTATTTCTTCTTTCCCTATGTACATATATGAATTTGCCACAGTAAGTTTCACATTTAAAAAACAATTATTTGTCCTTTTTAGACATACATGACAGTAGAATATATTTTGATATTACATATTTGGAGTATAATTTATTCTAATTAGGATCCCATTCTTGTTGATTACATGATGTGGAGTTTTGAATTCCATATTTTAAAAAGAGTTTTTTTGTTCTTTTTAGACATACTTGACAGTAGATTGTATTTTGACATTACGTAGATGGAGGATAATTATTCTAATTAGAGTCCCATTCTTATGGTTTACATGATGTGGAGTTTCAAATTCCATATTTGTGTGTATCTATAAAGCATCAATTAATAAACAAAAATAAATAGAAGGAAGTCCATAGAGTAGAAAAATATCATTTTTAATTAAATAGAATGAAAAACAGAGTAACATGTTAAGCACTTAGAAATGATCCAGTAGAAACATTCAAGTCACTTACGAAGAAGATTTAATTTTTTATATTTTATTGAAAGTTATTAAAGAAGATCTGAGAAATGCAAACATGTGCTTATACATAAAAGACAAAATATTATGAAATGTTACTGTTTTTCTCAAGCTGAACTATTGACCCAGTATAATTCCATTCAAAATTCCAAGTTATTGCAGTGTAACTTGACTTGCTAAGTCTAAAATGTTACACAGCAAAGTCATTCCTGAAGAAATAAAGACAAGACTGGAACACATGGCCTGTGAGATACCAACACTTTTCAAAAGGGGCTATCTGTGTGGTTAATAAGCATAAAAAAGATGCTCAACCCTTTTCAGGAAAATGTATACAAAACATCAGGTGCCATTTCACATTTATCTTGTTGATAAAAATGGTAATGATGGACAAGTATCTCCATAAATAGGGAGCAAGTGGATACTTTATATTTATACTTGCTAGTTAATGTTAAATTTAAAAATATATTCCAAAGCATCTGACTATCCCCTTACAAAAGTTAAAAATTGGCTTTTATTTTCATTGTAGAGATTCTATTTTGAGATATATATCCAAAAGGAACAATTTGACGTGTAAACTCAGAGATAAGTACAACAGTGCTCCCAACAGTAACAGTTGTAATAGTAAAAACATTGATTGATACTGAAATTTCTATCCATCAGGGAGTAAATAAGCTATGGTATCATCAGACAATAGCAAATCTGCAATTCAGTGAAAATGAATGATTTGAGCTATACATAACAATGTGAATAAATCTCAAGAACAATACTGAGCAAATATCAGGCAGCAGAAAAATATATTATATGTATATTATATAAAGTTTATAAATAAATAAAGCTAAGCAATGTTTTGTTTAAGGATATATTGCTAAAGATATGTAGTAAAACTGTTCTTAAAGAATAAAAGTATGATAAACTTCATCATAGTGACTACTTCAGATCTAGGAGAGACATATGCTGAGATCAAGAAAAGGCACCAGAGAAGATCTTAATGTACTGAAAGATTTTGTTGTTTAAAATGGGCATGTCCTTGCCATGGATGATCTGTGATCACTTATTAGCAGAAAGTAAGCATATTTAGAGGGACAGAGGAAAAGCTGTGTGGCAATGTTACAAAGGATAAAATGAGAAGTGACTGCTGCTGGTTTCCTAATACCAGTATCTAAGAAAAATAAAGACATAGTTGATTTAAGGCAATCAATTTTGGTCATAAATCCATAATAATGCTCAAGAAGAGTGAAATTATAGAAGCTGCTAGAGAAGTTCATATATATAAATATCAATAGGAGTCAATTTAATGAGTCCAGTTTCTCACAGATGAAAGGAGTAGTTAACTCATTCGATTTAAAGAAAAGTGAACTAGTTTGATTTTTCTGATTAGTACAGTATTGTCTTTTCCTTGAGTAAAGTTTAATTGAAGTAGTAGTGAAGGGCATTTGCTCTGCTCTGGCTGAGTAAGAAATGTCTTACAGTGATAAAGAAAGATGAACCTCCTGAGTTAATACTGTGAGATATTGAGATGTGGAACTAGAGTTCAGATATTTTGAGGAACTCTCAGGAGATTAATGGAACACTCATTCCAATCAGGCAGAATTATTGTTGCCTGTTTTTTTTGTTTGTTTGTTTGTTTGTTTTTTGTTTTTTTTTTTTTGCATGACTATGAAGATGGCATTGCTGCATCTCTGCAGAATTGTCTATTATATTCTTTATTTACAAGAGTGTGTGTATTCTTGGCCTGTGACTGCCTTTTCATCAATCACTGACACTATTGTGACAGCTATGCATGTTCCAAAAATACTAGGTCTAAAGCATTTTAAATATGAAAATTATTGTGAGATGAAATAAATCAGGGCAATTCTGGAGCAATTAGAGTTAAACAGGAGTCCTTGAGACTTCCCAGAGTCTTTAATAGATGTTGTGAATCCCCATAAAAGGTACCACAATGCAGGTAGTCAGGGGTTTCTACCCCAATTTGAACAAGAATTCCTTATTTTGAGTAGCCTCTTCTCTGGCAATTATTCAGAAGATTATGGAAATTCTATGATTATTCACTATATGGGTCATTCCTACCTCTCTACCTTAAGGGCTACAATTCCCAGCCTGGAAGAGCATAGCATCCTGTCCAGTTGCATAAATCAAGTGGAAATTTTATATCTCTGGTGCTTCTTCCTTGCATTCCTCTCTACTCAATCATCTCCTTCCTGGACCACAGGGAAATTGAGCCCAGAACCTAGGGAACCTCCTTGAAAGTTCCCTTTTGAAGAAAAATTTCACCTTACTTCCTTTACAGAATGAAAGCAAATCATATTCTATGACAAATATGTATCAGATTAAAAACCTGTCAGCCACTTCTCTTCTCCTTTGTTAAGTTCCACAATCTTTCCTTAGGAATGCCAAAATAACTTCCGAGTCTCTCCAACTCCACTCTTGGAAAAGCATCACTTCCTTACCTTCTGTACCCTAATCTATTGCCTCCGCAACTACTATTTTGTAAAAATGCATATAAAAGTATGTTTTCCTTGCATGGCATGGTTTACTTTTCCCTTATTTCTTTTGGAGTATAATTTTCAGTGTTTAACCGGTATCCAAAAACTTTGAATAATCTGCCTCTTGCCTCCTTCTGCAGCACATTTCATACCACTTTTTACATTACATACCAGGATCTGATCATAACGAGACTTGTTTCTTCAACACTCTATGCTTTGTCCTGGCATAATTGGTTTGCATTTACTGTTCTTCCTGGTTCAAATTTATTTATTTATCTCTTATTTGGTAACTAAAATTTATCTCAGCTGGATCTTCCCTGACCATCCTGTACCTCTGACCCCATCTAAGAACTTGTAGCATCCTACACATATCTGTATCTCATGTGTATCACCCAGTCTTATAGTGATTGCACTGATTACCTAGGCCCTACTAGTCTGTGAATGAGATCCTTGGGGATCATTTTAGTCAGTCTTTTCACCTCTGTGACCAAAAGTTCTGACAAGAACACTTTTAGAGGAGGAAAAATTCACTTGGCACTCATCAGTTCAAAGGTCACAGTCTACAGACAGCCAACTACAGTGTTCTGGGCCAGATGTAAAGCAAAATGTGATGGTGAAAGAATGTGGAGGAGGAAAGCAGCTCAGGACATGACAACCAGGAAGCAGAGTGAGAGCTTCACTTGCAAGTGACAAAATATAAACCCCAAAGGCACACCCCAGTGACCTACCTCCTCAGTAGACAGCCACATACTACCTGCCTACCATTATCTCCTAATTAATTCACATCTGTGGAGTAAGCCACTGATTAGGTTACACCTCTCATAGCCTAATCATTTAGCCTATGAACCTCTTGCTTTGTCTCACCTATGAGCTTCTGGGGGACACCACACATCTAAACCATAACAAGATCACATTATTCTGTTTATTTCCTCCATAACACTTATGACAAACTGAAATAATGTTATCTGTGTGGATTTTGGGGGGTTTGTTTGTTTGTGCACATCTTCCCTTACTGGAAGGTAAGCCCCACTAAGGAATGTGCTTTGTCCATTTTGTTCCCTTCTATATCCCTGGTGCCTTGCACAAGCAGATCCTCAACGGATTCTGGTGAATGGATATAGAAGAATTGAGAGATCTGAGTGCATCAGTCCACTGGGGAATCTGGTCGATATAATAAAGCCGGAGCAATAAAAAGTATCCACAATAGTCATTATTTATTGAATGTACTTTTATGCCAGATATGATTGTAACCACTTTATATACATTATCTCACTTAACCTTTTCACCATCCCTGCAAACTAGGTATTATTACAGATGACGCAATGGAGACTCAGAGAGGTTAAGGAATTTGTCTAAAATAAAGCTGATAAGTGGAAGAGAAGGGATTTAAATTTGGGTCTGACTTTAGCATTGTACTACTAACACTGCTGTAGCCAAGCTTTCATGAAGAGATCTGAAGAATTCATCAGTGACATGTCAAACCTATGCAGCAGCCATTCTGATGAAATTAGATGAATAATACCTAAATTAGGTATTATCTATCTGATTTATCTCTGCCCCTTTCATCTAATACAGAACAGTACCCTGAGAGAAAGAAGCATGAGAAAATTGAGTTCGGCCAGTGGAATTGCTGGTATGGGATGATTTAGAAGCTTAATCTCATAGAAGGAGGAATTGGGAAACAACATGGAAATAGATATGTGATTGAATATTTTATATACATATATTTTCCCAAATATAAATCTGAGTCCCATATTAATATGATTGCAGATTTTGCAGCAATAAGGGACCCACATGAAATTGTGCTGTTCAATTTTCAATCTTCATCTGGGGTGGGGGTATTACCTGTATTTTACCTGGACAAAGTGTAGGAAAGGAAAAGTTGAATATTTGACTATATTAGACCTGATACAAGGAGAGAGTAGACAGAGAAATCTCTGAGAATTTAGTGAAGTACCTCTTCCAGTGGGTCCCATTTTTTTAATAAGATGCAGCAAGCAGAATGCTCTCTCCCTCACTCCCTGGATGTTCATGACCAATCTCTAGAGGCTATTTATGTATTACCTTACATGACAAAAGGAATTTTGCAGATGTGATTAAAGTTAAAGACTTTGGAATGGACTGAATATTCTGTGGTATCCTGGTGCCACATCTAATCACATAAAGCCTTGGAAGCAACTGCAGTTAGGAAGACATGTCTACAGAAGGGTGAAAGATGCAACATTGATGGTTTTGGAGATGGATGGAGGGGGTCATGGGCCAAGGAATACAGGCAACTTCTAAGGCAAAGAATCAATTCTCTCTTCGAACCTTCCACCAAGAGTGGGGCTCCCAGATGTCTTGATAATAGCCCGGTGAGTCCTATGGCAGACTTCTGACCTACAGAACTATAAGATATTACATTTGTATTGTTTTTAAGCTACTAAGTTAGTGGTAATTTTTTATAGCAGCAATAAAAATGAATACTATATAGAAAAGTAGAATTTTACACTATTGTTTGAATTTTTCACAGAACTCAGAGCACATTTCAGTAACTCAGATTGAAAGACTTGGGTGACTTCACTTCCCTCAGGAGTCCATCAGGAGCAAAAACACACCCACTTGATGAACACCAGTCATCTCTCGGCTTGTTTCAGGAACTTGCTTGGCTAGGTTTCAAAACCCAAATTATACTAACTCCTCTTTCACAAAAAGAACACAATTTTTTTTTTCCCCTTGTCAGATGATAGGCAAAATTTCATGAGGAAAGCTGTGGCTCTGATACTAACCTGCAGTTCTTGCTTATTATTCATTTTGTCCCTGGGACAGTTAGCTAAAATCTCCACTTTATATGATTTTGGAGATGCAATTAGCAAATACTTCATCCTTATATGGAATATGGAATTCTAAATATGAAAATTTAGAATTCTTAAACAATAAAAGGTGAATCAAAATTTCTAAATTCATCTAAATCTAAATCTTTTTTTTTTTATGGATCTACCTGCTTATAGTCTGTTTTTCATGTACTTTTAGGGCTATATAGAGGCTTTTGTTCTTCACCTCATTCATTACAGAAGTTGCAATCTTCTGGCTTATGATTCATCTTTTTTCTCTCCATCTCCTAGAAGAGAACAGAAAGCAGCTACACTGGGAATTAGAACTGTTATCAGGCCCAAAACACTTAATTAAACAATTCATTTGATTACTTCTAATCATGTTAAATTAATCTTCATAGCTCTGCCCTTATATTAGTCAGGAAAAGCTAAACTATGCTGTAGTAATAAATAAATTCTCAGTGGCTAAACACAATGGAAGTTATTTCTCAAAGTCTGCAACTTTCCTAAATCATGTCTCCATATATAGTTAGCCAAAAATTCAAAGTTGTTCTAATAAGTGACTTTTAACCTCATTTTCATGCTGCTATGAGTGCCTAGGTCCGAACAGAGAAAAAACTGGATCATTCTGGTGCATCAGCTTTTAAATATTTTGTTTTAAATGTGATACTTGTCATGTTTGGCTCATAAAGCAGTCACATAGGTTCCCTAGTTTCATGATAGCTGGAAAATTAGGAGGAGTAGGTAGATATTCAATGAGAAGTAAATTTCTGACAAACTCTTCCTAGTCTTAATGTTACAATATTGAGAATAACTTCTTTCAGAAATAATTTCCCGAGACATGTAAACTTTTCTACTGGTAATTTAAGAACAACAAATGCTTTAAGTAGTAATTTCTCATAAAGCATCAGTTTGGCTGGGCTAAGAGTGAATCTCAAATACAGGAAGGAAAGTAAGACACATCTACCAAATGTGAAATTTAGACATAAGGTCAAGTTTATATAAAAATCAGCACATGTGTCTATAGAAAGAGCATTAAATGAAATACTGAATACTGTCCCTTATTCTGCACATGTTGGTGCTCAGGAAATACTTGAATGAACCAATGAATGAATGAACTGCAATGTGATGCAGATAAAACTTCTCCATGTCTGTATAGTCATCTATAAAATGAGGGGCATGGTTTGATTTAAATTTTTCCTTGTTTAAAACTCTATTAAATGCATAATTATAGCAATCCAAATTTCAATTTTAATAATTCTAATGGTTTATTTGAAGTAATTATTCTCAAAATACAGTCTGGGGATAGTTTGGGGTCTTTGAGGCCATTTCATGGATTCTGTGAGGTCAGTATCATACAGAGTAAAAGATCTACACACAATAAAAGGTAGACTGATTGGTTTTCAAGTAATGGTGTGAAAGATGACTGCTGTGTTTTCATATTCCACATTGCAAGTAATTTATAAAAGTTATGTGTTAAGTTATAGAGTAGTGTCAATGAAAGATAGTAGTGATTACTTGAAAAGTCTTGAAAGACTCCTCCCTTTTCTAACTACATATGTGTGGAAAGCCAGATTTTTCTTCATATACTTTAACCAAAACAACATATCACAATATATGGAATGAACCATTAATGTTCTATCAGGAAAGGCATGAAGGAGGCATGTAAACAGGAAACAATACTTTACATGAGAGGCATGTAAAATGATGGCTCTCACATTTAAAATAAAATAAAGCTATTTTTCATAAAATAAGCTATTTTATGCTCATATGTAGTGGATTGTTTTAAATGAATTAACATATATGTATATAAAATCACTCCATTTTAATCTTTAATCAAGAGTAGTGTGTATTAGAGTTTAATCTATAATATGGCACATATATCAATAGATATACATAAACAGAAGATCTTTGGTTTTCTTTTTTAAAATGATGTTCAATAGAGTTCTGAGATCAAAGGAACAAAGGGGACAGGAGGAGAATGACTGATTTAGAGAGTAAGCATTTTGATATTAAAAAGTATGTGTTATTAAATGTAAATACCTTTTCTTTTATAGTTAGGGTTATGTTTTTAAAGAAATACACTTAAGGGAATAATTTAATAATACTGTATTCCAGTTATAGAATGTGAATAATTTGAATTTACAGAATACCTTTATATACTATGACAGAGACTGTTAATTTCCTTTTCAATATGCATTCTCTCCTTTACTAAGACAACTACAATTTTGTGGAGTTCAGTCTCATCACCGAACAAAGACTCCCTTGCTGATAAGTCAGTTCTAGCTGATAAAATGGAATTGACGTAATTGGAAATTACTGGATGGGACCTTGGGAAGGTTTTTGTGTCTCTCACCTTCTTAATGGGATTGTGGTAGAACTCAGCATCTTGCACTCAGCATCAGCAGCGTGGAACTCAGCAATGTGGAATCCACACTTGAAGCATGAGGAAAAGATCCATACTTTAAGATGGGGAAACAAAACAAGATAAGCAAAACCCTAGGAGAAGTGTTGTTTCCTGATAAATGACCACACTAATCTGGGCCTGCTTACTCAACATATTTTTGTTATGAGAGAAAAATTTTTAATTGCTTAAGTCATTGGTATTTGTGATTTCTTAATTCATTTTGTAACTTATAGATATTAGATCTCTTAATTTCAACAATTCCTAGTGGAATGGATAAGAAAATCAGTTTTATTTCCATTTAAAAATAAGAAGGGCTGGGGTTGCGGCTCAGTGGTAGAGCGCTTGCCTGGCATGTATGAGGCCCTGGGTTACTCAGCACCGTGTATAAATAAATAAATAAAATAAGGGTCCATCAACAACTTAAAAAATTATTAAAAATAAGGAGACTGAAGATCAGAGAGTTTAAATGAAGTGCCTATAATTGTGTCCTAGGTCTCCTACATAAAGGACTACAAACTGGGTGGTTTAAAGAACAGATATGTATTATCTCACCCTTCAGGAGGAAGGGCAGTCTAAATCAAGGTGTGCACAGTCTTGGTCCCTCCATGGGTTGTGAGGGAGAGCCTTCTGTCTGCTTCACTCCTGGTTTCTGACAATCTGTTGGCAAGCTTTGGCAGTTCTTTGCTTGGAGAAGCTTCAACAAAATCTGTCATTATATTCACGTGACTTCTTTCTGTATGCCTGTGTTCCTATCACGTTCCCATCAGCCAACCCTTTACTGTGGTTCTGAAAATAGTACCCAGAGAGATGCATCTCTGAGCTACATCCCCAGTCCCTTTTATTTTGAGACAGGGTCTCATTAACTGGCCCAGGCAGGCCTTGAACTTGTGATCAGTCTCTAGAGTATCTGGGATTATAGGTATGTCCCAATGAGTCAGGTCCACATTTCCCCCTTTTTAAAAGAAAACTCATCATATTAGATTAAGATCCAACCCAGTGATCTCACATTAACTTGAATTACCTCTGTAAAGATTGAATTTCCAAATAAAATGTTGCTGGGCACTAGGAGTCCAAATCAAACCATAAGAGTACCCAAAGTCACACCACTATTGATTTGCAGATTCTGTACTCCAGTCTTATAACTTTCATTCCATTGCATTTTCTTCTAAAGTGAAGTGTCTTCAAATATGGATCACAATGTCAAAACTGCTTTAACTTGTGTATGCATCAAAATTCATATTTTTTTACCTCACCTTGGGCCCACTGAATCATGCACGTTGAGGGTAAGAATTTTGAATCTAAGTTTTTTAGTACGTATTATTTAGTATGTAGTAGTACTGTTTTGGAGTATAAAGTTCCATGAATATTAACACATGTACAGGTTCACATAACTACCACCATAATCAGGGTACAGAATGGTTCCCTTACCTCACAAACATGTCCTTTGTGCAGTCCCTACCCTTGCCCCTACAACCACTGCTCTGTTCTTCACTGTTATTTTATTTATTTATTTATTTTGGTCAGAAATATAAATACATGAAAACATGCAATATGTTACAAATTGAAACTAGCTTCTTTATTTCATTAGGATTTCTGTGAGATTCATACAATTGGTTGCATGTACCCATAGTTTCTCCTTTAATGTGCGGAGTGGCATTCCACCTTGTGAACCAACAGGGCTAGTTTAACCAGTATAGGACATTTGGATTGTTTCCAGGTGTGGGCAATTATGAATAAAGCTGTTATAAACATTTTATACAGGTTTTGTGAAATGTAACTTTTCATGTTCCCAGAATGAATACCTAGAAGCAAGATGGTTGTGTCATATAGAAATCACATGCCTAACTTTATAAGAAACTATCAAAATCATTTTCCAGAATATTTGTACCATTTTGCTCTTGAGTTTTACTTTTAAACAAGCTTCCTAGGTTATTTTTAGGCACAGGATAGTTTAAAAACACATAATGACTCCAGCATTTCATCCAAAGAACAAAACTATTTACTAATAGTGGTAAGATACATGGAGAAATAAGATTATTTTTTTCTAAGGGAACATTCACTTTCAGTATCAAGTAAGCTATAATCCATGTACACAAGTCTATTATCTGTGCTTTTTACCAATTTTTCGAATGTTCCTCCAAAGACAAGAATACAAGTATTCACAGATAATATGCCTTCTTATCTAATAATAACTTGTTCTTTTTTTTTCTAAATTGCTTATTAGAGCAATTTTTAAGTGTATTATCTTAAATATACACAGAATAGATATTTTATATAAATAGTTATGCTGAATAATTAATTCATTTTTTTCTCTAGAAGTATATATTGTTTATAAAAACTGTCTCAGGCATATTTTTAATTTTTAGAATTTCCTTAGGCAAACAGGATAAAACTAATTTGAGACCTTCACCAACATAAATGTAAATTCATACTTATGCTTGTTATATAACATTTTTTACAGACTGAAATTTGTCTCTTTGTTCTATGGAACAGTGTCAATCAGTACTGTATATAAGCAATAAAATTGGCCTTATGAAATCATAGCAAATATCTCAGATCCTATACATAGTGTTAGACTAGCATTGACCTCAGTAAGTGCCACATTCAAAATGAAATTGGGCCAGCAAAAATCATTAAGGGCAACTAAAATCATTAAAAGAAAATAACCTAAAGCCCTGTATACATGCTTTGGGTAATATTGATTTCCACCTGTATTATTGGAATCCATTTGGTACCACACATATTCTGCAGAACAATTAGTTATTTGTTTGAGGGTATGGAGTCATTTGAAACTTTCATATGTACTGTAGTAATTGAAAAAAATAATTGCTTTCAAAATGGACTCCTGGACAGCAATGTATTCTGGAACATGACATATGGAAAACTATAACATGGCAGAAAAATTGGTAATAGTAAGAGACTGAATGAAAATTCAGGTGTTTATTTTGCAAATTTCATCATTTCTTGCACTAGCTATATTACCTTCACTCATGCTTCTTATCCCTAAATTTGGAACCAAGTAACATTATCAAAAATTGCTCAAACCATTTTGCTTGTTGGGTTTTTAGAGGAATAATTAATGAACAAAAAAGGCTTTAGAAATTTAATATGCTATTTAAGTATTAGGAAAAGTTCTTTGTTATTCAATGAAAAGATCTATTGGAATATTGTTTCCATTTATCAGATTGTATTTTTGAAAAGACACTCTATGACTGAATGTGTAGAGGGTCTTTTTTTCATAAAGTTTTCTATTTTAGTATACTTTTATAAGGAAAGTTTGAAGGATGACCCTTCAGAGGCTACATAATTGCATCAGAAATATTTCTGAACAGGTTTGATGACAAATATCAATACTATGGGAGAATGTGCATCATCTTTGCCATTTTAAAAGCATGATGGGGATTTATTTGCTCATATCCCTTTATCTTAACAATTGTTGATGAATAAACAGGATGTCATCACATGACTGCTTTGTGAAGATTTTATTAGTTTATCAGAGAGGGACCAGTTGATTATTGATTGCCACTAAATTATACTTAATGTTTCTAAGTTTCAAAATCCTACATATGACATGAAAATTGATATTTTACTTTATAGAGACACTGAAAAGGTTCATTGATATTGCAAAATGCAGTTTAGTTGACTTTGTAAACTTTCTTCTAAGAAGCTATTCCAGAAGACTAAAATGGACTATTCAAATTTTCATCTACTCAAATTTTCATCCATCAGACATTTCCTGCAACTTTTGGAAATAGTATATTAAAAATATTTTTTTGTAGAAGGTAATTGCATATATGTTCCTAGACAATATTCAAATGCTAGTAAAGTTTACATTTTCTACTTAAGAGCCAACCACATAAACCTATGAGC
Source organism: Sciurus vulgaris (assembly GCF_902686455.1). NCBI lineage: Eukaryota > Metazoa > Chordata > Mammalia > Rodentia > Sciuridae > Sciurus > Sciurus vulgaris. The sequence continues at coordinate 90,386,541 of NC_136467.1, read as the reverse complement.
CTAGAACAAGACACATAAATGGCGCCAAATAAATTAAATCATAAATGAATTAAGATACTTAAAATACTGAGTTCAGCTATGAAACCAGGCAAAACGATGAATCTTCATGCAAATTAAATCCCCCTACCTGCATTGAATTATTGCTGAAAGAATCCAGGATTATAAAACAAGTCCCATTTATGACTATTCAAACTATACACAGGATGTCCTTAAAATTGACTTTAAGAAACTAAGAGATTCTAAGTCACAGAATTAACCAAAAGAATAAGAAAATGATTATTGCTGATATTCTTGCATTGAACACAAATTCAGTGTTTCAACAGATCAGTGTATATGTTCAAATGATCAACAGAGAAAAAAGTCGACATATCTACAGTATACAGAAAATATCAAAACAATGAGAGCTTCTGAAGAAAATGATCTCTGTAAAATTTGAAAACTTGACTGGGCAAGTTTGCTAAGAATTGTAAGCACTATTTTGGAAAATTGGTTCATATTGCTAAGTAATTTTTGACTTTTATTGAAACTAGGATGCTGTTAATTGGAAGGCACACTATTATGCATGACTATGGAAGAAAAAACACTAACATAACAATTGTAGTTTTAGGATATTATTAGTTACACAATTTCGAGATGTAAAGAATGTACTTTATAGAATGAGCAAAGCATAATATGCATAGCACCAATTGGAGATAACAAATACCGCTCAGAAACAACAAGTATAAGAGGAAAGCACAATAAATTGGGGTGTGTCAAAAGCCAACTGAAAGCGTTGCCAATGGTCAAAGCAGAACACTTAGAGTAACAAGATAAGAAAAGTAATATAGTATTAAAGCCTAAAGCATAAAATAAATATCTATGAATCTATTCCAATATAACTAATTGAGTACATAAATGGGAGAAAAGAAGAAAAACTGCCATGCAGAAAAATTTATGTAGATACCTTACCTTAAGGAGGTGTATTACAGTTTGTATTTGAGATATCCCCCAATAAACTCATATGAGCTGAAGTGATTAAATTATGAGAGGTGTGACCTACTCAGGGGATGAATTCATTTGATGGATTAATAATTTGAACTATGGTAGGTGGAGCTTGGCTGGAGGAAATAGGTCACTGGGGGCCATGTCCTTGGGAATTATGTCTTGTCTCTTGTTCCTCTCCCCCTTTAGTTTCCCATGAGCTGAGAAGTTTTTTCTATCTTCTGCTCACCTCAGGCCCAGAGTAATGGAGTCTGCTAACCATGGAGTGAACTTCTGAAACCATAAGCCAAAATAAACTTGTCCTTTAAGTTGTTCTTGCCAAGTAATTTGATAACAGTGACAAAAAAGCTGCCTAATGGTTGTGCATAGTGACTAGTTCAAGAAACACTACATGGGATGATAAAAAAGAATAGCTCTGTAGTGGAGAAACCTGACAAACACTACCCCAGTCAGGTGAATGAGCCATATTGATGGCCTGTGTTATAACAGGAGGTGATGAAAATGGCACTTCAGCTCTGTCATTCTGTGGCCTCCATCCCCACAAACGACAACTCCAGGATAAATATTAGGAAAGCATCAGTAAATCCCACGGGAGGCATATTATGACATAACCTGACCCAAACTCCTTAATACTCTCAAGGTCACAAAAATAATGAAAACGGGAAAGACTGAGAAACAGTCACAGACAGCAGGCGTCTAAGGAAAACGTGACAACCAAATGTAATGTGCATCCTGGATGGGACCCTGGGGAAGAAAAATGATATCAGGCTAAAAATGTAAGGAATCTGAATGAAGTATTCACTTCAGTTAATAATGTATCATTATTAATTATTAATTGTAACAAATGCACCATACTAATGTAAGATATTAATAATAGGAAAACTGGGTTTGGGGCATATGAAAACTCTCTTAAAATCTTTTTGATTTTTCTATAAATATAAAATTATTCTAAAATTAAAAATAATATTTAAAATTATTTTAAATGAATTATTTTGATAATACAGTGTTTACAGCACGAATCAAGGATAAGAAATAATGGCTTCCTATTCTCAATCAGAGGAAAAACATTGGGAATGTGATATTGATTTGTGCATTTGCACCTAACAGACCCTTAATGAATTTGCCAAGGATAATTAATGAATAAGCTATTTTATGTTGTTTGTAAGTAAAAGAGATAGTTCTTATATTTGTTGAGCTACTTCATTTTTCAAAACATCATGCTAGGCACTTAATTATTTAATGATCACACCAAGCCCATGCGGATTAAACCTTTAAAAAAAAAAAAAAGTAAAGAAAAAGAAAAACCAGGATCTAAGCTAAGAAACAATAGTTTTGCTAGGGTAGCCATAACAAAGTACCACAGAATGGGTGGCTTTAACAACAAAAATTTATTTTATGTTCTGGAAACTAGAAGTTTGAGATCAAAGGATTGGTAGCATTTATTTCTTCTGAACTCCCTCTGGGTTGTACATGGCCATTCTAATTATCTCTTATTATAGGAGAAGGGTTCTATTACATCTGGACCCATATGACCTACTTTAACCTCATTAAAGACTCTACCTCCAAATACAGTCACATTTGAAGTACCTGAGTGTTGGGTGTCAATATTGGAGGGGCAACAATGCAAACCATAACAGTATCTAAATTGATCTCCGGGCCTCCTAGTCTACACCAGAGATGGACATGACTCTAATCTTGGTCTTTATTACTCCAAACTTGTGCTTATTTCTTTATAGTTTTGTTGTACTCATTATCTGTGCTTATTTATGTCTCCTATAATAGTTCAGCCATAGAAGAAAGTGAATTCATCCAACTTGTTTTAGTTGTACATACTCATCCATAGAAAATCTTTTATTTAAAAGTGGGAGTTGGTGCCACATTAGAACAGTAGATGCAGTCAGACAGACCTGGGTTTGGATACTTTTCTGCTATTGTAAAACTGTGCTATCTTCTTTCCAAGATTTTAGGGCACATTAATTGAGGTTATAGAGAAGAACAAGATAGTATTTATATTTCCTTATTTAGCAATTCTACCTGTCGATAAGCACAGTAAATACACGTGGAGTACAGCAAGGTGTTCTTTAAGTAAAAAAAATATGTTTGCCTTTTGAGAGTTAAACTTCAGAATCATCACAAAGAGATTTAAAAGGAAAAAAAAAAAAATCTCTCCTAGCAGCAGGAGTTGATGTAATATGCTGGAGCTATTAATACAACTAACGGAAGAATGTGTCACTCTGAGGTGGGGGTTAGACAACCCATGGGAGCTTGAAAAGGGAGTCACAGAGGCAAATATTAGCAAAACCCATCTGGGTGCTTCCAGGAAACAGAGGATTTGAGCCAGTATAATTTTTAAATTATAAGTTCCTATTGCCAAGCTTCCAACTGTAGGATTTGTACTTCAGCCTGTTTGAGTCTTAAACCACACAATATTGATACATTCCAAAGAGTTCCTTGTGCCTGAAAACCAAATTTTCCAGACCACAATGTGGGGTACATGTGCTTATGAGACTGTATGGGCTTATCATGCTGATTTGGGTATATATAATTCTGCTATTTATTTAAAAACTATAATTACGGATTTTTCTAAACTTAAATGTGATTGAACTCTGAATGAAGTCTCATTCTGTTTCTGAAAGTCTGTGAGTCCTATTCAACCACATTTTTAATTTAACCTATAATTTCCAAAATTTAAGTTATCATATTTAGCAAGTAAAAATAAAGAATGCCTAGTTAAATTTGAATTGCAGATTTTAAAAAAGTGAAAAGTAAATTATTTTGCTGACCAAGAACCCATTAGCTGAATAGAAAACCACAAAATCTGTGTCCTTTTATTCCTTGCATGAAAACTTCAATCTTCAGTATTGCGCTTTCCTTGTCAACAAGATTATATTGTCTCTATCTTGCCCATGAAATCTTCAAAAGAATATTTATGAAATGGTCAAAAATGTTTGCTTTATCTCTAAGCCTGGATGATTACAATATATTTCAAACTCTTCCATTGGAGATTCCTTCCTGCTGGTTGGCATGAACTTATGATAGATGTCAACTTGAAAGCCCCAGATTTTAAAAAGTTCTTTTCAACCCAGACATATGACTTCTTATATCTTTCTGTTAGTACAAGGCAAGAAGCATGGAAGTCCATGGCCATGAGCTGCTCTAAAACATGTGTAGGCAATTGACTTTTAGGATAGATGAATGTCAACAAAGGGGAGGAATAATACATTTTGCTCACTCATCCTAGGTATTTGGCTGAGGCCACTGTAACAAAAAAAAAAAAAAAAAAAAAAAAAGATTAACAAAAGATAAGCATATATATTATTTAAGTTTTATGTGAGACAGGAACTTCATAAGGAAATGAAGACCCAAAACCACAGTTAAATGTGAGTATGTTTTACAGAAGTTTCTTTTTTAATTTTTTTGGTTTGTTCTAATTAGTTATACATGATAGTAGAATGTAAATTGTTGTATTATACATATATGGAGTATAATTTCTCATTCTTCTGGTTGTTCGTGATGTAGAATTACATTGGTCATGTAATCACATGATACACATAGGATAGTAATGTCCGATTCATTCTACTATCTTCTCTATTCTCATTCCCCCTCCCTTCCCTTCATTCCCCCTTTTTTTAATCCAAAGTAGAAGGAAAGTCCTGGAGAAACATGAAAGAATCAACTGGGTGTGATCTCATGGAGATAAACTAGGGGAATCTCAGTGAGGCTACTCTGATTCCCTTTGTCCCTTTATTTACTGAAGTAAGGGTGCTTCTTTCCTCTGGATATGGGAGGGGCACCTCTCACAAGAGGGTCATTAGACCAGCTTTAGGGGGAGGTCAGAAGATCCTTCCAAGATGTAATGACCTGCTTCAGAGAAGGTGAGGCATTTTCCTGTTTCTGTGGTTTCCTTACATTCCTTCAGCTTAAAACATTTTGGGCCAGTGTGTCCTGAGTCCCCTGTCAGAAAAATGAGTAAGGCTTAGCACAAAGATGCATCTATGGGCTAGGCTACACAATGCCTGAGAGACTTCTAAAAGAAGTAAAAATAAAGAATGGGTAATTTTTTAAAAAGCCCCTTTTTTTTCCACATTTGTCTGCTCAACCAAAAATTTCCATAAGATTAAAGGTTGTTAACTTCTTTTCTCAATTACTTCATCTGTTGCTATCCAGACAGGAAGTTTCTCCAGATAATTTGTGTCAAGATAATCAATACATTCTTCCTTTTGTTTTTTTCTTCTCTTTCCTGCATTTTTCTTTAATGAGACTCCTAATGTCATGAGATATACCACCTGGTCCTCTCTGCCACATGAAACAGAAATCTATCATTATAAAAAGAAACAGTATATGTGATTTCAGATTTAGATATATAGAAACATGTAGAAATAAGCAGCAAAAATATATGGTTAAGTTGGAGTTGAAGAAGCACTCTTTCCCCGAGTGTAGTTTTGATATCTCTTTTCATCTATTATGAGACAACAATGAGATCATTAAAAAGTAAGTGCACAAAACACATTAAAGGAAAGTAAGTGTGCTGTATATTGTCACTGAGCATTCTGTATTCATGTATCACCTATTTTAATAAAACAGCAATAATTTGAAAGGAAAAGGAATGTATCACAAATCAAATTTTCATTTTTAGGAATTATATGTAAAACGTTTTGGCCTTTTCCAGCCTTCTTTAAAGAAGCAGTTAAAATAAGTCCTCTTTTTACTTAATTTCAACAAATAAGATAGTGGTTTAAATTATGTGTTTTGTGGAGTGATTTGGTTGGCAAAGCTGAAGTGTGTGCATTCTTTAGGAAATAATTACCCTAACAGCAGCGAGCACTTACTTGGCTTCTTTTACCAAGTCTTACAAGATGCTTTACAATTAAAACACAGCAAGCCGACCTACTTTCTTAAGGGTGTTCAGGAATAGGAATGAGCAGATACGTCTTTAGTTTTCGGTGTCCAGACAGAAAGGTACTATGAATAGAATCTGGAAAGAAATTCTGGGACTCCAAGAGCCTGGAGCTCAAGAGTGAGATAAAGCAAATAGCTCACTGACTCTGACCTTAATGATCCACCAGGGACATATGGTCATCACAAAAGATCTAACTCGTTTCCTGGGCCTCAGCTCATCAATGAATGCTACACCATTTAAGTCAGTATTGGGTTTTATGGGGATTGAATTCTGGAGAGATGAGACACCTGAACCAGGCAGCCAACAGCACCTGAGGGCCACCTCATCTGAAACTCCAGGTCACAGTAGACTGCACAGGCCAAGTGCTGGAGAAAAAAATTCTCCTTACTCAGGATGGCTCTTTCTGTTTAACTCAAGAATGAGTAGTGGGTTTCTGGAACCTGAGCATTCTGAACACTAGTGAATAAGAATCACAAGTCTTTCCCCATCCCTTCCTCCCTACTACTCTTCCCAAATGCTTGTCCTTTGGTTTCCTTTTTATAGACTCCATACAGATCACTAATTTCCTGGTAGCAAATTACCAACCAGGTCATCTGATAATTACCTATGATCCAGTTACTGCCAGTTACTGTGGCACCACCCACCAGGTATTCAATACAGTTGTAAAAAGCAGTTTCATCACATGTTGAAGTGAAACACTTCTATCTGAAGATGTATTCTATTCTACCTGAAGTAGTATATATGGGGTTCAGGAAGGAGGTATCTACAAGAGAGCAGGAGAAGCTGAGGTCAGCACTGGAACACCCAAAAGAAACTTGTGTGATCAACAGCCCCTAAGGTTTCATCTCAGTTTTTAAGCCCAAGCAGTTTTAACCAAGATGATCTTCCCTCCAGTTTGGATTATAAGAAGTCAATTATCTTCTCTGCCTAGATTTCCTTATCATTAGGGTCCTCTGACAAGGAAAAGAACTGAAGAAAGGACCTGAATATTTCCCAAGCATTGGGGCTCCAGTCTTGGGTGTCCGACCCAGAGGCTCTGTGCCCCCAAAGGCTGCAGTCATCTGCAAATAGTGCAAATAACCAGCCTGCATGATTTCAGGATGGAAAACATTGTTGATGAAATAAAGTGTCACATCTGAATTTATGTTTAAGTAATATCTCTAAAAGTATTCCAACATCAGGGTAGGTCAGTGGTTCTGAACTGAGGGTAATTTTTGTCAATGTCTTGAGACATTTTATTTTGTCACATATGAGACATATGAATGGCATCTAGAGGGTAAAAGTCAAGAATGCTGCTAAACATCCTACCCAGCACAGGACAGGCTCCCATAACAGAGAATCATCTTGGCAAAAACATCAATTGTCCTACAGTGGAGAGAACCTGGGTTAGATTACGTTGCATTTAAATTATTTTGATTTAGTTGGGGATGCATGTAGATAATTTGAGAAAGTTATGGTTATTTTTTTTTTTTTTTTTGCCTAAATTAGGATACAGGCACATATGCTTCAGGATTTAAAGGAAGAGCCCACTCAGGGCAACACAGAATGTGCAGGGAAGGACTCAGGAAGGAAGGAGGTAATAACTTTAGCTGCACTTTAACAATTACATCAGCATAGCAGAGCCATTGTTGGAAGGAGCAGCATATCAAAACTGGGGAGCAAGGCTCAAAAGTGCTGCACAATCATCGCATTTTTCCAGTTCCAAGTGAATTACAAAAGACTGGAGAACCTTTACTGAAACTGGATGTTTTCCCCTCATCATCCAGAAATTAGGGAGAACCAGTGAAGACTATCAGAAAACTTGGTGAAAATATGAGATTGACCAGAGTGTTGCTCTTAAGGTGGTTCTGGTCATGCAGGCTTTTGGTCTACAAGACGTACTGCCAGTACATTAATATTTAATCATTTTGTGTTCTCTAACAGGATACCATAAACTGGGTGGCTTATAAACACAGGTATTTACTTGGAATAGTTCTAAAAGCTAGGAAGTCAGAGACCAGGGTATTGGCAGAGTCAGTATCCAGTGAGTGCCTGCATCCTGATTTTTGACAGCATCTTCTCCCTACTTTCTCACATGGCAGAAGGAGGAAGGGAGCTCTCTGGGACCTCCCTTTATAAGGGCACTAATCCCATTCATGAAGGCTCCACCCTCATGACCTGATCACCTCATAAAAGTCCTATCTCCCAAATGCCATCATTTTGAGGGTTTTAGGGAGACATAAACATTGAGCCTAATACACTTTCAGAACTTATTATTTAATGTATACCTCGTGCTTTTCATGCCTGTTACATTTCCCGTAGTCGAGGATGCTTTATTAACAGCATCCATCATATATAATATATCTCTTTGTACCGTTCAGTAGCAAAACCTATGTGGCTCTCAACCATTTTAGCATTCCAATTGGCCTGAAGATAGAAGACTTTCACACTTTATTAGTACATGTGAACACAGTAATGTAGGGACAAGGTCAGGAAAAGGTGACTCTGAAATGGGAGATGGTAATAAATGAGGTTACCATTTTGCACGTGAACTTCATCCTACTAGACAGTGGTAGTGACATTTTTCAAGTTTACTTCTGTTACACCAGAATATATTTTCAGGTAGAGATTTTTCAATAAATATGATGAAACTGCTTTCTAAAACTGTATTGTTCTGTGTGACTAGTATTAAATACATGGTGGGTAGTACTTGTAATAACTGGTAGTAACTGGATCAGAGGTAATCATCAGATGATCTGGTTGGTAATTTGCTACCAGGAAGTTAGTGATCCAAATGGAGTCTATAAAAAGGAAAGTCAAAGGACAAGTATTTGGGAAGAGTAGTAGGGAGGAAGGGATGGGGAAAAGTTGGTGATTCTTATTCCCTAGTGTTCAGGAACAGAATGCTCAGGTTCCAGAAACCCACTACTCATACTTGAGTTAAACAGAAAGAGCCATCCTGAGTAAGGTGGATCATTTCTGCAGCACGTCAGGACTCTACCTTTCTACTTTCTTTGATATTATTTTATGAAGTGATTCTCTGATCTTGAATTTGTTCCTTTGGGTGGCCTTGTCTAGTACAGGGAAATGTCCTGTTTGGTAATGGGCCTCAGTTCTCAAGCTAAGGATGTATATGTACCATGACTTTCCCTTTACAGAATGCATGAATTTTTCACATAAGCTTATTTTATCTAGATACAGACCAGTGGAGTACAATGCACAGTGATTTTTATCAATGCACTATATGGAAAAGAATAAGGAAAACCAAAAAGCCAATTGGGTTTGTTAAAATTCAGCCAGTTGGTCTGAGACAGAGCTGAGACTCAAAAACAAGTCTACCTACTCTTCCCATGATGCAAATGTCTTAGGAGACACCATAACACAAAGATCAGGAAGTGAGAGAATTAGTCCTAAGGATACAAAATGTGAATGCTTCTCCTGAATCTTCTCCCAACCTCTACTTCCAGTTCCATTGCCACCCCTCTCCCTATCATTTTCATGACTTTGTTCTCCATTCAGAAGCCTGGTTGCTGACTCATTTTCCTCCCTCACTCCCCCGGTGGCATTGGGATGACATTAGAGATGGGGGAGAAAAACTGTGCCATATCCAGAGACATGCTTAGAAGAAGAGGGATTTCTGCATGTGTTGCTTGTTGCAAGTTCTAGAGATGAAGGGCCAGAGTGGTCTGGGTGGCAGGTATTGAGAATCTTAAGCTTACTATGTCAATCCTTGATTTTTATGTGATAGGACAAATGGCTACATTTGTCTGCATCAGTATTGCTGTTTGTAAATCTAAGATGAGAATGTAAAAAATGTTAACAGGTATAGGAGAACCCTTACTTTTAAGTATTCTCAGGTAACAAATAAGTGTGTCATAAGAAATTATATTTTTCATATCATTTTCAGATTTGACCAATCAATGAATCCATAGACTCATCACATTAAATCAACCAGTTATAGCAAAAACTTTTTTTTGCCTTCTGAGTTTATTTCTTAGTTATTAACTGATGGAATTTCATTGAGGAGTAACATACATGAGATTGTTTGCAGGCCATAGCTTTCTTTCTTATTTTTGAGTATCCCATATTTATTATTGCTAAATGACTGTATTAAGAAATTCTGAGAAATGAAATTCTTAAAGAAATTTCTACATGAGAAGAATTGTGGATAAATCCAATCACATTAAAATTATCAAAACAATTCAATAAAATATTTATACAAAACTAACATGACCTTTTTTACTTATATATATAATGTAGATTATGGGTTTAAAAAGTTAAATCATAAAAGTGCTACAGAGTCTGTGGTGCATAGATTAAAAACTCAGGAAAGCAAATTCCAGCCTGTAACAATTATTCTTTCTTGTTTAAACTGCTAGTTATCAGATTTACTTAAAGGCATTAGCCTTTAAGAAAAAGCATATTTATTTATGATTTTGTCTTCATATGCAAAGGGTGGTCATCTGGTTTGAATTTGAGGTGATTCCCTTGAATTTATTCACTTTTCTTAGAGGAGCAATCCTATGAAATGCTACAAGTCTCATTACAGCTTTTCCTGAAGTGCCACGTGCCTCTGGAGCTGCCTAGTTTCCATGATTATGTACTTCATGTTCTGCCAATTTTGGTTCATTTTCATTCTTCATGATATCTCTGTACAAGAAGATTTGGGAGTAAAAACAATTGCAACAATAAACTTGCTGCTTCACTCTAACCTGCTGCTGCCTATTGTTTTTATCTTCCTTAAGAAAGAAAAATTCTCAGAAACTCTATGCTGCAAAGCACCCCCACCACATGTTTCTCTGTATTGCCTGAAATTAAAAAACCTCAAACTGAAAATTAAAACTTTAAAATTTAGTGTTTGTCATCTAAATTTAGTTGCAGTACATGGACAGGTTTTTAATTAGGAAAGTGTGAAAACAAATGGAATCCTAAGCAAATATCTTATTTTGGAATATTCTCGTGACTCTAGGCTGAAAATTTGCAACAATGTGCCTTAGTTTTGTAATAGAAAAGAATTGGAAGTGACAGATTTCTAATTATTTTAAAAATGTGTATGTATTTAATATCTCATGGTGGCCTCACCATCTACTGTTTGGAAAGTGTGTTCCTCTTGCTGTGGATCTGATTCCTGAGATCCTCTGGATTCATTTAGAGCTCTGTACTTAGTACATATTTACTGAAATCATCTTTTGCTTTAAATGTGGTCAGCATCGGGGAAACAAAAATACAGCATTATAAAAATTGTAGAATGTAGATGTACCATAGATGTATCATATTCAAGAACCATATATTTTTAAAAATTGTATTGGTGATTATGACTATATATAATAGTGGGATTCACTGTGACATATTCATACATGCACATAACATACTTTGATCAATTTCATTCTTCAGTACTGCCTCTTTTCCTCCCCACTTCCTCCCTTGGTCCTCTTCTTTACTCTACTGACCTCCCTTCTAATACCATGAGCTCCTTTTCTAAACTTTTTTCTCTCTATATTCCACACATGAGGTTGAACATATGACCCTTGATTTTCCAAGTTTGGTTTATTTTGTTCAAAATGATGTTCTCCAGTTCTATTCACTTTCCTGAACTAGAAATAATTTTGTTCTTCTTTATGACTGAGTAAAATATACTGAATATATATATAGTATATATATATATGGTATATATATATATATTATATACCATATTATCTTTATCCATTCACCTAAGAACCACATACTCTTTGAAAATGATTTATTTGGAGGTTTTATAATAGGGAATATTTGATTAGTATGATATAACAAAAATAAAGCTGTGAAATATTGTGGATATTCCCCTGGATAGAATATCAAAAACTTTTCAAATGATAAGAGATCTTCCCTATAATCTGTTAGCCAATTCTTACGGTTTTGTTTGTTTGTTTGTTTTGGTAGTATACTTGGGAGTATTCGAATGAATTTGACAGAATTGGATTTAAATCACTTTAGTAATTAAGTATAGTAGGAACACAAAAGTTAATGCAATGTACTTTGCTACACTGAACCCTGATGTAAAAATTGTTAAAAGAGCTCTTATGTGTATTGTGTTTAATAGGTTGTAGGTTCTTTTGACTTTATTTTATTCTTTAATAGATTGTAAGTTCTTTGACTAAGAGGGCATGATCTTGCATGCATTATTATCAATGGAGAATACATAGTAGATATTTTTAGAGTGTTTCTAAAATAAATGCTGAATTTTTTTGTAATAGGAAAGAAATAATAATGTTAATACACTTCTGTGTAGTTTCTTTTATTAATCAACCTTGCTAGGTCTGCGAGATTAAATTAATTATAATGAAAAATCTTCCAGGCTCTTTCTTCATTAAGCCAAGATCTACTATTGTAAGGCCCCCCAAAAAGGAAACCCCAACTCTGTCCCATGGATCCACGGCAACCCCAATCAACCGCAGGAGGCGTCACTTGATGCAAACCGCAAGAGGTGTTTATTCCAGCGCGCTGGGACCCAACTGGAGGAGTTGAGTCCCTAGCAGAAAATCTTGTAGGTTTACAAAGGCAGAAACCACACATCGGGAGGGGTTGCACATGAAAGGGAAAAGGGGGACAAAGCTGCCGGGAAATTTCAAAGGGGGTCTGGGTTTGCTGATAACATACAACATGTTTCACAATGTTTTACAACAGGGCGTAGATTCTGGTCAATAGTTTCTGGTAATCCTACTGTTGGAGCACTATCTGGCTATCTGGCTCAATTTACCCTTTTACTCCCTGTTTGGGGCTGATTCCTGCAACAGCTTTAAGGGCTTTGTTCCAGTCACTGGGAGGGAGACCTTAGGGAGTTGAGATAAAACAGACAGCTTAAAAAAATGTCCATTCTTTCACTATGCTTTCTAGGAGTAATATCTAGAAGTAATTTATTACTATATTTCTTTTACTCTGCTTTCACAACTATGAATGCCACTCTTAATTTCCCAGAGCTATCTTTTGGGAGAAGAAGTTAAGGTAGAGAAGTTAAGATTGTTACAGGATTTACATGATTAATGGTAAGAGAAAAATACAGGTAGCATACATCTTGGAACACTCAATGACCTTTAAAAGTATGCCATTTTTCTGGAAAAGGACTTTCCAACATCCTGTAGCTCCATTCAGCATTTCAATGGTTTGACTTAGCAGCTCCATTCAGCAGTTCAATGGTTTAGCTTTAGAGTCAGACAAAGGACTTGATATAGGGAAAATAAAAGGAAACTCAGGATCGTTCCAGTGCCCAGAGGATAACGGCATATGTGGTTAAGCACAAGAAGAGAAAAAGTCAACAGATATATACGGCAGGGTTTTGATATCTATGACCTTAGCTCACTAAGGGTTAAGTAAGGGTCTCAAGGTAGGTATGGGGATGGGGAAGGGTCTCTTGTCTGTAGTCCTGGTTTTGGACTCTGGATGGAGATAATTTCTCCAGCTTCCCTAAAAAAACTGGAGAATGGCAACATTAGCTTAAAGCCCAGTTACAATGGGCATGGATGCTGAGTTGAGTTTTAGAAGGCTGGAGAGTAGGATCTAATAGGGGTCTGAATACATATTCGCCAGGCCTGGACACTGAATGGAGGAGGTCTGCATGCTTAGAGGTCTCTGGGCAGTGGGAAGTAAGAAGTAATCCATACAGCCAAGGCACTTCATCAGTTCTTACCAAGCCAAGAACAAACTGAACATTTTCGCTGTCATGATTTCCACCAGCCACACCAAAGGACAGGCAGGAGGTGATGGAATCAGAGGTATGATCCCCTAAGACCATAGGAATGAACTTGACAATCAGTAGGTGAGAACCTCTGAAGAATATGTAATGATATATGAATGAATGTGTTACCTTTTGTTGCATATCCAAATTAATTAAAATTCTACAAACCTAATATGAGCAGTTGTTTACCCAAGTCTGAGGGCAGAATGGTCTGGTTTCAACTTCTCAATGACCAGATAGTATTAGTTCAGGGCCAGCCTCTCTTAACAGTCTTTTGGAGCAATGTACTTGGATTTCTTTAATCAAAAAGTGCTACTGATAAGAGAGGCTCATTCTACTTAAATCCTCTGAAATTTGTAACTGCTTGTCAATAGACTGGAGTTCTTTTATTTCAGAGTCAGGAGAGAGAGGTAATGACTGCTTCCAATTCACAATAAACATCTACAATAATAATGACTTTAATCATAAATGTAGATTCTTAGTTATGAACACTTGTTCCATTGTTTCCCATGCAGCAGCAAATATAACAGTTTATTACATATTACATTAAATGTATATATACAGTCTTTTAAATTCTCACAGTCAGAGGATAGAAATTATCAGTATGTTTTCAGGAAGTTGACTCTTTAAAGAGTACAGATGTCAAATATTACAAACTAATAAGAAGGGGCAGGAATTTCTTGGGTGGGATGTTATCATGGGTAAAAACTGCATAAATGATTTTGAATTATCAAGACAATCTTATCAAGAGGATATTGCTATGCCTATTTAATATATGAGAAAGATTAAGTAATTTGCTCAAGATTGAACAAAAATTAAAACATAAGTTTGATCTGCTTTTAATTGCTTACTGTTCTTTCCACTCTTCTGTCTTGCTTCTAAAAGTCCCTGTTAAAATCAATTTCGACACTACAAAATTTATAATATATATAGAACTTCATATATTATTTGCAAGATAAAAGGACAAATCAAAATGTACTGGATTGAAATACACTACAACTTTTGAGTTCTTATTGCCTATATTTGATGTCCTGTCTTGCTGGGATTAATAAGATAATATATTAAAATGTGCAAAAATGGGCATGATACATAATACAACTATAAATTATTTTACTTTTTTCTACCCTATAGACTAAAAAGATACTGTTGCATTTGAATTTGGAATGCTCCAGAGTCTGAGTTAAAGAGTTGGTCATCATTCCTAGACTACTGAGAGGTAATTGAATCTTTAGAAAGTAGAGTCTAGTAGAAGAAAGGTCCTTGAAGATGTGCCCTGAAAGGGATATTGGGAATTCTGGCCTTTATCTCTCTCTCTCTCTCTCTCTCTCCTCTCTCTCTCTCTATCTCTCTCTCTCTCTCTCTCTCTCTTCTCTCTCTCTCTCTCTCTCTCTCTCTCTCAATCCTCTCTCTGTGTTTCCTGGCCACCATGAATGGTACACTAGAGAGCCATGATGTTCTGTCCCACCACAGGCCCAAAGCAATGGGGCCAAGTGACCATAGACTAAAACATCTGAAATGATGAAAGAAAATAAATCTCTCCTCTTTTTAGGTTGACTTTCTCAGGTATTTTGTCACAGCAGAAAGTTGACTGATACAAATACATATACATACCCTTTAATATAACAATATATATAATACCTACATACAATATATATATAATATATAGCTTTATATAACATATAGCATGTATCATTTTGTTGGTACTATAAAACTATAAAAAAAATAAATTCCAGCTTTTTCATTGATGTAAAATAATTTAAAAAGAGCTTCTTATAAAGAATATTAATTAAACACTTAAATGAGGAGAAGCATCACAATTTGATCAAGACTAAAAACCTTCAATAAATAAATACTAAAATTACAAATCTTTATTTTAGTGTAAGTTGAACATATGCTATTATTGTTGACATTCAAAATGTGCTGCTGAGCAGAGTCAGGAGAAAGATCTTAAATCTCATTTGAAGATCAAAATATTTTAAAATATACCATATAATGAATTTTTTAAAAAACACTATTAAAATTAGGAAAAAATGTATCTTGGTAAATGCACAAAGCAAAGACACGCTGTAATACTAGGCAATGGCATTCTGTGCAGCCCTTTGCTCTCTGGGACTTCAGCCTGTCCATATGGTCATCTAATAGGGGGCCTGAAGACTGTGGGTGATCTCACAGACCATATGTGCTGCAGTACCTAGGACAACTGGGTCTTGGCTAATGACGTGGCAAGAGCCTAAATTTGGATTTAACTTGTTTTTATTGAGCAGAACCCAAACCTCACAGCTATTTTTGCACATTGCTTGCTCTGTTTATCAGTAGTATTGAAATGGGGCTGTAAAAATATATCCCTTTCCACTATAGAAATGCTTCAAGTGACCTGTCTGTAGAAATATCATGTCTCTCATTCTATAGAACTTTTTTAAAAATAGAAATAATATTGTAATTTAGTTTGTACTGAGAATTATCAATAACATACTAATACTCCTTGAAGCCTACCAAGGAGATGGCATTGGAATTGCAGCTATGAATGACCTGGGCTACCTCTGTCAGGCAAGATTATCCTCTATGTCAGAGCTAAGAAAACATGAATGTTACCACAGGATCTCATTCAAATGAAATATAAAAACGTTGATTACATAGAAGTTGAGAGTAGAATGCTGGTTATCAGAGGCTAGAAATAGTAGGGAGTTGGGAGAGGGATGGGGGAGGACTGATTAGTGGGTAATTCTGCTGTGTTGTTGCACAATATGGTAACCACATACAATAATTATGTACTGCACATTTCAAAAAACTACAACAAAGGATTTTGAAAGTTTTCAGTACAAAGAAATGGCAGCTATTTGAGGAAATATATGTGTTCAACCTGATTTAAACATTGTGCAATGTGTACATATAGCAAACATTACATGGTGTCCATTAATATATACAACTTTAATGTTTTTGTGTGTCAGAAATGCAGACACAGATTGAAACCCAGTAATTTTCATCTTCTCACATTTATTTTAATAAAATATTTTTGTGCCACATGCAAAAAAAAAAAAAAAACCAAAACATGAATATTCAGTTGCTACAATTGTGGTAGAAACCTGGAGGGAGTGATTAAACCTACTAGTGGGCAAGAAGAAAGTCAAAAGAGAAGGACTATAAAGGGCTTATGAGAAGATCGTCCCAATCATGGACCGATGGAGTCCTCTATTGTCTCTTCCTGAGCACTCTATTTGTGAGATGCTATCTCATTTGAGCACTTCCCCTTCTTCATATCATGATAGCACCTTTCACAAACACAATGACATTTCACCAGGGAATAGGCCATGGGAGACAGAACATTAAGGAGATGTTATTATTCTTAGCTGGGGTTCTTTATTTAATTCACCAACTATTTACTTCATCTCCAATTTCACATTGCTCAATAGAGATGATAAACAAATGCTAATAATATTAAGAAATTTATTCTCAATTAAAGTTTGGGGAAAAAAACTACATTATAAAATAAAGGAAATTTCCTTTACATAAAAGGTAAGCATGGAAATACCTTTAAAAGATTGATATGTTCATTCTGAAGAAATTCTGCACTTCCAAGGTGAAGTGTTTTCCACCCAGAGAAAAACTTTTGTATCTCAGTATCTTTGTGAATAATTTGTACCGGATTAAGAAGCATTAACTCTGATCCTTTTTCTTAGGTTTCACATATCAAAGTCTACATCTGATGTTTAGAAGCAAATTAAAAGTTCAATTAAGGTTTATGTAAATGCCAACATCTATTAAAATTTTTTTACAGGTTAGAAAGCAGAAGGGTATGGGACTCTCTTTCATTTATATTGTGTTGCTTTAAATTCCAGTTTGTTCTGGTTTGTGATTTAAAAACTGGTAAATATGCCAGAGAGATGCCACATTTAATTCTGCATGTGCTGTCAGATTGTTAGGAAGCAGTTTTTTTCCTTGAACAGATATGAGATCATTTGGGTAATATTAACTTTTATGTTCAAAATTGGCATGAGTTACTCTCAAGATCACACTTAATAATGATTACAAAAAGGGAGAACTAAAGCTTAGGTGTTTAGAGGTTTCTGAAAATGTTAAACACTGAATTCTCTTAGTTGGTGGTATTTTGAGTCTTCAGCTATTTTTTTACCACTATATAATAAAATTTGTTGTTTATTTGTGGAAAGCAATACAGAGAATGGTGTTTAGATTATAGGTGGTTTATCCATGCAGCAATGGTGTCTTAAAGTGGACAGGTACTTCTGTTACTGATCTTAGTCCCTGAATGCTGTATTTCATATTAAACAGAGAAACTCTTATATAAGACAATACATTAGTTCACAATATAAAAAATAAAATAAAAAATAATGAACAATGAGCAAGTAAAACTTTGAAATTAGTCACTGAACCAGGTCTAAGAATGAAATAAAGATATAAAGATGCCAGATGATAAGAATTTCCACACTAAGAGTTCTGTATTTTCCCTGAAAAGTTTGTGACAGAGTCCCAATAAGCCTAAATCGATGAGTCCACGAAACAAATACTTACTATGTGCATCAACATGAGTCAAGTCAGAAGACAGAATACAAATAAGTTACATGAACAGAGAAAATTTAATCATTAAGTATCCATCATTAGGTAACTGCCTAGTAATGTCATAATTATTTTATGAGCAGCAAGGACAGAGTAGAACTCAAGGAAGCCTAACTTCCAGAAAGTTGTGGAGATGTCTAATAAAACACAATAATCCCAGGGTCAAGATAAATGGGAATGCAACAAAGGTTTTGCTTAATTTATATGACCAAAAGAGATCCAAGATGGATATCAAAAGGACTGAGGTGGCCACCCACTTCAATGACAGATGAGGAAAGATACCAATCAGAAGAGCTGGAATTTTGTAATAAAACCTGAATTATGGGATGGAAATAGAAAAAGTTAGGCATGTTTGACTATTAGGAAGCACAGAGAGCGAGGGGGGAGGGTGGGAGAATGCTTGAGCAGTGAGTACAGGTCAGATTATAAGGAGCCCTGTGGAGCAAGGATGAGGTCTTGGCTTCATTCTACAGTATTTTCAACCAATTCCCAAAGAGGATTTTTTTTTTAAGATAATGCATAGATTAACTACTTTTTTTTTTTTTTTTTTTTTTTTTTACAGACTGCATTTTGATTCATTGTACACAAATGGGGTATAACTTTTCGTTTCTATGATTGTGCATGACGTAGATTCATACAAGAAGATTTTAAGCAGGGAAGTGGTATGAGTTATTCTTCAAAATGATAATACTGATCACCGTAGTAAAAGAGACTACTCTGAAACCCTGTCTAAAATTTTCCCCTTACCTCTACCTTTTCCTTTTGTGCTCAGAGTAGACTGGGGATTATAACAAGACTTGAGGAAATGAGCTCAAGCAGGAAGGGCTCCTTAAGCAAAATGTGTAAGTCTGCTTTCTTTGGCAGTTTTCCTGGTCATGGAAAGCATTGGAACATTGAATGAGAGAATGGGGGTAGCAGGAAACTTTAATATCAAATAATAACTAGAGAGGCAAATCATGGGATGATCACTTATTGCTATTTCTGTGACCTTATTGTATCTCTGAGTTGCCCTGGTCAGAGTATCCTATTATCAATCCAATCTATCTTTTATACTAATATTTAGATTTATGAACAAATGTACTGATCCCTTAATCAGTAAAATCCTGGACCCTTAGCAGATTTTTAATATTAGAGTGCTTAATGCATGCACCTGAAACAGGTATCATAAGTAAGGTATTAAATCCCATTAAAAACAACATTGAATGCATCTCATAGGTCTAAATGTGTCAGAAGTGGTATCCATCTAATGGGGACCATTAGAGTGTCATCAACTACTGAAATGGCAGTATTCCCTTCAAGTCAGAGAAGGATCTTTCTCTAACTATGTCATATAAAATAATGAGATTCTAAAAGCTGATGGTAGGTAATTGGGAAAGAAATCAACAATAAGAAAACAAAGCAACAATGAAAACCTCTACGGTTAACTACTTTTAGAGAAATCTGCATTCTCTAGTTCTTTCCTTACAGTGTAGAGATTCTAGAATTTGCACATTAGGCACCTAAGGAGTCTAAAAATCCTGTTGCTTGTGCTGTATAACATACAAATTGTTGGAACCTCTAGGGTCCAGACACAGGCATCAGAGTTTTTTTAAAAGGTTTTAGGGTGATTTTAATATATAAGTATCACACATAATCACCGCTTTGTGGATTCTTGAAGCACATTAAGTACATTAAAGATCACAAGGAGTAAGAGTAAATATGTCTGTTTTCTTTGTTTAATTCACCATTTGCAAAATAAATTTGCTCATTCTTTATACAACATTTATAATGTCTCAAGAAACACTAGATTCACATTAATATAATTTGAAAGCACTTCTGCAGGTAATTTAAATTTATTCTGAGCCATATATGCATATCTAAAGGGTTAAAAAATCACATCCTATTATTTCCATTTGCATTTTCTTGTTTATGAGTGGGTGAACATCTGTTCATATGTTTATTTAAAGGTCAGAATGCTTTCAGGGTTGCTGCTTGTGGTTATGGATAATTCAAATAAGGGATTAGGGGAAGAAGCTCCAGAACACAGAGAAGAGGGAAGCCGGTCATTTGAAAGCAGAATCCTGGATTTTCCACTGATATCAGTGTGGCATCCTGCTTGCTCCATAAAAATTTAGAAAAATAGTGATGTTCAGGAGCGTGCTTTTGTATTCATCTGTATAGACTGAAAGGTTAGCACAGTGCATATCAGAGCCTCCAAAAATATTTGTTGGATAAGAGCATGAACAAAGTTTACTGCCTTGGCATCCCTGGACCTCATAACAGAGTGCAGTCCTGGTTACTTAAACAATAGGATTTTAGTTTTCAAATTCCAGAGTTAGAGTCCTGAGATCCAGGACTTCTAGGTAGGGTTATTAGGAGACCACTCTTGGCCATCTTCTTTCTGTGTCTTCTTTGCATAACTGTGCCTAGCCTCCTCTTTAAGAACACTAAGGATGATGGATTAGATCTACTCCAAAGATTAAATTTTAATTCAAAGACTCTTTAAAGATCCCAAGTATAGTCACATTCTGAGTGCTGGCAGTTAGAGCTTTACCATTTGAGTTTGGTCTAAACTATGCAACCAGGCAGTTGTATTTCTAAGTGGTATAGAAAAATGGCTTTTGTGTTTGAAAATCGCGTTGAGTCCTGCATTCTTTATCCAGCCTGAATTTATGTGGATCTAGAAATATTTTTTCTTCTCTTTCAGTTTTGTTTATGCATATGTGTTTGTATGTGATGTGTGTGTGTATGTGTGTGTGTGTGTATGTGTGTGTGAGAGAGAGAGAGAAGAGAGGAGAGAGAATGTGTGTTTTGGATGTGTACTTCCCACTGAAAGGGAAACTGTTAGAAAGCAGGCTTTTAAACAAGTCAGGCTGTTGGAATATTCTAACAGACTTGGCCTGCCCAGGTCTCATCCAGGGCCTACGTGGGGCGGGGAGGTAACCCTCTGAGGTGTGGGCCAGTTGGAAATGAAAACTAGAAAAGTAATATTAAATGAAAAGGGGCAGGGGATGGTGGAATGGGACAGACATCATTACCCTAGGTACATGTATGATTACAGGAATGGTGTAAATCTGCATTGTGTACAACCATAGAAATGAAAAGTTGTACCCCATTTGTGTACAATGAATCATAATACAGTCTGTAAAAATAAAAAATAAAAAAAAAGAAATAACAAAAAAGACAAGAAATTATTGACAGGTGGAAGAGACCTGATGTGTCTCATCCTAACAAAGGGAAAAGGCCTCCGATGCTTTATTTATAGGGAAACACGTCAAAGGGATTCAGTGTTTTCTTCAGGAAAACAGGATAAGAATGGGGAAAACAAATAGCATGGGGCTTGGCAGGTTACACCCATCCCCTGGCAGCTGTGTTGGTTGTGTTTGAACCTAGGGCTGTGAGCTAAGGCAGAGTGCCAGCATGACCTGGGCTTTCTAGAACCCGGGAATTTCACCCAGGAGTTCCCAGAAAAGCAATCTCCCTGCTTTATGATGGCTCAAACAAACCCATAATTCGTACATAGCTTCCAACACTCAGGCATTAATGAGTGTGAGAGACTGGTCATGTTTTTGGTCCTCTGCTTAGCTCCCTTAAAGAGTTCCATCTTACCTGATAGTTGAGAACCTCTCAAAAGGTTTTAGGAGATGCTCAGCAAATGTAGAATTGATGATTTTCTATTCTTAATACTGACTACAGATCTCTTTCTCTCTTAATATTGCTTATTTTATACCATTAGGGAGATATACAATGCAAGGCACGGAGGGCTTTAAAACACTGTGATAGTTTCCTAAGGAGAGATTATCTTTAACAGCCCACTTTCATCTAGAACCATTCTTTGCTTACTGAAGAGTTCTAGTAGCCTTTTTTCGCATATTCAGGTTTCTAATCATTTTTCTTTCTCTTGTGTTATGGATTTATATTTTTTTAACCAGTATTTCTAACTTCAGGGTTGTAATTAAAAAAAACTACAAGAGAAATATAATAGAACAATACTTTGAACCACTCTTCCCTTAGTGTTATTTTTCTGTCCATTGGAAAGATATGGTGACTATTTCATGTTCTCTTCTTATTTAGATTAAGAGATCTAGGACCTGTCTATGGGTACGGCTATTTTGTGTCTCCATTTGAAATGCTCAGTTACTTGAAAGAAAAAAACTAAAGGACGAATGATATCGCTAATAAGTGGATGATGACACATAATGGGGGGGGGGGGGTTAGTGTTAGGGTTAGAGTTAGGGTTAGGGAGGAGGGCAAGAATGGAGGAAGAAGCACTGTATAGAGGGAAAAGAGGGGTGGGAGGGGTGGGGGGAAGGGAAAAAATAACAGAATGAATCAAACAACATTACCCTATGTAAATTTATGATTACACAAATGGTATGCCTTTACGCCATGTACAAACAGAGAAACAGCATGTATCCCATTTGTTTACAATAAAAAAAAAAGAAAATAGTTGTATCTTTATTTTCATTAAAGAGAGATGGATGAGGCAGCAAATGAACCCATCCACTAAGCTCCACCATTTTGGACTCAATTTCATGCTATAATGAAGTGATGCCAATGACAAAGCTTCATTGAATTTCATGTAACATAATTACTAAATATATTTACTAGAACCTGAAAACTGTCATCTTTATGAAAATCTATTAGCTATGAATAATATTTCATGAATTTATATAAAATATTAGCTAAAGATTGCATTAAATAACCTTATACTTAAGGAAATGGAGAAGAAATCTATTCTATGTGTGACTTGTTTTTCTCCTAAATTTAACCCATATAACAACAAATATAATTTATCTATGTGTTTGTAATGCAGTGCATATTTTACAAATAGTGAATATGGGACCTGTGAAGGCATACAATATACCAATTATATGTATCATTTATCTATTTATACTAGTTTAGTGAATTCTACCTGAGCTATTTTAATGTGTTTTATTAAATAAGATGAGATCACATGGTGAAAAGGTTTGACCTGTAAAATGGGTGTAAAAATTGCTTTTTCAAATTTTGACAAGTAAAATGAGGCATGTATTAATTAAATATATACAACATTCTAAGGTCTTGGTAATTGGTATAAATAGTAGGTCATAGGGATAGATTATTTCAAGGACTCCCACAGGACAGTTGGGGCTAGGAAGTAGAATGTAACTGATAAAACGTGGAGCCTCTACTTATTCAAGTATTAAAAAAAAAAAAAAAAAAAAAAAAAAAAACTGGCTTGATTCTTCCCAAGACTGTACCATCTGTGTGCATCAGAATTCCTCTTTCCTCTGGTACAGTGGCCTTCCAACAGCAGCCTCAGCTAATCCTGTGAGTTTTTGGTCACTTTTAGCCTTGTTAAGGACTCAGTTAGTTATTTAGAGAAATGGTCTCATCATCTCTGCTGGTTGGATTGTTAATAACTACAATCAGCACAGAGGATACCAGAAAAGATAGTTTGTTTTTATTTTTTATCATCTCTTTTATGCAACAAAACTGTGCTCAGTAATAATCATAAATGAAAGAACTTACCTGAATTGGTCAGAAAGAAAATGTAGTCAGTAAGACTATTTTTTTAAACTTAGCATATATAATCATGTCTAGTGGAAAATTTTTTAATTTAAAAAACAAAATATCCACACAAATGCACAAAAAGGTTTAAAAACAAAACAAAACAAAAGAAACCTAAAGGTAATACTGTTCAAATACAGTAATTTTTTTGAAAAAGGGGAAAACTTATACATATCTATTGGCTTGTCACAGTAATGAATAATAAAAATTGCAATTTGTTTCAAAACTTTCATTTTTGCAATCAAATTTCTCAGTGATTTGGTGATGCTTGAGGTATCTTCTCTCTTTCTCATTCTCTTTTTTTACCCATATGTACTTAACAGAAAATATAGATCCATTTGTCAATCTATGTTCAATTACATTCCATCAAAGAATACTTTTTACTAATTTTAATTTCAAAAAGTCTCATTTTCATGAAGACATAGATACTCCAATTGTTGGGAAAAGTTTTAAACATAAAGATACACGTGGGCGAGATTTGCAAAATCTCATTTCACAAAATATTCCAGGATTGTCAATAATTTTTCTTCAGGATTAATTGTAGAAGCTTTTACTGCAGTGGGGGAACCATTTAAACACAGTTAAAGACTCTGAACACAACTTGAACATCCCTACATGAATATTAAAATCTAAAAGGTCCAAAATCCCAAAACTTTTTGATTATTGATGTTATTCTTAAAAGTTTAAAATTTCAGAACACTTTGGATTTTGAATTATTGAAATAGGGATGCTCAATGTGTAAAGTTTAGGCAAATATTCCAAATTGGAAAAACTCCCAAATCTGAAATATTTCTAGTCCCATAAATTTCAGATGAAGGTGCACAATCTCTATTCATATAGAGTAGCAGAATTGAAGTAACTCAAGTTCTGTTTCTTTGACTTTATGATCATTTTGCTTTGAACTGTGTCAACATAGAAACGCATTGTCCTTCACATATTGGAAATGAAAACTACACTCAAAATAAACTTGAAATCGTCTGAACCAAGTTGCAAATCGGTGCAGCCACTCTGAAAAGCAGTGTGGAGAATTCTCAGAAAACTTGGAATGGACCCACATTTTGACCCATTTATCCCACTCCTCTTTATACTCAAAGGACTTAAAATTAGCATATTACAGTAACACAGCCACATCAATGTTTACAGCAGTTCAAATCACAATAGCTAGATTATGAAACCAACCTAGATACCCTTCAACAGATGAATGGATAAAGAATTGTGGTATAAATACACAACAGAATATTATTCAGCCATAAAGAAGAATAATATTATGGCATTTGCAAATAAATGGGTGGAATTGGAGAATATCATGCTAAGTGAAATAAACTAATCCCCAAAAACCAAAGGCTGAATGTTTTCCCTGATAAGTGGCAGGGAGGGGGGGCTTTGGGGATTGAGAGAGGAATGAAGGAACTTTAGATTATGTAGAAGAAAATGAGAGGGAGGGGAGTATGAAAAATGGTGGAATGAGACAGACATCATTACCCTATACACATGTATGATTACACAAATGGTATGAATCTGCATGGTGTACAACCATAGAAGCAAAATGATGTACCCCATTTGTGTACAATGAATCAAAATGTAGTCTGTAAAAAATAAATAATGAATAAAACTTTTTTTAAAAAGGGACAATATAACCAAGTCCCTATGCATTGGAAAACCAAGTATGTAATTAACCTTGATGTACATACCAATTTATTTAAGGATTAAATAATAAAATATGCTTATTTGATAGTACATAATATTATTCAAACTCATATGTAATTGGAGCAAATGCAAATTTACAGCAACAAAATGTTGTGGTTTGTTTTTAAGAAAAAGCAATCATCACTAGTGTTACTTAGAATCCTCAGGTATCTTTGTTGTATGAGGTCTACCTAGGGCAGACTTCTTTGATCCACTATTAGGAAACATATATTATGAATCTCTCATTTTTGATTGTCTTGTGAGCTGAGGCATGGACTGCCTCCGTTTTAGACAAGAACGTATTGAGAATAATCTTGGAGGATAGAGATAGTGTCTTCCAGACTACACAGAAGATTTGCTTACTGTTCCGTACAGCAGTAACTCTCTTCTTCCAGGGCAAACGGTGAACCTGGTAATCATCACTTGTAACAGAGTGAAGTTCCTAAATTTGTTATTCTTTTCTGTACCATAACCTCCTGCATGGGTAAGAATCACCCAGTCTTCATCATGTGACACTGGAAATTTGGGCTCAAGAAACTGGCACAAATTCTGATACTCTGACTGCTGTTAATTCTGCAATAATAAAGACCTTTGTGTCTGACCTAGGACTCTCCTGTCTTTTGCCAGTATCCATGAAATTGTATCAGGCTAACGTTTTACCTTACAATCTGCATAAAATCTTACTTAGCACATTAAATCATTCTATTAGGAATATTTTGAAGCTAAATTGGTTTTCTTAATGTGTGAAGAAAGTACATGACTTTAAAAAAAAAGGAATAAAGAAGCTTTCTTGATTTCATAGATGGGTTATATGAAGTGGTTCAGTCTTTAATTGTTACTGCATCATGATGGGTCATTTTGTGTTGCCATGGTAACAAGGGGACTGTCAAGACAAATTCAGAGATGTTCAAGAGCACATACGAGAAATAAAGAATGAGCAAGTGTTAAATATGTTACATAACAAAAGCAGTAGTTTGTTGGAAAAGATTCATTTAGGGTTTAGTGTGAGTTGTTAAACAAGAAATGCCCTGAGGGAACTTGAATGAGAGTGTGAAAGGTAAGAATGAATGATGGCAAAAGAAGGGGAAGTAGCTGAAGGCTGGCCTAGAGGAGGCACTGTGACCACAACCTGATTCAAACCTGCGAAGAGAACACATGTGCCTCTCCACATCTAACCTGCTGCCTGAAATCTGAAATCTGCAAGCATGGTGTAAATCTAGCTTGTTTTATATCTTATTACTTATTATATACTTTTTTTTTTCATTTTGTCTTAGTCGCTTCCAAATCTGAACATTTGAAGAGGAAGATCAATTAAAGTTAATCCAACACACTCAACTCTGCATATTATTACAGAAGGTTTTGTTTGTTTGCTTTCCTTTATTTTAATTTATTGTCCATGATCTACATTACAACTTATTCTGAGACTTCTCTTCCCTGATTACTAAGCCCTTTAGAGCTGATGGCTATATCATGAGTACAAAATATTATCATTGTATGCACCAGCATGTTCTTAGGGAAACACAGTAGTAAACAGCAAACAACTATATCTTTTCCCTGGAGTAAACTCTGAATGTACCACGATAGAGGCTAAAGAGATTATATTAATGTCACAGACTCTAGAAAATACCTTATCTGCCAACTTTTATAATCATATAGAGATTACTAGATTGAGAGTTTACTATATTAACATTCCAAAATTTTTAAATTGGACTACAATTCTGTGATTATTAAAAATTTTAAAAGCACTTCTATGAGACAAGGTTGAAAATGACTCCTTCATTCCTGTTTTTTGTTTGTTTGTTTTGGTTTCATTTATGAGACAGGGTCTTGCTAGTTTGCCCAGGTTAGGCTCAAACTCCTGGGCTCAAGCTATGCTCCTAGCCCAGCCTCCTAAATGCTGGGACTATAGGAACATGCTGCTGTTCCCAACCATTCCCAGTTTGTGAGTTACCTTTTAGCTGTAAGGGAAACTCTAAATCCAGAGACTGAGACCATTTGGGCTTAATTAAATGCAATTGTTTCCTGGTCACCCGCTAGGTTCTAAGTTGGGAGTCAATGCTGGGATCAGAGACCAATTAAGCAGCAGGACCTCCTCTTTCAAAACCATATTAATGACAATTTCTCATATCTCAAAAAGAGAAAATATACTTGAAAAATAATTCTAAATAAATACTGCAAATAAAACTTTTTCTTTAAAAAATCTGAACATACTTATGCTCATTTTTGGTTTACAGAGGTGCTGGGGATTTTGTTGTTGTTGTTTGGTTTATTGTTGTTTTTTCTTTTGTTTTGTACCAGGGATCGAATTCACAATGCTTAACTGCTGAGCTGCATCCCCCCCTTTTTTATTTTTCATTTTAAGACAGGGTCTCACTAAGTTGATTAGGGCCTTGCTAAGTTGCTAAGGATGGCTTTGAACTCACAATCCTTCTGCCTCAGCCTTCCTTGCCACTGGGATTACAGGCATGCACCACCATGCCTAGCTGATTTTAGCCACACTGGTTTTAACCAGGCAAGCTTTTTGAATAAAATAACTATCTTTAGCCATTTAGTGCAATATACTATATTCTGGAGATGACTTATGGAAATGATCAATGTCTATTAATCCGTGCTCTGAAAATAAGCTGGTGCTGAGGAAATTTCATTAAGAAGGCAACTCTTTTCTTGAGAGTGTACCTAATCACATCCTCTCAGCCAGAGTTTCAGACCTGAAGCTGGAGCAGTGAGGGTGGAAGCCAGTGGAAACTTCACTTCTTCCTCCTGAGCAAGCATCAGCACAGGAGCCAGGGAAATACTTCTGTGGGGGTAAGAGGGGCATGCAAGGGAAGGCATGCAGCAAGAGAGTCTCAATATTCCTGCTTAGCTCCCCGCTCCTGTTTCTTTGGTATCACCCTACTGTATTTTCAGATACTTGCTTACCTTTTCTCTACCACAGGCTTTTTAAATTTATCAAAGAAAAACAAAAAAGAAAAGGAAAATAAGCACTTGTTTATTATGGGAAAGAGGAATAAAGGATAATATGAAGATTTAAAAATCAATTGTTTGAAAAATTATGAGATAAAAAGGATAACTGAAAAAAAGTATGCAGGCTATGAACGAAATAGGTTAAATAACTTATCTAAAGAGTAGTTAACCACCTTTAACTTTTCTCTTAATGAATTATTTAACTTTTACTACTGCAAACCGCTGATTGCCGCCGGGGCTGCTCCAAGCGGCTCTGCTTACAGAAAACTGCGGCTTCTTTGCCTGGCTTGCTCCAAGCGGCTCAGCGCCGCTTCTCACACTTATGGCCGGACCAGCAGGACAGAAGACAAGTACACTTCAGAGGTTCATGAAGCAGCTTCCCGTTAATTCAAATAACACCCTCAATATATAAGCAGTCTCATGCATAAGCAATTGTAACCAGATATGTCCATCCAATCCTGTTAAAGGTCAAGCGATCACTCAATCGAGCATACATGTAAAGTATATCTGTCTACACGCTAGGCAGCTGAACTGATTATCATACAGCCAATTGTAAACAGGTCCTGCCGTTGACCAGGCATATTCAGGCCGCCATTTGCTCTCTGCCAGTCGCCATCTTTAGATGCACGTGGCGTAACCGTGGGCCCCAGGTTTCGCCCACCACATTTTACCAGTTGGTATTTATTATGTATAGATTTGTAATTATCAAGTGTTGAACTATTTGCACCATTTACAAAGAAGTTAACATTTCTGTGGATGCTCTGATCTTGTTCCTTGCTGGTGAATGCTACCAAGTACCAAAGAAGGAATGTGCACCAACTCTCCTGTACTCAGAGTTCTTGCTGAGCTAACTAGTTTGTTTATTTTTAAAAAAAAATGGGAAGGAAAGTTTATTTACAAAATTCTGCAAAAAGGTTTCTAAGTGTACCTTTTTTTTGGTATGGTTCTGTATTCTTTATAAAAGAATAATATATTTACATTCTTGTTCCACTACTGGACCTGGAAATTCCCTCAAGAAAACTACTGCACCTTTTTAATTTTACTAATTTCAATAACCAGCATAATGACAGAAACATCAAAGGTCCTTAAAAAATGTTTATAGTTTTATCTGGATACTTAAGGCTGCTAATTCTTGCTGTAAACAATAACAGATCTTCCTCACATACAAAGTTAAAGGAAAACCTGAAGTCTTTACTAAGAGCTATTTTTTAAAAAATCATCAAAAATTTTTCAAAATGAAAGACATATTATGTTCCCGAGTTAGAGATTGAAGATTTTAATGTTATTCTTCTCAATTAACTTGCAAGTTCAATGAAATTCAATAAGAATCTCCATGATAAAATAGATGATGACAGTTAGCTAGATAGCTAGATAAGTTTTGAAACCTAGGAAATAATTTCAAGTTTTTTTCCTAAGAAAAACAGGCATGAAATTTTGGGGGGAAATGTGATGAGTGGAAAATATCCTACCAGATATAAAAAATTACATTCATTACAAATGTAGTTCTCAGAAAAGACTTAGCAGTTCAAGGAGAGCAAATGACATAGCTCAGAAATATGTAAAGTAATACAAGAGTTTGGCATGTAACAAACATGGAATCACAAAATATTTAGAAAAAGAATTAATTTAATAGACCATGTTGGGAAAACATGTATATTG
The DNA here is from genome assembly GCF_902686455.1 of Sciurus vulgaris. Taxonomy (NCBI): domain Eukaryota; kingdom Metazoa; phylum Chordata; class Mammalia; order Rodentia; family Sciuridae; genus Sciurus; species Sciurus vulgaris. The sequence goes on along the minus strand of NC_136467.1, from coordinate 90,356,557 downwards.
TTAAGTGATCATTTCTTACCAATGCTGTTTTATCAAAATGAACTTCAGAGGCATTAAAAAGGTAAATGGAAGAAATAAAAGAAAAACAATAGAATACAGATCTTGAAACTGGAAATTAAATTATACATAGAAAAGCAATGCAAGAACACCAAAGGAAATAATTCATATTTTTCTTATAAGAAATAAAGAGTTCTGTGTATTATTAGAATTCAAAGGTTAAAAACAAGGCAAATTGAGAAACATTTATAGCATAGACAACAAATGTTTTGTTGTGTATATCTAAAGATTTTGTAGGGAAAATTCACTAAATTTTCCTAGTAAGACGGGCAAAGGAAATCATGGCAAAGATTGACAGCTGGTAAATAAAATTCTTCCTCTTCTACTTTAATAGTAACAGAACTGTAGTCTGTCACATGGAAAGATTCATTCCCAGTCTCCCTCGTGGCTACATCTTTAAGATCTCTCCAGTGCAATAGGAACAAAAATGATGTGCTGCTTCAAGGCCAGAGCTTTTCAGAAAGTGAGTTTGCCTGATGTGGTTCTCCTTCCCCTTCTGTCTGCTGAAGACTGATTAGTGTGGCCAGATCTCAACAACAAGGGTCTAGGAGTGACAGAAGCACAAGAGAACAGGAAGCTATGTTTTTCAATCAGCATGTGTCCACCCGCCAACTTACCATCTGCTGGACAGAGTGATAAATAAACCTCTATTTACTTCAGTTTACTTAGTAATTTTATTGTAATAGGTTAGCTCACTCTAACACACATGCTTAAAAGGAGGAGCACAAATGGTCAATAATCTTATAAAATATATTCATTTTCACACATAATCAAGAAAAATCAAATAATTTTTACCTATCAAACAACATCAAAACCAACAAATGCAAAAATGTTCTCTTTTGGCAAGGGTCTAGAAGCCACTCTTTACACATGATTACTGAGAATGAGTTCTGGTCCTGGTTTTAAGAAATAATTTTGAGATATAAATTTTTCGACAAGTCTGGCAAAATCACACATTTTATTCTAATAATTTGTTTTTGAAAAATTTATTCTAAGTAAAGCACAGTAGCAAAGATTTATGTGCAAAGATTTTCACTGCAATATTCCTTATAATAACAAAACACTTGGAAGTAAATTAATGCTCCCCAATATGCCTGATATCTAAAATTCAATGCATTGATGTGATGGATTATTATAGACCCAATCGAATTATATTTATGAAAATTTAGAACTTCTATTTAAAATCGTATCATAATGGTTAGTATAAAGAAGTAGCACATGAAATGGAATATAGTGTACACATCTAATATTTAGATAAAAGATCACAACCATATGTATTTATAAATACAATTTCACACACACATATTTGAAAGGATATATGCTGAAATACTGTGTTTAGTGTAGTGATTTGTATAATCTCCCCTTTACTTTTCTTCACTCTCTGGAGTTCTCCATAATAAATACTTACTGGTTTATGATTAGAAATGAAGCAATTTTGAACAGGAAAAAAAAAAAACTGTCAAAAAGTTGAAGTAGCTTTGTGAGATTGTATTTTTTAATGCAGCAACTATTGAAGCAATTAATTTAAAATATGCTGCTATTTAGAAGATTGCATTAGTTTTATTTATTTTTCTTCTCTGGTTATGAAACATTTTTAGAGCTTTAGAGATGCAGCATCTTCTAGAGTATGAAGTTGATACTTTGAATTGCTGAATATTTTTAAAACGTTTTTTCCTTTAGTGCCAGGGATTGAACCTAGGGGCATTTAACCACTGAGTCACATCCCAAGACACTTTTTAAAATATTTTATTTAAAGACAGGGTCTCACTGAGTTGCTTAGGACCTTGATAAGTTGCTGAGACTGGCTTTGAACTCCTCATCCTCCTGCCTCAGCCTCCAGAGCCACTGAGATTACAGGCATGTGCCTCCAAGCCCAGCAAAAGTATAACATATACAGAAATGTGCACATATTTAAAGTGTACAGTTTTTTGTGCATTTTCACATTGAAAACACCTGTCGTAACTAATACCCAGATCAAAAATAGACCACCAGCACCTAAAGGACTTTTCTTATGCTCCCCTCCATTCACACACAAGGCAACTGCATAGACAAATTTGTGTATATCTTGGGAGCTATGAATGAACATTGCTTTGAACTATGTAACCCCAGACAGTGACAAATCTCTCTGGGGAATCCTTCTGTGCCACGGTGCCAAGTGAAACATCCATTTGCAGGTGACTCCTATTGATAGGGAGAATTCCATGCTTGTCATGGAATTTGCTAGTTCAAAAGCCTTGAATTTATATCCCAGCTGCTTGAAGTAGAAGAGATGGGCATAAACTGATAAGCCCCCAACTAAAACTGTTTTGCTCACAACTTTGTCCTATTTACCTCAAGAAATCTTTTCACGGTGAATCCCTTTGTTATAAACCTATATAATAAACATGCAGAGTCTTGCTCATCATTGGACCAGACCCACTAGGGTTGATTTACAGAGTCTTGCTTTTCACCAATAAATGAGTTTTTGCCTTTACACATAATTAATTTCTTATTTTCCCAGTGCACCCACTGCCTGCACTCGGAGAACTGTTCACTTGCCAGGCAGTTCACAGCAGCATGTATATACAGAAAGAATAAGAATCACACAGTATATTTTCTTTTGTGGCTTGCTTCTATCACTCAACTTACTATATTCCCTTCATTCATGTCATGGCACATAGTTTTATATTTTTCATTCTCATTGTTGTGTGGTTCCATTATAGAAGTATACTCTAACCTATTTGTATGTAATACCATTTATATGCACATATGTAATTTTAAGTTTTTGATTGTTATGAATAGTATCTAGGACATTGTTACACATATCTTCTAGCAAACACATGTCTTTTAGTTAAACGTATATCTGGAAGTGTAATTGCTGGTTAATACAGCATGTGTAAGATCAGCATTAACAGACATAATAGAACATTTTTCTGAAGTTGTTAAATAATGTATATTCTTACCAGAAGTGTAGGAGATTTGATCACTCCACATTATCACTAACTAATGCTGGGAAAAAACTGGGAATTAACCATCTTCTATTTTTCTTTATCATCCTCTTGGCAGTGAAAAGGTATTGAAATTTTAACAATTGTTAATTTTGGTCTAATACTGTGTCCATTCATAGTTAAGTTTGGCCTATAGGTTTTTATGTACACAGTGAACTATAACATAACTTGATATGTAGACAGGCTGTAACCCACTCTTTTAACAAATAGCTGAACACAGACAATCATAAGTAGGTAACAATTCAAAACATATTCATAAACACAGAGTTTTAATCAATGGGGCTGTCTCTACCTCACTTCCATTTTTTTGCACCACCACTTTCTATTCTCCAGCTATGAATATAATCTGTCTGTGTGGTGGGACAGAATTTTTTGGACCATTTTTGGTCTGGACTGTTTCCCAAATCTAGAATCACAATTAAAGCCAATTAAGAAATGTAAAATTAAATTTTTGTACTATTTTCTTTTAATACAATATTGAGTCTTCTAGACAATATGGTTTATTTATTTATTTGGGTCTTTTCAAACACTGTTCTCAATAATGCATATCAGTGAATATATGTTAGTTTACAGAAACGCAGTGAATTTTCTTTAGATTTAATTCTGATAATTTGATTTTTAAATTCCACTGTAGATGCTATCATTTTCTAATTTTTTTCTGCATCTGTTTGAAGTACTGTCTGGTGCTGTATCCTGTGAATTCTGTCTGCCTTGCCACACCCAGAATTTTCACTCTGTTTTCCTAAACCAAGAATGTCTCCTGCCTTAGCTTATCCTGCCTTCTCCCTCTTTGTGCTGTGGTCTCTCAAATAGAGAAAAGCTCGCAGGGAGTGGGAGAAGGGGAAGGTGAAGGAGAGGCACTGAGGTCTGAATTAGAATAAGACACATTCCCATACTTATAGAATTATATCAAAATGGATTCTACTATCATGTATAACTAGAAAGAACCAATAAAATAAAATTTTTAAAAAATCATATGCTGGGATAAATTTAAGGTTTAAGATTAAAATAAAAGCAAAGTCAGTTTTATTTGGCAGAACAGATTAGCAAATTGGGAACACAGGCTGTCCTAGACCCAAACAGCACTCAGTCCAAAGGAAGTGGATTTGAGATTTTATCAAGTCCAGTAATACGAAACTTACACAAATAAATGTGGTCAAAGATTTTGTAAGTCCACTGAAATTTCCAGATCAAGAGGCAAACTGACCAATCTGGTGTTTCATAAGCCTCATAAGGCATTGTTAGAATATGGAAAATTGATCCCTCTGGTGGGTTGTTTCCACATGTCTGTGTGACAGTCTACCCCCAGTCAATCTCCAAGGCTCAGAGGATTTTTGCTCTCTTTTTGACCATTCTGTAGCCATTTTGATTTTGATATTATCAAAGGCTTGCCTCCTTTGATTCCCATCTCTCCTGAGTCACAGCCCTTCATTTTTTGATGTCCTGTTCCTTGAAAACCATTTTTCCATATATTTTATTCCTTTATGTATTTCTGTTTGTTTAAGGCATGAATCAAAATCATTTTCCTCCATTTTGGCCAAGAAGCCAAAGAAAGAAAGTCTGTGGGTATTTGTTATTTCAAACTATATCAATAGATTTTCATACTCTTTTATACGCATGTCAAATCCTATGTACAATTTTTCAAATTTTTAAGAGCTATGAACTCTCTATTTTGAAAAGTTACCACAATTTTAAAACAGAATAATATAAGAATTTTTCAATGTTCTTTTTCTTTTGATTTATCAGTAGATATTTCTATATATGAACTATATAGAGACTAGGGTAAGTAGAATTAGAAAATGGTCTACTATTTCTGAGGTTATATGTTACAGGAAATGTGTAGAAGCAGAATGGTATCAGAGTTGTGGTGTTAGAAGTGTAAGACCTGAAAAAGCCCAAGTCAGTTTAAAAACATATACTAGAATGGGGCTTTCTCCTCAAGTTTAAGATGAAACATTCCCTATCAATTTACTTAATTAATGATAGTCTTGACATTCCAATGACACTAAATCCTACCTACGATTTGTATTCTTACAGGATCCTTTTCTAAATTATGTTTTTGAAAACTAACATCTGCTTTGTTATCTTCTTGGGCTTCTTTAATCACAGAAGGCATCAGCTTCAGTCACATCTGCAGGCAAACTAACATGGAAGCCATAGATCATACACTGTCTATTCCACCCCGTCCCTACCACTTACTGGTATCTGACATTAGTTTTTTTACTCAGTGGGTCTTTAGGAGTATCTGGATATGTGACTCCCCTTTCCTGAGTGGGGATTTATGAAGGGCTTTCACACTGACATCTGGGGCAGCAGTCCTAAAAGGCAGGAAACCGAAGCTTAAAGTTACACATTGCGAAATAGTCAAATAAAGATTTGGACCTCACTTTCTTTTTATTTTTACACCTGATCACTTTTCACATACTAATCTGATTCTCTCTTTTCCTCATAGTGATGATAAGGGCAGGCACGAAGGAACAGTTAACAACCAAATCTCTATGTGAGAGTTTGTAACTCCCAATCATCCAAGGACACTGCAATTCGGTTGGAGAGAGGCAAGTCAATTCTAAGTGACCTTGTAGATCAAGCCTAACAGTGAAAACAGAGTTTCCATCACAAATTAGGTATCGATCCTAAATCAGAATATTGAAGAAAAGAGTATGTGTTTTAATCGGGTAGTTCTGAGTTGTAGTCAGTCATATCTGTAGTACTTACTAATGGTTCAACCTTGGACAACTGTGATTTCTGACCCCTGGTCTCCTAATGTGTAAAATGCAAGTAATTATATGTCACTGGTGTGCTGGCAAATATTTAATCAATTGTCTAGGGAAAATGTTTGCATGTTAATACATATTTAAATTTATTATAGATTTTGTTGTAAACAACTTATAAAGTCTCAAATTTTAAGGAACCAGAGCAATTTCCACCTAATTCGCTATTTTTTGAAAATCCACACTTTTTTAATCCAATTACCATCAGCAGTGTGTCCAGTATCAGACTATGAATAAATGGCTGACTGCTCTCTGTTGCAGCAAAGAAGCTGTTCATGTCACTGACATGTGAGAGTAGTTCTGTTATGAATGTTGGTTGTAATTTTTGTTTATGTTAATGAGTAAGACAACAATGAAGCAGTGATGATAGGCTAGAGTTTCTTTTATTCATCAGTGACATATGTGATTTCTTTCCTGAATCCAATAATATTAGTTTTCACCTTCTGTACCCTAATCTATTGCCTCCGCAACTACTATTTTGTAAAAATGCATATAAAAGTATGTTTTCCTTGCATGGCATGGTTTACTTTTCCCTTATTTCTTTTGGAGTATAATTTCAGTGTTTAACCGGTATCCAAAAACTTTGAATAATCTGCCTCTTGCCTCCTTCTGCAGCACATTTCATACCACTTTTTACATTACATACCAGGATCTGATCATAACGAGACTTGTTTCTTCAACACTCTATGCTTTGTCCTGGCATAATTGGTTTGCATTTACTGTTCTTCCTGGTTCAAATTTATTTATTATCTCTTATTTGGTAACTAAAATTTATCTCAGCTGGATCTTCCCTGACCATCCTGTACCTCTGACCCCATCTAAGAACTTGTAGCATCCTACACATATCTGTATCTCATGTGTATCACCCAGTCTTATAGTGATTGCACTGATTACCTAGGCCCTACTAGTCTGTGAATGAGATCCTTGGGGATCATTTTAGTCAGTCTTTTCACCTCTGTGACCAAAAGTTCTGACAAGAACACTTTTAGAGGAGGAAAAATTCACTTGGCACTCATCAGTTCAAAGGTCACAGTCTACAGACAGCCAACTACAGTGTTCTGGGCCAGATGTAAAGCAAAATGTGATGGTGAAAGAATGTGGAGGAGGAAAGCAGCTCAGGACATGACAACCAGGAAGCAGAGTGAGAGCTTCACTTGCAAGTGACAAAATATAAACCCCAAAGGCACACCCCAGTGACCTACCTCCTCAGTAGACAGCCACATACTACCTGCCTACCATTATCTCCTAATTAATTCACATCTGTGGAGTAAGCCACTGATTAGGTTACACCTCTCATAGCCTAATCATTTAGCCTATGAACCTCTTGCTTTGTCTCACCTATGAGCTTCTGGGGGACACCACACATCTAAACCATAACAAGATCACATTATTCTGTTTATTTCCTCCATAACACTTATGACAAACTGAAATAATGTTATCTGTGTGGATTTTGGGGGTTTGTTTGTGCACATCTTCCCTTACTGGAAGGTAAGCCCCACTAAGGAATGTGCTTTGTCCATTTTGTTCCCTTCTATATCCCTGGTGCCTTGCACAAGCAGATCCTCAACGGATTCTGGTGAATGGATATAGAAGAATTGAGAGATCTGAGTGCATCAGTCCACTGGGGAATCTGGTCGATATAATAAAGCCGGAGCAATAAAAAGTATCCACAATAGTCATTATTTATTGAATGTACTTTTATGCCAGATATGATTGTAACCACTTTATATACATTATCTCACTTAACCTTTTCACCATCCCTGCAAACTAGGTATTATTACAGATGACGCAATGGAGACTCAGAGAGGTTAAGGAATTTGTCTAAAATAAAGCTGATAAGTGGAAGAGAAGGGATTTAAATTTGGGTCTGACTTTAGCATTGTACTACTAACACTGCTGTAGCCAAGCTTTCATGAAGAGATCTGAAGAATTCATCAGTGACATGTCAAACCTATGCAGCAGCCATTCTGATGAAATTAGATGAATAATACCTAAATTAGGTATTATCTATCTGATTTATCTCTGCCCCTTTCATCTAATACAGAACAGTACCCTGAGAGAAAGAAGCATGAGAAAATTGAGTTCGGCCAGTGGAATTGCTGGTATGGGATGATTTAGAAGCTTAATCTCATAGAAGGAGGAATTGGGAAACAACATGGAAATAGATATGTGATTGAATATTTTATATACATATATTTTCCCAAATATAAATCTGAGTCCCATATTAATATGATTGCAGATTTTGCAGCAATAAGGGACCCACATGAAATTGTGCTGTTCAATTTTCAATCTTCATCTGGGGTGGGGGTATTACCTGTATTTTACCTGGACAAAGTGTAGGAAAGGAAAAGTTGAATATTTGACTATATTAGACCTGATACAAGGAGAGAGTAGACAGAGAAATCTCTGAGAATTTAGTGAAGTACCTCTTCCAGTGGGTCCCATTTTTTTAATAAGATGCAGCAAGCAGAATGCTCTCTCCCTCACTCCCTGGATGTTCATGACCAATCTCTAGAGGCTATTTATGTATTACCTTACATGACAAAAGGAATTTTGCAGATGTGATTAAAGTTAAAGACTTTGGAATGGACTGAATATTCTGTGGTATCCTGGTGCCACATCTAATCACATAAAGCCTTGGAAGCAACTGCAGTTAGGAAGACATGTCTACAGAAGGGTGAAAGATGCAACATTGATGGTTTTGGAGATGGATGGAGGGGGTCATGGGCCAAGGAATACAGGCAACTTCTAAGGCAAAGAATCAATTCTCTCTTCGAACCTTCCACCAAGAGTGGGGCTCCCAGATGTCTTGATAATAGCCCGGTGAGTCCTATGGCAGACTTCTGACCTACAGAACTATAAGATATTACATTTGTATTGTTTTTAAGCTACTAAGTTAGTGGTAATTTTTTATAGCAGCAATAAAATGAATACTATATAGAAAATAGAATTTTACACTATTGTTTGAATTTTTCACAGAACTCAGAGCACATTTCAGTAACTCAGATTGAAAGAACTTGGGTGACTTCACTTCCCTCAGGAGTCCATCAGGAGCAAAAACACACCCACTTGATGAAGCAAGTCCATCCTCTCGGCTTGTTCAGGAACTTGCTTGGCTAGGTTTCAAAACCCAAATTATACTACTCCTCTTTCACAAAAAGAACACAATTTGTTTTTTCCCCTTGTCAGATGATAGGCAAAATTTCATGAGGAAAGCTGTGGCCTGATACTAACCTGCAGTTCTTGCTTATTATCATTTTGTCCCTGGACAGTTAGCTAAAATCTCCACTTTATATGATTTTGGAGATGCAATTAGCAATACTTCATCCTTATATGGAATATGGAATTCTAAATATGAAAATTTAGAATTCTTAAACAATAAAAGGTGAATCAAAATTTCTAAATTCATCTAAATCTAAAATCTTTGTTTTTTTTTAATGGATCTACCTGCTATAGTCTGTTTTTCATGTACTTTTAGGGCATATATAGAGGCTTTTGTTCTTCAACCTCATTCATTACAGAGTTGCAATCTTCTGGCTTATGATCATCTTTTTCTCTCCATCTCCTAGAAGAGTAACAGAAGCAGCTACACTGGGAATTAGAAGCTGTTCTATGCCCAAACACTTAATTAAACAATTCATTTGATTACTTCTAATCATGTTAAATTAATCTTCATAGCTCTGCCCTTATATTAGTCAGGAAAAGCTAAACGATGCTGTAGTAAATAAATAAATTCTCAGTGGCTAAACACAATGGAAGTATTTCTCAAAGTCTGCAACTTTCCTAAATCATGTCTCCATATATAGTTAGCCAAAAATTCAAAGTTGTTCTAATAAGTGACTTTTACCTCATTTTCATGCTGCTATGAAGTGCCTAGGTCCGAACAGAGAAAAAACCTGATCATTCTGGGTGCATCAGCTTTTAAATATTTGTTTTAAATGTGATACTTGTCATGTTGGCTCATAAAGCAGTCACATAGGTTCCCTAGTTTCATGATAGCTGGAAAATTAGGAGGAGTAGGTAGATATTCAATGAGAAGTAAATTTCTGACAAACTCTTCCTAGTCTTAATGTTACAATATTGAGAATAACTTCTTTCAGAAATAATTTCCCGAGACATGTAAACTTTTCTACTGGTAATTTAAGACAACAAATGCTTTAAGTAGTAATATTCTCATAAGCATCAGTTTGGCTGGGCTAAGAGTGAATCTCAAATACAGGAAGGAAAGTAAGACACATCTACCAAATGTGGAAATTTAGACATAAGGTCAAGTTTATATAAAAAATCAGCACATGTGTCTATAGAAAGAGCATTAAATGAAATACTGAATACTGTCCCTTATTCTGCACATTTGTTGCTCAGGAAATACTTGAATGAACAATGAATGAATGAACTGCAATGTGATGCAGATAAAACTTCTCCATGTCTGTATAGTCATCTATAAAATGAGGGGCATGGTTTGATTTAAATTTTTCCTTGTTTAAAACTCTATTAAATGCATAATTATAGCAATCCAAATTTCAATTTTAATAATTCTAATGGTTTATTTGAAGTAATTATTCTCAAAATACAGTCTGGGGATAGTTTGGGGTCTTTGAGGCCATTTCATGGATTCTGTGAGGTCAGTATCATACAGAGTAAAAGATCTACACACAATAAAAGGTAGACTGATTGGTTTTCAAGTAATGGTGTGAAAGATGACTGCTGTGTTTTCATATTCCACATTGCAAGTAATTTATAAAAGTTATGTGTTAAGTTATAGAGTAGTGTCAATGAAAGATAGTAGTGATTACTTGAAAAGTCTTGAAAGACTCCTCCCTTTTCTAACTACATATGTGTGGAAAGCCAGATTTTTCTTCATATACTTTAACCAAAACAACATATCACAATATATGGAATGAACCAGTTAATGTTCTATCAGGAAAGGCATGAAGGAGGCATGTAAACAGGAACAATACTTTACATGAGAGGCATGTAAAATGATGGCTCTCACATTTAAAATAAAATAAAGCTATTTTTCATAAATAAGCTATTTTATGCTCATATGTAGTGGATTGTTTTAAATGAATTAACATATATGTATATAAAATCACTCCCATTTAATCTTTAATCAAGAGTATGTGTATTAGAGTTTAATCTATAATATGGCACATATATCAATAGATATACATAAACAGAAAGATCTTTGGTTTTCTTTTTAAAATGATGTTCAATAGAGTTCTGAGATCAAAGGGAACAAAGGGGACAGGAGGAGAATGACTGATTTAGAGAGTAAGTCATTTTGATATTAAAAAGTATGTGTTATTAAATGTAAATACCTTTTCTTTTATAGTTAGGGTTATGTTTTTAAAGAAATACACTTAAGGGAATAATTTAATAATACTGTATTCCAGTTATAGAATGTGAATAATTTGATTTACAGAATACCTTTATATACTATGACAGAGACTGTTAATTTCCTTTTCAATATGCATTCTCTCCTTTACTAAGACAACTACAATTTGTGGAGTTCAGTCTCATCACCGAACAAAGACTCCCTTGCTGATAAGTCAGTTCTAGCTGATAAAATGGAATTGACGTAATTGGAAATTACTGGATGGGACCTTGGGAGGTTTTTGTGTCTCTCACCTTCTTAATGGGATTGTGGTAGAACTCAGCATCTTGCACCTCAGCATCAGCAGCCGTGGAACTCAGCAATGTGAATCCACACTTGAAGCATGAGGAAAAGATCCATACTTTAAGATGGGGAAAACAAAACAAGATAAGCAAAACCCTAGGAGAGTGTTGTTTCCTGATAATGACCACACTAATCTGGGCCTGCTTACTCAACATATTTTGTTATGAGAGAAAAATTTTTAATTGCTTAAGTCATTGGTATTTGTGATTTCTTAATTCATTTGTAACTTATAGATATTAGATCTCTTAAGTTCAACAATTCCTAGTGGAATGGATAAGAAAATCAGTTTTATTTCCATTTAAAAATAAGAAGGGCTGGGGTTTGCGGCTCAGTGGTAGAGCGCTTGCCTGGCATGTATGAGGCCCTGGGTTACTCAGCACCGTGTATAAATAAATAAATAAAATAAGGGTCCATCAACAACTTAAAAATTATTAAAAATAAGGAGACTGAAGATCAGAGAGTTTAAATGAAGTGCCTATAATTGTGTCCTAGGTCTCCTACATAAAGGACTACAAACTGGGTGGTTTAAAAGAACAGATATGTATTATCTCACCCTTCAGGAGGAAGGGCAGTCTAAATCAAGGTGTGCACAGTCTTGGTCCCTCCATGGGTTGTGAGGGAGAGCCTTCTGTCTGCTTCACTCCTGGTTTCTGACAATCTGTTGGCAAGCTTTGGCAGTTCTTTGCTTGGAGAAGCTTCAACAAAATCTGTCATTATATTCACGTGACTTCTTTCTGTATGCCTGTGTTCCTATCACGTTCCCATCAGCCAACCCTTTACTGTGGTTCTGAAAATAGTACCCAGAGAGATGCATCTCTGAGCTACATCCCCAGTCCCTTTTATTTTGAGACAGGGTCTCATTAACTGGCCCAGGCAGGCCTTGAACTTGTGATCAGTCTCTAGAGTATCTGGGATTATAGGTATGTCCCAATGAGTCAGGTCCACATTTCCCCCTTTTTAAAAGAAAACTCATCATATTAGATTAAGATCCAACCCAGTGATCTCACATTAACTTGAATTACCTCTGTAAAGATTGAATTTCCAAATAAAATGTTGCTGGGCACTAGGAGTCCAAATCAAACCATAAGAGTACCCAAAGTCACACCACTATTGATTTGCAGATTCTGTACTCCAGTCTTATAACTTTCATTCCATTGCATTTTCTTCTAAAGTGAAGTGTCTTCAAATATGGATCACAATGTCAAAACTGCTTTAACTTGTGTATGCATCAAAATTCATATTTTTTTACCTCACCTTGGGCCCACTGAATCATGCACGTTGAGGGTAAGAATTTGAATCTAAGTTTTTTAGTACGTATTATTTAGTATGTAGTAGTACTGTTTTGGAGTATAAAGTTCCATGAATATTAACACATGTACAGGTTCACATAACTACCACCATAATCAGGGTACAGAATGGTTCCCTTACCTCACAAACATGTCCTTTGTGCAGTCCCTACCCTTGCCCCTACAACCACTGCTCTGTTCTTCACTGTTATTTTATTTATTTATTTATTTTGGTCAGAAATATAAATACATGAAAACATGCAATATGTTACAAATTGAAACTAGCTTCTTTATTTCATTAGGATTTCTGTGAGATTCATACAATTGGTTGCATGTACCCATAGTTTCTCCTTTAATGTGCGGAGTGGCATTCCACCTTGTGAACCAACAGGGCTAGTTTAAAACCAGTATAGGACATTTGGATTGTTTCCAGGTGTGGGCAATTATGAATAAAGCTGTTATAAACATTTTATACAGGTTTTGTGAAATGTAACTTTTCATGTTCCCAGAATGAATACCTAGAAGCAAGATGGTTGTGTCATATAGAAATCACATGCCTAACTTTATAAGAAACTATCAAAATCATTTTCCAGAATATTTGTACCATTTTGCTCTTGAGTTTTACTTTTAAACAAGCTTCCTAGGTTATTTTAGGCACAGGATAGTTTAAAAACACATAATGACTCCAGCATTTCATCCAAAGAACAAAACTATTTACTAATAGTGGTAAGATACATGGAGAAATAAGATTATTTTTTTCTAAGGGAACATTCACTTTCAGTATCAAGTAAGCTATAATCCATGTACACAAGTCTATTATCTGTGCTTTTTAACCAATTTTTCGAATTGTTCCTCCAAAGACAGAATACAAGTATTCACAGATAATATGCCTCTTATCTAATAATAACTTGTTCTTTTTTTTCTAAATTGCTTATTAGAGCATTTTTAAGTGTTATTATCTTAAATTATACACAGAATAGATATTTTATATAAATAGTTATGCTGAATAATTAATTCATTTTTTTCTCTAGAAGTATATATTGTTTATAAAAACTGTCTCAGGCATATTTTTAATTTTTAGAATTTCCTTAGGCAAACAGGATAAAACTAATTGAGACCTTCACCAACATAAATGTAAATTCATACTTATGCTTGTTATATAACATTTTTACAGACTGAAATTGTCTCTTTGTTTCTATGGAACAGTGTCAATCAGTACTGTATATAAGCAATAAATTGGCCTTATGAAATCATAGCAAATATCCAGATCCTATACATAGTGTTAGCTAGCATTGACCTCAGTAAGTGCCAACATTCAAAATGAAATTGGGCCAGCAAAAATCATTAAGGGCAACTAAAATCATTAAAGAAAATAACCTAAAGCCCTGTATACATGCTTTGGGTAATATTGATTTCCAACCTGTATTATTGGAATCCATTTGGTACCACACATATTCTGCAGAACAATTAGTTATTTGTTTGAGGGTATGGAGTCATTTGAAACTTTCATATGTACTGTAGTAATTGAAAAAAATATTGCTTTCAAATGGACTCCTGGACAGCAATGTATTCTGGAACATGACATATTGGAAAACTATAACATGGCAGAAAAAATTGGTAATAGTAAGAGACTGAATGAAAATTCAGGTGTTTATTTTGCAAATTATCATCATTTCTTGCACTAGCTATATTACCTTCACTCATGCTTCTTATCCCTAAATTTGGAACCAAGTAACATTATCAAAAATTGCTCAAACCATTTTGCTTGTTGGGTTTTTAGAGGAATAATTAATGAACAAAAAAGGCTTTAGAAATTAATATGCTATTTAAGTATTAGGAAAAGTTCTTTGTTATTCAATGAAAAGATCTATTGGAATATTGTTTCCATTTATCAGATTGTATTTTTGAAAAGACACTCTATGACTGAATGTGTAGAGGGTCTTTTTTTTCATAAAGTTTTCTATTTAGTATACTTTTATAAGGAAAGTTTGAAGGATGACCCTTCAGAGGCTACATAATTGCATCAGAAATATTTCTGAAACAGGTTGATGACAAATATCAATACTATGGGAGAATGTGCACTCATCTTTGCCCATTTTTAAAAGCATGATGGGGATTTATTTGCTCATATCCCTTTATCTTAACATTGTTGATGAATAAACAGGATGTCATCACATGACTGCTTTGTGAAGATTTTATTAGTTTTATCAGAGAGGGACCAGTTGATTATTGATTGCCACTAAATTATACTTAATGTTTCTAAGTTTCAAATCCTACATATGACATGAAATTGATATTTTACTTTATAGAGACACTGAAAAGGTTCATTGATATTGCAAATGCAGTTTAGTTGACTTTGTAAACTTTTCTTCTAAGAAGCTATTCCAGAAGACTAAAATGGACTATTCAAATTTTCATCTACTCAAATTTTCATCCATCAGACATTTCCTGCAACTTTTGGAAATAGTATATTAAAATATTTTTTTGTAGAAGGTAATTGCATATATGTTCCTAGACAATATTCAAATGCTAGTAAAGTTTACATTTTCTACTTAAGAGCCAACCACATAAACCTATGAGCCTAGAACAAGACACATAAATGGCGCCAAATAAATTAAATCATAAATGAATTAAGATACTTAAAATACTGAGTTCAGCTATGAAACCAGGCAAAACGATGAATCTTCATGCAAATTAAATCCCCCTACCTGCATTGAATTATTGCTGAAAGAATCCAGGATTATAAAACAAGTCCCATTTATGACTATTCAAACTATACACAGGATGGTCCTTAAAATTGACTTTAAGAAACTAAGAGATTCTAAGTCATCAGAATTAAGCCAAAAGAATAAGAAAATGATTATTGCTGATATTCTTGCATTGAACACAAATTCAGTGTTTCAACAGATCAGTGTATATGTTCAAAATGATCAACAGAGAAAAAAAGTCGACATATCTACAGTATACAGAAAATATCAAAACAATGAGAGCTTCTGAAGAAAATGATCTCTGTAAAATTTGAAAACTTGACTGGGCAAGTTTGCTAAGAATTGTAAGCACTATTTTGGAAAATTGGTTCATATTGCTAAGTAATTTTTGACTTTTATTGAAACTAGGATGCTGTTAATTGAAGGCACACTATTATGCATGACTATGGAAGAAAAAACACTAACATAACAATTGTAGTTTTAGGATATATTAGTTACACAATTTCGAGATGTAAAGAATGTACTTTATAGAATGAGCAAAGCATAATATGCATAGCACCAATTGGAGATAACAAATACCGCTCAGAAACAACAAGTATAAGAGGAAAGCACAATAAATTGGGGTGTGTCAAAAGCCAACTGAAAGCGTTGCCAATGGTCAAAGCAGAACACTTAGAGTAACAAGATAAGAAAAGTAATATAGTATTAAAGCCTAAAGCATAAAATAAATATCTATGAATCTATTCCAATATAACTAATTGAGTACATAAATGGGAGAAAAGAAGAAAAAAACTGCCATGCAGAAAAATTTATGTAGATACAATTACCTTAAGGAGGTGTATTACAGGTTTGTATTTGAGATATCCCCCAATAAAACTCATATGAGCTGAAGTGATTAAATTATGAGAGGTGTGACCTACTCAGGGGATGAATTCATTTGATGGATTAATAATTTGAACTATGGTAGGTGGAGCTTGGCTGGAGGAAATAGGTCACTGGGGGCATGTCCTTGGGATTATGTCTTGTCTCTTGTTCCTCTCCCCTTTAGTTTCCCATGAGCTGAGAAGTTTTTTCTATCTTCTGCTCACCTCAGGCCCAGAGTAATGGAGTCTGCTAACCATGGAGTGAACTTCTGAAAACCATAAGCCAAAATAAACTTGTCCTTTAAGTTGTTCTTGCCAAGTAATTGATAACAGTGACAAAAAAGCTGCCTAATGGTTGTGCATAGTGACTAGTTCAAGAAACACTACATGGGATGATAAAAAAGAATAGCTCTGTAGTGGAGAAACCTGACAAACACTACCCCAGTCAGGTGAATGAGCCATATTGATGGCCTGTGTTATAACAGGAGGTGGATGAAAATGGCACTTCAGCTCTGTCATTCTGTGGCCTCCCATCCCCACAAACGACAACTCCAGGATAAATAGTAGGAAAGCATCAGTAAATCCCACGGGAGGCATATTATGACATAACCTGACCCAAACTCCTTAATACTCTCAAGGTCCAAAAATAATGAAAACGGGAAAGACTGAGAAACAGTCACAGACAGCAGGGCGTCTAAGGAAAACGTGACAAACCAAATGTAATGTGCATCCTGGATGGGACCCTGGGGAAGAAAAATGATATCAGGCTAAAAAATGTAAGGAATCTGAATGAAGTATTCACGTCAGTTAATAATGTATCATTATTAATTATTAATTGTAACAAATGCACCATACTAATGTAAGATATTAATAATAGGAAAACTGGGTTTGGGGCATATGAAAACTCTCTTAAAATCTTTTTGATTTTTCTATAAATATAAAATTATTCTAAAATAAAAATAATATTTAAAATTATTTTTAAATGAATTATTTTGATAATACAGTGTTTACAGCAACGAATCAAGGATAAAGAAATAATGGCTTCCTATTCTCAATCAGAGGAAAAACATTGGGAATGTGATATTGATTGTGCATTTGCACCTAACAGACCCTTAATGAATTTGCCAAGGATAATTAATGAATAAGCTATTTTATGTTGTTTGTAAGTAAAGAGATAGTTCTTATATTTGGTTGAGCTACTTCAGTTTTCAAAACTCATGCTAGGCACTTAATTATTTAATGATCACACCAAGCCCATGCGGATTAAACCTTTAAAAAAAAAAAAGTAAAGAAAAGAAAAACCAGGATCTAAGCTAAGAAACAATAGTTTGCTAGGGGAGCCATAACAAAGTACCACAGAATGGGTGGCTTTAACAACAAAAATTTATTTTATGTTCTGGAACTAGAAGTTTGAGATCAAAGGATTGGTAGCATTTATTTCTTCTGAACTCCCTCTGGTTGTAACATGGCCATTCTAATTATCTCTTATTATAGGAGAAGGGTTCTATTACATCTGGACCCATATGACCTACTTTAACCTCATTAAAGACTCTACCTCCAAATACAGTCACATTTGAAGTACCTGAGTGTTGGGTGTCAATATTGGGAGGGGCAACAATGCAAACCATAACAGTAATCTAAATTGATCTCCGGGCCTCCTAGTCTACACCAGAGATGGACATGACTCTAATCTGGTCTTTATTACTCCAAACTTGTGCTTATTCTTATAGTTTTGTTGTACTCATTATCTGTGCTTATTTATGTCTCCTATAATAGTTCAGCCATAGAAGAAAGTGAATTCATCCAACTTGTTTTAGTTTACATACTCATCCATAGAAAATCTTTTATTTAAAAGTGGGAGTTGGTGCCACATTAGACAGTAGATGCAGTCAGACAGAACCTGGGTTTGGATACTTTTCTGCTATTGTAAAACTGTGCTATCTTCTTTCCAAGATTTTAGGGCACATTAATTGAGGTGTAAGAGAAGAACAAGATAGTATTTATATTTCCTTATTTAGCAATTCTACCTGTCGATAAGCACAGTAAATACACGTGGAGTACAGCAAGGTGTTCTTTAAGTAAAAAAAAATATGTTGCCTTTTGAGAGTTAACTTCAGAATCATCACAAAGAGATTTAAAGGAAAAAAAAAAAAATCTCTCCTAGCAGCAGGAGTTGATGTAATATGCTGGAGCTATTAATACAACTAACGGAAGAATGTGTCCACTCTGAGGTGGGGGGTTAGACAACCCATGGGAGCTTGAAAAGGGAGTCACAGAGGCAAATATTAGCAAAACCCTCTGGGTGCTTCCAGGAAACAGAGGATTTGAGCCAGTATAATTTTTAAATTATAAGTTCCTATTGCCAAGCTTCCAACTGTAGGATTTGTACTTCAGCCTGTTTGAGTCTTAAACCACACAATATTGATACATTCCAAAGAGTTCCTTGTGCCTGAAAACCAAATTTTCCAGACCACAATGTGGGGTACATGTGCGTATGAGACTGTATGGGCTTATCATGCTGATTTGGGTATATAAATTCTGCTATTTATTTAAAAACTATAATTACGGATTTTTTCTAAAACTTAAATGTGATTGAACTCTGAAATGAAGTCTCATTCTGTTTCTGAAAGTCTGTGAGTCCTATTCACCACATTTTTAATTTAACCTATAATTTCCAAAATTAAGTTATCATATTTAGCAAGTAAAAATAAAGAATGCCTAGTTAAATTTGAATTGCAGATTTTAAAAAAGTGAAAAGTAAATTATTTTGCTGACCAAGAACCCATTAGCTGAATAGAAAACCACAAAATCTGTGTCCTTTTATTCCTTGCATGAAAACTTCAATCTTCAGTATTGCGCTTTCCTTGTCAACAAGATTATATTGTCTCTATCTTGCCCATGAATCTTCAAAAGAATATTTATGAAATGGTCAAAAATGTTTGCTTTATCTCTAAGCCTGGATGATTACAATATATTTCAAACTCTTCCATTGGAGATTCCTTCCTGCTGGTTGGCATGAACTTATGATAGATGTCAACTTGAAAGCCCCAGATTTTAAAAAGTTCTTTTCAACCCAGACATATGACTTCTTATATCTTTTCTGTTAGTACAAGGCAAGAAGCATGGAAGTCCATGGCCATGAGCTGCTCTAAAACATGTGTAGGCAATTGACTTTTAGGATAGATGAATGTCAACACAAAGGGGAGGAATAATACATTTTTGCTCACTCATCCTAGGTATTTGGCTGAGGCCACTGTAACCAAAAAAAAAAAAAAAAAAAAAAAAAAAGATTAACAAAAGATAAGCATATATATTATTTAAGTTTTATGTGAGACAGGAACTTCATAAGGAAATGAAGACCCAAAACCACAGTTAAATGTGAGTATGTTTTACAGAAGTTTCTTTTTTAATTTTTTTGGTTTGTTCTAATTAGTTATACAGGATAGTAGATGTAAATTGTTGTATTATACATATATGGAGTATAATTTCTCATTCTTCTGGTTGTTCGTGATGTAGAATTACATTGGTCATGTAATCACATGATACACATAGGATAGTAATGTCCGATTCATTCTACTATCTTCTCTATTCTCATTCCCCCTCCCTTCCCTTCATTCACCCCTTTTTTTAATCCAAAGTAGAAGGAAAGTCCTGGAGAAACATGAAAGAATCAACTGGGTGTGATCTCATGGAGATAAACTAGGGGAATCTCAGTGAGGCTACTCTGATTCCCTTTGTCCCTTTATTTACTGAAGTAAGGGTGCTTCTTTCCTCTGGATATGGGAGGGGCACCTCTCACAAGAGGGTCATTAGACCAGCTTTAGGGGGAGGTCAGAAGATCCTTCCAAGATGTAATGACCTGCTTCAGAGAAGGTGAGGCATTTTTCCTGTTTCTGTGGTTTCCTTACATTCCTTCAGCTTAAAACATTTTGGGCCAGTGTGGTCCTGAGTCCCCTGTCAGAAAAATGAGTAAGGCTTAGCACAAAGATGCATCTATGGGCTAGGCTACACAATGCCTGAGAGACTTCTAAAAGAAGTAAAAATAAAGAATGGGTAATTTTTTTAAAAAGCCCCTTTTTTTTTCCACATTTGTCTGCTCAACCAAAAATTCCATAAGATTAAAGGTTGTTAACTTCTTTTTCTCAATTACTTCATCTGTTGCTATCCAGACAGGAAGTTTCTCCAGATAATTTGTGTCAAGATAATCAATACATTCTTCCTTTTGTTTTTTTCTTTCTCTTTCCTGCATTTTTCTTTAATGAGACTCCTAATGTCATGAGATATACCACCTGGTCCTCTCTGCCACATGAAACAGAAATCTATCATTATAAAAAGAAACAGTATATGTGATTTCAGATTTAGATATATAGAAACATGTAGAAAATAAGCAGCAAAAATATATGGTTAAGTTGGAGTTGAAGAAGCACTCTTTCCCCGAGTGTAGTTTTGATATCTCTTTTCATCTATTATGAGACAACAATGAGATCATTAAAAGTAGTGCACAAAACACATTAAAGGAAAGTAAGTGTGCTGTATATTGTCACTGAGCATTCTGTATTCATGTTATCACCTATTTTAATAAAAACAGCAATAATTTGAAAGGAAAAGGAATGTATCACAAATCAAATTTTCATTTTTAGGAATTATATGTAAAACGTTTTGGCCTTTTCCAGCCTTCTTTAAAGAAGCAGTTAAAATAAGTCCTCTTTTTACTTAATTTCAACAAATAAGATAGTGGTTTAAATTATGTGTTTTGTGGAGTGATTTGGTTGGCAAAGCTGAAGTGTGTGCATTCTTTAGGAAATAATTACCCTAACAGCAGCGAGCACTTACTTGGCTTCTTTACCAAGTCCTTACAAGATGCTTTACAATTAAAACACAGCAAGCCGACCTACTTTCTTAAGGGTGTTCAGGAATAGGAATGAGCAGATACGTCTTTAGTTTTCGGTGTCCAGACAGAAAGGTACTATGAATAGAATCTGGAAAGAAATTCTGGGACTCCAAGAGCCTGGAGCTCAAGAGTGAGATAAAGCAAATAGCTCACTGACTCTGACCTTAATGATCCACCAGGGACATATGGTCAATCACAAAAGATCTAACTCGTTTCCTGGGCCTCAGCTCATCAATGAATTGCTACACCATTTAAGTCAGTATTGGGTTTTATGGGGATTGAATTCTGGAGAGATGAGACACCTGAACCAGGCAGCCAACAGCACCTGAGGGCCACCTCATCTGAAACTCCAGGTCACAGTAGACTGCACAGCCAAGTGCTGGAGAAAAAAATTCTCCTTACTCAGGATGGCTCTTTCTGTTTAAACTCAAGAATGAGTAGTGGGTTTCTGGAACCTGAGCATTCTGACACTAGTGAATAGAATCAAAAGTCTTTCCCCATCCCTTCCTCCCTACTACTCTTCCCAAATGCTTGTCCTTTGGTTTCCTTTTTATAGACTCCATACAGATCACTAATTTCCTGGTAGCAAATTACCAACCAGGTCATCTGATAATTACCTATGATCCAGTTACTGCCAGTTACTGTGGCACCACCCACCAGGTATTCAATACAGTTGTAAAAGCAGTTTCATCACATGTTGAAGTGAAACACTTCTATCTGAAGATGTATTCTATTCTACCTGAAGTAGTATATATGGGGTTCAGGAAGGAGGTATCTACAAGAGAGCAGGAGAAGCTGAGGTCAGCACTGGAACACCCAAAAGAAACTTGTGTGATCACAGCCCCTAAGGTTTCATCTCAGTTGTTTAAGCCCAAGCAGTTTAACCAAGATGATCTTCCCTCCAGTTTGGATTATAAGAAGTCAATTATCTTCTCTGCCTAGATTTCCTTATCATTATGGTCCTCTGACAAGGAAAAGAACTGAGAAAGGACCTGAATATTCCCAAGCATTGGGGCTCCAGTCTTGGGTGTCCGACCCAGAGGCGCTGTGCCCCCAAAAGGCTGTCAGTCATCGCAAATATGCAAATAACCAGCCTGCATGATTTCAGGATGGAAAACATTGTTGATGAAATAAGTGTCACATCTGAATTTATGTTTAAGTAATATCTCTAAAAGTATTCCAACATCAGGGTAGGTCAGTGGTTCTGAACTGAGGGTAATTTTGTCAATGTCTTGAGACATTTTATTTTGTCACATATGAGACATATGAATGGCATCTAGAGGGTAAAAGTCAAGAACTGCGCTAACATCCTACCCAGCACAGGACAGGCTCCCATAAACAGAGAATCATCTTGGCAAAAACATCAATTGTCCTACAGTGGAGGAGAACCACTGGGTTAGATTACGTTGCATTTAAATTATTTTGATTTAGTTGGGGATGCATGTAGATAATTTGAGAAAGTTATGGTTATTTTTTTTTTTTTTTGCCTAAATTAGGATACAGGCACATATGCTTCAGGATTTAAAGGAAGAGCCCACTCAGGGCAACACAGGAATGTGCAGGGAAGGACTCAGGAAGGAAGGAGGTAATAACTTTAGCTGCACTTTAACAATTACATCAGCATAGCAGAGCCATTGTTGGAAGGAGCAGCATATCAAAACTGGGGAGCAAGGCTCAAAAGTGCTGCACAATCATCGCATTTTTCCAGTTCCAAGTGAATTACAAAAGACTGGAGAACCTTTACTGAAACTGGATGTTTCCCCCTCATCATCCAAAATTAGGGAGAACCAGTGAAGACTATCAGAAAACTTGGTGAAATAGGAGATTGACCAGAGTGTTGCTCTTAAGGTGGTTCTGGTCATGCAGGCTTTTGGTCTACAAGACGTACTGCCAGTACATTAATATTAATCATTTTGTGTTCTCTAACAGGATACCATAAACTGGGTGGCTTATAAACACAGGTATTTACTTGGAATAGTTCTAAAAGCTAGGAAGTCAGAGACCAGGGTATTGGCAGAGTCAGTATCCAGTGAGTGCCTGCATCCTGATTTTTGACAGCATCTTCTCCCTACTTTCTCACATGGCAGAAAGGAGGAAGGGAGCTCTCTGGGACCTCCCTTTATAAGGGCACTAATCCCATTCATGAAGGCTCCACCCTCATGACCTGATCACCTCATAAAAGTCCTATCTCCCAAATGCCATCATTTTGAGGGTTTTAGGGAGACATAAACATTGAGCCTAATACACTTTCAGAACTTATTATTTAATGTATACCTCGTGCTTTTCATGCCTGTTACATTTCCCGTAGTCGAGGATGCTTTATTAACAGCATCCATCATATATATATATCTCTTTGTACCGTTCAGTAGCAAAACCTATGTGGCTCTCAACCATTTTAGCATTCCAATTGGGCCTGAAGATAGAAGACTTTCACACTTTATTAGTACATGTGAACACAGTAATGTAGGGACAAGGTCAGGAAAAGGTGACTCTGAATGGGAGATGGTAATAATGAGGTTACCATTTTGGCACGTGAACTTCATCCTACTAGACAGTGGTAGTGACATTTTCAAGTTTACTTCTGTTACACCAGAATATATTTTCAGGTAGAGATTTTTCAATAAATATGATGAAACTGCTTTCTAAAACTGTATTGTTCTGTGTGACTAGTATTAAATACATGGTGGGTAGTACTTGTAATAACTGGTAGTAACTGGATCAGAGGTAATCATCAGATGATCTGGTTGGTAATTTGCTACCAGGAAGTTAGTGATCCAAATGGAGTCTATAAAAAGGAAAGTCAAAGGACAAGTATTTGGGAAGAGTAGTAGGGAGGAAGGGATGGGGAAAAGTTGGTGATTCTTATTCCCTAGTGTTCAGGAACAGAATGCTCAGGTTCCAGAAACCCACTACTCATACTTGAGTTAAACAGAAAGAGCCATCCTGAGTAAGGTGGATCATTTCTGCAGCACGTCAGGACTCTACCTTTCTACTTTCTTTTGATATTATTTTATGAAGTGATTCTCTGATCTTGAATTTGTTCCTTTGGGTGGCCTTGTCTAGTACAGGGAAATGTCCTGTTTGGTAATGGGCCTCAGTTCTCAAGCTAAGGATGTATATGTACCATGACTTTCCCTTTACAGAATGCATGAATTTTCACATAAGCTTATTTTATCTAGATACAGACCAGTGGAGTACAATGCACAGTGATTTTTATCAATGCACTATATGGAAAAGAATAAGGAAAACCAAAAAGCCAATTGGGTTTGTTAAAATTCAGCCAGTTGGTCTGAGACAGAGCTGAGACTCAAAAACAAGTCTACCTACTCTTCCCATGATGCAAATGTCTTAGGAGACACCATAACACAAAGATCAGGAAGTGAGAGAATTAGTCCTAAGGATACAAAATGTGAATGCTTCTCCTGAATCTTCTCCCAACCTCTACTTCCAGTTCCATTGCCACCCCCTCTCCCTATCATTTTCATGACTTTGTTCTCCATTCAGAAGCCTGGTTGCTGACTCATTTTCCTCCCTCACTCCCCCGGTGGCATTGGGATGACATTAGAGATGGGGGAGAAAAACTGTGCCATATCCAGAGACATGCTTAGAAGAAGAGGGATTTCTGCATGTGTTGCTTGTTGCAAGTTCTAGAGATGAAGGGCCAGAGTGGTCTGGGTGGCAGGTATTGAGAATCTTAAGCTTACTATGTCAATCCTTGATTTTTATGTGATAGGACAAATGGCTACATTTGTCTGCATCAGTATTGCTGTTTGTAAATCTAAGATGAGAATGTAAAAAATGTTAACAGGTATAGGAGAACCCTTACTTTAAGTATTCTCAGGTAACAAATAGTGTGTCATAAGAAATTATATTTTTCATATCATTTTCAGATTTGACCAATCAATGAATCCATAGACTCATCACATTAAATCAACCAGTTATAGCAAAAACTTTTTTTTGCCTTCTGAGTTTATTTCTTAGTTATTAACTGATGGAATTTCATTGAGGAGTAACATACATGAGATTGTTTGCAGGCCATAGCTTTCTTTCTTATTTTTGAGTATCCCATATTTATTATTGCTAAATGACTGTATTAAGAAATTCTGAGAAATGAAATTCTTAAAGAAATTTCTACATGAGAAGAATTGTGGATAAATCCAATCACATTAAATTATCAAAACAATTCAATAAAATATTTATACAAAACTACATGACCTTTTTTACTTATATATATAATGTAGATTATGGGTTTAAAAAGTTAAATCATAAAAGTGCTACAGAGTCTGTGGTGCATAGATTAAAAACTCAGGAAAGCAAATTCCAGCCTGTAACAATTATTCTTTCTTGTTTAAACTGCTAGTTATCAGATTTACTTAAAGGCATTAGCCTTTAAGAAAAAGCATATTTATTTATGATTTTGTCTTCATATGCAAAGGGTGGTCATCTGGTTTGAATTTGAGGTGATTCCCTTGAATTTATTCACTTTTCTTAGAGGAGCAATCCTATGAAATGCTACAAGTCTCATTACAGCTTTTCCTGAAGTGCCACGTGCCTCTGGAGCTGCTAGTTTCCATGATTATGTACTTCATGTTTCTGCCAATTTTGGTTCATTTTCATTCTTCATGATATCTCTGTACAAGAAGATTTGGGAGTAAAAACAATTGCAACAATAAACTTGCTGCTTCACTCTAACCTGCTGCTGCCTATTGTTTTTATCTTCCTTAAGAAAGAAAAATTCTCAGAAACTCTATGCTGCAAAGCACCCCCACCACATGTTTCTCTGTATTGCCTGAAATTAAAAAACCTCAAACTGAAAATTAAAACTTTAAATTTAGTGTTTGTCATCTAAATTTAGTTGCAGTACATGGACAGGTTTTTAATTAGGAAAGTGTGAAAACAAATGGAATCCTAAGCAAATATCTTATTTTGGAATATTCTCGTGACTCTAGGCTGAAAATTTGCAACAATGTGCCTTAGTTTTGTAATAGAAAAGAATTGGAAGTGACAGATTTCTAATTATTTTAAAAATGTGTATGTATTTAATATCTCATGGTGGCCTCACCATCTACTGTTTGGAAAGTGTGTTCCTCTTGCTGTGGATCTGATTCCTGAGATCCTCTGGATTCATTTAGAGCTCTGTACTTAGTACATATTTACTGAAATCATCTTTTGCTTTAAATGTGGTCAGCATCGGGGAAACAAAAATACAGCATTATAAAAATTGTAGAATGTAGATGTACCATAGATGTATCATATTCAAGAACCATATATTTTTAAAAATTGTATTGGTGATTATGACTATATATAATAGTGGGATTCACTGTGACATATTCATACATGCACATAACATACTTTGATCAATTTCATTCTTCAGTACTGCCTCTTTTCCTCCCCACTTCCTCCCTTGGTCCTCTTCTTTACTCTACTGACCTCCCTTCTAATACCATGAGCTCCTTTTCTAAACTTTTTTCTCTCTATATTCCACACATGAGGTTGAACATATGACCCTTGATTTTCCAAGTTGGTTTATTTTGTTCAAAATGATGTTCTCCAGTTCTATTCACTTTCCTGAACTAGAAATAATTTTGTTCTTCTTTATGACTGAGTAAAATATACTGAATATATATATAGTATATATATATGGTATATATATATATTATATACCATATTATCTTTATCCATTCACCTAAGAACCACATACTCTTTGAAAATGATTTATTTGGAGGTTTTATAATAGGGAATATTTGATTAGTATGATATAACAAAAATAAAGCTGTGAAATATTGTGGATATTCCCCTGGATAGAATATCAAAAACTTTTCAAATGATAAGAGATCTTCCCTATAATCTGTTAGCCAATTCTTACGGTTTTGTTTGTTTGTTTGTTTTGGTAGTATACTTGGGAGTATTCGAATGAATTTGACAGAATTGGATTTAAATCACTTTAGTAATTAAGTATAGTAGGAACACAAAAGTTAATGCAATGTACTTTGCTACACTGAACCCTGATGTAAAAATTGTAAAAGAGCTCTTATGTGTATTGTGTTTAATAGGTTGTAGGTTCTTTTGACTTTATTTTATTCTTTAATAGATTGTAAGTTCTTTGACTAAGAGGGCATGATCTTGCATGCATTATTATCAATGGAGAATACATAGTAGATATTTTTAGAGTGTTTCTAAAATAAATGCTGAATTTTTTTGTAATAGGAAAAGAAATAATAATGTTAATACACTTCTGTGTAGTTTCTTTTATTAATCAACCTTGCTAGGTCTGCGAGATTAAATTAATTATAATGAAAAATCTTCCAGGCTCTTTCTTCATTAAGCCAAGATCTACTATTGTAAGGCCCCCAAAAAGGAAACCCCAACTCTGTCCCATGGATCCACGGCAACCCCAATCAACCGCAGGAGGCGTCACTTGATGCAAACCGCAAGAGGTGTTTATTCCAGCGCGCTGGGACCCAACTGGAGGAGTTGAGTCCCTAGCAGAAAATCTTGTAGGTTTACAAAGGCAGAAACCACACATCGGGAGGGGTTGCACATGAAAGGGAAAAGGGGGACAAAGCTGCCGGGAAATTTCAAAGGGGGTCTGGGTTTGCTGATAACATACAACATGTTTCACAATGTTTTACAACAGGGCGTAGATTCTGGTCAATAGTTTCTGGTAATCCTACTGTTGGAGCACTATCTGGCTATCTGGCTCAATTTACCCTTTTACTCCCTGTTTGGGGCTGATTCCTGCAACAGCTTTAAGGGCTTTGTTCCAGTCACTGGGAGGGAGACCTTAGGGAGTTGAGATAAAACAGACAGCTTAAAAAAATGTCCATTCTTTCACTATGCTTTCTAGGAGTAATATCTAGAAGTAATTTATTACTATATTTCTTTTACTCTGCTTTCACAACTATGAATGCCACTCTTAATTTCCCAGAGCTATCTTTTGGGAGAAGAAGTTAAGGTAGAGAAGTTAAGATTGTTACAGGATTTACATGATTAATGGTAAGAGAAAAATACAGGTAGCATACATCTTGGAACACTCAATGACCTTTAAAAGTATGCCATTTTTCTGGAAAAGGACTTTCCAACATCCTGTAGCTCCATTCAGCATTTCAATGGTTTGACTTAGCAGCTCCATTCAGCAGTTCAATGGTTTAGCTTTAGAGTCAGACAAAAGGACTTGATATAGGGAAAATAAAAGGAAACTCAGGATCGTTCCAGTGCCCAGAGGATAACGGCATATGTGGTTAAGCACAAGAAGAGAAAAAGTCAACAGATATATACGGCAGGGTTTTGATATCTATGACCTTAGCTCACTAAGGGTTAAGTAAGGGTCTCAAGGTAGGTATGGGGATGGGGAAGGGTCTCTTGTCTGTAGTCCTGGTTTTGGACTCTGGATGGAGATAATTTCTCCAGCTTCCCCTAAAAAAACTGGAGAATGGCAACATTAGCTTAAAGCCCAGTTACAATGGGCATGGATGCTGAGTTGAGTTTTAGAAGGCTGGAGAGTAGGATCTAATAGGGGCTGAATACATATTCGCCAGGCCTGGACACTGAATGGAGGAGGTCTGCATGCTTAGAGGTCTCTGGGCAGTGGGAAGTAAGAAGTAATCCATACAGCCAAGGCACTTCATCCAGTTCTTACCAAGCCAAGAACAAACTGAACATTTTCGCTGTCATGATTTCCACCAGCCACACCAAAGGACAGGCAGGAGGTGATGGAATCAGAGGTATGATCCCCTAAGACCATAGGAATGAACTTGACAATCAGTAGGTGAGAACCTCTGAAGAATATGTAATGATATATGAATGAATGTGTTACCTTTTGTTGCATATCCAAATTAATTAAAATTCTACAAACCTAATTATGAGCAGTTGTTTACCCAAGTCTGAGGGCAGAATGGTCTGGTTTCAACTTCTCAATGACCAGATAGTATTAGTTCAGGGCCAGGCCTCTCTTAACAGTCTTTTGGAGCAATGTACTTGGATTCTTTAATCAAAAAGTGCTACTGATAAGAGAGGCTCATTCTACTTAAATCCTCTGAAATTTGTAACTGCTTGTCAATAGACTGGAGTTCTTTTATTTTCAGAGTCAGGAGAGAGAGGTAATGACTGCTTCCAATTCACAATAAACATCTACAATAATAATGACTTTTAATCATAAATGTAGATTCTTAGTTATGAACACTTGTTCCATTGTTTCCCATGCAGCAGCAAATATAACAGTTTATTACATATTACATTAAATGTATATATACAGTCTTTTAAAATTCTCACAGTCAGAGGATAGAAATTATCAGTATGTTTTCAGGAAGTTGACTCTTTAAAGAGTACAGATGTCAAATATTACAACTAATAAGAAGGGGCAGGAATTTCTTGGGTGGGTGTTATCATGGGTAAAAACTGCATAAATGATTTGAATTAATCAAGACAATCTTATCAAGAGGATATTGCTATGCCTATTTAATATATGAGAAAGATTAAGTAATTTGCTCAAGATTGAACAAAAAATTAAAACATAAGTTTGATCTGCTTTAATTGCTACTGTTCTTTCCACTCTTCTGTCTTGCTTCTAAAAGTCCCTGTTAAAAATCAATTTCGACACTACAAAATTTATAATATATTATAGAACTTCATATATTATTTGCAAGATAAAAGGACAAATCAAAATGTACTGGATTGAAATACACTACAAACTTTTGAGTTCTTATTGCCCTATATTTGATTGTCCTGTCTTGCTGGGATTAATAAGATAATATATTAAAATGTGCAAAAATGGGCATGATACATAATACAACTATAAATTATTTTACTTTTTTCTTACCCTATAGACTAAAAAGATACTGTTGCATTTGAATTTGGAATGTCTCCCAGAGTCTTGAGTTAAAGAGTTGGTCATCATCCTATGACTACTGAGAGGTAATTGAATCTTTAGAAAGTAGAGTCTAGTAGAAGAAAGGTCCTTGAAGATGTGCCCTTGAAAGGGATATTGGAATTCTGGCCTTTATCTCTCTCTCTCTCTCTCTCTCTCTCTCTCTCTCTCTCTCTCTCTCTCTCTCTCTCTCTCTCTCTCTCTCTCCTCTAATCCTCTCTCTGTGTTTCCTGGCCACCATGAATGGTACACTAGAGAGCCATGATGTTCTGTCCCACCACAGGCCCAAAGCAATGGGGCCAAGTGACCATAGACTAAAACATCTGAAATGATGAAAGAAAATAAATCTCTCCTCTTTTTAGGTTGACTTTCTCAGGTATTTTGTCACAGCAGAAAGTTGACTGATACAAATACATATACATACCCTTTAATATAACATATATATATAATACCTACATACAATATATATATAATATATAGCTTTATATAACATATAGCATGTATCATTTTGTTGGTACTATAAAACTATAAAAGAAAATAAATTCCAGCTTTTTCATTGATGTAAAATAATTTAAAAAGAGCTTCTTATAAAGAATATTAATTAAACACTTAAATGAGGAGAAGCATCACAATTTGATCAAGACTAAAAACCTTCAATAAATAAATACTAAAATTACAAATCTTTATTTTAGTGTAAGTTGAACATATGCTATTATTGTTGACATTCAAAATGTGCTGCTGAGCAGAGTCAGGAGAAAGATCTTAAATCTCATTTGAAGATCAAAATATTTTAAAATATACCATATAATGAATTTTTTAAAAAACACTATTAAAATTAGGAAAAAATGTATCTTGGTAAATGCACAAAGCAAAGACACGCTGTAATACTAGGCAATGGCATTCTGTGCAGCCCTTTGCTCTCTGGGACTTCAGCCTGTCCATATGGTCATCTAATAGGGGGCCTGAAGACTGTGGGTGATCTCACAGACCATATGTGCTGCAGTACCTAGGAACAACTGGGTCTTGGCTAATGACGTGGCAAGAGCCTAAATTTGGATTTAACTTGTTTTTATTGAGCAGAACCCAAACCTCACAGCTATTTTTGCACATTGCTTGCTCTGTTTATCAGTAGTATTGAAATGGGGCTGTAAAAATATATCCCTTTCCACTATAGAAATGCTTCAAGTGACCTGTCTGTAGAAATATCATGTCTCTCATTCTATAGAACTTTTTTAAAAATAGAAATAATATTGTAATTTAGTTTGTACTGAGAATTATCAATATAACATACTAATACTCCTTGAAGCCTACCAAGGAGATGGCATTGGAATTGCAGCTATGAATGACCTGGGCTACCTCTGTCAGGCAAGATTATCCTCTATGTCAGAGCTAAGAAAACATGAATGTTACCACAGGATCTCATTCAAATGAAATATAAAAACGTTGATTACATAGAAGTTGAGAGTAGAATGCTGGTTATCAGAGGCTAGAAATAGTAGGGAGTTGGGAGAGGGATGGGGGAGGACTGATTAGTGGGTAATTCTGCTGTGTTGTTGCACAATATGGTAACCACATACAATAATTATGTACTGCACATTTCAAAAAACTACAACAAAGGATTTTGAAAGTTTTCAGTACAAAGAAATGGCAGCTATTTGAGGAAATATATGTGTTCAACCTGATTTAAACATTGTGCAATGTGTACATATAGCAAACATTACATGGTGTCCATTAATATATACAACTTTAATGTTTTTGTGTGTCAGAAATGCAGACACAGATTGAAACCCAGTAATTTTCATCTTCTCACATTTATTTTAATAAAATATTTTTGTGCCACATGCAAAAAAAAAAAAAAAACCAAAACATGAATATTCAGTTGCTACAATTGTGGTAGAAACCTGGAGGGAGTGATTAAACCTACTAGTGGGCAAGAAGAAAGTCAAAAGAGAAGGACTATAAAGGGCTTATGAGAAGATCGTCCCAATCATGGACCGATGGAGTCCTCTATTGTCTCTTCCTGAGCACTCTATTTGTGAGATGCTATCTCATTTGAGCACTTCCCCTTCTTCATATCATGATAGCACCTTTCACAAACACAATGACATTTATCACCAGGGAATAGGCCATGGGAGACAGAACATTAAGGAGATGTTATTATTCTTAGCTGGGGTTCTTTATTTAATTCACCAACTATTTACTTCATCTCCAATTTCACATTGCTCAATAGAGATGATAAACAAATGCTAATAATATTAAGAAATTTATTCTCAATTAAAGTTTGGGGAAAAAAACTACATTATAAAATAAAGGAAATTTCCTTTACATAAAAGGTAAGCATGGAAATACCTTTAAAAGATTGATATGTTCATTCTGAAGAAATTCTGCACTTCCAAGGTGAAGTGTTTTCCACCCAGAGAAAAACTTTTGTATCTCAGTATCTTTGTGAATAATTTGTACCGGATTAAGAAGCATTAACTCTGATCCTTTTTCTTAGGTTTCACATATCAAAGTCTACATCTGATGTTTAGAAGCAAATTAAAAGTTCAATTAAGGTTTATGTAAATGCCAACATCTATTAAAATTTTTTTACAGGTTAGAAAGCAGAAGGGTATGGGACTCTCTTTCATTTATATTGTGTTGCTTTAAATTCCAGTTTGTTCTGGTTTGTGATTTAAAAACTGGTAAATATGCCAGAGAGATGCCACATTTAATTCTGCATGTGCTGTCAGATTGTTAGGAAGCAGTTTTTTTCCTTGAACAGATATGAGATCATTTGGGTAATATTAACTTTTATGTTCAAAATTGGCATGAGTTACTCTCAAGATCACACTTAATAATGATTACAAAAAGGGAGAACTAAAGCTTAGGTGTTTAGAGGTTTCTGAAAATGTTAAACACTGAATTCTCTTAGTTGGTGGTATTTTGAGTCTTCAGCTATTTTTTTACCACTATATAATAAAATTTGTTGTTTATTTGTGGAAAGCAATACAGAGAATGGTGTTTAGATTATAGGTGGTTTATCCATGCAGCAATGGTGTCTTAAAGTGGACAGGTACTTCTGTTACTGATCTTAGTCCCTGAATGCTGTATTTCATATTAAACAGAGAAACTCTTATATAAGACAATACATTAGTTCACAATATAAAAAATAAATAAAAAATAATGAACAATGAGCAAGTAAAACTTTGAAATTAGTCACTGAACCAGGTCTAAGAATGAAATAAAGATATAAAGATGCCAGATGATAAGAATTTCCACACTAAGAGTTCTGTATTTTCCCTGAAAAGTTTGTGACAGAGTCCCAATAAGCCTAAATCGATGAGTCCACGAAACAAATACTTACTATGTGCATCAACATGAGTCAAGTCAGAAGACAGAATACAAATAAGTTACATGAACAGAGAAAATTTAATCATTAAGTATCCATCATTAGGTAACTGCCTAGTAATGTCATAATTATTTTATGAGCAGCAAGGACAGAGTAGAACTCAAGGAAGCCTAACTTCCAGAAAGTTGTGGAGATGTCTAATAAAACACAATAATCCCAGGGTCAAGATAAATGGGAATGCAACAAAGGTTTTGCTTAATTTATATGACCAAAAGAGATCCAAGATGGATATCAAAAGGACTGAGGTGGCCACCCACTTCAATGACAGATGAGGAAAGATACCAATCAGAAGAGCTGGAATTTTGTAATAAAACCTGAATTATGGGATGGAAATAGAAAAAAGTTAGGCATGTTTGACTATTAGGAAGCACAGAGAGCGAGGGGGGAGGGTGGGAGAATGCTTGAGCAGTGAGTACAGGTCAGATTATAAGGAGCCCTGTGGAGCAAGGATGAGGTCTTGGCTTCATTCTACAGTATTTTCAACCAATTCCCAAAGAGGATTTTTTTTTTAAGATAATGCATAGATTAACTACTTTTTTTTTTTTTTTTTTTTTTTTTACAGACTGCATTTTGATTCATTGTACACAAATGGGGTATAACTTTTCGTTTCTATGATTGTGCATGACGTAGATTCATACAAGAAGATTTTAAGCAGGGAAGTGGTATGAGTTATTCTTCAAAATGATAATACTGATCACCGTAGTAAAAGAGACTACTCTGAAACCCTGTCTAAAATTTTCCCCTTACCTCTACCTTTTTCCTTTTGTGCTCAGAGTAGACTGGGGATTATAACAAGACTTGAGGAAATGAGCTCAAGCAGGAAGGGCTCCTTAAGCAAAATGTGTAAGTCTGCTTTCTTTGGCAGTTTTCCTGGTCATGGAAAGCATTGGAACATTGAATGAGAGAATGGGGGTAGCAGGAAACTTTAATATCAAATAATAACTAGAGAGGCAAATCATGGGATGATCACTTATTGCTATTTCTGTGACCTTATTGTATCTCTGAGTTGCCCTGGTCAGAGTATCCTATTATCAATCCAATCTATCTTTTATACTAATATTTAGATTTATGAACAAATGTACTGATCCCTTAATCAGTAAAATCCTGGACCCTTAGCAGATTTTTAATATTAGAGTGCTTAATGCATGCACCTGAAACAGGTATCATAAGTAAGGTATTAAATCCCATTAAAAACAACATTGAATGCATCTCATAGGTCTAAATGTGTCAGAAGTGGTATCCCATCTAATGGGGACCATTAGAGTGTCATCAACTACTGAAATGGCAGTATTCCCTTCAAGTCAGAGAAGGATCTTTCTCTAACTATGTCATATAAAATAATGAGATTCTAAAAGCTGATGGTAGGTAATTGGGAAAGAAATCAACAATAAGAAAACAAAGCAACAATGAAAACCTCTACGGTTAACTACTTTTAGAGAAATCTGCATTCTCTAGTTCTTTCCTTACAGTGTAGAGATTCTAGAATTTGCACATTAGGCACCTAAGGAGTCTAAAAATCCTGTTGCTTGTGCTGTATAACATACAAATTGTTGGAACCTCTAGGGTCCAGACACAGGCATCAGAGTTTTTTTTAAAAGGTTTTAGGGTGATTTTAATATATAAGTATCACACATAATCACCGCTTTGTGGATTCTTGAAGCACATTAAGTACATTAAAGATCACAAGGAGTAAAGAGTAAATATGTCTGTTTTCTTTGTTTAATTCACCATTTGCAAAATAAATTTGCTCATTCTTTATACAACATTTATAATGTCTCAAGAAACACTAGATTCACATTAATATAATTTGAAAGCACTTCTGCAGGTAATTTAAATTTATTCTGAGCCATATATGCATATCTAAAGGGTTAAAAAATCACATCCTATTATTTCCATTTGCATTTTCTTGTTTATGAGTGGGGTGAACATCTGTTCATATGTTTATTTAAAGGTCAGAATGCTTTCAGGGTTGCTGCTTGTGGTTATGGATAATTCAAATAAGGGATTAGGGGAAGAAGCTCCAGAACACAGAGAAGAGGGAAGCCGGTCATTTGAAAGCAGAATCCTGGATTTTCCACTGATATCAGTGTGGCATCCTGCTTGCTCCATAAAAATTTAGAAAAATAGTGATGTTCAGGAGCGTGCTTTTGTATTCATCTGTATAGACTGAAAGGTTAGCACAGTGCATATCAGAGCCTCCAAAAATATTTGTTGGATAAGAGCATGAACAAAGTTTACTGCCTTGGCATCCCTGGACCTCATAACAGAGTGCAGTCCTGGTTACTTAAACAATAGGATTTTAGTTTTCAAATTCCAGAGTTAGAGTCCTGAGATCCAGGACTTCTAGGTAGGGTTATTAGGAGACCACTCTTGGCCATCTTCTTTCTGTGTCTTCTTTGCATAACTGTGCCTAGCCTCCTCTTTAAGAACACTAAGGATGATGGATTAGATCTACTCCAAAGATTAAATTTTAATTCAAAGACTCTTTAAAGATCCCAAGTATAGTCACATTCTGAGTGCTGGCAGTTAGAGCTTTACCATTTGAGTTTGGTCTAAACTATGCAACCAGGCAGTTGTATTTCTAAGTGGTATAGAAAAATGGCTTTTGTGTTTGAAAATCGCGTTGAGTCCTGCATTCTTTATCCAGCCTGAATTTATGTGGATCTAGAAATATTTTTTCTTCTCTTTCAGTTTTGTTTATGCATATGTGTTTGTATGTGATGTGTGTGTGTATGTGTGTGTGTGTGTGTATGTGTGTGTGTGAGAGAGAGAGAGAGAGAGAGAGAGAGAGAATGTGTGTTTTGGATGTGTACTTCCCACTGAAAGGGAAACTGTTAGAAAGCAGGCTTTTAAACAAGTCAGGCTGTTGGAATATTCTAACAGACTTGGCCTGCCCAGGTCTCATCCAGGGCCTACGTGGGGCGGGAGTAGGTAACCCTCTGAGGTGTGGGCCAGTTGGAAATGAAAACTAGAAAAGTAATATTAAATGAAAAGGGGCAGGGGATGGTGGAATGGGACAGACATCATTACCCTAGGTACATGTATGATTACAGGAATGGTGTAAATCTGCATTGTGTACAACCATAGAAATGAAAAGTTGTACCCCATTTGTGTACAATGAATCATAATACAGTCTGTAAAAATAAAAAATAAAAAAAAAGAAATAAACAAAAAAGACAAGAAATTATTGACAGGTGGAAGAGACCTGATGTGTCTCATCCTAACAAAGGGAAAAGGCCTCCGATGCTTTATTTATAGGGAAACACGTCAAAGGGATTCAGTGTTTTCTTCAGGAAAACAGGATAAGAATGGGGAAAACAAATAGCATGGGGCTTGGCAGGTTACACCCATCCCCTGGCAGCTGTGTTGGTTGTGTTTGAACCTAGGGCTGTGAGCTAAGGCAGAGTGCCAGCATGACCTGGGCTTTCTAGAACCCGGGAATTTCACCCAGGAGTTCCCAGAAAAGCAATCTCCCTGCTTTATGATGGCTCAAACAAACCCATAATTCGTACATAGCTTCCAACACTCAGGCATTAATGAGTGTGAGAGACTGGTCATGTTTTTGGTCCTCTGCTTAGCTCCCTTAAAGAGTTCCATCTTACCTGATAGTTGAGAACCTCTCAAAAGGTTTTAGGAGATGCTCAGCAAATGTAGAATTGATGATTTTCTATTCTTAATACTGACTACAGATCTCTTTCTCTCTTAATATTGCTTATTTTATACCATTAGGGAGATATACAATGCAAGGCACGGAGGGCTTTAAAACACTGTGATAGTTTCCTAAGGAGAGATTATCTTTAACAGCCCACTTTCATCTAGAACCATTCTTTGCTTACTGAAGAGTTCTAGTAGCCTTTTTTCGCATATTCAGGTTTCTAATCATTTTTCTTTCTCTTGTGTTATGGATTTATATTTTTTTAACCAGTATTTCTAACTTCAGGGTTGTAATTAAAAATAAACTACAAGAGAAATATAATAGAACAATACTTTGAACCACTCTTCCCTTAGTGTTATTTTTCTGTCCATTGGAAAGATATGGTGACTATTTCATGTTCTCTTCTTATTTAGATTAAGAGATCTAGGACCTGTCTATGGGTACGGCTATTTTGTGTCTCCATTTGAAATGCTCAGTTACTTGAAAGAAAAAAACTAAAGGACGAATGATATCGCTAATAAGTGGATGATGACACATAATGGGGGGAGGGAGGGGTTAGTGTTAGGGTTAGAGTTAGGGTTAGGGAGGAGGGCAAGAATGGAGGAAGAAGCACTGTATAGAGGGAAAAGAGGGGTGGGAGGGGTGGGGGGAAGGGAAAAAATAACAGAATGAATCAAACAACATTACCCTATGTAAATTTATGATTACACAAATGGTATGCCTTTACGCCATGTACAAACAGAGAAACAGCATGTATCCCATTTGTTTACAATAAAAAAAAAAGAAAATAGTTGTATCTTTATTTTCATTAAAGAGAGATGGATGAGGCAGCAAATGAACCCATCCACTAAGCTCCACCATTTTGGACTCAATTTCATGCTATAATGAAGTGATGCCAATGACAAAGCTTCATTGAATTTCATGTAACATAATTACTAAATATATTTACTAGAACCTGAAAACTGTCATCTTTATGAAAATCTATTAGCTATGAATAATATTTCATGAATTTATATAAAATATTAGCTAAAGATTGCATTAAATAACCTTATACTTAAGGAAAATGGAGAAGAAATCTATTCTATGTGTGACTTGTTTTTCTCCTAAATTTAACCCATATAACAACAAATATAATTTATCTATGTGTTTGTAATGCAGTGCATATTTTACAAATAGTGAATATGGGACCTGTGAAGGCATACAATATACCAATTATATGTATCTTTATCTATTTATACTAGTTTAGTGAATTCTACCTGAGCTATTTTAATGTGTTTTATTAAATAAGATGAGATCACATGGTGAAAAGGTTTGACCTGTAAAATGGGTGTAAAAATTGCTTTTTCAAATTTTGACAAGTAAAATGAGGCATGTATTAATTAAATATATACAACATTCTAAGGTCTTGGTAATTGGTATAAATAGTAGGTCATAGGGATAGATTATTTCAAGGACTCCCACAGGACAGTTGGGGCTAGGAAGTAGAATGTAACTGATAAAACGTGGAGCCTCTACTTATCAAGTATTAAAAAAAAAAAAAAAAAAAAAAAAAAAAAACTGGCTTGATTCTTCCCAAGACTGTACCATCTGTGTGCATCAGAATTCCTCTTTCCTCTGTACAGTGGCCTTCCAACAGCAGCCTCAGCTAATCCTGTGAGTTTTTGGTCACTTTTAGCCTTGTTAAGACTCAGTTCTATTTATTTAGAGAAATGGTTTCTCATCATCTCTGCTGGTTGGATTGTTAATAACTCTACAATCAGCACAGAGGATACCCAGAAAAGATAGTTTGTTTTTATTTTTTATCATCTCTTTTATGCAACAAAACTGTGCTCAGTAATAATCATAAAATGAAAGAAATTACCTGAATGGTCAGAAAGAAAATGTAGTCAGTAAAGACTATTTTTTTAAACTTAGCATATATAATCATGTCAGTGAAAATTTTTAATTAAAAAACAAAATATCCACAAATGCACAAAAAAGGTAAAAAACAAAACAAAACAAAAAGAAACCTAAAGGCTAATACTGTTCAAATACAGTAATTTTTTTGAAAAAGGGGAAAACTTATACCTATCTATTGGCTTGTCACAGTAATGAATAATAAAATTGCAATTTGTTTCAAAACTTCATTTTTGCAAATCAAATTTCTCAGTGATTTGGTGATGCTTGAGGTCTCTTTCTCTCTTTCTCATTCTCTTTTTTTACCCATATGTACTTAACAGAAAATATAGATCCATTTGTCAATCTATGTTCAATTACATTCCATCAAAGAATACTTTTTACTAATTTTAATTTCAAAAAGTCTCATTTTCATGAAGACATAGATACTCCAATTGTTGGGAAAAGTTTTAAACATAAGATACACGTGGCAGAGATTTGCAAAATCTCATTTCACAAAATATTCCAGGATTGTCAATAATTTTTCTTCAGGATTAATTGTAGAAGCTTTTAACTGCAGTGGGGGAAACATTTAAACACAGTTAAAGACTCTGAACACAACTTGAACATCCCTACATGAATATTAAAAATCTAAAAGGTCCAAAATCCAAAACTTTTTGATTATTGATGTTATTCTTAAAAGTTTAAAATTTCAGAACACTTTGGATTTTGAATTATTGAAATAGGGATGCTCAATGTGTAAAGTTTAGGCAAATATTCCAAAATTGGAAAAACTCCCAAATCTGAAATATTTCTAGTCCCATAAATTTCAGATGAAGGTGCACAATCTCTATTCATATAGAGTAGCAGAATTGAAGTAACTCAAGTTCTGTTTCTTTGACTTTATGATCATTTTGCTTTGAACTGTGTCAACATAGAAACGCATTGTCCTTCACATATTGGAAATGAAAACTACACTCAAAATAAACTTGAAATCGTCTGAACCAAGTTGCAAATCGGTGCAGCCACTCTGAAAAGCAGTGTGGAGAATTCTCAGAAAACTTGGAATGGACCCACATTTTGACCCATTTATCCCACTCCTCTTTATACTCAAAGGACTTAAAATTAGCATATTACAGTAACACAGCCACATCAATGTTTACAGCAGTTCAAATCACAATAGCTAGATTATGAAACCAACCTAGATACCCTTCAACAGATGAATGGATAAAGAAATTGTGGTATAAATACACAACAGAATATTATTCAGCCATAAAGAAGAATAATATTATGGCATTTGCAAATAAATGGGTGGAATTGGAGAATATCATGCTAAGTGAAATAAACTAATCCCCAAAAACCAAAGGCTGAATGTTTTCCCTGATAAGTGGCAGGGAGTGGGGGGCTTTGGGGATTGAGAGAGGAATGAAGGAACTTTAGATTATGTAGAAGAAAATGAGAGGGAGGGGAGTATGAAAAATGGTGGAATGAGACAGACATCATTACCCTATACACATGTATGATTACACAAATGGTATGAATCTGCATGGTGTACAACCATAGAAGCAAAATGATGTACCCCATTTGTGTACAATGAATCAAAATGTAGTCTGTAAAAAATAAAATAATGAATAAAACTTTTTTTAAAAAGGGACAATATAACCAAGTCCCTATGCATTGGAAAACCAAGTATGTAATTAACCTTGATGTACATACCAATTTATTTAAGGATTAAATAATAAAATATGCTTATTTGATAGTACATAAATATTATTCAAACTCATATGTAATTGGAGCAAATGCAAATTTACAGCAACAAAATGTTGTGGTTTGTTTTTAAGAAAAAGCAATCATCACTAGTGTTACTTAGAATCCTCAGGTATCTTTGTTGTATGAGGTCTACCTAGGGCAGACTTCTTTGATCCACTATTAGGAAACATATATTATGAATCTCTCATGTTTTTGATTGTCTTGTGAGCTGAGGCATGGACTGCCTCCGTTTTAGACAAGAACGTATTGAGAATAATCTTGGAGGATAGAGATAGTGTCTTCCAGACTACACAGAAGATTTGCTTACTGTTCCGTACAGCAGTAACTCTCTTCTTCCAGGGCAAACGGTGAACCTGGTAATCATCACTT
Source organism: Sciurus vulgaris (assembly GCF_902686455.1). NCBI lineage: Eukaryota > Metazoa > Chordata > Mammalia > Rodentia > Sciuridae > Sciurus > Sciurus vulgaris. Next base: position 90,315,391 of record NC_136467.1, on the reverse strand, counting down.
GTAACAGAGTGAAGTTCCTAAATTTGTTATTCTTTTCTGTACCATAACCTCCTGCATGGGTAAGAATCACCCAGTCTTCATCATGTGACACTGGAAATTTGGGCTCAAGAAACTGGCACAAATTCTGATACTCTGACTGCTGTTAATTCTGCAATAATAAAGACCTTTGTGTCTGACCTAGGACTCTCCTGTCTTTTGCCAGTATCCATGAAATTGTATCAGGCTAACGTTTTACCTTACAATCTGCATAAAATCTTACTTAGCACATTAAATCATTCTATTAGGAATATTTTGAAGCTAAATTGGTTTTCTTAATGTGTGAAGAAAGTACATGACTTTAAAAAAAAAGGAATAAAGAAGCTTTCTTGATTTCATAGATGGGTTATATATGAAGTGGTTCAGTCTTTAATTGTTACTGCATCATGATGGGTCATTTTGTGTTGCCATGGTAACAAGGGGACTGTCAAGACAAATTCAGAGATGTTCAAGAGCACATACGAGAAATAAAGAATGAGCAAGTGTTAAATATGTTACATAACAAAAGCAGTAGTTTGTTGGAAAAGATTCATTTAGGGTTTAGTGTGAGTTGTTAAACAAGAAATGCCCTGAGGGAACTTGAATGAGAGTGTGAAAGGTAAGAATGAATGATGGCAAAAGAAGGGGAAGTAGCTGAAGGCTGGCCTAGAGGAGGCACTGTGACCACAACCTGATTCAAACCTGCGAAGAGAACACATGTGCCTCTCCACATCTAACCTGCTGCCTGAAATCTGAAATCTGCAAGCATGGTGTAAATCTAGCTTGTTTTATATCTTATTACTTATTATATACTTTTTTTTTTTCATTTTGTCTTAGTCGCTTCCAAATCTGAACATTTGAAGAGGAAGATCAATTAAAGTTAATCCAACACACTCAACTCTGCATATTATTACAGAAGGTTTTGTTTGTTTGCTTTCCTTTATTTTAATTTATTGTCCATGATCTACATTACAACTTATTCTGAGACTTCTCTTCCCTGATTACTAAGCCCTTTAGAGCTGATGGCTATATCATGAGTACAAAATATTATCATTGTATGCACCAGCATGTTCTTAGGGAAACACAGTAGTAAACAGCAAACAACTATATCTTTTCCCTGGAGTAAACTCTGAATGTACCACGATAGAGGCTAAAGAGATTATATTAATGTCACAGACTCTAGAAAATACCTTATCTGCCAACTTTTTATAATCATATAGAGATTACTAGATTGAGAGTTTACTATATTAACATTCCAAAATTTTTAAATTGGACTACAATTCTGTGATTATTAAAAATTTTAAAAGCACTTCTATGAGACAAGGTTGAAAATGACTCCTTCATTCCTGTTTTTTGTTTGTTTGTTTTGGTTTCATTTATGAGACAGGGTCTTGCTAGTTTGCCCAGGTTAGGCTCAAACTCCTGGGCTCAAGCTATGCTCCTAGCCCAGCCTCCTAAATGCTGGGACTATAGGAACATGCTGCTGTTCCCAACCATTCCCAGTTTGTGAGTTACCTTTTAGCTGTAAGGGAAACTCTAAATCCAGAGACTGAGACCATTTGGGCTTAATTAAATGCAATTGTTTCCTGGTCACCCGCTAGGTTCTAAGTTGGGAGTCAATGCTGGGATCAGAGACCAATTAAGCAGCAGGACCTCCTCTTTCAAAACCATATTAATGACAATTTCTCATATCTCAAAAAGAGAAAATATACTTGAAAAATAATTCTAAATAAATACTGCAAATAAAACTTTTTCTTTAAAAAATCTGAACATACTTATGCTCATTTTTGGTTTACAGAGGTGCTGGGGATTTTGTTGTTGTTGTTTGGTTTATTGTTGTTTTTTCTTTTGTTTTGTACCAGGGATCGAATTCACAATGCTTAACTGCTGAGCTGCATCCCCAGCCCTTTTTTATTTTTCATTTTAAGACAGGGTCTCACTAAGTTGATTAGGGCCTTGCTAAGTTGCTAAGGATGGCTTTGAACTCACAATCCTTCTGCCTCAGCCTTCCTTGCCACTGGGATTACAGGCATGCACCACCATGCCTAGCTGATTTTAGCCACACTGGTTTTAACCAGGCAAGCTTTTTGAATAAAATAACTATCTTTAGCCATTTAGTGCAATATACTATATTCTGGAGATGACTTATGGAAATGATCAATGTCTATTAATCCGTGCTCTGAAAATAAGCTGGTGCTGAGGAAATTTCATTAAGAAGGCAACTCTTTTCTTGAGAGTGTACCTAATCACATCCTCTCAGCCAGAGTTTCAGACCTGAAGCTGGAGCAGTGAGGGTGGAAGCCAGTGGAAACTTCACTTCTTCCTCCTGAGCAAGCATCAGCACAGGAGCCAGGGAAATACTTCTGTGGGGGTAAGAGGGGCATGCAAGGGAAGGCATGCAGCAAGAGAGTCTCAATATTCCTGCTTAGCTCCCCGCTCCTGTTTCTTTGGTATCACCCTACTGTATTTTCAGATACTTGCTTACCTTTTCTCTACCACAGGCTTTTTAAATTTATCAAAGAAAAACAAAAAAAGAAAAGGAAAATAAGCACTTGTTTATTATGGGAAAGAGGAATAAAGGATAATATGAAGATTTAAAAATCAATTGTTTGAAAAATTATGAGATAAAAAGGATAACTGAAAAAAAGTATGCAGGCTATGAACGAAATAGGTTAAATAACTTATCTAAAGAGTAGTTAACCACCTTTAACTTTTCTCTTAATGAATTATTTAACTTTTACTACTGCAAACCGCTGATTGCCGCCGGGGCTGCTCCAAGCGGCTCTGCTTACAGAAAACTGCGGCTTCTTTGCCTGGCTTGCTCCAAGCGGCTCAGCGCCGCTTCTCACACTTATGGCCGGACCAGCAGGACAGAAGACAAGTACACTTCAGAGGTTCATGAAGCAGCTTCCCGTTAATTCAAATAACACCCTCAATATATAAGCAGTCTCATGCATAAGCAATTGTAACCAGATATGTCCATCCAATCCTGTTAAAGGTCAAGCGATCACTCAATCGAGCATACATGTAAAGTATATCTGTCTACACGCTAGGCAGCTGAACTGATTATCATACAGCCAATTGTAAACAGGTCCTGCCGTTGACCAGGCATATTCAGGCCGCCATTTGCTCTCTGCCAGTCGCCATCTTTAGATGCACGTGGCGTAACCGTGGGCCCCAGGTTTCGCCCACCACATTTTACCAGTTGGTATTTATTATGTATAGATTTGTAATTATCAAGTGTTGAACTATTTGCACCATTTACAAAGAAGTTAACATTTCTGTGGATGCTCTGATCTTGTTCCTTGCTGGTGAATGCTACCAAGTACCAAAGAAGGAATGTGCACCAACTCTCCTGTACTCAGAGTTCTTGCTGAGCTAACTAGTTTGTTTATTTTTAAAAAAAAATGGGAAGGAAAGTTTATTTACAAAATTCTGCAAAAAGGTTTCTAAGTGTACCTTTTTTTTGGTATGGTTCTGTATTCTTTATAAAAGAATAATATATTTACATTCTTGTTCCACTACTGGACCTGGAAATTCCCTCAAGAAAACTACTGCACCTTTTTAATTTTACTAATTTCAATAACCAGCATAATGACAGAAACATCAAAGGTCCTTAAAAAATGTTTATAGTTTTATCTGGATACTTAAGGCTGCTAATTCTTGCTGTAAACAATAACAGATCTTCCTCACATACAAAGTTAAAGGAAAACCTGAAGTCTTTACTAAGAGCTATTTTTTAAAAAATCATCAAAAATTTTTCAAAATGAAAGACATATTATGTTCCCGAGTTAGAGATTGAAGATTTTAATGTTATTCTTCTCAATTAACTTGCAAGTTCAATGAAATTCAATAAGAATCTCCATGATAAAATAGATGATGACAGTTAGCTAGATAGCTAGATAAGTTTTGAAACCTAGGAAATAATTTCAAGTTTTTTTCCTAAGAAAAACAGGCATGAAATTTTGGGGGGAAATGTGATGAGTGGAAAATATCCTACCAGATATAAAAAATTACATTCATTACAAATGTAGTTCTCAGAAAAGACTTAGCAGTTCAAGGAGAGCAAATGACATAGCTCAGAAATATGTAAAGTAATACAAGAGTTTGGCATGTAACAAACATGGAATCACAAAATATTTAGAAAAAGAATTAATTTAATAGACCATGTTGGGAAAACATGTATATTGTTAAGTGATCATTTCTTACCAATGCTGTTTTATCAAAATGAACTTCAGAGGCATTAAAAAGGTAAATGGAAGAAATAAAAGAAAAACAATAGAATACAGATCTTGAAACTGGAAATTAAATTATACATAGAAAAGCAATGCAAGAACACCAAAGGAAATAATTCATATTTTTCTTATAAGAAATAAAGAGTTCTGTGTATTATTAGAATTCAAAGGTTAAAAACAAGGCAAATTGAGAAACATTTATAGCATAGACAACAAATGTTTTGTTGTGTATATCTAAAGATTTTGTAGGGAAAATTCACTAAATTTTCCTAGTAAGACGGGCAAAGGAAATCATGGCAAAGATTGACAGCTGGTAAATAAAATTCTTCCTCTTCTACTTTAATAGTAACAGAACTGTAGTCTGTCACATGGAAAGATTCATTCCCAGTCTCCCTCGTGGCTACATCTTTAAGATCTCTCCAGTGCAATAGGAACAAAAATGATGTGCTGCTTCAAGGCCAGAGCTTTTCAGAAAGTGAGTTTGCCTGATGTGGTTCTCCTTCCCCTTCTGTCTGCTGAAGACTGATTAGTGTGGCCAGATCTCAACAACAAGGGTCTAGGAGTGACAGAAGCACAAGAGAACAGGAAGCTATGTTTTTCAATCAGCATGTGTCCACCCGCCAACTTACCATCTGCTGGACAGAGTGATAAATAAACCTCTATTTACTTCAGTTTACTTAGTAATTTTATTGTAATAGGTTAGCTCACTCTAACACACATGCTTAAAAGGAGGAGCACAAATGGTCAATAATCTTATAAAATATATTCATTTTCACACATAATCAAGAAAAATCAAATAATTTTTACCTATCAAACAACATCAAAACCAACAAATGCAAAAATGTTCTCTTTTGGCAAGGGTCTAGAAGCCACTCTTTACACATGATTACTGAGAATGAGTTCTGGTCCTGGTTTTAAGAAATAATTTTGAGATATAAATTTTTCGACAAGTCTGGCAAAATCACACATTTTATTCTAATAATTTGTTTTTGAAAAATTTATTCTAAGTAAAGCACAGTAGCAAAGATTTATGTGCAAAGATTTTCACTGCAATATTCCTTATAATAACAAAACACTTGGAAGTAAATTAATGCTCCCCAATATGCCTGATATCTAAAATTCAATGCATTGATGTGATGGATTATTATAGACCCAATCGAATTATATTTATGAAAATTTAGAACTTCTATTTAAAATCGTATCATAATGGTTAGTATAAAGAAGTAGCACATGAAATGGAATATAGTGTACACATCTAATATTTAGATAAAAGATCACAACCATATGTATTTATAAATACAATTTCACACACACATATTTGAAAGGATATATGCTGAAATACTGTGTTTAGTGTAGTGATTTGTATAATCTCCCCTTTACTTTTCTTCACTCTCTGGAGTTCTCCATAATAAATACTTACTGGTTTATGATTAGAAATGAAGCAATTTTGAACAGGAAAAAAAAAAAACTGTCAAAAAGTTGAAGTAGCTTTGTGAGATTGTATTTTTTAATGCAGCAACTATTGAAGCAATTAATTTAAAATATGCTGCTATTTAGAAGATTGCATTAGTTTTATTTATTTTTCTTCTCTGGTTATGAAACATTTTTAGAGCTTTAGAGATGCAGCATCTTCTAGAGTATGAAGTTGATACTTTGAATTGCTGAATATTTTTAAAACGTTTTTTCCTTTAGTGCCAGGGATTGAACCTAGGGGCATTTAACCACTGAGTCACATCCCAAGACACTTTTTAAAATATTTTATTTAAAGACAGGGTCTCACTGAGTTGCTTAGGACCTTGATAAGTTGCTGAGACTGGCTTTGAACTCCTCATCCTCCTGCCTCAGCCTCCAGAGCCACTGAGATTACAGGCATGTGCCTCCAAGCCCAGCAAAAGTATAACATATACAGAAATGTGCACATATTTAAAGTGTACAGTTTTTTGTGCATTTTCACATTGAAAACACCTGTCGTAACTAATACCCAGATCAAAAATAGACCACCAGCACCTAAAGGACTTTTCTTATGCTCCCCTCCATTCACACACAAGGCAACTGCATAGACAAATTTTGTGTATATCTTGGGAGCTATGAATGAACATTGCTTTGAACTATGTAACCCCAGACAGTGACAAATCTCTCTGGGGAATCCTTCTGTGCCACGGTGCCAAGTGAAACATCCATTTGCAGGTGACTCCTATTGATAGGGAGAATTCCATGCTTGTCATGGAATTTGCTAGTTCAAAAGCCTTGAATTTATATCCCAGCTGCTTGAAGTAGAAGAGATGGGCATAAACTGATAAGCCCCCAACTAAAACTGTTTTGCTCACAACTTTGTCCTATTTACCTCAAGAAATCTTTTCACGGTGAATCCCTTTGTTATAAACCTATATAATAAACATGCAGAGTCTTGCTCATCATTGGACCAGACCCACTAGGGTTGATTTACAGAGTCTTGCTTTTCACCAATAAATGAGTTTTTGCCTTTACACATAATTAATTTCTTATTTTCCCAGTGCACCCACTGCCTGCACTCGGAGAACTGTTCACTTGCCAGGCAGTTCACAGCAGCATGTATATACAGAAAGAATAAGAATCACACAGTATATTTTCTTTTGTGGCTTGCTTCTATCACTCAACTTACTATATTCCCTTCATTCATGTCATGGCACATAGTTTTATATTTTTCATTCTCATTGTTGTGTGGTTCCATTATAGAAGTATACTCTAACCTATTTGTATGTAATACCATTTATATGCACATATGTAATTTTAAGTTTTTGATTGTTATGAATAGTATCTAGGACATTGTTACACATATCTTCTAGCAAACACATGTCTTTTAGTTAAACGTATATCTGGAAGTGTAATTGCTGGTTAATACAGCATGTGTAAGATCAGCATTAACAGACATAATAGAACATTTTTCTGAAGTTGTTAAATAATGTATATTCTTACCAGAAGTGTAGGAGATTTGATCACTCCACATTATCACTAACTAATGCTGGGAAAAAACTGGGAATTAACCATCTTCTATTTTTCTTTATCATCCTCTTGGCAGTGAAAAGGTATTGAAATTTTAACAATTGTTAATTTTGGTCTAATACTGTGTCCATTCATAGTTAAGTTTGGCCTATAGGTTTTTATGTACACAGTGAACTATAACATAACTTGATATGTAGACAGGCTGTAACCCACTCTTTTAACAAATAGCTGAACACAGACAATCATAAGTAGGTAACAATTCAAAACATATTCATAAACACAGAGTTTTAATCAATGGGGCTGTCTCTACCTCACTTCCATTTTTTTGCACCACCACTTTCTATTCTCCAGCTATGAATATAATCTGTCTGTGTGGTGGGACAGAATTTTTTGGACCATTTTTGGTCTGGACTGTTTCCCAAATCTAGAATCACAATTAAAGCCAATTAAGAAATGTAAAATTAAATTTTTGTACTATTTTCTTTTAATACAATATTGAGTCTTCTAGACAATATGGTTTATTTATTTATTTGGGTCTTTTCAAACACTGTTCTCAATAATGCATATCAGTGAATATATGTTAGTTTACAGAAACGCAGTGAATTTTCTTTAGATTTAATTCTGATAATTTGATTTTTAAATTCCACTGTAGATGCTATCATTTTCTAATTTTTTTTCTGCATCTGTTTGAAGTACTGTCTGGTGCTGTATCCTGTGAATTCTGTCTGCCTTGCCACACCCAGAATTTTCACTCTGTTTTCCTAAACCAAGAATGTCTCCTGCCTTAGCTTATCCTGCCTTCTCCCTCTTTGTGCTGTGGTCTCTCAAATAGAGAAAAGCTCGCAGGGAGTGGGAGAAGGGGAAGGTGAAGGAGAGGCACTGAGGTCTGAATTAGAATAAGACACATTCCCATACTTATAGAATTATATCAAAATGGATTCTACTATCATGTATAACTAGAAAGAACCAATAAAATAAAATTTTTAAAAAATCATATGCTGGGATAAATTTAAGGTTTAAGATTAAAATAAAAGCAAAGTCAGTTTTATTTGGCAGAACAGATTAGCAAATTGGGAACACAGGCTGTCCTAGACCCAAACAGCACTCAGTCCAAAGGAAGTGGATTTGAGATTTTATCAAGTCCAGTAATACGAAACTTACACAAATAAATGTGGTCAAAGATTTTGTAAGTCCACTGAAATTTCCAGATCAAGAGGCAAACTGACCAATCTGGTGTTTCATAAGCCTCATAAGGCATTGTTAGAATATGGAAAATTGATCCCTCTGGTGGGTTGTTTCCACATGTCTGTGTGACAGTCTACCCCTGTCAGTCAATCTCCAAGGCTCAGAGGATTTTTGCTCTCTTTTTGACCATTCTGTAGCCATTTTGATTTTGATATTATCAAAGGCTTGCCTCCTTTGATTCCCATCTCTCCTGAGTCACAGCCCTTCATTTTTTGATGTCCTGTTCCTTGAAAACCATTTTTCCATATATTTTATTCCTTTATGTATTTCTGTTTGTTTAAGGCATGAATCAAAATCATTTTCCTCCATTTTGGCCAAGAAGCCAAAGAAAGAAAGTCTGTGGGTATTTGTTATTTCAAACTATATCAATAGATTTTCATACTCTTTTATACGCATGTCAAATCCTATGTACAATTTTTAGTCAAATTTTTAAGAGCTATGAACTCTCTATTTTGAAAAGTTACCACAATTTTAAAACAGAATAATATAAGAATTTTTCAATGTTCTTTTTCTTTTGATTTATCAGTAGATATTTCTATATATGAACTATATAGAGACTAGGGTAAGTAGAATTAGAAAATGGTCTACTATTTCTGAGGTTATATGTTACAGGAAATGTGTAGAAGCAGAATGGTATCAGAGTTGTGGTGTTAGAAGTGTAAGACCTGAAAAAGCCCAAGTCAGTTTAAAAACATATACTAGAATGGGGCTTTCTCCTCAAGTTTAAGATGAAACATTCCCTATCAATTTACTTAATTAATGATAGTCTTGACATTCCAATGACACTAAATCCTACCTACGATTTGTATTCTTACAGGATCCTTTTCTAAATTATGTTTTTGAAAACTAACATCTGCTTTGTTATCTTCTTGGGCTTCTTTAATCACAGAAGGCATCAGCTTCAGTCACATCTGCAGGCAAACTAACATGGAAGCCATAGATCATACACTGTCTATTCCACCCCGTCCCTACCACTTACTGGTATCTGACATTAGTTTTTTTACTCAGTGGGTCTTTAGGAGTATCTGGATATGTGACTCCCCTTTCCTGAGTGGGGATTTATGAAGGGCTTTCACACTGACATCTGGGGCAGCAGTCCTAAAAGGCAGGAAACCGAAGCTTAAAGTTACACATTGCGAAATAGTCAAATAAAGATTTGGACCTCACTTTCTTTTTATTTTTACACCTGATCACTTTTCACATACTAATCTGATTCTCTCTTTTCCTCATAGTGATGATAAGGGCAGGCACGAAGGAACAGTTAACAACCAAATCTCTATGTGAGAGTTTGTAACTCCCAATCATCCAAGGACACTGCAATTCGGTTGGAGAGAGGCAAGTCAATTCTAAGTGACCTTGTAGATCAAGCCTAACAGTGAAAACAGAGTTTCCATCACAAATTAGGTATCGATCCTAAATCAGAATATTGAAGAAAAGAGTATGTGTTTTAATCGGGTAGTTCTGAGTTGTAGTCAGTCATATCTGTAGTACTTACTAATGGTTCAACCTTGGACAACTGTGATTTCTGACCCCTGGTCTCCTAATGTGTAAAATGCAAGTAATTATATGTCACTGGTGTGCTGGCAAATATTTAATCAATTGTCTAGGGAAAATGTTTGCATGTTAATACATATTTAAATTTATTATAGATTTTGTTGTAAACAACTTATAAAGTCTCAAATTTTAAGGAACCAGAGCAATTTCCACCTAATTCGCTATTTTTTTGAAAATCCACACTTTTTTAATCCAATTACCATCAGCAGTGTGTCCAGTATCAGACTATGAATAAATGGCTGACTGCTCTCTGTTGCAGCAAAGAAGCTGTTCATGTCACTGACATGTGAGAGTAGTTCTGTTATGAATGTTGGTTGTAATTTTTGTTTATGTTAATGAGTAAGACAACAATGAAGCAGTGATGATAGGCTAGAGTTTCTTTTATTCATCAGTGACATATGTGATTTCTTTCCTGAATCCAATAATATTAGTTTTCAAATGCTGGAAGAATGTTTCCTAAAATTTTTGTACTATTTACACAATAATAGCTACTGATACACTGAAGCAGTAAGTGATTAACTATTTCCTGTTCCAAGGAAAATTAAGGTTAGCCTACAGCAGCACTCTTAGCACTTTTATATTTGATCTATATCAGTGGCATCAGTGTCTTAGATCTAGACAATCAACAGCTAGCATATCAAGGACTGATTTGTAATATGGCTCATTTTTATTATGTAAAGACACTCAAGTCAGGCATAGCAGTGTACACCTGTAATCTCAGTAACTTGAGAGACTGAGGCAGTAAGTGATTTTGAGCCTAGCCTCCGCAACTTAGCAAGACCCTGTTTCAAAATAAAACACAAAAATGACTTGGGATGCAACTCAGTGATAGAGTGCACCTGGGTTTAAACCCATATACTGCAAAAGAAAAGAAAAAGAAAGAAAGAAAAACCTCCCACCACAGCCTATTTGAAGTTCCTTTTGTGATATAATGAACGTGGATGAAGGAAGAGAAATGTAGTAGCATACCACCGAATAGTATCTTTACCATACGGATACAAAAATGATAAAACATCTTAAGAGTATGATTTGTAGAAAATGTACTGAAGTATTAGAAAGTAGTGGGTTTTAACACAGTATCTTTGCTTTACGTAATGTATTTTAATGTGTCTATATATAGTTTAAATTTTAGTACTGATAATTTTTAGTAATTGGCATGAGATGGCTCCAGGATACTTTTGCTCAACTATAGAATAGTTCAGATGCTTAGAAATTTCAAAGGTAAAGCTCCTGGTATGCAGAAGATACTAAACAAAGGGTTTACTATAAACTGTGCAATTACTTTGGCACTCTCCTTCCCCAGGAATATAGGCTCACTGGAAATATTTTCATCTTGCCGTTTAGAAAAATGAAATATTGTAGAAAATTCTCTAGAGTAAGAACTTGGTATATAGGAGGAAGATTCAGAATTGTTTGCATGCTTTAAACTGTTCCTCAGGAGTCTTCCAAGCCTTGGTTTCCTCATCTGTAAAGTAAGGATAATAATTGTGTACGAGTCATAAGTCTGTTGGTCATATTAAGTAACATAATGTAGACAAGTACTTAGAACAACACCTCATAAAGTGCTAAATTTATGGAGTTATGGAGCACCAAATTCACATCTAAACTTGAACCAGTGCCTATGATTTAACAAAGGTCATATTTATCCTTCTTCCTCCTGTCTGACTCCATTCTGTACTCACTCTGCTATCACTCATCTCTGCAGCTCTAAAATTGTCTTCCAGACCCCTTCCTGCAACATTTGAACATGCTCATCCGATATTTTGAGCTTCTTTTTTTTAGTTTGGAAGAATCACAAAATAAACAAACCAGTATCCACATTTGTGTCATAACACCCCTCAAACTGTTTTAGCAGTATACCACCCCCATTAAAATGTCATAAAGCATAGCTTTGTTATTTAAAATTTGATTTGTTCAGAGAATTTTGCAAGAGTTACATGATATACCTTGAGATAATCAAAATGTTCTAAGTGTCACAAAAGGAGAAAGGGAATCAAGAGGAAGAGCTGAGGCAAAGCATTAGTAAGCAGGAAAGAAAGTGGGAGGGTGCCCAGCTGTAGCACCTGATGGAGGCTGGCCTGACACCAAGGTCTGCCCCTAAAGAAGCTGTGGACTGAGGAAAAGAAGAGATCACAAAGGGAAACTGAAGTGACACTTTCCCTCCTGGAGCCTTGTGTGGGTGGATTGGGAAAGGAGGGCACAGCAGGAAAAGAGGGAAGAGACAGGAGTGAAATCTCCTTTTCCTTCTACAAAGCCTATATTTTCATGGAATTTGGAGCTTTCTAAATATTTAAGATGAGCACAGAGCTGGAGGACTGCAGAGCTATCTGCCTCCCAAACATGATTGTAAGAGAGCTGGAAATTCAGAATGCAAATAAAAAGACAAGAAGTTCTGATGGTAGAGCAGAGGTCAAGGGATTTTGAAGCCGGAAGAACTTGCACATCTACAAATGTTAAACAAGTCAAAGATGTATAATGGTCTTGGGACAGTAAAATTGGCTCGTCAGCCTCCTCTATCATTGACAGACTGGTGTAGTTTATGGATGGAATTATGCTGTAACCAGTTTATTGATGGCTGAGTTCAGCAGTGCACACTTGTATTTTTTTCTATCATTGCTTTAAAATAGGTTCCACTGGATCTCTCAGCACTTGGCTAATGTCATTAATTCTAAGTCATTTTCAGGTATAAAAAATAGATCCACTTCTAGCAAAATTCCACCTAGTTTAAATTCATGCTAAGATCATTGCCTTTTTAGAGCCCAAATTTGGTCCATGTATTGGAGAAGAGTAGTAAGAATGGAAATGAGTTACAATTTCCACCTTCATTTTTTACCTCCTTTCTGTGCCCTATGCTGCTACTTTTCCGAGTTTAAGTGCAGAAAGGCAAGAAGGAAGAGAAAGAAGAAGGAAAGGAGTGATGACTTATTTAGCCAACACACTTTGTAATTCCCTCTTGGGGACTGGCATGTCACAGCAGGTAAACAAATATGAGTTCTTCTATGGGTCATATCTCTGGAGATTCTGTCTGGAACCTCTATACCATACTCTTGCCCATTATGAGTGAAGTGCTCTCTGGTTGACTGTCTGGCCTTCTGCCTCAGTAGCATGCCTTGACTTTCTACCCCCCCCCCCCCCCCCCCCCCCCCCCCCCCCCCCCCCCCCGGAGTCTTGTCTTCTCCACACAATGCTCTGCTGCATGGAGACCTTTCAGACAATTTGAGTCAAGTTAAATGCTGTGGTGTCTACTTCGCAGCCCATGTGAAAAACAGAGGGCAGTTCCTGTCTTCACATTGCTCTTAATATTCTTGGGTATATATCTCAGGTTCTCCCAATATTCCTTTGTGCTCCTCTCTGAACAGTTGAGAACATTCAGAGTTTTAGCAGCTCAGTAGCCACATGTCTAGGACAGGGGCAAGTGAGCCTGTCTACCCTGGGTGCACATCATAACAAGGAGCATTTGATGTGGGAAATTTTAAAATAGTAATAAAGCTAGGTCAGAGGGAAAAGAGGGGTGGAAGGGGTGGGGGGAAGGGAAAAAATAATAGAATATATCAAACAACATTACCCTATGTAAATTTATGATTACACAAATGGTATGCCTTTACGCCATGTACAAACAGAAACAACATGTATCCCATTTGTTTACAATAAAAAAAAATAGTAATAAAGCTAAAAGTCAGTTTATAATTCTTACCAGGAACTGACAATCCTAAACAGTGTCAGTGATAAAATATTCTGTATAAGAAAAATGTTTGTTGGTCTGAGTTCTTAATTGCTGCAGTTCTTTTTCTGTGTTAATAATGCATGGTAGACTTCAAACAAGTATATTTTTATTACTTATCCCCTTCAGTGAACACTATATTCTATAAGGAAATTAATTTGAAGTTTCCATTTATTCAATTGCCCCTTACAGATATAGATTTATTTTCATTGATTCAGTTTTGGGAGAACTTCATAATAACTTGCAATGGTTAGAGCTTACTTTGAGAATAGTTTGTGTCTCCAACCCATGTGATACTACAAATTCTTGATTTGAATAACATTTGAAATACAAAATGATAACAGAGTGATCACAGCAACAAAGGAAAAGAAAACAAGTTACCTCAATTCTGTTATTCACTGGAGTTTTTAATTTGGTTTATCATTTAAAACCGTAAAACAAGTAAAAGCTGCAAAGGGTATTATTGTTGTTTGCAAAGTACAAATTTTCATTCACTCATTACTAATTTTCAATAACATCATTAAAATTAATTTTTTAATTGCTTTTTATAAAATTTATTACTTTATTGTGTTAAATTGTAACATTATTCATTACTGTGACAGACCAATAGGTAGGTAGAATATTTTTTTCAAAATATATTTTAATATAATTAAAAATGTGAATTCACTGTATTTTTCTTCTTTGCACTATAATATTAATTATTTACTGACGTGATTACATATATAAAGCTCAAAATTTTTTACAGCCCTCATTTATTTCCTGGCTATTATTATTATTTGTTTCACTTTAGGATTGTTCATGAGGATATAGGATATTTAGAAACCTAGGGGCTAACATTGGGCTGGGGACTAATATATAAATCTCACCATTTTCTGACATCTTTCCAAATCTTTCTAAAAAGTTCTCTTGAGGCTTTCTCCTTTATTCCAAATGATTCAGAGTTTAGATTTAGGGGAAAGCCCACAGTAACCAGGATTTTTATTCCATCTTTCCTTGGATTAAAGTTTTTTTTTTTTTTTTATAACATTCATCTACTCCTTCTCTAAAAGTATTTGTATGGTTTTGTGCAGCCTGGAGTGTTAATCTAGGAGGTCAAGGGAAGTGGCAGGAAGCCGGTACTTTCTGATCTGCTTCTTCCTGAGCTTCTATGCAAAAAGGGAAAGTGAGGAGTTGATTTGCAGGTGCTCTGTGGCTGCACTCAGGGCCATTCTGGGGAGCACACATAGAGGAGTCAGCACATGCAGGAAGCCCTATCAGTCTGGCAAAGATTTTCCACAGAGATCCTAGCCTAAAGACAGACACCAAATTTCTGATTTCTTTGTGAGTTAAGAACATCTGCACTTTTGAAAAGGGAGCAAGCAGCCCCAAGGGAGCTCCCAGATTACAACCCTATTCTACAAGTGTTTGCAATTTATGGTGTGCTGGAAAAGGACAGAGCTCAGTTCAATGGAATAGATCTCCCAGGTGTACTATATATAGCCTACAAAGCAGGTCGTTCATTCTGGTTGCTTGTGTCCATAAGAGTCACCACAGAGGTGACATTCAATTCTGACTTTTATTTCCTTCTATAACCCCAAAAGCCCTCTGCTTAGTCCCCACGACCCCTCACCAAATATGAATTATGATGTGTTTTAATATCTTCATGCCTTGTTGTTAAATGATTTCATTCTCTCAGTTTGAATTCAAATGCCACTTCCTTGATTAGACATTCCATAAACCCTTAAATTAACTACATTTTCATCTGCCTGCTCATGGTGTTCCGAATCCACTTCTTTTATCATTTTTAATTTAACTTTGAATTATCATTGATTTGTTTTCACAGCTGTTACCCTCACAAAATTCTTTGAAGTTAGAGTTCATGTCCAATGTACTTTATAGTAACATCTACCCTTCTCTTCAGTGTTAATGAAACACATTTAAAATTTTCCCCCCAATCATTATTCCAAACATGTTTGGAGAATAATTTAGTAGAATGACAAAATAAATGCTGGGTAATAATCAAGCACAAAGTTACTCAAAGTATTTTACCAGTAACCAGGATTTTTACTCCATCTCTATCATATAGTCTATGTCTATATCATATTCGTATTCATAACACAATGATTTAATGAGGAAAATGTAGAAAATTAGGCTTTTTCTAAGATTACAGATACAATAGCCACCTGAGCAGAGCAACTAGGGAAAGAGTGTGTCTTAGTTCATGTTTTGCTGCTATAATAGGGTATCTAAGACTGACTAATTTATAATGAATAGAAATTTATTTCATCTCCATTCCAGAGGCTTGAAAGTCCAAGATCAAGGCACTAGCATGGTGGAAAGCACCACATTGGTGAGAAAGTGACTGAGAGAGAGTACCCATTCCACAACAAACCCAACAATAATGGCACTAATCTGTTCATGAGGGCTGTTTCCCCATGATCAAAATGTCTCCAATTAGACCCCCACATCCTTACACTGCTTCACTGGGGACAAATTGCTTACACATGAACTTTGGGGGACACATTCAAATGACAGCAGAGAGATACATTTCTGATGATGTGCTATAATTAATTTATTAAGTCTAAGTGCAGGGCAGAGTCAGTATTCCTCAAATCAAATTGACATACAAAGGATACAACCAGGAGTCAGAATTGGTTGACCAGACAGAGTTCAGAGACAGAGAAATTTGGAAGTGAAGAAAAATAAAACAAAACTGAAAACTGAGATAAATCTGAGATCAGTGTGAGGAAGCAGAACCGAGACATTCTGGTGCAGATCTTATTGAAACAGGGAGGACCAGGGAATTGGATCATCATCAGCAAAGAACATTTAAGTGGTTTTAAATTTGGTGAACTCTATCAATGTCTTCTCTGTTTACTTTTAGCTCCATTTTATTTCTCTTTTGCAAGTTATAATCCATATACCTAGATTAGCTTCTCTTAAAAATTCCTACTAATTTGTGATTTGAGGAAAAAATAAATTAAAACATAAATAGGTAAATACTCAACTAATTATATGGAGGCCACCTGCAAATTTGTTTTGATATAGAAAAAAAATCTGCTTTACTGTCTCATTCCTTATCTGAATGTTCTATATTTATTCGAAATCTCCAATAATACAGATGTGCCTCATTTCTTCAGAAAAACAAGCAGGCAAAGGTTTAGATTTTCAGGATGGAAAATAGTTACTAAATTTATGCAAGATGTATTTAAAATATTATTGCAAGCCATGCATTAGTTTATTTCACTAAATTTGTTTTGTTCTTATTTTTGTAAATTCTAGTTTAAAGAGCTTTACATGGGTAAAACACCTAATGTAACAGATTGGAAGCCACAAGAAACTGAACCTTTAAATCCCACCTTTCATTTCCTGAGTGAAGTCTTCCCAAGTTTCCTAGTCAGAATTTCTCATGTCAGTGATTAGGAAGGAATCTGAAATATTAAAATAGAAGAATATTTCTTGATATATTGCAAAAGTATTTAGTATGACTTCAGAAACTAATGTATCATATAAGGTTGTATGTTGGTATGCATTCTGTCAAGTAACAAAATGCTTAAGCTGAGTGATTCAGCATGATACCTGGAAAACCTACAAATACCAATACTTTTGATGTTCTAATACTTACAGCTTAAATATATGTTCAACATAGTAGAAGCAAACAAGGCTAGAGATTTCATTGTATGAAACAAATGTCTAAAGATGTTCTATTCATCTGCTTTTTTTGGAAAATAACTAATTATGATTTGGTGAGAAAGCTTTGATCTAAAAAAAAAAAAGTTTTGGGTTTGAAAATGGAACTTTTTTCCCATTGCTGAAGATGGCAAATTTGAGAAAGACACTCTACCTTTCTGGCTTTTGTTTACTCAACATAATGAACCTACGTTATACAGCCTTTGTGAAAATCCATTGAGATCATATCTACTAAACATATTTTACACAACACCTGCCACTGAGTAGAAGGTCAGCAAAGCTTTACTTATTTGGTTTTCAATTTTAATGATATATTGGTGAGATGTGTGTGCTTTTGTTTATGTTTTATTTTCAAAAGAAAGAGATGGGAATCTCTGAAGAATGATAGAAGACAATGGGAACCAGAAAGCGGAGTGTGTCAGGGTACGGCATCTTGGAATCTTTCTTTTTGTGTGTAAAGATCTCAAAGGAGTCCTGGAAGCTCTTAGTGAGGCCCTGAGGCTCCAGAAGGAGGTCTGACCTGTGAATGTGTTACTCGTGGTGAGGACTGGTTCGGGAGAAGGGTCAGCACATAGGTTTATTATTGATAATGGTATTATTTTAACCTGATTTCGATTCTGTTTAGATTGATCATTTCTCCTCATTTCTTGTCTATGCTTATATATTACATAAGATGCAGGTTGCTGTGTCTTAACCCTATAGCATTTGCTTCTAGACTCTTCTACCCCTTAGTTTACAGTTGGGCATCTAAAGAAGGTAATGATTAGTCCAGGCAAATGGAGTTCTTCATGGACAGAAGTATCTAATTGAGTGACATGCTTCAACACTTTCTCCTTCATTTTAATCTGCAGGAATTTTCAGTTTCCTTACTTGTAGAATGTAGGGCTTGGCCAGCATCAGATGATCTAAGATCTCCCCTAGTTCTAAGACCACACATTCAAGTACTATGAAGCTGAATTAAACATTCTTTTCCCTAAACTCACAGCTTCTTCATTCTCTCTATTAAGAAAATAGGAAATCTATGTGCTGAGAGCCAACATAAATTTGACTTTAAAAAAAAAAAAAGTCCATACATATGTTTTTTGCAGATTCAATTTTGTGTAACAGAATTAATATAGTACCAACCTGTGAACTGTTAAAGTTGTTGAAATGTAAAAGGAAAGCAAAAAGCCAAGTAATTTGTTTTTTCTTACCTCCAATACAACAAGAAATGAAAGTAATTTTGCCTTTAATGTTGTGGTTATTTCTGACGATTCATTATATCAGGAAAAAAGTGGGTCAGGTTTAAATATCCTGCTGCTTATAAAAGTATATGAAACTATAAAACAGTCTTTATATGTGTCATTTTTGAAAGAGCAGATATTTTAAACAACCTGTCTGGCTTTGTGGATCAAATCTTTGTTTCCATGGCATTGCTACTGACAGAGGGCAGAAAGGTGGCTGCTTCATGGGTTTTTCTATGAGGCAGAGATGATTGCACCAGCAAGTTTCCTAACACCTACAGGCACTAAGAGCTTGTATTATTAACTTAAAAAGGATAACAGAAATTATACTTTATTTCGATTTTATTTTTACCCAGTTCTTAACTTTAGTTCTAAAGGCAATTAGAGAAGTTTCCAGCGGCAGACCTATACAACACACTGATTCGTAGTCATCATTTTGCAATCCTCCTCATCAAATCCCATACTGCATAACAGGAAGATCTTGCCTTGATGCCACTTGTAGGATGATGGAGTCACTTATTTTCATTGCACATTCCTTCATGTGTCCCACAAGATATACTTCTTTTTTAAATCCCATGATAAAGAATAAAATTTCTTGAGCCTGTCATGTGTTTGTTTTTGGGGGGTGATTGCCATAATCTGCTTGCTAGATTATAATCTGTTTAAATACCATAAAGCTGTCAATGTGACAATTAACTTTAAAAAATACTCAATTCTCTCATTTTTCAACTTCATCTCTGTGATTTTGACTTCTACCCCAGGAAGGTCACAGGGCCACTGAGGGTGGAAGGGAGTGAAAAATGACTTATTCTGCCTATAAATTGAGTGGGTGAGGCAGAAAGTGAGGAGAAAGGGAGATCTGAAGTTACACAGACCTTGAAGAGGCCACTTGGGGCTGCTCTTGCTGCCAAATCATCAGTATTTATGACATCTTTTCTGAAGCTATAAAATGCTGGCCTTGGGTATTATATGGCTGTTGTATTACATGGGTCACCTATCCTGCTTCTGAATTTTTGCTCAAAATATTCC
This sequence comes from Sciurus vulgaris, assembly GCF_902686455.1. Taxonomy (NCBI): domain Eukaryota; kingdom Metazoa; phylum Chordata; class Mammalia; order Rodentia; family Sciuridae; genus Sciurus; species Sciurus vulgaris. Next base: position 90,295,718 of record NC_136467.1, on the reverse strand, counting down.
CTATGCCTAGACTTCTCCCTCTCTGCTCCTTCAGGAACTTTGTGTCTAAACTTGATTCTGGCGTACCACCCGATCCCTTTAAATACTCTTCATAACTTTCCAAAGATTTCAACCTCATCTGTTAAATTTAATTTAAAAAAATTTAAATACCAACTATATGACAAGTACCACAGAAGTCCATTTGTAACCACCTCTGTATACACTATCAGAAGTTGCAAATACAAAATTTCAAATTCTATGGAGATGGTTGGGACCTTCTGACCCAAAACAATCCTCCCATATATCAGGTCAACCATTCATTGATCTTCTCTATTACTCTAAATTTAAAACTACACTTCTGGGTATGGGAGACAATAAAATTTGTCATTAACATTTAGATGTCAGAGGTTTACTCAGCACTTCAGAGGAAGGGTCTGGAAAATGCTCATTAGAAAGAGAATGTGCTTTACCTGTTGGGTGATGGTTATAATCTATATTAAGTGCAGAGCTTCTACCTGTATCCTGAGCAAAGTAAAGGAGCCTTCAAAGTTCCCTTGCTGGAACGACAGGCAACTCTAAAAGAGAGGAGAGAAACATTTGGACACCACCCCTCCAATATTCTCTTTTTCGATAGAAAATGAAGGGCTCAAAATAGTCAACTACTATCTCTAAATGGTATTGTTACAACACCAGTTATCCTGATGCTGTTGACTATACCCTTGCATTCTTGACCTGCTTTGTCATTAGTCCACATAATGATAAAAAGAAGGGTTGCTTATGAGGCAAAATCATTCATACCAAGCCCTGTTTCTCCATTAATATCCATTTAGAACTAGGACATGAGTTTCAAAGAGGTACCAATGAACCCCAGTTCCTGGAGTCCCTTTACCCTGACCTTGTTACTCAGACAATATACAGCACAGAATCCCAATAAAAATCTTTGTTCCCATTTATTAAGAAGAACGAAAATCTTCAGGACTGGTTCAGAGTCAGTCTTTGGGGAGGATGTAACTCATAGACTCTTGGATTCATTAATTGTAATAAATGAAAATTCTCTATCAAATATTAGTGGGTACTCATAAGGTGAACTCAATATTCTGAGGGGATCTGTAATAAATGTTTGAAGGGGGGGGAAGTAACTAAGTACAGTTGGTTATCTGAGAATAGAAATCTGTCTCAGGGAGACCACCTCGTCCTTTCCTCCCTCCCGTTCCCCCTCCTCCTCTCATAAACACATCTCCCACTGAAAGGGCTAAATTCACCTAGTGTGATCTTATTAGAGCAAGTGGCACTTAAGTGCAATGACTGAGAAGTTTAACCCATTCAATAAAGAATCTTCAGTCCAATTTCTCAATTCTTTGAGTTACAGACCTTCTAGTATCCCTAATTTGTTCTGGGAGGTCCCTATTTCCCCTCACCTCTCAGATTCTGGACTGCCTTGCCACACACACATCTGACTTTCATAAAGTATCCAACGCTTTCCCAGGGCTTACCAAAGGCTCTATCCAGAACAGAGCATTAGAAGTTGTCAAAACAAATGGAAAATCCTAACAGAAATTTCCTGAGATGAGGGTCTGAACAATTTAGTTGTAGATATAAGTGTTACTCTAACAAAGAATCCATTATCTTTCCTACTGTTAGTTCTGAGAGCATCACATCTCTCCCTTTATTCTCTATACAGTAACTTTCAAATAGTTTTGTAATTCAAAAACAACATCTGCCAAACTGGTACCTACACATGTTAAAAGATGTTCTGAATGATGGTCTTGTGCTATAGCCTTGTCCCATCCTCTAGCTTTGCTTCTCAGAAACTATCACATTCAACTCTTTTACCTATTCCTCTGGCATCTGCTTTCATATTTTTAGCTAGTGTTTTTGTTCTTCTATTCATTTGTTAATGAAGGTAAGCCATTACCTTTATATTTGAAGACAGATGAGGTTTAACATGGTAGCCCAGCTTCTCCTCTGCACTGCCACTTTCCAATAAGAGCAAACCAGTAATCTGTATATAAATTATGATTACATATATGCTGTTTTTACTCAGCCCAATACTACACTATAGTTTGTTTTCTTCTGTGTATTTTGATAATCCGTAAGTTAATACTTATCTTGTTTTGTCATTTGATTAGTGTTATTTGTAAAGTTTACCAATTCTTTCCACATTTTTATAACATCATCTCAATGTAAATTACCATACAGCTTCATGTTGCATTTTTATATTATTTTTTTCTGATTACTTCACCTATGGAGGTGTGAGTCTTCCAGTTCAGTGTGGATTGATGGCTCTCTGAGACTGCTTGCAGTTGTCATGTGGAACATTCCTACCCCAGCATCCAGAAAATTCCCTTTGCCTCTCTTCTGTGTGGAGCATGAGTCCCACAACTTCATCTTCCTTGGTTAACTTTCTTGTTTTGTAGCTCATACCTTTGAGTTGTTTCTCAAGATGGGATGCTTGGGAGATAAAATTTTGAGATGTCACAAATCTACAAATATTTTTATTCTACTTCCATATTATCTAATAGTCTGATTGTTTATAAAAATTTAGGGTGAAAGTTATTTCATTCCAAATTTAGCAAGTACTGCCTTCTGTTTCTCATTGTAGTGTCAAAAAACTGATGTCATTCTGATTTCTATTCCTATTAATGTTATCTATGTTTTGCCACTCTAGAATTTTTTTATTTTGAAATTTTATTTAAATTTATTTTTAACTGGTACATAAACACATAAAATATATATACTAATATGATATTTGATAGATGTACAATAGGAGGCAGAATCTGGAGCTCAGGAAGTCAGAATAACTTTTAAAATATAGATTTGGGGACATGAATTATAATAGAAAACATGGGAGTTAATGAGAGATCAGAGTATGTGCAAAAGTGACAGATGACCTAGGAATCAACATTTGAGAGGTGGATAGGAAAATTTCCTCAAAAAGGATCTGAGAAGGGGTAGTCAGAAGGGAAAAGGGCAACCTCATACAGCATTATGCTGTGGAGTCTAGGACGAATTAACTTTTAAGGAGAATGGTCAGTGGTATCAACAGCTAAAGAGATGACAATCAGCTCACCAGTGAAACAAGATGGAACTGAGGGACATTTAGGAGGTATAATTAAGAGGAATTAGAGACTGATTAAATATTCAGAATAAAGAAAAACCTCCCAGGTTTCCGTCTTGGGTCCCCATATGAACAGTAACACTATTTTCTGAGACTAAATTCCCAGGAAAATGGTCAGGTTTGACAGGCAAAGTTATAGAGTGATTGAGGCACTGCTCAAGCTTCCAAGATAAAGCATTCTTAATAAAATTTTGTGTATAGTTCTCAGACTTGGGAGTGGGCTTTGATTTTTCTGAGGTCAGGGAAGATAAAGACTGAAAAGAAAGAATTTCCTCAATAAAGAGGGATGTAAGAGAGAAACCAGATTGCAGTGACTCTGGAAGAAAAGGAAAGGGGGTGAAGTAGAGTCAGTCACTGTGTGGGTCCATCACCAATTGGTGACTTTTCCCCCAAACAGTGGATTAGTCATATCCTTCTTCACCTCACTCTCTTTCCTGCTCTGCTCCTCCAAACTTTCCATAACTTTCTGGTGTCACCTCTGTATTCATAAATAATCTGGCAATTTCACTATACTTACCTTGATAATCCCTAAGCCTAAATCCATACAATCTCTGCCTTTTCTATTTTAATACTCAAGATGTTAAATTATTTAATTAAAAGTATACAGATGTGTGGTTGTTTCCAATAAAACTTCATATTCACCAACTCTATGGAAGTCTGGAAATTTTAAATAACTACTTCATTTATTATGCTTCTTGAGAGTACTTTCAAACCTCCAAGATTTTCTTTGAAAGTTAATGCTAATGACTTGTTGATATAGGAAAAATTGCAAGCCCACTGAGCAGGAGGCCCTTTATTTTCTATCTGCTAGAATATCTACCTCATACCTAAATAGCTTTTCCTTGTAAGGGATATTTTATTATAATTGTCGCCTGCCTCCCACCATGGAGAAGAACACAATCTATAAATTGTAATTACTAATATGCCTTAGAAGACCTAGTTTCACTTGTTAATACTTTTCACTCTAAAGGACAACCATCTTTTTTTAAAAATTCAAATGAACTATGTCACTGCCCAAATTGATTTATTTCAAATATTGCCTTTGCATTCAGACTAGAACCAAATGCCCCTAAAGGGGTTTTATATAAAGGTATCAAGTTGTGAATAAGCATGATATTTAGGAGAATCAAAGTAGCTGAGGTAGATGAAATATGGGATGATATGAAACTGAAGAATTAGGCAAGGGACAAATCATAAAGATCCTTGTATCACAAGCCTGACAGTAGTGATCAGAAAGAATGGAAAGAATGAAATCACAAGTTTATGTGATAGGTCAAAGTACAAAGGTAGATCTCTTCTATAAGATAGGGATACATAGTAAAATTAATATTTTCCATAAGACAATGCCTTTAAGATCCTCAGATTTTAGAGTGAGTTCCTCCCTATCTCTTTATTACTTGGAAGAATGCAGCCATTGCTCAACTAGATTTGGTGGTGGTGATGCGGGGGAGCAAGGGTATATTCATGACCCGGATCATCAGTCTTCATTTTCAACTGATATGTTATTTTTCCTCCTAGAAGAGTATTAGTCAAGTCTGCTATGCTTGCCTTCTCCTGCCTATACCTTGAATATAAGCAAGTGTGTAACACTAAACTGTAACTTTATAAATTGGCAATGAGGAAGTGCAATGTCAACTCACTATTAATATACCTGCCCCAAAAAAACTGCTAATTTACTTTGCACCATAGTACATTAGTTGATATTTTCTAGAATTTTGTGTAAATGAATTTATGCAAAATAAATATTTGGGGCTTGGTTTCATTTCTAATCATAATTATATTGAGATTTATCCATGTTATTGCATGTATCAATAGCACGTTATTTTGATTTCTGAGTAATCCTTTGTATGAGCACAAAATTTTATTCATCTATATACACCTGTTGATGGATATTTGAATTGTTTCTAATTAGTTACCATTACAAAAATACTTGATGTAAAATTTGGAGTAAAATTTTGTTTTTGAATAAGTATATTTCCATTTTTGGATGAATACTAGAAGTGGAATGGCCTGACAATAATTTCATTTGTAGAAAACTAACAAATGTTTTAGAGTTTTTTTTTTATCATTTTACATTACAACTGGCTGTGTGTGACAGTTTCAGGTACTCCATATCCTCACCAATACTTGATTTAGTCAATATTTTTTTAATTTTAGACATTCTAATGAATATGTAATGACTTCTTACTGTGGACTTAATGTGAATTTATCTAATTATGATGATATTGAACATGTTTCCATGTGCTTGTTTACCACATTTATCTTCTTTTGGAAGGGACTCAAATTTTTTGCGTTTTTGTTTTGTTTTGTTTTATGGGTTTTCTTTCTCATTATAAAGTTTTAAGAGCTCTTTATGTTAGCTGAATATAAGACTTGTATTAGATACATGGTTTGCAATAATTTTCTCATAGTCTGTGGCTTGTCTTTTTGTTCTCTTAAAAGCTATTTCACAGAGCAATATTTTGAGAAATGTCTGTTTAGGTCTTATGCCCATTTATTGATTGGGTTATTTTGTTATTGTTGTTATTAAGTCTTGTGAGTTCTTTATGTATTCTGGAAATTAATTCCCTGTCAGAAGAAGAACTGGCAAAGATTATTATTTTTTTTTTCCACCAGCTTTCTCTTCACACTCTTGTTTCCTTTGGTGTACAGAAGCTTTTCAATTTGATGATATCCCACTTACTAATTCTTGGTTTCATTTCTTGAGCATTGGGAGTCTTATTAAGGAAGTCATTGCTTGTACCAATATGTTGAAATGTTGACCGAATAGTTTTTTCTGGCAGTTGCAGTGTTTCTGTTCTAATTCCTTAGGTCTTTTGTCCACTTTGAACTGATTTTTGTGCAGGGTGAGAGATAGGGATCTAGTTCTGAGAAAGTTCCTTTCTACTCCAAGTTTTCTGAGAGTTTTCATCTGGAATGATGCTTGGTTTTGTCAAGTCTTTTTCTTTGTTGAGATGATCAAATACTTTCCCTTAAATATTTTAATGTGATGAATGACATGGATTTACTTTGAATATTGAACCAAGCCTGATTGGTTGTGACATGAAATTATTTTGTTAACATTATTCACACCTCTGCTTCTCATGTATATTGGGTAGGTATATTGGGTTTTAGTTTTATTTTCTTATAATTTCTTGTGTTGTTTTGATATCAGAGTAATTCTATCTTTCTGAATGAATTTGATAGAACCCCCCAAATTTAATTCTCAAATACTAAGCAGAGCATTCCAGTGAAACCATGCCAACTTAAGAACTTTCTTTGTGAAAATGTTTTAAATTATAAATTCAATTTGTTTAGTAGATAGAGGGCTATTTACATTGCCTATTTATTTTTTAATGGGCTTTGATATTTTGGGTTCTCTGCTGTGTTAACCATGAGCATTGTTATATTCTGTCAATAAATAAGTGATTTTATTATTATGAAATAATCATTGTTAATAGTGTTTGCTCAGAAATATAATTTATTTGACATTAGTATAGCCACCGTAGTTTTATTTTTATTACTATTACATGGTATATCTTTTTCCACCTTTTATTTTTTATTCATCTGTGCCTCTGTAGTTAAAAATCTTTTCTTCTATGAAGTACATAGTTCAGTCTTAATTTGTTTGATTATTTTTTTCACATTTTAAGTAGAGTTACTTATATTTAGTGTAATTATAGATTTGGTTAGTTTGCCTATCATCCTGGTAATTATTTTCCCATTTATTAATTATTAGTAATTTATACTTACTAATTATTAGTAACTAATTAGTAATTATTAGTAATTAATTAGTAGTAATTAATAAATTATTGATTTATTTTTTCTCTTTATCTTACTTCGTTTGGATTTTTTACATTATTCTATTGAATTTTATTTGTTAGCTATCTACATATGCTGTCATTTTAGTTGTTACATTAGGGTTTTTAGTATACATCTTTAACTCATCACAGTCTATTTTCAGATGACTTATCTCAATTCACAAACAGTATAAGAAACTTATTTTCACTTTTTCCCTCCCATAAATGGCCTTTATGATATTATTGACATTTGTTTTAATTACACATATGCCACAGATGACAAAATATGTAATTATTATTTTTGTCAAACAGTTAAGTATTTTTAAGAGATTTAAATGTTAAGAAAAAGTCTCTTTATCCTCAGTTACCATTTCCAATTGTGTTCAGTCTTTGTGTAATTCAGATTTTCATCTGATATTATCCCTCTGCCTAAAGTACTTTTGGTATCATTTTTTAAAGTGATATGTTTCTAGTGATATACTCTTTCAGGTTTTGTATGACTTCACCTTTGTTTTTAAATATATTTTTGATGCCTAAGGAATTTTATATTGACAGTGTTTTTTCTTTCAATGTTTTCAAAATGTTGCTCCACTGGCTTATCACCTTGGATTATTTCCAACAAGAAATCTGCATCATCCCTATTCTTGCTACCCATTATATTGGGGGTCCTTTTTCTTTGAATACCTTTAAGACCTTTCTCTCTCTTCATCACTACCTTTTTTTTTTTTGCAGTGCTGGGGATTGAACCCAGGGCCTTGTGCTTGTAGGGAAGGCACTCTACCAAATGAGCTATATCCCCAGCCCTTCTTCATCACTACTTTTGAGCAGTTTAATTAGATGAACATCTAATCATTCTTGTGCTTAGGATCTATTTATTCTATCTGCAGATATGATTTTTATCAACTTTGGAAAAATTTTGACCATTATTTCTTCAAATACTTCTTTCTGTCCTGTCTTCTCTCCCTTCTACTTGGAGATGCCAGTTATACATTTACGACTATACTTGACATTTCCTCATAGTTCATTGATGCTCCTTCCATGTTTTAGTTTTTCATCTTCTAAGTTTCTTTTTGGATAGTACCTATTGCTAAATCTTGGAGATTGTTAATCATTTTTCTTAAACAAATGATGCCAACCTGACAAATTAATCTTGTGTATTTTTCATTATTTCTTTCATCACTAGATATATATTTTTGCATCATCCACATCTTTACTTAATTTTTGAACAGATGAAAGCTGTTTTTATTTCATTTTTTCTTATTTTTATTATTTATTTATTTTTGTACTGGGAAAGTGAACCCAGGGGCACTTAACCACATAACCACATTCCCAGCCATTTTTATATTTATTTAGAGACAGGGTCTCAAAAGTTGCTAAGGCTGGCTTTAAACTTACAATCCTCCTGCCCCTCAGCCTCTGGAGCTACTGGGATTGATTATAGGTGTGTGTCATTGCCCCCAGCTGTTTTGATAACTTTCAATGCCCTTGTCTATTAATTCTGATATCTATATTGGTTTAAATAGATTCAATTTCCCCTTGTTATGGGTTAGATTTTACTACGTCTTTGTATGCCTACTAACTTGTGGCTGGAAGCCAGATATTGTGAATTCTGCCTTGTGTGCTAGGAATTTTTTATACATATAAATTTTGATGGAAATTTTTGTAAACATATAAATATTCATAAATTTTGTTCTGGGATGAAGTTATTGAACATAGTTGTGTCTTCTTCTGTTCATAACATTTTTATTTTGGAATGGGTGTGGGGGATTGAACCAAGGGCCTCACACATACTAAGCATACACTCTGCCAGTGAGCTACACCCCTAGGCCCTATAAAACTTAAAGATGTGAACATTTCAGTGCTTAATCCGTGGCTGATTTTTTTCCACTACTATACAAGATATCTAAGTACTTGACTTAATGTCCTGACAATTATGAGGTTTTCCAGTCTTCTTGTGAGAACAGGTACTATTTTTAATCCTATAGAAGAAGCAGGCCCTCTTCCAATTCTTTTCCCAACTTTAATTTCTTTGCATGCTGGTCAGTACTCAGGTAAGTACTTGAGGAAATCCTCAGATCTCCAGACTTCTCTGTATGTAGTTCTCTTCTCTCCATTACTCCTGCATACTGTTGCTGTGTTGGTCATCCTGGACTCAGTCCCATCTCTTCAACACAGAGTCTGTCAGGTTTTACTTGAGTTAACCTTGCCTTAAACGCATCCAGGAAATTTTCTTAAGGAAGTGGACTGAGAGAATTATAAGTTTCACCTTGTTTGTTTCCTATTTTTCAGGGATCATGTTCTGTGTCATCTGCTGTCTGGTATCTTGAAAATTATTCTTTACATATTGTGCTGGTCTTGTGGCCGTTTCACATGGAAGGGTAAGTTCAGTCATTTGTACTCTATCTTGACTAGAAGTGAAAATCCTACCTTATTTATTTTATCATTATTATTTTCATTGTTATTGATATGGAATCTTGCTGTGCTGTCCAGACTGGTGTTGAACCTCTATGCTCTTGTGATCCTCTTTCCATAAACTCTCAAGTAGCTGGGACTACATGTGTGTACCACCATGCCTGTCTCTGACTCATTTATTTTTAGAGTTTGCTTTTAAATGATAGGACAACTTGGTCTTTGATTCTATACACTTGCTCTGGTATACCACTTTAACTTGCAGTAATATTTTTATAGCAGGTAATAGTAGCTTCCATTTATGGTTTGTAAATCATTGATGTGATTTTTCTCTCCAGTTTCTTCTCTTTGTCCTTATTTTAGACATTTCAGTCAGATAACTTCTCAGTTCAGACAAAATTATTTGTGTAGATAATAATTGTGGCAGAAAAAAATTCCTTATGAGTCTACAGCATCCAAATTTTTTACAGTTTTACACAATCCTTTTATCAATTTTATAGCATCCTTCTGTTATTTTTCACCTAAACAAAACTAGTATAACCTGGTGATTAAAGAGATGCAGAGCACTAGTCAAAAATGGCAGTGGCCACTGATTTCTACTTGTCATATGTTTTTTCTAGTTAAGGTTTTACTTTTATCAAGTGGTAAGAAAGTCGATTTTCATTAATAATCTCTAATTGCATTGCAGGTGCAGAAATTTTAAAAATATAACCTGTATGGCTATATACTCCAATAAAAAACACATTTTGCCCTGCATTATCTATTCAGGAAGAGTTATTTAAATATAGTGTTGTGCTTTGCTGGAGCAAGCATGACTCAGGATGGATTTTCCCTAAAGCAATCTGGCCATTCATATTCTTCCTGGCAGCAGTTGGAATCATATTTATCAGGAGGCATGTGATAGGTGAGAAGTGAGTTTAATTCTAATTATATTTATATCTTTTTAAAATTGATGTTTAATGACAAGAAGTCATAGTGTTAATTTTTACCTTTATTTTTATTTTTGCCTCAAACCCATTGTGAATCTTACTTGGAAACTCAAAATGAGGAATAGATGAAGGCCGGTTGTGCACTATTGAACTATTGACACCTGGGAAACAGTGAGCCAGGGGGTATTTTTTCCTTTTATATTTTAGATTTTTTTCATTTGTGCCTTTTGGCATAATCAAATTGTAGTCAGAGCATAATACGTTTTCTCAGAAGGTTGATGGTAAATGTCTAATGCCAGTGCAGAGTTAATGTGGACCAACCTTCTAGAATCATGAAGATTAAGGAGCAGAGTCCTATCTTTTCCAAACTGTCTGAGAAACTGTGCAAGTTCTGACTGGCAGGTGTGACTTTCAACAACCATCCTATGGCTTTTGCACTTTCATTTATTTTCATTCATCTTACTATTTTTAAGCATCTGTTATAAGCTGGATGTTATAAAACACTACAGAATCCTGAAAGAACTGTGGTCTTTTCGTTTATCTCAAGCTCTGATGCCCTCATTCTTTATAGACTGAGAGGATGAAACTACTTGTCAGCATCCAATATGAAAGGTACATCTGAACAGATTTGAGAGGGTAAATGTCGATGTTCATAACTACTGAAGGCATAAAATTGACTTACAGATATATCATTTTTGGCAACTGTATGGTAGAATTGATGAGCCTTAGATACTATCATTCCTCTGAGTGAATTTTTTCCAAGTTATTCATAGTTATTCATAGAATTGAATCATTATTATATTAATTTACTCTCAACTCTGTTAAATGGGATCCACTACCAATCAAAAACTTAACTTGTATTTTCAGTACAAGTTGAACAAAACTCAGTAGGTGATAAAAAAAAAAGTCTTTGGTAAGTTTCAGAATCCCATGTTTGTACTTCTTTTTCCTTAAACAGTATCTTCCAATTGTGATCTCTGTGTTTTCATATTGACCTAAGGGAGTAGTAAAAAATTACAAGACTATTACTTTGAAGACATGCATGCTTATCTGGTTTCTACTACTAAGCAGCACTGAGATCTTTAGTCTTAGTTTTCTCATCTGTAAAATAGAAAATTTAATCAGCATGACTTAAAGTTTTTCAGGAGTCCAAAATTCTGGAGCATTCAACTTTCCATCAAGGAAGAAGGGACTTAACATGTTCACCTGAAATGCTAGTGACATTGGTCACAAATCTGAGAAAAGTTTGCATCTAAAATAAAGATATACTTGAAATGGATGTGCTAGGTATTGAGAACTTAGGAATTAGAGCTTCATTGTTACTTCAAAACACCATCATTCTGGACCATTAAAGTAAAAATACTTCCTTATCTATTTGGATACTTTTTTGTTCACTTATTTATTCCACAAGCATTTACTCATTCAACAAATATTTACTGTCAACTGTGCAGCAGTCACTCTTCTAAGTATCATTGTAGATACTTTTGTATTTCAGAGGAATTTTTCTGCATGTTAATATAAAGTGTAGAGGATTATGAGGTCTGGAGTGAATACTCTAACAAATTATGAATGACTGAAATGTTTGTAAGAGGATGGTCTGCCCATCAGGTTCTTGACTCCCTATCTCACCCCTGACCCACATCTCAACCAGTTCTTTGAAGGTTCTTCCTAAATATTTTGGGTCAAATGGGGGGCAGGAAAAAGGATGTGTAGGGCAGAAGTTGAAGGAGTGTAAAATATTGAGCCTGGCATTCTGTTTAGCCATGGACAGAAGTATTCAGGTAAGATGAAGGAATCCAAATAAAATACATATTTTTACATAGGCTTGTCCATGTGCATCTGAAAATAGTTCTTTCTTTCTTTCTTCTTTCTTTCTTTCTTTTTTCTTTTCTTTCTTTCTTTTCTTTCTTCTTTCTTTCTTTCTTTTCTTTCTTTCTTTCTTTCTTTCTTTCTTTCTTTTTCTTTCTTTCTTCTTTCCTTCTTTTTTACTTTCTTTCTTTCTTTCTTTCTTTTCCCTCTTTCTTTTTTCTTTCTTTCTTTTTCTTTCTTTTCTTCTTTCTTTCTTTCTTTCTTTTCTTTCTTTCTCTTTCTCGTTTTTCTTTCTTTTCTTTCTTTCTTTCTTCTCTTTCTTTTTCTTTTTCTTTCTTTCTTTGTCTTCTTCTGTTCTTTCTTCTTCTTTCTTTTCTTGTCTTCTTTCTTTCTTCTTTCTTTTTCTTTCTTTCTTTCTTTCTTTCTTTCTTCTTCTTTCTTTCTTTCTTTCTTTCTGTTTCTTTCTTTCTTTCTTGTCTTTCTTTTCTTTCTTTCTTTCTTCTTCCTAAAAGCGCAGCCTGAATGTATGTGTGTCTCTGTGCAGACACACATGGTTTTTTTTCTATATTGCATATATGTCTTAAATTGCTAAATGTTTTCCTTCATCACGCTTTTTAGCCTAGAGATATTCAAATTTTTAAATGTATTTTACCATATTCATCTGAGTCTGCACTTTACGGAATCTCACATATACAAAACAATAATGCAAGAAGATACATTAGAAATAAAAAGGATCTCATGAAAACAGGAGACCAATAGAGTAGAGGAAAGAGATCAAGAGGAAGGGTGGAGGGGAAGGCTTGGGGAAGTACTGAGAAATGAAATCTACCAAATTATGCTATTCCCATGTACAAATATACCACAATGAATCTAGTTTTTATATATAATTATGATGCAACAATTATAATAATCATATAAATAGAAGAGAGATCAGTAGGTGTTGGGGTCTTTAGCTCCCTTGCTCTTCTCAACCAGCAACAAGGGAAGGGAGCACTCCCCAACAAGGCCAGACAGACCAGGAAAGGTAGGGCTGACTGACTGCCTACACCCAGCCCTCCGGGCGGAGGACAATCAGACACATCAGGGAGACCAGTCACAGCAGGAACTCGTTTATTGAGGAAGTAACACAGCTTTTACGTAGGGTGAAGGCTAGGCGGGAACCAAAGGTCAGCAAGGCCCTGGGGAGGGGGGGCGGATTCACACAGGCGAGAGTCCCATAGGACTATATGGCAAGCACGAGCTGATCATGTTTGCAGAACTGTTGATAACCAATCCCTGACGGTGGTCCGATTTATCCTCATCAACTTTTGAAACCGACTTTGAGGCCTTGATCTTGCTCACCTGCCAGGAAGTAAGAAGTCAGTCTGAGTTAGTTAACGTGTCATTAGTCCCAACAAGTAGGTGTTATAGTTTGGATGTGAGGTGTCCCCCGTAAGTTCATGTGTGAGACAATGCAAAATGATTCAGAGGAGAAAAGATTGGATTGTGATAATCTTAACCTGATCAGTGAATTAATACCCTGATAGGGATTAACTGAGTGGTAACTGAAGTGGTAGGGTGTGGCTGGAGGTGGGAATTGGGAGAGTGTGGCTTTGTGGTATATATATATTTTGTATCTGGAGAGTGAAGTCTGTCTGCTCTCTGATCATGATGTGAGCTGCTTCCCTCTGCCACACTCTCCCACCTTGATGTTCAGTATCACCTTGAGACCTAAAGAATGGAGCCTGATGTGTATGGATTGAGACCTTTGAAACTGTAAGCCCCCAAATAAACTCTTTCTCCTTTAAAATTGTGCTGGTTGGTCTGTGAGTCACAGCAGCAAGACAGCTGACTAAAACAGTAGGGTGGTGCAAGCAGATCAGGAGAAGGAGGAGGGAAGGAAAAGGGAAGTTAAAGGACAATGATATTGATCAATCTGTTCTGTGCATGTATAAGTGTAGCATAATGAATCCCACTATTATGTGTAATTATAATGCACCAATTAAAAAAAGACACATTAGAAATAAATGCCTTGATTAGAAGGGAGATCAATAAAGGAGAGGTAAGTGATCAATGGGGAGGGAGGATAAGAGGGAAAGGAGAAGAGAAGAATAAAATGAATTAACCAAATTATGCTATCTGAATGTATGAATATATTACGATGAGTTGCATTTTTATGTATAATCATAATTCACCAGTGAAATATATATATTCATATATGTGTAAATAAGTACAAAGAAGAAGGAGTAGAGAAGGGTTAGGGAGAAGGAAAAGGTGAAGAACTAGGGAATAAATTACACAAATTATGTCATGTACATTTATGAATTATGTCACAATGAATCCCACTACTATTATAATTATAATGTACTAATAAAAAAATAAAAAGAAATAAAAATGCTTTAAAGTAATGCATGCCTTCTGTCTGAACTACAGCATCCATCTTTCAAGGCTTCTCCAAGTCTCAGGCAGTACATTTGTCATCTTTATTTCATTGTTTACATGTTTATTTTGGGAATGCAAACATTTAGAAAACTGGAATCTGCTTCAAGAAATATGAAGTGAGGATTCCAGCACAAAGTAAATACTGAAATCAAGTGGCATTTATTTTTCACACATCTTTTATTGAATTTCATATTTTTGGATATCACCTTTTAGGGAGCATGTGATGAACAGGATATAAAACATGAACCAACTGTCAAATGAAATTCACAGATTAAATTGTGGTAAAAGTTTGAAAATTGGAATTGATTATCAGGTAGTCTTTTTTCCTTTTGTCTTCATGAAAGATGAAGAAACTAATTAGTGAGGAACTGGACATTTCTAATCCACAGCAAAGTCTCAATAACCTCAAATATCACCACTGAAAAGCTTCAGGATATTTTCTGAAGCCATGATTTATTTTAAAAATAAATGTTGAAACATAATATGTGTAAGCAGGGTGCTAAACATAGAACAAGGAAAAGAGACAATTACAGAAACAGATTAGATGTGGTCTTTAAAATATTTATAATAGAAAAAAAGAACTACCCTGTTCAACTCTAGTAATGGACTCATTGATAAAATATATGTCATCTTAATCTTTTTTGGCATTGTTTGGAGAAATCATGAATTATCTCTGCTCATAGTTTCTAACATAATACTGAGCAGAAATGATCTGAAGAGAAGCCCTTAAATCTATCAAGAAGGTTTTACCCCCACTATGAAACCCCTTTGTGGAAAGGACTCACTATCCCTGTCAGTCATTCAACCACAAGCTCAGACAGATTCAAAAATATTAAGTTTTCCTCCGTATCCAGAGGGAACTAAGGGCTCATCTTTAGCCATCACCACAGCATAACCTGGAATTCATGTTCTCATCAAAGCAATTTTGTATGTTGCAAGATGTCCTCAGGTGACCACCAGCACCGTAATTTTAGTCCCCTGGACTATACAAATCATGAGCAATAGAAGGATAAAGGAAGAAGGATTTGAAAGGAGAGTTTTAGGGGACATCACTGATTCTTCCTCAAAACCATTCTTTTTGTTTTGTTTGTTTTGTTTTGTTTTGGGGGGTACCAGGGAATTGACCTCAGGGCACTCAACCACTGAGCCACATCTGCAGCCCTATTTGTTGTATTTTATTTAGAGACAGGGTCCCACTGAGTTGCTTAGTGCCTCACTGTTGTGAGGCTGACCTTGAATGCACATCCTCCTGCCTCAGCCTCCCTAGCCACTGTGACCCAGCCTCAAAACCGTTCTATTGATAGTTCTTTGCAATCAGCTGCCACCAAAGATGCTAACTCTGTGTCAAAAAAAATCAATTGACCATATTTCATAAATTTACACATGAATCCAACTCAATTGGTTTTAAGACTTACTTTATTTGTATTGTAGTACCATCCCAAAATGAAGTCCTGATACCAATCTGCATCTTCGGCAGATATTAAGAGTTACCTAGAAACCCCAAATCAAACAGCATAGGCTTGGATTACAACAATTTCCTGAATTTTTAGGACTTGTAAACAGCCCTGAAATGAATCCTTCAGATAGATAACTGAATATAAGAAAACAATTTAAAGGAACATTGAGGGACAAAGTGAGGGACTTGGAATAAAATGCATCAAAAATGAGTTCCCAGCATTTAAATAACATACATTTCAAAGCAGTGCCAATCATATAGTAGTAGAGTCGTGGTAACAACAAAAGAGAATTTAAAGAAAGCGAACAAGGCTAAGTGTTAAATACAAAATAGTCAGAATTTCTAGACTTTGAAAGCAGCCTTGGAATGTTAGAAGCTAGAGCAGAATTGAATTGAAGGCCACTAAGTTATTAATAAAGATGGATAATAAGTTATTTGAACTCAGCCCCATCATTTATGGATAAAGTTACATGGAGTTTCTTTGATTTTATTTTGTTGTTTCTTTTCAAAGCACTGTTCTATTTTAAGCCCTAAGTTCTTATTGATTTTAACTAACCAATTCTTTATTTTGTGAGCCAAGAAATAAAATTAAACATACTGTAAAACATCAGTCACAATTCTTTTAAGTCATAGCCCTCTATGCACTAACTTTAAGACTGGTTATGTGAGATGTTAACAGCTGTTGAATTACCAGAATATAGAATTCACTGGAGCAGCACAGCAGAGGCAAAGGACTTCCCATGCCACAGGAAAATGCCACATGGAATGGGGTCCTGTCCCCACATTACTTATTTGGTAGATCTGATTGAGAAAATCTTCTGCTTCTTGACTAAGCATTCATAAATAAATACTAGATGATACAAACAAATATTCCCATAACTACAAATTTTATTATCTTTCCAATTGCCTACTATGTAATATTATCTCCAGAAAAGCAGAGTCATGGTCTTTTAGATTCATAGCTACATTATTACAGCACAGAACTCATTAATTATCAAATAAATATTTATTGAATTAAAATACAAATGAAGAATTTCTCCATTAGAAATGTTTTATTTATTATTATTAAGTATTAAATATGTAGGATTTTGTATGTAAGTAAAACTTTTTAAAAATAAAACAATGTCTTAAATGTATACAGGAAAAAATACTGGCTCTAAGAGAATCTTAACACATGAAGTACCTCCCATGTAGATTTTAAAACCTTAGCTGTGTGGTTCTGGCGATGTAGCTCAGTGGTAGGGCACTTGCTGACCATGCGTGGGTGAGGCCCTGGGTTCGATCCCAGTCCATACATACAAAAACACTATATGTATTGGTTTATAATATATTTTCAATATATTTGCCTATGTTTTATAAACCAAATATCACTATTGGAAGGACACTTAATAAATTATTTTGTGTAGCTATTTTGTGAAAGAGAATTTTCTTTTAAATAAGAATCATCCAAGTATAAAGAAAAAAATCACTAAAAACCTAAATATTTATTCATAAAGTTAAATTTTGCAAAATTGATTTAATTCATCTAATTCATTTAGTTTATTAATTTAACAAACATTTTGTAGCCATGATACTTAATAATACAAACATAACCATAATCTAAAGTAAAGGACTTGCTGATAGGGTTCTTCACTGGGAATGCCGGGCACATATAAAACCCCTGTTTGGTGAGGGACTACCAGTCTAAGCAGTGAACCAAGTCTTGGGGAGATCAGCAGGAAGGGACCTTGCTCCTTTTCTTCCTTATATTTTAGGGACTTCTTTTCTCTAACCTGAACTCTCAGTATAAATTTAAAGTTCCTCCTAGGTAGCACTCAGTTCCTTTCTTTTATCATCTAAATTTTAAAAATCACTAAAGAAGGTAACAATGATGTTCAAAAATAGAATAGCTTCTGCTTCTCTCCATTGCCCTCCACCTTATGCCATCTTTCTTTAAACCCTAATAACTAAGTACCATGTAGCATGGTGCTTAGTTATGTGAACTCTGAAGCTGAATGACACAGGCCTTCCACCTAGTCCTGGGTCTTCCACCTCCTGGTTCTGTGACATTGGTTAGTTCTTCACTTTTTATGTGGATAATATCTTCATTTATTAAATGGATATAATGACCATATCTAATTCATGGGATTGATGTGAAAATTAAATGAGACTTTGGGTGAAGTACTTAGAAATGATAATATCCAGTACTTACTCTGTGCTTATTACAAACTTGTTATTAGTCCATATTTCTTCTAATCCCATCATCTGAATCTTGTTTTGGCAAAGCCAGGAATGCCTTGAGAGACTGTGTTAGGTATGCCCAGTTCCAATGTATTACCTGTTGTTACAGTGTAATGATGAATACCACTGTATTTCAACCTCAGAAATGTCCCATTTTATAAATTATTTACATGGCTATATTAACAATGACTTTGTACTTGAGAAATCCAGTAGGTCTCTAGGCCTCTCTCTCTCTCTCTTTCTCTCCCCCATCATATATACAGTACCATACACACTCCCTCCCTTCTTTCCTACTCTCCCTCCTCTTTTCTTCCCAGCAATGCTTTAAATTATAGTGCATACCTTTGTTTCTCAAATTTTCTTTCTTGACTTTCTGTAACAGAAAGAATGATGCCTGTGTCAACCTTTCCTGCCCATAAGAGTTGCAAGGACAGGGGATTGGCAATTCCTCAAAAGCTTTGTCTCAAGCTTCCAAAGAAGGCTCTGCTCATAAATTTCACTGGTGAAAAAGATTATACATTTCAACAATAATCCCTGGTTATGTTCATAAACATCAATACTGAAAATTGCCTATACACCATTTAAGAAAAGACAGCCTCACTTCTATATTTTGCTAAACTCTCTCAGTAGTTGGATTTCTATTTATTCCCCAGGTCTTTGATTTCTGATTTTCCTATCTCTCACCCTGCAAAAACTCAGCTAAAAGTGGATCAAGGACTTAGGCATGAGACCAGAAACCCTGCACATACTAGAAGAAAATATAGGCCCAATACTCCAACGTATTGGTTTGGGAACTGACTTCCTTAAGAAGACTCCTAAAGCACAAGAAGTAAAATCAATAATCAATAAATGGGATGGTATCAAACTAAAAAGTTCTTCACAGCAGAAGAAACAATGAAGAGTCCACAGAATGGGAGAAAATCTTTGCCACCAGATTAAGTAGTCTTGCTTTAGGTCTGACCCATGACCTCTTTAGTGAGAAAAAACACTTAAGTCCAAAATAGCAGAGGTCATGGCTGAAAACCCATTTGATGCAGGTAGTTTATATCTCTATTTATTGTTCCAAAATATGTGAAATCCTGTTGAATTTCAATCCTCTGAGATTCACTTCATGCCTAGTAAAACCCAGAATACTCTTTGGAATTATGAAGTATCAGATTGAATGTGGCTAAATCAGGGATTAAGAAAGATCTTTCACCAACATCACACTCTTTAAATTCTGATCTTATGCAGGAGAAGAGATGAGAGATGCCAGATAACAGCTGGAATTAAGCCACTTTCCAAGCTTTTGAGAACAGATCATCTAGCACCAGTGATTCTTCTTTCTCCTAATCAACTTCTTCTCTTAACCAATTAAAATCAGAATCTAATGCACCAAGGTGAACCTCTTAAATGTGTGGTCCCAATGTTGTAATGTACTGCTGGCCGTCAGGTATAAGATTCAGATGCTTTTCTGAGTTCTCTCTTGACCATCTTTCCAATCAATATAGAATATTTGTGGGCCAAGATCAGCTGTAAACTTGCAGTTCATTTATCTTGGCTCATATATTTTTTCTTTCATTTTTATTTTTGTTCTAAAGCTGGTTTCCTGTATGTCTACCTTCTTGCCTGAATCTCAGCTATATGCTCAGGTAACTCAGCACAGAGTTAACTCACTATAAGCCTAACTCTTAAATGTTAGGTTTTAACCAGATTTATAGATACTACTTACCTTGTTGAATATTTTAATACTAGCCACTTTCAAAATTTTGTTGAGACAGTTGCGTCCTTTTATATGTTAGTTCTCCAGCTCCTCCATTTTCCAGATATAAAATATGCCTCTGTTCTGTTTCCACATGCTACTGGGCTTCTAGAATGCTCAAGTCTGAATATATCTGAACAAAAACAGTGTTCTTGTACAGCCACTTATTACCTGTGTGACCTTAAGACCTTTACATTTTGCTTCTGTGACTCAGTTACTAATTTTCTCAAAAAAGGGTAATAATAGTTTCTTTGCCCTGTTCAACAAAATTTTCTATGGATGAAACCAAAATGCAGTGTCATGTATGAAAATTATATTGTTATATTGTGTATATATGTGAATATGATATGTATGACAATGAATCTCACCAGTATGTATAATTATAATGCACTAATAAATATATGGAAAAAAAGAAAGAACTTTTAAATTAGAAAGCCATATACAAATTGTATTGAATTATCATGGGGTAGTGATTCACAGATGGGTGTTATATCATTCTCTATTCCATATAATTCATTCTATTGGAAATAGAATATTGAATATATCATTTGGATATTCAAATGTTGGTGTCTATTAATGTCTCAAGCAAAACAAGGCTCAGTTGATGCATGATTTACAAGGAGACCAGTATCACATGACTATTACTTTATTTCTCCTCTTGTACTTGATCACATTTTATGTAGACCTGATTTGCTTGTTATTTCTAACATGTAAGTGACAATTTATGACAGGATGGTCAGCTTTGAAACAAATACATTTAGTTCCATTGCTCTGATAGGAGGCTTTCAACACACATTTGAGTCAGAAAAAGTGAGTAGAATACTGGGCAGTCTACTTCAAAGACATATCAACTTATGTGAACATAATCCTGGAAGGCCCCTAAAGATGCAAAAATGTTACCTTCTGAGAAATACTTGTTGTGATTATTTACTTTCAATTATTTCAACATTCTATTGATATCTCGCCTTTACTCACTAAACTCAGTAGCTTTTACTAATAATAACTTTAATATTTTTTGGTGTCATGGTTTGAATATGATGTATCCTCAGTAAGCTCATATGATAGACAATACAGGAACGTACAAAGGTGAAATGATTATATTGAGAGCTGTCACATAGCCACTGGAGTAATCTATTTGATGTGTTAATAATTTGAATGAATTATTGGGTGATAATTGTAGACAGGCAGGACATGTCTATGAGAAGTAGGTCTTTGGGGGCATGACCTTGGGGATTATATTTTGTCCCTGGCAAATTCTGCTCTCTCTTGCTCTCTATACTTCATGGCTGTCACGAGCTGCCCCTTTCCCAGGCCATTTGACCATCATATTCTGCCTAACCTTAGGCACAAAACAATAGAGTCAGTTGACTATGGACTGAACTTCTGAAACCATGAACCCAAAATATACTTTTTATCCTCTAAGTTGTTCATGCCAGATATTTTGGTCACAGTGATGAAAAGCTAACTAAAACTTTTGGCTTACACTTTATCAGGAGTAGATCTTTTGAAAATATGTGTATATGTATTTGTAATATCATAGTATCATAATTTTATACAAAGTAACCAGGTAGAAATGATATATTTGACAAAAATTATATTTCTGAATAAAAATGAAGTAAAATGACAGTGATAAATTCCCAGTCTTAATATGCAAGTACTAAATATATTCCCAAAAACATGATTGGCACTGCTTAACCTTCTGTTACTAAGACTTTAAGATATTCAATAGAACCTACACTTATTTAAGCTCACTCATTACAAGTAAAACCAGCGTTAGATACTGACAGACTGAGTATACTGTTACAAGACACAATCACTATGAGTTCTGAGTTAAAGGGAGTGAAATTCAGAAGAAAAAAAATGGTAAAACTTAAAATATGCTGCAAGAATGAAAAGAAAGGGAATTCATATTTATTGTCATATGATAAATGAGAAATAAAAGGGATTAACCTTAAGTTTTATTTTTATGGCATATGGGCTCAGGATCTTAAGACAAAGTTGAGGGACTGAACAATGCTTAATAACATTGGGGAGATCCTCATAAAATGCTGTGTTAATGTAAAGTAGAAATAATCTGTTATAAACTACAAAAAAAAGATTATCTGTCTTAAATCTTGATGATGAATGAAATGAGAAATTCTCTTTTAATTTTTAACTACAAATGATTGTTCATTTAAACTTGAAGAAATTAATATTTCTTGCATACGGTCAAAAACAAAGTCAAGAATTCAGTTTTAAAATCATTGTCGTTTGGTAGCACCTCTAGGCACATTGCAGAGGTCATACTAAGTCTCTCTGGAGCATGGCACTTAAAATAAGGTCTAAGCACATTCCCTCAGAAAAACAGACCCAAAATGCTAAGCTCACAATAAAAATATAAGAGAGAAAAAGGAAATGAAATAACTGCACAAGTGAATAAAAATCACAGCAGTATAAAACCTAAAGAAGTCTTAATATTTCATGGAAAAGTCAAAATAGGAAATGTACATATAGTATGTTTAAATAATTAAAGAGATAATTGAAAATATTTGCAAGGGAAAACAGACTATTAAAGTGTTTAAGCATATTTGAATAAAGACTAAAATGAACCTTCAGCAATGGAAAGCATAGAACACTGAGATTAAAAATTCAAGAGATGTTTCACTAAGTTAAAGAGAGAGTTAATAAATGAATAGAAATCACAAGCTTTCTCTAAACTGCAGTCCAAACAGGAACAGCAATGTAAATTATGAAAAGTGTTAAGATACAAAGGCTATCATGAGACTCTAATATATATCTGATCAAAAACAGAGATGAAGAGAGGGAAAAAAATATAGAAGAGAATATGAGGGTTTCAAAAAAAAACCAAGCGGTAGATTGATGAAGGCCAGAGAAGTAGGTGAAGAGGAAGAGAAACCTGAACCAAAATTATACTAAGTGATATTATTGTGAAAAACACCAAAGACAAAATTCCTTAAAATTAGAAAAAGTCTGATTTTATTAAAGGCTTTTGAGAGTGTAGCCTCTCTATTCCATGGCATCTTTTTAAATTTAGTACTTCATGCTCTTCATTTCTTCTTGTATCTCGAACTACCCTCTGGAATCTTTTCCTCGTTCAAGTCTGTGTTATAGATTTTGGTTATTGTGAATAATGATTTAATGAATGTGGGAATACAGACTTTGAGATCTCGATTTCAGTGTCTCTGGATTTTGTTATAGTTTGGACCTAGAATGCTCCCCCAACCCCAAGGCTCATGTGTTGAAGGCTTGGTCCCCAATGCAGCAATGTTTACAGGTGAAGTTTTGGGGAAGTTATTGGATCACAAAGGTTTTGATCTAATCAGCTGGTTAATCCTATGCAAGAAATTATAGACAGAATATAGATATGATAGACCAAATAAATAGCACAAAATGAAAAGGTATAACTTTTCTTTATTTCAAAAGATGAAGAGTAGATTTTAAAAAATCTAGCCATATAAATATTTGTGTTTATAATATTCATGCCTTTCCATTTGTATGTATACAGAAAATGAAAAAAATCAAAAGATAAAAATTATACTACTAGCTAAAAGAAATAGTCCATGTATATTAAGATGAGAAAAAAAAAATGCTTTGAAATAAAAATAAGAGCACAACTGAAGGAGGTTACTTACAATAATGAAATCTTCAATTCTCCAGGAAGGTATAAGCAAATTTCTATGCAGCTAATATCATAATGGCAAAATACATAAGATAAATTTATAGGAAATTGAGGAAGACTAGTAATACCCACAAATCACAGTGAAAATTTTAACATAACCTTATCAGAAATTGATAGATCAAGTAAATAAAAATTAAGTGTTGATTGACCATCTGAATAATGTAATTTAAAAAAGTTTCTTCAAATATATATATATATATATATATATATATATATATATAGAGAGAGAGAGAGAGAGAGAGAGAGAGACAGACAGACAGAGGGAATTTTAGATTGTATCAATTCTGTAATACATAGCCCATTTGAGTATATATAGAATATTCAGAAAAACTTCCAGTTTATGGGATCCAAAGCAAATCACAAGTGTCAGAGAATATAGTCCATGTTCTCTGACTATATATAACACAACTACCATAGGAATAAGATAAATATCACTTTAAAATCTCCATATGTATGATATTAACACACATACTTTAAATAAGTAGTAGATTCAAGAAGAAACCTTGATGAAAATTTGGAAATATTGAGATCAATGTAAAAATAAAACTGTTAAACAGTCTGTAGTATCCAGGTAAAGCAGTATTTAGAGAGACATTTATATTGTATATATTACAAATAAATTTTATATAAGTGAATTAATTAATCACATGACATAAGAAGTTAGAAAAGATCAATGTAATAAATCCAAAGGATGTAGAAGAAAGAAATAATATGGGTAAGAGTATAAGTTAATGTAATAATAAACAAATACACAAAAGAGAAAGCCAATAAAGAAAAAGGTGGGGGGAAAAAGTTACCTGAAAATATAACTGTTAGAAAGAAAAATGGCACTTTAGTTAGAGCACTTATAAGTTTATCTACTACAGGTTCAAGTATAACTTGATGCAACTGCTTTGGAGTACAACTTGACAGAAATACTATAGTTGAAAACGAACATACTTTTTGATCCAAGAGTTTCATTCTTAAGTATTTGTAATACAGAGATTATTGAGACAAACTGGTGTATTCATAAAATAAGTCCTACAGAATAGTTAAGATTAATAAATTATTGCTACATGCAGTAACCTTGACAAATCTTATAATATTGAAGTAACAGAGCAATTCAGAGAATAATAAATACTATATTAAGTTAAAGAAACCTGAAAAACCGAACAGTATACTATTTTGTATAAATAGTTGTGATAAGGGTATAAAGCAAAGCAGGGAAGTACAAGCACAGCTTTAAGAAAGTTGTTTTTCTTGGAGTGAATGAGCAAAAAAGAAAAGAGTATCAGAAAAGGGCACAAATGAGTGTCAGAGGAAATAATGTTCTCTTCTGATAAGTTCAGGAATAGCTATTGAGTCAATTCTCCAGTATCTTCCTGGAGAATTGAAGGTTTTATTATTAAAAGTAACTTCTGTATGCCTTACAGATAGTTCATAAATACCAGTTTGTTTCCATTCAGTTCTTAATATGTTTTTTTAAAATGAACCCTACACTTAGAACCTAAGGAGAAAAGATTCCCTAGCTGAGAAAACTCAAGTTGGCTGTGGATAGGCTAGACTCTGTGATCCACACACACATTCATTGATCAGAGATTAAAATTGGCTTAAAACATTCTATTTAGAGTAGAAGGGCCTCTAGAAGAATCCAGCCCATCAGACATTTACACCCTTCTAGGTGTTGCTTCATCCAGCCATTTCTATCATCCACTTAGGCCTCTCCCTCTCTCCCCACAATCTTAGTTTCAGCTGCCATTCTTTCTTCTCGAGACCAGTACAGTCATCTCTGAATCAGGTATCCCACGTTTGCACTAGCTCCTACAATTCAATTTCCACTTTGTGACCAGAAGAAGTTTTCCTCCAAAAAGTCTCATCACCTTCAATTCTTCCCTAAACTCTTCAGACTGTCCTTTTAATGACTTGTCATTGCTTTGATCACAAGAACAAATACATTAGCAGCACCTTAAAGGCGTGGCATGGTCTAGCCCAGTCTTGTCTTCTTTTTGTGCCTCCCTTCCTTGCTCTCTGCCCTGAAGCTACACTCATCTTCTGGTTCCTGACAAGTATCAACTGTCCCCTCTCACTCCAGAGGCCATGCAAAACGGTTTGCTCTAACAACAATGTTGTTCATGCTTCCCAATTTTTGTTGGTTTAATCTCAAGATTTTATGTTTTCATGTTGTTTATTACCTAGTTAAAAGTAGACTTTTAAGAAGGAGAATGGGAAAATCAATATAGGTTAGCAGATGAAAGAGGAAAAACTAATACAAATTTTATACTATCTGAAGAAAGGATCTTAAGGAGTATGACAAATAGGAAAGAGTTATCAAGAAGAAAACAAGAAGAGACTTAAAATACTGTCAACTGTGTTGAACTTGGAGTATCAAGTAGAAGATGAACAGTACAGAAATTAGTGGGAATTTAAGACCTGTCTTATTTCACGTTCGTTCATCTTGACTTTGTATTTCATGACATTATTTTCTGGAATAAACCCTCCCCTCTATTCAGCCTAGGCTACTTAGTGTCTACTAGTTGGGATTTGCTGGATTCTTCCCCTTTTCCTTCATTCATGCTGTAACATTCAGAGTGTGGCACTTTACTTCTCTTTGTCCAAATTATGTGTCATATTCAAGACAGAACTGGAGGGACAGTGTTTTACCTCCCACAAGAAATCTTCTTTGATTATCCCCTACTCTAAAATCCTTAAACTTTGTAGTCCATAAGACTCAGTTGACCGCTTAATACTTGCAGTGATATAGTTATGTACCCAATTACCTAGGAGGCAGAATTCTTCAGTTTATCCAGAGCAAAGCAAAGGATTTGGAAGCAAGTTTTAAAAGGAAAAACAAATAAGATGATTTGTAGAGAAAATATCTATCTTAAAGCCCATGTATGCATGAGTCAGTGTCATTTGAGCTCATGTAATGGGATTCTAAATGTACTGATGAGCCTTCTGGTGTCTCCAGAACAAACATATGGTTCACGAACTCTATCCTACTTCTTAAAGTCCTCTTATAGCATAACCAAAATTCTATATTTGTTTTTGTGATTTGATAACTTGACTACTTAGGCCACTGAAAACAAGCTTTGAATGAACATATTCCTATGCAATGGCTCCAATACCAGGAATCCATTAGTAACAAAATCCACAATGCCAATGTAATTCTGAAGGAGAAGACAAGTGAGAAACTACATTAACTACATTTACATTGAATTTGAGTTGGGTAATTTTGAATGGAAGTAATGCAGAATGTATCCTGTGAATCTACCTGTGCAATAAATACGGTTGAAAGAACAATGAATCCTAGAATAAAGAGAATTATGCAATATTTTAGAATTAAAATCAGCAGAACTTTATAGCCCTAATATATCTACATCTGGCAATTTGGGATAAAAATTTGAAAATTCTCAAATTCAAAGTTGAGAATTACTACCTTGTTCTTAAAGTCATTCTTTTCTAACTTAATGTGCCCATATCTCAATAGTTCAAGAATATCAGGACCTTATTTAGCCAGTTTTCAGTTTTAGAAAAATTGGCCCAGGCCCTAGTGGAATGGGGACCATCCGAGATGTTGAAGGGAAAGCACCACCTGCAGGTGCATGCTATGCTACTGGTGAATAGTTGTCTCAGTGCTGTATTTCTCGACAAGTTTTTTTTATTATTGTCCTTCAAAGTAGCAGTTTTAGATATTTTTTTGAATTCTCTATTCATGAAATTTTAATAACCCAAATGTCTGTTTATATGCTATATGTATATTTGTGTTTTATGTATTAAAAAAGTAAGCATAACTAGTTTAATTTGATACAGGGTTAAGTATAAATTTTAAACTAAAAGCTAAATTAAAAATCAAAAGAACTATTAGCATTTAACAAATTTTAAACTGTTGACTAAATTATTCACTTATGTAGATTGTAATGCATCAAATCACACTTATAAATTAGCAGTTTATATAAAATCATTCTCTTTGTTTCTCTAGAAACCTCATCCATCTCAACTTGGTAGTTGACTAGAGGCCAGTTGACTAACTGAGTTGCAGACTTCAGGACTGATTCCACTCCTTGGTGTTCATAGGGTAGGTGGCCAACAGTGGCAAGGTGAGCTGCTGCTGGCCAAGAGGTAGGCTCTGGGAATGAGGGGGTTAGGCTCAAGGGAGCTCCAGGTTTGGTCTCCACAGTTCCTACTGTTAACCCTGACTCTGCCACTGGCCTTGCAAATATAGGCAGATAGACCACTTTTTGCTTGTGGGTCGCATTTTGTCAACTACTAGACTAATGTTTAAGTAATTAGTTGATTACTTTTGTGGTGGTGCTGGAGATTTCACCCAGGGCCTTGAACATGCTAGGTCAATCATTCTATGACTGAGGCCTACATCTCCAGCTCCCTTACCTAAGTCATTAACTTTTAAGAATAAATAAATTTAGTAGGCTGAAATTTTCCTTACATGAGATTGCTTCATTATCTAATATAATACATCCATGAGAAATTATAATGCTGTTTTGTATTTCTTTTTGTTTCCAAAGATGTTCAGAGGTATTTTCTCTTTAAAAATAAAACCCTCTAAACAATGGAGAACAAGAATGCAAAACCAGGAGACAAAACCTAAGTAGATAGATTATTAGGAGCAAATATACTTCCATTCTTGATTTCTGGATGTGTTTATATTGACTGTTGAGGAATAGTACTTTATACAGGTTGCTGGACCTGAGCATATACCTGATTCTATGTCAGAGTATACCAGTGCTGCAAGGTGTAATTTCCCAGATGGCAGTATAACAGACTTCTCTGGGTCATTCCATCCTTATGCTGGGCCAGCATTTTCTAAGAAGTGGATAAGTGGTAAAACCATTGAAATTTTGGAAGCATTAGCTCAACTGTTGTAATTTTCTTGTGGGGAAATAAGTCCCTTAACTGGGGGCATTTTTAAAGTCCATGGATGGAGGTGCTAGCATTAGAATGGAGTAACATTCTAATGGAAAAGGCAAATCCATTTTTGGAAAGGCAAAATCATTTCTAAAGATAAACCCCTGGTGCTCATGTGATGAAAGAGAGGCGATATAACCCACTGGTTACATACAGTAGTGGGGGTGGGGGTGGGGTCCATGGACAGCTTGACCCTCCCTCCAGGAATGATGAATTATTGGAAACTCAATATTCCTGTTTGACATTGGTGGTTTGTATACTTAACAGAGTGGTAGTTACATAACACTTGTGAAGAAGATCCCTTGTTAAGCCAATGTCATCCTCTGTCACTGCTACATGGCCACTTTGTACATGGGTCCATTTAGCAAGCAGTAGAGGGCTAAGTAAAAACAATGATTGACTTCCACAAGCTGATTCATTTATACCAAATTGTTAAGAATGTCACAAATGTGTAAAAAGATATTGTTTTATATACCAACAATAATGTTGTTTTCCTAAATAAAGCAAATTCTAAAAATATATTGCAAACTAAATATTTATAAAATTATGGTGTTAGATTTCATTACATCTTTTTTAGAACTTATGAACCAGTACTTGAAATGCAAACAAAACTTGTGGGTTGGAGATTCAGTAAATTAGCAATTTTTTTACATAGACATATATGTGTAGGCATAGGTTTGTGTATAACTATAATCAAAACATTTTTCTATTATGTCCATGAAACATACCCCCAAACTGATCACATAGCAGATGGACTCATATAAAATAGCTAATGTTATAGATAAAAAAAGTCAAATACCAGTAATTTCATATGATTCAATCTAATAATTGGTTAAAATTTTTCAAAGAAATATAATAAACTTTATAGATAGTAATCTGTAAGACAAAACAAAAGAAAACCTTATTCACAAAAAATACTTGAAAACTAATTATCAAAACCAAAATTTCAGGTGAATTAAAAATTTAAAGCAGGAAGGCATTTAATGCAATAAAATTATGCTATCCACATGAAACAAACTCAAAAGACAATTGACATTCTCAATGGAGTATGACAGAAAGTTTTAAAACAAGTATATGATGTATTCAAATTAAGAAACTAGAAAAGAAAGAAATCTAAAGGACGGTGGGGAAAAGGAATTTTTTAGGATTAAATCTTTAAAACATGAACTTTTGAAAAAACAGAGTAGTAAGGAAAGATAAAAGCAAACATCATCACATATTTAGAAATGCACTTGATTTTGATATAGCAAAATATATATATTTCTATATATATTTCTGGAATTCTATAATCTTGCTAAAGTTATGTATACGTCATGGAGCTCTGATGGTAGTTTACATGTACTTCTTCCCTTCCCATCTGTAGAACCTTTGTTCTTTTTTCTTGTTACACTAACTAAGATCTCTAATAGGATGCTGAAGTTCACAGGTAAAATATTCGATCTATTACCATTTAGCATGATATAGACTGTAGGTTTTTGTCTGTCTGTTTGGGTACTGGGGATTGAATCCAGGGGCACTTTACCACTGAGCTTGGTTTAGGCTCTAGGTTTTTAATGCATTACTTTAATTGGATTGAGGAGCAAGTTCTCTTCATTACCAGTTTGCTAATTGTTTTAATCAGGGATTGACAGAGAATTTTGTCAAATGTTTTATCTGAATCTGACAAGGTATATTTTCTCTTTTCAGTTTATCAAGGTGGTGAATTATGATTTTAGAATATTCAACCCACCTGTGTTTCTGTGATAAGCATCACATGGTCATTATATATGATTCTTTTAATATTATTACAATCAATTTGGTGATGTTTTGTTGTGGGTGTTTACATCTATATTCATGATAATAGTGTCCTGTTTTTCTGTGTAAGGTGTCTGTCTTATTTTTGTATTAGAGTAGTTCTAGACTCAATGTATTGAAATGGTTCATCTTAACACTTTCTGGAAGAGTGCACAGAATTGATACTGTTTTTTCCTTATTTATTTGTAAAATTTTCTGGTGAAGTCATATGTACTCTTTTTCCTTGAAAAAGAGATTGTAATGTTAATCATAGATTCTGTGTCTTTAGTAAACATGGAACTTTCAGGTGATTTATTTCTTCTTTTGTGAAATTTAGTAAAGTGTGAACCTCAAAGAATTGGTTTATTTCATAAAATGTATAGGCATATAGTTGCATGACATTTCTTATTATCTTTCAGTTGTCTTCCACATCTGTTATGACGCTGTCTTTTCAATTTATGATATTTTAATTGGTGTTTTCTTCATTTCTTGATCACTCTAGCTTGTGGTTTACCATTTTATTGATCTTTTCAAAAACCATTTTTTGTTCCATTGATTTTCTCCATTGTTTCCTGTTTCTGTTTGTTTTTTTGTTTGTTTCATTGATTTCTGCTCTTCACTAATTCCTTCCTTTTGCTTACTTGCAATTTAGTGTCCTCATTTTTTAATCCTTTTTGTTTCCCTACAAAACAAACCACTTTATTACACTGTGAGTGGATTAGACATGTGGGAAGCTGAAGAGGAGTTCGGTGTGTGACATTGGAGTGCTCTAGCAGGAAGGAGGATGCAGAATGCAACTGAGTCTCTTCTGCTAATCCAGGCAAGGCTGGAATTGGTCAAGGCAGAGACTCAAACTGTGGAAGAGAGGAGGCCAAAGAAAACAATTACTTGTCACTCATTTTCACCTGCCTTTTTGATTTCTCTTAAAGCAGAACATCAGAGGACTTATTTGAGACCTACCTTCCTTTCTAATATATATATTTTTATGATATAAAAATTTTCCTAAGGAAAAAAATAACAGAATGAATCAAACAACATTACCCTATGTAAATTTATGATTACACAAATGGTATGCCTTTACGCCATGTACAAACAGAGAAACAACATGTATCCCATTTGTTTACAATAAATTAAAAAAAAAATTTCCTGTAAGCATTAGCCACATTCCACAAATGTTGATGTTTTCATGTTCACCCATTATAAAATACTTTTATTCCCTTGGTTATTTGACTTTAGATCCATTTACTCTTTATATTTGAAGATTTTCGTCTTTATTTACTTTTATCTTCCTAGTTTAATTCCAGTGTGCTCAGAGAATACATATGCTAATCCTTATACATATATTAAGATTTCTTTAATGGACCAGGAAATAACCGATCTCAGTAACTTAACACTTCAGAAGAATGTTGTTGAGTGGAGAGTTACATGTGTCAAATCAGTCATGGTTGGTTGACAATATCACTCACATTTTCTGTATGCATGTTTATATTTTTTCCACTTGTTTATCAATAACCAAATGAGTTACGTTAAAATTCCCAAGTGTAACTAGATTTGTCTATTTCTTCTCGTAACCTTAGAAGTACACACAATTTAAAATTGTTTTCCTTCTTGACGTCTTTACTGGTTTTTATTACATATTATCCCCACTTATCCCTGTTTCTAATTCTTGTTCAAAAGTCTACTTCATCTGATATTAAAAAGCCATTCCACATTTCTTCTTATCAGGGTTCTGTGTTATATATATTTACATTCCTTCACTCTAAATTCGTCTGTTTTTTTGTTTTTAAAGTATGTTTCTTACAGACAATCCTAAAATGATCTTGCATATTTATCAGATCTGTCATTCTCTGCCTTTGAATTGGCATATTGAGATCATTTACACTTAATGTAAATTTTATTTTATATGATTGAATTTAAACCCATTAATCCATTTATGCTGTCATTTTCTATTTGATCTAATTGTTATCTGTTCCTTTTTACTTTTTGCCTGCCTCCTTTTAGATTATGTTTATGATTTCCTTTTATCTTGTTTATAGGCTAATTAGTTGTGCTGCTGCTGCTTTTTTAGAGGTTAATTTAGGGTGTATCATGCTTTATTTTCTTTTAATTCATTATCACCTACCTGAAAGTAATAATATGTCAGTTCACCATAGCATGAGAATCTTATAACAGTAAACTTACATTTCCTTCCTTTTTTGCTTGATATGACATTAATTATATATTTTACTTGTAAAACTTCTGTAAATACAATGTATTGTTATGTCTTGCTTTTGAAATTAATGATCTCTTTTAAAGGGATTAAAAATAACCCAAATGTACTTAAAATTTATCCTCAATTTTGTGTTTTCAAGGGTTTTTGTTCCTTTATGTGAATTCAAATTTCCATCTATAATCACTTTCCTTCTTTTTGCAAACATTTCTTAACATTTCTTGTATTTTATGTCTGCTGGCAATACATTCCAATTTCGATTTTCTTAATTATTCTTTATTTCACTTTGTTTTTTGAAATTTATTCTTGCTAGATTGAAACATTTGGTTGGCAGGTTTTCATTTTTCTGTCAGTATTCAGCAATATTACGCCATTGTGTATTGATTCCTTTACAGATTCTAAAATTAGGTTTTCTGTCATTCTTTGTTCTGCTTATATACACAGAGTACATTTTTTCTCTTTGTATGCCTCCAGTATTTTTTTAATCTTTGTGTTTCAAAGTTTGAATATGATGTACATGGATGAGTTTTTATTTGTATTTACTCTATTTGGGATTATATAAAATGTATAGATTTATAGTTAGCTCTCTGTAATTGATTATGGAAACTTGTTATCGATTATCTTCAAAATATTTCTTTCATCATGTTACCTAATTCTCTCTGCTAGGACTTCATTTACATGAGTGTTAATGTGTTTGATTTTTCCCCACAGCTCCAAAATGCTTTGTTCTTTTTGTCCAACTTTATTTCCTCTTTTTATTCTGCTTGGAATAATCTTATTAACATATTTTCAAACTCACTCATTGTTTCTCTATTGTGTGGAGGTTGTGAATATGAACCTCAGAAATTCTTCATGTCTCTGCTGTTTTTCCTTTCTAATTGTTCCATTTGATTCTTCCATCTCTCTGCTAAAACTCTTACTGTTCACCAATTTTTCACCACTTCCACCAGATTCTTTAGCATTTTAATCATAATTACTTTGAATTTCATCTTAGATAGGTTCAATGTCTGGCCTGTCTCTGAATCTGGTTCTCCTCAGAATGGCTCTTTTCTCCTTGCTTTTGTGCCTTGTGGTATTGGATTAATACTAGATGATGTAATAGAACATTGAAAACAAGAAGTCGTCAGGTGCTGTGTCACACACCAACAAGTTGGAGGTCAGAGGCAGGAAGATCTCAAGTTTGAGACCAGCCTCAGTAACTTAGTGAAACCCTATATGGAAATAAAAATAAATAAATGAAAAGGGCTACAAACATAGTTCAGTGATACAGCATCCCTGGATTCAGTTCCAATACTGCTGAATGAATGAATGAATGAATGAATGAATGAATGAATGAATGAATGAATGAATAAATGGTGGGAAATTATCATATGCCCCAAATGGGCATGCCTTTTTAAATCCTTAGAACTTAAATGTGGGAGTTGAGTCAATCTGGTTAATAATTTTAAGCTACAGTTGAGTTTTCTCATTGGCAGTTACCTTTAATATAAATATCATAGACTTCAAATTCCCCCAGTAATAAGTTGCTGATAATATGCGTTTTCAATGGTACCTGAACTACCAGAGGATTTTTTCAGTCTTTTTCCTTACTTTCAGATATCAGAGGTCCCTGCACACCTGTGCCAGTGAAGCAGGTGTCTCTCCATCTCCCCATAGTAAATGTTATTGTTATCTAGGACAAGATTTTTCATGTAAAAAAGGAACGTTCTTGATCCTCTCATTGCAACGTCAGCCTCAGGCAGACCCTGTGTACTTGAACTTCCCTCTCTCTATAGCAGATAGCCTTACCCTCTTGCTTAGTGGAGAGTGCAGTTTGCAGTTAGTCTCCTCCTCTCACGTTTTCCCATGGCAACCAAACTGCCATGTAGTCCCTCCATCTTCAGTGTGAGTGAGTGTCCTGCCCTCCTCCTCCTAGTGGTATAGGGCTGTTGGCTAATGTCAATGTACAGTGGGTCTCTAACTTCTCTAGCCACATTCAATTTCTGTCAAGGACCAGGAGTGGGAAGTCTTCCTGTCTTTTCCAGTGACAGACAGCTTCTGGTTTTGCCAAGAAAGGGCAGATGGAGACACCACAGACTGTGTGTGCCTGGATGTCAGATGAGTTTCTGTGATTATCACTGCTGTACCCTCACCATTGCCAAGCCCTGCATACCTGAGCAACCAATGTGAGCTGCTTTCTCCTGTCTTTTCCCCGATTCCATTATTTTTTGTCTGCAGCTGGTGTAACTCAATGGAAAAGAGACGGTGAGTTGGTTAGAACTCCCCTTTATCTGCAGCTCCTAAGAATTCTAAGGTATCATGCTAATCCATATTCAGCCTCTAAGAAATGTTAATGTTTCAGTTTTCTTCTGACCTGCTCTTATGAAACCTTTCCTTTCTATGCTCTACAGATGGTAGGAGAGTTTGTATGTTCCATCTAAATGTCTTTTTGTGCTTCCATTCATCAGATTTTCTTTATGACATCACCTCAGAACAAATGTGTGGGGGGAGATGTTTTAAATGATGATTTTGAAGTTTACCTACATTTTTTATGCTTAGAACAGGAGCTGTGTTTTCTTTGCACTTTCTATATTCTGAGCTGGAACAGAATTCTGTATTCTTCTTTAATGGAGAACCCTGGGAACAGCATACCTTTAGCTAAATCATGAAAAATAACTCATTGTGTACAAACTGCCACATCCTATGAGCCCCTGATGACACACCCAAGGACATTTGAGGCGTTCATTGTCAGAAAATGTCACAGAATGGGTATTGTTTCAGTGTATGCATCCAGAGTATACAAGTACATTCTTGATGAAGAACTGAGGCAGGGATTTAGAAATCCAATATTATACTTCATCCTGGGATGGTCTGAGCCAGAACACTTAACGTTGAGATCAACTTCTGGGAACATGTACACAGCACAAAAGGTCCAGTTCAGCTTCCTGGACTTAAATTTAGTCATTTTTTTATTGAACATTTATTTATTCAGCACTATGCATTGGACTCTATTCTTTGTATTGCAGATAGTACAGTGAATAGGACAAGACCTTGCCATTACTGTACTCACATTCTTATATGAATAGGTAACTTGCAAAAATTTAATTAAATATGATAAAGTTGCAGATGTTAATAATAAGAATGATTTCTATGTAACTAAGATGATCAGAATTCAGTTCACATACAGGTTTATGACTGGGCCTTAACTATTCAAGACCTGCATTTTAGATGATCAGAGCATAATGAAGAAGGACTATAAAATTAATGAAAAGAAAAATGTTATTAGAATGCACTTTGAAGAATAATGTAGTGGTTTAGACATACCAAATGATATGCTTTTGAAAAAGGGCAGGGCATAAAGGTTGGAAGTAAAGGCATTAGTGAAAATAAGTTAGATGAGGGCAATATTGATAACTTTTAGGCCTGATACCCTTGACAAGTGTTTACAAAAAGCTCCTTCTATATAATATATTTATAATGCCTAGAACTTACACATAGACTGATATATTTACAAAACTTACAGTAGATTGAGGTGGGTAGGGAAAGATGAGATTCTGTTTCAAAGGGTGGATTTAAAACCCCATATCTTGTTTTACATTATCAAAAATCTGCTGATTGGAGTTAGTCTCAATGTATGAAGATTTTTGTTTCTATTTTGGTCACTTCCCTGAATCACATTCTACAGGAACCAGGTCAGCAACAGCACAGAAGGTGCTCACAGCAGCACAGAAACAGAAAGACTGATGTTCATGGAGGTAATGCACATTAACATTCAGAATTAAAAATTTACCAGAGTGATGTTTTCACATTGTAGGATTCAGAGAAAATATACCAGAGATTATACAGATGAAGCAGAGATTCATCTGCCCTCTGATCCCCATAACAAAGTCTAGTTTTTAATAAAATTTTATTTAAATTCTATTAAAATGATTTTTTCTTTATGGATTCTACATTATATTTAATGTAAAATATGAAGGAAAAATTAAACTTTTAAACTTTAAAGATTCTGATCTCATAAAATTTTAGGTCACGCTAGCAAATGGAGGAGGCAATTTTCCAGACTGAAAAGGGAAGAGGCAGGCTGATTAGAAACAACAACAACAAAAAAAGGCAAATGGTAATAATTTGGGCTAATTTGTATTAAAAACAAAACAGATTAAGGAAGAAGTGACAGACTATTATAGATGAACAAACTTTTAAATTTTAAAATTCAGAAAGGCAGTAGATTCTGGCTGTAAATAAAGGGGATTTAACATAAATTCTTAGTAAATTTCTAGACCTGTTTATTGGCATATGGATAGTGACAACCAATATTTCATCAGAAACACAACGAATTGTCTAAGAACTCATATAAACCAAATTAATTTTTGAATTTTAAAAAGACAGTGTATCTTGAGTCCTTGGACAAATTTCCCACTAATACACTATGGACACATGGAAATAAGTTATGAAGTTGATTCATCATATCAGAGGGTTAAGAAACTATCATTGACTCTACCCTATTTAAGATTTCATTACTGAGTTAATTGAAGATAAACATGCCAGGCTTAGCACATGTGGATGAAGCGTAATTAGAAGAATGGTTAACATGCTAAGTAGCAAAATCAGAAATTTTGTAGACAATTGTGGACTAAAATGTGATCTAAACAAAAAATCTAACACAAAATCTTGCATTAAATTTGCAAAACATAGACCATATAGCATAGACATAAATTAACTTGGGGCCTAAAAACTATCTAGTCAGTGATTGTAGCATAAGTTCATATTAACAGATAACCTATCAGCATTGTTTTCTTTTCCCATATCATTTTGCTTGTTCTTCTAATAAGTCTGCCTAAATTAAGGGACTTCTACTTGAAAGTGAGCAATACTAGTGACAACACACATTGCTGGGGCTTAACAGGAATCAGACCAATTTCCAACCCAGACTACGGTTGGAAAACAAATTGGTAAAGGATTTATGAAATAAGCCTATTTATACATCTTAAGGTTCAATTATTTGGAGCCAGGGTAGGCAAAATCTGCCTGCTGACCAAGTCAAGGCTACCACCTGTTTTTGTATATCTGGCGAAGTAGGAATGGTTTCTTTCTATCAATGGTTAGGGGAAAAAAATCAGAAGAATATTTTGTGATATTTAAAAAGTACACAAAATCAAAATTTAAGCATTTAAGTAAAGTTTTTTGGAATACAACATTTAGAAATTAATAGTATTCTACCATTGTGATAATCCCAGATCATTCTTTTTTATGCCAAAATATATTTAATGAATACCTTATTAAGATACATTTGTGCTTTATGTAAAAAAATTGACATGATTTTTATGACAAGTACCATTATCATGTTGATCACAATAAATTTCATCCAAGTAACTAGGTAGAGGAGAGAAATATTCTGCGTCCTACTTCTTAGAAACATTAAAGCTTTAGTTGTGTATAATTATGATAATTTGAGATTTCAGAACTTATGTTTTAATCATGAATTATTACCCTATTTTGGAGAATATTGTAAGTGAATATCTTCAATACTTTACATATGCAATTTAAAATTTTGTTTTATAGGTTCAAAGTTACATCCATATGATGATTATAAATACAACTACTAAAATTAAAAAACAGAATTCAGACTGTACTTTCAAGAGTTTAACCAACTTTTCAAGATTGAAGTCACTAAACTATATAAAGGATCATAAATAACAATACTTTTCATCCATCTCTATTATTACAACAATTAGCACATTAGTCCTGAATCTGAAAACTTTAACCTCCTCCTCAGGGATAAAAATCCCAAAAGTTCTGAACTTAATTTGAACTCCCCACTAAACACTAAAATTTCATGATTCAAATATTTTTCTTAATTAGTTTGTTAAAAATAGAAAAACTTAAGAATTCCTGTCATTTTCATCCAGGCAAACTCTCCATACATGTGCATTAGTGAAATGGACTGACTTTAGCTTTTAGCATCAGATAAAAGCTCTATGTAAATCAATATAGAACTGAGAGCCAACATTTTCAGGAAAAGGCAGAAGAGTAAGAGAAAGGGCAGAGTGACCTGTGAAAATTGTGTTGGAACTAGTGTGTGTACCTGTGCTTCCCACAAAGGTCCATAATTCATACCCCAATCTTCATTAGTTTTGAAGGTGGGTTTTCTAAACTTTATATCTGAAAAATTGGGTGTTGACATTGTGTACATGAGTTTCCTCTTATTATTGGACTTTGATACCTGATAAGTGGATTGACACACATTTGACTGAGCAGAGTCATTTTGAGTATGAGTAAGATAAAAGAATTCCATATCATGATAATTTCTCTTGTAGAATGCTATAAATTCATTAACCTCAGAGTAGCTGCAACACCAAACATTCAGTCCTTGATCCTCTTCTCTTCTGCCTACACCAGTCAGTCCCTTGGTCATCTTATCTGATCCCTTGAGTCTATATCTATAAACCTGCCACTCTTGTGTTTTATGTATCCAGCATAAACCTTTCTCTGGAATTCTAAATACATATGTATTCAACTGCCTATTTAATGTTTTCACCAAAACACTTAATAAGTATCTCAAACTCAGTTTATCCAAAATTTAAATCTGGATCATTCTCCCAAAACTTCTCCACTTGAAGCTCCCTATCTCAAGAAATGTTCTCTCTCTCCTTCTTAGGTGACCAAACACCTGAGAGTCATCTTCAGCTTTTCTCATTTCTCCCTGACCCCATATCCAATTAGTTAAGAAATTCCATTGGCTCACCTTCTAAATAAAGCCAGAATCCAATTGCTTCCTGCAACCTCCAACATTACCCTACTGATATAAGCCACCTTCTTCTCTCCTTCTCTTATTGCAATTGTCCCAAAATACTTCCCTGCTTTTACCTCTGCCCTGCTACATCTAGTCTCCACATAATTCCACCAGGGTCCTTTTGAAACCTGTCAAATCACATTACTCCTCTAATGAGCCCACAGTGATTCCCCTCTTCACTCAGAATAGAAGCCTGGTCCTTACAGTGCCATTGGAGATTCTTAAAGACTTCACCCTATCCACCTCCCAAATTTTATTTTTCATTATCTGTATTAATTTTCTGTTTATTTCTCTAATGGACTACCACAAACTTAGTAACTTAAAACAACATAAATTTATTTCTCATGTAGAATGCTATAGAAGTTCGATACAAGTCTCATTAGAGGAAACTCAGGTCATCCACAAGGCAGTGTTTCCTGGTGTTTTCCAGCATGGGCCATCCCTCCATTACTTGGTTCATGACTCCTTTCTTCAATCTCCAAATTAATATCACATCACACCCATCTCATCTTTTGTCTCTCTTTTCCACTGTTAAGTACTCTTGTGATTACATTGGCTCATCTCCATAATCCCCTACAAGCTCCCCATTTTAAATTGGTTAGTTAACAACTTTAATTTATCTGAAGTTTAATCCCCTTTTGCCATGTAATGAAATGCATTAATAGGTCTTTGAGATTAGGACATGAACATTTAGGGTACAATATTCTGATTGTCACACTATCCCTACCCTCATTCTCCTCTTTACATACACACTGTTTCACAAATAGTCCAGACACTCCATAGTTAAGGCTGTTATTTTAGTGTGCCTTCTACCAAAAATGTTCTACCCCATATCCATAATCCATCCTTGGCTATCTCCTTCACCTCCTTCTTAATGGTCTTCCCTTGCCATCCTATATAAAATTACTATCTACCCAAATATTCATCCCCAAATCTCATAGCACTTATCACATTCTAATGTACTTTATTTTTATAATATATTGTATTTATTCTTTAATATTTTCCTCCCTTCCCTTCCATTTGGGTAGGACATTTGCATGTTTTATGTGCCAGGTGTCCCCAAATATAGAACAATGCTTGTCCCAGAGCATTAATTAATAAATATGTATTGAATGAAAAGACATAAATGTTTTTTGCTAGAAACCCTTAGTTATTCTGAAATAAAGTATAATTGTGACATAATGATAATGAAGTTCATAGCCACACTGATATTAGAGACAAAAATTTTGGTTATCCCTGCTATATGCTACATATTTCTATTGGAAATAATGTTGTGCACATTTCTGGAGTTTAATTTATTGGACTCACCACCAAAGCAATTACTCAGCTTTGTAATTAAGTAGGGCATGTATGAACTTGCTTTTGTGGTAGGTATGAATCACAGTCTGCCAACTTAGCCATGCAAGTCACTTTTTATTGTTCCTAATTCATATTAATATCTGACCTCAAGCTACCAATTTCCTGAACTAGTAGATAACTCTCCTTTAAGAGAAGTTCTGAGATTTTATGCAGAACCAAGACATTGCAGGAGAGTGACCTGAGGGACATTATCTAGTGTGCCACCTTGGTCTAGCAGGTGCCGTGGGAACTTCAATCACCTGAACTCCCCTTCCTCTTCAGGTTCACAAGTGGTCTACTGGGACGTGGGACCTTCTTGCAAGAATGACAATGACTGAAAGTACTTCCTCAAAAGAAAAATAAAATATACAGGTTCTTATTTTTCTTCTGATCCATAGAACTCTTTCTTGCCTCTACCTATCAAACTGGAGAAATATTTAAAATCTTTTTGTGCTTTTTAAAATAGTCTGTATACATCTGCAAAGCCCTTCCTCCCATAGTCATTTTCTTTAAATGTCTAAGTTCTCTTAAGAACTTAGTCTTTTGCAAATCAAAAACCAAAACACTTGCATGTTATTTATGGTTTTCACTCTGTCATTTGGCTACATCTTTAAGGGGAAAGGGGAAAATGGGGAAGGAAAAATATAAACAAAAGTATCTCAATTATACAAAACTGAATTTTAAAATACCTTTCTTCAGGTGAACAAAATTGTCTTCTGTGGCTATTAAATTATCCTGTTTACTTTGCTAAGTCATTTTGTACTAAATATGATTTTCATATAAATTGGATAGGGGTTAAAGAATAATCGTGAAAATTTCACAACTACTTTTTCAGTGGGATTACCTTTATTAAAAAGCTTCTTCAATGGTAATGATTGTAGAGCCTTATTGATATGCACAATTAAAACCAAATCAAGAAAAAGCAAAACTTCATATAATTTAACAGTAGTTTCAATGTTAATGTGTTCTACAAAGAGAAGTCAATTTAGAGTGAAAATAATTTCAACTGTTAGGAGATTTTTCTGTCCTTGGAGTTGCCCTTTTGCTAATAGTTATTGAAAATGTCTTTTAAGTTTGCTTTACTTTTAATTCTCAGAAAATTCTCCTTTGAGTCATTTCTTGCTAAGGATTCAATCCCTTCAAATAAGGGTAAAAGGGTAAAAGTAGTTTCTTTTTTTCCAATGGACATAACTAGTAATTTATTTGTTAAAAATTTTAATCATGGCAAAATATATACAACAAATTATAACTTCAACCATTTCAAGTGTATAGTGGTTCTAGTTCATTCACATTGTGTACAACTGTCCACCCTATCTGTTCCAAAATGTTTTTATTATCCTGAACAGAAACTGCATAACCATTAAGCAACAGTTCCCACCAACCCCTGGAAAACTGGTATTCACTTTTGTCTCTAGGAATTTACCTATTTTAGATAAATTTCATATGAGTGGAATCACACATTTGTCATATTTCAACTTATTTCACTTAGCATGTTCTCAAGGTTCATTGTTGTGGCAGCACACATCAGAACTAAATCCCTTCTAATGGCTGAATAATACTTCATTGTATGTCTGTAACACATTTTTCCATATACATTTATCTGCTGATGGACACTTGGGTTGTTTCCACTTATTGGCTGTTATGAATAATGCCACAGAGACCATTAGCATATGTGATTCTGCTTGAGTACCTGCTTTCTTTCTTTGGAGTATACACCTAAAAGTGAAATTGCTTAATTATATGGTACATATGTGGGCCGGTTTTGGGCATTTCTGTTCTCCTATATGGAAAACTGAGTAAGCTCTATTTCCCTTGCCCCGGGTTGGTTAAACTCAAAAAAAAAAAACCTCAATCATTTAGGTAATGTAATTCTTTTTTGAGGACAGGGCCTAAGAAGAAGAGAATATTATAGTGCATTATCAATGGTTACTTTCTTCTCCAAATGACAGAAGCATGAGGGATTTTTCTTCAATCTTCACTGTGGGAACCTGACTGAGCTTCACAAAAGTATGGACCCCTATGCCTGGTTTCCCTGGAGTTTCTAGTTCTCAGATTTGTCAACACTGAAGTTGAAGCAAGTCATCAGTTGCAGTTCAGATTTTCCTGATCCTCTAAGGGTGGTTCCCACACTTTGTTCTGGCACATCATCAACTCTCTGCATTCATCTGTGTGCCTCTCCAATTTGAGAGGCAGCGGTGCTCCCTTTGACTTCTGGTAGATCTGAGGGGAGTTGTCAGTTTGTCAGTTTACTTAGCTTTACTTTTTGACCTCCAAGTTCCTTATATGCCAGACCAGAAACCAGAAGCCTTCCCTTTGTCTATCTTTAAAATGGATTTTCTAAGACATTTCCTTTCTTAGCACCAGGTTG
The DNA here is from genome assembly GCF_902686455.1 of Sciurus vulgaris. Classification (NCBI taxonomy): domain Eukaryota; kingdom Metazoa; phylum Chordata; class Mammalia; order Rodentia; family Sciuridae; genus Sciurus; species Sciurus vulgaris. The sequence continues at coordinate 90,252,819 of NC_136467.1, read as the reverse complement.
AGTAATCTGTGTGTTTTTCGGATTCACAATTCCCTTTTTAAAGGAGTTTTGCTCCTTGTACTAGGCAAAAAGCTGAAGTTTTCATCACTTTATTTCACTTATGAACTTTTACCCAACACCTTAACATCATCTTATAGTTATTCTTAAAATTAGAATGTTCAAATTTCTCCTCAGTGTTGTGAATTATTCATTCAAGCTTTAAAATAAATCCATTAAGGCTCTTGGACAATCATCTCTATCCTATGACTAATTTTGCCTCATTAGTCATATTACAAAGGGCTATGGTGTGTGGTTGTTAAATAATCAGATTCCACAACTACCTCCACCTGCCCCTCTTTCCTACTGTCTGATGGAAGTACATCAAGATCTCCCTTGCCACAAATCTGTCTTGACCTTCCACTTGCTTGTATTGACTCACCCTTCGCCATCCTGGGAATGGTCACCCCAATACTTTCTTCAGAGTATTCATTTCTTAAAGCTAGCAAGCTTGCTATATGCTAAAACTGTGATTCCTCACAAACACCATCACTAGATATGCAGCAAAATTGTTAATAGTAATGCAGTGATATTAGTGTAGCTGTCAAATCAATCAGACCCCCTTCAGAATTTCAAGTAGTGTTTCATAATAACTATCCATGTTCCTATATGATGATCTACTGAAAGCAAGTATATCCTAACCCAACATAAATATAGTATACATATCACTATATAAAAAATGACTAAGATGCAAAAGAAAGGAACAGTAGCTGTCAGGTGAGATGTGGTCTTAGTTCATCTTCATCTCTTTTGTCTTTTCAAGGAATGACATTCTATTTCACAGATATAGAGTATAAGAAAATTATAATTGGGATTAAAAGTTCAATACATTACAGAAATATGAGAATTATCTTAATGTATTAAATCCTGTGATGATATAATTCATGGTAAATAGTTTGACATCAGGGTGATTCTGAGCATGTTCTTAGAACAACCAACTTCCCAACTAGCACTTCAGGGCATGTGCTTAGTCATTTGGCTACTGCACTAGTTCTTTTGGGAATATTGTGTCTGAAAATCTCCTCCAAGGAGTTTCACTCCTACTCCACCTTCTCCTAAGCTGGTGATGGCTGTAATCCTAGGGGTTTATGCTTTTCTGCCAGGTTCTTGCGACTTTCAATGCCTCTAATAAAAGACTCTTTATGGAGCAAACACCTACCTTTAGCACCAGGCCCTCCAGGACTGGAGCTGTGCCATCCTCTTTAAGGAATAAGCCCCTTTCACCTTGACATGTGGTTATTCTTGCTGTAACTTTAAGACACTATGGAATAAATCAAGACAAAGCATGCTAATAAACACGATTTTAAAAAACTCTAATAATATAACTATTAACTGAACTGCTGTTTAAATTATTCCCACATCAAATACAAAAGCCATGGCAGTTAACTCTAAGGCACAATAATTTCCACTTTCTTCTGAAAAAGGAGCATATTCAAGCTGTCATTATATGCTAAGGACCATTTCCTTAAAAATTGGGGGAGTGTTGCACTATCTGTGATTATGCTGCTTCCCCAAAACATTTCTCAAAGATCCAAGAAGTAGTATTCCATCTGGAAAATGAGTCACTTAAAATTCAGTGTTTCTGATAATTATTATGGTATAGGCCTTCCAGATATAATTTTAGGGATTCTAAAAAGCATTTTGCTAATGATAAATTAACTATGAATATTTTTGTTCATTATGTGTTTCTGAATCATGTCATCTCATCTTTCACTTTTATAATTACTGAGAGAAATGCCTTACTTAAAAACAAAGATCTTAATTTAAGCAAGCAATATAAAAATAAAGATTTATGCAATAATAAAGATTTATACAATTTACATCATTCCACCCATACTTAAAATGACTTTAAAATGCTCTGTCATTTTCTTTAGATGCAGAAGGTGATTGGTTAACCATCTAGAACAAAATGTAACAAGAATTGCAATAGATGCAGAGTGCTATAAGAACATCAGGGGAAACTACTAAATCCCATGTAGTCAAGAAGAATTTCATAAAGAGAGAAGAGAAATAAAGCTGAATTATAAAAAGAAAATAATAATGAAGATGCATCATTCCTGGCTCCATTTTACTACTTCTGTCTCTTCACATTAAGGATAGAATGGTAAATTCTACTGTCATGTATAACTAAAAGGAACTAAAGGAAATGTTGAATTGCTGAGGAAAAGGATACAATGGATTATTCATAAGCAACAAGATATGTTTATATTTCATACCAATAGAAAGGGTATGGTAGGGGGTGTGAGCAAAGAATAAATTGATCTTCGGTTTTTAGTATTTGTCAATACTCACAACATTCTTGCCCTGTATTTACAAATTAAGGACACACTACACTGATGCAGAACATCCCCAATCTTGGATCAGTGCAATCTCTATCTTCTCTATTACTGTACACATGCTGTTGAGTACTCATGGAGTTCTGTTGAGTACTGAGTACATTGGTGCAGATTAGAAACACAAGACATTGGTAATCAGTAACTTCATATAGTGTTTCCTAGGGTCCCAGTCTGTAACTCCAGTTATATCCACTTCCCACTATAGATACATTACTGGTTACCACTATTCCCTCCTCATTAATTACCCCCAAGAGATCATTTTTATGTTCCTTTTCATCAAACAGGAACTTCCTTCAAGTCTACCTCTTCCTTTCAGCATGCACTAAATTGCTATATTCAGACCAATTATTATCTACTATTTTTCCATTTGATAGAGCACAGAGGAACACATTGTCAAAGCAAACTCCCACGAATTAGAGTTCTTATCTCTTATAAAGCTTACTAATAATGTCAACTAGAAAAGTAATTGGGATGCACAGAGGAAGCAGAAAGAGGTCCAAGATCACCAGCATATCTCCCACCAGCAGTACTTCACATCTGAAACACATAGCCCCACCCCTTGATCTTGATCCTACCACAACCTTTCTCGTTAACCACCCTCTCCACAATGCGATGATATCGTTTCATCTGTAAAAGCTCAATTTAAATGCCACTTCTTTCAGCAGTCCTTCCCTGAATCCCTTGTGTATGATACATCATGGTACTGTCCTGATTGTATTGCAGTTGGTTTCCTGTCTGTGTCCTGGATGGTAAGCAGCTTTAAGTAGAAACTTTTTTCTCACATCTGTAGCCATTAGTAAGGCCCCTGAAATAAATTAGTTGTTTAATAAATACTTATTTAAATGATTACAATATTAAGCCTCTCTGCCCTCTGATGTACCATAGGTTCAGAAAAGGAAAAGCAGCATGGGAAGAAGTGATGAAAATATAATGTAATGAAAGTTGTAATAGATGCAAAAAGTTATAAGAACATTAGGGGAAACTACTAAATCTGTACTAGGTGGTCAAGGAGAATATCATAAAGGCAGAAAAGAAAGAAAGCTGCATTATGAAGAGAAAACAGATTTTTGCCAGATAGAGATGAGAAGGATGTGTGGGGCAGAGAGAATACTACATCTGAAGTCATGATTATCCTTGTGCAAAACTTAAATATAACCATGAAAATTAGGTACCTCATGTGATAAATTATTCAAGTTTTATGCTTTTGTTTAGATATAGACAGCATCTGGTATTTCAGTATTTACAAAGGAAGTGAATTTAGCCTAACATTTGTATTATTGGATGATAAAAGTATTTTTAAAATCAGTGCATAATTTGAAGACAGATTTCTGAGGGGATCATTATGCAATATTATTACAGATGTACTGTGAATTATTGGTTTAGCAAGCAATTGAGCTTTAAAATGCTAAAACTAAATTTATAAGCATTTTATTTTTTTATTTTATGATTCATGGCATCTGAGTACATGAACCAGTTATTTATATTTAGTAGAAAAACAAATATTGTTATTAATCAACTATTTCAGTAAACAAGTGGAAGTTCTCTATTAATTGCCTTAAAGTTCATGATGACTTCAGAATCTTTGGGTAAAATTTTCACTATGAGAAAGGATTGGAAAAACAGTTCTGTAAAAGAAATCAAGGACGTACAGTCTGGGTAAGTACAACATACAGCAGGTGATCAGATATATATGTATATATGTATGCATATACACATAGTCCTTCACAGTTACATGTAGTAAATAACAATTTGGAAAAAAAAAAAAAAAGCTTCATTCCTCCCTGATTTTTGGTGATATTGTTGTGATTTAACACTCTTGCTCATCACTGATCAAGTTAGGAAAACAAATAGGTTGGCAGAAGTTATAGTAAATGTTTAGAGATCATGAAGTATCCGGTGTTCTTACTTACCCAGATAATTGTTTACGGGTTCTTGGGTCCCAGAAGGGAAACAGCATGGGGCTCACAAGGATATTTACAGACTAGTGAGGCCAGGCTCTGCTCACAGAGGAGTCTATATTCTACATCCCTGAGGAAGAAGAGAGCCAAAGATAAACAATGGGGACTTTGTAGAAGGAACAAAGGAACAAGTAGACAAGTGCTTTTCAACAGAGGGTGATTTTGCACGCACACACACACACACACACACACCTGTATTTGGCAATGTCCAAAGACAAGACGTTTTTAATTATCACAAGTGTAGGGTACTACTGGCATTTAGTGGTTAGAGGCTAGATGATACCCAACCTCTTACTGTATGTAGTACTTTCTCCAGGACAAGGAGCTCTCCAGCCTGAAATGTCAGCAGGGCCAAGGTTAAGAAACTTTACACTGGACCACTATTGGTTGAAGATTGCTTCAAATGTTAAGAAGTTAAAGAATTAAGACTTTAAAAAAAGGTTTGGCATTCCCTTTTTAAATTATAAATTGTTTTAAAGGTATACAAAGTGAAAAACACATTTGCCATGTGTAGAGTGGTATAAAGAAAAAGAATGAAAACTCTATCATAATTCTGCCATCCGCAGATAACTCTTAAGTTTTAAAATTTATTTCTAGTGATTTTGTATAAAATTATAAATAAATTTGTATAAAATATGCTTAAAGGACACTGTTAGTTGGATAGGAAATTCACTGCATTGGAGTTCATTGGTAGAAATAACATTTAAAGAAAAAATATACTGGTTAATGAGAATTTGTGAAGAGACAAACAAGGAAAGAGGAGCCTTTGAATGAATTAAGTGTTTGTAGTGACTGAAACTTGCATGAGCCACTTCTGTAGTTCTAGCAATGAGGCTAGTGTCTGATAATGTTTCATTAAGCAATAGAAACAAGCAAATGAAACACTTGCAACTGAAATAAACAGGACAAAACAAGACCTTGGCAAGCAGGGAGGAGTTTGTGCTATAGTTAGAGAAGGAGATCTTGGGAGACTTTACATTATGTAAAAGTTGGTTTAACTGGATGTGCATGAAAGAGAACTTTTGGTTATGACATGCATTTGTTTCACCAGTGGTTTGTCTCAACTGGTGCCAATTATCCTAGCAATTAAAAATTCACATATTTTCATATGTTCTATTTACTGCCATTGCTGTACAGAAGACTCTGTACTAGTAAAAAGCAGGATGTTTTCTTGATGTCCTGTGCCAAATAGGTTAGAATTAGAACAGTTGCAATAGTCACTGCAACAGTTTCTTCTATTCCTCATATTAATGACACAAGTGTCTTAGGGATAAAATGAGAGGTTAACAACTCACACCATACATGAAAAATCATGTTATAGTGATGCCATTTTAAAACATGGGGTCATAAAGTACAGGGATTTAGCAGTCTATTTTTTATTAGACTTGTGTAAATGACAAGCATTTTCTCATGTTATTAGTCTTCCAGACATGATTCTATCTAAGAAGATGATAGAATCATCTTCTTACACAGAATCCATCACGTGCACTATCATAATTTTCTTAACTCATCTCTCAAGCTGAATCTAATTCTTCTTTTCTATAAAATATCTCAAATCAAGTATTATAACAGCTTTATACAATTAAATGTATTTAGAAATAAATTTGGGGGTGAATAAGCAACATATTGTACTTTTTATTATTAATTGATTTATCATTATAATTTATGTTAAACATTCAACCATTTTAAGCATGTAATTCAGTAATTCTTAGTACACTTACAGACATATGCATTCATCCTCAAGTCCAATTTTAGAATAGTTCATCATTCCAAAAAGAATTTTTGTACCCATTTAATCAGTCCCCCATCCCTTACCCTCTCAACTACTGTGCCTAACCCAGTCCTAAACAAACACTACTTTCTCTTATCTATATATTTGCCTTTCTTGGACTCTTCATAGAAACAGAATTATACAATATGTGTTCTTTAAACATAATGCATCTGAGGTTTATTCATGCTGTAGTTATGGATCAATGCTTCATTCCACATAGGACTTTTACATCTAGAAATTTACCTAACATGAGCTTTCACACTTCTTCAGATAATTTGACTAAAAACCTTCTGAAGTATCTCATTGTCCAGTATGCAGGATTGATGACAGGTCTTGGTTGAGTAAGCACATGCCTTTTATACATTAGGATGTATCGTAGTGACTTTTAATATGCTATTCAGATAAAGTTTAGTACCTAAGAATTCCTCTGTTTTCAATTCCTCTTTCTTTCATTTTTATACAGATAAGAATATCAGTCATCATGTGGTCATGTTAGATTTGATGATGACTGCTCAAAGACAAAATATATTTGTTTGACTTGCAATTTTAACCTCACCAATGCAGTTTCTCTGGTGATTAGCCATGGATTTGACTTTTCCAGAGTAATATTTCAAGAGACATGGATATACTTTTAAAAGAAGTTAACTTTTAACAAGTCACTAATCAAGAGCATTTAAGTGCAAACTTTTTGTAGTACAGTTGACTAAAATCTTATAAACAAAAGGAGGGAAAGAGTGCAATGTCCTAAGATATACTCCAATATGTCTGAGAAGAGATGGTTTCTGGAAACATTGTCAAGTGATTCCAGAAACAAGAACTAGAATACAACTAAGGTGGAATGTGATATGCAAAATAATGGCCCCTCAAGGTGTGCATAAACTGATATGAAACCAACTTGTCAGATATGATTCAGTTAAGGCTTTTGAGATGGAGAGATTATTCCAGGTAAACCACAATTTTATTCTGGATAAACCAATGTAATCACAAAGGTTCTAGTAAGGGAGAAAGACAGGAAAGCATAAGAAGGCGTGGTGACAATGGGAGCTGGCATCAAAGTTGTGCAGAACCATGGGCCAAGGAATGGAGGAATCCTAAATCTGGGACGTTATTATCCATGGAAACTCAAGGAACGGAAGCCTGTGTACATCTTGTTTTTTGACTTTCTGAACTATAAGAAAATATGTTCTTATTGTTTTAAGCCACTAACCTTTAGCAATTTGTTACAATGGCAACAGGAAAGAAATACGTAGAGCCTGATGATTTAGGAGTGTGTAGGGTTTAACTGCTTCCTGTGGAGAATTGTGGGGGATAAGAGGATGTGAGGCAAACCTGAGCTAAGCTCCAGCAGTTGTATCAGGTCAGGGACTGACTTGTCCTCAAAAACTCAGCAACTTGAACATCCTACATCTCTTTGGTCTCCTTCAACACACAAATTGCCCTGAAATGGCTAATTCCAGTTTACCTTTAAGACAGATCTTACCTAAAATATAATTAAAATGCCATACTTAAGTTCTATGTTTTTACTTTGCCTTTTCATATGTAATTGGAATTGTCATAGATCTAGTTTTGAATATTGCTTTTATTACTCACCAGAAGTGTTGTGGTAGGTAACAGTTTTAGTCGGTTTTTGCATTGCTGTAAACAAAATACCCAAAATGAACAATTTAGAGGAGGAAAAATATATTTGGAGTTCATAGTTTCAGAGGTCTCAGTCCATAGATGGCTAACTCCATTGATCTGGGCCCAAGGTAAGACAGGACATCATGGGGGAAGGGCCCAGCAGAGGAAAGCTATTCTCCTCCTGGCAGAAAGAAAGTAGAGAGGGCAGGAGGGAGGGATAACAGGAAAATGTGAACGCTTCCAAGGCACACCCCCAGTGACCCACATCCTCCAGACACACCTCACCTGGCTACAGTTGCCACCTAGTCAGTCCATTCAAATTAGGATGGACTAATTAGCTTATGACTTTCACAACCCAAACATTTTACCTATGAACTTTTCTACATTAACACAGGAGCTTTTGAGGGACATCTAACATCCAAACTATAACAGTAAGGGATAAAATGTAAATCAACTTTTGTGAATGAACAATGAAGAATTATTAGTACCTACCTCTTGGATTTGCTAAGAAGATATAATGAAGCACAATATCTGGGTTTTAGTCATCAAAAACAATTGCTGTTATTGTTCACATCACCACCACCACTATTGTCATCTCTAAAATTCACTTAAAACCTGACACAAGTCAGTGCTGTATGTGTTTGTGATACAAATAAAAGACAGTCAGGAATGAGGCAGGGCCTGGAAGTGGGTGACCCTGAAGACAAACTCTGTGACTTCATAGACTTGTCGATGGTTGACTATACTTAGTTGCAGGTGTGCTCTGCATGGAGGTATTCCTTGTCTCTTGGCTTGAAGCTTTAAATAAAGAGTGATTATTTTAAATGTATTTCATTCTTAACGGAATTAGTAAGAATTTGATGTCCTGTCCCCTCTGTATGATGATATAGTTGTAATCACAGGACAATTTTAAGAACAAAATTACCTGCTTGTAAACAATCAAAAATTTATATATCTGTGAATAGTTTCTTATTCCACTAAAATGTCTCTGTATCTTCAATGCTATTTGTATTTTATTTCTTATATTATACAGTCTTATATCATGTATTTAGACTTCATTTAACTCATTTGCTACAGTGTTGTCTACATTCAGTGCCAAAAAGCAAATGATTTTTAACAATGAGTACATACAAAAGAGTTGATTTCAATGCTCTTTCCAGGGTAAATGTTTTGGTCTAATCATTTGACTTGGTCCAAAGAGGCAGTGTCTGCTCCTTCAGGAAAGTCCATAAGGTATGTCCCATTGATTCTTTGTAGTTCATGAGGACATGACTTTTGCCTATTTTGCTTACTTCTGTGTCACCAGCCCCTGGAAAGTGGCAGGAAAATTGCAAGCACTCAATGTTTACTGAATTAATTAATATTACTAATTGTAATGTGCATTGTGTCTTGCTTGCTCAGTTTCCAAATACTAATAGGTTGAAATGAAGTCAGAATCCCATTCAATGTACTCTGTGTAGTTTGTGTGAGGCTGCAGAAGATAGCTTGGTTGTTAGGATATTCTCCATGTCTACACAGAAATATTTACATCTTGGTGAGTTGCAATCCCGGGACTGAGGGATGACAATTATCCTGGGTCCTAGGAGCTCAGGTATAAGAGAATAGGAAAAGAATTACATTCAGGTAAACCATTATGTGCACTTTCTTTGAATATTCTGTAACAAATTCATATTGCAGATCTAAGTGACAGAAGTGGAACCCTTCTTCGTGGGAACCCCTCATTCAGAATAATAAGGGCTCAGCTCAGCGAGGAGCTGTCTTGTTCATGACTCCTACATAGAAATGGACAAGTGATCATTTATTTAATTTTGAAGTTATGACTTAAGAAGCAGAACCTACTATCACAGAGAAAAGTTATGAACCTTAGTCATCAGTGCACAAAGCACTTTTAGGCTTTTCTACAACTTGAACGAAAAAATGCCTGTTCATGTGATCAATTACATTTATTGATTTCTGTATGTTGAACCAACCTTGCATCCCTGGGATGAACCCCACTTGATCATGGTGCACTGTCTTTTTAATATGTTTTTAAGCAATTTTCAATATTTTATTAAGAATATTTGCATCTACATTCATCAGGGATATTGGTCTGAAGTTTTCTTTCCTCAATGTACCTTTATCTGATTTTGGTATCAGGGTGATACTAGCTTCATAGAATGAGTTTGGAAGAGTTCCCAGCTTTTCTATTTCATGGAATACTTTGAGGAGTATTGGTGTAAGTTCTTCTTTGAAGGTCTAGTAGAACTCAGCTGAGAATCTATCTGGATTTTTGGAATGGAACCACCATTTGACCCATGTATCCCACTCCTTGGTATATAACCAAAGAGCTTAAAAAGAGCACACTACAGTTATATAGCCACATCAATGCTTATAGCAGCTCAATTCACAACAGTCAAGCTATGAAACCAACCTAGGTTTCATAGCCCTTCAACAGATGAATGGATAAAGAAAGTGTGGTATACATGCACAATGGAATATTGCTCTGCCACACACAAAAATGAAATTATGGCATTTGCAGGTAAATGGATGAAACTAGAGAATACAATGCTAAGTGAAATAAGTCAATCCCCCAAAACCAAAGGCTGAATGTTCTCTCTGATATGTGGATACTAACATGCAATAAGTGATTGCAGAGAATAGAAGTTCATTGGATTATACAAAGGGGAATGAAGGAAGGAAGGAAGAGGGGATGGAGATAAGAAAGACAGTAGAATGAATTGGACATAACTTTTCTATGTTCATATATGAATACACGACCAGTGAAACTCCATATGATGTAAAACAGCAAAAATGGGATCCTAATTAGAACAAGTTATACTCCATGTATACATAATATGTCAAAATATGCTCTACTGTCAGGTATATCTAAAAAGAACAAATAAAAAACAAACGTATTGTCAATAGAAAGTTTTAAGATTAAAAAAAAAACATATCTGATGAATCATGGTGCACGATTCCAATTCTGAACTTCAATGTGCCTGTTCAGGAAGAACTCCCTCCCAGGAGTGGAGACTTTTACTGCTTCCTATTCAATCACTCTGGATTGAGAATTAACAAGGCATTATTTCCTAATTGTTAGGGCTTATACTTTTGAGAGTGATCAAAAGTTTTGTCTCAATTATTATTGTAAAAGAAATTCAACAACATTTTGTTTAACTATTTTCTTTTCCTGTCATGTAAAATGAAGTTTGGAGATAGCTGTACAGTCTTCTCAAGAACCTGCCTCTTTTTCTTCCCCCACTAAATGACATTCTTTCTTTTAATCACAAGATGCTTACTGCAATTCTAGGGATCATGTCCATTCTCCTTTTGGATATTAAGAGGTAGTGAAAAGACAGAGGAAGATGCAGCAAACTGTGTTATCAAGAAGTCTGCAGTGATGCTGAGGAATAGCTCAGTTGGTAGAGTGCTTGCCTTGCAAGCACAAGACCCTGGGTTCAATCCCCAGCACCGCAAAAAAAAAAAAAAAAAAAAAAAATAGATGTCTGCAGTGTTCCCATTAGACTGCTGCTCACATGTTATTGGTTAGAATTGAACTGCAGGACTCTCCTAGAGTCAAGAGAGTAAGTGAAGTATTTTTAATTGTAAACATTCTCTTTCACAACGAAATCAGAACTTATAGTAAACGAGGGAAAAGGAGAATCAACAACAGGTAAGAAAAAAGAAACAGAATATGCCACAACCTATTATTTCTTCCTGGCCTCCACACCCTCTTGCTTTTTCCTTTCTCTTGTTCACCCCATCCATAATTTCCCTGCCACACTGCTATTTTTATTTCCATGCTTGTCATATCATACATGCATATGGAATATGGCATCAACCCCAGAGATGATGACTCCTCCTCTCCTATTCATGCTTCTTCCTAAAGACTACTTTGTATCTTTCCCATACTCAGAAGCCTTCACCTATTAAACAAAGTCCTTAGAACTTAGTCTGATGTTTTAGGTCCTCAAACCTAATGTACCAACCTAATGTACCCTCAAACACTCAAGATGATGCAAACTTAACCTCTAGTACATTCTGCAACGCCTCTTCTACTCAAATGCTCTTTGGGTTTTCCACTTGTTTCCTCAATTGGAAACACCCCAGTATACTTTCTTCATTTCAGCTGATCAAAAATTATATCACTCACCAAAGTTCTGTTACGGTTTCTTTCCTTCATAAGATATTTTTACAAATGTCCCCACTGGAAACTGCTGTACCATTTCTCTTAGGGGCTCACACCAGTACAGCACTCTCCACTGCCCTGCCCTTTGTATTTTTGCATATGTAATGTACCATTTCACAGTGAGATGACAAGTGTCATGAAGTTTTGGGGTTTTGTTTTGATTTTGGTGACTTGAACTGTTTTAAGGTGACACTGGTAAGTTTTATTATAGGATGATCCTTTATTGGAATTTATCCATGTTTTTCTAGTGACTTAATTATGGTCATGGGTTTGTGGTAGGAAGAACACTGAAGTAAAGGGCCATTTCATCACATCTTCCCCAAGGGCACACGCCACCAACATGATTTATCATTGTCGATACTAACCTTGATTATCTGGCTAAAGAAGAGATGTCAGTTTTCTCCATTGTAAAGGTACCCTTCTTTTCCCCTTTTCTACACTAGCAGAATTTTAGCCTTCCTAATAGTTGTATATAATGGTAGTATATACCATTTTTTGCTTTAACTTATTATTCCCAATGATAAATTATGTTTGTCCTATGCTTTTTATGTCATCTGTGTATCATATTTAGTCAGGCATCTATTTAAATCTTTTGCCCATTTTTAAATTGGGTTGTTTTCTTATTATTGAATTTTAAGAATTCTTCACATATTTGGTTACTGATCCAAGATGATAAAATATGTGTTTTGTAACTATTTGGATATAGGTCCAAAACGAGCAGATGTGTATTTTAAAATATTTTCTACCATGATTTAGATTGTCTTTTTAAACTTTCAGCTATATCATTCACAGATAATATTTTTAATTTAAAAATTCTAACATCAGGATTTTGTTTTATCAATTATTTTTCAATGTTATCTTAAAACTCATCATCAAATCGAGAGTCGCTAAGATTTTCTTTTATGTATTATTCTAAAAGTTTTATACTTTTGCATTGTACCCATTGACTTTGAGTTAATATCTTGAGAAATATAAGGTTAATGTTTAGATTTGGTTTTGTTGCATTTACATGTTGAGATGTTCCAACACTTTTCATTTAAAAACTATTCTTTCTCCATTGAATTGTCCTACTACCTTTATCAAAGACTGACTGTGGTTATATGTTATATGTTCCTTTGAGCTATGCTCCTCCTCTTCTTCCTCCTCTTCTTCTTCCTCCTCCTCCTCCTCCCCCTCCTCCTCCTTCTCCTCCTCCTCCTCCTCCTCCTCCTCCTCCTCCTCCTCCTCCTCCTCCTCCTCTTCTTCTTCTTCTTCTTTTCTTCCTTTTTTGACACAAGGTCTTGGTAATTGCCCAGATTAGTATCAAACTCCTGGACTCGAGTGATCTTTCCACCTCAGTCTCTGGGTCAGCTGGGACAGCAGGCACATGCCCCACCACTGCCAGGCTTTGTGTTTCTAGTCTCTTGCCAATTCTATGCTGTCTTCATTACTGGAGCTTTGTGATAAGTCTTGAACTTGGGTGGTGTGGATCCTGCAACTTTGTTCTTCCTTTCATTATTGCTCAATCTAAGTTAAATTTTTGCCTTTCCATACAAACTGTAGAATGTTTGTGTAGGTATCTAGATTGTGGGATATTGATTAGAATTGGTTACATATTCAGATAAAATTGAATTGATAAGAACATTGGGTCTTTCTACCAATGAATATAGAAAGTCTCTCTATTTAGATCATATTTGATTTCTTTCACCAATGTTTTGTGAGGTTCTGCACACAAAACCTGTACATATTGTGTTGTATTTATACCTAAGTATTTCTCTTTTAGGGAATGCTATTATAAATGGTTTTTTTTTTCAAATTCTAATTGTTTATTGCTAGTATACAGGAAAGCAGTTGAATTCTGCAAGCTTACCATCATCACTGTTTAATTCCAGGAGTCTTTTTTCTCTTCTTTGAGATTCTCTGTAAAGATAATCACATCCTCTGAAGACAAAGGCAGTTTTAGTTTTTACTTCTCAACTTGTATACAATTCATTTTATTTTGTAGGCTAATTTGCTAGCTACAACTTCTTGTATGGTATTGAATAAAAGTGGTAAGAGGGGAAATTCTTGTCTTGTTACTGATCTTAGGGAAAAGGAAAGCATTCCATTTCATGCCATTAAGTATGATATTTGCCTTGAGTTTTCGTTTTATTTTGTTTTTCTTTGTTTTTGGTAGACACTATTACATGTAAAATGCTTTTTTTCCCCTGTATCAATTGCCATGAACTAATTAGTATTCTTCTTTACCCTGTTGATAGGGTATATTTCATATCTGATATTTGACTACTGATTCACACATCTTCAAATTCACCCTTCTTTCCTCAGTCCTGTGTAGTCTATTGATGTGCCTGTCAAAGAAATTCTTCATTTCTCTTTAAATGATTTTGATTTCTAGCATTTCATTTTGATACTGAGAATTTTCATCTGTCTACTCACTTACTACTTTTTACCTAACACATTACTTATATTTTCAATTTCCTGTTGATAATTCCAAAATCTGTCATTAATCTGAGTCTGATTCTATTGGACTCTGTCTCTTTTGTGCTTTTTCTTTTCTTTGATCATGTTTTAATTTCTTGTTAAAAGAAGGACATGACATATTGGGTAAAAGAACTAAAGAAAAAAGTCTACAGTGGGAGGTTTACATTAATCTGATTAGGCACTGGGCTAGCCACTGTTTGCTGTGACTTTAGCTAACAAAGGTTCAAATTCCTCCATGACACTTATTTTCATTTCTCCTTTCATCTTTGGGCATCCCTAGGAATATCTCCTTAAATTGTGTATTTGCCTTACAACTCTTGCTGCTGCAATTTACTCTTACCATACTGGAACCCGGTTGATTTGGTGATAAATCACAGAAGAGGGAAAGTGCTCTATAATCACATGATTAAACTTCAGTCTTTCATTGGGCCTGTTTCCCTAGACTATAAACTTTCACAAGTGTTTCCTGCCTTCTCCCTTTCCCTGAGTAATGAAAGATTTCAGGCTAGAGAGGTTACAAAATTGAAAAGATCTAGAATTGGGTAAACACCCTTCCCCCTAAGTGAGATAAGGCTATAGTAAATTATTTTCCTTAAAGAGTAGCTCTTTGTTAATGAAAAACATGCTGGTTCCATTTCACAGTGGCTACTCCCCCTCCCTACCCCACCAGAACCAGAAGAGGATTTTTCTTGTCTTTTCACTATGAGAACATGACAAGATTCCCAGAGTAGAGCTAGTAAAATGTGTGGTTTCTTCTAAGATAAGACTATGGCCTTCCGAAGCTTCTCATTCTCACTCTGATTTACACTCAGCCTCCACAACGTGATGAATCTACTGTTCAAGTGTTCCTATAAGTTACTTGTTTCAGTACTTTTGCTCCCAATAAACTGATCTCAATTGTGATTTCTGTATTTAAACCTCTTTCCATGTTTCATAGTAGTAGTTTGCTGTGACTTTGTTTTTCTGAAGAATCTACGAAAAGTCATTACTTTGGGGTTTGTTCTGTTTTTTTATTTGTTTGGGTTTTTTTTTTTTTTTTTCATTGCAAGGATGAGGGTGCTAATGTCTAAGTTTTTTACATGTCACATTGAAACTGGAAATCTCTTTGTAGTTTTTGTTTTTTTTTTTTTTATCTTGCCATTAATTACCTTCATGTATTATCTGCCCAATGCCATCACAGGCTCTCTATTCACATATATCAAATTGAGCCAGGGACTATATGTTAATTGCTGTATCAGGTAAAATATAAGAAGTTACCATTATGTATTAACCCAGTTTCTCCTATTGAATAAATGGGTCCATGACAGGGTGTTATTTCCCTTTTAAGTGGGTCAGGTCAACCTAACCTTTGCCAAAATGGTCACATTTATTGACATCTGCTGTTCAACTTGTGATTCTGCTTTAATTCCTATGTGAGAATGATTGAGGAGAAAAGGTAAATAAATCAACTTTACCCTCCCACCTATTGGCATTAAAATATGAGTTTCCTTATAGTTCCTAGAAAATGTTTGGATCACAACAGGGAAGATTTATCTCCTTGTCTGGAAAAAAACAAATCTATTCTATTATCACAGATATAAGAAAGAAAAAAAACTATAAGTCAGTTTTCTTGGAAACACTGATATTTGAGTCAATGCTACTATATTTTTCACTTTCCGAGTACAAAAACATTACTAGGAAAATGATATTTAGGCTTTTGTTGTCTGGGCACATTGCATGAGAATTTTCCTTGATACAAGTAAACATTCTACAAGATATATTTGTATAACTTAAGAATGAATCAGTCTGAAGGGTTATTTATCCTAAATGATATCAATGGTAGGTTAATATATTCCAGTAATTAAGTCTTATGTTAGGAAATAGTGTCATCACTTGTAATTAAAGTTGCTAATTAGAAAAATATTCAAATTTGAGATAGAGAGTAAGAAAGAGAGGGAGGAGTAAGAGGGGGAGGAAAAAAGAAGGAAGGGAGGCAGAGATGGAGGGGGAGACAGAAGAGAAAATCTAATAGTTTGAATTTTGAAGAACTGTGTGACTCAGAACAAAGAGAAATTAAAACATGGAAGCTTTGTTCTGGAGTATAGTAGAACACAGTTATGTTTATCTGGGTATAAGGAGTCCCTCGAGGCTGGAGAACAATACCAGACTATTGCTTCTGGCCCAGGCAATAAGCAGAAATCAAAGTCTGGGACTGCTTAAGCAAATACAGGTCATATCAATTAGGGGAATTTTCATTGCTTACATAAATACCGGAGAAAAACAAATTAGCTGCAAGAAAAATTTATTTTGACTTACAGATTCAGAGATTTCAGGTTATAATTGTCTTTGGGCCTGAGGCAAGACAGAACATTATGGTGGAAAGGTGTGGTGGAGTAAAGCTGCTCATGTCTTGGAGGCTGAGAAAAAAAGAGAAAACAGGTAAGGGGTTAGGGACTAGTTATACCCCTCCAAGGCAAGCATGCCTCCAATGACCTAACTCCTCCAACTAGGCCCCACCTTCTGCAGTTTTCACCACCTCCAAATAAGGCCATCAAATTATAAATCCCTTAATGGACTAAATCACTGATGAGATGAGATCCCTTAAGATCCAATCACTTACCAAAAGCCCTATATCTGAATATTGGGGAATAAGTCTTCAATACATGAGTCTTTGGTGGACACTTCATATCCAAACCATAATATCATAGGACATAAGAAACCATAACTCATAACTAAGCCCAAGCTTGCTTCCGAAGGATGATTTTCCTTCCATTTCATGAGGGGAGACAGACATCTTGGGGACGATGATCAATCTTATATGCCTAACTCATTACAGAAACTCAAAAGGTGATGCCAAATCTTACAAAAAAAATGAGGAATCAGTGATAATAGAAATGATTTGAGGATCATATTAAAGTCCTGTGCTTCTTAGTCATAGTATTGGGAACAATAGAAGCTTGGCAATCTCAGTCTCACACTTCAGTTATTGCCAATTCAGGCAAAAGCAATGACAATCATGATTTAAAACTGACACACTGTCCACAGATTCTTCCCTCTTTGACAAACATGTGAGCCCATGTTCCTACTTGCTGCCTCCACCCACTTCACTAAACATATGTCACATTTCATAAGTCCATTTGCAATCAGCCCTCTGAATCTTTGTGCTCTGCGTCTGTGGATTCAACCAAACACAGATCAAAATCATTTGTAAAAATATTCTATCTATAATGCACATGTTTTTGCTTCTTGCTCTTTTACCCCAGCAATACAGAATATCAACTATTTACATAGCATTTACAATGTTTTGAGTATTATAAGTAACAGAGATTATTTAAAATATATGGGAGTTGGAGATGTGTGTAGTGTGTATGCTAATACTGTATCATTTTATATAAGAGACTTGAGCATATGCATATTTTTTTTATCCAAGGAATGTCTTGGTATTAATATCCCACAGATAGCAAGGAATAACTCTTTTACTTAGTCTGGCCACTTTATCTTTTCCAGAAACCATTAGTTGTGGGTGTAAAGTCATCTTTGTACAGTGTCATCTGACCATGTCATTCCTCTGCTGTGATTTCCCCTCTGCTTATTATAAAGCAAAGAATTCATGTTAGCTAACATTCCTGTGTGATCTAGTCTTCCCTGTCCTTCTAGTCTCACTATTTTTTTATTATTGATTCATTTTAGTTATACATAACAATGGGATTCATTCTGCCAAAATTATGGAAGTATGGAATATAATTTTTTCTAATTGAGTCCCCAATATTTCCACACTCCCTCCCCTCCTTCCTCCTGCTGTTCCTTCCCTCTGTTCTACTGATATTTCTGCTATTTGCTTATATGTTCTTTTTTAAATTAGTGTCTTGTGGATGTACATGGTGGTGAGAATCAGTGTGGTATATTCATGTATGCACATAAGAAAGTTAGGTTAGATCCATTCCACTAACTTTCCCTATCCCTTTCCTCCTCCCTTCCCTTCATATTCCTTTGTCTACTCTACCTATCTTTCTTCTATTCTTTTTTTTTTTATCCCCTCCCTGTATTTGGATTAGTTTCTTCTTATCAGAGAAAATATTCAACCTTTGACTTCTTGGGACTGGCTTTATAGAGCAATATTCAGTTGAACTTTCTGTAATGGTAGTAATGCTTTGTATCTAGACCTTAGGTATCCAATATAGTAGCCCATGACTGAATTTAATTAAAATTAAAAAGAGTTAAAAATTTAGTTCCTTAGTTGCTTGCACTAGCCACATTTCAAGCACTCAATAATTACATTTGGCTAGAGAACACTATATTGGATAGTACCTATACAGAGTTTTTGCATCAAAGCAGAAAATGCTCTTGGACAGTGTAGGTCCAAACAGATTAAATGCTTACTTCAATTCCTCAAATAAAATTCTTCTCACATGAAAGGTTTATGTCTCTATCTTTTTTGGCTAGCTATATCCTATTCATTTTTGAGGAAATATTAAAATGCATAGCAGGTTAGATTACCTTTCATTAATAGTATTTTTAGAAAGCATAATTAAGTATTGGTTTATTGTTTCTTCCTAACTAGACTATAATCCTTATTATGGCAGAGACTATGTCCATGCTCCCATTTCTAGTACAATATCTTACAGTGAGTAATCATTGAATACTTATTTAGTAAAAAGCCGGATCTAGTATTCCATGCCTATAACCCCAGCTACTTGGAGACTGAAGCAGTAGGATCACAAGTTCAAGGACAACCTGGGCAAATTAGGCAAACTCCATCTCAAAAATCTTAATTAGCAGAAGGATAAATAAATGAATAAATAAGTAAAGGAAATATGACTAGGGGATAGACAATATTTCCATTAAGTAAATGCTTATCAAAAGAGTCAGGAAAACATTAGTTTTATAGTCATTTAATATTTGTTCAGTATTATATGTTTTGTCTTAAAGGTTATGATGGGCTTCCAAAAGGTTCATATGTTATGCAATGCAGCAATTTGTAGAAAAGATTGGATTATGAGAGGTATGACCTCATCAGAGGGTTAATCCGTATGATGGATTAATAATTTGAGTGTATTATCAGGTGGTGACTAGAAGAAAGTAGGACCTAGCTAGAGGAAGTAGGCCTTTGTAGGGGTGCCTTTGGGGTACATATCTTGTCTCTGGTTCCTCATGTGAGCTCTGAGGCTCTCCCAACCCCTCTCTCCTTCCTGGCTGCCATGAACTTAGAATAGTTCCTTTGCCATATTCTTCCTAATGATGTTCTGTCTCACCTTGGGCCCAGAGCAAGGATTCAGCTGATCATAGACTAAGACCTCTGAAACTGTGAACCAAAATAAATGTTTCCTCCTCTAAGCTATTCTTGTCAGGTATTTTGGTCACAGCAAGAAAAAGCTGACTAATACAGAGGTGATGGGGAGTCCTGCCCATGGAATGTGGAATTAAATGTTGGGAGAGAAAATGAGGCTGAAAAAGTGAAAGTCCTTTGCCTTATTGCAAGAATTGAAGGTCTGAGAGTGAAGATCTATGGAATAGTATAGTCTGAGACCAAGTGATAAAATGCGTTTGACCAACAAATCGAACATAGAGAAACCACTGAATAAATTAGGGAAGTCAGTCAACGAAATGAGAAGTGCTCCCAAATTGCCTAATATTATAGAAAGCAAGGGAAATAGATAATAGGAGAGTATAGCCAATAGAGTCAGGTGATCAGTCCATTTCAATCAGAAAAGTCCTTTGTTCCATATCCTACAGAAAGCGTAAAGGTTAATGAAATTAATACTTCAACACAGTGAACACTGCCAAAGAAAAAAATGTTGCTATGGTTTTAATGTGGTACCCCCTCCCAAATTCATATTGAAACTCAATCACTGAGGTGACAGAATTGGAAGGTAGAGCCCCCAGGATGTGATTAGGTAATGAGGGTTACTCACTCAAGAATGGATTAGACAGCTCATAAAAAGAGTTTGAGGGAATGGACTAACTCTCTTCTGGTCTTCTGCCATGTAAAGACACAGTTCATCCCTTCTTACCCTTCCACTAAGTGCCATGTGAGGAGATAGCAAGAAGGGCCTCACCAGACATCATATGCCAGCACCTTGATCTTAAACGTCCCAGAATCCAGAACTGTAATTTATATTGTTTATAAATTACCCAGTCTGTTGTATTTTGTTATAGCAGCATAAAGATAGTAAGACAAGGAACAAAGTAGACTATAAATAAGGGCTTCATCTAAGTGCAAGATCCAGGAGCCTGGGCTGTTCAACTGTCATTTTATCCACAAAGGCAGGAGTATCTGGGCTTTCTGCAGTGGAAGATCAAGAGACCAGAGAGACAGATGGAGTGAATGTGAATGAAACATTGGAAAGAGTGTTGCATATATGTTACTGGTTAGGTACCTCAGGAATTAGACTGCAAGATTCTGATATTTGTGGGTGGGAAGTGCTTATTATGAAATGTTCTTGATTCAACACCCAGGAGAGAACAAGGGAAGCTGAACTTTGATGAGAGAATTAGAATAGTGGCTTCAGCCAAACCTCTAGGGAGCTTTGAATCTAAAAAGGGCCTTCCAAACCATCACTAGTAGAAACAAGAGGACAAGACCCTTGTATGTCTACAGATTTTAACCTTTAATGAGGCATATTTCTTAGGTCAACAGCAAATCCTAGAGAGACACAACTGTGAGCCACTAGCAACCAACACTACCAACATTTAGAAAAATATGTGACTTGCCATGAAATGAGATCTGGGAATACATCCCAGAATCAACACTAGTCCACTAGTTTTGATCTTGACTCCATTTGCTTCATATAGTAAGTATACTTCATCTGGGAACAGTTCTTTCAAAATCCTGCTTAGTCTGCTTTTTTGGGAGAACTTACATGTGGAAGGGTAGTGAGAAAAGCAATGATTCTGGAGACTCTAACTGAATTTATAATTGAAAACTGGAGACTATAACCCTTGATGAGAAATTCTGATGGTATAATAGCTGATCTGGTGGAGTAATTCAGACTGTTATCCATAAAAGGTCTGGTCCCTTATTCATCTCTGAGAATGGGCTGTTGCTCTTATCAATTTACTATCAAACTGGACAGGAGAATTTCATCAGAAATTCTTTAATATATCATCTAAGTATCAAGCATTTCACAATGTTCACTCTCTCCATTGTACAACCTTATTCTCATGGTCAGCATCAATTATACCAAGCGGTGTAGACACAAAGAGTTCACATATGGATGGACAGAAGCACATATTCCCCAAGGGAGACACTACAAGTGATTTCCTGTGGGATAATACTTCTATGCCTAATTCCGTGGATTTATGTATCTGATTATTGGAGACATAGCCCCATATTTAGGATGTATATCACATTACAGAACATCGTATCCCATCCTTGTATGTTACCATCTCCAAGATAAAGCCTTAGAATCACATTTAAAGACTTTTCTCCTACTCCATCAGTGAAGTAGATTTGAGTGATACAATATGTGATATGACCAGTTAATCCCAAGATCATGTGCCTATTGCTTTACTTTAAAATGAGCTTTTTAGTTTAACTGCATTTATGTGAGATTCTATGTCAGTGGTTCAAAATTCTTTAAGCTCTTATGCAGTTTGTTTGCTGTACTTTACCAGGCATAAAACACAAACACATAATTAGAGTCTGTGTTAATCCCATTCCAGAAGAATTTCTCTCTATTTCAGAATGTAAAGTGTCCAGAGCAATCATTTTGCTTCCAAGTGGTTAGTGGTTCTCTTCAAAGGATGCTGATATATCAAGGGTTCAGCATTTGTCTCTCTTGCTGGTCGATTAGATATTTGATAGCTCAGGGACCAGACCAATCTTAATGAGTAGGGAAAAGATACTGTTGAGCCCATGCATAGCCATCTCTACCCAGTGATTACTCTGTTCATGAGTCTATTTTACTTACCTTGGGATGACCAAAGACAGGATAACTGACACCAGCTGGT
Source organism: Sciurus vulgaris (assembly GCF_902686455.1). Taxonomy (NCBI): domain Eukaryota; kingdom Metazoa; phylum Chordata; class Mammalia; order Rodentia; family Sciuridae; genus Sciurus; species Sciurus vulgaris. Next base: position 90,230,541 of record NC_136467.1, on the reverse strand, counting down.
TGAGTCTTTCTGTCTGTTCAGTTGTTCAGTATTTGTTATATTGTAGATGCTCTCTGGTAGGCATTAATGTGACATAAACACCTTCACACTTTGTGCATACTTCCCTAGTTGTATCTAGACTCTGATATTATAGTTTTTCTCCTTTCAGGTCCCTGAAAAAAAAAAAAAAAGAAAGAAAGAAAAGAAAAGAAACCACCAAGACTTTCACTTGCCTGTGACACTGTGTATATAATTAACTTCAGAATTTTTTTTTTTTTCAGAATGAATGACCAGTTGCACTACCTGAGAAGTCTTCAGAGTTGTATTTAAAACCTACCCACAGGCAAGGCTGACCTACTCATACCACACTCATTCTTCCTCTTTAACCACCTGGCCGTAAGGGAACTTCTCATGCAGCCATGATAGATTATGTGGAATTTGGGGCTATCTGATTATGCAGAATACTTTTGTCCTTTGGTTCTGCCTATGTCTAATAACAGAGAGACAGTTTACATCTTAGAAGTATTACATCTAGATATTTCTGAGCTTTCGATATTAGGAGGGTGATATAACCCAAATAAAGGTGGGCAGTTTGGGCTGCATGATCACTTGCTAACCCATGGTCAGGGTGCTCCATCTCTACCAGGGCTCAGGGTCATGATAGGAGCCATTTTTTAAAAAAATCAAATGGTGTAAAATTTGTTGCTGCAGATGGCACTGTCTTGTTTTGAACCATAGAGTTTCAGATTGGTATCACCTATTGAAGAGTGACATAAAATTCACATAGCATATTTTCTCTCCACAGATATCTCTAAAAACATAGGGTCTCCTGAGTCACATGGTCCAGGAATCAGCACTACTTAAAACATAGATGAGATGTGATTCACAGATTTTCCTGTGCTATGCCCCTTTTAAAGATTTTGTGTCTTCTAGTATATAGGCTGGAGCGGCATTTCCAATACAATTGCAATATTATTATTATTCACTGAGTCTAGTGGGAGACTGTTGAAGAAGTTTATACTTGGCCTTCTCCACTTCTCTTCACTGGTCAAGAAACCAAACTGAGTATTTGACCTACTACCAATTGTGTCTATTTAAATTATATATTCAAAGATCAAGAAAATTACCAAATGAGACTACAATAAACTGAAATAAGTGGATGGAAAATAATCCAAACCTGTATTGGCTTAATTCTTAAATATCAAGACTTCATACTTTCCTACTTTGCAAGGAAACCATTAGGATACTTTTCCTGACTATCAATGGGAACTTAAACCCTGTATTTAAAACTTCTCAAAAAATCCAGCATTAGTGCATAGTTATCTGAGAATATAAGTGTAAGGCAATTTTATAACCATCACATACTCTCCATGGTTTTACAAGGCCTCTGTACCTGGGGTGTGAACATTTTTAATGAATAGATTCCAAATCTGAAAACTCACTCAGGTCTGGAAACTGGGCAAGAGATTATCATTTTTATTAGTACAGTTGCCCTCAGTCCCTTGATTATCAATCTTTGGTTTCTTTTAAATATATAGATGAAGCAATACTTTTATTTCATGAATTTTTACAGATGGGGCAATTAGCCAGTTCCATAGCTACTTTCCCTCTTACCTTTTGCTTCTTATAATAACTATACATATTTGACCTCTATAATTTTGGGAACTTATCATCCTCATTTCTGTTAGGGAGCTCAGTCCTATGATAGCATCCCCTAATGTCATCTCTGGCCTAGAGAAGCCAGTTACTATTGAGCTTTAAAAGGTTCTGCTACCCTTTTCACAAGCTTCTTTTTTATTTCAAGCTTATTGCTTTAGTAAATGGAGTGTCTTCCAGGCTTTTGTTCAGAAAATGTTTGACGATTGGTTTCCATGGGCTTATATCATATGTCTACTCTAGCATACTCCTTTCTCTGAGTCTTTTGATTCCTTCTCCCACTGTCTGCCCCAGTTATCTCTGGCATTTATCATTCATTTATTGTGGTCTGTAACTTTCTCCATGTTTCCAAGAAGCATCAGAGGAATGTGTTAGCACATTTTTCTAGAATCCTTGCCAGGCTTCAATATCCACATTGATAAACCTTCCATTATTTATGTCCTGCTTAATACAATACACAGAGGATTCAGTCCCATATGTACCTCTTAGCTCCTACTAGCATATATAGTCTGGACCATACAGTTCCTTCAGGATATAGTCCCTTTTCTCTCTTAGCAAACCCAGCATTACTTTGGTTATGCTGTGACTTAATCCTGGTTATTATTGGTCTGGTGGTCAGGAAGGGAAGTGAGGTAAAAAAAAAATCTTATGAAGAATTCTGTATCTGTCAAACATGGGGGGTGCTGGTTTTTAGCACCAAGGAGTGGGACATTTTGCTCAGAGAGTTCAAGGCAATCTGAGAATTCAGTCTTTTGAATGCATAAACCCAGATGTTATCATCCCATCCCTCAGGTTCCAACTCTTTTTAATTGAGGACCTGATCTTAGTATAGAAGATTTGCTGAAATTGAGAATTCAAACACCTATGGAGTTTTACTACTTTTACAGTAAAGTCCTGGGTCAGAATTACATCCTCTATTTCTGTTTTCCTATAGTCTGTCATCCTAGTCCATTTTGTGCTGCTAAAGAAAAGTTCTTAAGACTGGGTAATTTATACAGAACAAAAATTTATTTTCTCATATTTCTGGAGGATGATAAATCAAAGATCAAGTTGCATAAGGTGTCTGTGGGTTCAGTTGTCTGGTTAAGGTTGCTATTTGCTTCCAAGATGGTTCCTTTTTGCTGCATCCTCTGGAGGGGTAGAATACTGTATCTTCACAATAGAAGGTATAAGGGCAAACTACCCAAATCTGCATGAAGCTTCTTTTATAAGGGGCTTAATATCATTGCATGGCAGAAGCCCTCTTGGCCTAATCACCTCTTAAAGGCTCCACCTCTTAATACCATCACATTTAAACTATACCTGCTGCTAGTGAAGTCCTGTGACATTTATACCTAGATTTTAATTGGTGACTAATCACCCTGAGCCATTCAATATTTTGTCCCCCAGTGCATCAATCAAACCCTGCTGCAGCCATCTAATTCCAGTCTTTATAATTATACTTCTCCATATCTCTCAAATATCTGGCATATAGCGCTTGTAAGTGAAGTCCTGTCCACTGCATTCCATCCCAGCTCACAACTGCGTTGTTGCTGAGCAACAAGGGCTATACATATTCTTCCTACCACTAGTGGTAGGCTCTTCCTTGCCAGCTGGACAGAAGGTTATTCAGCCTGTTCTCCCATTCTTGAGTCTACTTTCTTGGACCACTTCTGGTAGCAACTGTTGTAGTTCAGGTTCCCAGGGAAACAGATTCTAAAACAGATTATTAGCATGCAGGAGGTTTATTGTGTTGTACCTTTGAGAACACCTGTGAAGAAGCAAGAAAGGATGGATGGATAGGGAGAAAATTTAACTGCAACACAGTTCACCTATCAACTCCACTAATTGCACCAGGAGCTTTACGTTAGGATTGCTCCCTCTTTGTACCAAATTAAAAAAACTTAATCTTTGTACTCATGCAGCATTGACCAGTCTTTGAATGAGGATTTCCTCCTAGGACAGAATGTAAGGTGAGGTAATTTCTTACTCCTAGGACACAGCTATGATCTGTAATCCATCAAACTCTTGGCATTAGGGTTAACAAGTACCTCAGTTCTGAGGGGAATTTCAGTGTAGCATGAAAGCACCCACTGCAGCTTAGAGTCCACTTGCAAAGTCAGGGAGTGCTCCATTTAAGATCAATGGAATAATCTATTGAAACATATGGTTAAGTTTATAGATTGAGGAGAATATGCAGGAACTTGAATGCTGAAGGAAACAGGAAGGGCATTTTTGTCATGGATACTGGAATTCCTAAGTACTTAATAAAACCACTGAATTCATGGCAATATGATTAAATCATGCTTATCTTTACATGAAGTAGGATCATTATACTGTGTTTACATGTATGTATAACTTAAACATTCTATACATAAAATATGTTTCCATGTAGAACAAAATGTTGTACTATTTTCAACATTACATAAAATTAGTCTACCTATTAGGGACCACATGTTATCCCTGTGGCCCAGGCAATGTTATGCAGTATGGTAAAGATAAATAAAAGCAAGTCCTAACCTCAAAACTGAGGGCAATCCTCAAAGCCATATGTTTATAAGGTTGAAAGAGATGTAAGCAAAATCATCATTTGAAGTAAGTGTTATCATTAGCTTTTTTAGATTTTATTTTAAAATACTTATAGACTCAGATTTGCAAAAAGGGAGTCCCACGGACCATCACTCAGTTTCTCTCATAGTGACATCTGACATAACTGTACTAAGATATTAAAACCAAGAAATTAACCTTGGTACAACATTGTTAGATAGATGTATTTCATTTTCATCGTTCCTAAAGCATAGATTCATATGTATGTGGGAGGGTGAGTAGGTGGAGTTATACGCAATTATAACTCATGTAATCAAGATACATAACTGTTTCATCAGCACGAACAAATACCTTCATGCTACACCTTTATAGTCACACCAATTCTTTTGCCTTGTCCCTGTCTCCTGGAAACCACACACCTGTTCTCCATGTCTACAATTTTATCATTTCAAGAACATTATATACCTGAAAACACATGGCATGTGACTTTTTGGACTTAGTTTTTCACTTAGTGAAATTTCCTTAAGATTCAGTCAAGTTATTACATCTACTAATATCCCATCATTTTATTACTTAGTAATAATCCATATGCATTAATATTCCAAGATTTCTTTAACCATTCATCCACAAGAGGTCATTTGTTTTTTTTTTTCCAACTTTTTGTTATTAATAATCAGTCTGCTATAAACATTTGTGTATAGGATTTTGTGTAAATATATATTTTTATTTCTCTGGGAATAATACTTGAGAGTATGATTTCTGAGTCATATGACAAATGCATGTTTAATTTTCAATTTTATAAAAAACTTCCAAAAACTTTCCAAAGTGACTAACATTTTATACAGTAACCAGCAATGTATGAGAGATCCATTTTCTCTGCAACCTTACCAGTATTTGGTATTATCACTATTTTATTTTGGACCATTCTACTGAGTATATTTCATGTGGCTTTAATTTTCATGTTGATAATGCCTAATGATTTTGATAAATTGCCAGATTTTTGTTCAAGTAAATTTGTTAGGTTATTATTCTATTTTTCAGCATATATCTTTTCAACACATGACACTCTTATTTCACATACAAAAAGTATTAAACAATGAAGTACTGACTACTATATATTGCTTTGGGCCTATCGGTGCTGCGAGCACCGGGGACCCGAACCCGGGTCCGTGCACACGCTGGGCGAGCACTCTACTGGATGAGCTATCCACCCACTTCCAACTATATATTGCTTATTTCCTTTTTGTACTTTATAATGTTAGATATGGCTAGACCATTAAAAATGCTGGTAGAACATTTAATTCACATAGTAGGAAACTTTGGCCTAGGAATATTAAGTAACTTTTTGAAGATCATCATATTAGAACTAGAATCCAGACAGGGAGTCTCTTGGTCCAGCATCATCTCCTCCTCCGACCACTGACTCCCTTCCCCTTCCCACTCCTATCTTTTTCCTCCTTCTCTTCTTCCTCCTCCTCTTCTTCGTCCTCCTCCCCCTCCTTCACCTTCTCCTTCTCTTTCTTCTTCTCCTTCCTTTTCTTCTTCTAAGGACACTCTACAGACCTACATTCCCAGCACTTTTCATTTTTTGATTTTGAGTTGCTGAGGATGACCTACATGTTGTGATCCTTCTGCCTCAGCTTCCTAAATTGCTGGGATTACAGTGTGGGTCAGCTTTCCTGAATCAGCATCTTTTTTTTTTTTTTTTTTTAACACCACTATGTTTTGCTAAACTAGACATCTGTTTATATGTGTGCACGTATTTGTGTGCGTGTGCATGCTCACATGTATGTGTTTGATGAATGGTTTCAGGCTTACTACTCTCTCTGGCACCTGGCTTCCCAACACCCTTAAATAAAGGATAATAAGACATTGCACACTATTGTTTAAACTTACAAAGAATTGAAAGATCTATGTAGCTGGATCCCTGGGGACATATAAAATTGAGAGGGTAGGATACCATGGCCAGGGGTGAATAAGGCTAGATAAAAAATTCAGTTAGTAGAGATGTGAGTGGATCTTGAATTGCTATGATTAGATCATGAGGGCAGAATCCTTATGAACGTAATGGATGAAAGAAGCTCATAGGAGTTGTTTGTTCCTTCTGCCCTGTGAGGATGAGAGGAAAAGCCCCTTCTGTGAACTAGAGGATGGCCCTCCCCATAATGAATCCTCCATCGCCTTGATCTTGGACTCTGAACTCTGAACTCGAAGAAATAAATTTCTGGTGTTTATGATCCAGTCATCTCATGGTGTTTTGTCATAACAGTCCAAACAGAGTAACTCACCGTGATAAAGTCAGAGAAATTCAACTAACTCAACTATCGGTGGAAGTGGAAGAGGGAAATTGAGGGCTGCGTGAAAACTGCCAGACCATTCGTCTGAGTTCACTATAATGGCTCAAAAGTATTGTAAAGCATGACGCTGAAGGTCTGTAACCTCTGAGCTGCTGCTGACTTTGAGAAAAGTGTACAGGTGGCCATCAGACAAGATAAAGATGCCCAGGGGAGCAGCAGGAGCAGGTAATAACACTGAGAGAGTACATGAGACAGCATTCTGCTGGCTTCTCTTCCCAAATACAGTGGAGGGATAAGAGACCACAAGGGTGAGAAAAACATGACTCTTGTGTTACTTAAGTAATTATGGAATATCTGCTGAATATGAAGGTAAGTAAAACTAAAATCAGGGTGAAAATAAAGGGAAAAAATAAAATATTAGCAGATTGTAGATTTTTAACTTTTCAAAGAGTTCTATGAGTTATGGTGCCTATGGTCAGTAAGGGAAGGTTTAAATTAGTGATTTTTAGAGATGGTAAAGTTTGTTGGAATTCAGAGTCCAAGGAATGGCCATAAAAATTGATGCTGATAGAGTGGATCTGAAAAAGGCTGAGATACCTAGAGGTGAAGGTATTGGACGGATCTCTATGGGTATGAAAATATCTTCCATAAGTGCAGACCTTGTTGCGAAAAAGAAGACTATAAGCTAAACTCAATCTTTGGTAAATGAGAATAAGTCACGGAGAGGGTGGTAAAACAATCCTAAAAAAAAAAAAAAAAAGGAGAAAGAAAGTTACAGAGCAGGGATATTTTACAAATTGGAGGAAGAACAATCATATGAAAGTGGCACTTGAAGGATTATGTTAAACATTGGCTCTATCTCCTATCTGTGGAACACAGGAAATGAGGAAGGACAATGATCCACACTGGTAATACTGAACAGTGCCCCCAAAGGATACTAACTGTTCATACCAGTGTGAGAAGAAAAAAATGATAATTCATGTACAACATTTAACACAGACCAGGAACACAGAACAGATAAATGTTATTACTATTATTATTACCTATTACATAATAGGTACATGTCATTACTATTATGCAAATAATGAATATTTAAGAGAAATAAAAATCGTTTCCATTTTCCAGATAAGGAAATTCACACTTGAGAAGATTGAGTGACTTGGTCAAGTCTGTAGGATTCAGATCTGTAGGGCCAGAACAAATACCTAAGACCTTGTTTTCTACCAAGCTCCCCACTGTCCTACAGAGATTGTGGAACCATGAATAAAAATGCATGTCTTTACCAGGGATGGTCTGTGTGGGGCTGGATTACCCATCTCAAATTTTTGAGTGGAAAATAAGAAAATAGACAAAAGAACTTTCTGGGAAACTCTTGGGGCTTCAAGTCAAATCATGGTAAGGAAGAAGGGCTTATTTAAATCTGATTGTTTAAGTGCCTCTGTTTAAACAAAATATTCTTTTAATAAAGATATAATTAATACATACTAAATCTACTAAAAGGGCTTTTAACTTATTAAAATTTGAGTGTTTATAGAATTAGTCTCATCTTCAAAATTATTATTCAAATCCATTTTTCTACTTAGGGTGTTTTTACCTTTATACGTAGGTAAAAAGTAAAGTTTCTTCTGAAGTTAGTTTGTCATACTCTTTAAGACAAAGACCAACCATTAACAGAGGAGGATATCACAGAGATAGAATAGAGAGAAGAACATTAAGACTTTGGCACTTCAGTCCATTCAGTATAAACTCTAAGAATGATAAAACCAGTAAGTAGTAAGGCATCTAAGATGGAGACTCTTCATATCACATAAGTCAAAACTGAAGGATTTGCAAGAAATTACTCAATGCAAAATATAAAATTGGAAGGGAACAGAATGTGGAAAAATTATTCTAAAACATTGCCAATGTAGCATTCTAAGTTTGACTAATATGGAAGATGATCATCCTCAGAGGAATGGAACAGAGGCCATGAACTCTGATTCTGAATCAGGAGACAAGAATTGAAGGGATATAACTCAAAGAAGGAAGAGCTAAGAATATTCACTGCTTGGCAGAGGTATGTCCAAGAATGGTATGACCCATCAGAAGAGAACATGATGATGGCCCTTTTTCTAGGTCCAAGAACAAAACATTCCCGCACATTGAATTCCTCATGAAATAACTGACAATCATGGAACCTTACCAAAAATCAGATTAAAATAGGTATTTGGCTGAATTTGGGCCAAAATGTGATATCCAGTTTCAGCCAAATACTTTCAGTGAAATTTCTTGAGAGCCAAATGTTCTTTGAATCCAGAAAGACTATAGTTTTGCAAATTACTGTAACTATATATAAATAAGGTGATCATATAATTTATCATCCAAACTGGAACATGTTTAAGCAAAAGGGAATATTATTGATAATAATGAAAGTACAATAGGCACCAACTCAGACAGTCCTGGACAAACCAAGACATATGATCACCTAATGTAAAACTATTCTTGTTTAATAGATTATGGTGATACTCATGGGAATGGTGTTGGAAAATATGCAGGTGAATGTGTTACCTCATAACTCTAGGATTAGAGGTCACTGGTTAGTCAAGACTGTGTCTCAAAACATGTTGCAGAGCTTTCAAAACAATTTCAAAACTTGGTAGAAATTAAACACAAATAATTAAAACATGTACAGAATCATGATATCACAAGTGTACCACTTACCTATTCCTTGGAGAAAAAATTAACTAGTACTCTGTTCTTAGTTGTTATATGAATATTTATGTGTATGCTAACTTCTGTTGATTATACATTAATGGAATTTTCATTTTTCTCATTGTCAGGAGAGCAACAAAGGCCCCTTCAGCTCTCAGGCCAATCTTTGATAGAAGCAATCTTCAAAGAACAGCATCGCTTTCTAAAACTTTAGGAAAAAAAAATATATATATTTTTTTTGGTTAGAGAGACCAATTAGCAAATTAAACTCAAATATATTTCTCTTTCTGCTGCTGATGGCAACAGTGATGAAAGTCTTTTGATATCCTAACACATCAATTGTACCTCTCCCTAGAGACACAAATTTCACATTTCAGCGTTTGGAACCACAACCCATTGACCAAAACAGGAATCACAGCTGATCTTCTCTTCATATACCCCACATCTCATCTGTCTGCAGGTCTCTAGGTTCTACTTGGAAAACATATGTTGAATATATTCATTTTTCCTTAGTCATACTACTCCAAGCCACTTTAATTTCTGCTAATCCGACTTACTATGTCTAGTCTCCCTTGCTGTCACCCATAGGTAGGGTAATCTTTTTTAAAATGTGAAGCACATCATTTAACTCCCTGCTTAAGCTCTTCAGTGATTTCTCTGCACAAAGATAAAACAGCACTTCTTGTCCTGACTGGTTTGGACCCATATGAGCTCATCTCCAGCTATTTTCTCCTCTCCTCACAATAAATCAGCCTCATTGGCCTACTTTCTGCTCCTCCAGGATGCTACCCTTTCCCAACTCAGGGACTGTCTCTAGCACTTTTTTCCACTTATAACAGTCTGTGGTGAGCTCTACTTGGGCTAGTTCCATTGTCCTTCAAATATCTGGTCACAGGACCCCTTCTTAGAACTTCTAGGACTACCTATATTTTTCTGTAGTCCTCTCTATGATAACTGGCAAGTTATTTTCTAGAGTAATTAACATACACTAATGGTTGAGTGTTATTTATGCCTATCTCCTTCAAGAGCAGTTCAAGTACCTAGAGCAAGAATTGACAAACTTTTTTTCTCTAAAGAGGCAGATAGTAAGTACTTTAAGCTTTCAGCAACAAATAGTCTATTTACAAAAAAATCAAAGAACAAAACAGGAAGTTGGCTGCACTGGTCTTACTTGCCCTAGTTTGTCAATTCTTTTCAGGGCCATTACTTTAATATTCTTTGCTCCCTACCATAATCTCAGCACCTAGGACAAAGCAGGTGCCCAGTAAATACATTCTGAATGAATGAATGAATGAATGAATGAATGAATGAATGAATTTATTTCTGTTTGCCAGGGACTGTGCAAATACTCATGATATTTTATTCTTACTTAAACTCTGGTAGGTATTATTATATTTATTTTATAGACAAGCAAAAGAAGGCTCAGGGAACTTTACTAATCACCTGAACTGACATATTTCTTGTATTAATGTCCTAATACAGGAGGCTACTAGTACTGCAAACCACAAGGCAACAACTGGGCCATGCTCTCTCTGAAATAGGGGTTACCCATACCTTGCTTCTTCTGGTTTCTAATGGCACCTGGCATTGATAGGCTTATGATACCCCAACTCCACCTGCCTGTTTTTACATGGACTTCTCCCCGTGCCTCTCTCTCTGTGTTTTCATATATGACTTCTCTGTGAGTCTCTCCTCTCCTTTTGTAAGGACACCAGTCATTGGATTTATGGCCTGCCTTCATCCAACATGACCTCTTTAAATTCATTTCATCTGTAAAGATCCTTTTCCAAAAAAGTCACAATTTCAGTTTTTTGGTGGCCATGTTTTGGAAGGGATAATAGTCAGCCCATTATCTCTTACCAAATTGCAGTATTTGTAGAATTTGAACCTGATGACTTTGCAGCAGTACTCTACAGTCATAACCTTAATTATTAAGTTAAAAGTTAAACTGGTGTCCCATTTGAGAGTTGTTTTGAGAAATGATGATTTGAGAGTGTCAGTGGAAATAAGAGGAGCTAAAAACTTACCTTTAGGCACATAGTCTATGTCATAGTTTCTGACTAGTATCCTAAACATTGTGTGAATGTCAGTTTTGAGGCATTTGATACATATGAATAGAGATGTGGTTTCTTTCCTACAAATATCATTGATCAAGCAAACAGAATTTCATTAGAGGTTTCCAGTCCCTCTTGTTAACATCTTTGGATATCAGGCCTGTTCATCATGGCTTTCCTTAAAGCTTGTGGGAGGCATGTGTCCCCCATGAGAGGTTGACATAGTTCTATGGTCCAATACATTTGATAAAAAGGAGGCTAAATCGCATAAAATGGAATTCTTTACTGCAGTAAATGATTGTTTCTTAGCACTTTTTATTTGTTGATGTGCCTTGTGAGTTTCCAGAAGAGGGGTATTATGCACATTTTTCCAAGTTCACTGAACAATTTTTTGAGAGCATCTCCAGGAGCTAACCATCTGTGCCACATATTTTGGTATATGCTTTTCAAAGTGCAGACAAGCTCTTCTTTTCTGAAGGCAAATTTGTAAAAACGCCTTTCTTGGGTTTTAGAAATTGCTTTTAAGTTCCTACAAAACAGGTGAGTTTTCTGACAGAAGGGGAAACACTGATGGTCTGTACCAAGGCACCCACTAATTTATAGTCAGAATAGTCACTTATTCATTCACTGATTTTACATTGGTGAGTGTACATAGCCCAGAGAAGTAAGTATAAACTTATTGAGAAATAGATTTCTTTTCATTGTCATACAGATAATACATGTATATAATCACCCCCCACACAGTAATTCTAATAAAGGGAAACCATTAGTTATGGACTGAATCATGTTTCTCAAAAAATGCATATATTGAAGTCCTAACCTCCAATACTTGGAATATGACTTGTAATATGGGATCCCAAACAAAGAAATATATAAAGGTTAAATGAGGTTATGAAGGTGAGGTTCTTGTGTACAGCACTAGGGTCGTTATAAGCAGAGGGCAAGACACCATGGTTACACATGTGCACAGAAAAGGTCATGTGAGGACACATCAGGAAGAGGCCGTATGCAAGCCTAGAAGAGAGGCCTCAGGAGAAATCAAACCTGTTGCCACCTTGATCTTGAATTTTTATCAACTAGACTCTGAGAAAATAAATTTGTTAGATAAATCAACCCATCTGTGGTATTTTATTATGGCAAAGAAAATTAAAGCACCACTGTTAATTGTTCATTAGGGCCTTGCTTTCAAGATATTTGCTCAGCTAGTTCTAATGTCTACTAAGTCTTTTACAGTTCCTTTATTTTTGTTTTAGAAGAATTTAATGGAAATCAATATGATTGTAAACCTCTTGAGGACAAAGCCTTCATCTGTCTCATGTTTTCATTTCTATATTGACTAGCAGTGAGCCAGGGTCTGGTAGAATGAATATACTGTCTACATTTCTACTCCCTTCTGTACATTAATAATTGAGAAATGTGCTAATACATCTCTTAGAGAGAGTCAGAAATGAGAAAAAGAGTTACAAAGTGTTTTGTGTACAGTTAGAAACTTCTTATTTAATCTTTCATTTTGAGAGGGAAATCATCCCCATTTCATAGACGAAAAAACAGAGGTGCAGAAAAGTTAAGTATCTTGGCCAAAATCATAAAATCATGGGCAGAGCCAGAATTTCAACTCAGTGTTTTTCCTCCCTAAATGTACATTGAACTGAGCAAGACAAATACAATTATTTAAAAATTAAAAGATGCTGAGTGGAGTGTTTTCATTAATTGCTTAATTAGAGGAGAGAGAAAATCTTGAGAGCAGCACTTATGAAAAATAACTGGAAATTTTAGTGGACTGTAAGTTTATTTCAGTGACATTCTCATAAGTGACATTACTACCAAAAAGTTAGAGCAATATAGTTTTATAAATAAAAATAATGATGAGCACTTACTAAAAATCAAGAATTGTTCTTGGTTATGTGTATTTTTGATGCCTGTTTTATGAGGCTATAGAAAAAATTTAAAGTGTCCAAAGTCAAACAAGAATGTCCAAAAAATTGAAAGTGTCCAAAGTCAGTCCTTTAAACACTACACATTTAACAGGCTGGATAAAGTTGCAAAGTTTACTCTGGAGAAGAATGATGATGAACTGATTATTGTTTCCAAAAGAGAAAGAGTTTCAGTTAGAAGACAGATTTAGAAATGGAATAGAATTAAGAGGTAATAAGCTTTCCATTACCAATGGTATTAAAATAGATGTGCCCATATCAAAGAAACTCCTGCAATTAAAGAAAGATCAACTAAACTCCTGAGTCCCTTAAAGGTGAAGATTTTATTCATAAGTATCATCATTGTCATCATCATGTCATTAACAAAGTTAGGTTACAAAAATAAAAAAAAAAAATAAAAAAATAAAAAGCTAGGAGTACTAACTCCCTTCTGGAACTATAGAGAGAATTCCTGGGAGAGAAACATATCAGTTCTCTCATGATTATTGCTAAGAGATCCTCACAAGGAAATTGTTCAATCTGAACCCTTCTCTATATTGCTTTTTAAAAATAATTATATTAACAAAATTCAGTCTCCGGGTTTCAAAGCTGATAATATTACCTATTTTGAAAGGGTCACCTATTAATTTTTGCCTTTATCAGCAAAAAAGACCTCATACTTAATGCTGAACACAATGCCAGGCATTGAGCAGAAGAATATGGTTAGATGTTTTTCTTATCTGGGACCATTGTTTCTTGAGAAGTACCTACTGAGGCTAAGAAGTGAGTACGAGATGATAGTGAGCATCATTCAAGGAATTAGAGTAGATAATCCATGTACAAGCACTAAAGAAGTTGCAGTTATGCGGTACAGTGGAGCTACCCAGAGCCCCAGATGAGGTATTAGAGTTACTTCAGGTGAAAATACGATACAGTGCAGAAGAGTCCTACTGAGGATGGGTTAAGAAAGACACTGCATCCAAAAGTACAGTGTACTCACAAACCCGGGCTGATGGAGGTGTGTGTATGTGTGTGTTTGTGTGTGCACTAAAATTATCTAGAAAATCACGCTGCTGGGGCTGTAAACACTTGATTACTAAATGAGAAAGATATGGTGGAAAGAAGGGGAAAAAAAATGCGTCCCCAGGGTGTTTCATTCTGCTGTTCGGAACACTGGGGGTGCTCAAATAATATTAATGCTCTATGGTGAAGATGGTAGCGAGGATGATGATGATTAATGCAACCCATGGAAAAATAGGGCTGGGGAGGATGACATACAAGGGGCGATGACTCATGGGTGAGGGGTACCTGGGGATAGAGCGAGGTAATGTGCACTTTGGCGAGCGTGGGGGGAGCGGCTGGGGCACGCGTGGCTCGGACCTGGGGAGTGGGCGGGTGGGTGCGGGTGGGCGGAGCGGCTCTGGGACTGAGTGGCTGGCAGCTATGTCTGCGAGAGCAGCGGCATCACCCAGGAGCAAAGCCTCCGAGACTCCGCCTAACTGACACCCAAACTCCCTCTCCCTCCCGCAGCCCCAAACTGGAGGCAGTCGAGCCTAAGAGCAGCCTCGGCGGCGGCCGCCCCAGCCCCAGCCCCGCCCCCGCCCCGCGAGCCCAGCCGGAGACGCCCGGATCGGCGGAGCCTGGCGGAGCCCTCGCCCCCTCGCCGCGCCCGCCGCGCCTCCGCCTGCCCGCCCCCGCCGGCCGAGGTTGGGCTGCGGGAGGCGGCCGGGCGGCCCCGAGCCTCGCCAGGGCGACCAAAACAAAGGCAGCATCCGGGGCTGGGTGGATGCAAACAACCATGAAAGACTGGGTTCTCGTTCTCCCCGGCTCTGCTGCTGCTACTGCCGCTGCCGCTGCTCCTCCTCCTGCTGCCGCCGCCGGGAGGGCTCCGCTGTGAGGGGAAAGCAGGGGCGCAGCTGCTGGGCGTGAATCCGAAAGGTGAGAGCGAGAAAGCGAGCGGAGGGGGCGGGCAGGCCACGAAAATGTCCTCGACCGTGGGGCCCCGCGGTCCTCGCCCACCCACGGTGCCTCCCCCCATGCAAGAGCTGCCCGACCTGAGCCACCTGACCGAGGAAGAGAGGAACATTATCATGGCAGTGATGGACCGGCAGAAGGAAGAGGAGGAAAAAGAAGAAGCCATGCTCAAGTAAGCCACCCCCAGCCGCGCCATCCATCCCTCCGTGCCTCTGTGCCTCCATCCGTCCATTCACCACTCACTCACCCAGTCCTCTTGGCTGAGTGCGGGGGAGGGGCGGGCGAGGGTGCTGGGTGCGGGCGGAGGTGGCCGTCTTGGGGCCAGCGGCCCTGGCTTGACCAGGGAAGAGGTTAAGGGGACCTGAGGAAAAAGAGAAAGCGACCAAGCCAGGAACCGAGGACCTGGGAGAGGATGGCTTGGGACTGGTGCCCAGGAGGATTGGGTGAACAGGGGCCACCTTGGTAGTGGGATATGCAGAAGTGAGAGGAACTGATCCCACCCAAGTGGAAGGGCCCTGGCTTGGAGCAGGTTAGGGACCAGGAGACGAAGAAGGACAGTGGTGGGGTGGGTTGAAGAGGTGCTGAGGTGCTGAGGACAGCTCCACTTCTCTTTTAGAGTTGTTTAGCAGGTCAGAGTTACCCCAGAAAAGGGTGCAGGTATTTATATAATAAAAATGCTTATTTTTAGTGTTCATTTTGCTACTCATTCATCTCACAGATCAAGGTTGGGTCTTGTTTTGGGCAGTTGCCATCTTTGGTAACCTGCCTCCCCAGCTTCTCTTTAACCTTTAATTCATTCTACACAGACTACCTGTGTGAAGACAAATTTTCTTACCCATATATATTGCCATTGGCAATACAAAGTTTTCAATAATGCCAGAAGCTGATGGGGACTCTGGCCTGAATAAAATAGAGATTCCTCTTTACTGGTTTCCAAGAAACCTCTGGGGCCTGATTAGTTCCTGGAGGAAGCAGCCCAATAACGGACTCAATATTTGTACAGATCTTACCTTCTTTAGAGACCATGAACCCTTCAAGGGATTTCTGCCTGGTGCCCCATTTTCCTGGGGAGGTTTCTAGTGGTGCAGGAGTGTGTGACACTGTCTGTGCTGCTGGCTTCAGACAAGGCTGCTTACAAGGTACTGACATAGAGACTAGGCTTTCCTCCATCTGATCCTTAGCATCACCCCCTGGAGTGGAATTGAAGGGGATTTAATACTGCCTTACCATGGGAAGTCTTCATGCATTCAGGAAAGTTTTACTTACATTCAGGGGCTAAGGGAATTTAGAGACCCCCCACTGAAACTGACTCCTTGGTGTACTCTGCTTAACTCAAAGGTGTATCTGGGGGCAGGCGTTTGACATGAAGAACCAAAGGGAACCTGTTGCATCTGGAGTTAACTGATTGTAAAGAAGGGTGGGGAGAGAGCAGGGTGACACCCAGGCACAGAACACACCCAGCATGGCCTCTCTTCCAGCCCCTAGAATTGCCTCCTAAAGAGAAGATGCTGCCAAGGAAGGTTTCTTCTGCTTCCCTACTGGGCAGCAGTGCCTCAAAGAAGAGGAATAGAGGGAGGCTGTGTTCACAGATGGATGGGTCCCCAGTCAGTGCAACTGCCACCCCAAGTGGGGAGGGGGATATTTAAGGAGAGATGTGGGAGTCAGGCCACAGCAAAATAGTAGAAATCCAGTCATTCCTGCCCTTTCATTATAGACTCAGGAAAAAAAAAAAAAATCAAAATTGTTAACTCAGAAGGCCAGAGCTGGCCTATTCTATAAAGAGCAGCAGGTTTCTGAATTCCCTGCTCCTTCTCATCCAAAAAACAAATACTTTAAGCCTGCTGGCTTGAGAGAGGCAGAACCCTCATTAATCTGCTGCCTGTCCCTAGTGGAAGAATGATGTCCCTGGTGCTGCAGGCTTCCCCTCTTCTGAGATTGGAAATAATGGATGGTGTCTGATGGTGCTGCTGTCTGTCTGTCTGGTTGTCTGTCTGTCCTCATTGGTTGCAGCCCCTGCCACCTGTTCTGGACACCTGTTCTCTTGGTTAGGATTTACAGGTTTGCTGCTGTCCTTTTGGTGTTCACTGCAGACAGCAGGTGGATAGAGGCCTCCAGCAGCTAGTGAAAATATGGGCTGCTGCTTGACAGAGTCCAGATAGGAAAGGGAAGGCACAGTACAAGTAGTGGCCATCACGCTTCTTCATTGGCTGTTTCAAGCATGGTGAAGAGCAATGGGTTTTAAGTGGGAGCAGATGAATTTTAAGACAAAATCCCAAACCTGCTTACTGCCTAAGGACAGCAATTTTTAGACAGTGTGGGCTTATGTGGACAAATAAAAATTAGGAACCCTGTTCAACTGCTTATGTATAACACATCTTTTTCACTGCTTTTCCTGTGACTGTTTTCCACTTGCTTGCAAATAGTGTTCCTTTATTGCACAGATTCACATGATATCTCAGTATGTGATGCTGTTATACAACAGCCCTCTGTAATCCTGGACCTCTGCGTTAACTTTATCAATCAACCTCCTGTTAATGCCTTGGCCTGTTGTGCAGTGGTGGATTGGGGAACGTTTGGGAATCCTAGCTTGCTGTTATGTTTGCAATTAGTGGAACAGTGCTGTACTTTTTTATCCTAGGGGACACTTTATGTCTTAAAAACTGGGGATCACGAAGCTATTCGGATTATATATATATATATATACACACATATATATATATATATATATATATATATACACACATATATATATATATGTATACACTTAATGGCACCTAGTCCTAAGTGGTGACCTTTTCTAAATATTGCATTAAAATAGATTGGGAATTAGGATGCTTTTCACAGGAGTTTGAAATATTTGTCAAATCAGAAAAAAGTTTTTGTGGTAATATGTGGTCCATCATATCACACATCTGACACCCTTCAAAGACCCTACAAAGCTAATGTTCTGGTAACAGAACAATTAGGCTTAAAATTCACTTCTGTGACTGCTACAGAATGATCACCTTGAGCTGCCCACTATATATGCCTACTGTCTCTCTACTAGGTATAAAAGTAGTCATAAATAGAATGAGAAAATCAGTGGGTAGCTATGCCAAAACAACATTGCAAAATATCAATTAAAAATTGTTTGTATAGTTTCATCAGTCTTGATTATAAATTACTAATTGATTCAGTTTTGATGTCATTAAATATGCATAAATAGAAAAGTCAAACTACTTTCACCTCAAGATTTTAGAGAAATTTTACATGAAATCAGAAGTGTTTTACCATAAAAATAGTGTTTTTGGCAAAGTGTACTAATTTTTCCATAAAACTGGAAGTGATTGATTCCTGTAATTATATTTAATGATTGATTAATTATCTTCAAATTAGAGGTCTTTCTTAATTGTAGTAGGGGTGTGTGTGTGTGTGTGTGTGTGTGTGTGTGTGTGTGTCTGTCTGTCCATCTGTCCTGGAGGCTTTTTGAAACCTAACTTCCTCAATGAATATTTCTTCAAGTAACTGTCATTAGACATCATGAGTCAATATATTACCTAGACTGAAAGCTGCATTATCTGGGACCTACATCAGAGAATACCTTATTGGATATAAAATCCCTTTAAATAATAACTTCATGCATAAAAGAGAATAAAATAGAAGTAGAGTTAAAGGTGTGGTCTGAAAATGGGAATTGAGAACCATATTGAAACACTTTATAAAAATAGATAACATTTATTATTTACCACATGCCAGTCATTACTCTAAGTAGTCATTTAACCTAATGCCAAATAGGTGAACTATACTCAGTTAATATGTGTATAAATATTTGGATTCTCACAATAACCTGTGCAGAAGGTAGTCAGGTATTATAATTTTCAAATCTTTATCCTAAACTAGCAGAGCATGATAGAACCAGAACTCAAAACCAGACCTTTTAGTACAAGACTAAATGTTTTCCTGTAGACTACACATCTATCTATAAAGATAATTTTCTGTTTTATTTCTTTTTTAAAAACTGAGTTTCTGGTCTTTCCTCAGTTTCAGAGAAGTAGTTTGACAAAAGATTAAGCTGATTTAAAAGATAAGCTTCTGGAGCTGGAGCTTCACTTACACTTGTTTTTAGATTATTCCTATGGGTTGATGGAGAGGGAATTTCCCCCAGTTTGAAGATAACAGCATCTTGATGTACTTGGAATACCATTAACATTGGTACCATGCATTTTGGGGTTCTAGTTACTCTACTTACTATGTAAACATAGGCAAGACAATTAGTTGGGATTAAATGATGTATGTTTTCCTTACAAATCCTGCAACCCATGGTGTGAATTGACTTTTTAAGAATATTGACTTTGAACTTCTCCCTCTCTTCTTAACAGGGAACTTAGTGCTCACTCCTCTATCATTCATGGAGAGGAGATAGAAAGAGAAAACTTCTTGTAACTTCAGCTTTCCTTCTTTTTCTCCCTCTGAACAAGTATAACATTGTATCTTGAAATGTATTCTTAAGGCTTCTTTGGAGACAGCTATTGAGGAAAGAATGAGAAATAGATTTGGGGAGACTAGAAAGTGTGGTGATAGAGTTCCCATGCATACAGATATCATATTTTCATTGGTAAAGATTTTCATATCACATATCCAGATGTATTCAGTCACATTTTCGTGGCAGGGATAGGTAAGAAGAAAAAGGAAAAAGGCAAGTAGTGAGGAGAGAGCGAGAGAGGGGGAGAGAGAGGGGGGGGGCAGAGTAGAGCAGGAGCACATATCTAACTGTTCCAAGAGAATGTGTTAAGAAGGAAGTACTGGGGGATAAAAACACTTTCACTTGGAGTTCAGGCTTCTTCACATGATCAGATGATGGAATTAAACTTAAGAAAGGTGAACCCTGAATTCTACTAGTGCTTTCCACTTTGAACAAAAACCTATCTCAACAAATGTCCATGCCTAGTGCTGAATTCCCAAAGGCTCAGAGAAAATGTAGAAAAGGGAAGCTTCAAAAATGAAAGAAATGAGGAGTTCAAAGAGAACAAGAATAAGAGACAAAATGGAGAGTAAGAGTAATTTAAGAGACTTAAATTACTATTTAAGTAATCAGATCACTAAATTAGAAGTATACTATGCAAGCCAGTGCTACTGCCATCTTGAATAATAGAGAGACAACATCTTGGGGATGTTATTGGCTCACTTGTTAAAAAAGAAAAATGATTTGTGTAGACCTATTTAAAGAACTTTCCAGAAAGATATCAAATGTGAGTTCCTCAAACCATGTTATTATTCTCCTACATCTATAATAAGCATGTGGATGAAGATGAGGTGCCATGGGTTGTAAATCCATTATGTTGCATTCCATTTATCTTCATGGATTATTTTTCTATTTTTTAAAAAAAACTTTTGCATTTGGTCCTGTGATATAAGTTGCACATTTTAAAGCTGGTTCCAAGCCTTGATGTAAATTTGCCTGAGGCACATGACAACTGGAGTAATAGAACTCCAAACTGGTATACACTGATTCCATATCTTTATTTTTTTTAAGTCTTTTTAAAAAGTGCAACAAGATGTAGGTATTGTGCTTAGTTTCCCTTATCTTTGTGAGTAGGAGAGTAAGATTTATTATTTACTTTCTAGTATTTTAACATCAGGCATTTGGCTGGGCTCTATTCAAATTTCATGTTATGTTTTCTGCTCTCCTCCTGATTAGAAATATAGCCTGTCAGTATTTATTAGTCTACTATTAGTGAAATCCCAAGAACTAGGTAGGTACCTTCCTGACCTCATGGTATCATGGAGTCCAGAGAACAAAGCTTCAAAGAAGCAAGAGAAGAACATTCTGTGGCTAGTGGGATTTTCCATGCTCTTCAGAGTGCCCCTGTCTGGATTCTTGGGTTCTGGCCACAGTCAAATCTCTAACCCCATATGTGCCTTGGTCTTTCCTGACCTACTTGCTCTTTTGTTTACAGAGCTCCCTCATACCTTGGCGTTTTCTGCTGTTCTCTACTATGAGGTTCTGTCTTCTCAGAGCTATTGTTCTGAACTTTATTATGTAGGCTAGTTCTAACAAAGTATGATGTGGTATTTAATTCAACTATAAAAACCAGGTATTAGAATTTCAAGTATTAAAGCTGGGTCAGATGTTGGACTGTTTGGGTAGAATAAAGAGAGGGTCCACTGCTCACAGTGGCTATTGGCTTAGTTCTAGCATTTTAGAACTGCCATGTCATAAAGGGCGGTAAGCACTGGGCAATTAGATAGAAACTGGATTTGAATTTGGTTTTAACATTATCATTTTTTATAGGACATTTTCAAGTGAACCTATTCAAGCACCATTTTGTGTGTGTGTGTGTGTGTGTGTGTGTGTATAAAGTGGAATTTATGATGCCTGTCTTTCTAAATTATAAGGCTTTAATATGGCAAAGTGGAGACATATTTAGACTTCAAATTACTGTACTCAAGAAAATGCCATTATTATGTTTACTCTTTAAAACTATAGAAGAACCCCCAAATGTTCCTTTCCTTTGGTTTTTGAAACTACCGTGGGACTTATGGAGATAAACACTTGCAGAAGGAGCATCTATTCTATCATGAAAGCAATGCTGTGTTGCCAGGGTTGTAACTATCAACATAAGAATTTGGTAAGGAATAAAACACTAAAATAATTATAGGTCCTGATCCAAAGTTATTCTTACCCTCTCTATATTTCTCTTTCTGTCTTATTAAATAGCTCGTAAATAAATGATTTTAGCACAAATGTGAGGAAAATGATAAAGTTTGAAATAGCTAAAAGGCAACCCTAATTCAAAAATGAGAGGAAAAATCAATGTAAGGTAATTTCTTCATAGTTTACTAGGAGAAAAAGAATCAGATGACTTTAGTTTCACTGTATTTAATAAATTACTAATTTTAAGAATTAGCTGAGTACTAGACCGTATACTTACCAAGCAGTAGTTTCTCTTTCATGTTAGTTTACTGTTGAATGATTTGTGTTTAAGCATTTTTTAAGTTTTTGTACTGAATACCTTAGGTTTTCTGTATGTTTCTTCTTATATTCTTATATCAGGTTGATTTGTACTTAATTTGAGGAAGGTCGATTTTCTGTAGATGACAACAGGGAAGTTTACTGAAGAATTGGCTTGGGATCGTCCTACTTAGGTTACTATCCTGTGAAAACTTCCTGTGCATATGAATGCTTTTTTAAAAAATGCTAAAGTTGTTGAAAAGAATGACTTGTGTGTTACATTTGCCCTCATTTGTTTATAACAAATTCCTGCCGTGCATATGAATAGTACTTTTTCTTTCAATTTTACATTTTCGCCTAAATGACAAATTATATTGCCTTCCTCTTCATAAGTCTTTCTTCCCCTGCTCCAAGTTATTCATTTAAAACTTCAGAAAATCAAGTGACCAACAGTCTTAAAATATATCTTCTCAATAAGTAATGCAAGCAAGTTATAGATATAGAATCTTGAAATTAATATTTTGGTAAATAGGATGCTTTTGCTGAGAAGGAAGTGTTATCTTTTATTAGTCTCAGTGTATGCTAATTTTTATGGCAGAACTGAATTTAAATTTTCAAATATTTTTCAAATAATAGTAGTTATGAATTACATTCACATTCAGGACTATGAAAATTCTCCATTGAGCCTTACAAAAGTGCAACCTACAATTTAAAGGTGCTGAATTAATTAAATAGACTTTAGATTGTAATATTTTGATAATTCCTCTGCAGTTTAGATGGTAAGATAAAGTAATGTTATAGAAAATAATTTCATGCGGTTTGAAGGTAATTAATGCATTTAATTAGAATATTAACTATTTTAAAGAAACATAATGAATGAAACATGTTTTTAATGTGTTGTAGAAGATAATATCTTGCTAGTGATTTATACAATATTTAGTATTTTTTGGTACTATCCATCATTAAATTAAGTAAGTATTATCTGGAAGATGTTATTATATTTATATAGGGAAGATATGTGAATTGAAAAACAAAATATCTTTACTGTCATATACATGTCTTACACTGTTTATTTTCTTTTAGTGGTCTCTCCTGCATAATGTGCATACTCACAAGTGGGAACTAGTATACTAGTCGTTACTGATGAAATGTTCTTGCTGCTTTTGCTAGACCTTACATAGTCTATTTGATTATTTTTCAACTTACATTTATGTACTTAAAGCACTATTGATTGATATGTGAAGAACATTCTTAATCTCAAGAATACAAGTTATTTTAAAGTTGAAAGTTATTTGTGCTCAGGGGTTGTGTGCCACATTATGACTCTTGTTATTTAAACACAGCTTTTAACTAATGTAATGAGAAACTCTTTTAGAGTGGCTAGCGGTTTTGTTTTCAGCCTTATTTGGTTTACATTTTGGAAAAATTAAGCAGATTGAATTTTGAATTATCTAAGGAATATATAAGTCAATGTATTAGATCTCTTTAAATGTGTGATAGTATATATTCACATTTAGAAGTTCTCTTCGTATCAGGAAGATTTCTATTGGTAGAAAGAGATGGAAAGAAAAGTAAAGTAACCACATGGCTTTCCCTTTTTATTTCATGCAGCTTAGCAGACTTATCTTTCTTAGTTATCTCTGTATTGTAATATATTGGAGCTTAAGTCTTCTTTCCTAACCTTCCTTTTCTAGAAAAAAAAAATGAATATATTTTCCATCCTGGTATTTGAAACAAAAGGATATTGAAATGAGCAGTCTTTTTAAATTTTGTATATTAAGAATTTGGTAAAATCAAAATTTATAAATAGATTCAACTTTGATATCCTATATGACCATGATGATAATTTTTTAAAATTTATTTTTATTGATAATTTTTATGAAAATATAATTTAAAAATTTGAAACACAGTAAAATAGTCTTATAATGAGGACAGATATTTCAAGTTATAGATATCTATGTACTGTAGGCCAAATCTAGTCACCTAATTTATAGCAACCTGGGATTAAAAACTTGATGCTATTTTGAAAAAGATACTGTGATCTGAGTATTGTTCCAGACACAGGTATTAGAAAGGAATTCCTTGGTATTTGGAGTTCCAAAGGCCTAAACTGTAACAGTGACTATTGAATACAACTGTGATTGATAGGTACTCAGTCAGATGGCTAGTCCCTGCCTTCCATAAGGATAACGTATTAAAATACTACAGGACACACCCCAGCCCCAGACTCAATAACCAGAAACCAAACAGACAAACAAAACAACTAGCACAATCCCAGACTACAGGAAGCACATAGTTTACCTATTAAGTAGTGCAAACTTTTAAAAATATGGTGTATATTTTGGGAAAATTCTAAATACTAATATGAAACAGTGCAAATTGAGTGGTGGCTATAATAGGGACTGGAGGTCATTTTGAAGCTCCCTCTTACCCTTCTTTGCATAATTCCATTGACTTCCAATTTGCCTTCAGTTTGTCTAGACTTCCCTATTTTTGTCTCCTCTTAACTCTCAATTGTCATCCTTCCCACAGGTTGTATTCAGCCCTCGATTCCTCCCATTTTACAGGCAGATCCCAGTAGATCTGAAACAAAAGACTTCAACTATGCCAGTGATTTCCAAATCTCTATTAATACATTAGAATTTTTGGCAAATTCTGAGTGCATTGTACCACCTGTTAAATATGTCGACCTGGGTGTCCCATAGGTACTTCAAACCTACTGTGAACCATCACAAGTTTCTTCAGTTTTTGTCTACACACGATGCTTTCTCTGTATTTTTCTGTGTTTATGAATTACATCTCCTCCACAAAATACCCTTTTCCAGAGTAAAAGGTTAAGCTTCATGAGCTGTATCTTGCTTACACTATCCCTTCTGTAGTCCATGCATCCCTCCTTGACAGTCTTACTGAGCTAGTTCTCAGGGTGTCAGTGCTGCCTCAAAATTTGTTGACTTTATTCATGTTTTTCTTTTTGTTGGAAATATACTTTCTAATCTAATTTTGACCTTGTCTTTCAAATTATCTCAAGTGACCCCTCATCTAGCACATCTTTTCAGACTTTCCAGACTGATTTTAATGTTTATCCTCACATTTTTTCATGACCCTTTTCACTCAACTTTCTTCTTTCAGCACAGCATAAATGCCTGTGAGTAGAATAATTCTTTGTTGTATTCATCATGTAAGTGCAGTGCCTGGGATATAACAGGTGCTCAGTTTTTAAAACTGTATATGAATGAATGAATATATTCAAAAGATGTGAACTGGAGGAGTCACCTAAGGCTGCTAAGGATATGAGTGGGAGGATGGTGTAGGATGGTTATTCTAACCGGGGAATTCAGTCAGCATTTTCTGAAAGCAAAAAATGAGCTGATTGCTTTTGGCTATTGAAAGAAACAGGTTGACCAGAATTTATGAGGAAATAAATATTGGATGTTAGACAATACAAGGTAAAATAAAAATATAATTTTCTGATGGTCTGTTGTGTTCTTGATTTATCATTTGTGGCTTTTTGAAAGACAGCTTTCTTAAGGTGTTTGAATGTGGGAGGATGTAAACACCATTTTTAAACAAGTATTCCTCTAGAAAGATATGCTGAATGGAAGTATTTTAATTAAAACATCACTAATTCCTGTTACTGTTTAAAGTATATATTTTAAGGTTTGATATTTATAATTAGATCAGATGCTCATGACCATAAAGTATTGATTATATTGATTGTATTTTTATTTACGGAGTACACCTCAGTTAAGTCATCCTCTAGACTTGAACTCCTTGAAGGCAGGTGTCTTATATTAATTATCTTTGTATTTCCATTGCCTTGGCCTATAGCCAGTATATTACAGGATCTCAATAGGTGCTTGTTGAACTAAATTGCACAGTCTGTACATACTGCAAACAAAACCACTGACCTTTGCATTCTGGAAACTGGACTCTGTTGAGATTGAGATGGACATTTATTGACTTATCTAGTCCAGAGTGGGCAAATACTCATGCTTCTACACCAGAAGCAGAATTGCTAATGAGTATTGGTTACCTCAGAACCTTCCTGAACATAGTGCTCTAGGCCATCAGTTGGTAAGAGTTGGCACTAAAAATAGTAATCAACATGTTAAGGACTGAAGATTCATTCCAGCTCTAAGAAGAGAAAACTGAGGTCCCTTTCCTCTTGGAGGATTTCATTATTAATTAGTGAGAAAACTAAAGATAAGACTCCCTGTAGGTCTTCTATATCCCCATCCAGTGTTTTCTCCCACAGTCCCTGTCTCCACATGGTTCCATTTTAACTACCAATAATTTTGAACAAATTCATTTTTTAAATTCTGCTTTGATTTACTTGCTCTTTATTCTATTATAGAAAACTCCAAGGAACTTCTAATTACTTTGTTGATTTTGAATTTGGTTATATTGAGTATTATTCAAAACAAGTGGATCATTGTCAAGGACTAAGAACTATTTTAAAGGTTTCCTTTGCAATGATATCTGTTGCAATTATATTTAAGTTGTATCAATATTGCTTAATTGTGATCATTTTATTTTTAATTTTTAATACTTCTCTGAAAGATACATTTTCAATATACAGTAATTTATTTATGATTCCAAAAAAGCTTTTCCTACTTGCTTTTGAATTATGTATATATGAAAATACTGTTTTGCTTTTTTACTTAGAAAAGTCAGTCAGTTTTGTTCACTGCAGGGAGAAGTGCTTTCCTTGGGTCTTCCTGATTTGAAAGTCTAACTAGACTGTTGATTGTTGGTTGAAGGAAAAAGTCAATGGCATGGAAGAGAATGATTACTCACATCTACACTCCTGAAATTACTCATCTGCATTACACATATATTCCATCTCACCTGTGCACTGCACATAATCTTCCACACCCACATACCTGAAGACTTAAAAAATTCTTAATATAAAGTATTTTTATAGGGAAGGTAATTTTATCTTATTTACAGATTTTCATGATTTAGAGATGGTTTGAATTACCCTTTGTACTCACAGTCCTTGTCCTAGTGCAGTTCTGGAAGAAAATTCCACCCTGACCATGGCTCATTGAACTAGTAAAGAACTCTTTTAATCTAAGGCCAGATGACTCACTGACTAGCCAGAAGCTGAGATTTTTTTCTTCATGTTTTAAATGAGAGGCCTATTGGAGGATCAAAGAAAACAAATGATTTCCCATTCACTTGTTCTTGAAACAAAAACAAACTGAACACTTACAGTATGTTAAATAGGAAAAGGAATTAATTATCTGTGAGGCAGAAAGTGCCCGCCAGGCTGCTGATGGGAGAAAGTGGGGAGGGTCTGAAGAACTGGAAGGAAGCTAGTGTTGTGGAAGAGAGCAGTTAGGAGAAAGCCAGACCAGCTATAATTTAGAGAGTTTAAGAGAGGTAGGCAGAAGCCAGGAAATGTGGGGGTCCTCTAAGTCATGCTATAGAGTTGTTTTGTTATCCAAAGATCCAAAGAGTTTTGAGGAGAGTTATGATATAATCCCATTAGTATTTTAAAAAGATCACTGTGCTGCAATATCAAGAACAGATTGGGTGAAACTTTGGGCACATATGTTTATGAATTAACTGGGAAGGTATGCAGAAGTTCAGATGAGAAGTATTAGAAGCAAGGAATTCAGAGTTGACGGGGAAATGTTAGAATTTCAGAGAGACTTCGGAAGCAGTCACAGGTTTTTGTTTTTGTTTTCATGAATTGATTTTGGGTTGACTTCTGACAGGTACCACCAGCTTTTGGGAGTATCTAGAGTAATAGAAGGGAGATTCCACTCAAGGGGGATATGGGTCAGGGACTAGAGAAAATGGAAGGGAAATTTCAATTTATTAAACACCTGTACAGGACCATGAACTTGTAGGTGAGAGGAAGGGATTTAATTCAGAAAAAGGAAAGACATAGAAATACACCTTAAGGAAAATCAGATTTTAAAATCTGATTTTAAGTTTTTAAAAACTTTCAAGAAGTCAAAAGAGGACAATGATCCCCTTCAAAGACAAGAAGGAAGAAATGACCAGAGGTAAACGCATAACCAGAAGAGCGCTAAGTAAAAGGAAAAAGAGTATTTTGAAGAAGATGTGGGAACACCCA
This sequence comes from Sciurus vulgaris, assembly GCF_902686455.1. Taxonomy (NCBI): domain Eukaryota; kingdom Metazoa; phylum Chordata; class Mammalia; order Rodentia; family Sciuridae; genus Sciurus; species Sciurus vulgaris. The sequence goes on along the minus strand of NC_136467.1, from coordinate 90,202,432 downwards.
GTAGGATGTCCAAAATGAAAAAAGTTTAGACACATTAAATGCTGGTGAGGATGACGAGCAATTAAAATTCGTATGTATAGTGGGAATGTAATATGGTACATTCACTTTAGAAAACGATTTATATGGCTGTAATTACCATCATCACTATTTTACAGAAAAGAAAATAGAGCTTCAGGTTACACAACATGTGTAATAAATGTTCCTGGAACTGGGAAATGAACAAACTTGACTATTGTTACAACCAGATACTATCAGGCAGATAATAGAAATGTTTTCCTAATGTAAAATCTTAGTAATAGTAGTAGTAATTATTATGGGATGGAGGGAGGGGAGTGCCTGAGTGTAGATTTCATAATCAAGCAGGTCTGGGTTTGAATCCAGGGCTCTACCACTTATTGTATGATCTTGATTGAAGTCATTTAACTCCTCCCCTTTGTCTTATTTGTGAGATGGGTATGGGTGAGATGAGTAAAGGAGGTAACAATAACTATATAATGTACATGATACAGCTTCTCATACTTAGGCAGCATTAACAGCTTTTGGCTATAATAATGATTATTTTTCAATAGTCTGAATTTAAATGGTACCATGCACCCAGTCTTCACATCTCTTTGAGTATAAAAACAGATGCATCTACGCTGTGTGAGCCCTGTTGCAGCTCAAAAGTACGGTACTTGCTGTGTTGATACTATATAAAGGAATTTTGAATCACAATTGGAGCTTTGGTTCCTACATTGTGCTAAGCCAGAATACTCTTATTCATTGAACCGATTTTAGCACAATACAGTTACCTGAGCTTGGGGAACATGCAGAAGAAGTCAGGTGCTTTCTTTTGAACTAGGGTAATAAACCTTATTTTAGCAGCACATTGGAATAGGTTTACCCTGCATTATGCTTACACATTTAATTCTTCACATTTGCTGTTTTACTAAGGAAACATTTTTGGCTTACCTCTTCAGTCTATGATCTTGGGTGAATGCATGAGAATTAATATACGTAACTCATACTGTCTGTATTCAGTGGAAAAGAATACTTTATCTTGATTTTGTAGCATGCAGGGATACCTCCAACTAAGAATACTCAAATTCTTTTTATGGCAATGCCTTATTTTTAAAAATTAAGATTTTTTTTTTCCATCTGTGTCAAATCAGTGACTTTCCTGAGTGATATTCATATAGTAAATGCTGAATGAAATGTAAAGAAAATGTTCTCCAAATGATTGTTTAATTATGAGTCTAATGTGAACTTACTTTATGCCAGGGAGAAGTTAATGTAATATTGATGCATTCATACAAAATTTAGGAGCAATGAAGATAATTTTCCAATATTTTAAAAGTATATATACATTGCAATTATGAATCTTTGCAGAGATCAAGCAAGTAATAAGAGTCCTAAAACTAACCAATAGTGTAATGAAAACATCTAACCATCACCACAAAACTCTAGCTCATAGCATTTATACTTCCAAAACAAACACACACACATACTTTTAACTCTCTGCTTTTAACTTATGAGAAAATCAAGTATACATAATAAAGGCATCTGTTGTCTTTGTGAAACTCTGATAATTGAAATATATTTTTCATGCTATTTTTGAAAATTTTCTAAATGATAAAATTTATTTCAGAATTTTTTAAATACTCAAGCAATGATTTTTAAGGATCTGTGTAACTGAGAATTCTTATTTTTTTTTCCCTTTAACTATGGAACTAAGATACTGACCTATTTGCCTTTATCATAGTAGGCATTGCTAAGTTTTTTCACATCATGTGATTGGTAAGCGGACCTGGTGATATGGAGGATGGCAATATGTTCCCATTCACCCTTTGAACTGGTGTCCTCTGCAATCCCCTTCCCCCAACCAAATAGGGCACTCTTTGGCTTTTAGTTTCTGTTTTTATTTCTTTTGAGAAGAATTAATGGATATTTTGGGCAGATTTAGGCACTTTATCTTCTTTCTTCCTCTCTGTGCTCTCTATTCTTCCTCATTACAGGAGACAGAAATACGAGAGCCTCAGTGGGGAATTTTCCCAGAAGAGAGAAATGGAGTTTCCATTGCTCTATAATGCCACTCGTTTCCAGAGAGGAGTGATTTTTCTCGTTTGACCCTTGAACTCTCCCTGGCTCAGAAAATCCAACTCTTTGTGCCCTCTACTCAGGGCTACTGGAGGGGAGAATTTCTGGAGAAGAGCAGTACAGAGAGGGGTGGTCATTACTTGGTGCCATCTTCCCCTCTTTGATTTCCCCTTCTAGGAGCTTCTGCTTCTCAGGAAGCCACTTTATATGAGTGGCTACATATAGGTATTTAATATACAAGGAAGCTCTGAGGAGTTAGAGGTAAAATAGAAACTGTGGATGAGACAGAATAGTATATTTAGAAAGGAAGAGGATGCTGCGTTGGCTGCAGAGTCCTTAGTAAAGTTTGAGCACTCCCTATTATTTTCCCTTCAGCATGAAGTTACAATATGTTTTGTTCAAGCTTAAATGAACCTTTTCATTTGGTAATTAACATTTTACAGTGTTTCTCCTACCACTATATATTTTTGTTTAGAAAATTAAGACCCAGAGTGAAAGTCAACTGAGTAAGATGTTTGTTTTTGCAAAGAGTATGTATTTAAACCCTTAGAGATGATTAATGGGCAAACTGAAAAAGAAATTAATTTCAACTTCCTTGACTTCCCCTATATCAATATTTTGATCCTTCTGTTCTTATAGTTTATCTCATACTTACATTTATTTGAATATGTTTCTGAAATTGTCTTTTAGTGATATTAGGTAATAGTACCACTTAGTGTGTTTAGTGGCTTACCTCTCATAACACACATTTTATTATACATGGAGAGTTGACTCCGCATTTGTGAAATCTTGTGAGGCAACCTGACTTCACATCACAAGTTTGCTGAGGAATTCCTGACTTCTAGTCCTGATTCCATTTCCTTCCATCTAAACCTCTAGGGTCTCTGAGTTTTCAGGAATGTTTCATTCATTTTAATTAATTAATTGCTTAATTAAAAAATGACTTTGCTCTGACTTACATCAGGAAATACAGGGATGCACTAAAATTAACAACAATTATGCAACTCTGTGAGTTATTGCTGAGTCTATTATACTTTCAGGAAGCTCTACTTTTTTATGTACATGTCAGAGCTAGTTTTTAATTTATCTGAAGTGGTTTGCAATTATTAATAATGCTGATAATAAAATTTATACTGTTTGAATTTGAAAAAAAATAGTGTAGATTTAGCTTTCCATTAAATGTACTTTCTGGCCCTCCCTGTATTGTTGATATTATGCTTTCTGCTCTCCTATCCTAGAATACAGCAGCAGCCTGGAGGAGGAGGCAGCCCACCACTTGCATGTCTCTGATGCTTTGAGCTGGATGGTTAGAAGAATTCAGCATGACTGTCTCCTTCTCTAAAAGGCAGCAGGGGAGAGTTAATGTAGGCATTGGGAAGAACTTTATAGGACTAAGGCTATCTAGAAGGCTGTGAAAATGAGAGAGAGAGAGAGAGAGAGAGAGAGAGAGAGAGAGAGAGAGAGAGAGAGAGAGAGAGAGAGAGAAAGACTCTGATTGACCTCCCCCCTGGTCAGGAGAAATTAAAAATAACTGCCCATTGAAAAGAATGACTGTTAGAGAAGCTGGAAGCCCAGGATTTAAGGGGAAATAACACTCAGTGTTTTTAAAATACATTTTTTTTGGAAGAAGGTGAACATAGTGGTTTCAGAGATTTCATTTGTCTGACTCTGGAAGCATTGGAACACAGTGAAATATTGTGCCTTTTTGGATTGGACATATTTTAGTCAATATGCTGGCTCTGGGATCCCTGGGCTGACCACAGGGTCTGGCATAGTCAATGGTGGCCAGTTGGTGTACAATGTCCTCTACATGAATACACACTGGGCCACATTATGCTTACCAATCTCAAGTTATGATTTTATAACTGGGCCATGAAGTCTTATACTCTATTTTGGTAACTCACAGTTACCAACAATAAGCATTTTACCTGTGGTTTAGGTATTTAAAAAAAACAGTTTTAAGATTATGAAGTGAAAGATCTGTATTAATTAGGGACTTATTTCAAAATTCAACCAAATGCCTGCTACTGCTACCATAAAGTATTGCCCAGATTTTATGACTTGTACCTATTCTTTTCTGCTCAGTGTTTTAGTTTATCAAAGAACTTGCTCCCTTCACTGTGTTCTGTATCCTTTTTAATTCATGTTTTTAGAAATATAGCATATATGCTTTTGGTGATATGCAGCACATGTGTAGTGTTGTTTATGGAGTGCCTTTGCATGCACACTCTGTGCCTTTTGTAGAATGCAAATACAGGAACCAAGAAGCTAGTTGGAATCATTTCTACATGAATTTGAATTCCCAGAGATTATGTATAAGAGATGCTCTCCAATAGTTTGAGAATTTACTCTAAGTCAAAGGTTAATTCATTTTTTACTGTCTTTGGAAGAGTAAACAGCAAAGAACTTGCAGGGAGCTAGCAGCTCCCGCTGATGAAATGAGATTCATCAGTTTTACTCAAGGAGGGAGACTGGATTTGAGAGCGATGCAGGGAGGTCAGGATGAAAATTCTCCAAAGATCTGCCAGGTGGAAGCTATAGATTTAAATCTACTTTGATCATAAATTTCTAAATGTAGGACAGAAGAGAATTTGAAAATTTGAGTGTTGTTGAAATTATCTTTGAAAGTTCCTTTGGAAGGAGTCACGTTAAAGTCAAACACCATCTGTCAGTTATGTCCCCCAGAAGTTTTCCCGTTAGCACCAGATTATGTAGTTGGTTTGTGTTTAAGGACCATGTGGGATTGAAAAAAAAAGTATGTGTCACTGAATTCATTGAATAATGAATTATTCTTTAAACTTGGAGAGTTCTTCTGTGGATAAGAGTCACACAGAAACTGCCCTTGGATGGAAGATTCTGATGCTCATTCAGTAAATATTCAGAGAGAGAACTGAGGTGGTGAATAGACTCATGCTCACTCTTTAAACTCCTTTTTAAATGTTTTTACCTCTTTATCATATACGGTTTGATTCTCACTAGGAAAAGCTTACATAGTGTAAATGCACTATCTTTGTGGTCAGCTGCAATACAAAGGAAAGAAGCTTCCCCAAGTTCCCTACACTCTTCCAGTTCTTGGTGGATTTTGCATTGGGAGTAATAAAAGAATCATCATTAAATGTTTCTATTTTTTAGATGGATCATCTCTACAGAAATGGGCTAAACTTTTTCTCATAGGATCACACTCACTGTATCTTTGAAACATGCAAAATTTTTGTGATCTTTGATTCTTTAACACTTATCAGTATAAAATGAAGTATTAAAGGATACTTATTTGTCAAATATTTTGTTGGTGCTTGTAAAATATAAGATGCTGCCTGGCCTGGTGAATATTTAGCAAGGTATGTGTGTTTCAGGTCCTTGTGAGACTCTCATTTGAATTTGACCTTACTGTGTTTCCTACCTTTGATATCTCTTAAATTTGACCTTAGAGTGATCTCCATTTAAGACCTCTGGGAGTAGACACCTCCTTTCAATGGTGCTACTACTGAAAGGAGGAAATTCCTTTGCCTTACCCGTGGCAGAACTCTTTAATCAGTTGCAGAAAGGGTGACCTTATGTTCTCAAATTTTTAACCTTCCCCATGAATATAAAATTGTTATTAAATCTTAAGGTTCATATGCTGAAAGTAGTCATTTGAATCAAGGGAAGAATTTGGAATTAGGTATAGAAGAAATATGAAGATGAAGAAATAGGTTAAAATCTGGAGCTCAATGCTGCCATTTCTGTCATGTAGAAATTTGTATCAGAAAGCAATAGAAAAATGTGTTTTAAAGTCGAAGGAATAGTTCTGCTGTCATTCTAGGTAATACATTTTTCAGTTAGTCCGTACATGTTTTGTTATTGAAACATTTGAAATAAATCTCTGATATTCCAATTATTACTCTTCACCATCCTTCCTTCACAGTTTCTTTATTTTTCACTGTTATGTCTCCAATAAAGCAAACATAAAACACTGATATGTAAAATATTGGAATAAAAGTGTTCTATTTTGTTATGTTGTTAATCATAATTCATATGTTTATCATATTTTTGTTTATTTATAGTCTTTATGCCTTTAATTACTCTTCTTTTGTATGCCAATGTATTTATTTAAAATGTCATAATATTATTCCCTAGGGTGATCCCATAATATTCTCAAAGCAGTAACTTGTTTCAATGACCAAGAATCTTCTTCATGGTAAAAAAGGTGCTCAAGAGGTTCTGATGAAACTTTTGGCAAATATTATACCTTAGAAATGAACACAAGCTTAAATATTCAATTTAATTGAACAAATATTTATTGAGTAATTATTCTGTGTCAGGTACTGAATCACATTGCCCAATATAAAAATCTATTAGCAGAATAAATATAATTTTTAAAGAGAAAAGTATTTGCTGTCAATTCTAAACCCAGTGACAGGGAAAAGGAGAAGCTGATGTTTCAGTATTATTTTGCAAACAGAAGACAAGCCTTTATTTCAAAATCCTAGGTAAAAATAAGTATAAAAAATGAACTTTATGCAAGTTTCTTAAATTTCACACACAACTTTTGTTCTAAAATGACTGCAATCAGATATGCTTTAAACTTTCTAGAGGAAATGGACTCAGACTCAATTTTCTTTATTCAACCAAATGTTCTTTTGATCAACTACTGAGTCTGCTGTGTGTGAATGCCTGAATATTTAGCCCATAGAGTTTCTGAACTCTGTTGCCTAATTTTATTTAAAAAAAAAAACAACTATTTTACTTATTTGAAATAGGCAAAATTTTTTATGTCATTTAAAAAATTAGTAATATGATTTCACATTACAAAATGTTTTTAACAAGGGTCTTAAAATACAAAGTTCCTGGGAAATAGACTTGACTTACTAATCCACAGACAAATGGACAAACTGACATGGACATTAAGGGGAGAGGCTTGAACAGAGGTGGTTAGTTGGTAGACCACCAGTTGTTTTGACAAACATTAAATGATTTTTGGAGACCATGGTACTGTTTTGGGGAAACAGTTTGTCTTTTTATAAGTTTTGTAATCTACTTAAATGTGCTTAAAGAGTATACTCCATATCTCCCCACTACCTCCCCTCTCTTTCATCATCTATACTGGGATTTTCATAATGTAACACCCTTAAACAGAGAACAATTGCATCTAATCCTATTTAAAATGGTTGCTAAGGGACTATAGGAGCTTAGAAATGACTTAAGATCTCCTCTATGAAGTAAAAGAGAAAAACTAAAGAAAAAAACCTTTAGAGGAAGGATTTTGACATGTCACTTTGTATCATATGGTTTCTGGTATTCCATACATAGGATTCCTTTCTCAGTCTGCAACCCTCTGGGAGTTCCACTGAGACTTGAACCTAATCCCAGTCTGCTGCTCTCTTGGACCCCTGAGGACTGACATGGGGAATAGGCTTACACAGATGGGTTGGGGTGAGAGGAATGTATTATTTTTCTATAACTCAGGTGTGGTAGGTTACCTTATGATAGTTGAAGAGTTGACCCACAAGTGTACTAACTAAGGCCTTAAGAAAAATAGCTTCTGGTGGTAGAATGGGAAACGAGGCTAGTGGATCTACTGTACTGAGTTCTTTGCTGCCCACATCAGGTAGCACAGCAGCCTTCACATGGTGCCTTGAATGTTTGACTTTTCCTTTTTCAGGAGGAATGTGCAATACATATTTTTCCCTTCACTTGTGAGAGAAAGTTTTATATTACTTTGTGACTACGAAAATACAAATCCTAGGGCTTACCATATACCAGGTAGATTATGCTTCTATAAACAATATTTTTTTTTTCATTTTCACCAGTTGCAAACATTCAGATGCTTATTAGGGATTATTCTGAATACCAAACCAGGCATTTCTTCTGAAAACATAAAGTTAAAGATCTCTTTGTCCACAAAATTTTAAGAATAGATGCAATGACTATTTTAAATCAAAATCTAACCAGAGATTTTTAGAATAGATATTGTGGTGAGAAATTTCTCACTTCACATAAAAATGTTAGGGTAAATTAGTTTTCAAAACTAAAGGTGCAACGTGCAACAAAGGTGAGATTAAATATCAAATTTTTATAATAAAGGTGTCAAATTGTTTTTGAATGTTTGTATTTAGAGTAATTTAGACATTTTAGAATTTGAATTTAGAGTGATTGTGATTTTCGCATACTAATTCTAATATTTTATTATAAAATACACTCTATATAAACTACCAGAATCAAGCGGGCAGTATTTTAGTATCCATCTCATGTTGTCAAAGAACTTGGTAAAATTTATTCAAGGCACTGTAATTAATTTTTTGTTCTTTAAGGAGCAAACTTAACTCCTTGTGGAGGAATGGCCTTTGATTTCTGGCCTCTCAAATCTCAAACATATTAGGAAACATAAAACATGCTGCAAATATGGGGCTGCTTTTGCTGGACTTAGATTGCATGGGTTTAAAGTCACCCTGAGTTGATAACCTCTGTGCTTCCTGAATCACTATCATAGTTCCTTAAATACAGTGGGAACTGAGCAAATAGTTGATGTCTGAGTGAACTTAAATGTAGGCGCATGTTTGAGGAGCTTGCTTTTTATAATGATGACACAGATTTCTATAAAGCAAAATTATCCCTGAATTATTCCAAACCCAGGCTGCCTATTCTCATATGTGGACTGTTTGTTTTTTCCATGTCACTCTGAACCCCAACTCACCTGTATGCTCATACCTGTACTCTTTATAAGATATACTAATGACATGTATGTGCACGTATTTTCCCCTTCCCCAGTCTTACTCTTTTCATTTTTCCCAATCTTGCACATATGCTTTACATCTTTGCATTCATTTTCTCTCCAACTATGGTCAGGCTGCTCCAAAAGAAATCAGTCTAGTGACATATGAGGTAATCTGCCTTTCCTTAAACAACAGCACTAAATGTAAAAGGCCAGCTTCATGGAATATGTTTGCTCCGTGTAGATGGCCTCAGCTATTTTCTAATTGTTCACAAGCCTTCTTTTCAAACACCCGTGAGTCTTTTTCACTGGAGAATACCAGTATCCTTTGTGCCACTGACTTGCTTCTTGGTCATGTGTGAGAACTGAGAATAGTTACTGAGAACCTAAGAGACAGCAGAGCTTGGACAACTCACTTCTCTGCCTCAGTTTTGTCTTCTGTAAGGAGTCTCTGGAGGTTTACACAAGTTAATATTTATAAAACACTTAAAATAGTGTCAGCCATATAGTAAACATTAAATTTTTGACAAATAGAATAAATAAAAGTGTGTGTGGAGAAAAAATAGTGATGAGAAAAATGGTGGATTTGTTTGTTTGTTGGTTGGTTTTGGAAGACCAACAGAAATTCTTTACCTCAAATGTAAAGGTTTCAGAGTTCTGTGAATTAGTGCTTGGAAAAGCTGGAATGAGTTCCATGGATAGATTTTCCACCTGATTGTTAACTTGTTTCCAGCAAAAGCCAACTAGAGTAACTCATATTCAAAAAGGTCATTTCACAGATCAGAATGTTTGAGGAAGTGTAAGCTGTTTCCAAGGCTACAGAGCAATTTCAAAGACTTAAGAACTGAACCCATTGTCCTACTGAATGATCGTGAAATTTTACTTTTCTTTTAATCCTTCTAAAATTTCACTACATGATTTTCTTCCAGTGGTTTATGAGTCACTTAAACCAGTTAGTATTTGTATTTCTAAGGATTCATCCTATCTTTGATAAATTCTAAACTGGTTTAAAAATTACCATTATAAAATTATTATTGCTCTAGAGTTTTGGTTATATTACTAATTTGCTAATTTGATCTGGAGATCATTCCTCTCAATGAGGAACTAGGAATACATTTTTGTTAAAAATGTCTTGAAAATCCAAAAGGAATATTAGCAAATTTTATTCCAAGGACTTTATTCATAGGCAGACCCTTTGTTTTCTCACACTGGATCTATTTATTCTAAATTATCTAGGTAGTGGTATAATTAAGTTAGTTAATGAGTGAGTTACTACCAATAAGGAGTGCATAGAACAGAAAAGGCAGACACATTCAATTTTTTCATTCTTCCAATACTTAGTGAGTTTCTACAGTTCAGGGGATATTTCAATAATCACACCCAAAGTTCCTACCCTCATGGAGCTCACATTCTATTTGGAGTAGCTACATAGTATGGTGGAGTTGTGGAGTTGGAAGCATCCATATTCCAGTGTTTGAGTAGAGACTTACATTGTTATACTGCTACCCACTGTGTGACCTTGACAAATTTTTAACCTCTCTGCACTTTAGTTCCTCTATGTGTAAAGTGAAAATAATAAAATCACTTCATGGGGTCATTTTAAATTAATATATATCTATATATTTAAGTAATATATATTATATATATTATATATATTTAAGTAATATATATTAAATTAATTATATTAAATTAATATATATTAATATATATATATTACTTATATATTACTTAAAAAATATATATATTACTTAAAGAAATGCCTGGCACATAAGGGCTATGTAAACATTGGCTGTTATTAGTGAGTAGTCATATAGCATATCAAATAAGGATATAATAGGAGGGGAAGCAGGGTAAGAGAGTAGAGAATGATAGAGCAGTAGTTTCATATTGGACAATTAGGAAAGCCTCATGAGGAGGGGATAATTTAAGCAGAACTCTGAATGAAGCAGATAAATAAATAATGCTAATATCTGATAGAGGAGAATTTCAGTCAGAGTGTACAGTTAGGGAAAATGGCATGAGGCAACAGTCCATTTAAATGTTTTGAGGAACATGAAAGTCTACAAGATGTGTGTTTAGTAAGCCTAAGAAAGAACTAAATAAGAGCGTGGAGAAAAATGGTGGAAAGTCTGATAGGGCCTAGTGGAACAAAGTTTTTCACAGTGAATTGTATTCTAAATAATAAAATGACAAAAATATAAAATTATAAAATAAATAATAAAATAGGTTGACTAAGGGGAGTGACAGGCTTCTGTATGACTATAGTATGAGGAACCAGGCATGGACATGCTATGTGGCACTCTGTTGCAGAAATCCAGGTGAGGGGCAATTATAACTTGAAGTGCATCAGTAATGAGGACAGGTTGAGGAGTAGAGACTGATTACAAGACACATTATGAAGATGGAACTGACAACATTTTCTTATAGATTTGGCTAGTATGAGTAAAAGAAATGATCCAAGAGAAATATTCTAATGTGGGGTCTGAGAGTCCAGATAATTGACATGTCATTTGCTGTGATGGCTTGTAGTTGAGGTAAAGGTTCAGTTGGGCCAAGAGTTTGTTTTAATAACCTTGAGGTGATGATTAGACATACGGTTTGAGATACTGAGTAACAGTTGAATATTCAAATTGGAAGTTCAGGTTTTTGGGGGATTAAACATGCTAGGCAATCACTTTAGCACTGCTATACCTCAGCCCTAGAGGTAAAAATTTGAAGTAGTCCTATTAGAAATATGTTAAGAAATCATGGAGCTTGAATTGTATCACCAACACCAAGACAGGTAGAGAAGAGAAAAGAGCTAAAGATCTTTTGTGGGATTGCTAATTTTTTAATGGAGAGAGGAGGAAACAGAGTCAGTAGGAAAAACATAGAAGAGATGACCAGTGAGATAGAAGAAAATGGAGAAAGCGTGGAGTCCAGAAGCCAATTGAGGAAACACATTTTAAGAATTGGGGAATGAAAAAATCCTTCAGAATGCTTATGAAGAATAGAGCAATGCTAAGTACTTAGGTTTGCTTATTGGATTAGACGGTGTGGGTGTCACTAGTACCCTTTTCAAGATAATGCTTCTTGGAATAGTGAAAACAAATATAATTGGAGAGATTCATTGAGAGAATGGGAAACTTCAAGGACACAGAACTCTTCTGAAGAGTTTTGAAATAAATAGAAATATGGGGTATAATTTAGAGATAATGTGGGATTAAGTTTTTAATTTTTAAAAAAGGAAATTCAGATTTATGCACTATCAATAATAGGCCTATTAAGAATTTAAAATAAAAATCTTGATGGTGTGCAAGAGAAAGGGGATACTTTTGGGATTAATGTACTTGCATAAGCAACAGGAGATAAGCTTGAGCAGAAAGAGAGTAGATTGTAGATATCTGTGAGGATAGTTCATGCATCATAACTGATAAGTGGTAGTTTAAATGAGTATAGAAAATGGAAGTTATGAGAGGTTATGAAAACTCTTCTTTGATTGCTTCTCTCCTCTGAAATACAGTGATAAGCTGAGAGAACTGACAAGGGTGTCAGAGGAGAAAGAACAAATATAAAACAACAATTTCAGAATTGGTTAATGAATTGACTAGAAGAATACAGATAATTGCCATCAATACTGAAGATTTGTTGAGGTTTGAGATCATAAATTAATTTGGATTCAGTCAGTATGGGTGTGTGGTTTTCTTCAATACGTTCAGCTTTTTTGATTGTAGGCATGGAATGATTGGAGAGTTGGATTTAACTAGAGTTGGAGTTTTGCCAACTGAGTAAGAAGACACTTTAAAAGGACAAAAGAACTGAGGGTTATGTCACATGATGATTATAGTGAATTATGACTATAAGATATAAATGCAAAAGGGGATTGAACCAATTATTTATAGTTACTTCTCATCTGAGGAGTTGTGAAAGGGGTTTCTGGAGTGGGTGAACAGAAGACAAAGTAATTTTGAAAAAAGTGAAGTGTTTGTAGTTGAGAATTGGTAGTAGCAAAGCCTAGCAGGTGTTTGTGGCAGTGGGTGGTTAAGTTGTGGCCATAGATTACATTACTGGAAAGAGATATTGAACATCTAAGAACCCATAATTCAGGTGAATCATCCATATGTGCATTGAAATTGCTAACACTAGTGCCAGGTGTAGTGGTGAAGAAGACAGTAAGCAGAAATCTCCAGGGGTGGCTATTTGTTTCCAAGAAACCACAAGGAGGCAGATGGACATATAGATTCATGGCATGGACTTTGACATTTTTAGGGATTTCCTAGAGATAATGGAATTTAGCATCTACATCTCAGACACTGCAGGAGTTCAAAAGATGCATCACATAGTCATTTTAAGGAGTTTAAAGTCATTTTGTGTGGGAGGTGAGAACCCTGCACAAATAATTCAAAAACAGAATATGCATGAAAAATAGTGGTATAGCTAAAACACAAAGGAGGTTTAACCCAAGAGTTACTTTCAGATGAGGGATGCAAAAGAACTTCACACACAGGAAAAAGTGTCAGCTTAGGAGTAAGGACTTACAGGGAAATAGTAAATTGTCCATTTGTGCTTCTAGCATGCAAAGGAGATAAAAAAAAAAAAAAAATAGAGGCCTGGAGAATCTGAGTGAATAAGATGGATTCTAATGCCAAGAAAAGGCCTTTCATTCTTAGGCAGCAAGGAGTGGAGTGAGTAAGTAACTATAAGTTTTTGAGAGAAAAAAATGACATGATCAGATGTGGGCTTTAAAAGGAGAAATTATGCAGCCTTGTGTCCAGTGAATAGGGAAGGATATGTCCGGGGAAAAGGCACATGTTAGGAGGAATCAAAATAGCACAGATGGAATGTGACTTATATTTGTTTTACAGCTCTAAACATCCACTATGTTGGTGCTAATAGTGACAGTGGTATTGAGAAGGAATAGGTATAGATAAATTAATTAAATCTAATAGAGATTTTGTCAGTAAAATCTGTTCACTGGTTGGATGTGATATTGATGGAAAGAGACAGTAATGTGAAGAAAGTGATAAGTTTTGACCTTGGCTGAATTGGAGGAGCATGATAGCATAAATATAAATGGAGGACACAGAAGGAAAAGGGAAAAGTATAGGTAGGAAGAATATCAGCTCCTTTATGCATACTGAGTTTGGGATGGCAGCTAGCATCCCAATAAAGTTATCCAACAGGCAATTTGAAACTTAGGACTATCACTTGGTAGTCATTGGTATATTGCTGAAGTCAAGACACTAGTTAAGAATGCCAAGGGAAGAATGAGTAACAAAGAAATACATAATGTCAATAATAGAACCTCATGGCACCTTGACGTTAGACTGAGGAGGAATGGCCAAGGCTTGAGGATAAGGTTAGTGGGAGCCAGCCCCAAAGCAAGCCCAGGAGACTGTAATGTTACTCAATCTAAGAAAAAAAGATTATTTAAAGAATGAAGCTGTTCAATAGTATCAAAAGATCCAAAGAGGTAGGAACTAGAACTGGAAATGTGTTGTTATATTTTGTAACTAGGAAATCACAATTGATGGACCTTAGCAAAATAATATTAATGACACCCACCTCAACAGCTTCATTCTGACTGTTGACCAATACAACAACAATATTTTATCACTTGGGGAGGAAATAGACAGTAAAAACACCATAAACATGAGAATGTACTCAGATTTATGGCTGTCTAGGGCCAGTTCGTATGAGATTCAAAGAGTACAACTCATTCCAACAAACCCTGAAGGAAATCAGTAAATTATGGTATAATATAGTGGATGCTTAAAATATTAAAACATGAGTCTTTAAGGAAAGTTCAATTCACATTAAAAATATTGGTTTAAAAATCATTGCCATTAAATGCCATGTGGTATCCTGAATTGTATCCTTGGATAATAAAAGGACATTTATAGAAAAACTGGTAAAATCCAAATAAAGTCTGTAGTTCAGTTGTTATATATCAAAGGTCATGGCTTAGCATAATGCATGATATAAGATCTATCATTAAGGAAGACAGAATGAAGAATAATGGAGGCTGTCTTTACAATATTTTAAAATTTTCTGTAAATCTAAGATTATTCCAAAATTAAAATACATTTATTTTTTAGATGAACCCCCAAAATCCAGTGGCACAGGTAATATAAAAAGATTTCCTATCAAACAAATAATAAATTATTGATTCCTATTTATGTGCATTTTAATTTATAAAAATTTTAGTTATGAGAATTAATTCATTTCATAATTTTGTTCATATAAATAAGGTGTTGTTTCTGAGGCCTAAATAGTAATGTGGAAAAATTCCCTTTCAAGTAGTCTGTTTTCTCCAATAGACTTTTACATATATAGCTTAAATAGCCAACACCAAATGAGCCTTTTGCACAAGGAAATAAACTGTCATTTTATATTTTTTTCCTCATAAAAATAGTTAATTCATATTTGTATTTTTCCTTACTAACAAGATCAGAAAGAAATAGGTACCCACAAACCAACGAACCAATAAATAAGTTATTCTAACAATAAATACTTATTTTCTCTTCCTGGCACATTTGTTAGCTTAGAAGATGATGATTACCATGTATAATGCACATGAACAAGAAGCAAAACCATCCTCCTGGAAGTCCTGGGTAAGAGGACTCCATGCAGCTGAGGCAGATGCTTCTCTTTCTGGTTTCATGTCTGACTGATCTGAGGTGTGTTCAATCTTAGAATGTAGAACCCTGACAATATTTTAAATACATTTTCTGCATAGGAAAGGGGGACTTACTCTACACTTCTGTTCAGTTTTAGTAATTAGTTAATCACCTGCTTATATTCTTGAAAGACCTTCCTGATTTGCATTTCCTTGCCTCTCATTTTTGGTAAACTGTTTGTGGTATTGTAGTTTTGTCCTATTAAGCACTTACACATTTCATACTTGAAGCAGTTTTATTTTACTTCTGAGTAAATTCTACCATGTAAGTACTTGGTAGTTGAGAACTGGGTTAGAGCTTGGGATGTGATGAGGAATATAAAACACAATGTTCTTAGCTCTCTACAAAACATTTGGTGGACGGGTTGAAAGAACATTCATCATAAAGAAAGCCAAGTTTCTGTCTTTGCCTCTGGGGGAAACAGGCCTTGCTGACCCGGGAATCAGTTTGGTAATATCATCTGCAGGGATTTATTCTCAGGTTAGTTCCTATAAAGGAATTCAGGAACTTAAAGCTTGTGAGCTGATCATTTATGGCAAGTAAATAAAGTGTAAAGATTTGTTCCCAGCTCTATATTTTCCTCTTCCTTTATTTGTTTTGTACATAGGAAACTATTGCTGGAATCTTTGAGAGTGTTGCTCCACCAACAGCACACTGCTTTTCATTTTAAGATGTTTTAAGATGTCATTGATGCTCTGTAATAGAATCTGAGCTCCTCAATGGCAGGGACTGTGCCCACCTGTCTTGGCATGTGAAATGCCTACTACCTAGCAGGTAGTTAATGAATGTTCTGGAGGGCATACCTCCATATATGAATTACTAAAATAATTAAAAATTGGAATATATACCATTTTTTCTTGTAGTAATAATGGGTTGATATGGGAATTATTTGCAAAGATTACTGATTTTATTTTTGAGTTTTCTCTGCCATCTTTTATTTTGGAATAATCACCACCACTTTCAACAATTGGATTAATCACTTTGCACAATTAAATGTATCTGTGTGCGAGCATACCCCTGCTTTCCCTGCCTCTCTAGCTGCAGTGTAGTGAAAACAGTGTGACAATATTTGTGTCAAAGCTTTGCTGTTATTTGCAAAAGGGAGTAATGAAACTTCATATAGTGTTTCTGAGAAAGAAATCAGGAGAAGGAGGTCAGGCATATGGTAAGTTAAATGCTATTTTCCTTCTCATTTGTTTGGGGGAATTGTGGGGAGAATTTAAGACAACAAATAGTTGTTTAAAGGACTGCAAGGCCGGTAATTAAGTATAAATGTAATTGAGAAAATGCTTTAATAGATAATTGCTGTTATATTAATTTGGAATATTTACTTTTGTGATATATAAAAAATGATGAGAGGAAATATTTAACCACAGTGTTGGTTGATATAATAAACTATTATGTCCTGGATCTAAATTTGTAATAGAAGCAAATGAACAAAGGTTCAGCTGTTTAAGTTAATGCCTAGAATGCCATGTAAGCTAACTTGAAGAAATAGTGAAGAATTTATTCAGGACAATAATTAAGTTAGGACTTTGTAAAAAAAAATTCAAAACTAAGGATTAGCATTTACTGAGTGATTATAACTTTAATTAACCTTTGGTTAGCAATGACATTATTTTACACCTATTATTTTTCTGATTTTAAAGCTTATGTTTCTGGTGCCATACAATAGCAACCACAGATTATATTATATATTTAATCAATTGGGTAGAGAATTGATAGTGTCCAATTCAGTTAATTTAGATATGAATTGATAAATTAATGTTTAAAATTTAAGAATATTTCTACTCGAGAAGTTTTTTATATTTATGCAAATGTATTCCATCTCAGTTTCACATTAATAATATAAACACACATTTCAACACACATTTGTCAAGAATGTAAGGATTTAGCATCCACTAAAAACATTATGAACTAAAATTATGAATCACATACCTAAAGCCTATGTGGTCTTTTGATGTCTTCATCATTCCCTGCTCAGCATTGTGCAATCAGGTCTGAACCGTTTTCTCATTTCATCAACAGAATCAAAGACCAAATATTGCTGTCACTTCAAGGATATGGTTGATGTCCCTCCAATTAAATTAATCAGTAACCTTTAATAGAATTCAAGATATAACAGCAGTCTAAACACTTCTACTCAAATTAATATCAGCCATCAGCGTGATATCAGAGTTGTATAGATAACTTCTATACGATAAAGTTGTCTTGTGAATTTTAACTACGTATATGTGTTTCATTTTATCACTTTACAAAAGCAGGATATAATATTAATGAAATACAATCTAGATGACAACAGTTCCTAGGCATTGTGCTAGTGTGTAATATGAGAATAAGTAGATATTATTAAATACATTCATTTGAAAACACAGTATAGCTCAAATGTACCATGGGAAAAATCAAGATATGTCCTCAGTCTATTTAGGTGCATAGAGTAGTGTTCTCCTCACTTCCCACATTGCCATTCCAGGTCACTGCCATTCCAAGATTAACTATCTGAACTGATCAGAGGTAGAGAAGGAGGTGTAAGGAATTTAAAGACGAATAAGTGGCAATTAGGAATTTATTTTCCATTTTACTCTAAGCTAAGGAAGTGGAGAGAAGACAAGAATATTCTTCAATATTTGTGTATAACTCTGTTCTTACCTTCAGCAGTTTATTTTAAACTGACACAGCATGATTGCATATAAGTATACATGTGTATACATATGTATAGGTACATTTATAGACCCACATATATATATACACACACACACACACACACATGTATATGCATATATGTATGTATACACATGTGGATGTATATAATGCAGTGAGGCTCTGTCAGTTTAATATATATACATATTATATATACATATATATACATATATACACTTTATTTATTTATGTACACACACTCCCTAACAGAATTACTCTGAAGAATGAAGACATTTGGAGTATTTAGACATGACTGATTCACAATTTTCTTACTTGTTATTGCACAATATTGTGCAATGGCTTGTAAAATTATTACAGCCAAATGCATAACATAATAAACTCAAACAATGTTGAATATGTATTAGTGTATCCTATGATGAATAAAGAGTCACAGTGAATTAGAATTGAAAGACTAGTTTTGGCTGAATAAAAGCAGATGTTATTAATTGACTGATTAGACAAAATTCATTAAAATTCTTTGGGGCTTTCAGTATTCAGTATGTGACTGTAAACTTTGGTGTGTGAATATCTGGTAGGATTTTTTTAATTATGTAGTTGGGAAAATATTATTGAATGATACTAAAGGATATTGCTTAATTGCTAGAGAAATCTACACTTCCTAATGTTCTGGCATTATAGCAAGTAATAACTCTTATGTCTTGGATTTTATCATCCCTTTAAAACTGGAGGAATGTATTGGCATCACTACCATAAAACCTCACATATGAGAATAAAAAATAGAGACTAACTTAAAACGCTTGAAAAATAACTTTAAATTGCTAGGTATGTTGGTCAGTTTTTCATTACTGTGACCAAAATACCAAACAAAAGAAACTAAGAGGAGGAAAAGTTTATCTTAGGATAACAGTTTCAGAGATTCAGTCTGTGGTCAACCAATTCCATTGTTCTAGGCTGAAGATGAGGCAGAATATCATGGCAGAAGGGTGTGGCAGTGGAAAACTGCTTAGTTCAAGGCAGCCAGGAAGAAGAGTAGCTGAGAAGGAGGGAGGGTAAAGGGAGGTAGGAAGGGGAGAGACAGGAGTTGGGGAGACCAGGGACAAAATATAAAGGGCACACCCCCAGGGACCTACTTTTTACAGCTACAACACCACCTACCTACAGTTACCATCCAGTACAATAATCCTTTCAGATTATTAATCCATGAAATGGATTAGTCCACTTATGTAGGTTACCACTCTTACAATCTAATCATTTCACCTCTGAACATTTCTGCTTTGTCTAATTTGAACTTTTGGGAGGTGGGTACCTCATGTCCAAACCATAGAGCAAGTAAAAAGAATTCATTTGTAAATTGCCACTTGGAAAATTTTATTTCTAAAACTATAGTCTTTTACAAAATACTGTGATTATTTCATACTTGAAGTCACAGAAGATTCTACTTATTTATGAGCTACAAAGTTAGTATGCTCTTCACAAATTGTGGAAATTCGAATCCTAAATTTTCAAATAAAAGAATGCATGATTAGTCTTTTAAACAACTAAGAAATGTGGAAGCATATAAATGAAAAATGAAGTCCTTCCTCAACACCAGTCGCATTCTGCATTCTGTAATTACTTCAGACATTCTTTGTGTATATAACATAATAAACAAATTTATATGCATTTATATATACATTTTGTGTACACATATAATTATAACAGAGAAATCATTCCATTTGGACTATTTTGAAGTCTGACCTTTTTACATTTAACAGTATAACCTGATAATCTTTCATTCAGAATATATATAATGACATTAATTTTAAATGATATCCCAATATATGCATGTAACAATATTTAGTTAACCAATACTCTATTGATAGTTTCTCCTTTTCATTATTTGAAATTATGCTCAAAGGTCATCTTTCTTCATATATTTTCTACAGTGATTAAATTTGAATTGATTTTTCTCCAGTTTTATCTGATTACCCTATGGAAGGTATATTAAAATCAATATGAATTTCTGAGTTATAGAAAATTAGGGAAAACATAAACTCAAAGTTCACTCATGAAAAACATTTATATCTACATTTTCATTATTTTCCATGTATAGTATAAACATGTAAATATGCTTTATTTGTCACCAGGTTCTGGAGTTTCTAGAAACTGCTGCTCAGAGCAGTACTTTTCAATCTTGGCTTTTAATTTCTATTGCCAGGCTGCACCAATTAAATTAGAATCTTTAGAAGTGGGACCCGGGCTTGGTAAAGCTTCCTAGATGATTTTGATGTGCAGCCAGTGTTGAAAACCAGTGATTCAGAGAATAGCTTGCTTTGAATGAGGTGTTTCCTGGAGAAAAATAGAGAAGAAGCAAGAAAGAATGAAATAAATTTCAGTAGAAAAATTCTAATATGTTAATATGTCATCAAGAATTTGATGTGTGAAAAACATGTCCATATGATGCTAATTTTTTTTGTAAGGAACGTCAAGTCTCTATTTTCAGGATTAATTTGGTTAGTGTAAGTAAAGGTAGAAATTGTAGCATCTTGCGCACATTATATGCTATGAGAGCTCATGGTACCTCTCCTTCAAAGCACTTTTCTGGCTTGCACTTTATATTTTCTTTTTATGTGTGTCATTCTTCGAATTGTGCTTCTTTTCCCCTGGTAGAGGCTAAGTCTCCATGAGAGCAGGGCTTCAAGTCCTTCTGCATCCCTTGGGTTAGGTGCAGTGCTGACACAGTTGATCAACATTGGCTCCATAAATTAATGATTAGCACTTTGGTACTTACAGTGGGACAAAAGGTAATAAGGGCATTAAGGTGAGGGCATAGGAGCAGATTTCTTCTGTTTTCTCCCCCTTTAAAATTCGTGTACATCAAAACAAGAATTAATATATTATATTTGGAGATATATCAAAGTGTATTTCACTTAAAATATATATTTTATATAGGCAAATGGTTTCAGGAAAAGATCACATCATATACAAATGGAGAAAGTGTTAGAAAATAATACAATTATTAGGGAGAGAAGAAGCGTTTTGTTTAACAAGGTAGTGGGTGTTTATTTTTGGTAATGCAGAAAATCATTATATAATTTTCTGAAAAGCCAGTCTTATAAATAAGCAGGAAAGAGACTTGGTTCCCATAATCCATTTTAATCAGAAGGGAGAAGATTTGGAATGGGATGAAGACAGCATCTAAAAAATCTGGGTCAGTTCAGCACTGGTAAGGGATTTTTTTTTTTCAAAAGCCTTAAATTATAAAGAAATATTCCAAAAGTTCAATTGAGACAGCCTAGGATATGAAAGTTATCATTTTTAACATCTAAAATTTAAATTAACAGGACTGGCATGGCATGAGAAAGAATAAGAATGATTCTAATATGCTCTGGGACTCTATAAAACTTTTCTATGAAATATCTTCCAGTTGTCAAAGAAGTAATGGAATATTTCAGTCTACATTTGCAAAATTTTATTTGTATATTTGAGTAAATAATGAGTCATAGTTTAATAGTCAAGGACATTACAAAGGTAATAACAACCACTGTTAGTTTAAGATAGATTTGATTTCACCATGTAATTTCAAAAGTAGTAAAGTCTGAAGTGTATGGGAATAAAGGTATGAAGCATGAAGATGTTGGATGTGTGAAATAGAAAAGTATTATTTATTTTCTCATGTTTATAATCATTTTCAATAAACAATTTGTTTTCTATACTTCTTACACTTTTAGATTGACATTTCTAAAATTGTTTTATATTTGTCATCAGAGGAAATGTAATGATAAAATGAGTGTATTTGTATAAGGTCATTTTAATATGATCTTTTATCCTCCACAAAAATAAGGCCTCTTTTGTGCAGTTAAAGTTTTGTTCTCCAGTTTATTATTTTTTATTGAATTTCTTCAGTTGTTCTCTTGTTATCATTTTAAAAATCATTATCACGTAAGTATCACCAGAATAACTCCTGTTGCAAACAAAGTAATCTAGTATGTGTGATTTCAAGTGGCCACTTAAACAGAACTTAGTGGTGATACTGGTTTGTTAAAATAGTCTTATTAAAAGAAAACAAATTAGATAGCTTATTGTATGAGTTGCATTGGATTAGACAGCATATGTGTGTATATATATATATGTATGTATATATATTTCATTACTTTTTAGTTTTTGCATTTCTAATAATACTGTTTCTCACTTTGTGTCTACCAGAAGAACAGAGGGGATTAGCATTTTACTAATGCTAAGGGATAACCATCAAGTAAAACTCTCATTACTATTTAGAGATATAGTTCATGACTTTCTCCCTAATTTATTTTAAAATATTTCAAAAATTAACAAAAACTTAAAATTAACAAATAAGGTTTTATAATAAAATGTAAAACCCGATGAAACTTGCTATCATTTTTGATGTGATAGTCCCCCAAGATTTTAGAAGTCTGACCTTTTCACAGAATACAATTATATTGCTCATGGAATGATCACAGAAATTAGTCAATCCATTTCTGTTTTATAGATTAAAAACTAAGACCCCAAAGGTAGTTATCTACATTTCTATGAGCCGATCAGTATCCAGGCTTCTTTGAGTCCCTGTCTACTGCTCTTGTCATATTTTACCAATTTTTTTAGTAAATCAGGCCTGAGTATTTGTTCTCCATGATCTTCCTTTGCTTCAACAAAATCACACTTCCTTTTTCCTCATGAAAATCAAAATTGTCCTCTTGCTACATTTTAAAGCTTGCCTAAAGATTTGCAAATGGAAATGATGTTAACACTGCCCAAATCTGAAGATATCTGGTGTAAGTATTTAGATTATATTAAGATAAAGGTCAGAATTAAAAAAGTCAGAATAGACTAAAAGCAGAACAGTGTAAACAAAAGACCAGCATCCACTGAATATATAAAGCAAATATTGGCCACATCTTGACTCTTTTTATATGAAGCCACTAAAAATAGAAATAAATCCCTTCATAATTAAATTACTCACTGTCAACACTAATATTTGTGACTCTTGGTCTAGATGTTTATAATTATAGTTTCATGTATTCATGTATATTTCCTGTTCCAAATACCAAACTCAAAGGCATTGACCCTAAGGAAGTTAATTCCTTACAGTTCAAAAATAGAAATCCCTGAATAATTTCATGAAAAGGTTACTATGCTTGCATTTAAAAGGGTAATGTAAGACCTCAGGAGAAATAGTTGCTTAATGTCATATACAAACAAAACTTTAATTTGCATATGCTTATGAAGTATAAAAAAGAGAGAGCAGAAAAAAAAAAAAATCTGACAGGAAGATCTTAAGAGTTGACCCAAAGAAACATAACTTTATTTTGCAATGAGCAGGCTCTACCATGTTTTAAGGGACTTCAGAAGAGTCATTTGCAGACAAGTTAGATCATCTGTCATCTTATAAAAATCACAACTTCATCAGGACTAGTGAGTGTCAGTCCAGGATACAAAGCTTGACATTCAAATGTTCTACAAAATGTTGTGGATTTTTTTTTTTTTTTATCATTCATAGATGGGAAGATCCCAAAATAAAATTTTATGGAGTGAGATTAGGAAGTGTTTTGTAATTTAGGGGAAGAAACTCTATAGAAGTAACATGTTTGAATGAAGTCGTGCAAAGGAGGAAGGGAAAATAAAGATTCTGTTTTGGACTCTTAGTATTCCTTTTTTAAACAAGTATTTATCAAGCACACACTTTTGTACCAGGCACTGTTCTAGACTTTGGAGGATCCAACAATGACTCAAATGGACAATATTCCTTACCCTCAGGGAACATGCATTTTTGTGATATATATTTCCTACTGACACAGGCAGACCACCAGTGTTTCAAACACAAAGAATGGAATAGTGGGGAGTTGGGTGGAGGACTGAGGAGGAAAGTAGCACTAACCATGGTGCTTGGCACATAGTTGCAATTTCCTGACAGTTTTTTAGTTAGTGTGGAGAACCATGCATCTCTCTGTATGAACGTCCTTATTATCTGAAAATTGAAATGGACATTTTTGGTTGATAAATAATTTCCCTTTGAAAATTTTTGAACCAAATACCAATGGCAGGGGAAAGAGGCGATTGGAGAGTTGATGGTGGGATGGGAGCTGCTCCACTTTCAGCTCCTCCTCAATCTCAAACCAAATCAGATTAAAAAAAATAATGTGAATTAAACATCAGAACAGTTCCATAAGCCTCTTTTCCAATCCTATTTCCATTCCAATATAGTCATTCCAGGGCTGCTACCATCAGATTACTAATAATTAGAAACAATTTGAAATTTTAGGAAAATTTTAATATATCTCTTCATTGTTTAATGATTTTGTAAAAGAAACAAAATCTGCAAAATTGAAGTCCAACTCAAATCTCTTGCTTTGTGGATGTTCCTGTACTTTTATGGGAAATTCATACCTTTAATGACTGCAAGTAAAAATACACTTGAATTCGTGCCTGGAGAACTCTCCCACCTCCTCAGGTTCCCATGACAAGTAGTTTTAAGTTCTCTCTTGACTGTGCAGGAGATCTGGGGTGTGGGAGTAAAAGAGTGAGCACCAGTGTGTGCTTAGCTCAGATACTTAAAATCAAATTCCAAGAGTTTCCTGGAGTAGTTTTGTATCAACTCGACCCAGTGTTACCTCTGGTATTTGCTTCAGGAAATCATCTAAAACACATAATGGTTGTATTTGTTTTTAAGTTTATAGTCAGAGTGGTTTGAAAACTATTGGTGTCTAACATAAAAGCCAGGGACGAAAATGGAACATATTAACACTGAATATAGGTTGTGATGAATCACAATTTGTCAGCTTTCATGTATTACAATTATCTACCTAAAAATACCTTACTGTACTCCCTTACCTTCTCTAGCTGTTTACTCTGTTGCCACTTAAAAAATATCTAGTGCTGATATGTTTGTTTTTAGTTTGTAATGTTATCACTCCTCAATATTTTTAACTTAACAGCTATCTTTCAGTTACCATGTTTTTCTTTTGAGATAAATATAGTAGTTCACTAATCACACTAATTGTGGGTGGGCATTGGTAGCAGTAATAAGGTTTATAGATTAGTCACTTGGGAAGAAAAGTGGATACCAAAAGTAGCACTCAGAAAAGCTCTGCCATTATTATGCTTTTTCACAATGCCTCTGAATAGTAATTGTGGGGAGAAAAAATGCCTTTACTTCCAAAATTAATGGGCTCTGTGTGTGTGTGTGTGTCTAACTAAAGGAATGAGATAGAGCTCAGAATATAAGTTCTGTAAAAATTGAACTATTTTAAACATTGATACAGTAATAAAGTAGGCATACTGAATAAAAAGACAAAGTAAAAAGTTAGAGTGAAATAAAAAAGAAAAGAAAGTAAGGAATGGTATCCAGAGAGGAAGAAGTAAGAAAAAAAAGGAGCCGAATGTGTTGGCTTTCTCAGAGGGTTTCTTGCAGTTCTAAGTAAAATGAGATATTAACCAAAGAATTAACCCTTGCACCTCACTTTCTGGATAAATACTCAGTTTGGTGTTAGACTTGAAACTTTTGAATTCAAACAAAGATGAGGAATGATTATTTTTACCAGGCTGCATGAATTTATTAGTCAAATTAATTTCATTTCACCAATTACATACTTTATTCTGCAAACCAGAAAATATAATTTATATACCAATTAATAATATGTCAAGAGCAAATCATACCTGATTTAAGTGGTATGGATTATTTGGCTCTATATATCTCACATATGCACTGCCTTCTTTTTGATATAAAATGCGTAATTATATAATTAATATCTGGAGAACTTATTTTCAAAAGTATAAGGTTTTCTTAGTAAAATATGTTTTGATTTGGATATGGTAGCTGGGCAAACTGGAAGGTGCAAAATAACTCATGCTGGAGAGAGGATAACTTGTTAGAGCAGGAATGTTTCCCCTTTAGCCCATTTACTTTTTCCTCTCTCTCAGTTTATTGTTGTTTTCTCTTGTCTGGACAAACACCCAGCCTGATCTGCCCTTAAAAATGTGAACAAGTACCAGTTGTTACTCAGGGCTGCAGGGACTGGCAGCACATTGTTCTGTCCTGCAAAGTGCTGATTCCAAAAGTTAAAATAGATTTTAACTGTGAAGACAATTTTGAAGTCTTCCTTTCAGGAATTCTGCCCTTACCTCTTAAATATTACAGACATACAATTTTTCTTGAAGTAATTCTTTATTGTGAGCATCAAGGAATCACAATGAAAGTACTAAAAAATTCATCACAATTGTTTATGTGTGAGGCTGATAGGGTAACTTTTCCAGTACACATCTTAGGAAGAAAATATTGAGAAATCGCAGCAATAGTATGCTTTGTCTCTGAACACAAACCCAGTTTTGAAGGAAAGACAAAGATGAGGAATGGTTATGAGTGCCTGATAATTGAAAACTCTAGGCCTGTACCTGTGTGCCTCTGTACCTGTGGATTCATAACCCTCTACCTACCTACACCAACTGAAGCAAAGCAACCATTAAGAAAGGCAATAAAACACCCACATAGAGCAAGTAGTTTAGTTCACTTCTTCTCTTTGGACACAGTAAGTTAGAACAATGAGAATTACCTTGAGAAAGAAGAGCTTCCTCTATGGAATTTGCCCCAGACTTTGTAGTTGGAATTAAGCTCACAAACAACTGAGTTTAGAGAATTATCTGATATGTTAGACAATTTCTGGAATAGTCTCTGGCTTAGGGAAATAAGACGTCTCCTTCTGGCTGTTCCTCTACTGAGTCCTATGACCAATTCATAAGAGTGACACACAACAGACAGCCTTTGAAGGCCCATCTTTGCTGAAGAGGAAACGTGTAGAGCAGAATTAGAGGTCACTCCCTAAGCCCTGTTCCCTTTCTCTTAATGCATACCTGAACAGTGCTGTGGCCCAGTGGCTCCTGCTTGGGGAAGACTGCAATGTTAGTTCTCTTGCACTGTCTACTTCTGCCATTGACCTCTGGGCATCTGAAGGAGCCTAAGAAGAGGCTCTCTCTCTAGCTCTCCTTTGTTATTCCCAGTGGACAGTGGTGTTTCTCTGAGTCACTGTAACTCTTGACTTCTCTGCTTTAGCTTACCAGTCTACACTTAATGGAAGAGATAACTTTTTAAAGTCCAGCAGGTATTAGTTAATGATATTAACTATAATTTGGTCAACCAAGACAAACTCAGTTAAAATAAGAACATAATGGTAAGTGGAGCTACTGCACATGAGGTTAAATACCCTTTCTGCAACTAAGGAACTGTCAACTTAGGAAAGTTAATGAACTTTTCTGATTCTTCATTGCCTTATCTAATGATGATAATCACCACATTCACATAACTCTGTAGCTTTGGACATCAAATGGGGCAATTTGCATGAAAGACAATGTCTGTTCCTTAATAAGCACTTGAGTTATAATTATCTCTGTTACTAGGGATTACAGTGGTTTGGGGACTGTGGAATGACATTGTAACTGCAATTCTGGAATTCTCCTTTCTAATCACATCCGTATTTTAGTCCTTCCTATTTTTTTCAAAAGCATTTCCATGAGAGCATCCATCCAGGTGTGAAGAATATATCACTTTACTATAGTTAGGAATATTTTCAATACCTCGCTCAGAATTCTGGTAAACACAGGTTCCAGAAAAAATCTAAACTTCCTGCAAAAATCTAAACCATGGGATCTTCCTACATCAGTTTATCTACATAGCTGGAAAAGGTGAAAGAATGGTACAGGGATGGAAAAGTGGAAAAAAAGGGTTTGCTTGACAAGGCTGTTGAACTATCCAGGCTCATGGAGTGGGACAAAGAGCAAAGTAAACTTCCCTATAAATTAAGTATGGTATGTCCAAGAAAAATTGTACTGGACTGAGTTAAATAGGCAGGAGAGACTACTCAAGGCTATTGCTGAACTGGGGATATAACTCAGTGGTAGAGTGCTTGCCTAGCATGTAGGTGTGGTGGTATATGCCTGTAATCCTAGCAATTTGGGGAGGCTGAGGCAGGAGGATGGCAAGTTGGAGGCCAGCCTTGGCAATTTAGCAAGACCCTCAGCAATTTAGCAAGACCCTGTCAGAGAATAAAAACTAAAAAGGTCTGGGGGACATAACTCAGTGATATAGGGCCACTGAGTTCACCTCTAGTAGAAGGAGAGGGAGATGAACAGGGAGATTGAAATAGGAGTGAATGAACTGAATTCTACTAAAACCAAAGACAGATTCTGAGATTTTTTTGAATGCTTCAGTGGGATAATGGAAAAAATTTAAAACTTTAGAGGGAAGGTTGGTCAAAGATTAAGCCATTGTGTTTGCTAATTGGTATTTATAGAAGTTAGTCTCCCATCTTGCCTAAAGTCTCTAGACTTTAGGCTAAAAGCTTTGAGATTTGCATCATAAAGAAGCAGAGAAAGTTTACAGTTTCAAGTTTTCTAAAGTAAATGCTTCCAAAAGAGAGGTGAAATCCCTGCCTAAAGTTTGGTCACATTGAAGGGAACTTTAAGACTGACTTATTCAGGTCTGTGATTGTGACAAATCTAATTCTTCCTTCCTTATATCATGGTAAATCAGTGTCCTCCCAACCCCAACAGGGCAGATTTAGTCTATTACTTTATTAACTTAAAAAAAATACATAACCATTCATGCTTTTATGAATAAATGTTATTTCCTAATTTCAGAAGTTACATTTATCATAGGAAAATATTGCATTTTAACTAAGAATGAAAATAAATTTACCCACCTTGCAGAGATCACCACTGCCTGCATGTTGTTGGATATCTTTTTCTAGTTATACACATTTGTTATGCAAAAATTGAAATCATAATGTAGTATCCATTACTACCTATTTTTTCATAGCAGTATATTATAAATATAATTTCATTATTATTGCACATACATTTCACATTTTATTTGCATTTGTGTCTTATTTTTGCTGATAGATATGGTAAGGTGTCTTACAAATAACAACAATCAATACTTGATAATTTGATGATTGTTTATTTGATTAAACTTATAATAACTTATTGTTATTATTTTTTGTAGTACTGGGCACTCTACCACTAAGCCATATCACCCACCCTTTAAATTTTTTTTCCTTTAGAAATTTTGAGATAGGTTCTCACTGAGCGGCTTTGAACTTGGTGTCCCTGTCTCAACCTCCTGAGTAGCTGGGATTCCAGGCATATGCCTCTGCACCTGGCATCAGGTTAAACATTTAAAAACATTTTAATCAATTATTTTACACAACTTTGTGGAGTATACATTTGCCCCATTTTTCCGGCTTTTCCTCAATTGTTTTCTAATCCTTTCTTAAGGATCAGAACTTAATCATTAGATGAGATCACGAAATGGCACATAGATTTTCAGTAAATAATAGTATAGTTAGTTATTATAAATCTAGATGGAGAGAATATTATAAACCAGAATTTGCCTGAAAACATTCCTAAATATTACCTGGTCATTTTATCACAGAGAATTTGTGTAGTTTGTCTGTCTATATGTTGTGTGTAACAGACTTCTAAATCCTCAGAATGGGAACAAAGACTGACTTGAATTTTATTTTTGCTTTGGTCTGATTTTCAGGGCCCTGTCCAACCTTTAGGAACTCTTCTGAACTCCATCATTTCCTCTGTCTCTTGCTGTATGGAAGTCATCCCTTTGATTTCTTGCCCCGAGGTATTTCCTGTCCATGGTTCTGAGCCTTTTGCTTCGTATTGTTGATGTTTTGAATTTATTTATCACATACCTAATTATGCCTTCTCTGCTCAGCTTCTTCTGACTGCATCTTGGGTTGAACTGTGTGCCTGGTCCTTGGAGGATATTACATTGTCTTTCAGATCTCATTATGGTTTTTGACCCCATGCTGCCCAAGACTTTGGCAAAGCCAGTTCCTCCCATCTGGAGGAGCCACCCCACTCCCACTCCAGACCAAGCAGGATTCATGGTCATTTCCATCACTACTTTTCTAAAAGTGATTCCAGGCGCATGGATTATTCTTTTTCCAGTTGACAATTTACCTTTGAAAAATATGTATTCTTGTTTGATTTATATGTGGATACTGATTTGTCAATTTTCCTTTTCATTAGGGCTTTCTGAGACTATGTTTGCAATATCCAAGAATAACAGAATGCTCCACCCTGGTGTCAGGGTGGAGCCTGAGAGCACTTCCCTTTATTATGCAAAACTTTAAGGCATTCCTTGCCAGGGCCTTAATCAAAATAGGGGCAGTCTTCTACTGTGTCTGTGTTGAAGGCCAGCACTTGCTCAAAGCGAAGTCAGAATAGGCAACTGATTCTGTGTTTATTACTCTGTTATTAATGTAAGGGTTAAAAAAAACACTTTTAAGTCTTCCTTTGACTAGACTCCACAATGAAGTTATAAATGAAGCCTAAATTAATCCACTCCAAATTTAGTCAAATATTGTTTTTACTATACAACATTATACATGTATTCTGACAGTTGGAATTTTTTATTGGTCTTCAAAGTAGTATTCAGACTTGAATAATAAAATTCTTCATTATTTTCTGCAACATATTTTTATATATAGCATGTATTGTTTGTTTTTTACAGACTGCATTTTGATTCATTGTACAAAAATGGGGTACAACTTTTCATTTCAATGGTTGTACATGATGTAGATTCATACCATTCATATAATCATATATGTACATAGGGTAATGATGTCTGTCTCATTCCACTATTTTTCCTACCCTCCCCCCACCATCATTTCCCTGTACAAAATCCAGGTTTAAGTCTATGTTTTATTGTAACATTTGTCAAGCAACAGAACTGTAAAGGTAACTTTCTAAGAATCCATGAAGTATTTTTATTTTTCTAAATGTATGGTCTGCAGCTCCATTGGCAGAAATTGCCTGATGTTTTGTAAGGAGATGCCAAACAAACAAACAAACAAACAAAAAAATGACCAAAAATCTTGGAATCAAGGATACACATAAAATACCAAATATAAAAATTAGATGCTTGTAAACTCTCATTTTTTTTCTGATTCTTTGAAAGTTGTTATTCATTGGCAGTTCATCTAAATATGCTTGCACTCATCTAGAGCATTGCTGTCAAATAAATGTACACAAATATTAAATGTAAATTTATGTAAATACTACAACTGACCATAGATATTTAAGAACTTTTGCATTAAAAGGAGAAAATGTATAGTAAAAAGGAAAGGCATGTATATTAATATCCGAGGTGAGTTAATAAATAAATATAAGTAACTAGAATCAAGATACTGTTGAGGTTACTTGTACATGTTTTCAGATACTATTAACATTTCTAAAATAGTACTGACATATTCTTTGTTAAAAGAAAAAAGTACCTACTATTGGATTGTAAATAATTTCCATTTCTACATTGAGCTATTCAAAGGTGACATTGTATCTTTAAACATTTTCTACAAATTTGGAATTGGGTTATAATATGTTCTGGCTGTGCTTAGCTATTTGAAACCTGTGATATTTGTGACCAAACTGAACAAAATTCCTTTAGGAACAATGCTGATCTGTGTTCTTAAGGTTACATAGAAGTGATAACTTTCTCTCTTTCCTGTTGAATCATGCCAAAATTTTTTTGCCCACAGGTTCAGCACTCTTGAAGGAGTTAGAATTTTCAATTTCTTTGAAAAAAAAATTTACAAGAATGACAAGTCAGTCACTCTTCAAGAAAGATTAACTTTCCTCTTCAATGTGTTGAATTTTATCTGTGCTCAGAATTATTACTGCTTTAATGATCAGTAATTCTAATTGTGCAGTGATTCTGTGCATATCAAAGACTGGTTCTTAATGTGGGTGTAGCATAATGCAAGTTGGTTGTTTAAGGGCAGTTAAACTTTGTTCAGCATATACCACATAATATAGCAGCAGCTAATTATTATAAATGTCAAAATTGTAGCTGTCATGGTTACTTTGCTCCCAAATTATTTGAACATATCAGTTTTCTGATGGGGTACTTGAACACCAAAGTTGTGATCCATTCTTGGAGATGTAGTCCTCACATGAAAAATTGCCAAGGTTTTAAATGGCTTAAAGCTTAGTAAGTGATAGAAGGTTATAAACTCATAAACTTATTTTATACTACTCAATACTTGAAAATAAAGTTTATTTGAAAGTTTTAATTTACAATATATGAAAGCAAATTCATTAAAGCATTTTAACTAGGCACTTTTTCTTAATTTTTGGAACGTCATACCTATGTTAAATACAATACATATAATAAATGATGTTTATCAACCTTTTAAACATTTTTATGTTATTTAATAAAATCATAAAAGAGACATCAGGAGTTATTTTCATATTTGTAGTGTCTCATTATCACTGAGACACTTAATATTTAAAAATAGGTTATATATGTGTGTGTGTGATTCTGTAGTCTCTGATAACTCTAAGTGAATGCTACCTATATATTTTCAAAAAGAAAAGTTGCTAGGAATCAGATGTATAAGCACAGAATCACAGATTAAAGGAGGTACTCTTTCCTCTTGGGATTGTTTTCTCCTACCTGGTGCACAGTGTGGGGTGTGGAGGAGAAGCAACACTTGGAAGAGCATAATCACAACTGAACTGGGAAGTCTTGCTTACCCCTGATGACAGAGACGGCAGAGATGGAAGAAGATATGGAGGATGGAGTAGAATAGGGAAAGTTGGTGTGAGGTAGGTGTTAGTGAGACCAGTGTGAAGGACTTCAAGTGATAGAAAATGACACGAAATGAGGCTGAGAAATTTCTCTGAAAAACAGGCTAAAGGTTTAGTAACAATAACAATAAAAATTATTTTGAACGTATATGGGCTTTATCCCATTTGGTCTACATAGAGGGAGAGGGGTTATGAAAAATGGTGGAATGAGACATTCCCTCATTACCCTATGTACATGTATGATTACATGAATGGTATGAACCTACATTGTGTAAAACCATAGAAACAAAATGATGTACCCCATTTATCTACAGTGAATCAAAATGTAAAAAATAGAAAAAAAGAAAGAAATCATGTGAGCTACCTAGCCTAAAGAAAGTCAGCAAAAGTATTACAATATTTGAGTTAGAATTCAGGTCCTCGGGGTATAAATGAAGTTATTTTCCAGTGTTAACCCATGGCTTCTAGTGACTTTCCTGGATGTTGACCTTTAAGGGAGAGGTCCTGCTGAATATTTGGTCACATACAGAGAAATCTAACATGTTTTCTTTATACACTTGAGGATAGGATGTACAAATTTTCAAGACTTCTACCTAAATTTCTCCTACTTTAGTAAGGGTTCTAGTAGGAAAGAGGTAGAATGATAAAATGGATAATTTGGAAAGAGTTTAGTAAAGGGACTAACTGCAAAGATGTAGACTGCAAAGATGTAAACAGCAAGAGATAGTGAAATAACTCATAGCCAGTAACAATAGAGGGTTGTTAACACTCAGCAGAGGGGCACAGCATTGGTGGGACACAGGATTATTGTCTGACAGGAGGGTGCTGTGGAGATAAATAGCCCATGCACAGTCATTATCTGCCTTCTAGCTCTTGGATGCCTTCCTTTGGCAACACAAACCCAGGCCCGAGAGGAAGTGATTTCACTGACGTAGTGTGAATAGCTAGGTCTTTAAGGCCACAGAGCAATGTAGACAGAGGTAGTGACTGGACTCATGGGCAATCAAAAGATGTTCAGCACAACAATGTGCCCCACTGGCTATTTATTCACAGAAACCTGTTTGATTATATTTTTCTAGCACTTATTACCTAAACATTTTATTCATTTACCTACTTTGTGCTTAAATTCTATCCCTTCATTCTCCAAGATGACAAGGGCCTCATTGATCTTACTTCTCTGTTCCATCTCTAGCTCTTAGAACCATATACTACACATGATTGCTACTCAATAATTTATTTAATGAATAAAGGAATAATCATTTATTAAACAAATATACTCTTAGAAGAACAAACTAAATCCAAAGATAGTAGAAGGAAACAATAAAAAACAATAAATAAATTAATGAAATAGAGAATAGAGAAATGAATAGAAAAGACCAACAGAACTAGGTTGGTTTTTTGAAAAGAAACAAAATTGACAAACATTTAGCTGGACTAAGAAGAAAGGAGTGAAGACTCAAATAAAATCAGAAATGAAACAGGAGACACTACAGGCAATAACTGAAACACAAAGGATCATAAAATTGTTATAAGCATTATATTTCAACAATTTGGATAACCTAGGAAAAATGGACAAATTCCTAAACATTTATAACCTACTTACCAAATCTAAATCATGAAGAAATAGAAAATCTGAACAGATCAATAAGAAGTAAGGAAATTGAATCAGTAATTAAAAAGCCCACCATCAAAGAAAAACCCAAGACCTCATCACTGCTGAATTCTACCAAATATTTAAGGAACTAATACAAACTGTCCTCAGACTCTTTCAGAATACATCTGAAGGTGGGAAAATGGCCAGACTCATTGTAGGAGGACAGAATTACTCTGCTACCAAAACCAGACAAGGGCACTGTAAGAAAAAGACAGGCCAGTTTATCTGAAGAATATAAAAGCAGATATCCTCAATGAAATATTAAAAAACCAAATGGGATGGCACATTAAGAGGATCATTTATCATGATCAAGTGGGATCTATCTCAATGTGCTGTCACACTTGGATCAATATATGCAGATCAATCACATAACACAAATGAAGGACAAA
This sequence comes from Sciurus vulgaris, assembly GCF_902686455.1. Lineage (NCBI taxonomy): Eukaryota > Metazoa > Chordata > Mammalia > Rodentia > Sciuridae > Sciurus > Sciurus vulgaris. The sequence goes on along the minus strand of NC_136467.1, from coordinate 90,167,710 downwards.
AAAAAAATACGATCAGCTCAATAGATACAGGAAAGACATTTGACCAAATTCAACATTCTTCCTTGATAAAAACTATCAAAAATTGGTTATTGAAGGAATGCACCTCAACACAATAAAGCCCATAATTAATGTTATAACATGGTGAGAAGTTGAAAGCTTTTCTCTAACATCAGAAAAAAGATAAGGATATCTACTCTCACCACTTTCATTGCACATAATACTGGAATCAATGAAATACTTAGCAATGAATACTGGAAGAGAAAGAAATAAAAGCCATCCAAATTGGAAAGGAACAAGTTAAATCATTGGTTTGTAGATGATATGATCTTATATGTAGAAAATCTAAAGACTCCATTGAAAAATAGCTAAAACTACCCAGGTGCAGTGGTACACACCTATAATACTATCCACTCAGGAGGCTGAGGGAAGAGGATTGAAAGTTTGAGGCCAGCCTCAACAGCTTTTTGAGATCCTGACAGAACATGAAACATAAAAAAAAAGGACTGGGGATGTAGCTTAGTGGCAAAGCACCCTGGGTTCAATACCCTTACCCTGCCACATACAAAAATGTTAGAACTAATTAAAAAATTTAGTGAGATTGTATGATATAAAATTAGCATACAAAAATCAGTAGATTTCTACATTCTAATAATGTACTATCCAGAAAAGAAATCAAGAAAACAATCCTGTTTAAAATAAACACAAAAAATAAAGTAATTTAGGAATAAATTGAACCAAGGAGACTAAAGAATTGTGGGCATAGTTGGAAGAAGTTGAAGAAGACACAATCAGTAGGAAGTTATCCTGTGTTCATGATTGGAAGAATTAATATTGTTTAAAATGTCTATACTACGCAAAATGATCTACAGATTTGATGAAATCTGTCAAAATTCCAATGACATTTAAAAAAAAAAAGAAAAAAAATATTTTAAAATTCACGTGGAATCACAAAAGACCCTGAATAGTCAAAGCAATCTTGAACAGAATAAACAAAACGAAAGACATCACACTATTTGATCTGAAAAATCAAGAGTAGTCAAAAACAGCATGGCACTGGCATAGAAACAAACACAAACCAATGAAACAGAATATAGGGCTAAGAGAAGAAATAGGTGTACAATTTATGGTTAGTTCATCTTTGACAATGATGCCATGAACACCAAATGAAAAAAAATTAGTATTTTCAATAAATTGTGCTGGGAAAATTGAATATGCATATGCAAAATAAGGAAATTAAATCCTCATCTCATACCACATACAAAAGTCAACTCAAAATGGATTTAATAATTGTACATTTAGGACCTTAATTTATAAAACTACTAGAAGAAAACGCTTCATGGTGTGTGTCTGGAAATTTTTTTGTTGTTGTTTTTTGGATGTGACCCAAAACACACAAGCAATTAAAGCAAAACTAAATAAATGGAATTACATCACACTAAAAAGCTTTTGCACAGCCAAGGAAAACATTATCAAAGTGAAGGGACAAATTATGGTATAGAGTAAATATTTACAAACATACATCTACTAAAGAGTTAATATCAATATATAGGGAACTCCAACAATGCAATATTAAGAAAACAACCTACTTTAAAAATGGGCAAAGGATCTAAGTAATCATTTTTTCAAAAGATATACAAATGGTTAGCAGGTTTATGAAGAAAGCACTCAACATTCCTAATCATCAAGGAAATGCAAATTAAAACCATAATGAGACATCCACCTCACACCTGTTAGAATTGCTATTATCAAAATGATGAAAGAGGGGCTGGGGCTGTAGCTCAGTGGCAGCACACTTGCCTAACATGTATGAGGCCCTGGGTTTGATCCCTAGCACCACATAAAAATAAACAAAATAAATAAAGCCATGCTGTCCATCTGCAACTACAATTTTTTTTTTTTTTAAGATGAAAGAGAGCAACAACAATAATGACAAAAGGTTGGCAAGGATGTGGAGAAAAGGAAACCACTGCACAGTGTTCATGGGAATGCCAATCATATGAGGATTCCTCAGAATATTAAAATTAAGCACCATATGGTCCAGCAGTACAACTATGGGGTATATACTCCAAAGGATATGAAATCAGTAGATAAAATACCACATTCTTATATCTATTGTAGCAGTCTTCACAAGAGCCAAGAAGTGACGCAAGCCCAGTGACCATCAGGGGATGGATAAAGAAAATGTAGTGTGTTTATATACATTGGAATATTATTCAGCCTTTAAAAAGATAGAAATTCTGTCATTTGTGACATGGGATACTTTTCAGTAATTGAAATAAGCCAGGTACAGAAAGTCAAATGCCATATGATTTCATGCTTATGAGGAATGTGAAAAGGGAGACTCATAGAAGTAGGGAGTATGGTGATTATGAGTCTGGAGAGGGAAGGATTAGGGAAATTCAATAAGATGGAATAACTTGCGGACATCTACTGTGTATCACAGAGACTACAGTTAATAACAATATTTTCCTGTACTGGAAAGTGATGAGTAGGTATATGAAATAATAAGTATATGAGGTAATGCTTATGCTCAATAGCATAATTTAGCTACTCCACAAGGTACACATGTATCCAAACATCATTGTATACCATAAATACTTACAATTTTGGCTTAATTAAAATAAAAACTCATACATGCTCATATATATTCACACTCATGTATATATAGAATGTACATATATATATATATATATATATATTCACAGTAGATACTGTCTGTGTAGATATTCTGGGTTCCTTAGTAGATAGGCATTTTGATGGGGGTGCTCCTGGGGGTTGAACTCAGGGGCACTTAACCACTGAGCCACATCCCCAGCCTTTTTGTATTTTATTTAGAGACAGGGTCTCACTGAGTTACTTAGGGCCTCGCAAAGATACTGACACTGGCTTTGAATTCTCAATCCTCCTGCCACAGCCTCCCGAGCTGCTGGGATTACAGGCATGCACCACCACTCCCAGAGGCAATATATTTTTATAAGTACTTTTAGCCTAACTAGTACCAAGTGCACTAATCTCCACAAAGTAGCCTCTTACGAATGTTCGTCAAAGAATTGTAATTGAACATATCCAAGATAGACAAAAGAATATGTTCAAAATACTATTGCAAATAATGGGATTAATTTTATAAAACATCAGCTGGAATCAATATTATTAGCAAGTCATCACAATTTGTATTTTTCACACATCATTTAGTTCATTTATTTAACATCCATCAAGTAGGCATCACATGTATTTACTACACCCTGAGGATATCAAGTAAGCTATTCATTAGTGTTGTTCTCTGGTTTCCTTCTTCTAGGATTCTGCAAGCATTGTCCTCCTCCACTCTCTTATGTTATGCATGGTCATGCATCTTACTTTAGCCCAGAAAATATGAAGAGAAGTGCCATTGATACTTCTGAGTACAATCATTTTGGAGTCAGTGGTCATTGCCACCTTTCACTTCATCTGTCCTGTTAGTTCATGATGATACTAGTGGTAGAGCCTCCATGAATTAGAATGATGTGGAACAGGGCCCCTGCTTACCTGAGATAAACTTGTAACATAAGAGGCAAATAAAACTTTGGTATTTAAGCCACTAAGATTCAGGAGCCTTTTGTCTTTTAGCGTAACTTGACTGATTTGGAATGATTCAGCCAGATAAAGAGATTAAATTTTGGCTTTCATGGATCTCATAGTTTAATGAAGGAAAGAATTTGTTGTGTTTGCTTGTTTTTTACTGCCCAGATAGTGTCTCCTGTGTTGCCCAGGCTGGTCTCAGGTGATCCTACAGCCTCATTTAGCTCCCCAAGTAGCTGGAACTGACAATAGGCATGCACCACCCGCACTGATAAGGAGACAGCAGATCCTGATAAAACAACCCAGGGAGTGCCAGTGAGAGATGTCAGAGACCACAGGAACACAAAAACCATAACTTCTACCTGAGTTAGGAGAATGATTCAAAAAGAGGTGACATTAGAATTTGCCCTTGAAGAAAAAACTTGAAGGATTTCCAGAGAGATTTAAAGAAACATGCTAAGATGAACAACAGCATGAGACATCACATCTTTGCAGAATGACAAAAAGCTCTGACTCCTGGGACTTATGTGTACAACAGCCACGCAGATCAGATGCAGAGCTCTTTAACATAATATATGGAATTAGGAGAGAACACACTGGGATAAGACTACCTGGATTTGAACCCTAATTTGGTAGCTGTGCCATGTTGGGCATAACACAGCTTTCTTCTACTCAGATTTACACACTGTAGACAAGGGGCAGTGAGACCAGTTACATAAGGAGCCTGTGAAGATTACAGGACATATTTTTAATGCACTAACAAAGTTCTTGGCATGTAATGATTGTGCAAAACATGAATTTTATAATTATTACTGGTAATAGTATAAAAGCAATAATAATTTCATTCATGAAGATGAGAAAAGATTGGATATTGTACAATAGGAATGGGAAGAGGGGGAAGAGAATACTGAAGGGAACTGGGAACTCAGATGTCAGAGCAGAGATGCCCTGGAGGTGCATAAAGATTCTGGAACAATGACCTTACAAAATGATAGCCAATCATATCCCCTTATGTTTTAGTCTTTACGAACTAAGGAGAATGTAATTTTACTCATAAAAACTGTAAATAGAGTGAAGACATAAGCTAATTTAGTCCTGCAAAGCAGAGGCAAGGGACCATTAACAGGGCCCCAAGTATACCTATTCTATGCAAGGATTGCCTTACGCCTGGTGATTAGGCAAGTGCATTTCAAACTCTGCTGAACACAGTTTTGTAGTATTAGAATTTGTCCATCTAAGTGCTTATGGGTGTGTTTTTATGCCTTTCAGTGCAATATCTTAATGCAGATTCAAGGTATATATGGAACAGGAATGGGAGAACAAACAAAACTTGCAACTTTGATCTCATTACCCTACAATAGGATGTATGCTTCCTTAAAAACATCATCTCCTAGACCCCTGGGTCTGGGCATAGCAAGTTATCAAAGCCTTTTAGGTATATAACTATCTTCTCTTCTTTTTCCATATATCAGGAGAAAAAAGAGAGAACAACTGTATGCTACATATGGATAAAATTTTTTTTAAATATAAAACTATATTTTTATAGTTTGCCTATAAAATTGATTAGATACTAATCAAGAATTGCAATTGTTTCCTATTCACTGCAGTAGGTTTTGAATGAAATTGCCTCAGATACCAGTACTAATTTTTCATTTGTTTATGGAGAAACTAGCCTAAGCTTCAGTTTTCTTTTCTAACAAAATGAAGACAATAGGTATGCCCTCCTTGCTGAGATACAGAAAGAATGAAATGAGCCACACAAGCTCACAATCTCCAAAAATGTTAAGCTAATGTAACTCAAATTGCTATGAGTTGTCCAGTCTTTATATTGTATTGCATATAATAATTAACTGTAATGCTTCCATTTAACCATTAAGGATAGAGTCACTTAGAAGTCTTCTACACTGCAGGCAGAAATGTAAAATGTTGTGGCCATTTTGGAGTACTGTTTTGTAGTTCCTTATAATTTTATAAGAAACTGCCATATGTCCCAGTAGTTCCGCTCTTATTTTCCCAGAAGAAATGAAAAATATATCTTCACAAAGACCCTTCTTCAAATAAAAATTTTATTCATAATGGTCAAATCTACACAAAATAAGATGGACATTACCCTGTTAGTGAATAAACAAGTCATTATGCCTTTGTAAGATGGAGTGCTACTCAACAATAAAAAGGAACCAGCTACTGACATGCAAAACTACAGGCAGATCTCAAAAAATATGCAAAGTGAAAGATGTCAAATGCAAAAATCTATATGTTGAATGATTCCATCTATTTGAAATACTAGAAAGAGCACACTATAGAAATAAAACAGACATCAGTGATTGTCATGGGGTCTAATGGGAAAAAGATAGAGATTTGAATGCAAGAAGTCAGGAGAATGTTGTGTGATAGAAATTATCTATATTATGACTGTGGTGGTGGTTACAGGACCACATTCCTTTGCTAAAGCACATTTAATTGTACCTTTTAAATGAGTGAATTTTATTATATGTAGATTAAACCTTATTTTTAAAAACTGAGTTAAAGAAGTTGTTAACATGAAAACCTCAAGATAAGAAAAACACTAGATATTAGCGAAGAATTGCAACCCCCAAAATAGTCTTACACAGGAGCAACCAAGAACCTGTATATTGAATAGTTAGTCTCCCTTACAGCACACTTGTATATTAGAGCCTAATGTTAGCATTTGATGTTAATGGAACAAAGTCACAATGTGAATTACAAAACAACAACCCTGTGGAAAGCCTGCAATTATGAATTTATTAGAATAACTTGAAAATCCCTTCCAAAATTTGTGTGTTTCAGAATTAAGATTGGTCCAAACATTTTAAGATCTTTTTTAAAAATAACTTGTTATCTTAGATTCCCTCTAGAAACATTTTCCCCCTTAAGACAGCTTCTACCTTTATAGCTACTTTATTTATGTATTTATTTATTTTTTGGTACTGGGATTGAACCCAGTGGCACCTTACCACTGAGCTACATCCCCAGTCCTTTTTGCTTTTTATTTTAAGACAGGTTCTTGCCAAGTTGCTTAGGGCCTGGTTAAATTTCTGAGTCTGTCATTGAACTTGTGATCCTTCTGCCTCAGCCTCCAGAGCCACTAGGATACAACTGTTTTTTTGTTTTCTTTTTTAAATTTTCTTAACTGCCTCAGTCTGATGATTTTTATGCAAAGTGATGAAGTAACACAAACTTCCTCCTTAGAGAGAAAAAAAGAGAGACATAACTCAAAAGGAAGAATGCCTGAAGCAGTCCTCTTATGTGTGCTTGTTTTCCATGTTTACGTATTATACTGGGTTACTCTTATAAAGAAAACCAGCATTCTAAGATGTGATAACATTTAAATGAGGAATCATACTTTTAGTAGATATAAAACTTGACATTTAAATTCTTTTTTAAAATCAGCATCAAATATCAAACACTGATTTGTAGACTGTGAAAAATTGGCAGACATGAGAATTCAAAATAAGCATGCATGAAGGTTAAGGTACTGTTTTGTTTTTATACGTTGTTTCCTATCATCTTCTTTGCAGGATTGTTTAATAGTAATTCCTTTGGTAGATTGATAACATGGTAAATAGAGATTTTTTTTTCCTAAATTTCTTTTTTTTTTTTCTGTCTATGTCCTATTTCAACTTAAGCTTGGTTAAATCTTTATTGCAGTAGGTCTTGTTTATTGTTCTTGCTCTGAAAGCCACCTGGTGCTGACAGCATCCCCATCATCACATTATTAATGATGGCATTCATTCAACTACATTCTGACATTCCACAGTTTTGGAGTGCATCTACTTTCAATGTAACATTACAAGTATAGTAAAAACCCACTTTTCAAAAACAATACAAACTACATGATATTCAACATATTTTATGTACAGTAATTTGCTACTAAAATTCCTTCCCATCAGAGTCTAGAAATACATTATTATACCTAATGAAAATGAAGTATAGAAAGTTGTTTGCTTGAAATTTTCATCAGTCAAGTGGCAGACAATGCCTCCAAGTTCATGTCTTCTGACTTCTTACCCTGCAATTCTACCACACCACATTTATAAGCCAATATTCTTGTTCATTGTAAAATGAAAATTGGGCCATTGGATTTGGGATTGTGGTTGTCCTGCTTTCTGTAGCTGAGTCTGAGGAAGGAAGACCAGATAAAATGTTGAAAGGGATTTGGATTGGTGGCCACATGAAAATTCTTTCAGGCACAGGTGTGGCCCTGACTTACAATGAATATTTATAATGTACAGTGGTGTTACTGTTATGTACAGCTGGTGAGAAACCTATGTGGGATGATTTATGGAACTCTGGGAAAAGCCTTCTGAACCTACAGTTTTCTCCCATTGTCCCCACTTCCACCCCATGACAAAATTCTCTAATAACTCTGTTTTTTGGGTGAATATATTAAAAGTTCCTGTTAAATATAGTTTTATCTGCATTGGAAAATATCCCAATACATTTGTTCATTTATATTTGTTTATTTATTTATTTATTTATTTGGAGTTCCTATTATGTTCCATACAACATTTTAGAAATTGGATACATAGCAATGTATAGAACAAAGTCCTGGTCTTCATGAAGTTTTTGATTATTCTCACTGATATTATTATAAATTAGCTTCTACTCCAATCAGGCAATTCATAAGGCCTTTGGGAATCTATATTGAATGAGCTAAGTAGTTGAAAGGGGAAGGTGTTTTTCTGTTCTTAGAGAATAGACCTGGTGTAGGTACCTATAGGAAGTTCCTGGATCACTGGTACTTGGTTATCATGAGGACATGCGAGGCAGAGTTTATATCTGCTACCAATGGGAAGAAAAATCATTCTCTAAACTGGATACATAGATATTTCCTAAAGGGTTAAGCAGTGATTCTGGAGGAGAAAGGAGAAATCAGCAATATGATATCAGACTTTAATGTTTATTTCCCAAGTGTCTGTGGGACATCTGGAGTGTCCCTGCTGACCCTAGTTGGGCTTGTTCATGTTTTTTCAGGCTGGTTGGGTGGAAGAAACTTTCTCAAGTTTAACAAGGCTCTGGCCTCGAGCTTCAGGTTGGGTCTAGATTTGTTCCAAGAGTCTCAGGTTTGTCCCATAGCAGTTGGAAAGGGCAAGACTCTGTTCAGGATCACATTTTAAGCATTTTCTCTTGTTATATCTGTTACTGTCACATCATCCAAAGCAAGTCACAGAGCTAAGCTCCAAATGAAAGGGTGGGGAGAGCACTTTGACTACTATGAGGCTAAAACAAATGGCTTAAAGAAGTGGGATAGTGGGTGGGGACTGGGAAAGAGTGAATATTTTTTAAGAATAATTTAATCAAACACAGGAGAGAAAAGAATGGTAGAGGTAGAGAGGTATCCAGTGATGTTAATTATCTGTGAAAGCATGCTAATATTCTGATTTATATCTTATTATTTTTTCCATTTTTCCATACTCTCCCATTACCACTGTTCTTTTCCCTTTCAGAATTAGTTTATTTCCTTAATGTAAAAACATACTTAGATGAAAGTACATTGAAATAGCTTTATTTAGTGACTTCCAGTTGACTCTTCCAGGATTCTCAAACCTTTAGGGCTGTTTGCATTGAGGAAAAAAGTCAAAGCAAATGCACCTGCTCTTCTGTTGGGGCCACCTAGTCACAGTGGCTCTAGGGAGGATCCTTGAGCATTGGGAGCTCTGATCCTGTCTTCATGCTTCTCCCCAACGGAAGAGTCCGAGGTGACAGGAGTGCTGCTCTTCACCACGTTGACTTTAGGGTCTTGACTACTTATGCCCATAGAAGAGAACATTGAAGAGGTGTGGAATGTAGTGATGGATGATTTTCACTTATTTGTAGAATTTTAAAGTAATAAGAATATGTGTTCGTAATATCCTGCATTTTTGGTATGTTTCTAATAGAATAACTTTTAAAAAACCTTTGGTATGAGACACTGCTCTTAGAAACTACAACTAATACTCCAGATTTCTTAGAAAATAAGTGCCATTTACTTTATCAGCAAATTTACAGCATAAGAATGAGCCTTTCAAAATATCAATTTTAAGATGTTCCCAGTAGTACATAATACTTGTTAGTGTAATTCTTAAGTAATGTTTTCTGAGAAATACTAGATGAAAATTTACCTTTTAAATAATCTGCATATAATTTAGAACAGGCAATGATTTTTTAACATATAGTACCCTGGTTTGCCCTTTTCCTGAACTCTATTTTGAAAGCCCTTTAAGATTTTCACATATATGTAATAATTCATCCTGATGAAAAATTTACATAAAATAATTTGAGCTTTAGCTATATTTACATTTATCTTTCTCATTCAGACAAGGTATAAAGGAATAAATTATGGACTTTGAAAAAATTATCTTAATTTTTTTACTTCCATAGTTATATGTTTGGATGTTTATTTTCCAAAGAATATTAAATTATATTCTATTTTCATAAAAAGGACTTGTTAAATGAGAATTCTGCCTTTTTTGAGCTGTCAGTAAATTTTCTTTTTATTTTCACTGTTTTATTGATATATAATTTATAGGCAATAAAATGTACAGTATTTAAAATTGCATACAACTGTGTTGCTATAACTAAAAACAAAACATAAAGCACCCCATTTCCTAACCCAAATAAACATACAAACACATTCCCCACCCAGAAGGCACTACTTTGTGATTCTCATTTTCATTGATTACTTTTTACCTCCCTTTATAATAATGGAATTATATAGTGAGAACTCTTGGGTCTGGCTTTTTAGCTCAAAAATATTTTTTAAGAGTCATTCATATTATTGTATATATCACAAGTACTTTCTGTTGTATGAATATATTTCTCCTTGATCACTTCTTTATTAATAAGAACCTTTGTTGTCCCAGATTTAGTTTATTCTGAATAACACTACTATATGAATTCATATACAAATAATTTTGTTGACCCATGTTTTCCTTTCTCTTGGGTAAATATCTGGGAGTCCATTTCTAGGCCAAAGGGTAGGTTGTTTTTCACTTTTGATTTATAAGAATTCTTTATTTATTCTGGATATAAGTATTGTATATTTATTACATAGTGTGTATGTATGTATGTATATGTGCATGTACACATGTTCCTGTCTTTTTCCTTTCAGAATTATATGTGAGGTGGTACATAATGCAAATTTTTCCCTTAGTCTGTTTTGACATATTTATAATATTAATAGTGTATTTTGGGGGGGGAATATACAATTTTTTAATGAAATTTAGCATTTAAGTTTTTATCACTAGTGATGCATTAGTAATTCCTAAATACGTAGTGTCAGTGTCAAAACTAAAATATTTCTAATGTAAAGAGGTCATTTTGAGTTATGTAGCAATGAAATTACGAGTGATCTGAATAGATGAAGAAAGTGTCACTAAGGCATTTATGTGGTTTTAGAGAAAATGTCTCACTGTCCTTTGAAATTTATCTCTAAAGCAAAGGAAGATATACAGTATTTGCCTGGAAAAATGTATGATATGTATATGTACACTGCAGAACCATTGAGTTTGTAGGATTTCCACTATTTAGTTAGCATGAGAGCTATTGTCTACCTATTGCAGTAATTACATTTTTTTCTACACATCTATTTTAGAACTTAAAAAGAAGTACAGTAAAATTTGCTATGTCACTGTAGTTGATCTCTTATAGTTTATGCACATTGTTTACTACTTGGGTAAAACAATAACAAAATCTCTGAGATTTTCATACAGATTGTTAGTTTAGATTTAAATCTGTTCCTTTGGTGAGATTATACTGAATACTTAAATGTTGAAGAATTGATTAGTAGCGTGCATGTGTCACTATTAAGTCATAATGGAGAGAAGTATGCATTCTAATGTTGTATTGTCTTTCTTGGAAGATGAATACTCAGTTTCTGGTGATGTTTTTTAAAAATGGACCAAAATGTAAAGTGGTTGTATATGTTTAGGTAAATTTGGTGATGCTTTAGGACCATGATCATGTTCAAATGAAAATATTCCCTATTAAAGTGAAGTGCCATATTTGCTATTTTATATTATTATTTGGAATAACTTATCAAGCTCTGACCATTAAGAATACAAATTTCTCACATGTTGCAGCCACTAAGTGTGATGCCATTGTCTCCCAAACAATACAATTCCTTTTAAAAGTACATATTACATTTTTAAAGTAATGCTGAAAAGCAAGGTTAACATTAATTATATATAATAATTAAAGTATTTTTATAACCCCTGAGAACACTAAGTCACATGATTATTTACATAAATATTAAAAGTACAATGGACTAGAATTTTATTCTACAAAATGAATATTCTTTTTAAGTAACAGTTTGGGTGAAAAACAAATAGCCCTTATTTAATTATTAATTCTAAGTAAGCTCTTTACCACTAAGCTATACCCTTAGCACCTCGTTATTAATTCTAGATCCCCACACTTGATTTTGTTTTTACCTGTATTTGAACATAATTAATTTTAATTAAAAATTAATTTAAACAACTTTAGGGACATAAAATGATATACTAATAGAATTCTGTTTTGTGGAACTAATACTGTGACAACTTATACAAAACAGGGCTTTGTAAATGCTGTCAAGTAGTTGTTATTTAACCTGATTTCCACATGGAGTTATTATAAGGATCAAATAACTTAATGCATATAAAGAGCATAAAAGGGTTTCTATCATATTATGTGGTCAATAAATAGTATTATTACCACTGGTATTATTAATGAACAGACTGACTTGCTTTCAGGTTGTGATCATCACGTTTAGCATGGTACATGGTGCAGAGCAGGTGTCTGTGTTTGTTCATCGATTATACTCAGCCTTTTGTAATGATTCATACAGATGTTATAACCACCAGGGCTTCTCAGTGGTGCTTTGTAACATACTATTTCATGTCCTGTTTCTAAAGTAGACATTTCTTGAACTTCTTCCCAGTACTTGGGCTGCTGCTATTAAACAGTGTTTCATGCCCATATAAGGGTCTATGTTTTAGAAGATGCTGGTAAAGAGTTCTTAGCCTGGAACTCTTCCTGGAGTTTTGAACATTTGAATTGAGTTTTGAAAGGATTAAAAATTAAGAGAGAGGGAGAAGAGGGCAGACAATTTGAAGTAAGAAAAATGGGATATGGTAGAGATGAAGGTGACAAAATGAAGTTCTAAAACTGTGAAATAGATTTACCTGACTTAGCAAATGAGCTATGTTAAGAATTAAGGGGAAGAGATGAGTGAATGATGGGAATATGTGGATGCAATGCCCTGGAACTAGATAGCTATATATGTGTTTGGTATGGTGTTGAACAGGAAGCCCTTTTGTAGACTCTGAGAATAGGAAGAAATGAAGTTGTAGGAAGACACCAAGCATTTCTTTTAAGAGGTAAAGTAAATTTTGAATTTGTAAATATAAGTCTAAAAAATGCACTTCAACAGGTTATTTCTCTAGAGGAAGAGCCAGTGAACTCAGTGACATTTTGGCCATTAAACTGAGTCAGTGGCCATAGTGGGATCAATGTTGTGAACATCAGTGATTTAATTGACTACTCTCTGGAATTTAGGAGATATTTAAGTCTGAGAGGAGGAGCATTATTGAGTTCAGTCTTTTGATCTGTTCAGGCTCAATTGTTAGGGAAGTTTTCAGTAGAAACAGATTGGAGCCCTGACAGATAATAAGAGTTGAGGTCTGGAAATGACAATTCAGGAGCCATAAGTGCAGTTGAAGCCACAAGAATGACAGCCCTATCAGATCTAGGGAGACAGCAGTGTGTGTGTGTCTGTATTCACCTTTGTCAAAGAAGAGTAAGAAATCCCCTTTGCCAGATCATATTCCCAAACATCATAGTATACATCAGTATTTTTCTAAATATTTGTTCATACCTTCATCAATTTACATGAAGGGGATGAAGAAAAGTATTTACAATTTTTTTTTGTTGTTTTCCTCATTTTGAATACAAAAAAGATCAAGGAAGCAATTACATTCAAATATTAGATTTATCATTGAAATGTTAAATTGATAAGATTTCATTCTTTTGTCACATTTTACATAAAAGAGGCATTGTAACCTGTTGACCAAATAAATATTATTGTAATGAAATGGATAGTGCATATTTCTCTCCAAAATGAGAAGACAACGAATGTTATGAGGAGAAAAGACATTTGTATCTATATATATATACAACTACCCTAAAATCATTATTCAAAATGATGTGGGTTTGTACTGCAAATAAAAAGCAGAAAATTTGTTAGTTATGAAGTAGCTCTAGAGTTTATCTCTACAAACACCATCATTCCGGCCTCTACTGCAAAAAATTTTTTTTTTTGCCCTGTGTATTGGACTATAGACAAGCATTCTCTTGACAACTATCTGTACTTTGGCACAAGTTTGAAATATGGCAAGAGAATGTAAAGTAAAGGCTAGTGCTTCCAATTTGAAACACTCAATTATAATTGTGTAGTTCTTGCTAAAATTTTCAACAACGATGAAATCACTTGTTTGCTTAAAGGAAAATAATTCACAGGTATCATGATATTGAAATAACAAATTGTACTTATATGAAAAAGGTGTGGTATTTCACAAATACATTTATTACTTAAGTAGCATTATCAGTTTTTAACTCACAGAATACCATGAACAATGGATAACATATGACCAAATTACCTGAGTAAAAACTATAGCTCCATACCCACCGTAGACACTCAGAAAATTTTGCTGATATTATTAACTGTTATTTTCTTTCTTTGTTATTTTGTTTTCATATCTCAACAAGTTTACATGTCTTGAAATTCATCTTATTTTTATGAATTGCTTTTTTCACATTAGTCAAGACAATTTTTAGTCATGTCTCAGTATTAAAATTTCTGTTTAACTCAGTGTTATTGCAGGTGAAACAGTCTCTCATATCTCACTCATTCAAGTTAGTGGTTGTTTCTTTGGATGAAAAGACCACACTCAGTCTGACTGGAGACAAAGCCAGTAATTTAGACCAGTGATTTCCAATGGAGCTGTAAGGGGTCTTAGAACTCTTTACTAATGAAAATGGAAGTACTAAAAGCTATAAACAATTTTATCTTGAAGTTAACCTCTAACATTCTCACTTTTGAACTAGAATTCTTTCTTCAGTGGGAATAATTTGGTGGGACTTTGATTTGTACAACTGGAGCCCATGACAATGTGTTCAGCACAGAAGCACCATCTGTCATGGGTTCCAGAAGAACAAAACAGGCTGAATCAGCCGATACAGAACATGTTTCCTCCCTTGCTAGAAAAAATTTGATGTCCTTTTAGTTTTTCTGATATTACTCCTAATTACGATTGATTATCATTTCCAAATAAGTTTTCTTTTTTCTTTAAAACTACCTCAAAATCTAAAATAATCAAGCCTTCTCAGTAAGCTTTAGATGTGTTTACTTAAATAGTTTAAATAGACATGGGTTGGTAAAAAAGATTGTTAGCAGAGTTAGAAGCCTGTCCATGGACCTACAACAGACAAGCTGGGTACTCAGGAGAAATAAGTTGTTCTTTCTTTGTTGAGTGTTTGCTTTGCTTTTTTTTTTTTTTTTAACATGCAGTCAGGAAAAGAAGAGAAAGCTTCCAACTTTTTCCTTCCAAGACGTGGTAACCCTACTCATTAGTGCCAATATAGCTATCAGTGGGTGAGACTTAGGAGAAGAGAGCCCCTTAAACTTTCTATACCCTTGTCTCTAGCATACTTAGGATGGGAAAGAAGCTTTGAGCTGAAGATTTTCCTTATTATATAGGAACTGAGGTAGAAATATGAGGTATAAAAGTGATTTTCATTCTCCAGAGCCTTTTCAAAACAAATTTTATCAAGGTTATCACCCAAGAATCATTTTGGGAGAAAATGGAGATGACAGTTATGTTGAAATGCAAGGTGACACTTGGGGAAATAATCTCCTACCTGCTTATTTCCTGTCTGCCTGATCAACATCCTTGTTTCCACTAATCTCTTTTTCCTCTCCTCCCCCACACAACCCCTCACTCCTGTCATTTCCCCTCTCCTCCTCTGTGTCCTCTACACTCAGCTTCTTCCTTTCCCTTGGCCAGTTCACTCACCTACAGTTGTGCCCTGAGTATAAAAAAGGACCATCTTCCTTTCATTACATTTTCTTTTCTCAATTCATCTTTCTACATTTCCAACAACTGTCTATATTTTCTATCCCCATTTTCATATCACTTTTTCTCATGAGCCCATGAGACAGAGTTCCACTTGAGCTCCATCTCTTTGGGTTCCTGGAACTTCAAAACACAACCTCATCCCTCCTCTCATTTGATCTCTCTCTCTCTGCTGCACTGACTATTGTTTCCTGTCCTGGAAATTTCTTACTTATTACTAGATTGTCAGATAGTATTTTTCCCCCCTTGTGGAATGAAAAGAAATTCTTCCTTGCAAGTTTAGCAATGGGAAAGTTTTGGTACTCTAGGTTTTTCTAAAGTTGTGTTTTGCAGGCAGCAAGTAGTTTCCAGAGAATTCACGCAAGTTAGTAAGTAGAAACAGGTAAATAAGAGGACATGGATATAGGAGGTGATAGCAGATATAAATCCATCAGTAAGTGATATTCTAGAATTAGTGAATGGAGAAAGAAATTATTCTGTTACCATAAAACAGTAGCTTGGATATAAAGAGGTTAATTGGACTTAATTGCTAAAATCTTGGAAATTATATAAGGATTTCGTAGAATCAAGCCTTCTAGAATTCTAGAGACCAAATGGATAGTAAAGAGGTTTCAGTAGTCCAGGAGACCAGAGATTTTACTTCTTTTCTGTTGTTCTCTTTTCTTAACAGTCTTTGAAAGATTTGTGTTTTTCAGAATTAAAAATTTCCCATTAATCTCAGTGGTGCATTCGTCTCTCATTATCTGGTTATTTTAGAATCTTCATCCTTTTTGTTTGGTTTTGTGAATACAGTCCTGGCCTCTTCAGGGGAAGGTCTGCAGCCCTCACACTCATTGTGAAGGATTACCACCATATTTCCCTTTTCTTATACTTAAGAATCAATTTTGCCTGTCTTCCATGCCTTTTTTAAAAATAAAAATTATTCTGTTGTAGCTTTTGAGGGGTTCCCTGAATGCACATTGGAGGTGTAACAGGCTGTGATGATTTGTGATTAGTACATCTGGCTTTTCAAATACCAACATTCACTTTCCCCTTCTGGTGTAGAATTTTCACTGCTCCATCCTCATCTGATGGGTAATAGTCATCATACACACTTGTTCACTGTGGAATGGACATGAATATGCATTTTTATGTAAAATGGGTTTTAAAGATAATTTTTTTAGCTTTTCCTCTTTTAGAATTTGTAAATGGAAATGAGATCACTTTTGAAGTCTTCCTTTGAAAAAATGTATTCAAAGAGATATTTATCAATTGCACTGTCTTTCAAATGAATCTTGTATAGTTTTAGCTTTCTTATTCTCTTCTCATGTAAACTCGTTGTCTCTATACCAGATACATCATCTTGAATTTCACATTCTGTAGTGTTCCAGTGTCCCTGTTGGTCTTAAGATCACATGGCATTTCTAGTTTAACCAACTTCATATTCTACTGTCACCATCGCCCTGCTGTTATATTTGAAGAACACAGTCTTAACGATACTAGAATGATGTTGAAAGAATACTAAGCTATGTGAGTTTATTTAAAGATTGTCTACAATGTACCTGCAGCCAGTGGTACTGAGGCATATCTGAAGATACAGATCTCTCTTTCACCTCTTAAAGACAAGGAAAGGTGGAAAGGATATTAATTTCATACTAAACTGACCTTAATTCAAATCCTAGCTTCTTGAAGCATCAACATTGACCATTTATGATTTGGAAAATAATTTCATCTCTTAGATCTACAGTTTCTTTTTCTTTCAGATGGGATAATCATGTCTTGCAGGGTGGTGTGAAGATTAAACAAGAAATATTGAGTACATTTTGGCATATGATATGTTTTAAATTAAAAGTTCCTACCCTGTTTAGAAAAATTTAAAAAAGGGATTAATTCTGTCTTTACTATTTTTTTATATTTTTATTTCATTTGTTCTAATTAGTTGTATAAGACAGTAGAATGCATTTATACATTTTGATAGATCATACATAAATAGAGTATAATCTCTCATTTTTCTGATTATACATATTGCAGGATCACATTGGTCATGTAGTCACACATGTACATGAGGTAATAATGTGTTTTCACTCTACTATCATTCCTGCCCTCATACCCCTTCCCCTCCCTTCACTCCTCTGTACCTAATATAAAGTAACTCTACTGTCTTTACTATTGAGATATTTTTTTACATAGAGTTATTTAAAAATATTATTTGATAAAATGTTAGTGCCCCACATGTTTCTTACTGGTTCAAAGCAGTAATTTCATGTTGAAGAATTTTTTTCCATTCACTAAGTCATATGCTGAAAAATGCCCTTTTTCTTCTTCAGAAAGAGAATATACAACACTCAAACCATATAAACATAAATTTAGTGGAGTTATTCAAATCACAAAACTTGTTGACTATAAATTAATTTTATTTTGTTGAAACATGCTTTAATTTGGAAAAAAAAAATGTGTTCCCCAGACTGTATTCTAAATCTTAAATTAGTTACTCAAGCTTGAAATCAATAGCTTTTATATTTTTTATCTTATTTACTCAACAAATATATAGTGAGTGGCTAGTCTGTCAGGCACTGTTCTAGGTTCCTCTTACATAGAGGAAAAGAATCAGATAAAGGTCCCTGCTCTTAAGATCCTATTTCAAGCAGTAGGAGATAGAACGTTTGTAAATAATAAAGCAACAATATAAAGGGTACTTGGAAATGTGTGTGTGTGGTGAGGGGAAGTGGATTACAGTCATAAGGAGTATAATTAAGGTAGGAATCATAAAAAAAAAATTGACATTAGAATAAGCACTTAAAGAGGTAAGAGATTTAGTTCTACCAGTTTCAGGAACAGGTATTCCAGAGAGCCAGGTACAAAGAACCTGAGACACAAAGGGCTGGTGAGGAAGTAGCAGGAGGTGAGCTCCAAGAGTAATGGGAAGCCGGATAGAATCTGGCATTTCATTGTGAATAAATTGGGGAACCATTGCAGAACCTTGAGCAGAAGTGTCTAACAGAAGGATCTAACTTACCTTTCAGAAAAGTCAGTCTGGTCATTGTGTTGAGAATGAATCTAAGAACAGAATGTAGATGCTGGGCAACCAGTAAAAAGTCTATCATGAGAATTCAAGTAAAAAATGATACTGATTAGGACAAGGTGGTAATAATAGAGTAGAAGAGCAATCGTCAGATTCTGCACATATTTGGAAAATATAGTCAATCTGGTAAATTAGATGCATAGTGTGAGAGAGAAATAGGAGTCAAGTCTAAAGTTTAGGACTGAACAGTTGGAGAAATACATTTGCAATCAAACAAGATTGAGATGGCTGCTGAGGCAGGTTTGGGGTAATAAGACCAAGAGTTCCATTTGGAGATGTTGATTTTGAGAGATTTATTAGATATAGGTCAAAATATTGAGGAGGCAGTTGGATATGTGATCCTGGAGTTTAAAGAGAAGATAAGTTCCAGAATTTTGCATACGCTTTGAATACTTTGTGCTTAAAGTCATGTTGAAGAATGACTTGAAACACTGAATAGATTTAGAAGGAAGAGTGACCAATTACAAAGTCTCTGAAGTCTCATTTTCCCCTGTTTCTGTGTAATTTTAATCAGTGACCAGGAAATCAGAAAATTGTACCTTTGAAAAAAATTCATTTTCTCAATATTATATTATTTAACTATCCTTCATTTTCATAGGATACATGTGGGCTAGTGCTATAATACTTGGGAAGTGGGCACAGACACTTTGGTTTGCCCAGCACTGCTTGACTCTGTTGATGACAGGAAAATTAAAAACCATAAGATTGAGAATAGAAATGTAAACAGCCATAGTCTACTATTTGGCAGCTTAGTGCCCAGTAACTAGTTTCCTGACATTAGTTATGAAACATTAAACAATTTAAAGTTCAAATAGTGTTTTTTGCTTTTTGTTTTTGTGTGAAAGCAGGGTAGGGGGTAGTGATTACAGTCACCAAAATGGAAAGTCAAATGAGAGAAAGTAATTATGTAAATTGTTTCTTGAAGGCTTTTAGAATTTTTAATTCATATACTCTAAGTATCTGGAAGCACATTTAGTTCCTGTTTGGAGAGATGAAAGCCTTACCGTAGCCTCATCTGCAGGCTTGTGGCAATGTGAGTTTCTCCCGTGTGTACGTGCAGGGAAGAGTAGAAAGGGCTGAGTGGGCAGTTGGCAGCCATTCATCGCATTGATTGCAGTCATTCATAAAACCCAGCAGGGCTGAGGGCGGAGTCAGGAGGAGCACTCTCCTGAGGTGGTTACAGAATGTCTTATTTGCATAAATCTTCAGTGGTGCTTGAATGATGAGGAGATGCTTACATGCATTTAGGAGACAGTAAAAGTTCATGTCTAATAAATTCCGGTATAATTAATGACATCTCAAAGAATAAGGGGTCAGACCCTTTGAACTCTTAGTCCCTCGATCTATGGTAATTCCAGGAAGTCAGCAGTTTTGCTGCATTTGTGGTCTCCTAATGTCTGGCTGATGGAGTGAATCATGTATAGCAACAAACCCTTAATAGCTGCAACATTCTGACACGTCATTGTTGTGTTTCTCGAAGTATGAGGGGTCTATATTTAATATACTTTGTCTAATGCATGGGAAATAATGGAAATTGCTGGAGCTAAATAACTTCCATGTATTAGAACTGTTGGAACTATTAAGGTTTTATACCTCCAAACTGACACAGTTCAATTATAATTTTAAAGAAATATAAATCCACACAGGCTAACAAAAATCTTGTATTTTATATTTCTGTTGCGTCTTGTTTTGAGCATAGTGTAGTATTTTTTCTTTCTTGGACCAAGAAGATACTTCAGCTCAAAGGAAGTCAGGTTAAAAAATATAAGAATATATATTATCATAGTTTAAACACTTCCCCACAATTTTGTTGAAAAATTAGGAATTTGAAACAAATAGTTTTCCTCCTCACTCAGATTTAGTATCTACTACATCACTCTAGTGTATGTGTTCTATGATCAGCATATATGCTGTAGAAAATGCAGTCATCTCCTGTTTTTTAAAAAGTATGTTTAATTAATTCCAAATATGTTTTTTGAAGAGTAACATGTTTATTTTCATTATTCAATAAAATCTTAAAGTTCAGAAATTCAAATGAAGTTTTTGTCAGAAAAAATTCTGTAGTGCATACAGACAGAAACATGTTGACTATTGTAATTTTAAATCCCAAATTACTGGGTATTTGAGATTAGAAATGAGGTTTGTTTGTTTTGTTTTAAGAAAGATATGGCCTTTTAGTTAGGAGAAAGGAAAATTTGGCTTAAAAACCTACCAATACTACTGGGTAAATCTTTGCCTTATAGAAAGTAGTCACTTCAAATCATATTTAAGACAAATTCTTAGTGGTAGATTTCTTTTTCTCTTAGTTTTGTATAAATATCTGGAACTCCAGGGGAGGAAGAGGAGGAACCAAGATTTCTTTTCATATAATTCAAAACCTTTTCTGAGTTGGTGATATTTCAGACATTTCACAAACCAGTTCATGTAGGTTAACCATGCTGCATATTCTATTTTTAGTTGAGTGAGAATTGTTGAAAGATTTTCCAGTACTTTGAAATTTAACTTACTTGGTCATTGTGCCTTGTGTAAGTTAGGTTAAAATTTCAGGGCTCAGAAATTCTAGTAAATTTTTTTTTCCTCTAACAACTGCCTCCCTAAATGTTCTCTTAATGCTGATTGTGTGATTGGCCTTCTCCCATGAAGCTGAAAGAGTCACATAAGGCTTTGTAGTTCCCAGGGATGTTTTTTACTCCTCTCTCTTAACCAGTCCATTGAGAGTTTAGCATTTGCTCTTGAGAAATGCCACAATTCTTTACTTTTATCTTAGGAGGAGGGTGTACAGAGGTTTGAAATGACACCATTTTCTTTTCATGTTACAAATTGATTTCTAAGTCTCACTTGACCTTGTCTGGAATGAGCAATGTGTGTGTGCACGTTTCTGTGCGTTGTGTCCACGTTTCCCTGTATCATATCTTTCAGAAGTGGAGAACTTTGCCATGCAGCTTTTAGCACTGGGAAACAGTGATCCCTACCTCATCAGTGATCCACTTCTGGAATAACATGACTGGTCCTAAATGTAGGTCCTAAATGCACTGTAGTCAAGTCTCCAAGAAGCCCCCATGAAAGTTCTTAAGAAACAGATTTGTGCTTGGGAGTCCCGAGTCCTAAGGGGCATTTCCATTTAGAAAATCTAAGATGTAGGATTTTAGTTTTATCACCAAGACTTCCCTGCTTAAAGCTGTGTTCGTTTTAAAGCACATGAGAAGAAGCAATATCGGACTGGGGATGTAGCTCATTGGTAGAATGCTTGCCTAGCATGCCAGAGGTCCTGGGTTCAATCCCCAGCACTGAAAAAAAAGAAAAGACTAGGAGAAGGATATCTGAGTCATCTGAGTATAGTATAGCCTCAGATTGAGGTATTTTCTGATTTTGGTCAATGAACTCTTCCATGCTCCATAAGCCCGTTCACATGTGAGTAAAAGGACTTGGTATAGAGCTTAAGGGTAAGCGCTTGTCTGGTATTCATGAGGCCCTGGGTTCAGTCCCCAGCACTGCAACAAAACAAAACATGAGAGAGAGAGAGTAAAAATATCAACTCCTTCTTTACTTTGGGACTCTGTTATATTGTCTACCCTCTGCATTAATTTATTTTATGATGAAGAACTTAATGCCCAAAGACCTTTTATTGTTACAATGTGGAGCTACCTTTTTTTATTACACACACACACACACACACACATGCACACTTTATGTATGAACATGTCTTTCCATCTCTTCTCATTAGTATGAAGGGAATTTTGAATGTGGATAATGTCTTAAAGCCTCTCAAGTCTCTTTTTCTATAAACAGAAAGACCTGTGTGGAGACTAATGGCATGAAACAAGAGTCCGTATTTTTTAGTAAAACTGTCAAAGCCACTGAAAATCCTGCTCAATTTTTAACATATCAACACAACAGCTGTTCCTATTTTTAAGCTTTCAGATGTCTTCATATGGTGAGGCCAAAGCTTTCAATAGCTTTTCTGCTATGGGGAAAGCTGCTGACAATTGTTTTATTGATGCTAAAAGGAAAACCAAGTACAGAGGCCAGCACAGATTTTACTTGGGTATAACTGAGCTCTTGGAGGCATGAGTCAAAGATTTCTAATTCTAGAGGCCTTTCCAGGGCTCCAAGGTTAATATTGAATTAATATTGCAAAGACTTTTCTGTAAATTGTGTTTTCAGTACCCTGTTTAATTTCCAGATGTGTTCTACCCTTTTTATAATTAATAGTGCGTTATGCTGTCTATCATGCGCCCCAGGTGTGTTGTCAGGGACATGGCGAAGCCTGCTGTCTGCAAAACACCAAGAAATGCTGAAAACCAGCCCCAACAACCTCCACCGTAAGTATGGCATTGGTTTTATTGACTGAAAATGTCGTCTCTTATACAGACCACTAGTTACAGACTTATTAATTCATATTGCATGTGGGAGTAGATATTCTGACTTCTCTGGTATAATAAAAAGGCTACTATTGAATTAGATAAAATTATCTACATGAGCTCTGGATTAAGTGTCTTTAATAACTGAGTTTCTAATAACATTGCAGAGATCAAACTAGAGGAAAGGAAAATAGGGCTCTAGAATAGCAACAATTCTGTTTTTTATTTTGTTTGGTTCTTGTTCTTTTGGGTTTTGCCAAAATATAGATAAGGTGTTGATTGGGGGCTAGAGTGTGTAGGTAAGGAAAATGCATAGTAGTTCATTATCCAACCTTCACACTATATTATTTAAAGGTTATGGACATTCTAAACAAGTGGATTGTGCATCATTTCATTTTTATTAATGTATTCTTAGCTGCAGGTATGAATGATTATTACTTAACCAACAAAAGGGAAAAGTAGAAATAGAGAGGAAATAAAACATGCAGACTCTTAGTTTCAAATATGAATGTTGATGAGATAATGTAAATAATTTAAAAATTCTTCAGGCTATGGTGATCTGGTTAATCCTTTGAATAGTATTGTGTTCTTTGTTTAAAAAAATTAAAATTTCCTTCAGTTGTGTGTGGGAAGCAGCAGTAAGTTTAGTGTAACCATTGCAACAAGGTAGTTACTCCAGGGGAGAACCTCCTTCCAAGCTTTGTGGAATAGCCTTTGAAAAAAGGTGTCTTCAAATCAGCTTTCTTTAGATTTCCTTAGTTATATAATAATACTCTGAAAGAAAAACCAAAATGAAGTGATAAAGTAGTAAAAAGGCTATGAAAAAAATTAAATTGTTGTAACTATTTTGCCATAATATTTTATAAGTGAGAGAATTAAATTTAATTTTTCTTATATGGAAGATAATTCTATCCAGAGGATTGTGTATATCATGCTACTCTGTGAAGTTTTACAGCTATTTACATTGCATCTCATCTAAAGCCACATTCAGAACTCAGTTTACTTATTTGATTTCTTTTCTACTCCTTGCTTTCCTCTGTGGTTAGTCATTAAAATGCTTTTTTTTGTTTATTGCAAACTATTAATTAATTTTAGAATATTGATTTGTTAGGATATAACATTGTTTTTTTTATTTTATACTATTCCGAACATAATTTACTATTTTATTGGTGTATATTACTTTTACAGAAAGGTAGATTTTGTTGTGTCATATTCATATATACATAAAACATGATTTGATCAATTTCACTCCCTGTTACCTCTCCTACTTTCTTCCTCAGTCCCCCAATCCCATTCCTCTGCCTTAATGGTTTCCATTCTACTTTCATGGCATCCCCCTGTTTTTCAACTTATCTTCTCTCTAGCTTTCACATATGAGAGAAACATATGACACTTTAATCTCTAACTTATTTTGCTCAAAATTATGGTCCCCAATTCCATCTATTTTCTGTAAATGATACAATTTCATTCTTCTTTATGGCTGAATAAAACTCATATATATTGATGGGCACCTTGGCTGATTCCATAATTTGGCTATTATGAATTGTACTGCATGCATCTCTAAAGTATGCTGACTTAAATTCTTTGGAATAAATACTGAGGAGTGATACAGCTGGATCACATGATAGTTCTATTTCTAGCTTTTTGAGGAACTGCCATACTGATTTCCATTGTGGCTTTACCCATTTACATTTCCACTAGCAGTGTATAAGAGTTCCTTTTGACATACATCCTCACTAGCATTTATTGTTATTTGTAGTCTTGATTGCTATTCTAACTGGAGTGAGGTGGAATCTCAGGAAGTTTTAAAAAAATTCTTTTTAGATATACATGGCAGTAGAGTGATTTTGCAATATTGTACATACATGGAGTATAACTTACTCTAATTAGGATCGCATTCTTGAGGTTGTACATGATGTGGAGTTTCACTGGTCATGTATTCATATATGAACATAGGAAAGTTATGTCTGATTCATTTTACTGTCTTTCCTATCCCCACCCCTCTTCCTTCCCTTCATTCCCCTTTGTCTAATTCACTGAACTTCAATCCCTCCACAACTTATTGTGGGTTAACATCCACACATCAGTACATTTTCTTTTTTGGGGGGATTGTCTTATTTCACATAGCATGATAGTTTCTATATCCATTCATTTATCAGCAAAAGTCATAAGTCATTCTTTTTTATGGCTGTAATCTCAGGGAATTTTGATTTGCATTTCCCTGATGGCTAATAATATTGAACATTTTTCATAAATTTTGATAAATTTCTGTTCAGCTCATTTGCCCATTTAATGATTGGGTTTTTGTTTTTTGTTATTTTAGTATTGTCTTTTTGAGTTCTTTTGAGTCTTTATGAGTTCTTTATATATTCTGGAGAGGAAGCCTTAGTCAGAGGAGTAGCTGGCCAGCTTTTCTCCCAGTCTCTGTGTTGTGATAGACACAGTCACTCTGTTGACTGTTTTCTTTGCTTTTTAACTATTTGATGCCATTCCATTTATTGATTCTTGCTTATTTCCTGACTTCTAGGGATCCTATTCTGGAAGTCTTTGTGCCTATGTGTTGAGGTGTTTTTTCTTTTTTTTTTTTTTAACATTTGCATAGTTTATGGTCTTATATTTAGGTTTTTGACCCATTCAGAGTCACTCTAATACTAAGACCAGCTAAAGAAACTACAAAGGAAGGGAAACTATAGACCAATATAGTTGATTACTCTAGATGCAAAAATACTCAATAAAATGTTAACAAATCAAATTCAAGAGCACATGATAAAGAACATACACCATGATCAACTTGGTTTCATCCCAGGGATGCAAGAATGTTTCAATACTTGCAAATCAATAAATGTGATATAGCACAAAAACAGAACCAAGGACAAAAACTACATGATTATCTCAATAGATGTAGAAAAAACGTTCAACAAAATCCAACACTGATTCATGATAAAAACCCTGAAGAAACTAAGGATAGAAAAAACTCATCTCAATATCATAAAGGCTATGTATAACAAAATTAGCATCATGCTGAATGGGAAAGAACTGAAAGCAATTTCCCTTATCATCAGGAACAAGGCAAGGATGTTCACTCTTACCACTCCTATTCATTATACTTGAAAGTTTATGTACTTAAAATTCAATGTAGTCGAAATTTTATCCAGAGCAATTAGGCAAGAGAAAGAAATAAAAGGGCTATAAATAGGAAAGGAAGAAGCTGAAGTAGCCCTATTTGATATGATCCTATAAAGATCTTAAAAGTCCCTCCGAAGACTTCTAGAGCTAATAGGAAAATTCAGTAAAGTAGCTAACCCAAAAATTTAGTATTAGCACAAAATCAATATACAAAAACCAATAGTTCATCTACATGTCAATAATGGATCTGCTAAGAAAGAATTCAGGAAAGCAATTCTATTCACAACAGATTAAAAAAAAAAAAAAACCTAAGAACAAACTGAATCAAGGAGGCAAAAGACCTTTACAATGAAAATTATAGAACACTGAAGAAAGAGATTGAAGAAGACACTACAAGACTGAAATATATCTTCCCTGTTCATGGAAAGGTAAAATTCATATAGTTAAAATAACCCTATTACCAAAAGAGATCTAGAAATTCAATGTAATCCACCTCAAAATACCAATAATATTCTTCATAGAACTATGGGGGAAAACAATCCTAAAATTCACATGGCAGAACAAAAGATTCAGAATAGTAAGCAATTCCAGGAAGCATCACAATACCCAGTTTCAAATTATTCTGTAGATCCCTATAACAGAAGCAACATGATACTGGCATAAAAACAGACATGTAGACCAATGGATCAGAATAGAAGTAATGGAGACAATCCCACACAGCTATAGTCATCTGTTTATTGACAAAAGTGTGATAAAACAACAACAACAAAAATTCATTGGAGGAAAGGCAACCTTATTAACAAATGGTGCTGGGTAAACTGGATATTTGTGAATAGAAGAATGAAATGAGGTCCCTATCTCTCATCCTGTATAAAAGGATATAATATTTAAAAATAAATTTCCAGAGGCTAAACAGATGTTATAGATTTTTATCTCCATAATATACTTACATATCATCTGTATTTAATCAGCATTTTCCAAGGATTAAGAATAATTTTGATTTAACCATAAAAATATCATTTATAATTACTTCAGTAAAATTGAAAACTTGGAAGAAGTACTGTTAATGCTATCGCCATGTTTCTTTTTCTGTATTTTCATTTATTTAATAACTTGAGACAAGGTCTGGCTGTGTTGCCCAGGCTGTTCCCAGGCTCTGAAGTTCAAGTGATTTCCCAACTCAGCCTCCTAAGTAGCTTGGGCTACAGGCATACACCACTGTATCTAGTTTCTTTTTCTCTAAATGTTCTTACTGTAAAACTGTTTTCCTATGATGGAACTTCTCTTAATAATTCACAGAAAACTTAAGGTTCTCCCCTCTCATATTACATTCTAGAATTAGGAAAATTTACTTAGACTAGGATTCAAGTAATTTCTGCCAAAGTTCTTTGAGGAGGTAGCATTGCTTTTAAAATGTTTTAACATACATATTGAGGTTCTATTTTAATTGGTCCCACTTATTCCAAAGTACCCTCTAAATCGGACATTATTAGATATGAAGTGACAATTTTGATCTTTTTCAATAACACTCCTGATCTGTTTTCTTTCTTTCTTTCTCTCTCTCTTGCTTTCAATTTCCACATATTTTCTAGTTGTGGAACTCTGTCACAACTTAACTGAACCTAGTAAAATTTGTGGCAGATAAGAACAAGCAACCAGGGGCTCTTTTACTCCTCCTTTCTGACAGCCTCCTTTTTGCTCATTCTGCTACTTTGATGAAAATAGTGAATTTTTGGTAGGTGACTTGAGGAATTTAAAGTCTGCATTTATTCCTTATTTCTCTTCATTCTCTATAGAGAGTAGTGTTGATTGATTTCTCCCATGTCTACATAAATACACTTCTAGGTTGATATTGGAAGATAAAAATAAATTGGGAGGGGATTTTTGAGGGATTTGTACAATGTTCATATTTGTGTATATATACAGTATCAGTGACTTTATTTTCAGAAGAGGGGAGAATGGAGTGTGAATGTGATTTAGGCAAAACTAGGGACAAGCAAGTCAGTTAGTAGACAATAGTAATAGTCCAGGGAGACTTACAGAATTAATAGATGGTATGGGAAGGAGACATTTCTAGAACAAAGTAAAAGGGAAATAGGCCTTGCTTTCAGGTCAGTTGAATATGACTTGCAAGGAAAAAGTTTAGGGAAAATACCATATTAATGGATTGGGTGATAAAGAGACACTAAACAAGAAGTATAAGTTGAATTAAGAATGTGAATGAAATCTAGGTAGGTGGGCAGTGATGAGTTCAGAATTTGATACAGGGATTTTGTGGTACCTGTTACATATCAAGGATAAGATTCAGAAACCATTTTGTCTATAAACTTGAAGCACTCAGTAAACTGAAGTAGATGACATTATCAAAAGACAATTAGGAAAAAAACAGCAGAGAAATCCCTAGGCATAATCAATACTTAAGGAACTAGAAAAAGGGATCTCCCAGTGCAACTGAGAAATAATGGTTAAAAAAGCAGGATGATTATAGGTCAAGGTAGTACAGGATTGAGGGTGATGGAATCGGTGACAAATACAGCAGAAAATCAATAAATAAATGATTAGATAAAAAGTAACCTTTAGTTTTGGTCACATAGATACTATTGGTAGCATTTGTCATAGCAGTTTTAACATATAACTGTGTGGGAAGACTGCACTTCAGGTATGCTTGAGAAGGAAATGAGAAGTCAGGAAAAGGTGATGGCACGTGTGTGTGACTTCTCCAAAGAGCTTTCGTAGGTAGATAAAGAGAAAGGGAGAATATTTGTAGATAGGGGAAATAGGGTGACTGTGCTTGGTACATTCTATTGTGCAAGTCTAGTTTGATGGATATGCCTATCAATTTACTTCCATATTTTTGATAGCCATGTTTATAAATATTCAAATATTCCCTTTATGTTATTATTAATATGTCACTTGGTCATAGTTTAAGCATGTTGCATGAGTTGTCATCACTTGATTAAAGAAATAAATATATCGAAATATTAATGGAGTTCATCAAATTGAATCTGATGCCTGTTAGGCCTAGGTGTAAGTAAGATACATCGATAAATGAGATGGAATTCTTGTCTAAAGGGTTTTCATTCCAATTAAGGGAGAAGCAGATTGTTATACAACCAGATAAATAACAATACTGCATAATAAGTGTTACAGTAGGAGTGTGATAAAAAGAGAAAACTATTTATTCTGTTTGGGGTTGGTTTGATAAAGGGAAGAATTTAGAGTCTACAACTCTTATGTTAATATGAATTTTGAAGGATAAATAATTGATTAATTAGGCAAGTGCAGGCTATAACTTTCCAGAAGAAGAAAACAGTTATTGTGAGGCCCAAAACATTAGGTTGTGCTGGTGTCATTTAAAGCAACATTGCTGCAGCCTATGGGCATATGTTCTGTTTTTCTCTAATTTTGTATGAGGTCACTCTGGTTGGTGGCTGTGAACTCTAGCTCTGCCCTTACAAGGGTCTAGGGGAGGTGGTCTTGATAACATGCCTTCATGGGGTACCTCTTCATTCTGGTGGATGGCCTAATACCTAGGCATCTGACACTTGATCTGTTGTTCCTCTCACAAGAAACTTGTTTTATAGGAAGACTCTTGTCTAAGTTTTATCCAGTTTATTCCTACTAGGATAGCCCTGATGGAAAGAGAATTGGGAATTGGGTTTCAGTTTATTGATTAGGTGAGACATAGAGGAAGCAATATGAAAAAAGAAAGAGAGAAAAACATGAAATAACTGTTTATTACTGACAAATAAATACTGTCAGTATTTATTACTGACATATCTCAAAGAAGAGAGGGAGCATGCTTCACAGGGCCAATGGGAAGCCAAGGGCTCTCTGGGACATGTGTGCTCACTGAGTGTATAGGGAGCAAGGTGGAAGCACTTAGGGGCCAAAGCCTTTACAGGTTGTTACTCAAGCAGATTTTCCTTGGGAAGTGCTAATTGATGGGTTTAGAGGAAACAGGCATAAGCTCCAGGGAGTTATGATGTGACTGAGAAGTGGTCGCTGTGGTTTATCTGGGTGTCAGTGGGATGAACCAAGCAGTCTCTATCTAGCTTTTCTACAGAACTCTTTTTACTATTCATGATTTTGGGTGATTGGCATCACTTTGATTTCTCTGTCTGCATTATGACCAGTCTCATCACATAAAAATTACCAGTGTAAGCTCAGCATCTGGGTTCCATTCAGTTAAAGAGTCAACCAGAAAGAATCTGAAAGAACTTACAGTTACAAATTCTCTATTACTCTTGAGTTTCTTTAGTTATCTTTGAAAAACAGGTACGTGGTTTTGATAATGTGTTTATTTGTATTTATTTATTTTTGTATTGTTAGTCAAAAATGGCTTAGTTTCCAGGTAAAATTCAACAACCTCTCAGGATTTTGCCTTGCCATTCTTTGTCCTCTCTGCTCCCTCTCTTCTAGAAGTTGCCTTGCTTCACAGGTAGTTGGTATCCTTGACTTGATCATCTTGAGTCCAGCTATGTTGAGGGTTTTGACATGGGCATGTGTGTCAGACACATTCTTTCCTTTTCTTCACAGCTTTAAATGAGTCAGGCTCGAATTGACGAGGAGGCTGCCATCCACATTTTTCTTATAATAGACACGCTTTTTCAGATCTCAAGGGCATGACTTTTTTCAGCAATAACAACTTTTGTGCAGACTTAATCAAAACACAGAGACTTCCGAGGACCAGCATATATGGGTCGAGAATGAATTTATTCATGTAGATTTGGTAGCATACATTTAACCTAATTTTAAAATAGTCAACCTTGAGCTCTAAAAATATATCTCTGGGAAGTATTCCCATAGCAGTATAGGAAATATGTATCTTTATAATTGAAAATATGGTTTCCCATTTTAAATCATATATCCAACATCACAGCTATATCTCATGCCAGATAATAGACTAAACAAAAGTGTATCCTTGATATTATAAATAGTCAGCAGAAGTTCTTGTCATTGTTTCACTATGGTTTTAAGCTCTGCACACCAAACATGGTCTTCAGGCTGTGTGGCCTAATGCTCACAACTCAGGGATGACTTAAAAGACTGAATAACTCACTGGCAGGTTGTCACCAACTCAGACACATCTCATTAGTAATATTCCTCCCAGAAGTTTGGGGAAGACCCTGTAAATATTAGGGTCCCAGCCCTTTTCCCTGCTTTAGAAACTTTTGCCCCCTCTGTTCCTCCTGAGCCACATGCTCTCCTCTGTTCCTGAAGTTAGTGAGATTTTCTACTCAATCTTTTCTAAATTCTCTTGATTTTTTTAAAATCTCAGCACAGATGTGGTCCACCCCTTCAGGAGAAACCTGTTAAAGCAGCTTTAGATGAGAAGTGGGCATTGAAGGAAGGAAAGTAAATTTCTTCAACGGGTGAGATTGCGCAGTAGGGGAAGCAGTTTATTGCCTTCTTTGCAGTGAGTTGGTCTGTACATTCTCCTTTCTGCACTGTGTGCACAGCCTAGTGTCAGACAATGGATATTAGGATGGTAGGGCAGCTTAGAGTATGGAAGAGAAAAATCTAGATTTCAAACCAGTAGAGTTATTCAAATTTTTCTTTTTAGCAAGGGCCTAAACTGAGTGTGATGGTAGAAAGCTACATGGGGAAGCTATTTAGAGAGTTTGTTCATGGAAGATATTAAGAGATTGTGACAGTTAGGGAGAAACTTGGAAGATAGAAATCAATCTTGTGAAGAGTCAGACCAAGGGAATTGTAGGCAGAGAAGACAGTATGTGCCATCATTCTTTTCTGGTCCTAATATGCATTAATATGTTTGGGGAACTCAAAGAATACCTGAGGAAGAGGAGGGCAATGGATAATATATGCAAGAATTCCATCTTAGAGGTCTTGTGGGCCTTGAATTTTATGTAAGTCTAGTATCAAGAAGCCCTCAGAGCTCTTCAAAGAAGGCAAAACCTGATCCAATGTAGTGTAGAAAATGGTTTCCCAGGGGATGTGAGAGCTTTAGAAGTTAGCTGTGGAGATTGAGACAAAACATAGTGAGTGTTTGAATCCTGCTGGTCAGAAAATAGATGAAGCAAGTGAAATTTGTCATGAAGTTTTGGAAATAATGAAAAAGAAAAGGAATTTCTGCTATGAACCAAGGGTAGGAAATGTCAAATCACATGTATGGTCTTTAATATACTTAATATTCATTGAATCATAATATAAACATATATTTTCTCATAAAGTTTTAAGCATGCACAGAAAGTTATCTTAAAAGACATGTATAAGTAAAAATTTTAGATATTTCAATTATTTTACTTCAGCTATTTTTATGTGACTTTGAATCTTGTATAGTTATAAAAGTAAAAAAAATGGAAAGGAAAATGGAATAAGAATTGAAACAGTTTTTTTTTTTTCACTTTAAATGTTTGATTTTTGTAGTATTGTTTTCACCATAATTTTCTACTGGGACATAAGATTTAATAATTTTGTAAGTATGTGGATACCCTAGAGGAAATAAAATTTTAAAATATGTGCCAGATGAAAATATTATTCCTTTAAATGGATATTCCATTTACTGAATAAAATCTAAATAAGATGGGATCATATTTTTCATATGTGAAGAATCTTTTAATTACATATTTTATCATAAATGAAGGTATTTTTCAGAGGCAGGTTTTCTCTGCACTATTTAAAAATTGTGATGAATTTTATAGTTAGGCTTAAACTTTTTCATGTACAATGAGATATGTACAGTCATAGTCTGTAGTTCTGATACCACCTGTAGTAGGGATCCACATTAATTTTTGTTTGACATTAGAAAAATAAAAGCCCAACCAAAAAATATGTTTTTGCATTTTAGAAAAAAGTCAGTACAACCAGTAACTGAAAATAGAGAATACTAGGAACACTGACATTTTCAATTCATGGCTATAATTAGAAAGTGACAGAATTTAAAAAAAAAATGTGTGGCTTTTATAGTCTTCCTTCTCTTTATATGATTTGCTGGCTAATGCAAATCATTCTATGCCAATTCACAAAATCTTTTAAAGCCCCTCTTTCTGCTCTAACTACTTTAATGATAATATTATGTTTATCTCTTTCTGAATTCCTGTAGGGAAAGATGCTGTCTTCAGTTGCTTAGATATTAAGAATTTAGTTCTATAAGAGTAGAAATGCACTAGTTTTATATCACAGTTATATTTTATAGTACTTGACTAGTCCTTAATTGCTTTCACAAATTATCTCTTGTTGACTAAACTAGGTCCTCTTTTAATGTTGGTCTGAGTAGTTTCTGTATTGGCAATCTGAGCATTAGGGGACTTTTCTTCATTTTCTTTTTTCTTTATTTCTGTGAATACAGCACATTTGAGCCAAATGTATCTTTTCACCTCCTGTACAGACTGTCTGCCTTTATTCCTATACTATTTTCTTGTTGATTGTATCAGGAAGCCTAACAGTCATTTTTAAACCATAAGCCCAGGGCTAGCTCCAAGTGGTCAGCTTAGTGGTTCTCTATCCCTCCCACTCTCCTGACCCAATCATAGATAAAATATTTGTCCAGAGGAAAAAAGAATGGTTCTAAAAAGGTGTCCTAAAGAAACAAAGATCATACAATCTCAAGAGGACTTTTGACTGAGTTTTGACTGCTTTCACTATAGCTTTCCTTCAAGCCCCATGATGTGGGCAACAACTGGGATTGATGATATGTGCACTTGGCCTGCACATAGGAAACAAAGCATGAGCTGGTCATGGTGGTGCACGCCTGTAATCTCAGTGGTTAGGGAGACTAAGGCAGGAGGACCACAAGTTTGAGACCCTAAGCAACTTAGCAAGACCCTATCTCCAAAAATAAATAAATAAATATAAAAGGGCTGAGGATGTGGCTGAGGGGTTAAGCACCCCTGGGTTCAATGCCTGGTATAAAATTAACAAACAAACAAAACCCAGAAAACAAAGCACGAGCTATGTTAGTGATTTGCCCTGGGGTCACCCAACAGGAGAGGGGCAAATCCAGGTCTAGAATTCAGGCATCTGGATTCATAATACAGGATGGATTCAAAATATGCAAACAATTTATTTACATTGTAGGTGCTGTGGTTTGAATGTGTCCTCCAAAGTTCATATGTTAGGAATCTAATCCCCAAATTCTTGTTAATGCTATTTTTAGGTGAGGTCTTTGCAAGATACTTTGTTTTGAGTTGAGTCATGAGGGGTTCTAATGATGACATTAGTGGTTTCATAAGAAGAGAAAGGGAGACTTGAACTAGTGCACTTTCTGTCTCACCATGTTATGCCTCCATGATTTTATGATGCAGAAAGAAGGCCCTCACCAGGGCCTCAGCACAAGCTCTCAGATTTCTCAGACTCCAGAACCATGAGCCAAATAAATTTCTATTTTTTATAAATTATTTGATCTCATGTGTTTTGCTATAAAATAAAAATGGACTACAACAATAAAGTAAAAGAAGAATTTGGCAATTTTTTAAATGGAATGATGGAGAAAACCTGGATGCAAAGTTAGAAGCAAGTATTTTCAGTTCCTGCTCTGATACTCACTTGCTTGGCTCAGTTCTTTTATCTTCCTAAATCTTAGTGTTTCTCTTCTGGATAGTAAGAAGAAAGTTGTTGCTAGTTATCTCATTTGAGGTTTTTAAAGACAAAATGAGGTAATGTACGTGAGAAAGTTGTGGAGTGTATAAAGTACTATATGAATATTATTCACATGTTGTTCTAAATTAGCAGTGAAGAATCTTTACATTTTTCATTATTTCATCCATTTAACAAATATTTAGGTAGCTCCTAAGGATACTCATATTGGCACAATTTGAAAATAACTACATTGGGCCAATTCAGTAAAAACATAGGCTGCATCTTTTTACCTCTCTGTGTTTCTTATTGAAAGGAGTTACATAAAAAAGAAATAGGGCACTTTAAAAAAAATCCTACTTCCCACATCAAACTACCCTGTTGGGTATAAAGTGCTCCCCACTATGCACAAGTAAGGAGACCAGGACATATGTGTTTGGAAAATTTCCCCAAGTGATCCTGACATACTCTCTTGATTTAGAAGTACTGACATTTTGCACTGATATGCTTGGCAAAAATGAAGATTAGCTAGGATGTGATGCTTCTGTAAGTCAAACTTAATGTGAATATCTCTGAATTCGACTTCTCTTTTGAAGCTCCATGTACTGAGGATGCAAAGAGAATAAATATTGGCAATATTATTATTAGAAAGTTACTGTGCCTCAGGGTCCAGCCTAGTTATTCTGTGAATCACTGCTATTTCCTCTGCTCTTCCACAGAGTCATTTGTCCAGAATGAGAACGGTCTGCCTGTGCCAAGAAAATAGATGGTTGTTGTGCAAAAACAGGAAACTCATAGCCAAAGGAGAATCTGTACCCACTGGCTACTTCTGTACTGGTATTAGAAGTAAAGTACTAAATAAAAGAAAAATCATGCCCAGGACCTTGGGCACAGTATGCAGAGTATTGTTTATTTAGTGAAAAATGACAATGGTAGATAAATGACTGAACTCATCTATTATGCATATAACAAATATTAAACCCTGTGAATGTGTCTGGGCTACCTTCAGTGACTTTACATAGCATTACTACTTCATGTATAATTGAAGGCATTGGATAGAAAAATGCAGGGGATGATATGCTAAAACAGACGTTTAAGTCTTATTTAACTTCTAATAATATTGATTTCCATGATTTTCAAATGACCCCCCCATATGTAGCATTTATTTTGACATGTTCTTGCTTTAACTCATTCATTCATTATTAGAGACATAAACAATTAAGCAGATGAAACTTAGTGGAGCTGAGAGACAAGTAAACAGATCATTATAACACAGCATGATAATAAGGCTGTGAAAGAGCTTACAGATTGTCATGAAATCACGGATAAATGGCATCTACCAAAAAAATTTAGGTCAGGAAAACCTGTTAGTTCCAGTGATACTTAATATTTTATTGTATTTCTTTTAGCACTTTATATTTACTGTCTGATGTTTCTCTAATTATTTAATATACATGTTTGGAATACAACCTATGTTCCAAGAACTATACTGAATTAGAGGACAAGGAAAGGAAATCCTGTAAAATAATATAAAATATAGGATCTGTTTCAAGTCTTTTTAAATCTAATTGTAGGAGATGAGAGATGAGCTGAATGGATAGATGGATGGATAAATTTGTAGTTAGATAGGTAGAAAAGATACCTCAAAATGTAAGTAAATAACAGATGTCAAGTGAGTTACTTACAAAAAGTAAAACAGAGTTTCCTCAAGGGGGAGTGTGTGTGTGTGTGTGTGTGTGTGTGTGTGTGTGTGTGTGTGTGTGTGTGGTATAGCTTGCCTTGAAGATTGTAATTAGGTGAAAAGAGATCAGGACATCCCAGCCTAAGAAAATGACTTGAGTCAAAGTTCAGAAATGAGAATGAGCCAGTCCAGCAAAGGGAGCATTGATGTGTCATCTGCCTTGAGAAATCTATTTGGCAATTAAATTGGGAAATATAAATCCTCAAAAGAAGTTTAGGGTCAGTTTGTGAATGTCCTTGAAATATAGCCTCAAAAAACTGGTTTTACTCTGAAGGAAGACTTGAATGTGTCTGAACGTGGATGTACCCAGTTGAGGACTTTTCAGGATAATGATTTTTCCAGAAGTATACATCATGGTTCATAATAGGGCATTCCTGGAGAAGTCAAGGAGTACATAATTAAAATAGCCAGACATGATTGATAACAGTAAAGATAAGGTAGCAGTTAGAGAAAAACTGGATGAGAGAGACATCTGGAAGGAGAAACTAGCAGGCCTTGATGACAAGAGAATGTAGTCATGAGGAGAGTAGGTAATAAGAAAGAGTCAATTTGAGTCTGGAAATTACCTTAGGAAACTTAATGAAAAGTAAGGAAAAAGAAAAGTCATGTAGTTCTAGACATATTTCCAAAAATATGATTGCTTAGAGAGATCCATAAGGAAGAAGCCTGGCACAATGGAGAGAGCATTTCACAGGAGCATTGAAAAGGGTAAGAACAAACACCTATCTTCTTAAAACTGCTTACCAACATAAGTTATGCAAAAGGTCAAAGCAGAAGAGTATCTGGCTTTAGCTCTTGGCTCATTTTCTGTCAATCTGTTAACAATAACTTTATATGTGCTTCAGGCACTTCATGTACATTTGACCCTCACAATCTTTATGAAGTACCATTACTATC
The DNA here is from genome assembly GCF_902686455.1 of Sciurus vulgaris. Lineage (NCBI taxonomy): Eukaryota > Metazoa > Chordata > Mammalia > Rodentia > Sciuridae > Sciurus > Sciurus vulgaris. Next base: position 90,130,315 of record NC_136467.1, on the reverse strand, counting down.
TCCATTTTACATATGAGGAAACTGAGGCACAGAGAAGTGCCTCACAGGTGCATATGACCACTAATAGTGAAGCCAGAGCTCATGATGCCCTAGACTTCCACAGAGGCAGTCACTGTGGGTACTTCATCTGAACTCCCCAAGCAGGATCCATTGACAGCCTTCTGCTTGCTCAGTCCAGTGCTAGAATCTAGAAGGTTAGATCAAGATGCCATAGATTTCTTGAGCAAATAACTCCCATTCTAGTATGGTGGGCATAATCAATGAATAGGGTCACATTTTGTAGTATCTACCCAAGATGGAATAAATTCATGAAGAATATGAAATTTGATAAAGACCTAGAATGTACAAAATTGCAATTGGTGACATTTTGTATCTAGTTTCTTTATTTATAAAATAAGTAGGATTTATTTGTTTTGCTTGCAGAAAAGAGGGTTAATCTTTAATCCTGCAATATCTGCACTAGTCAGTTGGCAATAAATAATGTCCCATTATGGGACATATTTTCTTTGATTCCTTTAGGTGATTTTCAGGAAAAATAATTCATTTTCTTATTTCTTGAGCCTTGTGCCCTTATTGTGGTTTTCACTTCTTGAAGGAAGAAGTTGTATTATACAAATACTATAATGCATTGTAATATTATTCTATGCCTTGGAAAATGGTGTAAATTGCTTTTTTAAAAATTTGATCTCTGATTTGACTAATTACAATGCCACCTGCCACTTCCAAGGTGGATTTCATTATTTCCTTTATTGATAATTGCAAACTGAGCTAATAAGCATCAACAAGTAGAGAAAAGGAGGATGGGGTGGGGGGAGAATGAAAGCCCCTTTCATTTTGTCCCTCTGATTTTTCTAACCTTCCTATGCAATGCTGATGAGCTATGACCACCATCTGTGAGGTACTGAAAGTGTTAACATGTAGATTGGTTTTTGCAATGTCATTTACTGTGATACCTCCAGCAATAGTCTTGTAGCCTTGAGTTTTCCCTTTCCCTTCCTTTTCTTCCCTGTGTATGTGTGATAGAAAGAGACAGACACAGAGACAGAGAGAATAGGGTCTCACTATGCTGCCCATGCTGACCACAAATTACTGGGCTCAAGTGATCTTCCTTTCAGACTAAATTTTTGAGAGAAGTACAGGCTTCAAAAAAGTGTGACTTTGTATTGTATATTTCTGAGTGTGTGTGTGTGTGTGTATACATAAAACTTGAACTTTTTGTAATTAGGATTAGAGACCATTTAGTTTTTTACAGCAAAGCCAGAGGGCTCATGCCTCACAGCACACTACCTTATATGTAAACTCAAATGTGCTGCTTGGTCTGAATAAATCAGAACTGAGCCCAGCATCTCCCTCCATGTCACATCCAACAAACAGAGGCACAGTCACACACATGCATCCTTCTTCTCCTTCTATCTTCAATTTGTGACATTTCCATTCTCTCAGTCACTCAGGCGGAAAACCCCTGAGTCATTTTTGACTTCTCACTTCCTTGCGCTCTCTACATGTCTACATGTTATCAGTCACTATGCCCTGTCAGGTCTAATTCTGAATCTTCACTCACATCTGTTCCTTCTGTCAGTTCTCACTGACATTCTTTTATTCCAGGCTCTCTTTCCTTTTACACAGAGTTGGAAACCTAATTGGCCCTTTTGTCTCCTTTTTTTTTTTTTTTTTTTTATAGGCTCATTCATTCCTCCCAACTTTGGTCAAGCAGCTGCCCTCCCAGAGGCCTTCAGGCCCCATAGCCCGTGTGTAAATTCTAAATCCTGCACTGTCCAGCACCTGGCTCTCTTTTCTTCCACAATGGTTTCTTGGTCATAAATGGTACAAAACCACATTATTTTCTACTCACTGAAGATGCCCTTCACTCTTTTCCTACCCTGAACTTTTGCCTCTGCTTGTTTCATTATCTAACTTTCTTACCCACCCTACCTTCTCTAACCATTATAAATTTACCTGTGGTCCAGATCCAGACTCAGATGCAATTTCCTTTCAAAACTTACTTGTCCATCCACCCCACCAGCATTTCTTCCTCCGTGAGCTTTTGTTATTCTTGTCTTACTGAGAGCACATATCATGTTCCACTTCTTATTTGTGTATATCTTAGATCCGCTGTGAGTTTTTGAGTGCCATCTTGGCCATATATTTTTTTCTTAATTCTTATGAAGAAAGTCAATAGTTTGGGAATGAGATTGGACACCGAAATGAAACCACCTTCAACTTCTTCCGGCTCATTCTCATACTCTGTCTCTCACTATCTTATCTAAATATTAAGCGTAAACATTAAGTTCTACAGAAGGCTCAGCCCATATCATGTGAGCAGAACAAAAGAACCTCTGCTGTTATTGACATAGACTTGAGTTTTAAAATTTTCTTTCTACATTGGCATAGAAATTGAATTTTTCTTCTGAAAAAAAATTTCAAATTGTAAAGCTAGTCTACCAAATTCTTAGTTAAAATTAAATAAATTGTTGACTGTGATTACCAGCAGACTGATGTGGCAGTCTCACAGATTGCTGCATGTTTTTGATGACATGCCAAAACTCATAAAAGAAGTTAATTTTTACCTGTTGATAGACTGAATATAAATTGCTATGGTGTATTATTTCAACAGCTGAAATAATGTAGTAGAAACAAGGAGACTAGTTTTAATTTTACCTTGGATTTCTGCAATATGTTTCTCAGCTTAAGAAGAAAGCAAAAAGGCTTAAGATCTCTCAACTCTGAAATGCTAAATCATTCTTGGATGGAAATGGAAATGGGAGGTAAAGGTTGTGGACATGCCTAGAGGGACTCAAAGCCAATGTTAAGAGGGTAATCTTTAAAGAAGCAGGAGGTTGAAAAAAGCAGAAAAGCCAGGGTAGGGCCTATAAAACAAGAAATAAGGATGTATCTGTGCCTTGTGCAAATGCAGCAAGTGTACAAGCTCAAGGAAAGAGAGGTGAAAACCGCACTGAAACGAACTAGGATATTCATCTGGCACTTTTTGTCTTGCTGCATCAGACCTCAACTAATTACCTTCCCAAGGAAGAAGGCGTTGTTATTTTATACCTTTTTTACTTTTACTTTTTCACTTTGAGAAAAACTGGTTACTAATAAAGGATGGAGTTATTACTCTGACCTCAGACGCCATTACTCCTTTAATTTCAATGTACATAGCCAGGCAGGGCACTGTAAGCTGAGTCCAATAAAGTGAGATGGTAAACCTTCATGTTTATCTATTTATCCATCCATCCATTTATTATCTTTTAACTTTCTATCCATATATAAACCTGATGGGGTTGTACAAAAGGAGGGTCCAATGCCTTCCCTACCCTATTCGCTCAAATCCACACCTCCTTTCACATAAAACTTTATATTCCACCAATGCTAGATTGTAGTTCACCAACACACAGTGATGTGCACAAAGCTCATGCTTTCCTTGAAAATCAACTGTTAAACTTTCAAAAAGTTTGCAAGCTGGTTGTTGAAACACAGCTATTATTAAAAATTAAATTATGTAAACTTTGTAATTAGATAAATTGTATTCCATTAAGGTAGTAAATTCTCAAAACTCACTACTTTCTAATTATTTTGTTACATGTCACTATCTATGCTCTTGAGAAATTCATATCCATATATTTGTAAAATGGTAATACTACACTGTACATCTTTTACCAACTCCTTGTTAAAATACCACTACATTTATTATTTCAAATCTAGCCTGGTGGGAATATTTATACCATGGAAATTGGAAAACCCTATAAATCAACAATCAACACTTTTCCTTCTTCTTTTTTTATTTTTTTTGAAAGACAGTTTTTGTTAAGCATTCATCATCAGATCACTGAAAACATACTCTGTTGATTCTGTGTGCTCTGCCTTTGTAAATGTGCTCTCCTCTGCCTGGAAGGCTCTTTGTATTATCTGAGGTGCACATGATGTTAGGACACTCACTAACACACAGAGAATCTACCAATGAACTTCTCTTAGTCACTTTGATAACACTGCTTTCCAAAGACATCTTGGGCCTCCCACACAGTTCTATAAACCTTTACTTCAGCATCTGGCATTCTTATCACACACTTAGGGTTGCTAGATGGAACAAATAAAAATACAAGACTTTTTGTTACATTTAAACTTCAGGTAGGCAATTAATACTCTTTTTTTTAGGGCATTAATTTATTTTTTAAATTTTTAAAATTTTATTTGTTCTAATTAGTTGTACATGACAGTAGAATGCATTTATGCTTTCTGATAGATCATACATAAGTGGAGTATAATCTCTTATTTTTATGATTATACATATTGCAGGATCACATCAGTCATGCAGTCATATATGTACACGAAGTAATAAAGTCTGTTTCACTCTACTATTATTCCTTTTTATTAAAATGTGTCCTAGTCAATATTTGGGCATACTCATGACTAAAACATATTCATTATAAATCACAAATCCAAATTTAACCGTGTGTCTATATTTTATCTATAAATTCTGACTACTATGATTTTTTTTTACATACTGCATTTAGATTCATTGTACACAAATGGGGTACAAATTTTCATTTCTATGGTTGTACACAAATGATTTTTTAAAATGTTTTATGATTTTAAAAATGTTTTAAAATTTTTAAAAATGTTTTTTATCTCCTTGTGGAGAATACCAAGTCTATTTTCTACTGTATCTATAGTGTCTAACACTGAGAATGACTCAAATAGGAGTTTGTTTGGTTGTTAATAATATTTGAACTGTTACATTAGTCCTCACCTGTCTCATTCCCAACTGTTTTTCAGATAAAATCTGAAAGTATTTTTTGTGGATTTGGAGATAATATATGAGATATGTGTTTCAGAAAGTTCACTTTAGATTCTAGGAGAGATGGCTTAATGGGGTGAAGATGTGGAATTGGGGCAACCAGAGAGGAGGCTAAGGCAGTAGACCATTATGGTGGCAATGCTTCATGAAGCCCAGGACTGTCAGTGCCTGGCAGTGGGGGAGAGCACACATATGGACACAAACCTGGAGAGAAAACAACCAGATTTGATCACTGGATATAGAAGTTGAATGAGGAGGAAATAGAAATGACTCTGCATTTTCTTTTTTGAGAAGTCAAGTTGATGTTGATGCCATTAACTGAGGGAGATATAAAAGATGTGTATCCGATTGGGAAGAGCAAAAATAACTGAGGAGTTCAGTTTGGGACATACTAACTTTGAGGTGCTGTGAACAGGCACGATGAGATATATATTTGGCCACCAGTATAGTACAGGTACTGACAATTAGAAGGAGATACCAATCAAGTGGAGTGGTTAACAACCATCAGTAATCAATGACCAAGATCAACAACTGCAGTCATGCTGTGTAAAGGTGCTTTTAGCCCAGTAAAGATTTCCAATATGGAATTAGAACTATGGGTCTGGGGCTCTGGAGAAGGTTGGGTGTGAAAATTTTGTGGTCCTTGGCTCAAAGATGATATTGATGCTCTGGAAGGATATGATACTATATACAGAGTATTAGGAGAAGAGAGTAAATGATGGACTCTTTATATTAACATTTACAGAATAGACAGAAGAAGTAAAAATAAAAAATTAGGAAAAGATAGAGGGACTAGACTTTATGTATGGTGACCATAATGTATTATCTTGCTTCTATTTCCAATTCCATGTTTTTTTTCTGATGGATCAATTACTATATTAGAACAGATGTAATATAAAGTGAGGGGCATCTATAAAATATTGTCTTGGTTTGTATAGTATGAAAGTACTAGATGGCTTAAAATACTAACGTTTATTTCTGACAGCTCTGGAGGTTAGAAATTTGAGATCAGTGTGCCCATGAGGTTGGGTTCCAGTGAAGAATCTTTTCTGGTTTAGAGAGAGCCACCTTTTTTGTTGTGTCCTCATGTGGTAGACAGCAAAGTGGGGTTGGTGAGAGGTGAACCCTCTTATCCCTTCTTTAAGGGCAGTGATCCCATTCATCAGAGTTCTACCCTCATGACCTAATTATATCCCAATGACCTCATCTCCCAAAACCATCACATTGGGAATTCAGCTTAAATGTGATTTCTTTGGTAGGCGAGACACAGGCATTCAGTCCATAGTAAATACCAAACACCGCAGACATTTGGGGAGTTGACCTTTTGTACAATGGTAAGAGGATTCATTAGGGGGACCTATTGATTAACTATTGATGTGAAGTATCATTATCACTTCAGGAGGGTCTGGTAGAATTAAAAACAAAATATCTGTACAAGGAGAGAGTGGATGTAGTTATCAGGGTTTCAAAGTTGATTGGCCCGGCAGCCTCTTTGTCTTCAGTCTGTGAAGAGAAAAGGGAGGGTTGGAGATAGAAAGTTGCCCATGGTGTGTCATTGATTGTGTCCTTAGAGGGCTTTTGCTGTTGTTACATTTCTCAAACTTGATAATAAGAGCAATTTTGAGTTGATGAGAAAGCATTTGCATTTGAACAGTGAGAGTTGTTCTAGTTCTGTTACTCAAGGAGTTCCTGAGGAAACTAAGACTGCAAAGTCCATATGGTTTATAAAAGAACACCACGCTCAAATATGTGTAGGTCAGCAGGCCATGGGGTTGTTAATTTTTTTCTTCCAATTCTGAAAGGATGCTTAATCACTCATCCTATTATTACAAATATTACAATAATAATTATAAATGTTTCCTGGCTTATTATAGCAAGAAATCTAAATTCTTCTAGTTTATATCAAGAGCTATGCTGGTCTACCTTCAGTAACCCCCTTCCAAATATAATTGCCCCCAAATTACACCCCCAACTTTACTAAGTCTGAATTCTTGGTTGCCACATGGGCATATCCTATTGTTTTCTGCTGCCATGTCCTGATCTGCCTTATCCCTTTCAGTCAAAATTTCATCCAGTTTCTGCCTTGCTTCTGTTTCAACCTCATTGGAGTCTATGAAACCAAATTCCATGTATCTCTGATCATTTACCTAGGACATTTTAAAGAATTAAATTTTACATTCTTATTTAATTAATAATACCTTTTATATGAATGTTTTGTATATAAGTAAGGTGCCACTCTGGTGATGTATGCACAAAGATAATTACTGTGATCAACTGGCAAACTCTGAATGTCCACCTATAGGAAAATAACTGAATAATTGAGGTTTTGTCCTACTATGGAATCTTTTTTTTATCCTTTGCAGCTATTGAAAAGTATCAAATGCTTTCACTTATCCAGTAGATGAAACTAAAGAGTTATTAGAATAAATAGTCTTCTGCTGGGCTCACAGCAGACTTGTAGTAAAGATTAACTATTAGCTGTTACTGGAATTGGGATATAGCTCAGTGATAGAGTGCTTGCCTAACATGCATGAGGTGCTGGGTTCACAATCCCAGCTCTGAGGGGGAAAAAATGAAAAAAAAGATGAGCCATTACTGCTACTATTGGTTTTATTATATATCTTTTAAGAAATTAAAACAATAATGTATCTTTAGATAAATAATTTCTGTGGTATCATCTACATGTAGACTACAGTTGTTTTAAGAATAGTATCATGTTTGTGTGCATAAGCAGGATTGGTTCAAATTTTTATACAATTACTAAACAACTTGTAAAAGCATGACTAGCAAAAGGGACCCTGACTCTGAGCAGCTGGATTTCCAGCATGGGTTTGCAACTAGCTCGACAAAAATCCAGTATTTCAGGTTGTATATTAACAATGGAAGAAGTGTGGGAGTATATAAACCTCATTGTCAATAGTGATTTATTATACAAGTGTGACTTCAGCAGAGGAGGAAAAGCCCATTCTACTTGAATTCTGCTGCTCTTGTTTGAATTACTGTAATAAATACATATTAATTTGTAATTAAAGTTACTGAAATGAAAAATAGTGACTAGCATGTAACAGTGCTCAATATTTGGTAATTGTTATTGTCATCATAATGACTGCCTCAAGTTTGATCAACTCCAGAAATTTTCTCTAACAATATCTACCCTATTCTTTGCACTACTAAAACACTGATATGTGCCTCTTATTTATAACACACTTAATTGTATAGGTGAGACTTCATTCACTATGGCATTACCTGTATTGAAGTTTTGTTTTGCTCCAAGAGCAATTTAGGCAAAGTAACATTTTGTACTTATTTTACTTCTTCTAATACTAACAGAAAATTTAATTAATAGATGAAATATTGAAAAGAAATTTTAATTGATTTGTTCCGAATGCTTCAGGATTTATGATTTACAGGTTCTTGGCTCTATTTGGTGGTAATCACAGATATATATTGAGAATCGGCTGCATATTAGGCACCATGCTAGGTGCCAAAAATACTACAATGAACAAGAAAGATAAGACCCCTCCCTCTTGGAATTATATTGTGATATGTGTGGGGACAGACCCTCAAGTAAACCTATATAAACATATACTTGAAAATATATATCAACAAACATATGAAACAGAGATCGTGATGAGAGCTGGGAATTAAATGAATAGGTACAACAATAGAGGATACCAGAGGTTCATAATCTAATACAGAAATCAAAAATGGTCTCATGAGAGACCTCAAAGCTGAAAAATGAGAAATAGCAGTCTGTGAAAAGCTGGCATGTGGGTGTGCTTGGCAGGAGAGGCAGCAAGCTCTGAGAGGAGAAGGAACATGTCCTTGATGACTCTGGAGCACTTGACTGGTGGTTAGAGTGGCTTGAGCTGAGACTGGAGGAGTAGACATAGGCCTGGCCATGCAGGGCACAGTGAGGACTGGGTTTTATTCCAAGTTTGATCATGATATTTAAAGTAACATCATTCATTAACAATATCAGATCATAGCCTTATACAACTTCATGAGAGAACAATTAAGATAATAATAAAATGCTGTCCTAAGAATGCTTTAAAATATGATTCTATATATTAAATAGTCTGAAATGCTAGAGAACTGAAATGAATGCAGAAGTGGGTCTAAATTACCAGCCTCAACTATATTCTATTTCTTTTATCTAGGGCTCTCTGCTCTAAGCCGTACTGAAAGAAATATAGTAACTTTATTTTTATAAGTGACTTCCTTTAAATTGCAAACTTTATTTTTGAAATTGCCTCAAGACTATGAGTCACTTGTCTTCTTAATTTAAAAACAAAAACTTTAAACTTTTAAAAGCATTTTATGTCAATTTCCCCAGAACATCTGAACATGTTTTTAAAGAATATTTAATGTTATACTGTTTATCACTTACCTGCCTGTAAACTTTTTCAGAAATGCATCCTAAAATCTTTATATTGTTTAGGTTTTACAAATGTAACTGTATCTTCAACAAATGTTGCCAAAGTTTAGAGTAGTATATAAATCATTCATTTATTCATCACACATAAGCACATGCTATGTATAAATCACTGATATAAATATTGTGAAGGATATCAGAACCCATCAATATCTTCAAGGATATTCAGTTTAGTAACAGAGTTAAGTCTAGCATTTAAGTGAAAAGTAAAGCCTATTAAATATTACATTTTAAAAGAATAAAGTACTATAGTTTAAAGAAGTCATAAATCACATAGAACATAGAAAGAAATTATAATGGAATTTATAGAATGAAGAAATTACCTATGACCAGCAAAACACACATACAAATATAGTAACTCTTAACATTATATAGAATAGAAATCAGGATTTTAAAACTGAAAGAGGTTTAAAGGATCATCCAGTCCAGCCCTTGAGACATAATGACACAGGTTCAGAGAAGTCTTATTTGTATCCCTGCCCACTGGTTGTCGGGGAGTTTGTGGTAAAGTCTGTTGTTTTTCCTGACTGTCCAAGGTACTCACTTCCACTGTAGTGGGACCCTTAGTGCCATATGGTGCCTAGAATGTTATGTGCAACAACCAACATTTATCCAGAGATTGTGCTTTATTCTTTTTAACTTTCAAATAATCACATTTTATTTTCAGTGGATTGCTAATTGGAATTGAAATGAGTAAGTGCATTTGAATCAAATTCTTCTTATGTAAACATACAGAAGACACTTAAGGAGAATTTGGATTTAATAAGAGCAGTTGAGTTGTTGGTTAGTTATGGGTAAAGCTGCTTCTTGATGTTCAGATAGTTTTAACACAGAGAAGTTTTAAAACCCAGTCTCCAACTTTTTGAAAAAGAGACTATTTGCCTACAAGTCTCAGATATAACTTGCCACAAGGTCTCACCAGACCTCACTGTTCTGTGACTTTATGTAAAATTTGTTTTGTTTTGATTTCAACTCTATGAGAAGAGGAAAAGCTGCAGGTGGAATCTGTGCTGACGTTTGTTTGTTCTCATGCCCAAAGATCATGACATGCAGCCCAGAAACACAAAAAGGAGCATTGCTATTTTGGTGTGATTGGCATCTTGACTTCTTGTTGAATATTTCTTAAATGGAAGGACTTCCTGGGTAGAAATCAATCATGGAGGAAAAGGTCTCTGTTTCTTCTTCCTGTCTTTGATACATAAGGAGAAAACAACCACAAACATTAGAATAAAACAACCATAAGCCAGCTGAATATGTCCACTTGCAGGTTCTACATAGTGAAAATGTTGTATAAGTTTCAAGTTAAACCCATCAGAACAGTTGTTATTCTTTTCCAGATTTACAATTCTTTGTAAATTATAAAATTTATGCTGATTTGGGATTCTATCTGAATTTTGATAGAATGATGTGGGGGAGGGATATTTCCTTATGATTTTTTGAAATTGAATTTATTTCAGAAATGGTGGCTCAGATATGCACGTGATATGTTTTTATTAAATGGTAAAAAGTTAAAGTTCTTTTTTTGCATTGTTGTGTATTAAATGAAGAATGTTCAAGAAATTTTGATAGCATTTTTATTGTGTTTTTTATACTTGCTCTATTTTCTGAAACCAGACTTCCAAGTGACTACATTTCAAGGATATTAAAGACTAAGTCAGTGACAGTAGAGAATGATCAGTAATGTTCATAGTTTCTTTTATGAGACATTTGGCAGAAGATAGTAACTTGAAATCCCAAGCTACTTTTGTTTATTTTTATCTCTCTTGTCATTTTCAATATGGAGGATTTATGGGGGGAATTCAGTGTTATTGCTTTAAAATTGATCGTCAGAATGATAAACCAAAATCATTTGGGGCTTGGAAAAACATTTCGTTACTAAAAAAAGGGAGGTAGAGAGAGATATTTCCAGCAAATATATGTAGTAGAAATCCTCTTTTCTCTTTTACCTCGTTAATAGGCCAATTGTGGTAAATCATCAGTTCAAATAATAGCAGTGGAACTACTAGATACTGGGCATTGAAAGGATAGATGTGCCAATAGAAAGTATTTGCCCTCAAGAAGCATAAAATATAAAACCCACTATGCTACTAATATAAAACATTTTAAAACACTTATTATCTAGGTCATTTTAACAATACCATGGGTATATTTTGTTATTTCCTAAATACAGTATTTTAATTGCCCAAGAAATAGACTTAAGAGATATTCTTACTCATTGAGTCTCACTCCCTTCCTGAGCTAATTGGTATTTTTTGCTCCACTATGCCATAACCATTCTAAAAGATTGTTAATATAATAAACTATTTTTTGAATAAAGAAAAATAAAATGAACTAAAAGCAGCAGTCCAATTTTTTGTTTTTTGTTTTTTGTTTTTTTAGTGGAATAGAGATAGTATTTTGGACATATTTAAAGGATTGTTTTCATTTCTTCCTTAAGTTACGTTTGTTGACTTGGATGCTTCCATCTCCAAAGTTCAATTATGATACTTAGTGCTCAGGGAAGGAAAAGGAAGTTATACTGCCCACTATGACAAAAAAGTCATAGTTCTACTTTTGCATCTAAAAACTGACCCTTTTGTTATAGTCTTCACTAAAGAAATGGTTTTGAAATACAGCCCTTTTTTTTTAATAGATCATCTAAATTGTCAGATCCATTAACATATCAGGAAGTAGGTTAAGATCATAGAATTTCCTTCTCACTTTATATCTAATACTCTTTCTACCTTAGGAGCCATGGTTCTCTGGCAAGAAAAGACATGTATTGTAGGGAAGGTCATTTAGCCATTCCTCAGGTATTATTATCAAAAGGGGGGAAGATGAGGCAGATCTTTGAAAGACTAACTTATACCTAAAAGGCACTGCTGACAGTAAAAATCATTTTAGAAATAACTGTTTTAATTTCCAAATTTAAAGTTATATTCTCAATCATTTCTGACTCAGATTATATTTTCTTTGTAAACCTCTGGGTAAATATTAAATTTTAAACCACTGTCCCTTCTTGTGATGCAGTATGAATTTAGGCAAGTTGCTGTGTCTCTGGTTTCTAATTATTTTACCTACAGTATGGTATGTATGCTTTTATGCTGTGCAATCCCGTCTGTATTTTGTCTGCTTGTGTTGTCATAATAAAATACCCTAGACCAAGTGGCTTAAACAGTAGAAATCTGTATCGTCACAGTTCTGGAGGTTGGAAGTACAAGGTCAAGGTGCTACCTTGATCCATTTCTGGTGAAGGCTCTATTCCTGACTTGTGGATGACTTCTATCTTGTTCTGTTCTCACATGGCCTTCCCTTGGTGATTTGGTATCAACACAAGGATAAAGAATTTGAGCTCTTTGGTGTCTCTTTATATAAGGACACTAATCCTGTCAGCTCAGGGCCACACTCTTATGACCTCATTTAACCTTAAATCACTTTCTTATAAGCCTCATCTCCAAATTGAGTCATACAGAGAATGAAGACTTCAATATATGAAATTTAGAGAGAGACTGAAAGATTCAGTATAATTTCAGACCTTAATTTTTGTTTTTATCATATATGATGATATTAAGTCAATCTCATTTTTATATAATCAGGTTGGCCATAAATAGCATTTATATCAAAATTCAAAACCATATAACAAATTTTAAACCATGCTTCTTGACTAAAGCTTAGTGCTTCTGTTTTATATCTTTAAGATCTATACTTCCATTATTATGTTTTTCCATAATTTGCAACTAGCAGAATAACACTTAGAATGGCTTAAGAAAATAAATTTAATGTAGGACTTGAGGGTAGCTCACAAAGTAGAATCTGGACCTGAAGCTCTCTTTCATAATCTGTGCTTTGTTCCTTTCTCTTAAAATGAGTATGCTTTCTCTGCACTGTTATATATACATGACACAAAATGACATACTCATCCATGAGTTCATTTTATCTTCCATCATTAGTGTCATTGATAACTTGGCTGAGGCCTAATGTCCTTATGCAGAGAAATCTGAGAAGGTATAGAACAGAGGTCCAGACTGCCGCAAATCTCAATGGGGATAGAGATAAAATAGGGAAGTATGATTTTTGAGATCCACCATGCTGTTGAAAGGTAATTCTTGGGGGAAACAAAAGTAGTTTGTTGTGAAGCTTCTTTATGCTCCACCCATTAAAATCACACTGGATTTTATTAATGATACAAAGTTCAAATTGATAATGAAATTAATTTGAAGATCTATGATTGATAGGTAATAACTAATCAGAGGTAATAACTGCTATGAAATCATAAATAAAGTTTGCAGATGGAATGACAGATCAATTTTCATCAGTGTAGATTTATTGGAATTTAAAATTTGTTATGATAAATCATTTTTCCTTACAGCAATAATACCATTTTTTCTGAAACACTTCTCAGTGACTACTCTGCACAGAATATGTAATACTGAAGTAAATTAATTACTTTCAAAGAAAGGTAAAGTTCACTTACTTATAATTTTAGAAAAAAGACAAAATAAACATTTTTCATATTAATCAAGAATTCCATTGAATGCCACTAAATAGCCTTAAATTCCATTAAATGTCCCTAAGATGATTAAATCCTGACATAGTTTTCAAATTTAGATTCATTTTAGAATAATAGAAAATAGAAGTAAGGATAATATATTTATAATCTAGATGATACTTACATGCAGCAAGTGTTCTTTGAAGCAAGATTTAAATTTCCTGGTTATAAAAAGCAAGCCAGCTAAAAGTCAAAAGGAATGCAAAAGCCATAAAGTAAAATGGCCATTTAAAATATTTAATGAAGTGTGAACAAAGCTCCTGTGCTTTAAATGGTTGTCCCTTTCATTAATTTCTTCTCCAAAGCCTAAACAATTAGACCGGGATGTTAAAATCATTGCAAAACTTAAATAGCACTTTGGAGAATGAGCTATTTTAAAGAAGGTGTTATTGCATAAGGACTACAAACATGAAAATAATTTTATCTCATCACAGAATGCAAGGTGTGTTTTCTGTGTGGGGTGGTGAAAGGAGAAGAGGAGACTTTCAATATCATTATGGGCAGCAAGAACCTTTACAAATATACATGTTCTTATAGGAAAATCTGGATAATGTAAGCAATTATGTCAGTGACTCTGAATTTCTAAAATGCTATGATGAGAATTTAAAATAGGTATGACATTTGTAAGTGGCTTTCTTTCAAACTGATTCTTTATGATTAGTACTGTGCTACTTCTCCAGAGAACCAAGTGGAGTAGCTGGTTTTCTTTGGGCACTTCTAATGGTGAAATAGTATAGAAGCGTTAAGGAACTGAAAGATACAGTCTATTCATGTGCAGGGTCATTGGTGAAATGGACATGACCCCGCCTATTAGTTGGTGAGATAGACAATAAGATCTATAGAAATTCAGATGAAATATGAGTATGATATGAGTAATTTTCTTCCATAAGTTATGCACTCTGTGCTGTCTTTGTTAAATTTCCCTTTCTGGACTCTTTGATTTTGTTAAATAAAAGGGCAAGAATACTTACCTTCCTGAATGGCCTTAATAGTTTGTATAAACATGTGACAGCTATAAATGATTTGAGCCTAGCATTTAAGGTAAGGAAGTATAATTCTTTGATAAATTCATGAAGTTGTCCACCTTTAATAATTTTTAATAGATACTTCTTCTAAATGGATGTCAAAAATATTGATATTTATTAGGGTGGTACATGCCATCAGGACTAAGTTCCCTGCCAGCCCCACTGCTGTTATTGGGCAGTGGTGGTTCAGGATGTCTCTGGTGAAGTATTTCCACCTCTTGTAACCAGCCTGTGCTTCTAGAGCTTCTCTATCAAATTTGGGTGTTGTTAATTTTTTTGTAATTTCATCTCTTTCTTGTGTTACTTTACTTGTCTTAAGGATAGTTGAATGTCCATTTTCAGCATGTTGTTACAGTGTGGTTTCAAATTGTCTATCAAAAAGATATTTCTCAAAATTTGCAATGTGGATTGATGTTACTTTGTTTTAGTATCAATAGATTTTTTCTTCTCTAACTTGTTCTTTTCATTCATTTCAGTTTTGATAATAGGTAAAAAAATGGGAATACTGGTATACATTTGCATTTTTATCCTTTTTTGAATATCAACAAAATATACTTTAATATCATAAATTTTATGATATCAATGTATCTTTCAAATCAAGTGGAAAAATATCCGATTAATAATTGAAGCCAAAACTATTGTTGGGATGTAGTTTAAATAATAATACAAACTTTTGCCTGTAGATTATTGATTTTTCACTGATTTCAAGATATAGCAGATTCAAGTTACATAAATGCATTCATCAGACATATCTAGTAGATACTTGTAACCATGTAAATAAAGTTTGGAAAATGAATTGCTAATAAGTTCGTCATTTCTGAGACTTGGTGCAATGATTACTATTACATCCTTTTCCAGTTAATTTTTTTCTCCACAGTCTTCTTTTCTACAGCCAATAGTCACACTTGAAGTTTGCTCATCTTAAATAATCTCCTTCTGAAACAAACCTTCCCCTGGAGCACACAACCCTTTTATCTTGCTGCTCCATCTTCTCTCTTTACTGCCAGCCATTATCAGAGAAGAGGCTCCTGTTAAGCTTTCAGAGTTTGCCCTGCTGTTGTCACTGCATTGAAACCCAGCCTTCTGGGTTTCAAAACCCAGATAAATTTCCAGCTGCCTGAAGTTCAGCATCTGAACACTCGCTGTATTTCCATGCTGCTCTCATCCCCTCTGATCCACACCCCATCGTGGTCTTCCAGCAGGAAGCAGCATGGCTTCTTGCATCTTGTACATCTATACATTTTGCCTTGCTCTTCTCTTGTCTTGAACTGCTAAAATAAACCTTCAAAATCATTTAAAACGTCAAAACTAATAGGGGAGAAATTGTTAGTTTCCCACTGTGTCAGCGAAAGACCTCAAGATTGGTCCATTTCCTGACCTTCCCCAGTCCATCTTGCTGCTAAATGCAGTCTCTGTTATAACTTGTAGAAAAGTTACGAATGGCAGTAGGCTAAGAACACAAAGAAAAAAATACAAGAAATGTGAACTATTGGGTTGGGATGTTTTAAAGCATTGATTGAACTCTGTATTAAGAGCAGCTGTCACAAAGCCTTCAACAGAAAGAAGAAACAATAAGAAACAATGTCATTCAGCAAAAAAAAAAAAAAAAAAAAAAAAAAAAAAAAAAAGCTCCAAAATGTATATAACATGAAGGTGATATAGCAGCCGGTCATCATTATTGTCAAACTTGGCAAAATATCCTCGAATTCTGGAAAAGGAAAAAAGGTTGAAAATAGCATCCTAAAGATAAAATGTTTAAAAATATCTCAGTGGGACTGATGAGAACAAAAGACCAAAGTTGCATGGGGTGGGAGTGCACAGAAGCTGCTGGGGTGCCCATGAGTACATCATCTTATCTCAGGCAGGGAAGCATGCATGGCAACCTGAAGAGGTGGCAGCATCAGAGTCAGCTTCCACTGAACAAAGTCTGCACTTCGGAAAACAAGATCACTAGACACACCTGTGCAACCCACAGGGCTGTGTGAACAGGTAACCCAGGTCAGAATCAGGCAGGATGCAACAGAAATAGGATTAGGTAGGATAGGAGTGATTAACAGAGAAGAAGCTGAAAGTCCAGTGTATTTAGGAAAAAATAGAACTCACCTGGAATACTTTTTTCCCTTTCATCCAAGAAAAGAAAATGGCCAAGTTCATATCAGAAATCCTGTAAAGGAATAAAGACCCACTGGAGTGATTGTCATTGCAATAGCAGAGCTTGTATGCCTAAAGCTGCTAGTCTCCTCACTTCTATCCTCTTGTCCTACACCAGCAGGGTTATGGGTGTGCTTTCTAGCCCCTAATGAATGTCGACATTTTATCTTTCTCCACAGCAGTTGACTTACTGGATGTTCAGAGCATAAGAGAATTAACACTACTCAGTGACTGAAGCAGGGATAGAGACAGGGAAGACTGAAAATCGCTCTTAAAGTGATTATGCAGGTGATCCTGTGTTGGGTTGGGCTTGGAGGACATGATCCCATCCACACCCTTCGTGGTTTAATGATCTCTTCATTGTCAGAATGTATGGCCCTTTGCTTGCGTTAGTTTTTTTAGTATTTCTGCAACATGTTACACCCTTACCTAAGCTTTTCTTTCTTAAACATGTCTCCTGTCCTGTCTTCTCAGGCACCAGTTTCTAAGTTCATGCAGCAGTGGTCATTGCTGTCTTGCTCTCTGTATCACTTCACAGAGCCAGGAATGTGGAGAGTAAGACAGCCATGCTTGCCTGAGTGGATGAGGAAATGAAGCAATGGCACAATTTGGCCATCTTCCTGACCATTTCTATTTCCACTGACTCTTAATTTGAGCTTACTAAAGTTATCAGATATACAAAATTTGTATATGTGTGTCTGCTAAGAATTCAACTGGTCTCTATCTAAATTATTGCTTCTATGCAACTATTTCCCAATGTAGGTCTCCAACAAAAGTGTTCCAGTATTAATTATAGCTATCCACTGAATATATATATATATAGCTTGTACTACTTTTAAGTAACTGTGCATAACGGTTGGTCTTTTTCTTCAGTTAGATTTTAAGTAATTTGAGGAATGGAACCACAGGTTATTTTCCTTTTCTCCATTCCTTAAGAACTAACACAGAGTTAGTAAGTTTTTGCTGATTAACTGATTGCTGGGATATAATTTATTTCTTCTAGCTCTTAAAGCATCCTTTATCATTTCAGAGAATTTTCTTTGTTTTTCCTTAAATTCAAACAAACACATAAATAAGAAACCGTCATCGGGTACAGAAAAGACACGAGTTAATATCTTGGAATTACTTGCCTTTGTTACAAGTGTCTGTGGAATTCTCACATAGCAGAGAGCAGAACTAGAAGAGACAAGTTCTCCCAGGTCTCTTCCTATAAGGAAAGTAATCCCATTCACAAGATTCCCACCTCATGACCTAATTAACCTCCCAAAGTCCCCACCTACTAACACCATTGCATAGGTGGTTAGGATATCAACATATGTATTTTGTGGGGACACAAACATTCAGTCCATCACAACTAAGTTATCTATTTGAGAAGATGACATTAAAGTTGAGACTTGAAGGATTAATAACCAGCTAATAAAGTAAAAGTAACAGAATTGGAACCTTGCAGAAAATGAGGCAACCAGAACTTACCTTCTGAGGCATGGAAGAGAACTTGGTGCTTGGTAGAGCCTGAGAGGAACGTATGTGTTTGATGGAGAGAAATAATGCTAGAGAGTGGTTTGGAGGGACACATGCGGCGAGATTACAGTACAGTTCCTTGATGCTGATACAGAATCTGGATTGTCTTTGAATGTGATGAGAAGATTTTGAGACCTTCAAAGTAAGAGAATCTATGTGTTCCAAATTAAGTCTTAGAAAATATCACTTATATTTCTGAACTGTGGGCTATGGCAATAATTTAGAAGTACTTGAATTAAATTTCATGTTCAGAGCATACACTTTATGAATTCATGCTTTCCGAGTTTATTTAGTCCTGGGGCATGTTTTACAAAGGCAGAAGGAATTCAAGACACCTGTGTTTAAGTTATGCATTTCTCTCAACCTTCATAGGTAATGTTGTGCAAACTGCTATGTTAGTTCTTGGTTTCTTAAACCAAGGTGGAATTTATCCCAATGACTCTACAGTCTTTTCAAGCTCTCCAGTGCTATAAATCTACTCATATTTTGGAATGCCAATAATACTTATATATTGGCTCAAATAGATCTAATTAAAGAATGACTAGAAAATAACTTGTTATTTATGCCTGTTGGGAGATAGCTAGTAATTATTTGAATACTGATCTTTACTCAAGGAAAAGCAGAAATTCAATTTGTAAAGATTATCTCATAATAAATATACTAATCATACTTCAGAATATTTGACCCTAATTTTTATTAGTCTGACATAATCCTTTTATTTACCATCTATCCATTGAATGTCCAATATATGTGTGAACTGTGCTAAATGTTATGACTATATAAGAAGAACAGGATGGTATGGGACCCTTACAAGTGCCTAAAGTAATGAGGAAGGCAGACATGGGAACTTAAGATTATAATAAATGTGACTTTTATGTGAAAGTGCAGACTAAATACCTTGAGAATCCCAGAGTTCTAAAAGAGGGGGCAATATCAGTTATAATACAAGGTTCATCATTTTTATTCTTGGCTTGCTTTCCTCCTTCATTGATGTTATGTGCAGGAAAACTCAGTCCCAGGACTGTTCTTTTAAAATAGCATCTTTATTAATATATAAACTACACACCATAAAATTCACCTTGCTCAAGTATAGAATTCAGTGGATATTTTGTATATCCAAGAGTTGTTCATCCACCACCAATATATAATTGCAAAATGTTTTTATCACCCCCAAAGAAAACATAACTATTAGTAGTCATTCCCCTTGTAAACTGACACTCAATCCCTGGCAGCTACAGTAATCCAATTTCTGTCTTAATGGATTTGCTGAATCTGGACATTTCATATAAATGGAATCATACAATGTATGATATTTTGAAACTTACTTATTTCACATGGCATAATTTTTCAATTATGCTTTTTGTTAAAGCATGTAGCTTATTTGCATATTTAATTCCTTTTTACTGCTGAATAATATCCCACTATATGAACATACCACTTTGGTTTATCCATTTGTCAGTTGACTTTGGATTATTTCTCTATTTAGACTATTATGAATGATGTTGCTATGAACATTCATAGACAACACTCTGGGTATATTTTTTTCAATTCTCTTGGATATATAATCATAGAGTAATGTTGTATTTAATATGTTGTAGAAAGAACTGACACACTGTTTTTTTTTTCCATTTTTTTATTAAAAATCATAAATTTACATAGGGCAATGTTGTTTGATTCATTCTGTTATTTTTTCCCTTCCCCCCACCCCTCCAACCCCTCTTTTCCCTCTATACAGTCCTTCCTTCCTCTATTCTTACCACCCTCCTTAACCCTAACCCTAAACCTAACCCTAGCATTTCCCAAGTGGCCACACTATCTTTTAATCCCTTAGACAAGGAGTGAGGTTTTCAATTTCTTTACCTCTTTGTTATTTTTCAGTTGTCTTGCCTTCAGCTTAGTGAATCTAAAGTGGTATCTTATTGTGGTTTTGATATGTAAATTCTATGAATAAAGGGGTTCAGCATATATTCTTATGTTTATTGACCGTTGTGTATCTTTCTTGGAGAAGGGTCTGATCAAATTTTCTTCCTGTTAAAAAGGTTATTTGTATTCATTTGAATCAGATTATTTATTATTAAGGAATAGAGGTACAATCAATTTTGTATACTGATTTATATCCTGCACGCTGGCTGAGCATGTTAATTTTGAGAAACTGTATATGTGTGTGTGTCTTCCTTAGAATTTTCTATATAAAAGATGATGCTTTCTGCAAATAGAAATAGATATATGTATTCCTTTCCATCCTTTCCTGATGCCTTCTATTTATTTTTCTTATTTAATTGCTCAGACTTGTAGTACAATTTTGAAAAAAAAAAATTCAGAACAGACATCCAGGTCCTCTTCATGTCTTTGGGAGAAGAGCTCAGTGTTTCTCCAGTAAGTATGACATTTGCTGTGGGTTTTTCATAAATCACATTTAGCAGATTAAGAAAGGTTTTCTTCCTAATTTTTCTAAGTGGCTTTGGCATAAAAAATTTTTTGAGTTTTGTCAAATGCTTTATCTGCATCTTTTGGGATCAACATGTAGTTTGGGTCCTTTATTCTCTATAGTGCATTATGTTAATTGACTTTCAGATATAAAATCAAGTTTTCATTCCTACAATCAATTATACTTCATGGTGTACAAGTTTTTATGTTTCTGGTTTCCATTTCCTAGTAAATTTGTTGATGATTTTTACACATATATTCATGAGGACTATTGGTATGTAGTTTCATTTTGGGGTCATATCTTTATCTACTTT
Organism: Sciurus vulgaris; assembly: GCF_902686455.1. NCBI lineage: Eukaryota > Metazoa > Chordata > Mammalia > Rodentia > Sciuridae > Sciurus > Sciurus vulgaris. The sequence goes on along the minus strand of NC_136467.1, from coordinate 90,109,119 downwards.
GATTCTTAGTTTCTCTAAAAACTAGGTCCTCCGACCTAATTTTCATAGGTGCTTTGGTACTAGAACAGTGGGTTTTGGAGACTACTTTGGAGCTAGGAAGGAGGAATGAGAAGGGGGCATGGGAAAATGCCATCACGTATAATTTTCTTACCATGGTTCAGTCATTTTTCTTTAATAAGTTCTCAGGGATTGTTGTAAACTTGTAGTAAACTTCCAGACTTCTATAAAAATTGATTTTGAGAAGTTTTTCCTGAGTTCTCATTGCTTTTATGGAGGACAGGGATTATGAAGGCCCTTATTCTCCATTCTAGAAGTGCTTTCCTCTGCAGCATTGCTTTGACTGTACTTGAGAGAAGGAAAATGATCCATAAAAATTTTAAAGGGACATTGGTTGTACATTGAAGTAAACACAAAATAGATGATGGTATGGCATAGATGATAAAAGTCCTCCTCAAATGCTCATTATGGGAAAATAAAATTTTCTTGATGATCAGTTGTTGAGTATGTGTCAGTGATAATGCACCCTGGCAATTATCATGCTGTGGGAATCCTGATTATTTTTGCTGTAGTGAAGAAATTCTAATGTTTTCATGAACTTGACTAAAGTAATTTATTTCATCAACTGATTTGAGTCCATTAAATTTTTAAAGGACTGCCTTTTGAGAAAAGGGCAAATGCCGGTACACTCATTAGGTGTAGTCATGGTGGCCTATGTTAAAGGTCACCGTGGACAGAGAATAGGCATTCACTATGATGGATGTAACAAAGCAAACTGCCATCTCCTTGTTAGTATTTATTACCCATTTAGCATTGCTCAATGTTAATATTCAAATATTTTTACTCAGTTGTTAATGATTTCATTCTAATGTGAACACAATAAGGCTGAGATATATTGCCAGTCAGAGCAATAGTGGTAGTAATAATTTGGTTTCTGCAGGTGAATAATACACGATTGCCACTATGATAGTCTGCTTATACTACACTTGGCTTCTTGATATGGTATATTGTGTCTCTCAAGTTGCAATTCCTTCTACCTTTCCAAATGGACATAAAAGAACTAAAATATTTTATGTTACATAAGCAAAACATAACAGAGAATGGAAAACTGATGCTCAAAATAAATTTGAGAAAGTTTGCATGGTGGATACATGTATTACATCACATTGGCAGTGTTCCTTTATTTATCTGTTGGAAATATTTAAGAGCCCTTACTGTGTGTCCAAACTGTTCTTGCTTCTGGGAATGAAAAAGATAAAATTCCTGCTCTCCTGTTATTTACATTCTGCTGAAGGAGATTTATGATAAATAGATATATAGTGTTTACAATTTTCACATAGTTTCTTAAGGAGAAAAGAAGAGAAGAGGAGCAGGGAATGTTGCTGTGGGGTGTTGAAATCATATACAGGGTGCACAGGAAGAACGTAAGAAAGTGAGATTTCAATAAAAACTGAAAGAATTTTGAGTATGATACGTTAAACACAGAGGGACCATCAAGGGCAACAACCACAAGGTGGAACCGTGCCCATAATGTGGGAGGCTTGTGTACCTGCAGTACAATCAAGGGCAAAAGTAGCAAGAGATGTGGCCAAAGAGCTTCCAAAATGGTAGGTCTTCATCAGTCAGTAGAGGGTCTTCGGATTTGCTCTGTATAAGATGAGGGGACACTGCAGAGTGTGGCTAGAGAAATGAGATGATCTGAGGAGCATTTTATCCAGATCGTCTACCTTCTAAGCTAAGCATAACTCATAAGTGTGCAAGGTTGGAAATAGGGACACCAGTTGGGGGCCTCTGCAGTGACAGGAGAGAAGTAGTGACTTTCATAAGTGTTGTAGCAGTCTATATTTTTAGTATTTGTTTGATTCTAAATATAATTTTGAAGTAGAGTTGAAAGGATATCCTGACTAATAAAATATGAAGCATGAGGAAAAAGAATATTAAGAATGGTTGTTTTGGGTCTAAACACATGTAAAAATAGAGTTTCCATGTACTGAAATGGGGAATTTTTTGAAGGAATATAAGTGTGTGTGTGTGTGTGTGTGTGTGTGTGTGTGTGTGTGTGTGTGTACATGCATGCCTGAATGTAGGAGGGAGTAGAGGCTGGAATATTAAGAGCTCAATTTTAGCCAAAATAAATATGAGATGTCTATTTAACAGCATAGATTAAGATATCCAACAGGCATTTATGTACACAAATCTGTGCGTAAGGAAACATCTGAGATAGCAATAAATAATTTGGGGAGTTATCAGTACACAATGGCATTTAAAGTCATCAGCTGGGTAAGATAACAAAGGCTGAAAGCATTGGTTAAAAAAAAAGGCAATGGTTCCAGCTATGAGCCTTGGGGTATCTCTCTGTGTAGAGTTTTGACACAGAAGCAGAAATCTCAGAGAGTATAGAATCCTGATGCCAAGTAAAGAGTGTCTCAATGAACAGTGAACAGATTAGGAATAAGAATTGGTCATTTGGTTTAGCAACATAAAGATAATTGATTGGACAGTTAATCTCAAGAATGGAGAATTTATAATTTTAATGAACTATGAGCTCTATTTTAGACAGTACTGCTAAATGTTTTAACAGATGATGAAAAGTATACTGAAATGGAATGAACAATCACAGCCATTAGGCAAGATGACTTCCACTGGCCCTTTAGATGACCTGCTGGATAAGATAAGACAATGCCTAGGAGGAGTCAGTGTGACACTGATTTCTGACACTGTAGATTTCTGGTGTGAGAGGTGTAAGTTCTATGCTTTTTATTAATTCCATGCTAAAAATCTATTTGTTGCATTAATTTATGCTTGAGGCATGATAACTCTTTGAATTTGTAAAGTAAAAATATTCATATAAATTTTGAATGGTGTCAGATTTATGTTTGTACAGGCACATGTGTGCTCTCAGAAAAGTAGTCTTTCATTTAGAAGTTTACTCAAGCATTAAAATCTTATTACATCTGAGATTCCTTTATAGATTTCAGTCAACAGAAACTTTGGTCAGCTAATTGGGTCACCAATGTTTGCTGTTGCCAGTGCTGAAGTACAGATCATATAAGAATAAAAAAGGAGAAAAATGTGGACTATTATTTTGTCATATATAAAGATCTGTTCATGTGTTATGGTAGTTATTATAGTAGACTCATTTACTTTTATATTTGAGGGAATCTGTGATATAGGTAATACAAAAACAGATTAGTCAAAATGTTAGTTTATATTTTGGATTTAGTAATGTAATTTGAATAGATATAGACAATATTCTGAAATTTGATTTCATTTGGATAATCTGCCTGCAGAAATAGGAAAGTGGTGGCTGGGGATGCCACTCAGTTGTAGAGTGCTTACCTATCTTATCTGAGACCCTAGATTCAATCCCAGCACCACACACAACACACACACACAACACAACACACAAACAACAACAACAAAAACATATAGGAAAGTTTTTTAAATGTATCTTCCCTTTCTTCTTCTTCTTTGTTCCTGTGCTGAATCTTGGCTCTAGGGGAGAGAGTGGATGCTATGTTTTGGCAGGGAAATGAGGGTGGTAGGTTTTTGACATCCAGCTTTTTGTAGTTTTCTCCACATAGACATGTGACTTACGTATCTTGGCCAGGTCTTTGGTCTCAATGTGATGTTTCCCATTGTCTGGGAAGGTCCTGCAGCATGGGAGAATGTCTTGTTGTTTTTTTTCTCCTGTAGACTGTTTATCACTGTGCTGAGCTATATCCAGTTCTTTATAACTTTGACAACCGGTGTAACAAAATTCAAAGAGCTTAGGTTCTTTAGAGACAGAAAACTAGGGTTCACATCCAGCCTGACTCCATCATATTATTCAACCTCTCAGAGCCTGTTTTCTTGCTTGAAATTAATACTGATTATATTATTTGGAACAAAGTCTCAATGTTAGTTCAGCAAATATTTGGTTATTAATTTTATTAATAATTGCTACTAATACTATGGTGACAACATTCAGTGATGTAAATTGCAGACCACTTCTACTTTCTTTGGAGTTACTAGAAATAACAAAATGTTTGCAATGTAATATCACTCTTGAATAGTCCACACAATAGACAGAACTTTTTAAAATTGCAAAATTAAGTTTTCTTACTTAAAACCCACCAGTAATGTTCTTGGGAGGAAAAATCCTTCAGCTATTTAGAGAGCCATGCTCTGAGCCCAAGCCCATGACTCTCAGCCTTTTCTGCACTGGGCTCCAGCAGCTGTGCCCCTCCTGGTGCTCTCAGGTTCCCAAGTCCTTCCTGCTTCAGTAACTTTCCTATGTACCAGGAGCCCTCTCACTCCCCTTCCTGGCCTGCATCACTTATGTAGCTCCTGCTTATATTTTCTCAACTAAAGAGTGCATATAACATTTAAGTAGTGTTTTATTTTTGTGACTGGAGAATTCAGGGATGCTAAAATTCTCTCTCCACATAGTTCCCAAACAACAAAAATATGTGGCGAAGGACTGCTGTCCCTTTTGGTGAGCTACTTTTGGGCATTACCAAGAGAATCTTCCAGGCATCCTCCTCCCATTAGAGTTAAATTGACAAGAGTGTTCTCCTTTCCCAGCAAGAAACCTTGTCTTAGTCCTCTGCACAGGGACTTCCAGAACTAACTCCTCAGAACGATGTCAATCTCGTTCCTCTGGAATCCGATGCCAAGATGAGATGCAAGGATTTTATTAATCTTAATTCCTTCCATGAGATAAAATAGAGAGGTCATCATAAAGGGCCAGGAGATTCATTAGGTATGCATCAGGCCCTAAGATAAAGGTAGGAGGGAAGAGTTGGAGAATGCAGGGTGGAAATGTTCTAGATTTTTGTGCATCTGAGGAAGGTTCTTCAGGACTGTCAAAAATCCTTTAATCCAGTATTGGTGATGTTTTAGTCAACTTTTTTGCTGCTGTGACTAAAAGGGTCTGACCAGCCCAGTTATAGAGGAGGAAAGGTTTATTTGAGGGCTCATGGTTTCAGAGGTTCTTGTCCATAGAAGGCCAGCTCCATTCCTCTGGAGATGAGGATGAACATCATGGTGAAAGAATATGCAGAGGGAAGCATCTCACATCACCAAGAAGCAGAGAGAGAGTTTCCACTCTCCAGATATAAATATATACTCCATAGCCATGCCCCAGTTCCCATCTCCTCCAGCCACATCCTACCGCTTCAATTAATGCCATCAGGAATTAATTCACTGATTGGGTTAAGACTCTTACAACCCAATCTTTTCTCCTCTGAAACTTCCTGAATTGTTTCACATGTGAGCTTTTGGGGGACACCTCACATACAAACCATAATGTGTGGTGAGTTGAGATGAGACTGTTTTCGCCTGGGAATAAGTCAGCCTTAGTATTCCCTGCTTTCTCAGGAATTGGCTGGGAATAGCCTGTGGGAGGCAGGGTCTCCAAACAAGTAGCAATGGATTTTCCAGAGTGCTCAAGATAGGTCAGTTGTACTTCCTACTCCAGCACTTGCCACAAGAGACAACAAAACACAATATTGAAGATGGTTGCTCTGGACCTCTGCAGTCATGTCAATTTTAATCCCAGCCTGCTACTTATTAACTGTGTGATGTTTGCTAGGCAAGTTACTAAGCTCCATGTGCCTCCCATTTCCTCATATGTGAATGAGGGTGATGCCACCATCTATCCAAGAGTGCTACCGTGGTGTTTAAAGGAATGCATGCAAACTCAGGAAAGAGTACCTAGCATACAGTAAGTGCTCAAAAAGTTATAGTTTCTTTAAAGATAACCATCATCACTACTAACAATGAACTTATGCAAAAGTTTCATAACCTCACATCCTTAATTTTTCTCATCTGATGGTGACAGTGTGTATGCCATATAGCTGTTGTCAAAATTAAATGAGGCAGATGTAAAGTTCCTAGAATGGTTATCCTGACTTGAGATAAACACTGAATAGATAACAGGTTACATTTATTTATCATTATTATCAGTAGCTGTAGTAATGCCAGCATCATTGACCTTGTAGTTTCTTTTGTTACATAAGCATTTTTTTTTATCTGACCATAAACCCAGTCAGATCAATAACCATTCTTTCAACATACAGGTGCTGAGTATCTACTGTGTGTGTCACTGTATGAAGTAGTGAAGTCATTAAGATACTCCACATATAATTCAAGTTGTAGTGAATATGATGGAGTGAATGATTTGGTGTCCCTGACTTGGCTTTACATGTATAAAAATGTCCACAAATACACAAAGGTTAATGATCTTGCCCATACATCAAAAAAGGTTAGCTCATCTAAGTGAGCTTTAAATGTGAGACCATATTTTTTTAAAAAATAATTTTAATAAATTTGTTTTCTTCTATTGAATTAAAGCACTTCTTTGTGAATAGCTAAACAAATTGTTGTTTAATGCAAATATATCTAGAAACTTTCAGGATCTTGTTACAGAGACTGTTGGTGTTGAAGTTGATAGATTTTTATGAGTAGGACTCACCAGTGATATATTCAATTTTGCACATAGTGACCTTTTTCAAACATTTATCAAGTCTATATTATCTTCCAGATACTTGGAGGATATAAAGGTAAATATGACATAGTCCCTCCCTTTGTGATCCTTATCTAGACAAGTAGATAAACACACTAGCATGTGGTAAGATGTACGTTAGACTTAATCCTAGGATGCCTGATGAACAAAGAAAGGGCACAGTAAGGGTTAGGTTTAGATTTGCTTGAAGTAATAACAACAACCCAATACACCAAATAACAAGATCAAAGTTTATTTTTCTCTCAGGTCACATATAGTAATCAGTTTGGCAGGATTTGGAGCCTCATAGTGTCAGCTGTTCTCTTGTTACTTCTCTGTGTGTAGCTTTTATTATCAAACTCACTCAGGGTTCAGCATGGCTGCTGATGTCGTATGCCTTCATCAGCAAGAAGGGGACAGTACAGGAATCACTTCACCTTTGTAGGAAAACTCCCATAAGTCACACATAATACATCAGCACATATCCCATTGACCTAAACATGGTATATGGCCACACATTTGTGCAATGGATATTTGTGCCAATACATGCACCTCAGTGAAATAGTAGGTCTTCTTGGTATGGAAGAGAGAGAGAAAGAATGGTTCTCAGGAACAACTAAGAACTGTGCCACAAAACCCAACCCAGCTAGGAGTGGAGATAGACAGAACTGTCAGTGTTAATAAAATTATAATATTATGGTGTGACATTTTAACTTGTAAAATACATTAGCTTTCAAAAATAGTCACACCAAATTCACAGTAATTGAAAACACACTACAATAAATTTGTAGCCATTGACAGCAAAATGTTTTAAGTTACTTGCAAGTAAAGATATAAGGATATGGAATATGCTACAGGAGTGTCCTAGCTATTTCCCCAACAGGATAGAGTTCTGTGTCTACCTTGTTCAAACTTGAGCATTATCTTTATTATCTTTCCCAAATTTCACATTTAAATATTTACATGAAAATAGGGAAGTCTTGTGAGGAAAATAGATGATCTATCATTTTACCATATTCTAAAAAAAGTACATGTATATTTCAGTATATATTTGTTACAGTGTAAGAGGAAAATTATTATTATATTAATATTTTATGTTTCTAACTTTAGGTAAAATACCTACTAATAAGTTTAGTAAATATTAAATAATTAAGTAATCCATGTCCTAAATGCTTTTTAAATTAATTTTATTTGTTCCTATTAGTTGTATATGACAGTAAAATGCATTTATACATTATAATAAATCATATAAAAATGGAGTGTAATTTCTCATTTTTCTGGTTGTATACATTGTAGGATCACATTGGTCAGGCAGTCATATATGTACTTGAGGTAATAATGTCTGTTTCACTCTACTATCCTTCCTACCCCCATATACTTTAGCCTCCCTTCACTTCCCTTTACCTAATATAAAGTAACTCTATTCTTCCCTAGACATGCCCCACCTTATCGTGAATTAATATTCACATATCAGAGAAAACGTATAGCCTTTGGTTTTGGGGGTTTGACTTAGTTCACTTAGCATGATATTCTCCAAATCCATCCCTTTACCAGAAAATGCCATAATTTCATTCTTCTTTAAAGCTGAGTAGTATTCCATCATATATTTTTTATCCATTCATCTGTTGAAGGACACCTAGTTTGCTTCCATAGTTTAGCTATTGTGAGTTGAGCTGCTATAAACATTGATGTGTCTGTGTCACTGTAGTATGCTGACTTTAAGTCCTTTGGGTATAAACTGAAGAGTGAGATAACTGGGTGAAATAATGGTTCCATTCCATATTTTTTGAGGAATCTCCATACTGGTTTCCATAAGAGTTGCACCATTTTGCCATCCCACCAGCAATGTATAAGTGTACCTTTATACTACACAGAAATCCTTGGTGAGTTGTTATGTATATTTAAAAGGGTTTTGATCATATTGAGTGAAATTGTTTGGGGTTTGAGGATTGTCTGAGAATTCCTGTTATTTTTTTTTCCATTTAAAATATTGCAATGTAGGTTCACACTGTCTGAAAATTCACTATCCCGCCCATTTTTAGAAGCAAAATGAAGAGGCATTCCTCTGATGAATGAATCCTGAAACAGGAGGACACAGTGGAAAGAATACTGGCTAAAAAGGAAGCGTCTAAATGTAATATTAAATATTGAAATTATATGTTTATAAGTGACATTAGACACATACACAGATAAATGTAACTCTGTAGATTTTAGTTCCTTCTTTCTGTTACATGCAGCTGCTTTCCCATACATGAGTTGACCCTCTATGTGAACAGTAGAGAACTGCTGGCTATTATTTTAAAGCACAGCTCAGTTGGTAGTGATTTTGAAATGTTTGGCTTTCTTCAGAGAAATTCAACAACAGAAAACAAAATGGCAGTTTAGTATTTCCTAGTAAATGTAATTTAAGTTATTTGAGTCATGCGAAAGACTCCTTTCTCCAAGAGCAAGAAAGATGTTACATATCTGATCTTAAAACTAACAGACATTTTGGGTCCAATTCATGACACAGATCAGTGTTATGCTCAAGTGTTGGAAGTAAATAGCATAGTAATGTTTTTAATGTAATCAAAGTTTTTACTACATAGTGATTTTAATAAGTTAGTACAATATTTTTATACTTATGGAATTTATGTTATTTTTTTAACATGGCTAACCTTAGCTCTTAATACAACCTAGAATTACAGTATCTTTCCTATAGGAAAATATTCTGATTTGATGGAATCTGAGTTTTGAACCCAAGTTTCTTGAAATCTGTATTCTTTATACTATGCACTTCTTACACTTTTTAAAGCTTTCATGTACATTTGCTGCTTTGAATTTCATTTCTCCCATGGATCCACAGTGATGATAAGGAGGGCAGCTATATCACTTCCCCAATGTGATTAGGTATAATGACTTACTTAGATAAATGGCAGAGCTGAAATACAAAACCACGTTTATTAATGTCTATGTCCTGTCTCTGCTGCTGCTGTAAAGTGAACCTAATAGTTTCAAAGAAATTTTCTAGAACTCTAGATGATGGTCTGACTAAAATATGATATAAGCAGTCTTTCATTTACAATTATTCTACTTAGAATGTCTGTCAATATCACACATAGAATCCTAGTTGCACTAATTTTCTAAAATAATATTTTGCCAGTAAAATCCCAATTGAGTTGATGGCTAGGACTTCCTTATATTCCTTATCAATTGCTTCACTCACATAAATTACCCTAAGTGACTTAAAACAGCTACTATCATCATTTATTATCTCTCATGGTTTCTGTGGATCAGGAATTTGAGAACACTTTGAGCAAGTGCTTTAGGCTTAAATTCTCTTGTGAGTCTACAGTCAAACACTGTGGATGCTTTACTAAAGGCTGAACTAGAGCTACAGGATCCAGTCTCAAAGACATTCACATGGCTGAATTTGGAGCTAGAAATGGTGATTCTTCTACATATGGATCTTTCCATGGTGCTATTCAAGTATCCTCACAATATGGGAGCTGGCCTCCACCAGAACAAGAAATTCAAGAAATCAAGGTGAAAGCTGCAATGCCTTTATGGTCTAGTCTTGAAAAAAACATACTCTTACTTCCCTCATGTTCTATTGGTCATATGGGCCATCCCTGAATTAATGTGCAAGGGGACTGGATATCAGAGATGCAAGTTATTGGTGGGCCTCTTGGTGGTTGGCTACTCTATTTCTCCAGAGGAACAGCATGATTTTCTCATATATCCAGCACAGAGAGGCAATATATTATATCTGAAAGAGCACAGATGTTGAAATCTGACATTTGGTTTCCACACCAGATTTATCACTTTGTAATTACATGGTGTATTATGTATTATATCTGAGTCCTTTTCTCACAAAACTGTGGTGATTCTCTATTGTCAGTTGAACAAACACTATAGCTTGGCCTTGTAAACTTTCCAGAATTCTGTTCCTAATATACTTTTCTATCTTTATTTCCCTCTTTTTAACTAGGAACATCTACTCATTCATGGCTCAGTAGAGCTTTGAGGAAGTCCTCAAACATAAGGAAGTATGTAAAATGATGCATGTAGGAGTATGCAGAAAATTTGTGGCAGAGAAATTTGCCCATATTTCTTCCCTCCATAAACAACATTGACAGTTTCTTTTTTCCTTTTCCAATGTTTTTATTAATGCATTATAATTATACATAGTAGTGGGATTCATTGTGACATATTCATATATGCACACAATATAATTTGCTTCAATTCATTCTCCTGTACTTTCCCTTTCCCTCCCCTTCTTCCTCCCATATTATCCTTCCTCAACTCTTCTGGCTTTCCTTCTGTTTATTTACATGTATTTTTTTCATTAGTACATTATAATTATATATAAAAGTGGGAGTGGGATTCATCGTAGTGTATTCATACACATAGCAAAATATTATTTTCTAATTCTTCCCCTTTCCCTCTCTTCTTCCCTCTCTCTTGTCTCCCTACCTCTACTCTACTGATTTCCCTTCTATTTTCTTGAGATACTCTTTATTTATTTTTCTCTCTGACATCCTCATATGAGGGAAAACATTTGAACCTTGACTTTCTGAATCTAACTTATTTTCCTTAGCATGGTATTTTCCAGGTCCATCCATGTATCTGCAAATTACATAATTTCATTGTTCTTTGTGGCTGAGTAAAACTCCTTTATCTATATATGCTAAATTTTCTTTATCTATTCATCTGTTGATGGACACTACAGCTGATACCATAGTTTGGCTATTGTGAATTGTGTTGCTATAAACATTGGAATGTATATATTGCTATAATATACTGATTGCAGTTCTTTTAGATAAAAACTGAGGATTAGAATAACTGGGTCATATCATGGTTCCATTTGAAGAAATCTTCCCACTGAAGAAATCTTTCATAAGCACAACTACTACCACAGTGGTTGTACTAATTTGCAGTCCTCAACAGCATGTAAGTGTTTCTTTCTCCCAGAACACTTATCAGAATTTATGTGTGTGTGTGTGTGTGTGTGTGTGTGTGTGTGTGTGTGTGTGTGTGAGTGAAACCATATCTTGACAGATAGAGCATTCTCATCATCACCCTACTTTACCCTCCCAGAAACTATATAGTGTTTTGGTTTTGACATCATAGTGGCACTTTTTGTATACTGCTTTATATCACATTTTATGAGTTCATGTCCCATCTCTTCAAAAAAAATCTCTAAGGTAGACTCTTAAAGATAAAAGTTATTTCTAGATTATTTTTGACTCTCCTAACACAATCTTTTTTCCAATTCAATTAATATCTACAAACTTGGAATATAAATAAGATGAGAAAATAATTCTTACCTCCCTCCACAGTTTATGATCTAAGTTTGATGAATAAATGAAGAACCATACATTAACTGATTTTAATCATTCATACATAGAGATGATTTTAAAATGTATTCATGTATTAGAATTTCCCAACTTATTTGGAAAGGTAAGAATTTTTTCTGTAAAAGGCTAATTCTTAATGTTCTATGCATTTTAAGACCAAATTGACATTCTTTTGGTTTTCTGCACACAAAATCTACCTTATGTCAAAAAAAGATGAATTCAGAACCTGAGCCTAGGAGGCCTTGTAGTTCATTAGCCTGGAAGACCTGAATTGTCAAATAGGTTATTGGGCTCTGTGGCTGGGGTTGACAATCTCTTCATCTCTGAAGGAGCAATCAGAGGGCAAACTTGCATAAGATGATAAATTTGACCACTATTTACCACCGAAACTGTTAAATAAGACTATTGTGGTATATGTAACAGGAAACACTTTGAAATTCCCTAAGAGAATGTATTTAAAGTAGTTTTATATTTGCTGTTGATAATTTAAGGTAAATATCCTCTTTATAGATTGCAGTCCTATGACTATATCAAATTCTTAGAAATGAACTACAAGATTATACTGCAGTTAGAAATTTGTATCTGCCTCTTCTTTACTAATGAAAGGCATGAGAAATTTCCTACATCTCAGCATCTTTCATAGTATCTTCTTAATGTCATAAAGTTATCATCTCATAGCCTAACTAATCAATAACAATTATTTTTTTGCTTTTGTGAATTTTTCATGAGAATAAAGAAGATATAGGACATGCAGAGTTATCTGATTTAATTTACAGAATTTAGATTTTGAGATACTCATCTCATAGATGTTCATAGTATTAATAATAGTGCTCTTGATTTTTATTTCCTGCTCTGCTGTTGAGATGTTAAATGTACCAGAGACATCAATTTTCATTTTCATGTGCATTTATCTGTGCTTAGTAGAACAGTGTACGAAAGTACTTATCTTCAGAATTCATACTTAAGAAATGTTGAATAATCACACCAATACACACCTGCTTGTACAGGCTATCAAATTGTTATCAAAGGGAAGTACTCTGAATTCTGACTGGATATGTTAAGCATCCAGCTTAGCCAAGTAGTCACCAATAATTGGTCTTATTTAGACATACAATATCAATTTAATGAAAAGGAATATAGGACATATTTCTACCATAATATTTCTAAAATAACAGTTTTATAGGAAATAAACATTCAATGTGTTTGTCAAGTTATTAAATGTATTGATCTGAGAAGTCTGTTTAATTATTTGGTTGCTGTAACTTAACTATGCAAATAAATGCTTTAATATCTGTACATACCTAGAAAGCTGAAAATATATGTCGTGCCTTAGAATTTCTCATGTAATTTTGGAATAGTCTAGATATCCCAACAGTGGAAGTTGAGTTAATTGGCAGTCTTGTCCTAAATCAATGATGATTCAACACACCTTTCTGCCAAATCTCCTTCTAAAATGACAAACTTAAACATGAATAACTCCAATTATTTTATTTGAATTTGCTTATATTAAAATAGGATATTTCTTTATTTTAGCAATTAAAAGTACTCAGAAGAATCAGAATACATATTCCTTTTACTAAAACTTCTTAGAATTACTTGGATGCTGAAAGGGTTTACATAAAAGTGGAGGTATTATGTATTATGCATGTTCTGTGTGCCCATTCTTCTGATAGATTCTGAAGAGCCAATTATAGACTGACTTTTCTTATAGTGAGAAATATGTCATGAAGGTATTGAAGCAAATGAACAGTGGAGTTATATTTTTGTCTTCTCATATCTGAGATTAAAGTTTTTATTGAAATTTCTAAGGAAACTCTTTAAAAAGTAAATGAACACGGGCTGGGGATGTAGCTCAGTGGTAGCACATTTGCCTAGTATGCATGAGGCCTTGGGATCAATCCCTAGTACTAATTAAAAAATTAGTGAACAAAAGGATTTTTACTTTGTTCTTGACTATAAGTTGATTTGATTCTACTACCTCTGTTTCTGCATCTTGCATATAAGTGTCTTGTTAAAGTTATTGAACTTTTGGCCAAATGCAAAAAATATTTCAGTCAAACATAGAAAAAAATAAACACTTTTGTAACTTTTTTGAGTTTGATAAATAGCTACCTATGTAGTTGTGATGTTTTGTTTTAAATATTAGTTCCTATGCAAGGCAACAACAAAATCTGAAGGGGTTAGATGAGGGGGGAATGGAGGGATACCAAAATATCCATCCTGCATGTCCAAACACTTTCATTCCCAGCATTTTATTCATTCCAGATAAGATATTAAGCAATTCAGAATGTAACTGTTACCAGTTATACCATTGTAATTATCTCTACAAGGCAAACGGATATATTGCTTAACATTGACACATTTAAAAAAATGAGAAAATGTGAGTGAATGGGACTGGAACTGAATGATGTTTTGAAGGACAAGCTGAACAATGTAGAGGAATAACTAAATAATATGATTTAGCTCTGAGAAGTTAGGCATCTCAAGTTAGGCAACTGCAAGTAAGGATTTGAGATGCCTAAGGAGCACTGAAGGAAATCAAATCAAAAGTTTATTTAGGGCCAGATCATGTCCTAGATATATTTGTTCTATAATTTCAAGATATCATAAATCATGCTTTTCAATCTTTAATGTACATATCTCACATGGGGTTCTTGTTAAAATGGAGATTTTGATTCAGTAGTATCTGATGGTACCCTGAATTCTGCATTTCTAACGAAGTTTCATGTAGTGCATGATGTTGGTTTCTGGATTACACTTTGATGTGGCTCTAGTTACTAATATCATTTTACTTCATCCAGACAGGCTTTTCCCTTTATTAGTTAGTATATAAAATTGCCAAAAATTTTAGCAGAGTATACTTGTGCCTTTTATATTTTTACTTACACTGTTAATACTGTTAGTGCTAGCACAATGAATGTTTAAAATTAATGTACCAAAACATAATGGAAGCTCTGTGTATTATGTTAATATTTAGAATTGTTATGATACATTTCCATATTTTTTGCTATAATTTATCAGGTGTTTAGTCATCATTCTATAATCACAAAATATTATGAATTTTAAAAGATGATATTTGGTTACACTTGAATTATTATAATTCAGTGCTGGAGTTTTTAAAGAAAGTTTTAAAGTATGACTTATTTATTTTTCTTAGCATCTTAAATGATGTAAAAACATCTTTAAAACCAAAATCCATATGAACTTTTCAGATGCAGTTATAATATATAGTTCGAAAAAAATTTAAGACATGTTATTTTCAATTTCTAACCTCTCTTTCTATTCTTATTTTCACCAAAATAGATCACAGATCAAAGAAAGGAGATTTAGTTCAAACTCTCTTTGTCTAACTGTTCTATTGTCGGGAAAAAGGGCATTCAAAGTAAAGAGCACAAATATAGTAGAAATACACTTTCTGTGGATTTTTTAAGTTGGCTTTTTTTTCTTCTACTGTTTCAAACATGAAGGCTTGATATATTCTTGCTGGAATAAAAACAAATAAGTAAAATAAACACAATACATGGCATGAAAATTTTGGCAACATTGTCTTCCAGTTATGGAACTGTCCTTTGCAAGCCTTTAGGTTACCTGTGATTACGCCCATGTGACAAAAGATTACATAGACGGCCATAAATAGCAATAAGAACAAACCATAAGATAACAGCTTGAAGCTACATTAAAAGAAGTGCTAAAAGGAGAGATATCACCTCCAATTTTCTATCTGGCGGAAGTGTAGGAATTTTAGTTCCAACACTTCCTGTGTATATTTAGCAATATATAAATGATTAAACAATACTTCCGTCAGAGCCCCTACTCAGTTCTTTATTTCTGAACTTATCCACTCGAAGTATTTTCATTTATGGCCCAGAATAGCAGTTTATCTATATGCGAGTGTAATTTGCCAGTGATTCCAAATAAGGAAGTGTTATTCTTGCAACTGGGATTAAAAATATAGAAAATGTTCCTCAATATGGAACAGTAATTATAGAATTCAGATCCTCTTGAATTGAAGTAAACTAAAATCTGGGGGAAATAATTGGATAGGGAAAAGCTTTATATGGGTAAACACTCAGGAAACAATAAAAACAAGCCTACAGAATTATGGTCCAGCTCCCCAGGTGTGCTGTAGTTTTTGCCAGGCAGTGGTAAAAGCGCTCTGAATGTCAGTATGATGCATTTGTACTGAAATCTTTAAACTCTAACGTCTATTTATTTCTACTTAGTCATTTGTTTATTACTTAAATGCCTATTATTTAAGCAGTTATTAGGTACACAGCAATATATGCTGTTTCATTAACAAATAGAAAAAGCAGGGTAGCAGAGAAAACCCTTGCTTTTGAAGCTATAATAACAGAGATGGAATGAACAAGTAAGCATAAATAAAATAATTAGAATACATATGCACATATTTGATAATACTGTTGAAAGTTTTGGCTTTAAGAGAAAACAGTGAGGGATATGTTCAAGGAAGTCTTTTGGGGACCAATGATATGTTCAAGGAAGTCTTTTGGGGACCAATGATGCACATTTAATATTGGAGGAAAGGAAATGGGAGGAATCCAGAGTCTAAAGAATAGCACAGGTAAAACATGCACACACACATATAAGGAGAGAAAAAAAGGTGTAGGGATGTATGCTTATTGGGAGATAGGTATGTACTATAGTTGAAATATGATTTGCCCACCCAAAAAAATTCATGCTGAGATTTAATCCTCATTGTGAGGTAGTAAGAGGGTGGAAATGCTTAAGTCCAACTATGGTATTTAGAGGTAGGAACTTTGAAAAGTGATGAGAATTAGATGAGGTCATTAGAGTGGATTTTCCATGATTGAATCTTGGTGGAGTTATAGAGAGAGGAGGAGATCAAAAAAGACACACTTACACACATGTGCCTCCTATCTCTTACCATTTGGTGCCTGGTGTGGCTTCTGAACTCTATCAGCAAAAAGGCCATCCCCAAATGATACCTCTTGGTCCTGGAATTCTAGACCACATCCCCAAATTAACCTTCTTTCTTTATAAATCACCCCGTCTGTGGTATTGTATTAGGGTTAGGACTAGATAACAGAAAAATAGACTAATATAGTATGTGTTGGAATGTGTGTATGAGGGTATTTCTGTGTGTTCTTAGATTGACAATCACCCTGAATTAAATGGAAAGAATAGATTATATAAGAGGACTGAAAATAGAGCATTAGAGGAAATTTCCCTTGATCTTCCTCAGTTGCATCATGTGTGAGTATTCAGATTCCTCAAATAAATGGCAGGTTCTTGAGTTCTGTCAGGAGTACTCACCTTAGATCAGTGTATGGCTTTTGAGTTGGGGTTGTCCTAAATGCTGCAGTCTTTCCTTTTAGCTGGAATGGGTGTCTAGGAAGAGAAGACAGGATATCCCTAGGACATCATGGGTTTATATTTATTCATGAAGGTTTGTTTAAGAAGAGTTCTATTTGTATAAACCCTCTGAAAATAGAGTTAATTGCACTGCAATCAGATTTCACCCTAACATCTTAGAAGTAGAATTTTTAAAAAATAAAATGTACAAAATAAATGTATAATGGGAAGAAGCGGAGCATACAAGAGTGGTACCTGAATAAAAGATCTCATATATCAAATTCTATGTTTTATGTCTCATTATTTCTATCCTACATCTCTCATGACCACTTACATTCTCCTGCATTCATTTGGAAGTTTCTAGGACAGGGTTTCTGATGGTACAGCTCCTGTGCTCAAATTGTCTTTATGTAAGGGAGAACAGACATGTAGACACCTAACTCAATATAATAAGATCCTAGCATTGTGAATTGGGGGGAGCAGTGTGAATATATTAAAAGTGCTATGGAGTTTGCTTTAATAAAAAAAAAAAAAATACCTGAGTAGAACTACAGGGATTTGTGTAGATAGGATAACAAAACACTGAGAAAGATTTCCAGATGGCGGTGGACTCTAGAATTGAGTCCTGAAAGATATGTGAGCATTTTCTACCAAGTGAAGAAGATAAAGAAGATACTAAGTTTGCTTAACCTTTCTGTTTCTTGGTACCTGGTTGTTGCTTTTCCCAGGATTCATCATTGTTTTCTATTTGGTTTGGTTTGGTTTGGTTTGGATTGGTCTGGCTTGGCTTGGTTTGGTTTGGTTTGGTTTGGTTAGGTTTGGTTTGGCTTGCTTTGGTTTGGTTTGTCTTGGTTTGGTTTGGTATATCCTTGTACATCTTAGATCCCCAGGCTTTTTTTTTAATCACCACTATTACCTAGTTACTTCCTGTTCACTAACCATTTACTTGAAGTCCTGTTGACAACTTGTGTGTGGTATGCCAACCTCAGTGGCAGCAGGGGGCATTGCATGGACACTATACTCTCATTTCACCATATGAGCTCCTGTTATGATAAACACCATTAAGGTTGTGTTTGGCTTGCCCTATCCTGGGGGTACAGTACTTTTATATTAATTATATAATAATATGAACTGGCTTCCTAACTCTATTTGTGTTTATATTTAGGTTCTAACTATTTTCTTTCGGTCATGTTTTTATGTCGAATAAGTGATTAATTTTATCATTAATGTTCCAAGATAAAATACAGGTGCCAAGTTAAATTTCAGATAAACAATGAATCTTTTTTAGCATGTTCCTCAAAGTTTTAGTGTGCTATATATTTATACTAAAACCTGTCACATAGTAGAACATACTAAAAAGTTATTCTTAGTTTTATATGATATCCCTGTTGAACTGGGTGCCCTCAGGGATGATTCACAATGAAAAAATATTTTCACAGTGTAACCTGAGTTTTTTGAATCATTATTACTTAGACTGGGTAACTATGGAAATGTTTTTGGCAGCTCTTAGATACTACTTTTTCCTGGAACAGGCGTGTGCTCTTTAACCAGGCTTTAAAAGCATTCCTTTTACACTAGGAAACTGAAAAATTATAGAACTACCTCTTAATTATCCAAGTCACTCTTGAGGAAATAAAACAAATATCAAGAAACTACAGAATTCAAGGAATTTAGGGCTTCACGGAGTATTAAAGATCACTTCAGTTTAAGTGATTTTTATTAATATTAAGGAACTGAGTCACAACTTTTGATGTTAAATGTCTTATTAGCAAGTAACAAGTTAAAAAGCTGAGACTGATCCCAGATCTTCCAGAAATCAGTCTGATGCTATATAGGTATGTAGATATGTGTGTCCATACTTTCTCTTCTACATGGCTATTAAGATGCATAATTATTAGATAATTATAAGGGGGAAATTAATTGAATGCAATAACTTTAAAATGCATTGGGTTGGACATTATGGACCATAACTAACAACTTCCAGTGGCACTAATTGGCTGCAATATTCAGCCATTCAGCCATAGCCAGCCAGTTGGTAAGAACTGGAAGTCAAACTGTGTAGTTTAAATCTTTGTCTCACCACCAGCTGGATGCATTAGATAGACCACAAAACCTCTCTGTTATTCAATGTCTTTATATATAAAGAGCAGTTATAGTCATTACTACATAATAATAGGCCATGGCAAGATGTGGCCAAGAGTGATATAAAGAATTTCTATCAGTACCTGATACTGATAAAAGTCTAGTTAGGCTGCCTGTTATTATCTTTGTGTTATTAATATATCAGATGCCTATAAAGGGTTAAGGATGATAATTTACCAATCTCCCTCAAGTAAATGTGATTGAGAATGTGCTAAAAAATATAAATATAGCTTTTTATTGATTTTGATGATCCAAGTTTCTAACATTCATTGTTTTATAGGTTCTTAAAGGATTTTTAAAAGGTAGTGAACCTCATCTTTCAATTTTACCAAGCAAAGGCAAATATTCACATTCCTTTTCTTTCCCTTCAGTGATACCACATCTGAGATTCTTCACATTTTTCTCTTATCTTTTTAAGATTAATTAGAAAAAATATGCAAAAAATAGGAATTTGTGATATTATAAATCATTTTAGGGAAAAGGAAGGGAGGGAGGGAGGGAGGGAGGAAGGAAGGAAAGAAGGAAGGAAGGAAGGAAGGAAGGAAGGAAGGAAGGAAGGAAGGAAGGAAGGAAGGAAGGAAGGAAGGAAGGAAAACACTCACTTATAGCTTCAATTTCCTTTATGACTTCCCGAGAGGCTCAATTATTCACTCATGGGGAAAAGAGGGGGGAAAAAAAAGTAGCTTCCCACTTTAGGTCTAACAATTCCAATTAGAGGTTTATAACCAGTAAAGTTTGGGGGAAGTTCCAAATTTAGTGGCTACAGTGTGTTAAATTCCAAAGAATCACAGGGGAAACTAACTATATTTATCTCACTAATAATTTTGGGGTAGAAAATACCAAGTAATACTTTTAAGTAGAAAAAGTCGTCATTTTATTTTTAAGTAAAGGAAGACTTCCCTTCCTTTAAATTTAACAAAAGAAGTAGACAGCTGTTATTCTGTTCAGTGGATCCAAACCCATTATAATATCCTGAAGTGCTCTGAAGAGCTGCTGTTTTATTCCTGAAATACTCAGATTCACAAAATTCTGCTAGCAGCTTATGGCAACATGTTCCAGATTAGCTTCCTTCCTGTTGGATTCTTAGCATAGCTGTGGAAAGGAGTAAGGAGTGTGGGTTCCTCACCCTCTGTGAAACTCACAGTCCATGTCAGAGTGGCCAGAAGAGTTTCAGGTTATGAATTCCCAAACACATTTAGGAAGGCCTGTAGTTTGTTGTCAGTTAAGGAGCCCCTTAATTTCCTAGAACTGTAGATGAAGAGGAGTTGAATGGAACAATAGAGAAAGGTCATACTTCTCTGTTTTGTGATAATATTAGGCACATCTTCTATGGAAAATGTTACCCATTTATTTGTTCACAAATGTGCTTATGTGTTCACTCGTGTAGCCCTGCACTTATTCTCTCATGCAGTCATTCATCAAGCATGCATGCATTGAGAACCAGAATTCTACTGGATATTGAAGGTACAAGGACATAAGTGTAGTTGTTGATCTTGAGGCCTCTGAAACAGACACAGTTCCAGCCTCAGTCAATTCTGTAAGTCTGACACTGAAAAAAATATTGGAGTTACCTTCTGAAAACAAAGAGGCTTCATGTTAGTAGCTACCTCATCTTCCACACTATATCCTCATTGTGCATGGCATTTCATAGGCAAACAGTGTTTTTTTCAGGATAGAGGGGTATCTAGATATAGTCTTCAAAAAGCATGGTGGTTTTTAGGTTCAAACAAGTTGAAAACATGTAAAATAAAGAACTGTCAAAGTTGTCATTCACATCAAAAGTTGTTCTCAGGTGAAGTGGTAGCAAGCTGGGATTTCTAATATAGTAGGAGATTGTATAACCTCTACATTTGTTTTTTGATCGATAAATACATCTGAAACTGAATTTGCTCCTAGTGACCATCATCTCTAAGTATCAAATTCCTACCAGAAACAACAGGTAGGCATTTTTATATAATAAGATGATGAGGTTCTTCAGCACATTCTGCCCAGAGCCCTTTGCCATCATAAGCCCCTTTGTGATCTGGGTTATGTATTTTTGTTTCCTTATTCCAAAGGCAGTTTGGAGGTTGGGGTTGGGGGCGGCAGGCAGCATTCTATGTTGGCATGTGGCTGAGGTGACAGGAGGATTTTAGCAGCTCGTGGGTGGGTGTTCAGGAGCAGGTGGCATTGAAAGAAGGAAGTGACTGTCAGGATTCAGTGGCATTTGGGGGCGTGTATAGGCAGGCATTAAAAAAAAAGAGTTGGGTATTCTTATTCAAAGTGTAAAAACACTTTGGAATTCTCATAATGAGACAGGTTATCTGGGACTTTTGATATTCTAAAGATACAGCATTTTAGTTTGTCATGTGCAATTTTAGGAAGAGAGTCCAAAGGGTTAAAGATAAATGAGAACAGTAACCAATTTGCAGAGTAGATTAAAAAAATTTGAATTATTGCTGTTTTGTTCTTTATAAGTTTTACTGAGATATAATTGATATATGAAAATCTGCACATATTTAATATACAAAATTCCATGAGTTTAGCTATATGCATATACTGTGAAACCAGTGTCACAAAGTAATACACCTAGTTATCACCTTGGAAATTTTCCTTGTGCACCTTGGGTTTTTTGAGGGGAGGAGTTATTTGTTTTGAGACAATGCCTTACTTAGCTGGTCAATACCAGGCCTTTTTATGTTGTTATTTCAGAGAGTGAACAGTTTCTACCTCACCGTTGTTGGTTGATTTGAGAGGCATCACCTGCCTCAAATGAGAAGACACTGTTTTCGGCATGTTGGTGGGTACCAGATCACCAACTGGTTTTGTTACCCCATGGTGGTCATGTGGCACACACCTAGCACTGCTCATCTCTTAAGAAATTTGAGCATTGAGGTGCACAGTGCAAGATCTCCTTGAGTTATTGTTGTTAATAACGTGGTTCCAGATCTTCTAGGATTTGGAGAGAATAAAATTGTTGATTCAGTTCTGTGCCAAACAAATACTAACTTCCTCCCTTCCGCTTCTCAGAAGACAGTATAGCAATCTTCAATAAGGAAGATTAAACAATATAAATGTGGAAAAAAACCGAGAAGTATTAACTGCAATGGCATTACAGACATATTTCAAAAATATATTCTATATATATCCTAAACTATATTTCTAGTAAGTCTGGTTTTCAAGGAGAGTGAATCCATAGTCATTTGTAAACACAGTCACATCAGAAACATAAAAAAGAGAGTGTTCTAACCCTTGGGAAAGCAGTTTTTTAGAATTCAGAGATATGTTTAGAGACAAGAATGTCCTTCAAAACAGGGTAGGCCTCAAATACCTTAAATGTATAGGTTCAAATTAAAATAGGCATGTTAGGTTTTAGTTCTGTATATTTGTAATCTCACATAATAAAAGGATAAAATGGAGTTTTAAAACAAGCATTTACTTAACCATTTATTGATCAGACTATAAAAGGGAAAAGAATTGAGATCATTTAGGTGGAAAATTAATAGTTGTGCAGTGAAAGCAATTTTGGTAACAGACAGCCCAACTGCATATTTTGTTCCTCAAAGGAAACCTGTTCAGACTACAGGTACACTGGAAATAACAAGGGCATATCCTACTGTTCTGGGCTTTGCAAGAACCTACTGGGAATAAAGTACAAAGAGCTCTGACGTAGTTTGTATTGGGATTTCTTGAAGTTACTGTAATGAGGTGTTTTCCTATTGCCTGGAGATAGCTGGGCTCTCAGAGTATTCTTATGCACTGCTTCTCTTAAAGTACCTCTCTCTCTCAGGCAACTTCTAATATATTTCATTATGCAACTCAAAATAGTTGTTTCTCTTAATTGCCAGTGATATTCTGAAAAAAATATATTAATAGCATTTCACTGAGAATTCAACATGGAAATGTCCTCGTTTTTCTTTTCCTAACAGTTTCAAAATTATTTTTAATGCTTTGTTTGTAGTCCTTTCTTCAAGAAATACAATTATTTTTCATAAGTACTGGTATGAGTTAGCAATATAGCTATTTTGAATATCTGTTGTTAAACATTATACTTTCATAATTGACACCAAATATTATAGAAGCCAGTTTAATGATTCTTACATATCTTTGGGGGGGGAATGAAGTACATTTCTCTTAATCTCACAGAAAAATTTAAGTTTTTTCTGAAGTGGATCTTAATTTCTGACATTTATTTTCACATTGTGAATAAACAATAAATGGATTCACAGAAGTAGTTGACATTGGGGGATTCATTTGATCCTTGGTATTCAAACAGGGCTGATGGCTTCATCTGTGAGTGAGCCATATTGCTAAAATATTGAAACACTCTACCAACTCAGAAAAAGATCCTCTTTAACAAGTGTCCCCAAAATGCCCAGCCTCCCAAGAACCATGACCTTCTGTCATCTGGCATCTAGAGTATTTTTGAGACAATGAAGTCTTTTTGTTGGACACTCTGGTTCTGATTTGAGCAGAGTTGAGTTATTAGTTTGCATTTTAAATTTACATTCAGAAACACCAATGGATTATGACTAATTTTAATAGCCTATGAAATTTTAACTCAATATGTGTTATGCCAAATAGGCTTATTTAATATCAGTACAGTGGCTCAAAGTATTCAGAGTATTTAAGAAATTGGTGTAAATAGTAAGACATTCTTTGGTAGGCAGGGTTAATAAACCCACTAATAAGGAAGGGAAAAGAAATTCTGGATCACATAAATCATCACCATACTTTCCCTAACATCTTTTAAATTTTTTTCATAAATAAAGAATATATGCCAAAAACTGGTAACTTTATACTCACAAAAATTGCATTTGTGTATTGCTTATAGCACATAACTTTCATTGCTGACACAAAACATATTTTAAAATAGCATTTTGCATTTACCAATAACAAGCTCATTGAGATGAAATAGAAGGAACTTAGACCCTATGAGATTTAGTTTTAGCATCAAAAAAAAAGAAGAAGAAAAGCAGGATATGTCTACATTTATATTATTTGTATTCTTTTCTCATGCCCCCTTTTTCCTTTTGTATGGTTGTTGCACTGAAAGACTAGCCAACATGAACCTTGGTGTCCAGTTATGGTTTTCAGTCATCTGCTATTTGGAGCTAAGTGAGAGTAATGGTAGGGCCTAATGAATAATAATCCCAGATGTTCCCAAGCAATGTGACGACAAGATATGCTTTAGAAATCCTTTAGAAATGCATGTCTAGATTTCAAATCCTAGGATCTAGGCCAATATTCATATTTTAAAAATGAGGAAAACAAAATCCTGAGAGTTAAGTGGAGTGAAGTTAGAGAATTTCTTGAAGAATAATTTGGGTATCTTGACTAGTATATTAGAGGGATACATGCAACATTTTTGAAAATGAGATCTTCACTCTTTCATATATTATTATTGCTATTATATAAAGTATGTAGTTACTTTTGAGATGCAATGTCTGAGAAAGCCATTGAGAATACCAGTAGCCACTCCCTGTGCCTAATTACTAAACCCTAGAAAGCTAAAATAAATGTAATAAACACTAGATTGTTTGGGTAAAAGACTACTTTTATTGTTTCACCTTACTCTTGTTTACTCATCATATTATATATAGTCAGCTTTTCATTACTATAATAAAGTACTTATACAAGTTACTTATGAAGAAAAGGAGGTTTATTTAGTTCACACCTTCGGAGGCTCAAATTCCAAGACCGGGCTAGCATTGGGGGAAGGGCATCTCTGGTGAGAGTGGTCGTTGGCTGTCATTGTGGTCAGAACTGATGTGGATAGAAGGAGTCATCTTGAGCCAAGAGCAGAGAGCAAATGGGAGGATCAGGCTTGTTCCTTTTAGAACAGCTCTCTTGCAAGAACTACAAAAATGTTCACACAAGAACTACCTCATTCCCCCCATCACCTTAGGACCCTCCCCTGGACCTCACCTCCTAGATGCCACTCCATTGCCATTACTATCCCCAGGTGGACCAGACCCTCAATCACAAGGAGGCCCTTGGAGACATCCAAACTATATCCAAGTCATAGCATTCTTAATTTCTTCAAATTATTAATTTAAACTTGACCTTTAATTTTGGATATTCCTTTTATATGTTGAAAGGATATGATTTAATTTATTAATAAAAACATTGTTTAAAAAAACCTTTTAAACTTCCACTTAAAGCCTATCTCTTATCTGATGACCATTTCAGATTTTTTAAATTATCTTGCTCACATTATAAATAATATACCTTTCTAGAATTTACTGACTTCATGCTTAGATACTTTTGCTTGCTTCTATGTTTATTTGTAT
This sequence comes from Sciurus vulgaris, assembly GCF_902686455.1. NCBI lineage: Eukaryota > Metazoa > Chordata > Mammalia > Rodentia > Sciuridae > Sciurus > Sciurus vulgaris. The sequence goes on along the minus strand of NC_136467.1, from coordinate 90,083,548 downwards.
GTGTATGTACATTAGCACATAGTTTACGTTGATCTAGATGGACTTTATGCACATAATTTTTCAGTTTTGGAAAAAACAACCTTGCAGTTTGTTCTTTCCGTTGGTCTGATTGGAATCACACTTATTGAGAAGACAAAACTGCATTCTGACTGTAGAGAGAAACCTGAATATTTGACTACACTTGCCAAAATCAACTGGTGACATTGTATGACCTTTACCTTAATGTCCTTTTCAACATACAGATGTCAATAAGTTTTCCTACATTTCTACTAATTTTTAGGTAATTAGGAGAAGCTTTTAAAATTCCATGGCTTTGTAATAAAGTAGTGTAATATGAAATGCTAAAAAAAAAGTCTGAATATGTGTTTCAAATAGTATCTAAGGTCAGAATTTTTTTCCTAATGATTTAAAATAAAGGGAACATGCTTATAAATTAAAAATCAGAGAAATAAAATGCAACTCTTTTCTTTCTTGGGTGCAATCCCAGTATATGTTTTATTAGCATATTTTAAATTATTCTGTCGCTATACTTGTTTAATAAAACATGGTACCACCCAGTTCTGATTTCACAAACCCAAGCATCCCTGTAATATAGTTTTGACATATATATGATGAAATACCAGAGAGTGTGAATACCTAGCATTTATGTACATTTATTAATTACTTAGCACATACTGAGTGCTAAGTAGTCACAAAACATTCATCTTCCTTGTGATTCATCATTTAACTTTCACAATTCTGTAGGAAAGTACTTTCCTCATTATTATTTAACAGATAAGGAATTTTGAGGCTTAGCAATTTAATAATTTTCCCAATTAACAAAACTGATAACTGGCACAGCAAGGACTGACCCTGAGGCTTACATAACCCAAGGTTCAATTCTAAACCTCTGTGTTATCTTGTGTTTCTTCATTATAGGGAAATCTAACTACAACATTTTTAGTTGTAAACCCAAATCTTCTTCACAAGTTAAATCTTTCTGTAGTTAAATATTTACAATATCATAAAGATACTTTTGTAAGTTAGCATATTTTAAGATGATAAAATATATGATATTGGCATTAGTTTCATCAGAAATTTACTAACCTCTTGCTCTGTCAACCAAAGTCAGACACTGTATAAAGCTAAAGTTTATTAAGATGATAGAAAAGGTCTCTGCTCACCACCTCGTACGGTTTAGACATCCTAGCAACCTTGCTTATCAGGATCCTCCCTCTTAAGGAGAGAGACTAAGGCAGAAGATAATTACACAAGTATCCTTCCAATAGCATGCCTTAAGATTCACAGGAATTTCTACAAATTTGATGTATAAAGCAAAAGAAAACTATAAATTATTCCTTATTTACTATCCACATATAATGAAGACATTACATAACATTTTACATAAATTAGTATTGTCATATTACATTTAATATTTAATATAACACTGCATAAATGTGCTGATTTTATTTCAATAATTCTTTACCAGTGGACACTCAGGGTGTATCCAGTTTCCCCACATTATTAACTCTAATATATAAAATGCTCTCATTCTTTCTGTGCATGTTGCCATCTCTTTTCTTCCTTTTTCTCTGTCAAGGCTAACATACGCTTAGGGATTACAAATTAATTTCAGTCTAGTCTATCTCTAAGAATATTTCTAATATAGGCTCTCAACATGTAGAACATAGTAAAACACTTCAAAATGTTCTCAGAATTTCTCCAACTGATAATTTGAGTAAGATATAAAACAACCACCCAAAATACAGGTCAAAAGAATATTCTGTAAGATTAGTGAATGGGATAAGCATCATCCTTTTACTATTTGAAATACTCAAAAGAAATATAATTTCAACAATCAGCTATCACTGAAGAGCTTGCTTCAGACACCTGAATTGGATATGAAAATGAAATTTTAACTTCTTCTTTGCTTTTTTAGCTGTTACACTACACCCACTTGATACTAATTATAATTTTTGCCATATTTCAATTTATCTTAGAATCTGTGGTGTGTAATGCTGTAGTCATAGAACACACACATACACACTTGCAGGATTACTTACATCACTGCTACTGTGAATGCAAATAGGAAATTCCTGAAAAGGGAAGTTCCGCCCTGCCAAAACTATCACTCTTATAAAAGAAGGGAGAAAAAGGAAAATTATAAATAAGTAGAAGTGTTAAAATTCGCCATTTTTCTCCTTATACTTTAAAATTCAGGGAAAAGATCTTTCCCAAAAAGTCAACCTTTATCCATCAGTGTTTTATGTTAACTATATATGTAAATATGAGAGTTTCTGATGATCTCTGCATATGAAGGGAGAAGTCTAAACTAGATCCACATAAAAATTGGTGATTGCAAATAGAATATTATGCCTAACCATTCACTGGCTTTTTTCCCCCTTTCTTTATAAGGATGTATTCTGTTGAAAACAATTGGTTTAACTCTAAAATTCTGTCTGTTCCCTTGAGAATATTCAATCTCACAGTAAAATTGTCAAATATAATCTAACATTGGTTTTGGTTCTTTTTTCTGCCTGTCATACTAACCAACTTAATTTACTAATGTAATCATTTTTTGTATTCATAACTTAAGATGTAACTGAGAAATTACTGGTCAAAATAATGAATAAAATATGTGTTTATTATAACCCATGTCCATTGATAAAGGAAAATTCAGTTAAGCATAGATAATTGAAGTTATCTGTAATATTATCAACTTTAATAGCCTCTGTAAAGTATATATTTTGGCACACATATTCCAGATATGTACACATTCTCTTTCTTTTTCAGTCTTTTTTTCCCACTTGACAATGTGCCATTAATATTTTTTAACTAATATTTAATGAAGGCACTTACAAAAAAGTGCTATAATTCCACAAGATGTCAATAAACATTCAAAAATAAAATGGTTTGTTTTTAAATAAAAGTGGGGAACTTTTCAAAGGTGTAAATACAATTCAATAAATAGTGCTAAAACAATTGTATATCTATGTGCAAAAGAAAGGTTACTTTAAATGTTTACCTCCCACAAAACACAAAAATTAGATCAAGATGGATCGTGAACTTAAGTGCAAACTTGAAACTGGGAAACAACTTGGTGCAAACATAGGAGAAAATATTTTTGACTTCCAACTAGGAAAAGATTTCTTGGAGTGGACACAAAAGTTTAAAATATAAAAGGAAAAACACTGATAGATTGGATTTCATCAAAATTAAAACTCTGCTTTATACTATTCAGAAAATAACTTTGAACCACAAGACTTGGCCAAAAAAAATGTAGAGCACATTCTAATGAAAGATGTGTGCAAAAATAACTGAGGAATAAGAAAGCAAACAACTTTCAATGGGCAAAGTATTTGAACAGAAGAACTTTCAACAAATAAGCAGATGGCAACTTATCACATGAAAAGATTTATAACATCATTAATAATCAGGGAAACACAAGTTAAAACCACAAAAATCTGCATATTATTGATGGTAAAGATGATGAACGTTTTTCATGTAATTGTTGACCATTGGAGATTCCATCTCATTCACCCCTCCAGAATGGCTATCAAGGATGCAATGCTGGCAGAATGCTGGCAAGGATGTAGGGCAAATGGAACTCTTATTCTGTCAGAGGAAATATAAATTAGTACAGACACTATGGAAATCAGTATGGTGGTTCCTCAAATAACTAAAAATAGAACTACTGTATGATCCAGCTATACTACTCTTCAGTATTCATTCAAAAGAATTAAAGCCACCATACTTTAGAGATACAGGTATACCCATGCTTATTGCAACGCAGTGCACACTAGTTAAATAATGGAATCAGCCTAAAGTGTCCATCAGCAGGTGAATACATAGAGAAAATGTGTTACATTTTCACAGTGGAGTACTATTCACCCATAAGAAGGAAATGATGTCATTTGCAGGAAGATGGATAAAACTAGACATCATCCTTTTAAGTGAAATAAGTCAGACTCAGAAAGATAAATATGGTATAATTTCTCTCATATGTTGACACAAGAGGGGAAAAAATAACATTATGAATGTAGAAGGAAGACAGCTAGGGTAAAAGAAGAAAATGGGGGAGGGGAGGAGGATAGCGATATTAAAGGAAGTGAAATTGATCAAATTATGTGCATATATGACTGTGCCACAATGAAACCCACTATTCTGTATAATTATATGCACTAATAAAAATCATAATTATATATCCTTCATACCCACCAGAGTGGCTAAAATTAAATAGGCAATAATTAGTGTGATCAAAGACTTGATATAATTGGCACTCTCATATACCGATGTTAATAATATAAAATGGCAAACTGCTTTGGAAAACATTGCCCGCTTTTTATTAGCTTTTTATTAAGATAAACACAGACTTAACATATCACCCAACAAACTCTTAAAATTTTATCTTTATGAGAACATTTCACATTCACACAAAGACCTACATGTCAGGTGTTCACAGAGGTTTACTCATAATAGCCAAAATCTAGAAATAATTCAAATATTTATCAGCTGGTGAATGAATAAAGAAATTATAGCATATCTATACAACAGACTAGTATTTAGCAATAAAAACTGCTAATAAGTAAAAACTACTACATGAAAGAATCCCCAAACATTTTATTCAAAGAAGCCATGTTCAAAGGTTACATTCTGCAGGATTCTAACTATATGAATTTTAGAACAAGTCAAAAACTATAAGGTCAGAAAGCATAGTAGCTACCCGGGTCTAAGGGTAGAGCAAGAATTGACTGCAAAGAATATAAAAGTACTTGTAAAGTTTATGATCATGTCCTGTATTTTGACTATTAAATTATACACTAAAAAATGATGAGCTTCATTTACTGCATTATATTTTATTTAATCAACATAACTTATAAATACATAAAACCAAAACAACATAAAAAACCTTGATCTGTCCCTCTCGGAGATCTACAAAACATATTCATTATCTTAAAATTGTTCAGTCCTGAAGAAAATAATTTTATTTTGCTTTAACAACCTGGGAAATCCATAATACTTTATCTCATGGATAAAATATGTTGTAAATTATTTAAAAGGCTTTTAGTATTTTGTTATTATAAGACAAGCTATAGAGATATTTTTTTAAAAATTAATTCAAATAAATTGTAAAAATTTAAGTTTTGCTACGTATTGACTGACGTTCTCCTGGAGGGACATGCCAATTCTCATATATATGAAAGTGCCTGTCCCCACACTTGTATAGAACATTACATGTTGCTTAATTTGTTTCAGCATTGTAGCTAACAAGTAGTTCCTTTTGTTATTTTCATTTGTGTTTCTTTCACTACTAGTAATATGAATATTTTCCAAATATTGACTGACCACTGAACAGTGTTTCTATTCTGATCTTTTGGTATACATTTTTTGTTCCTTTCTCTCCATTTGTGTCTTTTTATTATTTGTTGATACCTAAGATTTTTTCTAAAAGTTCTTAATTTAGCATAATGTATTTTAATATAAGTCTTGGTATGTTTTAAATACATGTATTTTTAATATTTACATAATAGACATTTTTCTTTATAGTATGCATATCTTGGGAATCATTTTAAAGACATGATTTTCCTTTGGAAATTACCACTGATAAGGTAAAAGCAAAATAAAATATTTTGGTTCACAAATCAGTAGACCAGTAATGATTACCGAATCAGTGCTCTTACTTCTCTTTTAACACCCAGGAAATTCTTGAACTCCTGGACCAGACAGAGTAGATATTAAACTTGATTTTAGGTTCTGTGTTTATATAACCATCAGGTCCTTTGGGAGAGTTCTGCCTGATGAGGTTCATCTCTATCTTTGTGTATGTTGGGACAGAGAGTGAGTAGTGGGATGAGATGGAAGTTCATTGCTGGGTAGAGAAGGTTGACGTGGAAGAACATTGACCAAAATGTTAAGCTGCTGGAGTTATTAGTTCTGGGAAAGGAGGAGGATGGCTGATGAACAAAGATTCTTGAGAATATTGCAGGGGTCCGCATCCAAACACACTTAGAGGTATTAACCTTGATAAGAAGGAAATCATTACTTACTGAAGCTGTAGAGAAGGTTGGCAACAGGGCTGGGTACATTTGCAAGTGAGATGGGGCAACCCTATCTGTTGGTGCCTGTTATTTTCATAGAAAATGGCGGAATTGTTTGCTGTCAGTTGGGGTGCAGGGCACATGCCAAATGATTTGCTTGTAAGTTTGTACTAAGAACCGAAATTTTAGATTTCATTTTTGCAGAAATGTGATTCTGGGATAACATTTTACTTTTAAAAATATATATATGCCTTAGCTATTTGTTTCAGGCCAATGGATCATATAAAAATAGATGATTCAGACCCTCTTCATGATTCCTGCTATCATATTTATACTTCTTTACTCTTGAACTATGAGCTATAGTACTCTGCTCTCCTATGCCTTCAATCTTTGCTTAAATTGATATTTTAAAACTAGAATAATAGAACTATCTTCTGTTCTATATTAGGAAATAAATTTTCAAGTCATATGAAACAGGAAAGTCGATTCTATTAACTAAATTAACTATTCAAATACCCCTGTTTGTTGTAAAGATTATGATATGTAGTCACCAAAAAAAAAATACGTTGTTATATAACCAGAATAAAATATTTTGTAATTTATAGTGACCTGTGTAAAGAAACAGTAGATATTTTTAAGGGAACTCCAGGTTTGTAGTTTCAGTTGTTCATTGCTTTTTTATTTGACCCCCACATTGCAGAAATTGATTTTCTATTTTTGATTCTCACTATGGTTTTGAAATTCTTTGAATAAGCTCATCAAACATAACTACTTACTAGAGTTTTATTTCTGAGCAGCACCATTGTGACACTTCCAAATTAAGTCTAAATGCAAACTGTGGAATTTTCAACTTCACAATTTTGTCAAATACTGTGTAATTACTGCAGAGGAGGGATTCTTTACACTGGGTTGGTTCTAGAAATGATCAGGTTATACATTGTTTAGCTATCTTATTAATTTTCACTGGTCATAAGCAGTTTATTAATCTGCCTGTCTAAACATGTCGTAATCCTAAATTTAAAGATGTGAGCATAATATCTGAAAGAAAAGAGAATAATGGAGCAACAACAACAATAAAAAATAAATAAACAGCTTTCAAAATGTTTACCTACTGTAAGGTCATAAGCTGTAGGGGTTAGTTTACAGCTATTGTGGCCTAGTTGACCGTGTGGAAGGGAATAAATTAGAGGAGACACAGAGAACTCAGATACTCAGTTTCAATACAATTTTTACTGGGTCTCTAAAAGAAAAAAAGAAATCAGTATTAATTATGTTGTTGTGTTAGGTGACTTCTAACATTTTCTTCCTAATAGGAAATGGTAGCTAATTCTGTGCTCTTTGTAGACTGACTAAATAAATCAGTTGGATATTGCTTATGACTATTAGCCGAAATCTTTGTGTTTGTTGGGTGATTCATTTTAATTTACTTTCTTGTTTCATTATCCTGACTTGTAAGCAAGTATTACTGGATTTGAACCTACTGTTACAACCACTAACAAAATAATTTATTCTTTCAATAAGTGTTTGTTGAGTGCTCAGTACTTATCTAAGTTCCTGGGACATAGAACAAAGCTAACAAAAACCCCTTCCTCATGGTGCTTACATTCTATTGGGGAGAAGACAGAAAATAAGTCAGCAAATTATATATCATGTTAGACGGTTATCCGTGGCTAAGAAAGGAGTGGGAGAACAGAAGTCCCACAGGGAGATGTGTGTCTGTATTCCAAGGAAAAGCTGAAATTTGAGCAAGATCTTGATGGGAATGAAAGAGTGAGCAAAAAGATATGTAGGCAAGGTGTAGGCAGCTGGGAAGAACTTTAAAACTTAAAAGGTTTACAACATCTTCTATTTCAGAATATTTTCTTTTTAAACTTTAGTTTTAAGAGTTATTATTGAGGCCCCAGGAACCAGGAATAAATGGAGAAACACAAACTGAAAAAAATAAAAAAGGATTTATTTTAAGGTGCTAGTTATAACAAATTCTAATTTCAGAAACCAGGAAGATAGGGAGGACAAATGATAATGGTACATTCCTTTAATTTAAAACATTATTTTTATAATAAAGATATTTTTACTCCTGAAATCTTTTAATTTTCTTTTGAACAATAAAATTCAGACAGACTTACCAGGAATTCTTAGCTTGAAGGAAAAGTTATGTAAACTGTATATTTCTTAAATACCATTGTATTATATTACTTAAATGAAATTATAGCCTTTTTCTGGATGTTGTTTGGATAACAGGTTTTGCCAAGAAAGAAGGAAATTATATCTTTTTATGTTAGCTTTGAATGTACCTTTCAGGACTTGTGTTAAGGTACTTCATTTATTAAAGCTTTCATCTATTGCTTTTGGTTTAAATGGTATATTGTTGAGAAACCTAAACTCTGTAACGATCTATCCACAGTGGCAAAAATGTATGCATGGTGCTGGGTGTGACAATATTTTTAAGTAGGAATGGTGGACAGTGGAGCAGCAAATGAATAAAGTGTCTTCATTTGCCATATTCCAAGGGCTATTTGGTCTCACAGTGTAAGACCTAACCCTGGACCAATGGTTTAGAAGCTCTCATATTCAAAACAAAAGAATTTCCCAATGAAACACCTTAAAGTAACTAGCTTCATTGGTGTTTGAGTACAGTATATTTTTAAAAATTTTATTAGTGTATTATAGTTATACATAATTGTGGGGTTTAACATATTTATAAATGCATATGATATAATTTGCTTCATTTCACTCCCCAGTTCTACCCTCTTCCCTCCCTTCTTCTCTCACCCTGATGTGTTTCCTCTACTCTATTGCTCTTCCTTCTATTAATTTATTTTTAATTGGTGCATTATAACATCATAATAGTGATATTAATTATGATATACAGGTACATAGCATAATTTGATCTGTTTCATTCCACAGTCCCTTTCCTTTCCCACCCCTCCTCCCTCTCTCTTTTCCTTTACTTCAGTATTCTCCCTTATGGTTTCGTGAGTTACCACACCTGCCCTTTTAAAATTCCTTATTTATCTTTAGCTTCTGCATGAGAGAAAATGTTTAACCCTTATTGAGTCTGACCTATTTCACTTAACATGATGTTCTCCAGTTTCATCTATTTATCAGCAAATACCAAAATTTTATCCACCTTTCTGACTGAGTAAAAATCCATTGTGTGTATATATATGTACCAAACTTTCTTTATCCATTTGTCTGTTAACAGACAATTAGGCTGATGCCCTAATTTGGCTATTGTGAATTACACTTCTATAAACATTGGTGTGCATGTATCACTATAGTATGCTGACTTTAGTTATTTTGAACAAATTCTAAAGAGTAGGATAATTGTGTCATATAGTGATTCCATTCTGAGTCTTTCAGGAAATCTCCATACTGCTTTCCAAAGTGTTTGTACTAATTTGCAATCCCAAAAATTCATGATGCACCTTTACCCCACATCCGTGCCAACATTTATTGTCATTTATTTTCTGGATTATTAGCATTCTAACCGGAGTGAGATGCAATCTCAGTGTAGTGGATTTGCACTTCCATGATTGCTAAGGATGTTCAACATTTTTTCATATATTTGTTGGCCTTTTCCATTTCCTCTTTTGAGAAATATGTTTAGTTCATTTGCACATTTTCTGATTGGGTTGTTTGGATTTTGTTTTTGTGTTCTTTTTTGTTGTTTTGTTTTGATTTTTGGTGTTGAGTTTTTTGAATTCTATAAATATTCTGGATTTTAGTCTCCTATCAGAAGAATAGTAGATTTTCTCCTGTTCTGTAGACTCTCTTAATGCCATTAGTTATTTCCTTTGCTGTGCAAAAACTTTTTAAATTTGAAGCCATCCTACTTATTGATTCTTGGTTTTATTTTTTGAGCTTTAGAAGTCTTACTAAGGAACTTGCCTGTGCCATATTAGTGTTGACCCTATGTTTTCTTCAAGTAATTGCAGGGTTTCTAGTCTTATCCTTAGGTCTTTGATGCACTTTTAGTTGGTTTTTCAGCAGGGTGAAAATGGTGGTCTAGTTTCATTCTTTTACATGTGGTTAAGTACACTCTTTCCTCTCAGGGCTCTGCCTTTGCTGGACTTAGCCAACCCAGCCTTTGTTTCTTTATGCCCTAACACTATAGCATTCTCCTGAGCCATGAACCTGCAGCGTATTGTCCTTTAAAGTTGACAGTAATGCTGTTCCATTCATCAGGGACTTTCAACAAAATGTGATCTAAACATTGTTTTCTTATGAGTTGCATGATGAATTTTATTTGGCTATGTCTATAGCACAGAGAAAATAAAAAAAGAAACAAAAAAATGTTTAAGAAAGAACAGCTATATTTATAGCACTGGGTAATAATAGTACTATAATAAATGAAGGATCTGGACTTAGTGGATGAAGTGTTTCATCAATAGCCTGCTGGGAAGTAGAATTAAATGTAAAAAATATTAATGAAAAAAGTTTCCATATCAAAGTTATTTTCATACCTTTTAAACATTAATCAGGAAAAACAATTTAAGAATAGAGGGTAAATGCATTACTCTTGCCTGAGATAAAGTGACTTGAAATTTTAGTGTAGTTAAAATATTTGAGGAAGGGCCCACTGCTATCTGTATAAACCCTTCCCTGTGCTGACTTTTAGCCCTTAACCTGCTGTCACCATCCTGCCTTTGTGGTAGGAAATGTAGCACTGCAAGCAAAGATTGGACCAAGAAGGGAGACTGGGGATAGGTAGTAGATGAAGTGCTTCTGCTGATGCAGAAGACTCCAGGTATGACTGGAGCAAGGATACCAGGGTTTGAGCTCAGAGTAGCTACTCTTGAGACCAGAGTAGACCAGGCCTACACTGAGGATTCAGAAGGACATGGTGCCAGAGAAAGATGATCAGGGGCAATATACAGGGGATCCAGAATCAAGATGAAGGACTGAGGAAGCATGAGTATCCAAATCCTGGCAGCCTGGGTCCCATGAAGGGCACAAGAAATAGGAACTGCTACCTTTGCCTCAGGTGGGGGCAGCTTTTTCCCTCACATGTTTATTGACTATATTTGAACTACTTTCAAGAGTTCAGAACCTGTACCTGTGAACTACCCACCTCTGACAATTGGCATGAGGTCAGAAAGGGCTTTTTATTACAGAAGAATCACAAGTTGCTTGCTTGCTTTAGCTGCACATACATGAAATTTGAAACGATACAAAGATTTACATGGCTCCTGCTGAAGGATGACATGCAAAATTGTGAATTGTTCCATATTTTAATAGATAAATAAGCAAAAGCAAGATCAGTAGAGTAGAGGAAGGAGAATAGGGGGAGGAAGGAGGGGAGGGAAAAGCAGGGTGGAACTGGAGCAAAGGAGTAGAACAAATTCCATACATGTATGATTTTGTCAAAATGAACCCAATTACTACATGTAACTGTAATGCTCTAATTTAAAAAAAAGATGAGAGGAAAGCATGTTGTAGGGAAAAAAAAAAGAATCATAAGTTGTGACATCTAATTGTTTATTTTGAATACAGTAAAGTTCAATAGCAGTAAGACAGTGAGCATTCCAGTAATGCTTGGTGTAGTATCAGGAAGTTAGAAAGTGAGATAAGGAGTAAGTGTATTGTGTAACTTGAGCAGCAACGAAAGAATAGTCTCTCAATTGCTTAGGATTGCATAATACTGAATTACAAGGTGGGTTCTACTAATATCATGAAAGAAAATATGTTTTTGTCTAACTCCCAACCCCTAAAATGACCTTAGCTGTAAGTTTTGCTTTGTAGGTATATAGCTTTTGGGGATAAATATTAGTGGTAATATTAAAGGAAATAAAAAAGGATAATAGGAACAAAGAATAAATGCAATAATATTTCTTAGCATTTCCACTATTGATCCTTGCTATTTTTAACTGTTTATTCTAATACTTGCATAGTATTTTCTTTTAAAATAGAGTGCTTATTTAATATCATATATATAAACTTCATACAGAGTGAGTAAATATATATTACTCTTGTGACAGTTATATTGTTTATTTCAGTCAAAGTAACTTTCTAAGTGTAAAATTGAAAACATGATCAGAGAAATTAAAGAGAATCAGTTGACTTTACTTCCCAAAACTTAGAGAATCACTTAGGGTAAAGGAAAAATTATTGCATTTTAAAGGTTAAATAATGATAAAAATTTTGCAAACTTCTCATGATTCTGCCCTGGGATAGACCCCAAGCTCAGTTTTGAGCAGTGAGATGACTATACCAGAAGTTGTAATGTCTGCTTTTTAAAGAAACTGTTTTGATTGAGAAGTCTCAACTCTTGAAAGCTGGACATCAAATTATTCCTTTATTCCTTTATTTTTCATTGAAAACTGCTTCTGTAGGCTCAGCAGGGCTCTTCTGCCATGAATCCATCTCTCTTAAAACCACCTTTGTCCAAATGTTTCACTTTTTAGTCATTTTCACTTAGTAAGAATAAACTGGTATTGGAAGTCAGTTATCCATCCTCTTTACCATTTCAGTCTCACATTTGACCCCCAAATCCTTTCTTCCACATCTTGCTATTGACCTGTCCCTGCAGTGTAGCTACTTGTGGCCCAGACCTGCAGCAGAGGTGTGGGCCTGGGGTACACAGTCCGCTCTCTCGTGTGTCCCCTCTCTGCTGCTCTGACATTCTGGTGCTGGAACTTAGAGGTTGGAGAGGGAAAATGTGATCCTTCTGTGCTGTCCAAAGCATGTCTGACCTCCATTCCTGAATCCTCACTGTTTTTCTGTGGGCTGAAGATCCAGGGGCCTACCTTCTCATGGGAATTATTCAGTAGACTCTAAGAAGGCTCCATAGGGAACTGCACCTGTTCCAGCCTGCTACATCCAGGAAAAAATTCCATTTTATCTTCTGTCCACCTGTATTTCCTTGCCAAACATTGAAAGTGAAGTCTGCCGACACTCTTTCAACTGCCCCTTTCTTTAGTTCTGATAGCATAAGGTCCAATTTTTAGATAAGAGGCAATCCCATGTTAGTGGATTAAATTATCAGGTTCACCCATCTTATTAAAAAGGGGAAGAGTAAAGTAGGTTGAAGAGAGAGCCACCCACAATACCAACTAAATTCTTCCTCCAAAAAATATTCCTTCTTTTCCCATCCTCTTCATTATCTCATTCTGACAAAGGCCAGAGATTGGTTTGGCTTCCTTTGTCTTTGAGAGTTGAAAGAATAAGACCCACTTTGAACTTGTCCCTGGAGATCATAATTTCTTTCAGCAAGTCAGAATCATTGCAACAATTTCATTTTTTTTGTGTGAAGAGTGAGGGAAAGAAGGAAGGACATCACATCATTCTTTCAGTAATGTTGAATGTGTTTCAAGGTGCCATTGTAACTCATTTGAAACAGAGGCTCAGAAAGTTAAATAACTTGTCCATAGTAATGCAGCTGGTCAGTAGCAGAGCCAATACTCAAATACAGGCAGGCTGGTGACAAGTGAGCTAAGATGTGTCTTATAAGACTCCCTAAGATGTGATGCCTGGTCATAGTTTGTTGAAGCAGGATTCTGAAACGTTAGACTATTAATGTTAGAGGACACACCTTGGAACTCCTCATACAGTGAGAATTTCAACTCATTGCACTATGAAGCCTCATTAAAGCTTGCTAACTATTTACAGCAGTCACTGAACCCAGCACTGATAAGATTCAGGTAGATTTAAGTTTATTTTGTGTCTAAATAAAAAGCTTATTGGAACAAATTATTTTAGTGTAGTCACCTTTTGTGGTCTAGTTAACAAAAAAATTGATTGATTTTTATCAAGTGTTATATAATTTAGTGGCCATGAAGCTATTTCTTCAAGCTAGGGCATGCAAAGGTAATCGACAGTAAATTTATTAGATGACCAAAGAAGTTGTTTTTTTCTGTATTTTGATGATGCTGACATATTAATGGTAGATACAAGCAAGGTAGAAAACAATGAATAATTTTTAGGTACTCTTAATGGTATATTATTCTTTGGTAAAATTTCATGATCCGTAGTAAATGTCCCAGGATTTTAAAGCTATTAATGGTTAAGATAGTAGTACACATAGTTAAATTTCAAGTGCTTAAAACTTCATTGACTTTCCCTACAACACATCAGCATTGTCTTAGTTGAAATGTTCATTCTGTCTCCCTGAAGGTAAGAGAATGGTCCTCACAATTAATAGAGGCCTTTGGTGCTCCTTCAGCTTGCTGGCTTAGCAATTTAGGAGCTGTTGTTTCTATAGTACATGTGAGTAGTAGTTATCCATTGTAAGTCAGAAAACTCAGTTGAGATTGCTTAAAAGATAATAGGGTGTCTTGCAGAATTTCAGGGACACAGATGTGGAAGGAACACAGTAGCAGTGATAAACAGGTAGCAGTATACTCAAGGGAACCCTGGATATTTTCACTTCTTTTTATCTCCACAGGCTTCCTTCTTTTGTTAACCATTCATGAAATACTGTCATTCTTATTCATCTATTAAAATTAGAAAACATTCATAATTTACATTTATCTGAAGGGTAAATATGGTGGGCTATAAAGAACATAGACATTGAAATCTGACTGACCTGAATTTTATATTTCAGTTTTACCGCTTGCTGGCTATACCATTTTGAGTGCATAATTTAATCTTATTTTCCTTGCATGTAAAAATAGAATGTAATTTACTGGGTTATAATGAGAACTAAATAAGATGCTATATGTAAAGCATCTATTTTGTATGTTTGTTTTTGCTTATATGTTTTTCTCTTTCTTGTTGATTAAATGGTTGCTTGACTAATAATAATGTAGCACAAACATAATCATACCATACAAGACACTTTATTGACTCAAGTGTTTGTAAATTTACCCTCCTACTGTGGAAAGGAAAACCACAGAGATTGTATCAGCAAGCTGGTGGAGAATTTGCTTCTGAGATTGCCACTGTAGTTACAGTAGATCTACACACTGGACCAGAAACTAATCTTGTGTAACCCATTTATGATGGTCTGCTGAGTGGAGACAGGAAAAGCCGATCATATGCTCTCCCTGAAAGATAGTCCCCTACTCTGTCTTTCTAAACTGCAATCTCCCTAGGAACTGGGGCTTTTTCTACAAATGTTTTCTTTCAGGACCTAGCCTGAAGCCTGCCCAGTCTCAGCATTGGGGGCTCCTGTCTCCAAATTGTCCCCCAACACTTTGTTCATCACCATGAGCAGAGACTCTTTAGACTATAATCCTTTCCTCTCCAAGGCTCACATATACATATTTTGTAACATAGTTCACAAAGAAATCTTTGCACCGTGGTCTGTCATTCTAGATGACATATCTATATTGCCGATTCAGCTTCTTCTTAGGTTTCTGAAATTTCTAACAAAGGAAAAGAGGAGATTGGTTGACCCTTGCTTGGTTTTTGTGATTTCACTTCTTAAGAATCACCCAACTAACCCAGTTCCTGTAGTGAATTGTCACTTTGTGGACACACATGGACTGTTTTCACAATGAGCCAAGATGGGCAGGAATAAAATTGAAGCTAAGTGATGAAGCCTTTTCATTTACCCAGAGTGTTCTTGGCATCTCTGAAAATTCATGGACTTTGCTCAAAGACATATACAGCCACTCCTCCAAAGTGAGATATATTTTATTTATTCATGAAGAATAATCCTAGAAATTAAACAGATTTTAAATTTTAGTATTCGGATAGGAAAGAATATGAAGATATCCAAGAAAATAATGCTTTTGAGTCAGGAAATATACTCAGTGTTACAAAACATAGAACATCAGATTGGACAGTAGTTAATATATGTGACATGGGTAAGTTTGCCATATTCTGTGAATGCTAACAACCAATGGTTATTTGTGAAAGTATTTCAGTATTAAAAGCAATCTCCCAATTTTATTTTCTTCATGAAGTAATACAGGGACATTGGAAATTGGTGGATTTCACAGAGGTCTGGGGGATGTAGTCTTTGTAAATGTTAAGGAGCTGCATTTAATTTCTTTTTTAAAGTAGGAACAATTTAATTAATTTAATGAGCATCTGTTATATGCAGGATACATTCCCAGATGTTTCTTCATATTAAGTTCTCACAAGTACGTGAGGACAATCTTAAACCTTTTAAAGATGAAGAAAATGAGAATCAGTGTGGGTAACTCATCTTGTCCAATGTTACATAGATTGTATTTCTATGAGAAGACCATAAACGTTTTAAAAAATACTGTAAAGGAATGCCTTGTGCATTATTATGCATAATGAAAGCAATTTCTCTGATTTTTCTTTTTCATACCAAAATGATAGATGACATTTTTTCCTTCTTGTATTTTAACTTTGATAATTGAATATCTTGTGTATATGCTTAAATCTACCCTTCCAGCCTTATGAATTCTAACTTTGTCCTCTACTAACAAGCATGGTAATTTATTTCCAGAATAAGAGATTCATTTATGATGTTTAATTCTGAATTGTAGTATTTACTTACTATATTTACAATTATGAAAGGAATTGAAGTTGCTTGTAAATTAAACATAAGTTAAAAAGAAATAAGTAAATAGATCATCCAAATTATACAGAGAAGATATTAAAATATTTCTAAGAAATCTGATTTGTACACCTTTATTCTCAAATTAGTCTTAGTTTTTTGATGGTTAAAACAAATAAAATACAATTTGCAATCTACATTACATTTCCGATAACAACAAAAGCAAGTGAACTAATCTGCCAATATTTTTCTAAAGCTGTACTTAAGAAAAAAATTTCCAACACAAATTCCAACATAAATCTTTGAAACTGGAGGATTTCATTTGATGCTGATGTACATGATCTGAATTAACTCTTCTAACCTCTTGCCATACAATAAATAAACAAGTCATAACACCAAGACGGTCGCAAATGTCTTCTAACTGGAGGGGAGTCTTCAGCCATGTTTGGCTGCAATCCACAGAGTTCACAGTGGTTGACATGTGGCTGTCATGGAGATTACCTCATCTATTAAAGATGAAAGGTTCTGCGATTATATGATTTAAGATCTAAATGGGTCCATTTTTGACAAGAAGCATCAACAGAGATGTTCCCTGGCTAACTGGCAATATGATCACACTACATAAAAGTAGTTGTTTGTTTTAGACACCAGCACAAGGGCTGGTGATTTTTGAGGATCATGCTTGCATTTTCACCTCCCCATTGGCTTCTCTATTTATTGTGTTCTCAGTTACATGGGTCCCTAGAAAATTTATCAGTTTTTTTTTTTTTAAATATAAAACATTTTCAACGATTCCATGAACTTATAATGTACTTGCTTGATTCTCCTGAAGTTGATATTGGATACCAGGTTCTTGAGGGAATCCATTGGTTCTCTTAAAAAAAAAAAAAAAAAAAAAAGTCAAACCATGATCTTATAAAACTTACTAGGAGAAAAAACTTCATGGCATTACTTTATTCCTAAGAGTCACCTTCCCATTGTAATTGCTCACACCTCTCCATTGAAACTCTCAGACTAGCCAGAGATGCTCTGAAAGACAGACTCTCTACATACCTCTCCTTTTCAGACTTTCCTGCCCATATCTATCTATCTATCTATCTATCTATCTATCTATCTATCTATCTATCTATCTATTTATCTATCAGAACTGGGGATTGAACCCAGAGCCTTACATCTGTTAGGCAAGCACTCACTACTAAGCTTCATCTTCAGTCCTGTTTAGTTTTTAAATTTTGAGACAATTTCTCACTAGGTTACCAAGGCTGGTCTCAAATAGGCAATCCTCCTAACTCAGCTTCCAGAGGAGCTAGGATTACAGGTTTATACCACCATGCCCTGCAATCTTAATCATTCAAACAGAATTTTTAAAAAGACTTAGAGATTACAAATGATAGATACATGGAAATTGACAAGTATCTGATTACCTGGTTTAATGCTTCTTCATCTTATTTCTTGCCAAAGACATTCCTAATTGTGTGACCATATCTTATAAAAAGCTTAACACAAATATGAGAAATGTAGAGTTTCAGGAAGATGATTTTGGTTCATAGAATTCATGGAAGCAGCACCCTTTGTCAGAAAATATTTATTAAAGTAGTACTAGCTGGACCCTTTTCTATATAATATACATTGAATATATTTGCATTATTAAAAGTAACTGCAAGAAAAAAACAACCCTCCTGAGTGTTTAAAGGATTAAAATAGAGCTGTTAATTTTAATCAATTATTGCAGTATATTAATAGCAATAGTATGATTTTGTTAACAAAAACCATAAAATGCTAAATGTATATATGGTTTCTTAACAGTAACTCTTGAAAAGATTGGGATACCAAAAATAAGATAGGTTAAAAAGGAAAATTCTCTAGAAACACTTATATTTTGATATGCATTTGCAACTACATATGCCAAGTATCAAAACCTTTGTATTCTTTCTTTTCTGATTAAACTTGTTCAATAAAATTTAGATTATGCTATGTGAAAAAAAGAATCTTCATTCAAAACTGCATGCCTGCCACCCATACCATCTTCAGAACTTATTACTTCTAATTTTAAATTCATGCATATCACTGGGAACAGATATATAGTGTACATATGACATATTTCCACTAGGAATTTTTTTAAAACTACAAACTGTACATTTCATAATTTTATGTAACTAACATACAATTATAGCTATTTTGAGTACCTTCTAAATCATATTGGCTTAGCCTTGTTATATGCCATATATTAATGGCTAATTTATTGACTGATTAAACTTTAGGAAAGAATAATGATTACAAATAATTATGTCACTATGCAATTCAAGGCCTTATTAATAGATGCCAAAATCACTCCAAGGTAGTTACTATTGGTGTTCCTGTTGTAAACTGGCTGTCTGTGGACTATAGTTAGCTTTTAGTTGTCAATAATTCAATCAATTATATGTTCCTTTTGAATAACTTGACATTTATGAATTAGAAAAATTTACACCAAAATCCAGAGTTGCAGAATTTCCATAGCAACTGAAATATTTGACAGAATTGGATTTGCCAAATTTTGTATGGAATACTGAGCATGCCCTCATCAAGGCTGATTTGGTAGTATCCTCCTGGTCTTGATAAGCACTTGAGTTTGCAACCCTTGATCTAGACACTATTCCAGTGCACCCTTCACACTGCCCACAGATGAAACTTCTGGCTGCATCACAGTAAATTTGCTGTAACCCACTATGAGGAACTTTCCACAGTTCTCCACTGACTCTGTAATCTGGCCTTCAGTACCTTCCCATTCTGGCCCCTGCCTGTTTTCTCTTACCTTCCTTTCTGCTATCCACAACTAGTTACCATTGTTCTGGTCAAGTGGGACTACTTGTTAACAGATCACAACTTATGTTTTTACACCTCCACTTTCTGATGCTTTTTATTCTCTCAAATTCCTTCCCATCCATATTCATGAATTAATACCAAAGCCACTTTTTGGGGATCCAAGTAAAAGTTTGAATCTGACTAGAAATTAACTTAGAAAATGGCAGTACTGCTATATCTTTTTAATTATCATAGATTATTATCCTTTTGTTTACTTCAAGGGTTTTGTTTATTTTGAAAAATTTCAAACTGGCAAAATTTGAAAAATAGTACAATAAACACTGATATATCTTTTAAAAATAGATTGAATCTCAATTATCTACATTGAACAACTAAGATTACAGTGATTCTTCTCCCGTCTGAACTAATAACATAGACTTATCTAAGTTTCAGATTACTAAATATGTAGTACTTAATGTTGAAATCATGTGTGACCAAGGCTTATGCCAGTTATGGGATATCTAAATCTGGCTCAGTTTAAATCTCACATATACTTAGCTTAATTCCATAAACTTATTTGCAAGTCAATAATTATTTATTGAATGGAAACAGTTTCTTCTTTGTTCCATGTACTTTATGTAACTTACATCTGAGACACAGATGTTGATAATTATATTTGCATTTTAATTAGCTTCATGTTAAAAGTGAATACTTAAAATACTTTGAGAGGTGTGCAATCATTTGGAAATTTATAGTCTTTTGTATAAGGGAATGTTTGACCTTCCTGCTTAATCTTTTTCACCCCATAATTGCCATGATACTACTTGGTTCTTAATAACTCCCAGTACTACAGGATCTCAGAAATAACTACAGAATACCTGTGATAGATCTTGACTGATAATTTTAATAGTATCATGTAAAAATCTCTAAGAAAAGCTCTTTCTTCAAAACTATAGTGTGGTGTTAAATTTTAGTTTACCAGGTATTATGGTTTAGATGTGAGGTGTCCCCTAAAAGCTCATGTATGAGACAATGCAAGAATTTTCAGAGATGAAATGACTGAGTTATGAGAGCCTAACTAATCAGTGGATTAATCCACCCTTTCATTGTGACGTTCTTCCTCATCTTGGACCCAGAGCTATGGAGTTGGCCATCTGTGGTTTCAGACCAAACAAACTTTTCTTCCTCTACATTGTTCTCATGAGGTCCTTTGGTCATAGTGATGAAAAAGCTGAAGAAAACTGCAGGATTAAGTGTAAAGCTTGACTGAGAGTGTTGCAGCTCATAGATGTCTTTTAAAATATATCCAATATAGTTTTAGTTGCAGAGTTTATTAGGCTGGGCATTTTGCTTAAGATTACTAACTCAAGAGCATATGCTCACATTTAGACTATGTTGCATTTAAAATAAGGGTTGACACCTTCCTTTTGTTCACTGACAAAAAACACTGGTCTGTTTTTTTCTCATGTGGTAAGCACTTGCTTAGCTGTACTTCATTACTAGTTTTCTGACTTGTGATTCTCTTCTTACTTTGCTTCTCTTTCTTCTCTGTGCCTCTCTCTGGTTGTAGATAAGGTAGTGGAAGGAAAGGATTGTGGATTGAGCCTTCTGGGCCTTCCTCTAGTTTTTCTCTAACCCTGATTCAGCATCTCAGAGAAAATAGCAGATTGCAAAATGAAAAGAGTTGCCAAAGTTGGTTGATGTATATACATTCATAAAGTTCAAGTCAAACTGTTTTTGTCTGTTAACATTTTAAATGTGTTACCAGTAGTTTCAGAAGAGATTTACAACACAATAACATCCTCATTTTTCCTCTGGAGGGAATCTTTAATTGTTTTAAAAAACAGAAGCTATGGCACTCTTATAAATATATTCATTGAAATATGCATAAATGTAGTTATTCAGCACAGCTATGTCAGCAAGGGCTGTAGAGATAACTTGTGGTTGACCTTTACTCAAAGTAGAGGAGAAACCATTTCATGTTGGCACTTTAAATCTCTCAATGAACTATTGCAATGGAGGAATGGCCTACAATGAATAGCTTTTAAACTGATGCGGTGCTTATTCAGGCACTTTGAAAACGTGCAGATATTTTTTTATTTGATTCTTTTTTTCCAATCCATTTCTTTCCATGTTTCTTATTTTATCAAGAGAAAAAAGTAATGAAGCAACAGACTATGACAATTCAGTCCCTGTGACACACCATGAAGTGACCTTTTCCATGTTAGTCTCACTTGTTTGTTTGTTCTAGATTAGTTTCCATTTATCTTTGTTTACATGCAATGCAGTGAATTACTTGGATTCCCATAACCTTTTTATCGCATCTTCCCTACCTTTCTCATTTCCCTCCAAACCATTCTTCTTTTCCATACCTTTATTAAGCACTGAGTATATGAAGAATACTTGCTTGTTATCAGAAGGATTAGAAAAAGCAGAATGTTTGCTATTTTTTAAGAGGATCTCAAAATCTATTTGGAAAAATGCATTTTTCAAAATCTAATGGAAAAACAAATTTAGGTAGACCCTGAGATAGAAGTTCAAGTGCAGATAGTTTATTTGGGAGATACATGGACCAAAATTAGTAAAGGAATAAACAGGTATTTTGGTTTCCTGGGGCTATCTATAAAATAGTACCCAAAACTGGATGACTTAAAGCAGCAGAAATGTATTGTTCTTAGTGCCAGAGGCCAGAGGTCAGAAATGAAGGTGTTGTCAGGACCCTGCTCTCTTTGAAGGCTCTGGGGAAATAGTTCTTCTGTACCACTTTCCTAGTTCTGGTAGCTCAACTACTCTAGTAGGTGCACCGGTCTAACCCTTTTTCTGCACAAGATGTTCTCCCTGTGAGTCTTCACATCATCTTGGGATATGTCCACCTCTGTGGCCAAATTTCCCCTTTTTATTAGTCATATTGAATTAGAACCCACTTTAATGATCTCATTTTAAATTGATTATTCTATAAAGAGACTATTTCCAAAACAAGATCACATTTTGAGGGATTGGGAATTAGAACTCCAACATTTGTGTATGTGTGTGTGTGTGTGTGTGTGTGTGTTGGGGGGAAACACAATTCACCCTATAGCAACAGAATGAAAGAAAGAAGACAAAGTATGAATGTAAGGGTAAGTCTGATAACAAAAAACTGGGACAAGTGTGAAAACACTATCCTCTGTTGTCCCACTGAGAAATAAAAAAAGAAAGAAAGAGAAAGCTGCAGAAGTATGTATGTATAAATCCCTGCCAGTCATGGGGGGGAAGAAGTATTAATTCCCTTACTTCATAAGCGTTCTGTACTTAAGTCAAAACAGGTTTCAGTGGTCAGAGGATATTGTCAGGCAAAGAAATGCTAATGAAAGAAATCGAAAGGTGTGGCCTATGCTTAAGTAGAGGGAGGAAATTTAGGATGAACACCAACAGCATCTGTGACAATACTTCAAATAACTAGGAAAGTGTTTAGCCCACCATACTAAGAAAAGGCAAAGCCAGTTAAAAACCAGGACAGCAAATGTTAACCTGGGAGGACTGTGAACACATCTGAAGGAACTGATGGATATTGTCAGCTAGTGAGAAGTCAATGACGGAAGCAACAAGGTCTGAAGACTGGACAAAATTAGAAGCAGCCTCAGAGTAACCATCAGAACAGGGACTGTCCAGCTGCAGGGAAGCCTCATTCTAGGCAGGGGCGTTCCACCTCGACTCCCCTTTGCTCTAAGTGAAAGTTCACATTGCTTAGTGTGACTGTTACGAGTTTGGTCACTGCTTATTTCTTAAACCTCTTCTTTGTGTTGGTTTGTATTAGTTTTATATGTATAAAGTAAAATCAGGATCAGTTTTCCAGGGCTGCCATAACAAAGTACCACACACTGGGTGGCTTAACCCACAGAATTTCATTCTGTCATAGTTCTGGAAGCTGGAAGGCCAAGATCAAAGTGTGGCAGAGTTGTATCTTCCCAAGGCCTCTCTTCTTGGCTTATAGATGATCCTTGTCTTTCCTTGTGTCCTTACATCATCTTCCCTCTTAATCTCTTTACAGGTCTCTGACCTAATCTCCTCTTTTTAGAGGACTCAAGCCCTATTGGTTTGAGGCCCATCCTCATTTTAATTTGATCATCTCAATAAAGACCCTGTCTCCAAACATGGTCACATTCACAAATACTGGAGGATTAGACTACAATATACAAATTTTTGAGAGGACATAAATTGCCTTCTGATCCTCACAAATTCCTGTCTTCTCACATGTAAAATACTTTCAGCTCATCTCTCCACTACCCCCAAATCTTAACCCATTCTAACACCAGTATGAAGCCCATGGTTCAGAATTCTTATCCAGTAGCCTGTCTCTCTGGGACAGTAATTGGCATCCTCAGTTTCTTTCCACTCCCTGTACTGTCTCACATCTTGGCCCTTAAAAGCCTTTTCTGTCTTCTCAGGACACTCTAGTTTTTTCCTGTTCATCCATCAAGATGTCTACATAGTGCTTCTTCCCATGTGACTTTTCCATGGTTCCTGTTTCTTGCTTACTCCTTCAGGGACCATATTATTCCCTGTGATAGGACAAACCACATACCATTCTCGAGATATGAAACTAAGAGAGCAAGGACTTCCTTGATGTTTGGCTTGTCACCACTGTAGCCCTGGATTGGTATTAGAAAAATAGGAGGGGGCTGGCAAATCAAGAAGGGAGGAAGGAAGGAAATGGCGGGGGGGGTGAGAGAAGGAAGAACAGAGAGAGAAAGAAACAAAGCAAGGAGGGAGGATGGGCAAAGGGAAGGAGGGAGGGAGGGAGGGATAGAGGGAGGGAAGGAAGAAACTTGGCTTATATGAAGGGAAAGAAGAGGAGCCCATTAGACAGGAAGGTGTGAATTTGCGGTGATAACAGTGTGGTTCCCAGCACAGTTGGGTGTGTCACCTGGATCAAGTGATTTAATCTCAGGTTTCATCTGACAAATAAAAGAGCTGAACTTTGTTTTTCATCTGTGATAATGAACAATGAAGTTGTAAGAAATGTTTTTTCAGCAGCCAAGAGTTAGGTGTAAGATGTGATCAGGATAAGCTGGACTCTGAAGGACCACCTAGGAGTCTCTTATATAAATACAGATGTAAGATTTGTTTGAAAGAAAGTTAAAATTATGAATTGTGTTTAGAGTTATGGTTTGAACAGTAACACCTGCATATGTTCCTGTTTGTGCTAGTGTATGCCTTTTATAGACATGTGTTAGCTGTAACAAAGGCATGGTGTATGTCATCTGTTACTACAATAATCTCTTTAAAAATATTGCTCATTTTAAGTATATGGGTGAGAATGATGATGTGCAGATATTTATTTGAAGTCCTGTTTAAGGTATCTGTTTATATTGTTAATCTCAACTATGATGCTATGATTAATTATCAATCATCCATGATGAGAAAACACTCTCTGGTGACAGATCTAGGGGAGTCTTCTGTGGATTAACATGGAGAGAAAAAAAAGCCATTTGGAACTGAATAGTTCTTATGCCAAACCCAAGCCAGAGAGTGATTTTGTGATGTCTAATATGTACCAAACTCTTCCTGAAAGTCCTTCTCTCATCTGCACCCAGGATCACCAGTAATCTGGCAGAAGAAGGAATTATTTTATGGAATACTGAATCATCATATCCTATTGAGATCTGTTAAAGTCATATGTGAATGTATAATTAATGCTGCCTAACTTTACTAGTAAAAATTTAAAAAGCCTTTAAAAATTGTTTGAATGTTAACATTTCAAAAGTGAGTATTGTTGGTAATTTATTTTTTTAAGAATTTTTATCTTTTTATTAGTTAAGCGTTTCTTCATCTCCCAGAAAAAAAGAAGTTGAGGAATAGATGGAATTCTAAGTACATGTAAAAATAACAAAAATAATACTAATAACAATAATAATGGCAAACATTTATTGGTCCCTTACCCTAGTCCACGTACTTTATCAAGAATTTTACCTGTATTATCTCAATTAATGCTCATAGTAACCTTAACAAGACAGTTTGATTATCTCCATTTTTTAACTGAGCATTCCTTTCTGTAAGGCAGAGGATGTATGACACAACAGGGGTAAGTGGTGGATCTCAGTGAGGAAACTGCCTTTATCCAGACATGATGAATTTATAATAGCTGGTAAATAGGCCCTTGCTGAACAGGAATAATAAATCATGCACAAATAATACAGTGCAAAGCTGAGGAAAGGGAATATTGGATACTGATGATCCAAATAAATTTATATTTTGTTGGGAATACTCCAGGATTATGTAGAGGAACAAGAGATGTTTATAAATGCAGAACATGGCAAAATCAGATTGCACTAAGAATGTAGACAACTTCCTTTCTTGGGATATTTAGGTGCTGTTCAAGAGACACACAAGTGTGATAAATGATTCATTATTTTCTTGCATATTTATAGATTTCAGTATTCTCTTTAAATCTGCAGTTAGCCAAGATAAAAATATTTGGCTTCTTTAATTTTCTTCATTGCTTTCCAGGTACTTCCTTGGCAGATAAGACCTATTATCTATCTGTGATTCAATGAAATGTTTCATTGCATTTCACTGACTATAAAATTAGATTCTTCTTTTTCAGGTCATTCAGTATTATAATTAAATAACTCTCAGTCAATACCCAAGGCTGTTTTGACATCATGTATTTTCAAGTTTTTTCTATTGACTACTTAGATTTATCCCCTCAGCTAACTCAGAAAGGAGTTCAACTATTTATAAAAAATTTATTTAGATCCTTCTCCTCATTTGTTTTATTATAATTTTACTTTCCACTCAGAAGCAAATTATTTAGTTTCTCCAAACGTGTTTTCTGTTTTTGCAATATGGAGATAATAATAGTTCTTGTATCTTATAGCAGTATGAGCATTCAGTAAGACTTACTTGTGTATGCCTATCCTTAAAAGCTTTCTTGAGGTCCCAGTAGTGAGGAATAACTGCTTATTCAACATCTTCATTCACATATCCAGTGGGCATTGCAAATCTAACATGTCCTAAATTCTGCTTTTGAATTTTCTTCCTCAAATAAACTCCTCCCCTGACTTTCTAATTTCTGTAATTTACCCATTTGCTGCAGTTAAAAGTTGGAAGTCACCCTTGAATCTGCTCATTCATACCTTATAACCAATCCATTTGTAAATTCTATTCAAAATAAGTCTTGAGTCTGAGCACTTTTATTACCTCCCTTGATACCATCCTTGTCCAAACCACCATCCTCTTCACTCGGGCAGTTTCAGAGGGTCTCTCCCACCCTGATCTTGACCTATATAGATTTTTCCCCTCTCAGTAGTAGTGAGAGTGATCCTGTTCCACTTTCAATTACATCGTGTCTCCCCTTAATTAAAATACTCAAGTCCCATCCCACTAAGGATGAAGTCTAGGCAATTCTTCGTCAGTGGTATACCCACAGCATCCAGCCCCAGACATGCTACATCTTCATCTGTGCCACTCACACTGGTGCTGCCCACAGGCCTTCCTGTTGTTCCTCAGCCACATCAAGTGCCTCCTTCCCTCAGGGTCTTAGCAACTGTTCTTCCTTATGCCTAGAATCTTCTCTCTTAGATATTTGCTGATTTGCTTCTTCACCCTGTTTGCTTCTCTTTTCTATTCATTGCTTAAGGAGGGGCTGAATTGGGTCTTTTTAGCATAATTTCTCTTTTCAAAAAATCCTTCCATGGCCCCCGCCACTCTCCAACCTCTTCCTTAGCAACCATGGCATCTGGTGTTTTGAGAAGAATACCAGGGATTGAATCAGGGGCACTCAACCACTGAGTCACATCCTCAGTCCTATTTTGTATTTTATTTAGAGACAGGGTCTCACTGAGTTGCTTAACACCCCGCTTTTGCTGAGGCTGGCTTTGAACTCGTGATCCTCCTGCCTTAGCCTCCCCAGCTGCTGGGATTACAGGTGTGAACTACGGCGCCAGGCATGGCATCTGCTTTTGATGCAATGTTTACTTGTTTAAATGCTCTCTTCCTGAGTAGAATGTACACCTCCTGGACTTAGGGACTTTAGTTATTCCACATGGTATCCCCAGTTACTTACAACAGTACTCAGCACATGGTAAATTTTCAATATGGATCTTTAAAAAAATGAATTGATGGATAGGAACACTCATCATAACTACCAGGAATATACTGACTGTGACAAATATCCTCATAAATGTTAGCTATTATCATTATATCATTTTCTAATAATACACATTAGAAAATCAGAGTCTCAGAGTCTGTTAATGTAGACAAAAATCTTTTCAAAAGCTATTTATATATTCCTCATGAATTCTGTTAGATCAGTATCTCCATTTCACAGTGGGGGGTAAATGAGAGCATAGAAAAAGTGATAACTCATCTGGAATCAAACTATTATCAGAAGCTCAGAGTTGTGCTAAACTATTGTTTCTGTGTATAGGGATCATGTAGTAGAAGATGCTTTAAATGAAAGGACATTACTTTTTTTAATAACAAGAGTTGATTTGGCTGGTATCACTGATGGGGCAAGTGTCTATTCTTTTACTTATGTCCACAGAAAGATTAAAAATTCCTCGGAGCAGGGGACCAGTTTTGATCCATGATACCTAACATACTAGAACCAGACATATTCTAACACCCAGTGTTATTCTACTCTATTCCATCTGCCTCCCAAATCACTGCCAAGAAACCAGCCTCAATGATTTCTTCTTTTCATTTTGTAGCTTTTATTTATTAATTTTCCATTTATATAGTATGAGTGGCTGTTAGACAAGCCAATTTGAAATATTGTTGCTCACAAAATTCAGCATGCTTTAGCACTGTTAGATAAATTCCTTCTTTTATTCTTAGCCACTAATTGTAGGTTTGCTCAGTTGTCCTCAGAGGCAGCAAACTGTTGAGAAGAGAAAAGAAGAAAGCAATAAAGCTAAGAGAAGTGGAAGGGTGGGGGAAAGTAAATGAGAGAGAAATGGTCCAAAGAAATGAGAAGACTGAAAGGAGATGGCCAGAACTGCAACTGTATCCTCAGTGATGAACAAGAGGCAATGCCTGTGACAAATTTATGAGGTGCCATAAACCAATAGGGATGCTGAAAGAAACTGAATTGGAGCAAACTGAAAGAAGGAAACTCTAGAAATAATGGCAAATAGTGTAGTTGAGGCTGCAGTAGCTGGCGAGGTGTTTGGGAATAATGCAATTAATGAAATACGGTGGAGGCTAACAATGGTGGTAACAGCTAAGAAAGTGAATGTCAGATTGTCATGCTGTGGAAGCATGAATTTAATACTGTACTGAGTTGGGGGAGAAATGAGAAGCTGGACCTAATTTTCCCTGCTGCTGATTTTACTGCTGTAAGAGCTGCTGATGGCACCTAGGTGCTTTGCTGCTGTTAATGCTATTGTGGTGGGGAAATTTGAAATAGCTGCCACTTCCATCATAGTATTGCAAAGGGACAGGCAGCTGAAGACAACAGTCAGGGGGCTGGAGTACTGAAGCTGACTGACCAGCTTCTCTAATGGAGGTCTCTGGTGGTTTATTGAGCCTGTAAGGGCAAACTAGTGCTTATGATAAAAATCAGATTGAAATTACTTGAAGAAGCTTTTACTCTGCAAGTTAGTGCTGTGGCAAAGGTGAAATGAAAAATATATATCTCAGGGTTTCCTCAAAGTATTGCAATTGTTTCTATTTCTTTTGTAGATGAAACCAGTATTTTGTTTTCTGAGTACTTGCATTAATACAGCCCACCCTATGATATGCACATTGCTGCTTGAAATCTTCTTTCTTTCTTTTTTTTGCGGTGCTGGGGATCGAACCCAGGGCCTTGTGAATGCAAGGCAAGCACTCTACCGACTGAGCTATCTCCCCAGCCCAACCTTCTTTCTTTCTAACGCAGCTCTTTCATGCTCGCAATATCTTTGAGCATGGGACCAATCCTGTGATTTTCATTTTTCACTAGTAAATTTAAGAATTAAATTGAAATTTTTATCATTGATCAGTAGGCAGCCAGAACCCATCCTTTCCATCCACACTTTCTTGTTTTTGTGTTTTAGTCCATGATTAATATGATTTTGTTTGTGTGCATTGGGGCAAGGAAGTGGTACAGAAATGGTACTCAGAATCACTATATGAATTGTTACTCCCTGGAAAATATGCACTATACATTAATTATATTATCAAACCTTTCAGAATAAGTCTTTACTTGACAAATTCATTTTATTTATCAAATCTTCCCATTATCTCTTTTTATCACCTTAAATATAATTATCTTATATTAATTTATTTATTCAGTTAACATATTTGAATAACTAGCATGTGCTAGGCAAAATTATAGGTCCTGAGACTATAATGATGAGCAAGGTAGTATGTACAAATTCACATACATAGAAAATTCTTGGGTAATTCTATGAAATAGGTAGTTTGAACTATGCCATTTCAAAATATATAAAACAAAAAAATTCATGAATTATTTTTAATATTGTTACATTCATTAGCATTTTTGACCTCTGAGTAAGACTAATACAGTGGTATTAGCCCTGAGGAGCTTATGATGAAGGCTATAGGGCAGATATTGTGCTTTTCATGCTCATCATCATATTCTCAGTGCTTAGGCACAAAGCAAGAGAGGTACCCTTCAAAGGAAATTTAAAAATTCTTGTTAGCAATGACAAATCAGTTTAAAAATTTTTGCTGTAAATAAGAAATACCCAAGGACTGTTTACATAATGCCTGTTCCTGAGACTCCCTTCTAAACCATGTACCAGGTGTTTTGGGGGAATAGATTCCAGTTTTTATATTTTGAAATATTTATCTGTCAATTTTATGGCTAAGGCCTACTTATAAAGGACTGGCTTGGAGGTTTCCGGATGCATGCCAAGGAGTTTCAAAAAGGTCTGGCATTCCTATCACCTTTAGTAATGATGTAGATTAGGAGTCAGCAAACTGTGGCCCATGGACCAAATTCAGCTCACCACCTGTTTCTGTACAGCTTGTAAGATATGAACAGCTTTTACATTTAAAATGGTTAAATAAAATCAAAAGAAGGGTAACACTTTATAACATGGAAATTACATGAAATTTAAATTTCAGCATGTACAAATAAGTTTACTGAAACATAGCTGCCCTCCTTTGGTTTGTGTTATCTCTACATGCATTGCCACCACAACGGAAAGGTTGAACTATCAAGACAGAGACTGTGTGGCCTACAAAGTCTAAAATATTTGCTCTCTTGCCTTTTACAGGAAAAAAGTTACCTGTCCTTGTAATGAAAAAATAATAACATTCACTATATTTTTACAAAATTTCAATATTTGAAAAATAGTAATTAGATGAGATATTCACATTCCAAAATATTCTGATCCTTATGAAGGGATAGGTCAAATCTAGCAAGATAAAATACAACAGGTAAGACATTAACATCCTATATGTTGGCCTAAATAAAATAAGCACACAATTATGGACAGTTTAGCTCTTGCAAATGTAAAAATGACATAGGAGTTTCAGTGGACAGTAAATTCAAATAGGTGTCAATTGTGTGATTATGATTAATAAAATTTTAATGAGATATGCACCTATAAATAGAAAAATAATGTGTAAAATAAGGAATGGTAAGACTACACCTAAATAATTGACTCCAGTTTAGGCTGCCCTACTTTCATAATGGAATAGATACCTGAAGCATTTTCAGGACGGTGAAAGGATATAAAATCATGCCAAATGGTAAATGACTTAGCCTGAGGAAAAGAAGACTTGGAGCAGATAGAGTAGATAGCAGTTTTCAAGTATTGGATGAATGATATGTGGGTAAAGGATTTGGTTTATTCTAAGTGAGTCAGAAGGGTCAAGCCTTTTATGGAGCTAGAGAGCTCAGGCATATTAGACTTAATATTAAAAATCACCCGCACTAATTATTGTACATATGGAATTATATGCCTCACAAAGTCTTCCTTCATCTCTCTGGAAGGTGTGGGCACAGCCTAGAACAACCCTGGTTAGGATGTTTTTGATGGGATTCAAGCATCAGGAAAAAAAATTAGATTGCCTGCCATCCCTCTCAACGTTAATTATCTCTGAGAATAATTCTGTTAAGTTATACACACCTTTTAATATTCATTGAGCATTAACTATTTACAGAGTATTTTTTAATATGATTGTGAAGTATATAAAGGGAATCTATGATATAGCTCCAGGGAGAAAAAAGAAATTTTGCAAACAAGGTATAAATACATAAACATCAGAATGAATAATGTATAGAGTGAAATTCTATAGTTGTTCAGAGAGAGTGGGATCAGTAAAGATCTCAGGAAGGAGGTGGGCTCTGAATGGAGCTTTGAAGGTTGGTTTGAATTTGGATAGGTGTTGATAAGACACAGGGCTTCTAGGTGATGAGGATAATGTGAGCAAATATCAGAAAGAAGAGATATGTATGCTGGGGAGAAAAAGGTGATAGAAGAACAGTAGTCATCCATTATCCCTTCAACATTAAAGGAGCACTTGCTGTTGGAAGTCACAGAGCAAAGCAAGGCAGGAAGGGGTTAATGAAGATGAATAAAATAGATTCCTGTCCTCAGTGTGCTCCCAGCCTAGCAACCTGAAAATCAGCATCAACATCTCTCTGAAGTAGTATAATTCCTGGGTGATTCCACCAGAAGGCAAATTATTGGAAATTTCTTGGGCTATCTTCCTCCAGCTTAAGAAGTTCACCAACATTCATTTCACAAACATTTATATTTTTAAAAACTTTTATTTGCTCTCTTTAGATGTATGTGACAGTAGGGTGTATTTTGGCATATTATACATACATGGAGCATAACTTATTCTAATTAGGATCCCATTCTTGTGGTTGTACATGATGTGGAGTTTCACTGGTCATGTATTTGTATATGAACATAGGAAAGTTGTATCTGATTCATTCTGCTGTCTTTCCTATTCCTATCCCCTGTCCCTTTGCTCCATTCATTCCCTTTGTTGCAATGAACTTCTCTTCTTGCTTCCACCCCCGCCCCCACTACCCTTATTGTTTGTTAGTATCCAAATCAGAGAGAACATTTCGTTTTTGGCTTTGGGGGACTGGCTTGTTTCACTTAGCATGATAGTCTCCAGTTCGATCCATTTACTAGTGAATGCCACAATTACATTATTCTTTATGATTGAGTAATACTCCATTGTGTATAAATGCCACATTTTCTGTATCCATTCATCTGTTGAAGGGCACCTCAAATACTTATTGATCTTTCACATTGTTTTAGCTGCTTTGAATGTATCAGTAAGCAATATGGACAGAGCCCTCAGGCTGACCAGAATATAAGCCAAACATATTTTTTAAAAATTCCCTGATCCTTTAAGAAACATAAAATCATATTTATTGTTTTGCAGACTTTGAGAGAATAAAATCAATAGAGAAATATCACTGGGGGACTCCAGAAGGGTATTTAAGAGCTCTATCTCTGAAGAAATGACTTGAAATACTCAGCAGTGTCTCTTTAAACCTGGGCTCCTTTCTTAAGCAGTATTTGTATTTCTGTCATCCATTCCATTTTTTTTGTTGTTTGTTTTGTTTTTCAGCACCTGCAAAATTTATACGAGAAATTCTATCCTTTGTGTCCTAGCACTCGTCACTCTAAATGTCTCTTGTTGTGTGAATCAGTATTGGTTCTTC
This sequence comes from Sciurus vulgaris, assembly GCF_902686455.1. NCBI lineage: Eukaryota > Metazoa > Chordata > Mammalia > Rodentia > Sciuridae > Sciurus > Sciurus vulgaris. The sequence continues at coordinate 90,050,706 of NC_136467.1, read as the reverse complement.
ATACAAATAAAATGCAAATCATATCCTTGCCAGAGCTAAACACTTATCTCAATGAAATCAGAACAAATACTTGAAGGTTAAAACTGAGATTCATTGCCTAGCAGACTAAAAAGGAAGAACACTGAATACAACATGAATTTTCTCCTGAGAGGAATTCAAAATGCAAGCCAAAAACTTAGTAGAGATAAAAATACTTGTTTCAAATGATGGATTTTGATCTTTGTATATTGGACTTATTTCTGATCTATTTTTCTTTCACATGAAATTTAGTACTGATAATCTGATTTGCTTCTTTCTCACTGTTAAAAAAAATGCCATATTTGATTTCACTACACAAGGCATGTTAACTCTAGTGCCCAGATTAAATGACTGTCCAAAAGGAGTGGGAATCCTGATCAATCAGAGCCTAGTATTCTACTGGTGAGTGAAGTGAGCAGCCTGGGTTTGTTCAGCTTTGCCTTTGTCTGGCAGAAACTGAAATTGACTTCTCTGAACTATTGTCTCCTCATACCTTAACTCTATGAGTCTGTGAATATCACTGTATTCAGGCAGTTGCTTTAACTCATAAAGTAAAAATATTGCATTATATTCCAGATTTTTAACCAAGTTTTCTCCTTTGTATCTCCAAGAACTTAAAATAACCATACGTATTACTGCATCATAAATGTTTTTATTTGATATTTCAATAACATTTTTAACACAATTGTTTTTTTTTTTCTCTAGTTTTATGTATTTCATGATACATACTTGAAAACATCAGAGAAGGAATCCATGGACTGCCAAAGGGCTCTATGATACAAGAACGGTTTAGAACTCCCAAGTCCCATATGTTACTGGTGAACAACGGTTTAGAACTCCCAAGTCCCATGTTACTGGTGAACAACGGTTTAGAACTCCCAAGTCCCATGTTACTGGTGAACAACTGGGGCACCTACTTTGGCCTACTCTATCTTGAGACAAGCAGGAAAGCAGTCAGGCACACTTAAGAGATTTATGAAACAAAATACCTACAAAGCAACGTTCATTCACATATGAATACTTATTGTGTTACATAACTGGTATTCATAGTTATTCCTTGTTTACTTGGTATATCTCATTTGAAATTTAGAAAAAAAAACAGAAATGCTGAAAATTAAATTTAATTTCTTGCCAGGCAAGATGATGCACGCCTATATTCCCAGCAGCTCAGGAGCCTGAAGCAGGAGGATTGCAGGTTCAAAACCAGCCTCACCAAAAGTGAGGCGCTAAGCAACTCAGTGAAACCCTGTCTCTAAATAAAATTCAAAACAGGGCTGGGAATGTGATTCAGTGATCAAGTGCCCCTGAGTTCAATCCCCAGTACCCCAGCAAAACAAAATTTAACTTGTTAAAAATTGTATTAGACTGAAACACTGTGTCTGTGTGTAGGACATGTTGTGATAGGATGACAGAAGCCCAGCATCCATGTACTGTTTCTGTAGTTTGGGTAACTATGACTGTTAGCAGTAGCACTTTCCAAGGGTACAAGCTGATTCCTGGTTCTAATTAACATTATCTTTGTCCATTACTGATATCTTAAATATGATAAGTAATGGAAACTGGACAATTGTAGTTACTCCTTAGAGTATTTTCAAACAGGAAAATGTTGAGGGGGGACTTCCTCCAAAGATAAAATCTACCCACTCCAAAATAATCTTAAGAGAAAACCTATAATATCCTTCAGAACAGGAGGTATCACATTGTCATGTTCTGGTCATGGTGAATTTCATTTTTTCATTGCTTATGGATTCTGAATGTAAAGGAATTTGTTCCTGGTATTCCATTCTTGATGAGGTTGAACAATTGTTATTCTGCTTAAGCTAAGAATTGAAGCATAAATACAGGATATTCATAAGTCCCACATCTATAATTCTTATTACTTATCTGAAAATTTTTTCTTCATATGTCTAAAAATCACAAAATGCAAAGAAATTATTAGTCTATATCTGTCTGAGAGCTCTGAATAAGTTTTTTTTTTTAATACTTAGTAAGGATCGTTACAGAATTCTCCAATGAAGGCTATCCGTTTCAGATGAGACATTTAAAATATTCATATTAATTGGAAAAAAAGGAAATAAAACCTTTCTCTGAGAACAAAATAAATAAGCAATGACTGATAAACCAGAATTAATTTTCTTACTCTCTAAAGTTGTGATGTCACTGAAGATTAATTTTATAATCACTTATCTGAGTTCCTTAAGAGCATATAACCTGTTTGTGTGTAATTGTATGTGACCTATATTTCTGGCAAGATTAAGTATTCACTGGCAAATTCTAAGGATTATGAAAATTACTATTCTTGGTAATTTACCCTTATATTAATCCTTATGACTTGAAAATAAAATTTAATCATATCACTTGTATACTTCTCCTTATTAAGAACTTTGTGACACTGTGCTTTTAATTAGCTTATTTTATTTCAGTCTCACAACAATACTATGAAGTAGACAATATTATTATCCCCCATTTTACAGATGAGGAAACTCAATATTGGTCAGCTCAACAACAGGCTTAAACAGCAGGAATCTCTTTCTCAGTTCTGGAGACTGTAAAGGCCAAGATCGAGGCACCCACAATTGAGTTCCGTGATGACAGACAGCTATCTTCCTGTCTTGCAGATAACCACCTTCTCACTGTGCCCTCCCTCAGTAGAAAAAAGAAAATTCTGGTCTGTTTTCCTTGTGAAGTAAGGGCACACAACCCAGGGGGCAGGGGATTCTATGTGACCTTATCTAAACCCGGTTATCACCGGAGAGGTAGACATTAAGACTGTAACATTCAGGGTTTCAGGAGGTACAATAATTTGCTTAGCGTTATAGAAGTAGCAAGTGGTTGTAGATGAAGTATGCTCCAGAAATTTGTTAAGATAGTACTTTACATGGGTGTGATGGCCAAAAACGTTCTCGGTTTGACTTTACCTCGCTTAGCAGGTACACTCTTTCAGCACCTGTAGCCTGCTTCTCTCCTGCACTGCTTTGCCGATTGTCTATTCTCCAGAGGACATACAGTAGGATTATTCCAATTCCAGCCTTGTCATAATCAGTTTGTCACTCAAATCCTGTAGCAAGCTGCCATCCCACTTAAAAGCAGACTGAAAGTCGCTCCCTAGTTCTCAAGGCCTTCCTGACATCATTTGTCTCCCACCCTCCATGATTCTGCCCTGTCTGCCCTGACCCTCGCTCTTTTCTGACCAGCCTTTGCATTCACTCCACCTTCTGCCAGGAATCCTCCTCTCGAAACAGGCAAAAGCACACTTCTCCACATCCTTTGGGATTCCACTCCCACTCAAGCTTCCTTGCCATCCTTCCATATGGCCATGTTCTGCCCCTGCCTGTAACTCTTTGCCCTTTTGCTTTTTTTATTTGTCTTCACGACCTTAGAGCCACCTGATATTTCTCTATCACAGGTTCTTTTGTAAGATGTGTTTTAACATTACCATCTTATTGAATCCAAGTTTCCTCTTCCTGTTTATATCACCAATGTCTCACACAGCATCTGGCATATAGTAGAAACTCTGACACTATTTGTTAAACTTGTGAATTAATGAGCAATGACTCTAGGTGGTCAAACTTTATCATTGTTACAGGGATAAAGAAGCCTAGCTCTGAGGTTCCAAGGGTCTATGTCTGTTCCTTGGAATGTGAGTGACAAAACCATGACATAAACCCAGGTATTCTTATTTTAGTAACTTTTCCATTATACTTGCCTCCCCTTTTCTATAGGAACTTGGGATATGGAGCAAATCAGGCTCCCCTGGAAGGATAAAGTGGTGAAAGAGAACTAAAGATATACTGAGATGCAAATCTGTTTTTGCCACAAATATTCTCTATAATCCTAAGAGGTAACAGTTATTACCCTCAATTTATGGAAAAGTTCATATTGAATAATTTGTTCATTCTCACTCAGCAAGTTGCTGACAGAGACTGTTCAAATGCTGGTTTTTAATCTGGTAGCAATGTCCTTACTCAAGGGATGGTGAGCACAGATAGTGGCTGAAATACTTTTCTGGGCCTCCACTGCCTCAGGATTGAAGGGAGAGGCTGACTTCACCCTAGATGATAACAAAGTTATATAGAATTTGCATACACTACCTCATGGGGTTTTGTTGTTGTTGTTTGTGTGGGATTTTTGTTTGTTTTGTTACCAGGAATTGAATCAAGTGGTGCTTAACCACTGAGCCACATCCCCAGCCTTTTTATTTATTTATGTTTTATTTTGAGACACCACCTTGCTAAATTGCCAAGGCTGCCTTTGAATTTAGATCTCTACCTCAGCCTCCTGAGTCACTGGGATTACAGGTATGTGCCACCATGCCCAGATGCACAACCTCATCTTACTTCATGCTGATGCATTTGATTTACTATGATGGTATTCAAAGCTCAGAAAAGCCACAGACTCTGGGTTTTCAAAGCAACCTGTTTTTTTTTTTTAAATAAATTAAATAAATAAACACTGTTCAATGCATGTATCCTTGAAGTTGAGGGTATTTCTAAAGGAAGCCTGCAGCCTGCCTGATCACTTGGTAATGCTTGGATGATGTGGTTAAATTAGCCTTTAGAATGTCTTTTCACACAGATACTATAGAAAGGTAAAGCAGCAGGATGCCCATAGTGACAAATCAGTGGTGCTCCTTGCCAGACTGTCTAAATTATTTTTAGGCAGGAGACATACTGTACACACCAGGTTTTAGATGTGAGTAATTAATATGAAATGTTACCTCTCTCTTTGCCTGTGGTTACACTGAGCCTTTACTTCTCTTTCTTTTCAGTCCCATTCCCCAGTACTCCATTCATCATCCCCCCTTGAAAATCACCATCATTCGGTGAAAATTTTCTTGTTAAGATGACAAGGATGCCTGTTGTTAGTAGTGGCTGCAGCTGTGATGCCCAGAGCTCACTGTGCAGAGACCCTGTTGTTTCTCTGATGCCACCTTAAGATACCTCAGCTCCCTTAATACTCTGGGCCAAAAGCATTGGTTCAGACACACTAGCACCAATGCAGTAGAGGGAGTTAGAGCTGGCCCACCATGTTTACTACATTAGGTGAAAGCTTTCTCCCAGACTTGGGAGAAGCAAAAGCAAAAACAAAACAATGCCCTCCAAGATGCATTTCCTCAGATCTGAACCAATTTCCCACTTCTCCCCTCCATATCTATATTTATAGCACTGCATAATGAGAACTCATATTAAAATGAAGACCTTGAGGCCTTGCAATATCCTAGATCATCTAACCAAGTTTATTCACACACACACACACACACACACACACACACACACACACACATACACACACATCTAAGAAAGCATTTAATATATTTGAGGAAGTTAACTTTATTCAAATATCACAGTTTAGGTTGTATAAATACTTAAAGGGAGACAGAAACTATGACAAAACATACAGAAAAAAACTAATTTAAAAAATTTTAGTAATTAGAGATACTTTTTATTTCCTCATAGAACCTACACTTTAATAGCCATTTAATGTCATCTCTACTTTCATTGTGTCATGTACTCAAACGTTGTGACCACCAAGGATTAACACTGAAGCAAGGAGAAATATGAAAGAACACTTTTAACAGAAGAGTTCTATACATGGGATCACTGTGTGTTCAGATTGCCCATACAATATTAAAAGAACACATAAATGAGATTTCTGGTGATTTTAAAGTGCTTCAGTGTATAGATCCAGTTCTATGTTCATGCTACAGTAAGAGTCAGGTTTCAGATGGTGGACAAAGGTGCCAGGTAGGTACTTCATCCATTACGCCAACAGAGTATAAACTGTGGTATACATTCTACATATACAATGGAATATTACTCAGTCATAAAGAATAATAAAATTATGGCATTTGCAGGCAAATGGATGGAATTGGAGAATATCAATGCTAAGTGAGATAAGCCAATCTCAAAAAACCAAAGGACGAATGATCTCGCTGATAAGCAGATGATGACACATAATGGGGGGTGGGAAGGGGGCAAGAATGGAGGAAGGAGATTTGGGTATTTTAAGCTCTGATACAATATGTCATCATACTCCTACATCCCCTTCTGATCATGAGACAATTTTCTTTGGTATCACTCTGCCTGAGAAAGCTGAGTTCTTCAGTTGGTGCGATTTGGCAATAATTGTCTTTGATGGTGAGAAGAGGAAGTGGAAAAATGCACCCTGAAAATGAGTTAAAAAACATGCCGCAATCACGAAGAGAAAACAGTGTCTACCTGCATAGAGTCTGGTATAATCTAAAGTAAGATAAGAGGAAAAAGAAATAACAGAACATTTTTATCCCACCTCCAGCTCAGAACTCTGATCAAATTTCCACCAGCACTCACCTGGATTATCAGAGTCCTCCTGTCTGTGATGTCTTCTTAGCCTTCTCCTATTGCAAACACAGGAGCTCTCAGGATGCTGTGAAAATCCACATCCAGTCATCTGATTCCTCCATTCAAACTACTCCACCAGCTTCTCATTCACCCAGTGTCAAAGCCAGATCCTCTGAGGACATATCAGGCTTGCATACTCCACCTCCCTCTCCTTCCTCTGCCTTTGCCTGGTCCTGTTCAGCTACCTTGGCTACTTGCTTTTGTCTCAAGCTTGCCAAGCACATGCCCATGTCAGGTCCTTCATTCTTGTGCTTTCCTCTGCAAAGTCATGCTCTTTGTGACTAGCTCCCTCAACTCCTTCAGGTCTTTGCTCAAATTTCAACATTTCAGTGAAACCTTCCCTAATTACCCAACTTATACTTTAAAAAGAAGGAAAATCAATAGTAGCAATAACATTACTTGGCACTCAAAGTTCTCTGATGATAGTAAGATATGAATTTCACTCTGTATAGCTACAATATTTTAAATATGCTGATACATTTAAAGTTAAGAGGGGTATAAAGGCCAATAAAATTTAAATGATGTGTAGGAGTAGATTTCTCCTTAGCATTGAGAAGGTGTCTTTTCTGACCCACTCCACAAAATCATTTCTGATTCAATTAAATTCTGAATATTTACTGATTCCCTATTCTATGGGACTTGATGTTATTGGGTTGGGAAGAGAGGATAGGACCTTGTTTTAAGGTTAAGATGATCTATCAGAGGGGGTTAATCAAATATTCAAGCTAAATAACAAAAAAACATGAAATAGGACATTGCTCATAAGTATAGAAAAGTGTTTTCTTTTTGACTATTTGCTGCAAAATTGATTAGGTTGTTGAATTAGAGTCAGATCATGCTTAGTATAATTGGATTACTACAGTGATAGAAACTGCAAAATTTTCTCTTCAGGTTTCTGACATAGTCTATCAAATTAAATGCAGTTCCAATTGAAAGGGCCCTGATATTATTCAAAGACTTTAATAGATAATGCAATATTATGAAAGGTAAAATGGACTATTCCTAGCTTTGTGTGCACCGTGATTAGCAAAAGCTGATTATGACATATTTTTAGTATCTAAATATAACATAAGATGGTAATATTTAAAAATAGACTGATTATTCTCAGGCATGGCTGGTGTGAGTAGAAGAGATTGTCTGGAGTTGATTAAATAGTGGTAGGGGTTCTGCATCATGTGGGACAGATCAGATTGCATATACATTTGTATAAATTAAAACTATTCTGATATTCTCTGGAATTTTAGCTCTCACATTCACAGTAACATTTGAATTATTTGCTTTATGATCTCCCTTTCATAGGTATAAAAGAACTTAAGTTATTAACAATGCCTGTTATGTTATTTAGATGATAGTTAAGTCATATATGCATATTAACAATGTATTTTAATTAAAGGATGAAAACAGATGTCACCATTAGCAAATACAATGGGAAGGAAATTACATCTTGTCACTACTCTTGAAATGCACTCCACAATGTCTTAGAAAATGCTGTACCTAATGATGGCTGACTAATTTAGTAGACTGTGCAAGTACAATCCAGGAAGCTTGTATTTTTCTGCATTTAAAAATGGAAGAGAGGAAGCTTTTTTAGAATACATTTTTTTAAATTCCTCAGATATTCAATTTAGACTTTAAAAGTAGGATATTTGATGGTGCTGCTTTTAAAAATCTGAACTCAATCTAGGTACTTTATTTTATTGTTCCAGATCCTATTTATATATTTTAATCCATTCAAAATGTTACTATCACAGAACAAAAATAGATGTTCTACCTTATTTTTGTTATTCCATTCAAACATATTTTTATAAACAGCCAATATTTTACTGAGTGCTTACTAATTTGTCTAATATGTCCCTAGGGTTTTTGTGTATATTAGCTGTTTTAATCCTCACAACAGCCCCATGTACAGGAAGGCATCATAAGCTCCATTTTGTGGACAAAGAAGTGAAGACTTTATGCCTTAAATTACTTATTGAGTTACAAGGCTAATGAGAGGGAGCTTTTAGGAGGTTTTGAACCCAGAAAATTTGGCCACCAAAACCTTGGGCTCTGCCATCTTCTCAAGTATTGGCACACAGGTGGATTAAACCTAGAAGCAAAGAGATACACTCATGCACTCATTTTCTGGGGGAAGAAGAATACATTTATTTTCTGTACCCAGAGTAGGGTTGACATGTCTTCATTATTCCCTCACTAGAGGTAAGTGGGCAATGCAGAACCTCTGTTATAGGGGGCCAGATAGAGAACCTGGTCACTGGAATAGGAAGCATGAACTTGACCAACAGAATTTGTCCAGTGAGGCAGTCAGTTGACATCCTTAAATTGTCCTTACCCCCGCCCCCATGACTCTATGATTCCTGTAACTTAACAAAGTAACTTAAAAAACTTTATGGGACCATTGGGTATTTTAAAGGAATTTTTCTGATCAAATATTAAAAGTAGAAGATAGTAATTCTTTATCCAAATGACAGTGAAAGTTTTCTCTTAGCTGTTATATCTCATATAATAATTTATCATGGAAAAGAAAATAAAGTGACAAAATGTACTTAAATAACTAATAAGAAGAATACTTTCAGTGTTTAAATTTATTAATCACTGAAGGGTAATCAAGGGAGAGGGAGAATAAGTTTTGGACATGTTAGAAGTTTCCTATATATCATCATTCACCCACTATTTCAGAGCATTGGGACTAATAGCCTAATATTAATACTTTATATTAAATATCATATTTTAGACTTTCCTTCCTTTTTTGCCGTTTGTTACAAATTTGCAGTGACTGTAAAAATGCTGAGAAAAGTTCAAAAAAATTTGTGTGTCTTCCCCCCTGTGTTTGTATATCCTTACTTTCCACAAAATAAGTTCTACTGGTGGGTTTGTCTTTCAGTCTAACTTTCATCTTCTTGTCCCTTACCAGTTGTCTATTGATCCATTATCTAAGTCATTCATACTGGTACCCTTATGCCAAGAAATCCTGCCAGTCATCACTGTTTCCCAAAATTATCTGCTAAGTGTACTCAGAAACTTAAAAGCAAAGTACTTTCTTCCCTCATGTATTATCTATGTCTGTGTATAATAATAGCTAATATTTATTGAGCTTTTACCATATACTAGACACTGTGCTAAGCACTTTACATTCATTATCTCAATTAACCCTCCCAATAATCCTGTTTAGTTGCTATTATTATGAAAAGTTCATTAATGAGGAAACAAAGAAACAGAATTTAAATAATTTTTCCATGGCCATAAAGCTAAGAAATAGATTTAATCCTGAGTTAGGCCAGCCTTAGACTTATGCCTAAATATTTAGACATAATTCCTTCCAAAAAGTGTCCATTTGCAGAGTTGGTTTATTATTTTTTCTTTCCCTGTAGTAATATGAAGTAACAAGCCTGGTAAAAAATAATCAAAAAGATAGCAAGGGCAAGTTTTACAGCATGTTGTGCCTTCTAGAAGATGCAGGCATGAATTGGTTACTTAACACTTTAACTTGCAAGGTGTGGTTCACACCTGTAATCTCAGTGACTCTGGAGGGGTGGCTGAGGCAGGAGGATCTCAAGTTCAAGACCAGCCTGGGTAATTTGGTGAGACCCCCTCAGCAACTCAGTGAGATTCTGTTTCAAAAAAACAAAACAAAACAAAACAAAAACCCCAAAGCCACTTTGTCTTAATCATATGTTCATATGTGTGGATTCCATTACTAATACATGGAGTTTGCCTGCATGCCCTCTATGTATTGGGCAAGTTAGAATGATTAAATGAGACATGCTCAAAAAGCTTATATGGAATGGGATATAATTAGGTTCCTTTAATGTTGATTAATTATATATCTACTGTGTTGATAACTCCAACATTGCTGTTAAAATTAATTTCTTAAAAATTAACCTCATTCCTTTTAAAATTTTTGTTCCTAATTAATATCCTGCTTCATAGTTTCTCATTATTTTACTTGATTTATTTTCTTGAATTGCATTGTGAATGAGAAAGCCTGTTTGTTTAAATATTTAAAGGGCCCCCTCATGCCAGGTTTCATTAGAACAATGATATATCTCCAGCATTAGAAAGCAGTAATATTGTTCCCTTATTCAGAAACAACATTTCTTAGACCCCACTCACCAAGCTTTTCACAGAGGGATGCTCCGCACATTCAGGGGAACAGTGGAAGTGTTTCTTGGAGATGGAACGGAGCAAAAATTTAAATGTGCACTGGTGAGCCTCTGTGTCCTGAGATGTCTTCTTTAATGCTTACTCAGGAGTGGCCTCCTGTGGTAAATTGAAAATGGAATTAAAAATAAATGCTTGACTGAAGTAACAGGCTATAAAACACTAATAGCTAATCATCAGTTATGCTCTTATTTTTCCTAAGTGTCATCTCTCTCTGCTTTCAGAACACTGTGGGATGCTGATTGGATGAACTACATTTTTAACAGCGCTAAATGGGGGGGGGGGGGGAACCAACAATAGAAATGTATGCAATAAAACTCTTAGTGTGCGTGTATATTTACATATATACATAATGCATTAAGATATATATATATAGAAAGAGAGATGGATTTTATGTGGAGAAGGAGTTCTTGAAAAAAGAGCAGAAATTGTAATATTTTATAGCAAAATTTTATGTCTCTGTGTGTTCTTTTTCAGTCACCTCTAAAAACACGTTTTTCTAATAAACTATACCCCCTGGTGATTGTACTAATTTTCTTTAACACATTAGCTATTTTAACGAAAAATAATTTAAATAGCTATGAAATAATTAAATGTAAAAATAAAAACCATTAGTGCCATCTGCTGGACATTTGCAGTAAGTAAAAAGTATACTTATTTTAAACTAAAAACTAAAGGTATTTTTAGGTACAAAGAGAAAAATAATTTATGAACCATAAACTATGAGTATGACTTAGTGATAGAGACCTTGACTAACATGAACAAAGTCCTGGGTTTGATCCCTAGCATCAAAATAAATAAATAAGTAAGTAAAGATAAACTCAATAACATGTGTGACAAATTTCTGAATTACTAAAAGCTTTATAATAAGACTTTGAAACTATGTATGTTTAAGGTATGTACAAGACACTGTCAATTTTTTAAAAACTTACGTATCAATAACCATATATCTGATTTGATTCATAAAATTGTAAGTGTGAAACAATCATGGTATCAGGTTAAAATATGTATAACACTATTTTTAAATTTTAACATTTTTTTCATGAAGGTAGTGTCCAAAGTTTCCATTTGTGCTTAAAATTTAGTTGGGCAATGATTCTTTTTATGAAGTAAGATAAAAGATATATGAAAAATGCCTTTATTTTCAGGTTTATCCTTATTTGTGTGGACTCTCTACTACTCTGTACTACTACAGTATGGACTCCCTGTATGATCTGCTCCAAAATCACCTGAATAGACTGCTAAAATGGCAGGTTCCTGGAATTCATCCCAAACCTATTGAATCACAAGCTCTGTAGGTTTTTCGAAGGTTATGTATTGTAAGCCTGGGACAGTGGCACACTCCCATAATCCCAGCGGCTCAGGAGGCTGAAGCATGAAGATCACAAGTTCAAAACCAGCCTCAGAAATTTAGGGAGGCCCTAAGTAACTTAGCAAGACCCTCTCTCAAAATAAAATAATAGCAAAGGGCTGAGGATAGGTCTTAATGGTTACGCACCCCTGGACTCTATCACTCGTAACAACAACAACAACAACAACAAAATGTGCATTATAATATCAAGGAAACATCCCTCACTAAACAATAACTTTCCACCCCTTTGGCTATAATGAAAATGAATATTTTGAAGACAGGATGGTATAGTGGAAAGTTGAACCTAATTATCACAAACTATTTTTTCAAGCTTGTGTGAGTCACTTAGAACAGGTCACTAAGTTTTCTCACTAATAAAATGAGGGACTCATGCTCACTGATCTTCCTCCTGTGACTATTTTTCTAAATATTCCCATTTACCACTGACTTTGGAATCCCTTTTCATCTTGTTTCACTCTGAGAACAATGTTTAAATAATGCAAAAGTGATGAACCACAAGCCCTAACAAAGAGGAAGGAGGCCTTGGCTTAAGCTTATATAGCTACATTTCTTAACTTTCCAAAATGATTCACAGGGTTTCAGCAGACAACAAAGGTGAAGTGTTGAATAATTCAAGCTTTTTCAAAAGATAGGCAAACATGCTCCTATAAAGAATAGCATATCATATTCCTACAGTTGGTGTTAAGTAAAAATTAACCTAATTTATATGAGCCAATTATCAATAAGTGAAACTTAATATTTGGTAATGTTTTTGCTACAATAGAATGTTCAAGGCTAATGAGAGAAAACACTGCTGTAAAAGTGATTTAACTTAAATTACATATATTTGCAATTGCAATCAGTTCCTTTTGAAGTATGCTATGGGCCTACCACCTGTAAACAACTTGCATTTCAAATAAAAATATATGTAAAAGATGAACACCTTGCAAAAACAATTAACTATTTTTTTATGGGGTACTGGGGATTGAACCCAGGGGTACTCAACCACTGAGCCACATCCCCAGCCCGTTTTTGTATTTTATTAGAGACAGAGAACTCTCTCTGAGTTGCTGAGTGCCTTACTAAGTTGCTGAGACTAGTTTAGAACTCTCCATCCTCCTGCCTCAGCCTCCCGAGTCACTGGGATTACAGGCATGCACCTCTGTGCCCAGCTGACATTTTAAACAAAACGTTTTTCTCTAAACAACAAAAGTAAGCTGTGTTAAACCTTCCTTAATGTAGTGAATAGTGCCTAGATTACATTTCGTTAAGTAAAATGAATCATGTCTATTTTCATAATTAAAGTCTATTAGTTTTGTAAAGAAAAATATGTCTAATGTGGGAAAGATAATCTTCATGTACAAAAAAAATCAATTTCCTGATGTTTATCAAAAAAACAATATAATGAAAGAAACCTGAAATTTGGGATCTTCTCATACAATTTTCTTTGTTCTCCCTTTGTACTCCCAGAGCCTTAAGAAGTATCTTTTCTACAGTTGGAGCTCAATATATGTTTGATGAATGGATGTTTGGAAGATTCTACTGTGTTTGATTACTAATGAGATTTAGTATGACTTTGGTATAAGACATGAGAAAGCATATGTGAGAGATGCTGATTGATCACTAAGTGCAGGCCTTGGACCCCACGATGAGGAAATTAACTACCTTGGAGATGATAAGTTATCAGTTGATTACCATAATGGATTCAGTTTGTTAGGAACAACATTCAGGAAGTGTAAAGATAAACTAGAATGCAGGAGTCCATTGGCAAGAAGTCTGGTTGGAAAATGATAAAATAATCCAAGCTAAGAATAATGAGGTGGCATATCTGTACTATGGTGTATCTGTACTATACAACAGTCACTACAGAAAGGTGTTTTTTCATGGGTTTGTTTGATGGATTTTATATGAAGCTGAGAGTGAGTTTTACATTGAGTTACTGTCCTTGCAGTTTTCTTACAAAATGAAATGGACTGAAGAGGGATAAATACATGATCATAAATGCAACTTTCTTATGGGACTGAGTCTATCAAAAATATTTTCCTGGTAGGACCAAAGTGCTTCCCCTAGTAGGGTGTGCAAAGTGTATAAAGAAGATTAATGGAGAAAGAAAAGGTGGAAAGGGAATGAGTGGAAAATCTTAGACTCCAATATTGCTCATTGAGGGCACAGGGGGAGGAATTGAGCAATTTGACATGCATCAGAAGATTGTAGCTGAAGAGGAAGAATGGCTCTCACATCTGTTCCAGAATTCTTCTAGGGAGTCTTATGAAGAAGTCAGAAACCTAAAACTCATGGACTCTCTTGCAGCTAGAATCCCTGTTGTGATTGAGGTTCCATCATATGTACCTGCATGAGAGTTGAGCTGAAACAGAGTTAGATGGAGATCTGCAGAAACATTCTGGTAGCACTTTCATGAAATCTCTTTAGCCTTGGCAAGGCTTCCCTAGTGGATTAGAGATCAGGGAGCTTCTACTGAGGTTGTGGGATACTAGCTGTAGCCATTTGAGTATGGCTTTATGATTCTGCAGCCTCCTGATTTAGGGGTTCATTCCTGGAAATAAATTTAAGATCCCACTCTCATTTCCCTTCCAAAAATTTTATAGCACAGAATTCAACTATTGTGTCTTTTTTCCCAAAATACTGAGTTTTAAACTTTTTTCAATTCAACTCTGATATAAGAAAACATTATTTCCAGCCATCAATTTTTTTAAAAAGCCACTATTGATTTGGGGAAATTTTACTGATACTCTATTACAGTATGAAATCAAAGAGGCAGCTTGATTTTAAAAAGGAGCAGTTGTATTATGGGGACAAGAAACAATCTTTTAACTGTACGCCGTATGACTTACTCCCTTTCCTTGTCACTTGGAATATGTTTCTATAAACTGCTAACTTCTATTATATATAACTTACTTCCTAAAGAGAATGTACATTCCTCAACACCAAAAATTATGCTTTACATTTGGGTGTAGTATGAATTAAAGTTCAACAATAGATTGTGATGTTAAAACTTTTAAAAGAGTAATATTCCATTCATGTACAACCAGAGAAATGAAAAGTTGTACCCCATTTGTGTACAATGAATCAAAATGCATTCTGCTGTCATATATAACTAAATAGAACAAACAATTTTTAAAAAGAAAGAAAAAAAACTTTTAAAGGAAATCCTCCAAACTGTCAGACTACAGAAGCATTGAATTTCAGTCATTACCAGTGCTCCCTCTTGTTATCCACTGTTTTTTAGAAGCTTTTAATCAGTCCAACATTCTCAGGATTTCTATATAATCTTCATATTGCTGGTTTTTATAATCTTCATATTGCTAACTTCATGGGCCCTCGATGGTGCCCATTTGTCAATGTGATGAAGTGAAGATGTATGTCCATCTGTGTGTCCTATGCAAAGGTGGAAAAGGGAAGTTATGTGTCTTCTTCCTGCTTTCAGTGCTCATGCCCACTTGCTATTGTATGCATACCTTACATCAATCCTTCATTTCAGAATGCTACAAGCAAACTACCCTGGTCTCTGCCCCTCTCTTCAGCTTGGGGAAAGATCTCAATTTCCCTTGGGTTCTGGGATCTGCCACTTGAACCTTTGAAACTTAAAAAATGCTGCTAGCACTCATTGGTTCCTCCTCGGGGGAAAATCCAGCTCTATGTGCCTAGATTTATAAGGGACATTCAGGAGGAATTAAGGAATTCTCTTAATGAAAAACAAAAAATATGTGAGATGCTATGCTAATTACAAATATTTCTTTGTGGTCCAATATCACTAGTCATTCAGCATCATATTATGTGCCTTTATACTAAGGATTCAAAATACTTAATAATTAGTAAGAACGTCATTGACAATTGCCAGTTTAAGTTATTTTGCACTCATAGGATATATAGCTTTTCAGATGTTTACAGTGTGATATTTAGCTTTTAGGCATTATTATTAGGCATTATTATTTATTTCCTTCAAAGTAAGCACCACAAATCACACAGCTGACTTGTTTAAAACTGGAATCATGGAGTTTCTTGAATTGAGTGCACAGTTATTCAAATAAGGCAGTACCTGTTATGTAGAAAAAAAAAAAAAAAGGGGAAAAATTATATCCAGGGATAAAATACCAAGTTTCGATATCAATGTTTTTCTTCTGATAATATTGCATATTTTATAACATTTTCCATTTTCAATGTAGATGATTTAAATCTTTGATTTGTGACAACATATGTTATCAGCCTCACTAATCAATAAGAATATATTAATTCTAAAATTGAAGTGTATAAAATAAATTTCACAAGATGGTTTTACATTTTCAGTACCACATTTACTGTAATACCATGTAATAAAATATGTATTCTCATTATTCATACAGAATACTGTCACAGATTTGATAAGGATTAAATCATTAAAACATCAGATACAAAAAATAAATGTTTATGATTTCACTACCAGTACCTTGGTTCCAGTGGTATATTTTGTAATGAGGTCAGCATCTTGACAGTGTGAAATATCCATGATATCCCAAGTATTTTAAGGGGAATGCAAATTGAGAAAAAGGCAATAAAGTTGCTTTTTAAGAGAGCAGTTTAGTAGAGCATTGCTGGTGATGAAGTAGGTAATTTTGAGAAGATGAGTATAAAGAATGTCTCTCTCTCTTTCTCTTCTTCCCTCCTCCCCTTTGTTCCTTCTTTTTTCTGTCTTGTTGGTGAAATGAAGGAGCGCACTAGGAAATAATTTGGAGAGGTTGACAGGGACCTGAGTTGGATTTTTAATTTCAGCGCAGAATAAGAGAGCCTATCTGTGAGTAAAAAAAGTCAGGAAGAAAGTGATTCAAAGCTGTAAGACAGTAACAGGTTAAGAAACAGACTATTTCTCCTCTCTTTCTACTTCATCCTGGGATGGCCAAACCAGTAGTATAAACATGGCCTGTTGGTGAAACCCAGAAGGAATTTCTAATACTTGTGTAAAGAGAATACAGATGGGGACAGGCCACCAAGGACCAGCACCCACAAGGTCAGGAGTCCTGGTAGTGTGAAATGAGTGATCTGATGATCTTTAGGGTGAAGTACTTGGCAAAGTACTTAAACCACTTAGGCATGCTCCTCAGGGAAAAGAGCACTACTACTGGTGGCTTTCTTCCTTAGTAACTATTATAAGATCTACCATGGAGAAAGTGAGATGCTAGAGACCTCACCTTCATGCATCAGAGGAAAAGCCTCATCTTACCACTCCCACTTGCTATGGCCTATTGGAGAAGGACTGTTGCTGCCTGCTCACCTGCCGTGGTCCAGGAGACCCTGCACTCTAAGATGCAAGAGTGTTTATGCAACTGGCCTTAGGATCACAAATCATCAAAATGATAGTTTAGGTATTTCAAAAAGAACTTAAATTCGATTTGAAAAAAGAGTTTGGGAATAAGTGCTAAGGAGGAGCTGGAAAATGAACAGAAATATTATTGAGTATTGAGTAGAAATGAAGAATCTATAGCGGTTTCATGACTTTATCATGACTTTATCAGCATAGCGTTTGTTTTTCCGTAGTCAGCTTTTGTTCTTGAACTATCAACTAGCTATGATAAAAAATTGAAATTTTGGGCACAGAAGCAGCGCGGCCAGCTCCGGCCCACCCGCAGGTTGCTTCAGAGACCAGCACATGGCGCCAGGGACTCCCCCAAGCAGCACAGCCCCCTCCGGTGGGAAGCGCCTCTCTGGGCTAGCTTTCTGGGGCAGACCGCCCAGTGAGAGCCTCTCGACACAGAGCCAGCCACAAGTACCCAAGCCAGCGGAGATATTCAACACACAAGCAGCTTCTGGGGCCAGGGCTGGGCAGCCAGAGACCTCTCCAGGCAGCATTGTCCCTCTCCAGCTGCAGGCTTTTTCCACGGGGCGATCCAAGATGGCGGACTAGAGGGTGACTGCATCTCCAGTTGCCCCAGAACCCAGGATTCAAGAAGGGGAGGCATTGACAGTCTCGGACTAAAATAGAACCACGGGGTGAGTCTCCCCCACCCAGCGAAGCTGAGCTGGGCGGCAGGCCCAGATTCAAGTGGCTTATTAGAGTGAGACAGGGCAGATAGCATCTCCCCCAGGCAGCTCGGTGAAGTCTGGCGGTGGGCTCCGCCCACAGAGACAGATCCTCCAGCCTCTTGGAATAGGCCCCCCAGTGAGAGCCCTTCTGCACAGAAGCAGCGCAGCCAGCTCCGGACCGCCCCGCTGCAGCTCAGGCCCGCCCCGCTGCCAGCTCCAGCCCACGTGCAGGTTGCTTCGGTGACCAGCACAGGGCGCCAGGGACTTCCCCAAGCAGCCCAGTCCCCCTCCGGCGGGAAGCGCTTCTCTAGGCTAGCTTCTCGGGGCAAATCGCTCAGTGAGAGCCTGTCTACACAGAGCCAGCCACAAGTCCCCAAGCCAGTGGAGACCTCCGACCTACAACCAGCCTCTGGAACCAGGGCTGGGCAACAAGAGACCTCTCCAGGTCTCTCTCCTTGGAACCAGTAGTGGGCTAGGGGCAGCGTTCTTCAGAAGCACTGCTTTATCAAATTAATCCAAGACTTCTGACTACTGAAGGCTGGAAGGTGATACACTGGAAATCTACAGAGTCACTATAAGCCAATAGAGGAAACCTACAATATCACAGAGTCCCATTGACATCTGACCAATATGAGAAAACAAGGGAAGAAAATGTCCGAAACAAACCTAGATACTATATCAGTAAAACCCAATGACAGCACAGCAGAAGAAATGTACGAAAGGGAGTTCAGAATGTACATAATTAAAACAATCAGGGAAGCAAACGAGGAGATGAAAGAACGAATGCAGGCATTAAATGAATGCGCTAATCAACAGTTAAAAGAGCAAATAAGGGAAGCAAAAGAGCATTTCAATAAAGAGTTAGAGATACTGAAAAAACCCAAACGGAAATCGTTGAAATGAAGAAAAAATAAACCAAGTTAAAAACACCATAGAAAGCATAAACAATAGGATAGATCACCTGGAAGACAGAACCTCAGATATTGAAGACAAAATATTTAATCTTGTAAACAAGGTTGAGCAAACAGAGAAGATGGTAAGAAATCATGAACAGAATCTACAAGAATTATGGGATATCATGAAGAGGCCAAATTTAAGAATAATTGGGATTGAGGAAGGCTTAGAGAAACAAACCAAAGGAATGAACAATCTATTCAATGAAATAATATCAGAAAATTTTCCAAATCTGAAGAATGAAATGGAAAACCAAGTACAAGAGGCTTATAGGACTCCAAATAGGCAAAATTACAACAGACCTACAACAAGGCACATTATTATGAAAATACCTAACATTCAAAATAAAGACAGAATTTTAAAGGCCGCAAGAGAAAAGAATCAGATTACATTCAGGGGTAAACCAATAAGAATATCAGCAGATTTTTCAGTCCAGACCCTAAAAGCTAGAAGGGCCTGGAACAACATTTACCAAGCCCTGAAAGAAAATGGATGCCAACCAAGAATTTTATACCCAGCAAAACTTAATTTCAGATTTGACGATGAGATAAAATCCTTCCACGATAAACAAAAGCTAAAGGAATTTACTAAAAGAAAGCCGGCATTACAGAACATTCTCAGCAAAATATTCCATGAGGAAGAGATGAAAAACAATGATGTAAATCAGCAACGGGAGGAACTAGCCTAAAGGAATAGCCAAATAAAGGAGAAACCAAATCATGTCAAAAAACAGAAATGAGTCCAGTGACTAGGAATACAAATCATATCACAATAATAACTGTGAATGCTAATGGCCTGAACTCATCAATCAAAAGACATAGACTGGCAGATTGGATTAAAAAGAAAAATCCAACAATATGCTGCCTGCAAGAGACCCATCTCATAGAAAGAGATACCCATAGACTAAAGGTGAAAGGATGGGGAAAAACATACCATGCACATGGACACAGCAAAAAAGCTGGAGTATCCATCCTCATTTCAGATACTGTGAACTTTAAGCCAAAAGTAGTCAGAAGGGATAAACAAGGACATTACATACTGCTTAAGGGAAGCATAAATCAGCAAGACATAACAATCATAAATATCTATGCCCCGAACATCGGCTCATCCATGTACGTCAAACAAATCCTTCTCAATTCCAGAAATCAAATAGACCACAACACAATAATACTAGGTGATTTTAACACACCTCTCTCACAGCTGGATAGATCGTCCAAACAAAAATTGAATAAAGAAACCTAGATCTCAACAACACAATCAACAATTTAGACTTAACCAACTTATATAGAATATACCATCCAACAAATAACGAATACACTTTCTTCTCAGCAGCACATGGATCCTTCTCTAAAATAGACCATGTTTTATGCTACAAAGCTACTGTTAGCAAATACAAGAAGATAGAGATACTACCTTGTACTCTATCAGATCATAAGGACTGAAATTAGAAATAAATGACAGAATAAAAAACAGAAACTTCTCCAATACTTGGAGATTAAATAATACACTATTATATGATGAATGGATAATAGAAGACATCAGGAGGGAAATTTAAAAATTCTTAAAAGTAATTGACAACAAAGACACATCATATCAAAATCTCTGGGACACTATGAAAGCAGTACTGAGAGGAAGATTTATTTCATGGGGCGCATTCAACAAAAGAAGTAGAAATCAACAAATAAATGACTTAACACTACAGCTCAAAGCCCTAGAAAAAGAAGAGCAGACCAACACCAAAAGTAGTAGAAGACAGGAAATAGTTAAGATCAGAGCCGAAATCAATGAAATTGAAACAAAAGAAACAATTGGAAAAATTAACAAAATAAATAGTTGATTCTTTGAAAGAATAAACAAAATTGATAAAACCTTAGCCACGCTAACAAAGAGAAAAAGGGAGAAAACTCAAATTACTAAAATTCGGAATGAACAAGGAAATATCACAACAGACAAGAGTGAAATACAAAACATAATTAGAAGCTATTTTGAAAATCTATACTCCAACAAAACAGAAAACCTCGAAGACATCAACAAGTTTCTAGAGACATATGAATTACCTAAACTGAACGAGGAAGACATACACAACTTAAATAAATCAATTTCAAGCAATGAAATAGAAGAGGTCATCAAAAGCCTACCAACAAAGAAAAGTCCGGGGCCAGATGGGTTCTCAGCCGAATTCTACAAAACCTTTAAAGAAGAGCTCATTCCAATACTTCTTAACGTATTCCATAAAATAGAAGAGGAGGGAACCCTCCCAAACTCATTCTATGAGGCCAATATCACCCTGATACCTACACCAGACAGAGATACATCGAGGAAAGAAAATTCAGACCAATATCCTTAATGAACATCGACACAAAAATTCTCAACAAAATTTTAGCAAATCGCATACAAAAATATACTAAAAAGATAGTACACCACGATCAAGTGGGTTTCATCCCAGGGGTGCAAGGTTGGTTCAACATCCGGAAATCAATAAATGTCATTCACCATATCAACAGACTAAAAGTTAAGAATCACATGATTATTTCAATAGATGCAGAAAAAGCATTCGATAAAATGCAGCATCCCTTCATGCTCAAAACACTAGAAAAAATTGGGGTAGTGGGATCATTCCTTAACATTGTGAAGGCCATCTATGCTAAGCCCATGGCCAATATCATTCTAAATGGTGAAAAACTGAAAGCATTCCCTCTAAAAACTGGAACAAGGCAGGGATGCCCTCTTTCACCACTTCTATTCAACATTGTTTTTGAGACTCTAGCCAGAGCAATTAGACAAACCAAAGAAATTAAACGAATTGGCAAAGAGGAACTCAAACGATCCCTGTTCGCTGATGACATGATTATATATTTAGAGGAACCACCAGAAAACTCTTAGAACTCATAAGTGAATTCAGTAAAGTAGCAGGTTACAAGATCAATGCTCATAAATCCAATGCATTTTTATACATAAGTGATGAATCTTCAGAAAGAGAAATTAGGAAAACTACCCCATTCACAATAGCATCCAAAAAAATAAAATACTTGGGAATCAATCTCACAAAAGAGGTGAAAGACCTCTACAATGAGAACTACAGAAGACTAAAGAAAGAAATTAAAGAAAACCTTAGAAGATGGAAAGATCTCCCATGTTCATGGATAGGAAGAATTAATATTGTCAAAATGGCCATACTACCAAAAGTGCTATATAGATTCAATGCAATTCCAATTAAAATCCCAATGATGTACCTTACAGAAATAGAGCAAGCAATTATGAAATTCATCTGGAAGAATAAGAAACCCAGAATAGCCAAAGCAATCCTCAGTAGAAAGAGCGAAGCAGGGGGTATCGCAATACCAGATCTTCAACTCTATTACAAAGCAATAGGAACAAAAACGGCATGGTATTGGTACCAAAATAGACAGGTAGATCAATGGTACAGAATAAAGGACATGGACACAAACCCAAATAAATACAATTTTCTCGTACTAGACAAAGGTGCCAAAAATATGCAATGGAGAAAAGATAGCCTCTTTAACAAATGGTACTGGGGAAACTGGAAAACTATATGCAGAATGAAATTAAACCCCTCTCTCTCACCCTGCACAATACTCAACTCACAATGGATCAAGGACCTCGGAATCAGACCAGAGACCCTGCATCTTATAGAAGAAAAAGTAGGCCCAAACCTTCAACTTGTTGGCTTAGGAGCAGACTTCCTTAACAGGACTCCCATAACCCAAGAAATAAAAGCAAGAATCAACAACTGGGATAGATTCAAACTAAAAAAGCTTTCTCTCAGCAAAGGAAACTATCAGTAATGTGAACAGAGAGCCTACAGAGTGGGAGAATATCTTTGCCACTCATACTTCAGATAGAGCGCTAATATCCCGAATCTACAAAGAACTCAAAAAGCTCTACACCAAGAATACAAATAATCCAATCAACAAATGGGGTAAGGAAATGAACAGACACTTCACAGAAGAAGATGTACAAGCAATCAACAGATATATGAAAAAATGTTCAACATCTCTAGTAATAAGAGAAATGCAAATCAAAACTACCCTAAGATTTCATCTCACCCCAATTAGAATGGTGATTATCAAGAACATAAACAACAATAGGTGTTGGCGAGGATGTGGGGGAAAAGGTACAGTCACACATTGCTGGTGGGGTTGCCAACTAGTGCAGCCACTCTGGAAAGCAGTATGGAGATTCCTCAGAAAGCTTGGAATGGAACCACCATTTGACCCAGCTATCCCACTCCTTGGCCTATACCCAAAGGACTTAAAATCAGCATACTACAGAGATACAGCCACATCAATGTTCATGGCTGATCAATTCACTATAGCCAGATTGTGGAACCAACCCAGATGCCCTTCAGTTGATGAATGGATAAAGAAACTGTGGCATATATATATACAATGGAATATTACTCCGCCATGAGGAATGACAAAATTATGGCATTCGCAGGCAAATGGATGAAATTGGAGGATGTCATGCTAAGTGAGATAAGCCAATCTCAAAAAACTAAAGGACGAATGATCTCGCTGATAAGCGGATGAGGACATTGGGGGGGGGGTAGGAGGGGTTAGTGTTAGGGTTAGGGTTAGGTTTCGGGTTAGGGATAAGGAGGGTGGTAAGAATGAGGAAGAAAGGAATGTATAGAGGGAAAAGAGGGGTGGAAGGGGAGGGGGGAAGGAAAAAAATAACAAAATGAATCAAACAACATTGCCCTATGTAAATTTATGATTTTTAATTAAAATTAAAAAAAATATATTAAAAAAATTGAAATTTTGTGTTAACACTATCACAATTCCAAAAGCACTTTAATTATGTGAGTTGAATAGATATTTATTGTTACCCTTTTTGTGAGTACATAAGACCTAAAAAATGTAAACTTACAATGATCTATTCAGGTAGAAAGCAAAAGCAATTAGTTTCCCCATCAGTAAAATGGAAATAATGCTACATGCTTCACAAAGTTACTGTGTGGTAAAATATATACATTCTTCTTAAAATTAATTAGATGTACATTTAATGTAATCAAGTACATTCATCTCTTCAATTTCTGTATGTGCTCATTTGTTTTTCAATAATATTTGATGAATTTTTCCTAATATAAAATACTTCACACATACCAAAAGTATAATATAGCATATATATAAAATATAAAGTGTAAGACATATATCATGTACCGCCCTCCACACAGTCTAATAAATAAAATTCTTCTGGTATATTTGAAACCAAAGTTTGAAATTTTGAAATGCTTAAAAGCGTAGCTATTGTGAATTGAGCTGCTATAAATATTGATGTGGCTGCCTCTCTATAGTATGCTGTTTTTAAGACCTTTGGTTATAGATGGAAGAGTGGGAAAACTGGGTCAAATGATTGTTCGATTCCTAGTTTTCTGAGGAATCTCCATACTGCTTTCCAGAGTGGTTGCACCAATTTGTAGTCCCACCAGCAAATCTTCACCAACATTCATTGTTATTTGTGTTCTTGATAATTGCCATTCTGACTGAAGTGAGATGAAATCGCAGTATAGTTTTAATGTGCATTCCTATAATTGCTGGAGATGTTGAACATGTTTTCATGTATTTGTCGACCATTTGTATTTCTTCTTCTTTGAAGTGCCTGTTCAGTTCCTTTGCCTATTTATTGATTGGGTTAATATTAATTTTTTGGTATTAGGTTTTTTTGAGTTCTTTATATATTCTGAAGATTAATGCTCTATCTGAGGTATACAATAGTTAAGCTATGGAAACAACCTAGATGCCCTTCAATAGATGAATGGATAAAAAAAATATGGTGTATATATACCCAATGGAATATTACTCAGCCACAGAAAATAATGAAATTATGGCATTTGCTGGTAAATGGATGGAACTGGAGAATATCATGCTAAGTGAAATAAGCCAATCCCAGAAAACCAAAGTCTGAATGTTCTCTCTGATATATGGATCCTAACACACAGTAAGTGTGTGTTTTGGGGATAGAAGTTCATTGGATTAGACAAAAGGGAATAAAGGGAAGGGAGAGGGTGAGAATAGGAAAGACAGCAGAATGAATTAGGCATAGCTTTCCTATGTTCATATATGAATACATGACCAATGTAACTCCACACAATATTCAACCACAAGAATGGGATCCTAATTAAAATAAGTTATACTCCATGTATGTATAATATAGCAAAATACACTCTACTGTCAAGTATATCTAAGAAGAATAAATTTTAAAAGAACAGGAAAAAAAAGAAATGCTTAAAAGCTGCATTGAAAAAACATGTTTTAAGCTTATATATATGTGTGTGTGTATGTGTAAATTTAAGGAGAGAGCAAGCAAGCACACAAGAAAGAACTCAACATCAAGTTTAAGTAATTAGTTTAATCTCATACACTGATGCATTTGTCTCTCTCTCTGTATATATATATGTAATCCTCTATATATTTATACCACATGGATGTCTATCCATATTTGTATATGCAGCTGTCCAGTAGATTGACTTGTTAATGATGTTGTTTAAATATCTTCTATTATTATTTATTTTTGGCATATTTTATTTGTCAGTTACAGAGAAAGGTATATACAAATACCATTCTATGAAAGTGATTTCTCCTAGTATTTTTATGAGTTTGTTTCTTTATATGTTATTATATATAATTTAAAATTGTCATATACAACATTAAATGAATATCTTTTGATGATGAGTTATCCTGTTTATCATTAGTAGTGCTTTTTGACTTAAATATTATGATAGTATGTGTTTTCCTTATTTATATGTTGTTAATCTTTCCCTGGAAACTTGTATTATTTTATTTAAAACATCTTTATATTAGAGTGTGGGTGTGGGTGGGGGTGCATACACAAGTGTCTTCTAAACCTCATTTAGCTGGATTCTTAAAAATCTAATATAATCACCTTTGCCTTTTACTGATGCTTTAGTTCATTACATATGTGATTCCTGATATGTTAGATAATTTCTACCGTCTTATGGCATAATTTCTAATTATTCTGCTTTTCCTGTGTTTCTGTATTTATTTTTATTATCTTCTTTGAGATTGAATTTTTCCTCATTTGATATTTTTTTCCAGCTATGGTTTGGATACCATATATTTTATTTCAATTATTTTTGCTAGACACCTGACTAAAATTTTACTTTCATTCACAGTGCAACAATTAAAACTAAAGTTCTTGGTCAGGGAGCCTCAGTTCATGTCTCTAGGCAGATATCTACTTCAGAGCTACATTACATTTCTGAGATTACTGTTCCATTACTGCTCTCATTTTACTTTTGTGTTTTGAGGATTTTGCATACCTTCTCTCTAGCTCAAACATGCATTGAAAGTTAATTTTAAAACTTTTACACACAGAATTTTAATGTTTTGTGGAAGCAGAGTTTTTTTAAAGGAAATTTTATCTTTAACATGAATTTATTTGTAAATTACTTTTTTCTTGAAATGAACTAAATATATATATATACAGTTTTATATAAATACACAGTTTTTCTATTCATCATGTATTCAATGAGGAGGTTACATAGCATAACTATTTGCTAAACTCTGCATTTCCTGCTTGGTAGAAGAGAGGTGTCATATATAGAAATAGTAATAATATATAAATACATCTATAATAAAATGTTATTGTTCTTCGAGTAACCAAATGAAATGCTATGAGATTGCAGTAGAGTAAGATTTCATCTCAGTGGTCAATGCCCAGCATACATTTATTATGTAAAGATTTACCCAGATATCTGGGTGTAATTAAGTTGCAGAGTACCTGCTTAGTGTGCACAAGGCCCTGGGTTTAATCCCCAAAGCCAAACAAACAGGGAAAAAAATAGATTTCCTGAGAGAGATGCTCTTTTGATTAGACCCTATAAGATTTATATAACTCCTTTATGTTTATGTTTGAATTTTAAAATATGAGGATGTTTTGATTTTCTAAATATTACATCTTAGCATAGAGCATATATTAAATCAGGAATGTGTAAAATTAATCCAGAAGCCAAATCAGGCCTACTCTCTATTTTTGTAAATAAAGTTTCATTGGAACATATCTACATTCATTCATTTATGTATTATCTATGGCTGCATTCCTCCTGCAACAGTGAAGCTGATGAGCTGCAAAAGAAACTATCTGGCCCATTAAGCCTAAAATATTTACAATCTGACCTTTTACTGAAAAGTTTGCCAACACCCATACTATATTAAAGGATAAGTTCATAAGGAAACTCTTCTTAACCTTGCTTTCTCATTTGTATTTTCTGAAATAGATTTGATTGCAGGGGCAGAAGGGTCTCAATAAATGTTTGTCCATGCACTCTCTTTATGTTTAGAGTTTAGTTCTGTTTCTTTGGAGGTATTTCTTTGCTCACATTCCTTTATTTGATAGAAACTGTAAAATTTCCAATACTATGGAGTATGATAACTTTTGAAATAGTAGATATTTATTGTTGCTTTCTACCAACTTTATCCTGGATTAATAGTACTTAAAGTATAAATGTTTAAAGAATTAAATAATTCTTCAATAAACTGGCCAGATATTCTTGCATTCATTAAATAAAATATCTCATGTATTATTCTATTAAATGAAATTAGCTGTCTTTTAAATTGAAAATGTTTTCATATACTAACTTATGAGCTAGTGCATACATATTTACTTTAAGAGTGAAGTAAAAAAAAAAAAGGTCAACTGGCAAGGCAGAAAGTAATGATTAAAGTTTTGTTTGATGTTAAGAGGAAAGTCTAATGAAATCCCAACACCTTATACATTACGGTGTTTGGATCTAACTTACCTGATACTGTGTCTGCAGAGTAGAGTTCCTCACAGTTTTCTTAGATGGAGAGCATCAAGCTAACTGCTTGAATTAACAATAGCATCTGTCTACCCTGTGTCCTGGGGAATACTCCAGTGCAACAACAGGCTCAGAGACAGAGATGAATTTAATCAGCCAATTCCCAGGAGTTTCTCCTGGCAAGATAGTCAATGGCTACTGGCTAGGCTTAGGACAACTCTCTCAGTTCTCATTTACAAATCCAAGACATCATTTCACTCGGGGATTCATTAGATAGCATAGTGTTCTATTCAGAACTGCAAAAAGTTCTATTTGTAGTAATTTAAGATTGAGGAATTTCAGCTGATGGGAGGGAATACTTAAATCATATTCAATGAAACCATTCTTATGGAAAACAGGTTGCCTGAACAACTTTAGTTTTATTGCCATCAAAAATTGTCAGAGTGGTAGCAGTACTTATATATGTAACCTGAGATGGAGAAAAATGGGGGTATATAAAAACTCTAAATATTTTCAAGGTGTAGTTTAAGACTTTTTATATTTGCAAGTTTTGTGTTAAAACTTTTTATGTGACATGGAAAAACTGGAGAGCTCAAATATCATATATAAGTCAATATTCTATATTCTGGATTAAATCAATTATAACTCAGATGCCAAATAAATAGGAATGAAGACAAAGGAAGACATTTTGTAGAAGAAAGATTGCCTAGCAATGAAGTTGAAAATAGAGATTTTCAAAGTATGCATCATGTTCAAATAGCAGGTTATGGAATCAATTGACTGTAATGAATATTTTAAAAATGTTTATTCAGCATTAAACTTAATAGAATAGAAAATATTTTGTTTAGTTTTTGCTTCAACTTTAGGCACACAGGGGTGTAGTTGTGAAATGTTGACTACTCAGTTAAACTATTTTGAAAGACTCCTGTCTAAAAGAAGCAGAGGCATGTACTGGATACATGAATTCCACTGCTGGGACAAATGGTGGTCTTATGATGCTACATAGTTATAACAGTAAATGAAACTGGAACCAGTGCTAATGCATTTCTTACCTTTGGATCATACTGTGGAAAATAGCTTTATATGTTTTGCCTTAACTCAGATAGCAGTGCGTTCATTTTGCTTTGGAAAAATTGTGTTTCTGTCTTCATCATTTACTTAGTTTACCCCCATTGTGTCTTTTGCCCAGGAGATTGCATCAACAGTTTGAAAGCTACAAGGAACAAGTTAAAAAAATAGGCGAAGAAGCGCGTCGTTACCAGGGCGAGCACAAAGATGATGCTCCAACTTGTGGAATTTGCCATAAGACAAAGTTTGCCGATGGGTGCGGCCACCTCTGCTCCTACTGCCGCACTAAGTTCTGCGCACGCTGTGGAGGCCGTGTATCTCTGCGGTCGAACAACGTGAGTGTCCCATGAACACAGAGGCCCATAAGTGTGAACCAAAACCATCCCACCTCCAAGCATGAAAACACGTGCAAGTTAGGAACCTACCCGCACGTAAATCTACACATTAGTATGGCCCTCCCTGGTTTTGTTTGTGTTTTCACCACGCTCCTTGTCTTGTGACAGTGATACATGTATTCCTCTGCTGGGAATTCGTATCTTAAAAGTAGTTATTAAACCATTCCTGTTACAAACCAATGTTAGATTACCTGTGAGGGTAAATTTATTTTTGAAGAATGTAGTAAATGGAGGATTGAATAGCATCACAAATTATAGACCCTTGTAAATTGTTTCAAACACCAGTCTTATAAAAAACAAAATGCTAACCAATTTTGGTTTTTGCAACCTAAGTTTTCAAATTGAATGAAGGGATAATGCAGGGTGAATTGTGCATCATTACACTTAACCCAAGATAGAACATAAAACAATGATTAGCCCCTGTGATAGTAATTTCAGATTTACTGTCATGTTAAAGAAATATAAAAATCATGTTCAGTTTATATTATGGGAATTATTTGGGTAATTAAGAAGTACATCAAGGGCTGGGGCTGTAGCTCAGGAGTAGAGCCCTTGCCTAGCATGTGTGAAGCAATTGGTTCAATCCTCGGCCCCACATAAAAATAAAATAACTACATAAACAAACAAATAAAGTAGAGGTCCATTGACAATTAAATTTTTTTTAATAAAAGAAGTATATCAAAATATACATTTTTAAAATTTTGAGATTTACACTTCTCATTTTCTTTGCTATGTGATATATACTCTTACCTAATACAGTTTCTTTATTTGACTTAATGAGAGCTACTTTTGTTATGCCAGTGTTTTAAATATATACATTTTGATTCTTTAAGATGCTAAGGGGAAAAAAAGAGAAAAAAAAGATGCTAAGGGCTCACTATTATTATTTAAGAAATTATAAACATTCTTACAAGCATTTACTTTAGAATACATTTTAATGTACTTTGTCATATTCCCTATGTTAATACAATGAAATTATTTATAGAATTGTCTCTGATATTGATCTGCAGCATAATATACAACTGTTATGAAAATTATAGACCAAGAATTTCCAGTGTTTATTGGAAGAATTTCCCACATTATCTAATCATGTATAGAATTTAATATAAAGTTATATTTTAAAATAGCTTGAAAGCCATAAGCCCTCTTGATAATTTTCTAATTTGGAAAATCCCAGATAAAATTCAAACAAGATTCCCAATTGATTTTGTATTCTTTGGTAATCTGAGTTTTAAGCAGGATATTCTAAAAATCTCTTCCAATGGAATTAGAGCACGAGTATAGTAAACATATTTTATATTTTAAGGTAAGACCATGATTATCTTTTTTGCTTCAGGGAGATAGTTCCTCTGAATAATAGTTTATAAAACTGGATAGTAATAGTTACCTTGTATGGTTGTAATGAGAATGCAATAAAAATAATTAAGTCCCATGTCTTTATAATACACCTAATATTTCTTTAGGTTCAATTCTTGTGACTACATAAGTTTTATTTTTCCCCCCTCCTAAAAGTGATGTGCTGCAGTTAATCCTGATATGCCACCTTAAATCCTGACTAGAACTAGCTTGGGTATTAAAATGGTGTCTGGCACATAGAAAGTACACCAGATTTATTTGTTTATTTCCCCCTTTCTGGTGTTCTTAAACATATACTTTGGAATGAATTCTCACAGGTGAGACCACGAGCTGATAATCAAAATGCTTAACACTGTCCAGTCTGAAAAGGTGCTGGCAGGGAGAGGTGGAGTGTAGCCCAGCAGTGTTAGTGCTGATGAGCCCTCACAACTGCTGTTATGTTTTTAACTTCGCATCATAGGTCTGAGGGAAGCCAGTAGCAATCCAGCTAAGTACTGATATATTGAAACCATCAAGGTCAAACTCAGGTTTTAAAGGGAGAGGGTTTTAAAAGAAAGTTGAGCAAGATAGTTCTTAAGCTTTGAAGAGGATACTCACCCTCAGCCTGTTGTAGTTCATCCATCTTTAATAAACACCGAATCTTGGAAAAAATTTAAAGAACCAAAATTTTTAAAAGTCCTACTTAGAATTTTTCTCTTGTACATAAGACCAAAAAAAACTGTATTAAGTTGGTTTTTTTCTATGACATAAATGTTGAAATATATGTATCACAAATAAATATTGCTTTTGGAATAATTTATGGCTAAAACAGTTAATGTATTTCTCTTCACGTTTTTGTTTTTTTAAAACATTTTCCACTCATATTTCTCTGAATTATGACTACACATATTTTAACATTAATTTGATAAAATTTCTTAGTACAATATTATGAAAATATTTCCTTTCATTTGTAAGCTAATATGTAGTAAATTAACTTTTCATTTTGAAGAATATTTTAAAGTGGATTTATAATCTGGATTCTACAAATTTACGAGATTATTGTGCCTAGTCAGTGTAGCTAATGTAGAATAGGATCCATGTGTGCATTTTCAATGAAGGATTTACTTTTCAATATACCCATTTTAACACTTTAAAGAAATACATATTTGTTTCATTAAGATCAATTTATTAATATATGGCTCATCTTGTTTTTCTTTTCTTCTTTTTCTTCTCTCTCTACTCTGCTTCCTTGGATGCTTTCCCAAAGGAGGACAAAGTGGTTAGAATCCATGCTTTCTTTTCTATCATTTGTTATTATATTGTTGTGAATTTTATTAAGTGAATGTTGCATCTACTATTGTTAGTCATTATATTTTGCAATGAACTTAATGCTGGGAAGAGCTCATTCCCAGTTCTCCTGAAAATAAAAATATGAATATGACAGAATATTACATTAATATGTAAACTCTGGGTTGTTTGAGTTCATGAGGACAGTAAGATTTAATATAGTATATATCATTATGCACTCATTTGTGTTTTTAGCTCATTTAGCTTTGAGGATTATTCCATCTACTTTCAGGAACAATAAACTAAAATGGGCTTTACCTTTCTGAACACCAGTGAGATTCAAAGGCAGGTGATTTGAAACGTTACTGCAGAACGAATGGAATATTCTAACAGTATAGAAAATGGATCAAATTCAAATCAAGATCTCAAAATAAAATTATTTTCCTATAAACATATGTAGCAGAATTATAATATTGAAACAGCTTTCCCCCTTTTCTTCCTGTCATGCATAGAAATCATTTCTCAGGGGAATAAGAAGTCACTTTTAACTCTTATCAATTATAGAAACCACAAATGCTCTTTGTTCTTGGGAAGATAGGACCCAAGGGGAATCCTCAGTCAGTCCCTCCTTTGTATACACTTCTTACACCTTCATTTGGTGTAAATTATGACTTACTCACAACTCATTAGTCTTCTAATATGAGACTGAAGCAATGAGTATTTCTGTTCACATATCAACTCAGCTGTCTTTGTTCATATTTTTAAAGCTCAAATGATGTACTGCAGTGCATAATTAGCAAGCATGACATTACATTAATTATTAATCTGTACTTTTAAACTTCATGATAGTATGTGTTCATCAGGTTTTTTCCTATGAAAAAGAAATCAGTCTGAAAAACTATATAGGGTAATCTGTTTTCACTAAATGTTTTACCTGTAGTATTGATGGTATGTGGGAACATTTCAGAGATATTACTTTCATTCAATAATATACTGTATTAGAAAACTATAACTAGAATTTTATACCTGGGGTTTCATAATTATTGTCACTTTAGATGAGTCTAAATTTGAAATGTAGATACTTTTAAATTCCTTCCAAGAATAAAAGTGTAAGTGAATAACATGCTAGCATGGTGCACTCCTGAAGGGCTGGCCATACTTGCTGTCCTTGGACAGTACTTCCCCTGTGGCAGGTGGTTTGTGCACATTAAGATAACTAATAGCATAATGAGAATTCTGGTGGATTTGGTGGTTCTCAGACTGAGAACAGAATGGAAAGACTATATACAATACACTCACATTCAAGTATTTTCTTCACTTTGGTTAAAATGCATGTATCTACTAGTTTATTTTTATTTTTTAGCCTATTGAGGCAGTTCAATGAATTTGCCTTTCTACTCCAAGGAAACTGAAGTCAGATTTTGTCTTGTGCTTGTTAAAGAAATAACCAAGTATTAAAGTACCGACTGCCTGATTGCCAGTCCTTTCCTTATTCCTTATTCCTCTGAGCACTTTTATTTTTGGTTGTCATGATTTGCAGGAAGGTGTGTCCACGTGTGTGTGTGTGTGTGTGTGTGTGTATCTGTTTGAAAAGGGAAGAGATAAAAGGGTGACTAAAACTTTTCCAAAACCAGTCTTCATCTTTATCAACAAAATAATAATGTGTTCTACTTGGTTTTTAACTTGGAGAAGAAATGTGATTCAAATACTAGAGAAGGCTTAAGAAAAGCTAATGCGTAATATTTTCTTTAATAAGTTCAGTGAAGTGTTAATTGTCATATATTTTAACCAACAATATTTGCTCTAAAACTTCATCCTTCACCTAAATCTTGTCTAATAATAACTTGGAAGATTGTGAATTTGCATATAAAGAAAATAGCTGTCATATTGAATTACTTTGAAGTGGTTGTATATGATAGGTTATAACAGGAAATTATTTTATACATGTGCATATGCTTATTGGTAAAATTATGATTATATTTTACCTCATTGAAATCCATCTCTAAGCCTAAATATATACAGATACTGTAAAATTCCCCATAGCCTGTTTAAATTACTTTTATCTTTGTTATACTCTATTTGGTGACAGAGGATTGAATTTAGATAGCTCCCTTGATAACATTAACACTTTTCTGCTAGTAAGCCGGTGGAATCGAATCATCCAAATTCAATTCTTTTGGGATTCCCACAAATTTCCATCATTAATAATTTATTTTGAGTGGGATGGATTGGTTTAAATATAGTAACTAAAAATGAATCTGTTACATTTTTAGTTTACCTATATTTTCACAAAAGTGTCAGGTTTTATAAGAATATTTTATAATAAACGCCAGCATCACTTTGAAAAACAACCCACAATTTTCTTATTCTTTCAAAATGTGAAAGTTACACATACATAATTTTTTAAAAGTTTGTGTAAAAATGCTTTTTTATATCAAGGTAATGAGGCATTATGTTTATGAAGTCAGAGTTTTTTTTCTGACACCTTATAACTTTTCATTGGTGATTGTTTTTAGAAATTATGTTAAGTATTATGTTAATGAAACAAAGTGTGTTTTTACATTTAAAACACTTATAAAAGGTAAGTTTTGAATGAAATTAATCAGTAATGGCCAAATGTTAAACATCTTTATCATACAGTATTATTTGTGAGATGATTGAATCCTAACAGCATAAAAATCTCCCCCTTACAGACTGTACTCTTAAAAAATCAAAGTAATCTTTTTTTTTTTTTTCTTTCGCTAGGACTAAATAAACACAAGAAAGTCAGTAGAATCATAACCATTTTAAAAAATGATTTGAATGATTGCATTAAATATTTATTATTATGAAAAATCCCCTCAGTTGTCCATATGTAGTCTGTGGCATAGTTAAGCATATGGTCATAATTTACAACCTTCCTTCACTCAAAAAAGTTATTTTAAGATTTGTCTGGACCCACCTTCATGTTTTCTTTTTTTTTCCCTAGATACTTGAATGGATTTCTCTGGCAGAAGTTCTCTTAGAGATTCTTTCCCTAAAGATATTCAATACCTAGGCCTATATATAAAAGTGTATAAATATAGATAAATATATCAATAAAGAAATGTTAGTGTGCATCAAAAAGAGAATTTTCATTAGGCAATTTGGTTGATTAGATTTCCCAAGGTGTTTTGTCTGGTTTTGTTCTGCTTATCCTAGAGGGGAATAAAACATCAAGTTGAAAAAACTGTTATGCGAGATAAGTCAGAAAGCTGTGAAATTTTAATTACAAATGTGCTTTTAGAATGTGCTACACTGTTTTTCAAGGAATTTTAATCTCTTGTATTTAGCATTACTATTTTGGAAATGTTTGCTAATATTCAACAATGGTTAGGAAGTTTATAGGCCTGGTTTGTTAGTCCTGGATTTTTCTCCATCCCCAAATCATCTTTTAATTGTTACAAAGTCTGTTTAAGGAAATAATAATAATTAGTGTTAAATAAGAATCCACAGTAGGGCTGAGAGAGCTACCAGGCTATAGAAAATGAGCCTTTTCTAAGAAAGAGCTGTGGTAGGATCAGCTTTCCAGAGCTCAAGATTAGACTGTGGACAAACTTCCTGATATTTTTGTGATTATAAATTCTCAGATCTCTTATTTATGCACCTAGCAGTGGAATTTCCTGGTTAGGTGATGACTCCATGTTTAATATTTTGAAAAACCGACAAACTGCTTTTTCAAATAGCAGCACAGCAATGAATGAGGGATCCACTCCCTCCCCATTTTTTGTCAATACTTGCTGTTATCTGTCATTTTGATTAATAGCTATCATGTTGCATGTGAAATGAAGTGATATCTCATTGTGGTTTTCATAAAGCTACTTTAATCCAAAATTATCAAACTACTTTGATATCTCCCAGGATTCACTTTGAGTTAGTGAACTCATTCTTACATACAATACTTCTTAGTTAGAAATTTCATGGAACTAGATTATAAGTTCAGTTTCCTCTCTGGTGTTTATTTCCCTAAATTAGAATTACATAAATTCTTATTAATCTGTATAAGTCAATCAGGTCATGAGCTCTGTGAAATTTGAAATAACTTTGAATCTAGTACCTGTATGGACTAATTCTCCCAAGAGGGCAAACAAACTACGAGATTTTTATCTCTGATTGAAAAGACAGTTTTTTAAACACACGAAGAAAACTAGCAACTTCAGTTTTCTCTGAGCCAAAGGGATACAAAATTAACACAGAAAATTAAATTCATACTTTAAAGGCTGTCTTTCAGAGAGCATAAGATTTTCTCTAGTTATAGTAGCTTTTAGTAGCATGCACATAAAGACTAACAATCAGATTTCTGTCAATCAAGATTTACTACTCAATTTCCAGTATATCCCTGATGTTCACCATCCAGCATATCTATCTCTTCAGTGAATAGATTTCCTATCAGTGTTGCCCTTAGTGGAGAATACATTATAGTCACAAGCCCATTTGACTGACTGGTAGAGCCATTCCAATTCTCTTAAGGCTGCTGTTTAAGCAGTGTCTTCTCCAGACTTATAGTATCTTCTTTCTGGTATCTTTGAAAACAGGAGTTATTCCAAAGTACAACTCCTGGAGACACTCATGTCTATTGTTTGTTTTTTGGTTGTTTGTTTTATTTTGCATTTTGTTTTGTTTTATGTAATCTGACAAGCTGAGTGGATTATTTAATCCATTTACATTTAGTGTTACTATTGATGTAGTTTTATTTCCAGTTTCACTATGGGTTCATTTTTTGTTCCTCCATTCCTTCTTTACTGCTTTCTTTTTCATGAAATTTGTATTATCTAGTCATATTTTAGTACATTCAGTGATTTTTTTCACTAATTTTTTTGTTATTTTTCTAATAGCTCTAAGGATTTCAAAATATAACTGATTGACATGAATCTGCTTCATTATATTACCTTCATTTGTGGGAGAGACAGAAGGTTGATTCTATGTGACTTGTTCCCCTTTCCCCCTTTTTCTGTGTTGCTTTTCTTCTTATGTATACTATTCTTAAATTATGTAAAAAGAAAACAACGCATTGTCGCAATTACTGCATTGTCTAATGTGAGTCTTTTAAAGAACCTGAGAGAAGAAATGAGAGGAAGTACATGTTTCAGGGTCAGTTTTATTAATTTGTATTTATTAATTTTGGATCTCTTCACTTTTTCCCCTATAGATTCAAGCCACCATCTATTATCATTTCCTTACTGTCAAATGACATTGCTCCCATCCATGTTTATCTTGTTATTGTCAATACATTTTATTTCTTTGTGTTATAGTCTTAGTAATACTCATATGACCATAGTTTTATCCAAGTGTAAAAAATCATTTAAGTGAACAAAAAAGGAGGAATATGAATTATACTTTTATACTTATCTACATAATTATCTTTGCTGGTGTTCATTGTTTTTTGTGAGGATTCACATTAGTTGTCTGGTGTCACTCTCAACTTTGAATTGGGCCTTCCAGCAGTGAACTGTGTCAGCTTTTGTTTATCTTGGAAAGCCCTTATTTAATCTTCATTTTTGAAAGAAGATTTGCTGGATATAAGATTTTTGGTTGACAGTTATTTCCTTTTTCACCCATAAAATATGTCACATAATTGCCTTAAGGACTCCACTGTTAATTTATGAGACATCAGCTATTAATTTTACTAAGATTACCTTGTACATATTGAATATATGATGTTTAAATTTTTCTCTTTTTCTTTCAGTATGTACTATGCAAATGTGTCTGGGTATGAATCTCTTTGTGCTTTATTCTACATGGTGTTCATTCAGTTTCTTAGATGTTGGGTAATGGTTTTTTGGGTTTTGAGATTTTTTTGTTTTTGTTTTTATTTCATAAAATTTGAGGATTTTTCAACCATTGTAGCAAAACTGCACACTAACCCCCATCTCCAACACAGGACTTGTTTCTGTTGACTGATTCACTTCTTTATTGCTTTTGGAGCTGGCTGTGCCTTTTTAGTAAAGTCTCTTTGCCCCCACAGTGAACAGCCTCAGATGTTGCTGCTCATGGCCACAACTTTGGGCTGCACACATCACTCTGATCGACTCCCCACCAGTGAAAACGGTTTTATTTTGCTTGTTTTGTTTTTTAAACCACGCTGTCTATGTTTTGCTTTCCCTCTCCCCCTGTTAAACCTCTATCTGCTTCTGCTAGTATCACTCCAACTGTTAGTCTCCACTAATTACTTAGCCATTTTTTCATATATGATTATAGTATCCATTTTTTATTATTTTATTATTTTTAGAGCTTTATGCTTATACATAGTAGTTGAGTTCATCCCAATGAACTCATGTATGCATGGAAATTAGTTTCCAGTTCATGATCCCCCCACTTTCCCTCACTCTTTTCTCTCCTGACCTCTATCTCCTCTTCCATTCTCCTTTCTCTACTAGACTTCCTTTTACTCATCTATTAGTTCATATTTGATCGGTACCTTATGTAATCTTTTTCTTCCCTCCCACCTTTTCTTTATTTTACACTAGCTTCCACATATGAGAAAATATTTGTCCTTTGAGTTTCTGAATTTGGCTTATTTCACTTAGCATGATATTCTCCATTTCCATCCATTTATTGGCAAGTGCCATAATTTCATTCTTTACTACGACTGAGTAGAAGTCCATTGTATATATATTCCATAATTTCTTAATCCATTCATCTGTTGACTCCATAATTTAGTTACTGTGTACTTAGCCAATTCTTATATTGTTTTCAATAATTCTCTGGGTATAAATTACTCAATAATCAGCTAATTAAATTTGAGCCCCTTTGTAGGGGTAATTTTGAACAGTATTTAAAGCCTGCTCCAATTCCTGGCTTGTCTTAGCTGGCTATCTACCAAGTTCTTTCTCTTAAACATCTAGCATGTCTTCTCTTTGACTTGTTGCTGTCCTAGAGCTTTTAACCTCCTCTTACCTAATTAACAAAATCTCCAGTATTTTTGACAATGCTAATATTTCTGAATTATCTGAACCACTCTTTCAAATGAAGCCAGTATCCTTCAGGAAAGCTACAGAGATTTTTCTCTTTTTGTGACCTGCTTCTTCTGGTCAGAACCTTTGTATCCTTTCTGGGACTAGATGTAGAGACAGCAACCTCTTTCTCTCTGACATCCCTGCTATATGAGTGGGACACTGAATAGAATAAGTAGTCCCTGGTCTTCTTGACTAGCTTTTCCTGGCAAAGAACCTCCACACTATAATCATGCTTGCCTGAGTATGATTAGGGTTCAGGAATCTCACCTGGACACACTGAGCAGAGAGCTTCAACCCTAAGAGTGGCAACTGGATGGAGGAAGAGTCCTGGCCACTTAGTTGCACTACCTATAGTACAGCTTATTAAACAGGGAGCTGGATGTGGGGTGAGAAATGTTGGTGTGCCTCCCCACGAGGGAACATGGCCCTCAACAGACAACTGGGAGGAGAGATAGACCATGTTCTTCAGTACAGCCATCTAGAATGGAGCATCCTTCTTGCTGATCAGGAAGGGAAGGAGAAAGGGAACTGGTTGTGGTTCAGTGCAACAGACTCTTGCTGATGTGTAGAAATTTGAGAGAGTTTCTTAAATGTTTTCCATTTGCTACTTACACTTCAGACAATTTCCAGAGACTTTAGATGCCTGCTCTAAACCCTAATCTTTATCAGTTGTGACTGCTTCGTTCGAGAGTGGTTTAAAGAGGTTCTAATATGGTTACACAGGAAATGCTACTCAAATAGAATCTTCATGTTCCTGTGTTAATTTATTCATTTGCTCATTCATGTTTTTTTAAATTTTAATTAAAAATCATAAATTTACATAGGGCAATGTTGTTTGATTCATTTTGTTATTTTTTTCCCTTTCCCCCTCCCCTCCCACCCCTCTTTTCCCTCTATACATTCCTTTCTTCCTCCATTCTTACCACCCTCCTTATCCCTAACACTAAACCTAACCCTAACCCTAACACTAACCACTCCTACCCCCCCATATGTCCTAATCTGCTTATCAGCGAGATAATTCGTCCTTCAGTTTTTTGAGATTGGCTTATCTCACTTAGCATGATATCCTCCAATTTCATCCATTTGCCTGCGAATGCCATAATTTTGTCATTCCTCATGGCGGAGTAATATTCCATTGTATATATATATATGCCACAGTTTCTCTATCCATTCATCAACTGAAGGGCATCTGGGTTGGTTCCACAATCTGGCTATTGTGAATTGAGCAACTATGAACATTGATGTGGCTGTATCTCTGTAGTATGCTGATTTTAAGTCCTTTGGGTATAGGCCAAGGAGTGGGATAGCTGGGTCAAAAATGGTTCCATTCCAAGCTTTCTGAGGAATCTCCATACTGCTTTCCAGAGTGGCTGCACTAGTTGGCAACCCCACCAGCAATGTAGGAGTGTACCTTTTACCCACATCCTCGCCAACACCTATTGTTGCTTATGTTCTTGATAATCGCCATTCTAATTTGGGTGAGATGAAATCTTAGGGTAGTTTTGATTTGCATTTCTCTTATTACTAGAGATGTTGAACATTTTTTCATATATCTGTGGATTGATTGTACATCTTCTTCTGTGAAGTGTCTGTTCATTTCCTTAGCCCATTTGTTGATTGGATTATTTGTACTCTTGGTGTAGAGTTTTTTGAGTTCTTTGTAGATTCGGGATATTAGCGCTCTATCTGAAGTATGAGTGGCAAAGATATTCTCCCACTCTGTAGGTTCTCTCTTCACATTACTGATAGTTTCCTTTGCTGAGAGAAAGCTTTTTTAGTATGAATCTATCCCAGTTGTTGATTCTTGCTTTTATTTCTTGGGCTATGGGAGTCCTGTTAAGGAAGTCTGCTCCTAAGCCAACAACTTGAAGGTTTGGGCCTACTTTTTCTTGTATAAAATGCAGGGTCTTTGATTCCGAGGTCCTTGATCCATTGTGAGTTGAGTTTTGTGCAGGGAGAGAGATAGGGGTTTAATTTCATTCTGTTGCATATGGTTTTCCAGTTTTCCCAGCACCATTTGTTGAAGAGGCTATCTTTTCTCCATTGCATATTTTTGGCACCTTTGTCTAGTATGAGAAAATTGTATTTATTTGGGTTTGTGTCCGTGACCTCTATTCTGTACCATTGATCTACCTGTCTATTTTGGTACCAATACCATGCCGTTTTTGTTACTATTGCTTTGTAATAGAGTTGAAGATCTGGTATTGCGATACCCCCTGCTTCGCTCTTTCTACTGAGGATTGCTTTGGCTATTCTGGGTTTCTTATTCTTCCAGATGAATTTCATAATTGCTTGCTCTATTCTGTAAGGTACATCATTGGAATTTTAATTGGAATTGCATTGAATCTATATAGCACTTTTGGTAGTATGGCCATTTTGACAATATTAATTCTTCCTATCCATGAACATGGGAGATCTTTCCATCTTCTAAGGTTTTCTTTAATTTCTTTCTTTAGTCTTCTGTAGTTCTCATTGTAGAGGTCTTTCACCTCTTTTGTGAGATTGATTCCCAAGTATTTTATTTTTTTGGATGCTATTGTGAATGGGGTAGTTTTCCTAATTTCTCTTTCTGAAGATTCATCACTTATGTATAAAAATGCATTGGATTTATGAGCATTGATCTTGTAACCTGCTACTTTACTGAATTCACTTATGAGTTCTAAGAGTTTTCTGGTGGAATTTCCAGGTTCCTCTAAATATATAATCATGTCATCAGCGAACAGGGATAGTTTGAGTTCCTCTTTGCCAATTCGTATCCCTTTAATTTCGTTGGTTTGTCTAATTGCTCTGGCTAGAGTCTCAAGAACAATGTTGAATAGAAGTGGTGAAAGACGGCATCCCTGCCTTGTTCCAGTTTTTAGAGGGAATGCTTTCAGTTTTTCACCATTTAGAATGATATTGGCCATGGGCTTAGCATAGATGGCCTTCACAATGTTAAGGAATGATCCCACTACCCCAATTTTTTCTAGTGTTTTGAGCATGAAGGGATGCTGTATTTTATCGAATGCTTTTTCTGCATCTATTGAAATAATCATGTGATTCTTAACTTTTAGTCTGTTGATATGGTGAATGACATTTATTGATTTCCGGATGTTGAACCAACCTTGCATCCCTGGGATAAAACCCACGTGATTGTGGTGCACTATCTTTTTAATATGTTTTTGTATATGATTTGCTAAAATTTTGTTGAGAATTTTTGTGTCGATGTTCATTAAGGATATTGGTCTGAAATTTTCTTTCCTCGATGTATCTCTGTCTGGTGTAGGTATCAGGGTGATATTGGCCTCATAGAATGAGTTTGGGAGGGTTCCCTCCTCTTCTATTTTATGGAATACTTTGAGAAGTATTGGAATGAGCTCTTCTTTAAAGGTTTTGTAGAACTCAGCTGAGAACCCATCTGGCCCCGGACTTTTCTTTGTTGGTAGGCTTTTTATGACCTCTTCTATTTCATTGCTTGAAATTGATTTATTTAAGTTGTGTATGTCTTCCTCGTTCAGTTTTAATTAATTCATATGTCTCTAGAAACTTGTTGATATCTTCGAGGTTTTCTGTTTTGTTGGAGTATAGATTTTTAAAATAGCTTCTAATTATGTTTTGTATTTCACTCTTGTCTGTTGTGGTATTTCCTTGTTCATTCCGAATTTTAGTAATTTTTTTCTCTCTCTTTCTCTTAGCGTGGCTAAGGGTTTTTCAATTTTGTTTATTTTTTCAAAGAACCAACTATTTATTTTGTTAATTTTTCCGATTGTTTCTTTTGTTTCAATTTCGTTGATTTCGGCTCTGATCTTAACTATTTCCTGTCTTCTACTACTTTTGGTGTTGGTCTGCTCTTCTTTTTCTAGGGCTTTGAGCTGTAGTGTTAAGTCATTTATTTGTTGATTTCTACTTCTTTTGTTGAATGTGCCCCATGAAATAAATCTTCCTCTCAGTACTGCTGTCATAGTGTCCCAGAGATTTTGATATGATGTGTCTTCGTTGTCATTTAGTTCTAAGAATTTTTTAATTTCCCTCCTGATGTCTTCTATTATCCATTCATCGTATAATAGTGTATTATTTAATCTCCAAGTATTGGAGAAGTTTCTGTTTTTTATTCTGTCATTTATTTCTAATTTCAGTCCATTATGATCTGATAGAGTACAAGGTAGTATCTCTATCTTCTTGTATTTGCTAACAGTAGCTTTGTGGCATAAAACATGGTCTATTTTAGAGAAGGATCCATGTGCTGCTGAGAAGAAAGTGTATTTGCTCTTTGTTGGATGGTATATTCTATATAAGTCGGTTAAGTCTAAATTGTTGATTGTGTTATTGAGATCTATGGTTTCTTTATTCAATTTTTGTTTGGACGATCTATCCAGCGGTGACAGAGGTGTGTTAAAATCACCTAGTATTATTGTGTTGTGGTCTATTTGATTTCTGGAATTGAGAAGGATTTGTTTGA
This sequence comes from Sciurus vulgaris, assembly GCF_902686455.1. Classification (NCBI taxonomy): domain Eukaryota; kingdom Metazoa; phylum Chordata; class Mammalia; order Rodentia; family Sciuridae; genus Sciurus; species Sciurus vulgaris. Next base: position 90,007,548 of record NC_136467.1, on the reverse strand, counting down.
CGTACATGGATGAGGCAATGTTTGGGGCCTAGATGTTTATGATTGTTATGTCTTGCTGATTTATGCTTCCCTTAAGCAGTGTGTAATGTCCTTCTTTATCCCTTCTGACTAGTTTTGGCTTGAAGTCCACATTATCTGAAATGAGGATGGATACTCCAGCTTTTTTGCTGTGTCCATGTGCATGGTATGTTTTTCCCCATCCTTTCACCTTTAGTCTATGGGTATCTCTTTCTATGAGATGGGTCTCTTGCAGGCAGCATATTGTTGGATTTTTCTTTTTAATCCAATCTGCCAGTCTATGTCTTTTGATTGATGAGTTCAGGCCATTAGCATTCACAGTTATTATTGTGATATGATTTGTATCCCTAGTAATTGGACTCATTTTTTTTTTTTGACATGATTTGGTTTATCCTTTATTTGGCTATTCCTTTAGGCTAATTCCTCCCGTTGCTGATTTACATCGTTGTTTTTCATCTCTTCCTCATGGAATATTTTGCTAAGAATGTTCTGTAATGCCGGCTTTCTTTTAGTAAATTTCTTTAGCTTTTGTTTATCATGGAAGGATTTTATCTCATTGTCAAATCTGAAAGTAAGTTTTGCTGGGTATAAAATTCTTGGTTGGCATCCATTTTCTTTCAGGGCTTGGTAAATGTTGTTCCAGGGCCTTCTAGCTTTTAGGGTCTGGACTGAAAAATCTGCTGATATTCTTATTGGTTTACCCCTGAATGTAATCTGATTCTTTTCTCTTGCGGCCTTTAAAATTCTGTCTTTAATTTGAATGTTAGGCATTTTCATAATAATGTGCCTTGGTGTAGGTCTGTTGTAATTTTGCCTATTTGGAGTCCTATAAGCCTCTTGTACTTGGTTTTCCATTTCATTCTTCAGATTTGGAAAATTTTCTGATATTATTTCATTGAATAGATTGTTCATTCCTTTGGTTTGTTTCTCTAAGCCTTCCTCAATCCCAATTATTCTTAAATTTGGCCTCTTCATGATATCCCATAATTCTTGTAGATTCTGTTCATGATTTCTTACCATCTTCTCTGTTTGCTCAACCTTGTTTACAAGATTAAATATTTTGTCTTCAATATCTGAGGTTCTGTCTTCCAGGTGATCTATCCTATTGTTTATGCTTTCTATGGTGTTTTTAACTTGGTTTATTGTTTCCTTCATTTCAAGGATTTCCGTTTGGTTTTTTTTCAGTATCTCTAACTCTTTATTGAAATGCTCTTTTGCTTCCCTTATTTGCTCTTTTAACTGTTGATCAGTGCGTTCATTTAATGCCTGCATTTGTTCTTTCATCTCCTCGTTTGCTTCCCTGATTGTTTTAATTATGTACATTCTGAACTCCCTTTCATACATTTCTTCTGCTGTGCTGTCATTGGGTTTTACTGATATAGTATCTAGGTTTGTTTCGGACATTTTCTTCCCTTGTTTTCTCATATTGGTCAGATGTCAATGGGACTCTGTGATGTTTAGATTTCCTCTATTGGCTTATAGTGACCCTGTAGATTTCCAGTGTATCACCTACCAGCCTTCAGTAGCCAGAAGTCTTGGATTAATTTGATAATGCAGTGCTTCCGAAGAACGCTGCCCCTAGCCCGCTACTGGTTCCAGGGAGAGAGACCTGGAGAGGTCTCTTGTTGCACAGCCCTGGTTCCAGAGGCTGGTTGTAGGTCGGAGGTCTCCACTGGCTTGGGGACTTGTGGCTGGCTCTGTATAGACAGGCTCTCACTGGGCGGTTTGCTCCGAGAAGCTAGCCTAGAGAGGCACTTCCCGTCGGAGGGGGGCTGGGCTGCTTGGGGAAGTCCCTGGCGCCCTGTGCTGGTCACTGAAGCAACCTGCAGGCGGGCCAGAGCTGGCAGCGAGGCGGGCCAGAGCTGTCCAGGGCGGGCCGGAGCTGGCCGCTCTGCTTCTGTGCAGAAGGACTCTCACTTGGGGGCCTGTTCCGAGAGGCTGGAGGATCTGTCCCTGTGCAAGGAGCTCACCGCCAGACTTCACAGATCTGCCTGGGGGAGACGCTATCTGCCCTGTCCTACTCTAATATGCCACTTGAATCCTGGCCTGCCACCCAGCTGAGCTTCGCTGGGGGGGGGAGACTCACCCCGTGGTTCTGTCTTAGTCCGAGTCTCTCAATGCCTCCCCTTCTTGAATCCTGGGTTCTGGGGCGACTGGAGATGCAGTCACCCTGTAGTCCGCCATCTTGGATCCTGAATCTTGCTCATTCATTTTCAGTCATTTGCTTCTTTATGTGTAGGTTTTTCTCTCATCAGGAGTCTTATATATAATAATTTTTCTTTCAAAATTACTATCTCAATTTTTTTCATAAATGCAGTTTTGATGGTGATGCATGGCAAAGTGCTTTTTGATCAATTTAATATAAAAGTTGTTTAGTATGCAGGAAAAAAATCAATTGCATTTAATCACCAAGTTCACTTTTGTTTAACCAAGCAGCCATGAAAATTAATTATGATAATGAAGAGCAAAATCTTTTCCTTGGGTAACATGCACTCATTCATTCATTTATTCAAAAAAATTTTAATTTTATTGTGACTATGTTAAATTCTATGTTTGATATCATGTGTATATAAGAAAATCTTTCACAAATTTATTAATGAATTCAGCTTAAAAGTGTGCATTTATATATTTGCATACTTGCGTAATGTAATGCTATATTGATGCATAATAATTTTTTGGTATGTTGTATTAAGGAATAAACAGAATTCACTAAAACTCCCTGTTAGTATGCAGGATGATGACTAGTAATTCAACCAACATTTCTACTCAACTCTTTTAATGTCACAAGCATTTTCTTCCTATTTGATATAAGGGAGCAGTCTATGACCATGACTATTCCTCGATTCTATTTATTGCAGCAGTTTTGAGGACATTTTTAAACTTTGAAAAAATTTTTGCAATATGTATTTTTAATTTATTAGTTTTCCAGATACTTTAAAACTTTTTAAAAACATGTTCTAAACTGCATCACCATAACTTGAATTTAGATATCTAAATCTGAAGGAGTCCTTGTTTTTATATCTTGCTAACATTTGATAAATAAATTTATTAATTGGATAATTTGTTTTATTGTTGTATAAGATGTATATGTAATATTTTGCATACAGAAATTTCAACAGCAAATATCTTACTTTTAAAATTCCTTTGAATTGCTTTATAATGTTGGAAAAATAAATTTTTGAATTTAGTTTATGAACATCTGTATTGTAAAAGATTTAATTTTCAAAAAATCAACCAAGTGTTTATATTGACCAATAAAGTGCTCTTGTAGCAAATTATAGGGGTAAAAATAGAAAGGGAAATCTTCCATGGGAAGAATATTATGCTTTGTGACTCTTTAGTTACCTTTAGGGCATTTGAAAATGTTTGTGTCCTTTGAACTACACAGTAATATGAAATCAGCCATATGAGTCATTGATCCAGGAGTACACTGAAAAAATTTTGGGGGGTACAAGCCAAACCATGTATGAAATCACAAAGAAAAGATGCACATGATGCACTTGGTATCAAAGAAATTTCTAGGGGAAGTAGCAAGTCAATCTTTGGAGTGGTGGTTGGGACACATGATCACAAAGCATTTTAAAAATTTTACTCAAATTCTTAGATTTTTTCCTTGTTTTGTTGCCATATTTTACTTTGAGACTTGTTAGAACTTTAATTTTTATTATAATTACTTTGTTAATTAATGTGTCAGACTAATGTGATTGTTCCCCATAAGACTATATCTTCTGAGATCTATATATTTTAGGTCTCTTAAAATTTACAGTTGCTGGAGATGCCTAAAGTGTGATTAGATATCAGAAGACAATTTCAAGGAACTCTTTTAGGTATTTATATCATCAAATATAGTTTGGATTATTGCCATCTAACATTAATTGCCAACTTCCCTGAATATGTATTGCTTTTTTATACTTTCATACATTTCTTTAATCTACTGCAGTGTTAATTTTTCCAGTTAATGAAGAACTGTCTACCAAAGACCAACAGCAATTCAAAGGCCACCTGCCATGTGGAGAGCTCCCTAAGCATCTCAGGCAGCTAGCTCTTACTGCACCGTTTACGTTTCTTTATTATAACATGTGCAGCCTAGGCTTGTGAAATTTTCGAAGGCATGGAAATGTTAATACATCCTTGAATATTCAATAGTGAACACATTTCTTGTCATACAGTATGCATCCAAATCATATTCATTGGAAAAAAACTGTTAACTAAATGAGTGTGGTGGTGCACACTTGTAATCCCAGTGACTCAGGAACCTTAGGCAGGAGGATCACGAGTTTGAGGCCAGCCTCAGCAACTGAGCAAAACCCTGTCTCAAAACAAACAATAAAAAAGAGCTGGGATAGTAGCTCAGTGGTAGCTTGTGTTCAATCTTTAATACAAAAAAAAAAAGATTCTCTTCAACTGTGATATTTTATAAGTGTGTTAAATGTTAATATCAGTAATTAAGTAATGTTTATTAAGCATGCCTTTCTCAAACTCTAGATTAGAAAGTCTAATTCCTGTGCAGTTTGTCAGATTCCACAGGAGCCTTAGCACTTTCTGGCATCAGCCCAGTTCAGTTGATTTGTAATTATCCTTCTTAGACCACAAAGTAAGCACTGAAATATTTAGGAAACGTCAACACTCACCTGACTCAGTCTTAAATTTCTGTCAAGTATGATTTGTTCTCTTATTTTTCTTCATGAGACCTCTCCTCTTCTGGAGAATGAGGAGTTAAAACACTGTCCTCTAGCCCTTACAGTGTACACACGTCTCATTCTCCCTATCCATATTTTCCTCTATTTTTATTTTCAATTTTTGATGGAGAATGAAAGTTGAAATATTATGATAAATTGGTGAATATAGTGTTGAAAAGGTAATAGGGGTTGTTTAAAAGAAAGAAATTATATAATTGATGCATCTCTTGTTTTAAAAATGCAATTTTGTTAAGTCTGTTTTGAGTTTCTTTAAAGTTTCTTTGTCCTCAAGATAAAAGAAAAAGTTGTACAAAGACATGGCTAATGGTCAGGGTTTTACTTATGTTCTTGATGTGTTCTTTTGATCCAAAGGTAAATCTTTCTTCAACTAAGTTGATTACTCCCTCAGTCGTCATTTCTCACTTTTTTACATGGTCCTCTCATTTTTATTATGTTTATCCTGGAATTTTCTTCTCATACTTTTTCCTTTACCTTTACCACCTTCCATTACTAATATTTTAGAAGAAATTACAGAGCTGAATTTCACTATCATACGTGTGTGTATGTGCCAATAAAAATGTGGGAAAAATCTCAAAAAGTTGTTCTTAAATGATTATCCTCTTAGTTGAGTTTTTAAATCATCTGAAAGGCAAGCAGATTATTCTGTTTTCATGAAAGAAATGTATCTCAAATAAATTGCATGGTTTCATTTTTATGTAAGATTTTCCAAAAATTTTCTAGTTTTATATAATATGACTACTTCCTAGAGACCCATTTGCTCTGATGCCTCAGAGAAGTTCAACATTCTTTAAGTGTAATTTTCATTCATTGTTTCATCTTTGAAATTTGAGATTGATCCATTTAAATTTAGACAAAGAGGAACGCTTTTATTTTCTATTAGTCAAACCTGCCAATATCTTGTAAAATATAAGGATACCATTGGGAGGATTCCAGGCAGCAGGGAGTTCAGGTCACAGTCTCTTGATCCTTCTGACTCTGTGCCACTTCACTCTGCTATTCCTGTCGTTCTTGCTTTTGGCCACGTCCCTAGTACCATCCAGAGCATTGATACTCATTTCCCTTCAATTGTTCTGCAGATCATGCTTCTCTTCAGCCAGTGCAGGCATCTCCGAGCTTCTGAATATCTGTGACAGAGAGAGTTCTAATTGTCCTAGTAAATAGAAAGGAGAACTTCAGGGCAACCTCAGCCTGTCAGTCCAATAATTCCCAGATAGATATTCAAGAAGCATCTCAACTGCAACATGTGCAAAACCCAACTCCTCTTTTTACCAGGCAGGCCAGCTTATGCCACAGTCTTCTTCACTGCAGCAAGTGGCTACTCCATTATTCATTTTGCACAAACTAAAAGTCTTGAAAACCTCCGGACCTCAGCTTTTCTCTCTTTCTTTCTCATATCTTGTATCTAATCCATCAGGAAATTCTGTTTGTTCTGTCTTCAGCATATGTTCACAATGCAACTCTTACCACCTCTACTTTTGTCAGCCTGGTCAAAGACACCATCTTGTCTGAATTATTGCATTGAACATTTAAGTAACCTGTCCTTCCAACCTCTCAGCATCCCTAAGCCACTACCAAAGACTAATCTCAGCTACAATAATGTTGTAATTCATAAACCAGACAATACCACAATCTCTGTTCAAACCCCTTTAATGACTTCCTGTCTCATTCAGAGTAAAAGCTAAAACCCTTACAGTTATACCCAACACTCTATGTGATCTTTACTTACATACACGTTTCCCGTCACTCCTCCACCTGCCTTCTCCTTTCTATTCTCTATCTTCTTCCTGTCCTTACAGTATACTAAACAAAAACCTGCCTAGGTTTCCTAGCATAGCTCTTTCTTCTCCTGAAACACTTCCAAACTCTTCTGGTCTCTACTCACCCATTACATTATCAAAGCAGCTCTTATTGCTACTTATAAAATCATAGCCACCTCCCTACCACAAAATAGCATTTTCCATTTGCCATGTTTAATTTTTCTCCATAGTACTTTCCTCCTGCAAAATATATATGTAGCTATTTGTTTCTTTGTTCACATGAGTTCTATGAAGAAGAAGATTTTGTTTTGATTATCTGTGGCATTCCCAATTCCCCAACAGCAATACCTGACACAGACTCAAAAAAAATGTGTGATGAGTACTGAGAAGTGTTTGGCTTCTGGATTTGTGGGTTCAGCTCCTTGTCAGCAGTGCTGTCAACCACTTCTCAGTCAGCACAGTCCTCCTACCTTGAGAAGCCCACTGAGAAACGCCCTGCTAGACTTTGTATGCAGTATTTGCCTTGGAAAGCTAATGAAAAGAATGAAATGTGCAGCCATAGGGCAGTGTTCAGAGACATAGCACAGCGGTTAAAGGCTCTCTTTGCTCTTATCCACTAGTCCCCTCGTTTGTCCTTGTTCCAGGAATCACTGAGTGCCCCTTTTACTTACCAGACATTCTCGTGTCTATGTGGACTGTGAACTGATTATTGTTTTACTCAACCAATTCTTAATCTGTACTATGTCTTCCCAAAATTTCTCCAGGTTTCCAGGTTATTAATCGTATTCATCATTGTTCTACAGAATGTATCTAGATTTCATTCTTATTTTGTACTTTTATAGCTTTTGGACGATTAAGAAATCGCATTCTTGAAGTTGAATTAAAGTTGAACTTTTAGATAATTAATTTTGAAAACGTTGACCTCTTCAACAATAAAAACCCTTCTTCCAGTGTAATAACTTATGCTTTATGCTAAATTCAACATGAATAATTTAATTTTTTTTATTTCTAGAATAGTTAGCAAAAAAGAATTTTAAATTCTTTTTTAAAATTTAAATTCTTTTTGGTGAATATTTTCAAAAATCACTTTGGTATTTTTATTTCATTCTTATGTAGCACCAAATAACATTTTCCTCTTAAAGCTCTTGATACTTCAATCTCTTGCTGGGTTGTTTGACCCATTGATGAAATCCAGTAATAAGTTTGAGTCTTTGTTACTGCAGTGAGAAAATAGCCGTTTTGAAGTGATTTTTCAATTAGTATTACATCAGCAAAGGCTTTATGCAAGACATTTTTTTGATCATTTCATTCATCATAAAACACATTAACAAATAATTTAATCTATAATACGTTGTTTTCAATAATCGGAATGTTTTCTGAAATATTACTTTGTCAAATATCAAATTAATACTGGCAGTAATTTTTTTCTAGTGAGTCTTGAAATTCCTTTCTTCCTCCTCCACCTCCTTCTCCTCCTCCTCATCATCATCATTATGCTGAAAGGGAATAGTAGACAAGTGTTCTGCCACTGGTCCCTTGAAATTATTTTAAAAAGAAAACACTTTAGATTATATAAGCACATTGCTGAACTGTAGCTTTCTTGTTGGTAAGGTAAGAGATTGTGATATTTTGAGAAAAATGCAATTTGTCTTGGCACAATTTGTAAATGTAAGTCTACTAAAGAAATACTTTAATAATTTGTTTTTACATTGATATATCACTTTTAAAAGGTCCTGTAAATTAGTTTCCAGGATACATTATTTCATGGGGTTTTATCCACACTGGGGTCATATTATAGTAAAAGTCTTTACATGTAGAGATGAAAAGTGAGGCCAGGGAAGTAAAATAATTTCCTATACATCAAAATGCTAACAGTATGTTGTTGAAAATCCAAGGCACCTGCCTGAGAGCTAGTGACTTAAAATAAGATCATTTGGTTAATTTCCTTCAAGAGAAATTCTTATTATAAAAATTCTACACTGCTTATAACATTCCAAAGAAAATATTAAATATCATATTTTATTTGGATATTAAACCTTCATTTTGTTCTAATTTCTTGGATGGTATAGTCTGTGTTTTCCTGGTGATTTGCTTAGCATTTATTTTTCAAATATAGTCAGTATTCAGTGAACTTTGAGTGAATGAATAAGGGAATGACACTTCTCTATACTTTTTTCCCTGGATTAAGTTTTTTTGAAATTCCAATGTTTGAAACTCTAAAATGTAATTTTGTATCTTATCATATCTCTTACCTAAAACAAAGTCTTCAGAATTTTCTTGGTTATTGTTTAGAACTCTCTTATCAAATCTATGACCTCTGGCTTTTCCTTCTCCATTCTATCCAGGTTACATAATGTGACAGGAATGTTCAGTCCTCCTCTTACACATGATTCTTGACTAGAGCAACATAACAGGAAGTTCCCACAAACCCTTTTGTTTAATCATGTTCAAATAGGAACAACCTCAATACTGAATGGTGCATGCATGACAGATGGGAGCAGACATAGAGTTTAATGGTTTGGACCATTCACTTAACTTTTGCAAGGAATCTAGTTTCTGTTTTATGGATGCTTTTAATTACGCACTCATACAATTCTTGACCATTTGTTTATTACTAATTGGAACAAATTATTTAAATTCATAACTTCAGTGTTCCCATGTTTGAAAGTGAAACATTTATAGGCATTGAATTTTCTTAGACATTCATAAAATAGTACAGTATTAACAAAGTATAGTATTATCAGAAACTGATTTCATCCCCTTATTTCAATTTACTTTTTTGTTAGAAAGAACATAATTTTAGAATTCTGTGACCTAAATTCTTAATGTATGCAGAAATTTTGCCATCCTTTTAAAGTCAGTTGAATGTACACTGTCAAATTGATGGCTTACAATGTGATTAAATTTGCTACATATATTTGGGTTTGTCTTTATTTAGTCTTGTTGGTGCTCTGTAAGACAGTTTTTAAACCATTTAGATTTTTGGTTAATGCATTACAAATATTAAATAGAATTTTGTATATTCCAATACTATTATTCCATGAGTTACTATATAATTTTTGTGATTTTTTAGAACTTTCGGCATTACTTCTATTTATTTCAGAAAGAAAAACTCTGTAGTTAATTCTGCTATTTAAATTGATGTTAGAAAATATTTAGTCCTCTGCATCTTTCTCAACTGTTGAATTATTGTCACCTTATTTATAGTAGTCAATATGGAATATTCCAGTGATGACAGTTGGAGGATCATTCATGTCCATTATTTATTATATTAAGATGTCTTCTTTTGAAATTGATTTTTTTGGGGTTTGCATTCACAGAAAGCATCAAAAATAATATGTTTAAAGTATTTTCTTCTGAATTGTGATACAAGTATGAATGTATATACTTAAACATATTTTAGAACTTGAGAACACATCTAGCAGGAGTTATTTTTAATGACAGAACATCAATACAGAATTGATGTTATACTCTTTTTCTCCTCCTGCTTAATGGTAATTCCTGTGGCATTGCTGAGATGACCACGGAGGCAGTCTGCAGGAGAGTGGGGAACACTGGAGAGTTTGGATTTAGGCACAAGTCCAACCCTTCTAACAATGGCTATGACTTGGACTGTCTCTATCTCAAGTCTTGTGGAGGACTGGGCAGTTTCCAAGACCAATTCCTTTATCACTTGGCTTAGACTGTGGAGATCCTTGTTAAGTTGATGGCAAGAGTCATCAAGATATGCCAATACAAATGTTCAGGAAGGGAGTGTTGTCAAATAAAATAATTCTGAATGGATGTCAAAATGTAATTAAAAGGAGAAGAGTAAAAACTACATCAAGAAAGCCATTGTCAGAACCAAAAGAACTTCAAGTTCACTGAAGGCAGCAGGCAGGCATTCCCGGGCAGTGCTACATATTGATTTAGCACAGGACAAATTTCCAAGAATTTTTAATCAAAGACTTACTCTTATTAACCAATCAAATTACATTTAAGTAGCTATTTATTCTTCTGCATTTCCTTACTCTCCAGTGGTAAGAAAAATGTTTCTGTAAAATAGCAGCTATTTTAACTTGTGTGGATCTGATAATCTCTATCACAATGACCTCATTGACCCCCTCTCCCTTTATGGTTTCAAAGCAGCCACAGGCAATGCAAATATGTGATCTATGATCCAATATATCTTTACTTATGGAATCTGAAATTTGGTGTAATTTTCACATGTCATGAAATATTACTTTTTATTTCTTTTCTCACTGTTGAAAAATGTAAGAGCTATTCTTAGCTCCGGGGCCATACAAAATGACCTGAAGTTGCCGACTCTTTCTTTAGTACATTAACTCTCTCTTTTTATCAGTACTGCCAATCAGTCCTTACTGGAACAAAAAGAGCAATGTCTCATCACAGTATTAATTTTACCTTCCTCCCCCCATCTCTTACTAAAAGAGAGAGAGAGAGAGAGAATACATTTTTCATTGGGTCATGACATTAAGTAATATGATTATGTGAAAGATTTAGCAAAATAACAATTTTTCAACAAAATACCCATTACACAAAGCATGTAGCATTAATACATACTGTAATCATATAAAATAAGGTAATTCTAACATATAATGAATTATATAAATTACCTAAAGAAATCATGTATATGCATATAGGTGTAATTGTATATTATGTATACATTATTCTTTTTAAGAGGACGCCTGCCTTCTTAAACATAGATTTCTAAATATGCCATCCAACTGGCATACATTTTGTTAACAGTAGAAATTATCTTAAGAAACTTGATGTGTTAAAATTTTAAAACCAAATGTATTATTGTATTTGTTAGATGACAATACTCAATATCTATTAATCAACATTTATGACCTTTCTGTTGGGATAAAAAGTAAAATATGTGTACTTTATCAAAAAATAATACATTATTATACATATCTATGACTTTTGCTCTTAAATTCCAAAGCTACATAAAAATTGATAAATTGTGACTTATCACAAGTTAGAAAAAAGAAAGAGAAGGAACCCTTGAGCATATTAGGAAAGAATCATCTTTTTATAGTCCCTAGGCTTTAAAACTCACAAATGTCAAATCATTTCTTCTATTTTTTTTTAAGTGTAAGAGAAATGCTTTTGAATGATGGAAAATATACTTAGATATCCTTATTTTCTTTGACTATAAATTTCTCTCAAATATGGTATCTTATCAAAACCACTCTGATATTAATATTTTATGTTTGTCTCTTGTTAGCAAAAGAAAAATATACCAGGTAACTTTTAATTTATGAACTTCAACTTCACTTTCCAGCTGTGATCTGCATTCTTTCTCTCTTTAAGATAATATTGGTACATTTTTTGTTTGTTTGTTTCATCTCTTAAGTTGTGTACATTGTGTCACATGGAAATATTCTGCTGGAATATATTCTTTCAGTGTTTAGTGGTATGTACTGAGTAGTAAGTACATAAAGTTACTTGAATCACTTTAATTTACCTACATTAAATTAATTATTATTGCATAACTATCCTGTGAGGCTAGCAGGAAATTTCATTTTAATAATCACTGAAGTTAATCCTCCTGGCTCTATGCCTCCCACAACCTCCTGCTTTGTTCCTTTTGTGTACACTACCAAAGCATTATAAAGGCCTCTCTAGTTACCAAGTCCCCACTACCTACTATAAAGACTCTGGAGGCTCTGAGCCATATTTGAAATATGGAAATCTTTGATGAAGCAGAGGCCCTGTTCCTCTGATCCAACTTTTGGGGAAATATAATTAAAAATAAAATATTCTCCAAACCCCAAAATCCTTCCCACAAAGATACTAGGGAAAGGAAACACGTATTGATGAATAAGCACTAAACCAAAATGTGATACACATCAAAGGTCCTCTACTAAGAAGTTGCAAAGACAGAAAGAAATTCCCACCTAATTAAGACAACCCATTCCATACATGTTCTCAAGATGCATAGTAACTTGTCCTCAAGCAAGAGGGTTTAAGCAGCACCATTTGTCATATGTATTTCATCCTAAATTCACCTGGTAATTGGGGTGACCATCTGTGTTAGACATTGACTTTATCCAACGGGATAATAAACTTTTCCTATCTTGGAATGGACAAGAAGTACTTTTTCTAATCCAATCGATTTCTATTATTCCCTTACTCTTTATAACTGAAAAGAACAAATAAAAAAAGAAAAAGAGAAAGAAGAAAGAGAAAAAGAAAGATAGAAAGAGAGAGAGAAAGGAAGAAAGAAAAAAGAAGAAGTCCTTTTCAAGGCAGAGCCAAGAAAAAGCTGAAATAAGGAGTCTGCTAAAGTTAGGCTCCTTACCCTTAGTGGGATAGGGGTGCTATCTTCCTTGATGATTGCATTTCAAAGAAATGACTCCAGGTCCTTAAGAAAAACAATGCTGGTAGGGGTTCTTTTGACTGTTTTTTTTTTTTTTTTTTTTAATTAAAATCGTTTTTATTTTTACAGACTACATTTTGATTCATTGTACACAAATGGGGTACAACTTTTCATTTCTATGGTTGTATACAATATAGATTCACACCATTCATGTAATCATACATATACATAGGGTAATACTGTCTGTTTCATTCTACTACCTTTCCATCCCCCACCCCTTCCCACCCCATTTTCCTCTACACCATCCAAAGTTCCTTCATTCTTCTCTTCTCCCCATCACCCCACCTCATTATATATTGTCATGCACTGATCAGAGAAAACATTTGGCCTTTGGTTTCATTTGACTTTTAAAAAGATTTATATACACTTCAAACAGGGAGAGAAAGAAATTACAAGTCTTATATAGTAAATGCTCTAAGAAAACCAAGGGAAGGCGTCTAAAAGTTTACTTTCAACAGGGAGAATTAAATCTCACTTTTCTTTGTTTTCTTTTTAAGTTCATATTTGTCCTTACACAGCTTCCCTACACCCACAACACAGCCTTTCTCTTAAAGGTTTCATCTCATGCCCAGGCCCTCACCAGCTAGCATGACTGAGTCTCTGTTCTCCCGCCAGCTGCCCACCTCCAGCTTTAAGACTGAGGCCTCTTCCAGGATTGTTCTGGTAAATTTCATATTGCTGTCTTATTTTACAAAGAGTCCCTGAGACAAAGAAATAGAGAGGAGTTAGCCTGATTTGAATATGGCTTTAAGAATCCAGGAATAATAAACACAGATTATTATCTTAAATTACTTTTCTAAGGTACCAATAGCATTACACTTAACTCCTTAAATATTTTTCAAATGAACCAAACTGGACAGAACCTACTAATAATTGCAAAAACAAAAACAAAACCCATACCCTATATTTTTGTGGAAACATTTCTTCCTTCTTTATCCTTGAGGTCTTAATTTCCTTTGTGAGTGTAATAGTCTGTCTTTAATATTTCTACATTGCATGTAATTGCAAATTGTTTTTTAACAGATTAACTCTTTAGTTTCTGTAACATAGGTGTAGTTATTGCTCAATTTATTACTGCCTTTGAACATTTTTAATAAATGTTTTCCCCATGTTTGAAATTGTTTTCTTCAAAATTGTTTTCATTATTTTTTGTTTGACCATCTCAATTCCAGGAAGTATGTGACTCTTTAGCTGTCTTGCTTTAAAATGATCTTTGCAAAGTGAATGTATGCTGATGGGAAGTTCCCAAGTGGTTAAGTAAGTTTCACTGACCCGTCCTTATGATACATTATTACCTGTGGAATATCACAGTATTCCATAATACCTCAACAACATGTGAATCTGTGTTAAGAAATGGCCTATTAATTCCACTATGTGATAAAACGAATGATTTTATTGGTTATAAGAAATGGCCTTGTTTAGGGTCATGAAAATAATGACACACACGAGGCTGAATTATTTTGGAGCTTTATGTTTTAAAAAAAACATCACTACCTCTCTGGGTTTAGTGTTCTTACTTGTAAAAATTGGGATATTATAGCAAATTGCTTACTTTAAAAATATTTTATTAGTAAATTATAGTTATACATAATATTGGGGTTCATTTTGACATAATCTTACATGCATGGAATATAATTTGCTCCACTTTATTCCGCAGTACTTCCTCTTCTCCTCCCCTTCTCTCCCCCTGTTCCTTTTCCTCTGCTCTACTAGTGCTTTATAACTATACATAAACATGTTACTTGTTGTGGTATATTCATATATGTATATAGCTTAATTTGATCACTTTTGTTACTTTTTAAAGCTAACAAGCAGATAAAAACAGTAAGAAATTTCTGGTATTGGACAATTATTTTTTTTTATTTTTTTATTTGTTCTTTTTACTTATACATGACATTAGAATGTATTTTTGACATATCATACATACGTGGAATGTAACTTCCCACTTTTGAGGTTGTACATAATGTGTGTGCTGAGGGTCTTTATATTCATGTGTTCTTGCAAATGACAGGTTCTAAGTAGAATAGAAACAACAAGGTAAACCTTGACCAGACTGCTCATCAAATGCAATTGGGCACTTTTTTTTTCCTCTTAAAATTGATTAAACCAAAATTTTCTCACTCGTTGAAAACTACTAAAGATAGAAAGTACACCTTTGTTACCTTCTAATGTTTGTAGTAAAATGGTTACTACATCCAAATTGCCTGACCAAATAGTTTCAAGGAGCATCCATGAATTATAATAAGCAAAATGTGTCCTGGAAATTCACACAGGGAAACTAGGTGGCTTATTGCTTATGATTTCTGTTCAGATATTGTAACATGTATCTTTTTTGTGATTTTTCCTTTATGAGTTTTGTTTCCTACACAGTGTTTTTCAGGATGAGATCATTTAAGTCTTGGAAAATAACTAGAATTTAAAACCATTTTATCTAGTTAATTTTTATTTTAAAAATTTCTTTTTGTTTCTGTTATTTTGAAAAAAAATTTTTTCTTTGTTATTTTGCTGGCTATTAAGAAGTTGAAATTGTCTTTCTCTGTAGAGTGAAATACCAATATCAATATGCCAATACACCAATACCAATATTGGTGTCAGCCCAACTCTGGCTAGGTGATTATTTTAGAAATTTTATTATTTAATATGCTTGAATGAGTGTTACTTTTTCCCAGCTACTTCTTTCTGAATTTATTACTTGGTATATGAATTTCACTTTTTTTTCTGGAAAGAAGCATATTTTACTTTATTCATATTTATATTTACCTTATTTACCTTACCTTATTAATATTCATAAGGTAATTCATATTACCTTTTTTTTTTTTTTTTTTTGCTATGAGGTTTGACTATTTTTTGGTCAATATTTTATCAGTGCTACCATTGTGAGGTTAAGCATAAATTGTGTAAATTCCACATCCCTTTTAAAGCAAAATATCAAGGTAGAAAACTGATTATGGAAGTAGGTCATAATGATGGATAATCTCCTTAGAGACATGTGTTTTGGAGATACTGTGCAGTTTCATCCACTAAATTCCATTAAAGCATCAACATTACATTGTTACTGCATTTTTTAATCTTAGAGCTTTTATTTCAGTTAGTATTTATTTTTCCAAAAATTACCTATTGTTTTTAAATATACCTTCTTTCACATATATTATAACCATTCTGCTTTTTAGGGTCCAAATTCAGACCCAAGGACAATTTGGAAAATTTATAAAAGATTGAAGGACTGAAAATTTGATATTCTTTAAGGAAAGAGTATTTATAAATCCATAATAATAAATGGAAAGATGACAAGACATTTATTTTTGAAGCAAGGAAATTGGCAAAATATTTTTTTAAAAAACTTCAAAAGACTCCCTAAATTATTTCAAAAAAAGTTGATGGTTCAGAAAGGATAAAGTTAAAAATGAGAGGGTATTCTAAGAAAGAAATAGAAATTGATTGATTGGGTTTCTCAGGCATTGATTAATTACCTATGATGTTCTTAATATATCTTTTTGACTCCTGCTCTCTTTCAGTGTTGAGAGAACTATTCTCTACATCTGCTGATAATACAAGTTGTAATTAGCAAAGAGAAGTTCATTAATCTTCATTTTCTGACATCAAGGGAATCTTCCTAAAGTAAGCAAAGGGGAAAATGTGTTTCTCCTGAAAGATGCAACAAGAATATGATGACCTAAATGTGACCAAGTTAACTTTAGTGACAATTGGAATTTCACATTTGAAAATATCACCAATTGTGGAAGCAGGGGTTTTTGAGCTTTTATTTATTGAGCACATATTGTTTCAGTGTTCCCAGTGGTGTGTATCACACATCCATAATTTTTACTTAAACAAGGCAAACTTATTAACATCTCCATGTGATGGAATAAGGAAACCAAGTCATAGCAGCTGCTGAATGCTTGACTTGCTCCATGCTTTACTTGGAAAAACTTACTTAAATCTGCCCAGTGCATATAATATCAATTGAGGGGACTTGTTTAAATGAAGCTCTCTTGTCCCATGCTCAGAAATTTTTTTTTTCTTTGGTTGGGGGTGGAGTCAAGAAATCTGTATTACTAACAGTCTCACAGGTGCACCAGTGATATCTATAACGGTTCGCAATTTACACCTTGAATTTTACTGATCTAGTCTATACTGACAAACATTGTTGTGTACTCTCCTATCATATCTTAAACACAGAGTACAGTTTAGTAGTAAAGTAAAATCTCATTTATCCAAAACTCAGCCTTCTATCAGATTCTTCTTTCTGAACAAACAAGAATCAGAGTAAGCAAAAAACAACAAAAAAATGAACTCGCACAAATAACTTGACCATTTCCAAACAATTAAATACACAATATTGATTCATAAGAGACCATCTACAACTAAATAAAAATTTTAAAAAAGAGAGAGCTTAGTGTACTCCTAGTTTCTTCTTAGCTCTTGAAAGCTGGATTTTATTGTTTGATCTTCTAGTTTGTAAAATTGCACTAGAAGAAAAAAATAGAGGCTGCTGCATTTGAGCAGGTACCTTGGGTAAGAAGGATCTGGCAGCTTCAGAAGACAGTCAAAGTTAGAAAAACAGACACAGGAATTTTAAAATAAAATAGTGTGAGTTTAGGATGTGCACACTCACTCCTCTGACGAGCATGTCAGTAGGACTTGACTGGTTTTCAGTGTTTGCACTATGATAAAATTTATCTGTTTCTTATGGTGATAGCTCTTGGAGAGAAAAGAATATGGCATTTGGAGTCAGAGTAGTTTTCAAATCCCAGTTCCTGCATTAACTGACTGTGCTTGACACTAAATTGTCTGCAACTAGATTTTCTTGTCTGTGAAGCAATCGCAGCAACTACCTCCCTTGACAGAGTAAATATCACAGGTGTGCAAATTCCCAAGCAGAATACCTAACTTGTAGGAGAAATCCAAGTCTCTCTTTTGTTAGTTTCCAAGGGCAGGAAAGATAAAGAAAGTAAGATGTGGAGTCAGATAGACCTTGACACAGATAATGTCTGTGTTCTTAGTACCTGGATAATTTCAGGCAAACAATTTGAACCCTTAGTGCCTCAGTTTTCTTATTTGCAAAGGAGAGTTAGAAATACCTGTGTTTCTGGGTTAGCAAAAGAATCAAAAACAATGGACATACAAGTAATTTGCCCACCTGCAAAAAAATTTTTTCTACAAACAAAAAAATTTAGAATAGAGCTAGAATGTAAGAAGAGGTCATTATTAGAACATAACATTTTAGATACTCCTCCAAAATATAAAATCCAAAAGGACTAATGAAAGCAAGCAATGTGCCATGACAAAACAAATGAGAAAATCATTACCAAGACAAAAGCTAAAAGGTTAGTTATTATGTTTAGGGATAGTCAGGGTAAATGTAAGAAGGGGAAATTATCAGTACAACTAGTCAAGAACATCATGCAAGATGTCAAGGACATTAAGAGTGCCACACTGCCTGCCACTGCTCTTATGCAGGTATGCTTGAGGCACAAGGCAGCTATGTGTTTTACTCTATTGTCCCAGTAACCTTCTAACACTTGAGTGCTGTGGCCTGTACTCTAAGAAATTTTACCTACATACTGGAGGATGGTGTCAGGGCCAGAGAGGGAATCAGGTGGCCTGAAATAATAACAATATGCAAAACTGACATGGACAGAGAAGAAAAGAAGTGAAACAGCCAAATTAGAAGGATATTCAACAGGGCCAGCCAACTTTGTTTTGATAAGTGAAAAATCAAGAAATATTTTCATGTTTGGGTAGGGACTGGTGGTTGTCATTATTCTCTGCATTTGTTTTATGCTACTGCATGAAAGCAAAGCCAGTCACTGATACATTCACCTGTTTACACCTATCCCATGGTGATCCCTTCTGTTTAGAAGACGGGCATGTTTAGGAAGTCATCCTGTGGCCTGCCAAATTCATCCCAGAAAGAACAGAGATGATTCAGCAGCATGTTAGATAACTTTTAGGGAAATTCACAGACCTCACAAACAGTCTACAGAAGAAATGGGCAATGAGTGGAAAAAGAAGAGTTAGGAATTAAAATGTTTGTAACAATTGTTTTTAAAAATTAGTGGAACAGATTAATAGACACAGAATCAATGATCTTTAAAGTAATCATGATGTTTTTCACTGGATGATGAGAAAAGGACAAATAGAGAGTATGCTAGATTAGTTAATTACAGTTAGTTGCTTATTCAATGAAGTTTTTCTGCTACTCTTCTGGAGCTCCAGAAGATGAGAAAAGAGAATATGGGGAACATAAATATAAAAATAAGTGGAAATATTCCCAGGTTATTAAACATAATTATTGAAAGAAGATTTATACAAAGAAACCCCTCGGAAAAATTCTGTTACTTCAAATATGAACTAAAGAATCATGAAAGGATTCAGGAAGCTGGGTGTGGTGGAGCACATCTATAATTTCAGCTAACTCAGGAGAGTGAGGCAGAAGGATTCCAAGTTCAAGGCCAGTCTCAGCAACTTCATGAAACCCTGCTTTATAATAAAACATGAAAAGGACTAGGATGTATCTCAATGGTAAAACACCTCTGGGTTCAATTTCCAGTACAGAAGAAAAAAAAAAAAAAAAACAAGGATTTCGGGGCGAGGAGGAAAAATAAAGTTTAGATACAAGAAAACAGGAAATGAAAATCAGATTGTCACCTGGTTTATCACTGACAGGTGTTAGAAGTTAATTGAGCAATATCTTTCATGTTCTGAAACAAACAGAACCTTTTGGAGTTTAGAGTTCTGTACCTAATTGTGAGAACAAAATCAACACATTTTTGCACATAAAATATTCGAAGAATTTACACTTAATCACTGCAAAAGTTGGAACAACAAAATAATCAGTTAACGTGTTATGGGAACATAGAACATATGATTTCTTATCAGAATATCTAACACTATAATTCGGTATGAACAAAGAAGAAAATCATAATAAAATATATACATACTTGGAAAACAATTGGTAAAATGGACAGCTATTTCTAATGAAACACTAAGAAATCTAGGAATATAATAAAGCCTCCCAAATGTGAATAGAAACATTTATTCAAAAGTAATAACATTTATTATTCTTACAGAGGAAACATTAAGACCATATAAAAATCAGAAGTTGGAATATGATTATTATTTAATTTAGTTTTGCACATTTAGGTCAATGTAATGATATGAAAAAAATATAACTAAGATAATAATAGAAGGAATAAGGTAAAGATTAATCTTTTTGTTGACCATGGAATTGTATACCAAAATGAAAATCAATGAGAAATTTAGCTAGGTAGTTGAATATTTTTAAAAATTGCAAAATGCAATATGTATATTCAGTGTTCTTTTTATTTCAAGTTTTTTCTCACATTAAGAACAAAACTATAGTAAATATCCTTGTGTATATATCCTTATTTGTGTTTTATCTCCCAGGATGAATTCCCCACAGAATAGTTTTCCAAATGCTTTTAATGCTTTAGCAATTTCTTTCTTTTTTTTAATTTATTTTTATTGTAAACAAATGGGATACATGTTGTTTCAGTTTGTACATGGAGTAACAGCATACCATTTGCATATTCATATATTTACATAGAGTAATGATGTTTGATTCATTCTGTTATCTTTTTCCTTCCCCCCCACCTCTCTTTTCCCTCTATACAGTCCCTCCTTCCTCCATTCTTGTCCCCCTCCAACCCCCATTAAGTGTTATCATCCGCTTATCAGTGAGATCATTCCTCTTTTGGATTTTTGAGATTGGCTTATCTCACTTAACATGATAGTCTCCAATTTCATCCATTTGCCTGCAAATGCCATAATTTTATTATTCTTTATAGCTGAGTAATATTCCATTATATATATATATATATATATATATATACCACAGTTTCTTTATCCATTCATCAATTGAAGGGCATCTAGGTTGGTTCCATAGTCTGGCTATGGTGAATTGAGCCGCTATGAACATTGATGTGGCTGTATCTCTGTAGTGTGCTGATTTTAAGTCCTTTGGGTATAGGCCGAGGAGTGGGATAGCTGGGTCAAATGGTAGGTCCATTTCAAGTTTTCTAAGGAATCTCCCACTGCTTTCCAAAGTGGCTACACTAATTTGCAGTCCCACCAGCAATGTATGAGTGTACCTTTTTCCCCTCGTCCTCTCCAACACCTATTGTTGCTTGTATTCTTGATAATCGCCATTCTAATTGGGGTGAGATGGAATCTTAGTGTAGTTTTGATTTGCATTTCTCTTATTACTAAAGATGGTGAACATTTTTTCATATGTCTGTTGATTGCTTGTACATCTTCTTCTGTGAAGTCTGTTCATTTCCTTAGCCCATTTGTTGACTGGGTTATTTGTATTCTTGGTGTAGAGTTTTTTGAGTTCTTTATATATTCTGGAAATTAGTGCTCTATCTGAAGTATGAGTGGCAAAGATTTTCTCCCACTCTGTAGGCTCTCCACATTGCTGATAGTCTCCTTTGCTGAGAGAAAGCTATTTAGTTTGAATCTATACCAATTATTGATTCTTGCTTTTATTTCTTGTGCTATGGGAGTCCTGTTAAGGAAGTCTGATCCTAAGCCAACAAGGTGAAGATTTGGGCCTACTTTTTCTTCTATAAGATGCAGGGTCTCTGGTCTGATTTCAAGGTCCTTGATCCATTGTGAGTTGAGTTTTGTGCAGGGTGAGAGATAGGGGTTTAGTTTCATTCTGTTGCATATGGTTTTCCAGTTTTCCCAGCACCATTTGTTGAAGAGGCTATCTTTTCTCCATTGCATATTTTTGACACCTTTGTCTAGTATGAGAAAATTGTATTTATTTGGGTTTGTGTCTGTGTCCTCTATTCTGTACCATTGATCTACCTGTCTATTTTGGTACCAATACCATGCCGTTTTTGTTACTATTGCTTTGTAGTATAGTTGAAGTTCTGGTATTGCGATACCACCTGTTTCATTCTGCCTGCTAAGGATTGCTTTACCTATTCTGGGTTTCTTATTCTTCCAGATGAGTTTCATGATTGCTTGCTCTATTTCTGTGAGGTACGTCATTGGGATTTTAATTGGAATTGCATTGAATCTGTATAGCACTTTTGGTAGTACGGCCATTTTGACAATATTAATTCTTCCTATCCATGAACATGGGATATCTTTCCATCTTCTAAGGTCTTCCTTAATTTCTTTCTTCAGTGTTTTGTAGTTTTCATTGTAGAGATCTTTTACCTCTTTGGTTAGATGGATGCCCAAGTATTTTTTTTTTTTTTTTTTGAGGCTATTGCAAATGGAGTTGTTTTCCTCATTTCCCTTTCAGCTGTTTCATCACTTATGTATAAAAATGCTTTAGATTTATGCGTGTTGATTTTATAGCCTGCTATTTTGCCGAATTCATTGATGAGGTCTAGAAGTTTTCTGGAGGAGTTTTTTGGATCCTCTAAATATAGAATCATGTCATCCACAAATAGTGACAGCTTAAGTTCCTCTTTTCCTATTCGTATCCCTTTAAGTTCTTTAGTCTGCCTAATTGCTCTGGCTAGAGTTTCGAGGACAATGTTGAATAGAAGTGGTGAAAGAGGACATCCCTGTCTTGTTCCTGTTTTTAAAGGGAATGGTTTCAGTTTTTCTGCATTAAGAATGATGTTGGCCATGGGCTTAGCATAAATAGCCTTTACAATGTTCAGGTATGTTCCTACTATCCCTATTTTTTCAAGTGTTTTGAGCATGAAGGGGTGTTGTATTTTGTCAAATGCTTTTTCTGAGTCAATTGAAATAACCATATGATTCTTATCCTTAAGTCTGTTGACATGATGGATTACGTTTATTGATTTATGAATGTTGAACCATCCTTGTATTCCAGGAATGAACCCCACTTGATCATGGTGCACAATTTTCTTAATATGTTTTTGGATACGGTTTGCCAATATTTTGTTAAGGATCTTTGCATCTATATTCATCAAGGATATTGGTCTAAAATTGTCCTTGATGTGTCTTTTCCTGGTTTGGGTATGAGGGTGATACTAGCTTCATAGAATGAGTTCGGTAGGGTACCCTCCTTTTCTATTTCCTGGAATACTTTGAGAAGTATTGGAATGAGTTCTTCTTTGAAGGTCTTGTAGAACTTGGCTGAGAATTCGTCTGGTCCTGAGCTTTTCTTGGATGGTAGGTTTTTAATGGCTTCTTCTATTTCATTGCTTGATATTGATCTGTTTAAATCATGTATGTCCTCCTGGTTCAGTTTGGGTGGAGCATATGTCTCTAGAAATTTGTCAATGTTTTCGGTACTTTCTATTTTGTTGGAATACAGATTTTCAAAGTAGCTTCTCATTATGTTCTGTATCTCAGTGGTGTCTGTCGTGATATTTCCTTTTGCATCATGTATTTTAGTGATTTGAGTCTTCTCTCTCCTTCTGTTTGTTAGTGTGGCTAAGGGTTTATCTATTTTGTTTACTTTCTCAAAGAACCAACTTTTTGTTATGTCAATTTTTTGAATAGTTTCTTTTGTTTCAATTTCATTGATTTCAGCTGTGATTTTAATTATTTCCTGTCTTCTACTACTTTTGCTGTTATTCTGTTCTTCTTCTTCTAGGGCTTTGAGCTGTAATGTTAGGTCATTTAATTGTTCACTCTTCATTCTTTTCTGGAATGCACTCCATGCAATAAATTATCCTCTTAGTACCGCTTTCATAGTGTCCCAGAGATTTAGATATGTTGTATCATCATTCTCATTGACCTCTAAGAATTTTTTAATCTCCTCCCTGATGTTTTTTGTTATTCATGTTTCATTCAATATCATATTATTTAGTCTCCAAGTCTTGGAGTAATTTCCTTTTTTTACTTTGTCATTGATTTCTACTCTCAGTCCATTATGATCTGATAGAACACAAGGCAGTATCTCTATTTTTTTGCATTTCCTATGGGCTGCTTTGTGGCATAACGCATGGTCTATTTTCGAGAAGGTTCCATGTGCTGCTGAGAAGAAAGTGTATCTGCTCGTTGATGGATGGAATGTTCTATATATGTCTATTAAGTCTAGGTTATTGATTGTGTTATTGAGTTCTATGGTTTCTTTGGTTGGATTTTGTTTGGAAGATCTATCTAGTGGTGACACGGTGCGTTAAAGTCGCCCAGAATTATTGTGTTGTGGTCTATGTGATTCTTGAAATTGAGAAGGATTTGTTTGATGTACAGGGATGCACCATTGTTTGGGGCATAAATATTTACTATCGTTATGTCTTCCTGATTTATGGTTCCCTTAAGCAGTATGAAATGTCCTTCTTTATCCCTTCTGACCAACTTTGGCTTGAAGTCCACTTTATCTGATATAAGGATGGAAACCCCCGCTTTTTTACTGAGTCCATGTGTGTGGTAGGTTTTTTCCCATCCTTTCACCTTTAGTCTGTGGATGTCTTTTTCTATGAGATGAGTCTCTTGCAGGCAGCATATTGTTGGGTCTTTCTTTTTAATCCATTCTGCCAGTCTGTGTCTTTTGATTGATGAGTTTAGGCCATTAATGTTCAGGGTTATTATTGAGAAATGATTTGTATTCCCAGTCATTTGGCTTATTTTTGGTTTTTAAGTTGGCTTGGTTTCTCCTTTGAGTGGTTTTTCTCTGAGGTAGTTCCTCCCTTTGCTGACCTCCATTGTTGTTTTTCAATTCCTCCTCATGGAATATTTTGTTGAGAACATTCTGTACTGCAGGCTTTCTATTTGTAAATTCTTTTAACTTTTGTTTATCATGGAAGATTTTATTTCATCTTCAAATCTGAAGGTTAGTTTTGCTGGGTATAGGATTCTTGGTTGGCAACCATGTTCTTTCAGAGCTTGAAATATGTTGGCCCAGGCCCTTCTAGCTTTTAGAGTCAGGGTTGAGAAGTTGGCTGCTATCCATGTTGGTCTCCCTCTATATGTAATCTGATGCTTTTCTCTCGTGGCCTTCAAAATCCTATCTTTATTTTGAATGTTAGGCATTTTCATTATAATGTGCCTTGGTGGATCTGTTATGATTCTGTGCATTTGGTGTTCTGTAGGCCTCTTGTATTTGATTTTCCATTTCATTGTTCAGGTTTGGGAAATTTTCTGATATTATTTCATTGAATAGGTTGTTCATTCCTTTGGTTTGTATCTCTGTGCCTTCCTCAATCCCAATAATTCTTAAATTTGGTCTTTTCATGATGTCCCATAGTTCTTGGAGATTCTCTTCATGATTTCTTACCATCTTCTCTGTTTGGGCGACTTTATATTCAAGATTAAATATTTTGTCTTCATTGTCTGAGGTTCTGTCTTCCAAGTGGTCTAGTCTGTTGGTGATGCTTTCCATTGAGTTTTTTCTTTGGTTTATTGTCTCCTTCATTTCAAGGATTTCCATTTGGTTTTTTTTGAGAATCTCTATCTCTTTTTTTAAATAATCTTTTGCTTCCTGCAGGTGCTCTTTCAGCTTATTGGTATTATCATTCATTGCCTGCATTTGCTCTCTTATCTCATCCTTTGCTTCGCGAATCATCTTAATCATGTATAATCTGATGTCCTTTTCTGACATTTCTTCTAACATACTGTCATTGGATTCTGTTACTATAGAATCTAGATTTGTTTGGATCATTTTCTTCCCTTGTTTTTTCATGTTGTTCATGTATCTTCCCCTCTAGCAGTGCAGATCTGGGGTATTGCAGATTTCCCCCTATAGGCTTATAGTGGCCCTATAGGTTTCCAAAACCCTTTCTTTAAGGGGCGATCAATATTAGCAGTGCCCAAATCAGACACTATGCAATCCTAGACCAAATAGCTCCTATGGGGACAATAACAAAATTGTCATAATAAACAAAATGAGTTCAAATGTTATCTTCGGTAAAACAAACAGGTTTGCAGTAAGGTCTGCAGTTTCTAATGGAGGACAAAGAGGATGCACAGGGATGTAGAATATGGCTGTTAATGGGATAAGAAAAGAATATACAGAAGTCCTAGAAAATAGAAAGGGTGAGAGTGTAATCTAAAGAAATCGGATGTTAGCATGCAAAAAAGGGAGAAAGAGACTCTAAGGGAACAGGTAAACAAAAGGAAAAGAAAGCAAGAAAGTAAAGAAATAAAAACTTAATTTTTTTTTAAAAAGGAGAAAAAAGAAAATCTACTGTATAACAGTCATATACTAATGAAACCTCCCAGTGTTCAGTAGCCTGATGCATGAGAGGTACCTCACAATGAGCTTCAAGCCTCCAGCAGGAGTCTCAGGATGGGATTTGCCCCACCCGAAGATCGGAGCTATGGCTTCCAGGATTATCCAAGATGGCCGCTCTGGCTTAGAAATGTGTTGGCAAATGGGGAGTTGCAGCTCAGGGGTGGACGTGGTCAGCTGGAGGTCCTGGAGACAGGATGCAGTTGGTCCGTCAGGGGTCCTGGGGATCCGGTGTGTTTGGTGTAGTAGTTGTGGGATTCTGGAGGCCGGGTACAATCAGTCAGTCTGAGTTCCCAGTGATAGGACTCAGTCAGTTGGTCTGGGAGTCCTGGCAGCAGGGAGCAGTCAGTTGATGTGAGGGCCCCAGTGGCAGGGAATGGTCGGTCGGGCTGAAGGATCCTGGAGATGGGGCTCAGTCAGTCTGGCCAGGGATCCTACAGGGCCTGGCTGTTGTCTCAAAATGGCGGCAGCTTTGTGTAATCAAACCTGCAGGTACTGTGACAGTGAACTTCCAGGCAGCAGCAGGCAGCTGGTGCTCCACTGGCGGTCTGCAGTCAGTCTGCTGGCAGCTGTCAGAGGATCGGGAGGTGAACCTCGAGCGTTGGGTGATGATAGGGGTAAGGTAGGCGATGGACAGACGAGAGGCAGGCAAATGGTGGATGATAGACACCTGACAATGAGCAATCTGCTCTCTAAAAAGGCGTCGATATGCTAGCAGATTGCAGGTCATCACAGCAGACAAATGGGGTAAAGAGCAGAGGATCGATAAGCAGCAAAAACTGCCTCACCGAGAAACAGATATCCTCTGCTTGAATCCAGCGTTACGGAGCGACAAAGGAACGCAGCCTCCCTCTAGTCTGCCATTTTGGATCTCCTGCTTTAGCAATTTCTAAGAGTACACTTTCCTCATATGTTCACCAATAATAAATGTTAACACTTTTTATTCCTTAGCATAGTTCATATGTTAACATTTTATTATTATTTGCATTTCTTTGTATTTTATTAAATTTATGCATTATTTCATATGACTTGAGCCATTTGGATTTGATTGTCTTAAGAATTGCTTATTCATAACCTTTGTTTGCTTTTCTGTGGTCTTTTTCCTGTCCCTGTGTAAGCATTCTTTGTATATAATAATCTTTATGCACATTGTAAATATATTTTCATTCTGTGCTTTATTTCCCAATCTTATTTTCTTTCAGAGTTTTCTTGTTTTGCTCTTGTGTTCTAAAATTAAGATGCAAAGTTTTATGTAAAACTTAGGGGTATTATGGTCTTAATGCAAAACCATTTGTGAGTCTGTGTGTATAGTTTGTGTGCATAGAAAGTACAAAAAGAGTAGACTTTGAAACTGTATCTACTATATATCTACAAGGTATTCATGATATATTTTTATTTGACAAAAATCAAATTACTGAACAAAGAATATATTTCTTTCAAAAATTGAGATACAATATGCATATAAAACTCATCCTTATCATAGTTTCCATATTTTGCATGAAAGGAAAATTTCAGATTTCAGTTTTTAATCTATGTAATGCTTTATTTTTAGTATGTATCAAAACACTTTGATTCTTCTTAGTAACTTTTGCATAAGGAATATAGGTAGCAAAGAAGTTCAGTAAGTAAAACTCAACTGTAAAGAGCAGTGAAATATCACTTCCACTATCTGATTGGCAAAAATTTAGAAGACTAATAACACCTAGAATTGGTGACTTTGAGAAATGGTCATTTTCATGAGTTGCTGATGTGAGTGTGTATTGGTACAACTTGTTCTGAAGGCAAATTGTTAACATCTATGAATATGTAAAATGGATTTATCATAGACAATTTTTTGATATTTTTAAATTTTCAGGAAATTGCATATGAGCAGGGTTGTACTTTGTGGTAGCTAGATAAAAACTCCTCCACATATTCACAATAAATGGTGTAGGGTTTTTTTTTTTTGTTTGTTTTTTTCCGCGGTGCTGAGGATCAAACCCAGGGTCCTGTGCTTGTAAGGCAAAGCACTTTACCAACTGAGCTATCTCCCCAGCCCACATGGTATAGTGTTGAGAGGATGCATATGAAACAGATTCGGGCTTTAAACAGTACCCTATGAGAGAGAACTCCTATCAAGCACCCCTCTCCCAACCTGATCTCATCGTGTGTAAGTCTCTTCATATAATCCCTCTCCACACATTGATCTCTTTGCTAATCACAAACCAACCAAGTAGGCCTTTATTCTAGCTGTTTCCCATTCTTAGAATGACTCTTCCTTCTTTTATCCCTCTGGCCCACAATTTGTGCTTCTGCTCACTTAGCTCTTGTTCAGAGAGGCCTTCCCTAAAAACTTGGAGAAGAGCCTCCTCATCCATTTTCTGCCCTGCCTTAGCTCTTTATTCTGATTCATGTTTCTTATAGCACTACCTAATATGGTGTGTATTGTCTGGCTATTGTCTGCCTCTTTCTATTGGGAAATTGGTTCCCTGATGATGATCGCTGCTTGTCTTGGGCTACATTAGTACTGGCTCTTAATGGGCAATAAATAATGCATGTTGAATGTTAGTGAACTAGATTAAAATAGTTAACATATTTTGCATGAAAGGAAAATTTCATATTTCAGTTTTTAATCTACATAATGGTATATTTTTAGTGTTTATCAAAAGAATTTATTTCCCTCAGTAAACTAGTGTTTTAATGAGTTATTAAAACTATAGATAATATGCAAATCAATTTCCCACCTTTTCAAATTAATGTAGGAAGTATGTTTTTAGTTTTATTATTTCAAAGATTATAAAAAACCAAAGGCCATCATTTTAGATAAGGTAGTAATGAATCATCATGAAGAAAACAGCAAGTTAATTTCTTGGTATTTACTGTGTAGAATTACTGTAGCTTTGGTTCAGACAGGGAACAGCCTCCTATTCTTGTGGACATCTAATTTCTGACTAAGTATAGCTATATTGACTTAACAAACTGAATCAGAGATTAAAAATAAACAGTAAAGACTTCTTTTAATGTGTCAAGAATGAACTAACTATAAAAAATTATTTGCATTTTTTGATTTTAAAAAATCAGTAGAACTATCAATCTTTTTCAAAAAGTTTTTCTTCACTGTACAAAACTATTTTCAAATTACCAGCAAGAAATGCTGTCGTTCTAATTTATATATAATCCTATCTGCCTAGTGGCAATACAAATGAAATTCAGAAATTATATGGGTAACACAGACAGGACAGTGTATGTGTGGTAAGCATATTCAGATATCTAATTCTTCTAATGTCTTTCAGAACATTCAGAATTCTTCAAAAAGAATACTTGAGTATTTTGCCTAGCAAACTTACAAAAGTTACAAAGCTTTAGGAAGAGAAAATATTCCAATTATATAGCATGACACATGGTAGTTAAATATTTCTACCTGATGTGATTATTCTGTTTAAGACTTTGTGCTGTAAGGTCTTTTTCATGGTATTTATATTTTTTGCACAGTATGAGGTAAGGCACCTTCATTTCTCAAGCAAAAATGCAGCCCCCTGTGAGTGTCAGTTCTGATGGACTTGTCAGTCCAGAGCTATTTAGGCCAGGAATGAAGACATATACTTGCACTTTTCTTCTTCAGTTATCAAGGACTAGTGACCACCCTAGTTCATATTGACATTTCTGTCTCTAAGAAATATCAATATTTATGTAATTTATATTCAAGTATAAATTTCTATTGCTATATCTATGTAAAGAGATTCTTTTCAGTAAAATCTCTAAGGTCTTCCTAAGAGTTTGGTGTTGAGAAAAGAAAATTGGGGATAAGCTGAGAAGGAGGGAGAAGTAATTACTCCCCTCAGCATGACAGAGGGACCTTGGTAACTTACCCAAGTAAGGAGCAGTACATCATATATATCTTGTATTTTGGAGTCACATAGATACCAATTTTGCCAAAAATAGTTTAATACACATTTCCACAAATCTTCTAGAAGTAGATAATTTCTCACCATCTTCACTAATGGAGAGTTTAACAAAGTACTTGAAACATACTTTGAATAAACAGAGTTTGAATAAAGGTTCATTAAGAAGTCATATGGGGCTGGGGTTGTGGCTAGGGTTGTGGCTCAGTGGTAGAGCACTTGCCTCACGTGTGTGAGGCCCTGGGTTCAATACTCAGCACCACATATAAAGAAATTAATAAAATAAAGACCATCAACAACCAAAAATAAAAATTAAAAAAAGAAGGACCTACAAATATGTGGCAAGGATGACTTAAGGAAAAATACTAAACTCTCCCCTGTACCAGGGGTGCAATGCAAGCCAGTGTGTGGTGGTCCTTAATTTGCCATTAATAGACAATGATTCTAACCAGGAGCAGTGGTGCACACCTGTAATCCCAGTGACTGGAGGAGACAGGAGGATCCCAGGCCAACCTGGGAAACTTAGCAAGACTCTGTCTCAAAAATAAAAAATAAAAATGTCTGAGCATGTAGCTTAGTGGTAGAGTGCCCCTGGATTCAATCAGCATGTAGCTTAGTGGTAGAGTGCCCCTGGATTCAATCTCTGGTCAGAGACACACACACGAGAGAGAGAGAGAGAGAGAGAGAGAGAGAGAGAGAGAGAGAGAGAGGTTCTAATGGGCTTCTATGCTATGAATTTTTCCAATCTTCTCCCTCCCCAACAAAAGGTGTGAATATACTTCCAAATTTTGTATAAATCAAGTAACTACAAGATCTTTCAACCTATTATTGGTCTCCTTGAAAATTTAGAGAGTGTAATGTGAGACAAAGATCTCATTAAGAATACTTTCCCTGAGAAGGTGAATACCTTGAATGGTGGCTAGAATTTCAATACTCAAAAAAGTGAAATTTCCCTTAGAGGAAAAAGAGAATATTAATTATTTTTCTTTCTCACATTTTGATATTTTATAAAGTCACTTAAACTTTACCATGCAATTTAAACAACCCATGGGAAAGTAAATACTGATTTTCAAAAATTTAAAATAGATACATAAGGATAGTGAAAAATTCTTTGGTTTTATATTTTAAAATACATTTTTTCAGAACTTAATGTGTATAGACCAACATCGGCATAAAGGAGGCTTGTCTTAAGCATTAAAAATCACTAGACTTGAATTAAAGTGGTCTGTTCTCTCCTCAATTGAGCTGTTAATCAAATATTTCACTGTGAACAAGTAGTAGGTATTGAATTAAGTATCCTATTAGCTTCCTTTATCCTAACATTCTGATAATGGTAATATTAATAAATTGCAATATAAACAAATTATTTTATGTCATACTTATAAAATAATTATTAAAAGTGACTTTCTGCATCTGCCTTACTTGCTAGTGGGGATTTTTTATTTTTTTAATAAGAGGGTCACTATTTAAAAAAATTTTAAATTGTTTGTCAGTGGAAAAATCCATTTAATTCAGTCTTTCTGTAAATATCACGTTCTGTCT
This sequence comes from Sciurus vulgaris, assembly GCF_902686455.1. Lineage (NCBI taxonomy): Eukaryota > Metazoa > Chordata > Mammalia > Rodentia > Sciuridae > Sciurus > Sciurus vulgaris. Next base: position 89,976,130 of record NC_136467.1, on the reverse strand, counting down.
TAGCCGCTTAACATAAATTATCTCTTTCAGGTTACGAAAACATCATCATATTAATCATTATTGTGTTTATTTTATAGAGATGGAAAATTAAGCCTAGAGAGATAAACTGTATTTCACAAAGCAGTAAATCAGGTATGCCCGTTCCAAAAACTATGTTTTACCCCACAGTACCATTTCACGTAAAAGCATAGTTTTTATTCTTTGGAGAGAAATATGAGTTACTTTGTGATCATTTTAAAGTGATTTTCTGACAGAAAGTAGGACATTAAAAATAACCAGTATGTTTTTTACCAGGTTAGACGGTAAATTCCTTGTCTGTACTATGACCTCTTTTCATTTCCTGGGGAAAATAGACAATTATTTATATAGTGTTTCTGAAATCTGTCAGATTTAACCCTAGATCATATAAAATAATAAGAAAAAAATAGTTTTTTATGAGTGGTTGCAGTATTCTCTCGGTGTGAAATCTCTGCCAAATAACATTTTCCATTATGTATATAGAAATGAGGTTAACTCCAGCTTAAAATTAAGCAGGAATCATCTTGCAATGACATGTGTTTCTACCATCTTATGATATCATGTCCAAGGTAACTAAACAGAGTACCGTAAAGGAAGGATTATGTTAGCAGGTGTGAAATAAACAGCAGGAGAACACTTTACAAAATCTTTCTAAAACCCTGAAAATGGATGACATTTTGGCAAGCATTGCCACCAGCAATAATACGTATGGAGTTAGTTGGGGAGATTTTCACCTAGTATATGAAGTGTATGTAAAAACTGAGCTAATATTAATCTAGTAGATATTGGGGAATTTATGCAAACGGCTTTCTCTGTGGCACAGTTTTATTAAGAAAGCTATTTCTGTAAGTTCTTTGATGACCATAGTTATGCTAGTTGTGCTTTGTAAATATGCAGTGGATAAAATTATGAGCAGAATAGTGTTAATGGTGGTTTGTGTGTCAGTGCCCCCCCCTACTTTTTTTTTTCCTGATACATGTTTCCATGTATTTCTAACATGTAGACTAGTTGTAAAATTCTCTTGAACATGTTTATATCAGGACCATGAGCAGAAATACGCTTTTTTTTTTTGAAGAAAAGGGGTTATTAGTGGGTTCTTAGGAGATAAAAAAAGTTTTAGAAAACAGGAATGTGGAGTTGGTCTTTTTTCTCTCTTTCAATTAGTAAGGCATAAAAAAATAGGAAATTGTTGAAGTGTATGGTGTAGAGGAAAATACCAGCAGTTTTAATTACTTGGGAACTGGTCTCAAAAAGAAATTCCAGAGCAAAACAGTTGCTCACCAAGTCTTAACCGTATGGCCATGCATTTGAAAAGAGTGGCCAGTTCCAAAGAATAAGAAATCTTGGTGCAGATGGGAATGGAGTCAAGAGGTTATGACAATGAAATGCACAAGTGTATGCAGTACTTCACAACTTCTGTCATCATGGGTTATGACTCTGAGAGAAAGGAGAGGGAATATTGGGTTGAACCCTCAGTGGTGAGCCAGCCTTCCTTCCGTCATTCTGTGGAGATGTTTAGTTGATGTTCAGTGCTGCTTCTAAAGATCAAAACTCCAGTTTTCCAAATGATCTCTCTGATAAGTGGATGATGATACATAAGCAGGGATGGGAGGGAGGCAAGAATGGAGGAAGGATGAATTGTATAGAGGGGAGGGAGTGGGGGAGGAAAAATAACAGAATGAGACAAACATCATTACCCTATGTACCCTATGTACATGTATGATTACACAAATAGTGCAACTCTACTTATTGTACAACCAGAGGAAAAACGGTTGCACCCCATTTGTGTGCAATGAATCAAAATAAAGATTTTTTTTTTTTTAAAAACTCCAGTTTTACCAGAGGATGGCTCCAGATCATGAAAAAGGTGACTTAATAAATTTCCAAACACAGTAAACACATCTACATTTCATACTCTATGTCTTCTGCTAGAAGCAGAAACAACACATTACTGAATACAGTTCTATTTTTAAGCCATGTATACTTTTTGGCAATTAAAAAAACAGTGACTGGATCCTGGAAGTGGTGATTAAAAGAACAGAGAAAAGTGAAGAAAGGGAAGGTCAGGTTTAACATAGACTAAATGTCCTAGGTCACAGTTTTATGGGAACTGATTGAATGGCCTCCGGGTATCTTCCACTACAGTAGCTAATGCACACTGACATTGCTGTAGCAGCAAATCATATCCAAGCCTGAGTCTTTTAGCTCTTAGACACGTAGTTGGTCATTAGTAAATACGTATTCATATTTGCAGAAGTTTGTAACTGAGAATTACTACTCACCAATTCATCAAAGGTCCTGAACTACAGAAATGTAGCTAACATGTGTTTATAAACAAGGAGGAATCAAGTCTACTTAATTATTTCTTGTGTAGAGTAAGAGTTTGAGATGGTTAGTCTAAAGGATGTGCTAACATGTCATTGTGAAATATGAAACAGATAATTAAGACATTAGAATATGGAACATGAAGATTTTTTCTCATGTTTATGAGTAAAAATATTCAAGAATATTTGACCCCTTTGCCCACACTAATATTTAAGTTCAGCTTATCATATAGAAATTTTTTCAAGGTAGCATAACTAGAAATTTTTATTTACAGGTGACCTGATATCAAAACCTAATTTTGCAGGAACTGAAGGAAACAAAAATATGAGGTTTAGTAATTGCCTCTTCTTCTTGTTTGCTCATCACTCTTTACATGTTTTATCTTCTTAAGTCTTAACTTATTTTTCCCTTTTCATTTCAATTCTCAGGCTTCCTTTCATATTGTCTTCCTCAAATTCAGAACATGTGCTCTAAGATGAAGGATGACAGGTTATATTATTGGCATTAGAAGTTCTTTTCTGCTTTTAAATCTTTAAGAACCTAATGGTTATGGTCAGAATTTTCATTATTTTTGGTTTAGAAGGACCAGGTACCAGTCATAAATTTATTTGAAAATCATTTTTATTTTGGATTTCTGAAAGCACATAAGGAATTAAAGTTGGAAAGGTACATATTCTATTTTAATGGCAAAAGTAACCAGTTGAATCTGGATAAAAAGTCTAAAGATATGGTATCAAAGTTTTAAATTTATCCCACATTCCAATTTTTCTTCTTCCTCCCCTTTCCCTCCTCCTCTTCTTCCTCTTTGTCCTTTATCTGTCTCTCTCTCCAACCCCTGGATAATAAGCTACTGTTTATATAAGACAAAACTTTTTTACTTCAGAAAGGATACCATAGGTTAGAGGGAAATATGCTCATTTTTCAATTTCCCATTTTACTTTAATATTATTTTTATAGCATTTACTATGTGCCAGATATTCTAAGTACTTTACTAATGTTAATTCATTTAACCCTCACAACACACCCATGGGTGAAGTACCAATAGTATGCATACTTTACAAACAAGGAAACTGAGTCATTGAGAAGTTGGGTAGTTTGTCCGGATCACAGCAACTGGTAAGTGGCAAAGTTGGTTCTTAGCCATTTTGCTGTGCTCTTTCAGGAAATTGTTTGCATGCTTTTCTAACATCTTCAAGGGTACTTATATATGACTCAGATCTCAACTACATCATCAACTTTGGATTTATAATACTATTGGGCAGTGTCTGTCATGTATGTGTGCATGTATGTGCATGTATATACTTCTGTTTTTGTATTTGATCTCATATCATTTATGGTAATGGCACTAATAGAATCTTAAATTAGGAGGCAAGACATAACTTCTCATTTCATTTCTTCCCTACAAAAACACCTAATTACATTGTGAGACCTTGGACAATTCATGATCCCTCTGAATCAATTTACTTATTTTCAAAATAAGGGAGTTGAACTCACTGGTATTTTTTAATTTTAAATTATGTACATGAATCAGGATATGTATTGATTTCTAAATCAACCAGTAAGGACATTTCTCTTCAGTATAGAGCACACCCTTTCATGAGGAAAGTAAACTAGGAACCACACTCCAATGCTTTGATAAATTCACAAGTTTATGAGAACCACAATAGCATTTTATTCTCATGACAAAATAGAGTAATAAACAAATGAAATTTTTATGCACCCCCTTTCTATTTTTGCTTCTCTCTAAAAGTATTGAGTAAATTCATAATACATTATGAAATGAAATATAATACATTATGAAATTAAATAAAAATCTATACTATTATATTATTTAACTAATCAAATAAAACTATCCACAACACACCTGCAATCAAACAAAAGTTGAGTTTATGCATTTGCTGTACCAATGGAAAAATTGTAGAGGAAATTCTGGAAAGATTCTGAACAGTGATAGAGAAAGCAGACCTCATTTGATGACCATTTGTTAATTTGTGTTACAATGATTTGATAAAATGATTCTGAGGAATATAGATAGAGACTAACTATGGCATCTACTTAAATGTCAATTTGAAAAATCAGATCAGTATTAACAAATAGTTGTACTCATGTGTTTTTTGTAGAGGTTGTTCTACCTCTTAGAAACTTCTGTTTTTATTTTTAAACATTCAAAATTTGAAATTTGCAAGAAATGAAAATTCATAGTTTGTTTGCATGCCCTTTAGGTATGAAAGATGAGGAGATACTATTGAACACATAAATCTTATTTAATAAAGGCATAGAATTAATTATAAGCTTGAATATGCAAGTGATTATACAGCTTCATAATATCTTTGCTGTTCTGTAAGATGAATTATCTTTGCTTGGCAGCTTGATTCCTGGAAAGAAAAATATATGTGTATATGTGTATACCTAACACCTATATATGGAATAGCCATAAATGTGCACACCAGGAGAATAATTTACTTGTAGAAAGAATTACATGTTTTACAAAAAAGCAAAACATTCCACTTTTTCTCTTTTGCTTGAGGTTTTTGGCCTCTCCTAAAAAGTAGTATGTTGTTGTGCTTATTGGCATCTGACACATGAATGGATGTACTAATTGTACATCTATAAAATGCAAAGGAAGCAATAATTCACCAGAAATTTACTGAGCATCAATATGTCTAGCATATGATATTATCTATGTAGGATGAAAAAGTGCACATTTCAAGGAGTAATTGATTAATTGATAACAACAGAAACAGCACAAAAGCTAAAAAATTATATGAAGGCAAAAATATATCAATAGCATGTTATGAAAAGATGACAAAGAATAAAGAATCTAGTGAGTTAAGTGAATAATATCAGTAAGATGGGAGAATAGGAACTCTCTAGTCCTCCCCCTACAGAGTATCTATTTTGACAAATACAGATGAAAGTAAGTCTGTGAAAGTTTGTGAATCCACCAGGGAAGTTCCAGTATATTGTTGAAACAAGAAATTCAAGAGTAGACACAGCGAAGAGGTTAAGAAGAACAGTTTCATTTTATCTGCATAATATTTTCCCCAAGGTAGCACAGTTAGGTGCCAAGAAACCCCTTCACCTGCAATTTTTCTCATGGGAGAAAGTGAGAGCACAGGGCATGAGCTTTGGCTCCTCCAACTATGTAGGATGCTTTCCAAGAAGTCCACATCTTTCTTGCTTTACTCAGCAAAATCAAGTGGTTGGGAAAGATTGGGAGCAAAAAAAAAAAAGGTTGCAGACTCCACTAGGGAACCTGCTCACAAGACTCTTGGAATTTCTCACCTTGAGAACCTCCCACCAATTGACCCATGGGAACTCCAGATAGGATTTCCAAGCATGTTTACACAGAGAGCAAGTACAAGTAATTTGCATAGATAGCTAGTTCAACTTTGAAGAACTGAGAGAAGACACACTAAGCTGAGCACTTCAGAAACTACCCCAGGGAAAAGAATGGGAGACTCAGCATTCAGACTGGCTTTGCAGGCATGGAACCACAAAAGGCCACAACCAACCAGAGAAATCTCAAGCAAGAAGAACAAAGCTTGGGGCCTCACACTTCCTGATTTCAAATATATTACAAAGACAGATTATGTCAAAAGACAGTATGGTTATGGCATAAAACCAGACACATAGAACAAAGTAATAGAACAGAGAGACCAGAAATAAGTTCATGAACTTACAGTCAAAGGACACCAGGAATATGCAATGAAGAAAGGATATTCTCTTCAATAAATGGCAATAGAAAAACTGAGTTACTCACATGTAAAAAAGAAATACAGCTGGATCCTTACCTCATACTACACACAAAAATAAATTTAAAATTGAATAAAAGAATTAAATGTAAGACTTGAAACCATAAAATTCCTATAAGAAAATGGGAAAAATCTCCTTGAAATTGGTTTCAGCTATGATTTTTTTTATTAAACAGAAAAACACAGGCAATAAAACAAAAACAAGCAGAAATACATCAAACTAAAAACACTTCTGCACAGCCAAAGAAAGAATCAAGAGAAGGAAGAGAAAATCCACACAATTAGAAAAAATATTTGTAAAACTTTCAACAAGGGGTTAATATCTGGAATGTATGAATAATTCCAAAAGCACAACAGCAAAAAGACTGAAATAACTGGTTTAAGAAACGAGCAATAGGGCTAGGGAGATAGCTCAGCTGGTAGAGTGCTTGCCTCGCAAGTGCAAGGCCCTTAGTTCAATCCCCAGTACCGCGCAAAAAAAAAAAAAAAAAAAAAAAAAAGCAATAAACCATATAGATGTTTTTCAAAGGAAAATAGACAAACAGCCAACAGGTACTGAAAAAAAGTGCAGCAGTACTAATCATGAGGTAAATGCAAATCAAAACCACAATTCATTATCTATCACCTCACTCCAGTAATCATGACTGTTACCGAAGACTAAAAGATAACAAGTATTGACAACTATGTGGGAACTGCTAGTGGGAATGTAAATTAGCATAACCATTATGAAAAACAGTATGGTGGTTCCTCAGAAAACGAAAAATAAAGCTGCCAGATAACCCAGCAATACCCTTATGGGGTATATATCCAAAGGAAATGGAATCGATATGTTGAAGGGACTACTGCCCTCCCTCGTTCATTATAGTATTCATCACAATAGCTAAGAAATGAGCATGGTCTGAGTTCATCAGCTGATGAAATAGAGACTCTGGTCTTTTCTGCTTATAAGGGCATTAATCTCATCCTGGGGGTTTCACCCATATTACATCATCTAATTTTCTCTCAAAGGCCTCAACTCCAAATACTATCACATTGGGGTTAGGGATTGCATGTGAATTTTGGAGGTGACACAAAAAAATTCTGTTCTTAGCAATCAGTTTTGAAAAATTGTGACCTTGGGTGCTGCTACTGTTCCATATTCTATATTGTCTCCTTCTTGGACTCCAATTATACATATTTAAAAACTCTTCATTATATCCACATATTCCATATGGTCATCCCTCTCTTGTATTTCACTTTCTTACCTTTTCCTACTTCTGCCACCTGTATACTCTGTTCTAACCTGAATTCTCTAATTCTTTCTTCTAGTTTGTCTAATTTGAAAGTATATTAATCTGCTGAGTTCTTAAATATTTTATTTCATTTGATTTAGTTCTAGAATTTCATCTGCTTCTTTTATATACTTCCAGATTCTCTGTTTGAACTCTCCATTTTGTCAACTAACTTATTGACTATGTTGGATAACAATAGTTTGAAATATAAATCAGGTCTCTCTCTCTCTCTCTCTCTCTCTCTCTCTCTCTCTCTCTTTCTCTTTCCCCCTCCCTCCCTCTCTATCCCTCTCTCTCTGTCTCTTTTTCTCTCCCCACCACCCCTTGTCTTTATCTTTCTCTGTCTCTTCATGTGGTATTGCCTCCTTTTATACATACTGATTTATATATGGATGCATTATATTTTTCATGCAAAATCATTGATAAAATTTGAGGTTCTTTTGCTGTTATCATCCATCAGAGACAATTTGCTTTTGCTTCTTTCTTACAGGCAGTGAAGGTATAGGCAGATCATTTTTAATACAATCATGGATTGCATTGGTTTGAAGTTGGGAAGCCATGAACGCACCTAGACCTGGAGTAGTTAAGGTGGGAAATGGTGTTACTCAGGCCATAGGAGAAATATGTAATGAGGATACCACCTACGAGGCATGAAATTATTGTCAGAGCTACCAGTAACACAGAGGGAACAAATAACCAAACTCTCCTCTGGAGTCTCTTACTTGGGAGAACTGGCATTTTAATACCCTATTTTCCAATCATTGAGCATGGCATATATCTGCATTTATTTGGTCTGTGTATTTATCTGCTTGTGCTGCCATAACAAAACACCACAAGATGTGCAGTGAGAACTCTTCCTGCCTTGCAGTTGGCCAGCTTTTCACTGTGTCCTCACATGGCCTTTTCTCTTCTGCTCATATGGAGAGGCAGGGGGGCTCCCTGATGTCAGTTTATATAAGGACATTAATCTTGTTGGAATAGAGCCCACCCTTAGGGGCTCAACATATGAATTTTGAGAGGGACACAGTCCAGTCCATAGCAGCCTTCTTGACTGTACTCAGAGCAGTATTTTGTGTATTTTAGTGTAGAGCTCTTGTACCTTTTTTTTTTTTTTAATCAAGTTTGTTGTTAAGCACTGGTTTATTGATTTTTATAAATGCTATTAAAATTAACTTTCTAATTGTTTGCTGTTAGTGTGCAGAAATGAAACATATTTTATGTTGACTTTGAAACCTGCTTGTTGATTAACTTATTAGTCCCAGTTGTCTTTCCTAGATTCTTTAGAATTTCTATGTACACTATTATAATATCTACAAATAAAGATGTACTTTTCTCATTCCAGTTTTTCAAAGTTTCTAAAACTTGCCTATCTATATCATGATATCTATTACAGGAGTACATAGAGAGGTAGAGAGATGACATACTTCCCTCTTAACTGGAAGGCACTTGGCTTTTATCATTAATTGTACTGTTGTTGGTAGGTTTTTCAAAGATGTTATATTATATGGAGGAAATGCTCTTAAATGTTTTTTTTAACCTCTAGTTTCCTAAGCATTTCTATCATTAAAAAATATTGAATTTTGTCAAATACTTTTCATAACTATATATAAAATATATATATAATAAATTTGTGCCTCATTTATATTTCCACATATATGCCACAAAGCAAGGATAAATGTTAATTTGTTATGATGTAGTAGTATTTTTATTCAGTTATATGGCACTGGATTAAATTTGCTAATTTGTAAAAGGATTTTGTAGGATACTGGGTTTTATTTTATTGTTTTATAACAGGGTTTCTTGTATCAGAAGTTTGGTATCAGGGCTAGGTTGACATTATAAAATGAGTTCAGAAATATAGAAGTCATCTTCCTTCTTTTTTAACCAAAAAATTCACATATTATTGGTCGTCTTCTTTTCTTTTTTCTTTTTCTTTTATTATTTTTTTTGGTACTGGGGATTGAACCCAGGGGTGTCCAACCACTAAGCCACATCCCAAGCCCCCCTTTTTTTATATTTTATTAGAGACAGGGTCTCGCTGAGTTGCTTAGTGTCTCACTTTTGCTGAGGCTGGCTTTGAACTTGTGATCCTCCTGCCTCAGTCTCCTGAGCCCCTGGGATTACAAGCATGTGCCACCACACCAGGTTCTTATTTACTTTTTAAATATGTTTTAAGGAATTTGCCAGGGAAGATATCTGATTCTAGAATTCTCTGTGTAAGTTGACTTTTAATTATGAATTTGACTTCTGTAATAATTAGTTTCTTGTTGCTTTCTGTGTTAGTTTTGGTGAGTTTAGTTTTCCAGACTTTTTCATATTTAACCAGTGTTATTGAATTTATTGCCTTAAAGTTGTTTATAATATTTCCTTATTTTTTCTTTTAATGAATCTAAGATCTGTAGTGATGTCCCCTCACTTGATAATTATATATTAAATTATTTTTCTTGATCAGTCAATTGGTATGTTTATCAGTATTTTTAATAACTTCTAAGAGTTAATGTCTGGTTTCATTGATTTTTTTTCTTGGTTACATTGATTTTTTTATTTATATTTAATTCATTTCCACTCTCATCATTATTTTCTCCTTTAACTTGTTTTGCATTTATTTATTTTCCAAAGATAGAAACTTATGTCATTAGTTTTATAATTATTTTGTTTGCAACAGAGTGTTTAATGTTATAGATGAGTATCACAGTATTTTTACTATAATTCAGATTAAGACAGATTTTAATTGCTCTTGTGACTTTTTCTTTCACCTTGGCATATGGAGATGTAGTTTAATTTAAAAAGTTAGACAAAAGGTATGAATCTACTTGTGCATAGCCATAGAAATGAAAAGTTGTGCCCCATTTGTGTAAAATAAATCAACATGTAGTCTGTAAAAATAAAAAAATAATAATATAAAGCAGAAATAAAAAGAAAAAAGTTTTTAAACATTAGAAGACTTTTTGTTTTGTTTGGTTACTGTTCTGTAATATTTTTAGGACAGTCTCTAGCCTATATTGGTGAATATACCATTCAACATAAAAAGAATAAGTATTCTGAGTTGTTTGTGCAGCTCAGCTCAATACTTTCAATCGATACTCTCTGCCGGGCCTTGCCCTGCACATGTGCAAGGTTGCATTTGGTCAAAGACTCAAAAAGATCAATATGGACCCATTTCTGGTACTAGTGTGGTGCTAGAAGAAACTTAGAAACCTAAATAAAATAGTTTTAACCATTGATAACATACATATAAAATTACAAGTATTATAATTATTACAATTATTACATATAAAATTATATATAATTTTGAATAACTCAACATAAAACATTTGTTATTGCTTTCCTCTAATAATTCACTTTACAAATTTAAATGAACTATAGGCATTATATAATAATTTTGTTTGTTTCTAAATTCTACCATCATGTATGATGTTATTGTGTTTGATATCCCCGCCTAAACATGCCATATAAACAAGTAATATTTTAGTTTTTTAATTTTATTACTGAAATTAGAAGGAGGAGCCATTAAAAATAGAAGAATAAAATATCAAATTTTAGAAATACTATCTGAAATAAATACACCCAATACTTTTGTTGATTTTGTTTGTAGTATATTTCTTGGGGGGAAAATAGTCATATAAAAAATTTATATTATCAATGAGTGTATAAAGTATTATATCGGAAATGAATAATGCAAATGTTATAAAATGAATATAATCCATTTGGATATGAGGTGAAGCTAAAAATAATATAGCTGACATTGTGTTCAGAAAACTGAAGTATGGAGTACATGTCAAGAAATAGCTGTTAATAATCAGAAAGTTGGAAAGAATTATAGTGTGCTAAACAGAAGAGTTTTAATTTTATGTGGAATACAAGAAGCAATCTGAAAATGACATTCCAAGCCAAGAAAAGAGGCAAGGAAGTCAGTTAGGATATCAGTTACAGAAATCCTTGTAGAAAGAGATGGTGGCCTCTTCTGAGGCAGTGCAATGGAAGTATATATGACGGAGTAAATTTGAATCTTGATATTCAGGAATCAGAATTAAGAATAATTGTTTTATACATACCAGGAATTAAAACCAGGGGTGCTTAACCAGTGAACCACATCTCCAGTCCTTTTCTATATTTTATTTAGAGACAGGGTCTCACTTAGGGCCTCACTAAGTTGCTGAGGTTGACCTCAGACTTGTAATCCTCCTGCCTCAGCCTCCCAAGCTGCTGAGATTACAGGTGTGCACCACCACACTTGGTCAGAATTAAGATTTGATGGAATATTAAGGAGGTCAGTAGACTAGGATCTTGGGTTACTGTGGGTGGTGGTACTGTTAACTAAGATGACGAATAAAGGACAAGAGCACATTTAGGGGGAAGCATGATCACATCATTTTGTATGTTTTAAATGTGAAGCTCTTGTGTGAGTTCCAAATGGTTCCATGTAGTAAATGACAGGATATATGGATTTGGATATTTTAAAAGGTGTCTGAGCTAGAGATCATGATTGTGGAGTCAGCAATTTATACTATAAGGTAATCTATTTGGGTGCAAATTAAGTTAAAATTAAACTTCTATTTCTATTTTTATCTTACTCATTTAAATTTTCCACTTTGCATGTTTTATAATGCAAATATTGTATTTATCTAAAAGACTTGAATATAATTTATTAAACAAATATCCATGTATTGTATAAGCAAACCTTCTTCAAAATATTATTTCAGAAGGGGTTGGGATCAAAATGTTTGAAGAACATCTTTACATCTCTCATGGTGCCTATTGGATAAGAAATAAAGAGGAGCAAGAATGAACCCTGATGTGGCATCAACTTTTAGTAAGAGTCAGGAAGAAAGATTTTAGCCAGGAATATGAGATGAGGTGATGCAAGAAGAAATCCAGAAGACTGTTAGAAAGGAGGGCTGGTAACAAATTCCAAATACTCCAGAAACTCAGTGAGAGGGCTAAAAAATGTGTATAATTGGAATTGTCACTCTGATACAAATCACTATTGTCTGGGAAAGAAAAATAATGGGAGTCAGATTTCAAGGAGGGAGCAATAAATGAGGTATGAGCAAGTGGAGAGGGTGTGAATTTAGGTTGGTTTAACAATTTAGGTTGGGTTAATCATTTTAAAAGAGGACAGAGAAAGCAGTGACTAGAGGTTCAAAGGCAAATTGTTTCCATTGGAAGGAAAGTTTTAATTATTTTATATGCTTTTGGGGTCAGTGATGGAGTGAAGTCCTCACTAGGCGGATCCAGTGAGCAGTATATGCATCTACTTTTGATGAGTGGAGGGATACCTTACAGTGTTAGACAGCACTCAGAGGATAAGGGTTCATTCATCTTCAGATGCTGTTAAAACACAAAGATTCTCAGTTGGATTAAAAATACAATTTAGTCCCATGCTCTATATAAGCAATAAAATGACATCAAAAGATGACCTAAAGGGATGAGGAAACATGGCAGAGAGGAGTTAAAAGAAAGTAAAAACAGCAATACTGGAACTCACTTCAATTGATTCTCTTCATTTGATTCTCACTTCAGCCAAGAGCGGCATCTTATTACAACCTAAGATATATCAAGTCACTTCTCTGTCTAAAGCCTTCTGATAGCTGCCCATTATTCTCTCCATAAAAGCCGGTCTTTGCTGAAACCCACAAAGACCTGCTCAGTCTGAATCTTTTATACTTCTTGACCCCTCACTTTATGTGTTCCAACTGTTCCATGAAACCACCAGGCAAGACATCCTTCAGGGACCTTTTCTTTGGCTGTTTTTGCAGTCTGATATGCTTTCTTGTGGTATCTTCATAATGCACTCTTACTCAAAGATCACTTTCTGTGACCAACCAGCTTTAAATTGAGCTCCACCACCACATGTAACACCCAATGTCTGTTCTCTTTTCATGTGCACCTTGATACTCACCACCAGTTAGCATGCCACCTGTCTTTCCCACTATATTTTGTTTTTGTCTGCCTTTTTCCCCAGGAACATAAACTCACAGGCAGAATTTGTATCAATTTTGTTCAGTTTCATCACCCCAGTGCCTAGAAAAATGCCTAGCTTTGCATAAAAAAATAATTCATCCAAAGCAGAAATACAGAGAGGAGCATTTCATATTGCATGAAAAGAATATTTACCTGTAGTTTGAAGACATATCAGCAGTAAACTTTATGTGTTTTCAATAATATTAATATTATTGAGTGTTTATGCCTCAAATACAGTTTCATATATTATTTCATGAGGTCCTCACATAGATTCTATTAGATCATTTTCGTTTTTACTTTACTTCTTTTACAAATGAGGAAACTGAAACAGAGAGATGAGATCATCCGTCCTAGGTAGCATACTTAGAAGAAAGGAGAAAAGAATTCAAGTACAGACTGTCCACCACAAGGCCTGCTCCCTTCACCATCAGTCAATATTCATTGCTGCCTCTAATATGCCATGACCTACCCAGATTCAAGATGATAAAGTGTTTAGACATTTACAGAAATTCGAGCAGTGAGAGACACATCATTAGCCAATTTTATAAACCAAATTAAAATGATAGACTTTTGAGTGTTATAATCAATATGATCAAATTAATACTTAAGTGCACATATATATTTAGATCTCTATGGAAAATATTAGTTTTCTTACTGTCTTCCTAAGTTGGTGATAGTCCCTCCAAAGATTTTATATGATTATTAGAATAATAATGATTATCATCAATTATTAGCAATAATTAGTGTTACATTATTAGTACATAATTAAACACTTACTAAGTTTCAGGCACTGTGCTGAGCAATTTGGATGGATTATCTCATTGAATTCTCAAACCAAGTCAGTGACATAGGAAATATTATTATCCCAGTGGATAGATGATCGCAGAGTCCTAGGAAGGTTAATGCAAGTCAGCCTGAGTAAATTGCACATACGTGGTGAATCTGAGGGGAGAACCCAGGCAATTTAACTCTAGACACCAAATTCTTCCTTGCGAGTTAGAGATGAAATGAAGGATTGCCCACTAAATCCTGTCAAGACGGTTAACTTTAATAAAAAAATGAATGTAGATTCCTAACTCTTATACTTCAAAATTTCTGAGGGATCTAGGAAAAACTTATAAAGTGTTCAATCATATAAATAGCTCATGAAAATAACAGTAAATATTTACCAAAGCATTTTCTGAGCTAAAATAAAACAGAAAAAATTGCAGTTAAAGAGAACAGCAGATATTAAACAGTCTCCTTTGGTTCTACTTCTCACTTTTGTCCTGCCATTGTAGTTGCGTTTCCAATCTGGAGTTTTCTGGGTGCTCTTGAGATGGGCTCCCTTCTTAGTTAAAGCCCCCAGCACTCTGATTTAAGCACCCTTTGTCTCATTTACTATCCTTTTCCGTACATGTAGCAACATCTAGACATTTGTTTCTCTTTCTCTTTTTCAGAGTCTTTAAAAAAAACTGTGGTGGGGTTTATGGCTCTATAACTTTATTTACTATTATTTAAATGGAATCCCTGATATTTTAAATTTGAAACACTTGTGAAAGCATCGGGTTTGGGAGCATTATTAAATCATAAGATTTTAAAATGCAGAACTGATATTGTCAGATTTTGTTACCATTTGGCACAACGCTTTTTAAAAGCAAATTTGCAAAACATAAAAAGAACATTATTACTACATAGTATTTATAGCAAAAGAAACTTTAATATATATGAAGAATTTTACCCAATAATTTTATTTTTTTACAATATAGCCCTTAAAAACTTATCTTAAGTATGAGCACAATTCGATCAACAGTTTTCCACTAAAGACTTCTTTGTTAATATGAGAAAATGTAACCAGTTTAAGGATAAGGTAAATGATATGCCATCTCTCTAGAATATTTTATAGATATTAATAGGTTTTAGAATTATATGAAAACATTTATTCTGTGATATTAAATAAATAAATAGAATACAAAGTTATAAGGAAATCTTAGTTATTTTAAATTTGCATAGAAAATTGCACTAAAATGCTGAAAGTGGGAGTGGGATTGGTAGTTCTTTACTCATTAAATAGAAGCATTCTATTCTATATATTTTTAATTTTAATAAACCCACATAATGTATTTTATAAATTTCCAAAGGAAAAAAATCAACCTATGAAATATCAATCAACAAGAATAACAAACAGATTTGGAGATTCCCCCTGCTACACACACACTGCACCCAGAATCAAAGAGGATGCCTTCATTTTCATCTGTTCTGTTATCTACTGTCTTGTCTACTTTTGTCCACAAAGTGAAACCTTAACCTTGATAAATTTGTTCCCCATTTCTGCTTCAGTGAATGCTTCTCTGAAGAGAGAAAATAAGGAAAATGAGTACAAGTATTCAGAAAATGCTGCCACTTATGAGGTTAACCATCTTCAGGCTTCTTTCTCACATACTACAGAATGGTAGTGAAATATTTTTAAAATACTGTGTTAAATTAAAATTAACCTTAAACTTTATCTGTAAAAGTATAAAATGAAAATTTATTCACAAAAATCTGTCTTTTTAAAAAAATACATAGTGGCATTTGCTTTTTATATTGTAATATTAAATACCTTAGATTCTTATAAGCAAGGCATTTATGTTAATATGTGAATTCTAGATCTCACAGGGATTAATCATCCTAGTAATATCATGAAGAATAAATTTAAGTCACATTTATTTTGCTCTTGTTGAGTCTGCAAACATTTCACATGAAGTCATGTGGAAAGTACTTTTTCCATCTGAATGTCGTTTTTTTCTGCCACACCTGAGGTTTTATCTATGAAATTATCTGAGGCATTGTTGTAATTCTTATTACTCAGGGTAAAAAAAGATTCCTGTGTGTTTTATAAAATGGTCTACTACTATATTCCTTAACGACTAAGTGTGAAAACAGAATTTAAAATGTTGCTGGAACAAAAGATCAGAATAAAAGTTTGAGTTGTTCATTTTTCTGATGTATGGCATGGAGTTTCAGAAAGCATGTTACATCACAGCAATCCTTCATTTGAGTTTGTATTTGATAGCTTAACATCTGTGCATTAAGATAAGTTATTGCACAGACCTCCTTTAGTTTAGATTAGTTTGGAACACATCCCAGGGTATTTAATCAGGATATAATCCTGCATGGTGCAATCTTTAGAAGGTGTGTGTGTTTTACATGAATAGCACTTTGCAGCAGGTTTGAAATTACTATGCTTTATTCTCTTATAAAAAAAAAATCTACTAAGAATGTCTACCCACTCACTTTTTGATTATTTATAGCTCTTTGCAAATATAATAGTTAATACTGGATTTGAAAAGGGAATCATATTTGTGTTACTTCTTAGTAGTTGGCTCATTTTTGTACATGACCATCATATTTGATATGAACTATATTGAAAGGTATTACAATATTCTGTTGTAATCTCATACATTTCTCTAAACTTTATAATTCATTCAAGTAATTTCTTTGGAAAAGTTAATAATATGAATAATTTTTGTAACTGAAAATAGAAATTGGGAGGTAGTGTTTTAATAAAAAGTAAATATCTCAACATTTTAGTAATTAATTTTGTTTTCAAGTTGGAGAACAGATTGGTCTCATATAATTAATTTTAAAATACAGATTTTAAGCTGTTGTGGTACATAAAGAAATAAGAGAGGAAAAATGTGGAGTTACACAATATTTTTCCCAAAATGCTAAACACAGATTAAATAAATGAAGCATCACAGAGAATGAGTAAACAATGTGTAAAAACTATTACGTGTAAAAACTATTACGTGTAAAAACTATTATCTAAAGTACCACTTATGATTTTACTTATCTTGTAATTGTCATCCTTTGAATAAATCAGATGAAATTCAGTGAATTTTAAAACTTTATTTTTTGTTTAACTTTAGTAATAACATTTTTTTGCTTATATTGCTCCTGTAGAAGTTCAAAATTTAGAACTTATGCAAATCTGGCACTGACAATATATTAACTCATTTTAATAGCATTTAAAAACGTGAGGCAAAAAGATTGCGGTGACAATTTTCTAGAATTTATTCAGATATATAATGAAAAGTATCCTTTCTCTGTTCTTCTATTGATAGTATTATGCTTTCTGCCTTTTGATTTAGCTTAACCCCTTTTTGGAAACTTTACAATTGTAAATCTTTGTGTGTTTTTCTGTGTGATTTTAAAGGAAATGCATATTTATCATGAATATGTCTTAATATTTTGTATAAAAGGGCCTTTTTGATGGTTGGTGACAATGTGCATATTATAAGTTTAAGAAATTCAAATTTCATGTCTATTTGTTGTTGTAAAATAGCAAAAGTTTCATACCAATCTTTTTGGGGCTAGGTAACTTCAGACTGTCTTATCACTGTCTTGTCAGTTAAAGAAGCAACCAGAATAATAAAGAGGAAACATATCCCTGTCTCCATCATGAATTCTGGGCAGAGGAAACTCATTGTCACTATTCACAGGAATCCTGACCCTAGACTATTCCCTTTGAATGTTATTCTTGATATGTTCATATTCGAGCACTCAAGACTTCTGAGGGACTTTATGAGATCAAAAAGATGATGATACAGTGTGCAGAGTGTAGCTTTGCTGGGCATACATTTTAAATTGAAGCCACATTCCATAAACAATTTTTATGTAAGCTTATGCACTGAATTGTTCATCTTCTATTTGAAGAGAAGCTCCCAGGGATGCTGGTATCTTTCCCCTGTGACTTCTGCTGTTGCTATTATTATTCATTACTTTTTAATGATTTTTATCTTCATTATTATACTAATTTTAAGTGTTACAATAGGAAAGCAAATATATAAGTTTATTGTAAGTGATGATATCTTATAATTTATCAGTGAGTATGTCTCTAAATGACTGTTCTAAAATAACTCTCTTGGGGAAGCTTAACACTGGAGTTGTCACATATGAACAAACCCAGCCTCAGATTTATTACTTAAGTAATTATGTGTGTGGAAAATTACATTTTATAGCTTAAGTAATTCTGAGGTTAGTTTATTGCTAAGAAATTAGAGAAAACATACAGCTTGACCTTCTTTTTTGTTCTTTATCATTGTTTGTGCCATATGAATAATTTTTACTCTTTCATTTAATAATGAGTGATTTTTAGAAGACATCTAAATCCTTTAAGATACTGAGATTTTTGTACATAAATATTGATTCTAGAGTTTCATACAAGTTTTCTAATCAATTTCTACCTCAGACCATTTTTACTAATAGATATTTTAAATGAAACTTCAGAATCAATCATATAAGACATATACATGATAAAAGAAATCTCCGAATTGTTAAATTAAAGATGGTGAAAAAAAATTCTACTCTGGTTTTCCAGAGGCACTCTGTCTACAAATGGGTTATAGTCCAGGTATTCCTATACTTGACTGTGACTTTATGCAAGAACAATTTACACAAGAAATTTGCAATGATAAATATAAAGAGCTTTATTTTTTCTTTATGATGCATTTTAATATACCAAAAACTATTTTTAATAGCAAAATTTATATTGTTCTCTCTTTTTTGAATAGGTTATGTGGGTATGCAATTTATGTCGAAAGCAACAAGAAATCTTAACCAAATCTGGGGCGTGGTTCTTTGGAAGCGGCCCTCAGCAGCCTAGTCAGGATGGAACCTTGAGTGATACAGCTACAGGTGCTGGTTCTGAGGTACCAAGAGAAAAGAAAGCACGACTCCAAGAGCGATCGAGGTCTCAGACTCCTCTGAGCACAGCAGCTGCCTCCTCCCTGGACACTGCTCCTCCCAGTGCACCACCAGACAGGAGCAAAGGGGCTGAGCCCTCACAACAAGCCATTGGGCCGGAACAGAAGCAGGCTTCATCCAGGTCTAGAAGTGAACCTCCAAGAGAGAGGTAATAGTTTATTAATCCTGTAAATAAGAGTTAAGTTCTTCTTGAAGAACAAACCTATTTTCAAGAACTTTATTCCTGTTGGGAGGAATATGTATAAAGTACTTCTCAGGTCCTTCACAGAAGGTAACAACAGGCCTAAGCTGCTTTGTCTCTTCCTAAAATATATGTTCCATAAGAGACCTTTGTTGAAAAATTTTTCTTTCCTATCCATACACAGAAGTAAGCATAAATCACTTGAGCTACTCATTTTGAACCTTGAACTCAAAAACAGTTCTTAGAGCATTGTTCATTTTTAGAATTAGTTCTTTAATTAAAAGTTCTCTGAACCAATATGATGGAGAAACCTGACCTCTTGAAGTATGTATTGGAACATCGTGGAAGCCTTTATTCAGGCATTTCTTTTATGCGGAACACTAAAAATAACTAGGAATTTACCAGAAGGGTGGGATGAGGCTCCAGGTATCTGCATAGGCATGTGGTCTGAAGGAAACAATCTGATGTGAGGACCTACTCAAGGATACCCATTGGTACAGTGCAGAAGAGTGATAGGAGGTGGCTGTGAGGTAGTGAGGTGTTTTAGTTAGTTTTCTGTCACTGTGACCAAAAGATCTGACAAGAAAAATGTAGAGGAGGAAAAGTTTATTTTGGCTTATGGTTTCAGAGGTTCAGTTCACAATCATCTGACTCCATAGCTCTGGGACTGAGGCGAGGCAGCTTATTATGGCAGAGGATCTGGTGGAGAGACATAGCTCAGGACATGACAACCAGAAAGCAGAGAGAGACCTCTGCTTACTAGGATCAAAAATATAAACTTCAAAGGCATATCTTCAGTGACCTACTTCCTCCAGCCACACCCTACCTGCCTACAGTACTGCCCAGTTAATCCATATCAAAGTTGAATTCACTCAAGGTTATACTTCTCATTATCTAATCATTTCACCTATGAAGATTCCGGTACTGTTTCACACATGAGTTTTGGGGGGACACCTCATACCTAAACCATAACTTCCTACACTTTACCCCAGAAAGCTCATGCCCATCTTACAATTAAAAACACATTTAATTTGCCCAGTGTGGTGGTGCACACCAGTAATCCAGCAGCTCAGGAGGCTGAGGCAGGAGGATCACAAGTTCAAACCCAGCCACAGCAATTTAGTGAGGCGCTAAGCAACTCAGTGACACCCTCTCTCTAAATAAATTACAAAAAAGGGCTGGGGATGTGGTTCAGTGGTTAACTTCCCTTGAGTCCAGCACCAAACCAAACCAAACCAAACCAAACCAAACATTTAATCTACATCCAAGAATCCCCATAATCTCAACAGTTCCAGCATTTTTTAAAAGTTCAAGTGGAAAGTCTCATCTGAGACTCAAGACACTTTTAGCTGTGAGAGTAAAGATTCAAACCAAGCTACATAAATTCAATATAATGGCACAGAGTAAACATTTCAATTCCAAAAAGGAGAAATAGGGCCACAGAAAGAAGGGATAGGACCAAAGTAAGACTGAAATCCAGCTGCCCAAACAAATTTTGTAGCTCCACATTAGGTGTCAGGGGCATAAGGCATTGTGGTATTTTCTCCACAGGGCTTGTGTAGTTCTCCGGCTTCCCCCACCCTCTCCTGGTTATCATGTTCTGAGCTCTTTCCTCTGGTGCATCCTTTTTGCCATGATGTTCTGCCTCACATTGAGCCCAGAGCTATAGAGTTGGCCAACCATGGATTGAACCTCTGAAACTGTGAGCCAAAATAAACCTTTGCAAGTCTAAATCATTCTTTTCAGGTCTTTTGGGCACAGAGACAAAAAGCCAACTGAAACAGAAATTGATAACAGGAGTGGGGTAATTGCTGTGACAATTACATAAAAGGACAGGTTTAATTTTATAGATTTTATTCTAAGCATAACAGCATGCCAGTGAAGATTTAAGCAAGGAATAATGTGATCATATAATTTATTTCAACCAATTGATTCATTAATAAAATGTATTTATGGCCAGACATGATGCTGTACAGTAGGAAATAGTGCAAACAAGGGTGACATAGCCACTGTGTTCTCGAGGCTTATAGTATAGAGATCTGTTAGGATTTGAATTAGGTTCAGTTGCTTTTTTCTGACTCTTATTTATCCCACTAGGTAAGAGTAGGTGCCAAGGAAGTCTTTTGATCCCCTTTTCAATGAAAGCTCATACAATATGATGAAGCACTTCAAAGTTAAGCAGATCTGGATAACCATCAAAAATCTATCATAATAGGCAGTAATAACCCACCTCACAGGGTGTGGCAAGAATTAAAGGACAGTGTATGTTTCCAGACAGGCACATGGTAGGCATTCTGTGAATATGCCTATTATTGAAGTTAGTAATCATATTATTTATTAACTATAAGTAATCACAGTGCCAACAACTAGAAGGTATGAAAATGATTAGAACATGGTCCCTTTCCTAACACACTCTGGGGAAGAGGTCACCCAGTATCCCAGGGAAGACAGATACCTAGGCAGTTAACTAGGATGCTGATTTGATCAAAGTTAGAAAATGCATTTAGTACTTTGGTAGTCCCAGGAAAAAGGAAGTGATTTCTGAATTAAGCTTTGTAAGATATCCAAGAGTTGTAGGGGAGGTAGACAGAGTAGAAGAGGACAGTACATGACAAGAGAACGAGTGCCTAAATTATCGAGACAAGATAGGAAGGACATCAGTGATACCTTAGTGAAGGTAGAATTAATAGTGTTTGGTGACACACTATCATGGATGAGGGATAAACAAAAATAATAAAAGTAAAGGTTGGAATTGGTCAGAAGATATCTTTAAATAAGATAAAAAATTTGGAGCTGTAAAGTTGTTGAAAGTATTCTGCTTTTGACATATGGTGAAAAATGATATAAATTTCAAGAATGAGAACTGAGGCATTTTGTTTTCACATTTTATATGAAATTTGAATACAGGTACATTTACTGATGATATAAATATATAATGAAGATTTGGGGGTATAAGAACAGAGCAAGACAGGCGGGCTGTGGTATAGGGTTGGCAACTTCAGGGAGAAGCAGGATTGAAAGGATACCAGTCTGTCCATTTGTTTTCAATTCTTGAAGATTTCTTGATTGTATTTTGCACAATGATCAGGATCTAGTGGAAACAAAATAAAATTAGAGGTGAGAAAAAAGTATAATTAGTGGAACAAAGAGACAAAATGGGGAATTCTTTTCATTTGCATAATACTCAGCTCTTCTGTAAAGCATCTCCACAGTTGGTTTTTCCTTTAATGCTCACATGAACTCTGCGAGGTAAGCAAGTGTTATTTATTAGCATTTTAAGAAAAGTAATTGATTTAATATTAATTTCTATCAAGAGCATCTCTGCTTTAAGGAGCTACCAAATATTTGTATACATCACACTCTTATGAAAGCTATATTGATAAAGATTAATATGTGATCATATTAGATACCTTACAAGGTACATTTGATAATGATTAATATGTGATATATTATATACCTCACACTGTAAAAACCACTCCTCCTTTCAGATCCAAATTTCTTTCATTTCAAAGTTCCAGTGGGATCTAAATTCCTCAAGCAGAACTGGCCATGCTTCCATTGTTTTGCTGTGCCAATTGAAACCCTTTACTTTTTCTCTCTACCATCACCAGCCTTTCCTCCCCTCCCCACAACATAACTTAGTGACTGCACCTTTGCTAATCCACTAGAGAAATGGCTCTGCTTCTCCCATTTTGCGTGTTTTTTATCTCCATTTTCATTTTTTGACATCTGCTTTGGGATTTCCAAACAATGATATAAACTCTGAACAGAGTTTCCTTTCAGAATTCCAAAATAAGCTTTGAGTTGCCTCCATTTTAATTGCACATTAGATCATGTAAATACACATAGCTAAGGTATCTAGTTTTTACAGCTTTTGGCATAATAGCTGGAACTCTCCAAATCAGGTGCACTTCAGTGTACAGAGAAATACTGAAAGGGAAAACAGAATGATATATTTACAGGACTGAAAGATCACCAAACTCCTTTCCTTTCCTTTTACCTTTGCCAGTATGTTTGATAGCATAGAGAGAAAAAGTAGAACTCTAAACTACTTTCTTCTATTGGATCCTATTTTGAAATGAGTAGAAAGGGATGGAGGGAGTATGAATAACACTTTCAGAAATGCCAGTGTTTCTATTATTTTTATCTGAGGAAGTTAAAATGTAGGATATGGTTCAGCTCTGGTTTCCTAATCAAATTCTGAAGAAGTGGTTGCATGTGATCAAGTCAAAAATTAATTTTTCTACTATTGATGAAGTGCTATTAGATTTGACTTCTGAAATGGACATTCTTGTATTTGCATTTCTTTAAAACTTTAATGAGAAATTGTTACTATATTGTCCACATATATCAAATATATATTTGGTTTTGAAATGATATATATATATATATATATTATCCTGCTCCTATATTAACTATATTATTTTCTAAGACATTTTAAAGTCTTTGAGTCACAAGCAGAGGGAAAGATAAAATGTGGCCATTGATTGAGTTAATTTAGTAATGTTTTATTGTTTCAGTTAAAATGCAAAACTTCAATTGTGAAAACAAGTTTTTAAGTCTTTGAATATATTGTGTTGCAAAGGGTTCATACATTTAGATAAAAACAAAAAAACTTAAGCAATACAGGTTTAATGGAATTCTTTACCATCTCAATTAGTTAGACATGGGATTCTAACTAATTATTTGGAATGATTCAAGACTGGAATGCAAAGAAGAAAAGTTTCTTAGGTCTGGTCCTTAAATTTTATAAATTGCTTTCCTTCATGACGTTCCTTTGCATATCACAGGAAAAAGGCTCCAGGGCTTTCTGAGCAGAATGGCAAAGGAGCCCTGAAGAGCGAGCGGAAACGCGTGCCAAAGACCTCTGTGCAGCCAGGGGAGGGGGCTGCGGAAGAACGGGAGCGGAAAGAAAGGCGGGAAAGCCGAAGGCTTGAGAAAGGGAGATCACAGGACTACCCCGACGTGCCAGAAAAACGAGAGGATGGCAAAGCGGCCGAGGATGAAAAGCAAAGGAAAGAAGAGGAATACCAGACTAGGTACCGCAGCGACCCGAACCTGGCGCGGTACCCGGTGAAAGCGCCTCCCGAGGAGCAGCAGATGCGCATGCACGCCCGGGTGTCCCGCGCGAGGCACGAGCGGCGCCACAGCGACGTGGCGCTCCCCCGCACCGAGGCGGGAGCCGTGCTGCCGGAGAACAAGGTCGGCAAGCGAGCGCCGGCCGCCGCCAGGGCCTCGCCGCCGGACTCGCCCCGGGCCTACTCGGCCGAGAGGACAGCGGAGGCCAGGGCGCCAGGGGCCAAGCCGCTAACGAACCACAGCCCGCCGGCGCCCAGGCATGGGCCGGTCCCCGCAGAAGCCCCGGAGCTCAAAGCCCAGGAGCCCCTCAGGAAGCAGAGCCGCCTGGACCCCAGCTCAGCCGTGCTCATCAGGAAGGCCAAGCGCGAGAAGGTGGAGACCATGCTGCGGAACGACTCCCTGAGCTCGGACCAGTCTGAGTCGGTGCGGCCTTCGCCGCCCAAGCCGCACCGGTCCAAGAGGGGCGGCAAGAAGCGGCAGATGTCAGTGAGCAGCTCAGAGGAAGAAGGCGTGTCCACGCCCGAGTACACCAGCTGCGAGGACGTAGAGCTGGAGAGCGAGAGCGTCAGCGAGAAAGGTAAGGGCGCGGCGGTGTCCCTGAGCTGGGACCTCAGCCAGGCTTCCAGGTGCCTGTGCCAGGATGAGAAGTTTGAGCGCTGGGTTGGAGTTGCGTGTGAGCCAAGCTCAGTGGTGTGTCTGTGTGTGCGCGCGCGCATGCACGCACGCACGTGCCAAGCTTAAAGATGCATGTGTGCTGGACTTAGAAATTGGTGCGTGCAGGTTTAGAAGTGAGTGTGCTAGGGTCTGAATGCACATGTGCCAGGGTTAGAAGTACACATGTTCCAGCGCTGGAGATGAGGTTTGGAATGCTTATGGACAGCGATGCATCCAATGGAGGCTTTTGACTGACTGATAGATTACTGGGTTTAAACACACACACACACACACACAACTACAAGCTCCAAATTTGAGTTAGGAGGCTTTCTAACTGATTCTGGTTCCTGTCATCTTGGGAAATATAATATACACACGTTTTTAAAGTTGTTTGGGGGTGGGTTTATTTGGGAAAAATAACATTTTCTAGAAAACAAAAACTGCCCTACAAAGAATAATGTATTTTTTCTTCCAAAACTTCAGTTGTGTATATTCCAGTCACACAGGTAGCATTTTTCAAATTTCAAGCTAATCCTCCTCACAACTTGTGCAGAAATCACATCATACATGGTATTATATATTGACTTTGGGTTAGTTAACTTTGACGTATGAAGTTCACATTCCAGAAGTTTTTGGAGCATAGTGTGAAAGGCTGACTTTTTTTTCTGTCTAAATCTGCACTGTACAATATACCATAGCCTCATGTAACTGTTTAAACCTAAATTAATTAAAATTCAAAAAACTTAAAAATTCAGTTCCTCAATCACATTGGTCACATTTCAAGTGCTCAAGGGGAATAATCACAAAAAGTCCCATTAGGTAGTGCTTATCTAGAAAATACTTCAATTTAAAATCAAAATTGCATGCTTCTTTTGAAGGTTATTCTCATTTCACTGTTTTCTCAGATTTAAACTGACCAGAGTTCTCACTTTAATGGTAGTCATCATCATTGCTGCAGTGTTGAGATCACTGAGTGTTTCTTAATGAATTTGTATTTTGGGCAACTTTTTTTTTTAATTTGTTGGCTTGCTTTGTAACTGCTAAAATATGTACTAGATATGATACATTTATTTAAAAATCACTTTTCTTTCTCATCTTCTGTCTCTGAACTGCATGCCCATGTCCTCCCACCACTCCCCATATATATGCCCAATCTCATGCTTTATGTCAAAATAATTAAGAAAACCAGTTCTATCTTTAGTACTGCAAACCAATTTGAAATAGGTGTTTTTAGAACATTTGTCTTGGGATCAGTTTGACTCTCATATTAGTTTACCTTCTGATCACTATTCTTTATAAGTTGCATAGGATCTACAGGCTTTTAAAAGTCAGTTGATGAGTAGACTTTGTTAACTGCCTTTTGTTTTCCTGAGAAGTAATAAAGTAGGTGTTGAACAAATATATAAATGAACTTAATTACTGTGCAGAGAACTCTTGATGCATGTGGACATGTATATTTTCTTTGAAGAAAGGGCACTGCACCAAATTTATTGAAGTGTGTTGTGAATCAAAATGGGGGGACAGAATTGACCCCCCCTAATTACTGAAAACAGCAATAGATGAATAAAGAAAACCTGAATAGTGGCTTTAGTAATTGGAGGAATGGGGCTGGTATGATGTGGTGAATTTATTGTCTCTGCAGGCTGCTTTTCTGGAAATTTATCATTCTAGAGACTTTGGTGACCTCTTGGGATATAAACGCCTCTAAAGGTAGTGTTAAATCACTTCATTTGGGAACATAGGTTCATCGCATATACATTTATCTGATACAGCAACCCTTTCTCTTAATTTGCAGTTAATTTTATTCTCAAATAAATTTATTGATTTTATTTATCAAATTAGCTCTTAACTCTGATATTTTAACCAATCCCAAGTTAATATTTATGAAAAGAAATACTAATTATCAAGACCATACCTTTTAATAATGTTTTTCCTACTTCAAATTTAATTAGAAATACCATGACCTATAATATCATATAGTAACTTTATTACTAAACCCCACCATTGCCTACTGAGGGCAATCATAGGAGCCAGCTTTGATAGTCTGTAGTTTCCTATGATACTGCACAGTAACTTAGCCTCTCTAAATATGATTTTTTGATGACACAGAGGAGATGAGAAATCTACCTCAAAATTAAGTTATTGGGATGAGATGACATATATATATAATAGGATGCTAAATTAGCATTCTTCCTTGCTTGATTTTGCCTGTGGTGTCAATCCCATAGACATATTGGAATAAGTGTGAGCTAGTCCCCTGTATCTATAAAATACAAAGCGAAGTAAGAGAACCTGTTTTATATCTTATGGGCCCTAGTGGGATAAAAAGGAAAGAGATGATCTGGAAAGTGATTTCTTAGGAAACAGTGGATATCATGTTATGAGTTTCAGGAATAGGGGAAACTTATTCCTATGATATGTAATTAAATAATTAATTAATTAATTTTTTGCAGTACTAGGGATTGAGCACCAGGGATTGAACTCAGAGGGACTTAAGCACCAAGTCACATCACCAGTCTTTTTTATTTTTTATTTATTGTTATTAATAGTATTATTTTTTATTTCAAGACAGGGTCTTGCTGTGTTGCTTAAGGGCCTTTCTAGATTGCTGAGGCTGGCTTTGAACTTGTGATCCTCCCACCTCAGCCTCCCAAGTTGCTAGGATTTTAGGCATTCACCACTATGCCTGGCCATGATATATAATGTAAAGGGACAGTGGGAAACAAAAATTAAATTTTACAGTATCCCAAGCATTTGCTTGTTCTGTTTAACAATTACAGATATAAATTAAACATTTAACACAATACCTAGTCTGGGTGGTAATTATTTAATATATGTGTACTATTCTTTTCATTGATATTATTTTTACTTTACTACTCTGATTTTTATGTTTACTAGCAGATATGTATTTAGCACTTTCTGTGGATATACTGAGGTTAAAAGGTAAGTATGTTCCCTTCCCTTATAGAACTTACATTCTGTTAGGAAAAATAAGCTATAAAAGATAATTGCACAATAAGATATAACTTAAATGCTTTAAAGAGCTCTTTCTCCCTCATGTTGATATACTTTTACTATGTACTGAAAGTATGTTTTAACAAAAAAAGATAATCCGGTCAAAGTGACATCTAAAAGACAGTATAGCTAGGCATAGTGGTAATTGCCTGTAATCCTAGCTAGTAGGAAGTCTGAGGCAGGAGAATCACAAATTCTAGGCCAGCTTCAGCAATTAAGCAAGACCCTTTCTCAAAAATAAAACTTGAATAGAGCTGGGGATGTAGCTAGCTCAGAGTAGAGTGCTTGCCTAGCATGTACAAAGGTTCTGGGTTTAATCCCCAATAATAAAAAGAAAAAAAAAAAAGATATTACAGTCTTTATATTCAACATACAATCTTTTATATATAGTTCAATTCTGTTCACACACGCACATACACAAAAACAGTGATTCTGTCTACTGGGATTATCTAAAAATTGAGGTCAACTACCACATTTTAAACTTAAGTGCTATTAATATTGCTCTGGTCAAGGGGGAAAAATTGGACATCTCTTGTCTACTAGCTGTAAACATTAATATATATATAGATTTCTCTACAGTGAAGAAAAAATTTAAAATGAACTAAATATTGATTGCAAATTAAGGTTTTGAATTTAAATGAAATCTGTAATGTAACCCATTAGGAGAAAGTCTAGTGAAAAGTTATGCCTCTAAGGAAGTGATTACAGAAGTTTATTAGTAAAGAAAGAGACCAAGATGGTGCCAATGTTGAGGATAGAAAAATTGTACCATTTCTGTGAAGAAACATGGGAACATTGCTACCTTGTTCCAAGTGAGTAAGTCATTAACTTGCAAAGAACTTAATATATAAGTCTTAAGATATATTAGTTTTAAGACAATAATAAATAAGTCTTAAGCTATGATATAATTTCAAAGAACTTAAGAATATATATACTCAGAAAACTAACTGTAATTCAAGAAACTGAAACAAATAAGAATCAAGAAATAGTGAAACTAACCCAGGAATCCAGTGCAAAGAAATTCCTGGATGACCTTGTATGCAGAAAATAATCTGCTCACATTTAAACTGGAGGTCATTTCTAGGACACTCCAACAGAAGCTCTTCATTGAGACAAAAGTTATAGGTTCCAAGAAATGTCCGATGACTAATGGTTACAAGACATCATTGACTTGGTAAGGGAAGGCTGTATCTTCTTTCAACAATAAGGACAAATTTAAAATTGAGAAAAATTAAAATGTTAAAGAAAATCATTGTCCAAATATAAAGCAATCAAAAATGTGAAATTATTTCAAATAACTGATAGCCAATTGAAGTAGTAACCTAGGTACAGTTCCCTCTAAGTGAACAAGAACACTGACAGTGCATCTGTACAAAAGAAAACTTAATCTTTGTGTATCCTTGGTTTTTACTTGATTCTGGAGTATTCCATGTAATGGTGGCATAATAAAAATAAAAAATTAGAAGTATATAAAAGCTGACTTTGGTTTTTCAAGTATAAGAATAAACTCTTTTCTACATTAGGTACTTAACATGTTTACACAATTAAATACAAATATCATGTTTATGACAAAATAAAGGCAAAATTCACAGATAGGGGAATGGAAAGGCTTTGAAGAGGGAGGAGAAGGTATAGGTAAGCCTCATCTAAAATATTAAAGAACTAAAAGATTCTCTTCAAATTTTAAGGCAAGAAATAATGTGTTAAGTATATGTAAATAAAGGATTGTATAAGGATAAAAAGAGTTGGGGGTATAGTTCACTCTTAGCATGTGGAAGGCCCTGAGTTCAGTCTTCAGCACCCAAAAAACAAAAACAATAAAACAAACTATTGACTTTTGAAGGCAAAATGAGGTAAATCAACTGAGCTAATGTTTTGTCTTTTAATGATTTTAGCCATAGATAATACCTTAAAATTAGAAACCAATAGATAACATCCCAAATAAAACAATCTACATACAGAGACAAATTAGAATGTTTTCCACTGGAAAAACAAATAAAATAAATATTTAAAAATAATGTTGAGAAGTGGAATTGATAGTGTGGGCAGAGTGAACATAAAAGGAAATGAATTACTGTAGGTATTCATGATTGCAAAGCATCATTGATTTTTTATCATATACATGAGTTAATTTGATATCCATTAAAATAGAAAATTACAAAAATTCTATATAATACCCCTTTTGTTACTTTACAAGTAACCAATTTTGTGTTTTATGAGGTCTTCTGCAATTGGCATCTTGGCAGTTGTTTTCTCCAAAAAGCAGTGGGTCTACATGTAAATGTAACAGCATTGGCTTCTCTTTTTATATTAATCTCTCTTTAATTTCTCTTTATACATACATTAATCATTCATTGAGGCCCTTATCTGATTTTGGAAATCTGTTGATTAGAACACAGTGCCTCCCTCCCCTTAATAGTTCTCTCAGTAGAACCCACCTCATCTCTTTAGTGCACTTCTGTCTTGGCCACTTGCCCACACAGGCTGATAAACACAATTTTCAAGACTACTACCTCCACCTCTTCACCTTCAACCAAGTGCTTTCCATAATCTCCTCTTTAATTTGCCCTACTAATCTAAGCAGACGAAAGAGATTACTATAGAACAGCAGTTAGACAGTGGGACACGTTGACATTTAGCACTAATGCCCAACAGAGGCCTGATTTTCCTGGGTATTACAAATGACAGGGATATGAACAGGCAGGGATAAATGAGGAGACTACTGTCTGGTGTTGCTGAGGGAAAGATGAATTTAATTCTTCCAACAAGAGACATGACTTCAGGTGTTTGATGCTTTTGTTTAAATGTTATAGAGAGACAGATGGAGACCTATCTTATAATGGGTGTGAAATGGACAGTAGCTGTTTAAGTCTGTGCAATTTAAATCTTGGGAAGAAATTGAGAGAATACTAATGACAGCATATATTGGTGTATGTGTGTGTGTGTGTGTGTGTATGTGTGTGTTCTGAGATAAGATGCTAATTACTGATTCCTAATGTCTAATAATATGTTAAGAAAATACTGCAAATAATTATGGCAAAAGGATATATTTTGTGTCAATTTCTACCTAATATATAAATGGCCAAAAACCCTTCTTGAGTCTAAAATTGGAGTTATGACTAAAAAGAAGTTCTAAAAGAAGGAGAGATGTTAAATCTGTAAATCTAACATGATTATGCCCAATAATATTTCTTCCAAACTAGTCCATAGCTACAATATTAGTCATTTAGTTGCATCTGAAAAAACAAATCTTACTCTTGACTCAGAGAAAAACTAAATTAACATCTGGGCTACATTTTCAAAAATAATCATGCAGATTTTACATGTAATATGTGCTTACCATTTTAATATAGAACATTTGAAAAGATGTGTAACTAAAGGTCATTTTAAGGGGAAACATTTATGTTTCCAAGCCCATTTAGAAAAAGATTTGATATTGAAGATTTAACTGTCACCTATTTTATCTCAGTAAGTTTTTCTTTAGTATCCTTTTAAAATGCAGAATCATACTGCAGTGTTTTTGACCCATTTTATCCAGTGAATGAAAAGGTTGTCCTTACTTTTGGTTCAATTTAACAGAAAAACGGAATCTCAGCCCTGGGAGAGATTTCAGGAAGCAAACAAAAATCTCTTTTCACACACTGCTGAACAGAAAAGGAAATGTTATGGGTGTTAAGATTTGCCTTTTTCCCTGCCTTGAAGCCCCTTTTCTTTGAAACTGGAAGAACTTGGAATTCATTATTCCCAGCACCACCACTCTGATAAATAGTTTTTAGTCAGTTGGTCCAGATGCTTGTTCTGTCTTCAGTCTGGGGCCAGTCCTAGCACTCTAGCTTCTAACAGATTGCTGAGATAAGGTCCCAGATTTGTACCTCATAATGATGATTATATCCTTGCCCCTAGACCCTTGTGACTGAGTCTGATTCTGCTCATCAAATTACCTCTTTAAACAGAGTTATATTCTGAGGTAAAAGAGGTGAAGACTTCAACAAATGAGTATGAAAGGGGATATAATTGGGAGAAAGAGACCAAGGTTATACATGTTTGTATATGTACATGACAAACATTGGCATTTAGTATTTATTTCCATTTTTGTTTATTATAAAATACATAATACCATGAAGAATCTTATTCAGTAGTTACTTTATGAAGAGGGTTTGATGTCCACAATCATGAGGACACATATAGTTTTAGGCATATTCAGAGACTAAACACTTTGAGAATGTTACTTAACCTCTCAAACCCTCAAGTTTCATTATTTCAGAAGCTGAAAATAATAATTATGAAGTGCTGGTTCTTCCATGAGAATTTTTTTTTTCGTTCTCATAAAGATGAGCTTCCCATTTGAAAGTTGCATATTATTGGGGACACATTTGACTGGAAATAGGATGCAAAATGACTCAACTTATATATGGGTGATAAAATAAAGAGTTGTATATATCCAACTGTATTTTATAACTTCAACCCAGGTACTTTGAATTCATTTTGTAACAGACTAGGTGTGAATTCTGCTTAGGAGGACTCTGTGGTGCTTGGGAATCTATAAATGAGGGAGGGAATAAAGAACAGAAAAATTACTTTGCAAATATTTGGAACAGAAACTAAAAGTAATGCCTATTTGGGGATAATAATTGGAAAATCACCCCTCAGGGTTTAGAGGATTATACAAGGTAGTGATTATTGACCGCCATTGCACCTGTCTTTCCTGTTGGTTTGGTGGTAGAACCCCTTAACAGAGTTTCATTTCACACTGAACAAAATCCAGAAATGGAAGTGCTTTAGTCTTCACAGTGAATCTCCAACCCATCTCCACAGACCCACTTCTCTGGCACTCTGCTTTTCCTCATTAGTATTTATTCTTTCACCTCCTGCACCTCCTGTTTTTCCATCTCCATTTTTTGATGGTGTTCTGTCTTATAAAAATCCTCTACCTCTAGCCATGATTTAAATTTCACTTTTTCCTCTATTGTTCTCTTGAACTATCTAATTTTGGTTTTAGTATTACTTTTATTTTTATGTATGTTTGCCTTTTTCTGAGAGGAAATTGAGTATACTTAGTGGAGAATGCATATTGCTACATTTTTTTCAGTTTTATGTTTACTGATATGATTGTTTAATAATCCATAGAAATACAGTTGTTGAAATATACTTACTAAGATGACAATTTATAGTTAAATGCATAGAAATGTAGTTTTTGGATCAAGTACACCACTAAATATTTCTTTTTTAAATAAAAAATAAACTAATAAATTATATTTTGGAATAAGAAAACAAGATGTATACAAAAATGCTATCGAAAAGAGCTACATTTGAAATGGGAAATTTTCCTGTCTTCTGATTCTTGGTGCTGATTCTGATTCTTAATTTTATTGATTTAATGATCATGAATATGGAAAAAATACTTCAGTCAATAAGTACCTGTTCATTGGGTGACAAGAAATTATTTACTTTGATTTTTGTGTAATTCCATCCTTCTTTCTACTCTCAGACTTACTTCATTATTTTAATTAACTTTAGACATTAATTGTTTGAACTATAAAGATTATACTGTTCCTACCATTAGACATTAACTTAGTGTACATTTTAATGAAAGTGAAAAAATTTAATTATTCATAGGAAACTCTATAGCATGAACTGAAGGAAAGAATTGTTCTTAGATTTAGGAAATAAAGACATCATATCAGTATCATCAATAATAATAGTGAAAACCAAAACAATTTAGGGACAACCATCTGGTAGCTGAGTGATTAGAAAGGAAAGAAATTGAAAATTCAATTAGTATGATGCCCCCAAAGAATAGGAATTCTACATTATGTGTAGGAGCCACAAAGAGAATTATTCTTGTGGGAAACCATGAGTCAGGTTACAGAATAAGGACCTCTGGGAAGACGCAAGTTAAATTAAGCATTAGAAACTTTGTATTTCTCACTGAATCAGGAAGCTGATGGGAATTGTTCAAACTGGAGGGAAACTAATGTTTGGAATTGAAACCAAGTAAGAACTTGTTTGAAGCCCAAATGAGTCAACTGTCAAATGTATTTAATAGCTAGAAGTTTTACCTCTGACTTGTTTGTATTTGGTTTATAAAATGTGATTATATGGCAAAGAGTACCATGGAAGAATAAACACTTCATGATGAAATGAATAAATATTTATTATAAAACAATATTTATAATATAAAAATTGGAGAGCCTGTTTAGTTTGCAACAATAGGATACTGGTTAAATGACACTGATTAAAGCAAAACTGTATTGTCATAAAAGTTCTGTTACGTAGTCTTACATTTATTGACATAGACTATAATTGGCATATTTGGGAGCAAGTCATGGCTGATTCTATGTTTACTATACAGTGTGTTTTTCAAGAATGTTTTGGTGCATCGAGAAAGAACTAACAGGATGTATATCCAAATTTTGGATAGAATTATATTGGATGTTAAGATAACATGTATTCTTTCTCTTTTGTATTTTTCTTCTTATTTTATTCAGAACTAAAAATACAGACATAGAACTAAAATGTCTAATCCCACCTGAAATAGCAGATTCACCAAACAGTTATAGAGGTAAACTTGCATTTTGGTGGTATTAATTATAAAGAAATGTATCTTAGGAAAATGCAGACCAATAAGGTATATGGTTATTAAATCTCCCATTTTTATGGGCCCATGTGCAGAAAGATGCTGCTCTAAGGAAGCCATCTTCTTGGTGGCACACATATGAAACATGGATTCTTTTTGGACTTCCTCTTTGGCAATATTAACTAACCACTCAGAAATACTGTCACTTCTTAAAGGAAGTAGTGTGGGATACATTTCAACTCACATCCATCTCTAGTCAGTCACATTATGTCATCTCTAACACATGGCATACAGTGGTGTTTTGGGAAAACTAAGCAAAGGACCTAGGGAGAGGAAGGTATTCTGGCATTTCTACTAACTCCTTTGGTGGCCCTGAGCCTCTTCACATCATGTTTCAGAGTATGGGGGTCTTCCAGGAGCTTCTGAGTCAAGATCTGCAGGTGGGATTGTGGTTCTTGGATATCACCAGTATGTGTCATATGGGTTGAGAGCTCCAAAATTCAGAGGCTGACATGGAGAAGACTTTTGGGTCCAGAACCAGAAACTGAACAAGCTAATACAAGCTATAACTCTGTATCTGGATCACTTGAGAAGTCATCAGAACAAAGGAATGAACCCTGGGCTTTTGCTGACATATTTCAAACCTTTCAAATTGACTCTTTGTAGTGTACATCAACATTAACCCTTTGGGTTTGGTGCCTTGTCCTAACTTCCATTTTCCCCAAACTGCAACATGGTGTCCCAGAGCACCAGACTTGAATGAAGGAAGAATTCATGATCACAGGTATGGCAACATTTGTTGCTTTTCCAGTCAAAGCAAAAACAAGCTGATTTTCATCAGAATCGAGCTCCTTGACATCCCTATTCAATAACTTTACAAAACTCTCTTATTATTTTGACCCATGACATTAAAAAACTTCAAAGGTTTATCTTTTCCTAGAATGACTTAGACAAGTTCCTTGCTGTTGGAGACAACCCACCGGAGGGTGCAGGGCCCACTCCCATTTTTGTCCAATGTTCTGCCTGCTTTAGGAGCTCCTGCTTTGCTCAGTTCAGCCACAGTCATAGAGATAGCTTCTCCTTTCTCATGCTGTTGGCCTACATGGTGTCCAGGTGAGTTTTAAAGTTCTTACAATCTAGTTTCAGCTGCTCTAACTCTTGCTCTTTTCTTTTCAGGCTTTTTTCTCCAATATTTAATTTCTGGAAGCTTTCCAGTAACCTCTCATTTAGTATTCTAAGTGAGAAATCCCATATTTGCATCACTTCATTTGTCAGCAGTTTCAGGTCCTTCTGTCTGACTTTAACAAATTCTTCTTAAGTTCCCACGTGCCAGCAGTCCTCAGAGGCTCCTGCTTTCGGCACGGCTGCTGTGCCCTCTGGTATACCTGCCTACACAACAGTGCATGCTCTGGACACAATAATACACTTCAAGGAGTGTGGGAAGACATCCACACCAAGTCAGAGGGGTTGTCAGGAGGTCCAGATGCCATAGGGTTTACACTGCATTCTTCACCCAGGTGTTGTTTGGATTCAAGGAGGTCCTCCTTCTGTTCTTCTGGCTTAGCTGGGGTTATAAACATAACTCATCGACAATGGCCCTAAGTTCTGGCGACCAAAAGACAGAGCCTGTGCTGTGTGTACAAGACCACATCCACACTCTTCTTCGTATTTTAAAATTCTTACTGTATGATCTTTGGTCAGTGAAACCTCATTCTATAATACCTTTCCTATCTAGCTCCAAGGTCAAAACCATTCCCATTACCCTAGAATCAATTACTTAACTTACAAGAACAAGCAAATACTAAGAAATGGTGCTCTGAGAGTCAATATGTGGGCTTGGTCTGTTGGATTTCTTTTTCTTTTGATGTGTTTTCTATCTTTTGGAGAGTAGGGCAGTCAGTAAATAGCTACATCTGTGCCTGGCTGACATGGTCACCTCCCAATTATCCTTTAAGTGTCTCATCATCATGAAAAGTACTCAATTTCAAATTATATTGTTTTGCCAGGTCTCCTATAGGAAACATTTAGGATCAGTTGAGAGCTTACATTAAAGACACATTCCCTGGTAGGAGAGTCAAGTTTTAAGTAAATACACTAGCAACTTACCTTTTCTTTTTTCTTTATTTTCCTTCCTACTAAGATGTTATTCTCTCCTATCCGCTGAAAATATCCTTCTTTGGAGATATTCTATTACTATCTGATATTTTGGCATATTTTCTATTCTGACTCCCGTATTCCATACCCAGTATTGCTTCAGTTTCCCCATGTGTTGGGTCAGGGTCTGGAAACCCTATGACTCCTTAGCTTGGAAAACAACATAAATTGAGGCAAATTATACTGACCAGTTCTTGAAGAATCCTTTCAAACATGCTTGTCCTCTAAAACACTATAAAACAAAGAATAGAAGCACTCATAATATATTCATATTCGTGTATATTATAAATGGTATAATTAGTACAACTTGAAAACAATTCACATATTTATAAGTTTATTTGAATTTCAGAGTGATCTTGGATCCAAAGCCTCTTGAGAATATCAATTACTTTGAACCTTCTTTACTTTTCAAAAATTTCCCAGCTAGACATTTTATAATCAGAGTTGCTTCTAGTATCCAAAGCAGTATTGTTGGAAACTTATAAGTCCTGTTGGAATTAAGTTGGAATCTTCTGATTTAGGAAATTACAAATATGAATGAAGCCTCAATCCTGGGAAAAATTGAACTAAGTAAATTAATTCCCCAAATCCTAATACTTTATGCAAGCTCATGTTTTCAGAATAACCTTGCTTTCTATCATGCTGTTGTTATTCTACAAAATCATATTTTGAATATTGATTTATCCTGGGTCTAGAGATATATAATTAGAATTGCCTGTAATATGTCAGTTAAGCTTTTCTTTTAAAAGCATATTTATTTCACTGTAGCTTAGAATCTTTCAGGAGAGTTGCCTTGGTGTGATTATGTATAGTTGAAATAAGTGGAATACCTTGATACAGAAGCATATCCATGTGAGTCAGGAAGGAAATAGCTGAGCTGCTGCTTTGTGGAAGCAGAAGCACAGATATCTCAGTGACAGAGCATGGATCAGTGTCTCCTATTATGGCAATTATACAAAGAAACCGTGTGGTCCTGAGCATGAATTCTAAGTCTGTAAATGAGATCCAATACTTCCCTCCCTTCCTTGTTACTTAGGACATTTTAACAAATCAAAAAATAATATTAATGATACAATCATTTCTCCAACTAGTATTAACATAAAGCAATAATAAATTTAATGTTACCAAATGTAGGCTTCTATGCTCAAATAAGGTTTGCCAGGTGCTCACTCTGGTTAATAACATTTCTAAGGTAGGACTTCTCACCATCTTTAACTGTAATGTGCAGTGTGGTTTTTCTAGAAAAGTATAGAATATGCAGCTGTCCTGAATACATTTGGTTAGGGGCCATTTCATCTTAAACCCACTATAATCTTCATAAACTGGAGTTCTTGAGGTCAAGCATGGCAGAACTAAGTACGTTGGAGTCTTTTCAAGATAACATTCTGTATTTTACTTGGGACAGATTCATTGCTTTAAATTTAAACCACCAAGAGCACTGTCCTGTATGAGAGGTAAAATTTTCTATTAAAATTTGAGAAAGTGGTGATCTAAATCATTGTCAGCTTAGGTTATTATCGGATTTGTTGAATTCAAATTTTGGCTGTCTTACTGACTTGTCACTTATATCTAAGCCTCAATTTCTTCATCTGTAGTATAGAAATAAAAATTGCATTTAAAATTGCAATCAGAGAGCTAGTTTAGATATTTATTGTCTTTACTTGAATGCTTAATACATTTGATGTTCAGAATTTTGACTAGATGAAAGAAATTATAAATGTCTATGTGCAGTACTTAAAAAGAATAACAGAATAATATCCAGTGTAGGTCTCTCCTTTAAAAACCTCTAGGGAAATGCAAAACAGTGAAAATATCTGTTCTTATTGGCTTTAGTCAGTGAAATGTTTCAGAGGAGACACCTTGGCCCTGAACTTGCATTTTGTGTCATAACCTTTCATAAGTATTGTTTTCTATCACTAGTTATGGTTATAAAAATTAATAATATTTGATATTACTAAGATGATCTGAATTCACACATGTGCAGATTAAACGATAATATGTTTTACACAGTTCTGCCAGAATTTGTCCTGCTGCTAATTCTTAAGTGCCAATGCAATATAGCAAGGTGCACAAAACAGATAAACCCAGTCAATACAATAGTAATATGTTTTTTCTATCTGAGCAGTCTTCATTCTGTAGCTCCATAAAATAATCAGATTCTGGATTTACATTCCATCAAGGGTATAATATGTAGACATGCTTTTATGCCTTCATGGAAGTGTTTTTTTTTTCTTTACAAGT
Source organism: Sciurus vulgaris (assembly GCF_902686455.1). Taxonomy (NCBI): domain Eukaryota; kingdom Metazoa; phylum Chordata; class Mammalia; order Rodentia; family Sciuridae; genus Sciurus; species Sciurus vulgaris. The sequence continues at coordinate 89,937,169 of NC_136467.1, read as the reverse complement.
TATGTTTGTTATCAGCCGAATACATTACACAAATGAGACAGCTATAGATGGGTAGAGATGTTTTCAACTTTTTAAAGTGCTTGAGGAGACTTGAGAAATAATATATACATTTACTGTAGAGTGCTTCAACACTGATTTCCTAATATGCTGGTGATGTATGGACTTTAGAAAATCAGTCCAGTATTGTTAATTAATTCAAAATGTACTTAAAGGAAATTTGTGATTTGGAAATCAGAATTCTTTGCATATGTGATTACTGGGACTGTGGAGGTTTAAAAAAGGAATTTCTAAAATATGTGTGACTATTATTTCAGCATTAAAAGTACCAGCCTTTGGGGAGTGGGGATGTGGCTCAGTAGTAGAGATCTTGCCCAATGTGCAGGAGGCTCTGGGTTCAATCCACAGCATTGCTCCTTCACCCAACCACCACCAAAGAAAGACAGAAAAAATTACCAGCATTTGAGTGTAATAGGTTTATGTGTATTTTAATGCTCTCATATTATAACTAAAATTTAATTTGAAAATAAAATTTGATAAAGTAAAAGCCAATGCTTAATCACTTAGGAGTTTTGTATCCAGGATAAGGTAGTCTTGGTATGTACTCCATGCCTGTTTTATAAGTGATTGATTCTCCTGTTAATGGTCTCCTTCTTGGTTACCTCTTACATTTGTTGTAAAGCACATGAACATGCTTCAGGAAGTATGAAATGTATTAGAATGCAATGTTTTTGCAGTATTTTTACTAGTTATAATATTCTTTGTATTAAAATCCTAAAAGGCTACAATTACCCAAGGAAAAATATTGTTAAATTACATGTACCTGTTTATTTTACTGAAAAGATTCCAGTTATGATAGAGAAAAATACAAAATATATTTCCTTTGTTCATGGGGTAAGAATATGCATACCATCTATCTGAAGGTTCAGATTTTCATGTTCTGGAAATGTTGTACTATGTCACATATAATAGGGAAAAACTCCCAGGCCAATATGGTAAAAGAACTTTTGCCTCTCATAGGAAAATACTGAAGTAGGAAGAGGGAACCTTTGTTAAAAGTATTATGCATTAGAAAAGAAAACACTATACAAAGAACAGGTAATAGGTACAAAGTCTGCCTGATTTCACAGGAAGAATCAAATCAAAGCAGTGTTTTTCTTCACAAACAAAAGATATAATAAGAAGAAATGATCTCAATTAATTAATTTTAATAGTACTGAACAAAAGCGGAAGAATTATGTTTCCAGAAATTGTCTTATGGGCGATAGGCCATTTCATTGTCATAAAAATCCTTTATTTAGCCCTCTTCACAAATAAGCTCACAGCGGGGAAAAGGACACTAGTTAGAGTAATTTGGGAGATAAGTAAACAGAAGGAATGGCTAGGAGCATAGTGTCATCTGGCACAGAGCTTATTTCCTGAATCCTGTGGATCTGGTTAAAACCCAACAGAGATGCCAATATGCTTCTCCTCAGTAAATGCTACCAGTCTTCACACCATCAGGCCCACTGAGGCTTTTGTATGGTATTTTATCCAAGCAGTCCTTCTGGTAGCTGCACAGTGCCTGCAATGACCTGAGTCAGTCATGCAAGGAGACTTTCTTATGCTTACACCAATGTTTTCTTTCAGTGTCCATTTTCTGCTGCTTCTGTTGTTCAATGATATAAGCAGAGTGATGGAGGAGGCACTTTACCCTCTTCTTAGATAAGATCTTGAGCAGCAGAGAGTGGTTTAAACTGCAAGACTGAAAATACTCAGGCTAGGTTTCTTTGCAAGGTTGCTGTAATGTGTGCACCTGGGATACCTGTCTCTTCAAAAGGGTGGGAAGAAGTGAGTTCTATTGATTCTGAAGTGGGAACAATCAAGGCCCGCCAAGCAGGTGCCGGTAAGTGAGTTTGGGGGGTGGTAATCCTGCTTCATTTTTCTTTACAGTTGTACCCAAATCTGTACTTAAGACTCCTACCATTTCTGTTTTTCCATTCTAAACATTCCCATTCTTTGTGCCAAATGTAGAGTGATTTTGTTTTATTCATAGAGCAGAGTTTCAAGTTACCAGCTTTGTCTTTAATATGTTTCTCCACAATGAGATTATAGAGTTTATAATATAGCCCTGAAGATTGTAAAATGATTTATATTCTCCTGTAATAGCTAAGTCAAGAAAGATTTAAGAAAAAATAATAAGTTCCTTAATCATGCATGGGTTTTATTTTGTAGTTAGTATGTTCCTTCCCAAACTATCTCATGCTAAGACAAAGAATGAAAACCGTATGACACAATAAAGTCTTTTTTATGGAAATCAATTAAAAAATAGAAAGTTTGTGTCAGTTTTTCAAAATAAGGGATCCTGGATTCCTGTGAAAGAAGTGAAACTTCACAAACATAAATTTGACCTAGACTACAGTGCCACAAGGTCAAATGGCAAGCTCAAAATTGCAGTTGATGTGAGGTTTTATGTGTTCTCTCCCATGGGAAATCAGTCTGCTGGACTTGGAGTGGCTGTGGAGTCACAGCCAAGTGACTGTAGGCACACAGTCCAGATGGGCACGTGTGGCCCAAGATGGACAGGGTTGTTTTAAATAAGAAACATTTCAAGTAAGTAAATTTTGTTAACAAAAGTTTCTGAACTGATAAAATGGAAATAGAAGGATTTTCTCCTACTCCTATGTTGATGATGGCTTCAGTGAAAGACATTTGTTCCTCTGCATGAGATCTCGTAGTATGTGGTATCTAGAAATGATTGAAACAATGGTTTAGGATAAGACCAACGATCGCTTCTTCTAATATTGATTCTTTTTGTTATTTTGAAAACTGTGAATACCATTTCAGAGACCCTGCTTGGTTTATTAGGAATTTTCTGTTAGAAAGGTAATTTGTTATCATTTAATACATTTCCTTATGTCAACACACTTTAGGGAACACAGGTAATTATAACAAATTAGTGTAAACTTATGAGACATAATGGGGAATAAACATTAGATTAATAGCACTCGAACTAATTTTATAATTTAAAATTGGCCTATGCCAGATGATAAATAAGAAAAAAAAATACAGGAGAAAACAAATATGAAAGTTTCTGAAAGCTCAGGCATAATAACCATATACAATGTTTAAAATGTTCTAATTCAGTTGTCTTCAGTCTGCATAGGCTTTTAAGATCCATGGATTCTTAAATCACAGTCAAAGAAAATTATGTGGTAGCTGTTTCAACTAGGGGAGCAGAATAAGGAGGTTTTAGAAAGTTTGACTCTCTTTCCTTTCATTCTCTTCTGTACATACTGGATCAGGGGGCTTATTTCTGGACTGTGCCATTTGTGTGTCTTCTATGACAGTGTACTATAATGGAAGAAATTTCAGTTTGGCAGGTATGAGATCTCAGCCCCATTATCTGCTCTGGAAAATACTCATTAACTCCAAATGTGGAAGATAGAAGGAGATGGTTGTAGGCCCCTCCTGAACCGCCAGTTTTCCCCACCAACAGGTCACCACCATGGTCACCATCATGGTCAACAAAAACTGGCACAACTTTGTGGTTAATGACAAAAATAATTACTGTATTTACTATGGTGCAGTGAAAAACTCATTAATGGACTTTAAAATCAGATAAAGCCAAGTTCAAATCCCACCTCTGCTACTTGTAAACCATGTGAGTATATACACTCTGCTGCTTAATTAGCTTTTCTAAGCCTCATCTGTCAAATGGAGTAATATCAATTTTACCATATGCCTATGAGAAATAAATGGATAAATAAAATTAATAGACTTAGAATAGTATATGGCACATAAGTCTTTGATTTATATAATGTCTTTGATTTATAGTTCTTTTTCTCTTTTCCCAACAATAGTTTGGTCAGTTTTTGAATAAAGCTAGTTTAAAGCATACTTGGAAGTTTGGGAAAAGGAAAAAAATGATTCTAAATAGAGACTAAAAATATAAAGAGAAGAATGTTTAAATGGGTCTGTTTGCTTGAGAGAGATATTAGTACTTGCTTTTGTGATTATGCAATGATCCATGGTTTTGTATTAATTTTTTCCTTATCAGATAATTATTTTTGATAAGCACTTATAATTTAAACATAGTGCATTTATTTTAAATTAATAAAAGATGTTCCTAATTCTCACTTGCTATCATTTGATTAATTCATTTTCCAAAACAAACTAAAAGCAGTCTACTTCTACTCAGTAAATAATCCATAGTAAGTAAGAGAAGTATATCATGTTCATTGCAGTTTCTGGAAGCTGAATGATTTACCACAACAAAATGTAATTGGCAAAATAAAATTTCAGATCAATTGGACAGCTCTTGCTGTTTTGTATACAAGAGGGGTGGACAGAGTAAACAAAGGTGACCTAGAGAGAGGATGCTTTTCCTACTTCTTGGTGAAAAATATATTGCATTATGAATTATGCACATATAATGATCAAAGACACATATCTTTAAAAGTATCAGAAATATGAGGCACCCTCCCCCCACTTTCCCGGCAAAACCTATTTGAGGCTGTTCTTTTGTCCCTGGGCATGAGCCACCTTTAGCACTAGGCTGGCCCATAGGAATAGCCCAAGTCCCCAGTAATCACTGGTGTACTTCTGGTCTGTGCTTCGTAGTGCCGGTTATGCCATTGAACTGAGAGAGATTCCTCAATTAGGCAAACTGCAGAGGAAGCGATCTATTACACAGGGCTTGGCAGAACCACTGCCACTGATTGATAATGGGACCAAATCACTTCAGGTGAGTTTTCTGGGGTTCACAAGTGGACAAGGGTCTGCTCAACTTTTTCATCTTAGCCCATGGATATTGCAGTAAATTGCCATGGGTCGGGGGAATAGCAGAGGAGCTCCTGAGCTGCTTCTGCCTGAGTCTTTTCTCCTGTGCTGGCTTTAAGGGACCAGAGCATTTCGTCTCTCTGGCTGCAGGAAGGTAGCAGCGTCTGTGCCTTGTTTTAGGAAATGGTTAACTTTGGGGCTAGTGGACCTTTGTGTTTGCTATACTGAGCATCACTTTAGTATAGCACAGAGCACTATAGATTAATGCTGTAATCAATGAGAATCTGTACACTGCAGAGATCTGTTTTGATGACAGCAGTACTTATGGCCTTGTTTAGTGTCACCATTGTATAATGTTGGACACTGCAGACTCTTTTGCATTTGATTTAGAATGCAAGGACTACAGGAAATTTTTAAAAAATATTTTGTATTTTGGTGGATTTTTTTTTTTTTTACTGTGTTGTGGATCTGCTGCCATTGCTAGTTGGAATTTAGTGATTTGATGCCAGTAGCATTTGTTTAACCATTCCGATGCTGCTGTTATTATGTTTGCTGGTTTTCTGCAGTTTCTACTACTTCATACATTGCACTCAGGAACAGGTAAACTAAACTATAATATTAATTTTTTGAATAAATGTAAACCTAATGGAATTTATTGTTTAATTTTCAAAAAGGCTAAGATATTATAATTTATCATTTAGAGTATCAGAAGAGAATAATGAATATTTTGCTTTAAAATGGAAATTACATAAACATTTTAAAATGCAATGATGATTATCTAGTTGCATTTTATGAAGTTATTTTTATGCTTTAAGTGTATATCAGTATGTTGTTATATACATTTTAGTATATTTTAACTCTCAATTTCATCTATATAATAGTTAATTCAGAAAGTATATATTTTCTTTCTTTTGATTGATCAGTGTTTTTTCCCTCTTTACTGAATTTCAGTAAAATTAGAAGGCTTCATAGCCTTTAATCTTCTTAAAAATAGCAAGATATAATTTATATAGATTGTTCTTTTCCAACGTGTAGACTTTGGTGTTCCAGGCTTGATTTTTCCTATAGACCCACCTGATTATAGACACGTCTCTGGAAATACTTGTGTGTTCATGTGATGTTAAGCTGTGGGTTTAAGGGAAAAACTGATCAGGTAGGGGGATCAGGGAGCCCAGACGCAAGAGTCAAAGGGAAATGTAGCCTTTGGGGTCAGATTTGGGTGTGTGACCTTGGGCAAAAAGAGGAACTAACCTTTTCTGGACCTTGTTTCCATTCTGCCTATTTGGAAAAAGACTGTCCTGCTCTTCTCAGTGGGAATGGCATAGTATTTTTAAGTTGTTTAAGGTTGTCGTTGATGATTTCTGTGTAGAAAAAGACACTTAAACTAAATGTTTACAGGATCCAGTTTTCTTAATACAGGAGAGGATGGAGTTTCCTGAACTTTTACTTGTAGTGGTTTAACAGCTGAGGTTTTTGGAAGGGAGATTTTGACTTTTTAAAAATTTAAACTGCTAAATCCCTTGGCTTCACTGTAACTATTTTGCCAATAAGCATAGAACATTTGCAGTGTCCCGAGGGCATCTGCCGTTAGACTGCACTCCTTGGGAGGGGAAGGAGGCATCACATGCTATGCTGCAGCCCCATAAGGACCTGGGTGCAGAGAGGCACCAGGGCCCTCTGAGTGCCTGCCAGGGACAGGAGCTCCTTGCTGCTCACTTGCTCCCTCTCAGGTTCAGCCAGTACTGCTGAGGGCAACTGAAGAAAGCTCCTGCCTTCCCATCTCAGCAAATGACTTTCAAGAGGTCCACTTTCTGCTAAGGGCAAGCTCAAAATCCAAAGGATCAAAGGCGACTGGAAAAGAAGCAGTCACCTGCCACTGTCGAAAGTATGAATTGGATTGCTGCCTGTCTAATGCTAGTTAATGTTTACGAGTATAGAATGCATATGCTTTTGAGTGATAACAGAAGGATTTTATTGTAAATTGAACCATGGTCTTACAGAATGGCTAATTATTGATAGTTGATCAAGATCACAAATCTTGTGTTCATGGTCATGGGTCTTCTTAATGATAGACAGCCACCATCATAAGAGAAAGTCAAGGCAGTGATGGCTAAGACTCCCACATAGGCACAGAGGGATGAAAGTAAAACAATGTGACTGATTTCTCTGTGGAGCTGTGAGGAACCACTCTGATTGATAGTCCCTTTAGATAAATTCATGAAGGCAGTAACTTTGTTAGTAAAATGATTCTCCATCATCAGATTATCTACTCAAGTATCTTCCAACTTCTTAATTTTTTGTGGAACTCTTAGTGTATGGTTAGAAAGATCTTCAAGGAGAATAAGATGTTTTCATTTTGAAGTATTACTTGTGGGTGTTCCTGGGAAGAGTTCCAAATGATGGAACTCTTAAAAAATAAAGACAAAATATCAGTAAACAAGAAGTATATATTCCCCCTTTACTTCCCCAGATAATCCACAGATACTTTTGGTAAATAAATTAAATATAAACTCGTCTCACCTTTTTAAGGCAAGGGAGATTGGGGGAAAACATGTCTGTTTATAAAAGTAAAGAATTCAATGAAAAATTAGTAATTATTTTATAATGACAAAATTAATAGTTGAGATAACTTTTAAACACTGACGATCATGCCTGTAAGTTGTAGGCTAGTAAATGTGTCTAGATTTTAAGTATAACCTGCTTTACAGACCATCTTTTGTGTTCAAGAAGGGAATTCTCATAATCACATAATGAGTTAGTCAATTATTGGTAGAAATGTACCCCAAATTTTTGAATGCCCAGTTAATTTAATTTTTTTGGTTCAGACAAGACTTTACATGAGTTGTAAAGACCTGGGAGATAAAATCTTATTGTGATGAACTGTAAACATATTTCAAAGCTTAATTTGGAAAAGGGAGCTGATTTCAGTAGCTGGTGGGTTCTAACAAGCATGTTTTCAGTGGCATAATATGTCATATAAGGACACATATTTTAAACTTATTAATAGTTTTAAGGTGTTATTTCTTTTTTCTTTTCTTCTTTTTCTTTTTTTTTCTTTTTGAAACAAGAAGCTATTAGCTTTGTAATGCTTTCCTGTATGGAATGCTTAGCCCTTGAAGTTTGTTCTTTGCTTTTAAGTAGGTCAAATTAGACCAATTTTTTTTATCAACTTCAAATTTTTACTTTTTTCAGAATAATGATTTCCAGTAACTTATTTAGATTATATAAAGTTTTAAACTTATTTTTCTGTATTTTCCTTTTTAGAGTACATTTTTGAAATTATTGAAGGCACTCATCAGAGAAGAGATATTAGCACATCTTCATATAGTATTGCTTATGCTTGAATTCTATATTAAAGGCTTTTAAAAATATAATTTATTAAAGTCTTGATAGCTAACAAATGTGCTTTCTGAGATAAATTCCCTTGTTCTCCATATGTAGTCATAAAGCTAATTTTCCTCAGAGTATGGTTTCTTGATTTCCTAAGAGCCTGTCTTAAGTAGGGATCTTAATGAAAGTATATGCTGAGGTTGAGGACCTGCAAGTGAGGATGATTCTGGGAGCTAAGGGGAGAGCACCAAGCCTGTATTGGAATGTCTCAGTCTAAGCCACTCATTCTTGCAGATCCTTTAACCATTTGTGTTTAATTTGGAGAGATCATGGGTCCTTCAGAGAAATAAAGGAAGCAATGGACTCTTAACAGAAAAACACTTATGCACACACAATTTTACCTACAATTTTAAAAAATGCTTGGATTCCCTAAATTTAATTATAACAACAAAGTGCTTGATACTCAGTGGTGGAAAAAGTTCTGCCTGCATTAAGGTAAGCCATTTCTTATATATGGTTTGTGAATAAACCCAAAAACATCTTCAGTTTTCCTTTGCTTTAACAACACTGTGAACACTTAATACTTTCATGGGCTATGCCATTTTACAACGTAGTCAAAAAATCTACCTAAAGATTAAAATTCCAAGATGTAAGTAAATGACAGTTACATTGTTATTAAAAAAGGGATCAGGAATGACTGAAAATTCAAAAATAGCATTGAGTGCTTTCTGAACAAAGAGGGCACTGAACTTTACATGGACAAACATTATTTCTTCTGTAGCTGAAGAACTAGCCAGGACTTATTTCTGTTCAGAATAGCTTAGCAGAGATTAGTTCTTTTTGACAGTGGGCTTCTTTAACAATTTATTGTAATTCCCTAGGATAGGCTTGTTTAGAGCAGACATTTAGTTACAGAGATCTTTCTGAAAGGTTTGATGTAGTCAGTGGGCTTTTACTATAATGAGCAATTCATTGAGGACATAAACATGATGGGAAAATTGAGCATAGAATAAGAACCCTCCCCCATATCTATTTAATTTGAAATATCCTGTAGAATATTGGTAAGAAACTCTAATGAGGAGAATACATCTTTGGAATTTTTACTTGAAGTTGTCTCCTTTGAGTTTGCCAGTCTTTGAACATACTGTCTTTATTCTCCACGTTTGTCCTGGTTGGCTTAAGAAAGCTAAATATTGCATTGGACACAGTCTTCATGCTTGTGAACTACGTACACATCTGATTGTTTGATTAAAATGTGATGCAATGATAATTACATCAAAGATCACCACAGGCCCAAAGATCTGGGATGTGTATGTGTATATGATTATTTTTGTCATCAAAACTGTTAGTACATAACTTTGAAAAACAAATGGAACTGTTTCTTCTTGATAATTATTTAAATTTATAAAGGATAGAAAGATATGATTTTATCCCTGTCAACAATAAATAATGAAAAATGACCAGGGTTGCATAATACTGAGTTTCTTACTTTAAAGTTGAGTACTTAGTCATTAGAATGCAGTTTAAACAATAACCCGAAGTCAAATCCTTTACAAATATATTTCAAACATGAACAACCGATATTTTATATCAAAAAGTAAATGCTACTTACATTCTTGCCAGTTAAAATAAAAATGATATTAGTTTAGAAGGTGCTTGCTGTTGACTGACTCCTTTATTTTTAAAATGAAGGTCAGCCTTTAATTTGATTTATATGTACATAAAATAAATGTCTGTGTATGTTGTGAAACTAGAAGCTGGACTATAATTTTTTCTTAATATTGAAACTGTTATAAACACTATAATAATTTGCTATTTTTTTTAGTTCCATATTTCTCAAACTCAGTCTAGCTTGTGATGAGTTAGGTATTTTCACTAAAGTTTAGATCAGTCAATGTGGAAATTAGTTGCAGTATAATGATCTTATGTTGTTAAGAATGATGAAATTATTGATTTGAACTTAAATATGTACATTTTTATTGGGAAAAATTAATGAAAGACTTATGTCTTTGTGTCAGTGACACTCTGTGTGTCAATAGGAAAAGGTTTATTATGAATTTCTAAAAGTCATATTAGGAAAAGTATATGAAAAATTATTAATTTTAATATCACTGAAATAATAGTACATTAAATATTTTAAATAAAATCTTTCAAAGAGTAATTTTTTTCAGATTTAATGTTCCTGAATATATAGGATATCAGTGCCAATTCTTTCACTAAATATCTCTTCATTTCACATCTTAATTCAGTTACACCATTCTCTTACTTGTTCACTTGCTTTGTTCTTACATAAGAGATATTAAATTTGGTTAAGAATCTTTAGAAGACAACCTGGCTACTATGTGTCTAGGGAAGTATGCAAAGAGCACTTAACCTGTTTCCCCCTTTTTGTACTGCATTCACAAAATGTCAGGAAATAGAACATGTAAGAGGAGAACATTTTATAAAAAGCTTAGCTCCAGAGCCCCTCATTCTGCATAGCTGAGCTTTCTGATGTACTAATTTTGCCAATTAGATTGTGATTATAGTTGTTGATTGTTTACATTTTTTAAATTAAAAATTTTCTTAGGAAAATTTTGCACTTATCTAACTTTTTCTTTGAAATCTGAAAGGCTACAAAGAGGATTTTATCACTGTTTTCATAAAAGCTTATATGCTATTAGTTCTTTTAGTTGTTGTCTAATGGATATTGTTCTAACATCAAAATGTTGCCCTGTCATCCAGTTGTGTTCCTACATAATTGTTCAGATAGTTATGTTCATACATTTGTGTCCATAGAGCTACTCACAGTATCATGGTGCCAAAGGCAGGTAGACCCTTACCAGTTTGTTTTATTTGTTTGTGTGTATTTTTTTTTCCTTAAGTTCCCTTTCTCTTTGTTGTGAATTCTTACTGTTGTCAGTGTGCTTGGCTGTACCAACTTCTTTTGCTCTTTTACAGTATGCATCTTTAACATTGGGTTGAATACCAGAGAAACTTATTTATAATTTTGATTGTAAAATTATGAGTGAGAGCCTAGTGGGCTTTTTCAAGGAATCAAGTCTAGGAGTTTATATTTTGTTTGTGAACTTTTGCCAGATGAGTAAGAAGCCGTTTTTTACTTGTTTCTCATTCTTTGGCAAATTAAGTTAACTTGCTATTTACTGAATTCTGCTGTTTAAGCTGTGATTAAGTGAATACCTGTACATCAATTCCATTTTAGATATTTCCCATTGTATCAAAGATATTTTGAGAGTGATGAATAAAAAAATCTGTTTTAATTAAAAGGGAGTTAGGATAGTTTGTATATGTTTGCATATATTTGCATTATGTACATATATATTCACTTAATATGAATTAAAAACCTTTATCAATACTGAAAATGATTTAAGGTAGCTACCACAATATACAAATTTAGTCTTATGAAATAAATTTAACATGCATAGTAAAGAAGAGTAGTAAGGAAAAACAGAAGTAGAAGGTCAGGCTGCAGATTTAATCATACAATTTCTAATACATGTGTTTGCTTTGAGAAAAGTGCCATTGATAACAAAATGTACAGCATCCATTATAAAAATAAACCAGTTGTTTGAGTGCATACTGGATCTTTCTGACACTGACACCAGAACATAGTTCTCTTCTGTCTTTTCATAAATAAGATCATCAGCAGCTGCAGCATGATCCACATAATTTGAGCAACATCATCAACATGGTCCATGTAGGGAAATGCCTTGATGTAATGGTGAAGGGCGATGCAGTGGAAAGAAGTGAGTGGAGGCCTCAAGGGGAGAGGCCTCAAGGACCAACCTCAACTTAGATAGTTTTGTAATATAAAATGTACATGCTATCCATATGCATTTGTGAATATTGCTCTTTACTAACATTGATTTTTTGCTTTGACTTAAATTATTTACTTCTGTCATGCAGATCAGAGTACAGTTGGAAGGACATGCCTTCATCAGGCTTGACTGCCTTTGCACTGCAGCAAAGGTTTAGACCAGTGACCTTGCAGTGTTTTGCAACCTAGTTTCCTATGGCAATAATTCTGAAGTTTTATGAATATGAACACTTAGGCAGTTTTCTCAAGAACAATGATGAAGCATAAAATAAAATATTCTCCAGATTTTTATGCCTAGTGATTTCCCACTACCAGTTAAGGAATTTCCAACTTAAAAAGAAAGTTCTTTTATATACCTATAAATTATGTGTTCACATAGGTCAAGTAAAAGTGAAGAAAAACAAACCAAAAGCAAACAAAAAATAAGAGAAAACAACAAAATAAAAAGGCAAAAAAAATATTTACAATAACTTGCTTCAAGGAAGCTCTGGTTTTAAGACATCTGTTCATAGTACTAAACATGTTTGCTGTAGTGTAAACTAATTTTATACTTTTTATGGATTAATAATATGTTTAAAATAAGCAGTAGCAATACCTCAAAAGTACTTATATTTTGTCCTGTATAACCTTACAATTCATCTTTATTATCATTTCACTATTATTATATCACAAACCATTGATAATGTTCAATCTCCATATATTTCATTTCCATGTCTTTGGGATGCAGAGGCAGGTACAAATTGATATGGCATTCAGGATATTATTGCAAATTAATGCTGTTTTGCTAAAGTTGCCTGGATCTGGATAAAAACTAGCATTTTCCTTTATAAAGGATACTGCATCTAGAATGGGTTCTTATAATGTCTCTGAGGCAAATATGCCCAGCACTACAATTTCTTAAACCTGTGGTTAACATCCAGTCCCCAAACAATGAAAACAAATAAACCCCAATTTTTTCCACAGGGTTTCCTGGCTGGTTATTCCGAGGCTTTGCACGTGACAACCTGTTCTCCCACGTGAATGGAATACTCAGTGTCAATGTGGAAGCCTGGTCAGTTGGAAAGTTGCAGTAAAATATTTCCTCCTGTGTACAGCACTTCCAAATTCTTATTTATGAAGAGTCATTGTGTTGGGGAAAAAGTGTCCCTAAGATTGTCAGTTCTTTGATTTGTAATCCAAGGCACCTTACTATTTTGTATTTAAATTTTGGGGAAGAAATTTCTTAGTCATTGAACCTCAGGACATAACCACACATGAAATTTATTCCTGTCTAAACTATTATGTGTAGAAAAGTTCTTCTCCTATAATCAATGACCTTGGAGACTTAATCAGATAAACTTTTATCACCATTTAATTGATGCAATGTAGTGTGTGTTCTAGAATTCCTGAAGACTATGAATACAATTCCTTTATAATTCTAAAGCACAGAGTTGTGTGTGTAAATGCACGTGTGCCAGCACATGCACGTGCATGTACTTTGTTGTTCAAAGCTCTAGGGAATTTTAATTTATTTGCTTTCTCTGGGATCCATATCATCAGGGCAGTGCAGAGGTAAAAGATAAGGGTATCTTTGCTCCTCACGGTGTTTTGGGGAGTGTTTCTGGACCATGAAGCTTCCTGAAATCTCAAAGATCTAAATTCATGTAAATTTATATTACTTTCAAAATTAGGAAAAATAAATTGATGCATAATATTCATTAGCTCAAATACATTTTAGTTTTACAATATCTATTTATTTCTGACATAAATCTACAGTTCCCTATGCTTTTTCAAAGACCCATCAAGAGTGAGCCTGTTACATATTTAAATTTACAGTGGTTGTTTTCTTAACAATTCTGTTATTGCTTAGGTAATATTGTTATGAATACAGACTGAAAAAAAGAAATGTCAGGAAGATAGTAAGCTTATAACCTATTAGAATATAAATATTAAAAATGTATTTGGCAATTTTTGAAGATATAATGCAAGCTAGTGAAATATTGTTAGGGATATTTTGATTAATCCCACCCAGATATAATTTTTTCATAGACTTTGACATTTTTATAAGATATTTAAGATCATATTTTGTAAGGAGTACTGATTTTATGCAAAATTTACTTATTATAGCTATTTAACTGTAAATCTGGTCTCTAGCACTTGATTTTATTTTTATCTATGTTGTATAATTCATTGTGTATTAAACTTTATTTTTTAAGTTTCTTTAAGTTCACAAAATGACATAGCTCATTTAATCTCCATGAAACTTCAGTGAGGAAAGTAGCATTATTCCCCTTTTATTTGTTCGTTTGTTTAACCTTACTGGGAATTGAATCCAGGCGTGCTCTACAGTGAGTTACAATCCCAGACATTTTTACTTTTTTATTTTGAGACAGGGTCTTGCTAAATTTCTGAGACGGGTCTCAAACTTGTGATGCTTCTGCCTCAGCCTCCCAAGTAACTGGGATTGCAGACGTGTGACAACACACCTATTTTCCTTTTGTAGAAGAGAACAGTGTTTATAGAGATGTAGAGAGATCATGAGACAGTGTACCTAATATGTAGACTTAGTTTTTAGAGTCACAAGTCTCCAATTTCAAATGCAATGTTCTTTAATACATAATAGTGTCATTTTATAAGTTTTATAAGAAATAGCAGTTATAAACATAAGATATATAGTGTTAATAGAGAAACTAAGATTCTGTGGTGATTCAAAGTTTATAATTGTGGAGCAGAAAAAAATCATTATGTTTGCATGCTAATAAAATTGAAAGAAGTGCTTCTTGGCATAATAATTGGAAATAATATTTGATACATATTTTTATACTTTAATGGAAGTTTGCATTTGTGTGGTTCTTTACAGTTTACAAAGCATTTTCACATTCATGATCTCATTCTACCCTTGAAAAGAGCAATAGGATACTACTGTAGGTATCCTCAGAGTTGAGGGATTATCTGAATGGCAGAGTTCAGTCAGTTTTGATTCATAATTCCATATAACTGCTTTGTAGAATGGTATGGTGGTAGTGTTGGCATCCGTAAAATTAGCTCTCAAATTCACCAAATACATATAATCAGGAAAGTGCCACATCTGCCAAAGATGTTAATTAAATTCTCGTTTCCTGGACCAGAAACTGTGCCTCCTTTCCTGTGCTCTAAAATTATAAAACAGAGATGGCACCACAGGCCTTCAAGTAAATAATCATTCTCTAGAGGTCATTCAGCTCTGGAGGTTCTTTTGAGTATGAATAATTTCTGAATACAAACATGTTGTCATTTTATTAATGTAATAAATAGTACATGATGTATTTATTTGAATCAATTTAATAAATGATATGATTTAATGGAATTATCAAATTTTCACAATTCATATACCAAACAGAAATAATGATGTTTTTGGTTTTGTTGATAAAAATAGAGCATTATTAAGCAAGCATTTTTAAAAGTGAAATTTCTATTTTGAAAAAAAATCACTTTATTTACATATAATTGGCATTCAAAAACATCTATACATATGTATTATATGCAACTTAAGGAGTTTGGATATACACCCATGAAATCATCACTACAGTGTATTTCATAGACATGTCCAAAGTAGTCTTTACTTATTATCAATATTTTATTTTTGTCATAAGGACACTTAATATCTACCATTTGAGCAAAATTTTAAGTATGCAGTACAGTATCATTAGCTGTAACACTATGCTCCTACAGATCTCCAGGAGTTATTTTTCTTATATAACTGAAAACTTGTACCCTTTGACTAATACTCCCCATTTCCCTCTCCTCCAAGCCTTGGAAATCATCCTTCTACTCTCTGCTTCTGTAAGTCTGACTGTTAGATTCCCCCTATAGGTGTCATAATGCAATATCTGCCCTTCTATGTCTGGCTTGTCTTCTGGATTCTACATTTTGTTTTAAATGACAGGATTTTCTTCTTTTTAAAGGGTACTATTCCCATGTGTATGTGCACTACCTTTTCTTTATTCATTCACCTGTCAGAGGGCATTTAGGATGTTTCCACATCTTGGTTATAGTGACCAGTGCTACAGTGAACATGGGAGTGCAGATATTTCTTTCAGATAGTGATTTCAATTTCTCCTAAAGAATGGTGTTGATCGATCATCAGTAGTTCTATTTTTAATTTTTTTCAGACCTCCATAGTATTTTCTGTAGGGGCATTATTAATAGATGTTCCCATCAACAGCATTCAAAGTTTCAAGTTTTCCACATCTTCACCAATATTTACCTCCTTTTTCTTACTGTAGTTATTCTAACAGGTGAGAGAGATTTTGATTTGTGTTTCCCTGATGATTAGTGATGCAACCTTTAGTATTGAACATGTAAAGTGAAATTTCTAACTTGCATTTAGAGAACAAATGGTCTAATGAATCCCTAAAGGACTTTTGTTTTGTTTTTGTTTTTTATAAGTTGGGCCAAAACCAGAAATTGGATTTTAAATCATTAAACAAGTTGAGCCCATGTCAGGCAAATCTCTGTTACCTAATTTTATAGTGTTTTACCCTCAAATATGTTTAGGGAGTGAAAGTTGGCATGGATTTTAATGATATCACCATAAAGGTATTTAAAGACTAATATTTTTAGTATACTAGGAACTTAGAAATGATAGTTGATCATGAGAAATAATAATTTAATAATGAAAGTGTGCTGATTTTGCAGTGATATTCATACCGTTTACTTGTGAAACATGCTTTTAATATTTCACAGATTGACTAATGCTTAAATTTAACCTTATGTCTCCCATTTTATTTGAATGCTTAGAAACCAAATACCATAAGATAATGTTTCTTTTCCCTATTAACTCAAGCAAAAATTAGGCTTTTTAGAACTTTGCTATGAGTAAATTATTGGTGATTTTTTCCAAAGTTAGCTCTACTGTTATAGATTATGCAGGAGGGCACTTTCCTTTTGTAGTCACAGAAGTATTTTAATTAGATTTTTAAGAAATGAGGAAACCATTTCATGTGACATTTTCATATATTAATCCCGAGTTAAGATTTTAACTCATTTCTCAGTTTAATTCATGTCTGTGAAATGACTGTTACTGAAGTAAATGTCCTTGTAAATTATTAAAATGAATTTACACACACATACTTCATGCAATATAGACAAATGTTATTTACTCATGTATGCTGACCATGGGACTTGGTGTTGAAAATACCCTACTTGATCAAACTTCAAAATCTCCTGTTAGGACTGAATTGACGTTTGTGTATGCACTGGTTGCAAACATTCAATAACCTTATTTTTGTCCCACATTTTCATTTGTGTATATGTACTTTGCTGATTAAAGTAGTGTAGTATTCACCTAATTGCACTTACTCCCAGCATGTATCCTGTGATAGAGGACTAAAAAATAAATAAAAGAGGAAAAAATTTTAAGAGGTTTAGGAAAATATATGATAAGGGTTGTTCTGATTTTTGGTCTGTAAAATTTACTTTTTATTTTTAATGACAACAACGTGTTTTATGTAGGAAGAACAACTTATTTTTAGATGACCAGGAACTCACTTATGGTTATGTATTAGTAATTGCACAGGTTACTGAGTGAATATCAGAATTGATATGAATTCTGTTTTTATTATCATTTCATTATAATGATGTTGAAAATATGCTGTATAATTCTGGAGATGGACCACAAGATTGACTTTCCTAATACTTTAAGCAGTGCCCTAATTTGGTGTAGTGACTTTTCCTTTACTATATGCACATTAAGTATATGCTCCATTTAGGAAAGTATAGCTGTCAGGTAAATTTTTAAGTATTTAATATATGAATTTTTTGTTTTTTTACTTTTGTATTGAAAATAAATTTGTGCATTGAAAATGCATGGTGCATAGAAATTTGTGGAATGAAAGATCTATGCTAACCAGGTTTTATTAGCCTGATTTTTTTCACAGGGGCAGGGAATAAAACTGTTTTAAAATTCTTCACAAAAAATAAGCTCAAACTTGTAATGCTTCTTGGAACATGGTTAATTATGAAGTTGAACCATTTCAGTAGACACAACTGCTGATATGCTTCCTGATTCTGAATTAATGATAATAGTAAATTACTTCCTTTCAAATAATACTGAATATTAGAGCCAAGATGCTTTTGTATTGATTCCACAAGCAAATACCATGAATTTACCATTTTGCAGCTATGCCTACTGGAAGTCAATATCTTTAATCATCTATTAAAAAAATAATCATGGAAAATGTTTTGTATTAATGAAGTATTTGATTATGAATATTTTAGGAGAAGGTTTTGTTAGGTGTTGCTTATCCCATTAATAATAGAAAAATGTAAATTGTGAAGACAAATTAGAGTAATTAAAAATTCAGTGTCTTTCAAACTACATGGTTACAAGAAACAATTTAAAACAACATATATAGATTTTAATATGTAATTTTTGTAAGACTTTAAGCAACAATGTTATATTTTAATGGGTGATAAAGTAAATAAAAATATCACAAAATTAGTGATAAAGACTGAGAAACTGGAATGTAAGAGGTATAACTGTATACTAAAAATTGAACTTTATACATTCGTTAGCAATATTTAGTGGATGTCTCCATTATTATGCATGACCAAAATTGGCAAAGAAAAATTAGCTGCAAAATCCGTAGCATGCATGTTGCAGGGTAGTGTAAGTGCTAGTGCTGGATACACATTGGATTCACCTGGCAAACTCTGTATAGATACATCTCTCTATATATACTCCCTCCCTCCCTCCCTCCCTCCCTCCCTCCCTCCCTCCCTTCCTTCCTTCCTTCCTTCCTTCCTTCCTTCCTTCCTTCCTTCCTTCCTTCCATCAAACCAATTTAATGACACTCTCCATTCTAGGTGATTCCCCTGAAAAGTTTATAGGTGATATAATACCTGTCTTTTCATAATAAGGTGTGCAGAATAGCATTGCTGAATTTTAACAGAAACTTCAGCTTTAGGATCTTTGCCTATGAGGAACACTTTTGCATCACCAATATTCGTCTAGATCTATTTAGAACAATATGAATAAAACAGAGCTGAACCACCATATGAGGAAGGGGTGCATTGAGCCAGAGAAAGATCCCAAGAAATGCAGTTTTTAAAACCCAAGACAAATTATTGAGGGATATGATGAACTGTTGTTTTCTTGAATAAAATAGGATGGTTTTTTTGTTATTATTTTAGCTTCGAAGACTTCTTAAAGCACCTTTCAATTTAAGTTGTAATTTTTTTTTTCTTCAGGGAAATATAGTCACATTTCTCACCAATATCTCAGTGGTTCTATTAATTTATCACTGTTTCAAAATGAATCAGCATTTAGTATATCATCAGACGTTTTTACTAAGTATGTGAAATTTTAGGGAGAAACTTTTACAAATTGCAGTCATTACCTTTGAACAATAACATTTATATTAATAGTATTTCAATTTTTACTCTGTAGTTTTTTTTTGAGAAAAACTAAAGAAAAAATACTTTAAGAATAATTGTATAAAGTTTTACAAACAACAAATAAATACCAAGGAGAAAAATCATTTTGCATCTTCCTTACATTCCATTAACTGAAGTGGTCCAGTAGAAGTAATCTCTGCTATTAAGCCATGTATACATGTTAAGGATATGGATTTGAGAAAGATAGAGATTCCATGTGAAGTAACAGAAGAATTAACAAAATAATTTTTATAGTGCAATTTCAAATGTTAATCCCTGCGGAGAGTATACTACTATTATTCACATGAATATTTGAGGAACATTTCAGTATTTAGTATATATATATAACATTTGCCTTCAGCCTTTCTAAGATTTGTGAGAGGAAAAGAAAAGCAACTACTAATAATTCAAAGGGTGTGGATTTTTATGCCTGTAGTTTTTATACATTTAAAAAAATTATTTCCTATTGTATCCTTTACCTGCCATCCCTATCATGTATAAAAAAATTATTTACTTATGGCCTATACAGTATTGGACAATCATATTTTCCTGAGTTAGCTAGCTGTGTATCTCAATGTTAACTGACTTATTTTTTCTCATTGGAGATACATGGAAAGAAAATTTTCATTGAATTATTCTGATCCTTAAAATATAAAAGTTCATTTATTCCCCGCTTTCTTTTTTTAATTGTTTTTTATTTTTATAGACTGAATTTTGATTCATTGTACACAAATGGGGTACATCTTTTTGATTCTATGGCTGTGCATGATGTACTTAATACACTGTGCTTTTATAAATGACCCACTTTTTTTCTGGCCTTTTAATCCTATTCAAATACTGAAAGCATTGTCTCTTTCCATTAATTTTTTTCTCAAATGCTTTCTTTGGAATTGTATTTTAAGTCAAAAACTGAAAATATAGATTCACAAATTCAGGTGTACAAAGTTAGGACTTTTAAAGATTTTCTAATTTTATTAAAATTGGTGAATACTGTGTCATTTGCACTATTTTATCATCTTTATTGATATTTAATAAGCACCATGTACTAAATATGTGTCATATTTTTAGTTGATGAGGAAAGATAGAGATAAGAGAATAATTTTGAAAAATATGTAGAGTAGAAAGGGAGACAAATTTTAATAGATATCCGTTCAATAAATGTAATTTTAGAAATTACCACTAGATGGCAGGCTGTGGCTGGAATGGAAAGTTTTTGAGGATTGAAAAGTAGATTAACCTTGTTCTTCCCTGTATGTTTACTTATCAGTGTTATTAGGCTTATTTTCGAGGGAGGTGGGTAGCCCTTCTTTTGCATGAAGTACACTTGTAGCACATGTTTATTCCAGTAATTCAAGTCCCAACTTTCACAACACAGGTATCTTTCTGGGATGTATACAGTCAAATTACAATATTCTTAACCCTTTACTTTATAGATTGAAGAGGTAGTGTTTAGAGTGATGTATTCTCCACTTTAAAACTATCACACTTTTGTTGTTTTCCTACTGTGTAGGTGACTTGGATTATTACTGGTTGGATCCTGCCACGTGGCACAGCCGGGAAACATCACCCATTAGTTCGGTAAGCTTTCTGGGAATTGAGTGTTTGCAATTCAGGGATTACATGTGCTATCTATATATTGTCCATGGTCTCATATGTACGGGTGGAAATGAATTCTGCACCATTATATGTTTTATGAGAGCAAATGTTAATTTGATTTGACATCACAGTTTTGAAGAAAAAATCAGTTGTCACTGAATAATTATAGCAAATTGTAAATTAAGTCAAAAACATTTATTAACTCATGACTACTATATATGTAAATGAGTTTGAGATATTAGAGATTTTTCTTGGCTTACATTGGGGTTACTTCCTGGTGAACTCATTGTAGATCGAAAATATTGTAGATTGAAAATGCAGTTAATATATCTGACCTACCATACATCTTTGTTAGCAACACAGTACACTGTAGAGTATCAGTTGTTTACCTTGTGATCCTGTGGCTGTCTGAAAGCTACAGCTCACTGCTCCTACCCATCATCTCAACAGAGAACAATATTATATCACTAGTTCTAGAAAAAAATCAAAACTCAAAGCACAGTTTCTACCAAGTGGGTATCACTTTTGCATCATTGTGAAGTTTGTAAGATGAACCAGTGTAATGATTCAAAAATGGACACTGTATTTGGTTAAGGATACTATCAGCATTAATAATGAAAACAGTGTGTTTTCTTCATTTAAGTAGACATATTTTAAAACTTAAATTGTTTTTAAATTTCAATTAAGAGATATACTTAGTTACTAAGTAGTTTTAGAATCTTTTGGCATAAGTGTCTTTTATAAATACAATATACCTCTAAATGAAAATTTTTATAGGCCAAGAATGAAGTCCACAAGAATAAAGAATTCCCCCTAGGGTATCTCTTAACTGAGGATATCACATCCTAGTACAACTTAGAATAATATGTCTGTAGAAAACAAGTTGTTTACTTTTTAAACTTTACATTTTAACAGCATCCTGTAACGTGGCAACCATCTAAAGAGGGGGACCGATTAATTGGACGTGTTATTCTTAACAAAAGAACAACCATGCCCAAAGAATCAGGTGCATTACTGGGTCTGAAAGTAAGTATGCTTGTTTAGAATGTTTCTTAAAGAGTGAATTACAGTACAGACTGCAATCAACAAAATTTCTGACAATGATTTTTTTGTTGTTGTTGTTCTGGGAATTGGACTTAGTTGTGTCTTACTGATGAGCTATATTCTCAGCCCTTTTAATTTCTATTTTGAGACAAGTTCTCACTAAGTTGCTCAGGACCTTGCTAAATTGCTAAGGCTGACCTTGAACTTGTGACCCTCCTGCTTCAGCTTCCTACGTCGCTGGGATTACAGGCAAGCATCACCATGCCCAGCAATGATTTTTAAATGTATTCTTCTCTTCTTCAAAATGAAATCTCTAGTGAATAGAGCTTGTCTTAGGTGTAATTTTTTTCTGGATTAGTTTTCAATCATTTTTATTAATATAATACAGATGTTTTAGGAAATACAAAAGAACATAAGAAAATTATCTCTGAATATTAAGCTTAAGGAAAATTTTTTTATTAAAAAGATTTTTATGGAAAGCAGTAAACTTATATAAAATGTGGACCATTATTATATGTTGAGAGCAACATAAAACATCAATAAAGAAATTATTTTCTAAAATTAGTAATATTTATAATACTAAAAGAGTAAAATATATCTTTTAAAAATGTTGTCCTCTAACATAACAATCTGATAGACTACAGAGATTATTGTTTCCTAGAAAAGTCTATGCATACACATTTGCATATGTACCTTCAATTATATGTGTGCTGGTATATGTGTATTAAATCATATGGTTTTGCTTTCAGTTACTTAAAGAAATATTTTAAAATGTTGCTTTAAAACTATTATTTATCAAGAGGTTGTATTGCAGTTGTGTGATTATTTGACCTTTTCAAAACCATTGGCTATCTATTCAACTAAAAATGTGTTCAGGGCTGGCAGTGAGCTCAGTAATAAAGCACTTGCCTGGTAGGCATGATCCCCAATACTGAAAAAAAAAAAAAGTTCATGTACTCAGATGATATTATTACCATTAATTTCTCTTGCTGTGAAATAATTGTGATCACCTCCATTAATGGGTATATTCCTAAGAACTTGGATACGACTGTCATACTTCATATACAAGTTTCAGTTAGTTGGAAAAAGATTTGACATTAAGCAAAAATGCTACTTAAATAGGGCTGAGATGGTACGACATTATAGTAAAAGTATTTTAAAAAGTGATCCTCAAGGTGTATTTATTACAAAGCAGATGAAAACTCGAATGACAAATATCTAGTAAAATTCTCTAGTTAAAAAAAAATGTCAGTACACTTTTAATTGTGTATATTTGATGCCTCTGCATTGGGAAAAATTAAACCTAGAGTTTTTCACATATATTTAATTTCAGATATAACAGAAAAGCTGGGTCAACATGTTTGATAGTATTATAGCTCAGACTTCGAAGGTCAAGTAACCACAGATATATATTTCAGATGAGAACGTCATCACATAGGCAGATGCATTTAGACTATACACTTTGCACAATGGTAAATTACTTCTAAAACATGACTTGAACTTGGCACAAATCCCTAGTCTTTATGGTTATAGGCCTACTACATTAAACCACAGATACACAAAGGAGATTAAAATCTGATATGATAGGCTGGAGTTGTGACTCAGTGGTGGAGAGCCCCCTTGCATGCATGAGGCCCTGAACTTGATCCTCAGCATCACATAAAGATAAAATAATGTATTGTATTCACCTACAACTAAGAACATATATATTTTTAAAATAATTTTAAAAATCTGATATGATGATCGGTTATTATCTTCAAATAGAAATAATCATTCAAGTAGTAAGCAGGAATTTAGAAGATTAAAAAAATCCTAAACAAATTCAACCACTTGCCATTTGATGTAGGGAGAGATGTGGCAACTGTCTTCCAAGTGCATACATTACTTCTGGTGTCCTGTTATTATTAGGTCAGTGTAAGAAATCAGTAAACAAATTTCCTTAGGACACACTGTCATCACGAATATAATGAGATGTCTTCTTTTCAACACTATGCTACTAGTTCCTATAATTTAAAAGATACTGTACTTCACTAATGTTCCCACGCTTAATTGTAAAACATTGCAAAAGAATGTAGGCTTACTTTCTTAAACTAATGAAGTTGTATCTGGTACGAATCTTAGGAACTTATAACTTTGTAATCATCCAGGTTGTTGGAGGAAAAATGACTGACTTAGGACGCCTTGGAGCTTTCATCACCAAAGTAAAGAAGGGTAGCCTGGCAGATGTGGTTGGCCACCTGAGAGCAGGTAAGGCTTTTTTATATTGAAACATGTTATCAGTGCATGAGTTGGTAAGAATTCAATTTGGGGTTAGTTATTTACATATTAAGTCCAGTTACACCGCTAATTAATTTTAATGCATGAAAAGCTTTCTTTCTAACAGAGACACTTAAGATTTCCATAATACGTAACTCCACATGAGTAGCAATCTGGAGAGATTAAGAGTAGGAAAATTTTTATTTGTGTAAAACACAGAGGTGCAAAATGCTGAAGGATTCTTTTTGTAGATGATTTCATAACATTGTCACAAGACTTCAAATCTAAAACAGTTTAGGTTTCTTAAAAACATTCCACATCATTATTTCCAGTAATTACTAAAACTTTTCCTAGAATCCCCAAACAATTATTTAGGAGCCGTTTTTCATAAAACATAATCATAGTCCCATTTATTATGCATATTACACAGTAAAATATTGTTAATTTAAATGTGACCTATTGTACTCAATGCAAAAAAGTCACTTTTTTAGTATTTGAAAATGTGTAATGTTCTATAACTTTAACATGGCACAATAAAATCATTTAATATATTCAAATATACTATGCATCCAGTAGCAACACTTTTTAAAATATATTTTTGGTAAGTTGTTTTCTGTTCATTTTAGTTAAAATCACATTAACCTATTTCTTCCAGTCAACTTCACTTCAGAGTCGAGTATTACTAACCTATAGTATGTGGAGAACATTTTCAGCCTGTGTTTTCTATCCTGAGAACTTTAGAAAAATATTCTAGGAGTCTTTGATATGATTAACATAACAGTTCAAAATCATTTCAGGTTTTTCTTTTCCCCTTTGATAGGGACCTTCTATGTTAGGTACTTTATAGGAAGAAAATCCTAATTGAGTTTTTTCCATTTGCTACACGACTTTGAAGATGTTACAGCAGTATAGTGTATCATTATTTCTAATCAGAGACTAGTCAGTGATTCAATAAGAAAGTAAGTGAATCAGGAATGATATGTCAGTAAACCAAATCATTGTCCAGAACTCAAAATAAGCTCCAAAAAAGAGTGAAAATCCATGATTGGCTAATATAACATAACTGTAACTATGGAAAACTGAATTTATAGATCAGATAATAAGCATAATGGCTTTTGATTTTGTCCTTGTGTTTTAGTAGATGATTACTTGGAAAAAGTTAATTAAAGGGCTATTCTATATGTCTCTTAGTGATTAATTTCATTTATTTAACACTTATGGGCTGAGAGGTTAAAAGCTCTATAACTAAATAACTCTAAAACACATGCAGGTACATTTTACTTTCAGCAATTGATGTATTTGAAGAAACTAAAGCTTTTTGTAAACTTGATCATATAGTCTGATTTATAATATAGAATTAATTTTTCTTTTGTTTGCATATAAACATCACTGGCCTATAAAAAACTAAAATGCTTTTTTTTTTTTTTTTTTTATCATTCATGTAATCCCTGTGGCATTTGGGATCTTGCTATAATCTTGCCAGAACTTTCTGCAGCCCTGCTCTCCTTCATGTTTGTTCATTCTCTTCACTGCTACTTGGCTTAACCATCTAAAACACAAAATTGACACAGAGGCCCTGCTTATTAAGGTTCTTCATTGTCTCCTGGTCAAAGCTTGATTGACTGTCTCCTACTAACACTTCCAACTTCCAGCTATGTCAGTCTACCTGGCAAGCTGTTACCACCTATATATAAGATGTAATTAGTGCCTCTTGTCTATGTGATTGCTCTTTTGCTCTGTTGATGGAATCTTTTGCATTCTTTGAAACTCATCTCAAATTGTCATAATTGAAAAGAGCTTCCTTATATTCACTTAAAGCAATAACTAATTATTACTTCCCTGGTTCCACCTGTCTCTATCTCTTTTTCTCAAATGAACTACTATCCTTGCATAAACAATTTTTATTAAAGTTACTTGTTTGCATATTATTTCTCCACCACCAAATATAAAAAGAAAAACTGTCAATATTCTCTTTGTACCCTTATTGTCTATATCCCTGCCTGAAAAGATTATTCATACCTAAATAACAATGAAGAATTCACTTTATGTTTTAGGAGTTGTTGATTTGTAAATAAATAATCACATGTATTAATTTAATTTGACATTAAAAGCTGTGCTTTCAGGTTGCTTCCTATAAACAGGAGGATTTTATAATGCAGTACTTTTGCAAAATATTGATTGCAACTCGTTATTGGGTAGCAAAATTAATTTAATTGTATTAATTTTTTTAAAAATTGAAATATGTATTATTTTTTAAAATTGAAAATATAATAGGAACTATCAGGGTAAGTATTGTTTCATAAACTATTTTTTAGCATGTAAATGTATGTGTATACATATATATGCAGACATGTATACATACTCTTATTATATATGTGTACTGAGCCGATATAAATTTTCTTTCCTTCATCAAAAAAATTTGATAAAACTCCTGATATGCTATAAATTTGTAATTACTTTTTTTTTTAACAATGAAATAGATTCATTGACTATTTGAAAAACTTTCATAGGTAACTGCTTTGAGAAAATTATTAGAAATGATTTAAATATTGGTAATAACAATACTTTTTAACAAACCAAAGCAGCATACAATGTGCTTTTCAATGTTTACTTTTTACTTTTGAGTAAAGGAAACTCCCGAAAGGAAAAAAAAAGGAATTATTTTAAAATAGTCTTAGTAAAACATTTTTTAAAATTTTTGTAAAAAATGACCTAGCCAAAACTAAAAGATTTCATGTTTAGATCTAGTTTTTAAATGGGTAATAATATTGATTAGTTATTTAAGCACATGTTTACTTAGCCCCTAATATGTTCTAGATACTGAGAACAACAAAATAAGCATCAGAACATTTAGAGACCTCAAGGTGCCACCAGCTCTGTGGTAGTTTAGCTGTGAAATAGGAGTTTTGAGATGAGACTAGATTCCCGGATTCACCAGTTTCCTCTGGGTTCTTGTCTCCAAATTTTGAAGAATAAAATCACTGAAGGGAAGAGTAAACAGAGTAGGATTTATTTAAACTAGAAGAGAGAGAATTCCTGCCATTTGGGAAGGGGCCTGGTAGCAGAAAAACCCACTTTGGTGTGCCAGCTTAGTAGTTTATACATGGTTTTGGGCAGAGCATGGAGCAAATTTTATGTAAAATAGGTATTGAAAAAGGCTCCCTGGCTACCATCCAGGTTCACTTCCATCCACCTTTCTGTGACCCATCCTCCTTCCTGTAACTTCCATCTGGGTTCACCCCCACCTTCCCTTTTCCACCTCTGGGACAGAGGAGTAGCCTGGAGGTGTTCCCACAGGTGAGCCTCAAGGTCTTTGACATTTGAAATAGGCCTCCTTGGTGCTCATGAATATGTCTACCTGTTATACTCCAGGTGTGGTTGAATGGGGCCCATTATCCTGTCTGGTCATTTTACTGTCTGTTTTATCCTCATCGGCTCAGCCTACTGTTGTCATTTGAAGACTTCTAGAACTATCTGGGAACTATAACTACTCTAAGTATTTATGAGAATAAAATCTTTGTTTCCAAATGATTTATGGTGAAAACTCTACTGAAAGTAATAACTATTAGACATTAACCTCCATTTTTTAATGCAGCATCATACTATATTTCTTAATGAATCTTGAATTACTTAACAAACTAGATAGTACTATTTTTTATTTTTAAAAATATTTTTATATTTGTATTTTAACATTTACTATATATCATGTATATAATGTACATGTTTTGAACATCTGGAAGTGGGTTAACTGTCATGCAAGTTTTACATCTGCTTGCTTTGTAACTTTGCCATAGCTACCTGTGTTACCCTGTGGGTGTGAATTCAAATCCATTCATGCATTTTTATTCTGTTGTGCATCTGGTGAAGACAATGAAACAATTTATAATTGAAAAATTCATGCTAACAAATGTTAATTGCTATTTTTATCAAAATAAAAGATTTATGCACAGTTTAATAAGAATCATACATAGAGTCTCCTACATTTATTATATAGAGGGCATGCTGCTAATTATTATTTTCTAATGTTTCCAAAATAGGCTGTGCTAATTCCATCCCATAGCATGAGATTATTTTTATCTTATTTCTGGTATATCTCAAAATATAAAGGCAGTTTTATATTGTACTGTTTTCAGTGACCAGTAATTTTTTGAGAGAAAAAAGGAAAACATGAAAAGAATAAAGGTGTTTTAAAAAACCTTTAGTTCACATTATATGGCAATCAATTTGCTTTTAAGAGCAGAGCCTAGAAAATTAAACTATTTGTATATGTTTTGCATTTCTTTGTTAAAAAAGAGAAAAGATAAGAAAAATAAACAATATATAAGGTAAAAAAATACCCTTTTTTTTAAATTCAAGGGGATGAAGTTCTAGAATGGAATGGTAAACCCCTGCCGGGAGCTACAAATGAAGAAGTTTACAACATTATTTTAGAATCAAAATCAGAACCTCAAGTTGAAATTATTGTTTCAAGGCCTATTGGGTAAGGCTAAAAAAACTTGCTTCTTAAGTTTAGTAAATTACATGTATTAGTAGGATTTTTAAAAGAAGTTTATACATTCATACAGTACATGTTAACATGGATAGTTTTTTCATCAATTATGCGCATTTATTTTAGATTTTTAAAATTTCTCAATTTTTAAAAACTGGACTACTGAATATTTTTCCTAAATTTTGGAAGCTCCACAATTTAACAGTTGTAATATCAAAAGTATCAATATGGATTTTTCAAAAATGAAATAAAAATTGAAGTTTTTTTTCTTTTTTCTTTAGTGGCAGAACTTCTCATTTTCAGAAATTCTAATTTAAGGAGTAGTATTTCCTTTAAGAGAGAGTCAGTAGCAAACTCATCATGTGATATTTAAAATATTAATGATCTCATATGTCTTCATGAGCTTTTTGCTATTCTACAAAGGACAAAATATTTTTTCTGTATCTTTATTAGTGGGTGGTTCCCAATTCATGTAAAACCAAGAAATACGTATTAAATATTTTGACATTTGAATTTATAATAATTGATCATAGTAATTGGTATTTTTAAAACCTTTTCAGCATAATTTAATTATCTATAACCAGTAAAATACTTTCTATATCTGTATATAGTTCCCTATTGTTAGCTTTTTCTAGCAAACCCATGAAGTCCAGAATAAATATTTATTTTGCAAGTCTATAATTTTGAGGAGGCATTTTGTACCATCATATAGTTGGCTTAATGTTTGAATGTATTCTTGGAAATAATTCTTTTTTTTTCCTATTCTCCAAGATATTATAGAGCCATTAATTCAGACTTTTTATGTTGGAAGACTGCTAAACCTTAATTTTTGTTGTCCTCATGAATATATGTCAATGCAAAACATAAAAGAAATACAATTATTCTAATTCAAAGGAATGAAAATATATAATCATATACCAAAGAATCTTAATATATATAGAACTCTAAAATAAAGGCAAGCTTATAACCAATTTTAAGTGGTGATTCACAGTAAACATTGAAGACATTTGCAAAAGTATCGTACAGTTCCATGTAGATGTTTAAAATAACACTATGGTTTATGATAGTTTTACATGACATATGTTCTAATGCTGAGGTAAATATGAGACTGGAAATGAGGTAAGTAAATTGGAAAATGAATCAGAAGTTATATGAAAAATAAAACTTAAGCTCTGCACACATTGTCAAATACTTTCAAATATATAGTGGTTTAAAAGTAATCAGCAAAAATATCATTGATTTATGATTATTTAAGAAACCAACAGACAATTAAAGTAGACTGGAATAACATTATTTTTATTTTTCTATGAAAATTACTTAAAGCAACCATCATCTACATAGCGAAACTCTAAGCTACTGTGGATTATGGAAATCAAAAGAACATAGAATACAAAGATTATATTTGAAAGAATCAAAGCTGGCATTGACTTTCCAGTGATTGCATTATTAGAATAATTCTAGAGATATTTTAATAATTAAGTCTAATGTAGTTCTGATCAGAACCATAATTAAAATCAAAATGCAAATATTTATTCATAATTTATTTACATAATGATTTCAAGAATCATTCCTAATACAACTGATTTGCACATTGATTGGCACAGTATATTGAGGTATTGACCATTTGGGAATTCACCAAATTCAATACCCTTCACCTTTATGCTTATAATTGTTATTGAAACTGCTTCACCACATAACTTCAGAATAGAACTGATTAAGGAGACTTGTATAGACATCCTTGGAAAATATATGTGTGAAAATGTTACTGAAGCATTTAGCATTAAATAAATTTTGATTCAAAATCACCTTAATTTTTAATAACTTCCTTCTTATCCTTTCAATGATTCATAAAATTCAAAGTCTATATCTTGCTTTAGATTTCCAAATTCTAGTTTTATAATTGACTATGCAGCTGCTTTTCAAAGAAATCATACTATTTAAAAATAATTGTTTGTGAATTTTTTACAATTTACTTTTATGTGCTTAGATGATTTTAGAAGAAACCAACAGGGTAAATAGTTGGTTTCTTGTGTTTTAGGCATTTAAAAGAGGTCTCTTAATTACAAATTCATGTAAATGTTTTATTTCAACTTATACAAAACTTTGTAGAAAAACAAATTTTCTAAGATACACAGCATAGAGCGTAATTTGTAAAATTTCAAAAAATTTTGAAAAATTTATAAAAGTTGTAGGTGCACATTGCTTACAAAATGTAAAAATAAGAGGACAAGAAAACAATCAAATAGAGAAAACTGGTTTTGTTGTCATTCCCCCCTAAAAGTGTCAGGAAAATCAAAGGGAGTTTACATCACAAGGTAAGTGACTAGAAATTCTTAAATTTTATGCTGTTAATTCTGTTGGTAACAGCTAACTCCAGTCTACTTTAATATGTCATGTTAATACTTGTATAGTATTAATTTCCTCAAATTAATATTAAAATATCTTTGTAAAAGGAGAGGTAAAGTAGTCTTATGCAGTATAATATTCAAAACAAGGTGGTCCAGGGTTTTCGAGGTCACAGTGAATAATGGCTTAAACTGAAGCTATCTTACATATTTCTTCAGAGTAATTGTGAGTGTGACAGGAATGGATGTTCTCACAATCACTTTCTAGTCATACAGCAGACAGACATATATTTAGCTAACTACAGTATAGAAATATGAATCTCCATGAAGAATATATATGTGCATATGCATTATATATTCACATATATAAAATTTCTTGGCTTTTCTGTTGCAAGCTTGAGCCATCTTTAATTTCCAAAGCGATTCATCCTTTTTCATTTTATTAACTTTGCCCATGATATTCACCATATCATTTTATTTCAAGAGATGTTTCCATCCCTTTTATTCAGTAAACTCTTTCAGATGTGTTCGTAAAGCATATTACTGATTTGTAAAATTTGTGTCATTTTGATTTTCTAGAATGGAAGTAAATTATTATCTTTAACACTTTTTATTTCCAAAACCTGCTGTTTTGGTAGTAAAAATATTGTGGTGATTTTATCCACAATATTAATTTGATTGTTGTCATGTTAAAGTGTTTTGCTGTTAAATATATAAAAATTTATTTTATTGCAGTTTTTTTGTGTGTGGTGTTTGACATTCATGTACATTAGTAGTTATCTAAATAGTAACTCCCCTCCATTTCTACATTTGTAAAGACACAAAAGGATTTTTCACATCACTGAAATAAAATGGGCTGTGATTGCCTCAGGCAGAGTAGCTCACCTAATGGGATTTTCACAATACCCTGTTTCTTTTAGTGACATTCCCCGGATTCCTGAGAGCTCCCATCCTCCACTGGAGTCCAGTGAGTATGAGATTTCTTTGTTATTTTAAGTGCAGAGCTAAATCAAAGAGTAAAGACTGATCCTTTTTCCTCAGTTATTTAATATAAATGAATTGGTGTTATTGGACTAAGGTTGCCCTCACTGATACCAAAATTTGGCCACCATGGCATTCGTTGGAAATCCAAAGAAGTTTTACTTTAAAATTTTTCTTGTTTTACTTTTTCTTTTGTGACTATACAAAGATCTTTACTACAGTCCCTTTCTGCATCATAATGGAAGTCAGGACTGTCTCAGAACTCAATTATTATACCATTATATCATACCTGTTTTCTGCAGATAAAACTTAGTTGTGATACTGGATTATTCTGTTTGATTGGATAGCATCTCAGTCTTATGAGCTGTCTAGTTAATAGACACTCCAACAAATAATTGTATCCACCACCTAATAGTGTCGGGTATGATAATGGAAACCAGTGAGCAGAGAAAAAATTTACTGTGAGGCTAGAGGATTAGAAGAATTATCTACATGGAAATTGAAGTCACTCAGGATGAGTTAAGATGATATTGTCTACAATAAACTAGAGATAAATATTAAAATTTTTATTGATAATATATTTTTCCATGGATTGGCATTAAATTAATACTTGGGCTCAATTTCCAAGTGTTATTGTTGAACTTATCTTATATGCATGTAAAATAGTTTGATTTAGGGGAAAACCAGTGATAGTGATTGGAAGAGAGAAAATCCGTGAGTCGAATAAGCAAGGACCCAAAGACAAGGTTATCATCTTAAAGGCATGCCACCATGTTCTCATACCTGCCAGATTTGACTTTGAGCTATAGACCAAAACAAATGAGAAATGGGAGTAACTAGTTGCGTAAGTATAGTATTGATAAGATGAAAAAATAATGGATTCTTAAAATATAAGAAATAAACTGATTTTAGAAGCAACAATATTTCTATTCTGAGACTTGATAAAAATTATCTTAAAAGACCTGATAAAAGAGACATAGTAACAAAAAATTTTATAGATCTGTTTCTTGTAGTTATAACTTTCCTTTAGAATCCAGGAAATGATGGCATGTGGCTTAGAGTTCATTTGTGAGTACAGAAAAACAATGTGTCCATGACATACCTCAGGCAATATCCACAAAAAATAGTTTTTCTCTGTGAAACATCTGCTGAGTTTGAATGGCTGTGTGTTCAAGGTTATACTAGTGGGGTAATTATATTCTGTAGGCATTCTTTACTTCATCCGTGTCAGAGTACACTCAGAAAAAGAGAGCCAGCCTCCTGTGTTTGAAGGTAAAGCAAGTCATTGTGCTGAATAATGAGAAGCAGCATTCTCAAAGGATAAAGAGATTCATAGTAAGATTAAAAGTAAGAAAGATGATAAATTTTAAAACAATGATGTAATATAAAGCTAGATGTGATTCATAAATTATATTCCATATGTATTTATTTTAATTTTCTATGATACCTTATAATAAATTATCCATTTGCCACCACAATTAACAGGCACCATCATCCTTATTACTAATGCATGAAGCCTTTACCTATATGTGGATTTATAAGAGCCTATGCAGTACAGTACCTTTCCAAAATATAGCAGATCAATAACTTTCAAGTTGAAACAAATTAATGCAACATCTTGCTAAATCATTTAAAATATCTTCAAAATAGGAGCTTAACCAAAGAAAACAAAATGAATTTCTATAATTATCCCTTTAAAAGTAGGCTCTGTATCAATGCTAGTAATTATTGTTTTATACAAATAACAGGTACATTAAACATTTTATAAATAAGAGGTATTCCTCAAACTTACACTTAAAATGTTCATTTCTTTTTTCTCATTTTAGGTTCAAGTTCCTTTGAATCTCAAAAGATGGAAAGGCCTTCCATTTCTGTTATTTCTCCAACAAGTCCTGGAGCTCTGAAAGATGCCCCACAAGTCTTACCAGGGCAACTTTCTGTATGTATTTTTTGTTACTGTTTGAGTGTGTCTTAAAAAAAATGCCTGGCTTTTCTTGAAGCCGAAAATAAATACATAGTCATATGACACCATAATCATTTTGTCAGTTTTTAAGCGTTCCTTTAGCTATTCCTTTAATTCATATATTTATATGGAAATATTTATTGAATGTCTATAATATACCAGATACTCTCAATGCTAATTAATAAATGATAACATAAGTAAAATGTACATTATTTTGGTATGCTGTATAAATGTTTCTAAGGTAATAATTGTTTATACATAATTTTCTTAGAAAGCCATGTTCAATGTACTTAATCACGTCTGAGCCTGGAACCTGAGGAGCTTAAATTTAAAATAATCTTTGTAAGTTCCTAAGACATTTGGTGAAATGGTAGCATTGCAGGCACTCTAAAAAAGCTGCCATTTCTTTCACTGTTGCCTCATTGTGTGATCTGGGGAAAACCAGAGTCAGGACATTGTAGTTAACTATTATGAAGAGTTACATCAGTATAGACTGATGCAGAACATGGGACATGTGACTGAATAACTAAAAAGAAGACCTAACTTCAAATTATTCTACAATTAATTGATTTTTGCTGTTTTGGTAATGTGTTTATTTCTGTTTCAATCTTTGCTCTTCTTGATTTTAATTAGTCAAAGATAAATGTAAGCTCACTTATTATTTTCAAAGACTTTCTTGGTTTTACTCCTACTTTTAATATATGGAATTGCCTAGTATAGGCCCTTATATTTATTTTATCTGTTCCCAAAACCTTTTTTTTCCCCAATGTGTTTGTGTATACTCTTTATATTTTTAAAAGAGTGAAAATCTATTTGGATTTTATGAGAAACATATCTCTGGTATTACAGAGAGTTGTAGTCATACAGATCTAGATGCTTAATCTGCCCCTCATTATGAAAGAACACTCCCATATTAAATTATCTTATTTTGTTATCATGACTCTTAAATATGCTCCAGTATGTGATCATCAGCCACATATATTTATATTTCTTATTCAACTCTAAAATCAAAAGGAACTTCTAGATTAGAGAAATAAAAAGAACAATTGAAGTCGACATGGTCAGTTTAATGTCTCATTACAAGGTCTTTGACAATAGAATGTCAGTGTGCTGTTTCCCCATTTTCTTAGTTTAACTATCAAGAAATCTTGGTTAGCAGAAATATCATCTGTCCCTCATGTGGTTTGAAGGCATAATTTATGTACTGAGACATCCTTTGTTTTTTCCACTTCTCTTATGAATTAGCTTGTAGTAGCTTGTCAATCATAAAACTTATATGAGAAAAATCCCAGGAAACACTTAGCAGCTTCCTGATCTCTTCTCGTCCCTTGTATCGTAATACCGAAACTTCTTTCATCTACCCATGGTGCTAGAAAATGCATTTTGCTGACCTATAATGAAGTCCTGGTAATTACCAAACTTCTGGGTTTAGCATTTAAAAAACAAAGATGATGATTTCAATATTCCTCTCTTCCCTGAATTGTGGCATAAGTTATAGTACTGCAGGCCTGTCAGCTGTAAGTTATGTTCAAAATGCTTCAAGAGAAAAGTTTAAATTCTAGATGGTTATACTTTCCTGTTGGTATTCTTTTCGGAAATAATACCTGAAATTCCATTGTAATGTCAATATAACTCCAATTATATTCCTTTATAATTCCAATATAATCCCATTATAATTCCAATATATTTCAAAATGTTTTTCTTTAAATATAATTTTGATATTTAATGTAAAAATGATAATATCTCATGCTTTTTTACAAATAATTCCTTTCTGCATTGCTCTTAGGTGAAGCTGTGGTATGATAAAGTGGGACACCAGCTGATTGTAAATGTTCTGCAAGCAACAGACCTACCCTCTAGAGTAGATGGGCGTCCCAGAAATCCTTATGTAAAAATGTATTTTCTTCCAGATAGAAGGTAGTGAATAATTTTAGAATAAAGTCAATTAAATATAAATTAATGAAAAAAGATAGACTATTCTCTTCTGAAGTATATTTTTTAAATATTATAGGTAATGTTTTCTGAGATAATAAACTTCATTATATGTAAAAAAAAAAATCCCTCAAACTTTTTGTTTACTTGAAAATAATCTGTCAGTTTTAAAACTTGTCCATTACCTTGTTTATACATCTCTTCATTAGCAGCACATCATTTAGAATATATCTTTGTGTGTTTGTGTCTGTAAGCATAGCTACTGTTTACATTGAAGTTAAAATTAGAATACTCTCTAATGCTTTAGTCTTTTCAGACTTTTATGTTATACTCTAAAAGTAATAAAAATACCAATGGCAGGATTACCTGTAACTACAGTAGGTGGCAGCATATACTTGTTTTTGCTTGTGCATTTACAAAACATCCTTATTTTTCAGTGATAAAAGTAAAAGGAGGACCAAAACAGTAAAGAAAGTACTAGAACCAAAATGGAATCAAACTTTTGTCTATTCACATGTACATCGTAGAGATTTTAGAGAGCGAATGTTAGAAATAACTGTGTGGGATCAACCAAGAGTGCAAGAAGAAGAAAGTGAATTTCTTGGAGAGGTGATGTATATTGTACAGATTCAAGTTAAATGCTTAATGAGGTTTTTTTTAAATAAGTGTTAATTATGATTACTGCTACATTTTGTTTTGGTAAAGGTACTTAATTTAATTTGAGAACCACCCTTTCAGATCCTCATAGAATTGGAGACAGCACTTTTAGATGACGAGCCACATTGGTATAAACTTCAGACACACGATGAATCTTCACTACCTCTGCCTCAGCCATCACCTTTCATGCCAAGGCGACACATTCATGGAGAAAGCTCTAGCAAAAAGCTTCAAAGTAGGTCAAGGTCTTTTTAATCACCAGAAACTAATTAAGTGGCAATGATCTACTTAGAGATTAACTTGGAAGATAATTTTTCAATTGTTTTATCAGAAATTAAACTATTAGAAAATTGTTCATCTATATAAAGAGGCCGGGCGAAAGTATTTTCTGCATTTCCACAATAAAATAATATATATAACATAGTAGAGGAATTCCAGAGCTGAAAACTAAAAAAACATGAGTTATAATTCTTGTGCAGGGCTCTTTAAGTTGCTGATTGGCCAATTGATAGATTAATTTCCATTATTATTAATGGGTGGCTACATGAAAGGTCTTAATAACTTTATAGTTCATGGATATTTTTAGTATTATATTAATAAGAAATATGTTTTTTGAACATTGGAAAGTAAGTTTACTTTTCCTCATTTGGTGGTTAGGAAAATTTATTTTGCTGTAGTTATCTAGTAATTTTTGAGCTGTGAGTAAATTTCTTATTTAGCAACTGGAACTTAGAAGCCTCATTGCTGTAACCAGGAAACAAATATTTTTTGTGCAGTTGAATATTTCATGTCAGCCCTTTCTTGATCAATCATTTCCCCCAAATTAATGTTTAATGCAGTGTAATGGCTAATTCTAGAACATAAATATTTTAAATAGAGCCCTGATGTCCTTTCAGTACTATGAGCTCAGCAGAGCTCCAGTCAAGGGAGGTTCTTTGAACCTTCTCTACTCAGCCCCATCCTTCCTGAACTGCCCAGGAAGGTGCTTTGCAGTGCAGAAAACAGTGCATATACATTGCTATAGGCTTTTAGTGTAGAATTTTAATTAAAGAGTAATCTGAAAGGTCAAAATCTTATTCTACAAGATCCCTTTGCTTTTATGTCTTCTGTATGATGTTATAGTGAGGAAATTCGGAGAAAATATCCTTAGGGGGCAACATTAATGTCATCAAATATCAGTTCAAGTATTTATATTATTCTTGTTCAAAAGTATTGAGTAGCGATGTACTTATTAGCTTTGTGTAAAAAATTGACCATGTCCTTTACATTTCATAAACCAATCAGACACAGAGGTATCTGTTTGCCTTACTGTTGTGCAGGATCTCAGCGAATCAGTGATAGTGACATCTCAGATTATGAGGTTGATGATGGTATTGGAGTAGTTCCTCCAGGTGCGTTGGTGAAGAGCATGGCTCTGCTTCACTGTGCTTTCTTGCTTGTTTTTGCTGTCAACTTCCAGACTTTTTTGGGATACTGAACTGAAGATCTGTAGCACAGAAAAATCAGTATTTGATTATTCCATGGTGACTTGAATTTCAAATTGTTAAGAAAGTTTAAAATGCAATGGTATTTATAATACAAATCCCTATTGACTTAATTTAGTCAGGTTCATTCATCGAAGCCTAAACTAGGTGAAATTAATCATTATTTCACAATGCTCTTAGCATAAGTGAAAATATGAATTTCATTTTGAAAGGATGAGATGGATTGTA
This sequence comes from Sciurus vulgaris, assembly GCF_902686455.1. Lineage (NCBI taxonomy): Eukaryota > Metazoa > Chordata > Mammalia > Rodentia > Sciuridae > Sciurus > Sciurus vulgaris. The sequence continues at coordinate 89,898,894 of NC_136467.1, read as the reverse complement.
TTACATAAAATTCCATTCTTCTGTGTTTTATATTTTATTTCTGTGATTCTCCTTCCTCCATTTCTGAGAACACTGTAGCCTTCCATGGAATATACTGAGAAAGGTGCATGGCAGGGATTAAAACTGCATGTGGCATGGCTATAACTCTAATGCTTTTGTGATGTGTTCACTACTCTATACCTAGAATGTGTGTGTATGTTGTTAAATAAGAAAATGCCTTACAAAGATTCAGTACTCACATGAAATTGACATCGTTTTTTTCATTGTATAAATTGGTAAAATTTTTGTGATATTGTATAGTTCTAATTTATATTTTCTGTCTGACTTTTGTCAGGGAAGTGTGTAAAACTAACGCTATTCTGCCTCATTAATTTATTGTTAAAAGGGAAGTAAATATTCTAATAAGAATAAATTAAAGAGATAATCCTAGAACACATACATGTAACTATTAATAGCAGTTTATTAGAATAATATTGTCTTATGTCTTCTTCATTTACATAATTTCTCAGATAGGAATGCACTTAATTTGAGGGCAATAATTTTGGAAAAATTAATAGACTCCACACCAGTGACTAAGTTGACAATTTGGAGAGATGCATACAACTTTAGGAGAAAATTATGGAAAATTCTCTCAAATCAGATTTCATTTGCTCTCTACAATCCAGAGAAAATATAGAATTTAATCATGTATAAAAGTAGCCAATATTGTTTAAACAATAAACCTAGTTCTATGCAGATCTACATACATTTATATTATTTTGATATCAGAGTATCAAGTGAGAGTTTTGAATAAGATTGGGTAGCATTTTGTTTGCTGTTTTATTTCTTAAACGATTGTAGAAATTATACACATTCTTGAAAGAAATGTTCACATAAAATATTATAACTTTTTAAAATATAATTGAAGGGGTAAGTGATTATAAATTTAAAACCATTGGCATATTCAGGTGGAATCAGATGATTCCTGTTAGGAAAGTCATCATATATAACACAATTATTGGCTAATCAGCATTAATGTTATTGTAACTGTCTTACGGAAGTAAAATTTACTTCTATGAGTAGTTCCCACATTTTATTCGCCTGTAATTTCATATTTTTATAGGGAGGCAGGACAGAATTAAGGAATAAATAAACAAATAATGAAATAAAAATTTATTAAAATAATGCATTTCTTCTCTTTTCTGTGAGACTTCTCATGGGTATCAGCACTAAGAAGTAAAAACATTATAGATGGGATCAGTGCTTGGTACCACCAAAGAACATTGAATTCTAAATATTCTTATATTCAGTACTGAAATATATTTCTCATACTGTTAGCAAACACATAGTCCCTTGTATCATACAGAAGCGGTGTTTAATTTTTCTTTTCAAATAATATTTTTAATTGTTTTTAATATTTAAGAATATAATATGCTGAAATTTTAAAGAATGTAACTAGTGGTTACATAGTAATTAGTGATTTACATGATATATAGCCAATAAATAATAAATTATGTTTCTGATGTCATTTTATAAATTAGTAAATGGGATCATGAAATTCATTCTAGTTTCAGATATACTAGAATTGGTCCAATGTATGAATATATGGTAGCTTCTAAAGATATATGTGGCAAAATAATATAGTAAAGCCACACAGTAATATATAGTACATTTTAAATGAAGAGGAAAGATGAGGCATTGATAAAATGGTCAAGAAGTCAAAATGAAGTGAGATGGTAAGATAATAAACACATGTAATACATTTCCCTATGCTTTTAGCAGTTGATACAAATTTGCTTCTACATTTTTCAGCATGAGTAGGAAGAGAAAATTTATGTAGATGTGGATGCTAGTTCTACATGCTTAATGGACTTAGTGTAATTCCTGTTTGCATATGACCTGAAGAAGCTTAAAGTCTTAGTACAAAGTGTTCTACCACAGCCAAATCTTAAGCTTTTCAATACCTCGGGTTTCCTAGAATGTGTTCCACATATTTACTATCTTTTTTTACATAGGGAAGCATAGCAGATTCTGAAAGGAGTTGAGACCTCCAGGACTACAGTTCTTTAACTTTATAGCTAGTCTTATTTAAAATAAATAATTTTAGCTGCTTAAGAAAAATAAAAACCATATTTAAAAATGCCCCTAATTGAAGAGAGGCATCTGGCAATTTAACTTTTGGAACGTCACAGTAAATTCAGAAAATGAAAAAAAAATTCTAAATTCTAACTCTGAGCCAACTAAAATATTGGGATGAACATTGAGTAACAGCCCCCCATTCATGTTTCTGAAGGTAGAGCACATATTGTCAATGTTAAATTAGACACACACACACACAAAAAAAGTTACTGTAAAAAGCAGAGAACTACAAATGCATATTTATCTGAGATGATTGAGTATAGAGTTGCACATTAAAATTTTGAATAATATAGCATATAAATGAAACTGAGAAAGACTTTGATTCACTACATGAGTTGATGTTGCCTCCAGCATACTCTCTATATAAATTTGGAACTTTCTAGTGAATTCTAAGAAGAGTTATATTAAATAATTTTAAAGTATGAAAAGTTTTAGGGTAATATTCGTTTTTCTGAAGTCCTTTGTTGATAATAGGCTAAAAGAAGCATTAATCTCTATTTAAACACAAAGAACTGCTCCAAAAATTAATTATATAACTTAATGGCAAGATGCCAAAATTCTTTAAATTTTATCTCTTAATATTGAATTATACCACCTCTAGTATATACCTTGAATATTAATTGAAATCTTAAAATTTATCATGCTTCTAATTCAGTATTGGTGTTCCATAACGATTATACAATTAATACCAAATGATATTTTAAATGTTAAGTAAATCTAACCTTGAATTAATTATCCATGAAAATAGTCACCATTTTTATAAATGAGCTGTGAAGTATATTCACTACCTGTTAATTTAGCTGGTCTGTTTCTCACCTTGATATTACAATTTATACATGTGAACAGAAAAAAATATTTTCTACCTAAAATTCTAGAATAATGTCAAAATAATGGCTTGACTATTATTTGACAGCAGACTAAAACATATGCAGTTAGGAATTGTACCATTTATGGTATCATTTTTGGTCAGTGTAATGATGTTTTTTACATTATAATGGAGTAGTTTCAACTTGTTTTATCTCAGTATTGTTATATTTCACTTTATGAGACATTTACAAACCTTAGTGATGTTTTAAACTTAGTCATGAGATGATGTAGTCACAACAAATAAACTGCTGAGAAATTATTTTTCTGTCTTTATAAGTGATGTTTTATGGCATATTTTGAAAAGAATGTGGGAGTTACCAAGTAAAAAACTGAACAAAAGATTGAACTGCCCAGTTATAACATTTTCATGGTTCATGTATGCTTTATGTAGTTGTAAATAGAACTATATTTTCCTTTTACTACACATTATAATTCTAATTTATCTTACTCTAATAGAAAATAGTGATGCTTTTGAAGAAATTTTATTATGGATTCAAAATTACTGTTTTATTTTAATCAAATCAGAGATGATATAAACCTTTTTGCTGCATGGAAGAAATGATCATTAGAATTTATTTTAATTGTAATAGTGTTAATTATATTAGTGTATGATAATAATTAACAAAATTAGGAGTAGTTTCACATGTCATGTTATAGATTTGATAATTTGTTAAGGATTGATTTTCTCTGCATTATTGCCATGATCATCTCCACCCATACAGTACATTTGAAAATTATAGTCTTGTCTATGGTTTTCAAAGTTCATAATCAGTATTTATAATAGTAAAGATCTGCTGCCCTCTTCATGAATTAAAATTGGCATGGTATTATTTTCATTTTTAAATTAAAATTGATAATGATAGTTTATTTTTTTTTTTACTAGACCATCTACAATCTAACTAAAATAAAATAATTTATTATTTGGAAGAAAAATTTAAATGAAGAACTTAAAATTGAAAGACACATCAAATTTCTAAGCATTGACCTGTGTATCAACTATAATTCATTGTCAAGTGCTTCATTTATGTTGCTGAAAACTAGTTCATTCATTCTTTAAATTAAATAGTATCCCAACTCTTTGTAATGTCATTTGTCATGTTCACATTCAGTATCTTAATAGTAGCTTAGAACCAATTGCAACCTGTTCTTATGCATGTATTTATCACATTCTATGTCCATATACTTAGTACATTTGGGAGTAAGGCTAATAATAATGATTGCATGGCATTTAATATTAATTGGTAGGCAAATACTTTAATATAATTTTGTATCTCCATGTTAATGTTTGCATTATAGAAAAGTACTAACAATTTTTTTGTGTGTGTACTCTTGCCAGTGGGTTATAGGTCTAGTGCTAGAGAAAGTAAATCAACAACATTAACTGTGCCAGAACAGCAAAGAACAACTCATCACCGCTCACGTTCAGTATCTCCTCATCGCGGCGATGATCAGGGAAGGCCGCGTTCACGTTTACCAAATGTGCCATTACAGAGGTAGGCTTAGTGTCCCTGACTATACTTTTTAATTAAAACACATTGTGAATATCTTCAAGACTCTTAACTGAAACAAAAATGATGTTTAGGTTAGTCAAATTATTTTTTCAGAATTCTTTGTAGGCAAAATGCTTCTTTTTCTATACCCCACCTATGCAGCAATCTGTTCTTTAATCTTAAGAAATTTTCCAGGGAATGGAAGACGTTTATGTCCCTAGGAGAGCTTTTGAGAAACTGTTTATATTCTACCTGTGAGTTTTCTTTCCTTTTAGGAGAAATTTTATAGTAATCATAAGAACCGTGCAGTGCAGTGACAAGGGGTAAGGTTAGGAGGCAGAATGTATTTTATGAGATTTATTATCATCTCCTTGAATCACTTTAAAAGCTTGGAGAAGTAGATGAAATATCTGTAATACAGTGCTATGTTTTATTTCATCCTGAAGTATCTTCTGTGGTTGTAAATTAATCAGATGAAAACTGTGGTCCTTTTTTTTGATAGAGATGCAATAGAAGGTTGAAGAAATGCAGCACAGCTGAAACCTAGAGAATAAATACTTTTAACTCATTAATTAAAATAGGTTTGGGGGAAGATGCCAGGACTTTTCAAGCCGTGTCATTTGTCCTTTCTCTTCGTCTGTCTGTCTGAGAAGATGATGCACTTTGAGTCATGAATTTTTGTCATCATTTTAGGAGCTTAGATGAAATTCATCCAACAAGAAGATCACGCTCTCCAACCAGACACCATGATGCCTCCCGAAGTCCAGCTGATCACAGATCCAGAGATGTGGATAGTCAGTATTTATCAGAACAAGACAGGTACTTGTCCAAATTATGATCTCAAAATTACAGATTTCTCTTTGTTCTATTTTAATGTGTACAAATATTGTGGCATAGTACATTAAAGAGTAAACATATGTCATCACTCAGAACAAAACTTCTCTCAAGGAACAGCTGTTAAGATACTCTAACAAAAATGCAACTCTAGCAAATATTTGGACAACAATATATTGTTATAAAACTTTTTTTTTTTTTTAGCAAAATCACACTTTATGTGTATCTAGTTGTAAAGGCAAAATTTGTTGTTAAGGTAGATACTGACCTAAATTTTAGAAGGGAGCCTACATAAACAAGTTTCAAATAATTATCTTTTATGGGTCACAGTGTTTGGGATGTTATTTTTATAATTATAAAAATTCTTATTTATGTAATTAAAAACCTTTTGGTTATGGGTCATCTGGAACTTAATATTGCAGAGTGTTGAAGAGAACTTCAGTAGTATGTTTTTATCATATACTGCAATTTTTCTGAAATTTCGTTCCATAAATATCTGTAAAATAAAAAATATTGAGATGGGCGTCTTTCTAAAACCATATATAATTTAGTTCTGCACTTATTTATGGTATATAGTTCTTGGAAGCAAATCTACATTATGAATCTGTTATTCTATACATCCACAGCCTTTCTTTCCAGAGTAACCACATGTTTGTACTATTACCTGACAAGAAGCACAGGATCTGATTTAAAGTTTTTAATACCCCCCTTGTGAAACATTCTCTTTGGGCTTTTCAAAGTGGGGAGACTTTCCAAAATGGGGAGACTTTCCGAAGTGGGGAGACTTTCCATAAGGAGTAAGGAAATGATGGTGGTGCCGAATGATTTTTTTGCTATGAAGTCAAGGACCAGAGGCCAAGTTGAGCTTCTCACTTTCCTAACTGTCACCCAGCTGTGGGATGTGGTGCCATGCCCTTCAAGAGGGGAGTCACCATGGGTACTAGGACAGGGAACTGCTCTGAAGACTAGGATTCCAGACTGCTTAGTTTGAACTGAGTTGAGTGAAGGCTGCTTTGTTGACATTGATTTAGGCCTCAGTGATTCTTAGTGTGGAGGAAAAACAAAGGGTTACCAGACCAAGGAAATCAATATAGTGAAACTAATTTGAATAAAGGAAAAGTATCAATTTTAAAAGAAAAACACCTAATGAAGTACATTCCTAATTGGTTAAGAAAAAAAAGTGATATGGCATTTTCCATGGTTCATAGAGCTAAGAAAATTATTATATTTTAAGTTGCTAAAAATTAATAAAAGTTTTAGGTCTCCAATTAGAATCAGAAAGGCAAAATTAGTATTTTTATAAATATTCAAATGTCTACACTTAGAAATTATTCCTTTATCTTATTTGGGGAAGGCTTATTTTTGTTTTGCTTTTATAGTCTGTGAAATCATTGTGAAAGTAGCAAGTCAGCAATAGCTAGGACTTCAACCATAATGTTTGTACTTTATTGTTTAAATTTTTTAAATGCTGTCATGTTTATTTTTGTTTAACCTCTCAAGCAAATATGCTAGTGCAGACAATCTGGTTTCTTCCCCTTTCATGTTTCCATTGGCATACCATTGGCATAATCCATGTCATTTAATGCTTCATAATTTATCTGTTTCACTCACCACCCATCCTGTCTGTGCAGTGAGCTTCTTATGCTGCCCAGAGCAAAACGAGGACGAAGTGCAGAATGCCTACATACTACCAGGTAAATACAGGGAAGTGGTAACGGTGACTGTGTGTGATGACTCTCTCCATTCTACTATTCTTCCATCTCTCCCTTAGTGTTATTATGACATACAGGTAAAATAAATTTCCCAAGTATCTAAAAGTTGTTTTATTGTGTATGGAGGTTATGGGAAAGTTTCCAAACATATTTCAATTCTAATCCAGGCAAACAACATTACTAACTGTGTATTCCAAAATCCAGAGACTGTTGAGCTTCTGTGAGACTGTTTTCATGTCCATAAAACTGAGGAAACAGTTTCTGCAAAGAAAATTCTAAATGCTCACTGTGAGCACCCCCCATATACCTGTCTAGTCACAAGAGTTCTGATTTGTGCATGGCAGTGTTATTGTTTTCATGATTATAATTTTGCCTTTTTATATTTCCTTTCAGAATCTACTGTTGTTTATGTTCTGTTTGCTTTTATTGCAGTCTTTACCAGTTCATTTTTAATGGCTGAACTTCTGCTTCCTTCTTGATAAAGAGTGAGGATGTTTGACATGTTAACTTCATAACTACCCCACCCCTGCAAGTTTGAAGTTTGTTTGCAATTTACCTCTTAGAAATTAGGAGAAAAAAAGATGTAATACTTGCCTCTAAATCAGAGCTTAAAGCTTGATGCTTTATGTTAGCCTCATTATATCTTGGATTTCAAATCCAAAAAGAAAAACTTCCACATTACTCTGTCAATATTTATTGTCAATTTAAAGTCTTTAATAGAAATATAACAAGGTAATCAATCAATGAAACACACACACACACACACACACACACACACAGCCTCTTTCAAGTATTTTAGCCGATAAAAAAAAAAAATAAGAGGAAATAGAGGAAAGGAGTATAACTGAATGCAAAGACAAGTGCAAGATTTGTTGTGTCTGGGGCACATGTTCTGTTCAATCCTGTAGCTGTGACTGGGCTAGGAATAATTATTTTAATTTTTATGTGTCTAAAATTATTCCTCTGATGACCATTGCCATGTTTATTTGGAGTGCCACAGGAAAAAATGTGGAAGTAATTAGTTCTGCTTGCCAATTGAGGAAAAATATAAAATTATGAATATTGTAAAAATCACCTTAAATTCCTTATATAAACATGTTCCTTATATGAACATGTTATTAGATGTTTTTCCAAACAAATAGTTTGTTAATAGGGGTGTTTTGTTTGCCAGTTCTGGAGGTTTTCTCTTATTTTTGTTGATGTGACTACAAATGTAGAAAAAGAAACAAAACAAAAAAAACTCAAAACCGATATACTCACAAACTCTTTATGTACCTGGTATGTACCTGGCACCCAGTTTATATTCCTAGTATATTCACACCTGTAGTCTGAAAAGAATTGGAAAAAAATATTTTTCTTTTTCTTATTTTTTATTGGTAAAATTGAAATATCAGGATATGCAAAATATAATATACTAGAGGCATCATTTTACACAATCTTATCCTTAAGATGGATGCTTTACTAATAATTCCAAACTCCATATATCTTATTTGTTTAATATAATTGGTACACTCATTTTTCATGTCTTGATTTAGGAGAAAAGCTTGATGCTTTATGTTAGCCTCTTTGTATCTTGAATACATATATTGTACACATGTGTGTACAACATAAAAGTAACTGAATGTTCAGCTGAGTCAGATGAAGCCCTGCTATAAAACACTGCTACAAAAAAAAATACAGAAAGTAGTATAACTAAGCAAATGTGTAGTTCAGAACATGTCACTAACATCTCCTCTTGCCCATCCCTTCCTGATTTTTTACATAGTATCAGTAATTGTCTCATTTAACTGATTTCACAACAGCTGTTAATTACATTTTTGTTAGAAATAAAATTGTAACCACTATTATTTTATTCCTGAATTTTCAAAAACTACCCTTTCTTTCATTCCTTTATGTGTAATGGTATAAGTATGGAGATAAAGAAAACGAGTTCAAATATATGCATCTATATATAAATAGAATCTCTTCTACACTTGTACTCATGTATTTATAAAATAATTTATTCTGTATTTAAATAAATGCATATATGTGTATATGTGCACATAAAATAACCACAGATTTTTGTGAATATATCAATAATGTAGTTTGATTTTTATAAATTACAGAAAATTATTATTAATATAACTTTCATGGATGAATCTCAACAAATGCTATGAAATTATACCTAATATGTTCCCTTAGGACTTTTAAAAATATTTTTTAAATAAAAATAAAATCTGAGGATTTAATACTCTCCAGTATGCATAAGGAAAATACGATGTATTGCATATGAGGCACAATGTTAAATACTTAATGTACTTCATCTCAATTTTCTACAGCACTTATATAAATATTGTCTTCATTTTGCAGATTAGGCTAAGAAAGTTTGATTCATAACAGAACAAGGATTCAAAATCAAATTGATATATTTTCCAACTAATTAGTTTTTCCAAGACTACAACAGTTCTTCTTGTGAGATGTTCTGTCAACAAGAGTTTGAGTCAAGTATATTTGGGAAACTGCACAAATTAAAGCCCCTCCCTGGAGATTTACTAGGCATAGCATATTAAAATCATGTACTAAAGAAACCTCTCTCATGTTATTTAATCCATTTCCCCTAAATTGTTTATCACAAAATACTTTTCTCATAAAACATTTCCTCAGGAAGTGCTCATGTAGAATATTGTAGCTGATATGAATATTTTGTATTTAATTCTCACCACACTTTTGTTAAATAGATATTACTTTTCTCATTTACATTTAGAAATAAGCTTAGGGTCTTGACCTGAATTTTTCAATCCCCAGCCAATAAGTGACAAAGCCGTGGTGTTTGTGCTATGTTTTTATGAAATATTAAGCATTCAGACTACATATTTTGTGCTATTTTGCATTGTTTCCCATCCCATGTCAATCTCTGATTACAAAGTTCCTGAATAAAAAAATAACTTTTTGAAACAATTGCTTAAAAATATTTTGTAGCAACCTATTTACTGCAGATATTTGTCCATTATTTGGTTAGCAAAGAAAACTCTGTAAAGCTGGTAGAATCCTTGGTTTCAGAATTTTCCTTTGGTGTATGCTTGAAAATGGTTCTTTGCTACATTTTTAAACTTAAGTTTTGAGGGTTCTCTTTGATTTGAACATTGGCATAACCACAATTAAACCAGGACAGTGTTTGGTATTTAGTATGTCCTTGGTAAATGTTTAGTCCTTTCCTAATCATCATACTTTAAACTAAAATGGGTGATGGATTCTCACAATGAGTAATTTAACTATGTAGAACATTATTAATTACCAAAAAATTAATTAATGGACTGGTTTGCCCTTCCTGGCCCATATAGTCCAGAAGCCCTAATAGATTTTAAGGAATTCAGGCAAAGTTGGGCCTTGTTTCTGCCATCTTATGCCAATTCAATATTCATATTCTGATTTATATCAAATGCCTGCCTCACCCAATTTCCAGGGGTAAATTAGACTTGGATCCAGAAGCAGATAAATGGAACTTGTTCCTTAGCAGTCACTTCTTGGGTGCCTTTTGCTTTTTCCTTTTTTTACTGAACTCTGTACCATGTCCATCCTTGTTCCTGTAATGCTGACCAATATTTGGTCAATATTTCTTTTTAAAACAGAATATTTACTCTTTTTAGTTACACCTTAATTCCCAAATTACATATTTGATTTGTACTTTTAGTTATGAATTATTTACTTCCATAAAAGAATCATAATTTCCACATTGGTTAATAATAATTCATAGAATTTGATTAGCAGTTACTTTTCCAAATAAGGCAATTAAATTATAATTGAGTATGGTGAAATCAGTTGTCTATGATTTCACATTTTCTTCATTTTAATCTTGCCTTCAAGTAATTATGTGATTCTTCACAGAAAAAAAATAAATTCATCTACCTAGTTTGTCAGCATCCTGCTTTCTTAATGTCCTATTAAAATTTGCTTCATAAATATTTTTCTGTTCCCTGCATGTTTGTGTTGCCACTTTCCAGACATCTTGGTAAGCACTGTAAAACATTACCACCCAAGATGCCTTTATTACAGAACGGCTCTCACTGGGATATCTACAGGTAAGAGCCATAGATGTGAGCTCTAGTTATAGACTAATCCCTAATCCCTTGCTTACTAAAAATACAAAATTTATAAAGCCTTAATATTCTCTTTTGAAATTAATGATAGAGTGAGAACCATTAATGATACCTAAATTGTTTTAATTACAACAATTAGTTGTAGAATAATCCTCTAAGTGAAATCTGCACACTCTTGTCAGAATTCTAGTTTGTTTCTTTGTCTTTTATTTGTTGTTTTGCTTGTTGATTTTAATTACCGTAATTAATTTTATTTTGTTTTATTTGTGTGTAATTTTAATTTGTGAAGCTCAATTCTGCCTGCATATACTAAGACCAAATCAGTGACTAGACAGGACATTCCCCTTCATCATGAAGGCTTTAACTCAAGAGTATTGAGATTTACTGATCAGATATTGGTTAGGTAAGAACATCTGGAAGTGCTGCCTTCCAATCACTTGTCTAGTGTTGTGAACCCCAAAAGTTGAGCTGTACGATTATTTCTTCTCTGATGTCCTTCATTTTGTTTTGGTGTGGCATTTGTTCTTGGTAATGAAGTTTTAGGCATTTTTGTTTTAGTGCTTCCTGTATCCAGTTTTTTCATAAGTAGGTGTGATTTAATGTCATATTTCAGTCTGAAATCCTTTTTTTAAAATTATGCAAATCAATTTAAGCATAATCTTTGTTTAGTTTCATTTTCTAAACAAAATTTTACACTGTCATCCTGTCAGCTATCTCACACCCTTATGAACTGAATCACAGTGATTCTACATTTTATGTAAAGAGAACATTATTTTATGCTTTACTCTCTAACATGGTCTTCCTTTCTTTGTTTTCTCTGTCTTTCTCTTCTACCACTGGATGCAATGCACTGGCACTAGTGAACTACAGCCCTCCCTTGACAGGGCTAGGAGTGCTAGTACCAACTGCTTGAGACCAGATACTAGTTTGCATTCACCAGAACGAGAAAGGTATAAAATATAGACTTTCTTAATTTTTTATCATTTGTACTGGTGATTTTTTTTCAATCACTTTGTTTTGTTTCATGTAACTCTCACAGGTTTATTCATTCATGTTCACTGTGCTAATTGTCTACATCTCCCCCCTTATTACACATGTCTATGTAGAGATACGTGTATGTGGATACAACTAAGAGTGCACATACACATATTTCTGTGAATGTTGAAAATGGTGTGATGTAATTTGTAATTGCTTCTGGCTGCTGCTTTTCTACTTTTGTTGCTCTTCAGTCCTTTTATTTACATACTACTCAGGGATCCTTCAGTATGCTGATACTATTATAAGGTCCAGTGAATTTCTCTAGGGGTGGACCACCTTCCCATGAGTTAAGAGCAGTCTTCCATAAGCTTAAAATAGGAATTGAATTTAGATAAAATATTTACCTAATTTAGATAAAATATTCATTTTTGAATTGACTTGCTCTTTTATATATCATGTTTTGCATTAAATTATATTTTGACAAGGACAGTCATATGTAAATCAGATTTATTGATGCCTTAAAATAAATTCATACAATATATAATGTATATATGTACACGTACTTTTTCTTAAAACTTTTAATTGAGTAATAATAATTCTGATTTTAATTCAGATGCATCCAGTGATTGTGTTATACTTTTAATTGTATCTCATTTTCCCATTGTGAAAGAACTTCTATTTCAGTGAATTTAGTTATAATTGCTAGTCTTGATTATAATTGCTATCTTTTTAGTTAGAAGTCATTTAGAGGATAATTGCATACTAGCTCTTTATAAATCCTGAAGAAAAACTATTTAGCGAAGCTAAAGAAAGCCACTTATTCTTCAGAGGGTGCTTAAAGTTTTTTCTTAACAATTTTTGTAATCTATTAGTTGTTTATTTCTGGTATTGAACAATAGGGGAAAATATACATTCCTATTTTATAGCATCTTCATAAGTTTAAAAAAATACTTTTATTCTGTAATATTTGTATTTGTGAAGTTAATCATAGAAAGAATGAAATTATATTTTTCATCCCTTTACATTTGTAATAGAAACTTTAGTTGAAATGTTTATAAAACCTTTTAAAATCACAGTTGAAATAGTTTTACTGTTCTCTTTTGTCATATATCCCCCCCACAATAATTACAAGGGTAGTAGAAGAAACTTACCATTTTTTCTATTATTATTTATGTGTTTCCTTTAAACTGTAAAACATGGATAGAGTTGCTCAAGTCTGTGAAGTCTTGTGATTTTAAACCTACCTAACATTTTTAAAATCATCTAGATCAGTGTTATGTGATAGAAATATAATGCAAGCCACAGGTGTACTTTGAAATTTTCTAGTACACATATTAAAAAGATGAAAACAACATTTCAACTCAGTATATTAAAAATATTATTATTTTAACATATCACTAATATAAAAATATTAGTGAACTATTTTGCATTACTTTTTCATAATAAGTCACACATGCTAAGTGTATTATGTATTTGTAGCACTTTCTAATTTGGACTAGCCACTTTCTTATGGCTACTGTATTGGACAATGTGAGTCTGTTCTTATGGGGAAGGCTATCTAGCATATGTACTCTCATTGAAGCCACAAGTTTGCAAATCTGTATGTCAATGAATTTAACTTCTCAAATAATAACCAACAATAACCCTTGTAACAGGTCAATCTGGACAAATAAACTGACTACAAATATTACACAGATTACCATGAAGTCCCATTGAGTGTAATTATTGTTACTATAAGAGGAAAAAATGGATTGAAAATATACTCACTCTCTATATTGGATAAGAAGAAATTTTCCATTTAAAAAAAAAATCAAGGACAGGAATTGGTATTATCAATGATTCTTAATTTAGTCAGATCATTTTGTCACCATGAAAAAATAAGTGAGACAAATTTTCATCAAGTAAATTACAGAAGTTGTAAATGCTTATTGATTTGAAAAGTTAAGACTACAAATGCCCTTCTGTGCATGCACCTAAGGGAAGCTTTGAAGCAGAACATAACAATGTTGAAAACAGTGACTGTTCCTTTTGGAGAACAGTTAAAGTCCCAGGCATCATGTGCAGAGAGTAGGAAGAGATATATGAGACTTTCCAACTGCTCAATTTCTCTGATTGACCATAAGACTTATGATATTAATGTCTAATATATACATAGTGGATAAATGTCAAATCTTTTCTAAGTTTAATTTTATGTTAAGATAGTAACATTGTTTCAACATACTTATGAAATAGTGTTATGTTTCAATGATTTGAGAATTCTGACTCATTTTGATTGGTATTTAATTTTTTTTTTTTTGGTATGAGGATTGAACTCAGGGATACTTTGACCACTGAGCCACGTCCCCAGTCCTATTTTGTATTTTATTTAGAGATAATGTCTCACTGAGTTGCTTAGCACCTCACTTTTGCTTAGTCTGGCTTTGAACTTGAAATCCTCCTGCCTCAGCCTCCCCAGCCACTGGGATTACAGGCATGAGCCACCACACCTAGTGGCATTTAAATTTTGTTACACTAACTCAATGGCCACTTTTTGAAACATCTTCACTTTTTTTTTTTTTTTTTTTTTTTTTTGGTAGTTGTAGATGGACAATATGCCTTTATTTATTTAGTTAGTTTATTTTTATGTGGTGCTAAGGATCAAACCCAGTGCTTCACACATGCTAGGCAAGTGCTCTGCCACTGAGCTACACAGGCCCAGTCTCCTCACTAACTTTTAAAACAAATTATCTCATGTTAGCACAAAGGGCGAAGTTGTCAAAACAGACTCATTATTCAAGACTATACTGATGATTTGAAAGATAAAGGAGCGGCATCCTTTTTCTGAAGTAACTAGAAAGCCTCAGATCTTCCTCCTCTTCTCCCTTATTAGATGTGTGATCCAAATTAACAGAAATTTTAAGTCATACCTGTATGACTCAAAACAGTCATTGGAAGTGTTTGGAAGGGAAGTCATTTCAGTTTAAGAGCTCCTTCATTTTATATTTCGTTGGTTACATAAATAGAAAAAATGTTTATTGATTACTCCAATCCCACATTTGAGGGTGTTTTACAGGCATACTACTAATTTCTCCAGATTTTTAAGCAAATTATTACTTAAATGCTCAAAGACATTGATTTTTAGAGCCACTTATCTTGGATGTTTTTTATTCTCTCATGACCTTTCAAGGCAATCGTAACCTTACTGGAGCCTTGTGAAAGCCTAGCACTGCACTTACTGACTCTATTTTTTTTTTCAGCCTTCCAGTAAATCCTGTGATCTGACTTCTGTCCCTACTACATTATTGCTATGGGGAAATTCTTCTGTGGGTTACATTGCCTACGGATTTGCTCAGCAGCATTGTGTAGCAGTTTACATTAACCACCCTGCCAGTTGAATCTCTTCTTCTTTAAGTACCTCTTTTTCTTATGCCTGTCTCCTTCACAGTTTTCTCATCCTCCTCCATTCCATTATGATAGTCACCGTTTTCAATACTATTTCCCCTTTTTGTCCCACATATGCTGTCTCTTCACATTGTATTTCTGTTAAAGCCTCTAATACCTGTGAAGACAGCTCTCCATTGTGACCCACCAGGTCAGACTTTCCTCCTGAGTACTGGGCCCGTTTCTAACTGGGTGACAAGACACTGAGTACATCAAAATATCCAACTCTACTAGATGATTTCCTCCTCATTTCCTTTACAGCAAATGGCTTCCTTTTCCTAAACTTTTCTCTCATTTGATGGCTTTGACATGTAACTTGCCACATAATCTGGAAGCACTTCTGCTCTTGCTTCAAATTCAGTGAATCAGTAAATCCTCTGGGTTTCCTCATTGTAGATCCTTCACCTTCATTATAGCCCTTCTCTAGTTCCCTTGTCACTTTTGTCCTGATTAACTTTATTATAAGCTCTAGTATTAGTCTTCATATCTTCAATTTTCTTCCCATTAAAATTAAATTTGTTTGTCTTTTGTCTGCTCGAAAAATTCTACTCATTTTTTAAAACTACGGGACAAATTTATATCTTTTCAAAGACCTTTCTTAATTCACTCTCCCACCCTTCTCTATCTTTTGCCCGTCACAGTGCTTTCTGAGTCCCACATAATTTTGTAGACTTTGATTGAAACACATTTTATTTCACTTGGTATTTGTGTTTGTTTCTTCCACTATATTATAAAACTTCTGTGGGCAGGGATCCTATCATGTTTGTGTTTTTCATCTCTAGCAAAAACAATATCCTTTTACTTCCTAAGAGTCTTAAGTTGGGAAGTGGGGGACTTAAGCACTTCCGATTTTCCAGTCCCAAATTTGGATCTAATTGTGAGCTAGACCCAGGCACTAGAAAGATGGGGGATCTAATTATTACCCTAAGTACAGTGAAGAAATTTGAAACCTGTGGCTTTAGGTCTGTGAGCCTGAAAGTTACTAACCCCGGAACTAGTCATTTCAGTGAACCACAAGATACTTCCACTACAAGGTCAGGCCTTGCATCTCATGGCTGCATTGCACGTTTATTTGCTATTGTTTTTTGTACAAAGAAGAATCAAGAAATAGCTAAGTCACATGTGCCTGATTCTTTAATGTAAAGTCACCTATTATACAAACCACTCCTTCCTTGTGGTTCAGTGAAGAAAAGAATTACTTATTTCCCTCCACATAGAAACATGGGCTAAAGGCCTAAAAATCAGTTGTAAATTGAATTAAAATAAATATGATAAACCTCATTTCAAAGTATAGGTATCTATATTAATTAAAATAAGTAAAATGCAATTTAATACAGTATCAGGAGAAATGTTTTTGAAGGACTGACGTGTTAAATGGGAATACACAATAAAAGTACATATGTGTATAGTCAGCTATCTCATATGCTTTGATTTCTATTATAATAACTCATAAATATTTTTGATTTGTGCTGATTATGGAATGAATGACTTCCATACAATTTCTCTTTTAGATAATGAAGCTACTAGCCATGTTTTGCCAAGAAAATTGCATCAGTAAAGGATGTTTATATTTATGCAAACATGTATTAGCACATTTAAATACATATTTGCTATAATTTTTATCAGTGCTAGGGAGGAAAGCTACAACATAGCAAATTGCTTACAGGGGCTTATGAGTTGTACTTGCTTTATATCTCATCAGTGGGTGTCCAATGTGTATCATCACTGTTAAGTTTTTACTTAGGGGGGTTCTCATTTCTTGCCGGATTGTTACAAAGCTTAAAGTCTTCTTTATTGTCTATTTAAATATTTTAAATATTTAAATATTTTCAAATACTCAATTGACAAGTAGATGTTCCTATATAAATGAATTTAGAATACTTGACAAAAAAGTACTAATAATTTACTAAAAATGTAAGTAACATAACTATGGATAGGATGGTTTGAAAAAGAAATCAGGAAAGAATTGGTTTAGTTCAACTTCATGATTAAAATTTCCAACATAAACTGCCAGATATGAAAATAGAAACTGAAGTTGAAACTTTGTATATTTATCCATAACTAGAAAGGAGGAGAGAGAAGGACATTAAGATCCTACTTTTGGTCTTTCTATGTGATAGGAGAAAGAGTAAGTTTCACACATTTTAAAAGCTTATAAAATATGCTAGTATATTTTAAATTCTTAAATATGTGATATTAAAACTTAAGTGATATCTATTCTTAGCACAAAACAATTGGCTACAAATAGATTCTGCTCTCATCATATCCACTATATGATGGAAAAACAAATATATTTGTTATATTGTTTCTATATATCAGCATATTCAGAAGGACTTGGGTATAAAGATATATGTATTATGCTAAATATTTGTTCAAAACTGACCTCCTCATTTGTTTGCCTCCACAGTTTCAAGTTAATTGTTTGAGTGTTCACCTTCCTCCTCTATGGCTCGCACTGCATGTTTCATAGCTATAGCTATGTTTTTTTGTTTGTTTTGTTTTTACTATCATGCTTAAGTAAACACAGGACTGGAATTTTGCCTCAGGAAGCAAGGTTACTCATAATCCTGTTAAGTTAAAATTATTATTTCACAGAAAAATATTAATCTTAATCATTTTTATAATAGTTTCATAAGTTATAACACAGTTGAGCATAATTCAGTGTAGCAAGCACTGTAGTTGTAATTATTTTCCAGTTTCCTTAGAAATATTTTACTTTATTTCATCCGTGGAATAAAGCCAATAAATTGTAAAGAAACATTTTAAAGCATTCAGATTGAATCGATCATTTAAGTAATTTAAAACAATTAAATAATTCAAAATGAGTGCACAATGTTTTAAATTTAACAAACACATAAAACATGTAAGAGTACATGCCACACAGTTTTCTCTATTGCCCAACTTCTGTTATTGAATGTCTCCACTATCCTGATGACCTCAAAGCTCAGCTTGAATTACACTGAATCTGTCCATGTAAGCATGATTGCATAAAGACTTCCAAGGGGCTTTGAGAATTGAGTACCTGCTGAGCTCAAATATCCTAGCCACAAGTTGACACCTTTGCTGCTTTGTCCACATAGTTGAATAAATATGGTAAGTCAAGGTACAATGATATAACTATGTAACTATGTTCTATGTTAAATTAAATTCACACACCTCACATTTGCCACCAATACTTTCCCTTCTGGTATGGAATAAGCAATAGTGGCTTATTGAACTTATTTTATTCAAACATAAGTAAGATTCTTAACAATGCATCTTTTGAAACAGTTATATTCCTATTTATGTATATATAGAGATACGTATACACACACACACACACACACACACACACGCATATTTTTATGAAACAAAATTAAACTTCTTAGATTCTAAACACTTTCCCAAACATTATTTTTCTGTATTCACTTGTAAGGTTTTATTTCCTTACAATATTATAACTTAATGAGCTTGTAAAAATGAAAATTAAATTATAGAGCAAAGTATGGATACTTTGTCTTTTGAGGGTGTTATTCCAGTCCTGTTGTTCCATATATTCTTTTATTTTAGGAGTTACTAAATGTCCTGTTTTTTCCTGTCTTGTTCACTGGGCAACCAGGGGTAGATGGTCCCCCTCCCTAGATAGGAGACGACCTCCTAGCCCCAGGATTCAAATCCAGCATGCATCTCCGGAGAATGACAGGTACTAGTCATGACCTAACAGACGAGTAGCTTCTAAAGTCTCCTAGGCCACCAAGTGAAGGATAACCAAGAGAAATGTTGGTTGTAACATGCTTGATTTCAGGAGCCAGAGCCAGATATGTTGTTAATTCCAACAGTAATTACACACAGCTCTAATAAAGCACCTCAGAATACCTACTAAAATGAGAGTAGTATAGAATATGGTATAATTTAAACACAGTAAAGTTGGGATCTTTTTGAAAGAGTTCTATCTTGATAAGCATTTATTGTAGCATATTTATTAAATGTTGACTATCATATATTGAAGCATATTTATATATTATTTTTGCTTATATGTGAATAAATAAAAATTCTCAGGTGCTTTAGAGTATTAGATTTTGTCACCCAACCTATTCTTAGTTATATTGATTGATAGTTTAATCTCAGTTTCCTTGATTTATTACTGTGTAAGCTTGTTCAAGAAGTTTAGGCTTTGGGGTATGTTAAAAAATGTCTGGTTTAAAGTAGGACACCCAGTTCTCATACGCTTTGTGTGTTTCATTATGTTTTAAACAAAATATTTTCAAGGGCTAGGGTCAGTGTACCAGGTAGATCTTTAAAAATAGCATCAGTGCTTTGAATTCACTTCAAGATGGTCTGTATGAAGTACCGCAGTATGTATTTTCCATTGCTTCATTTTTTCTGTTTGTAGTTAACCCAATTTTCTTATTTTATTGTGTTTGTTATATATAGTTCTTACCTGTAAACATTTTCTCCAGCTGGTCACAAAAAGGTTTTTGTGTGTCTGAGATGTTTTTCTGCAGTAGAAATTTAGTCAGCACGTGGGTGCTATTTATTTAGGAGATAATTGGATACGGTATCTCTAAAATAGAAAACCTAGCTACATGACCACTAGTTATATGGGCATACAGGTTCTGTTAAGTGTGTGATTACATATAGCAGTGCAATTGTAACCTTAATGAAAAGTTATGTAATTTACTTTCTATGTCTCTACAAATCAAGGTAACTTAGTGATTTCAATTTCATAGAAAAACTAAACACTATTACTTAGAGAAATTTAATGATATTTTACAAATGTTGGGAAAGACCACAAACTGATATTTTATGAAGGTTTCAGAATATTTTAGCCATAAAGACATTTACCTTTCCATATGATTTATATTTACATATTTGGAGTTTAAAAATAATTGCTTTTGCTACTATCTGGTTTAGAATTTCTAGGACTAGAAGAATTAGTAAAGTCTCCAATCTAAAATTTATTACAAATGTAATACTTTTATTCCTTTTAAACTAACTATAATGCAGTTGTATAAATTAAGTAAAAATTTAGATCTATATTGATACTCATTCATTTGATAAATACTTATTATTTTTTCCTACTATGAAACTATTATAATAGCTAAAGTCAGAGCAGTGAATAAGAAAGATAAGATCCAGGTCATGGAAGAACTTAGAATTTCCCTCAAGAAAAGATAATTCTGAAAAGTCCTTGAATTTATTTTAAAACAAATAAAGCAACAATTTCATATAATATAGAACAATTTAATATAATGGTATTTGTAATATACATAAATATAATTTTACCTGGACACTGATTGAGCAAAAGAGAATTCCAGTAATAGCTTCAGTTTTTACACTGAAGCTTCATTTAATGGTACATAAGTTTTTTTGTACATAAATTTGTACATAAATTTTGTTGATTCCCCAGATTGTATGTGTGTGTGTGTGTGTTGCAAGACAGTTTTTAGGAGCAAAGATGAACATTTTAGGTAAGATTATTAAAGGGAACATCAAGTGTGAAACTTTATACATTTTACTGTTTTTTGTTTGTTTGTTTGTTTGCTTGTTTTGTACCTGGGATTGGATCCAAGGGTGTTTAACCACTGAGACACATCCCCAGCCCTTTTTTATATTTTTATTTAGAGATACGGTCTCAGTTGCTTAGGGCCTCACCTTTCAATTGGTGAGGCCAGGTTTGAACTTGAAATCCTCCAATATCAGTCTCCTGAGCTGCTGGGATCACAGGTGTGCACCATCACACTGGGCACATTTTGCTTTTTTATAATGACTTCTTCATAAATAATGCCTGTATTCAACCAAAAGAAATATATTTGTGTATAAGAGTGTGTGTGTGAGGTACTAGGGATCAATTCCAGAGCCTCATTTATGCCAGGCAAGTACTCTACTACTGGGCTACATCCTCTGACATTTTTTTCAATTTTTATTTTGAGACAGGGTCTCACTAAGTTTTTCCAGGCTGGCCTTAAACTTTTGATCTTCTTCCCTCAGCCTTCCAAGTATCTGGGAATACAGGTGTGTGCCACCACACCTGGCTAAGAAATACATTTGAAATGACTTGGTACCATGATTTATTATTGGAGACAATAGAAAATAGCTCACAATAAGATTTTATTAAGTTAAAATGATATATTCCCATAAAAATGAGAAACCACAGTCAACTAGTGCTAAATTCACAGGTCACCATGCCAACCACTTGATAAAGCTTAATGAGCACTTACTTGCACATCACCTCCCAGGAGCTTTTTTACTCATTGAGAAGCTCCTTCCAATTTCTAAGTAAAATGAACATGGTGTCAGAATTTGGTATGCTGAATATTTATAAGTACATGGACATTAGTTGAATTTATCCTGGGAAACTGGCAACCAGGAAAATATATATGCAGAATTTGAATGTTTTGTATCATGGCCATATTCAAGTATTTTGAAAATCATATTCCAATGTTAGTATCTTAACATATTAATTTTGTACTTGAATTTTAATGTCTTCAGAAAAGCTTTAGTTATCAATGTATTCAGGAACTTGCTCTAACTTAAATTAGTTATTGAAGAGAAAAGAAAAATTGCATGGATTTTAATAATTATTTCTTTTGATTAGTACATTTAAAAAATCTTCACAATTATGTTTATATAAAGAGGGAAAAATGCTTTAAAATTGAGTTTCAAAAGAATTTAGGTTTAATTAGAAACATTTCCAGATTTCTGATTTTTACTCTTGCTTCAATTTAATCATAAATTTTTATATTTACATTTCAATGTGCCTTCATAGCTTTTAAAAATAATTTCATCTGTACCCTATAAACTAGTAGATGTGGAGCTGGGAATATAGCTCAGTTGGTAGAATGCTTGCCTCACAAGCACAAGGTCCTGGGTTCAATTCCCAGCACTGTAAGAAAAAAAAAAAAAAAAAGCCAAATTAATAAGCATAATGCCAAAATCATGCAGCTATTAACATTTTGAATGAAAAAAGAAATAAAATTCTGGTTCTCGTCTACTTAAACCGAAGAAACATTCTTTATGAATAATAAAATAATGATCACAATTAATAGAACAAAACCATATATATATATATATATATATATATATATATATATAAAAGAACAGAAAACTTAAGAGCATGAGAACATCAAGGCAGTGTCCTTACCAACTAATTAAGGCCTATATGATCTTGTATCAGTCACTTAAACTTTATGGGACTGTTTCCTTATCTGTAAATGTACTGGGTTGTAGATGGACCCGCTGAATTCTAATGTTTGATCTGATGCTAAAACTAAGAATATGCTGCCTTGTTGCATTATGATAAAACATATATTGGAGCCTAAATAATGACTGAAAATTCACTGTGAGTGAGACAATAAATCAGAGATCATTCATTATTTATGGCATTTTATATTTTCCTTTAGCCCAGAAAATGATGCATAGGTTTATTTCTAAACTGATCAGATGGGAACTAAAGTTATAGCCCTAGTTCATCATATGCCCATTATAATTTTTGAGTGTCAAATTCAGTGATAATATACAAAATAAAACTTTTTGTGGGGGGAATACCAGGGATTGAACTCTTGGGCACTCGACCACTGAGCCATATCCCCAGCCCTATTTTGTATTTTATTTAGAGACAAGGTCTCACTGAGTTGCTTAGCGCCTCACCATTGCTGAGGCTGGCTTTGAACTCAAGATCCTCCTATCTCAGTCCCCTGAGCCCTTGGGATTATAGGCATGCACCACGGTGCCTGGCCCAAAATAAAACTTTTTAAAATTTAAACTTATTTAAATTTATACATACATAAAAACACAACAATACTAAATATTTGTGGGGTATCATGTATGTTTTAATACATGTATGTATTGTGCATATATGTATATATTTGTATGTACATATATATGTATACACATATGTAATAATATGTATATAAAAGCATGTAATATATAAATCCAGGTTAACATTATTTCCTCATCACTTTTTATGATGAAAATAATCAAAATTCTTCTAGCTTTTAAAAATGTCATTTTCTATGATCATATTCTGTACAATAGCACACCTTAACTTTTTTCTCATGTCTCACTGTAATTTGGTACCTATTGATCAAGCTCCTCCCCACACACTGTCCCCATCCTTTGACCCCACATTTGTTGAAACACTATTAAATAGTAGCCAAGCAATGGAAATAAGCTAAGTGTTCATCAAGTGATAAATAGATAAAGAAAAAACAGCACATACATACAGTGGAGTACTATTCAGCCTAAGGAAGGAAATCCTGTCATTTGTGACAATAGTTTTTGAACCATTCATTCATCATTTATTTGAACTACTATGTACTTAATATTGACATTACAATAATAATTCAGATGTGGTTTCTGACCACAAGAAACTTATGAAGAGTAATATTAATTTTATAAGGGAGTTCATTCTACTGTGATATCTTTTGTGTTTTCATGATCAACCTTTTCACTAGTACAGTACATAAATATAGATGGAATTTTTTGACCTTTCCTATTTTACATACCTTCAGCCTCTTTTTACTCCAAGGGATAGTTGAGTTTTAAATGTACAGTGTATTCATAGCTAGGATTTAGGATTCAGAACAGAAAGGATATTAGAATTTCCTATTTTTTTCTTTGGCTTTGCTTGACACTGAATTCCTGCAATTATGTGTCTATCATTTCAGTTCTATTTGAGGAATTCTTTTTAAGTGGTTAGAAGAATTATAAAGACATATCCTTGGTAAGAATTTTTAGAAGAATCTTTAATGCAATAAAATTTTAATGGCATTTGAGGAAAAAAAGGGATTGTCTTTAACTAGAAGATTAAAAATAAATGTAAAAAGTGTACATATATGAACCTCTACATGGAAGTTATGCTTATAGATAAATAAGTATGTTTATATTGAAAACCAAATATGTGTTATCATTTAAGCAATTCTTTGATCACTCTTAACCACTTGCATGTTTTAAGTAATGCTAAAAATACTACAAATGCTGATTCTGTGTCAAATTACAAAAACTACAAATACTATAATACAAATATTAAGTAATATTGAAATATTTAGAATTAATAAACCTAACATTTTGCAGGTGAAAAAGCAGGATAATTTGACCAAAGCCACCCAACTAGCCAAGAAACAGAATGGAGATGAAAACCAGTCTGACTAGAGTCCATTCTTCAGTCAGTATGTTCCCATTTTATTTATGCCAGAGGTGTAATGTGATTACTTCTGTTGAGATTATAGACTCTTAGTTCACCTCCTGGCTTGACATTTAGTGATCATGTGAGTAAGAATAAAATATTTAACCTCTCCAAGCCTCTGTCTCATTATTCTTCAAAAGATAAAAGAATACCTGCCTCTTTGAGTTGGCAAGGTTAGATGAGATCATGCATGTAAAAAAAAATTATGATCCATTTAGTGTGTGACTCCAGTAAGCTTTAGAAGATGAGAAGAGGAAGAAGAGTTTGAAAATTTTACCAAGGAAGTGAAATCTCATTCCAATCTAGAAAAATAAATAACATTTACCAGGCATAGGAAGAAATGCAGGCAGGTTCTAAGAGATGTGAACACCCTTTTATTGGGCAGAGGTAGAAAGTTTGTACAAAGACTCACTGTGTTCTGTCCATCCGCTCTCTCCTCTCCCCCAGACTGACTCATCTCCCTCAAATACTGCTGTACTGATTAATCTGCCTTTGAGCCTACCTACTTGCTGTTGCCTTTGCCTGAGATTTTCTTTCCTTGAATATAAATATACCTAACTCCTTCACCTTCAGGTTTGCTGAAATGTCACTAACTCAGTGGTCCTTTTCTGGCCACTCTGCTTAAAATTGCAAATTGCAGCTGCCCTCAGTCCCCCAGATCACATTTCTGATCCTCTGTGTCTGGTTTACATTTTTGCTGTTGTTACCGTTTATCACTTTCTCACACACTGTATTACGTAGTTGTATAAGATTCTTGTTTATTTTTTATCTTCCACCAGTGAAAGGTACATTGTTTGAAATCAGAGATCTTTGTCTTCTTCGTTCACAGACATATTCCACACACTTAGAGTAGATCCCCTGGCTCATATACAAGTTCAATAAGCATTTGATGCATTAATGAAAGACAGACTTGAGTGAAAAATCCTTAATGACAATGACATCTGCTTTCCCTGTGCTGAAAATGAGAAAAGGAACATTTGTTCTCCCAGAAGTTGTCCTGGGCACTGTTGGGACCATGCATAAATTACCCATAAAGATATGCTAATTTTTCTTTGAGCTCAGATACCTCCTGGGCTGCAGACCTACTTACTTTGCCTCTCATCCCCTTCTTCACATCTTTGTGCTGTGTTTATCCCTCCTTCCCTGGCTTCAAGAACAATCCTCCCTTGGCCAACAACCATAACAGCCATCCCCTGTGCACTTCTAATATCCCAAAGTCTCTTCTCACCATAGAGCAATAAAGTAAACCCCTTCCAAATCCTCTTAATGCGTGAAGGAGAGTCTTTTCTTTGTGCTTTCCCAGTCCTGTATGGGATTTCATGTTCCCTTCTTGAAGGGTGCCCCCCTGGGACATGCATCAGAATTTACCTCCTCTACCGACTTTTGAATGGAGCCAGACAGACTTATGTTCCAGCTTTGCTACTTTATGATTGAGTGGTCTTGCCCTGAGCCAGTTGCCTCATCTGTGATAATAGAGAAAATGGAGATATCACCTTCTTAAAGGATTGTTTTAAATGAGTTCATATTCCTTTAATGCCTGGCATACAGTTTTCTCTCAATATATCAAAAACCTGTTTTCCAAGTAATAAGGGAATGTGATAAGTGAGAGGTGACTTCCTCCTCTATTTCTTCCCTTTTATCACTTCAGAAATGAGATTTCAGAATTGTAGCAGGTGAAGAACACACAGCTGAAACCCTGAATTGGAAGAATAAGATAGTATGAATACAGATGGGGAGAAAGGAGAAGCCTCAGTCCTATATATACTGTAAAAACTTATTTCATTCTTTGACTCATGTAGGATGTCTGACACTGATAAGTGAAGACAGACATTAGTCTAAATGTTGGAAGGAAGGTGTATCAGGAAAGAAAATAAGTATAAATTGTAGTGATTCAATAACCAATGTAAAAATATACGTTCTTATGTTTTGTCTAATTTTTAAAGGCATTTGTTTCTAGATCACAATATTTTGTATTATTTCAAATATGTAGTCTTCGATGAATAACTCTGAGATGATGGATATGCTAATGAATTCCAGTATAGTAACTGTTTTATTATATGTATTTATCTTGTAACAGCATGCATACCTTAAATGTACGTAATTTTAGATAGCTAGGTTAGTTCAGATGTTTTGGGCTAAATAGGCACATGTAAATGCCTTAGGGATGTAGGCTGTCTTATATGTACATTGTTTCTATGAAGAACTTCAAGTTCCAAATACTGAATATATATGTGTACTTTTAGAAAGCATATTGGGGACTTTATTAATTCTTTGATTTGTAACATGATTAACTTTTTACAATGCAACATTATACCAAAGAATCTTTATGATGATTTGAAAAATAGCTTAGTCGATTTAAATACTTGGATTTATGTCAGTCTTTCACCTTAGCATTTTCCTTCTCTTTTCTCCATAATTTTGAGGCAAAAAAGAGAGAGAGAGAGAGAGTAACTTTGTAGCAGCAAGTTGAACTTTAAAGTAGAAGGCACATCATCCCTCTGTGCTCTGTGGTCTTTCAGCACCTAACCCACCACCATGGTCACATTTATCATCATTGCATTTCACCATTAAATCTGTTTACTCATCAGGGAGGCAGAGTTGCTCAGCAGGGATCTGTGTTAGATCATTGCTGTAGACCTGTTTGTCTAGACTAATGAAACATCAGTTTCTGGTGTCTCCTGTTGGCAACTCATGTCTTCCACCCAGCACCAATTCTGATTTTTTTAATTTAATTTTTTTTTTTTTGAAAAGTATTGACTGACAAAATCATTTAGGTGAAATAGTTGTCATTTTCATGTCTATTGTTTTTATCATTGTATGATGTTGATGTAGCTTTATTCATCAGATATTTTGTATTTCTTTAACATTTCATTCCACAGGCACTCCAGAAAGTCTGAAAGATCTAGCATCCAAAAACAGACTAGGAAAGGCACTGCCTCTGATGCAGAAAGGTAGGCTCGGTGTTGTACTGTGCTGCCGTCCTCCCTTCTTATAGTCAGGGGGCCCCGCTCTCATGTTACTTATGTAGTTTCTCAAACACAGGTTGTGATGTTTAAGGAATTTCATGCAAATAATTCTGTCCCTTTGTGGGAATAGTCTCATTGAAGAAATAAGGGGTATTTTGAAAGCCATCCTAAAATCTCAGAGTTAAAAAAAAATCTCACTTTTCTTTTCATGATCATTCTGATTACTAATGAGGATTAAACTCACATTCATTTGTGTATACATATTGGGACTTTATTATTTCAGAGATTATATTTAATGTTTTCGTAAATATAATGCCTGGAATTTGCAAATGTTTTAAATACCTGTTATTTTTATGAATACGTCATCTTTTAAAAAGTCTCTTTTCTTCAAAAGGATAATCTATAACTGTATAGATAAATGGTGATTTATTATAAAAATTATAAGGGATTAATGACCTGTAGTATAATTCCTCACATTCCATAAATTTTTAACTATATCTAGGTACAATATAGCAGAAAATACTTAAAAGTCTTAAATAACATATTCATTCAGTTTTTCATTTTTCCAACAATTGTTGGGAGCAGGTAAGAGGGCATAGATGTAGAAGAATGAGTGCATTCAGGTATCACAGCTGTTAATATAGAGGTATGCACTGATACAGTTAAAACAGGGTGAAGTTAGAAATTGTTTCATAAACAGATTATCAATTGAACTAAGTCTGGATAGATAAAAGCACTTGTGAAAAGTAGGCTGTTCCATGAGAGGGAACAATATAAAAAAAAACACTAAAACTTGAAATATCTTCTCGAGTTTATGGAAAAATGTACCAGTTTTGGAATGGAGAATAGGACCCAGGGAGTGGAAAAAAAGGGGGGGAGGATAAATTAGAGACATCCTGAGAGGTTAATTGTTAATGGTGTGCTAAAGAATCTCAGCTTCTTTATGATCTATTGATGTGCTTTAAACCCAGGAGGTGGAGAGTGATTTTTTAATTTCCAAAATCATAGATCACCTTGGAAACATTTTGGAAGGTGGATGAAAAGGACCAAGGGTGGTTGCAGGGCACCAACCAGCTAGATTATCCCAACAGGCTTATTTGAGATGGAATCTTTACAATTCAGTGATTCATTCATTTAACAAGTATGTACCAAGTTATGTGTTACGTTCAAGGATCAAAGTCCTGAGCAACAACCAAAAAAAAAAAAAAAAGGAAATCTTCCTAGAGGATATTGCCACTGCGATAAGAGATTAGATCTGAAAAGTAAGAAAATATGGGCCATGCCAAGCGATGAGTAAAGGAGAGCAAGTGTATTCCTGGCAGTGGTACATGGGAATGTTGACTGTTTAGAGGATTTAACTTACAGTAGAATAAGGATGCAGGAGACTCAAAAAAGTCTTGAGTTGGAAAAGGAATTGGATTTTGAGGAAGAAAATGAAGTGCAAAGTTCTGATAGTTACCTAGATAGACAGGTTGAAATGAAATAATACTAATTACATTTCTGTTTTCACATTCTTTAATCTCAGCTCAGCAATCTAAAATAGATAACTCTAACCTTTTATGCATGTAGGTTTGTTTGGTTATAATTAAATCTCTTCACTGAATTTTAGTAGACTGTGAATTACACACATAGCTTTAAGTGAATTGTTGAATAGTTAGTTACAGAAGAATGGACTTGGATTTTCTAAGTTACATTAGTTTTCATTTCTCCAAAAGAAAATTGTTTCCATCTAGCTACAGATGAAGTGAGGTCACAGTATGAATGCTTTGCACATTCACTTTTTTTTTTTTTCTCCTGTGTTGAAGATCAAACCCAGGCTTCATGCATACTAGAAAGCTGTCTACCACTTAGATAAACTCCTAGCCTGGACATTGATTCTTGACCTTTGGAAGTTAACAGCTTACCAAAAGGAGTCATATCACTCCATCATGCATTGGTTTCTGGCAAAAATTGCTGTGAAACTGACATGGCTTAAAGACCCTTTGTTGGCTTCAGCAAACTGGCCTCATGAGTAATTGCTCATAAGAAAATATTTTGAAAGATATAATAACCATTTGCAGATAGAAGACAGGCAGAACTGATTTCTGTCTTCTGTGCCTAACTATTTAAAGTGGTGCTTCATATTCTCTCGAGAAGCTCTTTCATAAAAGTCTAGCTTTTCTCCTCCATGTAAATTCAGCTCTGAGAACTGCTAGCATCATTTCTGCCTTCTGTTCTAGTGACTTTTCTTCTTTTGGAACCAACACTCTGTATCCTGACTGTGGATGCTTTGTTTAAACATCTACTTAGACTTGCTTAAATGTGTGCTTTATTTTGTGCTCTTGCTATCGGAAAGAGCCTCTTCAGCTCTGTAAAGGGTCATCGTAGGAGGAATTATTTTGATGACTTCAAATACTACAACCATGTGGTATAACGCCCTTTGATAAGTCATTAAAAAAAAAAGAAAAAAACACCAAAACTGGAATTTTTTAGCATCAGTAGAAGCAATTTCTGCAAGTTCCATTTTCAACAATAGAAATATCTGACTAAAGATCTAAGATTTTGATGAGAAATGTGTATAACTTAAGTCTAAGTTTTAGGTGAATAATGTAGGCATGGATCAAACTCAGCAGTAAATATTTAGATGTGCATTTGGAGGTAGTGAGGTAGAGTATGCAGCAAATATGTTTATATATGTAGCAGAATGGATTCTCATTAGATTCCTTTTTCCATTTATTTTGATCCTTACAAATTGTCAGAACATAATTCTTTCAAGTCTTGCCAAAACAACTTGATACTTATGTTTTATATTAAAAAATTAATAGCATATCCAAGATGAGAAATTACTATTTTTCGATTCATGGTACAGAAACAAATCCTTTCTCAATAAGCAGAAAAGAGAGTAAGTGTTGGACCACAACAGACCCATGTGGATCCTAATTCCACCACATTCTCTCTCTTTTTGCAAGTTATTATGATCCTCAGTTTTTTCATTTATAACAGAGTAATAATTATAATTCTCAGGGTGTAAGAATTCAAAAAAGTACTCACAGATAAGCATGTCTGTACATGTGTGTGCATGCATATGTGCGCACACACTTCCAGTGCCTGGCATGTACATATGCCCCACATTGATGATCAGTAAAGAAAAGCTCTTACCATTTTGCTTATCCATCATTCACTTCCTGCCACATTCTATAACATGGTTGTTCTAAACCTCTTTCATTATTTTTGCATCCTTACGTTTTATCACACCCCATTTCATTGAAAAGATCAATGCACTACCGCCTGCATTCTCGAAGTTTTTCACTCTAGTACCTCAGAATTTCTTGATTAATTTTTCTTTCCTTTTGCCGAAAACAAACCATACTTGTTTCCATTATCTCTCCTCTGCAAAATCTTACTCTTCTCTCTTCCAGTTCTGCATTTCCTCTCTTCTCAGTTTCCCTTCCTATAATTCAGCTTGCTGCCTCATTCCTATCTTTCTCAGGCAAAGTGGCTTTCTATTTATTCTTTTTTTCTGTGCTCTCATGCCTCTTACACACTTGCTAGTGGCAGGAATTGTTTCATTATTGAGGGTCTTTTAGTTGATGTCAAAGAAAAAACAAATCTTTTGCTAAATGATTCATCTCAAATATCACAGGCTATTTTCAGGCTCTGCAAGCCTCCTTGTGGCTCAACAAATGATACCTTAAGTCGCATATTCTGGAGTTGTATACTATTCAGCCAGGAAACCATTTATTTGCCCCTGAGATTGCTTTTGGTACCTTTGCTATTTTAGTTTGGTTCCACATGAAGTCCACCTAAATTATTCACATCTTAGGTCACACTCTAGTTGTTCTTTTGGTACTTATAAATTGCATAAAGAAATAAAGCAAGACTTTATTGAAATTATAATAACCATGGAGTTTCTCAGCACTTGGGTAAAAACTGTATGATTCACTTTTTAGACATCATTCAGTATGTGTGGTTTGAACAGGAGTGTTAAAATTTATTCTCATGATGACTTTAAGAACAGAAAACTCACTCTCTGTATCATTCAAAAGGATTTTATCATGTAATCCTTCCCTTATCAATCAAATTTGTATGGTTGAGTAATATCAATTCAGAATGAATAATTTAATATTAAAACACTAATATTAATATTCTAATAAAATGGAATGTTGTCAGTTTCTTTTTTATCTTAATTGAGAAATGGAGGTAATAGTCCATGTTTCAAGATATAAAATAGGATCTGATAAAACATTAATCCATAGCCCAAGAAGATAAAAATACCCTTATGAAAGACCTAAGCTATATTTTTTTTGTTCTCTGCAACCTGATATTTTGCCATTTTACTGTTCTGAAATGGAACACACACCCTGAATCAAAATTACTGTAACTTTGAAAATTATTTTACTTAAAAGAAAGATTATCAATCTAATTACAAATTGAATAAAGTACTCCTTAATATGCTTTTGGTAGTCAATATGTATTCTTTATTCTCATCCACTTCGAGTTACTTAATAAGTGAATTATATAGCATTGCTTTTAAAAAACAAGGTATTATTTCATCCTTCTGGCATAATAGGCATTTTAATCATGCATTTTATTTAAAGTATACTAAAAATTATGAAAAATGAAAAACATTTGTCTATTTTAAGCAAGCATATTTTAAACATAACTTTTTTTATTCTTAAACCTTAATTTGGAAATCAACTCCATAAAATTTTGGAGTTGTCAATATATTGACAGATATCTTTTCAGATACTATTATATCCAAAAACTTTTTTTTCACCCATATATCAGCCACTGGCACCTACTTAAGTGAATTAATGAGACATTCTGCATCTTTTAATATTATTTTATTTTTAATCTCCTTAGATTAATATCAGAAGGCATCCTCCTTTTGCTGTTTGCCATAAACTTGCTTATTGCAAAGAAACATTATGAACCTTGTAAAAATATATACAGATTTCTACAGTGCATTATTTCTTCTTGAAGGCATGTACTTGAAGTATTCCCATGTTCATCATTCTAATTATTCTGACTCATTCGATCAAAATATTGTATTGAGTTCTCAATGTGTGTGCAACTATGTTTTAGCACTGGAGATAGAGCTCAGTGAAATGGAACTTGCAGGAGGTTCATTATATGAGAGCAACCTAGACTCACCCTTTAAAAACTCTATGACATTCACTTTGCAATAATAACTTGTCAGTTTGATTTTAATTTCTTTTCAGTAATTGTGTGATGGGTTTTCTTCTGGTTCTTTAAAAATCACTGTCTTATAAGAGTAACCAGGTTTTCCTTGCACAGATGTGTTGGTATAAAGTTAATGTGAACCTGCTGACTGAAGATCTTTTTTGACACTAATGTTTTAGGGTTCTCCCACCATGTCTTTCTAGAAGGGGACACGCAGCCCCAAGAGCGACTGATCAAGCAGTCTTTAGGGGAAAACATCCTGCTCGCTCAAGGTCGAGTGAGCACTCTAGTGTCAGAACACTGTGTTCTATGCACCACCTTGCCCCTGGAGGGTCGGCGCCACCTTCTCCGCTTCTGACAAGGTTGCTATTCAGTGTCAGCCCAGCATTCATGTCCTGCCTCCGGGTGTTGGTGTGGTGTTGTACCTTCCTGAGCACTCGAAGCTTTCACTCATTATGACACCATAATTTTTAATCCTTTCTCTGTGGCACTTAAACCTCTCCCACATCCTCTATTACTTGCATCTATCTTTAATTCTGCCAGTTAGCTATCATTGAAAATTAAATTTGACTGTGTTATGTCCTTTCATCTGTTTGTGGCATATTCATATACGATTTATTAATTATGTGAAATTCTGTTTGATAAATTATTTGGAATTAAATATGTATTTGCTTTTGAAAAGTGTAAGAGGAATTTTCAAAAACATAACCTTCCTTGTGTTCAGTGAAGTCTTAGAGCATCTTAAAGTTCTTCAGTTAAAAAAATGTTTGAATGCCAGCAGATGGAGGTCAGCTTATTCCTGGACAGTAGTAATGTATCTGCATGCTTCTCAAATTCTCATTTGTAATTTCAGTTCTTATATTAGTATATTTCATAGCATATGTCCAGGGTTATTTTAAATACCTTTCAAGGGTTTTCTACTTAACGTACAAGTAAAAGTATCTCCAACTAGAATTATGTTTGTCAGTTTCAGGTAATTCTAGAGATCAATTTAATAGGAGCACTTTAGGCAACAGCCTCTCATAACTATTTTTTTCTGTATTTTAAGATCCAAAGGCTGTAATTGAATTTGTTGTTTCAGCACTATCAAACAGGAATAATTTGCCCAGAAAGCACAACTTCATGGAAATTTAATAAAAAAGAAGTGAGTGGATTCAGCTCATTCAGGAATTCATTATGCAAAGCTGTGTGTAGCAGACATTGATCTGTTCCTTTCAGCTCCTTTTGTATTATTCCTTTTACACATAGCATAAAAAAGAACTTGATTTTGCTTTCAATGACCCAGTTAGAGACTTTGTGTCTGTTTTAATAGTAACAGGAAGAAGGGAAAGATTTTTGTCAGGCTGTATTGGAATTTCATCACTCCCTCTGTTTTTGCCTGCAGAATGCATCGACAAGGAAGTCCAACCCAGTCTCCTCCCGCAGACACATCCTTCAGCAGCCGCAGGGGAAGACAGCTCCCTCAGGTGCCAGTGAGAAGCGGCAGTATAGAACAAGGTATCCAATAAAGAGAGATCCTTGTCCAAAAATCTTGGATTTGAGAAACCTCCTTTTTTTATAAACCTTTTATTAAATGAATAAGATTTTGCTAATACGTAGTTTGCTGAATCCTAAGAAGTTAAATTTCTTAGGATTTTATTTTCAACACCCCAGTGTTTCCTGTCATATACTTAGTTTTTGTTGACCAAGTAAACCAGTGATTTTAGTTGGTCCTTTAACAGAATGAGTGGAGGCCTGAAAACATGGTTTTTCAAAGGTAAAAAGGTAGAAAATAAAATTTTGGAGAACTCCAATGTGATATGGTATTTTACATGTTAAAAGAAGACTTGCCTTTACTTATTTTTAAAACATATTTAAAAATTAGACAGTCATTGTGAATGCCTTACTAGTGTTTTTTATTTTACCTTGATTAACAGTATCTTGTATTTTTTTTTTATGTTTAAAGATGAAAGCTGTCTTAGAGTGATTATTTTAGAGATTTTTTTTACTTTGAGCATATATACATTGTTTTCCTAAGAGAGGAGAGAGTGCATGTGTGTGTGTATGTAAGTGTGTGTGTGATTTGATAGTGGAAACTAAATTTTAAACTACATGAACCAGTTGATTTAAGTAGTGGGTTAAAAGAGTCAGCATTTATTGTATGACCCATTTCTCAGTAAGTAACATGATTTATTTCTTATCATTTAAAATTTAAGGATTTGAAATTACTGAAAGCATTTTTATTAAGTGGTAATATAAATGCAGTGAAATGATATTTGAACATGCATTGAGAACCTTCTCCCTATGAAGCAACTGAAAGGTTAACATTTTGAATATTTTTTTTCAACAGTGTTGATTGTTGCTGATGTAAAACTTGCATTTCACTCCATATTGATTGTGCTGGATACATTTTTCTCACTTTCTCGAAGTGCTTTACTGAATGTGTCACAGAAATGTTAAAGATCTGTGAAGATAAATGCATTGTTTCAGAGACTGATGTGACATAGTTTGCCATACAAAATACTTGATTATAGAAATATTAGTGTTGACTTTAAGAGGTATTGGCTTACTAATAGAGTAATACTGGTACAATAAGCTCTGAGTTTGTATTTTTTAAAATCATACTTCATGTTGATATATGATGCTTTAGTTTAGGGTTGCTCTAAAGGTATCAATTAATCTGGAAAATATGATACTTTGTGGAACTCTGACTTTCTTTTCTAAAATGGCAATTACATTATTGAAATCATCAATTCACATGTTTAACAAGCCTTCTCTTTTTTTCTGGGAACATTTTGAGAAAATTATTCATAATTAATGTTATTAATACTCTAATTAGCGAAAACCCAGATGAAATTATTTAACTTTTTAACAAATAAAAACTGTTGTTTATATAAATTATTCTTCCTGAACTCCTGTTGCACAACTGAAAGAACTACAGATATTGGTGTTTGGTTACAGACTCAGTGTTACTGGTTATATTGATACTCAAAAAGTCATGTGCTCCTAAAATTCTTTGCATTTCCTCCAGTTCAAAGTAAAACACTCTATGGGTTCAAAAGCATGTAAGGGTACTACATATAATTCTCAGTGGCAAGATTATAAATTGTGTTACTTCTATAGAAATAAGAATTGCTTCTGCAAAATTGGTTGGATTGTATGTTGGATTTTTTTTAATTTTTAAAAGCTCATGTTAAGATCAATGTTACTATTTATGATATTTATGTTCACAATTGTCTTTCAGAGAAATCATCAATATTTAAGGATTGAGTTGAGGTGGGAAGAAGGGAATGACTGAAGGGAATGACAATTATGGAAATTTTTTGCTATTTAATATCACATACACTAGTGAACACTTTTGGTCATTTATAGTTCTTAAAATATAAAATCTTAAAAGTCATAAAGATATAGTTTTTTAAAGATGTGATAAGAAGTATGTATTATATATGTGTTCTTTCTCTATAAACAAAATATTTATGATGTACTTTATGATGTTAATATGTATTGGAGACTTTTGGTAAATGATACTATACTGTCTGCCATCACATTATGGATCTATTTGAACAGCTCACATGATAGCTATATTTGTCCTAAAATATGTTTCCAAAAGTAAATTTTTAATTTGATTAATGAGCTAGGTAAGATTTTAGCACATTCTATTTAAGATCGATTGCAATGTTGTTCTTGAGGCTGTAGGATTATTCTCATTTTTTTTCTTTTGCTATTATTTGTTCACTTTAGTTCTATTTTATATGAAGATTAACATCAACTGCAGTTTATTTGTAATCAATTAATCTTCTACTGCATTTGACTGACTTCTTGTCTTCTCTTTAATTTTTATTTTTAACAAAGGGTGGTTTCCTGATTTTATGTCTTTTTGTTTCTTTTACTGGAGTTGATGAAAAGATGATTGTTAAGGCCCAATATTTCAAATGGTTTATATTCCTAGATAGTTATACAACTTTTTGATGCACTTCAAAAATAACCTTATTCAAGTGATTTCTGTATACTGTTATATACATTATTGTTTTTAGGATGTATGCCGACATAATTTGATTGATTGGGTATGTTTTTTCTTACAAGTGAGATTTACTATGCCCTTCTTGTACCTTAAAAGCAACATCTCTTATTTTAGAGGCTAACTAGCATTTGAAAAGATTGCTTCATTTTTGAATAAAAGCATTTTAAAATTTATTTTAAAAATGGGGAATGTTAGCCTGCTTACTACATGAAATATACTTGTTACAGTAGATTTAGGGAAAAAGCAGAGATGATTACAGAACATATTTTGAGATAAAGGTAAAGAAAATCTAGTCTGTAATACAGATAACTCTACTAGTATGTGAAAATATAGTGGGAATACTTCAATAAAATTTCCTCAGTTGTATTTCAACATTATATTCTAAAGTAGTAAGAATACAATGTATTCTTTTGTAAAGGGAGGTTAATGCCAACATAATCCATTATATAAAAATGTATAGTTTTCTAGCTGGTGTTGGTGGTGCACACCAGTACTCCCAACTGCTCAGGAGACTGAGGCAGGAGGATCGCTTGAGCCCAACAATATGAAGCCAGCCTGGGCAACATAGAGAGACCCTGTCTCCAGGAGGAAAAAAAAAAAAAAAAAATGTATGGCTATCTGAACTCAACCAAGTGATTTTTTTGTGTATGTGTGCTCAAATGGATGTCTTTAAAGAAATATTTAAAGATCATTCATAAATTAACAGTGGTGTGCCAATTGTTTTATGTTCCATTATTACATCTGCTACCTAAAACTCTTATGATATTTCCTTTTATAAATAATTAGGACACTAAATGGTATACTGACAGGGAGATAGCTTAGATATTATGAAATATTTAAGACATTTAGTTTCTAAAATCCAAGTACTTTTCACTTTGGGACAATTTCATATAATTAATTTGAGAAAGAAGAAAGGATTACTTAAATTAGAATATATTTTTTCACCTAGAAAACGTTACAAAATAGTTTCCATAGTACAGATAAAAAGCACACTTTTAGTAAAACTAAGAATTTATTTTATATGACATTTCAAATCATACGAATTTATATCATTTGTGATATAATTCTTATGAATACTAAGTATTCTTCTAAATACATTTACAATAAAAGCACAATGGATTTAAGTTCAAGTGTTTTAGTAATATTGGTGCTAATGTGCTATACTTAAAAGGCAACAAAAATACTGTGGCATATACTT
The DNA here is from genome assembly GCF_902686455.1 of Sciurus vulgaris. NCBI lineage: Eukaryota > Metazoa > Chordata > Mammalia > Rodentia > Sciuridae > Sciurus > Sciurus vulgaris. The sequence continues at coordinate 89,860,906 of NC_136467.1, read as the reverse complement.
TTCAAATGATTGATACATAGTTTTCAAAAAAGCATATATTATCCCAATATTTTTGTTTCATTTTAAATCTTTAAATTGCTGTATTCATTCTTCCTTTGATTAATTTTAGTACCATATTTGAGGTTTCCTCATGGTTTATCATTGCAATTGATCATGTCACATTATGTGTTATGCATTTTTATTATTCATGCCATTGTGTTAATTCACATTTTCATGTCTAACTATAAATTTGCTGATTTCTTTCTTTTGTTTCCATCATTATGTGCATTTAATTCATTGAAGAGCAAGAAAAATATAACTCTTCCACCAAAGGTAAATATTAATGTAACTTTTTAAACATTTAATATTGTACTTTTCTTTGATAATATACTAGAGTTATATAACTGTATTTATGGAAATAATGAGAAAAATTATTCAACAGGTAGTTATTTCCCAGAAATGATTTCGTAGGGTACTTGGTATTAATTCTTTCATATTATGTGCAGTTCACATCAAAGAGAAAAACATTAAGAACAGTTTTGCTTTAAAATTTATCTACACTGACAACTAGAAAACAGTTCTCTTTAGAAAAGAATAATATATAATATTTATATATTGATACTATATAACCACATGACAAATTTTTTATTTGCTTATGTTTGTTTGTTTGCATTCCCCTCTTCTCATAGATAAAGGATTTAATTCTTACCTTCTCTTCAGATAGTATCTGTTGCAAAGGAGCAGCAAATCCCTGGATTTTACCTTCCAGGTAGCAGGAGCCTTAGTGAGTGTTCTAACCCCCACTGCAGTCATGCCTCGGGAAAGCTGCTACCTAGGTATTATTACTCTTGGCCTCAATATCATTATACTACTCATTGATTCCTTCTTTCTGAGAGATGTAGAAAAGAAAACTTATTCAGCTTGCCATATTAATACATTACTGACCTCTTTATTACCTTTTAAATCACACGTTATGTTTGGGATTTGCACTTGAGTTTCAAATAGGTTACAGCCTCACCCACACTTAATGCATTGCCCATACCATGTTCTGCTCAGAATTATGGTTGGTGTGATAATTCAATTTTTGAATATGAGTTTTTAGTTTAATGTAATAATGTTACTAGTAATACTTAAAATTACATAATGCTGTATAGTTTAATAAATTACATTTACTCAGTATTTGAAAGGGGACTGATTTAATTTGCTGCCTATAGTAATCCTCAAAGCTGGTGCTGATAATAGCATCATCTCTGTTTTATGAATGAGAAAAAAAGTTCAGCATGATTAAGAAATTTTCCCATTCACGCTAGTGATTAGTAGTAGACTACAAAGGTGATCTTTTATTTTGACCTCCTTTCATTTCACATGGATATATATAGTTTTAATAAGCACAAATCCCAAATATATTATCTCTAACTCAGTGAATCTGGGACTGTGTTATGTGTCTCACAAATGTAAAGAGAAAATTGCAGATAATATTCAATTACTTATTTTAGTCTGAATTTATTAAAATATAATTATATCTATATTCAGACACATAATACATGTATTCTGGCATAAAGTCTAACATACTAGACCATAAATAGATATTAATAAAAATATTATTGAATGCAATCAAGATGTTTTCTTACCTAGGCAGCATAGATTTACATCTGAAGTTTTTAATTGAAGTGTCAGAAACAACTTCATATTTATTAATACAAAAATGGGCAATGTACTTCTTCTTAGATTCAGAAGTTAGGTTTCAAAGACACATTTTAATGTGATAAAAACCTTAGAATTTATATTGTTAATAGGTCACAAACTAATTCATTTATCCAAACAACAGAAAAATGCTATAATTATTTATTCAGAGTTTTTGCAGTATTTCTTATTATTAGCCCAAAGCTATATAATTAGCTGGTCAAAACAAAAGTCCTTAAGTGATATGAAATTTGCATGAAATATATGTATTTATGACCTTGCTATAGAGCATGGTAAATTGTTATTTTTATAACAATTATAAATAAGGTAAGTATGTCCTGTGTGAGAGGTGCTGTCACCCTGCCAAGTCTTCCTTGGAGATAGGATGTGGCAATGCCTCACAGAATAGACCACATAACTGGAAGCAACATAAAGGGGCACACCCCAAAAGCATCTAGCAAGATAGAGAGCAGCAGAGAAGGCCGCAGCTTTCCTCTGAGATTTAAGGTGGCACAGTTCACAAAAAGTGAGTTGTAAAGGCCAGAAAGGTAAGGAGAAAATTCAAAAAAAATTCTGCATAGTCATATTTTAGGCTCATATATCCAAGAATGAGAAGGTTCACAGTGTAGAAATCCCACTTGTCCTGGTCTGCATCCCTTTTTTCTGGCCTCTATCATTTGGAGAATTAAGGTTATTGTGAGTCCTTCCTCCCTGGATAAATGAGACTGGAGCACACCATTCTTAGCTGATTGTACAGACCAAGGATCTCAGTAGTTAGGGTTTGTTTTTGATGATGTGTAGATGAATTTGTCAGACAACCAGTGGTTCTAGTTTGCCAGTGATGGAACGGCTTCCTGAGATGCAGGATAGTAGCAGGCAAACTGAATAACCTGACTGCAAAGAACCAGTTTATTAAATTTCTAGAATATGTTTGTAAGGTCACATAAAGAGAAGTATAAAATGCTGTTAACATTATGAATATAGTATAATGTATCAATATGTAGAATTTGATGTCTCAGAGGAGTACTATATATTTTTCTATTATATTTTCCCAGGAACCTGAGACATAACAATTAATATCATCATTTTCTAACTGAGAAATCTAAGGCTTCTAAAGATTAAAATCTTGGCTCCTTATCAGTCATTCAGTTGGTAGGTAGTAGACTGGGAACTAGATATAAACCTCCCTCCAAAGACCTTGTCATTAATCACTTTGGGTTAGAGGCTCTCCAACATTCAGATAGCATTTTTTGAGTACCTACTGTGCATGCACCACAGGGTAATTTAGGAACACATGTTTTACAGAAATAGAGTCAAAGGCGTCCAGTGGATTGCCTATGGTAATAAAGCAGCTATGAGGCAGAGGATTTTGATGCCACAGCCCATGTTCTGTCCCCTATGCCATGTTGCCGTAGCATCCTCCTCTCACAGCACCAGGATTTTGGAGAAACCTGATTAATCCTTACCTTCCCCTAATAACCCAGTTTTTTACCACTCCACACAATCTATACCTGAATTGCCCTTAAATTGCCATGTAGCTTGAGGAACAAATCCCGTGTATTTGAATAGACAACACATCCTTGGACTTGATGAGTTAACTGAGGAACAGTCAACATTCATATAACTTCATTTACTTTTAACTCCTTTTATGTTGAAAACTGAGAGACCATATATCACTTTAGGCTTCACAAACTGCTTTTAGGCCTATTTTAAATTATGCATTCTAAAAGTAAGCCAATTTTTCCCTCTCTGCTACATTTCTTGGACAGTTTTAAAGAGCCCATGAATGTAGTTTGGGGGCATCGAAATAATGATATAAGAAGATCAAAACTGAACCAGAAATTAAATGACTTCAAGGTGAGAAAAAATGTTATTATCATAATAAATTTCTAATTTATATGCCTTTAGATAGTATTTCTTAAGTGCATTAACCTTTTGACTTTTGGAGGCAGTTTCAAATCCTAACAAAACATCAGATTATCTTTCCTACAAATGTGAATTTCCTTTATTATAAAAAATGTGTAATTTATTATACACATGAATATTGAAAGTCAATTAGACTTAAATTATTTCAATAGGGACAAATAGTAAATGCATTTTGTTGCTTTTTTATTTTTTCACAGATAAAATATGTAATAATCATTGTAATCAGATCATAAGGGCTATTTAAAGATTGTCTGTTTTTAAGTACCAGCTTTCTATGATAGATGTTCAAATAAATGACATGTACTTTTGTACTTTGAATGTTGGCCACAACAGTTGGAATGCTAACTTGTGGAAATAAATTATCAGACTATGATCATTGACTTTAATTAGGTACGTTTTACATTAAAAAGTGAAAAACATGATTTTAATAATTTTGTTATATTAGCTATTGTACAGGTGACATTTGAATATTTATTTTAATAGTGTACTGTGATGATGAAACATACAAGAACAGGTTATATACTTGAATTTTGCTTAAATAAGTAAACTAATTTGTGTTTTCAGCATCAGTATTGTCTTAGTCATCTTCAGGTCGTACCAAAGTGTTTTGATTTTATTTACATTTTATTATTATTAAGTAGTAGCATATTGGACCAGGGGAAGCATTTCCTTTTATTGGAGGTCATAAGACTTCAAAGGTTTAGGATATAGTTCTGTGGTAGAGTGCTTATATATCATACACAAGGCCCTAGATTCCATTTCCAGCATAAAACAAAAGAAATAAACGAAAAACATTTTTAAGGTTCAAGTATTTTACTCTTCCAAAGCATTGCTTTTCTTGAACAATGATTATGAATATTTGTGAAAAATTATTTAGAAAGCTCTACTGTTTAGAACTTCATTAGTAAAAGACTTTTCCTTTCTGTTTTTTGCCACAAACTCATAAATACAGAAGTCATTCTAGCCTTCTCTTTGAGCATTGAGGCCCTATGTGTACATCAGCCCAAATTAGAAATTATGATTTCAATCTTAATTTTTCATTCTGCTGATTGAAGTGTTTATTTGTAATAGCATGATAGTTTTTAAAGCTTCCAGGATTTAGCTCATAACAAATGACCCTCAACTTACAAGATATGCCCCATCAAGGGAGTATATCACTTTCCCTTTCTTCCTGAGCTTTGTAGAGAAAGTGCAAAAGAAACTAGATACCAAGCAGGTGTCTAATGATGGATAGACTCTGATGTGTTTTCTCTAAAATTATGTGTGTCCCCTAATTAATGTAAAACATGGGAAGATATTGCTTAAAATCAAAGTTGAATATGAATATAGCAAAATCATGCCAAATCAAGCCTTTCATGATAGATTCTTTTGCCATTAATGTTAATGAAATGATAAAAAGTGCTGGATAAAGATAGTAGAGATCCCTTGGGAGAAAGGTGACTTCCTTGGTATTCCCCCATGGAAGCCTAATTACACAGGCTACTCTTTGTTAAAATTATATTAGGACTGCCTCTTAAGGAAAATGGTGCTCTTTCTCAAAACCTAAATGTGTTTTAAAGAACTATTTAACCCAGAATAGCAAAGCAGGTCAAGGTAAATGACAGTTTCTTTCATTAAGAGCTTTGCCCTTTTTTTTTTTTTTTTTTTTTTTTTTTTTAATTCACCCAAGACTAGAATTTTTGATGTTACTCTGGAGTCTGGCAGTTTTAACAGACAAATTGATAATTGAGGGTATAATCATGAGCTTTGTTTAAGGTAGCTCAGTTGAAATAAGTGTGCTAAAACAAGGCATGGTCTTGTGGTTCTAGCTGAAGTAAGATTTGAGTAATTGTGTATGCAAATATCCTCTTTAACATGAGCCAGTGTTCCATTTCAGTTGTCTATACAAAACTGATTATTTTTTAAAATGTTCCTAAAATGTGCTATATTTGCTTAACGTGTTATTGTTGCAATTTGTGTCTGTCATACTAAATAGACGTATCTTTTCTTTTATTGTTTATGTTATTACTGCATAATCCTTAATATCCTAGAGAATTTTGCAAGGACACAAGGATAACAACTTGAAACATTCTACACTTGCAAATTGAAATGCATTTGATTCCAAGAAAATAACCCAGAATTTGGGAATTTGAATATAGTCAAAATATTTTTAATACTGATCTTTATATATGTGTGGGGGTTATTGTCATGTGAAAGTTTAAGAAGAATATCTGAGTTGCTAACTTAGCTTGTATGACTCCAGAAATAGGGATAAAATATAAAAATGAATATTAAAAGAATATGTTACTTCTTAAATTAAAAACACACACAATAGGAAAAGTGGCGTAAAATATAAATGGTGAATTTTCCTCCTCCATACCTATAGTTTTGGTAAATTGGTGTATTAATGCTGGAAAATTAGATAATAGAGCAAAAGACAGTCATTGTAGTTTTCCATTTTTTGCGAATGTGAGAAAAATTTAAAGACTTTAAAAATGCCTATTAAAATAAGATAGACTACAACATCAGAAATTACTCTAAGAAATCTCTTCTCTTTAAAAATAAAAACTCTGAATGGAAGGATACCGCAAGAATTGACTGAGGGAACATTAACAAATGGATGAAAGATGGTGAGCCTAGGAGTATAATTTAGGCACAATCAGTTCCCTTTCCTAGGTTCTTATATTTTTGCAACATTATTTCTAGATGTATGAAGAATTGATCCATATTAAATATTGTTATTCTTTTAGAGCCTAAAATAACCTAAGCAGAGACTAGTATTACATTTAAAATTTTACAAATATCAAACCATCTTGATAGAATATTTCAAGATCCAGCTTATAATTAAATTGTCTTCATATTCAGTTTTTGTATAGTTTATATTGATTGCAATTCAATGAATTACATCTTTTGCATCTTTTATTACTTTTTAATCTCTATATTAATTTGTACATTCTATTTGATTTTCCACTATCAATGAAGTTATTTCTTAAAATACAGTTCTTTGAAGAGTGAGTTTTATTTCACTGCTGTCAGTAACTGAGACACTGTGGATGTTTCATACATTTATTTCACTCCACATGACAATTTCCATTGCTCTTCTTGAGAGATGCCTTGGGGCAAGGGTGTGGCTTCACTGTCACAATGTTTTCAAGGAGGAATGTTAGTTTTTATATTCATAAATGTGGTAGCCTATCATACGTAACCAAATGGACTTAATTATCCTATCTAGACATTATCATGAATCACCTTTGACCCATGTATTAAAGTTCTCAAAAACTAAAATGCTCATAATCTTTTTACTTTAATATAATTAATAGTATAGAAGTTTGTAGTATTTCTATTCTCTTTAAAATTGTATTTTACCAAGAATATTTGAAAATATTAGTTTAACAATGTATTAATATAGATTATTTTCCCTCTAGACACAAACATGTGAAATTTCAAATTCATATTACTTCTCAATACATAGAAATTTGAAAGATTTTAGGAATTTTGAGATCAGAGCAAATTCATTTTTATATAAGTAGATTCATGAAAAATGTTTTAATTAAGTTTATGTAAGTTTAATGTATAAATTTTAATGGTACTAAATTACATATGACTATGATATTTACAATATTTTTAAGAAAGTTACTAATGTCTAGCAAGTCAAAGAAATTTCTAAATGTTAGCACAAAAAGACCAGGATGGACATAAACTTCATGAATCAGCTTAGCTGTTTATTCAGGGATGAAGTTTCACATAGGAACAGGGGATGCAGGGATGAAATGGCACCGATGGACCCACTTTCCTGGTGGAAAATGAGTCACTCAACAAAGAAAGGGACTGGGTTTATATAGGTTATTTTGAGGGGTGGTCTAATGAGCACATCAGTTTTCTTGGGCACTCAGAAGTTTGGGGTCAGGGAATGTGTCAGTTTGAGGGTTTAGGATTTCAACCCTCTGGGTTGAGAGTCTGTGGATCTTTCTCTGAAGGGGGTTAATGCCCTCTAGGGACTGTCACTTCAGAGGTGATAAAACACTTCTTCCCTGTCTGTAGTTGGCATCTGGATACCCCTTGTCTTAAGAGATGAAAGCCATCAGCATATGGCCTTCCTTTTCACTTTCTTTTCTCAGGCCACATTATCTTGAGGATTTTTCATTTTCCATATCTAATACTAAATAATCCCAGTTTCTTTGGAGGTGATATTATAGAAATTTTTCAATGATTAGTTAGGGTACATTTATTAATGACTCTTAAGCTTTTTAAAACTAATTTTTTAGTCATAAGCTTCTTCAACAAATATTATGAAAGACATCTAGAAAAATGCATATAGACACAAACAAAATTTGCAGATGATTTCAGCTTGTTGATGAATTCATCAAGGATAATCCATCTTTGATCATGGATCTTTGCTAAATATATTAACAGGCTAAAATCATTTGCAAATTTTCTGTAGATTAAGAATTCTTAGAGAACTGTGTGACTTGAAAAGAGAAATAATTATTTTAATCTGTCTTTTTTTAAAGTTATCTAATGCTTTCCATTAGAAAATTAAATAAATTATAGTACTTTGTATATTTTGGTTACTTTTCTTACTTTGCTTGCTGCAATCATAGTTCTTTTTTTTTTTTTTTTTGAGTTTTAGAAGATAAGAAATATTTTCATGAGCATGGCTTTAACTCCTGAAAAAGCTGAAAAAAATACCAGCATTTGGAAAGAATAGTGAATAAAATTGTCTTGAAGAAAAGGAATTTTGTTCAATATATGTTTTTGGTAAATTAATATGTGATTTTTTAGGGCACAATTTAGTCAGATTTATTCAACATAAACCATTTCATTTAACTGAAGGCTTATAGTGAACATTTTTAACCCTTAATCTCCTAAATATATTTTTATAAAATTGTGGTGTTGATTACATTTTAGGGATTAGGGGAGATAAATTGTTCCATAAAATAAGTTGCTCTTTGGGATTAGAGTTAAAATACAGTCTATAGTAAACATTATGTCTTTTGACTATGTCATATATAAGCTAAATTTTCATTAACAAACTAAATGAAATTACATTATTGCAGAAAATGGGAGAGTTTATTTAACTCTGTATTTTCTACATTTATGAAGTTTTTTTACAAATGAAAACCCCAAAGTCTCTAATTTTTTAGTCTTTCTATAAGGAATAGTGATAGGCATTTTAATAACTTTGTTTAGAATACTACCAGCATTCAGAGTGCTTCTAAATTGGGGTTTCAAGATCTAGGAGAGAATTGGAAAATATTTTATATTTTAATTTTGCTATTAAAATTAAAATTGATAAAACAATATAAAAATTTTAAATTCTGAACAGTAATCAATCATTCATCTCAAAGTTTTTTATTTTAGCTCTCTAGTCTTGTGTTTAATTTTACTTATAGTAAACATAACATTTTAAGGTTCTAATACACCTTGAATCATTACTATTTGTATAAATCATGTAAATTAATGGAATCATATCTTCTGATTCAAATTTGATATTGTTTTACTTGATAAATTTGTCTTAATATTTAGCTTGACACACCTATAATCCAGAAATAATGTCATATTAACCGCAGTAGGCAGCTGAGAAATAAAATGGAAAATGATTAAAATCTTTAGCTTTAGAGCTTCCACATTCTTACTGAAGTTTCTTCAGTGGTTATGAAAAACTTTTATCGAAACATGATAACTTGTATAAATAATTATTTCACTAAATATGCACTAAATACATACTGTCAGGAAACAAGAAACACTACAGAAATGTATGCAGTATTATGTAATTATCTGGCCTTCTGATTTGAGTAAGTAAATGAGAAAGTATTTGTATTTTACTTCTGTTGTTAGAATTGAAGAAAAAGCACTAGGATAGTGTAGTGACTGCAATTTTGCTGAGAGTTAAGGGACCCACTCATGATTTTGAGTTATAATATTAATTTAGAGCTTTTTCTCTCTTTACTATATTTAGAAAATGTCAGCTTCAACTCCTTTAGGAATAAATATAGTATAATAATCATGTCTGGAAGGTAAAAATGAAGTCATTTAAAACTATCCTTAGAGTCATTTAGTATGCATTACTGTCTTATGATTTGATCTGGAGTTTTGCAAAATAAATATTTAAATGCAACCATATCATTAGCTGAAACAACCCTATTTTTAGAAATGAGGCTTTGCTTTGGCAAAAGTCAATCACTGGAACAGTTTCAAACTGCTTCAGACCAGTAGCTCTTGGGAAATCCTCATTGTCTAAGTAATCATCAATCCTAAGAACTACATGATACTAGAAGTGAAGGTTACAAAGCTATGGACTAATAAATGTCAAAACATTCCTAAAAAACTTAATATCATTTGGTAAGCATAGGTAAGCTCACTTTACTTAAATTTGTTTTTATTGGTAGTAGTGATTACTTCAGATTGCTTTAAAATTTAATTACAAAGTATAACTGATTATAGTTCATTTGATTTTCTCAAAGATTTAAGTAAACGGCTGAGTGTATGCAGTGGTACACCATAGACAAAAAACAGAGAGCAGATATTTACACATTTTCTATATTGCTAATGGTGTTCTATAAATATAATGAACATTTTCAATAACTGTCTCAGTTTCTAATTACTCTCATGTAGCATTTTGCATTATAATTTTCCTTTTGACTCCTTATTTGTTGTAAAGTAATAATTTTCTGAACTACTTTTCTCAAGCTCTCTGTTGAACCATCTTTGAATTGTAATGGTAGTGACCATTTATTGTCTGAAGTCAACATTTTCAAAGCAAGTGTGTATCATTGCTTAATTCACAAAACTATGATGATAAGAGATTGAGATTGTCTAATTTGCTAAATTTAGCAAAGTGAACATTTAATGATTTGGTGCTAAAGGTATGATTGAAACACTTAGGCATAAATATTATAATAAATAATATCAGTTTTTTTGTATTTATATCTTGGACTATTAGTCTGTACCTGGACACATAATAAAAGATATCTGTTTACTTAATTTTTAAAGTGGGTGTCAGTGTCATTTATCAAAGATAATAGGTCACATTTAAGCACTGTATTGGAAAAATTTGTCTGCACATGCTTTCATAAACTCTGCGTCAAAGAGATGAAATCAGCAATCAAGCCAATCAGATACATCAACATTTCCATTAACTTTTAAACCTATAACGTCACTTGGCAAAAACCCCACCACATGGTCACCAGAGAAAAATTCTACCATACACACACACACACACACACACACACGCAACTTAAAAATAAATCTTAGCACTTGTTTTGGAGACTAAGTAGTCTGGGAGTTTGACAAAAAATAATGTGTAAATATAAATAAATTTGTCATCAAGTGCAAGTATAAACATTAAATAGTTTACCTTACACACAGCAATACCCTTAGGGTTTTTTTCCCCTTCATTTATGAAAAACACAAACATTAAAGGCAAAGTTTTGAAGCTAAGTTGTTTGTGATGGATTTTGACTTAAAATAACTCATACTTTATTGAAAATTGTAATTCTCACTCTCTAAACAGTCACATTCACTGCTTAGGAGATTAATAAAGGCTTAAATGGAAAACATTTCTTTGCATGTTATAAATCAAGGAGCTAAAATAGTATGTCTCACTTTTATAACATGAATTTTATGTACGTGGTTCAGATATAGTCTTCAGAAACAAAGAGAATCTTTTATAAAAAGTCAGTCCATTTGTAGGAATTGCAGATATTCATGAGAAGCTGTCAAAATTCATGAATTACTAAGAATGCCTCAAAAGAGTAGGTGTTTATCAGTTAAGCAGTGTGTTTAGGTGACTACTGTTAGCTGAGGATGTAAAGTGAGTGTGTGCATGCATGTAAGCATGTGCATATATGTGTGATGTGTTAAGTACGCATATTTGTTTTCCCTATATATGTACATGCAACAGCTGATTAAATTGAAAACATTTCCACAATTTAGTTTCTTATAATCAGTTATGAAGGGAATTAAAAATAATTCATCTTAGGTAACGACATAGGCTACTTTTGTTACTAACATTGTGTTCCCCATTCTGTGTAATTTGAATCATGTTCATCTTTAGATTAACAGTTGCTAGTATTGTATACTTTGCATTTTAATTTATTTATCACGTTATTTCTAAATTTCATTTAATTGAAATCATTTCAAAAGCATTGAAATCTTAAACCACTCAGTTCCTTAAAGGTGCTTCATGTGTTTTAATGGGCTTCCATTGTGTGTTTTTGCAGCAAGCTTAGTAGTGGAGGAGCGAACAAGACAGATGAAAATGAAAGTCCATCGATTTAAGCAGACAACAGGGTCTGGTTCTAGTCAAGAACTTGATCGCGAGCAATATTCCAAGGTAAAAATCAGTAGTATCCAACAAGTAGTCTCCCTTTTAGAAATGTGTAGTTTGTGCATCAACCAGGATGAGCCAGCACTGAGTTACAGAAGTTATCACAGTCTTGCAGCATAACTTCTACTAAAGACTGAAAAAACTCTTCCTTCCTCTTTATATTTTCACAGCATGTAACTTTTTTGAAATATGATTTATTAACTTGGATTTCTAAAATTTCATTTTAGTTTTCTAAAATGAAAATATATAAATACTTGATAAGTCACTTATGTTTGACATTTGTGTAGTTCACAAAAATATGTGAAGCCGTTTTGTTGCTTGAATATCATTTAAATATTGCATTTAAAATATCAAGATACATACTTATAGTCTTAACCACTTTTTTGAACTGATATTGATTATGGAGATTTATTAGTGAATGACTAAAATTATGTGAGATTTATCGATTAGTCTTTAGTAAGAAAAATAACTGATTTTAAACCCTTAGAAACTGAAGTCACACTTTCAAATGCCAATAACATTTTCTACATTCCAATATTATTTTCTAAGGAAACACTAAGAGGTCTACAAAATGATATTTAATATCTAATAAGTTTAATTAAAATATCATAGAATTTTATACTTTAAGAGGTAAGTGTATGTATATTATCTGTTTTACTTAAATTTTTTAAAAAAAATTACCATAAAGTAGCAGCATCCATTACAAGTCAACCTTTGTTATAATTTGATATAAAGAAACCTTTTTGGAAAGAATTACTGATTATAAAGCAAAATAAATAAAAAGAAACTACATTTAATTAATATGGATAGCCTGAAATAATGACTAGGGAAGCCTACTTATTTTTAAAGCTTAAATAATGGTCTTGAAAAACCATTAATTTATTTTCAAAACTTGAAAGCTAGCCAGCCTAGAAAAACTTACTTTTTAAATAATAGAGCCAGATATTCAGTGATTGATGTATAAAAAGTAAGTGGAGTGACAAAATGGGATTTGTTACCCATACTAACACAGTTTTTTTCATGCTATAAAGTCTGTCATTTTATATCGTACTTTAGATGGAAAAAGGTTTTCAACAGACAATGCAGAGGGTCACTGTGATTCAGGGATGCCAATTCCCAGAGTTTGTAACAACTTTTTAAAAAGTAGAATCAGTAAGGTAAAACACAGAATTGGTAAGCAGAATACCTTGATTTTCCATGGAGTTGCAGATTCCAGCTCTGTATGTTCTTCTCTGCAGCTTATTTTATGATATTGCCTCTTAATCAGCTTACTTGTCTGTCTCCCTGAATAGCATCATTACCTTTTGTTTTATAACAAATGGGATAATAACTTGAAGTCAGGGTAATTTAGGGTTTGGTTTGTTTGTTTCTGTTTCTTTACAGTTAGAAACACTTATTCAAAAGGTTTTTCTTAAACTGGAAAGACTTCATTAAAGCCAAATATACTTTCTTGATTTCTTAGCTTTATGTCAGAGGTTAAGGTCAAATAGAACAGCAAGGGTGGGTTGGGCCCCTATAGCAAGCAGCAAGGAGATAAGTAAAGAATCAGTAAAATACTGACAGCCCTTTAGATCATTCTGAATTAGGATTCCAGTCTTTAATGAGTTGATCAAAACATTTATGCAATGTAGAGCTCTAAAAATCCAAATCATCACTGATACTTGTAGTCATGGTAAATCAAAAGTAGGTTTATCTTGTTTGGGATTTACTCATTTTGTGGCTCATGGCAATTGAGATCTTGAAAGAACCTCAAAATATTCTTTTACTTCAACTTACATATTTACCAAAATTATGAACACTGAGGCTCCCAAGATAGGTGACTTATTGAAATTGATAAAGCCTCTCTCTGAAGTGATTTGGGACTTAATTTGTTGTTCTTGTATCACTGAAATGCATATGTTACTCCTTCTTGGTTCAAAGTTGCCCATTGACTCCTAATTTGCATTTGCATATTCTATCCCTCCCTCCTTTGCATAAGTACCCTCTGTCTTTCATTGCATTTGAATATTTTTAAACATTGCTTTCAAGTATATTACTATTACTCTTTCTGAATATATTAATTGACTCTAGCACTTAATAAAATTATTATAGCTTGTCATGCCAATAAGTGTGAGATCAAAGGTATGGTAGCTTTAAGAACTTGTAAAATAGATGATGGAGAAATATATAAAATAAAATAGCAAATGATTAGCTCATTTTTTACTTTATATGTCAAGTAAAAGATATATATTCATATTGAATTAATGCTTCCAATATTATTTTTATTAAATTTTTAATTGATACATGAAAATAAAAATTGTACATGTTAATGGGACTTAAAGGATGGTTTTTTAGTAGCCATTTCAGTTAGTTCAAACCTCTCTCATATACTTGAGAAATTATCTTTTTTGTTTTTTATACTTTTGCACCAAGCATTTTGAATGTATTCTGAAAAGATCTCATTATTGCTAAAGCTGAGTGCCAGTATTATCATAAATACATTATAAATTAAATTTTGAACTTTATTCCTTTAATACTGTTCTTATCTACTTGACATTTTGAATGAAGCAATACACGTTATTTGAAAATATTGCCAAGTTAAAATTAGTTAACTGTTTTCAAAATTCTTTTAATTAAGCACCAGAACTAGGTATTTTTTCAGGGCACAAAATTATCTCATGAATAATTCCTGAGGTATTTTTGAAATGTGGTACCTCTTTAAAAATATTAAGTAATGCTAAAATCCATCCTGAGTAAGGAATTAGCACTGACTTTGCTTTTGAAAAGACATAAAACTGCTTTGGCATCCTTGAAATGTGTCTCCATACTATTTTTTTTATTGATGTTAGTCAGAGTTGCATGCTTTAATGATGGATTGAATTCATAATTGGAGGGTAAATTCACATTTAGGCATTCACATTTTAGAGACTGTTTATATTTCTGTAACCCAGGAACAGCAGCCAAGACTGATGAGATGTGTTTTGTAGGGTAGCTGCTGAGTGTTTATTATTGCTTACTTCTAAAAACAGCAGTCCTATATTTAGAACCTTCCCTCTCATTAATGAGTTATTTTTCTTCTCTATGATCAGTATAAATTCCTCCTTGGAAGATTCTGTTCTTCAAAATATAATTAGTATATTTCCACTAAAACATTAAATTGTTAAATAGGAAAAATACTAAACCACACTTGATACAAAGACATGTATACAAGGAGATTGAGTAAGAGATGGCTTATAGAAAGGGAAGTTTTTTTTAGTTGGAGAAATACTTCTATTTGTACTCACATAAACTTGTTTTGTAGTCTTATTACTTTATGTTGGCATTTCCAAATAAGGGGAGCATCTGTTCTGGGTGTCAATACAATGCTAGAAAATCACTTCTGACTGGATAAATTCTTAGGGTGGCAGGTCCTATTTCCATTTCTTTCATGGAGAAACTATCATTCTAATACATTTGGAAACATAATTATTACATAGTTCATCTCTTTTATCACAATAACTTTAGAAAACAGTAATTTGGAGCTTTGTTTGTACCCCAACAAGTATTAAAACTTAGTTTCCAGTCTATGATGACATTAAGTTGTTACCACATCTGCTATATAAATTAAAAACAGTTCTTATCGAAAATGATTCAAGTCAGTCAGGATTGTATGATCACATATGAAAGACTTGTTTGGTAGACTGAATTATCACATTACTTTTAGTACATTAGGCCATATTAATTTTAGATGAAACAAAATTAAAAACAGTTATGAACATTGTAGAATAAGTGAATTTCCTTTGGATTATAATCTACCATATGGCTTCTAAAGAGAAATACAATCATGAAAAATCCTTTAAAAATAATTTTATGCATATTTTATAATTTAGGAATTATATTCATGCCTGATGTAAAATTCTTTGACCAGTATACACATATGAGATGTGAAGAATTAAAACATAAGTGTTTTAGGACTAAAATATTCTTGTATGAGGAATTATGAAGAAAATATGAATCCTTTCTCCAATATTATTTTAAGAATGTTATTATTTTGTACTTCATGTATATATGTATATATATATATAGAGAGAGAGAGAGATCCAGGTTTTAACATGAGCTTAGGTAGTATATTTTAGCAAGACAGTTGAGATTTCTTCAAACTCCTGATGTGGAATATCAGATGATAGATGACTTTTTCTGAGGATTTAATGTACATTGATATTTTCACAGTATTATTGCTTATAAATCTAAAATCAAATTTCTTAGCAGGAAACTTAATACCCAAGTGTTCAGTTATGTTTTCTTTTAATTTATATAAGAATTTATAGTGGGCTGGAACTGAGGCTCAGTGGCAGAGCACTTGCCTGGCACATGTGAGGCTCTGAGTTTGATCCTCAGCACCACATAAAAATAAATAAAGTTCCATCGACAACTAAAAAAAGAATTTAAAAAAAAGTTATAGTATCTTACCTTCTAGTACCTAATAAAACAAATATATTACATATTTTAAATTATTTGTAATTGTATTACCTTATAACTATAATGCATATATAATAATAAGCTATTTATTGTGTGGTTCATTGCAATAAGAATAAAGTAGAAAGAAGAATAGTTTTGCATGTTTTAATCTCTTGCCTGATGATTCCTAAAATCTTAGAAAATACATAAAGACAAATTTAAATATCAGATATGTGTATGTTTAAATACTAATAAGAATCACATTTTACTTTTAATAGTTAATAATTTAAATCCAAAAATACCATAATAGAAAGGTAAAGTTCAGTCATTGCCTCTGTTGCTTTACTCAGTTTTGTCACGTCCCCTCAGCCTTAATATCAGTGTGCGTGTGTGTGTGTGAAGAGATACATTTGTTTGAAGAAATTTGAAAGGGAGAGTATAATGTCTTAAAAGGAAAGTGCACAGGTAAATTGAGTAGTTTTAGAAAAAATGAACAAGTATAGGCAGATGGAAGCACTCTGTCCCATGAGTAGAGTGGAAAATGAACCCAAGAGATAGTAATGAAATCAAAAACTAGAAACTAATGTTCAAGAAAAAAGTGAATAATACAATTTTAGATTTTAAGCATGTACAAATAATTCATTGAATTGACCATCCAAGCATTTAAATTTTGTGTTCAGTTTTCGTAAGCCATTTATCATTGAAATGATAATAGATTTTTAGGTTGGAAATCATGTTAATGTTTGGATTATTTTAGATTTCACACCTGCTTGTACAAAGGCACACTTTTATTCCATGTGGGTTAAGTAGTCCTTTACCTCACCGTCTGTGTCTCTTTTTTCCATGGTCTCATGATGGAGCTCACCCTTTCTTGTTTTTGATCTTTAGTATAACATACATAAAGATCAGTACAGAAGCTGTGATAACGTCTCTGCCAAATCATCAGATAGTGATGTCAGTGATGTGTCCGCCATTTCCCGAACCAGCAGTGCCTCACGCCTCAGCAGCACAAGCTTTATGTCAGAGCAATCTGAGCGCCCCAGAGGTAGAATCAGGTGAGTTGGCAATGCTATTCATCAACTGGATCTTTAAACATGGTATAAAATGTGACTAGCTTCCAGAATATTCTTTCTTGAGTACAGTTTAGCTCAAATAGCCAGAACATCTCATTAAAGTAACTGGGTGGGTAGAACATTTACTAAGTTTTGTGTAGTATGTCTAACAAAAAGTTAGATACTGTCTATTATCAGATATAGTTACTATAGTCATGACTTTAGAGGTTCCTCAGTCACATTTGCAGGAGTTTCTTTTAATATGGTGGAATCCACAGAGTATCCTTACATCCAATGTCAGGAAACTCTTTCTGTAAAGGGCCAGATGGTAAATACATCAAGGTTTGCAAGACAGTAGCAGTCATACCTATCAACTGTGTCATTGTAGTATGATCATACAAATAAATGGGCATGGCTGTCTTCCTTCCTATCTAACTATCTGCAAATACAGAGAGCAAGATATATTTTCCCTGTTGGTTGCAGTGTGCCCACCTCTACTTCGGTACCATAATGTTTGGTCTCCTTTCAGGGGTAGACTGGATCTGATAACAAAGTACACATTCCTAATTTCCGTTATGTGAATTGTAAGACAACTCTTTAAATCACCCATGGTGCTCTTGTGTTCTTACAAGGCAGATACCCTACTGAAAGGGAACAGACCGCAGACCTTCAGATAATGTCTAAAGTAAAGTGGACTGATTGAGGACAAAGCATATTTTATATTTATTTGTTCTTAAATAGTTTTTAGAAATATAAGTTTCATAGAAGGAGTTTTAGGATTGATGAGAGTCCCAAATATAGATGTTAAAAATAGGAACAAATACCATTTTAATACTTTGAAAATCTGGTATTATTGCACATTTTGATGCACAATTAAAATACATTCCTAAGACTCCTTCTTCCTGGATTTCCCTACATGTATGTCGTCCCTTGAAACAAATTGAAAGTAGCCATCTTCCATTAGCAGTTTCATAGCCTTATAAAAATCTACCTAAGAAGTTTCAACTGAGTTTTTAGGACCAAACAAAAAATAGAAACTAGGCAGATTAACAATGAGGGACTATGATTTTACAAAAAAGAGAAAAGGAGGAAACTACATGATAGTGCTATTGCTTTATGGGGAAAATGACAACTTAAAAAATCAACCTCTGTGTCATGACAAGAAGCACAAGGTAGAGGACCTTTCACTTCTTTGATTTGCAAGATTTTTCTTATTTGGTGAAAGTTTTGGAGAGAAAGGTAGACCTAAAAAGGGGTACAAATGAATTTTTTTTTTGATAAGCCCATTTTCTTTAAGCATGTTCCTGTTTCCTTCTTTCTTTTCCTTTTCTGTATCTTAAAATCCACAAGAAGTGACAGTTTGTTCTATATAAGTGGGTTATATATATTTTGACCCTAAAAGTGTTAGCTAAACAAGTTTCTTTTGAAAGGAGATAGTTTTCTTGTAACCCCATACTTTGTCATTGATTCTCCATGTATGTTCACATTTGATCTTTTTACTTCTTAAGAATAATGAGGATGAATAGAGGGAAATTGAGATACAGGAAGGGATGAGTCTCAGACACTCAGAGACTAGTTATCCTTTCATGTGCATTCTTCTCCCTACATATGCTACATATGCCCATAGGAGCAAAAGCGCAAATGCAGGTCACACACACACACACACACACACACACACACACACACACACACACACACACACACACACAGACAGTTCACACAGCTGTTTTCCTTCCAGCATCAACATTGTAGCAAAATACTGAGAGTTAATGGTTTTGGAATGGGGAAAAGAGACAGAACAAAGTGATGTCAGTATAAAAACACCAAAATTCTATGTCTCAGTGCTCCTGCTTTCCTAACACCTTAAAGAATGAATGTTTTTAATGTATTATTTCTTTATTTTTTAGTAGCTAACATCTGCATAGGTTTTATAATTTTGTATATGCAAGTTCATGGTTAAAATGAACAAAGTTGAATGTATTTATTTGTCATAATAAGAAACAGTAAACTTTTGAGTTCTCATCCTGTGTAAGAACTTTATTTTATAAAACTACATTAAGGTATAATATTTGGGACACATACTAAACCAGGCTATAGTTTACTTTAGGATTTAAAACTCTTTTTAAGCTTTCTTTTTTGTTTTGTATTTCTTTGTTATTTGCGTACTGGGGATTGAACTCAGGAGCACTCAACCTCTGAGCCACATCCCCAGTCTTATTTTGTATTTTATTTAGGGACAGGGTCTCACTGAGTTGCTTATTACCACTCTTTTGCTGAGGCTGGCTTTTAAATCGTGATCCTCCAGCCTCAGCCTCCTGAGATGTTTAGGATTACAGTTGTGTGCCACTCTGTCTGGCTAATTTTAAGCTTTTTATTGGTACATCATAATTATACATAATAGTAGGGCACATTATGACATGCATAAAACATGATTTGCTCCATTTAATTCCCCAGGACTTCCCTTCTTCTTCCCTTCCTCCTTCCCCTAACCCCTTCTTACTCTACTTATCTCCCATCTGTTTTCATGAGATCCTTCCCCCACCCACAGTTTTTATTTAGTTTCCACATTATGCGAGAAAATATGACCCTGACTTTCTGAATTTGGCTTATTTCATTTAGCATGATGTTCTCCCGTTCTATTCATTTTCCTGCAAATGACATAATTTCATTCTTCTTTATGGCTGAGTAAAATTCCATTGTGTATGTACCACATTTTTTTTCATCCATTCATCTATTGATGGGCACCTGGGCTGGTTCCATAACTTGGCTATTATAAAATGTGCTGCTATAAATATGGGTATTCATGTGTTGACTTTTTGTTCTTTTGAGTACTATAGCTGGGTCATATGATGGTTTCATACCTTGTCTTTTGAGCAACCTACATACTGATTTCTATAGTGTTTGTATAATTAAAAGTCCCACCAACAGCATGTAAATGCTACTTTTTCCTGTATCCTCACCAATGTTTACTATTGTATTCTTGATCATTGCCATTGTAACTCTCATGAGAAGAAATCTCAATGTAGTTTTGATTTGCATTTTCCTGATTATTAATGATGTTGAACATTTTTTCATATATTTGTTGACCTTTTGTATTTCTGATTTTGAGAAATGTTCATTTGCCCATTCATCAGTTGGTTTATTAGTTTTTGTTGTTGTTGTATTAAGTTTTTTGAGTTCTTTACATATTGTAGGTATTAATCCTGTGTTGGAAGAGTGGTTAGCAGATTCCCTTTCGGTACGCGCTCTCTGGATGTGCTTCATTGTTTCCTTTGTTGTGCAAAAGTTTTTAATTTGATGTTATCCCATTTATGAAATCTTGGTATTATTTTCTGAGCTTTAGGAGTCCTATTGAGGAAATCATCACCTATACCTATATGTTGGAGTGTTGAGCCTGTGTTTTTTTCTAGCAGTTGCAAAGTTTATGATCT
The DNA here is from genome assembly GCF_902686455.1 of Sciurus vulgaris. Lineage (NCBI taxonomy): Eukaryota > Metazoa > Chordata > Mammalia > Rodentia > Sciuridae > Sciurus > Sciurus vulgaris. The sequence goes on along the minus strand of NC_136467.1, from coordinate 89,840,111 downwards.
AATTCCTAGATCTTTGATACCCTTTGAATTGACTTTCGTGCAGCGTGAGAAATAGGGATTTTTTTTTTTTTTTTAATTTGGATTGATTGTACACACATGGGGTACAACTTTCGTTTCTCTGGTTGTACATGAAGTAGAGTCACACCACTTGCATAATCATACACGTACATAGGGTAATGATGTTTGTCTCATTCTATTATTTTTCCTTCCCCCCACCCCCTTCCCACCCCTCATTTTCCTTTATACAATTCATCCTTCCTCCATCTTTCCTTGCCCCCATCCTATTCTTCCACATATGAATATCCAGTTTCCCAAAACCATTGGTAAAATACTGTCTTTAATGTATGAAAAAAATATTTTTAGGGACTGGTTTCTTGTCTTATATATGTCACACATGACATAAGTATTTTATTATCCATTGCTTTAGATGAACTGTAATTAGGAAGACAAGTATTTGGAATATGTTATAGCATTCCTTAAAGCTGATGTTTAATGCTCTAAAAGTTAATCTAGTACCCGGTTCTCATAACTTATGGTAAAAAGAAACCATATGACATGGCCTCATCCTTATCCTATAATACCAAGGTATGTAGTCGCTCAAAATACCAGTATTATGTAAATAGTGCTTACTACATTTTCCTCCTAATAATTCAGCCTACACATTGTTGTTTTTAAGGTTTTGTGTTTGGTATTTTGGTTATTACAGCAAACATCTTGTCCACTCAGGAACATTTTGTTTGAATTGAATAAGGGCATCTCTTTTCTCCAGAAGCACCCATCCATGGTGAACTGCTTGATTTGAAGTAGTTCAGTGTTTTTCCCTCTTGATTGAATAGTTCATTTAGAATGGTACAAAGCACATCCTAGGTTTTCAGTTTAAGTTTACAGAGAAAGATGTAGTATGAAAATACAAAAAACTATAATGTTTGCATAGAGTAAATAACCATTAAATTAAAAGTTAAACAGAATGAATCAAACAACATTACCAACGGATTCTCAGCCGAGTTCTACAAGACCTTCAAAGAACTCATTCCAATACTTCTCAAAGTATTCCAGGAAATAGAAAAGGAGGGTACCCTACCAAACTTATTCTATGAAGCTAATATCACCCTCATACCCAAACCAGGAAAGACACATCAAGGAAAGAAAATTTTAGACCAGTATCCTTGATGAATATAGATGCAAAGATCCTTAACAAAATATTGGCAAACCGTATCCAAAAACATATTAAGAAAATCGTGCACCATGATCAAGTGGGGTTCATCCCTGGAATGCAAGGATGGTTTAACATCCGTAAATCAATAAACATAATCCATCATGTCAATAGACTTAAGGATAAGAATCATATGGTTCTATCAATTGATGCAGAAAAAGCATTCGACAAAATACAACACCCCTTCATACTCAAAACACTAGAAAAAATAGGGATAGTAGGAACATACCTGAACATTGTAAAGGCTATTTATGCTAAGCCCATGGCCAACATCATTCTTAATGGAGAAAAACTGAAACCATTCCCTTTAAGAACGAGAACAAGACAGGGATGTCCTCTTTCACCACTTCTATTCAACATTGTCCTCGAAACTCTAGCCAGAGCAATTAGGCAGACTAAAGAAATTAAAGGGAAATGAATAGGAAAAGAGGAACTTAAGCTGTCACTATTTGCTGATGACATGATTCTATATTTAGAGGATCCAAAAAACTCCTCCAGAAAACTTCTAGACCTCATCAATGAATTCAGCAAAAGAGCAGGTTATAAAATCAACACGCATAAATCTAAAGCATTTTTATATGCAAGCGACGAAACAGCTGAAAGGGAAATGAGGAAAACAACTCCATTTGCAATAGCCTCAAAAAAATAAAATACTTGGGAATCATTCTAACCAAAGAGGTAAAAGATCCACAGTGAAAACTACAAAACATTGAAGAAATAAATTGAGGAGGACCTTAGAAGATGGAAAGATCTCCCATGTTCTTGGATAGGCAGAATTAATATTGTCAAAATGGCCATACTACCAAAAGTGCTATACAGATTCAATGCAATTCCAATTAAAATCCCAATGATGTACCTTATAGAAATAGAGCAAGCAATCATGAAATTCATCTGAAAGAATAAGAAACCCAGGATAGCTAAAGCAGTCCTTAGCAGGAAGAATGAAACAGGTGGTATCTCAATACCAGAACTTCAACTATACTACAAAGCAATAGTAACAAAAACGGCATGGTATTGGCACCAAAATAGACAGGTAGATCAGTGGTACAGAATAGAGGACACAGACACAAACCCAAATAAATACAATTTTCTCATACTAGACAAAGGGGCCAAAAATACGCAATGGAGAAAAGATAGCCTGTTTAACAAATGGTGCTGGGAAAACTGGAAATCCATGTGCAACAGAATGAAACTAAACCCCTATCTCTCACCCTGCACAAAACTCAACTCACAATGGATCAAGGACCTTGAAATCAGACTAGAGACCCTGCATCTTATAGAAGAAAAAGTAGGTCCAAATCTTCAACTTGTTGGCTTAGGATCAGACTACCTTAACAGGACTCCCATAGCACAGGAAATAAAAGCAAGATTCAATCACTGGGATAGATTCAAACTAAATAGCTTTCTCTCAGCAAAGGAAACTATCAGCCATGTGAAGAGAGAGCCTACAGAGTGGGAGAATATCTTTGCCACTCATACTTCAGATAGAGCACTAATTTCCAGAATATATAAAGAACTCAAAAAACTCTACACAAAGAATACAAATAACCCAGTCAACATATGGGCTAAGGATATGAACAGACGCTTCACAGAAGAAGAGCTACAAACAACCAACAAACATGAAAAAATGTTCAACATCTTTAGTAATAAGAGAAATGCAAATCAAACTACCCTAAGATTCCATCTCACCCCAATTAGAATGGCAATTATCAGGAACACAAGCAACAATATTTGTTGGTGAGGATGTGGGGAAAAAGGTACACTCATACATTGCTGGTGGGGCTGCAAATTAGTACAGCCACTCTGGAAAGCAGTGTGGAGATTCCTTAGAAAACTTGGAATGGAACCACCATTTGACCCAGCTATCCCACTCCTTGGTCTATACCCAAATGCCAAATGACTTAAAATCAGCATACTACGGAGACAGCCACACCAATGTTCATAGCTACTCAATTCACAATAGCCAGATTGTGGAACCAACCTAGATGTCCTTCAATTGATGAATGGATAAAGAAAGTGTGGCATATATATACAATGGAATATTACTCAGCCATAAAGAATAATAAAATTATGGCATTTGCAGGCAAATGGATGAAATTGGAGAATATCATGCTAAGTGAGATAAGCCAATCTCAAAAAACCAAAGGACGAATGATCTTGCTAATAAGTGGATGATGACACATAATGGGGGGTGGGGAGGGGCAAGAATGGAGGAAGGAAAGACTGTGTAGAGGGAAAAGAGGGGTGGGAGGGGTGGGGGGGAAGGAAAAAATAATAGAATGAATCAAACATCATTACCCTATGTAAATGTATGATTAGGCAAATGCTGTTACTCCATATACAAATAGAAACAACATGTATCCCATTTGTTTACAATAAAAATTAAAAAATAAAACAACATTACCTTATGTAAATTTATGATTACATGAATGGTATGCCTTTACTCCATGTACAGAGAAACAACATGTATCCCATTTGTTTACAATAAAAAAAATTACAAGTTATTCTTTAAAGTTGTTGGGATGGATTAAAAATGATTGAATAAACTTAAGAATGATCTCATAATATATATTCAACACTTGGTGCTTCAGAATAATAAGCATCAATAAAGATTTGGCGTTCTTAGTTTTTTTTTTTACAGATTTGTTCTTCATATACCTCACAATTCAAATTCAATTTTGGCTCAAATAAATATTTCTCAAAGACTATTTTTGCATTCAAGTATAAAATATGCACTGTGTATGTTAGTAGATATGGCATAATTGATAATAAAATGCATATATAATAGAAACCAGAAATAATTATATTGTATTTTTGAATGTTTATTTTTATATCTAAAGAAGATATTTTTACAAAAGAAGATATTCATCCTCAAAATGAGCTTTTCATGGCATAGTTCTGATTGTTTTTCATCTTCATCATTTATCTCTTTCATTCAAGGCAGACAAATTTCAGGTGTTTAATACAAAATCATGACTTAAAAGCAAATGTGGGCACCTAAACTTACTGTCAGACATTGTTATTATTTTAGAAGCCTTATCCAAAACCAACAATTTTTCAGTAGCATTTAAGTTTGTAATACATGTTCTCCATGCTTTAACAAATTAGCTTATATTCATAAGTGGATGTCAGTAAACAAACTCACAGAGCAAGTCTTATGCAAATAGTTTTGTTTTCTCTTATCCTTTGGAAGGAATATTATCAAAGCAATTATTTTTATTTTCTACACTTATAATTTGAAAGACATGAAAGAAATAGGAGAAGGTATCTTCCATGGACAAATTATAACCTTACAACTATAAATTTACTAAAATTTGGCATCTGATGTCAGTAGGTATAATAATCAGTAAACATACTAGCAGAACTGTTTTATTTTGAGGGCAGATTTTAAACCAGTATAGGTTACAATTTTTTTAATTTTAAATGTTGATAGAGGTCTAATGCATAGGTTAATATTTTCTGAAAAATGTTAATTATGTTTGAAAATCATATTAAAAATGTATGAAAATGATTTCTTACACCCCTTATTTCACTGTAATTCTTTAACTCAGTAAAGAAATACAAAATAACCTTTAAAAATAATCTTTAGGTGTTTTATTATTGCATATAGAATAAACTGAACTGTAGAATCTTTTGATGTTGGGCCTCATACATGCTAGTCAAGCACTCTGCCACTGAGCTAAACCCAAGCCCCTTTTTTAAAAAAGTCATTTTGAGATAGGGTCTCCCTAAGTTGTTTAGAGTGGCCTTGAACTTGTGATCCTTCTGTTTCAACCTCCTGAATAACTGAGATTACAGGTGTACACTACTTTTAATAGCTCAGAATGAATAAATGAAATTTTATGTGCTAATTAGTTTACCTACTAACATTAGATGCACTCCAGAGTGATCAGGAGGGATTACTTTATTTTACTTTAACTATCCAGAATTAATTTTGCATGCATGCCTGTTGTACTATGAAAAACAAAGTTTACAAAGATCTACAAAGTACTGGAAAGGAGAATATAATATCATGGAAATTAGATGACAAAGAGTACATGAATCTGAACACAGTGAAAATATTGCATATTGAATATCTGAGAAAAAATATATTTTAGTCATCTTCTGGTGTCTTCCTTCTCATCAGCTTTTTAATTTTAATAGTTTAAGGTTGCTAAGTCATTGCCACATTAATTTCCTATGAAGATTAAAGATGGAACGAACGTCACATGTAACCTCTAAGAAGACTATCTTTATGGTAAATAGAGTAATCACTTTACCCTGCTTATTGCTATACCATACACTAAATCAACTATTGTGACATACCTAAATTATCATACCATATTCATAACAAGATAGTGCTTGAACTATGAATAGAAGCAACAGAATGATCTTGATAGTAGTTAGTTACAGAATGCTTGGAACAGGTGAGTAACTGCTGGTTAAGTTCTTCCTTGCTAACATTTAAGACTATTTTGAAGTGAGGCAGAACTGGTACGGTTTGAAACAGCTCTATCCACTTTGTTTTTAACTTTGTACTCTGTCAGTTTCTTATAGATTAGCTAACATGTTTATAGAAAAGTCAGTGACTTACTATACAATACCTACTGAAAATGGACAGGTACATAAAGTTTTCAAAATTTAAAACAAACCAGAAATATCTTATGAAGATGGTGTTATATGTGGAAATAATAGATCTTAGTGACTCTCTGCTTTGGGGGGGTTGCTATAAATTGTTCGTGGGATTTTAAAAATACAGTATTTTTAGAAATCTGCTTCCCTGTAGCTTTATTTCCTTTGTGAAAATTGAATTAGATTTTTTTGGTAACAATTTGAGGTTCCCATAAGCCAGTCATCCTGCTATAGGATAGCTAATAGGGCATTGAGCATCCTTAATGTAGCTGGTTTGTATTATAAGTATAATACATCAAAGAGAAAAGAGGCAAATAGTGGCTCTTAAGGAAGTCTTTATGTGATTTGAAAGTTTATTTATGTATTGGAGAATAGATTGCTAATTATAGACTAGCAGTATTTTATCAGTTGATAAGTCATCATTTTAGGGATCCTATCATGAACTTAGGTCATCCACATTAAATACTTCCTTCTTAGGCACATAGTCATATCCCTGCAACTATTAACCTATTATTCACAATGGCTAGACTATTCTTTCACTCTGAACCAGTGCTTTACAAATTTCACCTGTTTCATTTGTCACTTTCATAATTTTTGCAGTAATTTATATGTATTTAAAATACTATAATTTATTAAATTTATTTCATGTGTAGTATTATGACAAGTGATTTACATGCAGTAGCATAATTGTTAAAGAGTACTGTCATATAATTAATCTCATTTTACAAATAAAAATAAAATTGAAGTAATCTCTTAATTCTCATGGCCAGTAAGCAATAGAGCCAGAATTGACAGCCTGCCAGCCCAATCTAAAAAAACTTTCTTCCATTTAACCTTTTGGGGCAATTTATAGTGTAATATTTAAGATACACATAAGGTATAAATAAAAGTAAATGTTCATGGACCTAATGCCACCCCTAAAATGTCAAGTATTACCATTATGACTATATCCCTATTACTTCCTCCACCCAGTCCTACCTCCATATGTCAGGAGAAATCTGCCAGTTCTGTTCTTTGTTAAATCTTCACAAAATCTAAGTCTGTATCTGGCCTTCATTCATGGATCTAGCATCTATTTTAATACCAATAATGCGTTAACCATAATTAACAGGGTTTATTGGTAAACTCATAATGGGTACCACAGTAGGTAGGGCAAGTCTCTTCATCTCATTCTCACTCTAATTCAGGTCTGTTTTTGTACTTTGTTCTTACATAAATTTTATAATAAGTACATTAAGTTCTATGATAATTTTATAATAAGTACAATAATTACATGAAGTACATTAAGTTCTACCAATAAATCCTTGGTCTGAACTATATTAAATATATAAATTGAGTTGAGGGAATTGGAATCTTTAGAAGATTGAGTTCTTCCATTGTATATTTCTTTATTAGGTTTTACTTTCTTTAATGTCTTTTCACTGAAGTTTTAAAATGTTCTCTAAAAAATTTATACATGAGTAACTGTTGTGATAGTTTTCCATACCATGTATTTTTGATGCTGTCACGAAGTGTCTTTTTTTCATATTTTCTGCATACTGTTCTTTTATAGGAATAAAATTATTTTTCTATATTTTCTAATATTATTATTTGTCTTTTTTCTTGAAATATTGCTCTGTCTCTCACCAATTTTGATTTGTAACATGTTCATTTTTGTGTAATTCTACGTATATTTAAATTGCATCACATTGTATTTCCTTTTTCATTAATTATCTAGAAGTAAGTATGAATTTCTGAAGGTGTGGAGTATTTTTTATAGATTTTTGTTACTTATCTCTAACTTGGTTGCCTTACTGGCATTGTAATCAGTGTTTTGTCTGGCACTGATTATTTGAAGTCTTTGAAGTTTGATTTATGACCTTTGATCATTTTTGCAAATATTATGGAAGTGCTTGAGAAGAATGCATATCTCTAATTGTTAAACGTATGGTTATTTATGTTTTCAATACATGAACCTCATTTACGTTGTTCTAAATTTCTGTTGCTTTACTAATGTTATGCCTATTTCATCTGATATTTACTCACAATGCTCAGTTAAAATCTGTTCAACTATGATTGAGAATTTGTTAACTTCTTTTTTATTCTATTTTTCTTTATGTAAGATTATATAATCAGGTTCAAGTTCAGAACTCTTATCTTCCACCAAATTTTAACTCTTTTATCATCACCTAATATATCTCTTTATCCCTAAGAGTTTTTTTCTTTACATCTGTTTGTCTTCCAGAGACAGAAGCTTTTAAAAAGTGTTCAGTCTAATCGTACATATCAATCTTTTATATCAACCTTCCTGTGACTAATGTGTCGATTTTGTGTCTTGAAAACAACATTTGGTTGGATTTAATCTTTTTCTTCTAACTTCACAAGCTCTAATATGTACTGTTCTGGCTTATATTAATTTTTGTTTATATTGATTTTCCAATGGATTTGGAATTATTTCTGCAACCTTATTTTTGGCTTTCAATTTTTCTTATTATTCTAGTTTTTCCCTCTTTCCTATTTGGTATTTAATGGAATTTTTTTTAATTTCTCCCTTTCATTACTCTAAAACTATATTATTTCTAAGTTTTACTGACTAATTTAGTGTCTTAAGTACTATATTTAAAATTAAGTAGTAAATTTAAAGTTAATGAATTTTCTTCACTCCTAGGGAGGAAAAAATATGGCTATCATACACTTTAGTTCTACTGATAGTCCTCCACCATTTATATATTTTCCTGTGTTTTAATTATACGTTGTTTTCTCTCTTCCATTATTGCCTACTGTTTTTATTTCAAATGTTTGTATTGACCCACATATTTTCTAGTTTTGTTCTCCCCCGCACCCTGCAACTGTTCCTGATATATCTTAGACTTTCATTCTGGGATCATTCTTCTTCCTGAAAAATGATTCATTAGAAATTCCACCAGTGAGGGTTCTTAGACTTAGTTCTTTGACTGAGACACATGCTTTTTCTTATTTTTCTTTAAGGATATGGCTCAGGCAGGGATTTTGTCTCTAACTTCTCACAGAGCACAGACCACAACTCTAAACTCATCTGCAAAATCTCCCAAGATATTCATGGTCTGCTTACCAGCCTGTTTTCAACTCCTTCTTGCTCTTTTGGTTAAGGGGTATGTCTGTCTTTCCTGTGTGCTCAAATTTGTATTTTAACTGAGTCTATTTGCAATCTTACCATCATTCCATCATTTTTAGTCATTTGGGAATGAAAGTTTTTTTTTTTTTTTTTTTTTTAGAATACGTCACCTACCACGTTGCCAAAAATTTCTATTTCTTCATATTTGAAGTGTTACTGTTTTCCTGATTTTTTAAAAAATATACTCACTTAAAAATTTTATTTATTTAAAAAGGAAATGAATTAATACATAGGAAAAATGTAGATTTTCGTGAAAAGTAAAAAGAATCACAATCTTAGAGACTTTATCTCAAGTTAGAGAGTCAGTGCCAGGACAGCACATGCAATTTGTGTCTTGAACTGGAGGTTCATTCTTTTCTTGTACTTAAAAAATAGCAATCAGGAACACGAAAGGGGTAGATGAAGGTAGCTGAAGGCTCAGAAACTCCCTGGAAAGAAGGATACTCCTGCAAAAATGGAACTGTTTAAGTCATGAGGAGTAATGGAAGCTAGGTAATGGAGAACTAAGGTGTGGGGAAAGGTAGATGTAGCTCAAACTGAGGAAGAGATTCTGGGGACTCAGAGAATGTTGAAATTAAAAGTCAAAGTGTAGAAGGATGGCTGAGATTAAGATGCTGTCACATGTTTTCTAGTGAGTGCTGAATACGCTGTGGTACAATGACAGTGAAGTCCCTGGTCCGCAAGGACCGCCTGTGGGCATATCAGTGATGGCCCAAATGTGGGTGGAGAAAACCTGTAATTTCCTTCTTACATGTGTTTGAGATACCAAGTGAATAATACTGCTCTGGAAAAAAATGATGAACTAGTGAAAATTAAAGAAATTGAGGGTTTTACATAATAGGCAGGCCCCACCTCTCAAACTATTTTTAGAAGCCTTTTGTAAGCTAATTTCTTTTGATCACTATTTTGCAACAGTGAAATGATTTTTTAAACCAATAAATCATCAGTTATTAGAAATAGTTGTCTCACAGCATACTGGTTTTTCTTTTGTGCTGTTATGATTTAATATTGAAAGGAACACTATTTTAAATCCTTATGTTTAGGTGTTTGTAACTTGGCCTTACAGTTGGGCTGAATCATGGCTTCTAGGTCTACTGCAATTTGTGTATATCGTTCACAGTCTAGCTTCTGTTTTGATTTGAAAATATAGATTATTACCAGCTTTGGATTTTTTTTTAAGTTGTGTTTGTCTTTTTTTGAAATTGCTCAAAATGTTTTTTAGTGGTCAAGTTACTAACACTTGAAAATCAGATACTGCACCAAATACAGTATTTTTTTCATGGTGATGTTGGTGAGTGCACCCATGGCTAGTGCTGTGTGGATCCATGTCACAGTCACTGTTATGCTGCAGACAGACTTGCACGATTAACCAGTTTGTCCTTTTAAGTGTACATGACTCAGATCAATCAGACTGGTCTCTCTTATGTGAATGTACACATGCAAAAAAATAGTTTCACGTGCCCATAAAGACACTTGTGAAGAATTCAGCTACTATGGTCTGTTGTATAAATGTGTTTCTAGGCACTTTATTATAAACTAGAATTTGATCTCATAGATGTTCCAACTTGATCAGTCATTTGACCTAATTTGTGGTGGCTATCTGTGTTTTGCAACCTTAATGCAGATAAGCTCTCCAACGAGATTAATGAAGAACGGTCCTGCTCTAGTGGAGAAGTCTCTCCAGCTGTGGAAAAGGCAGCCTGGGCTGGTGGTGAAGGGGGGAGACTTACCAGCTTAAAAGGGCTGCAGAGCTTCCCACTATTAAACACAGGCTGTCCACGAGTCTGTCTCCTCTCCTCCGAGGCCTTTGAGAAGGCTGGCAGCCGGAGTGCTGATCTAGGTTCTTTTTCTGGCGTCCCCAAGTTAAAAGTGAACACTGGGACATGGGTTTGCTCCTTTGTTGTACCTGATGACAGTGCAGAGATTCTCCACAGCTGGAGAGAAATGTCAGAAAGCTACTTACTGTACGTGGGCAGTATCAGATTTCAAATCCTAATATTTCAGCTATGCTTTTAATACTCAGAATACTAGGGGATGGGGTGTTGAAGCTTCCCCCCCTTTTTTTTGTTAACAGTTTATAGAATTTAACAGATGTACTGTCTTTCATGTGGCCTCACATTTGAAGTTATGAGAACATGCACATGGTTTGCAACTTCTATTATATACCCTTCCTTGGCCACCAAGTATTTTAAAAGTGTGCCACCTTTTAACCTTTACTTTTTTTTTTTTTAAGTTGAAGGTGATAACTTTTTCTATATATGATGCAATTCATGTCAACTAAAGTAAGTGTAATCTCAGATATCATTATATTTTAAAATCATGCTATGGAAATATAAAAAAAAAGAGAGAGAGAGAGCTGTTAGTGATAACTGAATGAAGAGCATCATGCAATCAGATATCCCATGACAAGACAGTGCAAGTCTCCCAGCCTTCTCCTATAGATTGCTCTCAACCTGGATGCCAATCTTTGGTTTGGTCAGCTTTGCCTTGATACTATTAGAGTTACTTAGAGACAGGGAAAAGTACCCATGGAGGAAAAAGAAAATGCCACAGGATGATAAGAACAATTAGATTGCAGTACTCCAGCAACTCCAACTAAAGCAGTTCTACTAATATTGTTTTACATATCAAAGGTCTACAGAATAGCTTATTTTTAGAAAGCACAGTAATTGCTGCTTTAAAAACATAATTGCAAGTCAGAATCTGGCACAATTAATTTTAGTGCCATGATTTTTAGGGAAAAAGGTAAAATATGAGATCTAGTTCTAATTTTTAATTTTAAACTTTTCTTGAATTCAGATAGCATCATAATTTGACTGAAAGATAATAAAATATTATGAGTCTTCAGAATACTACACTAAGAAACAACAATAATTTTAAAGAAAAAGAAAACTAGTATACAGGTCTCAGTTGGTCAGTTTTCCTGCTGTGTATTTTGGTGTTTGAGGTAAATGAAATACTTTTCACTCTCTTCCAGAAGTTTTAGTTTTACATAGAATGATGTGGATTGTCCAGAAAAATATATTTTATTTCCAGGCTCATTGCTTCAGCTTTCACAGTTAATAGACTTTATACCATTCTTGTTATCTTCTAAACTTAATGCAGTGTGGTAAAAATTTCAGAACGTTTTTCCTTTATTATTTTGTTTATTTAGAAAATTATCATTTAGAGCTATATTTTTTTTTTACTCATTTCAGTATATTATTACCTTGATCTCAATTAGGTTGTCTTAAAGCATAGGTGTGGTAACCGATCACAGATTAATTAACATTTGTTAACTTAATACATATTACATATGCAGCAGAATCAAGAAGGCAGAGACCTCGAGAAGACATAAATGCTGGTTTCCTATAATTAGGGAAATATTTTCATAGCTACCTAAATCATCCAAAATAATTACTCTTTTTTGTTCCTTTGTATGCTATAATAGATAAATTAAGAAAATGTTGTGTGTACTTATCTTTAATTTTAAGACTTCATCATTTGTAAGTCACTTATACAATTTATGATCCATATGTTGTTTGGGAATTTTTTTTCATGTTTTAGTTTTCACTGGATATTATACACCAACTTTTAAAAACCTCTATGTATGTCTATGTGACATATGTGTATATGTATGTGTGTGTTTATACTAGCATTTATATTGGACTATACATGACTATATATTTTCAACTTCTGTAGTTATTAGGACTTCTAAAAAACATTTCTCAGAACAAATATAAATGTAATATTGGCTTGTTTAGTATATGAACAGAATGATGATATTCTTTCCATGCCATTATTTATTCAGTTCCCAATTTAAAAACCTTAATTTTTCACTTTCCCCAATCTTCCTTTTAATTCAGTGTTTCTCAGTCTGTCTCTCTGTCTCTCTGTCTCTCTGTCTCTCTCTCTCTCTCTCTCTCTCTCTCTCTCTCTCTCTCTCTCCTCTCTCTTAGTTATCAACCGCATAAGGAACCTGTCGATATTCTTTTTCTGATTGCCCTCCCCATCTGAAATTTAATACCATGGGTTCACTTTATCTGCTCTGTGATCCTTTGGAGGACCACTAACCATTGCATTATCTAAGATTTTTCATCTCTCTTCTCCTACCATGAATCCATACTCATCCTTTTGGGGCAATAGTTGAGCATACAAATTCACATAAGTCAAGTCCTATTGTTTTTACTTTCCAGACAGACTTCATAACTACAGATTTAAGATTGCAAATGACAAATGTTTTAATCCCCTTTAATTTGTAAGAAATAACAAAAAACATCCTTTAATTGAAATTAGGAGCCAGGAACATCCCTAAATTACAAATGGTATAAAAACAGCTTTTAAATTCAGTATAATTTAGACCAAAGTAAGTGGAAATACCCTAAATAGGTGATTACTTGAAGCAGATATTGAATAGTAATGTTCAGTTTTCTGAAGTAAATGTCAACACCTTGAAAACCCAATCAAAACTGCCTAGCTAGAATCTGTGACAACTGGGAAAAGTATTTAGTCCTGGAACACCTTGAAACATGTTTATACACCTTGAGTATCAACACCATGTTGAGTATCAAACACCATGGACTGTAGCAGAAGCATCCCAGGTCCGCCAATCTGTGGCAGAAGCAGGACACTGGGGAATTACATAGCAATCAATGGAAGAGGCATGAGTTGTTGAACATAGTTTGCAAAAAAATGAATTGCTGTAGCACAATTATAACACATGCATCTTCATTATTAACTGTATGAAGATTTTGAAAACAATGTAACAGGTTTGATATTTCTGTCATTATTTAAAAAATAAGCAATAATATGACAGTCTCACAGATCCAGGCCTGGCAGTACAGCTTGTATAGGACTAACCTTCCCAGGTATAAAACTACAAAAGACAAATGAGAACAATAAACAAAAACCTATTGGAAGGTTTTTGAGAGCAACAAAACAGGCAGAAATTTGACGAACTCCAGTTTTTGAAAAAGGGGAAAAACATAAGGTAAGTGCTAAGTTTACCCCAGTTTTCTCTGAAGGTACTTTCCAATTTGGTGGCATGAAAAACAGAGCTCAGGCAGAGAATAGTAACTGAAATGACTGAGTACAAATTATGAGTGAAGGACTTCAAATTTTGCCAGATTCCCCTAAAGTAATTTGTTGACTAGTGGTTTAAGCACATTCAGGGAAAGATTCCAAGAAACCAAAAAGCCAGCTGCTAGAAGGCTGTGGAGCCAGGCAGATTCCAGCAGCTGCAGGGTGCCTGGGAGACATATTGGACTCCAAGTCCCACAGAGTTGGAGGGGCCTGATAAACACCTTCAGTTTCCTGTACAAATCTGAGAAGGACCAAACTCTGGGAGTGACATTAACACTGCCAAACTTTAAACCAACTCTACACAGAAAGAAGATGAAATCCATCTGTCAACAAAGAAAAAATTTACCCTTTTTGGAGGAAAATACCATTCAGAGTCTTAGCAGGTTTCATCCACAGCATTTGGCAATATAAAAAGAAAAACTAATGACTGACTGAAAAGTAACAAGAGTTAGCAGATAGGGACTTTAAAGTGCCATGATTAATATGATCAAGAAACTATAGGAGAACATATGTGCTTATCAGAGACCTGGAATCAGTTTTTTTGGTTTTGGTTTTGGTTCTGGCCATTTAACCCAGGGGCACTTCTGTTGCTGAGCCACGTCCTTTATTTATTTATTTATTTAATTTTTGATTTTGAGACAGGGTCTTACTTAGTTGCTTAAGGTCTAGCTAAGTTGCTAAGGCTAACCTTGAATTTGTGATCTTCCTATCTCGGCTCCTGAGCTGCTGGGATTATAGGCATATACCACTATACTCAACTTGGAGTCAGTTTTTTAAAACATTAAATGATAATTACAAAATTAAGCAATACAAAAATAATTTAATACATATCTTTGATGGAATATTATAAACAGAAAAATAGGATTTAGCTGGTCAGTGGAAAGACTATAAATCAATACAGAGAAAAGAAAGAAGTTGGAGGAGAAAGTAAGATGTGGAATTGTTGAAAGGGTTTGATTGGGGCCCCAGAAGAGAGGAAATCACAGAAACTATACCTGAATACTGAGATTTTGACTGAGAATTTTCAAAAACTGTTAAGACATCACATTACAAAAACAAACAACACCAACAACACCAACAACAACAACAAAAAAAAACACTTTAAAAGCCCCACAGTATATCACAGTATATGAAGAGAAGAAAATATAACAATATCATGTTTGAAGTACAGAAAACTGAAGAAAAAACTTCTTAAAAGAGTCACAGGATTAAAAAGAGATATATTATCTTCGAGGTAGTAAGGATAAGACTTTGGCTGAAATTTTATCAGATACCATGAATCCCAAAATTCAATAGAGTTAACTGAAGGAAAGAAGACTGAAAAGAAAAAATGAAAACCTCCAACTTATAATCTTAAGTTTAATTACCCAGCAAAAACATCTTTCAGACAATAAGTAAAGGAATGCATGGATAGATAGATCAACTAAGAGATTTCTGCACTACGAAAAATACTAATGGGAGTTCTTCACATTGAAAAAAGTCTTTTATTGGAAGCACTAAACTTGAAGAAAAACCAACACTGGGAAAAGTTAATAATGATAACATTTTGTGGTAGTTAAAGCTAATATAAAAGTAAAAATATGTAAAAACATCTGTATGAAAAGTGAAAAGGGTTTTAAATGGAATTAAAATAATTATAAGGTTCTTGCATTATTCTGAAAATGGTAAAAATTTCTAATTTAAATAAGATTATAAGTCAGGGTGCATATTTTAATCTTTAGTCATCTTTTCAATAATAGGAGAATTTGCAACTCAGATATTGATAGTGGAACAATGTAGAGTAATAAAAATACCTAATTAACCTAGGTGGGCAAGAAGAAGTAGTAAAAGAGAAAGCACATGGGATAATTGAAAAGTAAGTAGCAAGTCTATATAATGTGAAATATATATTATATAGCATACATATAGTAACTATTATATATATAATACATATATATGTGTATATATAACAGAGAGAGAAAATAGATTAGAAGACATTAGGACCAAAAAAGTTTGGATTTTGCTCCGTACATACAAGATTGGTTTATATTCTCTTTATATAATGCATTATAGGATGAAAGAAATCATGTTTATTTCAATAGATTCCTAATACCTAATTATTCTGGTTAAGTAAGTGAAAAGCATTTAACATGCTTTTATGACTTAAAAAAAAAAAAACCCTTAGCAAACTGAGAATATTCTTAACATGAGATTAAAAGTTATCTGAAATAATCTTACAAATAACATTGTTCCTAATAGTGAAATAGTGATTTAATTCTTTCTCCGTAAGGCCATTGGCCACTTTTACAAATTCTGTTGAACAGTATTCAGATGATCCTTCTGGCCAGCCAGTGTCAGACCTGGCAATTTGAAAATATAGTAAAATGAAATAAAGCATTAAAGATCGGAAGTTAATTAAAACCATTATTATTTACAGTTTATATGATTATACATATAGTAAAAAGATTTGCAAAACAGGTGTTAGAAGTAATCTATGAATTTATCAAACTCATTGGATGCAAAGTCCACCATACAGAAAATAATTTTATTTTTATTTACAAATAACAAACCTCTGGTGATTAAATTTACAAAATGCCATCAATGTAATA
This sequence comes from Sciurus vulgaris, assembly GCF_902686455.1. Lineage (NCBI taxonomy): Eukaryota > Metazoa > Chordata > Mammalia > Rodentia > Sciuridae > Sciurus > Sciurus vulgaris. The sequence goes on along the minus strand of NC_136467.1, from coordinate 89,823,505 downwards.
TAATTTAAAACATGAACCATCTAGAAATAAATCTAAGACCTAGGAATAAACTAAGAAAATATGTGTAAGACTACAACACTGAAGACTACTTAGAACCTCACATAAAAATCAACACATGTATATTCGTTAGAGTGAGATTCAATACAAATTACACACAGACTATGGCTTCTGAAGTTCTGGACTATTTGAAGGGATTGGATATAAACAGTGGTCTTATTTGAACATGTTCCTCAGTTTTAACTGATGCTTGTTATCACACTAGTTCTATCAGACACCTATAGGAGCATTTGATACCATCTTGGTTATCAATCCTCTGTTCTTGTATTATAACGTCTGAAAATTATGAGATAGAATACTGAGAATGGCCTTTTAATATAGACCAGAAAGTTTCTGTTCATATCTTCTATGTGTGATTAGTAACTTGTATATTGATCCAAACTAATGAGAAGGACTAGCAATACTATAAACAGAATTGTGAACCTGGGTGTATTTTAGTTCCTGTTAATATGCCTTATATTACCTCTCCCCTTTTAGGTTTACATGATAGACCTCTAGGTTTCTTGGATGAACTGAATATATATTAAAATTGATTGTAATATTTCTTAAACTGAATTTGTCACTAATTTAAGAATGTACACATCTTCACATAGCCCCTCAGGTATTTCCAGAAATTCTTCTAACATTATGAAATTAGACATTTGAGACCCATATATTTTCATCCTGTTTCAGAATTTCATGCCAGCTCCCTTACTTTGGAATAACAGATCAAATCTGGCAACTAAAAGTGTAGATTGATTGTCTTATATGATCCATCACTTGAATATCTCTAAATAGCAAAAGTCTTTTTAGTGTATGTTGGAGAAAGTGAGCTTATGATGTTTTAATTTTTAATCAATCTTTTTAAAACTGTTGGTTTGAAATTAGTTTCTTGTCCATTTCCATCTTATGATTCTAAGATATACAATATTTGTTTTATCCTACCATCTAAATGAGTATGTATTTTACCATTAATGGCATGTTATAGTTCACTTAGAAGTATTTTTTATTTCTTAAAAAATATATAAAATAATAATGACAATACTGATGACATATTCAATTTTATTAAATGTGTATAGATTTTATTCTACCTTTGCCTTCGCTGTATCTTTATACATATAGTTTACAGTGTGGTCTAAAGTGTTAATTGCCACCAGGCTTCCCTTCCACTACAGTATGAGGTTCCCAAAATTCTGCTAAAGTTCAGGGTAGACCTTCCTTTCTACCTGTAATTCTAAGGTCCTGTAATCCACAAGACAAATGCTTAGCCACTTTCATGTGCTGACTTTATAAGAGTTGGTTCTACATATGAAAAAGCACATTCCAACAAACTCAGGTTACTCCTCATCATGGAGGATTTTTTTAGAATTATAGTTCAACTTAGTTATTATATCATTTAATATTTTCCATAATATTAAAAACATTTATGGAAGAAATGTCAGCTTATCTATTAAATAAAAAAGTATAGGTGTTAGGAAGAAATTCCAGCTTAACCTGTCTGTCCATGAGAAAACCAACCTCAATCTTCAGAAATAAAGTTGTGTGGTTATGTATGCTATACTGACAAAATCTAGGAAAAGACAATTTTTTTTTTAAAAGTTGAGTGTAATGACACTTGCTTGCTATTGTAATCCCTGCTGCTCAGGAGGCTGTGGAAGACTTCAAGTTTGAGGACATTCTGGGAAATTCAGTAAGACTCTGTCTCAAAATAAATTTTAAAAAGATCTTGACATATAGCCCAGTGGTAGAGTGATTACCTAACACACATAAGGGCCTGGATTTAATCACCAGGAGTGAAAGAAAATCACTTTTAAAATATATAATCCAGGCCTGGCACAGTAGCAAATGCCTATAATCCCAGCTTCTTGGGAAAGTGAAGCAGGAGGATCACAAATTCAAAGCCAGCAACTTAGCGAGACCCTGTCTCTAAATAAAACAAAAAGATCTTAGGATGTAGTTCAATGATAGAATGTTACCTAGCACATGCAAGGCACTGAGTTCTATCACCAGCAACCCCCATAAAAAGCACACAATACGATGATTCACAAAGTTGGGTAACATCACTACTATTTAATTACATAACTTAATTCTCATCCCCCCAAAGAAACCTGTACCTATAAACAATCATCTCAATTCCTTCTCTAGCTATCAGCAACCACTGATCTATAATCTTTTTTTAAAGATTTGACTCTGAGACATTTCATTTAGATGGAATTGTGCCATACAAAGGCTTTTATTTCTGGCTTCTTTCACATAGTATATTTTCAACTTCCATCTACGTTGGTAATGTTGATCAGTATTTCATTGCTTTTTATGGTTATTGATCTAGAATATGGGTGTACCACATTTTATTTTTCCATCAGTTGAGTGGTCATTTGGGTTGTTTTCACTTTATTAAACTTTTATGAATAATGCTGATATGAGTATTGATATCTAAGTATTTGTGGAGCTATGCATCTTCAGTTATCTTGTACATATACCTAGGAATGGATTTATTGGGTCATATGGTAACTTTATGTTTAACTTTTAAAAGTAATTGTTGTATCACATGGTAACTCTGAGTTTCAATATATTTAAACTTAACTAAACTGCCAAAGTGTTTTCCAAAGCATTGGCATCATTTTACACTACAGCCAGCATTGTTGAGGGTTCCAATTTTTTTCAGATTCTCATCAACACTTGTTAAAGTTTCTTTTATTATAATTATCCTAGTACATGTGAAGTGAAATCTTATGGTGTTTTTCATAATTCCCTTCAGCTAAAATTATCAGACTACTTGGATATGTGTACTTTGGGTTTTAGATTCTTATATTAAAGTTCTTCTAAGTTAGCAATTTCTTAAGGATAGATTTTCTTATAAACATTCAAAGTATTACAAGTTTAGTTTCTTTTCTGAGGATCTTTTCTTCACAGTGGAATCATAAAGGAACTGATTAATCTATATAGATCAATTCAGAATAGGAGCCCTGTTAAATATGAGATACATTGGGATCTAATATTTGTCCATTCTGATAGCTATCCCTAAAATATACACATAGTAAGAGATTTTTTATCACCAATTGAAAATCTATTTTTAGTAAAGAGTACTAGAAGTTTCAGTTTTACCACTCAGCCATAGGACCAAAATTAACAAGGAAACCTAACCCAACCCCACACTTTATGGACTGTGCTTTTATTCAGTGTGTGCAAGACATTTCCTGGAATAGTATGCAAACAAACAGACAGGCAAACAGACTAACACACCAGATTTTTCTGTCATCTGCCACCCGACTTTCAACATATCCTGATGTCTGCCATCCAAACAGACTGCATCTGCAGATAGATTCCCTATTGTTGATGATGCTAGTTGGGAGTGTATTATTAGGCACAAGCAAAACAAAATCACAGCCAAACTTGCCAAACAGAAATAGAAACAAACATAACAAAAATAAAACACACATTAAAAACTTAAATAAGAAACAAAAAAACATAAACAGCAAACCATTCTGTTACCTTTTAAGATTAAATCTAGGCTAAGAAAAGGCAAGTCTGTTCTTGGAGACCTGAGCCTGTGAAGACAACACAATTTAATTAACTGCAGAGGGGAGGCCATTTGAACTTCTTTAATGGGACTTCCACCCCATCAAAACATAGTTCTCAAAATTGAAACATGATTATCAGAAAAAATAGCAAGTTCTGAAGTTTTACTGAACTTATTAGAAAAACCAACAGAATGACAAGGTGGTTCTAAGGATAATCTGAGAAACTCATGTACTTATATGCACAAATGTGTGTGTATGTGTGCGTGTAATATATATACAAATGCTAAAAAAAAGTTGTTAAAATTCAAAACTAGATAATGTGCTCCAGATCAATAAAGCCATTATCTGTTGGTTATTTTCTCTACTAGATTGGTGGCATGATGAAAAGCAGTTTTAGTGAAGTGGTAGAGACAAATGTGACTCAGATTAGTTCAGAAGGGAAGAAGAGCAGCAGGTGTATAGCTAATTCCTTGAGAAGACTTTTCAAAAATGTTAGTAACTGGAAGGAGAAGGGGGATTAAAGAATGATGATAGGATTTTTGTTTGTTTGGATTTAAAGTGAACCCACATTAAAATTATGTTTGTATACTGATAAATCATTTTATTCATTACCTACTCTGAAATCAGGTAATTCAGCAATGGAAAGGGTGCTATAGCATACCAGTATATATTACCCCAATCCTAAAATTGCTAGTGCAAAATAAGAAAGAAAGGACTAGGTGACAATAGTCTTGATGTCAGAAAGGCTCCAGAAAACTTTATAAAGCTTGAAGGTCTTAATTTTCATCTGAAAGGATTTTCTCTGAAAGGCACCTATAAATGATAGGAATGGTTATTCAAGCAATAGAAGAAAAATAAGTAAAAGATTAAGAAATGAAAGAGTAGGAGATATATTTGTGCTAAAACCATGACCTTTGGATTATTATATTAATCAGGCTGATGATCTGCATAGAGAGACAGAAGAACTGAAAATGCTTTAATGTCTTAACGTTGAATGTCATAATGTGCAGAATTCTTTAGGAATCATACTTATCCTCATATCATAAAAGAATGATTTCAAGCATCTAAGAGATATTTTATTTTTTGAGGAAAAATTATATCTTAAAATTTATTCACAAAAACATTTTAATGTCTTAATTTAGCCTCCTCAAATGGTAATGCTTGCTGCCACAGATTCCTCTCATTTTTTTCCAAGAACTTTTTTTTGTCATAATATTAGAATTTATTCTTGCTCACTCCTCGAATGCCATCATCACTGTTAAAGGTTCTCTGATAGCTAATGTGTACTTTGCATTTTGAAACAAGAAATGGAAAAGGAAAGGAAACAAGGTGGTGGTGAGGGTCACGTGAGTCAGTTTTTGCAAATATTTTGAGGAAACTTAAAAGTAAGAGGTTCGCTGGTCGCCCCACTGATAGCATTTGTTGTGTTTCTCTTCACCTTCTAAAATGTCCATAGATCATTGTGTGTTGCAATGGCATTGTCATAAGCCATTCTTGTAAACATTAGGGGGACGGTGATGTGAACTCTGAGTATCTGTGGCTGTAGATCTACTACTTGACTGGCTTTTCCCCCTAAAAATGTGCCTGGATTATTTCAGAAATAAATAGATTTAGAATTTCAGTTATACTGACCTGTAATTTATGGATGCATATATGTTTTTACTTTGTAAATATAGTTCATTTACCCCCAAAATGCAAGGCAGACGGATGGGGACTTCAGGAAGAGCCATCACGAAGAGCACCAGTGTAAGTGGAGAGATGTACACACTGGAGCATAATGACGGCAGCCAGTCAGACACAGCTGTGGGAACCGTTGGAGCAGGTGGGAAGAAGAGGAGATCCAGCCTGAGTGCCAAAGTTGTTGCCATAGTGTCTCGGAGAAGTAGAAGCACATCTCAACTCAGCCAAACAGGTAAGTGAGGTGCGTTCCACTTAAGCATCTCAGGTTGTTGCTGGAGTGACAAAAATTGACCTTCATGCTATAGCTTGTGTTGGGATTGTAGTATGTATTTGGTTCTTGTTTTGTGAAGAAAGTTTATTGTTTTGTCTTTGAAAATCTGTTAAATTCATGAGATTTTTTTCTATACAGCTCTGTAAAGCAGGTATTATTCATTAATCTGTAAAGTAATCAGATATTTTCCTGTAAACTAAAAGAAACTAAGGCAATGTTTACAAATATGCAAGGAAATGCAAAGAAATATTGGAGATCCAAATTGAATTATATGCAAGAAAAGCAACAGGATTCTCCTTTTCAAAATGTTCCATGATTCAATTATCTACAATTCAGACTATATCTATATTTTTTTTATAGAAAAGAAGGTCAGTTGTGCAACTTGAAATATAGTCTTCAAGGTACAGTATAAAAATAATTGGACTGTATTTGGTATAGTTTCAATGCAAGTGAAAACCCGGAAGCGATTTTTACTTTAGAAAAATGGGTCAGTGCATTCCTGCAAAGAAAAATGTTTTAATACAAATTTGTGTTTCAAATGTTTTCTGCTGCTTATGAATCTTAAAAGCTTTATGTCCTGAAGGTATACACACACACACACACAGTAAATGCAAAAGGGAGAGCAGCTATTTTTGTATTGTAAAATATAATAAAACACTGCTTTAAATTATGTAATATTTGATCACATATATTACATAATTTATTACTGTGCTCAGTACTTTGTAAAACTGAAGGTAAGTGAAATAGTGAACCAATTTAAATTGTCAGAACCCATTTCTCCTCTTACAACCATTGGTTCCATGTTCTGTTCCTTAATAGCAAGAGCCTTGTTACAAAATTTAGTTGTGACAAAACCTTCATGAAATCTTTCTTATATCTCTCTCAGCTTTTTGGAAAGCACATATTTTAAATTTTGCATTCTACTGGATATATTGACAACTAAATTAGGAATAGCAAATCTTGAGCCATTTATAAACTGAATTAGTGCATATAGCATTTTATCTGCATAAAATAAAAATGGTTCATCCTCGGGTTAGAATTAACCTAGTATAATTAGCATCCCTGTGATAGGTCTGCCTTTCTGCTACCCAGTAAGATAAGGTGTTCTCTTTTCACTGTTAAGGAGAATCATTTGTCTTCCTCAGGTTTCTTTAGGGTAGGAGTAGGAGACATTTTTCATTTATGTTGTTTCCTTGACTGTTTTTATGGTCAGTGGTTCCTGATTACTGATTTTGATGTAGTTATGCTCTGCAGTGTAGGGTGTGGAGAAAACAGACTTCAGATTTCAAAATATGTTATCACCTAGATAAAGCAGAGATGTTCTTTGATGTCACTTAAGGAAACCAGTGCTTCCTAAGTGGAATACCATAGATTGAGGAGATGTCTTGTCTTCTCCACCCAACACATGCACCTCTGTTTCCCTTCCAGTTGTTTAGGGAAACAAATGACTGGTTTCATTCTACTGGTTGAGTAGAATAAAGTTCTCTTAGATTTACATAGGAAGTATAGTTGCAGCACAGCTTTGTAGGTGAACAGTTTAAATAATTGCTTTGGAAACACTCAGCTCTCCTTGCTTTATTAGCTTAAGTTGTATCCCAGTTATTTGATTTCAAATAATATCACCTTCCCAGAAATTGCATAACTAAATACTTCCATGTGTTAGAGATTAAGTTGCCATGTATGAGTTTAAAAAGGACATTTTTGGATTATGAAGCCAAGATACCAAAATTGTTCTACCCTGCAGTGACTCTGAGTCTCTCAGGACTCAGTTTGCTTATGTAATGATGGGTGAGCTGGGTACCTCCTGTGAACTTTCCAAATGTAAAATTTTATGATTCTCTTTCTATACCATAATTTTTACCTCTCATTTGATATCCTGTTCATTCTTCTTGGTTTTTTTTCAGAGTAGATGACAAATGTTGATAATTCTCCATTATCATTTCCCTTTGTTTCAGGGAATAGCCTGATTTTTCTTCCTCTTATCTTCTACTTGTGATTTTAATTTATTTTCCTCCATCTGTGATTATATTTCATTACTCCTGTAAGTACTCACCAAAATTCAAAATTTCTCTAAGGAATCTTATTTTTTATTGCTTCAGCTTCTGCGTGTGACCTTCAAATCTGTTTTTCTGGATTTTTCATCATTCAAGAAAAAATCCTTCATTTTTATTGCCCATTAGAAAGCTCCTCTTGAATATCCCATTTTATACATGCTAGTATTTCCACATCTCTTAATTTCTAATTTGCTTTAGAATATTTCAGTTATAAATATTTTTTTAAATCACCTCTGCTGCACAATTCATAATGCAAAGGGGAATAACTCTTTTTTTTTTTTTTAACCTAAGAGAGTGGTATAAGCAAGTGGGTTTCCAAACAGTAAATCTCATTGTCGATATTAGTTAATATCTTAGCTGAAATCCTATCATTAAACAATAGCTGAATTAGTTTGAAAGTGTGAAAGTAGTGAAGGAAAGGGACATTTTAAGAAAAAGTTCTCGAGTCAGAAACATTTTGGAATTGAATTAAGCTTTAGGTAAAGTTTGGACTGAAGAATGTAAAGGACATCTTAGTTTCCAATAGTTTAGTGACCAAACTTGTGTATACAATATGAGACCTTGTCCCCTCATTTGCCCACTAACTGTATGATATTCCACCAGTGGTACTTCTCTCTTCACTCCTAAGTGAAGGATTATTAAGAAGGATCCACAAATCTGTGAGGAATCATCCCTAAATAGACTCTTGAAATTATGATAATAAATATCATAAGAATGACAATTATTCATGTGTCTATGTGAATAAAATTAATATCATATCTACATTTCTAGCCCTTTCACTTGCACTCTTAAGTTACTATGTGAATATGTGCTTATAAGTTCACTCCCTTAGTGTCATAACAAACTTAGGATCATTACTATTCCTACTATGAAGTGGAAGAAAATAAGGTATAAAGAGAATAGGTAAGTTGGAAAAAGGTCCTGTAATAAGGGATTGGGTCAAGATTTATTTGTTGTGTATGTAGTTTTTTGTTTGTTTGTTTTGGTTTTGTTGTTTTGTTTGTTTTTGAGACTCATCCAAGCTGGCTTCAAACTATTAGGTGGGCTAAAGCAGTCCTTCTGCCTCAGTCTCCCAAGTAGTGGTGTGCCACCACGCCTGGCTTGGGCCTGAATTTAAACCCAGATGCCAGAGCCAGAGCCCGTGCTCTTAACCACTATGCTAAAAAGTTTCAAATCAGATTCAACAAACATTTATTGAAACTTATAGGGTACGTAAAGAATGGGCACCATGTCAGGCTCAGGATTAAGAGCTGGGAATAAAAGGGTGAGTGAAGGGTACACAGTATAATAGGACAAGTCACATATAAATATTCCAGCTCAGGAAAGGGAATTGTTCAAGTGTCAGAGAGATGCAGGGAAGCACATAAAAGAAGGTGATTCACTCTCTCATATAGTTCTGAGAGGCCTTCCTGAGGAGATGAAACCTTACAAAAACATAAATAAATCAGGAAAATGACCCTAAAAGTACCTTCCAGGACAGAGGGAATAGTACCTTGATTACATGTTGGAAAACGTTGAGTTATTACCCGCTGGGGCATAGGAAATAAATCTGCGTGAATTCTAAAACTATATGAAAGATTTCTGGGGTTCTAGTGGATGTCCCTCCTGAATACAAAGGACAGGTCACCTCAGGATGGATCTTAAATCAAATTAACACCACACATCTGAGACCATGATTTCTGAATAGGACATTTTAGCTTCTATGAAGAAAATACCTATCAGTGTAAAATATCATCAGCTTCATAAACTAGAAATTATTCAGTTTATCTTATACTAGGGATAAACTGTATCTCTAGTACTATACCAGGTATGGTGAGTATTCAGAAAACAGAAAGCACCATCTGTAGTGGAAGGAAATCATTCACACTTGAATCACACATGAGCCAAATAACTAAAATGAGCAAATGTGAAGTAAAATGCTGAACATAATGAAATTCTGTGAAGTTTATGTGGGAAGACAAGTTTATCAAGGACCGTAGTCTCTCAAGAAGAGGGCCACGCAGAACTGATAAGATGATTGTGCTCCCCCTACAGGCCAACCATCTGACCACAAGCTTATCATCTTTTAAATCATTTTATCTGAGGATTCTTTAAATTACTATTTATTGGCAGGATTTTGGCAATTATACTCTGGTTATGGAAAAGTTTACAGGACTAATTCATAATTTTCAAACCATCAGGAGTCAATTATAATATGCCAAATAAGAATGTATTAAATCACTTGTCATTCTTTAATAATAGATATTCTGTATCTTTTCAATACTTTTTTTTCTCTAGCAAAATTTCTTCTTCCCCTCTCCAAATCCTTTCCTTTGATACCCTGCTTGGGACCCTCTAACTCTGTAAGTTGTCCCCTATCATTTCAACACTTACCAGAATCTTCCACTTTTCTGCCTACCTAGATTGAGGTCTCCTACTTCATTGTCCACCTGATGCAAAATTTGGGGGCTACCTCCATGAGCAAAATAATAGATATATATTTAAAGGTAAAGAAAAAATCTCACTTGGGCACAGATAAACAAAAGTTCCACATTCCTTCTTGGTAGAAGAATCTGAACCTAAGACACCTTCCAGTCACATTAAACCCCTAATGTATGTTTCCTCTTTTTCTGTTACTACACGATGCAGGGAGCAGGGCCTAGGTCCCTTCAGGCTCCACTCACCCACTGCCTAGATGCCCTGAAAAGTCTTCTCTTTGTCTCTTTTAGAGGCATTTACAAAAGGTCAATTCTGCCTTCTGACTGCTTCTGTTTTCCTGTAAAATACCCTGAGACAAGGAATAATAAAATAATTTTATGGAAATTATTAAAAAGCTAATGATTTTATGGAAAAGAGAAGGAATTATACTGGGAGAAAACCATAAATATATCTTTCAATACATTAATTCCAGTCCATTAATATATTTTGACTAGAGCAAAGAAAAATATGTAATAGGAAAACAGGTTTTGAAAAAGGATTGGGATAAGGGTTTTAAAGCCTTTTAAGAACCTTTGTTCCCCATTTGGTGGGATACTTTTAATTAAAGGAATAGAAGGAAAGCAGTTACATTCCTGAAGGCTTGAACTGGAGGCAGTTGCAGAAAATCAGTAAGGAAGAGTGTGTGGAAATAAGGAGGGGAGGTGAATACTAGGGGAGGTGAATACCAGTGGGTGAAATGCCAGATTGTTGTTGTGAGCTGAAGAAGTCACTATGGAAATGGAAAGAAATGAACTCACTCAGGCAAAGGAATGAGTCGGAGGCAGACCAGCAGAAGACAAGGTGGAACCCCATATTCAGTAACAACTAATGAGGAAAGAAGGAAGAGTATGGAGAAAGGGGTGGGAAAGGATCCAAAAAGAGTCTGCGCAACCAAAGAGGAGGAACAGTTCCAAGGGGGACAATGATTTTAAAGAGAAGGTTATTAATCCTACAGAAATATTGAAGGGTAGATTGAATTTAGGGACTGAGTCGCTTTTCCTGACCTTTTGTTTGGATAAGCTAGTGAGGAAGCAGCACAAGACTCTGCATGGCTGGAGCCCATCCCACTCTCCATCCTGTCATTTGCTTCAGCTCCTTCTCTAACCATCTCATCCACCTCCACTTTGGAATCAGGATGAGGCCCTTGTCATGGATGGAAGGAACTAGGACATAAGATGCGATTCATGGTAGCCCAGTAGCATAAAGTGAGTCTGCCCCACCATCTCTAAAAGGCTTTTTACATGGATGGGACTGGTGCTGGAAAAATGGATAAACAGAGGCAATTATTATGAGCTTCTCTTCCAGAAGTTTAACATTAGAAAGAAATGAGACCAAGGTTAACTAGTACTTCTTTCTTCCATTCTAAAGACATTTTCTAAAGAATAATTTAAGAAGTACTAGAAGTAAGTGAAAGCTGTGTGCATGTCTCAGAACATGAGGTCTGAGAATGTTTCCAGGATGAAGTGTAGGAAAAAAACCCCTCTAGATGGAGAGATTGAATGATGCAATACAGAAAGTTTTAGTTAATGGTGAAAAGTTCCAGAGAACAGATAATTTAAGAGCACAAGGTTATTCTTGGAGAATGGAAGGATGATTCTTTTCCTGGGTTTGATGGAAAAGGAGAAATGGTTAAAAAACAGACAAGTATCAAAATGGGAGTATTGAAAACCGAAAGAGTTTGAGTCAGAGGCCCTTGATCTTCTCAATGCACATAAAGTGGGAGCAAATGGACAGAGTAAGAATATGGGATGAGAAATGTAGGAAATTAATTGAAACGAACATAAATATTACTGTGAAGGTCTGGAGTTCCAACTGAGTTTGGATAATGCAAATCATCTGAAAAATAATTTTCAAAAACATTTATTAAGGATCAAGGCCACTCTTGCAGATATCTAGTCCACATTAGCTTCTCTTTTCTCTCTGCATCCCTAGTATCTGACCAGGATTTTGAAATCACCCTAAGATTTTTTGAGGGCATATTGCTACATTCTCCTAGAGGCCATGTATATATATGATGTTGGGGATTGAACCAACTCATACTCACACATACTGATAGTGATGCTCACACATACTGAGCATCACTGCCTGTAAGATTTACCCCCAGACCATGGTCTAGATCTTGACCTTATTTTAGAAGTTTTCCTGTCACTGGCTCATGGAATCTTGTTTACTATTTTGACTCTTTAGATTATAAATACTATTCTCCTTATTAGAGAAAGTTGATGCTCTACCCTAGCTTTCTTTAATCTACTGATACTACCTTTTCCCAAGGCAATGAACGAATCCTCTTCTTTTTTTTTTTAGAGACTGCATTTTGATTCATTATACACAAATGGGGTACAACTTTTCATTTCTGTGGTTGTACATGATGTAAGATTCACACTATTCATGTAATCATACATGGACATAGAATTATGATGTCTGTCTCATTCCACTGTCTTTATTTTTAAGTCCACTGGTGGACCTCCTGAAATGCTTCATTCCCCTGATCATAGTGAAAGACATATTTAATCTCCTAGAGATAAAAATGACAAAGGAAAAAGAAAATGTCTTTTAAGAACCATATTCATAATAAGAAGAGGATTTGCAAGATGGTTGAATGAGACATCATTACCTAGGTACATGTATCATTACACACATGGTATGAATCTATATCGTGCACAACCATAGAAATGAAAAGTTGGACCCCATTTGTGTATCATGAGTCAAAATGTAGTCTATAAAATTAAAATAAATAAAAATTTTAAAAAACTATATAGTGTTTATTTTTCTACAAGGTTATATCAGAAAAATTATAAATATTCTAAGAAGTTTGAAGGATGCTAATAAATATTATGTTTCAAAGTGGGTTAATAAAGAACTTCTGAATTTCCAAGACATGTCACTGACTTCTCAAGATGAAATCATAGGTGGAAACCAAAAATATTACCCTTGTTCTGCTGTCAAACACTTAATAACGTATGCTGATAAAACTATACAATTCACTTACACCTCAAGGAATAGTGCTTAATTAAGCTAATTTCCCCATGAGTTCAAGGCATTATTTTAAAATTCTCATTGTCCCTAGATAATAATTATGCCCCCAAATGCCCCAAATCTTAAATCCTCTCCTGCTCTCTTCAGTTTTCCTCCCAAATGTCACACAGGTGATGCAAACCATAAAATAAGTTGAATGAGCACCTGCTGGGGAGACACACTTTATTTACCTCAGGATAATGAACATCTTCCATTCTCCCCAAGACTTATTTCTCCTCCTTCCAACCAGCTCAGTCTACCAAGATATTCTCTATGTTTCAAGCATAGAACTGTTTTGTGAAGACTCTCTACTTTTAGCTTTACAAAAATAAGTTTATAGCTGCTGGGAAGCAAAACTAAGGCAGTCTCTGAAGATTTTAAGAAAATTATCTTGGATCTGCTGATTATTAACAATGGAAGTCAAAAATTCTTAGCAAAGGATGTGTACCCCACTCCCAGATTTTTAGAAACTGTAAGCTACTGTGGATCAAAATCTTGCTTAGATCTAAATTCCTTATCTGTGCTTCATTTATTTGATTCATTTAACAGCACAAGAAAAACATTCTGAGGAACGTAATGTTTCATGTTCTTTGTTTCCTGAGCACAAAATAATGGTGCCAGAAATGATTCTCCTGTCTGCAAAACCATCAAATGAATGTAAGCATGGGTTCTTTTATTTACTGTTGCTGTCTGGCGTAGGAATTCACTACTGTTAATAGAGATCCAGTTCAGCTATAGTAACTCATCTTCTGAGCTGATGCCCTAATAAGGAGTAGTATTTTCAAACATACTCCAGCTGCTATTTTTGTTCTTTTGCTTGCTCTGAACTATAAATTTTGAGTTTGGCTGACTAAATTGTACATACACTTTTAGGTTGAGTTGAAAGAAAAATATCGATTTAAGTAGAATATTTTATTATTTGTAACTTAGAATTTTGAGGAAGAAAGTAAATTCATTAAGTGTTTTCAAGGCACAATACTAAGAATTCAACTATCACATGTGGTGATAATTATTTTAACTTACTAAGATAATTAAGTATGAGAGCAATTTCAGAATGGATGTCATAAGATATTGTAGCTGAAGATTGAACAAGAAGTGTTTCTGATTATATATAAGCAGATGACCAATTTTAGTGCATCCTCATTTAGTAAAGAGTAAGTTTAAAGATATTTTATTGATAATTAATGTTTTCACATTTTTAGCACAGAAAAGCAAATAGGAGATAAAATTTATACAGTCTTACAAATTCATTGTGACTGTATATTATTGGCTAATCTTTTATGAGTTTATATTAATAACATTGATAAAAATCATTAGCAATAATAGCTATAATTTATTGAGCAATTTTCATATACCAGTCAGAGTTGTAATTGCTTTGCATGTATTAATTATTGCAGTCCTCAAAACACAGCCACATAGCAATATCATTATTCCCATTTCACAGGTTGCATGACTTGTCTGAGGCCACATAGAAATTGGAGTAGAGCTTTTATTCTTAAGCGCTTCATCACAATCCCATTTAAGTGTATGTATACACAGAAATACCCTTTTGTATAGATTTCTTAAACAACCATGGTATTTATTTATTTATTACTTTAAAAAGCATTAAATCATTAGCCTTCTTTTTTTTTTTTTTTAACTTTTAAAGAGTTTATTTAAGAAGACTACTTAGGACACCATCGCAGGAGGCTTGTGCCAGGAATTGAATGAATTTGAGAAAGACTTAGGTCTTAGAATGAATCCTTGGTATGTCAGAGTTAGTGGCTGACAGGGTGGAGGGGAATGTTGTAGGCAGGGAGACATGATGTTGTCATCTACTAGAAAAGTGATTACTGAGAAAAAACTGTAACTCTGTAAAGTCTGGCTGGTTGGAGATTGGAACAGTCAATGGAAAAGATTTTTCAGGCAATTTGAGAATCACTAGCCTATTAAAAGCAAGTGAAATCAATGACATTACTTAGTAAGTATATACTATAAGGGAGAATAAGATCCAGAAGAGATTCCTGAAGAAAAATAATGCAAGTCCTTTCTGAGCCTCAGTTTCCCTAGTTATAGAATGAAATAATAATAGTACCTACCTCAAAAGACAGTTGGGAAGGTTAAATGAAACTATTTGTAAACAATTAGCAAACTACTTGTCACATAGTAATTGCTTAGCAATAGTAATAAGACTGAGCAATTCTAGTAATTCCAAGGAACAAATAAAAGGCAGTCAAAACAGGTATCAGTGACAGCTTTCATGAATGGCAGTCAGGGGCATGTTAATCCAGCTGGTATTTTTATCTGATTATTAGGTGTGAAGTAGTTAGTAGAATACAGATTCTTGAGATCTAATATTTGAGTTTTTATTTTTTTTTTAAATCAGTGGTTCTCAAAGTTCCTCTTGTCAAGTCTGTCATTGAGGACTTGGTAAAGTGTCACCTTGAAAATGACTGATGCCACACATTCTACTTTGTACACACACTTGAAAAGTGTTCATAGATTCTTTGAAGTCTGTTCATCTCTAGTTAGGCAAATCTACAAGAGTTTGATTTAGACCCTCTCTTTGCCAGCTACCCCACCCTGCCCTGTTACCCAAACTTTACTGTATTAGCTCAGAGGTGAGCAAACTGTAGCTCAAAACCTGTTTTATATGATCAATGAACTAGGAAAAATTTTGAGTTTTTTTAATGGTTGAAAATAATCAAATAAGAGTAATATTTGTGATATGTGAAAATTATGAAACTCAATTTTGTCATCCATTAATACATTTTTATCTGAAATACAGCCATGTCCCTTCACGTACACGTTGTCCATGACTGCTTTTGTCCTATATGCAGAGACCCCAGACCCAAATTCATTCAGTATCAGGCCCTTTCCAGAAAAGAGTATTATAACCTCTACTTCTGACCAAGGACTTTGTACCAGCAGTGTAAAAGAAGATATTAATGAATGATGATCATTTCTGCCATTGTTCTCTGCTTCTCAGTGTCAGGAGCTAACTTACCTAACTACTATGACTTTAATCATTCATTCACTTACCTACCACGTTTACTTTTTTGCCATGTCCCTGTTGACATCATCTCTTGTTAAACGTAGTGATTCTCCAGGATGAAGACTTTTGCCCCCAAAGAAGACACTTCTATCTCCAGCTTTGCTCTAAAAGTTGATTCCTGACTCAATTGCTCACAAAAGTAATACAAGAATTTCCCTCAACCCTGTCCCAATAGGAAATTCAGGGACTGTGTATTTCATTTTACCAAGTTACTTACATTCCTAGGGCTTAGTACATTGCCTGGATGAGACCCTCAAAAACTTGTTTGAATGATAAAAAACTTTTGCAGGAGTTTTCTGTTTTTGTTCTTCATGAGCTGTTCAGTCCTTCTCTCACTCCAACCTGTTCCATCCAGTTCCCCAAACTGTTCTCCTGAGGGTCACATAAAAGTCCACAGAGATGAATATATTTGGGTAAAATTCAATTTATGGTATAGGTTGCAGGTATGGTACACTTGCAAAACTGGTGAGATGTATAACAGAACAGTGAAAAGAAGGAAAAGAGGTCTACCTTTTTTGATATAAGTAAATGATTCTTATTTATTTCTCATCTCTCATACATGTTGATTTATTTCTTATTGTTTTGCAGCCACACAGCTTCCTCGGGTTCATAAAGCATGCCTTAAAACTTCTTTCTTTGCATCTTTGAAAGTGTCAACCTTCTACCTGAGTGGTTCTTAATCTGTCTTCTTGGCTGTCAAAATCCATCTCTTCATTCAAGCCCTTTCCTTCAGCTTTCCACTGGGGGAAAAATAATTTTTTAAATTATAATACTATTTTTTTAAATTGTTGAGTGAAAATGCTTCCTTGTTCATGAAATAAGACCAAAGTTTTGTCACAAGATGAACTTTAAACTTACTCAAGGGAGTAACCAGGCATCATGGCATCATGCATCAGTTTTTGTTTTTTTTTTTTTTTTTGTCTTGTGCAACACTGGGTAACACAAAAGAATCTAAATAAACATCTGTTGGAGGAATGAGTGTGATGCTTTCTCAATGAGAAAATCATGCTCAAATAGCAATTAATTCATCTTATGATATTTAATTTACCATTGTGAAATGCTGTTCATAGTAAGTTTTAAAGGAAATTTTTCTTCTCTTTTTGGTTTTGTTATTTCTAAGAAATGAATACCTCTGTTTTATTAGTTTAACAAGTAGAAGTGATTTGTCTGCCTCCTTTCTCTTTTCTTCTTTTTAAATTCACTTCAGAAGCGCCTAAATATTGATCTAGATTAGTTTTACCAGTAAATTCTACCTTATTGCTTTTAAGTATAAATACTTCTGTAAACAAGAGTAGATAACTACCATTTTAAGATTTTGAGGCAGTAAATGAATTGGTAATGGTAACCATCATTGCATTAAAGATCAAATAAAGTAACATTTAATTAGAAAATTTGGGAAAGATAAAAATTTGCACTTATGAGGAACAATAGATAATTATTGATAAAGATATTTCTGTGTTCTCATTCTTCATAAGCTGTTCAGTCCTTTCACTTCAGCATTCTTTTACATTACATTTATCAGTTATTCACTTACATATGTTACTACTTGTATTATTTTACATGTTACTTCGTTTAATAAAGGTTTTTATAAGTTTAATAAAGATATTAACCTTAGCTAGGTGTGGTGGTGCACACTGGTATTCCTAGCTACTTGGGAGGCTGAGACAAGAGAACCACAAATTCAAGGCTAGTCTTCAACATAGCAATTTCCTGTCTTAAAATTAAAAATAAAAAAATACTGGGGTTATAGCTCAGTGGTAGAGTGCCCCTGAGTTCAATCCCCAGTACTACCAAAACAAAAATAAAAAAGATATAAACCTTATGAAAATGCTTATGTAAAACAAGCAAAAATGTCCAAATGTTTTTATGAATCATTTATTGGTGGGTAGAAGCAGAGGATCCTTGTAGGCAAGGAATCTACTATAACTGCTTTTCAAGTAAGCTTATGAATTCATATTTGGGAAGTAAACTTCTGATGTCAGGCCAACACATTGGGAAACTTGTTACAAATCATTTACATTGTTAGCATACTTTTCTTAGAACCAAATAATGTAGTACACACAATGATAAGTCTTATTTGGTGATGCTTAACAGACTTTATGTTCAAGAACTACATTAAATTATTAAAGACAATAAAAACATTCAGTATTCCAGATTCAAACTCAGAACCCTTGAATGTTTTGTAAATGCAAATGCCCCACTACTTTTACTTTTATTCTGAAACTATAAAATGTCTTAAAAACAGTCAGCAAACAATCATACTATACTTGGAAAAGTTTCAAGAGAAAAATATTAAAAATTCTGTATAACTAAATTTACTTTTATAAATAAACATAGTTGTATTGGAACACTTTGTACTGATGCAGTGATATCAAAGTATATGAATTGGGAAATCTTTTCAAAATCAATCAACATCTTAATTTTTTAGCACTCTGAATTTGAAACTGTAAGAAAGAATTGTCAATTGTCTACCTGCATTATAGAAACTAAAAACAGATGAAAATCCTTTAATGAGGGTGATTTCTAGAGAGGAAAGGATATTGATTAGAAATCCACAGGAAAATTAAAGTCCAGAGATAATCAACTCCAGGTGATACAGCCTGCTGCTAAAAATGCCAATTCCTATTTACAGCTTCTAGCTCAGGAAATTCAGCCAAACAGGTACTCAATTGTTTTTAACAAAGAAAAAATAATTAGAAGATAACTTCCTGAGAAATAATTATATGAAATTTCATGCACAAATTTTTCAGAGTAATGTAGGATTCTGTCATCTTCAATAAATCACTGAAGAAAAAGTACTAATTGTAATGTGTATTGGAGACTAATTGAGAAGATTGTTGTGATTAGCAAAATCAAAGAAGGAAAAATTTGCCTTCAAAGTAATAATTTTATTCAGTAAAGTTCTCTTGATTTTCCATAATGCTTAATATTAGTTCTGTCTTCTCTTGGATCATTTTTTATTGTCTTTTTCAAAATAAAGACTCAAAAGCATCATGTTATTTGAGGAAATCAAAAGTAATGGATTTAATTTAAATTCTTATCTAACTTTTGTACACAGAAAAAAAGAAACATGGAATTCAAATGTTGTTGCGTTAAATGCAATGACCAAGGTGATAAAGCAAAATTTTTCCAGAAATGCTTGAATTTAGTCCCAGTTTAATTGAAATTACTGACTTTATTTTTCCCATTTTTAATTAGCATATAATAATTTTATATATTTATGAGGTACAATGTGATAATTTTATACATACATACAGTATATAATGATAATGTAAGGGTAATTAGCATTTCCATATTCTTAAACATTCATCATTTCTTGAGAGCTTTCAAATTTCTCTTTTCTTTATGTTTTTATGTATTGGTGGATGTCTGTATGTGTTTTTGTTCCTGGGGACTGAGCTCAGGACCTTGTGCATGCTAAGCACACTCTGTGTGACTTAGTTGCACCCCTAGCCCAAACTTCTCTGTGCTAGTTCTTTATAAAATATTTAATAAATCATGAGCTATTGTCACATCCAATGTTTTGTAGAACATTGGAACTTATCCCTTCCAGTTCCAGCTTTCCCCTGTTGCCCTCATCTCTTTCCTTCCTGAGTTCTAGTGACCATCCTGCTCTCTACTTCTGTGGAATCAACACTATGGACTTCCACATATGATTGAGAACATGTGGTATTTGTCTTTCTGTGCCTGATTTATCTCACTCTGGGACCATCCACATTGCCATAAATGACAGAATTGCAACGCAACTATTGATTTTAATTTCCTAGGTGTACCTGGCTTGGACAGTGGATCCCTTGGCAAGGGTGTGGAATCAGTGTGGCTATGAAGTCCCTGAACCCTGCTGGCCCCCTTTGGATGGTGCTGCACATGTGTGTCCACTGGAGCCCCCTGCTGTGTTTCTCCTTTCACACTCAGGATGTCCTAGATTCACTGGCCCATATAGCAGTTTCCTGCACATCCATTTACTCTGTAAATGGCTTGGTGACATTGTTAAAGGCAATGCCAATTGTCTGTTCTTTTGTTCTGCTTTTACATTTTTATAGTTGTCACTCAGTGCGTACCCTTTAGCTAAGCATTTAAAAGCCTGTGCCCTTTAAAACACGGCACTGAATTCTCTTCTTGGTACACAGGAATAAAAGCATTTTCCCTGCCTGGAGTTGTTTAAAAGCTCCTTTACTAAACATATCAACAGGTGAAGAGCTGTCCTCTTTCCCTAGGATGTTACAAAGCCCTTTCATGCTGAACTCTTAAGTGCAAAATCATCGAACACTTTTTAAATAAGAGCCTGATCAGATTAGAAAAGATTAGGGATGCATTATTGAGGAAGGTTTAGTAAAGAAAATGAGTTTTAAAGTTAAATGTTATATACATATGTGCTCTTTATTCCTCAAAGTTTCCATAAATTTTAATAGGTTCTTAATTTTCTTTTTTCTCACCCAGAAAATAATTGTGAGAATTAAATATAATTCTTAAGGAGCACAAATATTTCAAATTTTACATAGATGGCACCTGAAATTTTGATATTTTTAAAGGATATGGTTTCAGTGGTGTATCATGTAGCATTTTATTCTTTCATAGTTATGTTCCTCCCACTTCCTTAAGATATTAAAAAGTCATTATTTCTGTTTTAAGCTTTCCCTTTTCCTGACCACTAAATCTTTAGGTGAGTAGTGACTGAAACCAGCAGTTATTCCCCACAAAACTTAAGTAACCACTGTTTTTAACTCCTACTTATCAGTAATTCTTACATATGGCAATTATTTGTCATTTAGTCCAGATATTTGTCAGGCAGTTAACAATAGCTAATAAGAGTGGCTAGTATCATATGACTAGACTTTTATAAAGCACTTGAGGTATGCTGTCACATTTAGTCCTGTCAGCAGACCTGTGGGGCTGCTGCAGGAAGCTATGGCATAGTGCAGTGATTATCTCTGCATTTTCAAGGGACTCTCACAGCTAGTAAGTGACAGAGAAAGAATTTGAATTTCTCTGTGCCCAGATTCAGTCTTTAATCGTTCGTATTTTTTCTTCTTCAATGATAGGCCTCGCTATATTACTCCCAATTTACTCATGAGGAGACTGAAATAGCATTTAAGTGACCAAGTTCACATAGTAAGGGCAGATCTGGAATTTGAACCCAGCAGTTGGGGTATAGAGTCTGTTATCTAAGTAGGGCATGTCATGGAAGTTGGCCTGGGAAGTGACAGTGTCAGCCAGTGTCTGACTCTGACCATTGTGCTGTACTGCTGCCCCAACAGCTTCATGGACTAAGCTCAGCTTCTTTGAATGTGCACAGAGTTGAACACAATAGAATTGCGTTTCCTGCTCATTTAACAAAAATAATTTTGTCTGGCATCAGTAAGTTTATTCATTTCCACTAAGATTTCCTGTGGAGAAGGGGGTATATAAGGAAGAGATCAACCCTTAAAAATATACAGTCTATACCCTTCAGAATGGAGCTGGTTTTTCTCTGTACCAGGGCTCCTTCGCGAGGATTAAAAGAAGAAAAGATTTCCCTGGGATAGACGGAAAGGAATTGGAAAGGGAAGTGAAGAAAGAAGATATTTAAAAACTGTATGTGGGTGTGAGAGGTTCCCTTTGGTCCATGTTGTCTGAACTGTGTGTAGTAAGACACCAGGAGAAGGTGTCAGGGACGTGGGGAAGGCATCGGGGAGTTATCCTCAAGGGTCTCCTAATACTACCAAGCCAAGAGAAGTTGCTCTGTGGGAGAGAAGGATCAGCATCTAAGCAAGCCATTCCTGTCTTGAAGAATCCTTTTGTTTATGTGTAAGAAAACTGGATTAATTTGTTCTGTTTGACTGATTTATCCACAGGTTTAACAAACCTAATTATAGATATTAATTAAAGCTGGGTTTATTGTATATTTACTATGAGCCAGACTAGCACAATTCTAGCACTGTAAAACAGGAACCATTATTATCACATGACATTTTTTTACATAAGGAAACTCAAGTTCAGAAAGATTAATTTCCCCAGGGTCACACAACTAATAACTGACAGGTTCAGTAATTGAGTGCTAGACTTTTTATCCTCAGCCATTATACTGTACTGTCATCATCAATTAATTTGATGTGTGAATTAACACAAATTCTAGCTGCTATAAAATTAACCCTATTGTGCATAAAGGCTCAAATATAATAAAATTCTGTTTATTGTTCGTCTAACCATTTGGTATAGTGTTGATGGATGCCAATTAATTCTTCCTCTGTGTGGTTGTTCAGGTACCTGGGGTCTTTACATTTTATACATTTTCTATTATGTCAGTGGGCACAAGAAGAACAATGATGAATAAAAAGAATGAAGAAGGTACCTTTAATTCTTTTTTTTTAGCTTTGTCTTAGTGTCACCAGTGTGTTGTTTTTAAAATAATTAGATCATGTTTTTTAAAATTTTTTTTAATTGCAGATGGATACAATACCTTTATTTACTTATTTTTATGTGGTGCCGAGGATTGAACCCAGTGCCCCACACATACTAGCCAAGCGTTCTACCACTGAGCTACAGTCCCAGCTCATGTTATTTAGTTTTTTTAATTTTTAAAACTTTTTATCAGTGCATGATAGCAGGACTTATGATGCATCTTTGTATGCATCCACGATAATTTCATCAATCCCATTTCCCGTGCTTTCCCTTTTTCTCCTCTCCTCCCTCACCATGATCTGTTTGCTCTAGTGAAGTAGCTCTAATTCCTAAAAACCTTTTTATAGAAGTGACACACGTTTGTTTATGTCCTTATCGGTGACAGTGATTCATACCACATTGCTGGCTGTGCCTAGATGCTAAAGGTGAGGGCTGGGAGATCACAATTCCCGGTTTAACAGGGATTAATTTAGTACCAATTTTATACAATGGAAGGAGGTATACACTTCCAGCTAGATCTTACACACACATGATATAATATCTTTCATTATAATTAATTTGGTTATTAAGAGTTTATAGTATTTTCTAAAATACAGTCTGAAAATACTGGTGGTTTCTTATGTTATTGTAGAATTTGTGCACTGTCAATGTAATCTGGTAACCTGCTTATTCTAGTTTCAAAGCCTATCAGATTCTAGAACTGGTCCAAGTTTTCTGTTTCTTCCTTCCCTGGTCTCTTCTGACCCTTGAAATCTGACTCCCTCAGTTTCAACAGACATAGACTGGATGAAGCTCAGCCATTTCCTTTTGTTTGTTGATTGATTTCTTTGCTTAAACTAAACAAAATGCTTATATCTGGAATTCCTGAGTTATTAGACTTGAGTGAGATTGAAGAGAAGCAAGTGATTGAGAAGTGGTCCTGGCAGAAAAGACACAATATTTTGCTCTCTTTTTCTTTCCTCTCTTTCTTCCCTCTGCTGGTTAGTTATCTTTCCTGGCTTATCTGTTTCTGCAGATAACTAGCATGTACAATTATATATCATTGTACTTTTCCAAATTGTTTCATTAATATTAATTCATCTAATGTTTAAAACACACCTATGAGCTAGGTCCTTTGTCATTTTCCTATTTACAAGTGAGTGTTTCAGCCATCTTTTTTGTTGCTGTGACTAAATATTGTGACCAGCACAACTATAGAGGAGGAAAAGTTTATTCGAAGGCTCACAGTTTCAGAAGTCTCAATCCATAGATAGCAGGCTCCAGTCCTTGAAACTCAAGATGAGTTAGAATATCATGGTAGACGGAAGTGGCAGAGGGAAGTGACTCACATCATGATCAGAAAGCAGAGTCTACTAGCTAGCAGAGAGAGTCCACTCTTCAGATAAAAATATATACCCAAAGCTATGTACCAATTCCCACCTCCGCCAGCCACACCATATCACTTCATTTACCACTTGGTCAATCCCTATCAGGGGATTAATTCACTGATTGGGGTAAGACTCTTACAACCCAATCATTTATGCACTGAACCTTCTTACATTATCTCACAAGTGAGCTTTTGGGAGACACCTCACATCCAAACTATAACACTAAATTATGAAGATTAAGTAACTGATCATCATCAACAGAGCTAGGATTCAAACACAGACTGTTTGGCTATAGTCTGATCTCTTAGCCATGGAGTTATTCTACCTCTCAATGGAGATAGTTTTCTCACTAAGGAAAATTCTAGTGCCAGTTCATGAGGTAGAAACTCTGTTTCATTAAGTTTATTTCTGACACTAGGCCAGTTTTTAATCTAGCTTTTCAGTATCTGTTATTAGTATAACTATAATAGTTAATGTAGTACTTCTTCAATAGAAAAGTAAAATATGTTATGCAATCTAGCATTAGCTATTGTTTATATCTTGTGTCTTAGAAGCTCTGTATCCCATGCTCAATATTAGTTCTTGAGAAAGAAAGTTACCACTGATAGTTTTAATTATAGGGGATTTGATTTACTAACAATTTTTTCTAGCTTTCTTTTGTTATCTAGAAACTAAGGATTTGGTGGACATATTTAGTTTTTTTTTTTTTTTTTTTTTTTCTGTTTATATTTGTATACTCTTAAAACATGTAGCCACATCCCAGTGTACTTAGCAACCTTTTTAATTCTTTAGACCTTTTTCGGACTTGTTACAGAAGGCTAGGCCAAGAAATAAATCCAAACATGATCTGCAGGCTGCCCCACTGCTTTGTACACAGATCACAGCTGCCAGTGTTGGCTTGTGTGTGTACATGCTCTCTCTCTCTTTCTCTCTCTTGTTCGTCCTCCACACTCCTCTCAAATTCATTATTTTGTGCTCAGTAGCATGTTCAAATATTAAACATGTGAGAAAGGCCATAGACCTACATAGCCAAATTGGGGTGAGGTGGAACCATTTTATGTGCCACCAAAGGTCTGCTAGCCAATCAGGTAGACCATACAATGTGGAACTAAGAGTAAATATTTTCATTTTGTATTCTTAGCTAATTTTATTTTTGCTGTTTAAACAATAGTTATGTCACTTTATAGTTTTTGACAAAAAGCTAATATGGAGGTAAAGGAACATGAAATTATTTTCTGGTCAATCTATAATGGATTTTATGTTATCTGTAAGGTTTACCTATTTCACTACTGATATACAATAGCTTTAAGTATTAGAATTTAGCATATACTTTTTTCGAAAAACAGTGTATCATAGAGGATTTACTTGATGACAATATTATAACTAAAACAACTTTTCAAAACAAGAAATATATGTGTATTTGCATGCTAAATTACTAAAGCAAAAGCTCCCTAGAAAATAGTAGTGTTATAATATATTTGAATTTGAAAATATTATTTATGTATTTATTGGTACCAGGAGTTGAACCCAGGAGTACTTATCCACCAAGCCACATCCCCAGCCCTTTTTATATTTTATTTTGAGACAAAGTCTCACTAAGTTGCTTAGGGTCTCCCTAAGTTGCTCAGGCTTTCTTTGAACTCACTATCCTCCTGCTTCTGTCCCCTAAGCCCTTGGGATTACAGGCCTACCACCATGTTCCACCCTTGAAAAGATTTTTTTGATTTTTAATATTATTGTTGCTTGTTTCTTTTTCCAGTATATGCAAGAGCCTATTTGTGTTACTCTTTTGAGCATATGAAGATGTCTGAAAAAACTTATAATAAACAATTAATTTTTCAAACTGTAAATTGCTCAGCAGTTATGTTCCCAGTTTAAATATTTCCACCTCATTGACTTCATGATGTATTAATAAATAAGTCTGTCATCTATGGTTTCACTGTTTTGGCTAAATGAATCTTGGAGCTCTCTGCTCATATTCTTATATCTTTATTTTTATACCCATCTTTATATACATCTTTCCTTCCTCACCCCATGAAAAAAAAAATTGAGCAATAATGAGCAAAATATCAGATTTGCTGATAAAACACATTTTTGGCATTCCTGTCATATACATAGTAACTCCTAGTAATGATTCTGAAAGATTACATCATGTTTTAGTCAGCTTTTTCACTTCTGTGAATAAAAGACCTGACTAGAACAATTTTAAAGGACAAAAGTTTATTTGGGGGCTCATGTTTTCAGAGGTCTCAATCCATAGACTGCCGGCTCCATTCCATGGGGCTCAAGGTGAGGCAGAACATGGTGGCAGACGGAAACAGCTCACATGATGATCAGGAAGCAGAGAGAGACTCCTCTTGCCAGATACAAAATATGCCCAAAGGCATGCCCCAGGATCTGACCTCCTCCAACCATACCTTGCCAACCTTCCTCTACACTCAGTTAATGCCATCAGGAAATTGATTCACTGATTGGGTTAAGACTTTCATAATCTAATCATTTCTTCTCTAAAACTTTTTGCATTGTCTCACATGAGCTTCTGGGGGACACCTCACATCCAAACCATAACACATTGATATGTTGTAAGTACCTTTTTGACTTAAATAACTCAAAAATATCTAAAGAATATTGGGTTTCATCATTGATATAATTCTTTCCCATATTCTGGAAGGTGATACAAGCTTAGTGTATTAAGCTGTCCTGTGAAACCCCCAGTCAGCTGACAGGGATCCCTTGGATTTGTCCACTTTATTTTGACTCCAGACCTAAATGCTATCTTTAGAACATAATTGATTTGTATCTACAGAATGTATGAACTAAGAACTACTTTAACCCCAAATTACTTGAAATTCTATGGTCTGTTTTCAGGAATGAGGAAGTATACTTCTAAGTAGGTTAAAAAAACAATTCTGTTTCCCAAACTCTATAATGGCAAAGGAAAGTGGAGCAAGTCCTCAGGAGGACAGAGGATATAGCCTGAAACAGCAGCCAAATAAAGGTTCTCTTAAATCTTGAATCATGTCTTGAAAATCGTGAGATAAAATTGTTTTCCACTTATCATATGCTCGTTTTACTACAAACTTCTCCAGAATCTTTCAGTACTTGTAGAAAAGTATTCTATATCTTAAAGTAATTCCTAAAACACTGTTTAATTCCTCCTATGAACATCACCCAGATTTTTAAGGCCAGAATATCTACCTGTGGGTGAAACAGGAGGTTTTTCAGTGTCATCTGCAACTACAGGGTACTGCACACAACTAATTGGACAACAGAGGTAGCAGACTTTTCATCTAGCACAAAAATCTGCCTGGCTGAACTAATTCATCGATTCACACAGAGTTCAGTTTAGCCTGTAAGCTAAAGAATAAAGATAATAATAGAGGATCTGTGGAGCCTCTAAAGCAAAGATTTCTCTTTAGGCTTCCATGTCCTAGGTTATTTTGATGCTTAATGCTCAACTAGGCTCAGCTTTAAGGCAAATGGGACCAGCACTTTGAGTTAGAATGTTCTCATAGCAGCCCAAGGGAATCTTATAAAGCTGCCATTCCTTTGCTCAGATGGACAACCAGCTATGCTGCTGAATAGTGCACATACAAGAAGAACCACTCTACAGCCCTGTGCTGGGATAGGAGGGCTTTGTGGATTGAACATTTTAAAGTATAAAAAATAAATGCATGGGATTGTTCTGTAGATATTCATATCTGCCTATTTTAGAATTTGTTCTGTATGGAGGGTCAACCAAACTGGGTTCTAGGCTATCTGCCAGAAGCTACTGTGTGACTTTGGCATTGTTTTCACCCTTTCGGTTTTAGTTAGTCTCAGCAACAGTAATAGGATTCTGTTATATAAGACCTTTATTTATTTATTTTTTTTATTTATTGTAAACAAACGGGATACATGTTGTTTGTCTGTTGTACATGGGTTAAAGGCATACCATTTGTATAATCATAAATTCCATTGTATATATATACCACAGTTTCTTTATCCACTCATCAATTGAAGGACATCTAGGTTGGTTCCACAATCTGGCTATGGTGAATTGAGCAGCTATGAACATTGATGTGGCTGTATCTCTGTAGTATGCTGATTTTAAGTCCTTTGGGTATAGGCCAAGGAGTGGGATAGCTGGGTCAAATGGTAGGTCCATTCCAAGTTTTCTAAGGAATCTCCACACTGCTTTCCAGAGTGGCTTCACTAATTTGCAGCCCCACCAGCAATGTATGAGTGTACCTTTCTCCCCACATCCTCACCAACACTTGTTGCTTGTATTTTTGATAATCGCCATTCTAATTGGGGTGAGATGGAATCTTAGGGTGGTTTTGATTTGCATTTGTCATATTACTAGAGATGTTGAACATTTTTTCATATGTTTATTGATTGCTTATACATCTTCTTCTGTGAAGTGTCTGTTCATTTCCTTAGCCCATTTGTCGATTGGATTATTTGTATTCTTGGTGTAGAGTTTTTTGAGTTCTTAATAGATTCTGGAGATTAGTGCTCTATCTGAAGTTTGATTGGCAAAGATATTCTCCTACTCTGTAGGCTCTTTCTTCACATTACTGATAGTTTCCTTTGCTGAGAGAAAGCTTTTTAGTTTGAATCTATCCCAGTTATTGATTCTTGCTTTTATTTCTTGTGCTATGGGAGTCCTGTTGAGGAAGTCTGGTCCTAGGCCGACATGTTGAAGATCGGGACCTACTTTTTCTTCTATAATCTGCAGAGTCTCTGGTCTGATTCCAAGGTCCTTAATCCATTTTGAGTTGAGTTTTGTGCAGGGTGAGAGATATGGGTTTAGTTTCATTCTGTTGCATATGGATTTCCAATTCTCCCAGCACCATTTGTTGAAGAGGCTATCTTTTCTCCATTGCATATTTTTGGCCCCTTTGTCTAGTATTAGAAAGTTGTATTTATTTGGGTTTGTGTCTGTGTCCTCTATTCTGTACTATTGATCTACCTGTCTATTTTGGTACCAATACCATGGTACAAAGACCAATACCGTCTTTGCTACTATTGCTTTGTAATAAAGTTGAAGTTCGGGTATTGCGATACCCCCTGCTTCATTTTTCCTGCGAAGGATTGCTTTAGCTATTCTGGGTTTCTTATTCTTCCAGATGAATTTCATGATTGCTTGCTCTATTTCTGTAAGGTACATCATTGGGATTTTAATTGGAATTGCATTGAATCTGTATAGCAATTTTGGTAGTATGGCCATTTTGACAATATTAATTCTGCCTATCCAAGAACATGGGAGATCTTTCCATCTTCTAAGGTTTTCTTTAATTTCTTTCTTTAGTGTTCTCTAGTTCTCATTGTAGAGGTCTTTCACCTCTTTTGTGAGATTGATTCCCAAGTATTTTATTTTTTTCGATGCTATCGTGAATGGGGTAGTTTTCATAATTTCTCTTTCTGAAGATTCATCACTTATGCATAAAAATGCATTGGATTTATGAGCATTGATCTTGTAACCTGCTACTTTACTGAATTCACTTATGAGTTCTAAAAGTTTTCTGGTGGAATTTCCTGGTTCCTCTAAGTATATAATCATATCATCCGCAAATAGGGATAGTTTGAATTCTTCTTTTCCTATTCGTATTCCTTTAATTTCCTTGGTCTGTCTAATTGCTCTGGCTAGAGTCTCAAGAAGGATATTGAATAGGAGTGGTGAAAGAGGGCATCCCTGTCTTGTTCCAGTTTTTAGGGGGAATGCTTTCAGTTTTTCACCATTTAGAATGATACTAGCCATGGGCTTAGCGTAGATGGCCTTTACAATGTTAAGGAATGTTCCCACTACCCTGATTTTTTCTAGTGTTTTGAGCATGAAGGGATGCTGTATTTTATCAAATGCTTTTTCTGCATCTATTGAAATAATCATGTGATTCTTGACTTTAAGTCTATTGATATGGTGAATGACATTTATTGATTTCCGGATGTTGAACCAACCTTGTATCCCTGGGATAAAACCCACTTGATCGTGGTGCACTATCTTTTTAATATATTTTTGTATGCGATTTGCTAAAATTTTGTTGAGAATTTTTGCATCGATGTTCATTAATGATATCGGTCTGAAATTTTCTTTCCTCGATTTGTCTCTGTCTGGTTTGGGTATCAGGGTAATATTGGCTTCATAGAATGAGTTTGGGAGGGTTCCCTCCTCTTCTATTTCATGGAATACTTTGAGAAGTATTGGAATGAGCTCTTCTTTAAAGGTTTTGTAGAACTCGGCTGAGAACCCATCTGGTCCTGGACTTTTCTTTGTTGGTAGGCTTTTGATGACCTCTTCTACTTCATTACTTGAAATTGTTCTATTTAAATTGTGTATGTCCTCCTCGTTCAATTTAGGCAATTCATATGTCTCTAGAAACCTGTTGATGTCTTCGAAATTTTCTATTTTGTTGGAATATAGATTTTCAAAATAGCTTCTAATTATGTTTTGTATTTCAATCGTGTCTGTTGTGATATTTCCTTGTTCATTCCGAATTTTAGTGATTTGGGTTTTCTCTCGTCTTCTCTTTGTTAGAGTGGCTAAGGGTTTATCAATTTTGTTTATTTTTTCAAAGAACCAACTATTTATTTTGTCAATTTTTTGTATTGTTTCTTTTGTTTCAATTTCGTTGATTTCAGCTCTGAGTTTAACTATTTCCTGTCTTCTACTACTTTTGGTGTTGGTCTGTTCTTCTTTTTCTAGGGCTTTGAGCTGTAGTGTTAGCTTGTTTATTTATTGATTTTTACTTCTTTTATTGAATGCGCTCCATGAAATAAATTTTCCTCTAAGTACTGCTTTCATAGTGTCCCAAAGATTTTGATATGATGTTTCTTTGTTCTCATTTACCTCTAAGAATTTTTTAATTTCCTTCCTAATATCTTCTGTTATCCATTCATCGTGTAATAGCATATTGTTTAATCTCCAGGTGTTGGAGTAGCTTCTGTTTTTTACTCTTTCATTTATTTCTAATTTCAATCCATTATGATCTGATAGAATACAAGGTATTGTCTCTGTCTTCTTGTATTTGCTTACATTACCTTTGTGGCATAATATATGGTCTATTTTAGAGAAGGATCCATGTGCTGCTGAGAAGAAAGTGTATTCACTCTTGGTTGGATGGTATATTCTATAAATGTCCGTTAAGTCTAAATTATTGATTGTGTTATTGAGATCTATGGTTTCTTTGTTCAGTGTTTGTTTGGAAGATCTGTCCAGTGGTGAGAGAGGTGTGTTAAAATCACCTAGTATTATTGTGTTATGGTCTATTTGGTTTCTGAAATTGAGAAGGATTTGTTTGACATACATGGATGAGCCACTGTTTGGGGCATAGATGTTTATGATTGTTATATCTTGCTGATTTATGGTTCCCTTAAGCAGTATGTAATGTCCTTCTTTATCCCTTTTGACTAGTTTTGACTTGAAGTCCACATTATCTGAAATGAGGATGGATACCCCAGCTTTTTTGCTGAGTCCATGTGCATGGTATGTTTTTCCCCATCCTTTCACCTTTAGTCTATGGGTATCTCTTTCTATGAGGTGAGTCTCTTGCAGGAAACATATTGTTGGATCTTTCTTTTTGATCCAATCTGCCAGTCTATGTCTTTTGATTGATGAGTTCAGGCCATTAATATTCAGGGTTATTTTTGAGATATGATTAGTATTCCTGGTCATTTGGTTCATTTTATTTATTTATTTATTTATTTTGACACGACTTGGTTCTTCCTTTATTTGACAATTCCTTTAGGATAGTTCCTCCCATTGCTGATTTGCTTCTTTGTTATTCATCTCTTCCTCATGGAATATTTTGCTGAGAATGTTCTGTAATGCTGGCTTTCTTTTTGTAAATTCTTTTAGCTTTTGTTTATCATGGAAGGATTTTATTTCATCATCAAATTTGAAGGCAAGTTTTGCTGGGTATAAGATTCTTGTTTGGCATCCATTTTCTTTCAGGGCTTGAAAAAGGTTGTTCCAGGCCCTTCTAGCTTTTAGGGTCTGGATTGAAAAATCTTCTGATAACCGTATTGGTTTCCCCCTGAATGTAATTTGATTCCTCTCTCTTGTGGCCTTTAAAATTCTGTCTTTATTTTGTATGTTAGGTATTTTCATTTATATAAAACCTTTAATCTCCTGAGCTTCTCAGTCTATGGTTCTACAACTTGTTTTGAATAACAATGACTTTAAACAAAATCCCCTTTTCTGATATGTGTGTGTGTATGTATACACATACTTATATATATGTAATATTCAACACTGAGCACTTTTATGAATTTAGAACTAAATATGCTAAAAACTATCTCAGATATAATCCTACTCTTATGAAATGATTAATTCACAACCACTAAACGAAAGATATCATTTAGATTTTAATTTTTTTCTAAATAGAAAAATATATTGAGTCTGATTATGTGTTGAGATTGAGAAGTAAAAAGAAAAGAAAGAAAAATCATTAACAGTTTTATTAAAGGATGATGCTTATCTCCTTTATGCTTCACTGTTACCCAGCCCTAACTTTCACACATTGTGTATTGATTTCCCTAAAACACAGCAGCTGCCTGTTAGAAAACAGCTTGTTTTCAGCAGTATCACCACCTTGTCTGTACAGCAGAGTCCTGAAGCAGTTGCTGGGTTTATACAATCAAACATGTTCATCTTTCTTTTGCCCTTCATAGAAGTAAGTGAAGGACACAGAAAAAAGTGTTGATATTGAGATAAGAAGTATAAGTTTTATAAAATATAGCTTAAAATATAATTGAAGACTATATCTAGGACTCAAGACTAATGAATGGAAGTGATGGTGAAATCTTTACAATTCTGGTATGAGAATTATTGTCTCTATATGAGCTCACTGAGTCTTTTTCTAGTGCAGAGTAAAGCTCTAAGTTTATATGAGAACTGAAATAAATATTTGGAAGTGACTGCTGAAATTCCAGAATTTCTGATTAGCAAAGTCTTTTTGGATAAATTCGAAAGCAATTGCAATTCCTGTTTGCAACATATTCATTTTAGTAGAGACTATGTGAGGACAGATAAAGAAGAAATTTTTTTAAATGTTATTCACAGTATAGGCTGGAAAGTTTGTCAAGGAAGACGATAGGTCTTGAAATACTTAAAATCTAGAAAGAGAGATTTTAAGATGAAAAGATGAAGGAAGAGTAATTAATAAACTAACAGCATGTTCCTAGAAAAGGCAGGAGTTACCATTTTGCACTGGGATAGAAGAGGAGGGAATGGATGGATGTGGGCAGTTTCGGGATCTTAGGTTTGGTTGGTTTTTGGTCACATCAGATTCAGCCTAATGTTCTACTTAAGTCCCTAGTTAGGTCTTCCAATAACACTCTGACCACCTGCAGGTACATAACAGAGCCCCAACCAGGAATACCAGATCAGAGGAGGCATCGCAAACATAAAGGAGGCCACCTAAGGGTCCTTCTCACTACCCACTCATCTCTGTTTTCTAAGCTTTCCTCTCCACTTGAAGTTATATCATTGGAAAGCAATTTACCTCTCCCACCCCCAAGGAAATGACCTTCCCAAATGTCCCAGAGCTGGTTAGACACATCTTCAGTGGCTCTTAATATTGAACATTTTAGGCTGAAGCATCAATAGTAAGGCTCATTAAATTTGCATTTAGCACCCAGCGAATCACCAAAACTTCCCTAGGACAGGAGAGTTAATTGAGTATATTTAGATGAGTATATTTATTTATATTTAGATGTGTGTTTATATTCATTAATGTGTAAAATAACAAATGTTTCCTGTCCAATTGAAAGAAATTTTCTTTCAAGGGTTACATGAGAGAAATAATACTTATAATACATAGATCACAAAGTACAGGCTGAGGTTCTTTCAAATGTATGTTATTATGTTTTAAACTAACTTTTTTCTTATGACTATATATCTAAAAAATTGTTAAAAATAATAAAAATGATTCAACATATATTTGTTTTACCTAACTTTCTCGAAATTATATGAACCTTTACAGAGATTTAATGTGTACTGTTTTTCATAGATTGCTAACACAAGTTGTATAAAATTTATCAGGTACGTTTGTTTGCCTTAATTGGAGTGATTGGGTTAAAAGAGAACAATTTACAAGTCAGAGTTTTGTTCACCCTCCAAATTCAAATTTTATAGCCATTCCAGTTTCCCAAGCAGAGGATTATTAGTTCCTACCTAAGTACTGAGCAGCTCTCATACATTTCACCCAGCCTCCTCTCCATACCCTGAGAAGTAATGAGTAGCATCACTTTGTTAGGTTTTCCAACTATTGGTGTCATATAGTGGATGTAAGCACCCTCTCAGTAATCATACTTATTGCTAATTTCAAGTTCCATCCTGCATAGGATTAATATATCTTACTACTTATCACCTACCTTCTCATCAAAATACTCTCATCATCTAAAATAGTCATCATATTAGCTACTACTTTTACACATATGTGTAAATATTACTAGTCAAAATTCCTATTTGTGAGAAGATGCAGAGAATCTGCAATGTCATTCAATGTATGAATCTATAAATACTACCTTATTATAATATAAATGCAATAACTTCTGCTCTTTTGGGTGTCATATCCTGTCCTGAGGATATTTTGTTATGTCATTTCCATTTATTCCAACAACCTGAGCAATTTCCTCTTTACTTAATAGGAAATGTAACTTATCAAAAATCTTATTGGTACTCACATCTGAATTTAAATGTAGGTTTCTGTAGAGTCTTGGTAAAGAAAAAAATGTATGTATGTATGTATGTATGTATGTATATACCCACATACACTATAATTTGTTTTCACTATATGTAAATATGTATTTTTGCTGTGTATATATATACATATATACAGAGAGGGAAGGAGAGATATCAAGGACCTAAACAAAGTAAGGATAAAAATCATTTCTGTGTGTTTCTTAGATACTTAATGAAGATTTAACTCAATGGATTCTGATGACAAATGACTCTATTCATAGGTGTGAACTTAATCATGTTTAGTAGATGTATTTTCTAGCCTTAAAAATCTCCATTTAAAAGGTAGGGTTTTTCTTTTCAAATTATCTGCAAACTTCCTATTATCATTATGAGATCATCTTATAAATAAAAGAATTTTAGGGAAGTCCCTTTTGTAAAATGATGACTTTCTGAGTAACATCCTATTAAGGGTATTTTATTGGTTTCTTATTGCTACTATAATAAATTAGCACAGATTTAGTGGCCTAAAACGAAAGAAATTTATTATCGTACAGTTCCAGAAGTCAAAAGTCCAATAGAGGTTGAAGTGTCAGAGAGCAATGCTCCTGCTAGAGGTTCTAGGGGATGTCCATTTTTTTCCCTTGCCAGTCTCTAGTGCCTGTCTACCTTCCTTGGCTTACGGTGCCTTCCATCTTCAAAGCCAGCATATCCCATCACTCTGACTCTTTTCTACCTCTCTTCCTCTTGTAAAGATCCTTGAGATGATATTGCCTTCATCCAGAACATCCAGGACAATAACTGTATTTTAAAGTCAGTTGATTAGCAATTCATCTGCACAGTTCCCCTGTCATGTACCATAGCACAGCATATTTACACTTATAGAAATGAGGGCATGAACAATTTGGGGGGAGGTAGGTTTAGTTTTTACTTTTACTTGCCAGAGACAAATTTAGGTTTTTGAAAAGTATGAAGTTTATGGAAAGCCCTCTATAAGAAAATGAACAAACAGTTATAAAATTAGAACATGCATAATGATAAAAAAAAACAATGACAACAAATAAATTTTACAAAACGAAAAACTGGGTAAATATGTCACACTTGATCCAAACTGATTTTATTTCCATTATTTAACATATCCATGTAATAAACTGATAAAAATGTCTTATTCAACACATCTATAAATGTTTTGAATAAATTAAAGAGAAATAGGTGCACCTCCCAAACTTATGTTTTCAGTTTGGTTTCTAAATTCATCTTTATGTATATCATTTTTCTCCATCAGTTCAATTGTCCATTTCCTTTTGTTCTGGAAAAGAAAAAGAATGTGCAATTAGGGGCTAGAAAACTTTGGAACAAATTGTCTATTCACTCATTCAGAGTGATGGATGGATAGATAGATCTGATGTGTTAGATATGATAAGTTTGGAGTAATGAGTAATGAGCAAGTTAGTTGTGAACCTTGCCTTCATGGTCTTACATTGTAACAAAAGGACAGAGATAGGATGGTCGTCTCAAGTAGACTGAAGGTGAAGATTACGGAGCCTGCTGAGAGTCCTAGCCTAGTGGCAATGAGGTTTACCTTGGACCTGAACATTGAGATAGGCGAAGTATAGGGAAGAGAAGTGGATCTCAGACAAATATAGTGGGCAATACCTATAATGGGAAAGCTGATACTGATTTTGAGAACGTAAAAGAAGGTAAGGAAGTATAAGGAAAACAGGAGAGAGTGATGCCAAACATTCGTGAGAGAAAGTCGGACCAGGTCCAGGAAGGCCTTGTGATCGTGTGTAAGATTTAGATTTAGTCTTAATTGCAGTAAAGAGTTCTGAGCAGAGAGGCAACTTGATCTGATTAGTGGATTTAAAACTTTTCCTGTCCGTTTGTTTTGGAGAATGAGGCTGGAGAAATGGGGAACAAAGCAAGAGTGGATGCAAGGAAATGAGTTAGGATGACGAGAAGTGCTCAGAGTTGAAATATGAAGACTTCAGTTATTAGCTGTCTTCTCAGAAAGATTCTGGAGTGTGTGCCTTTTCATTGACAGTGACGCCTTTTTTTAAAAAAATGTCACTCATTAAACACTATTTAACACATACAAAAAGGAAGAACGCATACCTGATTGGCTGCTTGTGTGCTGAGATTCATTTATACTCTTGTTTGTTTGACCAGGTGTTTGCATTTTATTTCTCACTGTGTAATGAACCAGCTTCCCCAAATACAGCCATTTCAGGCGTCAACAAGCTGATTAAGAGAATAGTTGGGGAGTTAAAGATCCTTCTCATCACACCAGGCCTTCTTTAGCCAGTTGTAGAGGTTCTCTGATTGCTTGTGTGGTGTTGGTGTGGGAGAGAAGAGGCACCCCCACGCCACACAGCTCCTCATTCCTGTGGATTCACCCTTGCTCCAAGAGTTGCAGGCCCTGAAGGCTCTCAGAGCCTTCCTCCAACTTCCGTCAAATATACCTGTCTCTAGCATCATGTCTTGCACTCAAGTACTTTCTTCTCCCGTGAAGCCTGGCCGTGGGCCATGCTCCTCTCCTACTCCTGGTAATACAACTCAATTCTGCCTTTCCTGTTTTTCTGCCCTAAGACTGCCATTGGCATAATTTGTGTTTCTTGTATGATTTTGCCTAGCTTAACTTTGTCACAATCTTTTTGTACTCGCTTAATTGCCCCTTCTAATATTATTTCTACCTCGGTTTGCTACATTAGGAGAAGGAAATGTGTCCCAATAACACATGGATAGAGATATACTCCCACCTTTAAAAATAGTCAAAATGGTTAGTCACATAAGAATTATCACTCTGTAGAAATGCTCTTCTGAAGGAGGCTCTATGATATGTGTACTTCTTCCACATTACCTGTGAAATATTAGGATTTTATAGTTCATGTCAAGTAAAATTTATGTCATTTAAAAAACATTTTTATTTGTTTTAATTAGTTATACATGACAGTACAATGCACATTATATATCATATATAATGGAATATAATTTCTCATTCTTCTGGTTATACATGACATAGTATCTCATGGGTCATATAGTTATATATGTACATAGGGTAATAATGTCGATTCATTCTACTATCCTTCCTATTCCCATATCCCCTCCCTTCCCTTCAATCCCTTCAACCTAGTCTAAATTAACTCTATTCTTCCCTAGCTCCAGCACCACCTCATTGTGAATTAGCATCCATATATTGAGAAAATATTTGGCTTTTGGGTTTGGGGGTTGGCTTATTTCATTTAGCATGATATTCTCCAGCTCCATCCATTTACTGTTAAATGCCATAATTTCATTCTTCTGTAAGGCTGAGTAATATTCTATCATATATATATATATATATATATGATATTTTTTAATCCATTCTTCTGGTGAAGGGCACCTAGGTTGGTTCCATCATTTAGCTATTGTGCATTGAGCTGCTATAAACATTGATGTGGTTTTGTCAATGTAGTATGCTGATTTTAAGTCCTTTGGGCATAAACAGGAGTGGTGAAATGGTGGTTCCATTCCAAGTTTACTGAGGAATCTCCATACTGCTTTCCAGAGTGGTTTCACCAATTTGCATCCCCACCAGCAATGTGTGAGTGTACCTTTTTCTAGACATTCTCACCAACACTTACTATTGCTTGTATTCTTGATGATTGTCATTCTGACTAGAGTGAGACAAAATGATAGTTTTAATTTGCATTTCTCTAGTTGCTAAAGATTTGAACATTTTTTTCTTATATTTATTGATTGATTGTATTTATTTCTCCTAATTGCTCTGGCTGGAGTTTCAAGGATGATGTTGAATAGAAGTGGTGAAAGAGGGCATCCTTGTCTTGTGAAAGAAGAATTAACACCAGTACTCCTTAAAGTATTCCATGAAATAGAAAAAGGGGAACCCTTCCAAATTCATTCTATGAAACTAATATCACCCTGATACTAAAACCAAAGACACATCAAAGAAAGAAAACTTCAGACCAATATCCCTGATGAACATAGTTTGGTTCAACATATGGAAATCAATAAACATAATTCATCACATCAATAGACTTAAAAACAAGAATTGTATTATTATCTCAATAGATTCAGAAAAAGCGTTTGACTAAATATAGCACCCCTTCCTGTTCAAAACTCTAGAAAAACTAGGGATAGTAGGAACATAACTCAACATAGTAAAAGCTATTTATGCTAAACCCAAGGCCAACATCATTTTAAATGGAGAAAAGTTGAAAGCATTCCTTATAAAAAGCAGAAAACTATGTCATTTTAATCTTTATAAGATACTAATGAATTGACCAATAAAAAAATTTTCTATATATTCCCCAATATTGGTCAAACCACATAGCTCCCCAGTATTACAAAGTACAGTAAGATTCTCTTTGGAAACTTGGTTGGGATCCCCTCAAAAACCCTAAGACAAAGATTTGAAGTAGTTTATTTGAGTTTGTGGGGCAGTGAGACAGAGAAAGGATGTCAGTATTAGGTGCATTATTTAACATATTACTGCTGTGGGACTTAAGGCTTGATCCCATTGGAGATCTATGGGACACTGCAAAATTGTTTCCCCTGGGGTTGAGGAAGCTATAACAACTCCCATTTGCCACTGGCTGAGGAGTGTTTGTGGAATCCTTAACTCTTGACATTTAGTCCTGCTTCCTCTATGAGTCCAAGTGACTACGATTGGAAGGAGCCTTCAGCAGAGAGCCGCAGGTGCCTACAGTCATTCAGCATCCTTGCATACAGGAAAGTGAGTGTCAAAAGGATATAGCCAGAACACCAATAGCATCTGCCTCTGTAGCTTTCTAGCCAGGGCTTCCACCTAGAGTTGTGTAGTTTGGGTTCTACACAAAAGTGCCCAGTCAGCAAGGGACCTCAACACCATAAAGGCACTCTTGGCCAACCCTCGAACAGTGAGATTGTTTTCACTTTTAATTTGTCCAGGTTTGCAGTCTGTGCTTGTGAAGCCCTTCTTTTACCTCCTCTTGTGGAAACCCTTTTTCTCCTCTTTCTGTGCCTTCTGTTTTTTCTTAGGGTCTTCTGGCAGGACTTCAACCTTGTTAATATTTCATCTTTGTCTAGGGTGTTCCACTATGATTTTCTACATGGATATGGCTGCCTTCAGTAAACAAAGATAATTACTCCAAGTTCTAAGAGGCAGATTCTCTGTTTACCAAAGTGGCATCAGACAGAACTTCTGAGTTACACAGACTTCCATCCTTTGCCATTTCCATTTTAATAACAGTCTTAATTGAAAATTTTCAAAATATCACTTGCAATTATTTTGAGACAAGTTTACTTTAACTTGTATTGCTCTACCTCTTATATTTATGATCAAATTTATCATCCAAACGGGCATATCTTAGAGAGTATAAAGAAAACAAAATTAATAATATCCCGGAACAACAGGCATAAAATGGAATTGTCCTGAAGTAAGCTTGAAATACCATCACTCTGTTTTTCATCTATTCATACTGTTGACACAGCCCTAGAGGGAAGAAGAAGAAAAAGCAGAGCAATCTGGATTTGAATCTTGTTAATTCTTCAGTCCCGATAGAGATGTGAAGAGGAGCCATAGGGGAAAATGCCATTATGATAAAAAGGTCCCATTGCTGCCATTTCCCCTCCCTAAAGAAGCATCATGAAAAGAGTTTCAGAAGCTTACATAAGCTTTAAAGGAAATGGGCTTAGAATTTGCTTTTGGTTAGAGGGTGGGGGAATGAATTTGCTTTTGGGAGGATTTGGTTTTTTTGGTTATAGTTTTATCACCTACTACTTCTGAACTCTCAGAGCCTCATTTTCTATGCTTGTAGAATATAGCAATACCAATAATATCAATAATGGGAACTATGATGAGGGTCACTGGAAATGTGTATGAAGCACTGCTTGACAAAAGTTGGAGATTCTTCTTTTTATTGCTTGGTGCCTGGAAGGATGGAGGGATGTGAAAGGACCTGGGGAAAGCAGCTGAATTCCAGGTGTGTTTACTAAGTTCACCTTAAAAGTGATAATTTTGACAGCTTAAGTGCATTAAATGTGTATTACAAGTGCCAAGTGGGCTTGTGCAAGAAATTGATATGAAACCTTCCTGTCTCTGTGAATAAGCACTTTAAATAGGTTTACACTGGAAATCATATTAGTCCTGAGCTTTACTTCTCTGATGGGTCTTTACATAATCAGAGAAGCTATATGGTATTTAATAACATTTTCATTACAATTGGTTTATATGTGTCTTCGTTATATAGTTTTAAATTTTGTGGTTGGCTAGCAGTTTTCAAATTGTGGCTCTTTAGCAGCTTTTAAATTTATGAGATGTTACGTGGCAAATTCACTCAATGATTTTGCACTTCATAGTTTTCTACTATAATAAGCTATAGAAAAAAACTCTTGACAGAAGCGCTTTAATCATACTGAGTGTCTGTGTGAGAAAGAGAGGGGGAGGGAGAGAGAAGGAAAAGAAGAGGAAGAGGGAGAGGGAAAGGCAGAGAGAGACTTCAGAGAGCCCTGATAGGTGTTCCACCCAGAGACAGAACAAGTTATTTAAACCGGGTCAAAGCTTCGTTGGCATTCACTTTTCCCCTGAGAACAGTCTACTGCCGATTCTTATTTTTTCAAGATAAACAAGGTAAGTCAATATTCCATGCTTTGTATTAAGGAGATCTTAGCAGGAGTTTGTGGTTAATTTATAACTTTTCATAAAATTAAAAACAAAAGCCAAATTTCTTTATTATTTCAGTGATGTGTAGCAGTTTTGAAAGATGCTGTTATACTTGAGAGTACTAACAATTGAATCAAAAAGGAAGAATTGAAATTTGTTATGCAGTGGATGAAGTGCTTATAGAAGAATGTTGCAGCTGCAGATGTATTTGCAAAATTATAATGTCCAAATATGATTAACTTTAAATCTAAACTTACAGGATTTAAAAGCTGCCTTTGTAGTTGAGCACTGCTCAAACACCTTAGTTCCAAAACATGCATCTTAATATTACCACAAGGTTATATTTCTCTTTAAAGCCATTTAATTTCTATTTTAAAATGTGAGATATATTTCATAAATGTAGCCCTTTGTATTCAATTAAATTTTAAACTTTATATGGACATTTCTTTTGCAAATTCAAAGGTCTATTACTTTGCATTTTAAAATTATAAATCACATTTTTCTAGCTTAGGTTCCCAAATTTTTGCCTTTAATTTTGTTATGTTCAGACAAGGACCAGAAAAATGTAACTTTAAAGAGCACAAGAAAATATACACATTAAGAGTTTGATGAAACTTCAAAATATGGATTTATCTCATGCTTTCATATCATTTATGGTGAAAAGTGTACCCAGATAGTTTCCTCTAACTCCTTTATTCACTCACATACTGATGCCACAGTTCGGATGAAAAAGAGGTGTTTTATCATCAT
Source organism: Sciurus vulgaris (assembly GCF_902686455.1). Taxonomy (NCBI): domain Eukaryota; kingdom Metazoa; phylum Chordata; class Mammalia; order Rodentia; family Sciuridae; genus Sciurus; species Sciurus vulgaris. The sequence goes on along the minus strand of NC_136467.1, from coordinate 89,781,633 downwards.
CATAAGAGTGGTGCCAACCACTCTGAGAATGTTCTGTAAAGGACGGTTTCACATTCAATAGCAGTGTGACCCTGAGTGATAACACCAATCTTTAACAGTAATTTCTTTCTCACTTCTTCCTCCGAGTACTCCAGATCGGAATCTGATGGAGGACTCTTTGCATATGAAGGGTTTTTTTTTTTTTTTTTTTTAATTATCCGAGTGTCTTCTGCATGTAACTTGTATTTTGCTTATGTTTTCATTTTATATTCTGAGTAATACTTTGTGGAATTCCTAATTTCTAGTTTAACACTTAACATTTAACTTCAGAAACAGGGATTATGCATGGAATGAAGGCATAAATATACTGCGGATGACTGTAATACATTTGTGATTTATTTCTTTCCCTCCCCTAATTCCCGATTTAGTTTCAGTCATTTGTCTTAAAAGGAATCTTAACATCTGTTTAGTTTTATGCCATCTTCATGCTTAACTAACTCGGTGAAATGTCCTCTTGCTTCTTATCTGTGCTTATTATTTGTTGGCAGCAAGAAATGATTTTTCTACCTCAGTAAATAAGTTACTTTTTTTCTCCCCCACACTTTAAACTTGGTACAAGAGCAATGGTACAGGACCAAAGCTGTTTAGAACTTTTTCTTTTACCTAAGAACCAGTTAGCCACTTTGGGCATCTATGAAGATACACCCCTAGTTAATACACTAGGTTTTAGCTATAAAATTTATGCAGCAAACATTGCTGATGACCATGCTTCACAGAGCTTTGACACAGTCCAGTGAGGAAAGATATAGTAGCATATGTGTTCAGATGAAAAGTTATAAATAAGTAAAAGAGTTTGTTATAAGTCTATCACATTAAGTATTTTCACAGAATAGTTTGTAGTCCATTATCAATGTATTTCCAGGGGAATAATTGATATAGGAGTTTAGAGAGCAGAATCAAATAACTTAGGCTGGTCAGACTAGGTGGCAAGAAGAGGTACTTTAAGGTAGTCATAAAGGATTGGGAAAACACAAGAAGGTTCTCCCAGGTAGGCAGGAAGAATAAGGGGAGTCCTGGATACAGGAAATGTCAATAGATGAAGAAGGAGCAGGATGTGACAAGTTTGGCTGGAGCTAAAGGTCTCTGACCAGCCTGTAGAAAGAGGTGAACATGAGCCAAATCTAGAAGCCCTGTGAATGGCATGTCAGACTGTGAGAGAGCCAGTAAAATTGGCACAGGGGACCAATAGGGCATTTCTGTGAAAATCTGTCCTGGTAGCACAAAACCAGTTGAAATGGCAAGAATCTCAATGTGGAGAGATGAATTGGAATAAGAAAGAAGAAATAGGTAGAGGAGATAAGGCAGTAAAAATAACAATCATGTTTTCACAGTGAAAAAATAGCAATACCTTTAACAAAATGGGAAATTAGTACAAGGCCAGTTTGGGTTATAAATCTCTAGTGGAGGTCAACTAGAGAAGTAGAATCTGTAGGAGATATATATTTTGAGGATTATTATAAGAAATGGGCTTACATGGTTCTGGGAGCTGGCTAGACAAGTCTGAGATTCATGGAGCAGGGCATGAGAGACCTGTAGTCTAGCTCTCTCAGGCACTGACCGAAACGGCAGTCCAGGGTGGAAGGTCTGGCTCACCAAGCAGGTCTTGCCTGTGCCATTTCAGGCTTTCACCTGAATGAATCATCCTTACCTAGATGATCTGAAATAAGACTCCTGTTTAAAGTCAACTGATTTCTGCACTCTAATAACATCTATAAGTTGTCTTCCCAATTTGTTTTTGATGGAACAACCAGAGATTATAGCCTAGTTAAAGTTGACACATCTGAAAATCCCAAAGTGCTATCAACTTGAATATGGCTGATAGGAAATTTACAGGTAAAAGTGGCCAGGAATCTATTGAACATTCAGAATTGAAATCTGGAAAACTTAATGTGGAGATATGAGAGATACAGCATAGGAGTTATCCATGGAGAAATGATATTCATATGGTTAAGAGAGTTGAGGAGATTGTCAGAAAAAATGATAGAAATTTTCCATCACAGATAAATTTGGGGGAGAAAACCTTTTTAAAAATATTTTTTTAGTTGAAGATGGACACAATACCTTGATTTTATTATTCATTTTTATATGGTGCTGAGGATGGAATCCAGTGCTTAACACATGCCAGGCATGTGCTCTACCACTAGGTCACAACCCCAGCCCTGAGAAAACCTTTTTAAGAGGCAGAAGAAAGAAAGGTTAACCAAAAAATAATAATAATAAGGGAAGAAGATTAGAAAGGTAAGAAAAGAACCATAATTGCATGGAGCCTTAGCTGCCTTCTCATCAACATGCTTTCTCATTGGCTTTCCAAGATTTCCAGTGGACCAGGGGGCATTGCTGATGGTTCCCCTGATTTTCATCCTGGGTTTGGGGATCTTGCTGCCAGAGATCCAAACAGTTTGCACCAAAAGAAAGCTAGTGGTTTTTATTGTGAACTTTGAAAGTCCAGTTGAAGTGAGAAAGATTCGAATGACTCTGGTGTGCAGATATTTCAGGATAGAGTGGATAACAAGAAGTTAGAGGAATAACTGTTATTATTGTGTAATGAAAAGGTCTCCTGCAACCTTTGTGTCACAGTGTTGAACACCCTTTACCTTTGTCATCTGTCTGCAGATGTGTTTGTACTCACAAGGGATAACTCAAGCTTCTCCTCCTCTGTGGGAAGTTCTCTAACTCACTCTAGCAGAAGTGCTAACTTGGTCCTTTGTACCATTACTCCCTTAGGCATATTTTATGCTTCTGATCCTCCTGAAATAGAATGGCTTACAAGTTTTCCTCCCCTACCAGGTTGTGTGCTACTTTTAATTTTGAATCTACAGAACCTACAGCACCACCATTTAAGTGCTTAATATGTATTTGGGAAATGAAGATTTGTGCATTTACGCATGTATATGAGAAAAGAGTGTAATAGAAAGAGTGTGTGTGTATGTTTACAGCTTATGGAAGGAGGAAGGAGAAATTTGTGAATTCTGGAGTTTAAAGAGTAAAATTAATGAAAATAAGGCAGAGAAGGGAAGGAGGGTAAGTATGAGAGGAATGCTGCAAAGCAGGAGGACTTGCATCTTCTCCATATAGAAGAATGGGAGGAGTGGATTGGTGAAGATAAGGAGGGAGGGAGACAGGATGGAAGAAATACGTCTTCCCGGGAAATAAAAGACAAATGGGTGTGAGAGAAAATGTGCCATCTCCTAAAAAGATGAGATTTTTTAAGGCAAAAAATTTGAAATTTTTGAACTCTGTTTGTTAACTGTGATCCAACACATTTAAAGTGCTTATAAAAAAATAAAGCACTAAAAGACCAGAATTAAGAGGTAAACTTCTCTGTTGAAGCTGTGCAAGTCCCGAAATGCTGGACAGCATTCAAGGTGCAGTAAAAGGCGATGAGCTAGACTGAACTAATGGGTATGTAGATGGATGAGCCCTGTAACAGTCACTCTTAAGGGCCTGGTAAAGTGCAAAGCATTTGGTAACTTGGAGCTAGAACCCTTGGGTTTGAGTTCTGGTCATGCCACTTGCTAAGTCTGTGATTGTGACAAAATCAAAAGCTGTTATTTTCTTGTGTGTGTAGTGCGTGGTGTATAATCTGAAGAACCTTTTAGGGGTCTACATGCAAATTTGTTTAATTAGTATTTCACCTCTGCCCCCAGCCATATGCTATCCTATTGCTAATTACAAGTACTAATAAGTCAAAAAAATGTGTCCTAGCAAAGGGCTCACATTATTTCTGTTGTAAGCTTCTGTTAAAACATTTAAGTAAAAGCATTCTCCTGGGGAAAAGTGTATTCTGCATGTGCTGGGGTGTGTAAAATTGTCTCTTTCTCCAATAGAACACTATTATGACAACTTTAAGTAAAACTTGAAACTTCACATATATTTGAATTTTATAATATCATGATTTTGGGTTTTTTTTAAGATCTCAAAACAGCTTTCTTTCATTCTTGGTCACAGGGAATACCTTGATCCCTATGCCACTGCTCAAAAACATGTCTTTTCTTAAGAAAGATTAAAAATTTGAACATGAATTAGCATAAATCTGCCCTTATATTGGTGCATAAGATGTTAATACTGGAAAAGACATTCCGTTACACCTACTTCAACATCCTTATGTTAAAGTTAAGAGAAATTAAAATTCATAGGTGATCTGTTTCAAGTCGAAGAGCTATTTATGGTTAAATTAGAACTAAGTTCATTGCTTTTCATTCAAAGTTTTAGTTTTATATGAAAAGAAACTACATATTGCAGTGGTATTTCAAACATCTATAATTTTGGTCAGTGTTCTGTCTTTGTTCATTCAATAAATGTTTATTTAGCATTTATAAGCACTAAACAACATACTATAAGAAATAAAACGGTGAAATAGCTATAGAATCTTCACTCAAAGAGAAAGAGTCTGGTAAAATTAAACGTGTACTGGAATAAATATAAGAGTTACCAAGGGAATAGCAAAGATCACTTTTGCTCTGTACAGGATTAACTTTTTTTATTGATTCTTTTTAGTTATACATGACAGTGTAATTCATTTGGATATAATTGTACAAGCATGGAATTTATCTTATTCTAGTTGGGCCCTGTCTGTATACATATTTGAAGCTTAATATTGATATTTCCAGTGTTTGCCTCAGTTCTCTCTCAAGGATACTAGAGAGCTAGAAGGAGTCAGAAATCAGGTGAAGCCTGGATTAGAAGATAAACATCTCTGTTGAGGTCATGCAAGTCCTGAAGCATTGAATGACTTTCAAGGTGCAGTAAAAGACAATAAGTAGGACTGAACCAGTTAGTGTATAGAGAGATGAGCTCCTTAACTGTCACCTGATAAGGGCTGAGTGGAGTGCAAAGCAGTTACTAACTTGGAGCTAGAACCCCTGTATTTGAGTGATGGTCCTGCCATTTACTCTGTCTGTAAATTTTTGTGGCAAAATATGTTAACATCTCATCCTTGATTTGCTCATCAGCATGTTGAAAATAGTTTGCAAATAGTAATATTCTTTCTGAATAGCATAATTGTTATTTTATGGTGGCAACATAACCAAAAGACAGTCTAGACTGTCCTGGGCCCACAGCCGGTCAGTCAGTGAAATGTTAGAAGAAGGGCAGCAAGCTCGACAGCTGTTCCAAAACAAGCAGGTAAAATAGCCAGACCAAAGATAATGACCCTTATGGCTCTCAAAGCCATTTTGAAATCACTACAGCAGACCTCACGGTTCATGTTGGATGTGCTGTAGATATGTGTTGGGGATAATGACTTTCCTTGTCAATATTGTATTGCAGTGGCCTTGAGAGAAAATACAAAGGTTAAACAGAAGGCTCTCATTCTACAATTGAAATTGCTGGTTTATATTTCCATGGTATTTAACCCTTAAAAAATTAGCCATCTTTTCTCATCAGAATCATGTAATGTATTCTTGAGATAATTCTTTCCTTCTGTAGCTTCTGGAATTCTTTTTTTTTTTTTTTTTTTAAGTTTTTTTTTTTGGTATGTGTGTATGTGTGTGTTTAATGTACCAAAAGGTAGATGATGCTTTCGAACCCACAAAAAAAATGCTCTTTTTTTCCCTCAGATTGATTTAGAACCTGACTGCTTATTTTCTTTTAAAAAATCTGAACTTATTTTGTTCAAAAATTTAAGGTACCAGCACTTAAACAGTACTTTTCTTCCTTTTGTGCTTTTTAAGGGCAATTTCAAGATGCTTTATTAAGAGGCTTTCACTATCATACATCAGATTTAGGTTTATAAGCAAAGTCTTCCTTCTCTAAGGATACAGCAGAACTAAGAGGGGCTTCTCTGGACTGTGTTAATGTGCAGCAACTGGTTTCCTGTTCATTTCAGGACACTATGGCTGCAGCCAGGTTGCCCCACCCATTGCATAATGATTTATTGAAGCAGGAAGATGCTGAAGTCAATGGTAGTTGGACTTGGCCTGTTAATGTGTGAGCAAGTGGAGCGTAACAATGTGTGTTCATGCTGGACAAATGGTCCACTGCTTATATAACAAGACTTTCCTTATTAACAGAATGAGAATTGAACTTTCATCTACAGTAAAGACCAGAGACTTTGGAATAGAAAGACTCAGCCTCTAATTTTCACCATGTTAGTAAGAATCTGTGGGACCAGAAGCAAAGGATTTAATCTTCCTGCATTTTGGGCCCTTAAATAGTTTTGATGCTGTCACTGTTTTTAAAGTCCCAGTGCTAGGTTTCAGATCTGTTCTACTTTAAGTGGACCAATTTAATTTACCTATCATTTGCAATTCAGGTTTTTTCAGCATGGTGTTTACTTTTAATACTGCTTTAATAGTACATAAGCCTCAAAACACATTAAGTAAAGAAAACCACTTAATATTTTTATAAATTTTAATCTGCTCTAAAGAAAAAGTGTCAGGTCTGTTTTTAGTTTGTATCTTAGTATTTTCCTCCTTTTTTATTTCTATTTATTTATTTATTTATTTATTTATTTATTTATTTATTTATTTTTGGTACTGGGGATTGAACCTGGGGCAATCAACCACTGAGCCACATCCCAAGCCCTTTTTAAAATTTTCATCTTGCTAAGTTGCTTAGGGCCTTACTAAGTTGCTGAGGCCCTCCAAAACCACCGGGATTATAGGTATGTGCCTTAGTGTTTTCCTTCTTGAGAAGAGTAACCAGCTCCACAATCTGGGCCTTGTTATTTGTTCCTACTTGTTTAAGTGTACTTTAATCCAAAATCAAACATTCCTGTGTAGTTAACATAGAACATTTCGTTAACTCCTCCAAGTACCAGACTGTCATTGTGTCAGTCAAATCAAGACAGTGTCTTGAGAGTCATAATCAAAGTATGGAAAGAAAAAAGGCAGAAAACAGTTGAGACCCCTCTAAGGATATCAAATTAGCATCAATAACATGTACTTCACTCATCCCATTTTGTTAACATTTTCACTGTTATTCAACTTACACACTTGTTTAGGCACATTCCTTGTTCACCCACAGAATCAAATACTGTATAATTCCATTAAGTCCCTAAGAGACAAGCGATATAGTACTGGAGTTTGATGAATCTTAATCCATCATGCGTTTCCTTCTCTTTTTAGGCTTTAATTGTGTATCAAGTTCTTGTTCACCTAAGTTTCAAAAATGAAGGTTGCAGGATTAAAATTAAATAGCTAACACTTTTCATATTCTGTCACACCAGTTCTCATCACCAAGTGTTTTCTTCTTGCTTCCTGAGTATTATTTTAGTCTTTGGATATGCAAATTTGTTTTATTATTTCACACCTGTTCTCACTACAGGCAGTGAAAAAGCAGTAGCCAGCAGCCCCTCATATCTCCTAGGCACACAGGCACAAATCAACCCTTTTACACATAAGGTACTTTCCTGCCGGTCACAGGATCATTCTTCCTGGGTGACCCACAACCCGCTGCCAGGCCTCCATAGCAGGGTTTTCTTGTCATGTCTGTACTCTGAGGCGAGTTTGATCTCAGTTTCAGCCTGACATGGAGTAGTCAAAACATTTTGCTTACTGGTCAGAATCACTAGATGCTAATAAATACCCTCATGATCTTTTTGCCTCTTAAAGTTTGCTCTCTGTCTCTAATTCATTCTTTTCCTAGGTTCTGCAAAATTTCTACTCAATTTACAAACTTAACTCTTTATAAGTGTGCTAAATAATATTTTCCCTCCTCTTAAATCATAATCATCTTTCTGATAGCTCAGTACTACTATTTTTTTATTTCAACTTTCATACCTTTCAAATAGGTATGTCTGTTGGATGTTAGAAATTCATTTACTGAACTAACTTGTGCAAAACACTTGTAACTAATAACTGTAAATCCACACAAACCTTTAATTTTGATAGAACAAATGAGAGTGAAACATTTCCAAGTGGTAATATTTTGGGAAATTGTAGCCACCTAGAGTAACTCTTAATTTTCTCACTTGAATTTGCTTCTTCTACAGTCACCCAAAATCTCCCAGGATTGCACACAGGTCTTTGGAGGATATGGGACAGGTTTGGGTAAAATAGGACAGTAAGTTTGGATTGTTTTATAATTAAAATTTGGCCCAAATGGAAGTTCTGCTGTAGTGAACATGTTTGTAATTTTTATTTACTAAATTAAAAGTATTCTGTCTGCCCATAAAGTCCCCAATGTCACTCCTAAGGAAAATGTCATTATTAAATGGAAATTGAGTTAGTATAAAGTTACCAGGGGTAAAGATGTTTCTGTGACCTGAACTTCTTGCCTTTTGGTTATATAAGTGCAAGAGAAATAAGGTAGTTTTTAGCCCATCTGAATTTACTCTTTCTCCTGAAAATTTTGAAGTTAAAAAAGACTATAGGATTTTCAAATTTAGAATTTTGAAATGAGTGCTCCACTCCCTCAATTTTCTTTGGAATCCCTGCTCAAATCAAATCTTAGCAAATTTTGCTTTCACATTCTACTAAAAACATGTAGAGAGGCACTCCATTACATAGGATCATAAGTTAGCCATTACAATACATGCTAGCACATCTTGATTTTATGCAGTAGAAATATGGCTACACCAACCTTATCCTGCTGTTATGCCACTCAACTTCCATGAGAAAAGATCTGTCTACATCTATGAGTTTTGAGGTACTCAGTGTGCCAGCATGGAAGATTATCTCCCAAAGAGACAGAGGAGGACTGGATCCTTAGAGATATGTGTATCCAGTAGAACTGGTACTTGTACACATTGTCTCCCTTCCTAGTCAGCTTTCAAATTTATTGACCTGATAGGAGGAAAAGATCTATAAGAAAGAATAGGATTTTGCTATTCCAGTAGAATTTCCTTGAATGTGTCACAAATTTTCAAGCCTCACAAAGCTCCAAACAGAAACACCCAACAGATTTGTTCTAACGATAATTCCTTCTTATGAAGCATGGGGCAGTTATATACATGAGAGATTCTAGGCTTGCCCAAGTCCCTGAACAATAAATGAAAGCCCACTGTGGTTTAGGAAAATCATAAGCCCTCATAGAATAAATAAGTTCCAATTCTGCTACTGGTTCAAGATACATTGAGTTCCCCAAGCAAGAAACTACCCAGTTACCCCACTTCCCCCATCCAGATTGCTTGATGCTGTGACTTTGAGATTAGTTGTAGGACCTCCATCAGTGGTGACTAATGACACATGCCAAGTCTCTTCTAGATTGGTTGTTCTCTTGTTACAGATTCTCTCAAAAACTTCTGCCTGTCTCTTGATTTGCCTTCTGGGTCTCCCAAAAAGAATTTCGTATGTACCACCTAGCCTATATTTTAAATTAGACCATCCTAATTTTGTGGAAAAGCCATTTGATTCATTTCTGGGAATGTGATAAGAAGAGCAGAGAAACCTCTATTTTCTATTTATAGAATATAGAAAAAAATTAATGAGTAGAGCATTATAACTATACAAAAATTGGGGTTAATTTTGACATAATCATCTATGCATGGAATATAATTTGCTGCACTTCAGTCCTTAGTACTTTCCATTTCTCTTCCCTTCTCACTCCCCCTGTTCCCATTTCTCTTTCTCTACTGGTCTTCCTTCTATTTATTTATACCTTTCTTTAAATTGGTGTTTTATAAATATGCATGCAGGTGAAATTCACTGGGGTATATTCATATATGTACATACCATAATTTGGTCAGTTTTATTCCATAGTTCTTCCCTTTTTTCATCTCTCATCTCTCCTCCTCTACTTCACTGATCTCCCTTCTGTTTTCATGGAATAACACCCTTTTTACTCCACTTATTTTGCTCTAGCTTCTGCATATGAGAGAAAGCACTTGACCTCTGATTTTCAGAGTCCAGCTTATTTAATTTAGCATGATGCTCTCCATTTCCAGTCACTTCCCAGGAACTGCCAAACTCCATTGTGCATACATACCACATATATTTATCCATTCATCTGTTGATGGACACCTGGGCTGCTTCTGTAACTTGGCTGTTGAGAGTTGCACTGCTATAAACATTGATGTAGATGTATCACTATAAACTGCAGGTATAGTTCTTTTAGATAAGCAGTGAGATAGCTATAGAAAAAAATTTGTTGATTTTCTTTGTGATCTAAGACTTCTGTCTGTAATCACTTCTGCCATACAGTCTTTGCTAAACCATAATCAGGAACTTCACATATGCATGCTTGTTTCAGAATATTGAACTACTAGGAAAGGATTCCTCTTCATTGTACTCTGCATTTTACCTTAGACAGTGAGGATATTTAATGAAGATCAGTTGTTGCTAAAAATCTTCCCTTCTAACCCTACATTCTCTGAGACTGTATGGATAAGAATAATTCCTTTGACTCTATTGCCGAAGAGGAAACTTAGTCTTCCAAATATGAAGCTTCAGAACATAAATTAGGTAAAAAAAAAAAAAAATCTCATAGCTAAAATTAAGGAATTGACAGTACTCTTGGAAAAGCTACAATTTTCATTTTAAAAATGTGCATTGGTTTTTATTCGAAATACTATCTACTATGATATATAATAGACTATTGTAACAAAACACCTACAGATACACTCGCTTAATCAAGACACACAATTATCGAAGTTAACAGTCTACTCTGGGGTGACTCTTTCATGGTGACTCTTAAATGTCAAGGACCAAGGCTCCGTCTACTTCGATAAGTAATTTCAGCCTGAGAACCAAATTAACTGCTGCAGCTCCCACCATCATGCCCCCTACCTAGGAGGTTAGAAACTCTGTCACTAAAAGCATGAGAAGGCACATTGGAAACACAAATAGTCTCTGTGAATGTTACAACGCAATCTTACTGCATTCAAAATAGTATTTTAAGTTAAATATAAGGCACAGAAAGAAGTAGTGCTGTGAGTAGAGCAAGGAGAATTGGCCTGGTTCTGTTTGAAGACCTGATCTGTGCAAAATAATTTGAGATATTACTGTGTAAACAGGATAAGTTATCTAATTTAATACTCAAAATAACCCTCTGATCTAAGCACCACTATCCACCATTTTCACAGGGTATGAGAGCAAGGCAGAGCAGAGCTAAGCTTCTGCAGACACAGCTAGTGAGTGATGGACCTGGCACTTGAATCCAGGCCTTCTGATCCCAGAGTCTTCAAACCACTTCCTATCAACCCACTTGGGGTATCAGCCTATCTGAAGATTAGATAAAGAGGCAGGAGTCCCTAAATAGCAGTATACTGAGTTTGAATAATTTTTTAAAATCTGAACTAGACTATGAAATATTGTTGTTATTTTTTTCTGGACTTCAATCTGAAGTATTTCTTTGCTTTTAAAGTCTGAGTGGTAGATGATAAGGATGTATTCATGTTGATTCTTAATAAATGGATTCCAGCTGCATGCCAAGTAGCAACTTAGACCAAAGGAGCTGAAGAAAACAGATTTGAACTAAGTGTGACTTATTTACTCCTGGGCAAATAAATCTGAGGCCTAACTTTCTGAACATCAAGAGTTGTTAATATGATTTAGGTATCCTATGTAATAATACTTTAGACCACATGTAATCAAAGCCAGCTGAGAAACAAGGCTCTCCCAGCCCATGAGGATGAGCCTCATCTTCAGACTTTGTAGGTAATTGTTTATCCCCACATATTTTAAGTTGTATTTAAATCATCACATTTATCAAATAAAAAGAGAAATTTGGCATGTTAAAATAACATTATCCATTCCCTAGGTGTATTAGTCTGCTAGCAATGCTATAATAAATGTGACAGACTGATGCAGACAGGTATTTTCACAGTTCTGGAGGCTGGAGGTCTGAGATGGGTTTTCTGCAGGGTTGATTTCTTCAGAGACTCTCTTCTTGGTCCTCTGCCTGTTCTGAGGCAGTCAGTCCCTCAGGTGCCCCTTTCTGTGGTCCTAGTCTCCTCATAAGGATACCAGTCCATCTTGTCTAAATGCAGTCACATTTTGAGGTACTAGTGATAAAGGCTTCAACATACACGTTTAGGGGACACAGTTCAGCCCAGAGCACTAGAAACACGTAGGAAATGTGGTGGCTGTGAAATCAAACAACCCGCAGGGGTGAGAACTTCATACTTTAATGTTTCCTCCTCCCTGACTTGGGTTTGTCTAAAACCAGATGTGGTACAGGTGTGCATTTCAGCAGCTATAAACCTCTTTACTCGAATGTTTGAGGGAAGATTTGTTAATTTAATGTACACATTACTTAAAACACGTAAAAGGCAATCTTGAACTTGCCACTGCTTGTATTTTCACCAGCTGGGTGAGAGGAAGAGTCAAGAGCACGTTAGCAAATGTTTTGCAGGGAAGATAAGTGTGACTGAGCGGTCTGAGAAGACATGCCTGGCCAGGCATAATAGACACATAACAATACCAGTCTGCTACCAGAGGGCAGTAGTTAGTTGAAGCAGAACAGGAATGAGTGGATATGGGTGTTCAGCACTTTTCTCAAGCAGTCTCCTTAGAAAACTAAAGGTTCATGACAGCAAAAGGAAACCTCTCTTACAGGTTACAGGAGAGGATACAAGAGCATGAGCACATCATTGAAAAAGATTTGAAGTATTCTATGAAAAGAAAAAAAATCAAGGGAGTTTATTCCATCCATTGCACAAAAATATGCTGAATAAAACTATTTTTAGCTACTTCACCGCTAGGTTTTTTTCATTGTTGAGCTCTGTTGAAAATGTATAGACAAAAGCAAAATAGTGAACTTTATGGTTTGTAGGAATAACCTGGAGAATAAGTTGAGAGAAAATGAGGAATACCATAAAAGTCAAAGGACCTTCCTGCAATTTTCTTAAAATAATCCTCAGACCTATGACATTTTTTGTAAGTTGAACTTATCTGGCTTAGAATGAAATGTAGTAAAAACAGTAACAACAACACTGACAACAACAACAACAAAACCTTGGCACAACACAAAAAGAATATTTTTGTTTATTTGTTTAAATGCCAAAGAAAATTGTGGCACTCTTAGGGGATCACAATGAAAGTGCCTGACATCAGCAAAGAGAACTGCTGGCATTCTATTTCATTTTTCTTTTGTCCTCACTACTTTCCTTGAGTTATCTCATTTAACACTCAAAATAACCCTATGAGCTAAGCATCATCATCCCTTTTCATAGGTGAGGAAAGTAAGGCCTGCACAGACTCCACAAGCTGTCTGCAGGCACAAAACTGATGCAAGTTGGAATAATAGTACTATACCATACTGCACATAATATAATATGCACAATTTTATATGGATAGTATTGGTATAAGACTTTGGGATCATCATTAATAATAATCCAACAGCAGCCCAATGATAGGTCACCATGCACCCTGGTGCATTGGATCAAAGGCCTCATAGGGCCCCTCCTTGCTTACTTTCCCTGGCTTCACCTCTCACTGTCTTCACTTGCAGTAAATTAACTCTGGTTATTCAGGAAATGTAGTTATCTCAAGGGATGTCCTTTTTCTCATTTCAGTGAAATACAGCCACACAATTCCCCTTTCCCTTCACTATCCGCACTATTAAGATTTCCTTTGCAAAGCACTTGGATATAATCTAGGCCCTCAGTAAATCCAGTACTGTAGGATTTCACACTTTGGCTCTGTTGCTGTTATTTTTTTTTTTATTTTAATGAAATATTCTTTATTATTTCTTTCTCTTTTGTTAATTATTTTATTTGTTCGAATTAGTTGTATTTGAACATCAGACAGTCATTGGTTTGCTTTTCAATGGTGTATTTTAGGAATCATAAACATCAGAGTGGCTTTCAGGAACCAAAACCAAGGAAGGGAGACCTGCAGTTGGCACCTCCTGATCTCTCCCTGCTCCTTAAGTGGCAGTACAGGCAGCAGTCTCACACTTGCTGTTCCAAGTGTCCTCTCTCTTCCCTTCTCTTCCTGTCTCCATAGTACTATTTTAGGGTAATCAGAAGATCACATAGACTATACTTGTCAGTAAGTAAGACATTATTACTTTTATCTTTTGAACCTAATTTTTAAAATTTAATCAATTTGATATTATTTTCTTGGAAGGGAGTCCTGGGGATTCAACCCTGGAGGGCTCTACCACTGAACTATATTCCCAGTCCATTTTATGTTTTCTTTTGAGACGAGGTCGTTCTTGCTCAAATGTTGCAGATCTCACTAAGTTACCTGGGCTGGCCTCAAACTTGTGATCCTCCTGCCTCAGCCTCCAGATAGGTGTTATTCTTCTACTGATTTTTCTAATTAATTGATGGGATTGACTAATTATCTTTCTTCAACTACCTCCCCAACCAATAATATTAGTCTCAATAATGTGCTTTTTCCTATCCGTCTACATACAATCAAGCTTCACTAACACACAGCCTAAAAAATAGACAACCTCTTGAAATACAATGTGACTTTCCAAATACCATCTTTCAGTCATGACAAACTTTTTCAAAATACTCATAAGAACTGTCTCCCTTTACTCACTTCTCATTCACTCTTTTGACCAGCCACCCTTTTTAGGCTCCTACTACTACATTCAGTCTACTCCTCTCAAAGTCCCTAATCTCCATGGTGCCAAGTACCACCATCACTTCTGTGTTTTCACTTACAAAACAGCTAAGGGATAAGCAAGCATTCTTTTTTTGCTTCTTGAAAAACTTTCTTCTGATTTCCCCTCTTTACCTTAAAAGGTCCTCCTTTTCTTCTTCCTTAAGTCTTGATTGCCTTCTGGACCTCTAAATATGGTAATATTTCAGGATTCATTCCACCTGCTCTTTTTATTTCTATCTTTTATTTTCTCCTTAAGTGGTAACATTTAGCACCATTAATTATAATTACATCTGCATGTTGCTGTGTCCTATCTCTGCCCTGTGTGTCTGTGTATCTATCCCTAGGCCTGATCTTTTCCTTGTGTCTTAATGCATATTTACATGTTTTTTATGCCCTGTTGCATCCTGTTATTATTATATCTCTAATCCTGGAATGATGCATATTACATTATATTATAGACTTTTGATGCTTAATGAGTATCTTAAAGTGGATCAAGTCACTGGAATGTTTCTAAATGTAACACATGCCTCCAACTATGCAGAGAGAGAAAGAGTTCATATGTAAATATGATACTTTTTGAAACATTCTTTGAGAGTAAGTTTGCTTTTCTATATCATAGGTAAAATGTAACCCTCAAACATGAATTTTACTGATTTTTCATGTGTCTGTGACTATAAAATATCAAAATGCTCCTTTGTAATCTTTCAGTTTTCTGTAGAATACTTGGTACAGCATTTTCAAATCAAAGGTTTCATGTCATAATTTCATAATAGACTTAATGGCTTTTCAAGGTTAAAGCTTCCTTGATTTTTTAAATTAATTAATAATGACGGTATTCTTAAAAACATATTTTCCAAGTATTAACACTTTAATATATTATATCATATTAATTTTGCATGTTTAATATATTTGTTACATCTATAGCTTATGGAGTCAGATGCAGATAATCACATACATCTGTATTTGTGGATTATATGTGATTTTTAGCAAAGTTTGCAATGAGCTTGTAAGTCTGAATATGAATGTATACGTGAAAATATCTGTATAACTAAAACATTTTTCCATTTGCAAAGTAAAAAGACCAGTCTGTGTTTTCCTAAACAGTGGTATATTGGAATGATCACAAGACTGAAATTCAGGAAAATCTTGTTTCTAATCCTGCTTTTGCTGCTAACATGATGTCAAGTCGTGTTACCCACTAGAATGTAAGCTCCACTTGGGCAGGCATTTTTGTCAGTTGGATCATTGCTCTATCATCAGTATCTAGAAGAGATGAACCCATAATCAGTGCTGAACAGATTTGTTGCATGAATTACATTTATCCAGATTTACAGTTTTCACAAATACAAAACATGTATAAAACAGCACTGCTTCCAACCCTCACATTTCAATATAAGATTAGAACCCTTATCAATTTAAATAAAACACATTCAAAGCTAGAACTATTTATTCAGCCTCTACCTGGGCCTTGATATTGCTTAGTCTGTTGAAGCTCTTTTCATTGAATATTTATTTATATGAATAAGACAACAGCTAGATAGAAGTACATCTGCCATCTTCCCCCAGACTGAAACAAACATCTTTAAAATTATAAAAGTCTTCAAATTCACAAAATTAGGTAAGTACAAAAGAAAGTTTAATAACTAACCTCTCAAATGGTGTTTCCTTCAGTGCATGTAGTAGATATACTTTGGAAAATATTAAGGCATAAAACCCACCCTAAGAATTTTAGGACACCCTATAGTTGGTACTCTTCTTTAAGGAAGCTGGATATCTCAATTTAAAATTGTGCACACACTAATAAAGATTATTCAGTTTTAGAGTGTTTCTTGTCATTCATTGAACAAATATGTGGTGAATGGCAACCATTGGAAACCTGTGTTAGGAAATGCAAGAGAAATCAGGTGCTGATAGTCTACATTCTGTGGTCATCTGGACGGCCAGCCATCCACATAGTCCTGAGATCTCTGGCAGCAGTGTCTGGGCCAGAGTCAACATCGACGACATTAGAAAAACTGGGGAGGAAGCTTGGAACCCCATGCACTACTGCAAGATGACCACCGCCTCCTGACCTCCAGGCCTCTCCACCAGTCACCTCGCCTGTCCTGCAGCGCGGTGCTTGCGTCTTCCCTGCTTCATGGCTTGTGGCCTCACTTCCTCCATACTCCTACCCAATGACCCCTGACTCCTTTTAAATAAAACCATTGCTACTTTACCCATCATGCTCTACCCCCTTATCCTGTCCAGTATTTCTCCGTATCACTTATTACCACCCATATTAATTGTTCACTTCTTTCCTGTAGAATGGAAGCTTTATAATAGTAGGAACCTTGTCATTCATTTATATGTCCTCAGCACCTAGGACAGTGAATGACACATTGTAGGTGCTTCCCAAATAATTATTGGGTGGGTGGATTTTTCTAGCTAAGATTCTTATTATTTTCAGTAAGAATTGATATTCCACCCTGGATGTATTGCCTCACATTGCCTTTGGTAAACATTTTTTATAACTGTACTTGGCTCAGTACTTTGGTGATGTAGGTTAAGCATCCCTCCTCTGAAATGAAATGCTCGGGATCAGAAACTTTTCAGCTTCTATATTTTTTCAGATTTTGAAATATTTGCATATATATTATATATATATTATATATATATATATAATGACATTATTGGAGACAGGACCCAAATCTAAACACAAAATTCATTTATCCTTCATATATACCATATATTCAGAACCTGAAGGTAGAATACAGTATTTTCAGGGCCCCTGCATTTCAGTTCAACTGATCACATGAAATAAGGTATAGAATCTTCCACTGGTGGCATTGTGTCAGCACTAAAAAAGGGTTGGTATTTTGGATTATTTCAGATTTTTGGATTAGGAATGCTCAATCTGTATATACATAGGATTTGCCCTCTCAAGTGAAGTCTCACCAATATATGGACATGAATGAAATGTTGCTCTACCACAGTGACTTCTTAAGTGAACTACATCTATGAAGAAGGCATAACATACAAATGAATAAACACCAAAACTAAACTGCCTTAAAGGCATTTTTAAAATGACCATAAATGAAGCCCTTGTCTTCAGTAAATATACATGTTCTACGAAGGCAAGTCAGGTGGGCAGAATACACCAAAAAGGATAAAGAAAGAGAATTCCTGAGTCATATGTGGGAAAATTTAGACATCCATGTGAATACTGGTAGGAGTATAAATTGTTGCACTGTTTGTGAATGGCAACTTAGAAATCCCTATTGATATTAAACGGATTTCTACCCTTTTACTAGCATTTCAATTTCTAAGAATTTATTCTTTAAAAACTCTCATAATAACTGGAAACATGCAAATGCCCATCAACAAAGAGATGGCTTAATTTTGAAACTATAGGCATATAACAGAGCAGTGCAATCATTATGAAGAGTAAATATAGAAATGTTTGTATTATGTTATATTGAATGAAATGAGAAAGTTGCACAGTAGAGTATATGATGTGATCCCATTATCAAGTTTATAACCACTATTCCAGGTACTCAGGTTAACAGTAAGCAATATTCAAAATACACGTGCCCTCATGGAAATTAGATCCTATCTGGGAAACATACAACAAACAGAGGACAGTTTAATGGCAGACAAAGCACTGCTATGAAGAAAAACAAAGCACAAGGGAACAAAGAGTGATAGGGATCAGAAGAAGCCATTCTGAGGAGACATTGAAGCAGTGATCTGAGTAAAGTGAGGGAGCAGGGCAAGAACAAGGGACAGCCAGTAAGTAAGAAGGGCCCTGAGGAGGCATGCTGGAGTGTTTAAGGACATGCAAGGAAGGCTGTGTGCCTGGAGAACAAAGTCATAGAATGAGGAAGAAGGTGGAATCTGGGAGGTATCCCAAGCCAGATTATTTAGTATTTTGTGAGCCATGATGACAATTTGAGGTTTCCTTAATTTTGATGATGAGCCATTATAAGATCTTGAGCAAATAAGTGACATGTTAAGATTTACAGCTTTTGAATCACAGCAACTGTTTTGTGGAGAATGTTCTGAGGAAGAAAAGAATGGAATGCAAGCCGCGAGGCCGTGTGGTGGGTTTTGCAGTCGTCTGAGTGACGAGAATGGTTGGAAGTGGAACTGGAGCAGCGGAGAGGAGGAAGGGTGTCAGATTAGTGATGTGTTTGAATATAAAAGCATGAGGATTAGCTGATGGATTGGACCTAGGTTGTGTTACAAAGAGAAATTGGGGATGATCATCGGGATTTGGTGAGAATAAATGAGTGGAGGTGCCATTTGCTGAGGGAGTAGTTGATGATGGAGGTGGGGAAAAGTCCCACTTTGTGTTACTGTTGGAATGTCTGTTAGACCACTAAATGGAGGTAATAGGCAGTCAGATTAATGACTGGCATTTAGGAGAAAGGGTAGGACTATAGATACATATTTAGGAGGCCTGAAAGTTTGCCAGGATCACTTAGGAAGCAAGTGTAAAAAAAGTTGCAAATGTCTAAATGCTCAGTCCTCCTATCTGAAAGTCTTCTAGAGGAAGAGGTTCTAACATAAGAGACTGAAATGGAGCAACCCAGTGAGAAGAGACAAAAAATAAGAGTACTGATCACAGAAGCAAAGTGAAAAGGAAGCATGGACATAGAAAAACATAGCTTCTAAATTATTAAGCATCATCTTCTTTTAGAGGAATGAAATTATAAGCAATTTTCAACATTTTCTATTTCTGTAATATTTGAATGCTTGATACACATATTGGCTTTGGAAACAAAAATGGCAATAATAAGGTTAAGAACAATGAAGCAGTAAAAACTTAATAAGCCCACTAAAAGAATATATAAGCCATCAGTACGGAGTCTATTATATATTTGACTAGACAATTTACAAAAGGATTTCACTGACCAAAAATCAGAGGAAGAAATGCTACCTTTCACATGGCATATCTTAAGAGTATACTTAAGCACCTACTTTACAGAGGATTTGTGGGGAAAACCATTTATATTTGTATGTTTGTAGTTAACATTTATAGAGCATTTTCATGTTATTCATGATTATTGAATGATACAGAAAACAGAAAGTAAACCTGAAATGCTTGTAGAATGTTTAGATGGAAAATAGTATCATAGTTTGTCTGAACTATTGGTACTGCTTATGTGTATAATCAAAAAGTTTTAGTTTCATCTCCATGCTATGAATAGGGGCTTGAGGAAATTGCTTTGAACCTAAAGATTGCATCAAGAATTGAAGTTAAAATGATCAACCAGCATAATTCAGAGTGCAAATGGAGACTCACACCCCAAAACTGCCAGTCAGAAGTCATGCAGCTACACCAAAAGGCCATGAGATAGCTGTGTTGCCTTAGAGTTAGGATGAAACCTATGGTAGCTACTTAGGTTACCTATTGCATATGCACCTAGTGTATGTTAAAGTGTTGTGAAAGTCATCAAAGAAATTACTACTGCTTCACTTTATGAGGATTTCTAATACCTCATGGTACCAAAAATGTTATTCTTCATACTTGGAAGTATCTCTTCTCTTTAAAGGACATGACCCATTTCTTTAGGTCTATTCTCACGTTTGGAGAGTTTCAGACTAGGAAAAACCCAATAGTTTGTTCAATATTATCTTTCCACCTAACTGTTTAGAGAAAAATCTGAATTTTCACTGTATTTGTCAGCAGTAATAATACAGTGAGTTCATTTTGTTTCTTTGAGATTAGGGTCCTCTCTGGAACTATAGCCATGGTCCTTAACCAAAGCACACTCTAATTGAATCTAGTGATTCAATTCAGCAAATTATTCTTGACACTACTACTTTCCTGATTAAACATTTAATCATAAAGAAAATTCACTCTGGTGCTTTTAGAACCTCATGAATTCAGGGGAAAACTATCTAAATAGAACTTAGGGATTTTTTTTTACTCTCTCCTATCAGAGTCGGGCCACAAGAAGTTAAAAAGTACCATTCAGAGAAGCACAGAAACAGGAATGGCAGCAGAAATGAGGAAGATGGTGAGACAGCCCAGTCGTGAGTCCACTGATGGCAGCATCAACAGTTACAGCTCCGAGGGAAAGTAAGTGAGTCAGCAATCCAGTGGCCTTGGGACCACCCGCTGTGTGGCGATCAGCAGAACAGAAAAGCCCCCTAGGGTTACTGTGCTGCTGCTTTATGTAACCTGAGTTTGGCCATCCATTTTACACCAGCCTGACCTCTTTCAAGCACCAGGATCACATCTCTGCCCCTGGTTACTCAAACCTATCAAAGGTACCAAAAAAAAAAAAAAAAAAAAAAAAAATCTGAGTTACTATAAATAAGCCGATTTACATCATCTAGTAAAGCTAACATTTGCTAGACTAATCTTTCACTGATCCTATGGTATAGAAATGCTACATTTAATGGATTCTTTCTCAAGGAAAACTCGTAGTATAGCCCTGTCACCAAAATCTAAATTAAAATTCAGAAATAAGGAACTGATTTGTGATTTTCCTAGGTTTCTCCAAATTATTTGGGCCCTGTGTTGTTGTAAGCAACTTACAGTTTCTTGATTTTAAAACATCCTAAACTCAGTGTTTGCCCTTGGGGGAAAATACTTCAAGATCTATCTACCTCATTATTTTTCTGGTTGAAGTTTTAGTTCTGAAATTAGTTAATTATGAAAAAATGTAATTTGGGTTTGTTTATGTAGTTTTTAACCATTTTATATGGATCATACACAAAATCTGCATTTTCCTAGGCTTAAGATTTTTTCTGGTAAAAAAACTATTATTTGGGGAGTAGTACATCTCGCAATTAAATAATTATTATGCTTCAGTGGGTTACCTGGAGGCTCACCCTGTAGAAATTCTTCATAATTATTCATTCATTACTATTGGAATCACTTGTACCCAATCTACTATTACAAATTTATTTTCTTTTGCTGGAAACTTTGTATATTGCTTATATAATAAAATAAAATTATGCAAGTTAATGTTTATAATACTCTTTCCCATTTTTGAAACTAGTTGGCCCCTGATTATTTGATCAAATGATTGATATGCATGCTTCAGGTGTAACTAAGAACAAAAATCAACAAATGTAAAAGTTATTGAGATAAACTTGCTTAAAAAATACCAGTTTAATAATGTTGTATAATGCAATGTGCAAATGAAAGACTAGAGACATTGTTTTCTGGTACAAAAGATAAGAAAGAAAATTTATATCACCATGTATAAGCCACTTAAAATCTCAAAGATTTGTTTTCTTAGTCTCTGAATGGGATAATATTTTGTGTACTGTCCAATTCTTTTGGTTGTAGAGAAGTAATGTGTAAAAGCACAAAGAGAAAAGAAAGTCATGCCATAAAGAAATGTTGCTTCAAAAAGTACTTATTGAAACCAGCTATGTAATAAGCATGGTTCTTGTTCCTCAGAGAGAGATGCATTAGTAAACAAAAAGAACACAATCACCACTCTTGTAGTGGTTTACAACTTTCAGTCAGTGGTAAGAAATAGAAATCTTTTAGCCAACTAATTTTCATCTGTACTGAATAAAACCCTCAGATAATTTGAACAACTAATTCATTCAAATAATATTATTTGTAAATAAGGACTTGTACTGTGCTATAATATAAAACCACTGTTTTAAATTTTAGCATTCATGTTACTTAATGTTCATGAGCAATTAGCTATGTAAGGTTGATAATATTAAAATTTGCATCTTATATGCCAATAATACATTTATGTAGAAATGTGGATATGGTTTTACAAGTGTTCACTTAATATATTAAAAATTCTCCTGCCAGGTGTGGTAACTCAAGCCTATAATCCCAGCAGCTCAGGAGGCTACAATTTTTTTTGGCCCTAAGCAACTTAGTGAGACCATGTCTCAAAAGAAAAAATAAAAAGGGCTGGGGATGTAACTCCTGGTTTCAATCCCCAGTACACAAAGGAAAAAAAAAAAATCCTGAATCAGATCTTAAATTGAGACTTTAGACCTTTTCTTACAGACAATGCAAATAGTCCGTAAGTAAATAGATTGTCTAAGTAGTGTTTATGTTTCGTGATCCCAAAATTAGTCACATGGAAACTAATAAAGACAATCTGGTAGATCCATTGCTTAGCATACACAAGTTCCTGAGTTGATCCCAGCACCACAGATCAGAAAGAAAAAAAAAAAATGTGGGAGATCTAATATCTTTGTTTTTGTTTTGGTTTTGGTTTTTGTCCTTTTGCTAATAGTTTAATATTTCCTGGAGTGCGACTAGGAGCTGACAGTCAGTTCAGTGATTTTCTTGATGGACTGGGACCAGCCCAGCTTGTTGGCCGCCAAACCCTTGCCACCCCTGCAATGGGTAAGAATCATTTTCCTACAGTAGAGTTTCATGATTTAATAGTAATACAAATTAGGAACAATACTTTAGAGTGTTCTTGGTTACACTTGACTATTCTAATTTCTAGTGCATTTTTCTTATTTGAGAAATTAGGCAAAATAAATAAAATGAGCCATAAATCTTTGAATGACCATAAAACTCTATCAAGACAGATTCTACAATAGAACCAAATGTAGAATAAAGATGCCATTTCACAGCAGGCAGAAAAAGAGATGAAATGCTCAGAAAAGGATGTTGGCATAATTATTTAACTGAGTGAAAAGTAATTACAGAAATTGCCTTGCTACTTCACAACTTGTAAAAAAAAATGTATGATATTTTAGACTCCATTGTAAATTTAAAAAAAGGAGAATGGACAAAGATTATTGGGAAATAATTCATCTTGGAGTGGGCAACAACTTCCAAAGGATCAAACTGAAATTAGAAAGTTGGAAAAATTGAAAAGGTGGTGTTTATGCTAAACAACAGACAGTGGTATTGTGCTCATTCCTTTTGTATGGTGGTCTCAGCACCACCACAGTGGTTTTAAGTAGTCCAAATACAAATTTTAGGTTCACGTACTCAGAGATAATTAATTAACTTTGGTTGCAAGGAGGATGCATACATGCCACAGAAGATGGTCCTAGACAATTGTGGTTTGAGAATTGCTGCTCCAAATGGAAAAGTTGGGAAATGTATATGTTTGTAGATAATTGTGGCCTAGAGTGTATATTTTTAGATTTTGTTTTTTTCTCAGTTAAAATATTTAGGTTTCAAAAACATAAATAAAAGGAAAGAAAATATCTGCAGGTTGAGCATCCCATATCTATAATTTCAATCAATACACATGCAAAGTAAAAATATTGTATAAAAGTACCTTCAGGCTACATATATAAGGTATACTTGAATATAAATGAATATATTTATTATTTATGCACATATTTATGAAATATTTCAAAATCTGAATATATATGAAATCTGAAGCACTTCTGGTTCCAAGCATTTTGGATAAGGTCATTCAACCTATACTAACATAGTATACTCTAAAGTAAGCTTTTCAAAAAAAAAGATGATAAATGGCAAAAATTATATGTAACATGTACAACAGATATTTCCCTGGATGACATGAGATTCTAGCCTGATAGGACCCATGGAATACCCAGCAAACTAGATGAAAATAAATTAACGGAAAGACATATATCATCATGAAATTTTACAACACTGGCAATTAACAGAAAATCCAGCAAGTTTCCTAAGAGAAAACTTAATGCTATACAAATCTACCAAAACACCAGATTCTTACTGGACTCTTCAATAATACCTTAAACCAGATGACTATTAAGCATTACTAATCTTCAAGATTCTGACTAACAACTGATTTCCAACTAGAACATAAGATCCAGTCAAATTATCAAATAAGTTTGAGGATAGAATAATACATCTTTGGACAAGCAAGTTCTCAAGTTATTTTCCTCATATCCAGCACTGTTCAGAAAGCTACTGAAGGATTTATTTTAACAAAATGAACTACGTAAATTTTTTAAATTGAGAGTCAAAAAGGAGGAAGAGAAGATCCAGAAAGTAAATTCTTCCTCACAGAAAGGAGATAATTATGAGATAACCAGCATGACAGAGCAGAAAGATCTAAAGATAACAGCAGAAGAAGGTTTTAATACAATCTGTACAAATTGTAGCATGTCAGGTTTTATAAGGCAAAATCTATAGGATACTTAATGTTTTTGCTTTTATGGAAGACAACTAGGAGAGAATAAGGGTTTGAAGTAGTGATAAAAATGTAAGCAAATGCTTTATAAAAAGACACTTATTAAGTGAGGGGAAAAGGAAGATCTTCACAAGAAATAAGAAGTAATCATAGTGTTCTAGTTCATACAGCTATAAATAAGGTTACATAATCATAATAATATAAATGTTAATATTGGGAGAACGCAAATGACAGAAATTGTCAGGTATATGGTGTGGGTAGGAAGGCAGTTGAAAGAGATGAAAATTGGGAGTTCAGTAATATTTAAAACTAAAAAAAGAAAAACACTTTATAAATATGGTGTTTAGGAACAGGAAAATGCCAAAAAGTAAAAAAAAAAAAAAAAATCAGATAGAAATATTGAAAATTTTGAGCAGTGACTTTTAGAAGGCCAGAAGTTGAGAGGGAATAGTTGTCTGCCGTTTATACGAAAAATAGATCTTATACAGCTCCTTGACCCTGTATACTCTGTACATGTGATTAATAAAACCTTGAAAAAGTTTAAATGAAAAAAAAAAAAAAAAAGAGAGAGACCTCTAAGAGCTAGGATCTAAAACAGAATTATGAAGCTAATGAGAAAGTCTGGAACAATGAAGTTGATCAACTGATCTGGCAAATAGAATTCACACCTGAGAAGCTGGTTAAGCCAACTAAAAATACCTTAGAAATAATTATAATGTCATTTTCAGAGATAAAGCTTCATGTGTAAACCACACACAAAAAAAAAGAAAGAAAAAGAGATTGTTAAAAACAAGCATATAGTTTGAATAAAATGAATTGGAGAATGAAAACTAACGACTAATATTTATCACTTGGTTCATGAATTAAATGGGTTTACTGAATGTAGCTAAAGATAGAATTAGTGAAATGTAGAAGGACCGTAGAAAAATCATCACAAGTTCAGCCTGTTCAAATTGTTTATTTTTAAACAATAGAGGGGAATTCAAGATGTAGGAAGAATAAACTAACAAATTGAATCTTACGCTAATAGGATCCCAAAGAGAGAATAGAGATACTTTTTAGAAAAAACATAATAATGTTGGCAGAATGATTTAAGAAAAATATGAAATCTGAGAGATTGAAAGAACCTACTGAGTGCTGAAATGAAGAATATTAGAAATCAAACAAGGCCCATGCACTTCTTATTTCAGGACCTCATCCCAAGTCATGAAGAAGAGTCATGAGGATGATAAGGAAGATTGTTTCACCAAGAAACGAAGTAAATCAACAGCTTTAATTTCTCAGCAATGCAAAATAAATAAATTAATAAATAAAAAAGCCTTAAAAAATAACCAGTTCTCAAAATGCTTAAGAAAAGAACTACCAGCTTTTATTCAGGAATAAAGATGAACTAGAGGCATACACATTCACACACAGACTCAAAGTTTACTGCTCTTTACTGAAAGATGTACTTCATAAAGAAAAATAAATAAAAAGAATGAAGAAGCAAAGATGAAAAGAATGAAACTTGACCCATTAATAAAATGAATTAATAATTATTATATAAACTAAATAAAATAAGGTTTTAAGTGTATGTTTAAAAAAAACACCCAGGAGAAAGCAATATAAAACAAAATAAAATGAAGATGCTGGTCGAATTCTACATGAGAGTTCTTAAAGAGCCTTGTCTTTTTGGGGAGTAAATAGAAACACTGGTTTTAGATTTTGGTATAAATGTAAAAATGGGAATCTGTATGTTAACTATTTAATAAAAGCCTCTAAAATAATAGAAATAAAATATTTAAATTCTATTCTAGTAAAGGGGTAGACATAAATAAATGAATATGCTTATATGATAGACAAAAAGAAAGGAACAAAAATAGGTAAATTTAAAACAAAAATACAAAATAAAATAACAAAAATAAATTTGCTTCTAAAATTAATCACAAACATGAAATAGAGTTTTCTCAAACATAAATGGATCAATGATATTGAAGAAACAAAAAAAAAATAGCTATATGTTCACCAGACATAATGTCTGGAAATAAACAATGAAAAGGTTGACACAAATGATACAGAGAATGTGGCTACACCAATGGTGAAGTAGGTAATTCATGCCAAGCCTCGTACTGAAAATACCTAGAATATCTACATGTTTGCTTCAATGCCTGGCTCCTGGGGAATGCAGATGCCTTGGGTAAGGGTGAGCCTTGTGTCTACAGCTTCTCTTCTACTGGAGGGATTTGCTGTTTTCTGTTGCCTTGCAGAGGACCTGAGAAATGAGCTGTGTATCTTTTTATTTATAAAACTTAGGCAAGAAATTTGAGTTAGCCTATTGATCTGTCTTGCTCTCCGTTAGGAGCTAAAAGGTCTCTCTACCTTGAAAATATGTGCAAATTGAAAGTAGGTGGGACTCTGTAGGAGCTAGGGCTCTAATCACCGTAGTCCTTGATATTGATTAAAGTGATCCAAGACTACAGACACCTTGCAAAGCAAAAACAAATCATTTCTGATAAAAGACAACATCCTAAGTAACAGCTTTTTTTTTTTCTAAAAACAACACACATCAAGCACAAATACCAGGCACACAAGAAAGGAAAACCAAATAATTTTAAATGCAGAAACAGCATACACTAGAAACAAACTCAAAGTGATTCCAGAGATTAGAGTTAAATATTAAGAATAAAAATAATTATATGTTTCAAGGAGCTTCAAAAAAAAAAAAAAAAAAAAGATTGAGATTTACTCCAGAAAATAAAAACCACTAAAATGAACACAATGACAATTCTAGACTTGAAAAACATAACTAAACTTAAGAACTGAATACTTGAGTTCCCAGTAGTTTATGCAGAGCTGGGGAGGTAATTGATTAACCAGAGAATAAGCCATAAGAAGGTGTCCAGAATTAATCACAGCTATAGATGGATGGAAAATATAAATAAGAAGTTAAGAGATGGAAAAGAAGGAGAGGTTTAACATATGTGCAATTAATGTCCCAGAACAATGGAGGAGAGTATAATGTAGAATACACAATGAAAAATGTAATGTCTGAGGTCAGGTGCAGTCAAGTACACAGTAATCCCAGGGGCTCAGAAGGCTGAGGCAGGAGGATTCCAAGTTCAAAGCCAGCCTCAGCAACTTAGAGAGGTTTTTAAACAACTGAGCAAGACCTTGTCTCAAAATAAAAATATAAAAATGGATGGTGATATTGCTCAGTGGCTAAGTGCCCCTGGGTTCAATCACCAGTACCAAAAATAAATAAATAAATAATGACTGAGAAATTTTCTAAACTGAAATAAACATCAGTCATACTTTTCAAAGTCCCTATGAACCATATGCAAAAGAGTCCAGCAATATTAAAAATGATAATATCACAACCAAATTGTATTTTTTTCCACAAACACATAGCTGGTTTAATATTTGAAAAACTAATATAATTTGCCACACTAATCTAATTGAAGACTAAAAATGACTATCTTAATACATACAGAAGAAATGTTTGCTAAAATTCAGTATTCTTTTTTTGTGTGTGGGGATCGAACTCAGGGCCTTGTGATTGCGAGGAAAACACTCTACCAGCTGAGCTATCTCCCCAGCTCCCCTCAGTATTCATTTTTGATTTAAAAATTTCAGGACTGGAATTGTAGCTCACAAGGCACTGGGTTTGATCCTCCGCACCACATAAAAATAAATAAAGGTATTGTGTCCATCCTCAACTAAAAAATATTTTTAAAAAAATCTCAGTAAACTATGGATAGAATGAAGCTTACTTAGTCTGATAGTTTCTACAAACATGTATTTGTGCATATGTATACACATCAGATTGGACAAAAAAAATGAAATATTTCAGTATAAAGACAAATGCTTTTAGAAATACACATCCTCAAATACCATTGTTAAAAGTTAAAAATTATTTTAGTCCCTGTTAGAATAACATGCCAATATTTAATAAAAATGAAAATGTGTATGTGCGCTATGACCAGTCAGTTCCACTTATAATTATATATCCTCATAACTTTCTTTGCAGCACTTTTTTATAACGGCCCCAATGAGGGGAGGGGAAGACCACTAACTGAAGATTAGTCAAAAAAATATGGAATTGTCACACAACAGGTTATCATATAGATACTGAAAGGAAAGATCTAGATCTGTATACATCAACTTGGATGGTTGTCTAAGAAAAATTAAGTGAAGAAAGAAAATGGCTAGATGATACTGCTTACACAAATGTCTAAACTTTGGAAATTTGGGATCTATGATTATTCTAAAAATATAAACCATCAAAAATAATTTAAGAGGAAACAGAAGGTAGGAAAAAACCTAGAAGTATAAGCATTAATATGTAATGGGGCTAGGTTACATATCATCTGGGGATAGGTCCAAATGACTTCACAGATGAGTTCTAAAACGTATGAATGCAGGATACATGAAAATTCTGGAACAAACATTCCAAAGAAATAAAAATGAGGGACCTATCTCCCACTCCTGCTGATTGCTAACCTAATTTCTTATCATACTATACATAAGCCTCTACCTCCCTAATAATCAAAGAAATGCAAATTAATATAAATTTTAAACCATCAGATTGACAAAACTTAGATATATTCCTCAGACCAATATGAGCATGGGAAATGGGAAGACAGACATTTCTGGTAGCAAGGAAAACTGGTACAGCCTTTCTAAAGAATAGTTACAGCTATCTAAAGGATGGTTGCTGTTGTATGTGAATTTATGAGAGTCCATAGCTACACACACTTAAAATATGGGAACTTAATGTCCAAAAAATAACTGACCAAGTGTATAAGAATTCTTCTAAAACTGTTCATCAGAGTGCTTTTATAATCATAACAATATAAATAACCCATATTTTCATCAACAGGGAGTTGTTTAAATAGGTAAAGACACATCTATTCACAGTGGCCTTTTAGTCAATAAAATGACAATGTATGATATGTAGATGATGATGTGTAGATGGAAAGATAGATAGAAAAAAGTATTCATGAAATTACTAGGATATTCACCAAAATATTAATAGAAGTTTTCTATAAATAATGGGAAAGATAATTAGATTTTTCATCAATAAGCAAATGGATGACATAAAGCAAAGATCTCATTAAAGTACAAGAATCATGTGCATACTTCAGGGTTGTAGTTAATGATTTTTTTCCCATTAATTTGTGAATCTTTTAAAATGGATTAGTAACAGAGAAACATCAAAATTTGATTTGAAAACCAGGAAAGAACAATGGGTTATGGCAGGCCATCCTAAATATTAGTTTCTTATCAAGATCATAAAGATAGTTGGAGTTTGTTAGGGACCTCTGTGTTTTAACTGCTCATAACTGCAAAGAAGCTGAGACATTTTTCTTTGCCCCACTTGCAGGTGATATACAAATTGGAATGGAGGATAAAAAGGGCCAATTAGAAGTTGAAGTTATTAGAGCACGAAGTCTGACGCAAAAACCTGGCTCCAAATCTACACCTGGTGAGGGAAACTCCTGCTCATTAATAAGTACAGGGAAGGCATGAAAGTATGGTCCCCTGCATATTAGGCAGAACCCTGAGATGTGTGCTGCATTTGAGTTTGATATGCTTTTTTGTGCATCATCCAGCTGAGTAAAAAGGCAGCTTTTCTGTGATCTCTGATTGCATAAAAGTGGACCTGAGTTTTCTTTGCTTGGTTATTCTGTTAGAAGGTATTAGGAAGCGCATTGTTGTATTTTTTAAAAGCTTATTTACAGCTGTTTCTTAAGTCATTGCAATTATTTTCTTTTCATACATTTGCAAAGGCAAAAGAAAAAAGGATTTAGTTCTAATCATGAACAGTGAGCTCTAAGACATAAACCTGCATTGTAATGCCCACCATAAACCAAGAAAGTCAAAAATCTTTAAGATAACTTTGTAGACATTGGTTTAAAATGAGGAAAATGACAGTCATGGTAATAGGTAAGTTTTTAGAAGTAGACTTTGTAGAGCAATGGATATTTAAAGTGATCTAAAGAGTTGATGGGCAACATTCAATAAACATCTATAATTCTCTCATGAGGTATTTTCTAATTAAAAAAGTGAATTCTTTTTGTTAATATGCCTTTTTTAGCACCATATGTGAAAGTTTATCTTTTGGAAAATGGAGCCTGTATAGCCAAGAAGAAGACAAGAATTGCACGGAAAACACTTGATCCTTTGTATCAGCAGTCCCTGGTTTTTGATGAAAGTCCACAGGGTAAAGTTCTTCAGGTCAGTAATAATTTGGTCTTTAACATTTTAATATCTATGTTAACCATATAAATATTGAAGGCATGGCCAAACATGAGAATAAAATTCAGTAAAGATAATATTGTATAACCTTGCATAGGAAAAATAACCACAAGTAGTTGATTTTCAATACAAAAATACATAGTATTAACAATATCTATGGATCAAGTGGAAAACAAAATTTTTATTTTCTCTCTCCCTTTTCTTGATCCTCTCCTTCTACCTTTGCCCTGTCTCATCCCTCCCCTTTTGATAGAAAGATAGATAGATAGATAAATAGATAATAGATAGATAAAGATTAGCCATTACTGTGTATCAGGCATGAGCTATAAAGAAGAAGAAGAGAGAAGAAAATAGAATCATACAGGTACCTTAGTGAACCCCAGATATATTTGCTAGGTACTCATATACCATTACCTCTTTTTAAAATTTGTAACTACATGTACAATAAATATTGTTATCATTTAAAAGACTATGTCTGAAGAACACAGAGATTAATTCAAAAAAGTTAGTAAGTTGAAGAGCAGGATTCACCAGCCCTGCCCTGAAAGCAGGTGAATACATTGAGTAGAGAAACTTGATGGATGACTGAAGGATTGGAACATAGAGCCTGGGCATTACATGTGATGGAAAGCTCATCCAACACCAATGGGAGGGGCCCAGACTGTGATAACTGTCAATGAGCTAACTGCTATTAACCACCCTATCAAATCAAAATTGTCAGGCTAGTCCTCAAAAGGTATCACCAGCTCACATTTTTCAACCTACCCCTTTACTACCAAGTCTATAATATAAAAAAAGTGAAGTAAATAATGTCTTTATTTTTGCATACCCATGGTACATGCACTTTTTGGCACCTTGAGTTAAATTGTTTGTTTTACCTGTCTAGGTTCAAAATTTTATTTTTTAGAACTCTATATAGCCCTTTACATTGCTTATTATATAGTACTTAACAAGAAAGATATTGAATCTACTTGTTTTAATGTATATTTGTTCTTATTAGTTAAAATGTATTTTGACATTATACATACATGGAACATAATTTCTTATTCTTTGGTTGTACATGATGTAGAATTACATTGATCAGTAATCATATAGGCACATAGGACAATAATGTCCAATTCATTCTACTACCTTTCCTATTCCCATTCCCCTCCTTTCCCTTCATTCCCCTCTAATCCAAAGTACTTCTATTCTTCCCTACTCTCTCCCTTATTGTGAATTAGCACCTGCATATCAGAGAAAACATTCAGCCTTCAGCTTTTTGGGATTGGCTTATTTCACTTAGCATGATATTCTCCAGTTTCATCCATTTACCAGAAAATGCCATAATTTCATTCTTCTTTATAGCTGAGTAACATTCCATTGTGTATATATACCACATTTTCTTTATCCACTCATCTGTTGAAGTGCACCTAGGTTGGTTCCATAGTTCAGCTATTGTGAATTAGGCTGCTATAAAATTGATGTGGCTGTGTCACTATAGTATGCTGATTTTAATAGACATCTTTATTTGTTTAGCACAGCTTATATTAGATAACACCCCTCACTGACTAGGGTAATAGTACTCACATTCTTTCAAGTTTGAAATTATTGCAAACTGTTTCTGAGCACTGTAACATTAGTAATTCTTCTTATCCTTGCCTCCTCCTTGGTGTTGAATCTTTCCTCTCCTTCACTAACTGGCCCATATTTACAGAATAGATGTGTTGAACCCATCAACCATGTGAAAGAGAAAGAAGTTCAAGTTATGGTTATGCTGCATTTCTCTGTCTCTACAGGTGATTGTCTGGGGAGACTATGGCAGAATGGACCATAAATGTTTCATGGGTGTGGCTCAGATCTTGTTGGAAGAACTCGATCTCTCCAGCATGGTCATCGGATGGTACAAATTGTTCCCACCTTCATCACTGGTGGATCCCACAGTCACTCCTCTAACCCGCCGGGCTTCCCAATCATCTCTGGAAAGTTCAACTGGGCCTCCCTGCATTCGATCATAGTGAACTCATACCAGAGTCATTCCAATAAAACTCTACCTTTCAGGATAATAATCTGAAACAGATATTTCATGATCAAAAGCATTGTTGGAGACAGACAATCAACTTGTGTTTTGCTTGTAGTAGTTTTTCAGTAATATGTCCCAATCGTTGTTTCAAACATGGCTTCATATGACAGAACAAGACAATCTATCAAATTACAGTGAGAATCAACGTGCTAGTGAGAGTCACTGATGCTTCTAACAAACAGAAAAAGAGGAAACTTCAAGTTCACACACTCACACACACACACACACACACATGCACACACACCAAATTGAACAAACTGGAAACTCTCACTCTGTGAAAATTTGTATTTTACACATTTCTACACAGACCACATGCAGTGTTATTTCCCTGGTGTTTAAGAAGGTTTTTGTTCTTTTGTATGTTTTGATGATTTGTGTGTTGTTTGTTGGTGTTGGGTTTCTTGAGTTTTCATTTTGCTTTGTTCTCACTGTTTTTATTATTTCCACTAGTTTCTTGACTATATCCTAACAGGCTCTGTGATGCTAACAGAGACCCTTCCTTTCTTTTTCCAAAAGTATCCAAAAAAAGGGCTGAAGCAGTCTCTGTAGCATCTCCCCAAAGTTTTCAAGAGATAGATGAGGTGAGGCCAATTAAGCGTTTCATTGACCTTA
Organism: Sciurus vulgaris; assembly: GCF_902686455.1. Classification (NCBI taxonomy): domain Eukaryota; kingdom Metazoa; phylum Chordata; class Mammalia; order Rodentia; family Sciuridae; genus Sciurus; species Sciurus vulgaris. Next base: position 89,748,181 of record NC_136467.1, on the reverse strand, counting down.
ATTTTATAATTCTTCAAAGTCTTACGTGTGGAAACCCAAAAGACAAAAAGTTATCTTCCAGAATAAATAATCACAGAATTAATTTTTAAATGAGGAACATATCTGTTTGCATTCCAGAAAATTAATTTGCGTTTTCCATTGTTTTGCATGGAAAACTTTTAAGTCAATCTGCAGCTAATGCTGGGGACTAAAACTTATCACATAATTGTACTTTGAAAACACTCCTTGTAATGCCTTTTCTTCCTGATATCAAAAGAAAATATGCTTATGTGTACAAAGCGTACTTTTGACTTCCCAGAAAGGTGACTAGGAATAGACTTGAGCCTAAGACACTGTCAGCTACACCCAGGCTTCTCAGCCATGCCTCAGTGTAGACACCTTCATCTACCCTGGAAGGAGCACGGTATGAGCTGTTCAATATGCCACTGGAAATTCCAGTTGAAATATTCTGCACTAAACTAATGTTTTTATTGAATTTTAGTTTACATTTCTTTGAGGTCGATGCAAGCACAAAGCTTGATTTTTTAATGCAAAGTATCTTACTTTTTTGGGAGAAAATAAAACAAAGTCAAACTTCAATTTGCATTTCCTTCATTTGAGTTTTTCTTGGCCTTGACTTTCCTTTGTGACATTCTGTATATGTGCTACAAACTGCAGACTCTGCAGGTGCATAGATATGTTCTCCCTCCTTTTATGAGTCATTCAATTTTGTGATTACACAAATAGAGCAGCATGACTTGGAACTGTTCAAAGCTGCATGCATGTTTTGTAAAAAAAAAAAAAAAAGAAAGAAAGAAAAAGAAAAAAAAAAAAAAGAAACAAAAGGTTATTTAATAATGTATGTTAGTTCCACATAGGCCAGCTTGTATGTTGCATGTACTTGTACAGTTTGCTCGTTAATTACTATACTAAAATAACCAAGAAATCTAAGCCATCCATTTTTGTTATAGACATTTTGCAGGTTTTAGCCAGACTCAATCTGTGGGTCTGGGGTGAAATGTCTATAGATGGACTTTATTTTTTACCCTCTGGAAAACGTGATGTAGTACGGACCAAATTCCTTCTAATAAATATTTTGGTGTAGATTCCTACTGTGGGGCTGTAACACATGTAGACACTGTGTACACACTAGGTTTTAATCCATAGACATACTGCCTGCACCAAGTGAATTATTTATTATTATTTACACATGCCAGAATTATCTGCCCATCATTCCACAGGGCACAGATTGACCACTGCTCACCAGACTGAGCAGGAGGAGCTGAAGCATTGGTGCACTTCTACTAGATTCCGTTCTGTCTTAGTGGCCAACAATCAAATGATAATAATTGGATAGTATCTTTCTATTTTGACCACTTGTCTTAACACTCCCCTGTGCTTTTAAATGAACTTCCAACTCATGTATGTAAACATGTTTAATAAAATTTACTTTTCATGTCAGTCAGTAGCCATCTGTGTTCTATGTTTTGCCAGGTTTCCATTGTGGGTTCTATGGTGCAAAATGGGAGCCAGACCATGGGAAGGGGAGGCTGGGATGTGTTGTCTGCTGCGGGCATTTGACTTGTCACTGCACTATCTATGTCTTAATCTATGGCCCAAAAGGTACTTTGCATCACATACAAGTTTTCACTTTGTCAGCCTGTCTAAGTGAGCACATGACTATACTTCTGAAAAGTGGCATTATTAAAAACAATAAATCTCAGTAAGAATCAAATGGAAGATTGTTTTTCTGCTGCTGTCTGAATGTGTTAATAAAAGAGACAACTCTGTTGTCCAATTGCTAAATCATTTCAGGTGATGTGACATATCTGAATGTCAATTCCTGCACCTCTCGTCTTAGTACCTGGTTTCCCTTTCAATCTATTCCTTTTGGGTCCTTAACTAGTATATAGAACCCTGACTTAGAGTATGCTAGCTTAACAAAATGATCAATGCATTTACTCTAAGTCATCTTCAATAGGCTCTTAGGGAATAAACATCTTCAAAGGTAGATAAGTCTCTAAAAGTAATATGTTAAAAGAAATTATTAGATTTATTTCATAATTTCTAAATTTCTTTAAAAGTTTATTCAAATGTTTCATAATCACATAAAAATGTTGGTTTCAAATTTGAAACAAAGCAAAAATTTGAGACATGACACCACCCATTGTTTATAGTTTTTAAAACAATTGACTGACTTTTACCCATGAAATCATCCAGTTGTCTGGTCTATAAGATGTGAAATTATCTGTAAGGCTGGGTCAATGGGAGGCAAAAGCCAACTGATCTGTTCAGTTTAAAACTGTCAGAGTGAATCTGTGAAGTACATATGCATTAAGATGGCATGTAACCAAGAGGGTGGAGGCATGGTCTGCCACTGAAATGGGGGGCTACTACAGACACTTCCAGAATGTCTAGACAGGAACAGAAAAGCAGTAATCTCTCATCGAATCAGAGGAAGCTGCATGGTGTTGAGATTTCAGGGTCTCAGTTTTCTAGGTCTTCATAGTTTCTTGCTTATGCTGATGACTCAGTTCTTGAAATCTCAGCCTGAGCTATATGATTTGATTATAGTTAGCCAACATTATTAAGGACTTAAGTGCTCAGAATATAAAAATGAGAAAAAAATGAGCCTGTCTTAACTCCCTATTAAAGGGTATCATTATATAAGAAATAATTAAGATGAGATGATATACTTAATTTGTATATGAAGGACAATGGGGTTATGTTTAATTCTTCACAAAAGTTCCATGATATCAGCACTATTAGGACCCCTACATTACACATAAGGATATGCAGCATAGAGAAGCTGAGGATCACAGTTCATACTGCTGACGGTAACAACTGGTCTGACCAACTCAGAACCAACCTATTATCCTGTGCCCTTCCCTAACTTCTGACAGTTGAGCTAGATCTAAAGAATGAAAAACCTGCCAGGTGGGAATAACTTGCAGGATAATAATCTGAACCTAACACCAACCCATCCTTCTGCCATAAGGCAGCTGTGGCCTAACCTAGTCTCCCACGTGTTGCCTGAATGGATCTACCATCACCATGCGGGTGTGAGAGTAGGGAAAGAAGGTTGATGGACTCTTCTTCATCTCCTGAATCCCCTTTCTAAGGGTTTTCTCCTCTGTGTCCTTCTCTCCCCATACTGCATTTCCAACTATCAAAAACACATCAGCTGCAGGAATAGCATGAATAAAGGAGATAAAAAGTTTATTTTATCAAGGTCCCAGCCTTATCCTTTGGTTTAAGTTCTAATTGTCTTTTGAGTACCCTTATGTGATTCCTTGTCCCAATGCAACAGTGCCCTTCAATTCTGCCTCTCTCACTAATTACTTCTGGGTTTGAATTGATCAGGCTGGAATTCTAGTCCAGTGAAGTTCTTGGTGTTTATTACGACTTCTAAGTTATTTGCTTCCAAAATAGACTTTGCCACTCTTCATCTCTGTGCAGGTTTCCTTCTCCGCAGAGGCATTCAAACATCAAGGCCCCTACACAGCCTGCCTAGCAGTTCCACCTGCACCCTCAGAGACCTCTCTACAGGGAGCCACACACCCAAGTCTGCACACTTCCCGAGTGTAAGCAAAGCATGACTAATGTCATGGCCATAGCATAATGACAGTTTTGTGAGTTGCCTTATTTATGCAGGTGACTCTAAACTCAAACCTTGGGTCCAAATTTTAATTGTTGTTGTGTAATCACCACAAAGAGTAAAAAGATGCTATTGTGCTGCTGTCCCCAATTATAGGTGAAACTATGTGTTACTCATGAACTCTCAGTATGGGAAGTGCTCCACTTGCGCACATGCCTTGAGTGTGTGTGATGGTCTCTGGCACCCAGGATCAGGTCTTTACTGCTAATAGAACTCTTCCTAACTATATAGACCTTCCAGCTTATCCCTCTCCTTCCCGCATCACAGACTTTTCCAAAGTGGTCTTTCCTACCCTGCATCTGGTGCCCCATCTGCTGCTCATTTATTCCTCAGCCTTAGATTTACCAGATTAAATACAGGGTGCCCATTAACTTTTGACTTTTAAACAAACAACAAATTCTTAATTTTAAATGTAATTTTAAGTTAATTGTTTATTTGAAATTGAAATTTAACTGGTCATCCAAGATTTTATTTGCTAAGTCTGGCAATCTTACCCCCATTCCCATCTGGTCTGTGTCCCTACCATTTGCTGAAATGCTCTCCTAAATGTTATCTAACTGCTGATGAATGCCAAAAAAACCTTTTCTCAGCAAAGTTATTGAATACTATGTATTTACTATGGAAGTTTTCCTCCTTGGAAAATTTTCTCTCTTCATTGTCCTATTTTCTAACTTGAAAGGAGAATGGATTTTGTTCAAAATCTGTACTCCTAACAGGATTCTACATCCATACCGGTTGCATGTTGTTTTGCAGTACCTCAGTAGAGTAGACACTTGGCCAGATGGTGTATTTCACCATTTCAAGGAAAGTTAGTGGATGTATAAGCAAAGGCCATTCTCCATGAAAAGGACTTTGGGCAAGTAGGCATTGCTCTTTCAACCTGGACCTTGAGTGAAGAGTATGTGGAACAGACTTGAGTCTAAACTTCCAGGTTAAATCAGAGCTGCCCCAGTTGATCTCCAGATCTGGGGACAAGATAAAAATATTTTGTCAAGCATCACTGAGATGTGGAAGTTTGTTGCAGAGCAATACTATAGCAAAACTACTATGCCGTCCTTCTTTATCAGATCCTCTTCAGCAACCACTATGTGTAATTGTGTGAGGCACTGAGTAAGGTACAAAACTGAATCAGTTGCAGATTCCTGAATGATCCTTATATTTGCTTATACCACAAGATTCTAACCTTTTCACCTTTTTCTGTTCCTTCCCCATTTTATTTATCTCAAGACTTCAGTTGTTGTCTCTATCTTCATCAGCAGGTCTGTTGCAAATTCTCCAACAGACCTAAGTGCCAAACTGTTTCTAGGACATCTCCCAATGATCCAACACCTCAGATTGAACAAATACAAATAAACTGTTGATCACATACACCCAAAATAAATTTATTTCTGTTATGCACCACCATTTTCCAGGTTTTTTGAAATCATGTGCCACAAAACAACATTTTAGATCAGCAATGAACTGCAAAACTGACAGTGTATACCACACAGCTTAGGTGTGTATACCATCTAGGTTTGTGTAAATACACTGTGATGTTTGCACAAAGATAAAAATCTAACAGTTTTTTATCTAATTAGATAAAAATCTAATTAGATAAAAATCTAATATATCTCAGGACATATCCTCATCATTAAGCAACACATGACTATGTTTGGTTATTCTTGAGATTGATGATAAAAGAAGTGACAGAATAAGTAAGGAAAGTCCAGGAGGAGTTGGATGAGGATGGGTCCCATTTACAACTTGTTTATTCAACAAATTTTTATTGAATGTTTTATACTAATAAATCACCAAATAATTGACCATATAATGTCACAGGAAATGACAAGAAGCCCTGCCCTAAAGGAACCTGCAAATTGAGAGATTGGTGTGGCTAGAATATGAAGACTTTCTTAAAGAAATAAAATTGGAGTTGAGATCCGTAGGATATCCAGGAGTGTATGATGTTCTGGGCAAAGGAAGCCCATGCAAAAGTGAGACACAGGAGGTGATGTGGCACACTAAGAATTGAAAGGAGGCCACTGTGAATGAAATGTTGAGATCAAAGACTCTAGAAAAGGAGGAAAAGGCAGACCATGCAATGTTCTCTTTCACCTCTCTGAAAGTCCGGGTGCAGGGGTGGTTTGCAACTCTCTATAGCTCATATCACAGAACTCCTTTAATATAAGTGTGTACCTATCTTCTCACATACTTGGTGCTTGGTATTTTTAGGAAGATGAATTTGTCGGGGGAGGGTAACCACTATAAAGTGTAGGGCCCCAAATGTATCATAAACTGAAGCTCAATAAAATTCATTTCTTCCTGGCTAACACAATTGGGAGGGTGAACAGATGAACAGAAATAGCCCTTTTTTACACAGTATTTGAGGGTTCAGAGTGTTGGGGGCCCTCGTGTCCCTAATATGTGACTTCTAGGCTCCCCAGAAATTGACTTCAGTGCAGCCATCTAGACTAAGAAAGCAGAGGAGCACCCTCAGAGGATGATTATGGGCCAGGTCTGAAGTGATATATCTTAACATTCCATCAGCTAGAATTCAATCACATAGCCTTATCTCATTGTGAGGGAGGGTGTGAATGCCCAGAAAAACGAACATGCCATTAGCAGAGTCTGTCACAGTGATTGAAGGAATGAGGGAATTGATGTGCCAAGTATTAGCATCTGGTGGAACTCACATCTGGTGGAGCAGGAAGGTGTCTGTGCTCAAGGGGAAAACCTTATATTTGCATCAGGAACTTTCTATCTCCCAAGAGCAACACCCAGATGAAATCAGTCATGTTTTCCTATCCATTTAGATTTCTGATTTATTTGATTAAAATCGATAATTTGTTACCCTTTCAGTAACATCTGAGGAATTCATTTCTTCTTCTTTGAAACACTCTTGATGAGAGCTTTTCCAGATTATGTTCTGAAGAACTAAGGAATAGTCTTTGAGCCTATCTCTACTAGTGGTGGAAGGAGGAGAATGGTGGGTAAGCAGGCAGATCCCAGAACCTTCACTTTTGCTCCAACCATAGTTCTGAACTTTAATTTGCTTGGCATTTTTATTGAGGTTTGGGGAAGATAGAAGTAGATGTGGGTCAGTCAGGCAAATTGCACTTTTGTGAAAAGTTAGGTGGAAACTAAAAGTGATTTTTTTAATCTAATAGCACCCACAGAACCAATATGACTCTGGCCTATATAAATCCTCTTTCCCAGGAAATTAGACTAACAGAAACCTAGTTGGTAGAGAGTTAAACAATTAAACAGAAGCCCACACAATGGGGATTGGTTGGCCTCTTTTCTCCAAAGGTAAGAGGAAGTTCAACAACAAGTTGGTTATTAGATAGCTTCCTAAAATTCTGACCCTTGTCATCCTCCCACCCCAGAAACCCATCAGCTACCAGTACAGCACAGGATGAGCAGAGACTATAAGACAAATTAGAAATTCAAAGTAATATATCTAGCAGCATGTTTTCACTCCTGGAGGTTGTGTAATTTTTGTACATCTCCACTGCTTTATTAACAAATAATAATTGTCATTATATTGCTTTTCTCAATTTTCTGTTTCAAAAGAATATCTCTCTGTGCCACACTAAGTAAATGCCAAACACTCAAAACTATAATCGAAGGTTTCTCAGTCCCTGCCCTCTGTTGGTGAGAACTAGTACCATAGAAAACTAACCAGTGTACTGATGCTCCTAGGCCACAAGATGGCAGCAGCACTTCATGCAGCTCCTGGAATACTCCAAATACTGATTACCTTGGGGAGAAATAGTACTATGGAAGTCTTAGGTGTGGAAGAATGAGATGGGACTAAGCCTTAAGGCTCAAGACAAACTTACAGGAAATGTTCTTCTTCATGATATAAAATATATGTTTTAGAGTCTAAATGTTCCATAATTATGAACATGCCCAAATATTTTTCATCTTTATCTCCATTAAGAATTAGTCAGGGGCTGGGGTTGTGGCTCAAGGGTGGAGCACTTGCTTAGCATGTGTGAGGCCCTGGGTTCGATCCTCAGCACCTCCTAAAAATAAATAAATAAAATAGTCAGAAGTCCTTATGTTGTTGAATGAATTTTGAATTTTGCCTCTCCTTCCTTAAGAATAGAGCAGTTCATGTTCAGTCCCCAAATGTGTCTTGTCAGAGAATCCTTATTAGTTCATTTATGTAGTAGTAAGATTTTCCTGTCCCCAGGATCAATGTCACTCAACCCCAGACACCACATAACCCCATCAGGCAGAGGCCAAATGTCTGAACACTAGCCCAGAGTTCAAGCGTCAGCAGCACTGAGGAAGATTCTTAAGGTCAGATCATTTTAACCACTGGAAGTTTCGTGAGGAGTGATGTACTATTTTCCTAGGGTTGCAACAGATTACCACAAAGTTTGTGGGTTAAAACAACAAAATGTTATCATTTTACATTTCTGGAGTCCAGAAATCCAAAAACAACGTGTCAGCAAGCCCACATTCCCCCAGAGATGATAGGGAAGATTCCTTCCTTCCTTCTTCCAGCTTCTGGAACTTCCAGACCTTCACTGGCTGTGGCGGCATCACTCCGGTCTCAGCCACCATCTTCACATGCATTTCTGCCTGTGCTCCTCTGTCTTTTCCTATCTGGTCTCTTAAAAGGACATTTGTCATTGGACACAGGGCTCGATCTAAGTCAAGATGATCTCGTTTCAAGATCCTTGACTTAACTATGTCTACAAAGAACCTCCTCCCACAGAAGGTCACATTCTGACATTCCAAGTGAACTTATTTGGAGAGAGGTTATTCCCTGACATCTCTGTTTTCATCAGTGTTATAGAATGTCAGTCATTCTGGACAAAAGTCAGTAAATATCAGGTCAAAGCAGCAAAGTCCACTTGATTATGAATGTAGAAGTTTCCGAAGAGGCCTCATTGGTAAAGAAAGGCCTTTTCCACAGAGATGTCTAGGTGAACCCTTCTGCAACTCGACAACTTCTAGTATATATGTGTGTGTATGTGTACTTATGCATCAATCACAGTCACAACAATAATATTGTAGCTTGAACTATAATAATGACATTCTAATTAGATTATTTTGAGGGAAAGATGTACTTTTCCTTCTCGTTCCCTTTTGCGACACAGAGAAACTAAGAGACACGTGTACAGAGGGAGATCTGAGCCTTTCTTACTCAAAGACTAGTCCTCTGCCTTGCTGAGCAGCAGCAGCAGCAGTGGCAGTAGCAGCTTAGGAACTTTTTAGAAATACAGAACCTCAAGCCCCACTCCAGACTGACTGAATCAAAACTCACTGTTTAACATAGTCCCTGAGGACACACTAACAAATAGAGATGTCCTGCTCCAAATGACCCTTGCTTGGCAAATTTTATTCTCTAAACAGGACTCTCAACTTTTTCATTATTGCTTCTTAAGAGCACCCCAGCTATGAATGTGGTTGTCGCAGGGAGAGAAGTACTCTGACCCTTATTTGGGCATCAGTCGGGCTCAACTTGGATGACTATGGAAGATCAGTGGGACTGCACTGATTGGAGAACTGCATAAAATCCTGCGTAAAATCTTGACGATGGCTCTTTAGTGTAGCATTTTCAAGCAACTGAAAAGAGAAACTGCAAGAGAGTGCCAGGAGTATCTGTTTAAAAAGAAGAAGAAAAAAGAAAGGTGTGGGGAGATAAGGAGGACAAAAAGCCCATCAGAGAATCCTTTGATTTTTCTTTGGTGTAAATAACAGTGACATTCATCTCAACAAGGTAAGACCCATGTGTGAAAGCATTCCTGCTTTGAGCCACTCAGATGAAAGGTACTCTACAATTACAAAATGATGGCAGCTGGGTTGATATTTGACCAGGACACAGAGTCTCCAGTGTGGTCTCTTACTATTTAAAAGCCAGGAGTGCCTGACAGTGCCTCACATGGTCCCACTGTGGGTTGTTGAGTTCTCTGGACAGGCCCTGGTTGCCAAGGAAACTGCTGCAGGAGCGATTGGGGCTGTCTGGGTTCTTGGTTGACTGGTGGAGCTGAAAGCAGAATCTCACATGAAAGATGTATTTTCAGTGACAAGGACAAAAGCAAATCATGGTTCCTGGAAGGGATCGTGCCCATCTTCTCCTCCAAAGGAGCTCATTGGACTGGAATCTCTTAGCAAGGAAGGAAGTAGCCTTCTCAGGAACAGCAAACGGGACTTGGAAATCTTAAATCTGAACATATGTGCCATATGGAGAGCTGTTATCTTAGTTGGACAGAGAAGTCTTCCCACTTTGTCTCTTGCAGACAAACCTGTGAATGAAATGACTAGTCCAGCTTCAGGTGACATTCCTGCCTTTAGCTGGTACACTGATCATTAAGGACCAGAGAAATGCTGTTTTGCCCTTTCCCTTAGAGGAAGGAATGTGTTTGGTGTGCCTTGCTCATGCACATCTGTGAGCTTTTCTTCACTGCTCCCCAGTGGAATTTGCTTTTCTTCTTTACTCCCATGGTACAATATTCAGGCCTTTATTATCACATTCTATTGTAGTTATTTTGGGGGTATCTCATACTATTACCAGTCCAAGGTTATGTTTATTTTTTCTACTGCAAGTGCCCAGCATAGTGCATGACATAGCAGATCCTCAATTATGATTTGAGTAAATCACCCTCCCTCAGTGAAAACTGAAAGAAGGTGGAACAGGCAGAGTCAAGCAACCATAAGATTTTCAAAAAAACCTCATTGAAGCCAAAACAAAAAAGACATTAAAGACTTACTGGTTGCCACCAACTTAGAGTTATTGCATCTGGTTTTAATGTTTCCTCCACCCCTATAAGGTAGGAGATATTGCCCACAATTACTGAAGAAAATTACTGAAGAAACTGCCCACAATTACTGAAGAAACTGAATCCCAGAAAAATTAAATAAGTGACTTAGATGTCACAACTAGACTATTGCTGAGCATGTATTTCAGTCTGATCTATTTGATGCAAAGCAATGTTCTTAGTCATTGCACCAGACCATCTCACTACTGTGAGACGGACCTTGTAGCAACTTGCATAAGGTGTTCCCTAGAGCATGAAGGACACAGACCTCATATGGGAGTGAAACCATTCTAGGTGAGAGGAAATGAGCTTAGGTTCCAGGCTGGGCAGAATTCAACTAGAACCTACTAATGTGTGCATAGCGTTGCCAGCTTGGATGCCTTGGGGGTCAAATCCAAGCTCTAGCAATCACTAGCTCTGTAACCTTTGAAGTAACTTAAACACTGTTCTTCAGATACCATATCTTCAAACTGGGGTTAAATAATATTACTTTCCTAAAAGGACAAATTATGAGAATTAAATTAGACAATATATGCGAACTTGCTTAGTACAATTCCCAACACATAGTAAGTGCTTAATGAATTATTACTATCAACTTTATTACCAATACATCCATGCTAATTATAGATACTCTTTTATTGTAAAAATGGTATTTTTATTTTCTGCTGTTTTGGTGTGTACGTGTGCACTCCTACATGTGTGCATGTATACGCACATGGTGCTGGGAATTGAACCCAGGTTATTACATATGCTAAACAATGCTCTACCCCTAAACTATAATCTCAGCCCCAAAGTGGGTTTTCCTTTTAAGATTTAAACATCATGGGTATCATTTCAGAATCACTTCTTTAGAAGCTTAGAGAAGACACAAAGGAAGACATAAGACAAGCTTAGAGAAGACACAAGAGAAGAGAGAGGATTCTGTTTGGTCAGTTGATACTTTCATTTCAGCCTGCCAGCAAATCATTGTGGAATTTGCAAAGGTCATTTGACACTTTTTCCACCTTTGTGAAGGAAGGTAGTAAGAGTAAAAGAGAATTTGTGGAAGCACTTTGAAACTAAAAGGTACTGTGCAGCAGTTCTTTTTCCATGTTAATCAATTAAAATTCACACGATCTCTTTGGTTTTTCTTCCCTATTTAACATGAACAGCTTGGAATTCTTTTGAGTCTCCTCACCTTTCTACTGTCCCCACCAGGTTCTCAGGGACCCAGAGAGGAAAAAAATGAGTTTCCATGGAACTCATTTTCAATTACAATTTTTTAAGGACATAGTTTGCATTTTATGTTTCTTGGTGGCTTTTATAGTTCTATAAATTCATTATTATACACTAATCCATATCTTCCTAAGTAGAGGATTCTCCATGACCTGGAAAGCTCTCTGTGTAATTTGATAGCCCGAGAAACACACTTTGCTGGTTACTCCATAACCACTAATTGCTGTAGGTCATGGTTAGAGCTGATCAACAGTTGCTGAGCAGGAGCCCCCTAAGTGCCAGTTTGTAGTAGTATTTGCCCCAGTCTCTGCCCTCTTCAGATGAGCCTTTCTGGTTCTTTCTGCTTAACAATGGCATAGGGCAGATCAACAGTTCTCTGGCTACTACTGTTATTCTGGCTGTCATAGGACATGTTGTTGTGGATGCCACTGTCAATGTCCTTTTTAATTAGACTTCTTTGTTATATTCACAGAACACAATTTAATTCCCCTTCCAGTGGTGGCCTCCTGATAGCTCCTTGGCTGCCACTATTCGAGACTGCTGATTTTCAGTCTATAGCGTTAATGCAATTTGCTCCCAAATGTTCTTCAGTTGTTGGATCTGTGTAAACAGAGATACTTCAGCTCAAATAGTCATTCATTTCACTCAATTAACACAACCTTTACCTTTCCAGTTATTCAGTTATTCAGATTACAGCCCTGCTTGAGATTCCTGCTGCTTTTCCATAGGCAATTCCAGAAGGGCTGCAGTCATAGACAGAATTGTCTGAACGTGCTCAGCATACCCAGGCTGTGTAGCTTTGAATCATACAGGCTCATCTTGGCTTAGGGAAAGAACCATAAACAGAGACAGAAATGCAGTTAAAGCATTATATTTAGCATTGCATATGCTTAGGTCAAAATCAGACATCCAAAATAGCAGTGCCAGAAATCTAGCTTAACTCTCTGAATGCAATTGAATCTAAAATGCTAAAGCTAGAAGGAGGTATTCATTTCAGAGTGAGTAACTAGGTCTAGAAAGGTAATGTGATCTTTAAGCTCATAGCTTGTGGCAGAGGAATGTCCAGGACCCAGGTGTTAAGCCCAGTATGACTGCCACCATTATCTTATAGCCTCTTGTATTTTGTGTGTGCTTTAGAATAAATAAATGGCTCAAATTGTTCACAGACATTATCTCATTAGATTTGCACACGTTATATTGATTTCTATATAACAACCTATTAAGGGAAATGGAAGCATCCTGAACTGATTTACAATTCCCTGTCTTGTGCCTCTGGAGTTCACATCTCAGCTGGAAAGATCTCAATTTGGATTCATTTCTGAAACATCAAAGTGCCAAAAGTCACCTCTCCATGTGCACAAGGTAGCTTTGCTCTCTTATTTTTTCTTGACAGGAGCTCAGGGATTCAGAGTAATCTGAGCAGACTCAGTAAGAATTATTCAGTGACAGAAACACAAAGGAAAAGAAGACAGCACATGAGAGATTTGTTTTGGAAGAGACTCTGTTGCTTGTTTCTGGCTTCTGCTGACATTCAAAGGGATTAAGACAGAATGAAGGAAGAACAAATAATGCAGCAGCATGCTCACCTCAGAGGATACAGTTCCTGTGGGTCCCTGCATTGCAGGAGGGATGGGGGAGGAGGGACCATTGGCATGGTCCCTTAGGAGTTCAGCCAGCAGTGTCACACATGCCTGGACTGCTGGTGATGAGGAGGTCTGGGTTCCTACTGAGCCTGCCACAGGCTTGGGTAAATCACTCACTCCTTCAGAATCTTTCTCCCCACCATGGACATGAGAGAACTGAACCACATGAGTGGTATTAAACATTGTTAATATTATCATCATCATTATTATTACTATTGCCATATTTCCCACCAAAGACTTTCTTTGGTGGAAATTAACAGTGTAACCTATCAAAGCGATTTTTTAAAAAAAAAAACAGAATGATGTTCGTGGTAGGTAGGTGAAAAACACTTCTGCTGCAGGCCCTCCCCTGGCCGGCCAGGCCCTCCATGCTCTGTTGAGCAAGGCCAAAGCAAAGGTCTGATTTCTTAGGGTCCCTCATGTCTCACCTTATTATTCTTCCTTCCATGCCAATTTGTCCTCTGTGCCAAGTGCCTTCTAACACATTACCAGGAGGGTGAGCGGAATCCAGATGGTTCACCTCATCCTCTGATCGCCAGAGTTAAAATGAACATTGTCATCCAGATGGCACTGAAAAGAGAAATCCTGTGCCAATCCTACTACTGAGTGGTTTAAGTGGTTTAAGACTCATGGCTGACAGGTAGAACTTAAGAAGGATTTTTTAAATAGACCTGTAAATGCCTTGAACTTTCTAAGCAACTATATTAAAAGAGGCTATTTCTCTTAATGAATACAAAATATGAGCTACATGTAAGTTTACATAAAAGTCCTGTTATTAATAATAAGAATGATGTGAAATAGGTGCATTTCTGTTTTATCTCTTGCCAGTAAAAGTACCTGGGCCTTTATTGGGTCCTGCATTTTCTGTTAGGACAAGAACATTATTGAATGCTGGGCACTGGCTTCTTCCCTTCCAATCCTTTTATTTTTGTCCTTGTTTTCTGTATCAAGTATGAAAAAATTTGGGTTCTGTATTGTGACTTAACAAAGATTTTTCTAGGCAGTTGTAGGCAGAGTTGTAACAGGTAGCCTTTCCCCAATTCCCATTGATTTCTTTGGCTCTCAGTCCTTAACTTGACTTGAGGCTAAAATTTGTAGATAGAAATTGTCAGTCTTTTCCTGTAGCATTCCATGTTTTTCTATCAGTGTTAAGCATCTATACTGTTTGCTATGACCTAAAATGTGATTTTTATTGATTTCTAAGAGGTTTTAAAAAACAACCAATAACAGCATTTTGTAATATATTTGCCTTTTCCCCTGAAATATCATGGGTAACATTGCCTTAAAATGATTGCAAATACAAGAAGAACTAACTGTGAATTCCCTGTTCTTTTAGGATTTTGGCTGAGGCTCCAAAGCTCATAGGCAAGGGTGTTAAATATCTATATATTCTAAAAGGAGATACCAGAGAAATGAGGCAACACTCACTGAGAGGTAATCCAAAACACAGTTTGGTCACATTTAACCCCACACTCGTCAGTCTAGGGTATTAACAAAAAGAGGAGATTGACAGTGGAAGCTTAGGAGTAAAGATTTTCTCTGGGGAGATGGTTAGAATGCAGTATCACCCTTTCAGAATAAGGACAGAGAACTCTTCCCCCCCCCCCCCCCAACAGCAAAGCAGTCAAGGAGAACTTCCAGAGAGCCATTCATAGGACAGCAGACACTTGCCCAAACTGGGGAGGCCAAGTAATGGCCCATTAGCTAACATGTAGGGACCTATGGTCTGGAATCTTACTCTCCCCTGGGGAAATCTGTAGATTCCCGCAAGGTAAGGAGAACAGAGAGGGCTCCATAGCTCATTCCTGTTATGGGTCTCCCTGCAGCAGTGGGGCTGTCTACGAATTTACTGCTCTTGAATTGTGTCATTAAAGACTCTACCCTAGAGGACTTATCTTCCTGGAGTGGAGCAACTTCAACGTAAAAAGACTGGAGACATGCACTTAGAGGGGATGTGTAAGGAGAACAAGGTCATTAATGACGCCTCAGACCTGGCATTACTTCCCCTGGAAATTAGGGCGCAGGATTCTGAAAGCCTGTGAATCCATGAAAATAAACATAGCAGAATTCTTCATTTGGATACCTCCCACATGCAGGAGAGCACCCCTGCCAGATTGTACCCTTCTCAGGCCCTTCCTTCTCCTCCCAGCTTTTAATACAACCCTGCAGCAGCCAGAAGCAGCACAGAGTGAGGAGGAGTTGAGAAATGCATGGAACAGAAGAAACCCGAATCATCTGACCACACTCGCCATCTCTACTGTAGGTTTCTGAGCCTGCATGAGGCCCACATCAGTAAAGAATGAGAAGCATAAACTGGATGAAAGGTTAAAGTCTTACTATTAGATTGGGCTGGATTTTCAAAAACTTAAGGGACTTTTCAAACATAGCAAAAGAACTTCCTTGTCCTTATCACCCAGCACAAATGACCACTTGTGCCCTTTCACACACTAACTAGAAACACGACTGCACTGTCTCTTGTAACACCTAAACATAAAGACTCCATTTTGATGTCAGTGCACTGGCGACTTTCAGGCCCTCTGCTCCCATGAATAGCAAGCTTTGCTCCACCCAGTAGCGAGCATGAGGTGCTCTCTCCTGTGGGTTTTCAAGTTTTGTTGGTTTTCTGGTGTCTATCAGACATTAGCAAATAGTCTTGTTTCAGTGTTTTGTGGATGCCCAGTTAGGAGAGTTCTCAATCCCCTACTCAGTACCAGTTAGGACATTCAGATGAACGGTGGCTCACATGCACCCAAAGGGTATGAAAAGATTTATTACTCATATAATAGCACTTTCTGGGGAGATCATGGCAGGCATCCAAATTGTCTCTGGAATGAGTCAAGTGAAGAGTAGGTGGTTTTAATTTTTATTTTAATGGAGTGGGGCAAAGCCTCATTGAGTTTCATACTGCTCAAAGAAGACCTCCCCTCCATGCAAGTCATCACTTCAGGATGTCTATGCTCTCTGGAGCTGGACCCCTCCTGGCTGGCTGAACCCTCTGACTATGTAAAGCAGAGAAAAAAGTTGCTGCAGACAGTAGTTCCTTCCAGTAAGGGTTGCTGTGCCAGCATACGGAGGCCAGTAGTGGTGTGGCACTCTGCCCAGGATCAGCTCTCACTGGGAACCCTTGATATATATCATGTATTATAAGCTCTTCACATAGGAGTTTCTAGGAATATTTTATACCCTATTTTTATTATGTATTCTTCCCTAATTGGCCCATAGGAGGAATCATTCAGCAAATCATCTAACAACAATGTCAAAGATCTACTCTTAGCCTCTCAGTGTTCAGTTGATAGACTCATATTCAACCCCCAAGTTTTGGAAATAGCTCATAACCTAAAGAACTATTCAGTTCCTCCTAGTTTTTGAATGGTACACCATAAATTCTACCGAAGAAAATTGCTGCTTCTCTCCAGACTTTTTTTTTGAGGAATGAAACCAATGTACCAAAAACATTATGGAGCTTAAATGTCTCAAGCTTCAAAATAGTTTCCCTCAGAAATTCATGATTTATCAATTCCTAAGTGCCCACTGTGATGGGATTCAAGCAGCGGTGTGCTGGACCAGTTTACAAGAACTTATAGCTCACTCCTCTTCTCTGAGGCTCACAGAGAACATTGCATAGTACAATAGTTTGTTTTAAGCAGATAACAACTTAATTTTGATCACATAAAAAATTACTACACTTTTCTTCCCTTTCCATTTTATGTTTTTGATGTCACAATTTGATTTTGCTGTCACAATTGTATCACATATTCTCTAACCAGTTATTGTGGTTGTAGTTAATTTTAATAGTTTTGTCTGAACCTTCATTCCAGAGATATAAGCAAGTTCTATGCCATCATTACATAGTATTCTGATTTTACTTTATTTTTACCATTTTTATAATGGAGTTTTGTACCAGCATATGTTTTCATGTCAATTAGCATCGTTCCATTTCAATTTAAGAAGCTTCCTTTATTTCTTGTAGGGCAGGTAGAGAAGTGTTGAACTCCTTTAACTTTTATTTGTCTGGGAATGTTTTTGCTCTCCTTCATTTCTGAAGGACAGCTTTCCAGTGGTTGGCAGGTTCCCCCACTGCCCCCAGCACTCTGAGTATATCATCTCTGCTCCCTCCTGGCTTGCGAAGTTTCTGTTGAGAAGTCTATTGTCTTCTGCAGCTTCCCTTCTGTGTGGAGGGGTCTCTTGTTCCTAGCTGCTTTCAGGATTCTTTGTCTTTAACTTTTGACAATTTGATTAGAATTGTGCCCTGGAGTATTCTTCTTTGGATTGATCTTGCTTGAGATCCTTTGGACTTCATGAATCTGAATATTCAATATTCCTCCCAATTCACAAGGGTACTTGAAATCATCTATCGAGTGTAGTTACACAACAGAAAATGGCAACTGCTATTCATCAAGACTTTTTTTTCCCCCTTAAGCCAGAGAATCAGTAATTCAAACCTTGTTAAGGTAGAATGGGGAGAGGGGGAGGTAAATGAAACTTTGAATATTTTACCTAAATATGCAAAAAATGCATAACTTTTAAAATGGAGTGAATTGATTTTCTTCACTTTCCTTAGCTCTCACTTGGCTTATCTCCTTGCTTTTTCCATATATAAAAACAAAATAATAAATTGTGATATATCTTCATACTTCCAGGTTTGATATATTATATGAGGCAGTATGGCATACCATTTGAGAGCTTAGGATCTGAGTCAGAATTCTGTCTCTGTCACTTTCTAATTATTTGACCATTGGGAATTTTATTAAGCTTGAAAATCTAAGTTTCCTTATCAGATAATGTCAATAATAAGCACCCTTAGTTTATGGATTTATAGTGAGAAACAAATAAGATAGTGCCTGGCATTTGGTGGGCACCCATTAGATATTTGTTAAATAAGTGCTACTGGTATGCTTGTAAACTCATTTTGTCAGTGTCTGGTATATGCCAAGTACCTAAAAAATATTAAATAATACAAAACTAATTTCAGTTGCCTAAAATACCATCAGTAATAATTTATTCATTTTCTTAAGTTTTCCGCACACACACCAGTATTTTAAAATGCTGAAAGTCAGGATATGTTTTTGAAAATTTGACAAGTTGCCTTGAGATAAAATAATACACATTTATTTTCTCTCAAAACAAAAGTACATTCACTACTCAAACTGGAGAAAGAGTCTACATGGAAGACAGCAGACAAGAACTATTGCACCCACGTGTGACAGCATGCAAATTCTAAGCATGCTATAGCATAGTTTCAAATAATATTCATTAGTAAGCTATTCTGTGCCTTTTGCTTTATATATTTTGTTCACATGCTCTTTTGAACATACCCATGGTAATATTCATTTTTATATTTTTAAAATTCATCTAAGTAATCCACTGACTACTTTAGCCCTTGTGACCTTCAGTTATCTTAGCAATTTAAAAAATAAATTTTAAAAATTAGCTAAAGGCTACAACTCTGCTTAAAAATTGCAACATTTTTAAGTGTATACATATTTCTTTGGGTGTCTGTCTTATCTGGTATTACGGGTAGATTTATGCCTTTCTATAAAATTCATTGGGGAGATTTGGAGAGATTAATGGTAGCAATAACAGAGGAAATAGAGACAATAACAACTATTTGCTTTGGCCAAAAAGAAGGGAAAATAGAAGCAAATTGAAAATTCAATGCACTACTAGTCAGCTGTCAGAAGAAGCTGTGCTTTCATATACCAGTGAGTATGTAGCATCTTATAAATCATATTTAGAACAGAAAGAAATTTCATAAGGAAAAGTAACCAGAATTAATGAAGGTCTATACAAAAATTTTTTCGATTGATAGCCCCACCAGTATCTCCATCTCCTGTTTCTTTTCCACAAATTTAAGTATCAGCAAATGAATTGCCTGAGCAGTTAACAGCCCATTGTGCTTGGAGATTTCAATTAATTTGTCAAGGTCATGCCCTCACTATGTTCCTCCTTCCCCTTTGGCAGGCCTGTGGGAAATTGTAGATAAGTAATAAATATGTGTTGAACATGTGCTCAGAATTTTCTTGGGACAAATACCACAAAAGTATGAAGCATGGAGTCTATTTCCCAAAGTTCACAATCTACATAGGAACTAGATTTAGAAATATGCCTTAACGCTAAACAATCATTGTAGTGCATATATGTAACTACTAATTATATCCAATTTACCAATTAGTGAAGTAATTCAGACAGAAAGGAAAGCATTGAGACTCCAGATAATCACAGTTGAGATAGGACTAAATTGGACTATGAATAAGAGGAATTATCTTGATATTCTGAGAAAAATAGATTTGGGACCTAGGGCAGAAAAAAAAGTGCCTGTCAATGGAAAACCAGTAAGGTTCCTAGAAGGCAGAAAGACAAGTTATTTTACCTAAATCTCAACCTTACAGTGGGCATGTTCTGCAGAATAGTTCCATGTCTGCATGGATTTCACATTTCACTTCCTCAGTAGCTATCTGATCTCTTAGTTTACATTGAAACTACTAAGTGTTGAATTTCTAGTGTTTTCTATGTAGTTAATACAATCTGATTACATTGCATTTACATCACTTTTATCTCTGTTAGGTGTGGGTTCTCAGGGGACAAAAGATGAGTGGAAATCTGCTCTAGAAAATTAGTCATCTCAGAAAGCGCCCATATTTATTTACTATTTGGGATGTGGAAAAAAAATTTTGAAATCTCCTTTTACCTTTTATATAATAGAGTGTGGTAAACGTTCTGATTGCTTCATTTAAATATATTTTTTTAACAAATGTAATAGTGGAGAAAATAATGTCCAATCACATAATCACCAAACCCTACTGAGATATCCGTAAAAGTGACAGTGTGTTCTGTCAAACCAAATTCACAGTTGGTAGACACTAAGATGCTATAATCAGGAGAACATTCATAGTTAAAAGCATTTTCCTTTTCATCATCAAATCTAGCACACAATTTTCACAAGGTAAAAGAGACTTGGGGTTTTCATTTGCAACTTCAAGGAACATTAAAACATGGTAATGGTGACCATGATAAAGCTGAGAATATTGGTGTAAGCCATAAAACCAAGTATAGTTGGCTCAGACAGGACAATAGCCAAAGAAAAAAAAAAAAAGAAGAAGAAGAAGAAGAAGAAGAAGAAAGAAAAATAAATTTTCACAAGTGAGTGAGTTTTTAAAGCAAATTTAATACCAAAATCATTGGGAAAACTTTATTCTACTTCATTATCACTGTTCACTTAACAGATGGCCATTAAAGAAATCAGTAGAAACCTAAGGGCATATTAAAGTGGCAACGTTTTTAAAGTTTTAAAGCTGTCCAAAATTTCAGTGCTTGCCAAGTTACATTTTAATTAACCCCCATTCAGCATATTTTGTTCCTCGCCTTCTTAGTCACATATTCACACTCACGTGCATGAGACTGACTCACTCAACCCATCCGCTCAGCATCCTTGACCAGTTTCTCAAAACACTTAAACCATAGAGGTCCTAACTCCAAACAGCTATTACTGTTCTTACATCATATGTGGGATATTTTGACCTCTTCTTTAATCACCTCAGCAATCATTATGAACAAGGCCCAGTAACAGTAAAGATTTTCTGGTGTTTAGATCTGGGACTCAGCTCCAAGGGTCATTTCATTTTTATTCAGCCATTTCTGGTTTCATTCCCATGTGTCCCTAAGTTGCTATCTGGTCCTCCTCATATCCGCTATGCTAGTGCCACAAATCCCTGAATTCTTACAATTTCCATGCTGACATGGACGGGGATTTTTCCCACCTATGTTGTTAACCCCTAGGGCCAAATGAGGGTGACACCATTTTCACTTAACACCTCTACTGTTGAAACTCTTTTTATTTTACTTCATTCTATCAGGTCATGAAATCTCTTCTCTTGGTGTTTATCTCATCTTGGAAGCTGCCAGGGAAGCTTAAGAACCCTCAATACCCCAGTCTTTCTAAGGGTCTCCTGTGTTCTGCTATCCTTCTTCCCAGAAGAGGGTCTCCAGAGGCTGATGGTCTCTTTGGCCCGTTCTACCTTGAAAGCCTCCACCATCAAGGAGCTTACAGTTTAATAGAACGAAGGTCTGTAAGCCAATACTTAGACTCAGCATTGTAAACACTTACAGAAATAAAGAGTACTCTGGGAACAGAGGGCAAGAAGGTGCTGATTTTATCTAAAGGTGTCAGTAGAGGTGAGTGAGGACATTGACCACCAGAAGAAGCAGTACAGAATACTAAGCAGAGAGAGAAACATGGGCAAGCCTTGGCAGCCTGAAGCACACAAAAAACCCTATAACCACAAGTAATAAAGCTGAAATCCCTTCTATAATCAGGGAAATATTGGCAGAGAACACCAGGAAGGAAAAATACCCCTGATTTTAGATTTTCTTTTATGTTTAGTTATGGAATTGGGTTTTAAACATCAGGAAAGATAGTTCGTCTGGAATGACTTAAAAAGAGAAATAAGATAAAACTTGTATTTCGGAAAGATAACTTCAATGGCAGTGTTAGAAATGCTATAATTTAAAGGTGTTTTGATTTCAAGCAACAGGAACAAATGGACCAAAATTAACTAAAACAGGAATTTGCTACAAAGTTTTGTGTTATCTCACTTTATTGGAGAAACTGTTAGACAGCCAAGACTATGGGCAGAACAAGAAGAGCTACAGATGTCCTGAACAGTCTTCTTATGTGATATCACTAATGTAAGTCAGTTCTACCAGCTCTTGATCACTTTGATTTCTATTCCAAGAGTGAATAATTCAGATTTGATCTGCACAGCTTGGATCAATCATTCATGTATAAAAGATGGACTAGCTAATAGTGAAATGACCATTAATTTTCCTATTAGAGCTGTTAAGAGACTTTCTGTGAGATGATAAAGCCACTTAACAAAGAGATTAAAAGCAATTGTTCTATACTAATATGGAGTGCTCAAAATTAAGGAGGACAAGTATAGAATATTCTACATATACTTGTTAAAAGCAATGTAATTTGGTAAGTATTTGGATATGAGAAGCAAATAGGGTAAAATAGAATAGCCCCTTTAACTTAGAAGATGGGATAATGGAATTACTTGTCATTAATATAGAAAGAACAGGGAAGGAAGAGAAGGTTTGGAGGAGAAGATAGGTTCTGCCCTTAACCTTTTGAATTTGAAGTGCCCGATGTCTGTGTAACACAGGCAGGCAGAGGCATTCATGGAGTACTGAGATCTAATTTGGGAGATTAAGGGAAACACCCACTCTGGATCCCTGGATGTCTTTAGTGTGATGGCATACTTGGAAGTGATGGAGGTAGATGTCATCTTCCAGAGAGACCATATAGAATAAGAGGAGAGTGAACAAAGGAGTCAAACGATGATTCATGACATCAGGAAGGGGAGTAAGAAAGAGGAGAGAAGGACGTTGTTTTTGTTATTTACAAACTTATTGGTAACTATATGAGTAAAGGGATGGCACAGTGTGACAGATTTGGTGGCACAGGACTGAGTAGCAAATTAGAAGTGAGAAAGTTGAAATAGAGGATGTAGAATGACATCATTATTTCAAGGTGTTTGTTCAAGAAGAGAGAAAGAAACAAATCTTACCTTGGATTGGTTTTGTATCTGGTGTCAAAGGCGTTATATACATTCACAGAAAGGATAGAAAACCATAAAAAGTATAGGTTGTAACTTTAATAATAGCTCAGAAGAAATAGACATGAGCATATTTACTAAGGGAGGAAGAGGCATTTACAAAAACCTAAAAGAAAATTGATGAAAATATTTGAAAAAAATTATAGTGTTAATGAGGGATTTGTTTTAGAAAGAAAGAAAATACCTATTCCTGTGAACTGGAAAGTAAGGAAGAAGGAAATAGAGGGAGATAGATAGTTCTTTTCAACAGAGTTGGAAAAGCCATTTGCCAGGAAGGATGGGGTAAGGTTTGAGCTGAAGAGAGTGGGGCCTGGGAAAGGGATCTTTTCAAGAGAAGAGTACAAAGCAACACAAGAGGCTCAGCTGACATTGAAATCAGACATTTATGCAAACTCCAATATGAAAAGTTTTGAGACTTTAGAAGGCTTCCCAAGTCTTCATGGAGGAGGAGAAAAAAATAGCTGATTAAGGCAGAACTGTGTTTTTACAGGCAGGAAAGAAGCACAAATTGGCAAGGCTTTGAGTTGTTAGGAAAGGCAATTGAAAAAAACATAGTATTTAAGCCATAAAATGAAGGAAGGAAGCTAATCTTCACTGATCAATTGGAATTAAAGAGAACAATCAAAGACTTAGAGGACTCTGTTAATTAAAGAGTAGATTTAATGGAAGTAGAACAGAAAGAGGAGAGTGTGGTTGTAGAAAAAAATATCAAAGTTATTGTTTTTAATTTAACATTTCAGAGGAAACAATATTGATTAGTATCAAGATAAAGATAACTTCATTTAAAATGATCTTAAAACTGAGCTTCATTTCTGAGATGACTTATTTCCTTTGGAAATTAGATTCCTCCAAGTTTATGGCAGGAGTTGGGGGAGACATGATGACTGAATTAGATATTAAAATCCTCAAAGCGTGTTCATGAATGACTTGAAGAATTGTGCATGATTACATTGCTTGTGACCAGAGGGTGGTAGAGCTGCATGATACCATTCCAGAAATAAATCTCTGATGTTTAGAGAAATGTGGGAAAGCAATGATTCCAAAGGAGCAAAGAAGAACAACATGAATGTCTTCAGAATACTATGTAATTATTAAAATTCCCTATTAGTAAACACAGTATTATCAAGTACACTTTTTTTATAACTTCAATTTTTTGTTTTAAATGTTCATTCATTCAACATGTGGAAAATAGAGTAATGAGCAAATAAAACAAGTCTTTACATTTAAATGTAAGGTTAATGGAAGGTTTGTGTCTTGTGAGGAAACATATCTATTGAGGTTAAAATAGGGAGTCATCCTATCTGTAAAAAAAAAGTATTCTTCAAGACTTGTGGTAAGAGGTTGTAAAAAGGAGGAGGAACAGAAAGAGCAAGAAGAGAAGGAAAAGGGAATGACTTTCAGAATACTCATAAGAGCAAGTGGCTTTTCACTTTCTTCAGGTCACCATTTCAATTATTAATTCTTCTGAGGTTTTGGGAGATGCAAATAGGGCAAAAATAGAATGTCAGGCTGTAAAGAGTCAGAAGTCCTGCAGGACAAGAGCTCAACAGAGAACTTTGCAGCATGTGATTTCAGCCTGAGAAGGACTAACTACTTTTATATTTATGGGTGGTTATGTTTCATAATAACATTTTCAAAATATTAGGAAACCTCTTGATAAAGTACCAAAATATTAGGAGTCGTTTTTCAGAAAAAAAAAAAACTTGAAAATAACATCAAAATGTCAACAAAACTTATCTCTAACTGGTGGAATGGCAGGTGCTGTTTTCAGTAACTTTTAAATTTTTTACAATGATATCTATAAATAGCTTCCGGTGTTCATTACTTCACTTTTTTGGTGAATAGCAACTTCTGATACTGTATGTACAGAATACTCCTCAAATTACAATGGGACTACATCCCATTGAAAATATTTTAAGTCAAAAGTGCAATTAAGTCACCTAATCTGCAGAACATCATGGCTTAGCAGCACAGTGCACAGTACACTGGGGAGCACTGGTTAACCCTCATGATTGCATGGCTGACTGGACACTGTGGCTTGCTACCACTGTCCAGTGTCACAAGGGAGTATGGGATATACCATTAGCTGGGGGAAAAATCAAAATTCAAAATCTGAAGTGTGGTTTCTACTGAATGCTTACCACTTTCACACCATCGTAAAGTTGAAAAATTGTAAGTTAAAAGTATCGCTAGTCAGGGAATACCTGTATTCCCTTTGTCATTGGAACAAAAAATAAATGCTTCTAAAGTAAATAATAAAAATAAAAAGTAAATTATGTATGTAGAAAATTGTTCCTGTACCAATAGGCTGATTCTGTAATACCAGTCAAGGCTTACCCTAACTTTAAAGTGTTTATAATACTTTAATGGAAAAGAAAAATACCTCATTCAACAAACTAGGAAATATCTATGAATGATAAAACTTCTTCATTGGAAACATATGGGACTGGAATTATAGCTAAACATTTTTGAATCTTTATTAAAATCTCTATGAACACTGATAAACATAAAACTTGCATGACCTGATAATTTAGCAAACAGATCTTAATTCCTTGCAATGTAATTTACCAATTGTCTGCAAATACTGGAATTAAGAAGAAGAAAAAATTTTCAGTTTTAACTGTTAATAGGATTGTCATTTAGGCAGCTCCTCCTCTTCCTGCTCCTTAGTTCTTGCATATGTTTCAAGGGCCATCTTCATGCAGACACTTTCCCAAGTGTTCTACATGTGCTCACACACTTCCTACAACACCAGGAGGTAGGTGCTAGTAATATCCCAGATGGAAAGAAACATAAAAAACTGAGATAAAAGGGGTGCAACAACTTGCTGAAGGTGTTGTAACAGCCTGTACTAGAGTTTGAAAACAGGCAAAACTACTACAGAGTCCAGCTCTTGATCTCAATCACTGTTGTCTGAAGAATGATTTAGATTTTCTTCCTCCATTATAAAAGAAACTATATACTCATAAAAATGTATAAATATGCAAAGAGAAAATTTTAAAATATTTGGATATATTTCTTCAGTTTAAGAAATGGAAAATACCTAAAATAGAGCTATGGTTAGATCTTTAGTTCTCTCCTGGCTTATTATTCAAGGCCAAGTTTGTCTCTCCTCTTTTCAGGACTAATTCAATTTGTTCTCATCTCCCAGCTACACAAACTACATGATCTTCAATGTATCACTTAATTTAGCATTTAAGACTTGTATTATTTTTTAAGGGTAAAAAATACTTGTCTATGTAGAAAATTATTCCTGGATTAATAGGTTGATTCTGCAATACCATACAAGGTTTACCCTAACTTTAAATTGCTTTTAATACAATTATGGGAAAGACACATAGTTCAACAAACTAAGATACATTTATAAAATTATATGACTTCTTCATTATAAATATCAGGGAAAGTATATATATATGTGTGTGTGTGTGTGTGTGTGTGTATACATATATGCATACACACATGTACACACACAGTTATATGGCATTCTGTTCTTCATGACATTTAACAAGACAAAATACATTCCATTATCTGCTTCTATTTCTGGATTCTGATCATTACCTCTAAAACCACCACCAGCTTAGGACTATCTCTGAGTTGAAAAGGCGCTGCAGGCTGGATCCCCCAAAGGCTTCAATGAACAATTTGCTCAAGAGAAATGTTTCCTTATTTGCAGGGTTAACTCATTTGCAGAGTTAACGCACTGAAGATTTGACAAAAGCTTCTTTTTGAAAGAAACCTCTAGATATACCTCTATTTTTACTTAGATATTGGTTTCATTAAGACATCAAGAAAGGGATTAACTCTATGGCTTTTATGGTCAGTATCAATCAGAACATTTCAAGAACCTGTTTATAGGATGAAATAATTCTTTCTAGGGAACTTGCTGAAATTCCTTCCCTTGTTTGGGCAACCAAAATACTAATCCTCTGTAGATGTACTTTTGACAATCTGACATAAGAATTGAGTCTTTTATTCTTCCAGAAGAACATGATGCCTTGTTACTGTGTGCATGAGCATGTGATTTTATAAAGGAAATATGGGTGCATTAAACTTCAACTTTCAAATCACTTTCAAAGGAGCATGTCTTTGTTGCTTAGAATGTATGTGGACATATAATTTTGTCAATCCCTGTAGTGTATAGAAAAGAGAATTGAAAGAGACTTTGAAAGTTTAGATTAATCAGGATTAGAATGGAGTTTAAGAGATTAAGACAGTAGGAGACACCCAGCCTAACAAGGACATAGTTCAGATACAGTGTAGAGGTTGAAGAAGAAATTTCCCAAGAGCTGTGTGTTTGATTTGATAATTGGAGGGAGATGGGGAAACAGGCTTGGAAGTTCTCTTCTGTTAAAAATGAATATAAACCCTTTTTAACATTGCAGTAAAGATTTAAATTACTTTTCAATTTTCCAGGATTTGAGGGTTGGTTTTTTTTGTTTTGTTTTGTTTTGTTTTTTTGACTGCAAATGGCTTGTTGAAATTGGCTTAAAGACTGCCTGACTTTACCCAGGTGGTACCAACCCATCAACTGGGAAATCTCTTCCACTAATCTGAACGTAAACATTGGAGAAGATGTCATCCTGCAGATGATGACTCTGAAGGCGCTTTCACCAGGAAGCAATTTTCTAATAAGGAGTTTCACTAAGTGTGGATTTCTGGGGCAGATACAATGGTGGAAAGGTCTTAGGCAAATATAATGCATAATTCAAAGGTGGGGCACCCTACCGAAAGGAAACAGAGTAGATGGTCTCAGGCCAGCCTCATCAGCAAATGAATATAGTCTGAAACTGAAGAACCATATCCAAGGGAGGATGGAGGATGGAAAAGTAAAAGTCACAGGGAAGTGCTGACTTTCTGGGAAATGACCAGTTTCGTCCTCGTACAGTGAGTTCCATTCCTTAATCGCATTTAATTAATCTTGATTCTCTCCTGCTGTCTTGTTGGCATCTTTCCATAGTAACAGATAGTTAAATTTCACCATGTATTTGGCTGTCCTTGTAAGAGGTGGCCATTTTCTCTTACCTTTCTTATTACTGAACCACTGAAGTCACAGGTGACATTTTCAAGTGCCTTTCTTCCATAGTCCTATGATATTTCTTCAATAACTCCTTAGGAGGTGGCCTTTGTATTCTCCTATCCCAAATGCCTAACTTACCTCTCTGCTCGTCCATTTTCTGCACCACACAACCCT
The DNA here is from genome assembly GCF_902686455.1 of Sciurus vulgaris. Lineage (NCBI taxonomy): Eukaryota > Metazoa > Chordata > Mammalia > Rodentia > Sciuridae > Sciurus > Sciurus vulgaris. Next base: position 89,720,123 of record NC_136467.1, on the reverse strand, counting down.
GCCCAAAGGAAACCTGCGGACGTTTCCCATAAGGTAACTATTGACATCCTCAGTCCAAATGAAGAATGGGTTTTTTAATTTATCCAAATAGCATGAAATGCTTTTTAAACATCACCAATAGGGCTATACTTCTTGTTTGTTCCAGAATACATATAGTTCAGATAAGAGTCTTAATAGAATAATCACAGATCATTACCAAGAAGAGCATTTAGACAAAAGACCCATCTTCAAGGACATTAGCACTTTCTGACAGGGTGAAAATAAAAGAAATATTTCCAAAGAAGGGGAAAATGAAATGGAAGTTATTCCAAAAGAGCACCATATGGCCTACAAGATGCGTGGGTATGGAAAGACTCACGTGGTGAGGGAAACACAGATTCTGGAAATCCAAAATGAAACCCCTTACAAAGTAGGTCATTCCTCATAATTAAATTTTAAGACCAAATTTCTCATCTCATACTTCTAATTTAATCTACTTCAATTGACATAAGTGTATTTTTTTAAAAAGTGAATTCAATTCTCACCTCAGCACAGTTTATATTTTCAGTGTAGCCAAGTGACTTCATCCTAAAGATGACATCATGGAGCATATGCTATTCAATTATAACATCATCTTTTAATTTGAAAATAAAAGAGTTGCACACTTGAACTCATTTTGGAAGCAATTTATACAAAATTACTATCCTTTACAACAAATGTCTAGCCTTGGCATAAAAATTGTGACTTCCTCAAGGAGAGGTTTCTCAAATTTGGTTTTACTGACATTTTGGACTAGATGATTTTTTAATAGTCTAGATAGTTTTTTTTTAAATGTTTAGAAAAGTTTAAAAATTGAGCAGAAATCACATAGGATTCCTTTCCTATATACCATTGTACTTGATAATTCTTTCTGTAGGGAGCTGTCATATGCATTGTAAGATAAACACTTGAGAGCATCCCTACCCTCTAGCCACTGTATGCCAGGAGTATCTTTCAGTTTCAAAAACCAAGAATGTCACCAGACATTGCCAAATGTCCTCTCATGGTCAAAATCACCTCTGGTTGAAAATTATTATTTCAGGTTGGCCTTACCCCCATAGGAAAGAGAGAAGCTAGAGTCTGTCTTCCAGTCTCTTAAGGAGGCATTATATTTTACCCTTGCTTGACCAAAATCATAGAACCCAGCTAGATATTTTATTAATATGTGATTTCTTCAGATGAAGATATTATCGTGGGGTATTCAGCTGGGGTCCAGGTTCTAGGTGCTCCGAACAAAGAATTGAACAAGACACACACAAGTAACAGGAAAAGTATAGATACTGAAAGTGAAGGTGAGAGTACAACTCTGTAAGGTAGAAAGGAGTGGACTGAGCAAGAAAGAGAGGTTCAGGGCCCCAGTGTCTGGAAATTAGTGTCTTATATGCTGAGCTGTGAAACAGCCTCTTTTTTATCTGGACCAGATTGAAGACCTTACCCCATTTGTTTCCATTTTTACCTTATGAAACCTGATTAGAATATTGTCCAATTTTCCCCCATTGGTTGCTTTACGAGACCCAATTAGAATACTGCAGACAAAGGGTTGTCATGGTAATAGGACTTATCATAAATAGGGAAATGGTGACTCATATCCCTGTCTTTTCCTCCAGAGGCATCTTTCTTATCTCTGCCTCTGCCATCTTGGCATCCCTGAACTCCTACCTAATAAAAACCAATAAAAGTACCATAAATGTTTAAGGAAAATGAGACGGTTGGGGTGGGGCAGAAGGGATTGGAAGGGGAGACCAGAGATGTTCCTTAAGAAAGATCCTCATGGTAGTAATCCAACATGTCCAGAAGCTCAATATATTTCAAAGAATTATTGAATAATTGATCAGATTCAGAGTTCCAATTCACAAGAACAAATCTCACAAGGTATTAAATAAGAACAATAATGGTAATTTGTTAATTTGCAATGAGAAGCATCTTAGTGAAAAGAAGCCCAGTCCAGACTGGCTCTCTCTGCAGCTTTCTCCAGTGGTGTAGCCACAAGGAAGCTAAATCGCCAGAGGGTACTTGTGAACATGAGGTCAATGTCTCAGGGAAGTAGGACTTGGGATCTGACAGTTTGAAGGGCTTCAGTGTTTGTGTAGCCTGACACACACACCCCTCTCCACACTGAGGCCCTTCCCCTGTTCTAACCAGCTCTATGGAGAGTCATGTCTAAATTAGTGTTCCTAGTTAATGGAGCTTGTTAAAATCAGATTCATGGTCTCTTTCCCCAGAGATCCTGATTTAGTAGGATTGAGGTAGAACCCAGTAATCAACAGTTTTAACAAACATTCCAGATGCTGGTAAAACACTGACCCATGGATACTTTGCATCTGCTTTTGCACTTTGCTTCCCTGGGGCTCTGAGCAATCCTGCTCTGGTTAACAGACTTTCTCTGGACCTCCAGGGATTCCAATAAAGCCTGACAGCCTGGAAAAATCGGTTTCTTTAGGTAATAACTAATGTATGGTTGTTGATTTTTCACTTGAACAAAACATTAACATATATCCTCCACTTCCTCATTGGGAATGGAAGGCAGAGGGGAGGGACACCACAGTTCAACCCCAAGTGACGCCTGCAAATACTAAAAAGAAGTTTGGTTTTTTTAAAGTAAAGTATTATTGAAGATAACGAACTGGAGAAGACTTTTCTCTATTAAGAGGATTGAGACATTTTTGTTGCTGCTTTTAGGTTATTGTTTTTAGTGAAATTTCCAAAGAGGAGAGCAGAATACTGAGTAATAGACATCCCCACTTCTCTTCCAGTCCCCCAATTACTAAACTGAATGTCCTGTTCTTCATATTATAAGCCCATCTGTCTATTCATTCTGTAAACACTTATTGAGTGTTTATTATAGGGCAGCTGTGATTTTCAGTTTTTGAGACATAAAATTTCTGCTCTGGGGTACAGAGTTGTAGGACTGGGACTCAGAAAGGAGCAGAAAAATAAACAAGGGAGAAAAGAGAACTTAACCTTAATAGGGTAAGGTAAATGGTGGGTGCACAGGGGAGGCAGGCAAAGTTTCCCAGAGGAGGTTACATCTGAACTGAATAGAGAGGATAAGGAGGAGCTCATTAAGCAAAGCAAGGAAGAAATGGCATTCAACAAGATTAAATAGGATGTGCAAAGATGATGATGTGAGAGGCTGGTGCCTCCTAAGATCTCTCAGTTGTTAGTTTGGCTGGAATATGGGGTACATATGGAGATGTGGGATGTGATGGGAGGTAAGCAAAAACTACTCCAGTAGGGGCCTTGAACAAAAGGCAGAGGATGTTTGACTTCGTGCATCAGTGTGGAAATGAGCCCTTAGATGCTTTTAGGCAAGGGAAATGACATGAGTGGGTTTATGCTTAAGAGAAATCATTCTGCAGCAAAATGGGGGTTTTCTAAAGTCAGACACTCAAGCAGAGGCTGAGTCTGGCATAAAGAAGGAACATGAACAAGGATAAGACATGGGATTATCAAGCAGTGTTGAACATCTTGCAGCAGGTTTAAAACTTTCATGCTTTAAATAATCCATTTGCTTTGAGGACTTTTTCTAGCAGTTCTCAGAAGCAAGTTGCACAGCAGAAAAAAGATGATGGTTGAATTAATTCACAGTTGTCATGTGAAAATTATTTAGACAAAAGGGGGTGAGAATTTTTGTAGTTTGAAGAAGAGATGTAGTGGAAGAAAATGATAGATGGGAAGGAAGAAGAAGGGTCACATCATATGAAGTCTTAATAAATTTGAAGAAAATATTTTTAATGGTAATGAGGAAGTAAAAAAGCTAGAAAGACAGCCTGTGATAGAGACTGGAATATTAAAGATTGATATTTAAGAGGCAGGGCAATCCTAGATGATGAGTCAGCACTGCAAGTGACCGTGGTAGGAAATCCCTGCTGTAGAGAGATGGCATTTCAAGTATTTTTCTAATCCATTACTTGTTTCTTTCTTTTACCCCTGAAACCACAATAGGCAGGATGATGTCGGTATAGATGATACTGTGTGGCACCCTTGACCAAGCAGACCAAATCATTTTCTTACTCTTATGGGTCTAAAATCAGAATATCAGCTACTCCATCTTGCTTGAATTCTGTTACTCTAGAGCATCATCATCTTTGCTTTATGCCTAGTTCACAGAAGAAAACTAACAGGAGAGGAGAGGAGAGAGAAGGCAGAGAGGGCAGTAGGGAGGGAGAAAGAATGCAAACCTTTAAAGAGAAACAGAAACAAGAATCATTATGTTGTGAAAGAGGAAGTCTGATTTTTCCATTGGTTTTCCAGTTCTCAGTTCATTTCCTTGGATGTTCTTCCACAATTTATTTACCTGGTCCAATCCTCGAAGACTTTGTGAGGGAAATATGTACTTAAACTCTTAAAATAGGCAGTTCAAATCTAAACATTATTCACTTATTGGACTGGCTAAAATGTTATTGTTCAATAACTGTCAGCTTCAAATAGGCAGTTCAAATCTAAACATTATTCACTTATTGGACTGGCTAAAATGTTATTGTTCAATAACTGTCAGCTTCCAGGAGAAGGTAGAAAACAAGTATTCTCATATTCATTTGGTAAGGACTGTGTATGGGCACCATCTTTTTGAAGGGCAATTTGTCAATAGCTGTGAACATTTCATATGTGCATTCCTTTTGACACAGATTTGGTGTTGCATACCATCAAAAGTATGTATCGTTATTCTATCCATTGTAATAATGCTTGTAGTAGAAAAAACAAATTTGAAACATGGTACATATCCACAAATGGATGACTAGTCACTCTATGATACATACATACAATGCAATATTTGTATGCACTACACAATTCTAGGATGACAAGCACCTTTATTTGCTAATGTGTAAATCTTTCTAAGAAATATTAATGAGTGAAAAAGCAAAGTTCCCAAGAGCGAGTATGCCAAAATTTTGTGTACATTTTAAAATTGTATATTTATTTGTGCAGATGCACTAATGACATTCGCTGATTGAATACACAACAAATTGCTTATAAGAATCTGTTTGAGAAGAAGGACTAAAGTGGACTCAGGAATGGAGGAGAAAGGAAATTTTTTCTTTTCATTCTATGCTTTTCTGTACTGTTTTGTGTTGTACATTTGTTTAGTATGTCTATATGTTACTTTGGTTCAAAGGATAAAATAAACCTACTTTCTAATATGTGTTTTTTATACCAGGGTTATTCAAAGTACAGATCTATGGCAAACTCAGGTAAATGTGTCAGTATGTAAATCAACACATTGCTTCCATTCCCAAATAGTCTTCCTATGAAAACATAATGTCTGCTGAAGTAGACTGTGCTTAGTGATGCAGTCGATTTACATTCCAGGGCGAGCTTTTTATCCCTCACTGGTCGGTAGCAAACTGTTCTCATGGATTTTTCAGAACATAATCTGAAACCACTGATTTATACTTTAATATGATTTTAGGACAAATTATCACTTCTGCTAAATGTATTATATGTTGTAATTATTTTCTTGCTTTAGAGAATAATAAATTTCAGAAATATGGTTAAGCCATTTTCTATAGCAGAATATTTTTTCTTAATGCCTCTAGTCCAACAGACACTCAGAGACCCATGCTGACAGAGGTGCTACTATCTTTAACAAGAGGTTTTAAGAGTAATACTGTGTATCAGCATCGACAAGAACGAAGATACCTAGGGCAATTGGAACTTAGATTTTCAGTCCCTTTGTAGACAGCCCTTTCCTAAGCAAAAATTCACACTATATGCAGTGATATAATATCTGTCAGAGAAATTTATACTTTCTTCTCTAGTACTGAATTGCAAAGAAGTGGAAACTAAACGTGCTGTTCTCAAATAAAGGTTGATATAATAAGAGTTACAAATCTGAGCATTAACTTTAAGTACATCTTTTTATATAGATGGATAAAGTGCCTTCCTTAGGAATCTGTGAATGGAAACCAGTCTATGACATTTTCTAATGTGTATTTAGCTTGAGAAAATAGGGCAATGTGAAAACTGGATGTTGATGTCATGTGATACAGTTTGCTAACTTCCTATTGAGGTAGACATGTTTTCTGGTTGCTTTGCCAGCCTATTCTAAGACCTGCTCACTCACCCAAATAGATGAACCCTGAGCTCCTGTTTAAATTTCATAACTTTTGTCCATTGCCTAAGGGGACTCTGAACAATCTGAGCCACTTGGAGAGACAAAAACTAGTTATTCTCTACTGGACTCTTAACCAGGAAATGACATAGGAGTGGGCTAGAAAGACTATGTTGGAAAGGAAATCATTGGGCAAAGAAAAGAGAATAAAGGTGGCCCACAGAAAGCAGTGGTGAGGGGAGGCTGTGTGCACTCTGAGAGTGAGACCCACTAAGGAAGCCATGTCTGCATCCCAAAGGATCTCCTCCTCTTATTTCTATACTCCAAGATCTCATATTCCTTAGATCCTAATGATTAATTACCCCTTCATGTTTCATTTTATAAGTTCATTATAGTATATTTCTGTTATTTACAAGTGGCCTTAGGATCACTGTTTATCATTCACTCCCTTCAAATGTCTTCCTCCTATAAATCAAGGGGTGAAGGAAAGTCTTCACTGGCCCCATAGAATTCAGATGTCTATAACTTCTTTGAGTTAGGGACTCTTAAACTATTTTTTGAGCAATTCATACATAGCAGTCTGCCTCTTTATTTTTCTCATGTAGACCTGTCTCTTGCAAGAATGTGTGAGGCATAAAACACACAGCTGGTAATTCCATTTTCAAAAATACATTTTCTGTTTTCTTACACTTTCATCTCTTAGGCACTAGTAGCTTACCTTGTACTTTACTAGTACTTACTAGTACTTTGCACCTGACTCTTGGCAAACATCCTGAACTTTAAAGTGCATGAGAATGCTAACCTGTACTCAATTTTTCATCTGAGGCTCTCTGCCAATTGTAGATTCACAGTAAAACGTCATCCATGTTTGCTTGAATGATAACCAAAATCGAATTGCTGATTTTTTAACTGCAAACTTCTTTCCTTCCTAGGTCAACTTTTATATGGGAAGAAAAATGTGTGAAAAGCAATACCTTTAATTCTGTCATTATTTGAGATAAATTATTTTATATGAATTTAAAACATGAGAACATTTTTCTATAACCTACTTTTCTAACTAGATGAGTATTGTCCTAGGTACTTTCATAGGCAATAACTTGTACTTATTTCAAATATGCACCCAACAATTGAAGTTTCATGACTTGATATTAGAGACAAACTCCTCCTAAAAAATAATATTCTCTCTTTATTTCACTCAGAAGAGCTATTTGCTCCTTATCCACTCAGAATTTTGAGGGAGCCCTCCTTTTAGCCTGAGAGACCCTGAGAAGGTAGCTATGATTTGTATGAACAGGCTAAGTTCAAGATATCATATAACTTGATGGAAAGAACCCCATCATTAAGTTTTATTAGCCTTTCTGCAGATTCCTAGCCTAGGATTAAGGTGTTCATGTGTGAGCTTAGAAATGAGACTCACAGAAAGAGGAGTTTCAAATCAGCATTATCAAAGGATGTGCTCAGTTCATACTAATCTTTCTCAGACATTTCCATTTCTCCCCATTTATGAAAATTATGGTGGTGTTATCTTTTCCAGGAGAACTAGAATTTTTGTTAAGAATAGGAGAAAATCAGAAGTCTCTGAACAAGGCAGGAAACATGAAATCAACCATCTTTTAGCCTATAGCTCATTCATATTATGATGCAGAAAGACCATTGTTGTTCAGCCTTCTTACCTTCTGTGACTTTTTTAAATGACGTAAAACACTAAATAGTCATGAAGGACGAGATTTTTATTTTCTCAGTGGGCCTTTATATGAATCCATATAATCCAGGCCTATGGTTTCCATCTTATTCTCATCTTTTGCCTCACTGTCTCTTTCTCTCTCTCTCTTCCAAGCCTGATCTTAATAGAAATTAGTGCAATTATCTCTTCCTTTTCAGTCCTTTGTGATATTCCCACCTTTTTATATACCTGCAGACCTGCAGCTACATAGAGATAATTGTGTGGATATGAAATTCATTTATTCTAATGAAGGCTTTAATTAGAATGTCATTTTCTCTCAATCTTATGCTAAGTGACATGGTTCTCAATTTCTAAATTTCCTCTTGTCCAGAGCATCTTTCCAATCCTTTTATATTTTTTTGTTCTGTGCAGTCAATAGCCTATTTTAAAAATTTAAACTCTTAAAATGAACTTCTTACTGATCACTTAAGTGTGATGGTAATATGCTTAATAATTGTCCTCTGTCTTTTATTTGCATCTTTAAAAGTTAACTAATATCCTAATCCTTATTTTATTTTTTTAAATATTCTTAGAGGATTTGAGGTACTTCAAGAGAGATCTGGGTTCAGGGTTCATTCTCCCTGTCCTTTTTACATTTCTATTCTTCTCACATCTTCTAATAATTCCTGATGTGCTTTTCTTCTTGTTATTGTTTTAACCTCTCTGAGTCTCAGTTTCTTCATCTGAGAAATCGAGGTTATTTGACAATCTAGTTCATAATACCCATCCCAATCCTACAATCTTCTTCACTTTATTAGTAAATCAATGCTTTTTCTTGTTGCAAACATCCTTGAAATTGTCCCACAGAGAACTAGCCAAGAACATGTGTAACTATTTTGATTGATTATTCATTAATTTCCTTAAGTGACTGTTTTCACATAGGTAGAATTAAATGTTTTTTGGACCTATGTAGGACCCTATGATGCTGCTGTACATATGACAGATTATTGCTGCCATATTAACTTAGGATATTTTTGCTACGGATGAACTTATACATGTTTTATTATTGCCAACAACTCTATAACTTCAGCGCCTCTCCTGGATATAAGAACGCTTAGGGCCAAATTCATTGTCCAATATAATATGCCAAATGTTAAGGCTAAGGAAAGTAGCTATTTCTTTTCAGATGGATTTTGTTCTCTATTATCCTCAAATGCCTTACTTGAGAGTTTTAATTTGTAGGTGTGAGCAGAATGTAAGACTTAAATTCAATTCACAGTACAATCTTGAATTTCAAGCTGATAAATTTTCAGATTCTTGGTTGCAAATTAATCTACTCACTTGCAGTTGTTCACCTCCCAGTCTGTTGGCAGAAGCTATGAGTGAAGATTTCTTCTCCCCTATAGGCAGCTTTGTCTGAGGACTAAAGAGCCATTTTGAGGTATTGAAGTATGAAAAGGTGATCCCACAGAGGCTACCCATGGGGAACCAAAGTGGACAAACTATCCAGAGGCTGTAGCAATTTATGCGAAAATCACCTGCTCACCAGTGCTAAAATGGAACTGCTTTGCATAGGCAGATACTGCAGTTTCCCCAGGCCTGCAGAGTTCCCAATCTTCTACACCCCAGGAAATAGCCTCTGTGTTGGGAAATATATTCTTATGCTAAAAACTATGGCTACTTGGTTTCTTTCCATCTCAGCAGACTTCTTTCTGGGTGCAAGGATTCTGATCAAGTTGAAGAACCCATATACAGGTTAATAGATCCCTAAAGATGAACAACCTGTACAACTGCTCTTTCCATAATTTGATTCAGGAAAGCTTATTTGGGTTCCAGCTTGTCAACTTTGATCAGTTTCACTATTACCCCCAGACTCCAATAAATATTCAGAATGTGTATTTTAGTCAGCTTTATTGCAGCTGCGACTGAAGGCCCGACCAGCACAACTGTAGAGGAGAAAAAGTTTATTCAAAGACTCACAGTTTCAGAGGTCTTAGTCCATAGAAGGCCAGCTCCATTTCTTGGGGCTTGAGGTGAGGCTTAACATCTCGATGAGAGAGTGTGGCAGAAGGATGCAGCTCAAATCATGATGATCATGGTGATCAGAAAGCAGACAGAGTCTCCACTCTGGACATAAAAAGTACCCCACAGCACACCTCCATTCCCACCTTCTCCAGCCACACCCTACCACTTCAGTCACCACTCAGTTAATCCCTATCAGGGGATTAAATCACTGATTAGGTTAAGATTCTTTCAATCCAATCATTTCTCCTCTGAACCTTCTTTCATTGTCTTGCATGTGAGTTTTTGGGGAACGCCTCATATCCAAACCTTAACAATGTTGGTGCTAATTAAAGAAACTTGATAATTTTCAAAATCACACAACAGATAATATTAACTGAAATTTGTAACTACTTCCTTTTTGAATTACAAATCTTCCATACCAAAAAATGAACTTGTATCAGTAAAGAGAACAGGGTAAAAAAGAAGGAGAGGGAAAGGGGGACAGGAACCGAAATGGAGTAAATCAAATTTCATGTATATATGATTTTTGTCAAAATGAACCCAACTACTATGTTTAACAATAATGCTCTATAAAAAAAATAGCTTGTTAAGTGGCTAGTCAGAAATGAATGGTGAACAAGGAAAGGATAATAAAGGTCACTGGAAACCACAGGAAGTTATCTGACAGACAAGCACCTGGAATATGGGGGCTTGGTATGTCAAAACCTCCCCCAGACATAATTTATACCCCCTTAAGAAAAACTATTATTGCAAGATCATGTCACACCTTACCACGTGACCTGGAAGCTCCCTTATCACAGAAACTATATCACAAACCCTAATCACCCTAATCACCCTGGCAATCAAAACATCAAGACCCTTACAAAGAAAGCTTGCGAGGGGCTATTAAAAGGGAGATAAACCAATGAACAGGGCAGATGAGTGAGGCAAAAATAGAGGGATTCAATTTACTTAAAAACTTCAAACTCTGAGCACCACATCACCCACTCTTCCCTGCAATCAATACAATTTCTATGCTATAGAATAAGGATAAGCAGTCATTGTAATGCTTAATTTGAATTGTCAACTTGATTGGATTAAGATATTCCAATAATTAAGAGGCTTCTGGATATTTCCATGAGGGCATATCTAAGAATGCTTGGAATGTGGGATAGTGAACTGAAGTGGAGCCGCTCCCTAAGCGTGGGCAGTACCGCCCAATAAGATGGAATAAAAGTTGGAAGAACAAGGAAGCAGATGCAGATGCAAGCTCCACTGTTGAACAGGTTCTTGATTGCTGCTTCCATTATCCGAGGATCTCGGACTCTTGCTTCTTCACTCTTTGGTGGACTCTACCAGTGATACTCTAGGTAGTTTCCAGAAGCCTTGGTCTTGGACTAGACTAGCACTGTTGATCTTTCTTGTTCTGGGGCTTCTGCGTCCTGGACTGTGCAGCTGCTGGTTCTTCCAGCTCTCCAGCTGCAGGCAGCCATTGTGGACTATTCAACTTCTGGTCATGTAAGCCATTCTAATAAATCCCCTTTTATAATCATACATCCTGTTGACTATGTTCCTCCAGAGAACCTTGGCTAGTCAATAATCAACAATCAGGAAGATGGGCCCCAATTGAGGTCTTGTTCAAATGCAGAGACCATACCAGGGGAGTAAGAGTAGAAACATCAATCAGCCTCATCAAGGCCTTTTTCATATGTGAAGACCAGAGTCTTACCTGGTGAACATTCCAGTCAACTCTTTTTTCCCAGAGCAGCTGGGGGAAAATGGAAGGTGGGGGTGAACCCAGATGGAAGCTATCAGAAGAAGTAAAACTCAGAGGTTAAAGGACCGAGTCAATGCGTTAACATTTTTCCATTGTCAGTTTAACAGAGATTTTGACCAACGATTTTGACACTTTTCTTTTTTTTTTTCCTTGTAAAGCATTTTACTTTTTTCAACAAATTAGGGAAAGTATTGTTTATTAGTAACAGGAAAAATCCTTATTTTACAAAATAAGTTGAAAGCACCAAAGAATAGGCAACAACTCTGATGAATTCCAGTGTTACTAATTTATAGTTCTTTTAAACTATACTGTAGTTTAGTATTAAAAGCTTTTAAAAAGAATACCCAAATGACCTGTAACAAGCACTGACACTACTCCTTTAATACTTCCTACATTCATACTTATATACTGATCTAGTTCATGAAACACAAATCTTCTCTTGCAACTAAATGGATTAAGATTAAATATATAATACTATCTTTTTGGAAACAAGATTATTAATACCTAAACAGAGTAGAACATAAATGTTACTAAATGAAGAACCAACCATTCCTCTTTTTTTTAATTTTAAATGCTTCAAATGTTCAACAACAGCTTAAAGACTCTTTGGTAAAGACTAATGTATAGCCCATTTTTCTTTTATGAAAGAAATATATGAACAGTACCCTCAATTATACCCCTGCAAATAGGCCATTTTCTTAGAGGAGGAGCACATTCCTGTGTACTACCAGATGGCCAAAAAGAGTGAACACAATAGAAACATCTCTGTCCATACATACTTTACAGGTTCTTTCTTCTTGTAATCTCCTCAATCCTCTTCTAGTGACAGACCTGAAACATCTTCTGTTGGAATATACTTCATATTCTTTTCCACATAATGTAGAGTCAATTTCTTTTAGACAGTTTTCGAAGATGTTGGCTGCAGCATTTCCTTTAACTAAAATGGTACCAATCAGTTATCTTGCTGGTATCTGTATCCAATCAGTTCTCTGTAAAGATATCTGTTTTTTGTTTAATAATATCATATTCCTGTTTATTAATTACATTTCCCTTCAAAAGATTATCCAGGATAGGAAGGATACATGTCAATTGTTGAAAGAGAGCCATTGTATTCTTCCATATTAATGACAAATCATTTGATGCCATTTCTTCAGCTTGTCCTTCCTTCTCTTCTTTCATCTTCAGCATCAAGAAGTGCTGACACAATATCATGAAGTGTTTTATAATTCTCTCCAGTGGTTAGGATTTTATTTTGAACTGTCTGTTTTGCCAGACTTCTACTAAAGCCCATTTCCAAAACAGATTTAACCATAGGTATATTCATCATATGGCATCTTTTTAAGAACTTTCTCCAGGTCCCAAATGAACAATTGGTTCAGCATTTTCTTTTCCAGGAGCGTGTGAAGTTGACACCAGCTGTTCAAGAAGATGAGGCTATCTAGCTTGAATCTCATCAACAAACTTTTATCCTTTCATGCATATCAAGAACTCACACCTTGGAAACCACTTGGCATATTCTACCTATAGATCATCTCCAGATTCCCAATACCTCAAGCCACCATCCCAGCAAAGGCATTTGACATCATTGTGCGATCCACATAATAAAAACCAGCAGCACTCCCAAGCTGCTCAGGTTGAACTGGAACACTAGATGGCCAGTACATAAATGTTCTCATTCAAGCTATGTGTGTCTGCATGCTCAGATTTGAAATACTAAACCTCAGCATTTCTAGAGAATTTTCCAAAAATTGACAGTTGGGGAAATGTTTCCTGTGTTCTGACACAGCATCATTCTTTGACATCATATTATAAGTAAGAAATATGGCTTCTTCAGTACTCACTGCCTAACTGTAGGGGTTAGTCCTCAAAGGAGAGAAGTCTTCAATAGCCCTGGAATTAAGAGGATTTGGTGAAAGGTTGGAATAAGAATCACCAAATGAGCCACTGTGTTCCAAACTGGGAGATAATGAATGTGCAAAACTGTTTCTCATTGGAGAGGTATTTTTAGAGGTAGATTGCAGACTAGCTGAAACCAGAGTCTGAATAAAGCTACAGTTATGATATAGCTGTTTATGCTTTACAATAGAATTGTCTCCTTATTTCCAGTTACCCAGCATCAGGCTACAACAGAAGCATCTGACTTTGTCATTCACACCAGTGTAATAGAAACCAGCATGAGCAAGACTCCTTTCTGAAACAGGAACAGGGATGAGGAAGGTTGAATATATAGAGATTCTGTAGAGCTTACATGAAAAGTCATACTTTATTGTTTGTTTGTTGCCCTTTGTCCAATTTGACAGGATTGTGTTATCTTCCATTACACTCCTTATTTTTTGATGCAAAGGATCTTAGATAACTCTTTGGAGGTGGTTTTGTTCCTGAGTAGGTAGAAGTACTTTCTGATGGCTAAAACTTTCACATAAAATTTCTCTTGTCACTTTTTTTTACACACAAAAAAAGGTTTTTTTTTACTCCTATTTAGTTGAACAATTACACCCTCTTTACTAGATTTATATCTGAGTTTAAACTCAGATGGGATGAATATCTCCCTAAATTACCAAAATACTTTTGAGTACTTTGGGATTATATTAACACTTTTAAGTAACCCACATGCTATTTGCTCACAATTTCTTATAATAACTGACTTAAAGACCTGAAAAAAGTTTATGCGCTTCTAAAAATATTAAAACTTTTTTTTTTCAAAGAAGTTTATGTTCTCAAAATTCTAGGTAACTACAGAATACCTAAATTATGCATTTAATTTGCTTTTAGTTACAAGTTATGAAGACTAGATATTAGGACAATTAAAGATTATGCCATAAAAGTAGAGTTAAATGTAGGTTTTTTTCCCTTTACACGCACTTTACCACAACATCCAAAATAATCCCATCTTATTCTAGCAAATAAGAGTAATTAAAATCTTCAAAGGGTCACATTATTTAAAGGTTATTTTCACAGTTTATCACAGAATTGACTTAAGTGGGTAATATTAGCTTGAGCTAACAACTTTTGGGGAAGCCAACACCCAAAGCTTTATTGTACTTCTGCCTGTTATTATAATGTCAAATGAATTTTGTTTAAAGCTCATGAATTGTTAACTCTTCTACCTTTGCTAAACATTATATTTGTTTCTACTTCCTGCAGTACCATGTTGTCTTTCTAACTCTGCATATCTCTTTATTATACCTGGTCAACTAATGGTATTTTCTCCCTAAACATAGCCATAAAATTTCCACAGCAAACACTGTCTATATTGCATTAAAAAATTTAAATAAACTGACCATCATTTAAGGATCATTCAGATATGGTATCGTCATGTTGTAATGTATGGATGAATCAATTTATCAAGAGACAGCTCTTTTGTTATCACGAATGTCTAACAACATATTACCAGTAGAATTACTGTTTACACAGACTGTACCAGAATTTACTTTCTTTCTGAAAACTCAATATTTTAAAAATGTGATTCATACACAAAATTACACTTCATATAATTCAAATTTTATTCCTTTGTAAAACTTTGTACTCTCCATAATGAGATTCATTTCTACAGGGGTAAAATATGAGTAGGGGGGAACTCTTCAGGACTGTAACTCACAGTACTGGCACTGAAAGCATGAAAGCAAGGTGGGGGCTCAGAGGCCTCCTCAGACCAGGGAAGCAACAGCATCCACCTGAATCAGAGCCTTCTGACCAGCGCCGCTATATTCTCTTTTTCGGTGCCTCTGTAACATAGATTTTGTTCAATGCTCATACCCCCAAAACCAAATAAGTCTCTAGACTAGCACACAAAAATGGAATTTTCCTGCTATCAGTTTCGCTCCCACATGGTCTCTTCTCACTTAAATAAATTCTACTCTGTTTACTCTTCCCTTCCATTTCCGTTGGATTTTATTCTTCAAATTTGCAAGACAAGAACCCAGAAAGAAACTGGTAAAACAGAGACTCTAGTCGCACCTAAACACTCTTGTTTCACTATCAAGTCAAAAGGTAAAACTGGATAGGACTCTGAAAGCTTCCTTGTGACCCCCAATAAAACTGGAGGGTCCATCCTTTTTTCTGAGGACCCGCTCTCCTTTGAGAGCATCCCCTTTTCCTTTTTCCTATCCTTCTAATAAACTCATCCCTGCTACCCTGAGCAAAAGGTCTGAAATATTTGTCATGATCACAAGAATAGGGCCACAAAGGAGCTGCCTTGGCTCAGCATGGACCCAAACCCTGTAACAAACTCAGTGACTAAAAAGGGAAACCAACTAATGGTGATTTGGGGGAAACAATTAAGAAAATAGAAGTTAGTCTTTTTTAAACAATTCAAGAATCAATTGCTATCAATTTTTTAAAATGATTTTCTAAAATAAGTATTCATTAGTATCAAAAAAGTATGCTTACTTTAATTCATAATTTTATTTTCATCTAGAAGAATTTAGTTTAGTTGAGATTTTCAATCAAGTTACAAAAATATCCAAGAAAGATACAGGGATGCCAATCTGAATATTCCTTAAAAAGCAGATCAGATCTAAAAGGTTATTAAATGTGTATATGTATTACCTCCAAGGCCCCACATCAAATTTAAATTTAGGGCTATAGATATCTCTGTTAAATCAGATTTTTGGAGTATGTTTGTTTTCTACATTATAGTTTTAGGAGAAAGGAGTACATTATCAAAGGGATCCTATTGATAATTTTCAGAGGAAGTTCTAGCGCCATTACTCATTAAGCTAACTGCCCCATCATATCAAAAGATAAAGATTACTGAAGGCTATTTAAAGCAGTAATGTTATAGCATATGAATGTCTCAAACATCCATAAAATATTCAGCTGTCTCAGTTTACTATTCTTTTTCAGCCAAGAGCAAGAAAACAACTTGTCTTAAAAGGGATCTCAATAGTTACAGTTATAACAAAAACAAAAGTTTTATCTGACTTGTAAGTTGCTTTCCTCATAAAGTAAGAATTTTGTGACCTTATGTGAACATATAAATGAAACCTGCAATCTTTGATTTCAAACCACTTTATGGAACGCCTAAACTGGAAAAGGGGGATTCTTTCTCCAGTTATTTTCGAGGAGCTCACAGAAATGTTCCCTATCTGTAGATTTTGTAGCTGCCCTAAACCTGAAGAATGCCCTCCGCCACTAAGAAATCCCTTTGCTTTCTGAGGCGTTTTCCCATTCATTCCACAAATCAGCAAACTGACCCCATGGAGACCAGCATTTGGCAGTGCTTCTTGACTGAGTTTGTATACTCTCTGCCTCCACCTTGTCTAATTTATCTTGACAGCACGTATCACTGTCTGACCTGATTTAACTATTTGTTTATGATCTCTCTTCCAGCTCAGTGTGGAAAAACTAAGAAGGCATTGATTTTTCTTGTCACTGTTTTGTCCATTGCTTCAACCCAGAACACAGAAGAGTGCAGGATACATAGAAGTCATTCAATACTTTTTGAATAAATGAATAAAAAAACTTTGGTGAGTTCTGCTAGTGAGTAGTCGTTCATTCAGCTTTATTAAGTATCTGGGAAGAAGCAGAAAGCTAGCTGAAGTGATTTAGCTTTTATGGCATTCTGAGTAAATGCCAATGAATGCTTAATATTTACTTTTACTACTTAAAATATATTCTGTTTTCTTAAGCATTTTCTAGAGCTTAACTTTTTGTTGCTTTTTTCCTAACTCTTTGTCAAGGCCCTAACTGAAAGATCTGAATCCTTAATATTATAATCTTAATTTCTCTAAATAAAATATTTTATTTCACTTATCATTTGGCAATGTTATTATCACTTATCATCATAGGCAATCCATTACCAAAGTGGAAACATTCAACAAAGCTGAACTCTGGGGGTTCAATTACATTTATCCCTCATAGGACACCAAACAGTATTTTTATAAAGGGCAAAGTACTATTAAAAATTGTCAAGGTAAAGCTTCTGATTATCATTTTAGCAGATATAATGAACATTCTTTCCTAAATTGGCATTTATTTAGTATGAGGTTTTATTTTATTTATCATATATATGATAAAAATATATAATTTTTATACTTGAATAATTTTTAAAAATATATATATAATTTTGGGGAGATGGATTGAACTCAGAGGCACTCAACCACTGAGACACATCCCCAGTCCTATTTTGTATTTTATTTAGAGTTAGGGTCTCACTGAGTTCCTTAGCACCTCATTGTTGCTGAGGCTGACTTTGAACTTGTGATCCTCCTGCCTCAGGCTCCCGAGCCACTGGGATTATAGGCATTTGCCACTGCGCCGGCTCATATATTATAAGAATTATGATGAAGCAGAATAATGTACCTAAGAGTACCTATGGCATAAATTTGTGGTTTCTTGAAAGAGAAAACAAAAAACAAATCCCTATAAACTCACTCAGGTCAAAAAGTATTTAATATTACCAACATCCCAGAAATTTCTCTATGTCCCTTCACTGTTATTCTTACACCCAGTGAGAGCCATTATCCTGGATTTTATTGTAATCACTTCCTTGATTTTTCTTTAAAAATTTATTATTAAATTATATATCACTAAGCAGTGTAGCTTATTTTTTTCAAATTGCTATAACAATATGATCATGCAGTATACATTCTCTTATGTACTTTCCTCAATATTATGCCTTAAAGATTTGTTAAGACTGTTATGTGTATGTGTAATTGAGTCTGTCATTTATGCAAGAAAAACGATACTACATTCTATAACTGATGGTAATTCACAATGTTTCTAGTTTGGGTCTATCACCAACAGTGCTGCTATGGATATTCTTTAATAGGTATTTCATTGTACTTAAAGCACAATATGTACTTAGAATTATTTAATAATATATTCAGCTCTCAAACATTTGTCCAAATGGTTTTGCCAATTTATATTTCCTTTTAATAAACATTTTAAAATTTATTTTAACATATAAAAACATAAAAAGCATAGTATTAATGGGTTACCATGTTGTTTTAATACATCTACATGTAATGCAATGTTTAAATCAGGTTAAGCATATTATCTCCCTAAATAATTAATTCTTTACAGTAAAGTTTTCAAAATCCTTTTTTGAAAATCCTTTTTTGAAGTTGTTAGTGTTTCATCAGTGTGATCAAAATACCTGACAAGGACAACTTAGAAAATGAAAAGATTACTTATAATCTCAGACCATGCCCCTGGAACGTACTTGCTACAGCCATACCCAACATGTCTGCAGTTACTACCCAGTAGTTCAAATTATTAATACATCAAATGGATTAATTAACTCATGAGGTTACAGCTCTCATAATGTAATCAATCATTCCACTTCTGGACATTCCTGCATTTACACATGAACTTTTGTGGGGGCATCTCATATCCAAGCCTTAACAAAGTATAGTACATTATTATTATCTATAACCACCCTACTGTGCAATAGCACATCAGAAATCCTTGCTTCTGTCTAACTGTAACTCAATACCCATTGATCAATATTCCCCTCACATTTTCCCCAGACTCTGGTAACCAACATTGAATTCTCAACTTCTATGAGATATACATTTTCAAACTCAACATATGAGTTAGATCATGAGGTACTTGTCTTTATATGTCTGTTATATTTAACTTAACATAATGATCTTCTGATCCATCCATGTTGTCATAAGTTTCAGATTACCTTCTTCTTTATAACCTAATAGTATTCCACTCTACCTCATTATACACATTTTCTTTATCCACTTTTCAGTTGATGGACACTTGGGTTAATTCCATTTCTTGACTATTGTGAATAAAACTGCAATGAACATTGGAACACAAATGTCTTTGTGACATACCAGTTTCATTTCCTTTAGATATATACTCAGTAGTAGCTTTGTTAGATCATGTTGTCATTCTATTTTTAATTTTGTTGAGGAAACTCCATACTGTTTTCCATAATGGCTGTACTAATTTCCATCCCTACCAACTTCCACCAGCTTTTTGCCCAGATTTTTGCCCATTTTTCTTTGTTTCTAATGAATTCTAGGTCAATGTATTCTTGGTATGCTCTTTTAACCAATTATATGTACTGCATATGTATTTTCTCCCTTGTGTTTGCCTTTCAATGGTATTTTCTGATGATCAGATATTCTTAATTTTAATGAGGTTAAATTTATCAGTCTATTATAAGGTTAGTGGATTTTGTGTCCTATTTAAAGATCACTCCCCACTCTAACGTCATACAGATATTATTCCTTTTTTCTTTTAAAATCATCTTTATTCCATGCTTAGTTTTCTAAAAAATTATATTTTCTGAGCATTTCTTTTCATTGCTACAGAATCAATACTACATTCTAAAACTGCATGCATACTACTCTGTAAGGCAATTTGCCTTGCACATTATAGTGAAGTAGGTTGTTCCTTGATAGCAATAATTGAGACTATATTATAGTTTTCTACAGGAAAATTTCAACTAGTTCTCAATTCTTTTTTTTTTTTTTTTTTGGTATGTTATAGTCATAAATAATAGTGGGTTAGGGTTAGGGAGGGGGGCAAGAATGGAGGAAGGAAGGACTGTATAGAGGGAAAAGAGGGGTGGGAGGGGTGGGGGGAAGGGAAAAAATAACAGAATGAATCAAACAACATTACCCTATGTAAATTTATGATTACACAAATGGTATGCCTTTATGCCATGTACAAACAGAGAAACAACATGTATCCCATTTGTTTACAATAAAAAAAAATACTAGTGGGATTCATTTTTGGCATAGTCATAAATGCATATAGCATAATTTGCTGCATTTCAATCCCCAGTTTTTCCCTCTCTTTCTGCTCCTCTGTCCCCCTTCCTCTTCCTCTACTTTATTGGTCTTCTGTAATCTATCACTGAGCTACATGCCCAGTACTACAAAGATACTAGTCTACATTATTTTGTAAAAGTTTTCTAATTTTGATTTCACATTTAAATCTGATATACCTACAATTTATTTTTGTGCATATTGAGAAGGAGCTCAATTTTTTGCCCATATATGCTCAACTGTCCCAACTGCATTTATTGAAAATATTATCATTTCCATCTATTCAAGATGCTGCTTTATTATAAATCAGGTGGATATATTTAGGGATCTTTTTCTAGGTGCTTTAGCATAGACCATTGCTCTTCATCTAATCTTATTTCATACTTACTTCTCTTTTTTTTTTGATACCAGAGACTGAACTCAGGGGCACTCAACCACTGAGTTACATCCCCACCACTATTTTGTATTTTATTTAGAGACAGGGTCTCACTGAATTTCTTAGCACCTCACTTTTGCTGAGGCTGGCTTTGAACTTGTAATCCTCCTGTCTCACCCTCCAGTGCCGCTGGGATTGCAGGCATGTACCACCAGGTACAGCTTTATTTCTTAATTGCTAGAACTATGGACAGATCTAGACATTGAGGAGCACAAAGTTTATACAATTTTATGCCCTTCTATAAGAAAAAAATTAGTAAATAATGATGGATCTAAAATTAAATTCAAAATTAAATGAGAAACTACAACAAATTATCATAGAAAGCCTATGAAACCTATAAAATCATGAGATACAGAAAAGCAATATGAATTTATTAATTGTTGCTTCATATATCTCAAACATTTTTTTCTAAAATATTTGGCTACATTTATTTGATGGTCTCCATATGTTGATAATGATGTTTTGTAATACTATTTTCTAGCAAAAAATAAAGTCCTGTAGCAGAATTAATCAAAATCTATTTTTTATATTTGTAAATTTAGAAAGTTTTGTTCATCTTTTTGACTCATCATTGCTAATGATTGGAATAATTTAGAATTTTTGTCAAATCTATACTAATCTCAACCCATTTTTTTCATAGGTAAGGTATAGATATGCTTGCCATTTGTGTACTACTGCAAGTAGTGCCCTAAAAGCACAATAATTCTTATAATTTCTAATATAATTGTTAATGGCATGGTTCCCATTAAAAAAATAATGAATACTGGATTATTTCCAGTAATAATAATTACAATATGAACACTGAATTTTCCAGCATATTGCTGAAACAAGAGAATTTCATTTTTACTTAAGCATCAAAACAAATGAATTTTCCCCTTAATATTTTATATATGGGGTTGGAAAAGTTCCAGAGTAGCTTCTGTTTTCACTTTAACACGTTGCCTCTCCTCCGCCACCTGCAAACTTCTGGTGCCAGTGATCATAAGGCACATTCCTGGTGTGATCTGGCCACTGATCCTACTCCTTCAGGTCACCACACTGGGTGACTCAGCACAATGGACTTCAGAGTGTTCCTGAAAGTCATTCTTGCAACTTAAGGCTAGAATGAAGTAACCAATTATGAAATTGACATGGATTCCCAAAAGTATGCCACAATTAACTAGTATTAAATAAAATCAGTATTCCAGAGCAGCTATTCCCAATTTCCTAAATACAGAGAAAGGAGGCAATGAAAGAATAACTGATCTGAGAGGTGGGTGACAAAATAAATGCTCTGAGACCCAATATTACAAAATCTGAGACCTGGAGAAGCTTGAAGATTGGTTACTGGAGTAGAAAATAAGAACAGTATTCCCCAACCTTGAAACTGGGCCAGAATGAGGGAAGTGGGGAGAAACAATAGAGGGAATGGAAAAGCACATAAGCCCACCCCCTTAACAACAACTGCAAAGAAGAGTTGACAAAATTAAAGCATGGCAAAAACAGTGGTGTCCTTGAAGTAGATCAAGCAGTTTAAAATCAAATCCTGTATAGACATCCCTGTCAGCTCCACAGCCATTTTTGGATCTCATAGCTTATCAGTAGCCCTCTAAATCAATATGGCATCTTCTCACCTCCAGATAGATGCAGTGGGATATCTTAAGAATCCATCTAGAAATAACTTTTAGAGGAATTGCTACTATTGAAAGTTGCTGGAATGCCCTCCCCCTTACCAGGAACAAGGGGAAAAAGGTGAAGCAACCTACCTGGGAAGTGGTCTCCTAACCCAGTGCTCTGTGCAGTCTTTGTAGGAGCCCCAGCAGAGATGGAGAGGAAGTCCCACAATTCTGGCAGAGGGAAGTGAGAGCTCAAATCCAGGGGAAAAATAGTTTGGAACCCCAGGGGAGGAAAAGAAAGCTATTAGGATTGCTGCCACCACTGATAATTGTCACTGGGGTAGGGGGACACAGTGGGAAACTGCCTGAATCCTAAAATGCATAGAGCAACTGTATCCCTGATCATGACTGCAGTCTGTGTGGGGCTTATCCAGAAGGGAAGCTGCCAAGGATATTTATTCAGTGGCATAGAGGGACAGTCTCTGAATTATCAGAGCAACTGGTAAAAGACCAAGACTGAGAATTTGCCTAAGTCCCACAAAACTTAGAGGGAAGGTGCCTCATTGTTACCATAGTCAATGGGAGGCTGGTCAAGGTAAAAAGTTGCCTGGGTCCAAGGCAGCAGAGAGCAGTGGTACCCCATCTGGCCCATGGTCACAACTGATGAGTTTTAGAGCACTGTTTGGACACTGGTTGAATGTTGTCTCAGTCAAAGCAGAGGGAAGTGGAGCCTGTTGTTCACAACCTGGGGCAGTGGAAGCTAGAACTCAGGCAAACCAGCTGAGTGTCAGCCAGGAGAAACAGTTCGGTACTATAAATTACCCACAGAGAATCCACAACCATAGGACATGCGCTTGTAGACAAACATCAGGCTCTGTACCACCTTGGAAAAGATCCTGTAGAAGGGAATGGGTATATGGTGATCCACAGCAATACAGCAAAAGCCCAGAACTCTACATCTGAAATCCTGCATACAATAGAAACAATCAACACACACAACACCATACCCTCTGAGGAGTCAGCCATAGGTCCCTGAGCTGACAAACCAGAACCAGTCAGTGGGAGGTCCATAGCAACTAGGGAAATGACTTCTGTGTACTAGGGAGGGATCCAATGCCAAATAATGATTGACATCTTCTAAACATCCCAAATCCTAATGAAATCTAAACCAAGATTCAACAAGAACTTTCTTCACCTTGGCAGGGTTTGCTATAAATAAATCTAATGTCAACTTTGATCACATATAGCACTCTTAATCTTGATTGATAGTTGTCACCCAGTGTATTAGTCAGGGTTCTCTAGAGGAACAGAATCAATAGGAAGTATGCTTATAAAAAGGGAATTTAGGGGCTGGGGAGATAGCTCAGTCAGTAGAGTGCTTGCCTTGTAAGCACAAGGTCCTGGGTTCGATCCCCAGCACCCCCTCCCAAAAAAGGGGGAATTTATTAGATTGGCTTACATGACCAGAAACTGGATAGTCCACAATGGCCACCTACAGCTGGAGAGCTGAAAGAACCAGTAGCTGTGCAGTCCAAGCAGTGGAAACCCCAGAACAAGAAAGACCAACACTGCTACCCTAGTCCAAGACCAAGGCTTCTGGAAACTACCTGGAGAATCATCAGCAGAGTCCCCTTTGGTAGAGCGAAGAAGCAAGAGTCCAATATCTTCAGATAATGGAAGCGGCCATCAAGAACCTGTTCAAGAAGAGTGGAGCTTGCATCTGCATCTGCTTCCTTGTTCTTCCAGCTTTTATCCATCCTATTGGGTGGTGCTGCCCATGCTTAGGGAGGGGCTCCACTTCAGTTCCTATCTCACATTTCAAGCATTCCTAGACATGCCCTCATTGACACACCCAGAAGCTTCTTAATCATTGGTATTTATTAATCCAATTAAGTTGACAATTCAAATTTAACCATTATAAGTTCACCCCTTGTCAACTTGATATCCAAACATGACTCTTTACATCATACTTAATCTCCAAATCAACACATTAACAGTTCATAATTCCACCTAACATAACTATCCTTCGCACAACTGAAAGCATGCTATTTCTCTCCCCAGAACAGAAGACAAACATAGAAACATTACTAATGTTAAGTCAATCGATAGTACATTACACGACGAATAACAGGAGAATAACAAACATTTCCTCTTAATGCACGTGTGAGTATGCATAAACATATTCCTAATGGAACAGGGAAGAAATATCAATGGTAATTACAATCCTCAATTTTTTGTAACTGGTCATGAGTACGTAATTGGTGTTTATGACTACCTTCTTCTACTACCCGTTCTGTATTCCCTCTGCCTTCAGCAAGCATTTTAGCAGGTCTTGGCTCTTTACCTGGAGGTGTGACATACATCTTCATTCCTGAAGGGTCTGAGACATTTGTCGTCTTGCTGGAATTGGGATATTGTACTTTCCCATTGACCTTAATAATAGGAGAGGGTAATACCAAGAGACACTCCAAGGGATCTCCTTGCACTCCAGGAACACACTTCCTTACTCCCATTGTGGAGTAACAGTCCATTGTCCCCTTGGTAATCTGGGTCAGTCACCCCCACCAACACCATAACTCTCTTCATAGCCTGTTGACTCAGAGATATGAGAAGCCCAAAGTGGCCAGGGGCAAGTCTTAACTTCCAGTTCAATGAAATCACTGTTGCATCTCCTGGCTGAAGCATTTCTCCTTCTGGAACTAAGACTTCTAGGTCTGCAGAGTGTAAGGTTGCAGGGACAGGAAGCACAAACTTTCCTAGTGGGTTACTAGGGGTAATGGCGAGTGGTACCACTCCTATTTCCACCCCTTGTTTCCTGAACCCATGAATTCTAGCAATAGAAGAGACAGTATCATATAGTGGATGCTGATTCAGAGTATAGACAGCTTTCTGAAGAACCTTGCCCCAGCCCTGAAAGGTATTGCCACCTATCTAGCATTGTAACTACATCTGCAAGAGTTCATTTCATCATTCTATCAAACCAGCTGCTTCAGGATGGTGGGGAACATGGTAAGACCAGTGAATCCCATGATCATGAGCCCATTGCCTCACTTCTTTGTCTGTGAAGTGAGTTTCTTGGTCCAAAGCAATGCTGTGTGGAATACCATGATGACGGATGAATTAGAAAACTCAAGAAGTTCCTTCGGAGTGTACTGTACTCCTCATGGGTCACACTCTGTACCTTGCCTCTAGGGACCTGCTTAGATTTGGAACTAGTTATAGGTCTGGAGATAAAAGTGGGTAGTGAGGGTGGGTTCTGAGTAGTATCAACATCTTCATGCTGAGTAACTGAATCACAGAAGGTTTTTACTATTTCCATAAGCAAAGCAGGAATAGTTCCCTCCATCGAAGACTGAATTCACTTTCTTCCCAACAGTGCATGAAACATTTTCTAAAAATATGTTAGCAAATACAAAGAAAATCTTAGCAAATACAAAAAAAGAGATATGATTCCTTACATCCTAATGGAATGAAATTAGAAGCAAATGACAAGATAAAAAACAGAAACCACTCTAACCCCTGGAGATTAAATAACACATTTTTGAATGACTAATAGCAGAATAAACTAGGAGAGAAATAAAAACATTCTTAGAAACAAATAAGAATAGTAGAAAGAACAGATCAAAATCTCTGGGACAGTATGAAGACATTTCTAAGAGGAAAGATTATAGCATTGAGTTTATATATTTAAAAAGTAAAAAGATACCAGCTAGGAACTCTAGCACATACTTGTAGTACCAGTGACTCAGGAGAATGAGACAGGAGGACAACAAGTTCAAGACCAGCCTCAACAACTTAGTGAGACCCTCAGCAATTTAGTGAGACTCAGTCTCAAAATAAAAAATAAAAAAAGGGCTGATGATGCAACTCAGTGATAATTGCCTTTGGGTTAAATTCCTAGTATGTCCCCCTAAAAAATTAGTTACAAAATATTATTATATCTAATATTGCACCATTAAACTCTTATACCTTAAGGACCCAGAAAGAGAACAAACTAACACTAAAATCAATAAAAGACAGGAAATTATTAAAATCAGAGCTTAAAACAATGAAGTTGAGAATAAAAAACAATACAAAAGATCAATGAGAGAGTTGACTTTCTGAAAGGATAAACAGGAGGGATAAACCCTCAGACAAACTAGCCAAAAGAAAGAGAAGACACAAATTGACAATATTAGAAATTAAAAAGAAAACATAACCACAGAAACTACTGAAATTCATAGCAGAAACTACTTTGAAGATTTATACTCTAATAAGCTAGAAAATTATGAAGATATTGACCAATTCATAGATACAATTCATAGACCCACCCAAATTGAACCATGAGGATATAGGAAAATTGACAGATCAATATCAAGTAATGAAATTGAAGAAGTTACCAAAAGCTTTCCAACAAAGAAAACCCCAGGACTGGATGAATTCTCAGCTGAGTTCTACCAGACCTTTAAAGAAAAACTAATACCAACCCTCCTCAAATTATTCCATAAAATAGAAAAGGAGGGAAGACTGCAAAATTCATTCTATGAAGCCAGTATCACCCAGAAACAAAAAAGAAAGAAAACTTTAGGCCAATATAATTGATGAACACAGATGCAAAAATTCTTAATAGATATCGGCAAACTGCATAGAAAAACATATTAAAGAGATAGTGTGCCATGATCAAGTGGGTTTCATCCCAGGGATACAAGATTGGTTCCACATATGGAAGTCAATAAATGTAATTCATCATCAATAAAGTTCAGGATAAGAATCACATGATTATCTCCATAGATGCAGGAAAAGCATTCAAGAAATACAATGACATCCATTAATGTTTAAAACACAAGAGAAACTAAGAATAGAAGAAACTTACCTCAACATTTGAAAGGCTATATATGATGAACCCAAGGTAAACATCATAATAAATGGAGAGACACTGAAAGCATTTCCTCTAAAATCAGGAACAAGATAAGAATGTCTCCTATCTCTACCACTAGTCAACATAGTCCTTGAAAGTAGCCAGAACAATCAGGTGAGATAAGGAAATTAAAGGGATACAAATAGGAAAAGAAGACCTCAAATTATGTTTGCTGATGATATTATGCTCCTATATTTAGAAGACCCAAAATATTCTCCCAGAAGACTTCTAGAGCTATTAGACAAATTTAGTAAAGTAGCAGAAAAAAAGATTAAAGTACATAAATCAATTGCTTTCCTATATTCTGATAATGAATTTGCTAAAAAAAAAATAAGGAAAACTACCTCATTCACAATAATCTAAAAAAAATGAAATACATAGAAATCAATGTAACAAAAAAGGTGAAGGACTTCTACAATGAAAACTACAGAATTGAAGAAAAGTTTTGAAGAACACCTTAGAACCTGGGAGGTTCTTGGATAAGCAGAAATAATATTGTCGAAATTGCCATACTACTAAAAGCATTATACAGATTCAGTGCAATCCCCATCAAAGTTTGAATGACATTCTTCATAGAACTAGAAAAAGTAATTTGAAAATCATTCAGAAAAATAATAGCTAAAGCAATACTGAACAAAAAGAGTGATGCTGGAGGCATCACAATAACAGACATCAAATTATATTAGAATTATAGTCACAAAATCAGCATGGTATTGGCACCAAAACAGACAGGAAGACCAATGGAATAAAATAGAAGACACAGTTGATACTAGACAAAGTTGCCAAAAACATGCATTGGAGAAAAGTTAGACTTTTTAACAAATAGTGCTGGGAAAACTGGGTATCTATAAATAGAAAAATGAAACTTGACCCCTATCTCTCACCCTGCACAAAGTCAACTCCAAGAGGATCAAAGACCTAAGAATTAGATCAGAAACTCTGCAACTACTAAAATAAAATGTTGGCTCAACACTTGGATATGTTGGCACAGGATCAGAATTCCTTAACAAGACTTCTAAAGCTCAAGAAATAAAACCAAAAATCAGTAAGTGGGATGGCATCAAATTCCAAAATTTTTGCATAGTAAAGGAAACAATTAAGAGTGTGAAGAGAGAGCCTATAGAATGGAAGAAAATCTTTGCAATTTGCTCTTCAGGGCATTAATGTTCAGAATATAAAAAGAACTAAAAATCTTAACATTAAAAAAACATAAATAAAGGGGGAAAATAATTAAACACTTCTCAGAAGAAGAAATACAAATGCTCATATATATATGAAAAAAATTCATCATTTCTACCAATTAGAGAAATGCAAATCAAAACTACATTGAGGTTTCATCTCACTCCCATCAGAATCAGAATGGCAATTATCCAGAATACAAATAATAGTAAGTGCTGGAGAAGATGTGGGAAAAAAATGTACACTCATACATTGCTGGTAGGACTGCAAATTAGTGAAAGCACTCTGGAAAGCAGATTGCTCAAAAACATAGGAATGGAGCCACCATATTATCCAGCTAGTCCATTCCTCAGTACATAGCCACAAGATCTAATAAATAGATGCAACCAAATCAATATCTATAGCAGCACAATAACCAAGGTATAGAACCAATCTAGGTGCTTTTCAACAGATGAATGTATTAAGAAAATGTGGTCTGTTTACACAAAAGAGTATTACTCAGCCATAAAGAAGAATGAACTTATGGCATTTGCCTGTAAATGGATGGAACTGGAGAGTATCATACTAAGTGAAATAAGCCAGACTCAAAAAGTCAAAGGTCAAATGTTTTCTCTGATATGCAAAAGCTAGTCCAAAATAAGGGGAGCGGGGTGAAAAGAAAAAGCAGGAGAGGAGTTGAATTCTATCAAAATAGAAGAAAGATAAGTGGAGTAGAGGAAGGGGATTGAGAGGGAGGGAGAAGGGGTGAAATAAGGCAAGAATAGTGGAATGAATGTAACCCAACTTTCCTATGTACGTATATGAATATGCCACAGTGAATCTCACCATTATTTGTATCCACAAGACATTAACTTAAAAAAATATAAGTAAATAACAGAAAGATCAGCAAAGGGAAGGGAATAGTGGGTGGAAGGAGGGATGGGAAAGGGGAAGTACTGAGGACTGAATTAGAGCAAATTATATTCCATGTTTTATACTCCTGATAAAATAAATCTTAATGTTTTATATAACTAAAAGAACTGATAAAAAATAAAAAAAATTTAAAAAAATAAAACCACAACTCAACTTTTCCTTGTTCAAATTCCTCAAATGTCTATAACCCTTCCAAAGCTGGCCAGTTTAAGTGGATATACAATGGACATAATTCAGCAAGGAAAGACAGCAATCTTAACTGACTCTGATCAATTACCTTATTTAACAAATTTTTTTAAAATTGTTTATTTATTTTTTACAGACTGCATTTTGATTTGTTGAGACTATCATGCTAAGTGAAATAAGCCAATCCCAAAAAACCAAAGGCCTAATGTTTTCCCTGATAAGTGGGGGTGGAGGGGTGGGGAGAGGGGATGGGAATTGAGAGAAGAATGGAGGAACTTTAGATTATGTAGAAGGAAGAAATTTTCTAAAAGTACATAATCATGTGAACACAGTGTTAGTATATCTTCAAGGTCCTGAAATGGGGCTGTTCAAGCTCCACAGTAAATCTGTTTTCAACTTTACCTTGTAATAAGTTTTAATAACATTTAGAACCCATCCTTACACTTTGCTGTTCTTCAAGAGTGTCTTTATTACCCTTGGCACTCTGCATTCCTATGGAAATTTAGATTCAACTTGCCTTGTCCAGAGATACTTATATGGCATTGAACTGAGATTATATTGAATCTGTAAATCAGTGTTGGGAGAACAATATTAAATCTTCTAATCCATGTATGTGTCTTCATTTACTGTTAAAATTTTCTTCTATTAAATGTTCATGAATTCTTATAGAGAGGTGTTAGACATATCTTCCTAATTTCATTACTTTGGGGTATATATATATATATATATATATATATATATAAAATATATATATAACATATATTAGCATATAGTATTCTTTTTGCTTTTCTTAATTTAATTTTTAAATTTTTTTCTATTCTA
The DNA here is from genome assembly GCF_902686455.1 of Sciurus vulgaris. Taxonomy (NCBI): domain Eukaryota; kingdom Metazoa; phylum Chordata; class Mammalia; order Rodentia; family Sciuridae; genus Sciurus; species Sciurus vulgaris. Next base: position 89,689,850 of record NC_136467.1, on the reverse strand, counting down.
ATTTCCTAATATTTGTTTCTGGTATATAAATATGAAGTCATGTGTATGTAGTCATTTTGCTAAATTCTATTAAAACTGGAAATTTATCTGTATATTCAACTGAATTCTTTTGAAATTCATAATTTATTTAAAAAAATTTATTTCCCTTCTGATTCTTATAACATATTTGTATTATATATAATAACATACATATATGTAATAATGTGTATATATATTTGTTTGTTTTTGTTTCATTGCAGTTGCTTAGCTCCTCAGTACTCAGAAGAAAGGAAGTGGCAATAGTGAAATTATTGTATTTTTCTCAAAATAATCCATTAAGTGCAATGTCTACTATAGAATTTTTTTTTTTTTGGAGACACTCATTTCAACTTGAAGTTATTTTTTTTTCCTATTTTCATATTTTTAATTAAGAATTAATGAACGTTGAATTTTGTCAACTGTTTTTCCTGCAACTGTTGAAATGATATTATAATTTTCCTCCTCTAATATCTTAATATGGGAAACTACGTTGATTGATTTTTGATTGTCAAACTAATCTTCAGCTCCTGGGATTAGCTCAATTTGGTCATGTATATTACACTTTTATATATTTTCATGTCTTTGGTAGTTTTTATAAAGAATTTTTACAGTCTGTGTTTATTGGTGAGATTGGTCTATACAATTTTGTTTCCCTGGTTTTATAATTGATGTTATGTTATTCTCATAAAATGACTTGGGAACTCTGTAATCTTTTCTTTACTACTTAGATGAGTTTTAGCAAGATTCATGTTATTTCCTTAAATGTTTGGGAGACCTCACTGACAAAGTCATTTTGACTTGGAGTTTTCTTTGTGGGAATATTTTTTATTTGCTGTTTTTAAATCGTTGTAGATAAATATTCAAGTTCGATTTCTCATAACAGTTTTAGTAAGTTATATCACACTTTTTTAATTTTTAAATTTTTTATTAAATTATTTATTTTTAAATTTTTTACAGACTGCATTTTGATTCATTGTATACAAATGGGGTACATCATTTTGTGTCTATGGTTGTACATGATGTAGATTCATACCATTCGTGTAATCATATGTGTACATTGTATTGACTGACTTTTGAATCCTTCAATTCTTATTGTTGTGTGATGACTTCTATCTCATGACCTATATTTCCTTGGCTTAATTTGCTCTTCTAGAAGTTCTTGAGAAGGTTGCTTAATTCACCTATTTTCAGCATTTTTCATTTCTAACAAGTGTATTTTCAATAAAAATATAAGTAAATTTTCATGTTGTACATCTAATAAAGGGTTAGTACTTAAAATAAATAAGAAACCACACAGCTCAATAGTAAGAAAACAAATAGACCAATTTGAAAATGGGCAAAGGACCAGAATAGCATCTCTCAAAAGAAGATATGCAAATCACTGACAGGTATGTGAGAAAAAAATTGCTCCATATCACTAATCATGAGAGAAATGCAATTAAAACCATAATGAAATATCATCCTGTTAGAATGGTTAGTATAGGCAAGATGAGAGATAAGAATTGCTGGTTAAGATGTGGAAAAATGGGAACACTTGGACACTGTGGGTGGAAATGTGAATTAGCAAAACCATTATGGAAAACAGTATGCAGGTTCTTCAAGAAACTAAAAATAAAACTTCCATGTGATCCAGTAGTTCCACTACTGGCTATATGTCAAAGAAAATGAAATTAGTATGCTAACGAGCTATCTACACTATCTTGGTTCATTGCATCACTATTTACAATAGACAAGAATCAGAATCAACCTAGGCTTTCATCAATGGAGGGATAGATAAAGAAGATGTATTATGCACAGTAGAATACTATTCAGTATTGAAAATGTAGAATATCTTGTCATTAATGATAACGTGAATGAACCTGACGGACATTATAGAAATAAGCCAGGCACTGAAAGGCAAATACTCTGTGATTTCACTCATATGTGGAAACTTAAAAAATTGAACTCTTAGAAAAATAGAGTAGAATGGGAGCTGGGAATGTTAGTTAAAACAGGAAATTTCAATTAGAAGGAATAAATTCAAAAGATTTCTTGTACAATGCAGTGACTACAGTTAAAAACAATGTATTTTATTCTTGAACATCATTGAGAGTATTTTTTAAGTGATCTCACCACACACAAAAAATGATAAATATATTAGGCATGTGCATATTAGTTTCATTTAACTGTTCCATAATGTTACATATTTCAAAACATATTGTAATGATGAATACAAACAATGAGAAAAAATATCTTAAAATGTTCTCCAGGTAATGATTTGCAGCATACGCTATGTTTTGTAATGTAATATTTTCATTATCTTCCATTTTAAAGCATTGTCTGATCCATTATAATGTTTTCTTTGAACCATATACTATTTAATGATTATTTCTTAATTCCCAAACATACATATTTCCTAGTTTTACGATGCTTTCCATTTCTAACATAATCACTTTGTGATAAAAAACAGAACTCATGATATTTAAATTAATTAGACATTGAGTTATGTTCTATGACTAATAAATGGTCAACCTTTTTAAGTTTCAGTAAATTCTTGAAGAAACTGAATACTGAAGTTAGTTGTATAAACAAAAAAGAGTGGACTAACAAATATATCCTGATGTCATGTACTACTATCAAAGAAAAAAAATGAGTTACCCAAACTATTGTTAAGTCTTTCTTGTTTTTACTGTGCTAAGTTCCTATAGTCCTTTAAAGAAGCTGTGAATGAGATGAGAAAGGAATCAATTGCATCTGCATTTCGTTTTTTCAACTTTTCTCGGTAGAGAGGCTCACAGCCCTGTAGTTATGTCCAATTTTTGTTTTATTTTTCTCCCATGAGCCAAGAGAGAGTTTATTTTTAGAATTTCAAATGTCAGTAAATAAACAATGCATCTGGGAAAGAAAAGTTTCTTGTTAGTAACATACACCAATTAATCTATAATGAACAACAATGAATTTGATGCTATTCCTCAGGAAGGCATCTCAAAGGGTATTCTTTGATCTTATTTTTAACCTGGGCATTCATTTTTAGTTTAACACTATTGCAGATAACATGTTTTACTTTCCACCTAATATTCTAAGAATCTTTCAGAGGAAAATTTATTTCATTTTGTATTAGTAATATTTCAAGAACACAGTGGTGTCAAAAGAGTGGGACTGTTGTATTAAAGAAAAGTCAAGAAATCAAACCACCCCCCAATGTTGAATTTCCAGGGAATTTATGGAACTAGAAGTACATGAAACACATGACACTCATTGCTGTCCAGGCATTTCAAAGTATAGTGATGGAACAAATTTTTCTTTGAATGTCATTTAAAGTTGTTCAAGTTCAGGTAGTAATCCCTGAAGACTTTAGCTCCACTTTTTATTATACTTCCTGTTATTTTGAATGACAGGTCTTGAACTATATCCACTATGCAGGTGGTAGTAATTGAGAGGTGGAGACAAAAAAAAAGCTAAGTGAAAATATCTATTCATAGTCCTTTCTTTTGTGGCTGTATGACCTTGAACTAGAGACTCAACCTCTGTTGTCTCAGTTTCTTCTGTGCAGGAAAATCAAACCTACATTGCAAAACTACTATTCATTTACATGTGAGCATTGGTACATGTAACTATACAATACAATTTGGTCCATTCTATGCACACAAAGCTTTGAAGATCAATTATTTCTATGGTTTCTAGATTAGTATTAGATCCTGAAGGAAACCAAACCTGTGACATAAGGGAAGGACTTACGGGATTAAGAGGCAAATAGATCTGAGCTTTTAAACGCAGCCAAGTCTCTCCTGATAGCAGTTTCCCAAAAGCAACAATTTCCATTTAAATCTTCAGAAATACAAGATGAAGTGCTTTTCAAATGACAAGGTCCACTTCAGCACACTAGTGGCTTTTACATAGGCAATATCTGGATAATCAAAACAGCATCCTCAGCCTCTTGTCAGACATCATTCTTTTCTACTGTGGTTCATTTTACTTCTGGTACAGACATTGTGGTGACATTGTGTGGCCTGGTTCTTTTTAGATGTCCTTTCACATGGAAAAGATTATTTTTCAGGCTTTTTCAGACAGGAAAAGTAAAGTGCAACTAATTTGTTCATGATTGTGTTTTGTTCAACTTGGGGAGGGTATTTTTTAGCTTTGTTCTAGAAAAATAAAAATGTGGCTCTCTTTATCAGAGGGATTTGAGAACAGTGTCTAAATGCCATCAAATCATTCATTGTGTTACTTAGGACAAGCCATTTAAGTTGTCACTCGCTGACATAGTACTGTAGAAAAACGCATAGAAATTATCAGTTTTTTCCTCAGGCAAAAGAGACAAGGGCAAAGCTAGGACAGTTAAAATGATATCTGATATTTATTGATCAATACCTGTGAGCCAAGTACTATTCCAAGCACATCTTAAGTAATTAATAATATTCCAATCTCACATCATCCCTACTGGGAGACTTATAGAAGTCTCCCCATTTTCCAGTGAGAAAATGGAGGCACAGAAAAGTTAAATAATGTGCCCGGAGTCACAGAACTAGTGATTAGTGTATTCAAACCCAAACAATCTGTCTCAGGTCCACACAATCATACCTTGCTGCTAGTCCAATGAAACGACAAATAAAAGGTTTTACCTCCCAAGTCAGACATTTAGTGTGTCAATAAAGGTGTCAAACTTGTGGGTGGTGGTTTAGTCATCTTTTCCACTACTGTGACCAAAGGAGCAGACAGGAACAATTTTAAGGAGGAATAGTTCTTTTGGGGGCTCATAGTTTCAGAGGTCTCAGTCCATAGACAGCTGGCTCCATTCCCCAGGGCCTGAGATGAGGTAAAACAACAGGGCAACAGAGTGTGGCAGAGGAAAGCAGCTCAAGACTTGATCAGGAAGCAGAGCGAGACTTCACTGGACAATTACAAAATATATACCCCAAAGGCACACCACCAATGACCCACCTCCTCCAGCCATAACCTATCTGACTCAGTGATGACTCAGTTAATCCCTATCAGGGGGTGAATTAACTGATTGGGTTAAGGCTCTCATAACCCAATCATTCCACCTCTAAATCATCTTGCATTGTCTCACACACAAACTGTTGGGGAACACCTCACATCTAAACCAAAATAGATGAGAATTACTCTACCAAAGATTTTGTTTGTTTTAAGGTAAGGTATGTTCCTCATGTAAGCAAAGGTGGATATATGGTCACTTTCTTTCATCTTCAGACAAGAAAATCTAGTTCTCTGTACTCATCATGACCTAAAGACAGTGTAGCTTCTGTGTGGTCCATCCTTTGAGGTCTAAGGCTGCATTCTGTATGCCTTCTCATAAACTATTTTTTTCTACATGTCTTGGTTCAGACTGACTTGCCCACATCTCATCACCCACATAGTTAAATCCAGATGTGCCTCATAATATTCTTGCAGAACTCCCCCCACCACACTCACACATATAAACACAACACATCTTGCTTGAGGTTGTTTTATTCAACAGAACACAAAGAGCAAACATTTGAAACAAGCCTCTAGGACTGGGAAGAATGGAAATTGATGCTATCTCACTTGAGTTTCTCTTTCTGTTCTATCTCTCATTCTGCTATGAGAGTAATCTCTCTTGAATATTGGGTAGCTTTATCAATTTTAATTTTTCTACCTCAGAAAATGAATGGATCACTTTCTTTCCACGTCTCCTTGATCTCTGTCCCCCATAACCAACCTTGCCATCCCATCACTAGCCAGGACCGACACCTCCCTATCATATTTTTAAACCCTCTTTTTACATGTTTGCCTTTCTTGCTCAATTTTCCTAGAAATCCTTTTTGAGCACCCATTATGCACTAGGCGCAAAGCTAGAGGCTGTTCAAGAATGATTTACTGTTTGTCAGTTCTCACCAATATTTCCAAACCTCACACTCATTCCTTCATTTTTACTAACACTGCTTGGACTTCCCCAGTATTCGGTATTCTTTATCAATTTAGATCTATCTCCTCAATTGTGTCATAGCCCACTTTAGGCTTTTAACCTGTGTATCTGTCATCAGCCTGAGTAGATGCTAAATGAATAAAGATGCTTATTAATAGAAGAACTTCAAAAAAGCCCTTAGCCTTATTAAAACTTCAATCCAAACAAGGTCCTCAACCTTCACTTAGAAAGTGATGATGAATTGTTTGGAAACTGATGAATTATTGTTGCCATCTGTGCAGATGTAAGTGAGGAACATGGAGTCACTTTTGCTCTTTAAAAACGGATGGTGTTGATATGTGTCCGAGGACAACGGGGGTGGGATGCAGAAGAGGGAAGGAATGTACTTTTATCTTACACGACCCAGTCCAAATCCTTTGGTTTTCTACCTTAGTATCTTTCCTCCAATATAAAACTTTTCTGACATATTGTAGTTCCCATTTTCTTCATTTTTCTCAGCACAGATTTGAGTGTTCTTTCTGTTAGAATTAGGAATCAAACCAGCTCTCTGGCCTCTGCATTACACTATAAAACCATACTTTCTAAAATTCTCATTTTATACTAGCTCAATCTGAGCCTTGTACACATGTGCCTTTTCATTTATTTTATGATTTCTCTAGTCATTTCCAACATATTATCATACTGTAAATACTTTGGCTTACTCATTTAATCAAAAGCCCACTTTGTTCATTTTACTTTGTAATTCAGTCTCAACACATCTTTTGCAGCACAATTGTTATGAATTTTCAATTTATTTTTTTATCTATTTTTATATCTGCCACTTCTACAGTGTGGCAAGATTTTTTTCTTAACTTTAAAAACATCGTTTCCTAAAGAAAGCTGTTCTAAAATCTGGCTTTTTCAGCAAACTGAACACCCACACAATGAAAATGGAATGACAGAAGTTAGAGGTGGAAAAGATGTATAAGGTCACCTTGCCTTTTTTTTTTTTTTTTTTTTTTTTGACAAATACAAAGATGTCTGAGCATTAATGTTTGAGTTTACATAACTTCCCATTTTAAGCTTAGAGAATGTTGTTGCCCCTCATTATATGTACTCTTACCTATGGGTTTTACTGGAAACTTACACTTTCCTTATAGTTCACACTTTCTTTGAAATCAATTTGTATCTGTGTGATAGAAAGTGAGTCTAACTAATTTCAAATTGATTTTGCCTTTTAAGGGATAATAATCACTTTTTATTTTTCTGGGGTTTTTTTGGAGTCGTGTTCTTATCTATCACGTCCTAACGAACCAATCCAAACCCTTAATAATTTAAGATAGCAGCTATCATTTGTTTTTATTTTGTCAGTTCCTTATCAGAGAAAGTGGCTTAGCTCCCTGCAGCTATAATCAGCTGGGTGCTACTGGAGTCATCTTAAAGGCTTCTCACACACATGGCTCTTTTATGGAAGCTGAGCAGGACTGCCAGCTGGACACCTGGAGATGGCTTCTCTAGGCGTCCTGGGCTTCCTTCACAGCACCGTGGCTTGCTCCCAGGCAAGTATCCCAAAATAAAGGCTGTCTGTCTCAGCTTCAGAGGTTACATAGCACCGCTTTCACCAAACAAAAAGGACCACTGGGGTGTAAGTGGGTGGCAGTAGGAGTTGAAGTGAGAAGTAAGAGAAGTGGGAAAATAGGCCCCAATTCTAGCGAGGTCATACTGTAAAGAACACATGGGGTGAAAGAGCTCTTGCTGCCATCTTTGGAAAACACAATTGTCTACAAGTAGTTGCATAATAAACTCTTCATTAGTTTTAAATGGATAGAGAATTCAAACTTCTGGCTTACCTTCCGGTTGCAATCTCTTTTCACACCCAACTACACATAGGTGCCACTAACAGATCTAGCAAAGTGCAGAACTTTTCACATTACTTAGTTTGTCTTAATGTTTCCTGATTACTCCTTTAAAGTTAGATGCAACCAGTGAGAAGTACTTAGAAGAAAAAGACTTGCTAATTCATATTTTGAATGATGGGTTCTAATCACATTATTCAATGAGTCCACATTGTTTATCTACTAGCTATGTGAACTTGAATGTCAGTTGACTTCCCAGGACTTCAGGATGGTTAAATTATCCCAAGTTCTCTTTAAGCTCTAATGTTCTAGAATTCTGAACTCTTATATTCAAAGGTCTGAAACTCTATTTTCATCTGCTAAATAAACATCATTACCAGTACCACCAGATAATTATCCAAATGAATGTGCATGTTTATTTTCTATTTTGAATCCCTTCAAAAACCATGAAATCAATTCCTATCACATGCTCCCTCTTCACAAATAAAGGGATTGTTTCTACTTCGAGTAGAGTTTATCCAAATTACACATAGTATTTTTCTTCTCCCTTTTATCCTAGAATAGTCCCTGAAGCCTCAGAATTTTCCCATGAAAATCATAATACTATTCTAGCAATTTGTTCTCAATAATCTAGTTGATTACATCTTTCTTTACTGAACCTATGGTAACAAGATGAAATAAAAAATCTGGATTGTTTCAGAAGCATGAAACTAACTCAGGAAACTAGCTGTTAGTGTGCAGGACATTCACAACACAATACAAAATTGGAGGATTTATAAATAAGCAGGAAATTCAAATCTCCAAAACATCTACCTAAGCTGTCAAAATCAGTGTCTGGCAGAAGTGACAAAACAGTGATCAACATTGGTCCTAGTATCCTCTGTCAGTAATATCTCATTGTTTTCAGTCACTCTGAATAAACATTTGGCTAAGTAGAGATCTCCTCTTTCTCTATCAGTTACAATTTTGAAAATTTAATTCAGACTTTCCTGCAATTCCTAAGGGATTTTCTCTGTCCTCCAACTCAAATGATTTTCCCTCCCTTGCAGGTTATCAACAAGATGAGTTTTTCCACTCACAATTTTTTCTCTCCCTTTTATTGCTTTTTAATCAATAGGTCCTACCTCCATATTTTATAAAATAAATCATTCTAACAGTTTTTTTTCCTAATTTTACTCTAAATCCAAATTACAATCCCAGATCAAATCCTCTGGGAATCCTCTGCTTATATGTATAGCTATACTTACGAACACATGTACAGATATGTATTAAACACTGGGGGAATATTGCTTATCTTCCTGTCTGTATTCATTGTCTTTTGGTATTTCCAGCATCAGGCTTGGCCATGCCTTAGTACTGACTTGTGGGAGCCAAGCCATGAATGGCTGAGGAGCTCTTCCACCTTGGGTCTCTGGAAGCTGCTGATCAAGGCCAAGTGCACTGCTGGAGTGCCACAAGCACACAATTGAGAATACTGGAATATGAAGTCTCTCTTCCCTTGCACTACCATGACTCATGCTCTTGAGGGAGAAAGTAAAAATATTTGCTGGCATTTCTCTCCATCCCATGTGTGTCAACACTCCTTGTAAGCACAACATTTCTAAAGGCAACTTCAGACTTAGGGGATAATCAGGACCCATACTGAAAATGCCACTGTGCTCATCAAAGCCTGTCATTCAAATTAGCTTTTGGAAAGTGGTTGCACTCAACACCCTATTGGTGAATCCTGTTTACTAATGACCTCATCCAGAAATATGTGGCCAAGACAAGGAGGAGAAAGAGCAGGGCTTTTCTGACCCTAGGGATCCGCCCTAGGATCAGGAAGGGCACAGGAAGGGCACCTACCATAGCTGCCTCACACTGCACAAGTCCTGCTGCGGAAGGTAGGCTAGACACCCTTGCACATCACTGCAGCCCTAAAGCTGTGTTCCTTGCTAGAAGAGACTACTTATTGAGCAGTGAACTAGAGGAAATGCAGAGTTTCCTCTTTTCTTAATTAGCCCTTAGAGAAAAACGACTGTTTTCAACATATAGGGAAAAACGCTTAAAAATCATAATAATCAGCATTGTTCTTTAGACTTCTTTTCTTCAGTCCTCCAAAACTACTCTATATATAATGACCAATGAGAATGCATTGATGTAACAGGATTAAAAAATTGTTCTTCAAGTGCAAAGAGAATGCTCATAGTGTGAGAATATTCTGTCAAAAAGAAAAAAAAAAAAAACCTCATTTTCTCAAAAGCATGGTTAAAATAAAAACAGAGGAAAAAATTAGAGCAAAGATACATGCAGATGTATGGACTCTAATTAAAATTCAAGTCAAAAGTATATTGGAATAAGCTGATAGGTCTGGCTAATGGATTCTTCATCTTGTCATTTGATGACTAGTGGCAAGAAAATGGAAGTAAAAAGGCATTTAAGAGGCTTGAGAAGTAGCTACATTTTAGATAATTGTCTCTTCTCCTATAAAACAATATGCTGCATTGTCAACATGTTTGCCTTGGTGGGAGGAGTGAAGGATAGAATTTTAAAATAATTGAAAAAGAGTTGACGGTCTAATGTATCTGATGGATACAGAACTTTAAAACCAAAATATGGACTTGCAGATGGGGCCCTAGGCTCTTGGCAATTTCTTAGCAACTGAGGATGTTTCTCTTTGGTCCACCCTGTCTAACTGATGCTGTGAGCTAAATCAATGCTTTGTTCCTCAGAATTTCAGGTCTACACTTGAAGTAGTAGATGAGGGCCGGCTCATCCACAGACTATGTGTGCGGGTGGGATGGGGTAGAGTATAAATTCACACATCACAAGTAGTCATTATAGCACTTCTTCTCCTAGTACTAAGAGCCCTTTGTGCACACTTTAAGATTAAGTAGAGTATGATATTTACTTTTCAAATGTCAAAATCGCCTAAGTTTGCATTCTTGGATGAGTTTGTAGATTTCAGTTTTTAAGTCAAAAAATACCCCTTAATACTGATAGATGTCTCAATAGTCTGTCTTAATATGATGGATGAAAACTTCTTGTATAAGACAATTACACTGAAATGGTAATTCTGGTCACTCAGAATTCTAATCAATGACAAAATTTTATTAAATAAAACTTCTTAAACAACTCTATGTATACAAGATGATTTCAGATGAATTTTTAAGACCCAAATGTCCTATTTCATGGTAACACAATGTCAGCCTCTTCAGAGGGCTGGATATTTAATGGTTAGAGTCTCCAAAAGAAGGCTGAGTATGAAACTAAAATTCATCTGTCAGTTGTATCCATATTTGATGGCTTCTATCTTGCTCTTCGGCCCCAGCTCCTATTTATCCATTGTACTTGGCTATGAAACTTCATGCAGACCAAGAAAAATGTCAGTTGACCATTATGAAAATACCTCTATAAACATCAAAATGTTTATAGAAAGTTTTCAAAGCTGCCAGACTTTAGACTGAGGGTTCTCTGAAGAGTTATGGAGAAAGAAATACTCTTCCACCATCTATCTTTCTCACTAACTCAAAATCCACTCTATTGTAGATAGCTTCCCTCCAGTGAAGTTATTTTTCTCTACAAGAAAAACTTTTTTTTTTTTTCATTAAAGTGAGAAAGGCACGGGACCTCAGTTTCAGCTGTGCACTTTCCATTATTTATGAATTACCCAAATAAAGCAATTCAGCCTTCTCAATCCCTGTGCACAAACACAAAATATTGCAATATATTATCTAAACTAAAACATCCAAAGCAAAAGAGATGCCTGGTTTATATCACTTTTACATAGAAAATAGCCAGAAATTTTGAAATTATAGGTCCTCCTCTAGTTCATACCCCAATCCCATTAAGCCTCTTGGTCTAATTAAAGCTACTTATAAGCTACTATGTACTTCTCTCTTCATAGTCTCTTCTCTCTTCACAAATTCCTGAAAAAGGACCTAAATCTTCATGATGACTGTGGAATCTGAAATGATGGATCCTACTGTTGGAAACCATATCCCTTTGTTCCAATGTTAGTAAAGCATCATATTTTGGAGATATGTATCCTCCATATCTTTATTTCTCATATGTCAGAAAAAAGATACTCATATAAACACAATTCAATTCCAGGGCATTATGTGAATAATTAAGTTTATCTGAGTGAAGAAGAACATAACTTTGAGTTTTTAAGAAGAATTCTTGGACAAGTTGAGTTTTGACTTATGCCTTGACAGGCAACTACCAAAGGGAAGAGCATGCAGGCATCCCTGACATAATCTGGTGGGTCAAATGCACGGAGGCAGTGGGATGGAAAGTGAGTTAATAATTGTAAGAGGACAGAAAGAGAGGGATATTGTGAAATTTAAAGATGTTAATTGGGAAATCTAATTACTGAGATACTGAGCAACTAGCCAAAGTATGTGAACTCTATCTTCATTTAAGTAATTGCTGAATTTTGGAGCAGAATACTATGATCAAACTTGGATTTTAAGGAAAATATAAAATCTATGAGCTTAAAAAATAATTGATTAAGTAGAGAAAATGGGGGGGGATGTATAACAATTTTCCATTAAAAGAAAAGAAGAGCTGGCCCATAGCTGTAGCAATTTGGGAAGTTGAGGCAGAAGATTACAAGTTCAAGACCAGGCTTAGCAACTTAACAAGACCCTTTCTCAAAATAAAAAAAAATAGAAACAACAGGGGATGTGGCTAAATGGTAAAGCACTCCTAGGTTTAGTCCCTAATAATGAAAAAAAAGGATTAATTAATTAATTTTTTAAATGTCACCTTACATCATAGAAAAAAACAAAAGCAAGTGATATATATCACAGACACAGAGCCCATTATGGTTGGCTCCATGACACCAACAGCAATGGCTTTTACTAGGAAATGTGTACTCACCCTTGCTCAAGTTTAAATATCAATTTCTTTTTTCCCCTTGGGAACAGAGCAAAGATGACGTGTAGTGCAAATTATGAAAGGTTAAGTAAATCCCATCTAGAAACAGACTGCCTTATTTTAAGGAGTCTGTTTTCTTCAAAAGGTCTCATTATTTGTATAATAACAATCATGAATTGTGCTTGTTTGATTCAGTATGGACTTGTTTTGAGACATTATTTTGAACTATAACATAGTAGTCCAGAAATATTTTCAAAAGTATTGCCCCTTGGAATCAAGAAATACATCTGTTGGCCATGAACTATGAGACTAATTGAAAAATTATAAATAAAATGCATATTATCATTCATAGGAATAACTAGGGTAATCATGCTATAATCAAGCCATCAGTCTTTGAGATAAATGTTTCCCCTGATGGCTTCTTATATGGTCAAGTAAGATAAAAGATGCCATCAGTGAAAGGTAGATTCCCTTCCCCTAAAGTCAAAACCCTTGGAAGTGAGGATACAGGAAGGCTGAAGTAGCTGATTTATTGGCAGAAAGTTTTCCCTCCTTACCAAATCATTATAGTTGGACATAACTTTAGATTTGATTTTAAATTGAACTTCCAGTTTGATTTAAAAACCTCTTCACATAATAAAGTCACTCACTAGTTTTAATCCCATAAATGTTGCCTACTGATTAATTCAAGTAATGCACACTCATCATTGAGATAGTTCAAGAGACTGAAAGTATTAGTTTCTTGATATTCTGCAGATAATCCTTAAGTATTTATTGGCGATCTTATGGGTTTTCCATAGCAAAGGAATACTTTCCCCATACAGCTGCTCTGTTGTGTCTCTAGTGCCTTCATATAGTGTAGGCTCTGTCCAAATGAAAAACAAAACAAAACTTAAATTCACAGCAAGAGTCAGCAAACTACAGCCCATGGGCAAACTCTGGTCTACTGCCTATTTATGTAGGAATTAAAAATAATCTAAAATAGTTTTAAGATATTTTTCATTGCAGGAAAAATATCAAAAGGAAGAATAAGATTTTGTGACATGTGAAAATAATGTGAAATTCAAATTCCAGTGTCCATAAGTGAAGTATTACTGGAACATAGTCACACACATTTATTTAGGTAGCAACTTTTAAGCTACCACAGCAGAATCAAGCAGTTGGAAGAGAAACCAAATGACCCATCAAAGCAAAAATATTTACTACCTGGCTCTTTATAGAAAAATGTTGTTGAACCTGGATTAACAACATTCTTGAAAGAAGAACTCGAGAGTCACCTTTTTTTTTTTTTTTTTTTTTTAAAGCCTGAAAATATCTAACAGACAGCAAAAAGTTTCCTTTAACAAGGTTTTAGGTTGTGTGACAGTAATGCCAAAATTCTCACATGGTACCTGAAAGTATGTGATTTTCAAATTATGCAGAAAAATATGGGTAAGTGAAACAATACCTGAAAGGACACAGTGTGGGCCTGAAATCCCTGTAAGTTTTGAGGAAACATACCGAGTTACAGAATGTGTGGCTGTTTGCGTTTCTTTCTGGCAGGCATGTAAAACTGAACTATTTATAGTGAGGCAGGCAATAGATGAACACATGTTAGCTAAAGAACACCTTAGAGAATAACAGGAACTGTTCTTTGCAGGAGAAGGGGCAAAAAGGCTACCTTAAATGACCCAGAATAGAAAATAATTATAAAAATTCAAAAACATTGGGAGGGCATGGCTAGGCCCCAATTTGCAAATACTTTGTTTTAAGTTATTCTGGTGACCTAATGTCCCTTTTGGAGTTCAAGGAGCAGTGCTTACTGTTTCCATGCCCTAATCTGGGACTTTAAATACATTTGAACACTCATGACTAGTGTTCCTAATGCCTTTTTCAAGGTACTTCTATGACGATCTATATTTCCATTCAAACAATGTCCAATTAACAATCTCAGTTGATAAATATATGAAGTTCATTTATAGCACCAGAATGCTATAAACAGAAGAGGAAAAACGACCTCTCGAGGTGTCTGGTTTTATTTGTGATTCCCTGCAGATCGAGAAAACAGAACCAATCTAAATGGCTTTAGGCTTCCATGGCAGCATGCAGTATTTATTGGCATCACAGTACAAATCAAATGAGCAAATAAAACCACTGCTGCTGTGAGAAGAGACACAGAGCTCAGAGGGAGCCATTCTCTGTCCTTCAACATGACAGTCTTTCTTGGGTCTTTAGAGCCCTGTGGATGTACCAATTTGAACATATTTTAATATACATCACTAGGATTTATCTTTTCCTTTTTAAATCAAAGGATCAGTTCTGCACCTTGGAAGTCGGACTTCCAGATGTCTGAACAATGCCTCTCTGAGGTTTACCTAGCATTACAGAATCAGAACATGCTACTTTCAGGGACAGCTATTGCTCTGGGGCCAGCAGCACATTATTGCTTTGCTCCCTTGGCTTAGCCATTGCAGTTTCACTACCTTAGCTTTGTGGCTTTTCTGGTTTTGATTTGATTCCCCTAATTCATTGTTTTAGTTTATTGAATCTGAGCAGCTGCACCAAGTTTCATTCAAACTTTTCTTGCTATCTTCTATTCTTACATATAGCTCCATATTTCCTGAATTTTGGAAAAGAAAAAAAAATGAAAGAAAAATATTTTCCTTTTGATGAAACAAGTAAATTGCTCTTAACTACCTGGATAGGTTTAACCTGATAGATCTCTTCTCATATTAGCACTTCCCTGGCCTTGAGTTTATCGTTCTGAGGTCTTGTTCCAGTTTTCACAATAGTTTACAGTAATTGAACAACCAACAATGCTGTAATTTAGGAATTCACTTGTAACTGTAGGTTAACTTTTCTTCAAGTGTAATTCCTCTAAGTTTTAATTTCCCACTCACATGTTCAGTTAGAGCCTTCACTTAAAGCAATTACTTCATTGTGTGAACCAGTAACATTTTTAGAAATGTCAGAAAATTGATAATCACTACCTAAAATGTAATGAAGATGAAAAAGGCAGTAATGGGAGATGAAGTAAGTGCCAGAAGTTGGCAATCGATGAAAAGTACTCAGAACATCACTTGTGTCTCACACAAAAGCAGACAGAGTCCAGTGAATGAAGAAGAATAATTTTGTATCTATTGGGAAAATTATATAATATGTAAAAGTATAGAATGCTAAGAAAGCATATAAATCTTATTTAGAAACACAAATATAGTTTTTTTAAATTAACCTTTATTACATTCTACACTCTAAAATAACATATCTAGAATTATCTGTTTTAGCAACATGTTCAATACTGTGTTGATGGATAAGAATTAAATTATCTCTGTGAAAAGAGGGAATACAACACATTGAAAGAATGTCATTACACAAATCTCTCTTCAACTAATCAATTGAAAGTGGCAGACAGTGTGGAGGAGTGTCTGTCTGGACAGCTCCTATGCAAGGTGTAACCCATAGTAAACAGGTACTTGAAAACTGTTGCAGCCATGGAAGCCAGAGTACACAGAATTTGGAATGAAGATGCCTGTGTAATTTTGGACAAGTCACTTAAATTCCCAAAATTTTAGTTTACTCACCTTTAATAGCAGAGATATAAATACTGGCCTCCACAGAGTTTGAGAAAATGAGATAAACACATGCAAGGTTTTTAAACATGATCAACTTATACATTGGAAGCAACCACATGAAGGTAATTTTGTTTAGATAAACTTTGATCCAATGCTATTGTTATCAGTAACAGTCCTTATTTCTTGAGCAGGTAATATACACCAGACCCTCTGTTAATGACTTGTCATACATTTTCTCTAATTTGTATGACAACCTTGAAAAGGTGGATATTGTTATTACTACTCTGGAAAGACAGGACACATTTTCTAGTATTTTATTTTCTATTTATTGTACATGCAGAGATTTTTCATCTGCTGTGTTGCAGTTGTAGGACTAAGTCCAAGGCTTAAATCTTTTTTAAATTGGTTTGTAATAGTTACACGTAATATTAGGATTCATTCTGACATAATTATATATACAATTTGCTCCAAATCAGTCCCTAGTACTTAACCTTACCCTCCCACTCCTCGATCCCCCTATTTCATTTCCTCTACTCTATTGATCTATTTCCTTTTTAAAAAAATTAGTGTCCTGTGGATGCACATAGTGGTAAGGTTCACCATAGTATATTCTTAAGCTACATCTTTATCATCTTTCAAAAACTGACTCGGAGCTGGGGGTGGTGGTGTGTGTCTGTAGTTGCAGCTATTTGGAGGGCTGAAGTGAGTGAACTGCAGGAGCCCACTAGTTCAAGACAGTCTGGGAGATATAGCAAGAGCATGTCTTTTAAAAAAGAAGTAGAAGAAGAAGGAGAAAGAAGGGAGAAGGGAGGGGGAAAGGGGAGGAGGAAGAAGAGGAGGAGGGAGAGGAGGAGGAGAACGAGAATGAGAATGAAAAGAACTGGCTTGGTTGTCACCTGTAGCCCCAGGACTGGACCTTTCTTGAACTCCCAGGCTAGGCATTCTTTTTTCTGGTTCAGTGGCCCCTTTACCTTCTGTGAGAGTTTAGATTAATCTCATAAGGAGTTGAGGATGGGAGGAAGAGGAACACTCCTGATTTCACCTCTGTTTGTTCTAGTGTGAGAGTACTTTGCTGAATGCTTTGCAGATTTAATTCCATGATTTTCAGGAGAGAGATCTCAATGAATGACAGGGACACCATGCTTGGAACAAACAACAAGGTGCTCTTTCTGTTGCTGTGCTGAAGCAGGACTGAGGACTCAGCCTCTAGACTTTGCCTTGTAAAGTGTGCTAATTTGATGCTGGTTTAGGAGTCTCCACCTGAGTCCCCTACCTCATGCTGCAGGACTTTGTTATGAAATAAAGCAGAAGCATACTGTGCTGAAGATTAAAATATTGATGTTTAAAAGAAATGTCAGTCTTCAAAGAGACATGATGAGATGTGTAGGGAGAACAATAAACTTGTGAATGAGAAAATAAATCCACAAACAAGTGTTCTTATTCTCACAAATTACAGAGGAAATTTCTTTTAGTTAAACATGTAATGGTAGTTAAATATACCATTTTCATATCCATGTTTCCATTATGGATAGTTAGTATAGTACCTGGCCTGCAAATTATAGATACTTAGTAGGTATTTATTAAAACAATAGGTGTTGTTCGTCTTTCAACTTCTGTTGGTAGTTACATATGTCTCCTTATCTCAAAGCTCCAGCACTGAACAACTGATCTGTTTCATTACTTTTCTCCTATGTTATCAAATAACAAATATCAGTAGTCACCATTAGAAGTGTGGGTGAATTATGTGGTTCTCCTAGAAATTTCTCTTACTGCAAAAGTTTATAGGATTAAATTAAGGGAAAATATATGTCAAGGGCCAGTTCAATATTGGCCACCTATCTGATGTCTGATATCTATCCTGTTCTTCTTTACATCCATCCCTTGCACAACTCACAACTTGAAAAGATTAGAAAACACTACAGCATAAAGACCAAGCTCGGAAAGGACATCTTATGGCATAGTTTCTGCCATGAGCCCTGGAGGCTGTTGGAAGCCATATAGGCAGGGTGTCAAGTTCCAGGTACAGACTTGATTCTTCCATAAATTTATTGTGTGACTAGCACAGGTCTTTTTGCTTTTGGTGGTTCACAATTTTCCTTTTTGAAAAAGCAGAATTTTAGTCAGGTGATTTCTAAAGTTAGAAAGAATTTGTGAATCTCTGCAGTGAAAAATGTTTCACCAAAATGAATCTTATTGTGTGACAGTTATAGGACCATATGTATTTCTTCTATTTGTAAAGATGATTTGACACTGATATGCATTCTGAAATATTTAGTACATTCTCTGTCAATATAGACTTCTGATGTTTGAATGGCTGAGAGTACTAATTTTGTACATTGCAAGGGGAATATTAGCTAGGAAAGAATTATTATTTTCCTATAGCCCTCCACTTTAAAGTAAAGGATTTGGCTTCCAGGAAAATATCACCCAATGACTTGGCAAGAATATTTATAGCAAATAAGGGATTAAATGGTGAACTACACACATATCAGACAAGAAACTACTCTATCCAGGGTGTTTTCATTTTGCTTTGATTACAAGTTTCTTTCTCCACTGTTAATAGTGTGACTGTGCCCTCAAAATTCCCCTCATCCCTGGAACGAGATCAATTTTCCACTTCCTTTTACTATAATTGGAGAGTATTTTGTGAAGAAAAAATTAAAAAAAATACATGCACTATTATCAATTATTTTATTTAATGTTCACACAAGCATTCTATTCATATTATTGTAAAATGAAAGAAACTGAAGTTTAGAAAAGTTAATAGGAGAATTAATGACAGAACACGAATTGAACTCCAGGTCTATCTGCGTTTATTGTATGTCTCTTGTAAGATTCTAGAAGGTGATGTTAAAAGGTCCCTCCTTTGTAGTTGGGAAAGTTGAATAGTTTGCTGCATGCTTTATAGTTTGCTGCATGCTTTATAAGACATTTAAGAACCAATGCCACCATATACATATGTAGGAAGATAGCACATTTAACCCCATTGATATGTGTAATTAATATGCATTTTAATTTTTTTAAAAAAAGAACCAGCACCAGTTTCAAAATACATTTACAAATTGATTTTTGTTTTGTGAATTTTTACTCACAATAGTAAAATAGTTACCATTTAGCACTTAATGACAGCCATTCATTGTACAAAATATTTTGTTGTATATGATCTCATTTAATCTTTATACAAAATTTCGCAGTAAGAAATATTATTATCGATTGGGTTATTTGAAGTCTTAGTGTAAAGTTTTTTGAGTTCTTTATAAATTCTGGAGATTAGTGCTCTATCTGAAGTGCATGTGGCAAATATTTTCTCCCACTCTGTAGGCTCTTTCTTCACATTGTTGATTGTTTCCTTTGCTGAGAAAAAGCTTTTTAGTTTGAATCCATCCCATTTATTGATTCCTGCTTTTATTTCTTTGCTTTGGGAGTCCTGTTAAGGAAGTCTGATCCTAAGCTGGCATAATGAAGATTTGGACCTACTTTTTCTTCTATAAGGTGCAGGCTCTCTGGTTTAATTCAGAGGTACTTGATCCATTTTGAGTTGAGTTTTATACAAGGTGAGAGATAGGGATTTAATTTCATTTTACCACATATAGATTTTCAGTTTTTCCAGCACCATTTGTTGAAGAGGCTATCTTTTCTCCATTGTATATTTTTGGCACCTTTGTCTAGTATGAGATAACTGTATTTATGTGGGTTTGTCTCTGTGTCTTCTATTCTGTACCATTGATCTACCTGTCTATTTTGGTGTCAGTACCATGCCATTTTGTTATTATTGCTCTATAGTAGAGTTTAAGATCTGTTATTGTGAGACATCCTACATCACTCTTCCTGCCCAGAATTTCTTTGGCTATCCTGGATCTTTTATTCTTCCAGATGAATTTCATGATTGCTTTATCTATTTCTATGAGGTACATCATTGGGATTTTAATTACACTTCACAGAAGTGTAAGATCTACAAGCAATCAACAGATATATGAAAAATTTTTCAACATCTCTAGTAATAAGAGAAATACAAATAAAAACTACCCTAAGATTTCATCTCACCCCAATTAGAATGGCTATTATCAAGAAATAGGTGTTGGCAAGGATGTGGGGGGAAGGTGAGTTCATACATTACTGGTGGGGTTGCAAATTGGTGCAACCACTCTGGAAAGCAGTATGGACATTCCTTAGAAAACTTGGAATAGAACCACCATTCGATCCAGCTATCCCACTCCTCAGTTTATACCCAAAGGACTTAAAATCAGCATACTACAGTGACGCAGCCACATCAATGTTTATAGCAGCTCAATTCACAATAGCTAGATTGTGGAACCAACCTAGCTGCCCTTCAACAGATGAATGGATAAACAAGCTGTGGTATATAAACAATGGAATATTATTCAGCCATAATAAAGAATAAGATTATGGCATTCACAGGAAAATGGATGGAGTTGGAGAATATCATGCTAAGTGAAATAAGACAATCAAAAAAATCCAAAGGTCAAATATTTTCTCTGATAAGTGGATGATAATACATAATGGTGTGGGGAGGGAATAAGGCAAGAATGAAGGAATAATGGATTGTGCAGAGGAAAATGAGAGGTGAAGAGGGGGTGGGGGAAGGAAAGATAATAGAATGAGATAAACATCATTACCCTATGTACATATATGATTATACAGTGTTACTCTACTTCATGTACAACCAGAGAAATGAAAGTTGTACCCCACTTGTGTACAATGAATTAAATAATAAATAAATAAATAAATAATTTTAAAAAGAAATATTACTATCTCGGGCACTTGCCTAGTATATGTGAGGTACTGGGTTCAATCCTTAGCACCACATAATAAATAAACAAATAAATAAAAGTATTGTGTTCATCTACAACTAAAAAAAATTTTAAAGAAATATTATTATCTCCATTTCCAAGACTCTGAGAGGTTAAGGAATTTGATTTATTCAAGAGGTACAGTGAGTGAGCTAGAATTTGAAGGTTTTCTGACTCAATAGCCCACTTAACCACCATAATGCCAGATGCTCAATTAAAAGGAAAGCTGAGGTCTCAGCTGGTCCTCTACAAACTCTCTGAGAATTTCATAACGAATTTAACTTCTCTTGACCTCAGTTTTCTCCTCTGTAAAATTAACTAGTGGGGACAGAGAATTTTGAAGATTCCCCCCCACCACCTTTTTTAACATTCTAGAATTTCCCCAGCCTGATGCAATCTCAAATGTACAAGGCCAATACTCTACAGATTTAGTGCACTTTTGTTTTTCATTGAAAAATAAGACATGACCAGCAATCTCTGAACTTAAACCTCATGTGGAGTTTTGATTTTGGAAGTACCACTGGTTTGACACCTGTTAAAGATTGATAGAACTCCTGACTTACTTTATATGGTTACCTTCCTGTGCACATTTAGGAATTTATATGAGGGAGTATAATGCTATCTGGAATAAGAAGTTTTTAAAATTATGAGTTCTTTAAAAAGCAGAATGAAGATGGCGGAAACTACATCAAATTCAGAACTTTCCCTCATATATAAAATTTTGGATAAGAAGTAGAACAGTTCCCTTCTACTCTCATTATCCAAGTTGTTGGCTGTTTGTAGAAATCACGAAGCATAATTTTGCATGTTTCTTCTCACATTTTATTTTTACAAATTTTGAAATATATACAGATGAGCTTTGTGTATATATGTACAATATGTGTGCCTTGCCCATCTTAAGATACAGAATATGTTAACAGCACTTTTGAATTCACCTGTGCCTCTCTCAGATCACAACTTAACAGCCTCCTGAACAGCCTTTCAAATGGACTAATATGCACTGAGAGAGTGTGTATGAATTATGTCTTGCTCTTTTACTGTATGCACAAACATTGTGCTGTTTAATTTTGCTTGTTTTCAAACTTTATAAACTCTATAAATGGAACAATCATACTGTTTGCCTTCTCTGATGACTTTCTATTTATATTCCCATTTTTTTCTTTCAAGATTCATCTATGTTGAGTATGTAATGTTGGCATTTTGTCACAGATTAATAATATTCTGTGATATTATCATACCACAATTTATGTATCCATTCTATTGTCTACTGAGAACTTATCTATTAGTTCTGTTTTGTTTGGGGCCTTTTATTTTGTTTTTGTTGTTTAAAAAACTATTTTTTACCTATTTTCTGGTGTACACATGCAAGAATTTCTCTAGCACTTATACATGGGAGAGGATTAATAGATCTCAGAGTGTGCATAACATTTCAACTCTACTGTTAGATTTATTTAATTGATAATTTTTAAAAATTTAATTAATCACTATAAATATTTTTCATTCTGTACACAAACAAAGGCAAGATCCTGTTGAATTGTAAAGTCTGGGTTCCTGAGTGTAAATTAAGCATAATAAAAGAATATCATGGGCTGCAATTGTGGCTGTAATTGTGGCTCAGTGGTAGAGCTCTTGCCCAGCATGTGTAAGGTGCTGGGTTTGATCCCCAGCACCACAAAAAAAAATAAATAAAATAAAGGTACTGTGTCCATCTGCAACCAAGAAAAAAAAGTTTTAAAAAAATATTAAGAATATTGTGTATGGTTAATCTCAAATTGCTTTAACTGCTGGGTGTCAGGGCACATGCCAGTAATCCTAGCAACTCAAGAGGCTGAGGCAGAAGGAACACAAGTTTGAGATCAGCCTGGGAAACTTAGTAAGATCCTGTCTCAAAATAAAAAATAAAAAGGGCTGTAGGATTTAGCTCAGTGTTAGAGAACCTCTGCGTTCAATACCCAGTCCAAGAAAAAGAAAAAGAAAAACTTCAACCAAGAAACTAACCCCATAGAAAAAACAGAGCATTACTCAGAGTTGAACTATTAAAATAGGAAAAATAGATTATTTGTATGGACAATAAGAAAATCAGCATGGGGAGGGGATGAATAAAGAATGAAGGTAGCAATGTGGGGACTACGATCTTGATAGTGCTGTGGTCTACAAATGATTTGACTGTGTCCTCTGAAAGGTTCACATGATTGGAGTATGGGTCCCAAAGGTGATAAGTGTGGAAAGTGCCTGGAACCTTTAAGAATTTGAGACTAGAGAGAGGTTCTTAGGTCATTGGGGATGTGCTCTCTGAAAGTGGTTCTCCCTGTGACTTACAAGAGGGCTGTTATAGAAGGAGCAAGTCTGACCCCTCTGTCCTCACTCTGCTCCTGGTTCAAGATGTAAGCACTTGCTTGAATCTGCACGTGCTGCTGTTATTGCTATCTCTGCCACAAGGTGATAAAACCAAGGTGGCAGCACTCACTGAGCCTGCGCATGCCATTTGGACATTCAGCCTCCAACACCATGAGCTAAGTAAGCATCTTTTCTAAGTAGTCTGTACCAGATATTTCATTATAGTGACAAAAAGCTGACTAATATAGATGGGCATGTCTCATTTCTTTTCTCTTAATAATTATGTATTTGTGTTATTTTAGCCCTTGGAAGATGACTAGCATTCTGTAAATTCTATATCAATAATGTAAGCTTACAAACCAGAAAGTCACAGAAAGAATCTGCATTAAATTTGTCTCACTTATCCTTCTCCCTTGTCCCCCATGTCTCATCCTTCCTCCTTCCCATGCCACATTCCCTTCTCCTTCCAGTTCGATCATTATCAGTTCAAAGAATAACTCTCTACATACTCTTGATGAAATTCCATAACAGTCAGAGTGTAGAAAAGGAAAGTATCTCAGGATTTTCTAGGTAACTGACATGCTAAGGAATATATTCTTAGAAATGTAAAAGATCACACAGTGTTCACATTTATTTTATGAGTGTATACTTTTTTCCATTATGAGATCCCTTGGGAGTCATTTCAAATGGGGCTCAAAAAGAATTCCACAAATGTTCCTCTTCAGTAGTTGTCCCTAGCTTGTATGCCATGGACTTTAGGGGCACTGAGAGCTCTCTGAAGTGGACAATGACGCCATGAATGAATGATGGGGCACAGTGCATCTCAGGGGCCTGTAGACAATGGCTATTCAAATGTGTGCAGAGACCGTGGCAGTGAGTAGAGGACACGTGTGTGCATTTAACACCACAAGTCGATGCCATCTGGTTTCTTTATCCTCTTAATCAAGAATATATAGATTTCAACTTCTGTCAAAAAAAAAAAAAAGTGAGTGAAAGGAAATTTTTTTCTATTAAAGGTGGTTTTGAGTTCTGTAAGTTTGGGAACCACTATATCATAACATACATCTGCATGTCTAACATTGTGTGTGTGGTTAGTTACATAAGCATACACACATCTCTCTCTAGATATATTTTATATCCACCTCCAGAAGGATAGGAGGATATTAAGAATTTTTTTTTCTGTAGAGATGTGCATTCCAGCTTTCTCTGAGACAGCATTTTAAATTATTAAACAGAATATTTAACATTTGTGCTTGAGTGTCTTATTTGTAAACAGATAAATTAGACAGCACCATTATTCAACAGAATTTTTCACATTGGAAAAAGGACATAAAGTCCCTTTCAATTGCATCTTTGTAACACTACTTATAAATCACTAAATAAATAATAGGAAGAGCATCAAAAAGCCTAGTCAATTAAATATGAATCAGAAAAAAGGACAAAGCGACAATTTAATAGTAGTAAGTATCTCCTCTTGATTATTGTTCAGGTTTTGAAAAATTAAAGTTCATTTAAAAATTTTTGATGACTGTTTCATTACTCAAAACAGTTTCTTCCAGCCCAAAGTAATTATAAGCAGCCCTGAATATACATGTGAGTACACTTATTTTCTCTTTGTTCAAGTAAAATTTTCTTGAGTGGAAGAGACTTTTTAAAATAGCATAAAAATGACACCCCCCTACATACAACTCAATTTTATAATTGAATTCTTCAAATGAAAATAAAAATAACAAGAATGATTTCTCACATGGCTAAAACTTAGCATAAGGATTTCTTGCTAACCTTCTTCAGAGAACTGTTATGGAAAATAACTAAACTGGCTTCTGACAGTGTTTTCATATATAAAACAAAAATATAAATGACAGTATGTTCATTACTGCTAATAATGAAAATATTGGTGTCTAAATATTTATGCTCCCGAAAAACATGAAATGAAAGCTTGATTGAATATTTAAAAGTACGGGATGAAAAATAAAACATACACTCATTTCTGAAATAGGATTTTTTTGAATTTGGGAAACAACGAACATCTAATATCTTATGTAGGTTTTTATCTTTTTTTCTAGTGATACTTAAGGAAAAAAGTCAAATTGAAAAAAAAAAGTGAAACAAATATACCAAGGAAAATGATGGATTTAATAAAATTCTTAATTAGATGATTTACAAGATCCCTACTTCCATCCCTCCTCATGGGCCAGTCAATAAATAATATACTTGAGAGAGTTTGTATAAATAGTGTCTTGGCACCAGGGAAAGGTAAGATTAGAACTAACTTCTGGAATGGGTCCTGGCAGCCTCACTGAGGCTGGGAGCGGTGTGAGTTGATGCAAGAGATTCTGTGCAGGACAGTTTATCCTTTGTATCTGCTGTGTTTATAGATGTGAAAATATAGATACTGTAGCGTACATACAGAAGAACAACCACTTGAGAACATCAAATTTTTTCAGGCTTGCAACACAATTATTCCTTGCTTTTGCCCTTTGGTGGAAACGTTCCTCTTACCATATGGAAACAAAATGTTACAATGCAAAGATAGACTAATGAGAGTTAGCTATTGCCTCTTTGCTATTTGGGGAATAAGGGTAACCTCAGTAGAAGCATTTGGAGTCTTGGCAAGCCCTATCTAGGATTACACAGCAGACAGCAACAAGGTCAGACGCTGTAAGAGACTGGTCCTTAATCTCAGAGGTAATTCCTCCAAAAGAACTCGTATATTCAGAAAAACACAGTTTCCTTCCGAACAGCTTATTGCAGAAAGTTAGTAATTATTTCTTATTTCGAAAGAACAATTGAAAGCCATCTTTTCCTCTCAACACTTCCACATTACTTCTGCTTTACAACCAGACCCCATAGCTAACAGATACCTATCTAGATTAAACTTATTTGTAGTCTTTTATCTACTGGATTAAATTTGTTTTTCTCTCCCAAAACAAAAAGATGTGTCTTGTTACACATTCAGATTTTGCTTGTACTTAAAAAATATAATCTTGATTGACTCATCATAGATTTGAGTAGGCCTAATGCATACCAAGACTAGTAATGCTTCACTTACGCTTTTTGGAAAAGGATAGACAAGCAAACATCAAATGGTTGTCCTTGGAATTTGAGGTACTTGAGTTTAGTTCTGACTGCTTTAGAGCAACCATGCAGATCCATGGCATTGCAATTTAGAATGTGTCTAAATGTAGTATCAAATTTTACCATACAAAGCTAATATTGCAATAAAATTATTTGGTCTAGTTGAATGCACTTGGACAGAGAATTCTCTAATTTAAATTGACTCATATTGTGTTATGAGGCGCAACTTAAGAACAGACCAATCACCACTGAGAAGTCCAAATTTGAGAGTCTTTATTAAGCTGGCCAGTTGACTGACTCACACAATGCCCCAAAAAATGGCTATTGGGAGAACAGCCCCAACCACAGGGTTATAGGGGTTCTTATACCAAAAATCACATTAATCATAAGTGCTATAATTCAAAATTACACATTATCATCATAAGATCATAGACAGAGGGGGAAGTGGGTCAGAATGACCTTTACCTAGGTACAAACTAAAGAATGGTTTCTAACATCCACACAATCATTGTTCACATGGTACATTGTTTAGGAGCAATAGGAATTAAAAGAAAGCAATTCTTTACTACATAGGAGTTACCTTTGTATATTATTAAACATGTCACACCAAGTAACTGATGATGTGCACAGAGGCGGGGTGTTCCCATGGGAGAAGCTTATTTCCTACATAACATGGAGTCTCAGAGCAAAATGGAGTCTGTTTAGTCATTTCCCTTAGAGTATGGCCTGTAACATTCTCATGGAGCCAGCTCTGTCAGTCCATCACAATTGTACAGTTCAATAACTTTTATGAAGTAATAAAAAACCCTGTCTCTTGGAAAAATTATCCCCAAACAATTTATTCTTTAAAAAATTATAGGGCTGGGGTTGTGGCTCAGTGGTAGAAGATTTGCCCAGCACATGCGAGGCACTGGGTTCAATTCTCAGCACCACATACAAAATTAAATAAAACAAAATGAAGGCACTGTGTCCATCTACAACTAAAAAAATTAAAAAAAAAATTATAGAGATCTTCCAATGAGTAGATGGGACACCTTACAAATAACAGAGGTCTCCTGAACTGATGGATATTTCCATAGTATGAATTCAGCTCTTTCTAGAAACTCTGGAAAACACTTGCATTAGAACTTTCAATTACATGTGACAGAGAATCTACTCAAAGTGAATCACGCAAAAATAAATAAATGAAAAGAAATTCACTGGTTCAGAAAACTAAAAAAGTCAAAGGAATGGGAATGGTTTCAGAAGTGGCTTGGTACAGAGGGCAGTGGACATCCCCCAGACCTTTCCGCTAGTTCATACTTCCTGGGGAGTTTTCTTTAGAAGCAAGATGCCTGCAGCATCTGTAGCCTCACATCCTTCCAACCCCAAGTCTAACAGAAGAGTACTGACTCTGCTTTAGTACTCCCAACTGAGAGCTCTATTGTGTTTGATTGCTCTGCTTGCATCACCTGCCCAATCCACTATTGTGACCACCTGCCCAATCAACTACTGTGACCTGGAGAATACAAGAATTGACACACTGTTAGACCTAGCCTTAGCCACATATTCCATAGTGAAAACTCAAGATCGAGGCCCATTCAGACTAAAGAGAAGAGAGCAGGGGGAAATGGAACTAAAGCTGAAATCCTTTGCCAGGAAAAGAAACTACAGTGTTCACCAACAGACCCTCTTGCAACCCTTTACCATCAGGTCATTTCACACAATCTCATCTCATCTAGAACCTGTCTGTCAAGGATATTTAAAAAGTCAGAGATGGGAGTATGACATTATAGTTCTAATAAGCCATACTCTCTAATACAATAAATAATTGATAAAATGATTGACTATACTGAATTCAATGTTAACTCTCCTTAAGTGGGTTCTTCATAATGCCATGCACAAATATTTGCAACTTGTATTCAGAATTAAATTTTATTTTATTCAAGTTGAGACAGAAGCTACTCTTAGGGTAATTTGGGATTATACTTATGTGAGCAAAGTCATTAAACTCCTTCCTCCCTTCCATACAAATAATTATATGATACTGCATTTAATTTCTTCCATTAAAGATAAAAATAGAGAAAGATGAAGGATTAATTCAAAAATATGAGTGAAAGGAACTAGTAGGTACAAACACTAGTAGATACAAACACTTCAAATATTGCATTAAAGTATTATCATATTTAATATCATATTAAATACTAATTTTATGAACAAAAAGAACTATGGAGATCATTTAATATTAAAGTTTCCTTATGAATGTATTTTTTCAATTCACTGTCACCATTTTCTCCATAAAATAGTACAGCCAGGAAGACATCATTCACATCAGCATGTCTCTATGAAATAGATTAATTTGGGGCTAATCTATAAAGAACACTCTGCTCATCCAAGTAGAAGAAACTGCACTTCAACTGGGCTAATTCCTTCACAGACCCTTCATTGATTCCAAGTGTCATTGAGTCTCCCTACATTCCTAGCACTGTGTAAAACGCTGAGATACATGATGGACAAGATAAGTGACCTATCACCACATGATGCTCCCACTCTACTGAAAGCAACAGACATCAACCCACTATTTATTGCATGAAAGTATTCATCAGTACAAATTCTAATTAATTTTAAAAGAAAATTTCAGTACCCCTGTTATATTGTCTGCCTCTCTGTAGGGAAGTTGTCTTTGAGCTAAGAATAAGAAAAGGTGGCTGGGATTATGACTCCGTGGTAAATTCCTTGCCTAACACATATAAGGCACTGGATTCTATTCTTAGCACCACACAAATAAGTAAAATAAAGTTATGTCCATCTACAACTAAAAATAATTTTTAAAAAGAATAAGAAAAGGATAAAAGTCTGAGCTGTGTCATATTCTGCAGGCTCTGATAACAGCACATCTAGAGCACAGAGCAAGATGAAGGAATTTTAATGGGGCCAGGTTATGTACACCATTATAGACTGCAAAGACCAGTTTTTATCCTAAACTTCCCTAAAATTTATCTTAAAATATCTTTAAATAAAGGATGACATATCAGATGAGCATTTGAAAAGTCACCCTATGGGTAGAGAATAGGTATGGAGATGGTGTAAAAATGATATGGGACAGTTTGGCCTGTATCAAAGAAGGCTCCCAGGTTCCTTGCGGCTCCGCAAGGCCGGATTCAAGCAGAGGATATCTGTTTCTCGGTGAGGCAGTTTTTGCTGCTTATCAATC
This sequence comes from Sciurus vulgaris, assembly GCF_902686455.1. NCBI lineage: Eukaryota > Metazoa > Chordata > Mammalia > Rodentia > Sciuridae > Sciurus > Sciurus vulgaris. The sequence continues at coordinate 89,660,280 of NC_136467.1, read as the reverse complement.
CCCTGCTCTTTACCCCATTTGTCTGCTGTGATCACCTGCAATCTGCCAGCATATCGACGCCATTTTTGAGAGCAGATTGCTCACTGTCAGGCATCTATCATCCGCCATTTGCCTGCCTCTCGCCTGTCCATCGCCTGCCTTACCCCTATCCATCAACCAACGCTCGAGGTTCACCTCCTGATCGTCTGACAGCTGCCAGCAGACTGACTGCAGACCGCCAGTGGAGAACCAGCTGCCTGCTGCTGCCTAGAAGTTCACTGTTACAGTACCTGCAGGTTTGATTACACGTGGCTGCTGCCATTTTGAGACAACAGCCAGGCCCTGTAGGACCCCTGGCCGGACTGACTGAGTCCCGTCTCCAGGATCCCTCAGCACGACCAATCACTCCCTGCCTCTGGGGCCCTCACATCAACTGACTGCTCCCTGCCGCCAGGACCCCCAGACCAACTGACTGCGCCCTATCACCGGGAACCCAGACCTACTGATTGCACCTGGCCTCCTGGATCCCACAACCACACCAAACACACCCGACCTCCAGGACCACTGCCCGACCAACTGTATCCTGTCTCCAGGACTTCCAGCTGAACACGTCCACCCCTGAGCTGCAGCTCCCCATTTGCCAACACTTTTGGAAGCCAGAGCGGCCATCTTGGATAATCCTGGAAGCCGCTCCGATCTTTGGGTGGGGCAAATCCCATCTTGCGATGCCTGCTGGAGGCTTCAAGCTCATTGTCAGGTACCTCTCATACATCAGGCTACTGAACACAGGGAGGTTTCATTAGTATATGACTGTTATACAGTAGATTTTCTTTTTTCTCCTTTTTAAAAAAATTTTTTTTATTTCTTTACATTTCTTGCTTTCTTTTCCTTTTGTTTACCTATTCCGTCAGAGTCGCTTTCTCCCTTATTTACATGCTAACATCCGATTTCTTTTGATTACACTCTCACCCTTTCTATTTTCTAGAACTTCTGTATATTCTTTTATTATCCCATTAACAGCCATATTCTTCATCCCTCTGCATCCTCTTTGTCCTCCATTAGAAACTGCAGACATTATTGCAAACCTGTTTGTTTTACCAAAGATAACATTTGAACTCATTTTGTTTACTATGACAATTTTGTTATTGTCCCCATAGGGGCTATTTGGTCTAGGATTGCATAGTGTCTGATTTGGGCACTGCTAATATTGATCACCCCTTAAAGAAAGGGTTTTGGAAACCTATAGGGCCACTATAAGCCTATAGGGGGAAATCTGCAATACCCCAGATCTGCAGCACTAGAGGGGAAGATACATGAACAACATGAAAAAACAAGGGAAGAAAATGATCCAAACAAATCTAGATTCTATAGTAATAGAATCCAATGACAGTATGTTAGAAGAAATGTCAGAAAAGGACTTCAGATTATACATGATTAAGATGATTCGCGAAGCAAAGGATGAGATAAGAGAGCAAATGCAGGTTTTTCAAGATGGCGGCCTAGAGGGTGGCTGCATTACGTGTTGCTCCAGAACTCAGGATTCAAGAGAGGAGATATTGAGACGCTTGGGACCAACTCAAAGTAGCCGGGTGACTCTCACCCCCTGGGGGGGCATCCCGGATGGGACGGGGGTCCCGGAACGCAGGAAACTTTGTGAAGTAGAACTGCCGGCGAGACGCCCCTCCCCCCGCTGGAGCGCCATAGAGGAGGCCGCTCGGCACAGCGCTGGGACTCGGAGCAGCCACTGGGGCTCCGGCGGCTGCCCGGGGGAGGAGTGGCGGGGAGAACTGTGTGGACTCAGGACACCGGGGCCTGCCCTGAGGAGGAGGAGAGGAGCGTGGCCACTTGGATTCGGAGAGACTGCGCCAGAGCTGCAGGCGGTTGCCAGAGGAGAAGCCGCGCGGCGAGCTGTTTGGAATCAGAACGACGCTTCTGAACCCCGGGGCCTGCCCTGAGGACAAGGAGGAAGAGGAGCAGCCGCTTGGATTCGGGTGACTATACGGGAACTACAGGCGGTTGCCAGAGAAGGGGCTGCGTGGCGAGCTGTTTGGACCCTGACCACTTCTGAACCCCGGGGCCTGCCCGGAGGAGTAGGAGAAGGGGGAGAAGGAGCGCGGCGGGCCCTTTGGACTCGCAGTGACTGCATTAGTGCTCCAGGCGGCTGCTCAGAGGAGAAGGCGAGTGGTGAGTTGTTTGGTCTTAAAGTGACAGCTCCTGAACACAGGGGGGCTGCCTGGAGGAGAAGCGTGGTGGGACGCTTGGTCTTGAGGGACCACACCAGAGCTCCGGGCGGTTGCCCAGAGGACCCGTGCAGCGGGTCACGTGGATTCAGAGCCACTCAGAGGGACTGCTCCTGAACACCCGGGGGGTTATCTGGAGAAGGAGGAGGAACGGGCAGGGTCACTTCGACTCGGAGTGATTGATTGCCCCGGGCTACGGGTGGTTGGTGGGAGGAGGAGGCACGAAGTGAGTTTCTTGGACTCCTAGTGACCGCACCGGCATACTGGGCGGCTGTCTGGAGGAAGAGGCCTGTGGCGGGTCTCTGGGACTCAGAGCGATTGTTCGGGGCCACAGGTGGCTGCTCAGAGGAGGGGCCACGCAGCCAGGTGATTAGGTGCAGAACAGGGTCCCAGGATCTAGGAGGCTTCTGGGTGGAAGAGCCGTACAGAGACAGGCTTAGGGCGGAGCGAAGGTTCCAGGCCTATGGGCAAATTCTCTGAGGAGGGGCAGCCTAAGGAGATTCATCTGCGAAGGGTGAGGCTCCCAGGCCCAGGAGGTAGGGCCGGGCCCCTGGAAACTTTGCAGAGGAAGGCAGCCCAGCCCAGGCAGTAGCTGTAAATTGAGGGGAACCTCTAGGAGGAAACTGACCAGCGAGACCTCCCCACCGGGTGAGTCTTCCCTGCTGGGTGAGGTTTCCCACAAGGACGGTAAAACCAGAGGCTCAGGCCCAAACAGGCCTTGCCTCAGCCCACAGCCTAGGTCCCCTTTGGATGACCATTGATCAACAAGTGGAGGCACCTCTGCCCACTAGCAGGGAATATACCCCACCTGAAGGCCACCACTCCTAGAGAGGCAGCTTCCTTGTGGAGCACCGCATTATCAACCTCCTCCAAGACTTCAGCCTACTGAAGGCTAAGAGGGGATATATATAGAAATCTTCAGGGTCATTGTAAATCAACAGAGGAAATCTGCAATATCTCAGCGGTCCACTGATATCTGAACAACATGAGAAAACAAGGAAAGAAAATGCTGCAAACAAATCTAGATGTTACATCAATAAAACCCAATGACAGCATGGCAGAAGAAATGACAGAAAAGGAGTTCAGAATGTACATAATTAAAATGATCAGAGAAGCAAACGAGGAGATGAAAGAGCAAATGCAAGCATTGAATGATGAGATGAAAGAGCAAATGCAAGCATTGATTGATCGCACCAATCGACAGTTAAAAGAGCAAATACAGGAAGCAAAAGATCATTTCAATAAAGAGTTAGAGATATTGAAAAAAAACCAAACAGAAATCCTTGACATGAAGGAAACAATAAACCAAATTAAGAACTCCATAGAAAGCATATCCAATAGGATAGAACACCTGGAAGACAGAACCTCAGACATTGAAGACAAAATATTTAACCTTGAAAACAAAGCTGAACAAACAGAGAAGATGGTAAGAAATCATGAACAGAATCAACAAGAACTATGGGATATCATGAAAAGGCCAAATTTAAGAATTATTGGGATTGAGGAAGGCCTAGAGAAACAAGCCAAAGGAATGAACAACCTATTCAATGAAATAATATCAGAAAATTTCCCAAATCTGAAGAATGAAATGGAAAATCAAGTTCAAGAGGCTTACAGGACTCCAAATACACAAAATTACAACAGACCCACACCAAGGCACATTATAATGAAAATACCTAACATACAAAATAAAGACAGAATTTTAAAGGCTGTGAGAGAAAAGAACCAAATTACATTCAGAGGGAAACCAATACGCATATCAGCAGATTTTTCAATCCAGACCCTAAAAGCTAGAAGGTCCTGGAACAACATTTTTCAAGCCCTGAAAGAAAATGGATGCCAACCAAGAATCTTATACCCAGCAAAACTTACCTTCAAATTTGACGATGAAATAAAATCCTTCCATGATAAACAAAAGCTAAAAGAATTTACAAAAAGAAAGCCAGCATTACAGAACATTCTCAACAAAATATTCCATGAGGAAGAGATGAAAAACAAAGAAGCAAATCAGCAAAGGGAGGAATTATCCTAAAGGAATTGTCAAATAAAGGAGGAAACAAGTTGTGTCAAACAAATAAATAAACAAAATTTTAAAAATGAACCAAATGACCGGGAAACCAAATCATTTCTCTATAATAACCCTGAACGTTAATGGCCTGAATTCATCAATCAAAAGACATAGACTGGCAGACTGGATTAAAAAGAAAGATCCAACAATATGTTGCCTGCAAGAGACTCACCTCATAGAAAAAGATACCCATAGATTAAAGGTGAAAGGATGGGGAAAAACATACCATGCACATGGACTCAGCAAAAAAGCTGGAGTATCCATCCTCATTTCCGATAATGTGGACTTCAAGCCAAAGTTAGTCAGAAGGGATAAAGAAGGTCATTTCATACTGCTTAAGGGAAGCATAAATCAGCAAGATATAACAATCATAAACATCTATGCCCCAAACAGTGGCTCATCTATGTATGTCAAACAAATCCTTCTCAATTTCAGAAACCAAATAGACCACAACACAATAATACTAGGTGATTTTAACACGCCGCTCTCACCACTGGACAGATCTTCCAGACAAAAATTGAGCAAAGAAACCATAGATCTCAACAACACAATCAATAATTTAGACTTAACGGACATTTATAGAATATTCCATCCAACCAAGAGTGAATACACTTTCTTCTCAGCAGCACATGGATCCTTCTCTAAAATAGACCATATATTATGCCACAAAGCTAATGTTAGCAAATACAAGAAGATAGAGACACTAGCATGTATTCTATCAGATCATAATGGATTGAAGTTAGAAATAAATGAAAGAGTAAAACACAGAAACTATTCCAACATCTGGAGATTAAACAATATGCTATTATATGATGAATGGATAACAGAAGATATTAGGAAGGAAATTAAAAAATTCTTAGAGGTAAATGAGAACAAAGAAACATCATATCAAAACCTCTGGGACACTATGAAAGCAGTACTTAGAGGGAAATTTATTTCATGGAGCGCATTTAATAAAAGAAGTAAAACTCAACAAATAAACAACCTAACACTACAGCTCAAAGCCTTAGAAAAAGAAGAACAGAACAGCACCAAAAGTAGTAGAAGACAGGAAATTGTTAAACTCAGAGCTGAAATCAATGAAATTGAAACAAAAGAAACAATACAAAAAATTGACAAAATAAATAGTTGGTTCTTCGAAAAAATAAACAAAATTGATAAACCTTTAGCCACACTAACAAAGAGAAGACGAGAGAAAACCCAAATCACTAAAATTCGGAATGAACAAGGAAATATCACTACAGACAGGATGGAAATACAAAACATAATTAGAAGCTATTTTGAAAATCTATACTCCAACAAAATAGAAAATTTCGAAGACATCAACAGGTTTCTAGAGACATATGAATTGCCTAAACTGAATGAGGAGGACATAAACAATTTAAATAGACCAATTTCAAGTACTGAAATAGAAGAAGTCATCAAAAGCCTACCAACAAAGAAAAGTCCGGGACCAGATGGGTTCTCAGCCGAGTTCTACAAAACCTTTAAGGAAGAGCTCATTCCAATACTTCTCAAAGTATTCCATAAAATAGAAGAGGAGGGAACCCTCCCAAACTCATTCTATGAAGCCAATATCACACTGATACCTAAACCAGACAGAGACTCATCAAGGAAAGAAAATTTCAGACCAATATCCTTAATGAACATCGACGCAAAAATTCTCAACAAAATTTTAGCAAATCGCATACAAAAACATATTAAAAAGATAGTGCACCATGATCAAGTGGGTTTCATCCCAGGGATGCAAGGTTGGTTCAACATCAGGAAATCAATAAACGTAATTCACCATATTAATAGACTTAAAGTCAAGAATCACATGATTATTTCAATAGATGCAGAAAAAGCATTTGATAAAATACAGCACCCCTTCATGCTCAAAACACTAGAAAAAATAGGGATAGTGGGAACATTCCTTAATATTGTAAAGGCCATTTATGCTAAGCCCATGGCTAATATCATTCTAAATGGTGAAAAACTGAAAGCATTCCCCTAAAAACTGGAACAAGGCAGGGATGCCCTCTTTCACCACTTCTATTCAACATCGTTCTTGAGACTCTGGCCAGAGCAATTAGACAAACCAAAGAAATTAAAGGGATACGAATTGGAAAAGAAGAACTCAAACTATCCCTGTTCGCTGATGACATGATTATATATTTAGAGGAACCTGGAAATTCCACCAGAAAACTCTTAGAACTCATAAGTGATTTCAGTAAAGTAGCAGGTTACAAGATCAATGCCCATAAATCCAACGCATTTTTATACATAAGTGATGAATCTTCAGAAAGAGAAATTAGGAAAACTACCCCATTCACAATAGCCTCGAAAAAAATAAAATACTTGGGAATCAATCTCACAAAAGAGGTGAAAGACCTCTACAATGAGAACTATATAACACTAAAGAAAGAAATTAAAGAACACCTTAGAAGATGGAAAGATCTTCCATGTTCTTGGATAGGAAGAATTAATATTGTCAAAATGGCCATACTACCTAAAGTGCTATACAAATTCAATGCAATTCCAATTAAAATCCCAATGACGTACCTTACAGAAATAGAGCAGGCAATTATGAAATTCATCTGGAAGAATAAGAAACCCAGAATAGCTAAAGCAATCCTTAGCAGGAAGAGTGAAACAGGGGGTATTGCAATACCAGATCTTCAACTCTACTACAAAGCAATAGTAACAAAAACGGCATGGTATTGGTACCAAAATAGAAAGGTAGATCAATGGTACAGAATAGAGGACACGGACACAAACCCAAATAAATACAATTTTCTCATACTAGACAAAGGGGCCAAAAATATGCAATGGAGAAAAGATAGCCTCTTCAACAAATGGTGCTGGGAGAATTGGAAATCCATATGCAACAGAATGAAACTAAACCCATATCTCTCACCATGCACGAAACTAAACTCAAAATGGATTAAGGACCTCGGAATCAGACCAGAGACCCTGCAGATTATAGAAGAAAAAGTAGGTCCAAATCTTCATCTTGTTGGTCTAGGACCAGACTTCCTTAACAGGACTCCCATAGCACAAGAAATAAAAGCTAGAATCAACCACTGGGATAGATTCAAACTAAAAAGCTTTCTCTCAGCAAAGGAAACTATCAGCAACGCGAAGAAAGAGCCTACAGAGTGGGAGAATATCTTTGCCAATCATACTTCAGATAGAGCACTAATCTCCAGAATCTATAAAGAACTCAAAAAACTCTACTCCAAGAATTCAAACAGTCCAGTCAACAAATGGGCTAAGGAAATGAATAGACACTTCACAGAAGAAGATCTACAAGCAATCAACAAACATATGGAAAAATGTTCAACATCACTAGTAATAAGAGAAATGCAAATCAAAACCACCCTAAGGTTCCATCTCACCCCAATTAGAATGGCGATTATCAAGAATACGAGCAACAACAGGTGTTGGCGAGGATGTGGGGAGAAAGGTACACTCATACACTGCTGGTGGGGCTGCAAATTAGTGCAGCCGCTATGGAAAGCAGTGTGGAGATTCCTTAGAAAACTTGGAATGGAACCACCATTTGACCCAGCTATCCCACTCCTTGGCCTATACCCAAAGGACTTAAAATCTGCATACTACAGAAATACAGCCACATCAATGTTCATAGCTGCTCAATTCACAATAACCAGACTGTGGAACCAACCTAGATGCCCTTCAATTGATGAGTGGATAAAGAAACTGTGGTATATATATACTATGGAATATTACTCAGCCATAAAGAATGATAAAATTATGACATTTGCAGGCAAATGGATGAAATTGGAGAATATCATGCTAAGTGAGATAAGCCAATCTCAAAAAGCCAAAGGACGAATGATATCGCTAATAAGTGGAGGTTGACACATAATGGGGGGGAAGGAAGGGTTAGAGTTAGGGTTAGGGAGGGGGGCAAGTATGGAGGAAGGAACTACTGTATAGAGGGTAAAGAGGGGTGGGCGGGGTGGGGGGAAGGGAAAAAAATAACAGAATGAATCAAACAACATTGCTCTATGTAAATTTATGATTACACAAATGGTATGCCTTTACGCCATGTACAAACAGAGAAACAACATGTATCCCACTTGTTTACAATAAAAAAAAAAAAAAAAAAAAAAAAAAAAAAAAAAGAGAGCAAATGCAGGCCATGAATGATAATACCAATAAGCTGAAAGAGCAACTGCAGGAAGCAAAAGATCATTTCAACAAAGAGAAGAGATTCTCAAAAAAAAAAAAAAAAAAAAAAAAACAAATGGAAATCCTTGAAATGAAGGAGACAATAAACCAAAGAAAAAACTCAATGGAAAACATCACCAACAGACTAGACCACTTGGAAGACAGAACCTCAGACAATGAAGACAAAATATTTAATCTTGAAAATAAAGTCGCCCAAACAGAGAAGATGGTAAGAAATCATGAACAGAATCTCCAAGAACTATGGGACATCATGAAAAGACCAAATTTAAGAATTATTGGGATTGAGGAAGGCACAGAGATACAAACCAAAGGAATGAACAACCTATTCAATGAAATAATATCAGAAAATTTCCCAAACCTGAACAATGAAATGGAAAATCAAATACAAGAGGCCTACAGAACACCAAATGCACAGAATCATAACAGATCCACCAAGGCACATTATAATGAAAATGCCTAACATTCAAAATAAAGATAGGATTTTGAAGGCCACGAGAGAAAAGCATCAGATTACATATAGGGGGAGACCAATATGGATAGCAGCCAACTTCTCAACCCTGACTCTAAAAGCTAGAAGGGCCTGGGCCAACATATTTCAAGCTCTGAAAGAACATGGTTGCCAACCAAGAATCCTATACCCAGCAAAACTAACATTCAGATTTGAAGATGAAATAAAATCCTTCCATGATAAACAAAAGTTAAAAGAATTGACAAATAGAAAGCCTGAACTACAGAATGTTCTCAACAAAATATTCCATGAGAAGGAAATGAAAAACAACAATGGAGGTCAGCAAAGAGAGAAAAAGAGAGAAAAACCACTCAAAGGAGAAACCAAGCCAACTTAAAAACCAAAAATAAGCCAAATGACTGGGAATACAAATCATTTCTTAATAATAACCCTGAATGTTAATGGCCTAAATTCATCAATCGAAAGACATAGACTGGCAGAATGGATTAAAAAGAAAGACCCAACAATATGCTGCCTGCAAGAGACTCATCTCAGAAAAAGACATCCACAGACTAAAGGTGAAAGGATGGGAAAAATCCTACCACGCACATGGACTCAGTAAAAAAGTGGGGGTTTCCATCCTTATATCAGATAAAGTGGACTTCAAGCCAAAGTTAGTCAGAAGGGATAAAGAAGGACATTTCATACTGCTTAAGGGAATCATAAATCAGGAAGACATAATGATAGTAAATATTTATGCCCCAAACAATGGTGCATCCCTGTACATCAAACAAATCCTTCTCAATTTCAAGAATCACATAGACCACAACACAATAATTCTGGGCGACTTTAACACACCGCTGTCACCACTAGATAGATCTTCCAAACAAAATCCAACCAAAGAAACCATAGAACTCAATAACACAATCAATAACCTAGACTTAATAGATATATATAGAATATTCCATCCATCAACGAGCGGATACACTTTCTTCTCAGCAGCACATGGAACCTTCTCAAAAATAGACCATATGTTATGCCACAAAGCAGCCTTTAGGAAATGCAAAAAAATAGAGATACTGCCTTGTGTTCTATCAGATCATAATGGACTGAGAGTAGAAATCAATGACAAAGTAAAAAAAGGAAATTACTCCAACACTTGGAGACTAAATAATATGCTATTGAATGAAACATGGATAACAAAAAACATCAGGGAGGAGATTAAAAAATTCTTAGAGGTCAATGAGAATGATGATACAACATATCAAAATCTCTGGGACACTATGAAAGCGGTACTAAGAGGAAAATTCATTGCATGGAGCGCATTCCAGAAAAGAATGAAAAGTCAACAATTAAATAACCTAACATTACAGCTCAAAGCCCTAGAAAAAGAAGAACAGAATAATAGCAAAAGTAGTAGAAGCTCTAATTAAAATCAGAGCTGAAATCAATGAAATTGAAACAAAAGAAACTATTCAAAAAATTGATAAAACAAAAAGTTGGTTCTTTGAGAAAGTAAAAAAAATAGATAAACCTTAGCCACACTAACAAAGAGAAGGAGAGAGAAGACTCAAATTACTAAAATACATGATGCAAAAGGAAATATCACAACAGACACCACTGAGATACAGAACATAATGAGAAGCTACTTTGAAAATCTGTATTCCAACAAAATAGAAAGTACCGAAGACATTGACAAATTTCTAGAGACATATGCTCCTCCCAAACTGAACCAGGAGGACATACATGATTTAAACAGATCAATATCAAGCAATGAAATAGATGAAGTCATTAAAAATCTACCATCCAAGAAAAGCCCAGGACCAGATGGATTCTCAGCCAAGTTCTACAAGACCTTCAAAGAAGAACTCATTTCAATACTTCTCAAAGTATTCCAGGAAATAGAAAAGGAGGGTACCCTACCGAACTCATTCTATGAAGCTAATATCACCCTCATACCCAAACCAGGAAAAGACACATCAAGGAAAGAAAATTTTAGACCAATATCCTTGATGAATATAGATGCAAAGATCCTTAACAAAATATTGGCAAACCGTATCCAAAAACATATTAAGAAAATTGTGCACCACGATCAAGTGGGGTTCATTCCTGGAATGCAAGGATGGTTCAACATTCGTAAATCAATAAACGTAATCCATCATGTCAATAGACTTAAGGATAAGAATCATATGGTTATTTCAATTGATGCAGAAAAAGCATTTGACAAAATACAACACCCCTTCATGCTCAAAACACTAGAAAAAATAGGGATAGTAGGAACATACCTGAACATTGTAAAGGCTATTTATGCTAAGCCCATGGCCAACATCATTCTTAATGGAGAAAAACTGAAACCATTCCCTTTAAAAATGGGAACAAGACAGGGATGTCCTCTTTCACCACTTCTATTCAACATTGTCCTCAAAACTCTAGCCAGAGCAATTAGGCAGACTAAAGAAATTAAAGGGATACAAATAGGAAAAGAGGAACTTAAGCTGTCACTATTTGCGGATGACATGATTCTATATTTAGAAGATCCAAAAACCTCCTCCAGAAAACTTCGAGACCTCATCAATGAATTCAGCAAAATAGCAGGTTATAAAATCAACACGCATAAATCTACAGCATTTTTATATGCAAGTGATGAAACAGCTGAAAGGGAAATGAGGAAAACAACTCCATTTGCAAAAGCCTCAAAAAAAAATAAAATACTTGGTATCAATCTAACCAAAGAGGTAAAAGATCTCTACAATGAAAACTACAAAACACTGAAGAAAGAAATTAAGGAAGACCTTAGAGGATGGAAAGATCTCCCATGTTCTTGGATAGGCAGAATTAATATTGTCAAAATGGCCATACTACCAAAAATGCTACACAAATTCAATGCAATTCCAATTAAAATCCCAATGGTATACCTCACAGAAATAGAGCAAGCAATCATGAAATTCATCTGGAAGAATAAGAAACCCAGAATGCTAAAGCAATCCTTAGCAGGAAGAATGAAACAGGTGGTATCGCAATACCAGAACTTCAACTATACTACAAAGCAATAGTAACAAAAGCAGCATGGTATTGGCACCAAAATAGACAGGTAGATCAACGGTACAGAATAGAGGACACAAACACAAACCCAAATAAATCCAATTTTCTAATACTAGACAAAGGTGCCTAAAATATGCAATGGAGAAAAAATAGCCTCTTCAACAAATGGTGCTGGGAAAACTGGAAATCCATATGCAACAGAATGAAACTAAACCCCTATCTCTCACCCTGCACAAAACTCAACTCAAAATGGATTAAGGACCTCGGAATCAGACCAGAGACCCTGCATCTTATAGAAGAAAAAGTAGGTCCAAATCTTCACCTTGTTGGCTTAGGATCAGACTTCCTTAACAGGACTCCCATAGCACAAGAAGTAAAAGCAAGAATGAATAACTGGGATAGATTCAAACTAAATAGCTTTCTCTCAGCAAAGGAAACTATCAGCAATGCGAAGAGAGAGCCTACAGAGTGGGAGAATATCTTTGCCACTCATACTTCAGATAGAGCACTAATTTCCAGAATATATAAAGAACTCAAAAAACTCTACACCAAGAATACAAATAACCCAATCAACAAATGGGCTAAGGAAATGAACAGACACTTCGCAGAAGAAGATGTACAAGCAATCAACAGATATATGAAAAAATGTTCAACATCTTTAGTAATAAGAGAAATGCAAATCAAAACTACACTAAGATTCCATCTCACCCCAATTAAAATGGCGATTATCAAGATTACAAGCAACAATAAGTGTTGGAGAGGATGTGGGGAAAAAGGTACACTCATACATTGCTGGTGGGGCTGCAAATTAGTGCAGCCACTCTGGAAAGCAGTGTGGAGATTCCTTAGAAAACTTGGAATGGACCTACCATTTGACCCAGCTATCCCACTCCTTGGCCTATTCCCAAAGGACTTAAAATCAGCACACTAGAGAGATACAGCCACATCAATGTTCATAGCAGGTCAATTCACAATAGCCAGACTATGGAACCAACCTAGATGCCCTTCAATTGATGAATGGATAAAGAAACTGTGGAATATATATATACAATGGAATATTACTCAGCTATAAAGAATAATAAAATTATGGCATTTGCCAGTAAATGGATGAAATTTGAGAATATCATGTTAAGTGAGATAAGTCAATCTCAAAAATCCAAAAGAGGAATGATCTCACTGATAAGAGGATGATGACACTTAATAGGGGGTGGGAGGGGGAGAAGAAAGAAGGATGGAGGGACTGTATAGAGGGAAAAGAGAGGTGGGAGGGGTGGGGGGGAAGGAAAATAATAATGGAATGAATCAAACATCATTACTCTATGTAAATATATGAATATGCAAATGGTATGCTGTTACTCCATGTACAAACTGAAACAACATGTATCCCATTTGTTTACAATAAAAATAAATTAAAAAAAAAAAACAAAAAAAAAAAAGAAGGCTCCCAGATGTGGGAAAAGAAGCAAAAAAAAAAAAAAAGATATGGGACAGGTAGGAAGCTAACAGAGTGGTTCCAGTAAAAGAGGATGACGGTAGTGGCTTGTTCTCAGTGGCACAGCTGAAGAGGAGCGGCATCACCAACTGGGAAGGGAGACAAAACAAAACTAAGAGGATGTGTTGGCTCTCACCAAATTAAGAGTCACCGAGTTCCAGAAAGCTGTTTTTTGCCTCAGTGTACTTTCTGAAAGATCCCACAACCATGTCAGTGTTCCTAACAAGACTCAATAAAGACTGCCATTCCCTGACAGTCATGTTCCTCTGTTTATCATGGTATGTAAATATCTCCAGGAACATGATGCCCATGTCCTACAGCCTTCTGCTTATTCCCAGTGCCTTTGGAGGGTAGCCTGAATTTCCCATCTTGGAAATTCAAGTCTCTTTACCCTTGACTGAACTCATAAACATTTCAGAGTGTTGCTGTTGTTGTTTTTAAAGGTAACAATCCAGGGTGCTCATGTGCTTTGAATTTTTCTCAATCATATCATAGTTTATTCCTAAATTTGTCGTCCTAACCTGATCTGAATTACATTCGAAGCCAGCAAAGTTAGCTGATTTGACTTAACATCCTGCGTGGATATTTTTTCTTAAGCAAATGCTATGTCCTGAATTTAAAATTCTAATTTAAGCTGAAATGAGGTTGGAGTGATTATATTCTTTGAAAACTTCCCTTCCTGCTTCAGCTTTTCTTCCCTACCTCCTTCAGAATCGGCTTTTCCCAGTCTCCTTATGGGTCACTATCTCTTATTCCAAAGCAGTGGTCCCCAAATCATGATGCAACTTCTGAGCCTTTTGCCTTTCTGTCCTTCAATTAACAAATATCTCTGAGAGCTTAATTCTATCCAAGTGCCAGTTAAATATCCTAAGGCACTGTCCTCCAACAACCCAAATCCACATATCTGAAACCAAGTTAACTATCAGCTCTGCCCCCTTACTTGCAGTGTCCACTATCTCAGCCAAGGTTACCATAATGGACCTACTTACGCTGGACAACCCATTGCTTTATTCAGTGCCTGCCCCTCTCCCCTGGCTCTTTCTACTCAGTCACAAGTCTTACTACCGTAATTGGCAGATCTCTCTCCAATCCATCCCATTTTCCTGCCTTCACTTTGAGAGACTCATTTCACACCTTGTGAGTTCTGGTACACCAAGTTCACATTGGATTCCTTTCTTCTAATTGGGCTTCTCTTGTCAATCCACCCTTCCCATCTAAGCCATCTGTCAGGAAGACTGATCTAATTATCTCACTTCTGTATCTGCAAATCTCAAGGTAGTTATTTCCTTGTGGCCTTTTGGATAAAACACTAATACCTCAGTAGAGCAAACAGGATCCTTAGAAATATGTTCTTTGACCTTTCAGTTACATCACACCACCCTTCTCCCCCAGAATCTACTTACAAATGACTCCGTATTCTGCACTTAGATAGTGTTTATGTCTATGCATTTGCCCTTCTTCTGCCTCTACTATGACTCTTCACTTTCAAGAGTCAATGCTTAATATTATTTCCCAGCATAGGATTTTCAGCATCAAGCCCACATATATTCCTGCCATTGTACTTTGTCCATTTATGTACAGGAAGACTCAGATCAGTTTCCTGCAAATATTTGTTCACACCTCATTCTCAACCGAATCTTCCTACACAGATTACCTTTTTGTCCTCTAGGATTTACTACACAGCATGACAGGCAATAAAGTATTCAACAAACATTTATTCAATTCGTGCTGACAATTATAAAACTTAAAAATAGGTAGTGCTGTAATGACTCCAATATTATGTATTAAAGCATCAATAAAAATAATGAACATTTTGAGGAGTACTTAGTATATGTTAAAATATTCCTCAAGTTTAGAAGAATGAGACACACACACACACACACACACATACAATTAAAGCTTGAGTGAGAAAATGAGTAGGTAAATATAAAAACTCATTATGGGACTTTGTAAACAAAATCACTTTCAAGTATTGTTTTACCCAACGAATAGCAAAACACATTTCATGTCATGAAACTTCACCATTCAATCATACATAATGGAGGTAAACATTTTATAAAATCAATCTTCACTCTTACTACATTCATATCCTCTAGTATTTTCTGCAACTATTTTATTTCTAAAATATTGGCTGAAATCCATTAAAGCTTATTTTATGACTTATTTGGGAAAACACTGCTTTAGTACTTTTAACCATATTTAATTTATACAAGTTTTCAGTCATACAATTTCTGTAAATAGTTAAGCATACTTGAAAAGCAAATAAGCAATTTTGCTAATTTTAGGGCTATTCAAAACTCATCAATATGTGATCCTCACTACCAATACCTCCTAACTGGGCTTCTCTTTTAAAAATAACAAATGACTTGTTATGATTAGTTCTGATGTATTTCACACACATCAAAATCATTGGAAGTAGGCTGAATGACTGAAGAAGGATTTGTAATCACTGAACTGACCAGTTCCCATTTTCTATCTTCTGTGTTGAGTCGAAATGTTGAACTCCCATTTCCTATCATAAAGGACTTAAAGCAGTCTGGCAGTGCTTTTTCTACTAGGTGTGGTTTCTTTCAAATTTATTTGTTTTTCAAAAATTGCTTAAAATGTGAGACGGGAATAATTTTCTTGAAGTGAATGGTAAAAATTAATTCAATATATACATAAGGAATTATTCTATAATATTGCTTCCTTTCTTTCCTATTTCTGGATAATTCTATCACTGTGAATAAATTACAGATAGATCTCCTATAGCCACAGTATTTGGCAAAGAAATTTGCAACATTTAAAAATCAGCTAAGTGAGCATATATCTGCCAAATTTTATGTTGCCTCATGAAAAGTAATAAATATTACACTTCATATGTCAGCACTTCAGTGCCCTATAAAGGAGAGCTTGTTCATTGTTTTCCAAAATGAAAGAGCAAAGAATTTCAGAAAGATTCAGAAAAATGGAGAGATTTTGCCAATGTTTTGCTCTAGAAACATTCATCTCTTTGAAAAAAAAATCTGTTACAGGAACTATACCAGAAATTGGGATATTTATCATGATATATGCCTTCACAACTAAAGTTGTGAATATTTTAAATTGAGATTTTGAAAAGCTCGCTTATATAAATAAGTGTTTTGTTTTTAAATAATTCATTTTTCAAAATAAGATTTAAGCTGTGTTAAGAAATTTGTCAAAATTAAATTTCTATCCCTATCCTCTTCTAAGTATAGTAGCACAGCTGCCATGAATCCTATATTTGAAGGCCAAACTTGTATAAGTGGGACATGGAATGCCGTTTCTCAAGTAGAACTCGGGGTCCTCTTGACATGTTTCACGGCCATGAATATCCTTCCCACATTTAGTAGTTATACTAAAACCGAAAACTTGAGAATGGTGCAGAGGAAGGAAGCTATGAAATATCCATATTCATATGGGTATTTTTCTAAATGCATTTGATGAATTGGAGGATTGTTTAAACTAGGAAATGTCAAAACTATTTATTGCAGATTTTCCATTTTGTTTGATGTACTAAAAAAACCAAGTGAGGAAGACAACCCCACATGGGCAGGGAGAACAAGTAGGATGAGCAGCATATTCACATGGAGAAAGGGGTATAAATCTTCGGTAGTACTGCCCAATACAGAGTGCAGGTGTCTGAAGTGAAAGTGAGATGGAGGGTGGCAGCTACAGGGATGTAGAGGACTGCTCAGGGGACAGCAGGGACAATGACCTAGAAAGGGGCATCAGAACTTAAGTGGAATATGGAAGGCATCCATGCAATGAGACCCAGGGTAGGATTGGTTATGTGGGTGATGACCAAATAAGAAAATGTGTTGTGATTGACAGGAGACAGGTTTGTCATGGTTGAAGAGGGAGGTACAAAGGGAAGGGAGAAAACTAAGATGAATCCTGAGATAAGAGCAGAGATGTGAATGTGAACTTTTGTTTTCCCGTTTGTTTATAGATAGAAATAAATGTAGATGTATATGAGTTTATATCAATCAGTTGGAGTTCTCCACAGAAACAAAAACAAAGTTTATCATAAGGAATTAGCTGATGAGATTATGGAGACTGACAAGTCCCACAATCTGCAGTCAGCAAACTGGAGACTCAAGATAGCTGATGTGTTTCTAGTGCAATGGTCAGAGGTTCAAGACCCAAGATCAGCTGATGTTTCAGTTACACCTTGAAGTGCAAAATTAACCTAGATTAAAAATAACTGGACAGGAGAGATTACCCAGTCCTTATGGGAGGGTCAGAATATTTGTTCTACTCAGGTTGTCAAATGATTGGATAAGGCCCATCCACATTCAGGATGGCAAACTGCTTTACGCTGTCCTCCAGTGTGAAGTCAACTCACATCCAGAAATACCCTCATGGACATTCCCAGAACAATATTTGAAAAAACATCTGGGAAAACCCTGTTGTACTCAAATTGACACATAAAATTTAGTATAATGTGTGAGTGATCTTGTGTCCATGTTTCAAATACCTAGCACCCAGATATTGGTAACTAATACTATTCTACCTTAAAAGGAATTGGAGAAATGGCTTAAACCATGGCTGGGCAGGGAAAGTACCAGATGAGCCTGAAACATTTTATTATGCCATAAAAAGTGCTTCAGGAATGATGAGGACATGTCAGAAGGACACAGGAACCAGCTCCAAGAAACTCCCCACTGGCTAAATACAGGACAATGTGAACATCAAGGCAATTAATAAGAGTAACAGATTGTAACATCAAATGTAATAAGAACCACAAGCCCATACTAAGATCATTAATTAATTAAAACTTCGATGAGAGATGAGATATTTACATAATCTCAAAGTACTTTCCCACCAAATACGAATTGATTGCAGTAGGAAAAATAGTAACTTTCCAATGGAGAATCCTGGCAAACACTACCTTAAACAAGTGATAAATGTTGACATCAACAGTAACAGAACAAATCAAATCATGTACTGGTTGATTGAATGCAAAGAGACAAAAGCAATATACTTCTATGATATTCCCATGAGAAATAAAATACATTATGAAGAAACACAAAACAAACTCACATTGAGGGATATTCTACAGAATGAGCCAATCTTTATCTTCAGCAGTATTAAAGTCATGAAGCCAAGGAAAGATGGAAGATCTTTTCCAAATTGAAGGAGAACAAAGAGGCGAGGCGTGGTGACTAAATGCAACATTTTATTCTGAACTGGGTCTTTTTCTGAAAAGGACATTATTTGAATAATTAATATAATATAAATGGGGTTTGAGAGTTATGAGAGTAATATGTTTGTGTTGATTTCCTGATGTTGATGGTTTGTGGTAGTATAAGTAATGTCTTCATTTATAAGAAATACTCATTAAAGTACTTGGAGTTGATGGACTGATCACAATCTTACTCTCAAATTCAGGGGAAGGGAATCTTAGTTCTGGTTTTTAAAGTTTTCTCCATATTGTAAGTTCTTTTAAAATATGTGAATATTTTATTGCATTGGCAATCAGAAATATCATGTTTCCTTAAGAATATAGCTCTTTCCCTATATTATCTTATCTCACACGTCTGTTCATTTTGATGTGAAATGGCAGTAGTTACTACAACCCTTTTTTTTTTTTTAATAAATTACCATGTATTTTTTTAAATCTTAAAAAACATTCTCAGGTTTGAATTTGTATTTTGTACAAAACTTAGCAAGTAATGGTACTTGAATATACCTATTCACAGGGAAGACATCCCCACTGTCCCCTTGGATGTGTCTCCTTTGTTAGAATTTTTCCTATGTGGTGCACACTCAGTGAAACTGCCTGAGTAATTGTTTCCATCTCTCTCTGCATTAACTTTAAGTACTCTCAATCCTTAATCAAGGTCTCTGCAACCTAATATACTCTTGGCTTCTGCCTCCTTAAAATCTTTATGTCACTTAACTCTGTGACCAATTTTCCTTGCCCTCCTCTTGAAATTTCTTCTCAGTGGTATTCACAGACTCTCATCCCTCTGACAGTCCCTAAAATGTCCATGTTCTTCTGTGTTCTAATCTCATGTCTTATCCGGTCCCCCAATGCACACATTTCCTGAGTTACCTCTTCAATGTCTTGATCATCACCCACTTGCCAGCATCAAATCTCTATAGCAGAAAAGCACCACTCCCAAAGACAAACCTGAAGAGCCCACTGCCTAATAGAGGCATACACATTTGTATATCTTGGGTGTCTCAAAGTGAGTACAAAACTGAATTCATCATCAAATCCTGTTCTCCTGGAAGTCCTCCAAATAGTGTAGTGCTGTTTTTTTTTTTTTTTTTGTCTGTTTAATCCCTCTCAGTGAATTGCATCACCATTTACCTAACAGCCAAGCAGACAGGATTTTTTTTTAACTTCCTGACTATTGATCAGATTCATACATTTCTTTCTCTCCTCACCCGCTGATAATGATTCAGACCACCATTACTTCTTCTCTGGATTTCAACATCATATTTGGTGCCCTGGGCAACACTGGAGATATTTTCACCCTCCCCAATCTGTGTTCATGATAATGAACAGTGCCTCTGTCACTAGGTCATTTCTCAGAATCCTGATTAGCTCATTTCTATCTGAACACTTATCATACCATATTATTTTCTTCCATCCTCTAAACCAGCCTAAAACCTTTCTGAGAGTTCTGCACAACTCTCAGAATAAAATCCAATTCCTCACTTTGATTCACAAAACTCTAGTTTATCTGACTCCTCTCTAAATCTCCTACTCATATAGTACCTCTCTATATCCCCCAGGGTCCTGAGGTGCAGCTAGCCTCTTGGTCCTCAGGTATAAGGTGTTAATTTTGTGGATTGCCTGCAAGCCCTGGTCTTCATGTGATCACCACCTTCTTTCTTTCATACATTTCTTTAAATATCGTCTTAACAGAAAGATTCCTTGACCACCCAATCTACCATAGCTTCTGTCAGTCCACATCCTTTTAGTTCTTTACATAGTGATCAGCACTGTTGAATTTTTTTTTAATTATTAATTTGTTTTCTCTGGGTATTTCAGCCAGAGGATAAACTACAGGAGAAAATAGATTTTGTTTGCCCTCTTCTTTAAGTAGCTCAAATGCCAAGAAAAATACCTCAATAATTTCATGCAGGAATGACTCCCCATAAGGTTACAGGATTCCAAAGAACAGGCATTATCTCATTACTCTCTGGTTTTGTGGTGTCATCCTTAGCTACAAGGCTGTAATCCTACTAATTTACTCAACAAGTATTGCTATGTCCATATTCATGGGACTGTACTATGGATACAAGTAAGAAGAATACAGTCCCATAAGAAAAACTCACACTCTACCAGGAAAGACTCCAGACAGAGAATTGTGACCCATTTTTCCTGGGTTGCCAACTTTCCAGGATCACTGTTTATTTTGCGCACATAAAATAATTCTAATGCCAAATGAAATTTAGCACCTTACTGATTTTGCTCGGAATTCATCAGGGGATAGCAGTGATTCATTTCAGAAGGCATTTGTCACCTCTTTCTCCAAATCCTACTCCAAGCTCCACTCCTGGTCTTTTCATGTTGTCTTCCTGTGGCTGTTGCCCTCTATCCCCCACAGAAGAATGCCCCGCCTTCTACTAAATGCAAACTTATTTTATATAACTGATCTTTAGTGAATGCTTGGGAGTTTTGGGGAAAGTATATTTCAGAAGAGAAAGCAATCTATTATTGAATAGCAGTTCTGAACAGTCACAGACTTTCCCCAGAAAGAAAGTTCTCACTATCCTTTCTCTCTAGCCTGCCACTACATTTCAAGACCCCTACTTCTACCCATAGGGATCTTTCTCCCAGAACCTTCCCATGTTTTATAATTAAAAAATGTAGCTTACTTTGAAGTGTACTTTCACCCCTAAATAAGTTCACATATCTCATTCATAAGAGGTCACTAATAGGTTTTGCTTAAAAAAAAAAAAAGCTGTCTACTCCTCCTTGCTGGGGAGTCACCCATTTGAACTGAAGAGAGCTATCATTTTCCTTAAAAATGCCTAAAATTGCATTTAGTTTAGATTGAACACACTGTGTGACTCATTGAAACTGTTTAGATTGAAACTTTTAAGACTTTCACAAAGGTTGCCTTTCAACACCTCTCTCATTCTGCATCTATTTAGTTAGAATTTTGACCAAAGTATAGACACGTATCGCTGGGAAGTTTCATCTTATTACATTTGGCCCATCATTTCAGCTTGTCAAGATCTTTCAGAATCTTGATTCTGGCATGCAATCTATTCACTCTTCCTGCCAAATTCGTGTCAAGTGCAACTTACTTATGTTCTCCATCCTCACATAAGCCACCAAAAATGGCTAACAGGCATGTGCTGTTTTGTTACAGGATTCCAAGAAGTGAAAAGAGGTTAAAAACCACCAAATGAGACATGTAAGGACAAATATCTTTAGATCAGAAGTGAAGGTCTCATGTCCAAGCATGCATCTTCTTATTTTTTCTTGCCATTTCCTTTACTAGTTATTTTGAGATATGGGCTGATATGGTGAGAGAATAAGGACTGCAATAAGTGGAGGCCATAAAACATTTTAAGATATCAGGATCAGAGCTAGGGTAAGGCAAGTGAGAGGCTGAAGACAAATTTTCAGGAGGTCTTGCAAAAGCAGGGTTTGGGAATGGATACCTTCTTAAATTGTGTATCTTAGGTTTCTTTCTTGCCATATCCTAGCCCAGGTCCCGTAACGTTTAACTTATAGATTTCTTTGTTAAAAATTGCTCCTTTAACCAGAGCTTGAGCTGGCATTTTAGCACCTTCCTCCTTGTTAGCTGAAACTCCACAGTTAATACCCTTGGCAAATACAGGTCATGCTTGAATTTGTCCTCAGTTCATTCCTCTAGTGAACCAAGACCAAAATTACTGAAGGGAGCTTTAAACATCAGAAATAAGTAAGTGTAACCTCGCTTTTCTATTAAGAATGTAGACCAAAAATGCCATTTTTGTTATGTAATATCTTTTGTATCCCTTTATTATTATAGTTTTCTTTGCTCTACTTCTCTCCCTCCTTTGCAGTTTGGTCCACCAACACCATCATCTCCAGGAAAGCCAAGTTCAAAGTCGATTGTGGCTTAGTTAGAAGGGGTCCTGGGGGCCTTCTAGCAACCCTGTGTTCCACATGCTGTCAACATCTGTTCAGCCACACTCTCTGGGGGTCTGTGCTGCTATTCTGCATCCAAACCTCTGCTCCCAGGACTGAAGCCCAAGTGGTCACATAGACCCAGGCCCCAGCACTTCTCGCTATTGTCTCCCCCTTCCTGCTCACTGTCATTCCAGTACTACTGAGTGCCTGAGGAGCTTGTGGTCTCTTACAAAATTAAGTGTTGCTTTGCCTATGCTGTTTTTATATAGCTGCTTACCTGACTGAGTACACACAAATCTCACCTAAGTTCTGTTGTCTAGGAATTAAACTTCTTTAGAGAAGTCCTTCCTGGCTGGTGGACCAAAACCTGTTTTCCAGCATGCTTTATGGAAGCTGGAAGGTGTATGTGTGGGGGGCAGTCCACTGTTCCAAAACAGATATTCTTTTATCCCTTCTCCTTTTAGTCTCATGTCTGACTTAGTCCTTAATTAAATCTAGCATTTTTCAGCTCCAAGTTCTTCCTAGATTCATTGCAGATAAAGTTAGACATAAGCCTTTCTGCATATTATAGACTGGAGATTTCCTCTGATCTAATTTGCCAGACACCACTTCTTCACCTCTTTTTTTGTTCTATTTGTTCAAAGTAGTTATATATGACAGTAGAATGCATTTTAACTCATCATACATAAATGGAGTATAACTTCTCATTCTTCTGGTTGTACATGATGTAGAATTACACCAGTTGTGTAATCATATGTGAACATAGGGAAATAATGTCTGATTCATTCTACTGTCCTTTCTACCCTCAGACCCTCTCCCCTCCCTTCATTCCCCTCTGTCTAATCCATAGTACCTCTATTCTTTCCTAGCCACCCACCACCCACTTATTGTGAATTAGCATTCTCATATCGGGAAAAGCATTCAGCCTTTGGTTCTTTGGGATTGGCTTATTATTTTTAAAAAATGTTTGTAGTTATCAGTGGATCTTTTTTATTTTATTTATTTACATGTGGTGCTGAGTATCAAACCCAGGGCTGCACACATGCCAGGCAAGCACTTTACCACGGAGCCACAACCATTTCACTTAGCATGATAGTCTTCAGCTCCCACTATTTTCTTCACTTCTTTTATATATTCCACAAATATGCTAAAATCTCTCATTTGTTGATGACCCATCTCTTTTTTCTAAAGAATGGCTTTCTAAAGTTTTTGTGGGAGTCTTTGTTTAGAGATGAGACTTCAAGCATCTTTGACCAAGTGTTTCTTTAAGTACAGGTTAATTCTGTCCTGCTAGTTAATAAACTCCTGAAGGTAGGGATTATGAATGTTTTCACTGATGTAGACCTAGAAGTTATTTCTGTAATATCCAATAATGTCTGGCAATATAGTTGCTGAAGGAGAAATAAGGACTTGTGAAAATATTACAAGAGAATGTGAAAATTCAAAAATTAAACCATTAAATCTTAATCCAGGTGGATAAATTATAAGGAGGGAGATAATCTGCCTTACAATAAACTAATGTAATTGCTTTATCTGAAAATCTTCCTCAGTGACTTGTCTTTGAAAAATGACAGGGCCATAGCACAGCAAGTGAGAGTGGCAAGGTGGCTTGTTGTGGGACTTGCTGCCCTTCAGTCTTCACGTTTACTGTGTGTGTGCTCCTGTGCAGAAGAAAAGTGACAAAAATGGTTTATCATTTTACAACAAGTGCTATGTTCACCGTTTTTTTCTCTGAATCCCCTTTTTCCACTAGATTTTGAACTTATCATGATTTTGCCAACTAAAGCACTTAAATAAATCAATGCTTTAAAATGGCAAGACATAGCTGTATATTGTCCAGATATCCTGGTTGCCATCTGCCTGGCTCCCAAGTATTTGCTCACAGTTAGTTAGGTTAGCTGTTCAGGTCATTAAATCATGGATTTCAGAGTGTTGTATCCCTAGTTCTTTTACCATTCATTCTCATTAATTCTTCATTCATTCATTAAATATCTAAGAAATACCATTTAAAAAGCAAATTAGTTAGGATTTGTGAATATGCAGCCAGGTAAGCAGCTATATAAAAACAGCATAGGCAAAGCAACACTTAATTTTGTAAGAGACCACAAGCTCCTCAGGCACTCAGTAGTACTGGAATGACAGTGAGCAGGAAGGGGGAGACAATAGCGAGAAGTGCTGGGGCCTGGGTCTATGTGACCACTTGGGCTTCAGTCCTGGAAGCAGAGGTTTGGATGCAGAATAGCAGCACAGACCCCCAGAGAGCGTGGCTGAACAGATGTTGACAGCATGTGGAACACAGGGTTGCTAGAAGGCCCCCAGGACCCCTTCTAACTAAGCCACAATCGACTTTGAACTTGGCTTTCCTGGAGATGATGGTGTTGGTGGATCAAACTGCAATGGACTGAGGAAAACAGAACATAAGTCTCTTGAAAGTAGTGTTCTTTCTCTTTTCTAAAGTGTTTGCCTATCAATTATCACAGTTCACAGATATAGAAATACCAGATTCTTATCAGCTTATTTGTAAAATAAAAACAATCAAAATGCACTAGAAAACCACAGAAAGCCTTCAATATAAAAGTGACCAAAATAAATAAACATCAAAATTAACTTAGTCAAAAAAAACCCAAAATATTTCTAATTGTTATTCTCAGAGACTCAAGAAAATTTTAGGCACACAAAATAAGAATAGGAAAGTACAAAAGGAACAACATGTGAAATATATCCTTACCAAAAAGGCCTTTAAAGATTTAGGAATTTAAAGGCCTGGAAGATTTAGAATGAGTAATCTTTCAGACCTTACAGCTACAAAACAAAGGGACTAAAAATATGAAGAAATAGTCCAGGAGGTTAAGCATTTGATTACTAGAATAGAGTCTCTAAAGATCAATAGCATGTAAAAATAGATGAAAGAAATGATTAAATTACCAGTTAAAGGTAAATCTCCAGAGTTAGAAGATTAAAGTCTCCAAATTGAAAGAGGCTACCAAATATCAAGACAATTAATTAAAATATTATTGGAATTCTTCGGTTCTGAAATTCTGGAGCACTAAATATGTAGATAAGTTATTTAAACTAGAGAGGAAAACGTCATGGTGTATCAAAGATGAGAAAATGCTATGTATGAACATTTTTGGTGGTTGTTATTTTCATTAGTGAGACCGAGGGAGAAAAATACAGTCAGTATAAATAATAGATAATTTGGTCAGATCTGGAAGATGGAATCTGATTTGGGTCTGGGCAGATGGAGACTCCTCTGGGGGAATGAAATGCTAATACCTCCAGAGCTCTTCCCCCTCCTCTGTCACCCATTACCAAGGTTGCCTGCCTACAGGGAATTATTCCTTCCAAAAGGTTGTTAATGAAGCACCTCCTGAGCAGTACTTCTAAGTCTGGGCAGAGACAGAGAGGTACACCTGGAAGGCTTCTTTCCCACCTTTTTTTCATCTGTCTTTTAGCCCACCCTTTTGGTCATGTATACCAGACGGGAGAAGCAAGATAAGGGGAAAGGAAGGGCATGAGAACAAAGGAACTCTAAAATGTATAAAAGGGGAAGGACACCCCCACTTCTTTGGATCCCCAGCTCTGGGATCCCTTCTCTGAAGAGAAATCTATCTCTGTTCTAGTCTTTAAATAAAACTTGCTTTCTACACTTACCTTGGCATTTCTGGGAGGTTAAATCTTCACACCTGGGGAAACAGAACTCAGCCCTGATTGATTTTCATCAAGGGCAGTATCATTAGTGATAATGAAAACTAAAAGATAATGAAATAACACCCTGGGAGCTCCAAGAGAGACTGTTTCAGGCCTACAGCTCTGAATGCTTACATTGTATAAAGGGATCCAATAGAATTTTATAAATTTTCAGACATAAGGGCAATAGAAAAATACATTCCAAAATAGCAGGTGAAAAGAAGTTCTGAGACACCAGATGTGTATGAGAGTCAGAGAACAAGTGTGGACAGTAGCTAAAGGATAAACATAAGAATGTATGTATCTATGAAGAAAATAAATAAAACGTGCAGTGATATGGAAGCATTAAATAAATCATGGTACATCCATAGAGTTTGATAAATGTCATCCAAGACTATTTCTTGATATGTTCATAGTGACTTATGTTTAAAAACAAACTGATTACAAGATAATTTGCCAATAAGTATAATGAGTGTGTGTGTGTGTGTGTGTGTGTGTGTGTGTGTATGTGTGTTCTCTCTCTCTCTCTCTCTCTCTTTCTTCATTATCATACATAGAAAAATTCTGGAAGATTATACTCTAAAATTTAAATATCAATGGTACAATGGCATTTTCTCTGGAATTACAAGTGTTTCCCACTCCCTCCCCCATCTCCTAATGAATATACATTACCTTTCATGGTAAAGACACAAACATTTGGTAGTAGTTTGGTTTCGCTTTTAAGTAGCCTACATATGCTGCCTCCATTTCTTCATTCTTTTCATAAACTCTTCAGATCTCTGCAATTTAGTTTTTATCCTCAATTCTTCATAAAAATTATTGTCTACAAAGGTAACGAATGGTTTTCTAGGAGCAAAAGTTAAGGGATGCCACATTATCATTCGATTTTCTCTTGCCATTTGGTATTATTAATTACTCACCTATTCTTTAATATCTCTCTTCCTTCGGCTTCTCTGACCCTACATTCCCCTTCCTTCCTTCCTGCTATATCTTAAGTGCCTCTCTTCTGGACTTGCCACTTTTGCCCTGTCCCTTTGGTATTAGGGACATCAAAAAATGTCATGGGAACTCTGAGCATTATTTCAAGTCTACAGTTATGTAGGCTTGCACAAAGTGAACCAGTAGAATTTTTTTTTTTAATTTCAAACATGAGCAATAGAAAAAATAATCTTTCCATTCTAGCAGGTGAAAAGAAGTTTCCACTCTTCCTGGACAGCCCCTTCTAGTCGGGTAAGCTGAACCATTTGTACGCTGTTTCCCATGAGCTAATTTACCTACTGTAGGCTGTTGACTCTGCATCTGTATTTTCTGTTCTGATTGCTTTTGCGGTCTCAAAAGCAAAATGGAAATTCCCAACCAAATATGTCTCCTTGGATGTGTGAAAGTGGACTTACTATCTTCCTTTTTGCCTTCATGCAGACATAATTCCTCTGCATTTTCTAACTTATTTTTATATATGTTTTCCCACGTCATATCTCTCCGTCTGTATTTCTCTCTCTATCCACTTTACATAAGATCAGTGTAGTAAGAACACTCCTGATTTCCCTTGGGTTAGCTCCTCCTGTTTCTAAATCACTGTTTTTGTTCAGCTCTTTCATTACCTCCCCCCTCTTATGATGCAATAGCCAGCCTACAGTCAGGTCCAAATTCTCTTACACCTCCCAGACACTGCAACTTATATATGACTCTAGAGTGTACTTCCTAAAAGGCAAATTTCCCATTCATTCTTTTGCTCCTTAGCATTTGATATTTCCCAATTGCCCTCAGTAAAAATCTCATACATGGTTTTACCTTTCTCTCCAGTCAAGACTCAACATTTTCCCCATAGTCTCCCAGAGTCTAGATTTCTCTGTTAATTCCTCTCCTCTACCTGAAAAGTTCTGCTTTCCCATGTGCTTTTTCCACCAGGTTTCTCTTACT
This sequence comes from Sciurus vulgaris, assembly GCF_902686455.1. Classification (NCBI taxonomy): domain Eukaryota; kingdom Metazoa; phylum Chordata; class Mammalia; order Rodentia; family Sciuridae; genus Sciurus; species Sciurus vulgaris. The sequence goes on along the minus strand of NC_136467.1, from coordinate 89,632,116 downwards.
CATCCTTTTGACATCAGCCTGAGCACTTCCTCAAGGAAATCTTCCCAAATCTTCCAATTTATAATTTCATTCATTGGAAAGTTTTTTTTTTTAGATTGTGAAGTCTTCAAGGAAGAATCTGTATTCATTCTATTATATTGAATGAAATGAAATGGTTGTTGACTTAAAAATATCTATGCCATATACTACTTTTGTGTAGCAAGATCACAAACACAATTTTGGATAATTTGATATACCCCCATACTAAACATAATAACCTGGCATTTCAATGCTGGATAATGTGTTGTTAAAAGATTGAATAATCTTGCCCCAAAAGGGAAGGAGGTTATTACTCTTGATGTTTGAGTTGGGTTAATCTATATGATTTAGGAATTTTAAAAAGGATCCATTATTATGGTACAAGATAAAAAAATTTTAAGATCAGAAACTAAACTGTCAGCATTTAAGTCAAGTACATTAATAATTTTTCTATACTATTTTTTTAAAGTTCAATCACAAAATCACTCTTACCCAAGAGTCATCAGTTGAATATAGGACAAACTAAAAATCAAACAAAAAAATGCACTTAAGCTCTTAATATATAAATTACAGAGTTCTTTATATTTACATGGTGTACATGAAAAGAACTTTACTCATATGAAAGATGAATAAATGTGCTATTGAATAGTCTATCTTTTGCCTTCCTGTGGCTAATTTTCAGCTAACAGGATGTGTTAAAAATCAAACCCTGTTTTTAGTCATTCTTGGCTTACATGGATGTTTAAAAGAAGGCTACCCACTGAATTGGGAATGAAAAAAGTATTGATTGAACAGAGTGAAATCAGTTGGACCTTTTAGTGTTTCACATTTATTCGTTTCCTATTAACTTTCAAATGGATTGACTGATTTTTTTTTATTATTGTAAACAAATGGGATACATGTTGTTTCTCTATTTGTGCATGGAGTCAAGGCATACCATTTGTGTAATCATAAATTTACATAGGGTAATGTTGTTTGATTCATACTGTTGTTTTTTCCCTGCCCCCCCCACACCTCCCGCACCTCTTTTTCCTCTATACAGTCCTTCCTTCCTCCATTCTTACCACCCTCCTTATTCCTAACCCTAACACTAACCCTAACCCTAACGCTAACCCCTCTCCCCATTAGATGTCCTCATCCACGTATCAGTGAGATCATCCGTCCTTTAGATTTTCGAGATTGGCTTATCTCACTTAGCATGATATTCTCCAATTTCATCCATTTGCCTGCAAATGCCATAATTTTATCATTCTTCATGGCGGAGTAATATTCCATTCTATATATATGCCACAGTTTCTTTATCCATTCATCAACTGAAGGGCATCTAGGTTGGTTCCACAATCTGGCTATTGTGAATTGAGCCACAATGAACATTGATGTGGCTGTATCTCTGTAGTATGCTGATTTTAAGTCCTTTGGGAATAGGCCAAGGAGTGGGATAGCTGGGTCAAATGGTGGTTCCATTCCAAGCTTTCTGAGGAATCTCCATACTGCTTTCCAGAGTGGCTGCACTAATTTGCAACCCCACCAGCAATGTATGAGTGTACCTTTTCCCCCACATCCTCGCCAACACCTATTGTTGCTTGTGTTCTTGATAATCGCCATTCTAATTGGGGTGAGATGGAATCTTAGGGTAGTTTTGATTTGCATTTCTCTTATTACTAAAGATGTTGAACATTTTTTCATATATCTGTTGATTGCTTGTACATCTTCTTCTATGAAGTGTTCATTTCCTTAGCCCATTTGTTGATTGGATTATTTGTATTGTTGGTGAAGAGTTTTTTCAGTTCTTTATAGATTCTGGAAATTAGTGCTCTATCTGAAGTATGGGTGGCAAAGATATTCTCCCACTCTGTAGGCTCTCTCTTCACATTACTGATAGTTTCCTTTGCTGAGAGAAAGCTTTTTAGTTTGAATCTATCCTAGTTGTTGATTCTTGCTTTTATTTCTTGTGCTATGTGAGTCCTGTTAAGGGAGTCTGATCCTAAGCCAACAAATTGAAGGTTTGGACCTACTTTTTATTCTGTAAGATGCAGGGTCTCTGGTCTGATTCTGAGGTCCTTGATCCATTTTGAGTTGAGTTTTGTTCAGGGTGAGAGATAGGGTTTTAGTTTCATTCTGTTGCATATGGTTTTCCAGTTTTCCCAGCACCATTTGTTGAAGAGGCTATCTTTCTCCATTGCATCTTTTTGGCCCCTTTGTCTAGTATGAGAAAATTGTATTTATTTGGGTTTGTGTCCACGTCCTCTATACTGTACCGTTGATCTATCTGTCTATTTTGGTACCAATACCATGCCGTTTTTGTTACTATTGCTTTGCAATAGAGTTGAAGATCTGGTATTGCGATACCCCCTGCTTCGTTCTTTCTACGGAGGATTGCTTTAGCTATTCTGGGTTTTTTATTCTTCCAGATGAATTTCATAATTGCTTGCTCTATTTCTGTAAGGTACATCATTGGAATTTTAATTGGAATTGCATTGAATCTGTATAGCACTTTAGGTAGTATGGCCATTTTGACAATATTAATTCTGCCTATCCAAGAACATGGGAGATCTTTCCATCTTCTAAGGTTTTCTTTAATTTCTTTCTTTAGTGTTCTGTAGTTCTCATTGTAGAGGTCTTTCACCTCTTTTGTGAGACTGATTCCCAAGTATTTTATTTTTTTCGATACTATTGTGAATGGGGTAGATTTCCTAATTTCTCTTTCTGAAGATTCCTCACTTATGTATAAAAATGCGTTGGATTTATGAGCATTGATCTTGTAACCTGCTACTATACTGAATTCGCTTATGAGTTCTAAGAGTTTTCTGGTGGAATTTCCAGGTTCCTCTAAATATATAATCATGTCATCAGCGAAGAGCATTGATCTTGTAACCTGCTACTATATTGAATTTGCTTATGAGTTCTAAGAGTTTTCTGGTGGAATTTCCAGGTTCCTCTAAATATATAATCATGTCATCAGCGAACAGCAATAGTTTGAGTTCTTCTTTTCCAATTCGTATCCCTTTCATTTCTTCGGTCTGTCTAATTGCTCTGGCTACAGTCTCAAAGACAATGTTGAATAGAAGTGGTGAAAGAGGACATCCCTGCCTTGTTCCAATTTTTAGGGGGAATGCTTTCAGTTTTTCACCATTTAGAATGATATTGGCCATGGGCTTAGCGTAGATGGCCTTTACAATGTTAAGGAAAGTTCCCACTACCCCGATTTTTTCTAGTGTTTTGAGCATGAAGGGATGCTGTATTTTATCGAATGCTTTTTCTGCATCTATTGAAATAATCATGTGATTCTTAACTTTAAGTCTGTTGATATGGTGAATGACATTTATTGATTTCAGATGTTCAACCAACTTTGCATCCCTGGGATAAAACCCACTTGATCATGGTGCACTATCTTTTTAATATATTTTTGTATGCAATTTGCTAAAATTTTGTTGAGAATTTTTGCATCGATGTTCATGAAGGATATTGGTCTGAAATTTTCTTTCCTTGATGTGTCTCTGTCTAGTTTAGGTATCAGTGTGATATTGGCTTCATAGAATGAGTTTGGGAGGGTTCCCTCCTCTTCTATGTTATGGAATACTTTGAGGAGTATTGGAATGAGCTCTTCTTTAAAGGTTTTGTAGAACTCGGCTGAGAACCCATCTGGTCCCGGAATTTTCTTTGTTGGTAGGCTTTTGATGACCTCTTCTATTTCATTGTTTGAAATTGATTTATTTAAGTTGTGTATGTCCTCCTCGTTCATTTTAGGTAATTCGTAAGTCTCTAGAAACTTGCTGATGTCTTCGAGGTTTTCTGTTTTGTTGGAGTATAGATTTTCAAAATAGCTTCTAATTATGTTTTGTATTTCACTCATGTGTGTTGTGATATTTCCTTGTTCATTCCGAATTTTAGTAATTTCAGTTTTCTCCCTCTTTCTCTTTGTTAGTGTGGCTAAGGGCTTATCAATTTTGTTTATTTTTCCAAAGAACCAACTATTTATTTTGTTAATTTTTCCGATTGTTTCTTTTGTTTCAATTTCGTTGATTTCGCCTCTGATTTTAACTATTTCCTGTCTTCTACTACTTTTGGTGTTGGTCTTTTCTTCTTTTTCTAGGGCTTAGAGCTGTAGTGTTAAGTTGTTTATTTGTTGATTTCTACTTCTTTTGTTGAATGTGCCCCATGAAATAAATCTTCCTCCAAGTACTGCTTTCATAGTGTCCCAGAGATTTTGATATGATGTGTTTTTGTTCTTGTTTACTTCTAAGAATTTTTTTATTTCCCTCCTGATGTCTTCTGTTATCCATTCATTATATAATAGTGTATTATTTAATCTCCAGGTATTGGAGAAGTTTCTGTTTTGTATTCTGTCATCTATTTCTAATTTCAATCCATTATGATCTGATAGAGTACAAGGTAGTATCTCTATCTTCTTGTATTTGCTAACGGTAGCTTTGTGGCATAAAACATGGTCTATTTTAGAGAAGGATCCATGTGCTGCTGAGAAGAAAGTGTATTCATTCTTTGTTGGATGGTATATTCTATATATGTCAGTTAAGTCTACATTGTTAATTGTGTTATTGAGATTTATGGTTTCTTTATTCAATTTTTTTTTGGATGAGCTATCCAGTGGTGAGAGAGGTGTGTTAAAATCGCCTAGTATTATTGTGTTGTGGTCTATTTGATTTCTGGAATTGAGAAGGATTTGTTTGACGTACATGGATGAGGTAATGTTCGGGGCATAGATATTTATGATTGTTATGTCTTGCTGATTTATGCTTCCCTTAAGAAGTATGTAATTTCCTTCTTTATCCCTTCTGACTTGTTTTGGCTTGAAGTCCACATTTTATGAAATGAGAATAGATACTCTAACTTTTTTGCTGTGTCCGTGTGCATGGTATGTTTTTTCCCATCCTTTCACCTTTAGTATATGGGTATCTCTTTCTATGAGATGAGTCTCTTGCAGGCAGCATATTGTTGGATTTTTCTTTTTAATCCAATCTGCCAGTCTATGTCTTTTGATTGATGAATTCAGGCCATTATCATTCACAGTTATTATTGTGATATGATTTGTATTCCCAGTAATTTGACTCATTTTTGTTTTTTGACATGATTTGGTTTTCTCCTTTATTTGGCTATTCCTTTAGGCTAGTTCCTCCCGTTGCTGATTTGCATCGTTGTTTTTCATCTCTTCCTCATAGAATATTTTGTGAGAATGTTCTGCAATGCCGGCTTTCTTTTTATAAATTCCTTTACCTTTTGTTTATCGTGGAAGGATCTTATTTCATCATCAAATCTGAAAGTAAGTTTTGCTGGGTATAAGATTCTTGGTTGGCAACTGTTTTCTTTCAGGGCTTGAAAAATGTTGTTCCAGGCCCTTCTAGCTTTTAGGGTCTGAATTGAAAAATCTGCTGATATTCTTATTGGTTTCCCCCTGAATGTAATTTGATTGTTTTCTCTTGCGGCCTTTAAAATTCTGTCTTTATTTTGTATGTTAGATATTTTCATAATAATGTGCCTTCTTGTGGGTCTGTTGTAATTTTGTATATTTGGAGTCCTATAAGCCTCTTGTACTTGATTTTCCATTTCATTCTTCAGATTTGGGAAATTTTCTGATATTATTTCATTGAATAGATTGTTCATTCCTTTGGTTTGTTTCTCTAAGCCTTCCTCAATCCCAATAATTCTTAAATTTGGCGTTTTCATGATATCCCATAATTCTTGTAGATTCTGTTCATGATTTCTTACCATCTTCTCTGTTTGTTCAACTTTGTTTTCAAGGTTAAATATTTTGTCTTCAATGTCTGAGGTTCTGTCTTCCAGGTGTTCTATCCTGTTGGTTATGCTTTCTATGGAGTTTTTAACTTGGTTTATTCTTTCCTTCATTTCAAGGATATCTGTTGTTTTTTTTTTTTCAGTATCTCTAACTCTTTATTGAAATGATCTCTTGCTTCCCGTATTTGCTCTTTTAACTGTTGATTGGTGCGATCATTTAATGCCTGCATTTGCTCTTTCATCTCCTCCTTCAATGCCTGCATTTGCTCTTTCATCTCCTCGTTTGCTTCCCTGATTGTTTTAATTATGTACATTCTGAACTCCCTTTCTGACATTTCTTCTGCTGTGCTGTTATTGGGTTTTATTGATATAGTATCTAGGTTTGTTTGGGACATTTTCTTCCCTTTTTTTCTCATATTGGTCAGATGTCAGTGGGACTCTGAGATATTGCAGATTTCCCCTATTGGCTTATAGTGTCCCTGTAGATTTCCAGTGTATCCCCTCCCAGCTTTCAGTAGCCTGAAGTCCAGGAGGAACTTGAAAATGCAGTGCTTCCGAGTACAGCTGCCCCAGCCCGCCACTGGTTCTAGGGCTTGGAGCTGGCTCTGTGTGGAAAGGCTCTCCCTGGGGGAGAAGCCCACCACCGCTGGCCCTGTGGGAGGAGCCCACCACCGGAGTGAGCAGGGCAACCTGGAGAAGACTCTAGCTGCCCTGCCCTACTCTAATAAGCCGCCCAAATCCAGGCCTGCCGCCCGGTCCAAGCTTCACCAGGTGGGGGAGACTCTCCCCATGGTTCTATTTTAGTCTGAGTCTCTCAATGCCTCCCCTTCTTGAATCCTGGCTTCTGGAGCAACTGAAGATGCAGTCACCCTCTAGTCCACCATGTTGGTATGCCCTGTTGGATTGACTGATTTTGATCAAATTTCCTGCACCACAATTTTAAGTACCAAGGTGAAGGCCAATCTTAAGAGAAGTTTTCCAGTATAAAATTTGTTTTATCTTTGGATAGATGAAAACATTTCTTGTTCAAAGTCAGAAAGTGGATCCAGTATGTCCCCAGATAAATGGGATGGATTCAAACTAAAAAGCTTCTTCTCAGTAAAGGAAACAATCAATAAAGTGAAGAGAGAGCCTACAGAATTGGGGAAAATCTTTACCAATGCATCTCAGATAGATTATCAATCTCAAGGATTTACAAAGAACTCAATAACCTTATCACTAAAAAACCAAATAGTCCAATCAATAAATGGACTATGGAACTGAGCAGACACTTCACAGAAGAAGAAATATAATCAATCAGCAATTATATGAAAAAATGTTCAACATTTCCAGGAATTAGAGAAATGAAAATCAAAACTACTCTAAGATTTCATCTCATTCAAGTCAAAATGGCAATTATTAATAATACAAGCAACAATAAATATTGTTGAGAATGTAGGGGAAAAGGTACACGCATACATTGTTGATGGTACTGCAAACTGGTGCAACCATTATAGAATGCAGTATGGAGGCTCCTCAGAAAACTTAAAATGGAACCACCATTTAACCCAGCCATTCCATCCTTGGTTTATACATAAAGGACTTAAAGTCAGCATACTACAGTGATTCAGTCACATAATGTAATGTTTATCAGCTCAATTCACAATAGTCAAACTATGGAACCAACCTAGAATTCCTTCAATAGATGAATGGATAAAGAAACTGTGGCATATACATAGAATGGAATATTATTCAGCCATAATGAAGAATAAGATTATGGCATTCACAGGAAAATGGATGGAGTTGGAGAATATCATGCTAAGCAAAATAAGCCAATCCCAATAACCAAAAGCCAAATGTTATCTCTGATATGCAGGTGCTAATTCACAATAAAGGGGTGGGCTAAGGAAAGGTAATGTACTTTGGATTAGGCAGAGGAGAGTGAAGGGAGGGTAGGGGGCATGGGTGTAGGAAGAATGGTAGAATGAATTGCACATTATTATGTTATGCTGTGATTCTATATCATGTACATCCAGGAGAATGAAAAGTTATACCCCATTTTTATATGATGTGTCAAAATGCATTCTACTGTCATGTATAACTAATTAGAACAAATTTTTAAAATGTATTGCTTAGTTTCCAAGAGTTTAGGATTATTCTATTTATGATATTGATGCCTATTTAGATTATATCACAACCAGAAAAAAATTTTGATTTCAATTGTTTTTAATTTTATTTTTTGGAAGATTGACTTCTTTATCATTATGTAATGATTGCATCTCTCCCTGGTAAATTTTGTTGCTATGAAGGATACTTTATCTGATATTAATAAAGTCATTCCTGACTTTCTATTTTTTTTCATTTCTTTTTTGGCAGTGCTGTTGATCAAACCTACAAACCTACAGCCTTAGAATTTTTTTTTTTTTAAGTGCTGGGGATCGAACCCAGGGTCTTGTGCTTACAAGGCAAGCACTCTACCGACTGAGCTATCTCCCCAGCCCCAAACCTATAGCCTCATACATGTTAGACAAGTGCTCTATCACTGAGCTACACCTTCAATCTATTTCTGCTTTATTTTGATTCGTGTTTATATGATATCTATTTTCTGTCCATGTATTCTCAATTTGCCTATAGTGTTGTATTTGAAGATATTTTCTTGCAGTTAGCATATAGCTATGTTTAATCCGCTCTGCTAATCTTTGTCTTTTTGTCAATTTATTTATAAGTTTATATTCAGTGTTACTATTGACCTTTTAGGGCTTAAATCTGACAATTTTTCTTTTTTTTATGCCTTCTTTGAATGCTCTTTAGAATTCAATTTTGATTTACCTATAGAGTTTTTAAGTCTATTAATTTTTATAATTTTTGTGATTTCTGCAGGTAGTAAATTATGCATAATAGTTTATCAGTCTATTTGTGTCATACTTTCACCAGTTCTAATAAGACTATTGAAACATGACTTTCCTTTATTCTCCCTCATTTATAATGTTTATGTCTTGAATATTTTCTCTTTTCTCAATACATAAATTCAACATTATAGTTTTTTTTCAACCATCAAATATAATTCAGAAAAGTTAGGAGGAAAAAGAAAGAGAAAGCCTACTTGAATTTTACACTTTCTTTTCCCCTTTGTTCCAAGATTCCTTCTTTTATCATCTCTTTGTGTTTGAAAAATACAAATGATTCTTTTAGGTTAGACCTTCTGGCAACACATTCTCTTAGTTTCTATTTATCTAAAATTATTCTGGGTTGCCTGTCTTCCAGCAGTTGAAAATATTGTTTTACTTTTTTATAACCTCATGATTTCTGATGAGATATCCACCATAATTTGAATTGTTTCCTGTAAGTAAGGTTTTTCTTTCTTGATATTTTTTAGATTTTTTTCCCTCCATCTTAGTTTTTGGAAACTGGATTATGATTTGTCCTGGCATAGTTTTCTTTGGATTTTTCCTGTCTGGCATTTTCTTCATTTCCTGAATCTGTAAGTTTATGTCCTTTGCCAAATCTGAGAAAATTTCATCCATTATTTATTTGAATACATTTTCAACCCTACTCTTTTTTTTTTCCTCCTCTAGGACTCTGACAGAACAAATGCTAGATCTTTCAATAGAGTTCCCACAAATCCTGAAGGCACTCTTCACTTTCTTTTCAGTTCACATTCTCTTATTTTTTCAAATGGAGCACTCTCCATTTCTCTATTTCTATCCTCTGTGTTCAGGTTCTTTCCTCTGTCACATCCTTTCTGCTGTTTAGCTTTCTTGTTGACTTCTTAAATTTCAGTTATTTTATTTTATTTTATTTTATAGATCTAAAATTTCAATTTGACTTTTTAGCATTTTCCTATTTTTGCAGTCTTTCTATTTCTTGGCTGGGACTTCCTATTTTTTCAATTACTTCAATCTTGTTGAAACACTTTTATGATGGCTGCTTTAAAATTCTTTTCATGTGATTATGACTTTGACTTCATGTCAGTGTTGTCCTCTGTGATTGTCTCTCATTCAAGGTGAGATTTTTTTTTCTGTTTCTGTATTACATTTTATCTGGACATTTCACTCATTATGTCATGAGTCCCTGAATCTTATTTAAATAATTCGCTTTAGCAGGTGCCCTCTTGTTGTCTTTAAGCAGCAAAGTGGGGAACACTACCTCAGTACTGCCGGGTGGGAGTGAAAGTCAAGGTTTCCCAGCTACCTGCAGGAGACACTCCCAAAGGAGGGCCATTTCTTGCTGGTGGGTTGGTGGGAAGCTCAGTGTCCTGCTCTACTTGTGCTGGTGCCACCCTGATTTGGTGGAGGAATAATGTCCCATTACTGCTCTTGGTAAGGCTCACACTGCCACTGTGAGTACTGGGTGGCAAGGGGCTTGCTAGCCTTAGAGGGTAGGAATGTCTATCCACTTTCCCTGACCCCAACCCAGTGGTGAAGGGGGCAACTTGCTACAGCTTCTCAAGGGCAACGATCTTAGCTCCCACTCTGCCTTTGCTATAGGAGGTGTGTATAGTTAAAATTTTGTCCACAGCGTTTGCTGATATAGAGAGGGATAATACTGTCTGAGAGTTTTTTCTCTTGGTAGGCTGCCCATTTTATTGTTCTTTGACTTAAGAATGGTGACACTTCTTGGGTCCAAGGACAGTGGGGGGAAACAATGAAGTTTCCAGGTTCCTTCTTCTCCAGCACAAAGTGAGGGATGTGAAATGAAAAGAAAACCCAGGGAACTCACCCCAGTCTCATTTCTTAGGACTCAAAGTGCCTAGCTCATCTTCTCTCTTACCTCCACTTTTCAAATGCTTTCAATGTTTGTCAGTTCATATATGCATGCGTGTATATATAAACACACATAAAATTGACACAATTGTAACTGTACAATAGACATAAAAGTATGTGTGTATGTATGTATGTGTGTGTATATATATATATTTTCCCCAAAGCGTTTAGCTTTACTTATCAGGAGGAATAAGGAGATGTGCATCTACTCCATCTTGTCCCCACAACTCAACCATATTTCTCATTATACTTTCAAACTGCATTTCTCTAATTTCTAATGTATTTGCCATCTTCATAGTCTCTTTGGTAAAGTCTACCATCTCTTTTGTTATTTTCTAATTGGATTGTTTTTTTTTTCTTTTTATTGTTGAGTATTTTCAAGAAGCACACCCTCTGTCAAATGTGTGGTCTGCAAATGATTTCTCCCAGTCCATAGCTTGAATTTTCATCCTCTTACCAGAGTTTTTCACAGAGCTAAAGTTATAAACTTTGATGAAAATAGTTTTATAACAGTTTTAAAAGCTCAGATGATTAAAAAGTCTTCTATAAATACTCCTTAATTAAGCATACGTCAGGGAGAATTGTTAGAGATATGTTTCAGTGCCCTTGCTTAGAAATCTCTGGATAAAGAAAATAGTCCTTAGGTCTCCTAAAAGAGAAGACAAGTCCTGAATCTGCTCACCTGGACACTCATCATTGATTAGATATATGGTCTTTAGAAATTACTTATTTAGATCTCAATTTCTTCATTTCTCACAGAAGGATAATCATCAGAATTACCATATAGTAATATTATAGTTAGAATGTTAAAACATATGAGCACTTTGGAACACTGCCTGGCACTCATACAGTAAGTACTTTAAAAATATCAGTTGCTATCATGTCAGTTGACATCGTCATCACTTCTCAGTCTAATGCCTGGTGCTATTCGGTGACTTTGAGTTTCACGGAACCCCAAGTAGTCCTTTCTTTCACACATTTCTCTTTGGCAATAACTTGATTTCTTTCACGTTAGTTAAGAATCTGTAGAGACTGAAAAACCCCAGTTAAACCTTGCTGTTCAATAATATTTTATATATTGGAGACAACTCACGTGATTTGCATAGTTTTCTCAAATCAACAATGTCTATACCTTCTGTTTTCTGGACTTTAAAATCATATATCCTTGGAATATATATGTAATTCCAAAGTGTTAATAGCAAATAAAGACAAATAATTAAAACGGGCAAGAATCTAAACAGACATTTCTCAAAAGAATACATAGAGTTGATCGCCAGATATGTTACAAAAATTCTTGAAGTCACTAATCATCAAGGAAATGCAAAAAATAAAGATAATAATATATTACCTCACACTAGTGATAATAATGTCTATTATCAAAATGAGTAATTAGAACAAGTGTTGGGGAGGAAGTGAAGAAAGGAAGCTCTTGCCAACTTCTGGGGGAAATATTAATTAGTATAGCCACTATGGAAAACAGTATGAAAAAAACTAAAAATAGAACTATCATGTGATCCAGCAATCATTCTATTATGGAGGAATATCCCATCCAAAGGAAATGAAGTCAGTATGTTTAAGAGACATATGCAGTTCCCTATTTATTGCAGCATCATCCATAATATCCAAAATACTGAATCAACCTGAGTGTCCATAAACTGATGAATGGTAAAGAAAATGTGATACACAGTCTACTATTTGGCCATAAAAAAATAATGTAATCCTGCCATTTGTGCAACTTGGGTGGAACTGGAAATCATAATATTGAGTGAAATAAGTCAGAAACAAAAAGATAAGTTCTGCATGATCTTGCTCAATGTGAACTCAAAAAGTTGATCTCATGGAAGTCGAGAGTAGAATGGTGATTACCAGAGGCCAGAAGCGTGGAGTGGGGCCATGGGGAAAGGTTGATCTACGGATACCAAGTTACAGTTAGATAGGAGCAAGGTCTGGTATGCTCACAGATAAGAATAATGTACTGTGCATTTCAAAAACAAGAAGAAAAGATTTTTAAAGTTTTCACTGTAACAAAGTGATAAATATTTGAGGTAAGTGTGCTCAATCTGATTTAAACAATATACATGTATACATGTATTGAAGCATCACAGTGTACCCCATTAGTATGTATGAATTTAATAGTTTTATGCATCATGTTAAAATGAATTAAAAATCATATATGATATCTTAACTTTTCATTAAAACCTTTTTATAATGATAACAGTATCAAATAATAAAAGTCGTGATTATTATAACTGAAAAATTAGAAAATAAAATCAGGGGAAAAAAGTTCTCATAATCCCACTACCTAAATTTGAAAATACTTTATTCCTTTCTAGCTTTAGTATTTGCAAAGTTTTTGGCCTCCTAAGCAGAATTATAACCTGCTTTAAGAATTTTTTAGGACATAGCATTTTTTCATGTTATTAAGGGTAGTTTATGAAGATAATTCTATTGTATTATAATAATCTTTTGTGAAGAAATAAACTAAACCAAATGACATGAACAGTTTACTGTTCTCAAACACACACACATAAACATATCTAATTATCACACTGTGCTGCTTAAATATGTATATTATTATATATAAGTTACAAAATAGGTAGATGAATTTTTTAAAATAATTTAATATGAAAATCACATAGGTTATGACAGGTGAATAAATTCTGACATTTTAATTAGAAAAATAATTGTAAGTGGTATGGCAAATATGTTTTCATATAGTAACTAACCCATTGTTTTTAATTTTGTGAATTGAGTTTTCCTATTTATTTTTGGACCCTTGTCTTTTGAATAGGAGGCTATGAAGAAAGACACTGACCCTTCATTGGGGTCACAGGTGAAGGTGTTCAGGTTGTACACTGAACTAGAACATCCTACAGAGAAGGAGAGTAGAAACTGAAATGTAACTCATTTATGTATGCACCTGTAAGTTGTGCTCAGATAAAATTTTTTTCCCTAAACTGCACTAAGATAATTTTGGACATATACAATTATGTGTTAATCTTTTTTATTCTGATTTCATACTTACATTTTAAAACTTAAAAGGACTAAATGTCCTTTCTCCTCCAAATATTTCTTAAATAATAAATTTAAATGTTTACAGATTCCTTTTTTTCCATAAAGATAAATGTGGGGGGGTTTCAAGATGGCGGACTAGAGGGTGGCTGCATTTCATGTTGCTCCAGGACTCAGGATTCAAAGGAGGAGATATAGAGAGACTTGGGACCAACTCAAAGCAGCCAGGTGAGTCTCTCCCGTTGGGGAGGCGTCCCGGATGGGGCGGTAGTCCCAGAATGCAGGGAACTTTGTGAAGTAGAGCTGCCCGGTGAGACACCCCTTCCCCCGCTGAAGCAGTGAACTCGAACAACTGGGAGCATCGTAGAGGAGGCCGCTCAGCACTGCACTTGGACTTGGAGCAACCACTGGGGCTCCAGGCAGCAGCCCAGAGGAGGGGCTGTGAGGAGAGCTGTTTGGACTCAGAGCAACCACCCCTGAACACCAGGGCCTGCCCGGAAAAGGAGAAGGAGGAGGAGGAGGAGCAGCGCGGCAAGGCGCTTGGACTGGGAGCAACTGCACCAGAGCTACAGGCGGTTGCCAGAGGAGGAGCTGCTCAGTGAGCTGTTTGGACTCAGAGCAACCACTCCTGAACACCAGGGCCTGCCCAGAAGAGGAGGAGGAGGAGGAGGAGGAGGAGGAGGAGGAGGAGGAGTGCGGTGGGTCACTTGGACTCACAGTGACTGCATTGAGCTCCAGGCAGCTGCTCAGAGGAGGAGGCGAGTGGTGAGTTGTTTGGACTCAAAGCGACCGCTCCTGAACACCGGGAGGCTGCCTGGAGGAGGAGCGCGGTGGGTCGCTTGGTCTCTAGTGGCCACACCAGAGCTCCGGGCAGCTGCCTGGAGGAGGCATGCAGCAGGTCACATGGACTCAGAGCGACTCAGAGTGACCGCTACTGAACACCCGGGGGGGCTACATGGAGGAGGAGGAGGAACGGGGAGGGTCACCTGGACTCGGAGTGACTGCCCAGGGCTATGGGTGGTTGGCAGGAGGAGGAGGCACGCAGTGAGTTGCAGGCAGATTCTCTGAGGAGAGGCAGCCTAAGGACACTCGTCTGCAAAGGGTGAGGCTCCCAGGCCCAGGAGATAGGTCCGGGCCCCTGGGAACGTTGCACAGGAAGGCAGCCCAGCCCAGGCGGTAGCTGTAGATTGAGGGGAACCTTTAGGAGGGGAACTGACCAGCAAGACCTCCCCACCAGGTGAGTCTTCCCTGCTGGGTGAGGTTTTCCCACAAGGATGGTAAAACCAGAGACACAGGCCCAAATAGGCCTTGCCTCAGCCCGCAACCTAGTTCCCCTTTGGATGACCTTTGATCAACAAGAGGAGGCACCTCTGCCCACTAGCAGGGAATATACCCCACCTGAAGGCTACCACCCCTAGAGAGGCAGCTTCCTTGTGGAGCACCACATTATCAACTTCCTCCAAGACGTCAGCCTACTGAAGGCTAAGAGGGGATATATATAGAACTCTTCAGGGACATTATAAGTCAATAGAGGAAATCTGCAATATCTCAGCGGTCCACTGATACCTGAACAATATGAGAAAAAAAGGGAAGAAAATGCCCCAAACAAATCTAGACGTTACATCAATAAAACCCAGTGACAGCATGGCAGAAGAAATGACAGAAAAGGAGTTCAGAATGTACATAATTAAAATGATCACGGAAGCAAACAATGAGATGAAAGAGCAAATGCAGGCACTGAATGATGAGATGAAAGAGCAAATGCAGCATTGAATGATCACACCAATCGACAGTTAAAAGAGCAAATACAGGAAGCAAAAGATCATTTCAATAAAGAGTTAGAGATATTGGAAAAAAAAAAAAAGAAATACTTGAAATGAAAGAAACAATAAACCAAATTAAGAACTCATAGAAAGCATATCCAATAGGATAGAACAACTGGAAGACAGAACCTCAGACATTGAAGACAAAATATTTAACCTTGAAAACAAAGTTGAACAAACAGAGAAGATGGTAAGAAATCATGAACAGAATCTACAAGAACTATGGGATATCATGAAAACGCCAAATTTAAGAATTATTGGGATTGAGGAAGGCCTAGAGAAACAAGCCAAAGGAATGAACAATCTATTCAATGAAATAATATCAGAAAATTTCCCAAATCTGAAGAATGAAATGGAAAATCAAGTTCAAGAGGCTTATAGGACTCCAAATACACAAAATTACAACAGACTCACACCAAGGCACATTATAATGAAAATACCTAACATACAAAATAAAGACAGAATTTTAAAGACTGTGAGAGAAAAGAACCAAATTACATTCAGGGGGAAACCAATACGGATATCAGCAGATGTTTCAATCCAGACCCTAAAAGCTAGAAGGGACTGGAACAACATTTTTCAAGCCCTGAAAGAAAATGGATGCCAACCAAGAATCTTATACCCAGCAAAACTTACCTTCAAATTTGACGATGAAATAAAATCCTTCCATGATAAACAAAAGCTAAAAGAATTTACAAAAAGAAAGCCAGCATTACAGAACATTCTCTGCAAAATATTCCATGAGGAAGAGATGAAAAACAAAGAAGCAAATCAGCAAAGGGAGGAATTATCCTAAAGCAATTGTCAAATAAAGGAGGAACCAAGTTGTGTCAAATAAATAAATAAATAAATAAAATTTTAAAAATGAACCAAATAACTGGGAAACCAAATCATATCTCAATAATAACCCTGAATGTTAATGGCCTGAATTCATCAATCAAAAGATATAGACTGGCAGATTGGATTAAAAAGAAGGATCCAACAATATGTTGCCTGCAAGAGACTCACCTCATAGAAAAAGATACTCATAGACTAAAGGTAAAGGATGGGGAAAAATGTACCATGAACATGGACTCAGCAAAAAAGCTGGAGTATCCATCCTCATTTCAGATAATGTGGACTTCAAGTCAAAGTTAGTCAGAAGGGATAAAGAAGGTCATTTCATACTGCTTAAGGGAAGCATAAATCAGCAAGATATAACAATCATAAACATCTATGCCCCAAACAGTGGCTCATCCATGTACATCAAACAAATCCTTCTCAATTTCACAAACCAAATAGACCATAACACAATAATACTAGGTGATTTTAACACACCTCTCTCACCACTGGACAGATCTTCCAAACAAAAATTGAACAAAGAAACCATAGATCTCAATAACA
This sequence comes from Sciurus vulgaris, assembly GCF_902686455.1. NCBI lineage: Eukaryota > Metazoa > Chordata > Mammalia > Rodentia > Sciuridae > Sciurus > Sciurus vulgaris. Next base: position 89,615,387 of record NC_136467.1, on the reverse strand, counting down.
CAATCAATAATTTAGACTTAATAGACATTTATAGAATATACCATCCAACTAAGAGTGAATACACTTTCTTCTCAGCAGCACATGGATCCTTCTCAAAAATACACCATATATTATGCCACAAAGCTAATGTTAGCAAATACAAGAAGATAGAGACACTACCATGTATTCTATCAGATCATAATGGATAGAAGTTAGAAATAAATGAAAGAGTAAAACACAGAAACTATTCCAACATCTGGAGATTAAACAATATGCTATTATATGATGAATGGATAACAGAAGATATTAGGAAGGAAATTAAAAAATTCTTAGAGATAAATGAGAACAAAGAAACATCATATCAAAATCTCTGGGACACTATGAAAGCAGTACTTAGAGGAAGATTTATTTCATGGGGCACATTCAACAAAAGAAGTAGAAATCAACAAATCAACAACTTAACACTACAGCTCTAAGCCCTAGAAAAAGAAGAGCAGACCAACACCAAAAGTAGTAGAAGACAGGAAATAGTTAAAATCAGAGGCGAAATCAACAAAATTGAAACAAAAGAAACAATTGGAAAAATTAACAAAATAAATAGTTGGTTCTTTGGAAAAATAAACAAAATTGATAAGCCCTTAGCCACATTAACAAAGAGAAAGAGGGAGAAAACTCAAATTACTAAAATTCGGAATGAACAAGGAAATATCACAACACACACGAGTGAAATACAAAACATAATTAGAAGCTATTTTGAAAATCTATACTCCAACAAAACAGAAAACCTCGAAGACATCAACAAGTTTCTAGAGACTTATGAATTACCTAAAATGAACGAGGAGGACATACACAACTTAAATAAATCAATTTCAAGGAATGAAATAGAAGAGGTCATCAAAAGCCTACCAACAAAGAAAATTCCGGGACCAGATGGGTTCTCAGTCGAGTTCTACAAAACCTTTAAAGAAGAGCTCATTCCAATACTCCTCAAAGTATTCCATAAAATAGAAGAGGAGGGAACCCTCCCAAACTCATTCTATGAAGCCAATATCACACTGATACCTAAACCAGACAGAGACACATCAAGGAAAGAAAATTTCAGACCAATATCCTTAATGAACATCGACGCAAAAATTCTCAACAAAATTTTAGCAAATCGCATACAAAAATATATTAAAAAGATAGTGCACCATGATCAAGTGGGTTTCATCCCAGGGATGCAAGGTTAGTTCAACATCAGGAAATCAATAAATGTAATTCACCGTATCAATAGACTTAAAGTCAAGAATCACATGATTATTTCAATAGATGCAGAAAAAGCATTTGATAAAATACAGCACCCCTTCATGTTCAAAACGCTAGGAAAAACTGAGATAGTGGGAACATTCCTTAACATTGTAAAGGCCATTTATGCTAAGCCCATGGCCAATATCATTCTAAATGGTGAAAAACTGAAAGCATTCCCCCTAAAAACTGTAACAAGGCAGGGATGCCCTCTTTCACCACTTCTATTCAATATTGTCCTTGAAACTCTAGCCAGAGCAATTAGACAGACAAAAGAAATTAAAGGGATACGAATAGGAAAAGAAGAACTCAAACTATCCCTGTTTGCTGATGATATGATTATATACTTAGAGGAACCAGGAAATTCCACCAGAAAACTTTTAGAACTCATAAGGGAATTCAGTAAAGTAGCAGGATATAAGATCAATGCACATAAATCTAATGCATTTTTATACATAAGTGATGAATCTTTGGAAAGAATAATCAGGAAAACTACACCATTCACAATAGCTTTGAAAAAAATAAAATACTTGGGAATCAATCTCACAAAAGAGATGAAAGACCTCTACAATGAGAACTACAGAACACTAAAGAAAGAAATTAAAGAAAACCTTAGAAGATGGAAAGATCTCCCATGTTCTTGGATAGGAAGAATTAATATTGTCAAAATGGCCATACTACCAAAAGTGCTATACAGATTCAATGCAATTCCAATTAAAATCCCGATGATGTACCTTACAGAAATAGAGCAATCAATTATGAAATTCATCTGGAAGAATAAGAAACCCAGAATAGCTAAAGCAATCCTTAGCAGGAAGAGTGAAACAGGGGGTATTGCAATACCAGATCTTCAACTCTACTACAAAGCAATAGTAACAAAAACGGCATGGTATTGGTACCAAAATAGAAAGGTAGATCAATGGTACAGAATAGAGGACGCGGACACAAACCCAAATAAATACAATTTTCTCATACTAGACAAAGGTGCCAAAAATATGCAATGGAGAAAAGATAGCCTCTTCAACAAATGGTGCTGGGAGAATTGGAAATCCATATGCAACAGAATGAAACTAAACCCATATCTCTCACCATGCACGAAACTAAACTCAAAATGGATTAAGGACCTTGGAATCAGACCAGAGACCCTGCAAATTATAGAAGAAAAAGTAGGTCCAGATCTTCAACATATTGGCTTAGGACCAGACTTCCTTAACAGGACTCCCATAGCACAAGAAATAAAAGCAAGAATCAATAACTGGGATAGATTCAAACTAAAAAGCTTTCTCTCAGCAAAGGTAACTATCAGCAATGCAAAGAGAGAGCCTACAGAGTGGGAGAAAATCTTTGCCAATCATACTTCTGATAGAGCACTAATCTCCAGAATCTATAAAGATCTCATAAAACTCTACACCAAGAATACAAATAATCCAATCGACAAATGGGCTAAGAAAATGAACAGATACTTCACAGAAGAAGAACTACAAGCAATCAACAAACATATGGAAAAATGTTCAACATCTTTAGTAATAAGAGAAATGCAAATCAAAACCACTCTAAGATTCCATCTCACCCCAATTAGAATGGCGATTATCAAGAATACAAGCAACAATAGGTGTTGGCGAGGATGTGGGGAGAAAGGTACACTCATACATTGCTGGTGGGGCTGCAAATAAGTGCAGCCACTCTGGAAAGCAGTGTGGAGATTCCTTAGAAAACTTGGAATGGAACCCCATTTGACCCAGCTATCCCACTCCTTGGCCTATACCCAAAGGACTTAAAATCAGCATACTACAGAGATACAGCCACATCAATGTTCATAGCTGCTCAATTCACTATAGCCAGATTGTGGAACCAACCTAGGTGCCCTTCAATTGATGAATGGATAAAGAAACTGTGGCATATATATAGAATGGAATATTACTCTGCCATGAAGAATGATAAAATTATGGCATTTGCAGGCAAATGGATGAAATTGGAGAATATCTTGCTAAGTGAGATAAAGCCAATCTCAAAAAACCAAAGGTCAAATGATATCGCTAATAAGTGGATGATGACACATAATGGGGGGAGGGAGGCGTTAGTGTTAGGGTTAGAGTTAGGGTTAGGGAGGGGGGCAAGAATGGAGGAAGGAAGGTCAGTATACAGGGAAAGGAGGGGTGGGAGGGGTTGGGGCAAAGGAAAAAATAACAGAATGAATCAAACAACATTAGCCTATGTAAATTTATGATTACACAAATGGTATGCCTTTATGCCATGTACAAACAGAGAAACAACATGTATCCCATTTGTTTACAATAAAAAAAGATAAATGTGGAATAAAAATGTTAACAGTTAAGTCTTTAGTCTTTAATTCATAATGATTTATTCTGATGTGGCATGAGACACTATAAATAGGTTTTCTTCCTATGTCAATACTCACTTATTCCTGAACCATTTAGAAAATAAACCCTCTTTCTTATTTGCTTTTATTATTTTTGAAATCCTATTTTTATGTTATACAAATACTAAAATTTTTTCTGAGACTTTTTTCACTCAAACACCACTGTTTAATTATTGAAATCTATATTATTTTTAATATTTGCTATTAATGCACTTATAATACCTTTTAAAAATTTGTCTTTAGTTTTGTATTCATTTTTTCAGAGAACATTGAAATCATTTTGCAGATGTAAAAACACAAACTAATTGAAGTTTTAAAATACAAATTAATTCAGTAATTCTCCACTTTAAATATATTCCAAACTTGCCCGGAATGGGTACACTACTTCACTGATCCCTTCATATTTTTTTCAGTAAGTCATTATACATGTGATATCTAGTCTCCTCCATTAAGTTTAATTCTAGAGGCTGTGTGTTCTTTACATTCTCCTCAGAATGAGACAGGTCCCTCACAGCTAATAATTTCTTTCAATGAGAGGAGTAACACCACCCTATGAAATAAGCCTTCCAGGAACAAAATTCTCAAAGAGGGGAGTGAGGAGTGATTTTCTCTTTTCTGTGTACCAGAATATTATTATAAAAAATACATATTTATGTATATATGAATATGACCCAAGTAAGCCAACCATTCTGTGTAAATAATATACACCAATAAAAATTAAATAAGAAACAATGAGAAAAGGCACATCTTCAGATAACTGCTTGCAACAATACCCAGAAATACTATTTATCTTGAAAGCATATGAAGCAATTAACATTTTGAAGCTAATTGGACTCTCTACAATTAGGGATCCACATAAATAATATATTCCATACATGTATATGTAATCATGGTTTCCAGATATACAGTGGTTTTAGCAATGTGTCTCCCAATTCTCCTCATTTAGAAACGAGTGGTGATGCTTAAACAGAGTGGCTAAAATAATCTCTCTACTTGTCCCATTTGCTTTCTCTATTTGGGATGTGGTAGGTGTTCACATCTAGTGTGCATTGCCACATTCACTTCTGCGTGTACCTTTGACCCTACACACGCGTTTGGCTCCATGGCGTGGCCATTTTGAATGCCTGTCCCAATTTGCCTTCACCTTCTTATTTACTGGATTCTTTGGCTGGGTTTTCCCTCCTTATTCTGAAGCCTTCTCTGGAATGGAATAACAATTTGGACCAGCCCAGGGTCTAACCAGGAACCTCCATTTGTATGATGTCATAAGCCTTTCTCTGTTGTTTCATCAAGCACACCCTTGCAATGGTTGCTCATATTAACATTTTATTATTTTACATGCAAGATCATGAGGATGGGATTATACTGACATCATTTAATGAATGATCTATGATAGAGTAATAACTGGATAATTATTAAACTGCTTAATAGTCAATCCTTGAATACGCCTTCTTTTCCCTATTAAAATAATAAATAAATAATAAATGCTACATACTAACAAACAATAGGATTTCTTTTGGTGGTTAATATGTAGAATTATGAATTTCCTAGTAGCCATATTTAACAAGTAAAAAGAAAGAGATAAAATTAGCTTTAAGCTATGTTTTTCTCAGCCATTTTTAGGTTTCCAAGAAAGAACCAAGTTGATCTCATTTGTCCCACTTTGAGTAGCACTTCTGTGCCAGGCCATTTAGCAGGCAATTGTTAAATATAAATTGGAAATAAAGATTTGAAAGAGAGTCCTCCAATGCACAGGTTTTATCTTGGCTTGGTAAGACAAATTTATTTGTCTTATCTACCAAGTATCTTTACCTGGATGAGCTAATACTTTCCAATCCAGTATATATAATCCTTCCACATTTTAACAGTTACTGAGAAGAAAAATTTATTTCTGATATGACTGCACATTGCAAGGTGCATGAGTCAGTACTTATTCATTTTATACCTAGTGATATTTTTTACAATGGAGCTAAACCTCAGAAGAAAGGGGAATAAATTCATATGAAAAATTGTTATCTGTCCATTATCTGGATTTCAGAGTTCCATTCTCCATCCTGAGGTAAGGAAATGAATTGTTATGGATTGTGAAGTCCACCCTAGCCTTTGCTTTGCTTTACTGCAACATAATACTCAAATGGATGGAGAAAGAAGGCACTAAAAGATTTGAGAATATAATTGATTTATATTTTTAGTTTCTAGCAGATACGTTTGTCACTATTATTGCTTTTCATGAAGACTCAAAGAATGTGTTTCTTAGCACCAATTCTTGCTCTATCCTTATCCTAGAACTTTTCTTATGATGCTGTTTTGCTGGTGGATCCAGTATCTCTCTATACCCAAATACAACAGTGACAAAATCTGTATGCAAGATTCTTGAGAATTAAATTTGTCTTACCAAACCAAAATCAAACTTTTACATTGGAGTAATCACATTCAAACATGTTTAACTTTACTTCAAAAATTAAATTAGGACAAAAACTCAGAGTTTGCTACTAAATTAAAACACCTTCATTTGGTGGAATTGTTTGACATTTATTTTACACAACTTTATCCACTCTATTAAGATTTGACCATGATATATAAAGCAAGACAATATCTGTAAGAATTTTGGGGCCTTCTTATTCATGCTGGTCTATTTTCTTCTTCTGCAAGTTTCACAGAACAGGAAGTTCAGGTAAGTAATTGTTACACTTAAATATTGAAGTCATTTAAGAATAATAATCTGATTAAGGTGCTTTTAAAAACTTTGCTACTTAAAATTAATCAGCTTATTTAAAGTAAGACTTTAGAGAAAAATAGAATAACAAAAAAGTATCCAACAACATAATTTTATAATTGCTGGAATAAATACATCAATAAATCATCTTTTAAAGGCCAAAGTAATATAAATGCATCTTTCAAAGGTCTCAAAATATACAAGTGGAAACTAAAACTTAGTGAATTGATAAAAACGTTTTACTTTCTGGAAAATGTAAACCAACAAACTCTGGACTCAGGGAAACTGTAGTCCTTTCTCCTGCCGGTTCTTCAAATCTCCAGAGAATGCTTGCCAATACCATAGCCCTCAGTCAGGAGAGTGTAAGCTTAGACAGCAGACCCACCATAGAGGAGAGACTTACAGCCCCAAACATTCCAAGATCTCTGTTGATAGGGACAGTACTCTATGATAACACTCATAGAAACCTTCGAATTAACACTTGTACAAACATTACAGTATAAATTTATGAAAGTCACCTTCTTTCTTCTGTTAACACACACAAACACACACACATACACACACACACACACACACACACACAACCCAAACTTGAGATTAACCCAACTAACACTGCCTTGTGGAGATCTGATTTCTATTTTCCAATTCACATTTCTTATAAGATCCTTGGGTTACCCATCATGTCATGCCTAGGTTTTGGATTTTTTACTTTCTCTGGAATTTCTCACTGTCTCCAAATGAAAAAGCACTACTCACACCATGCTTGAGCAGACACTTGCCTTTAAATCACCCATAGAATTTAACCCAAGGTCACTTTTCCTTATCCTAATGGAGATGACATCAATGAAGAGAGAGAAGAGGTCATCCAGGAGCTCTTGAAGGTAGATTAAAATGCCAAAATAAGACAGACTGCAGTGTTAGGGTCAGAATTCAGTTATCAGAAGCATTCTGTCTTTTCTGTCCTCTCTATAATTTACTCCCAAGGATATGTGGACATATAAGACAGGCAAAAGAGAACCTAAGACCTGGAAAAGCCAAGTCAGAACTCTACCTCCAAATTTCCAAAAGGAATATGGATCAAATGAAATACAGAGCCAGGGCAGGTTCTTCAATGGAAATACATTAAGTATGAACATGTATCTTCTTTTAGTCCCACCGCCCGTGGTGCAAATGAAAAGAGGGACCTGAGCTTGTCCACTGTGCCCTGTTGCTGTGGCACTCCCCCTACAGCAGACTGGTCCTGTTAGAGAATAGCTCTTTCTAACCAAAATGATAAGGTCATCTTCTTCACTCCAATTTCTGGAAAAGGTTCTTTCAAACATCCCTGGGTTAAGATCATCTTTGTAGATATTTCAATGAAAATGTGAGGAAATTTTTGTTTCAAGGAACTTGTAAACACCTGTCCATCTTGATGATGGTCAGAGAAATTTGAGTTATTTTCTTATATTGACTCTGCTTCATGTATTTTCAATTACACAACTTCCCAGAAAGTGAAATTTTTTGTGTTCTGGCTCTTAAAAGGTGACATGTAAATAAATCCCATAATTCATTTAAAACTTAAAGGAATACCACCATAAACAGTAAGTGGGTCCACTCAGAACTAGTAGAGAAATGACAACATAAAGCCCTATGAGTACATGTTACCTGGGCTATGGAGTCCCCGATATGATTATTATTTCTTCCCAGGGCTTAATAACCTGTGTGAAGGACAAAGGTCTACATGGAGTACTGCTTTGAGTGGCAGCTTACCAAACCAGTCTTACACGTAAGTGAACCCAGTCTGATCAGGACCATGCTGAAACCATGTGTTGTGGCACATGGGGAACTCACACACTGAAAACGTTTGAAATCTACTCTAGAAAAACATGGGAAACACTTCAAGATATAGATATAGGCAACAGTTTCCTAAGCAAAACTACAATAACACAGAAAATGCTAGCAAGAATTGACAAATGGTATTACATAAAATTAAAAAGTTTCTGCCCAGCATCTGAAACAATCAACAAAATAAACAAAAAACCTACAGAATGGGAGAAAACCTTTGCCAGCTATTCATCTGACAGGGATTTAACACAAAGAATATATAAAGAACTTAAAAAAATTGAACAGCATAACAAGTAATCCAATTAATAAATGGACAAAGAACTGAACAGACATATCTCAAAAGAAGAAATATGAATTGCCAATAAATATATGAAAAAATGCTCAACACCTTTAGCCATAAGGGAAATGCACATCAAGACTACACTAAGGTTGGGTTTCAAGATGACAGCCTAGAGGGTGGCTGCATTTCATGTTGCTCCAGGACTCAGGATTCAAAAGAGGAGATATTGAGACACTTGGGACCAACTCAAAGCAGCCAGGTGACTCTCACCCGTTGGGAAGGCATCCCGGATGGGACGGTGGTCCCGGAACGCAGGGAACTTTGTGAAGTAGAGCTGCCGGTGAGACGCCCCTCCCCCCGCTGGAGCAGTGAACTCGGACAACTGGGAGCCCCGTAAAGAAGGCCGCTGGGCACAGCGCTGGGACTCGGAGCAACCACTGGGGCTCCGGCGGCTGCCCAGGGGAGGAGTGGTGAGGAGAGCTGTAAGGACTCAGAACACTGGGGCCTGCCCTGAGGAGGAGGAGGAGGAATGTGGCCACTTGGATTCGGAGGGACTGCACCAGAGCTACAGGCGGTTGCCAGAGGAGAAGCTCCGCAGCCAGCTGTTTGGACTCAGGGCGACTGCTTCTGAACACCGGGGCCTGCCCTGAGGACGAGGAGGAGGAAGAGGAGCGCGTCCGCTTGGATTCGGGGTGACTACACCAGAGCTACAGGCGGTTGACAGAGAAGGGGCTGCGTGGTGAGCTGTTTGGACTCAGACCACTTCTTAACACCGGGGCCTGCCCGGAGGAGGAGGAGGAGGAGGAGGAGGAGGAGGAGGAGGAGGAGCGCAGCGGGTCATTTGGACTCGCAGTGACTGCATTAGTGCTCCAGGCGTCTGCTCAGAGGAGAAGGCGAGTGGTGAGTTGTTTGGACTTAAAGTGACAGCGCCTGAACACAGGGGGGCTGCCTGGAGGAGAAGCGTGGTGGGTCGCTTGGTCTTGAGTGGCCGCACCAGAGCTCCGGGCGGTTGCCCAGAGGACCCGTGCAGCGGGTCACGTGGATTCAGAGCCACTCAGAGCAACCGCTCCTGAACACCCGGGGGGTTATCTGGAGAAGGAGGAGGAACGGGGAGGGTCACTTCGACTCGGAGTGATTGATTGCCCAGGGCTACGGGTGGTTGGCGGGAGGAGGAGGCACGAAGTGAGTTTCTTGGACTCCTAGTGACCGCACCGCAATACTGGGCGGCTGTCTGGAGGAAGAGGCCTGTGGCGGGTCTCTGGGACTCAGAGCGATTGTTAGGGGCCCCAGGTGGCTGCTCAGAGGAGGGGCCGCATAGCCAGGCAATTAGGTGCAGAGCAGGGTCCCAGGATCTAGGAGGCTTCTGGGTGGAAGAGCCGCACAGAGACAGGCTTAGGGCGGAGCGAAGGTTCCAGGCCTGCGGGCAGATTCTCTGAGGAGGGGCAGCCTAAGGAGATTCATCTGCGAAGGGTGAGGCTCCCAGGCCCAGGAGGTAGGGCCGGGCCCCTGGGAACTTTGCAGAGGAAGGCAGCCCAGCCCAGGCGGTAGCTGTAAATTGAGGGGAACCTCTAGGAGGGGAACTGACCAGCGAGACCTCCCCACTGGGTGAGTCTTCCCTGCTGGGGAAGGTTTCCCCACAAGGACGGTAAAACCAGAGACTCAGGCCCAAACAGGCCTTGCCTCAGCCCGCAGCCTAGGTCCCCTTTGGATGACCATTGGTCAACAAGTGGAGGCACCTCTGCCCACTAGCAGGGATTATACCCCAACTGAAGGCCACCACTCCTAGAGAGGCAGCTTCCTTGTGGAGCTCCGCATTATCAACTTCCTCCATGACTTCAGCCTACTGAAGGCTAAGGGGGGATATATATAGAAATCTTCAGGGATATTGTAAGTCAATAGAGGAAATCTGCAATATCTCAGCGGTCCACTGATACCTGAACAATATGAGAAAACAAGGAAAGAAAATGCTGCAAACAAATCTAGATGTTACATCAATAAAACCCAATGACAGCATGGCAGAAGAAATGACAGAAAAGGAGTTCAGAATGTACATAATTAAAATGATCAGAAGAGCAAACGATGAGATGAAAGAGCAAATGCAGGCATTGAATGATCGCACCAATCGACAGTTAAAAGAGCAAATACAGGAAGCAAAAGATCATTTCAATAAAGAGTTAGAGATATTGAAAAAAAACCAAACAGAAATCCTTGACATGAAGGAAACAATAAACCAAATTAAGAACTCCATAGAAAGCATATCCAATAGGATAGAACAACTGCAAGACAGAACCTCAGACATTGAAGACAAAATATTTAACCTTGAAAACAAAGTTGAACAAACAGAGAAGATGATAAGAAATCATGAACAGAATCTACAAGAACTATGGGATATCATGAAAAGGCCAAATTTAAGGATTATTGGGATTGAGGAAGGCCTAGAGAAACAAACCAAAGGAATGAACAATATATTCAATGAAATAATATCAGAAAATTTCCCAAATCTGAAGAATGAAATGGAAAATCAAGTTCAAGAGGCTTATAGGACTCCAAATACACAAAATTACAACAGACCCACACCAAGGCACATTATAATGAAAATACCTAACATACAAAATAAAGACAGAATTTTAAAGACTGTGAGAGAAAAGAACCAAATTACATTCAGGGGGAAACCAATACGCATATCAGCAGATGTTTCAATCCAGACCCTAAAAGCTAGAAGGGACTGGAACAACATTTTTCAAGCTCTGAAAGAAAATGGATGCCAACCAAGAATCTTATACCCAGCAAAACTTACCTTCAAATTTGACGATGAAATAAAATCCTTCCATGATAAACAAAAGCTAAAAGAATTTACAAAAAGAAAGCCAGCATTATAGAACATTCTCAGCAAAATATTCCATGAGGAAGAGATGAAAAACGAAGCAAATCAGCAAAGGGAGGAATTATCCTAAAGGAATTGTCAAATAAAGGAGGAAACAAGTTGTGTCAAACAAATAAATAAACAAAATTTTAAAAATGAACCAAATGATCGGGAAACCAAATCATTTCTCTATAATAACCCTGAATGTTAATGGCCTAAATTCATCAATCAAAAGACATAGACTGGCAGACTGGATTAAAAAGAAAGATCCAACAATATGTTGCCTGCAAGAGACTCATCTCATAGAAAAAGATACCCATAGACTAAAGGTGAAAGGATGGGGAAAAACATACCATGCACATGGACTCAGCAAAAAAGCTGGAGTATCCATCCTCATTTCCGATAATGTGGACTTCAAGCCAAAGTTAGTCAGAAGGGATAAAGAAGGTCATTTCATACTGCTTAAGGGAAGCATAAATCAGCAAGATATAACAATCATAAACATCTATGCCCCAAACAGTGGCTCATCCATGTATGTCAAACAAATCCTTCTCAATTTCAGAAACCAAATAGACCATAACACAATAATACTAGGTGATTTTAACACACCTCTCTCACCACTGGACAGATCTTCCAGACAAAAATTGAACAAAGAAACCATAGATCTCAATAACACAATCCAATCAATAATTTAGACTTAACAGACATTTATAGAATATACCATCCAACCAAGAGCGAATACACTTTCTTCTGAGCAGCACATGGATCCTTCTCTAAAATAGACCATATATTATGCCACAAAGCTAATGTTAGCAAATACAAGAAGATAGAGACACTAGCATGTATTCTATCAGATCATAATGGATTGAAGTTAGAAATAAATGAAAGAGTAAAACACAGAAACTATTCCAACATCTGGAGATTAAACAATATGCTATTACATGATGAATGGATAACAGAAGATATTAGGAAGGAAATTAAAAAATTCTTAGAGGTAAATGAGAACAAAGAAACATCATGTCAAAATCTCTGGGACACTATGAAAGCAGTACTTAGAGGGAAATTTATTTCATGGAGCGCATTTAATAAAAGAAGTAAAACTCAACAAATAAACGACCTAACACTACAGCTCAAAGCCCTAGAAAAAGAAGAACAGAACAGCACCAAAAGTAGTAGAAGACAGGAAATAGTTAAACTCAGAGCTGAAATCAATGAAATTGAAACAAAAGAAATAATACAAAAAATTGACAAAATAAATAGTTGGTTCTTCGAAAAGCTAAACAAAATTGATAAACCTTTAGCCAAACTAACGAAGAGAAGACAAGAGAAAAACCAAATCACTAAAATTCGGAATGAACAAGGAAATATCACAACAGACACGATTGAAATACAAAACATAATTAGAAGCTATTTTGAAAATCTATACTCCAACAAAACAGAAAACCTCGAAGACATCAACAAGTTTCTAGAGACTTATGAATTACCTAAAATGAACGAGGAGGACATACACAACTTAAATAAATCAATTTCAAACAATGAAATAGAAGAGGTCATCAAAAGCCTACCAACAAAGAAAAGTCCGGGACCAGATGGGTTCTCAGCCGAGTTCTACAAAACCTTTAAAGAAGAGCTCATTCCAATACTTCTCAAAGTATTCCATAAAATAGAAGAGGAGGGAACCCTCCCAAACTCATTCTATGAAGCCAATATCACACTGATACCTAATCCAGACAGAGACTCATCAAGGAAAGAAAATTTCAGACCAATATCCTTAATGAACATCGACGCAAAAATTCTCAACAAAATTTTAGCAAATCGCATACAAAAATATATTAAAAAGATAGTGCACCATGATCAAGTGGGTTTCATCCCAGGGATGCAAGGTTGGTTCAACATCAGGAAATCAATAAACGTAATTCACCATATTAATAGACTTAAAGTCAAGAATCACATGATTATTTCAATGGATGCAGAAAAAGCATTTGATAAAATACAGCACCCCTTCATGCTCAAAACACTAGAAAAAATAGGGATAGTGGGAACGTTCCTTAACATTGTAAAGGCCATTTATGCTAAGCCCATGGCTAATATCATTCTAAATGGTGAAAAACTGAAAGCATTCCCCCTAAAAACTAGAACAAGGCAGGGATGCCCTCTTTCACCACTTCTATCAACATCGTTCTTGAAACTCTGGCCAGAGCAATTAGACAAACCAAAGAAATTAAAGGGATACGAATTGGAAAAGAAGAACTCAAACTATCCCTGTTCGCTGATGACATGATTATATATTTAGAGGAACCTGGAAATTCCACCAGAAAACTCTTAGAACTCATAAGTGATTTCAGTAAAGTAGCAGGTTACAAGATCAATGCCCAAAAATCCAACGCATTTTTATACATAAGTGATGAATCTTCACAAAGAGAAATTAGGAAAACTACCCCATTCACTATAGCCTCGAAAAAAATAAAATACTTGGGAATCAATCTCACAAAAGAGGTGAAAGACCTCTACAATGAGAACTATACAACACTAAAGAAAGAAATTAAAGAACACCTTAGAAGATGGAAAGATCTTCCATGTTCTTGGATAGGAAGAATTAATATTGTCAAAATGGCCATACTACCTAAAGTGCTATACAAAGTCAATGCAATTCCAATTAAAATCCCAATGACGTACCTTACAGAAATAGAGCAAGCAATTATGAAATTCATCTGGAAGAATAAGAAACCCAGAATAGCTAAAGCAATCCTTAGCAGGAAGAGTGAAACAGGGGGTATCACAATATCAGATCTTCAACTCTACTACAAAGCAATAGTAACAAAAACGGCATGGTATTGGTACCAAAATAGAAAGGTAGATCAATGGTACGGAATAGAGGACACGGACACAAACCCAAATAAATACAATTTTCTCATACTAGACAAAGGTGCCAAAAATATGCAATGGAGAAAAGATAGCCTCTTCAACAAATGGTGCTGGGAGAATTGGAAATCCATATGCAACAGAATGAAACTAAACCCATATCTCTCACCATGCGCGAAACTAAACTCAAAATGGATTAAGGACCTCGGAATCAGACCAGAGACCCTGCAGATTATAGAAGAAAAAGTAGGTCCAAATCTTCACCTTGTTGGTCTAGGATCAGACTTCCTTAACAGGACTCCCATAGCACAAGAAATAAAAGTTAGAATCAACCACTGGGATAGATTCAAACTAAAAAGCTTTCTCTCAGCAAAGGAAACTATCAGCAATGCGAGGAAAGAGCCTACAGAGTGGGAGAATATCTTTGCCAATCATACTTCAGATAGAGCACTAATCTCCAGAATCTATAAAGAACTCAAAAAACTCTACTCCAAGAATTCAAATAATCCAGTCGACAAATGGGCTAAGGAAATGAATAGACACTTCACAGAAGAAGATCTACAAGCAATCAACAAACATATGGAAAAATGCTCAACATCTCTAGTAATAAGAGAAATGCAAATCAAAACCACCCTAAGATTCCATCTCACCCCAATGAGAATGGCGATTATCAAGTATACGAGCAATAACAGGTGTTGGCGAGGATGTGGGGAGAAAGGTACACTCATACATTGCTGGTGGGGCTTCAAATTAGTGCAGCCACTCTGGAAAGCAGTGTGGAGATTCCTTAGAAAACTTGGAAGGGACCCTCCATTTGACCCAGCTATCCCACTCCTTGGCCTATACCCAAAGGACTTAAAATCTGCATACTACAGAGATACAGCCACATCAATGTTCATAGCTGCTCAATTCACAATAGCCAGACTGTGGAACCAACCTAGATGCCCTTCAATTGATGAGTGGATAAAGAAACTGTGGTATATATATACAATGGTATATTACTCAGCCATAAAGAATGATAAAATTATGGCATTTGCAGGCAAATGGATGAAATTGGAGAATATCATGCTAAGTGAGATAAGCCAATCTCAAAAAGCCAAAGGAGGAATGATATCGCTAATAAGAGGAGGATGACACATAATGGGGGGGAGGGAAGGGTTAGTGTTAGGGTTAGAGTTATGGTTAGGGAGGGGGGCAAGTATGGAGGAAGGAACTACTGTATAGAGGGTAAAGAGGGGTGGGAGGTGTGGGGGGAAGGGAAAAAATAACAGAATGAATCAAACAACATTACTCTATGTAAATTTATGATTACACAAATGGTATGCCTTTACGCCATGTACAAACAGAGAAACAACATGTATCCCATTTGTTTACAATAAAAAAAAAAAAAAAGACTACACTAAGATTCCATTTCACTCCAGCCAGAATGGCTATTATAAAGAATACAAACAATAACATGCTGGTAAAGACGCAGAAAGAAAGAAACCCTTGCATGCACACTGGTAATGGGAATGTAAATTAGTCCAGCTCCTATGGAAGACATTATAGAGGTCTTTCAAAAATTAAAAACAGAACTACCATATGATCTACCTATTCCACTCCTGGGCATATAACTGAAGTCAATCAAAGTCAACATACTGGTGCAGAGGCAGCTCCTCATCTACCAACACATGGTGGCCTCCATCTTGTGTCACTATAGCAGTCTCCATACCCTCCCTCCATGTGGTAGCCACCACCTTGGGATACCAGACAGGACCTGGGGACAGCCACTTGATGCAGCATCACCAGCCACAGTGCTGCATCTCTGAACAGGTTGCCTAACACCAGTGTATGGCCCACCCTCACTGCCACATATCTGAAAGCAGTCATCTTCACGTAGGGGCACCTCTACCACCATCATGGTTACCCCTGCTGCCACCATTGCCATCTTTTGTTGGGGCAGTGTCCATCTTGGGACACCTGCCAGAGGCTAGAAGCACAATATCAAGGGTGGAAACTGTATTACCTTGGATCTCCACAGCTAGAGGGGAAGACATATGAACAACTTGAAAAAACAAAGGAAGGAAGTGCCCCAAACCAACCAAGATGCTATATGAATAGAATACATTGACAGAAAAGTAGAAGAAATATCAGAGTGTTCAGAATATACATAATTAAAATGATCTAGGCAGTAAAGGATGAAATAAGAGAGCAAATAAAGGCAATGAATGAACAATCCAATAACAGTTAAAAGAGCAAATGCAGGAAGCAAAAGATTATTTCAACAAAGGGAGATTCTGAAAAAACAAATAGTAATCCTTGATATGAAGGAAAAAACAAACTAAATTAAAAATTCAATAGAAAGCATCACCAATAGACTGGATCACTTAGAATATAGAACTTCGGACAATGAAGACAAAATATTTAATCATGAAAATAAAGTTGACCTCACAGACAAGATGATAAGAAATCATGAACAGAACTTTTAAGAGTTATGGGATGACATGAAAAGACCAAATTTAAGAATTATCAGGATTGAGGAAGGCACAGATATACAAACAAAAGAATGCAAAATCTATTCAATGAAATAATAACAGAAAATCTCCCAAACTTGAAGAATGAAATGGAAAAATCAAATACAAGAGGCTTACATGACACCAAATGTACAAAATTACAACAGATCCATACCAAGGCACATTATAAGGAAAATGCTCAGCATATATATTAAGGATAGAATTTTAAAGGCTGCATGAGCAAAGTATCAGATTACATATACAGGGAAACCAATTTGGATCTCAGCAGATTTCTCAACCCAGACCCTAAAAGCTGAAAGATCCTTGAACAAATACACAAAGCTCTGAAAGGAACTTTATGCTGACCAAGAATCCTATATCCAGCAAAACTAAGCTTCAGATCTGATGATGAAATAAAAACATTCCATGATAAACAAAAATTAAAAGAATTTACAAGTAGAAAGACTGAACAACAGAACATTCTCTATAAAATATTCCATAAGGAGGAAATGAAAAACAACAATGAAATTCAGCAAAGGGAGGAACTATTTTAAAGGAAAAGCCAATCAAAGGAGAAACCAAGTCAAGTTAAAAATCAAAAATAAGCCAAAATGACCAGGAACACAAATCGTATCTCAATAATAACCCTGAATGCTAATGACCTAAACTCATTAATCAAAAGACATAGACTGTCAGATTGGGTTTTTTAAAAAAAACCAAAAATATGCTGCCTTCGAGAGACTCATCTCACAGGAAAAGACATCCACAGATAGAAGGTGAAACGATGGGAAAAAACATATCATGCACACAGACTGCATAAAAAAGGGGGGTTTCCATGCTTATATCACATAAAGTGGACTTCAAGCCAAAGTTAGAAGAGATAAGGAAGGACATTTCATACTGCTTAAGGGAATCATTTATCAACAAGACATGACAAACATAAATATATGTGCCTCGAACAATGGAGCATCTATGTACATCAAACAAACCCTTCTCAATTTCAGGAATCAAATAGACTGCAGCACAATAATACTTGGTGACTTTAATACATCTCTGGATAGATCTTTCAAACAAAAATTAAACAAAGAAACAGTAGAACTCAATAATAAAATCAATAATTTAGACTTAACAGACATAGAATATTCCATTCATCGAAAAGCCAATATACTATTTTCTCAGCAGTACATGGATCCTTTTCTAAAATAGACCATATGTTATGCCACAAAGCTACTCTTAGCAAATTCAAAAAAATAGAGATACTACCCTAAATTCTATCAGATCATAAAGGAATACAATTAGAAATCAATAATAAAATAAAAAATAGAAGTTTCTCCAACATCTGAAGACTAAATAATATACTATTGAATGACGCAGAAGACTTCAGGGAGGAGAGAAAAAAAATTCTTAGAGGTAAATGAGAATACTGATACAACATATCCAAATCTCTGGGACACTATGAAAGCAGTACTGAGAGGAAAGTTCACTGCATTGAACACATTCATTAAAAGAATAAAAGGTCAACAAATAAATGACCTAACATTATCTCAAAGCCCTAGGAAAAAAGCAGATCAACATCAAAAGTAGAAGTAATAAGAAATAATCAAAATAGGAAGTAAAATCAATGACAACTGAAAAAAAAATGACAAAATAAAAAGTTGGTTGTTTGAAAAAATAAACAAAATAGATAAACCTTTAGCCGCACTAAAGAGAAAGAAAATTCGAATTACTAAAATTCGTGATGAAAAAGGAAATATCACAACACAAACTATTGAAATACAAAAGATAATTAGAAGATATTTTGAAAACCTATACTCCAACAAAATAGAAAATCTTGTAGGCATAGACAAATTTCTAGAGACATATAATCTAGAAAAGGAAGGAACCCTCCCAAACTCATACTATGAAGCTAGTATCACCCTGATACCAAAACAAGACAAAGACACATCAAAAAAATTAAAAAAAAAATCAGACCAATATCCCTGATGAAACTTGATGCAAAAATTGTTCATAAAATTCTGGCAAATTGCATTACAAAATTATATTAAAAAGATAGTGCACCATGATCAAGAAGAGTTCATCCCAGAGTTGCAAGGTTGATTCAACATCTGGAAATCAATAAATGTAATTCATCACATCAATAGACATAAAGTTAAGAATCATATGATCATTTCAATAGATGCAGAAAATTGTATGACAAAATACAGCACCCTTTCATGTTAAAAGTACTAGAAAAACTAGGGATAGTAGGAACATACCTCAACTTTGTAAAGGCTATCTATGCTATTTCTATGAGGAAAGGTGTTGGGATTTTAATAGGAATTGCATTAAATTCGTATAACACGTGGCACTATGGCCATTTTGAAAATATTCATTCTGCCTATTCAAGAGCATGGAAGATCTTTCCATCTTTTAAAGTTTTCTTTAATTACTTTCTTTAGTGTTCTGTAGTTTTTGTTGTTGTTGTTGTTGTTGTTGTTTTGAGGCTATTGTGAATGGGGTAGTTTTCCTAATTTCTCTTTCAGTGGATTCATCACTGATGTATGGGAATGCATTTAATTTATGGGTGTTTATTTTATATCTTGCTACTTAGGTGAATTCATTTATTAGTTCTAGAAGTTTTCTGGTGGAATTTTTTAGATCCTCTAAATATAGAATCATATCATCAGCAAATGGAGGAACTTTAGATTGGGCAGAGGGGAATGAGGGGACGGGGCAGGGGGAAGGGAGGTGGGAAAGATGGTAGAATGAGATGGACATCATTACCCTACGTGCAAGTGTGTAAAGGTGTGACTCTACATGGTGCACAACCAGAGAAATGAAAAATTGTATCCCATTTATGTACAATGAATAGAAATGCATTCTGCTGTCATGTATAAGTAAATAGAATAACAAAAAAAAAGTCAGCATACTACTAGACACCTGCCTGCCTGTGCTTATCACAGTACAACTCACAATAGCCAGGTTATGGAATCAATGGAGCCTAGATAGGCACACCATGAATGAATGAAAAAAATGGACATGAATAAAGAAAATGGGATTATATATACACATATACATACCTATATACACCATGGAGTTTTATTCAGTCATACAGACCAAAAGCATGTAATTTGCAGGGAAACAGAGGAAACTGGGGAACATTATGTTAAGTGAAATAAGTCAGACTCATAAAGACAAGTATCACATGTTTTCTCTCATATGAAATCTAGAGGAAAAAATAAAACATGATATGAAAGTAGAAGGGAAACTATTAGGGAAGGGTAAGGGAAGCAGGGACTGTGCGGGAGAAAGAAACAGATCAAAATACATCATAAGCATGGACAAAATTGTATGCATGGATGAAAAGTTACTTTTTACAATTAATGTGCAATAATAATTATAATTAAAAAAACTCTTTGAAAATAGGAAACACATCTGTTTCCTTAGTGGAGGAAAAAGCAAACTCACACTTGAGGTGGGCACAAACCCTACAATTGCTATCGGGGCTATAGGCTGCTAAAACGTGCTACACCACCAGGGAGTTATGTCTGCTCTAGGATTGAGATGTATCAGAAACAGGTTTCCCACCTGACTTACTGGAAAGAGTATTTTTCATACTTCCAGACCTAGGATAGCCCCTATGAGGAGGTGATTTACATCAGTATGAACTGCCTGTCTTTGATGTACACAGGAAGATGTAGGAGTTGGGGGACATGGAGGACATCCCAAGACTGAGTGAACTCATCAGGCATCCATGTAAGGATGTGAGGGTGTTGAGGGATTGGGGAAAAATTAATAAACTGCAAGCATTTTGAAAAAAAACACAATAATCACCTATTTCCCTGTCCCATCTGGTGGAGAAGAATAAAGAGCCCTGTGGTCAATAGTTTTAAAAAATATTGTTTTGATCAATGCCCTTCATCCTGCACAGGAAACAGGTGCAGGGTTAAGAAGCTCCAGAACATTCATAGTGCCAGCATCATCACAATTCTTCGATAGCTCCAAAGTATATGCACACCAACTCAATTATCTCCTTGCTGAATTAGGCAGGAGCCCAGGACTTCCTCGGTCTAAACCAATGTCCTCCACTCCCCAACACTGTCTCCAAATCCAGAGGCTTATGTAGTAATTCTTATCCAAAGGGTTCTGCGGGCTTTCAGCAGGATGCTACCTACCACTGCTGTTGCCATACAAGGTGTCATACAAATGTAACCCAAAATTTACATTTACACATTTTCTGTTTCTATCTTCCTGACTGCCTCTGTCTCTTTCTCTCCCCACTCCTCTCCCTACCTCCATTCACACTGCCTATCTCTGAGGAGACAAGTTCACTGTCCCTAGGTTAAGAGAAGAATACCTTTCACTGCTATAAAGTTGCAAGTCCTCAGGGACTTACCAGTTCAAGGTTCAGCACAGTGACTCAACCTAACAGGGAAAACAAAACCCATGTTCAATCTTCCCCAGGTAACAGGTTACTTTTATCTTTGGTTGTGCTGCCTGATCTGCACGTTTTTCCCAGTGACTTGAATCAAAAACTGTATGTTGAGGCAAATGCTGAATATAAACAATCTGTCTTGGCAACAGTCTTTTATCTTCTGAAGAGTTGGTCACCAAAAGCTTATTATGGGTGTTTATTTGCAGTGAGAGCTGAACTAATTTCAGGATACTGAGAGGATCTGACTATGATTAATAGAAGCTAGAAAATGTGTATGAAAAAGAATCTAGAGTTCCCACATACTTTTTCTTCCACTTTCCTCAGTCTCTAGAGAAAGTTATAATGGCAATTATGAAGAGGAAGCTATCAGCAAAACAAACAGAATATTTGAAAGAACATTTTGATCTATGGCTTCTCAGAGGAATTGATTACTTACAGCCTTTAAGTTAGAGTGACATTCAGTACATTTAATATAAGACTCCTAAAACCAAAACTTCTCTTCCATTTTACATATAAGAGATCTGTTCACCTAAGCAATCATACTTCATAAGAGTCAGACAGACTGATTTCAAAGCGCATTCCTCTTGGAAGGGAATCTTGAAAGGCAATGAGGAGAAAGCTCTATCTCCTGGCTTAAGTGCTGCTCAGCCCCAGACAGGATTCTTATTATTTTATTTTGTGCTTTACTGAGTATTTCTTGGTTCTCTTAATTCCCAAGAAGTGTTTTATTTTTTTCTTCACCCTCTGCTTTTTCTTCCCTTGTCAAAAAGAAATATCACTCCCACAGCTGTTTCCTTCTTTTCTGCATGGAGAGGGAATTCTAAAAGTGTGTCATTGTGCCAGGTGGTAAGGTCTTTTCAACCCCTAATGAAATGCTGTTCATCGAAATTAAGCCATTGTCACAAGATGTGTACTACACAGATTCTTTCCCACTTGTGAAGTTAACTTTATTCTTACAATTTACCTTTCAACACTCTATTTCTAGTTGAGCATAGTTACAAAAAGTCAAATAATGTTTGGATGGTGTAGGAAGAGCCCAGAAAACTGCAGGAATTTTCAAATGCTGAATATCTACATATATTTAGAGAAATATAGTTGTGCATTCAAAAGTCGAAGAGAAGCTTATTTACACAGAAAAATTATGGGTCACTAATTAGAAAAAATTGGGAGGTGAATGAACAAATTACACAAAAGGGACATTTATTCTTTCTCTTTCCAAGGAGAATATTACCTATTTTTCAAAATTTACACTGATGAACTTCATAGAAATTAAGGAAGTGAATGCTTAAATAACCCCCAGATATAACCAGCTCCCTGCAAACTGATCTTCCATACAATTTTAAAAGCACTTTTAGCAACTGAAAACACTATTTTCAAAGACTGCCTTTTTCTTTGGATTTCTGTCATTCCCATAATCACTTCAACATACCAGCTAGCTGCTGCTGCACCCAAAATGCCCACATACTATCTAATCATTCTTCGTAGTCAACCAATATGGTTCTTCTTAAACTTGGACCCATGGGTTCTAGCTTTGCCTTATTAAACTACACCAAAGAAATCTAATCCTTCTTTTGTGTAAAAATACCATATACCAAAAGCTCACCCACCATGTAACCCCCTTCAGGTCTTCTCTCTGTAAAGTAAACATCCCATTCTCCTACAGCCATGTCACATGGTTTGTAGACCACTAGCTATTCCAAACACCTTACCCTGGCTACCCTTCAGGAATCTCTTAAACTATCATGGAACAGATGATTCCTTGTGAGGTCTAATCAACAAACAATCCAGCAAGACCACTTGGACACTTTCTATAAACCTAGCCTAAACCACAGGCACTTTTTTGGAAGACATTTGCTCCTTATTCTTTGAGTTCATAATCAGCTAAACCAAATGTCCTCTACCCAGAATTGTGCAATTTAACTTGTGAACCCAAACATGTAACTTTGCACTTAGACCTCTCAACATTTCTTCATACTATATTTATTTCAGCATTCTGGTATTTAAAGTAAATTTTCATTCCTAGTTCTTTATCTGATGTATTAGTTATTCTTCTAAAATATTTTAAACTTTTTGAATTTGATTGATATTTCATTGATACATTTTTGTAAGTCCATTTTTTAATGGAGGATGAAATAGTATTTTGATGTGTCTATACAGAAACCTAGCTACATTAACATCAATCCACTGATCTTCCTCCTTAGGCATTACATCTGTGGCCTAACTACTCCAGCACAACCCTTATAAATAAGCACTCCTCCTTGTTGCTTCCTTTAATTAGGGAAGAAATAGAAAAAAAAATACATCAGACTTTATCAAGTTTTTAGGAACACAGTATAAATTACTCCAGGTATTTAAAGCCATACTGACCTACACAACAATGGTTAAACCAATTTATACCATTTGTGAAGAGCAAAAAGAATATATTTAGAACTTTTTCTTTTGGTTCCAGAGCCCTTTTCATGGTGTGTCCTGTACATGTATTATCCCACCTTGCCTATAGTCTGTATGAGAAATTAAAATAGGTATATCTGACCCTAAATCAAATTTTGTGTGGCTTAAAGAGGTAAAGACAGAATCACTGATTTCAAGTTTAGGAAGAAAGACATTGGCTAACCATGAGATGTGATCATTGATAACATAATGACAGCATCCTTGGTGGAGTCAGGGGTAATATAATGTTTTTATACTTAGATACTGAATTATTTCAGGGAAGGTAGACAAAGTATAGTCTCAATGCCATTTATCTGTGTATTATATTACTGGTAGCATCTACCCCATGTCCAAGAAAATGAACAGGGATCCTCATTCCAAAAACAACCATTAATCCCTCAACAGCAGATACTGTCTCATGCTCCAGACCTTTCTTCCTCTATAGACATACAAATCAAGTGCTTATAGCTCATGTTTAATATTCTCTTAAAACATGAGCATTTTACTAAGCCAATCATATGTGCTTTTTAAGGTGGTTACGTTGACAATTAAAATAGCAATACACCAACTCATATTTGCATTTTAACAAAGGATGTCAGTGTCCTAAACCAAAGAAACAGACATTGAAGGTTTAGGTCCCCCAGATACCTTTACATTATACAAGAAAACAGTGATGTTCATTTACTGACATGCAAAGCCAGTAATAAAACCAGAGTCACGTGAGGCTGGAAAGCTGACCTGTGTGTAGGTGACTCCTCCAAAGTAAAACTGACTGTTATCTTTATTTTCATTTAATGTATTAATAACCAGCCCTGTTAACCTTTTCCAGTTAGAATCAAATATAAAAAATTGGGGACTGGGGTTGTGGCTCAGTGGTAGAGTGCTTGCCTACCATGTGTGAGACACTAGGTATAAATAAATGAGTAAAATAAAGATCTATCAACACCTAAAAAAAATTAAAAGTTAAAAAATTAGAAAAAAAACCTACTTGATTTAGTAAAGAACTATTACTTCTAAGGTTCAGTTTTCATCTATACTTAAAACACTCTAACTGAAAAAAAAAATGCTAGAAAGATTTCAAAAGCAATACTCAAAAAGCAATTATCCACCAAAACAATAGTAACAGCACCAATATTACTAAGGTACTGTAGCAACCAGCCTTGAATGTCAGCTTTTGTTATAAATCTCAAATACTGCCTCTGAAGCTGCACCCATCTCTACATTAAAATGTAACCCAGTGTTTAAAATCGGCAAAACAATATCTGCTCCCACATGGAAATTTAGCAGATATTTATTGAATGGTTTTTAATTTTTTTTATTTTTAGTGCATTATAGTTATAATAGTAGGATACATTTGATGTATTCATAAATACATACAACAGTTTTCTCCATTTTAATTCTCAGTACTATCCTCTACACTTCCCCCATTCCTTTCCTCTACTCTATTGGTCTTCCTTCCATTTGTTTGTTTGTTTGTTTATAATTGATACATTATAGTTACATACAAAATTAGAACCCACTGTGATATATTCATACAGGTACTCAGAAAAATTTGTTCAATTTTATTCCCCAATTTCTCTCCTTTGCCTCTTCCCCTCTCTCATCCTTGACCTCCTACTTCTACTCTTCCTTCTGTTTTTTGTGAGATCCCCTTTTATCATCACTTTTTTCTCTCTAGTTTTCACATATGAGAGAAAACATTTGACCCTTGACTTTCTGAGTCTGGCTTTTTTCACTTACCATGATGTTCTCTAGTTGTTTCCATTTACCATCAAATGACATAATTTCATTCTTCTTTATGTCTGAGTAAAACTTAATTGTCTATATATACCACATTTTAAAAAAATTTGTCTGTCAATGGGCACCTAGGCTGATTACATAAGTTGGTTGTTGCTATGAACATTAATTTGCCCATATCACGATAGTATGTTGATTTTAGATCTTTGCAATAAATACCAAGTGAGATAAAAGCAACATGTCATGGCTCCATTCCTAGTCTTTCAAGGAATTGCTATACTGCTTTCCAAAGATGTTGTACTAATTCAGTCCCACCAACAATATATGTTGCCTTTTCCCCAAAATTCTCACCATCAATTATTGTTAATTGTATTCTTGATGATTGCTTTTGTGACTCAGGCGAGATGAAATCTCAGTGTAGCTTTGATCTGCATCTCCCTGAATGCTAAGGATATTGAACACTTTTTCATGTGTTTGTTGGCTATTTGTATTTCTTCTTTTGAGAAATGTCTCTTTACATCTTTCACCCATTTATTGGTATTAGTGTTTTTAGTGTTAAAGTTTTTTGAGTTCTTTATATATTCTGTTTATTCATTCCCTACTGAAAGGTAGCAGGAAAATATATTTTTTCCTGGTTCTATAAATTCCTTCATCATGTTTTCATTTCTTTTTCTGTGAAGAAGCTTTTAAATGTAATACCATCTCACTTATTAATTCTTGGTTTGTTTCTTGAGCTGCAGGAGTCTTACTAAGGAAGTCAGTGCCTACACCAAGGGGTTGGAGTACTGATCCAATGTTTTTATTCTAGCAGTTTCACTGTTTCTGGTGTGATTCCTTTGTCTTTTAGTTGAATTTTGTGTGGGATTAAAGGTAGGGATCTAGTTTTTTTCTACATATGACTATCCAGTTTTCCCAGCACCATTTGTTAAAGAGGCTAACTTTTCTCAAACTTATGCTTTTGGCATTTTTGCCAAGGATCAGATGACTCTACTTATGTGAATTTTTATCTGGGTCTTCAAGTCTATTCCATTGGTCTTCAATTCTGTTGCTATGCACATACCATGCTGTTTTTGTGACTGTAGCTTTGTAGTATAATTTGAGATCAGGTATCGTGATGCCTCCAGCCTCACTCTTTTTGCTCAGGATTATTTTGGCTATTGTGGATCTTCTATTCTTGCATATAAATTTTAGTACTATTTTTTCTAGTTCTGTGAAGAGTATCATTGATATTCTGATGGGGATTGAATTAAATCTGTAGATCACTTTTGGTAATAGGGACATTTTGATGTTATTAATTCTACGTGTTCTATCCATAAACATGGTAGGTTTTTCCATCTTCTAGGGTCTTTGATTTCTTTCTTCAATGTTTTTATTATAGAAATCTTTCACCTCCTCAGTTTTATTTTGTTCCAGGTTTTTTTTTTTTTTTTTTTGTTTTTTGGTTTTTTTTTTTTTTTTTTTTTTTTTTTTTTTTTGAGACTATCATGAATGGAATAGTTTTCTTTCTTTCAGTATATTCATTATTAGAGTACAGAAGAGCTATTGATCTTCATGTGTTGCTCTTGTATCCTGCAACCTTACTGGATTTGTTTATTAGCTCTTAAAGTCTTCTGGAGAAGTTTTTTGATTTACTAAGTATAGGATCTTATCATCAGCAAACAGAGATAGTTTGACTTCTTTCTTTCCTATTGGTATCCCTTTTTCTTCTCCTGCCTGATTGTTCTTGCTAAAGTTTCAAGAACTATAATGAATAAAAGGGGTGAAAATAGACATCCTTATATTGTTCCTCACTGTAGAGGAAATGCTTTCAGTGTTTCTCCATGCAATATGATGTTGGCCATTGGTTTGTCATGTGTAGCCTTTATGATATTCAGGTACATTCCTTCTAAATATAGTTTCTTCAGTATTTTTAACATGAATGGGTGCTGGATTTTGTCAAAGGTTGTTTTTCTGTATGTATTGAGGTGATTGTGTGATTGTTAAAAATTTTTGTTGATTCTATTTAAGTGATGAATTACATATATTGACAGAGACCAATATCAAATAATGAGATTAAAGTAATAACAAAAAAAGACTTCCAACAAATAAAAGCTCAGGACCAGATGAATTCTCAGCTGAGTTATAGCAGACCTTTAAAGAAGCACTAATGCAAATCATCCTTAAACTACTCCATGGAATAGGAAGGGAAGAACTCTCCCAAATTCAGTCTATGAAGCATACCACCCTGATTCCAAAACTATAAACTATAAAGAAAACTATAGATCAATGTATTTGATGAACATACATGCAAAATTTCTTAATAAAATATTAGAAAACTGCAATAAAAAACATGTTAAGGTTATACCTCATGATTGATGGATTTCATCCCAGATCTTGAATATTTTATGATACTTTTCACTTGTTAACTGAAATTAAACTAGATCACATACATTTATGGAAGCACACAAGTGTATTTTTGGATTGTTCACATGAATTTTGGAAAAACTTTATTAGTTTCTAAAAATGTTATGGCATCAGCAAGTTTAACAATGAAAAGACTTGTTTTCAGGCTTGGCATCAAGTGATTTTATTTATTTACTTATTTTTGTACTGGGGATTGATCCTGGGCTGTTTCACCACTGAGCTACAGCTCTAGTCCTTTCTACATTTTATTTTGAGATAGGGTCTTGCTAAGTTACTTGAGAGTCTCTCTAAGTTGCTGAGACTGGCCTCAAACTTGTGATCCTCCTGTCTCAGCCTCTGGGAGTTACTGGGATTACAGGCATGTGCTCTCATTCTTAGTGCATCAAGTATTTGTTAGGAAAGAATTATCATTAAAATGTATAGTATATGGGCTGGGGTTGTGGCTCAGTGGAAGAGTGCTTGCCTAGCATGGGTGAGGTCCTGGGTTGGATCCTCAGCACAACATAAAAATAAAAAAATAAAGGTATTGTGTCCACTTACAAATTAAAAAAAAAAAATTTTAAAAAAATTCTAAAAAATGT
Organism: Sciurus vulgaris; assembly: GCF_902686455.1. NCBI lineage: Eukaryota > Metazoa > Chordata > Mammalia > Rodentia > Sciuridae > Sciurus > Sciurus vulgaris. The sequence continues at coordinate 89,587,142 of NC_136467.1, read as the reverse complement.
ATAGTATAAGTGTATATTAAAAATTTAGAAGGAATTTTGAAAAACCATCTTAAACTATTAACTCTATACACTTAAGCCAAAGTTAAACTCATTAAGATGAGTAGTCTTTCCTCTGTATGGAGATTTTTTTTAATGTTTTTATTTTTTCTAATTTGTTGTACTGTTTATAGAAAAGATTTCACAATCCAGAGTTCCCACAGGTACCTTCATTCCTGCTGTTTAGAAAGAATTCCTCTAGTTGAGATGCAGAACTCCAGTCCTCCTCTGAAACTCCCCTTTGGTTGTCCTACTGTTGTTGGACAGCAAAGAGTAGTTGCTCTCCTCTAAAGCATCTTGTACCTGGAAGCCCTTGTTAGGCTATCCTGCACAATCTTTTTCTCAAACTCAAACTCAGCTGGGATTCCAAAGAGAATTAGAGATGAGATTTTCACAATTTTTATTCCCCAAAAGCTCTGTTTCTATGGGCTGTTAGGTTTATTTGTGATGATTCAGTACGTCTGCAGTTAATCAGTGAGTGTGTTTGACAGTGACCTTGGAGACTCCCCCCATTTTGTGACAGGGCAACAGATAAACAAGAATCTGGAAACAGATTGTGAGTTCCAGTTATTAACTGTTTATAATACTGGTTAATTTGGCAAGTCATGTAAGTTTTCTAAGTTTTCATGAAACAGGGATGTTAGTAAGGTGGCCTGGAGAATTGATAATGGTATCATGGGAGTTAGCCACTCCTCTGTGTGAGAGCACTTCAGAAAGTCTATTTTTCATTCTCATCAATATCATTATCTTCAACAGCTAGGTAAGTAACTTGCCCTGGGTCACAGACCTTTTCACTCCGAACTCCAAACCCTTCCCCATACCATGCTGCTTCCATCATGTAAGCTTGAACTCCACATGTACGGAGAACCGCTGCTGTTTGCCGACCAGCTGCTTCAAGCGGCTCCAGTTATGGAGGAAAACCGCGGCTTTTTTCCCTTTTCGCTTACCTAAAACCGCCGCTTCTCACGCTTACGGCCGACCAGTGGGACAGAAGACACATACTTCAAAGGTTCATCAAGCAGCTTCCCCTTTATTCAAATAACACCCTCAATATATAAGCAGTCTCATGCATAAGCAATTGTAACCAGATATGTCCATCCAATCCTGTTAAAGGTCAAGCAGTCACTCACTCGAGCATACATGTAAAGTATATCTGTCAACGCGCTAGGCAGCTGAACTGATTATAATACAGCTAATTGTAAATGCGCTCTGCCTTTCTCCATGCATAATCAGAATGCCGTTTGCTGTCTGCCAGTCACCATCTTCAGATGCACGGGGTGTAACCCTGGGCCCCGGGTTCTGCCCACCACACACATGCACATACAAAAAGGACAAAAGGTAAAATAAATCAAGTATCACTGAAGAACCTTTATAGTAACAAGTGAAAAGCACCATTGGTCAAGAACCAGCAGGTCTAGTTAAGTGATTCTAGTATCATGCTGTCAATACATCATTTCATCACATAGAAAGACAACCTAAAATCTCCAATAATGTGATTTCTCATCCAAACCTGACAATAACTTGTCTTAGATAGAGTGGGTAACACAAGCCTTCGACCATAGGTGGAGAAGTCAAATGTCTGCCCAGATCACTGAGCTAAGAAATGTGAACCTGTGGTCTCTAACTTAGGTCTATAAACTCAGGCTTGAACTTCAAGGCTTTTATAGCCACTCACTACTTTCACTTCTTACCACAAATCACTTGTTTGAAGTCTAACTTTACTTTTATTGTTTCCACAGTGTTTACTCATAGTGGACTGACACTGCTAAATGAAATGGGATAGTTAAATTTCTCAGAGGAAGACAGCATATATGTAGAAGATTTTATTTTTTTAATGAGTAAGACCATTTAATTTTAAAATTGGTTGTTGAAAATTGATTTTTATTGGTTAAAATCATTTTAATGATTGAACACCATTTCCCCAATTATTTTCCCAAGTAAAGGAAACCCTTCTAATTTTTATGCTACCCATAAGTTTTTGGCAGATTCTAAGTTGATGGTAATAAGATTAGCCTTACTGATGATCACAATGGACTTGGCTAACAATTTACCAGATATGCAGCCATAGCATCCTTTTAGTCAGCATCCCATACTACTGCAGTCTTGGCCTAAATTTGTGAATTTCCTAAATAGCTATTATTTGGCTGTATACCGTTCAATTTAGTGTCTACACTATGACAATTGATTATTTTTCTCTGCTACCTTTAGCAGCCTCTGTTTATAGTACTATGCTACCCTCAGTAATTTTTGACTAAGGGGATTTGCCTATATAAAGACTCTGTAAACCTAGTAAAGATGGATTTTGTACAAAGTCAGATTATCTTAGAGACATATGTAAGAGTGTTCACAAGTGCATTTATTAATATTTGATGCACTTAAAAAACCAGGGGGAAAAGCATCTGTGGTGAGATGAACATATGTAGCAAGTTTGTTCACTGCTTACTTGAGACAGTTGATATATATATATATATATATATATATTCAGTAATTACTCAACTTGTAAGTGTTAAATATGATGAATATATTAAGAGAAGAAGCTCAGCAAAGTAGAGTAAGTTAGTATTCAATAATAGAGACTATATAAATGTATGGAGAAAGATGTTCCCAAGGAAGTTTATAGTTACTCTTGTTCAACCACGGGAAAAAAAAAAAACTCTAGTTATAAATTGTTTTAGTCATCACTTAAGAATTTTCAAGAAAGGAAGGTGGGATAGATGATGTTATCATTCCTGACAAATCCTTCCTGATAAATTTTAATGCTGGTTTCCAAATATTATGTGCATACACTCTGATCAATTTTGCAAAGGAACAGAAAATGCTATAAGACTATGCTAGGGAGAGAATGAACAAGGTACGGAAGCAAATGTTAAAGAGCCATTTGGGACAGTGAAGGTAGACATATGTTTGTTTAATATCACTTTTACTTAACAGAATGATGATATCATAACCACATGAGGAATGTGCCTCTCTCTTTAAAGTCTGAATTCTAACTGTAAACTACCCAAATTTTTGGTTTTCAAATCAATACATATACATGCACCAATAACAACCCTATTGGTCCCCAAAGCATTATTGTATAAAGCTGTACTTTGTGTCTAGTTATTTTGAGAAAATTTTCATTCTTTGGCAGTATTGTACAGAATGATACTTTGGTTGATCTTAAGCTTTATGTATTCACCCAAAGTGTTACTCTTGTGCAAATGCTTTGTAATTATTCTAATAGAATACGTGGCTACTTTTCAAGATGCTCTATTAGACCAATTATTCATAAAAACATTTGTTGGCTCTTTCCACTTCACAAGTGGGAGGCAGTTGGAAGTTTATCACTACCAGATGGAGTGAAGAATATATGCCCAGCTTGGGTAATGCTACTCTGACATGGAGGGATATAAAAGTTTCCAGGAGAATTTCTAAAAGTGAAGAAAAGTGCTCACTCTCCAAATGTTATCTTGTCTTTTGTCTTTTTCATATGGATTTTGTAGATGACAGAATATGTAAGCAATGTTTCCCATATTACCATCCCTAACCGAGGGATGACAGTAAAACTGACAATACGAGTTAGTGTCCTGACATCCCTCTTTTGATAGTGGAGTCCATGATGGCTCACAATGGCACCATGCCTATTGTAGATAGACCCTGAAACCTTTTGTTGCCACAGTCATAAGCTCGAAAGGCACCTCACCTCTGCTCTTAGCCCTGTAGCTTCTTATCCTTTCTATTAGTATTTTTACTGCCTCTCACGGTGGCCAAAAGGAGTGCTGATGAGGGACACATGTTGAATCCACAGCCCAGGGCTCTGCCACTCCCTCAGAGCTTCTCTAGCTCCTCATGGCACACTGCTGACACTTGACCACCTGGATGCTCACCTTCCTCAGGTAACAATGAGCTCGTCCTTGTAATACTCTCTGAACCACTCGTCAGGGCTAAGACTTAAATTTCATCCTGAGTCTGCCTCATTAAAGGGATGCCTCTTCTTGACATTGCTCCAAGATGAATTTGGACCTTTTGAAAATTTGCACATCATTTCTCCTCTTATATTTTAGGGATTGTGCCTCCTTTCTACTGAAGAGAGCTAGGGAGAACTCTCCTTCAAATTTGACCTCAAAATTTGAAATAGCTGGTTTTCCTCATGCTGCTACCATGAGATTACTTTCTATTACTTTATGATTGCCTCCAGCTGCTCATCAGCATCATAATCTAATTGTGTTTTTTGTCTTCTGAATTGTTTCTTTCACTGGAAACCTAAACTAGACTGATGAAGGAAAGTAAAGTTAATTCAGCTTTCTAGGGATGTAACATTAGCAAAGAAGTGGAAAGAAGTAAGAAATGGGAAAGAGATGGCACAGTGACACCTTCTTGGGTGTTAACTGATTGCTTCACAGCTAGCCACAGAAATGTCTGTCTGGGCTTCAGAACCCATGTCTCCCTTCTACTGTCAAATTTCTCCAGAAACTGGATCATAGAATCTTCCCTTCTGTGTTTTAAAGTATGAAGCAACTGCCTTTCTTGATATTTCAGTAGGGTTCAGTTGGTATATGGTGACTTACTACTGGTCTGCAAATGTTTGCTTTGCCCTCACAGTGTTGCTTAATAATCTGAACTTTACTGCTTTTGGACAGAGGGTCAGATTCCAAAAATCTCCAGCAATTCCTATGGTAGTACACCTCGCTGATTGCTTTCTCTTTTTTTTTGGTTAAAAAATACGGAAGTTTATTGGGTACTCTGACATCCCAGACAGGTGGATGGATGGAAAAGCCCCCACACAGACTCATCTATGATCAAGTTTAAAAGCTATTCTAAGCAAGGGAGATTTCTTCATCACGATGCTTTCTATTGTTTCTTTTTCTTTTTCAATTTCAGCAACGTATTTCTCAATTTCTTCAGGATTTAGAATCTTGAGGGGCTGATCTCACCTCATGACAGCAAGTTCAATGCTTTTGCCACATGACTGGACCACTTCCAGGAGGGCCTTGATCACCAGCTTGATGGTCAGCTCATCTGTCTCAATGGCTTCTTCAGTATAGTTCTTCTGCAGGAACTCATGCACTGACTTGGCACCCCGGCCTATGGCATTGGCCTTCCAGGCATGGTATGTGCCCGAGGGGTCAGTCTTATAGGGTCCGGGAGTGCCATCAAAGTCAAAACCCACAATGAGGGCAGAGATGCCAAAGGGCCTGCGCCCATTGCTCTGTGTATAACGTTGCTTCAGATTGGCGATGTAGCGGGTGATATACTCCACGGTGACAAGGTCCTCCACAGTTAGCAGGTGGCTCTGGCACTCTACCCAGGCCCTATTGATAACTATCCTTGCATCTGCAGTGAGGCCTGCAAAGGCCATGCAGATATTGTCATCCAAAGCACAGATCTTGCACACTGTTCTTTCATCTTGTACTTTGGCCACTGATTTCTTTTCCACACCAAGAACAACAATGTCCCTTCCTCGAACACCAACCACAGTGCAGCCCTTCTTGACGGCCTCCTGCGCGTACTCCACCTGGAAGAGGTGGCCGTCGGCCGAGAAGACAGTGATGGCGCGGTCGTAGCTCATGCCAGCTGGGCGTGCAATTCTAACCGCTGCTCAAAAGCTCACACTCACAGCCCCTTGCTGATTTCTTATTTGCGTGATTTGACTTTTTGCCCCTATAGATCATGTAGATCCCATGAAAATCCCAATTGCCTTTTTCACTGCAAAACCATGAATATGGACACATCAAAGACAATCAATATTAAATGATGAAAACCATTTGAAAAAATATACACAAGAGTGAAGAAAGAGATGTAAATATATAACATGAAATCAACTTCAATAATAAATTATACTATGATTTGACTATGTGGTAATGTACACAGCAGATAACACAGACTCCCATGCTATTCCAACATCAATACATTCCTCAGATCTCTTATTTATGAAATTTAGTTCCTCTCTGAATGTCACCCTATTCTCCCATCCTCGTTCAGTTAGTCACTTCTTATGTGTGTTCCTTCAGTACCATATTCTTAAGGCTTACAGTAGTTTGAGATTCTCTATATATCTCCAAAATCATGAGAGGTGAAGCTGAGTGTGTGTGTGTGTGTGTGTGTGTGTGTGTACTGTTTGTAAAGGAAGTAAGAGTTGTCGTCCAAAGTTTCTCCCACAAGAGATATTAGGACAGACATAAAAGCAGCTCTGGGGATCTGCTAAAATAGTGTTGGCACCTTATCCACTGAGGTGCCAAGGAAGAGAATCTGGACTTCAAGTTGCAAATCCATAGATGAACTGATCAAGGATAGAATAACAACAACATGTTCAAGGAGGATTTTACAATATTCTGGGTGAAACAGAATGAGGACATAAATAAAAGCAGAGATTATAGATATGGAAAAACAGTATTGAAGGACATCTGAATGTGGCACTAAGCTAATTTCACTGATCACTAACCAAATTCAGGTCTTCATTATCTGTCTCCTGTCTGTCAACTTGTGAACTCAAAGATCATATGGCTCAATCCCAGGCAATGTTTTGATCAAAGAAAGCTCAAAACTGTGAGCAAATATTTCTTTAATTTTAATATCGATACAAGGCACAAGGTTTTGCTTGCATTTTTTTACAACCATGAAGAGGATGCAGCTACATGGAGTTTAAGGAGCATGGTTAGATTCCACATCTCTCTTGCTCTTTTCCTCATACTTGGCTGCACTCTTTCCCTCCAAATTCTCCAAATCCTGTTCCTGCAGCTCTTTCCTCAGCCTATTTTGCCTCTTGATCTTTGCAATCCTTTATTTTGTTCCATACCCCCAGCCCCCATTTATCTTCCCCCACCATTTTTTTATCACATGATTTCCTAAAGCTAGTTGGGCATCTTTAGATCCTTTCTCACAAAGTGGAGGAAAGGGAATAATTACTAGATAAAAGACCAAACCCCGTTTTGGAGGCAGATTGAAAAAGCAAAGCCAGATTCAAATTCTGTCCCAACAATGTAACCAATCTCTCTGACTTTCATTCTTGAAGATTAGGTGGTGAAGAGCGGGAAAAGGTGGTGGGAGAGAAAGGTGGAGGGTGACTTCTCAGAAGGCTAGTAGAACTGAGAGCATGAGGCTAATGTGAGTGCTATGTTTACCTGCAAGTGTAAGCAAGAAACTTTCTGAATCCTCATCGCTCATCCCTTCTCCTAAGAATATTGGAACCCACTGCAGTTCTCTGAGTGTTTACTTGCATATTATCTGAAGTATCCATTACATTTCTCTTATTGTGATTGTACAGATAGACTTTCTGAATATGGTTTCAATATCAGCATGTGGGCTCCCTGTAAATAACTCTGAATCCAACCTAGGTTTTCACTGCCTGGGTTGTTAGTAATTACCAAGTGCAGACTGGCACATGATCTCTGGTATTCTTCTATCTCTTTTCTGACTTGACTCTGCATCCTTAATAGCTACAATTACTTAAATAAAACTTATTATATACCAGGAATGTTTTTAGAACGACACATTTATTAACTTACTGAACCCTCACAAACAAAAACAACAACAGAAACCTCATGCTTATAGAGTTACACGCTAATAACAAGCTTTACTGGAAAAATAGAGAATTCACTATGTATTTTTACCTGCCTAACTGGCTTTGAAAAATGTAAATATTTGCCTTAAGGGATTGTGATAATCACAGAACACTTTTGAGTTGATTGTTGTCCTTTAAGACCAATGCATCTGAACATCTGTAGCTAGGACCAAGCCTTGTCCTTCAGTGTGGCAGATGTGAAGCCTTTTGACATCTCTTCCTCATTTCTAATGTCCAATAAAAGTTCATAAAGATTCCTGTGGAGAACATTTTCTCCACTCCTGAAAATGTTATTGGGTTTCTCCAGAGGCTGCAGGAAGTTTCTTCTTGATCATGACAGCTCATCACTGAATCCTGGCATGTTTGCTAATAGGACCCAAGTTGTTTCAATGATTTTTATATTTTCAGAACTATCTTCTCTTCTATGAAGAAGACGTTTTCCCTCTGTGATGCAGCCCAAAACCTATGGGGTTCTCACTTTTCCAATTTCAGGCCTAGATGTCAGAGCTGCTTTGGGCATAATGACTACTTCAGACTCTGCACCCTACCCTCATACACAGATCTTGCTTACTGATCAATCACAAACCTTGGTTTTGGCTTCTATTTGTGGTTTGTTTGTGATAAAATTGCCTTAAATCAAATTTTAACATTCAGAGATTTCATAAAGACGTACTAAATTATGGATTTATTTTTTTAATAATTTTTGAGTAACATGCATTTCACTCCAGAAAATAAGAGTGAAAAAAAAATCACATTAGAAAAAAATATATCATTAATAGCCTCAAGCTCTTAAATAATACTTATTACATACCAGGGATGTTTTTGGTACTGTATATTTATTAGCTTACTGAACCTTCACAAAAATCTTAGGAAATAGATAAATGCATCTTTTTATGGTACAATGTATGTCCTGGGGGGAAAAAAAACCATGCTTGCAGAGTTACACATTAATAGCAAGTTTTATTGGAAAAACTAGAGCTAAGACAGTCAAAAATCTGTGTATCATAGCACTATGTACTGTAGCAGTAAGAGAAATGATAATCAGCACTTGGTACCTTCAGGAACAGTTTGGACAGCCCAGAAAGACAGTTCTGAGTGGCTGGAGGGTCTCTCAGTGGGAAAATGCTGGCTTGCAGACGCTGGCAATCAATGGGCATGAAGCTCTAAGAAAATAGGATGATGTGTAAAATAGGCACAGGAAGAAGTGTAACCTGCCAGGAGTCAAAAATCGTGCACATCTAGGGATATGCCAATGAAGTTAACAGGACCTGGGAGTTCACTGGGAGAAGTTTTGATTACTGATTTAAGCATTTTACTTGCTACAGATTTGTTTGGACTTTCTTTTTCTTTTGAGGCAGAGATAGATAGCTTATGTCATTCCTAGAAGTTTGTCTATTTCATTGAAGCTTTCTAATTTGCTGGCACACACTTGCTTATAGTATAGTATTCACTTATAATCCCTTTTATTTCTGGAAGGTTGATATTAATGTTTCCTATTTCATTTCTGATTTTGTAATTTAATAGTTTCTCTCTTTCTCTCTCTCTGTCTCTCTCTCTCTGGTCATCCTAGCTAAATGTGTGTTACCTCTTCTGTGTTTTTCTTTTCTTTTAAAAGAATCCATTTTGGGTTTCATTGATTTTTCTCTCTTGCTTTTCTATACTGTACTTATATTTTTCATACCAATCTTTTTCTTCTTTCTCCTTGCTTTCATTTAGTTTGCTTTTCTTCTTTTCTTTCTTATTTATTTCTTTATTTTGTAGTACTAGGGATTGGACCTAGGAGCACTGTACCACTGAACTACACCTATACCCCTAGCCCTTTTTTTATTTAAACTTGCCATCCTCCTTCTTTAGTCTCTGGAATTGCTGGGATTACCAGTATGCTCCACCATGCATGGTTTTCTTTTATTTTCTTTAGAAAGTTAAATTGTTGATTTATAGTTTTCTTTTAATATGAGCAGTCACAGCTATAAATGCTCTAGTGCACACTCTTTTTGCTCTGTCTCATAAGTTTTGATATATCATGTTTTCATTTTCATTCATTCCAGACTATTTTTCCATTTTCCCTTCTGATTTCTTCTTTGACCCATTGGTTATTTAGGAGTGTGTTATTAGCTTTTTATATATTTGATTATTTCTAAAATGCCCTTCTGTTAGTGATTTCTACGTTTTCCATTTTAATAAAAAAATTACACATTACATGATTTCCAACTTTTAAAACATATTGATATTATGACCAAACTTATAAATACCTTGCTGTTTTAGTCAGCTTTTTCACTGCTGTGACTAAAGGACCCCACCAGAACAACTGTAGAGGAGAAAAGGTTTATTTAGGGGCTCACAGTATCAGAGGTCTCAGTCCATAGAGAGCAGGCTCCATTCCTCAGGGCTCGAAGTGAGGCAGGACATCATGGTGGAAGAGTGTGGCAGAGGGAACCAGCTCATATGGTGATCAGGAAGTAGAAAGAGAGACTCCACTGGCCAGATACAAATATATACCTCATAGCCATGCCCCAAATTCCCACCTCCTCCAGTCACACCCTACCACTTCACTTACCACTCAGTTAATCCCTACCAGGAGATTTATCCCTGATTAAGTTAAGGGTATAACCCAATAATTTCTCCTCTGAACCTTCTTGCATTGCCTCACACATGAGCTTTGGGGGGACACCTCACATCCAAACCATAACACATGCAGAATATTCCATGCGGGCACTTCAAAAAATGTGTGCCTGCTGTTGTTGAGTGCAGTGTTCTGTAGCTGTCTGTTAATTCTAACCAGAATTTAGTTAATAGTTGTTCTATTATTGAGAGTGGATTATTGAGGTCTCCAACTCTTACTGTTGAATTCTCTTCTTCTCCTTTCAGTTCTGTCCGTTTTTGTTTTTTCCATTTTGGTACTCTGTTCGTAGGTGAACATAGACATCATATCTTCTTGATCATTTTTCATCACTTTCATCTTAATAAATGTCTCTAGTTTCATTAACATTGTCTATTTTGTTCTGATGTTAATATACCCACTAACAGTTTGCATAACATACCTTTCCATCCTTCTACTTTCAAACTATTTATGCCTTTGATTTTGATGTGTCCAAATATGTCTAAATGCAAATAACATATAATTGAATCATTTTTTTTCTTTTTGGTTTATTTTATCTTGTGTTGTTGGTGTTGAGAATTGAACCCATGGCCTTGTATAAACATGCACTTTATCACTGAGCTATAACCCTACCTTGAATCATCTTTCTAATAAGTCTGATCTGCCAATTTCTACCTTTTACATTTAATGTGACTTTTCTGTGTGTCTTATGTTTTTTAGTTCTATTTCTGCATTATTGCTTTATTTGAAGTTGTTTGTCATTAGGAAATGACAAATTAAAACAGCAATGAGGTGCAACTACATACCTATTAGAGTGGCTATACCCAAAAAGCCTGACAATAGCAATTGCTGGGTAGGATGTGAAAGAACAGGCAGGAACTCTCATTCTTGCTGGTAGAAATGTACATTGTTTAACCACTTTGGAAGATAGTTTGGAAATTTTTAAAAGCTAAGCACAGCCTTACCAAATAATGAAGCAACCATTTTCCCTAGGTATTATCTAACTAACTTGGAAACATGGATCCACACAAAACCTGTCATGGAAATATTTATTGAAGCTTCATTTATAATGAATCACCAAAATCTCAACCAAACTTTCCTTCAATAAGTGAATAAATAAATAAACTGTGATGTAGTCATACAATGTAATTGCTGTTTTTAACGTCTCCTCTGAAACTCAGCCCAAAATTTAATTGCCAATCTGGTAATATTGGAAAGTGGGGCCCTTTTGAGGTGAGGAGGTCGTGAGGACTCTGCCCTCTTGAATGGATTAGTTATTTTCCCTGGAAGTGGTTTGGCTATCATGGGAGCTTGTTCCCCTCTCTCTCTCTCTGTCTTGTCTATGCTCAAATATCCTTCCATCAGGTTATGATGCAGCATGAAGGTCCTCTCCAGATGCTGATGTCATGCTTGTGGACAATTTAGCCTCCAGAACCAAGAGGCTAAACCAATGACTTTTTGTCATTTCTAATTTACCCAGTCTGAGGTACTCTGCTATCACAACAGAAAATGAACCAAGACAGGAATATTATTCAGATACTATATTTAAATGACTTGTAAAACTTATATCACAAAAAGAAAGATGAGTAAATCTGAAATGCATATTCTGAAATGAAAGAAGCCAACCTGAAAAGACTATTATGTGACATACTGAAATTATATGACATTATATTATATGATATAGTATGTCAATATATGACTTAATGGAAAAAGACAAAATAGAATGATGGTATTCTGTCAGTGATTTTCAGAAGTTCAGGGTAAGGTAGGAGGGTCAAACATGTGAAGTACTGGGGAATTTTTAGGGCAGTAAAACTACTCTGTATGAAATTGTAGTGGTGGATACATGCCATTAAGCATTTATAAAACCACAAAAAGAGAATTTCAGTGTATGCAAACATTTCAAGGGTCAAAGGATCCCAGGGCATTTAATACCATGTTATTGTATTAAAAATATATGAAATAACTCTGCTGAAAAAGTAGGGAGAGGGGAAAAGGTGTTGACCTAAGTAATTTTGGAAATGAATAGTACCTTTAAGACTAGATACAAAAGAAATTGAGCATAAGCACTGTACATGATTCAATAAACTTGTTTCCCATGGGGTATGGGTTAACAATTCTGAGACCACTATACATGTACATATAAATTGAACTTTAAAAAAATAGATGGTGAATGGTAGGAATTAGGTTCTTGTTATTGGAATGAAAGATTATAGAAAAGCAAGATAAAAAGGTTAGCATGATCTATGTGGCAAAGGATTAGTGTTAGAGACTCATGAACATGAATCCACATTCAGTTTAATAGGCATACAGATGGCTAAACACAGAAATATTTGTATGCACTGATACACAAGTCAGCATATACAGATTTTTTGTGCCATAATCTAAGAAGGTCTAGAAAAAATACTAACCCAGAAACTTTTATTAGAGGCTGGTAACCTTGGATTCTATTACAGTTTCCAATAAAGGAACCCAGAGCTCCAAGGAGAAATGGCTGAATCTAGGACGGGGGAAGAGAATATGCCAGATGATAGTGGATTATTATAAAATGCTCCAAATTTTCTACAATAATGTGAATGTAGTGGGTTTAATAGAGTCCCTTCTGAATGAATGTGCTCCCAGTACCTAAGAATGTGACCTTGTTTGGAAGTAAGGTTTTGCCTATATGGAAACAGTTAAGATGAGTTCATAGTGGAAAGGGTGGGTCCTATATCCTGCTTAGTGTCCTTAAACACACAGAGAGAAGAACACCTTGTGAAAATAGAAATAAAGATGATAGTTAATAATGTATAAGTTAAGGAATTACAGCAACCAATAGAAGTCGGAGGGACAAGAACTTTTCCAGCAGTCTTTAGAGGGAACATGGCCATGCCAACATCATAGTGTTGAATTTATTGTTTCAGCATCTCTAGAAAACTAATACAGGTGGTCTGTCCAAGGGGCCCAGCCAAATAAAAGAGATACTGATGGACAAACCTGGAAAAATCTAAGCAACAAAATAACTAAATTAGTATTAGAGTACAACCTAAGTATAAATTAAATAAGCATTAATCTGCCAGCCCAGCCACCCGGCCCAGCCCAGGCTGTCTCCAGTGCCCCTGCCCCAGTCCCCCGCCTCCCAGCAGTCTAGCGCCTGCCTGTGCCCCGCTCAATCTACCACCCAACACATGGGACCACCTCTGCCTGCTAGCATGGATTATTCCAGACCTGGAGCCACCATCCCTAGTGGGGCAGCACCCTTCTTTGTACACCACATTATCAAGTTCCTCTCAGGCATCAGGTAGGAGGTTTGAACAGTACAGTATAGTTTTATTGTAGACTTTTTAAATTAGTAGTAGTAGTATTACAATTATTCCTATTATACCTACTATTATTCCTTTTCTTTTATTAATATTTTTCTCTGTCTATTTTCCTCTTATCTTCTGTTTCCTTGGAGACTCTTTCTCCCTTTTCTCATGCTAACAACCATTTCATTTAATTCCACTTTCACTGTTCCTATGACATAGTACCTCTGTAGACTCACTTCTTATTTCATTAATGTTATATCCAACACACCTCCCCATCCTCTGTCCACCATTAGAAATTGTAGTCTGGGCTGGGGAGATAGCTCAGGTGGTAGAGTGCTTGCCTCTCAAGCACAAGGCCCTGGGTTCAATCCCCAGCACTGCAAATAAATAAATAAATAAAAGTTCTACTCAAAAAAAAAAAAAAAAAAAAAAGAAAGAAAGAAAGAAAGAAAGAAAGAAAGAAATTATGGTCCTTATTGCAAACCCATTGGTTATACTGTAGAAAACAATTGAACTCATCATCTTTGTTTATTAACACAATATTGTTAGTATCTTAATAGGGACTATTTGGTTTAGGGATGCATATTGTTTGCCTTATGTGCTGCTACTATTGATCTCTCACTTCAAGATGAGGTATTGGAAATCTGAAGGGATACTATAAGTCTGTGGGGGGAAATGGCAATACCTCAGATTTGCACTGCTGGAGGGAAGATACATGAATAACATGAGAAAACAAGGGAAGAAACTGTCCCAAACAAACCTAGATGCTATATCAATAGAACCCAAGTCAGCATAGCAGAAGAAATGTCAGAAAGGGAGTTCAGAATGTACATAATTAAAATGATCTGAGAGCAAATGATGAGATAAGAAAGCAAATGCAGCCTATGAATGATCCAATAAACAGTTAAAAGAGCAAATGGAGGAAGCAAAAGATCATTTCAATAAAGAGATAGAGATTCTGAATAAAAAACAAAAACAGAAATCCTTGAAATGAAGGAAACAATAACCAAATTAAAAGCTCAATAGAAAACATAACCAATAGGCTAGATGATTTGGAAGACAGAACCTCAAACAATGAAGACAAAATATTTAATCTTGAAAACAAAGTTGACCAAACAGAGAAGATGCTAAGAAATCACAAATGGAAACTCCAATAGTAGATATCATGAAAAGACCAAATTTAAGAATTATTGGGATTGAGGAAGACACAGAGATGCAAGCCAAAAGAATGAATAATCTATTCAATGAAATAATATCAGAAAATTTCCCAGATCTGAAGAATGAAATGGAAAATCAAATACAAGAGGCTTACAGGACACCAAATATACAAAATTACAACAAATCCACACCAAGACACATTATACTGAAAATACCTAATATACAAAATAAAGATAGGATTTTAAAGACTGCAAGAGAAAAGCATCAGATTTTATATAGGGGGAAACCAACATGGATATCAGCAGATTGTTCAGCCCAGACCCTAAAAGCTACAAGGGCCTGAAACAACATATTTCCAGCTTTGAAAGAAAATGGATGCCAACCAAGAATCTTATACCCAGCAAATTTACCTTCAGATTTGACAACAAAATTAATTCCTTCCATGATAAACAAAAGCTAAAGGAAATTACAAATAGCAAAATATTCTGAGAGGAAGAAATGAAAAACAACAATGTAAGTTAGCAAAGGGAGGAACTACCCTAAAGGAATAGCCAATTAAAGGAGATACCAAGTCAAGCTGAAAACCAAAAATTAGCCAAAATGACCCGGATTACAAGTCATCTCAACAATAACCCTGAGTGTTAATGGCCTAAACTCATCAATCAAAAGACAGACTGGATTTGGATTGAAAAGAAAGACTGGATTAAAAAGAAAGACCCAATAATATGCTGCCTTCAAGAGACTCATCTCAGTAAAATATCACACAGACTAAAGGTGAAAGGATGGGGAAAAAACATATCACACATGCAAACTCAGTAAAAAAGTGGAGATTTCCATCTTCATATCAGATAAAGTGGACTTCAACCCAAAGTCAGTCAGAGGGATAAAGAAGGATATTTCACACTGCTTAAGGGAAGCACAAATCAGCAAGACATAACAATCATAAATATTTATGCCCCAAACAATGGCATGACCATGTACATTAAACAAATCCTTATCAATTACAGGAATGAATAGACCACAACACAATAATACTAGGTGGCTTTAACACACCTTTCTCACCATTGGACAGATCTTCCAAACAAAAATTGAACAAAGAAACTATAGAACTCAATAACACAATCTATAATTTAGACTTAACAGACATATATAGAATATTCCATCGATCAACAAGCAAATACACTTTCTTCTCAGCACCACATGGATCCTTCTCTAAAACAGACCATATGTTATGCCACAAAGCTACTCTTAGCAAATACAAAAAGATAGAGATACTACCTGTATTCTGTTAGATCACAAAGGAATAAAATTAAAAATCAATAATAAAATAAAAAACAGAAACTACTCCAACATTAAGAGACTAAATAATATGCTATTGAGTGATGAATGGATAACAAAGACATCAGGAGGGAGATAAAAGAATTCTTAGAGGTAAATGAGAACAGCTATACAACATATCAAAATCTCTGGGACACCATGAAAGCAGTACCTCAGTACATTTCTTAGCTCATTTCATGGAGAGCACTCAAGAAAAGAAGAAAAAGTCAACAAATAAACAACCTAACATTACAACTCAAAACCCTAGGAAAACAACAGATCAATACCAAAAGTAGTAGAAGACAGGAAATAATTAAACTCAGAGTTGAAATCAATGAAATTGAAACAAAAGAAACAATTCAAAAATTGATAAAACAAAAAGTTCGTTCTTGGAAAAAATAAACAAAATTGATAAACCTTTAGCCTCACTAATGAAGAGAAGGAGAGAGAAAACTCAAATTACTAAAATTGTGATGAAAAATGAAATAACACGACAGACACTATTGACATACAAAACATAATTAGAAGCTATTTTGAAAATCTATAATCCAACTAAATAGAAAATCTCGAAGACATCGACAGGTTTCTAGAGACACATGATCCACCCAAACTGAATCTGAATGACATACACAATTTAAATAGATCAATTTCAAGCAGTGAAATAGAAGAAGTCATCAAAAGTCTACCAACCAAGTAAAGTCTGAGACCAGATGGATTCTCAGTCAAGTTCTACAAGACCTTCAAAGAAGAACTCATTCCATACTTCTCAAAGTATTCCATGAAATAGAAAAGGGGGGAACCCTTCCAAACTCATTCTACAAAGCTAGTATCACCCTGATACCAAAACTAGATAAGGAAAGAAAACTTCAGACCAATATCCCTAATGAACATAGATCCAAAAATTCTTAACAAAATTTTAGCAATGTTTTGCATACAAAAACATTAAAAAGACAGTGCACCACAATCAAATGGGTTTCATCCCAGGGATGTAAGATTGGTTCAACATTTGGAATCAATAAATGTAATTCACCACATCAACAGACCTAAGGACAAGAATCATATGATCATCTCAATAGATGCAGAAAAAGCAATTGATAAAATATAGCACTGCTTTGTGCTCAAAACACTATAAAAATAGGGATAGTAGGAACATACCTCAACATTGTAAAGGCTGTCTATGATAAGCCCACAGCCAACATCATTCTAAATGGAGAAAAACTGAAAGTATTCCCCTAAAAATTGGAACAAGGCAGGGACACCCTCTTTCACCACTTCTATTTAACATCGTCCTTGAAACTCCAGCCAGAACAATTACACAAAAGAAACTAAAGAAATACAAAAAGAAAAAGAAAAACTCAAACTATCACTATTTGCCAATGACATGATTCTATATTTAGAGGAGCCAAAAAATTCCACCAGAAAACAGCAGGATATAAAATTAATACTCATAAATTTAATGCATTTTTATTCATAAGAGATGAATGCTCTAAAAGAGAAATTAGGAAAACTACCCCATTCACAATAACCTCAAAAAAAAAAAAAAATAAAATAGTTGGGAATCAATCTAACAAAAGAGGTGAAAGACTTCTACAATGAGAACTACAGAATCATAAAGAAAATGATTTTAAAAACCTTAGAAGATGGAAAGATCTCCCATGTTCCTGGATATGCAGAATTAATATTGTTAAAATGGCCATACTACCAAAAGCATTACACAGACCCAATGCAATTCCAATTAAAATCCAATTTCTTTCCTCATGGAAATAAAGAAAGCAGTCATGAAATTAATTTGAAAGAATAAGAGACTCAGAATAGCTAAGGCAGTCCTTAGCAGGAATAGTGAAGCAGGTGGTATCGCAGTACCAGTTCTTCAACTATACTACAAAGCAATAGTAACAAAAATGGCATGGTATTGGGCACCAAAATAGACAGGTGGATCAATGGTACAGAACAGACCAATGATGCAGCGACAAACCCACATAAATGCAGTTATCTCATACTAGACAAAGGTGCCAAAAATATACAATGGGAGAAAAGATAGCCTCTTCAACAAATGGTGCTAGAAAAACTGGAAATCTATATGTAGTAAAATGAAATTAAACACCTATCTCTCACCTTGTACAAAACTCAACTCAAAACGGATCAAGTACCTCTGAATTAGACCAGAGACCCTGCACCTTATAGAAGAAAAAGTAGGTCCAAATCTTTATCATGTTGGCTTAGGACCAGACTTCCTTAACAGGACTCCCAAAGCACAAGAAATAAAAACAGGAATCAATAATTGGGGTAGATTCAAACTAAAAGACCTTTTCTCAGCAAAGGAGACAATCAACAACGTGAAGAGAGAGCCTACAGAGTGTGAGAAAATCTTTGCCACACACACTTCAGAAAGAGCACTAATCTCCAGAGCCTACAAAGAACTCAAAAACTTTACACCAAGAATACAAAGAACCCAATCAATAAATGGGCTAAGGAAATGAGCAGACACTTCACAGAAGATCTACAAGGAATAAACAGATATATGAAAAAATGTTCAACATCTCTAGTAATAAGAGAAATACAAATCAAAACTACCCTAAGATTTCATCTCACCCCAATTAGAATGGCGATTATCAAGAATACAAACAACAATAGGTGTTGGCAAGGATATGGGCAAAAAGGTACACTCATATATTGCTGGTGGGTTTGCAAATTAGTGCAGCCACTCTGGAAAGCAGTATGGAGATTCCTTAGAAAACTTGGAATGGAATCACCATTTGACCCAGCTATCCCACTCTTTGGCCTATACCCAAAGGACTTACAATCAGCATTCTATAGTGATGCAGCTACATCAATGTTTATAGCACCTCAATTTACAATAGCTAAATTGTGGAACCAACCTAGATGCCCTTCAATAGATGAATGGATAAAGAAACTGGTATTTATACACAATGAAATATTATTCAGTCATAAAGAAGAATAAATTTACAGCATTTGCAGGTAAATGGATGGAGTTGGAGAATATCATACTGAGTGAGATAAGTCAATCCCCAAAAATCAAAGACCAACTGATTTCTCTGATAAGTGGATACATAATGGGAGGTCAGGGGGAGGCAAGAATGGAGGAAGGATGTATTTTATAGAGGAAAATGAGGGGTGGGAAGGGAGTGGAGAGAAGGAAAAATAATAGAATGAGACAAACATCATTACCCTATGTACATGTATGATTATGCAAATGGTGTGACTCTACTTTGTGTACAACCAGAGAAAAGAAAGTTGGACCTCATTTGTGTACAAGAAATCAAAATTAAAAAATTAAAAAATTAAAAATAAGCATTAATCTATACTCAAGTAAATAAAAGACTGAATAAAATATAAGAAGATACAAATCTCTAAGTCAGACTAACTCCAAATAATTAATGTAGATACAGAGACTGTGGGACAAAATGTCAGTGTAGGAAATAAATGATTGGGATGAAAGATGAGGGCTGTTTCAGGAGGAAATAAAATGTTAATACCTTCAGGATGTTTCCCCCTTCTCCACCTGTTGCCAAGGTGATCTGACTGCAGGGAATTGTTCCTTCATATAAGGAGCTGTTAATGATTGAAAGCCCCCTGGGCTTCTCCCTTCCTTTCTGGCCCAGGATCACTCCACCTTTGGCCCACCTTCTGGTGGCTAGTCATGCAGGATGCAGGAGGACATACCATAAGAACAAAGGAATTCTAAAAAGTATAAAAGGGGCAGGATGCCCACACTTCCTGGGACACTGAACTCTGCTGAGAAGTCCATTTCTTTTCTATCTTTAAATAAAACTTGCTTTCTACGCTTGCCTTGATGTTTCTCAAGTGTTTAATCTTCAACAACTGGGGTAACAGAACTTGACCATGATTGATTCTCATTATCAGTATCGATACTACATATTCAAGGACCTGTATCATAACTCCCCACTCCTTAAATATGGAGTGTGTATAGCCATTTTATTCATTAGAACACAATATGGAAATGAGCTTGTGGATGCGGGCGCTGGTAACTTTACAGTAGGGAACCATGAAAAATAATTCTTCAACTAGGTGATTAAGTTCAACATCAACAGATGTAGATTTACTGTGATATGAAGACAATGACACTTTTCCTTTGTGATATTCCTCCCAAGAACATAACTCCAGTCTAATTAGAAAAACATCAAATAATTTCCAATTAAGGTGACAGTCTACAAAATCCCTGATCAGTTTTCTCAAAACTTACAAGTTCACACAAAAACAAGGAAAGTCTAAGAACCAATCATAGAAAAGAGAATACAAGGGAGACATGACAATTAATTAAAAAATATAATTAGTAGCTTGGATGTTATACTAGAACAAGAAAAAGATACTAAGTAAAAACTAAGGACTTGAAAAAGGGGGATGAAGGAAAGGGAGCGGAATGGAAGTAGAAAAGATAGTAGATTGAATTGGACATATCTTTTCTATCCTTAAATATGAACACACAACCAATGTAACTTAACATCATATAGAAACAATAGTATTACCTTCCACATTTTTCTATAAATCTCAAAGTATTTACAAATGAAAATGTATTTTAAAAGTTTAAAGAGCATAGAGAAATCAAAAGCACAATAAAAATAATTTTAAAATAAAATAACAATGTATGTCCTAATATATCAATAATTATATTATGTAAGTTATAATTTAACCACTGAATGAAAGACTGGGAATGTAGATTTGAAAACATGACACAAATATATACTTTAAAGAAACTCATTTGAAATGCAATTATATAAGCTGTTTAAAAGCAAGAGAAAATAAAATTTATATCATATAAATATTAATCAAAATAAAGCAGTAGTGGCTATAATAACATTACATAAAGTAGACTTTCAAGGAAAGAAAATTGTGACAGAAAAAAAAAAACACATTATATAATACTAACAGGGTCAATGCACCCATACATCACAATCCTAAATATGAATGCAAAAGTAGAGCTGAAAAATATATGAAACAAATTATGATAGAACTATTAGAAGAACTAGATGAATCAGCAATTACAAATTACTGGAGGCTTCAACACCCCTCTTCCAACAATTGATGGCACAACTAGAAGTAGGGATGCAAAATAATTTAAGAAACTCAAACAAACAAAAGCAAAACAATAACAATAATAAAGAGCCCCAATAACCAAAAGGATACAATAGACATTTACAGAATACTCCACCCAAAATAAAAGGTTCAAATTCATTCAGTGGTCATAAAACATACCAAGATGGATTACATGTTGGCTATGAGCAAAACCCAACACATTTTAAAAATAGAAATCTTATGGAGTATGCTTTCTGACCACAAAGGATTACATAACAAAAATAATGGAAAAACCTGAAAATTTAAAAACAGAGCACTAAACAATCTGGAGTCAAGAAGGAACTATAAAGAGAAGTTAAAACATTTGACTAGAAGAAAAGGAATATAATACATCAAAACTTGTCATATGCAGCTAAAGCAGTTCTGAGGAACATTTATAGCCCTCAAATGCACATGATTAGAAAAGAAGAAAATATCAGAATAAGTTATCTATGTTCCCTCATCAAGAATGTAGCAAACTAGAGATTCAAGACCACAGTTACTATGTGGCTCAGGATTCAAGCAGTGGGAGTACTGCTTCTCAGTAAAGTGGGTGAAAGGGGAACTCATTGAAATTTAATAATGGGCAGTCAGAGTCTCTTACAGACCAGAAATTCAGGGGCAGTTAATAAAGAATAAGAAAGAGTATATTGGAGCTAAGGTGGTTGGAACAGTGACAGCAGTATTGGTTCATGACAGAGGGAGGGACAACAGAGAAAAACAGAATGGACAAATTTGTCATGAAAAAAAAAAAAAAGGTAGAACAGAAAAGCAGCCTGAGCTTAGCTGATCCACAGGCTGTACAATGAACTGGTGTGTTTTAGTCAGCTTTTTTGCTGCTGTGACTAAATGACCCGACCAGCACAACTGTGGAGGAGGAAAGGTATATTTGAGGGCTCAGAGTTTCAGAGGTGGTAGTCCATAGAAGCCCAGCTCCATTCCTCAGATCTCGAGGTAAGGCAGGGCATCATGGTGGGAGAGGATGGTGGAGAGAAGCAGCTCACATCATGGTCAGGAAGCAGAGCGAGACTCCATTCTCCAGATATAAAATATATACCCCTTAGCCACACCCCAATTCCTACCTCCTCCAGCCACACCCTACCCCTTCAGTTACCACTCAGTTAATCCCTATCGGGGATTAATTCACTAAATGGGTTAAGACTCTCACAACCCAATCACTTCTCCTCTGAAACTTCCTGCATTGTCTCACATATAAGCTTTTGGGGGATATCTCATATCCAATCCATAACATGGTGCTTGAAAAGTGCTCTGTTTCTCACATGATAAGCAGAGAGCTGAGAAAGGAGTCATCCTGAGCAGGTTCTGTTCTGCTGCAGCTGCTATTGCAGAAACCCAAGAGATCACAGCAAATACTGCCATAGTGTCCTGGCAAGTGCCTACCATGTAATTTAGGGTGTACTTCACAGAATGTGAGTGAAACAGGCATAGATAAGATTTTGTACCCAGAAGGATTCAAGTCAGAGATACAAAAGGAACAACAACTCGCTTTCCTTTCGAGTCTGGCAACTAATGTGACCAGTTAAGGAGGATTAAGAAACTGAATAGATGGGCCTGAAAATACTCAGGTACTAAGCCTTGGAAGCTATATTCATGGGAAGTGTGTGAGATGTGTGGAGGGTCAGTTCCCCTGCCCCATAAGTAGAATTTTCAGGAGGCTACTGAGATCCAGATTCCTAGAAGAGATCAGCAGTTGCCAGTCCTAGCTGTATATTGGTCTGATCTCTCTAGAAAAGGTATCACCCTACAAAGTCCCAAAGGCCTGGTTAGAGCTGTGCCCCAGTTGCTGGAATTCCCCACGGAGAACTCTGTAGCAGCCCCATCCTGGGAGTACATTGATCTGGTCTGTCTGGACAAAACTCCAATCAACAGTACTCCCCATTTCATTCTACTTTATACTGATGAGAAAGGAAGTTGAAAGATATTTGAATCAACTCCAATTTTAGTACACTTATTTGGTAGTATATAACAACACCCAGCCTTGTGTGTGTACTCTTTTTCATTTCAGAAGAAATGAAATGAAAGACAGCTGGACTTAAACAATAACCATCCATTCTCATCAACAGTTTGCCTACCTCAGTGGAGATCATTTTTTCATTGGTTTATTAAGTCTTTTTTTGGGGGGGGGGGGGGGGGTATTCTTTCTGTGCTGATTGGTTTGTGGTATATTGAATTAAAGACTCAGATTCTGGTACAATAATATTGCGTAATATCAACAGAACTCTCTCACCAATAGAAAGGTCATTCAGACATAAACT
Source organism: Sciurus vulgaris (assembly GCF_902686455.1). Taxonomy (NCBI): domain Eukaryota; kingdom Metazoa; phylum Chordata; class Mammalia; order Rodentia; family Sciuridae; genus Sciurus; species Sciurus vulgaris. The sequence continues at coordinate 89,563,835 of NC_136467.1, read as the reverse complement.
CAGTAAAGACTTTGCACCTAAACTAGTTTATAAATCAAATGGATGTAATAGACATCTATAGAATATTTCAATCAACAACAATTGAATTCATTATACTCAGTTGCTCATGGAATCTTCTCCAGTACAGACCATATTTTAGGCCACAAAGCCACTCTTAGAAAATACAAATTAAATATATAATTTTTTTCTTGCATTTTATCTGATCATAAAGGAATAAAATTAGAAATCAACACCAAAAAAAACCCTACTGAAAGTATAAAAAAGTATAAAAAAGGAGATCAAACAATACATTTTTGAACAATGATGGATGATAAAAGAAGGGAAAAGAAGGAAAAAAAGTAAAATTCTTAGAATCAAACAAGAATGTTTATACAACATACCAGAACCTCTGGGACACTATAAAGATGGTTCTAAGGGGTTTGTAGGTAGGAGTGCCTACATAAGAAAATAAGAAAGATCTCAAATAAACAACCTAATAATGCTTCTCAAGGCCCTGGAAAAACATGAACAAATTAGTTCCATAACCAACACAAGGAAAGAAATAATTGAAATCAGAGTCAAAAATCAATGAAATAGAGCACAAAATAATCATACAAAGAATTAATGAACTGAGTTGGTTCTTTCAAAAGAGAAAAAATTAATAAACCTTTAGCTAAACTAACTAAAAGAAAAAGAGAAAACATAGAGTAATAATAAAAATAGAGAAGAAATGGAGATATCACCATAAACATCACAAAAATCCAGAGGATCATGAAGAATTATTTTGAAAATTATACTCCAATATAGAAGGAAAATATAGAAGGATGGATTCATTTCTACACATGTATCACCTGCCAAACTTGAGCAGAGGATATAGAAAACCCAAACAAACCAATAATAAGTAATGAAATTGAAGTAGTAATGCAGTTTCCAATAAAGAAAAGTCTGGAACTACATGGCTCCTTAGCTGAATTCCACCTGAACTTTAAAGAACTAATTGTAATGCTCCTCAAATTATGCAATGAAATAAAAAGGGTTGGAATATCATGGAGGCTATATATGATAAACCCAAACCCAGTAGTGAGTGGAGAAAGGCTGAAAGCATTTCCTCTAAATTCAGAACAAGATAAGGAAGTGCAGTCTCACCACTTCTATTCAATATAGTACTAGAAATTTTATCCAGAGTAATTAAGCAAAAAAAAAAAGAAAAAAGAAAGAAAGAAAATAAATACAAATAGGCAAGAAAAAGTCAAGTTATCACTATTTGCATATATGATAAAACCCTGTGTTTAGGAGATCCAAAAAAAAAAAAAAACCTCCACCAGAAGGCTGCTAGAATTAATAAAGAAATTTATCAAAGTAGCAGGATACAAAATCAACATACAAAAACAAACAGCTTTCCTATACAGCATTGCCCTATGTAAATGTATGATTACACAAATGGTATGCCTCTACTTCATGTACAACCAGAAAAACAAGTTGTATCCCATTTATTTACAATAATAAAAAAAATATTCAAAACAAATGCCAAATGATGAATTCACTGAAAATGAAGTCAGGAAAATAATCCATTCCCAATAATCTAAAAAAAAAACACACAACAAAAACCAACAAAGGAACAAATCTAACCATTTAACCAAGGAGGTAAATGACCTCTATATTGATAATTATAGAACCCCAAATAAATAAATAGAAGATACTAAAAGATGGAAAGACTTCCCATGTTCATGGATAGGCAGGGTTAATACAGTTAAAATGGTCATACTACCATGAGTGATATACAGATTCAATGCAATACCTATCAAATTACCAATAGTATTCTTCCCAAAACTAGAAAAAAAAAGTTACTAAAATTCATTTGGAAAAATTAAAGATCAGGACTAGCCAAAGCAATTCTGAGCCAAAAACCAAAACTGGAGGCATTGCAATACTTGACTTCAAATTATACTACAGAACCACAGTAACAAAAACTACATGGTATCAGTATAAAAACAGACATGTAGACCAACAGAACAGAAAAGAAGGCAAAGACTAACTACAGTCATCTGAGGTTGGCAAAGATACCAAAAACATAAATTGGAGAAAGAACAGTAGTTTAAATAAATGGTGCTGAAAAAATTAATTATCCATTTGTAGAAGAATGAGACAAAATCTCTCTCAACCTGTGCAAAAGTCAACTCAAAATGAATCAAAGACCTAGAAATTAGGCACAAACCATTTCAACAGCTAGAAGAAAACATAGAGTCAATACTCTAACACAGAGACATGGGCTGTGTGTCTTCCTTAATAGAACCCATAAAGCTCAGGAACTTATGCCGAGAATTAACAAATGGGATGGCATCAAATTATACAGCTCCTGTGCAGCAAAAGAAATCATTAAGAATGTGAAGAGAGAAAACATACGTAATGGGAGAAAAATCTTTGCTAGACAGAGGATTATTATCCAGAATATGTAAGGAACTTAAAAAACTTAACATCAAAAAAAAAGCCCAATTGGGCTGGGGAGATAGTCAGCTGGTAGAATGCTTGCCTCGCAAGCACAAGGCCCTGAGTTCAATCCCCAGTACCACAAAAAAAAAAAAAAAAGCCCAATTAATAAATGATCAAATGAAGTAAACAGACACTTCTCAAAAGAATAAATACAAATGGCCAACAAATGAATGAAAAAGTATTTAAAGTATTTAAAAAGACTTTGTAAATTAAGGGAATGCAAACCAAACCTACATTGAGATTTTATTCTGTTATAACTGTAGCCTTCAAGAATACAAACAATAATAAATGCTTGAGAGCATGGGGAGGAAACAATATTTTTACATTGTTGGGATTATAAATTAGTATAGTCAAAAAATCAGTATGGAGTTTCCTCAAAAGAGTAGGAATGAAACTACCATATGACCCCAGGTATTCCCACTTATATCATGTGCATGTACAAATATGTAGCAAGGAATCCCACTATTATGTATAATTATAATGAATCAATTAAAATGTGGAGAAAAACTATATGACATCATTTGATAAGTCATTCAGGCTGTTTAAATTATTACCATTTCTTCTTTGTTTTTCCATGTTAGATTATTTCTTTGCCTCTAATTTCCAGGTTACCCTTACTTCTGTCAACTCCAATCTGTTGTTAAGCCCATCAATGATTTTTTTTTAGATATTGTTTTATTTTTCAGTTCTCAAATTTCCATTTAGACTCTTTTCTTTCTTTTCTTTTTCTTTCTCCCCCCCCCCCCCCCCCCAGGTTCCATTTCTCTGCCAAGATTCCCTACCCATAAATTCATTGACTGGTTTCCTTTTCATTCTTGAATTTATAACTTCTTCAAACTTCTACTTTACTAATTCCAACATCTACATCATATTGGAGACTTGCTCTGGACTGTTTTCTCCCTTCTCTAGAAGTCACAGTTTTCTATTCCTTCAAGGATACAATAAATTTAAAAAATTTATATACTGAATACTCTGGATAATCCATCATAGATGGATTCTATCATTGGCTTCTTAAGAGTATTGATTTCTGTTTTGGCCTGGGGTCAATTATGCTGAGCTCAAACTACAAACTTCAATTTCCTTGCATTGTCAAAACTGAAATAACTCACTTTTCTCAGACTTCTTTTATTTTCTCAGACATTTTTTATGGTATATATTTTCAGGGCTCCTCATTTGTGAATCCCTTTTTAGCATGTTTCCCAAATTCTCTAGTTATGATGGCAGTATTAAATTCCATCCTTTAACCCCTGTAGCCAATAAGAATTGGGTTTCTGTTCTAATTCTATTGTAATGAGTAACTAACCCAAGCTGGGTACAAAATGAACTAAGAATACTGTCCTGAGAATTAGTGCCTGGGAAAGGGAGAGTTTCTCTCCCCTTTCTAGTCAGCTCCTCTTCAGGGAGTTTGACTAGCACCCTCCACTCCTACCTTTTGGCTTGTAAATGACTTCCCCTAGGATCTAACTACTTTCCTTTGAAGTGTAAATACCCCCATGGAGGCTCCAGGCCCAAGGCTAGAGATTTATGGAAGGCCTCGTAAAAGAAGCTAGTTCTTCTCCTTATCGCACTCTATGCTTCCAGCTTGAAACCCCGTGCACAACTATATATCCTTTAGACCAGAAAATTTATGACACTAGGTAGGCTGTAAATGTGAAAAACTGGTGATGGGCACTCAGAATTTGGAGTCTGATCTCCTCTGGGCCTGCTGGCGTAAAATAAAATTTGGAGTTCTCTTCTCTGAGTGCAGCTTGCTGCTTCTTGACCAGTCTGTTTCCCACACCACTATCTTCCCAGAATTACAACTCTTCTTTGACATATAAATAGGAATCTTTTCCAGTTTTATTTTCTCAAACATGATTCCCCTCAAGTTTCTGCCTTTTCTTCTACTCCTATGCCTTCAAATAATTGTTTTTAAGAATTATTTTATATAGGGTTTTAAATCGTGATTTACAACACAGTCACAACACATCAGGCTAATCCACTTTTACCAGAAGCAGCATCTGTGCACATTAATGTCTGATGATATCTTGACCGTTTTTTATTTCTTTAAACAAATCAAGCATATAAATTCTCCATTTTCACTTGATCATTCTGATTCTCGAATATATTATAGTTCTGTTTCTTCTTTCTCTCATGTTGCCTTCTTTATTTATTAATAAATTTCTTCTTTTTATGTACTCAAATTTATTGGTACATTTTTGCACTTGGAGTTTTGTCTGCATTTAATATTCTTTCCTAAAAAGATTCGGTTTACTCTTGTTTTACTCTCAGTACTCAGTTTGTTTGGGCTAGACATAGAAAATGATTTCCCAATTCAACTTTGTTTAAACTAAATTTAAACTAAATTCTAAGAACTAAGCAGTGAGAATTTTGATCTCAAATCATATGGAAAGTTCTCTGCCCTTCATATAGAGCTAAATCTGTAGGAGACTGGTTTATTTATGTGGTTCACCCTTTAAGCCTGGGTATTTCCCTTCTGGGATTCTAATGTTATAGTGGGGCTTCCTATAAAGGCCTAGTAGTATCTTCTGAGCTTGTCGCTTCCCATCTGCAGCACCATGCATGGGGGCATTTCCATGAAATAAAAAATTGGATGATATTCAGAGCAGCCATGTGTCAGTGACTGCATACTTCACTAAGTTTATGTTTTGCCTTGATTTTTGACTTTTGACTTTTCCTCAATTTCTACCTAGTTCAACTGGTCATTTAGAAAGATGCATTTTTTAAAGCCAGTATTTAAATGCTTGATAAGTCAAAAGTATTTCAGCATACCTAATATATAATGTCAGAAAGCAAGGATCTTTATTCTAGTTTTAAGTAATTTCTTCTTTTCAAAAAAAAATTTAGTTGTAGATGGACACAATACCTTTATTTTAGATATTTTTATGTGGTGCTGAGGATTGAACCCAGCACCTCACATGTGCTAGGCAACTGAGCTATAACCCCAGCCCAAATAATTTATTCTTAAATATCTATTTACATTTACATTTAATTCAAGTGTTGACAAAGTTGTGGGAAAAACAATTTATTGTGCTTAGAAGAAAGGACCTTGGGGGTTTTCTTCAGGCTATCAGCATTTACACTGTGCAAAGAAGAAATTTAGCACTATGGCTGTGTTTCCATAGTTTCCCAAGCTGATGCTGGATTTTATATTCCTCTCTGAAATGATAAAATGTGCTTCTCATCTATAGTCATGTTACTGATTTTCTTGGAACTATGTTAGTGGTACTACCTATCTATAAAAATAGCTAAAATTAGGACAGATTGTTAAAGGATTAAATTACACTTATCTCAAGAGCATTTCTAAGTATCTATGAGTTCAGAGAGGGTTGTGATCATAAGAACATGATTCGACCACTTCACTTAAATGAAAGAAAACTTGAGTGGTCATCTAATCCAGTCATTTCTCTCAAGCACAATGACAATGATATCGTGTTTTATACATGAGAATATATTCTACATAAAGATTTCCAGAGAAAATCACACTTTAAGAGATGTGGTCGTGAAATTTATTGTCTCTGATGCTAAAAAAGCTTCTTTTCGCAGATAGGTTCAAGTCCATCTGTCCTACCTCTGAGTTACCTCAAGTCCTCTCTGACCTACCTGAAGAGAAATGCCAAAGATAGCTGTAAATATTTAGGAAAAAGTGAGAATAATTCCCTTTCCTGTCTTTGACCATTAAACATTCAAAATGATTGTCACTGTAAGAGATAAGGATGACATGGTTTTTTGCTATCTATTACTCTCATGGAATGTACTAAGGAAAAACCCTCACATCTGCCAAAACTGGCTTGTGTGTTTTTAAAGAAGCTCACTAAAATGTGTCTGAGAAGAAAAAAATCAAGACAGATACAAAAATCCAGCTTTTTTTCTGTCCTTTCAATACCTTAGCATTCTTTTATTTCCCCACGTTGTTACATTTAATAAAGTACTTAATTTCGGCTTTTAAGTAAGCCTTTAGTCTGTTCTTCACTAGGCAAGTTGATTCCTATGCTTTGTTTCATCTCTGCTCAAAAATCCAGTCTTCTAATCCTTTAATAATGTCAGTGGCTTTTCTCTAAAATCTCCTGAGGACTGTGCTCCTCTTAGGATGAGTCATCACTCGCATCCCTTCCAATCTAAAAAAAAAATTATTTATATTATTTGCTAACTCAAATTTAAGTTGATGTAGATTGATGTTGCTGAAACTTTTAATTTTAGGCCTACTTATAGATTGGTAAGTATTTCAAAATATTGGGAGCAATAACTGAATGTTTTCTGATGCTCAAAGCTATTCTGAGACAACACCAAAGTGGAAATAAAGTCATAGATTGAATTGTAGAAATTTAGAGTTGATAGACACATATGCGTGTGGTTTTCTTAATCATGCCATCTATTTTATTTTATTTTATTTTGGTAGTAAAGTACACACAACACACCATTTTAACCACTTTAGGAGGTTTGCTCTGTTGGGCAATTCTCACCACTGTATGGTTCTAGGACATTTCTATTGCCCAAGGAGGAAACCTGTACCTATCAAATAGTCCTTCCCCATTCTGCCTTTCCTCCAGTCCCTGACTGTCACTAATTTGCTGGGTCATACAGAAATTATTGTTCAATTTTTTTAACTTATCAAAGAGCTGTTTCTTTCCACAGTCTCAGTATCATTTATATTGCCACCAGCAATGCACCAAGATTCTAATTTCTTGGCACACTCATCAGCACTTGTTATTTTCCCTTTTTAAAAAATTACAGCCATCTTAGTGAGTGTAAAATTGTATATCATTATGATCTGTATTTGCATTTCCCTAATGACAAATGACACTGAACTTCTTTTCATGTGCTTGTTCCCTACATGTCTATCTTCCTTAGGAAAATGTCTATTTACATCTACACCATTTTTTAAATTGGGTGGTTTGTCCTTTTGCTATTGACTTTTTAAAAGTTCTTTATATATATTTAATACTAGACTCTTATCAGATACATGATTTGCAAATGTTCTCTTCCAAACTGTGAGTCATCTCTTGTTGGTGTCCAATGATATACAAAAGATTTAAATTCTGATAAAGTTAAAAGTATCCACTCTTTTGGATTTTGTTCATGCTTTTGGTATTACCTCTAAGCAGTCATTGGCAAATCCAACATCATAAAGATATACCCCTATGTTCTAAAAGTTTTAGAAGTTGCATTCAGAGTTTTGATACATTTGGGGAAATTAATTATTATATGATGTGACATAGGAGTCAAACTTCATTTTTTTTAGGCAGTGCTACGGATTAACCCCAGGGCCTGGTTCGTGCCAGACAAGCACTCTACAACTTAGCTACACCATCAACCCCTCAACTTTATTCTTTTGCATGTGCATATCAAGTTGTTTTGGCACCACTTGTTGAAGTGACTATTCTCAACCCAGTGAGTAATCTTGAGTTGTCAAAATTCAATTGGGCAAAGATAGTTTTATTTCTGAATTCTTAATTCTGTTCCATTCATTTACATATTTGTTCTTGAGTCAATATCAAATTGTTTCAATTACTATAGTTTTGTAGAGAATTTTGAAATTGAGGCATATGAAGCTTCTAATTTCATTATTTTTCAAAATTATTTTGATTATTCAGGATAATTAGCAATTTCATGTGGGTTTTAGTGTGGGTTTTTTCATTTCTGCAGAAAAAGACAATCATTGGAATTTTGACAGGGACTGCATTGAATTTGTAGAGCACTTTGGAGATATCTTAATTATATTAAATTTTCTAATCCATGAATGAAGAATGCTTTTCCTTTTAATAGTTGTTATTTGATTTCTTTTAACATTATATTTTAATTTTCAGTGTATATGCATTTTACCTACTTGACTAAATTTATTCCTAGGGATTTTATTCTTTATAATGCTCTTCTAAAATCATTATTTTTCTTATTTTTTTTAATCATTCCTTACTAATATGTTAAAGTACAACTGATTGTGAATTTATCTCATATTCCACAATTTGGGGTAATTTATTAGATTTGATAGCTGTGTGTGTGTGTGTGTGTGTGTGTGTGTGTGTTCTTTACAATATACTCTGCATATGTTTGTGCCTTCTGTAAAAAGAGATATTTTTTTTACCTCTTTCTTTCTAATCTGAATGCCTTTTATTTCTTGTATTTGCCCAATCATTTTGATTAAAACGTCCTATAAAACCCATAAACATGGTAAAAACAGGCCTCCTTCCCTTGTTCCTGATCTTATGGAGAATGGTTTCAGTAATGCAAATGTGATATTAACTGTGGGTTTTTCAAAATACCTATTATCATTTTGAGTAAATTCCCTTCTATTCCCAATTTATAGAGATTCATACTCATGAAAGTTTGTTGGATTTTTGTCAAATATTTGTGTGTGTGTGACAAAAACATGATTGTTTTTTCTTCCTTCTATTTATGTGATGTATTATATTGACTCATGTTTATATGTTGATAAGTCTCACATCATTGTGATTCATAAGCCTTCTAGATGATACTGTGACAGGGTAGCCAATACCCCAGCAGAGCAAGTTTCTGGGAAGATAAAAAGTCTGAAACAATCAGTAAGAAATAAAGACAATGCCAGAAATTAGGTTTAGAAAAGCCAGGCACCTGATATATCTTCCAGCCCTAACTGGAACTGGAACTGCATGAATGGAAAAAGGCCCCAATTCTTTATTTAAGGGGTAGTACACAATGGCAGGGATAAGGTTTCAGTGTGGGAGGGGTCTTATTTCGGTGCTTAGCAGATTATGCCCATCTCCAATGTGTTCGATTCTAAGGCAGTGAGCTAAGGGTACCAGCATGATCTGGGCTTTCTCCAACTGGGGAATTTCACCCAGGAGTTCCCAGAAAAGCAGCTTTCCTGCCTTATGTTGACTCAACAAACCCATAATTCATATATGGCTTCCAACAATACTGAACTTGGTTTGCAAGTCTTTTGTTGAAAAATTTTTGATCTGTATTCATTAAAGCTATTGACCTATCATTCTCTTTTCTTCTGATGGCTTTTGTTTAGGTTTCAAGATAATGCTGGACTTGTAGAATTAAGAAATGTTTATCCTCCTCTGTCTTTGTATTAGAGTTTTCTTAATTCTTCTTACTTTCTGCTCTTTTTAAATTTTTTTTTATTTTTACAGACTGCATTTTGATTCATCGTACACAAATGGGGTACATCATTTCATTATGTGGTTGTGCACGATGTAGATTCATACCATTCATGTAATCATACATGTACGTAGGGTAATGATGTCTGTCTCATTCCACCATTTTTCATATCCCCCCCTCTCATTTCCCTCTCCATTCTTCTCTCACCCCCACATCCCCACCCCCATTATAGATCGTCATCCACTTATCAGGGAAAACATTTGGACTTTGGTTTTTGGGGACTGGCTTATTTCACTTAGCATGATATTCTCTAATTCCATCCATTTATTTGCAAAGGTCATAATATTATTATTCTTTATGACTGAATAATATTCCATTGTGGTGCTGGGAAAACTGGAAATCCATATGCAATAAAATGAAATTAAACCTCTACTTCTCACCCTACACAAAACTCAACTTAAAATGGATCAAGGACTTAGGAATTAGACCAGAGATTCTGCACCAAATAGAAGACAAAGTAGGCCCAAATCTTCATCATGTTGACTTAGGACATGACTTCCTTAACAAGACTCCCAAAGCACAAGAAATCAAAGCAAGAATCAATAAATGGGATGGATTCAAACTAAAAAGCTTTTCTCAGCAAAGGTTACAATCAAGAATGTGAAGAGAGAGCCTACGGAGTGGGAGAAAATCTTTTCCACACGCACTTCAGATAGAGCACTTATTATAAAGAACTTACAAAACTTTATACCAAAAATGCAAAGAACCCAATCAATAAATGGACCAAAGAACAGGACAGACACTTTACAGAAGAAGACATACAGGAGATTAACAAATATATGAAAAAGTGTTCAACATCTCTAGTAATTAGAGAAATGCAAATTAAAACAACTCTAAGATTTCATCTTACTCCAATTAGAATGACACAAACAATAATAGATGTTGGCGTGGATGTGGGGAAAAAGGCACACTTTTACATTGTTGATGGAGTTGCAAATTGGTGCAGCCACTCTGGAAAGGAGGGTGGAGAAGCCTCAGAAAACTTGGAATGAACCCACTTTTTCACCCAGTCCTCTCACTCCTGGTTTTATACCCAAAGGACTTAAAATTAGCATATTACAGTAACGCAACCACATCAATGTTTACTTTCTGCTCTTTGGACAAGATAATTTCAATTGTCCTATCTTCAAGTTTGTTGATTCTTCTGTCTGCTCAAACTTGTTAATATCATCCAGTGAATTTTTCATTGTATCTATGAATGTTTTTTCAGCTCCAGAACTTCTGTTTGATTGCTTTCTATAATTTCTCTTTCTTGATAACTGTACTTGATAATAAATAATTTCCCTAGTTTTCTTTGTTTTCCCCCATCTTTTTAGCTCTTTGTATTTATGTAAGAGAGTCAATTTAAAATCTTTGTTTAGTAAATTCAATATCTGGGCTTCTTCAGGAACAGTTTCTATTAAGTTCCTTTTATGTATATAAATGTGTCATTTTCAGGGCTGAGGTTGTGACTCAGTGGTAGAGGGCTCTCTCCTAGCATGTGTGAGGCACTGGGTTTGATCCTCAATACCACATAAAAATAAATAAATAAAATAGTTATCGTGTTCATTTACAACTAAAAAAATTTTAAACATAAATGTGTCATATTTTCTTCTTTTTTTTACGTGTCTCATGATTTTTGTTGACAACTTGAAGTTTTAAAGGTTGTAATATAGTAAATTAGAAAGTCAGGTTTTGCCCTCTCCCCAGAGTTCATTGTCATTGTTTGTTATGAGTTGTTATTTGTTTGTCTAATGACTTTTCTGAACTAGTTTTTAAAGACTACATACTAGGTTTGCATCTAGTTACCAAAGTCTCTAAATGCCTGGAACCAGAGAAAGAGAGAGAAAGAAAGAAAGAAAAAACGAAAGGACTCTCCTAGTCTTAGTGATACCACCATTTACCGGTGACGAGTTCTGCTTCCTGTAATGTTGAAGTGTGAACAATAGAGAAGCACGCCAAGGCAAGCATATTAAGTAGGTTTTATTTAGAGGTAATAATACAGACTTCTCCCAGGAGGGTGAAGGGGTCATGGCTGATGTTCTAGAATCCCAGAAAGTGAGCACACCCTACATCTTTTATAGATTAAGGTCTCTTTTGTTCTCCAGTTCTTTCCCCCCTTATCTCCCTTCCTGCCTACATGACTAGGCCAGGTTTTGCATGTGAGATGGGCAGGGGGAGCACCTAAGTGATTCAGCCAGGTAAGGGCCAGGGATCATTAATTAGCAGCTTCTTGCCTGTAGTCCTTGACAAGGGCAGGTAAATTTGGTAATCAGTGGGCTCTGGAGATCCTCGACATTCCATTCTCCCAGGGGCAGTCTCCAACTTCTGGAGGCAGATGGCTTTCATGGCCTCCATTTCCTCAATTTGACCTGATCTGCTATTTCTACACTAACAGACTGTCCCCAATTCTGACTTAATTAGCAGCTGGGCTCTATGTGTTTATTGTTGGATCAAAAATTTACCTATAGCCCTGCCTTGCTTAAGTCAATAGGATATGTTACATTCCTCAGCAAACAACATATATCTGCAAAAGAAATGAAGACCAAAAATGTCAATAAAAAGAACATAAGTTACCCCAAAGGAGGGAAATTTTGTGACTTTACACAGACAGTTTCCAGAATTCATAGAGATAAAGATAATTCCCAGTAACCATAAAATCTCTAAGAACAAATTGCAATTAGAATCCATCAGCATGGGCCAGTGGGAGCTTGGAAGTTAGATGCAATTCTGCTGTAGGTCAAAAATTGAGAGGTGGAAACTTCCCTGGGATCCCCAATAAACCGAAAGGCAGAGGGGCATTATGCCAAGTGGAGATGTAGTTAAAATGTCACAAGACCTTTCAACAATTTTCAGTTGCCTTTTTCTTTATTTAAATTTAAATCCTTGACTCTTTTCCAGAATTCTAACAAAGTTAATTTTGGCAGTTTTTGCCACGTTTTCCAGTGTTTTGGAGATAGGATGTATTCTTGGAGTTCCTTACTCCATCCTTTTTGCTGACATCACCCCTATCATATACTTTTAACTGCTTTTCCTGTGTGTATAAAATGCGTTTGAGTAAATGTAGAACAGAAACTATTTTTTTTTTACTCAGTATACTTTTATTGTGTACTATTACATGGTAAAAATTATGCTAAAGAGGAATATATGACCATTAATAAAATAGCCTGAAACTTCATCTTAGGAGTTTATATGCTTCTGAAAACATGTCAGATACCAAAGCTACTAGATCAGCTAACTAAGACCCAGAGACTAGCATCAGCTTTTGTAAACAAAGATTTATGGGAACACAAATACACCCTTTGCTTTGTGAGTTGCCTGTGGCTACTTTTTTTTTTTTTAAATTTTTAATTTTAATTAAAAATCATAAATTTACATAGGGCAAAGTTGTTTGATTCATTTTGTTATTTTTTCCCCTTCCCCCCTCCCCTCCCACCCCTCTTTTCCCTCTATACATTCCTTTCTTCCTCATTCGTACCACCCTCCTTATCCCTAACCCTAAACCTAACCCTAACCCTAACACTAACCCCTCCTACCCCCCACCCCCGTATGTCCTCATCCGCTTATCAGCGAGATCATTCGTCCTTTAGTGTTTTGAGATTGGCTTATCTCACTTAGCATGATACCCTCCAATTTCATCCATTTGCCTGCGAATGCCATAATTTTGTCATTCCTCATGGCGGACTAATATTCTATTGTATATATATGCCACAGTTTCTTTATCCATTCATCAACTGAAGGGCATCTGGGTTGGTTCCACAATCTGGCTATAGTGAATTGAGCAGCTATGAACATTGATGTGGCTGTATCTCTGTAGTATGCTGATTTTAAGTCCTTTGGGTATAGGCCAAGGAGTGGGATAGCTGGGTCAAATGGTGGTTCCATTCCACGCTTTCTGAGGAATCTCCATACTGCTTTCCAGAGTGGCCGCACTAGTTTCCAACCCCACCAGCAATGTATGAGTGTACCTTTTTCCCCACACCCTCCCCAACACCTATTGTTGCTTATGTTCTTGATAATTGCCATTTAAATTGGGGTGAGATGAAATCTTAGGGTAGTTTTGATTTGCATTTCTCTTATTACTAGAGATGTTGAACATTTTTTCATATATCTGTTGATTGCTTGTACATCTTCTTCTGTGAAGTGTCTGTTCATTTCCTTAGCCCATTTGTTGATTGGATTATTTGTATTCTTGGTGTAGAGTTTTTTGAGTTCTTTATAGATTCGGGATATTAGCGCTCTATCTGAAGTATGAGTGGCAAAGATATTCTCCCACTCTATAGGCTCTCTCTTCACATTACTGATTGTTTCCTTTGCTGAGAGAAAGCTTTTTAGTTTGAATCTATCCCAGTTGTTGATTCTTGCTTTTATTTCTTGTGCTATGGGAGTCCTGTTAAGGAAGTCTGCTCCTAAGCCAACAAGTTGAAGGTTTGGGCCTACTTTTTCTTCTATAAGATGCAGGGTCTCTGGTCTGATTCCGAGTTCCTTGATCCATTGTGAGTTGAGTTTTGTGCAGGGTGAGAGATAAGGGTTTAATTTCATTCTGTTGCATATGGTTTTCCAGTTTTCCCAACACCATTTGTTGAAGAGGCTATCTTTTCTCCATTGCATATTTTTGGCTACTTTGTCTAGTATGAGAAAATTGTATTTATTTGGGTTTGTGTCCATGTTCTCTATTCTGTACCATTGATCTACCTGTCTATTTTGGTACCAATACCATGCTGTTTTTGTTACTATTGCTTTGTAATAGAGTTGAATATCTGGTATTGCGATACCCCCTGCTGCGCTCTTTCTACTGAGGATTGCTTTGGCTATTCTGGGTTTCTTATTCTTCCAGATGAATTTCATAATTGCTTGCTCTATTTCTGTAAGGTACATCATTGGGATTTTAATTGGAATTGCATTGAATCTATATAGCACTTTTGGTAGTATGGCCATTTTGACAATATTAATTCTTCCTAACCATGAACATGGGAGATCTTTCCATCTTCTAAGGTTTTCTTTAATTTCTTTCTTTAGTGTTCTGTAGTTCTCATTGTAGAGGTCTTTCACCTCTTTTGTGAGATTGATTCCCAAGTATTTTTTTTTTTTTTGATGCTATTGTGAATGGGGTAGTTTTCCTAATTTCTCTTTCTGAAGATTCATCACTTATGTATAAAAATGCATTGGATTTATGAACATTGATCTTGTAACCTGCTACTTTACTGAATTCACTTATGAGTTCTAAGAGTTTTCTGGTGGAATTTCCAGGTTCCTCTAAATATATAATCATGTCATCAGCGAACAGGGATAGTTTGAGTTCCTCTTTTCCAATTCGTATCCCTTTAATTTCTTTGGTTTGTCTAATTGATCTGGCTAGAGTCTCAAGAACAATGTTGAATAGAAGTGGTGAAAGAGGGCATCCCTGCCTTGTTCCAGTTTTTAGGGGGAATGCTTTCAGTTTTTCACCATTTAGAATGATATTGGCCATGGGCTTAGCATAGATGGCCTTCACAATGTTAAGGAATGATCCCACTAACCCAATTTTTTGTAGTGTTTTGAGCATGAAGGGATGCTGTATTTTATCGAAGGCTTTTTCTGCATCTATTGAAATAATCATGTGATTCTTAACTTTTAGTCTGTTGATATGGTGAATGACATTTATTGATTTCCGGATGTTGAACCAACCTTGCATCCCTGGGATAAAACCCACTTGATCGTGATGCACTATCTTTTTAATATATTTTTGTATGCGATTTGCTAAAATTTTGTTGAGAATTTTTGCGTCGATGTTCATTAAGGATATTGGTCTGAAATTTTCTTTCCTCGATGTATCTCTGTCTGGTTTAGGTATCAGGGTGATATTGGCTTCATAGAATGAGTTTGGGAGGGTTCCCTCCTCTTCTATTTTATGGAATACTTTGAGAAGTATTGGAATGAGCTCTTCTTTAAAGGTTTTGTAGAACTCGGCTGAGAACCCATCTGGCCCCGGACTTTTCTTTGTTGGTAGGCTTTTGATGACCTCTTCTATTTCATTCCTTGAAATTGATTTATTTAAGTTGTGTATGTCCTCCTGGTTCAGTTTAGGTAATTTATATGTCTCTAGAAACTTGTTGATGTCTTCGAGGTTTTCTGTTTTGTTGGAGTATAGATTTTCAAAATAGCTTCTAATTATGTTTTGTATTTCACTCGTGTCTGTTGTGATATTTCCTTGTTCATTCCGAATTTTAGTAATTTCAGTTTTCTCCCTTTTTCTCTTTGTTAGCGTGGCTAAAGGTTTATCAATTTTGTTTATTTTTTCAAAGAACCAACTATTTATTTTGTTAATTTTTCCGATTGTTTCTTTTGTTTCAATTTTGTTGATTTCAGCTCTGATTTTAACTATTTCCTGTCTTCTACTACTTTGGGTGTTGGTCTGCTCTTCTTTTTCTAGGGCTTTGAGCTGTAGTGTTAAGTCGTTTATTTGTTGATATCTACTTCTTTTGTTGAATGTGCCCCATGAAATAAATCTTCCTCTAACTACTGCTTTCATAGTGTCCCAGAGACTTTGATATGATGTGTCTTTATTCTCGTTTACTTCTAAGAATTTTTTTATTTCCCTCCTGATGTCTTCTGTTATCCATCCATCATATAATAGTGTGTTATTTAATCTGCAGGTATTGGAGAAGTTTCTGTTTTTTATTCTGTAATTTATTTCTAATTTCAGTCCATTATGATCTGATAGAGTACAAGGTAGTATCTCTATCTTCTTGTATTTGCTAACAGTAGCTTTGTGGCATAAAACATGGTCTATTTTAGAGAAGGATCCATGTGCTGCTGAGATGAAAGTGTATTTGTTCTTTGTTGGATGGTATATTCTATATAAGTCGGTTAAGTCTAAATTGTTGATTGTGTTATTGAGATCTATGGTGTCTTTATTCAATTTTTATTTGGACGATCTATCCAGCGGTGAGAGAGGTGTGTTAAAATCGCCTAGTATTATTGTGTTGTGGTCTATTTGATTTCTGGAATTGAGAAGGATTTGTTTGATGTACATGGATGAGCCAATGTTCGGGGCATAGATGTTTATGATTGTTATGTCTTGCTGATTTATGCTTCCCTTAAGCAATATGTAATGTCCTTCTTTATCCCTTCTGACTAGTTTTGGCTTAAAGTCCACATTATCTGAAATGAGGATGGATACTCCAGCTTTTTTGCTGTGTCCGTGTGCATGGTATGTTTTTTCCCATCCTTTCACCTTCAGTTTATGGGTATCTCTTTCTATGAGATGGGTCTCTTGCAGGCAGCATATTGTTGAATTTTTCTTTTTAATCCAATCTGACAGTCTATGTCTTTTCATTGATGAGTGTTCAGGCCATTAACATTCACAGTTATTATTGTGATATGATTTGTATTCCTAGTCATTGGACTCATTTTTATTTTTTGACATGATTTGGTTTCTCCTTTATTTGGCTATTCCTTTAGGCTAGTTCCTCCCATTGCTGATTTACATCGTTGTTTTTCATCTCTTCCTCATGGAATATTTTGCTGAGAATGTTCTGTAATGCCGGCTTTCTTTTAGTAAATTCCTTTAGCTTTTCTTTATCGTGGAAGGATTTTATCTCATCGTCAAATCTGAAAGTAAGTTTTGCTGGGTATAAAATTCTTGGTTGGCCTCCATTTTCTTTCAGGGCTTGGTAAATGTTGTTCCAGGCCCTTCTAGCTTTTAGGGTCTGAACTGAAAAATCTGCTGATATTCTTATTGGTTTCCCCCTGAATGTAATCTGATTCTTTTCTCTCGTGGCCTTTAAATTCTGTCTTTATTTTGAATGTTAGGTATTTTCATAATAATGTGCCTTGGTGTAGGTCTGTTGTAATTTTGCATATTTGGAGTCCTATAAAACTCTTGTACTTGGTTTTCCATTTCATTCTTGAGATTTGGGAAATTTTCTGATATTATTTCATTGAATAGATTGTTCATTCCTTTGGTTTGTTTCTCTAAGTCTTCCTCAATCCCAATTATTCTTAAATTTGGCCTCTTCATGATATCCCATAATTCTTGTAGATTCTGTTCATGATTTCTTACCATCTTCTCTGTTTGGTGAACTTTGTTTTCAAGATTAAATATTTTGTCTTCAATATCTGAAGTTCTGTCTTCCAGGTGATCTATCCTACTGTTTATGCTTTCTATGGCGTTTTTAACTTGGTTTATTGTTTCCTTCATTTCAAGGATTTCCGTTTGTTTTTTTTTCAGTATCTCTAACTCTTTATTGAAATGCTCTTTTGCTTCCGTTATTTGCTCTTTTAACTGTTGATTAGTGCGTTCATTTAATGCCTGCATTTGTTCTTTCATCTCCTCGTTTGCTTCCCTGATTGTTTTAATTATGTACATTCTGAACTCCCTTTTGGACATTTCTTCTGCTGTGCTGTCATTGGGTTTTATTGATATAGTATCTAGGTTTGTTTTGGACATTTTCTTCTTTTTGTTTTCTCATATTTGTCAGATGTCAATGGGACTCTGTGATATTGTAGATTTCCTCTATTGGCTTATAGTGACCCTGTAGATTTCCAGTGTATCACCTACCAGCCTTCAGTAGCCAGAAGTCTTGGATTAATTTGATAATGCAGTGCTTCGGAATAACGCTGCCCCTAGCCCGCTACCGGTTCCAGGGAGAGAGACCTGGAGAGGTCTCTTGTTGCACAGCCCTGGTTCCAGAGGCTGGTTGTAGGTTGGAGGTCTCCACTGGCTTGGGGACTTGTGGCTGGCTCTGTGTAGACAGGCTCTCACTGGGTGATTTGCCCCGAGAAGCTAGCCTAGAGAGGTGCTTCCCGCTGGAGGGGGACTGGGCTGCTTGGGGAAGTTCCTGGCGCCCTGTGCTGGTCACTGAAGCAACCTGCGGGCAGGCCGGAGACGGCAGCTGGGCGGGCCGGAGCTGGCCGTGCTTCTTCTGTGCAGAAGGGCTCTCACTGGGGGGCCTGTTCCGAGAGGCTGGAGGATCTGTCCCTGTGGGCGGAGCCCACCGCCAGACTTCACCGAGCTGCCTGGGGAGACACTATCTGCCCTGTCCCACTCTACTAAGCCACTCGAATCCGGGCCTGCCGCCCAGCTGAGCTTCGCTGGGTGGGGGAGACTCACCCCATGGTTCTATCTTAGTCCGAGTCTCTCAATGCTTCCCCTCCTTGAATCCTGAGTTCTGGGGCGACTGGAGATGCAGTCACCCTCTAGTCCGCCATCTTGGATCGCCCCGTGGAAAAAGCCTGCAGCTGGAGGGGGACAATGCTGCCTGGAGAGGTCTCTGGCTGCCCAGCCCTGGTCCCAGAAGCCACTTGCGTGTGGAATATCTCCCGCCTGTGGCTACTTTTGAAATAAAACTGTAACACTGAATAATTACTGAAAAGATGAAAATATTTATTGTTTGGCCCTTTAAAAAAAATGTTTTCAAGTTCCTGAATTAAAATATAGGTTTTGAATTTTAAAAAGAAAAAAACATAGTCTCTCTTATATGAGAGAGTGTGTACATGTTATGAATATGTTGACTTAACATATATAGGAAAGAAAGAATAAATTATTAAGGGATACTTACTTGACTTAAACAAGGGAATGAAGTTTCTTAATATAGAAAAGACTACCATATGGGGAAATATTGAAGAATTTACTTTCCCATTAACTCTGTCTACAATTCAACCTTTGTGTATAATTCTAAAATTCTTAATATAATCTCTACATCACTAAATTTTTCCATATAATTCTGTATTGAAAATTATAGCCTTATTTTTGGCAATACAACGGCCCTAAAATTTTGCAGCACCAGAAAAGATATATTTCAAGTTTACCAGATAGACTTAAACTACAGTGAAGAGAAATTATATGTATTACCCAGAGAATTACATAGTTTGTTGAAATTATTTTAGAAGCATAGTCACTTGAGAGCAGACTAGATGTTGACTGATGTATTCAATGTTAAAAACAAGCAAGTCTATCCAGAAAGACAAGGAAACTGGTCAAAATTATCTTGCTGACCTCAGGAGAGAAAAAAATGTCATGCTTATTTGTCATTAGCATCACCTACTTCAGGGAGACACAGTTTCACTTACTGAAAAGAAGATATCAATATTATAATATTACAGGTGCAAAAATTGGATCTAGGAAACTGAGAAAATTAGTACTAGAAAAATCATTTTAGCTGTAATTCTCTTCAACACATCTCTCTAAACAACAGTGTTTTTCACCTATGGGTACAGAAATTAGAAATAAACATTATTTCTTAGCACCCTAGAGAATTAGTGCCAGCACTAGACAATTCTCTAGAAAATTTTCAAAGTCACTCACGTAAAATCTAAAAGCGATTACTGGAAAAATATCCGAGCTTTATATTACCACAAACCTCTAGGAGCATAAAAAGTCATGAACTAATAAGCTTCATATTGTCTTCCTTAAGCTCAAAGGAATTGCTGATTTAATTAAAACAAAACTTTTCTTTAGAACAAAATTCAAATCATCTACATATATAAAGCAATATGTTTCAACACCTAAGAATACATATTAACTTTGTCTTTTAACACACTGGAAGAATGTCATGTAAAATCAAACTAAATCCAAGATAAGCACATTAAATTCTCATTGACTTGAAACATTTCATTCTTTTTTTGAACATGTTCCTTCTGGAGATGTTTTGGTAATTATTAAAGAATGCTTGTGCCTCTGAAGGTGAATCTTTTCCTCACATGTCTATACTGCTTTCCAATCATCTCTGTGTGATGAAGTTTTAACTAGAAATCACAGGTGATAGATATAAAATTGGCAGAGAAGCTGGCTAAAGCAAGCAAGATACTGACACCTGTAAAATTAGAGAAAAGATATCTTAACCAAGAGGCAACTGACATTGGGTACAGATGAATGCTATTTTTGTGGTAGAATATTATTCAGGACTATTTTGAAAACCTCTGGTTAATTGGCAATATGGCTGCTCAAAATTGCTAATAATAACATACTTATAAAGGGTTTACAAATTTACAAAGGTAATTTCCATTGGACTCTTAAATTATAAATGTATATTTTTCATGAAGTTTATTTCTGTTCACTTTTGCATGAGTCCTATAGCTTTGAAACTAACAGCAGTGAACTCTTACTGCATTGTTCTGTGTTCAGCTCTCTGCATGAATCCTTCACCTCACTCTGCCAGACCTTTTATCTCCCAGGCTTCATTTGATGTGGGAAGTAATAGCAAATCTGGCTGGGTAGGGAGACTTAAGAAATGTAAGAAAATAGTAATAAAAGTACAATGAAGTCCTCATGCTGTTGATGCAGGGCCAAGATGCAAAGCTTAGAAAGGTATGCTATTGCTTAGATAATAATATCATCAACATTTATCCAACAGAGAACACAAACTGATTACAGTTCACAACTTCATATGAAAGAGAGATTACAGACATCAAAGATGGTTTTAAGTGACTTACTGATGATTTATTAAGAATAGCAGTGAGATAGAAATAGGAAGTGAGATATAAGGGGAAAGGATATAGAAACTAATCTTATTTGTGGTTCTAAAATAAGAGATAGGAGAATATCATATACAGTTTATCTGCATTGCTCACCAAATTTGGTATGAGAGGGGATTGCAGAGATACTCAGAACAATTAAGAAGGGGTAAATTTGATGTGATTAAATCCAATTGAGTTGTGCAAAATTCATAAGGAATAAACCTGAGATGCTATTAAAGGCTAACTAACATTGCTAGATCTTCCCTCCTGGCCTATATGAACCAGGGATGAGTTTAATCTATTTTAATCAGCTTTCACAAACAATAGTTGTTGCATTCACAGAAATTATAACTAAGTATCATGGGGAAGGACAGAATTCTTACAACTGTTTCATTAGCACTGAAAATAATAGGTCAATAGAAACTGAGAGCTAGACAAAACATTACTGATGATCACGTTCTGGGTTGCAGATAAGGAAATCAAGGTATAAAGTGGCTTGTGAACATTTTGAGCCCAATTTATAAATACCTTCAAGACACACCTATGTACACACACATATATCTTGTCCCTAAAGTGACTCATCTCTTACTCACTTAAATTTTAACTTTTATTGTTAAGCCCAGTGAAAAAGATCTTTCAGAAGCAATTGTTTTCACAAATACAGCAGGTTAATCTTGTTAGTACATATGTGAAGAGCAAAGAATCAAATTTCTGTGCAAAAATGCATTTAAAATTACCTGGAAAATAAACTATTAAAGAATAGCATTTTAGAAGGTACATAAGTTAACGTTCCATATTTACACACTATTTTTTCCTTTCTCAGATTTATATTTCTAAAAATGCTTAAGAGAATACAATAAATATCTCCCAGATAAATTTTGTGATCTAGCATAGCAAGGTCCGTTCTTTACCATTCAATTTTTATATAGCTTCCTGTGTATATTCTCTATCTAATTCATAGATTATTGCATTTCAAGCCACACAAAAGACAGATTTTCTTTCTTCAGTACATATTACAAAAACAGGCACCATGTAATGGAACAGTTGCTATTTTCTCTGAAAATTTTATAAACAATCAAAACTAAAATCCTTATAAAGGAATAAAATAATAGAGTTTCAGACATACAAATATTTCATACATTATTCTGGAGATAGACAAACTTGGGATATTGAAGCAGTTCCTTTTAATTTAATTGTGTCTGTGATAATTTGATAGGAACAAGTCTCATTTACTATAGCAATTTCTGATACTATCTGTCATGTTCACCAAATTATGACTAGAATTCACTTCATTTTGATAATTCTGGTATTTTAAACATGTTATAAATAGGTTTTAAATATAAATAAGAACAAAGAGTGCTAATGATGTAACTCCTTAACTGGATTTCATCAAATGCCATTGCTGTGAAACCTGTATATCACAATCTAATTTAATGTGCATAGGTATGTAATAGGACCAGTTTTAGACCCAAATAGAATCTTTGAAATATTATAATTCAGCTTCTTCACATGAACCAAGAATTTAAAGGTAATTTTATTGACTAAAAGTCACTCAGCAACTTTGTAATGACTTCAACTGGTACAAATGTGCTGATCAACATATATAAGTGCATTTTCTTACATGCAATCAAGAAGAAAACTAAAATGGTTGTGAGAGAGGTAGCCATCACAGGAGTTCATTAAATATTTTAGAATATACCAAAGCAAATTCTTGCTTCTAAGATAGAATTTTTTTATATTTTATTTTCCTGGTGAACAAACCTGGCTTTCTCTTGGTTAATTGGCAGCATCACCCAGTGCTTCCTAATTACCACTAAATTTCTATTGCTATTTCTTACAAATAGATACATATTTTAAGAAGTGGTCTTTTGCCAGTTTCTCAATAACTCACTTTGTAAACTTTCCATTTTTTGCCCTCCTCCTGTGACTAAATCAAACCTATGAAGTCCTACTGAAAAGTTCCACTTCATCTTGTATTAAAAAGTGTTCTTCTTCCTGAAACCCAATGAACAAGGAACAATTCAAACTGCAAATAAACAGCATGGATTCCTAGGTTGGAAAGCAGACCATCTCTGCACCAAACACCTGGGTATAAAGAATGAAGCCTCCCTTTATTATTGATTCAAAATATGAATATAAATTGGAGAAATCTGGAATATTATCAGACAATCCACTGGAAGGTGCTAATAAACTAAAAACCTCACACAGTGCCTTGCAAATGTTGCTTCAACTTCCCTTCATTTCTTCTTTGCATTCCCTTGTATGTAGGGTTGCCAGAGTTAGAAAACAAATGTACAAGATGTCCTATATTGTGAGGGTCGTACTCCTGTTAAAATTTTCTTTGATGTTTTTCCGAAATTAAATTTAACTGGGCTTTCCTTCCTATATTTAATTTGGCAAAATTGCTTATATGCAAATATCTTTGTGTTATTTCTAAAGATAATCTGGCCTTTCCTATGAGCTAATGTGCAATTTTCATGTATTTGGAGGAGATACTCCTTGAGTGACCATACCATAAGCTTTACTTCAAGATCTGACACAGAAACACAGAAACTTGCCCAAGAGTGTATAGGTTACCAGAAGACAAATGCTTTCTCAAAGAATAAATAGTTAAGATCTCAAAGACCAAACAGTCTCTGTAAAACTGTTTTACTCTTCTTTTGTAGTATAAAATGGTCAATGGCTATGTTTCAATAAAACTTTATTTACACAAACAAGCATTGGACTAAATTTGACCCACAGGTTTTAGTTTTACAACCAATGTCACAACCAAACTGGCATTTAGATGATATTCCAGGGACATTAAACTGAACTTATAGGAAAATCAGTCCAACTTTACTGGATATAACTGAACTCACAGAGATCATAAAACTAACAAGATTGTTAAGGAAAATGTAAATCAGGATTTTTTAAAATTTATTTATTTTAATTAAAAATCATAAATTTACATAGGGCAATGTTGTTTGATTCATTCTGTTATTTTTTCCCCTTCCCCGCCACCCCTCCCACCCCTCTTTTCCCTCTATACAGTCCATCCTTCCTCCATTCTTACCACCCTCCTTATCCCTAACCCTAACACTAACCCTGACCCTAATGCTAACCCCTCACCCCCCCCCATATGTCCTCATCCGCTTATCAGCGAGATCATTCGTCTTTTAGTTTGTTGAGATTGGCTTATCTCACTTAGCATGATACCCTCCAATTTCATCCATTTGCCTGCGAATGCCATAATTTTGTCATTCCTCATGGCGGACTAATATTCTATTGTATATATATGCCACAGTTTCTTTATCCATTCATCAACTGAAGGGCATCTAGGTTGGTTCCACAATCTGGCTATGGTGAAATGAGCAGCTATGAACATTGATGTGGCTATATCTCTGTAGTATGCTGATTTTAAGTCCTTTGGGTATAGGCCAAGGAGTGGGATAGCTGGGTTAAATTGTGGTTCCATTCCAAGCTTTCTGAGGAATCTCCATACTGCTTTCCAGAGTGGCTGCACTAATTTGCAACCCCACCAGCAATGTATGAGTGTACCTTTTCCCCCACATCCTCACCAACACCTATTGTTGCTTGTGTTCTTGATAATCGCCATTCTAATTGGGGTGAGATGAAATCTTAGGGTAGTTTTGATTTGCATTTGTCTTATTACTAGAGATGTTGAACATTTTTTCATATATCTGTTGATTGCTTGTACATCTTCTTCTGTGAGGTGCCTGTTCATTTCCTTAGCCCATTTGTTGATTGGATTATTTGTATTCTTGGTGTAGAGTTTTTTGAGTTCTTTATAGATTCTGGAGATTAGTACTCTATCTGAAGTATGAGTGGCAAAGATTTTCTCCCACTCTGTAGGCTCTCTCTTCACATTACTGATAGTTTCCTTTGCTGAGAGAAAGCTTTTTAGTTTGAATCTATCCCAGTGGTTGATTGTAGCATTTATTTCTTGTGCTATGGGAGTCCTGTTAAGGAAGTCTGATCCTAAGCCAACAAGTTGAAGGTTTGGGCCTACTTTTTCTTCGATAAGATGCAGGGTCTCTGGTTTGATTCCAAGGTCCTTGATCCATTTTGAGTTGAGTTTTGTGCAGGGTGAGAGA
This sequence comes from Sciurus vulgaris, assembly GCF_902686455.1. NCBI lineage: Eukaryota > Metazoa > Chordata > Mammalia > Rodentia > Sciuridae > Sciurus > Sciurus vulgaris. The sequence goes on along the minus strand of NC_136467.1, from coordinate 89,538,711 downwards.
TAGGGATTTAGTTTCATTCTGTTGCATATGGATTTCCAGTTTTCCCAATACCATTGGTTGAAGAGGCTATCTTTTCTCCATTGCATATTTTTGGAAACTATGTCTAGTATGAGAAAATTGTATTTATTTGGGTTTGTGTCCATGTCCTCTATTCTGTACCATTGATCTACCTGTCTATTTTGGTACCAATACCATGCCGTTTTTGTTACTATTGTTTGTAATAGAGTTGAAGATCTGGTATTGCGATACCCCCTGCTTCACTCTTTCTACTGAGGATTGCTTTAGCTATTCTGGGTTTCTTATTCTTCCAGATGAATTTCATAATTGCTTGCTCTATTTCTGTAAGGTACATCATTGGGATTTTAATTGGAATTGCATTGAATCTATATAGCACTTTTGGTAGTATGGCCATTTTGACAATATTAATTCTGCCTATTCATGAACATGGGAGATCTTTCCATCTTCTAAGGTTTTCTTTAATTTCTTTCTTTAGTGTTCTGTAGTTCTCATTGTAGAGGTCTTTCACCTCTTTTGTGAGATTGATTCCCAAGTATTTTATTTTTTTCGATGCTATTGTGAATGGGGTAGTTTTCCTAATTTCTCTTTCTGAAGATTCATCACTTATGTATAAAAATGCATTGGATTTACTGAATTCACTTATGAGTTCTAAGAGTTTTCTGGTGGAATTTCCAGGTTCCTCTAAATATATAATCATGTCATCAGTGAACAGGGATAGTTTGAGTTCCTCTTTTTCAATTTGTATCCCTTTAATTTCTTTGGTTTGTCTAATTGCTCTGGCTAGAGTCTCCTATGAGATGAGTCTCTTGCAGGCAGCAAATTGTTGGATTTTTCTTTTTAATCCATTCTGCCAGTCTATGTCTTTTGATTGATGAGTTCAGGCCATTAACATTCAGGGTTATTATTGTGAAATGATTTGCATTCCCAGTCACTTGACTCATTTTTGTTTTTTGACATGATTTGGTTTCCTTTTATTGGCTATTCCTTTAGGCTAGTTCCTCCCGTTGCTGATTTGCATCATTGTTTTTCATCTCTTCCTCATGGAATATTTTGCTGAGAATGTTCTGCAATGCTGGCTTTCTTTTTGTAAATTCCTTTAGTTTTTGTTTATCATGGAAGGATCTTATTTCATCGTCAAATCTGAAAGTAAGTTTTGCTGGGTATAAGATTCTTGGTTGGTATCCATTTTCTTTCAGGGCTTGGTAAATGTTGTTTCAGGCCCTTCTAGCTTTTACGGTCTTGATTGAAAAATCTGCTGACATTCTTATTGGTTTCCCCCTGAATGTAATTTGATTTTTTTCTCTCACGGCCTTTAAAATTCTGTCTTTATTTTGTCATAATAATGTGCCTTCTTGTGGGTCTGTTGTACTTTTGTATATTTGGAGTCCTATAAGCCTCTTGTACTTGGTTTTCCATTTCATTCTTGAGATTTGGGAAATTTTCTAATATTATTTCATTGAATAGATTGTTCAGTCCTTTGGTTTGTTTCTCTAAGCCTTCCTTAATTCCAATAATTCTTAAATTTGGCCTTTTCATGATATCCCATAATTCTTGTAGATTCTGTTCATGATTTCTTACCATCTTCTCTGTTTGGTGAACTTTGTTTTCAAGATTAAATATTTTTTCTTCAATATCTGAAGTTCTGTCTTCCCGGTGTTCTGTCCTATTGGTTATGCGTTCTATGGAGTTTTTAACTTGGTTTATTGTTTCCTTCATTTCACGGATTTCTGTTTGTTTGTTTGTTTTTCAGTATCTCTAACTCTTTATTGAAATGATCTCTTGCTTCCCATATTTGCTCCTTTAACTGTTGATTGGTGCGATCATTTAATGCCTTCATTTGCTCTTTCATCTCCTCATTTGCTTCCCTGATTGTTTTAATTATGTACATTCTAAACTCCCTTTTGGACATTTCTTCTGCTGTGCTGTCATTGGGTTTTATTGATATAGTATCTAGGTTTGTTTGGGACATTTTCTTCCCTTGCTTTCTCATATTGGTCAGATGTCAGTGGGACTTTGTCATATTTCAGAATTCTTCTATTGGCTTATGGTGTCCCTGTAGATTTCCAGTGTATCACCTTCCTGCCTTCAGTAACCTGACGTATTGGAGGAACTTGATAATGCAGTGCTTCCAAAGAAAGCTGCCCCTAGTCCTCTACTGGTTCCAGGACTTGGAGCTGGCTCTGTGCGGAAAGGCTGTCACTGGGAAGTCTGCTCCGAGAAGCTAGCCTGGAAAGGCGCTTCCCGCCGGAGCGTTTCGGGCTGCAGGCTGCTTGGGGAAGTCCCTGGCTGCCCTGTCCTGGTCCCTGAAGCAACCTGTAGGCAGGAACTCGCCGCCCTGGTTCAGGGACTTGAAGCTTGGTTCTGTGCAGGAAGGCTCTCACTGGGGGGCCTGCTCCAAGATGCTGGAGAATCTGGCCCTGTGGGAGGAGTCCACCGCCAGAGTGCGCAGCCGCCTGGGAGGACTCTAGCTGCTCTGCCCTACTTTTAAGCCACATGAATCTGGGCCTGCCGCCCGGGCAGCACTTCACCAGGTGGGGGAGACTCACCCCAAGGCTCTATTTTAGTCTGGGTCTCTCAATGCCTCCCCTTCTTGAATCCTGGGTTCTGGAGCGACTGGAGATGCAGTCACCCTGTAGTCCACCATCTTGGATCGCCCCGTGGAAAAAGCCTGCGGCTGGGGGGTCCAGGGGGCAGGTCCACCTGGAGAGGTCTCTGGCTGCCTTGCCCTGGTCCCAGAGGTTGCTTGCAGGCTGGAGGTCACCGCTGGCTTGGGGACTTGTAGCTGGCTCTGTGTGGAAAGGCTCTCACTGGGCGGTCTGCTCCGAGAAGCTAGCCTGGAAAGGCGCTTCCCGCCGGAGCGTGTCGGGCTGCAGGCTGCTTGGGGAAGTCCCTGGCTGCCCTGTCCTGGTCCCTGAAGCAACCTGTGGGTAGGAACTCGCTGCCCTGGTTCAGGGACTTGAAGCTTGGTTCTGTGCAGGCAGGCTCTCACTGGGGGGCCTGCTCCGAGATGCTGGAGAATCTGGCCCTGTGAGAGGAGCCCACCACTGGAGTGCACAGGGCCACCTGGGGAGGACTCTTGCTGCTCTGCTTTACTCTAATAAGCCACCCGAATCCGGGCCTGCGGCCCGGGCAGCGCTTCACCGCTTCACCGGGTGGGGGAGACTCACCCCAAGGCTCTATTTTAGTCCGAGTCTCTCGATGCCTCCCCTTCTTTAATCCTGGGTTCTGGAGCAACTGGAGATGCAGTCACCCTCTAGTCCACCATCTTGGATCCAGGATTTTTAATAAATACTTTATTGTATGCCTCTGCTATTAAGAAAGATGAGACAGAATATAAGATATCTTGTGTTTGAAACATTAACTGAAACTAATTAAATTTAACATATTGTATTATCACATAGTTCGTAAGACAGAAACACTGTCATTTAACAAAATTATAACAAAGATAATAATATGTTTAAAAGAAAAAATAGTGATGAGGGCTATCAACTCAAAGATGAAAATTTAAACAAGAAAAGTTACATTACACAAGGGCAGCTGAAAGGCAGACAAATAACAGGATCTGACTGAAAAGATAGATAGACAAGACTTAAGGAGCTTCCATGACTCATTGCTGAGCTGCAGTAACCAAAGAAGCACTGAGACTGAATCAAAATGGATACAGGGAAACTGAATATGGGATACAAGAGGAGTTACAAAAAGAGCCAAGAACCAAGAGAGGATGAAACAGAGTGATATCTTAGGTTACCTCCCTGGTGAGATGAATGGAAAAAAGAGACATCATTGTTGTTTCTATCTCCAGCCAGCTGCTACTTGTTTACAATATGAGGGTTCAGTCAAAGATGACAATGACAGAAAAGTCATTTTTACTGTAAATGTGGTTTGCTTTCCTTGAAGTTTAGTTTGAGTTCTTTATAGATTCTGGAGATTAGTGCTCTATCTGAAGTATGAGTGGCAAAGATTTTCTCCCACTCTGTAGGCTCTCTCTTCACATTACTGATAGTTTCCTTTGCTGAAAGAAAGCTTTTTAGTTTGAATCTATCCCAGTTATTGATTCTTGCTTTTATTTCTTGTGCTATGTGAGTCCTGTTAAGGAAGTCTGATCCTAGGCCAACAAGTTGAAGATTTGGACCTACTTTTTCTTCGATAAGATGCAGGGTCTCTGGTCTGATTCCGAGGTCCTTGATCCATTGTGAGTTGAGTTTTGTGCAGGGTGAGAGATAGGAGAGATAGGGTGAGAGATATTCTGTTGCATATGGATTTCCAGTTTTCCCAACACCATTTGTTGAAGAGGCTATCTTTTCTCCATTGCATATTTTTGGCCCCTTTGTCTAATATGAGAAAATTGTATTTATTTGGGTTTGTGTCCATGTCCTCTATTCTGTACCATTGATCTACCTGTCTATTTTGGTACCAATACCATGCCATTTTTGTTACTATTGCTTTGTAGTAGAGTTGAAGATCTGGGTATTGCGATACCCCCTGCTTTGCTTATGATCTCAAAATCTTCCAATTATTTATCTTATACTAAAGATTTACCACCACCTGTCTCCACATCTCACTTCTTCCTTGTCTATCTCTGTATCTGTCACTCCATCCTTGAAGGTTTTGCAAATCTCTCTTTGTGATCACACAACTTATTTTAGATCTGGCCACAGTTTCTTCAGGAAGTTCCAATCTGGACTCAGCATGCAGAATTTAAATTCATTCCACATCCTTGACAAAAGGGGAATGAGAGATTTGTACAGACAGATGTGACATGAAGGCAGATGCCAAACAACAGTGAGGGCAGGAATGATAGGTGTCAAGAGAAGACAAAATCCAATTAGGTGAGAAATGAATCAGTACATACATAAGCAGAAAGCTAGCAGATCAGACAGAATAAAGATCCTTTAAGAAAGACTATAGGGCACTGCAAGATCTAGAAAAAGGACCTCAATTAAGTATGATCTGGGAATCTGAAATTTTGTACTTATAGTTTACAGTTAATCATTTATAAATAAATAGAATAATTATACTTTACAGTCAATCATTTATAAACAAAATAATTATGAATGTACATATCTATGCTTTAAGTAGAATGTCCAAAATCATTATTATATCAACATTTGAGTTATATTTTAATATATTATGTACATATTTTTATTCTCTAATATTCTGTTGGCATTGGCAAAATTATTGCATAGACTCTAAGAATTTTTCAAAAAATAAAAGTAAAGAAATGCTTTGTCAAGTGGTTCATATAGGATAAATGACCCTTACTACAATTTTCAAGGGCATTTCTAAATCTAATGATTGATCTAAACAGAAGCAGATCCGCTTGTGTGCAGCCCGGTGATCTTCTAAGAGAAGCCAGTCACAGAGATCTCCATTTTGGCCCTTGTAAGAGATTAAAGAAGGCTTATGCTTTGCAATATTTTTCTTATTGATTTGAAAGCAGAAAAGATATCATTCTGACAAAGGAGTCAAACAAAGGATACTTGACCCTTCTGTTTCTTGGCTGTCAATGAATGTTGGAATGATAATTTTGACTTTTTCCAAAAATAATTCATAATTAATTTTGCCCAGAAAAAGTATAAGTTTTACAGATAATCTGGAATGTACTTCAAAATGGAATGCTGTTCTTAGGGCACTACATATTTTAGTTCTATAAATGTGACCAGGAATTAAAGAAGCAAATAAAAGATCTCCTGTAATGTTTTTAATCTTTTTGATTTTTTAAAGTTAGATGTATGAAAACAAAGAGAAATAGCAAAGGTTTGTTGAACTGGTGCTTTGTCACCATAATTGAAATTATCTTAGGATATGGATATGAACAAAATAGATAAACAGAAATTGGGCAACAGTGAAATAAGTGTATTCAGCATGGGCTGAATGACTGTCCTGAAAGTGTGGACTCATTGGTGGATGGTGGGATCCAGGCCTATTCTCAGACTCAAGGGGTAAAGTAAAAGTAATCATTAGTAATGTAGCAGATTACAGTAAAATGGGAAAACTCATTAATAAAATGTAAGGTATAGTCAACATCCCAAAAGATCTTGTTAAACTGCAGTGGTCAACCAGACCCCATCACCATGAAAATTAATGTAAAGTTCAACACTTAGGTTTAAAAATTGTAGTAAGAAAACATATATGAAAAATCAAAGAAGTTACCAAAAGTGAATTTGATCTCTGTCTTGACACAGTAGAATACAAGGAAGGAGTTAAAAACTCATTATACATGTAGAAAAATTTGTACTCATTTCTAAATGCCATATTTTAAAAGAGTGTTGATGAAAACAACCAGGATGATGAATTGCCTTAAATCAACATCATATGTGGAATGATGGCTATTTAAACAGAAGATGTGGCAAGGAAGGGAAGATGAAAGCTCAAGAACAGTATGCACAATTATTTCAAGGACCTTGGTGGGAATAAGGAATTAATTTGATTTTTCACATTGTTGTCTGTGAGGGTAAGGATATGGACAAAGGAGGGAAGCATTACTTAACACATTCTTCTCTGGAGATAAACTGAGGCAGAGACAAAGGAGAATCAAATATTTGATACAAATTTATGTTAGATTAACTTAGAATTATTTCTATAACTAAATGTGTGTGTGTATATATATATACATGTATGTGTATATATGTTATTTTCAATTTTTGCATTTTTCCCAGTGAATATTTTTTCCAAGATATAAAAAATGTGTTAGCTCAATAAAATTTTGACTTAAACCAGAACATGAAGGCAGATTAAACATAAGAATCTAGAAGCTGGGAAGAGTGGGAAGGAGGAATAATGGATACAAAACACAATTAGACAGAAGGAGTAAGTTCTAGTTTTCTACAGTATATTAAGATGACTATAGTTCACAATAGCCTAAGAGGGAAGCTCAAAATCTCAAACATAAAAAAAATGATGAGATGGAAATGCTAATCACCTTGATTTATCAGTACATACTATACACATTTGTTACAATATCACATTATATTCCATAAATATGTACAATTATTATATGCTAATTGAGATTTTTTTAAATGTTGAAATTCCAAAAACACTTTTTATAGACTATGTATACATATGTATAAAATAAAAAATTTAGAACTTAATTAAAATACCCATATGTAATAATGTTTTTTATTGATAGCACAATCCTATACTAAATACATTAATGCATACAAAAAGAAAATATTTAATTCACAACATCACAGTGAAATTAGTATTAAAATATTTTCCCTGGAAATTTTGGAATTTTCTTTTAGATAATTGTAAGAGTGGAAAGCTGCAAGATAAAGTTATAACTTGTTTTAGTCAGCTTTTCACTGCTATGACCAAAAGACCTGGCAAGAGCAATTTTAGAGGAGGAAAAGTTTATTTGGTGCTCAAGGTTTCCGAGTTCTCAGTCCACAGAGAGCCAGCTGCATTGCTCTGGGTCCAAGGTAAGGCAGAACATCATAGCAGAAGAGTGTGGTAGAGGAAAGCAGCTCAGGACATGTTTCCTAGGAAGCAGAGAGAGAATAAGTTCATCTCACAAAATATATACCACAAAGGCATGCTCCCAATGACCCACCCACCACAGCCACACCCTACCTGCATGTACTTTCCACCTAGTTAATTTTTATCAGTACTTTAAACCCAATCATTTTACCTCTAAACTTCATTGAATTATCTCACACATGAGCTTTTTTTATTGGGGGGGGGGCTTTATATCTATGTTATGCCATAAAATAACTTGAATACCATAATTTGTTCATTAACCTAATATGTATATACTGCATGAAATTTTTATAAGTACACAAAAAATTTTACCAATGACCAAAGTATGGTAAATAAATATCAGCAGTTAGAAAAGAAAAAGGGGGAAGCACTTAGAAAAAGTATTGTTGATGAAAAGATTACAGAAAAATCAAATATGATTACCAGTATGGTCTTAAACTTCCTTCTGAATACTAAATTTTAGACAGGCTTCTTTCTGACTCTAGGCCCTGACGATTTTTTGGAACATTTACTTGAGAAAACTTTCAATTGTAAATTCTTTGCCCCTTTGAGATATAAATGTTCTCCTAGCCTCTTGTCAGTTTTAAAACCCAGGAATGTCTTTGTCAAGGACCTGGGAGCCATCCCTGTGAAACATAGTCATCAGGATAATGATGTTTTCTCCCTGTTTTGGAGGGAGGGAGGTATCAACTAGCAAACACAGATGGCCTAATCATAGAGCCTAATCACTGAGAACATTTGCGAATTCAAGAATAAATAACTTAATGTGCATAACATATCCCATTGATCAACCTCTCCCTAACATCCTACAGTACTTTTCCAATAGTTCACTACTGGGCCTAAAAATCCTCTAGTCTTTTGTTTTAGCAAAATGTAGTCCATACTCAGGTCTCTCTTATATTGCAGTAGTCTTGAATAAAACCTTCCTTACCTGTTTAACTTTTTCCAGTGCAATTTTTATTTTGCCAGAGGCCTCAAAGTAAGTCCAAAAGGGCAGAAAACCAGGCAAGAAACCAAGGTCTGTGCAGATGCCATCATCAAACAGACATTTCCAAGTGCCTATTAGCAAAAAGCAAAGCAGTTATGTATAGTGTAAATATACAATAAGGCATTTCACCACAAAATCACCACAAATGACTTTAGTTTCGGGTTGAAAATGAACAATGGCTTGAGAAAACTCATCAAGTTCTATCAAAGTATTATAAAGTTTTATGGCTGATATGAGAAACCAAAGGCCCAAGAAACAGCAATAAGAGTAAGACAAGAAACTTTTGACACAGATGATGAGACAGGAAGATAGGCCTTGCATAGTCGGCCAGGAAAAGGGACTCAGAGGAAAAAAGGAGGAGGGAAGGATTGGGAAATCAAGCTTTTTTCCCCACATTTTTAATTGGTGCATTATATTTGGACATATTGATGGGATTTATTATTATGTATTTGTACATGCACACAATACAACAATATAATTTGGCTAAAATCACTCCCCAGCATTTCCTTCCTTCCACTTTACCTCCCACTCCTTCCTTGGTCGCCTTTCTTCTTTTTTTTTTAAATTTTTGGTATGGGGATTGAACTCTCAGACACTCAACTACTGAGTCACATCCCCAGCCCTGTTTTGTATTTTATTTAGAGACAGGGTCTCACTAAGTTGCTTAGTGCTTCATCTTTGCTAAAGGCTGGCTTTGAACTCGTGATCCTACTGCTTCAGCCTTCTGAGCCACTGGGATTACAGGCGTGTGCCACCACACCCAGCCCCTTGGTCCCTTTTCTCTACTGACCTCCCTTTGATTTTTAGAAGATCTACCCTCACCTTTGTTTTCCCTTTTCCTTTCTAGCTTCTGCATATGAAAGAAATCATACAACCCTTAATCTTCTGAGTTTGACCTGTTTCTCTTAACCTTATGGTCTCTAGTTCCATCCATTTTCCTGCAAATGTCATAATTTTATTTTACTTTATGGCTGAACAAAACTCCATTGTGTGTATATACCACATTTTCTTTATCTATTCATCCATTGATGGATGGATACCTGGGCTGGTTCCATAGTTTGGCTATTGTGAATTATACTACTATAAACATAGATACGTATGTACGATGACTTTAATTTTTTAGGGTCAATACCAAGGAGTGGTATAGCTGGGTCACATGGTGGTCCCATTCCTAGTGTTTTGAGGAGTCTCCATACTGATTTCCATACTGGTTGTACTAATTTACAGTTCCAGCAACAATGTAAAATGTTCTTTTTTTCCATATCCTCTCCTGAACTTACTATTTTTTGTATTCTTGATTCTGACTGGTGTGAGATGAAATCTCAGTGTAGTTTTGATTTGCAAGAAAATCAAGCTTTTGACCCCACCTATTCCCAGCCAGAAGGACACTACCTTAACAGCTCCTAGACATGACCAGCTGGAAAAGGTGCTTCCTCTTGTGCCAACAGAACTTCATCCCCACACTTGTGATAATAAAGGCTTAGAAAACACTTCTCTTCAGATTTGCTGAAGCAAATAAAATAGAGTTGATTGGCCTCTTTCTGAATCCTATATTTATTTTTCATCCCACCAATCAACTATAGGGACAAATCAACCCCATAAAAACCCCTACATAACAGACATTCATTCACCCTCTCTTGGGACCCCTCTCTTTTAGGAGCTCTGCTTTCCATCTTTCTTTTATTCTAATAAATCCTGTTACTTGGTTCTCACCCTTGTGTCCATGGATTTCATTCTTCAAATTTGTGAGACAAAGAACCCACCTGACAACAACATTTCCATGTTATGCTCATAGAATGGCAAGTGCCAAATACCAGGCATAAGTAGTAGCGTAGTTTTTGAGTAGGTGACATGGAATATAAGCAATGGAGAGACTGTCAGAGTTTAATTATCTCCTGATTAGTATACTATCACCACAGGGAATACACACACACACACACACACACACACACACACACACACACAAGTATGTGCCAAAGAACTGGAGGAGCCAGGCCTGGTGGTGCACACCCCTAATCCTGGTGTCTAGGAAGGCTGAAGCAAGAGGATGGCAGGTTCAAGGCTAGCCCTCAGCAACTTATCAAGACCCTCTCTCAAAATAGAATATAAAAAAGGGATAGGGATGTTTCAGTGGTTAAGCAACCCCAGATTCAATTCCTGGTACAAAGAGACAACTGCAGGAAACAAGGACATCAGCTGCCTGCTTTAGTGATATAAAAGTAATAATATCAACCAATAATTGCCATAACAAGTGGTTCACAGGCCTTATACCATTTAGTGCTTTGTAAAATGAGGAAGATATAATTGTCCCCATTTATCTGATAAGGAAATTCAAGCTCTGAAAGATCACACAGTCAGTAGAAAGTGAGACTGATATTTATTCTAAAGCTGATGGGAAAAGCCACATTCTTGTCTGATTAATCTAGTGGTTCTCAATTCTAGCTAAATATTAGAATTGCCTGGAGTGTGATTTAAAATACCAATATCTGGATGTCATCCCTAGAGAATCAGATTTAATTGGTTCAGAGTAAGTCTCAGGCATTAGTATTTAAAAAGTAAAAAATAAAATTAACCTTTCTCAAGGTGACTGTAATATGTATCTAGCATTGTGGCTTATCGCACTAGGCTATTCTGTTTCTCTTCTTACCCTCTTTGGGTAGAAATAATAGCATAAATCAATACTAGTAGAGACAGAGCTGGCTTTTCACTACTTCCTCACCTCTAATTCACCTCAGAAAGTAGCACTCTGACTTCCAAGTTCACCATCCATTCAAACCGCAACATGCTAAGGCAACCAGTTAACTTCTACCTGACAAAACCACAGTCCTTTAATACTCAGTTTTCCAGCATCATTTGACACTGAGATTACAGCATCATTCCTGAAACCATTTCTCTTTACCATTTTTAAAATATCCCATCGATGGAACAATCCTGCTATCCCTGCTGGATTTTCTTCCTTGGCTCCTTCCAGTAACTCAGTGTCTCTTCCCATCTACCTTTCTCTTTCAATACATTTACATTTCTGCAATTATCTCAATCCTCTCCCACATTATCAATTCCATTCTAAGAAAAACAAACTCCACATTTTCATTTCCAACCCAGTCTCTCTCCTATACCTCAATTCCAATATCCAGCTGAGTATTCAGAATATCTTCACCTGCTTCATTGGAGACCAACGGTGTCTGGATCTCAGTGGTTACAGCCCAGGAGCAAGGAATTACTTTTCCATGCCATGCCTGTTGTCCTCAGCATGGTGTAGGGGGCAGAGTAATCACCATTGCCTCAGCTCCTGAGAGTGAGGTGAACCCATCCAGCCTCCCAAACTCACCTCCTAAATCTCAGAGGGTATTTGTCCTGCTGATGTCAAATCAAAATTCTTCTAAAGAACATTAGTTAATGGAAACATTGAGAATGTATAATTTAGGAGAATTTTATCCTGCTAGGTCCTTTGACTGCTTCCAGGTTCCTCTATGCACAACTTTTTTACTAAACCACAAGCCCAAGGTGAAATTGCTAACACTCATGGTTGACTTGTGGTTTTTCCTTATTCTGACTCTTTTTACTGCTAATTGAAACTTGTGCATACAGTTTTTTCTACTTTGAATATTTATGTAAGGAGATATAATTTATTCCCCAATTAGTTATATGTAGTTGATGTCTTTTCCTGCATTTCTCTCATTTCTGAGATCACACGTGTTAAAACATACTGCCTTCAATAAAGACAAATCACTAGTTACATGTTCCAATTTTAAGATAAATTAATTTTTATTGATTTCACTAGGTAAGCTTATACTACTCTGAAAGAATCATTTTATTATTAGTTATTTTTAATTTTATAGCATTATGCTTTATAGTCATGACAGGGGTGATAATAGTTATAATAACAGGTAAGCCATTTTTTTTAGTGATTTTTTTTTAGTTTGTATTACCTATTGTTACAGAGGTCATCATAAAATTTTTATCTGTAATATATCACAGCATCCAACTCTTTATTTTTACTAGCGTTATAAGTGAGTAATAACTTGAAGATATATAAATTAAGCATCTCAACTCAGTAATTGAAGTCCAAATTTATATGAGTTGCAAACACAGGAGGTATTCACTCAATATTAAGAGATAATCATATGAATAGATATAACATTTCATTTATAGTAAAGTGAAAGTGCTTTGTAATTTATACTAGACAAAAATCCAATTAAGAGATTTGCAAATCTGGCCATTCCATTACTGAACATATAAACTTTATAATATTAAAAACCTGTCCCCATGTCAACTTTTTAAATCAATGTCTGTCGTAATTTCTTTTTGCTTACAATTTAATATGCAAACTGTGCATCCTGGATATAATAACATTCAACAGATTCCACCATTGCTTCATGAGGTTAATATAAAACAGCATTTTCACGCTATTCCATGTAAGACTTGCTGAAACTTGCCTTTGAAGACAGAGATTCTCAAGATATTTTAATTTTTTATTTCCTAGTTCAAGGAAAGCTCTTAGTTGACAATTTTAGATAAGATAATTTGTAGTCTAATTTGAGCCAAGGATCTATATTTATTTTAAATTTATTGCTTGTTTCAGTACTATTCTGTAATAGGTAATTAACTGGGGGAAGCAAGTAGTTTCCAATGATAACTCACCACTAGGAATATTCTTTATGTACTCAACCAAGTATGTTATAGGTGAGTTAGGGATGGAGTTGACATGTCTTTACAAAGTGGAAACAGTCTAATATGTGAAATAAAAAATCTTGTGATATATGTGACTAATGGACTGCAGTTATATTTCTGAGTAACAGTTTTAGGAAAGAACAAGAATTATCTATTGTGTGTTAGCTCTGTCAATCTCAGAAGTCAGCCATTTGATCAGTACCCACCAGGATTTCTATGACCCACAGACATTTGCACTGACTATCAAGGAGTCTGTCACTTTGTTTTCCTGCAGACTGTAGACCACAGTTTCTGTGGCCAGCGGAGACAGAAATTCCCTAAGATGTCATTGCAACTTCTCTCTTTGATTATGTAGCAGGAATACTCATCTGAAATTAATAGTATCCCATATCTATCCCTGTGTCACAATACTCTATTAATTGCAATTTGAAGTTAAGAATGGAGAATTTTTAGTTTGATACAGAGAGCAAATATTAACAACAGAATTAAATAATTAAAACAACAGAATTTAAAGAGTTAAGGTGAAGAGTGTTGGTATTTAGGTGTATATAGAGTAGAATCTTGTAGTCATGTAATAAGGTAATAGAACATCAAAAGATGATCCTATAGCTCTAACTAAAAGATGTGAGGCATAATATACCCCTTATTTATGAAACCAAACATTGAGATTACTAAGGTCTTAGTTTTCTGGGAGGAAAGACAAGTATTTGTAGACCTCTATTAATTAAAAAAATATATCAAGAAGAAGGTGAGTACTCTGCATTCAATCTCTGCGGATTACCTCCAGGCTAAGCCCCCAGCCTAGGTGCCTCTTTCTGCTAGGTTGATACAGGGGTATTGTTTTGTTTGTTTGCTTGCTTTTGGTACCAGGGATTGAAACCAGGGGTGCTTAACCAATAAGCCACATCCCAAGCACTTTTCAAATTATTCTTATTTTTAAAATTTCGAGACAGCATCTTGCTAAGTTGTTCAGGACCTTGTTAAGTTGCTGAGGCTGGCTTTGAACTTGTGATCCACCTGCCTCAACCTCCCAAGTCACTGGGATTACAGGCATGTGCTACCACACCTGGATGACCTAGGTTTCTTGATGTTCCTTGCAGCACGTTCCTTGTACAATAGAGATAGTATGATACAGAGGCTAAGAACATGAATGAACTATGGAGTCACTCAACATAGAACTTTTATCATACCACCTATTAGTCAAGTGACTTCAGAAAGTACATTTATACTTCACCAATCTTAGGGTTTTTATTTCCCCCAGCTCTAAAGGGGAAATAATAGTACCTAACTGTAAGAGTTGCTGACAGAATTGATTGAGAGCTCATGTGCAAAGTAAACTATGTTTTTGCATAAAATATTTACATAGTAGTTAGATTGCAGTAATTTTATATTCTTTGATGATTTTTATACTTTTTAGTAAACAATGGAGTTGGGAGAGAAAAGACTGAGTCCTTTTACCTTAATATCCTAAATTATGACTTCCTTTCTATCCCTGCTTGATTTTCTAATAACCATATTAGAGGGTTCCTCCTATTCCAAGTGCATGATTTTGTAAGTCGAAAGGTTTGCATGAATTGTCTCTTTAGTTTCCCCTCACTTTCCCATGCTATCTTTGTTGTGGAATATTCAATCATCAAGGGAAAATTTTAATCACATTTCAACTGTAAAATGTTTCTAACCCTTCCAGAAGAATTACTAGCTTTCTTCCTAGTAGTCCCACAAAGAGCACAGTATGCAATTTATTATCTTTGGTTGCTTGTGTATGTCTCTTTCCTTTTATAGCATGTATTTCCTTAAGGGAGCAGACCATGGCTTACTTGTCTTTATTGAACTTAACAGTGTAAAAACAGTTTTAAAATACATTCTTTGGGAAAACAAATACTGAGAATCTTTCTGCCAGTGATGTTAGTTGGTATTTGGAGAGCCACAAGGGACAGAAAAGTATGGTCAGACATTCTGTTTGATTTTCTATAGAAATGCCACAGTGAAAAGTGGCAGGGCATTTGAGAGCCCTCCTGGAGTATCACATTTGGAAGCAGCAGCTTTTGAGTGTTCTTTTAGGACCCATATTTACTCTTGATATTTTGTTTTTCAAAGACTATGCATGCATCTTTAAATTTATTTCTTTTTTTTTCTCCTGAAAAAAAAATAGCAAAAAAACACCTTTGATCTTTAGAGATCATTAAATACTCAAGACTTTAGCAATAAAATTCCCAAGATACAAAAATAAATTAACTCAAATCCAACTTATATTTCTAAAACATGGAAAAATAAATAATTCATGATAATCATAACATAATAATCATAGTGAGGTCAATTCCATTAGTGATAGAAATTTGAATATTAATTATACTTCCTGGATATGAAAAAATACAACAATCCTTATTTTTGGTGAAACTTGATTTTTAAAAAATTATTGGCGAGCTTGCCAATGACTCTAATAATTTGTTTACATAAATAGAATCTTTATGGAGAAATATTAAGAAAGTTCATTTAAGCAAGTAGAGTAACCATTTCAAGAAAGAATATAGCTTGTCTCTTCAAATTTAGAGTGAAAATATCATTCTACTCTCATGCATAGCTTCATATCAATACAGAAACAATGCAGTTGGACTGCTGGAACAGGTTAATAGTTAAATAGAAATTAGGGGAGCCACTACTCTCTTTATCTCCTCTAAGTACAACTTCTATACTACAATTTGAATGAACCTACAAAAGAACATTCCAAATTAAAATAAAAATGGCTTTGGATTTTAACCAAAATAAACCCAACTTATCAGTACATAAAGATGGTGGAGCAAAATGTATGGTGCATAAATCTAAAGACTAATGACTTGCAAAGATGGAAATAAAATTTCTAAGGTTAAAGTACCATAAATTTACTGTGCTTAAAAATATCTAACTAAGCGTCATTTTAAGAAAAGATCATTTTCTGTAAATAAAAACTGTATTTCATCTCACACTATTTAGAATGACTGTCATCAAGAATATAAATAAAAATAAATGCTGGAGAAGAGGTGAAGAAATAGGAACAGTTTTACACTCTTGATGAGATTTTATATGAGTACAATCACTATGGAAATCAGAGTGGAGGTTCCTCAAATGACTAGAACAACCATATGACCCAGTTATACCACTCCTTGGTATTTATCCTAAAGAATTAAAGCCATTGTAGTATAGTGATACATGCATACCCATGTTAATAACAGCACAATTCACGATAGCCTAAGTATCCATCAACGAATGAATGGATGAAGAAAATGTGGTATGTATACACAATTGAGTTTTATTCAGCCATAAAAGAAATGAAATTATGTCAGTTGCAGGAAAATGGACAGAATTACAGACCATTGTATTAAGTCAAATAAGCCAAACTCAGAAGGTCAGGGGTCATATGTTTTCTCTCACAGTTGGAAGCTAGAGAGGAAAAAGGAGAAGAAAGGTGGTGGGGAGGTAAGGATCTCATGAAAGTCAAAGGGAGATCAGTCAAGGAAAGGGACCAAGGGGTGGGAAGCGGGGAGGATGGGGGAAGTTCTGGGACTGATAGTGGCCAAATTGTAGTGTTATATTGTACACCTGTACAAAAGTGTAACAACAAACCCCATAATTATGTACAGCCATAATACACCAGTACAAAAAAAGTGAAACAGAAAAGATCATTTTTATTTTATTTTTGTTCCTCAAGGGGAGCTGTTAAAGCATGAAGCTTGAAAAACAACTTCATTTTGCTTTTGAAAGAATTCCAAAATATTCTATTTTTTTAAATAACTAGAGAGAAACCAATACCTAGTTCAGATAAAATATCTGTACCTTAAATTCTTGGAACCATGATTTTTTTCAAAATTCTTGTGGGTAGTTGACATTTTTATCAATCTAGTTTTTTTTTTTTTTTTTTTTTTTTTTTTTAAACAAATTGTGACTTTGGGAAATTTAAACAAATTGCTAATTCTAAATATTTCCATAGCATCTAAAATTTTGCCATAAAGAAATAGTTCAAAAACTAAGTCTTATGACTAATGCTTTCCAACAACATTTTAAAAGCACAACATTAAAGAAAAAGTGACAACTGGCAGCTTAAAAATTCTTTAAGAGCAAAGAATAAGGGCAACCAATTTTTAAAAAGTACTAAATATGGTCAAATTAACTATGTTATATAAATAATTACTTTACTTTATGGTTTTTATTTTATTTTTGTGACAGCTTCTTGCTGAGTTACTCAGGCTGCCCTTGAGCTCATGATCCTCCAGTCTCAGCTTCCTGAGTAGCTGGAATTACTGGCATGAGCCACCACACCCAGCTCAATGATAATTTTAAATGTCAGTGATCTAAATACATTTACTAACAGATTGTTAGAGCAACCCAAACAACAAGAGGCAACTAAATGCTGTCTATGAGGAACCCATTTAATAGATAAAGAAAAATAAATATTAAAAGAATAAATGAAAATATACATGCTAACATTACTCAAAATGAAGTATGAGTAGCTATATTAATTTAAGATAGAGTAGACATCATAGCATGGATAGTTGTTAGAGATAGGAAGGAGCATTATATAATAATACAGGGGTCAAAACTCCAAGAATATTAGCAATCTTTAATATACATGCATATAAAAACAGCATCAAGGGACTGGGGAATAGCTCAGTTGATAGAGTGCTTGCTTTGCATGCACAAGGCCCTGGGTTCAATTCCCAGCACCACCAAAAAAAAAGCCTGCATCAAAATACATGAGGCAAAAACTGCAAGAAGAAATAGGTGAATTGGTTATTGTAGTTGGACACTTTAACATTTCTCTTCCAGAAGTGAAGAAATACATCAGGTAGAAAAATCAGTAACACAGGTGAACTCAATTATGTCAGCAATCAACTAACTGATATCTGTATACTACTTTATCCCATAACAGGAAATTACTCATTCTTCTCAAGCTCACACGGAACATTCACCAAGATAGACCACATTGTGAGCCATAAAATAAACCTTGACAAGTTTAAAATTATAGAAATCATCCAAAGCATGTTCTCAGGCATTAATGGAATTTAACTCAAAATCAGTAACAGAAGGATTGCTGGGAAATCTCAAATACTTGGAGATTGAACACACTTCTAAATAACATATGAGTCAAAGAAGAAATCTCAAGAGAGATTTTAAAATATTTTGAACTATATGAAAATGAAAATACAATATATCAAACTCTGTGGGATGTAGTGAAAACAATGTTTGTAATAAATGCATTCAATACTATTGATTGAGGAAAATCAATAACACTGAGTATATATATTAGAAAAAAAGCTAAGGTCATTAAGCATCTACCTTAAGAAACTAGGAAAAGAAGAGCATATTAAATCTAATGTAAGGAAAAGCACAGAAATAATAAAAATTAGAGCCGAAATTAATGAAAATGAATATGGGAAATAGAGAAAACTCAACAAATCTAAACCTGCTTCTTTTAAAAGATCAATAAATTCAACAAGATTCTACAAAGGCTAAGAACACAAGAGACTTGACACGTACTATCAAAAATGAAAGGACATTACTAAAAATTCCATAGATGTTAAAAGGGTAGTAAAAGAACATTATGAATAGATCTATGCCCATAATCATATAATCTAGATTAAATGGAACAATTCCTCAAAAGATACTTTTTACCAAAACTCAATCATGAAGAAATGATCTAAATAGATTTACTTCTAGTAAAGAAACTGAATCAATAATCAATAAGCCTCCAAAGAGTACCAGGTCCAAATGGGTTCATTGGTGAATTCTACCAAATATCTAACAATGAATGTATATCAATTTTCTACAATCTCTTCCAAATGATAAAATTGGAGGGATACTTACTAATTTATTGCACTGGGTAAAGCCAAAAACTAGAACTCATTACAAGAGAGGAAAATTATAGACTCTTATGAACATACATGTAAAACTCTTCATGAAAATAATAGCAAATCAAATCAAACAATGTATAAATGAGAGCAGCAGGAGTGCTCATTAAATATTGATGGGAATGCAAAATGGTACAACTACTTTGGAAGACATTTTTCAGCTTCTCACAAAATTATACATACTCATATGAGACCCAGCAACCACACTTCTCAACATTTACTCACATGAATTGAAAACACATTTCCACACAAAATCCTGCATAATGATATTTATAGTACCTTCATTCATAATTGCCAAAACTTGAAAGCAACCAATATGTCCATCAGTAAGTGAGTGATAAATTGTACTACATTCAGACAAAAGAACATCATTCAGCAGTAAAAATAAATGAATTATCAAACAATGAAAAGACATTCCTGGATTTAAATGCATACCACTAAGTGAAAAATAGTCAATCCAAAGAGGCTACATGCTATGTGATTCCAACTATATGACATTCTGGAAAAGGCAAAACAATGGAGAAAATAAAGGATTACTGGTTGCAGGACTTTAGGTTGGAGGGAGGGATGAATATGAGGAGAACAGAAGTGAAACTATTTCAGGGAAGTGAAACTATTCTGCACAATATTAAAATCGTGTATACGTGTCATTTTACTTTTGTGCAAACCCATAGTTGGTAAAACACTAAAAGTGAAGAATGTATACTATGGACTTTGGGTAACGATGTATCAGTGTAAGTTCAATGATTTCACCAAATATACACTATCATGGCACATGTCAATGGTGGAGAAGTCTGTGCATGTCTAGATCTGTTCAGTTATTCTCTGTAGACTTGAACTTAAGAATTGAAAATATTATCAAATAAATTTGAAAATGATGGCTTTAGAAAATATATACAAATCTGCTTATCACATAATATAAAAATTCATATACACATTTCTCTCTTTCTAATTTGCAGACATTTTGTTCGTGGACCAATGACAACTGTAAAATTACTGTCCAGATTTACATATTTCAAACTTATTTGATATTGAAACAATTTTTAACTATTATATAATGTCAGATCCCCAGTAGGACATAATTAATCTTTATATATAACTCATTAATCATTATATATTGGCAGATCCCCAACAGGAACTCTTTAATCTATAAATATTTAATGTGTCTTAAACATTCAAAAGATTATCATTGTGCACTTAAAGGATAAAATCGGAAGATATCACATGAGCTGATGGTCAATGTCAATCTTCCAGTCCCTGGGTATTAGTGACTACTGCCTCAACTTTAGCACACTGACTAAATGGTATGGTTAGGGGGCTACCTCCTTTTATTTCCTTAGGAATTTTCATTCCTAAGAATATTATTGGGAATTTTCTTAAAGATCAATGCAATGGAATAGGTTCTTCAAAAAGATAAATAGGATTGATGAAAGAAACAGAGAATGAGAAAGAAATAAAAAGAAAAAGGAAGGAAAGAAGGAAGGAAGGAAGGAAGGAAGGAAGGAAGGAAGGAAGGAAGGAGGGAGGGAAGGAAGGAAGGAGGGAAGGAAGGAAGGAGGGAAGGAAGGAAGGAGGGAAGGAAGGAAGGAAGGAAGGAAGGAAGGAAGGAAGGAAGGAAGGAAGGAAGGAAGGAAGGAAGGAAGGAAGGAAGGCCCAAATAAAACTAGATATGAAAAAGGAGATATCACCATAGACATTTCTGAAATAGAGGATCATTAGAAATTCCTTTGAAAATTTATTCTCCAAGAAACTGGAAAATCTAGAAGACACTGACAAATTTCTGGACACATGACGTACTCAAATTGAATCAAGATGATACAGAAAACTTAAATAGACCAATATCAAGTAATGAAATTGAAACAGCAATTAAAAGCTTTCCAACAAAGAAAATCCCAGGACTAAATGAATTCTCAGCAGAGTTCATTTCTTTAAAGGTCTGTTAAAGAAAAACTAGCACCAGTCTTTCTCAAACCATTCCATGAAATTGAAAGGAAGGGAACACTCTCAAATTTATTCTGTGAAGTTGATATAATCCTGATACCAAAATCAGAAAAAAAAATCAAGGAAAAAAAACTACAAATCAATATACCTGATAAACATAGATGCAAAAATCCCTAATAAAACATTAGTAAACCACATTCAAAAACACATCAAGAAGATAATACACCATAATCAAGTGCGTTTCATTCTGGGGGTGTAGGGTTGGTTCAACATATGCAAATCAATAAATGTAATTCACCACTTAAACAGAATTAAGAACAAGAATCACATGATCATCTCAATAGATGCAGAAAATGTCTTTGATAAAATTCAGCACTTATTTATGTTAAAAATGCTGAAACAATGAACAGAAGGAACTTACCTCAACATTATAAAAGCTATATATGACAAACCCAAAACTAACATTATACCTAACAGAGAAAAACTGAAATTATTTCCTCTAAAATCAGGAACAAGACAAGGATGTTCACTCTCATCACTTATATTCAATAGAGTTCTCAAAAGTTTAGCCAGAGCAATAAGGCAAGAGAAGGAAATTAAAGAAATAGAAATAGGAAAATAGCCAAATTGTCTTTGCCAATGACATGATTCTATATCTAGAAGACCCAAAAAACTCCAGAAGATTTTTACAGCTGGTAAATGAATTCAGCAAAGTAGCAGAATTCAATATCAATATCCATGAATCAGTAGCTTTCTTATACACCAACAGTGATTCTGCTGAGAGAAATCAGGAAAAAATCCCATTCTCAATAACCTAAAATAAATGGGAAGTAATCAAATCAAGGAGGTGAAATATCTGTACAATGAAAATTATAGAGCACTTAAGAAGTAATTGAAGAACTTAGACAATGGGAAGACATTGCATGTTCTTGGGTAGCCAGAATTAATATGGTCAAAATGGTCACACTACAAAAACATTATACAGATTAATGCAACCCCCACCAAAGTACCACTGACATTCTTCACACAACTAGAAAAAAAGTTCTTAAATTCATTAAGAATAAGAAACCCAGAATAACTAAAGCAATCCTGAGCAAGTAGAGCAATACTGGAGACCTCACAATGTCAGACCTCAAATTTTACGACAGAGCTAGATATAAAACATGTTTTATTTATTAAAAACATATTAGGGTTGGCTGAAAGTATTTAACCTCTTCTTAAAGATGTGGAATCCTCAAGAAATGAAGAATACTAAATTCACAGCTCAATACTCCATATGTTATATTTGATAGGTGGGGTTCTCAGGATCTCTTATTTGATCAACTAATGACTTCCTTCCTCCTTTTATACAATCATCCTGGACATAATATTTTACACATGAAGAAAGGGAACAAGAATATATCTCTACAACAAGTCATATTTAGTTTCATTCATATTGTACATAAAAATTAATTTGATTAAAATGTTATAAAGACAAAAATCATACAAACCATTAGTTTTAGAAAGTATGCATGGCAGTCCTGAGGGGTCAAGTAGAACACAAAGAGTACTGAGACCACAGATCATTCATAAACAGAAGGTCATTATGTGATGCATGGTCATCAAAATGCTCCTGCTTTTGTATATTCATATCCTCTAATTAATAGATTGTCTTTAAATAAAATTTTAAGTACTGAAAAAGGACTATAAAAGCTATCTTCCTGTTGTGCAATAAATATTTCCAAAACTAATTGAGTTGTTTGGTTTTGATTTAAATGTATGCTGTTGATGTGAGCAAAAGTATATAAAAGTGGTGGATGAAAAATTGATGTAAATTTGCACTGTGGATACAAAGAAATATTTTTTAAAAATGCAGAGCACTAATTTAGAAATTTGCTTGATTTTTATTTTCCATTGGACATCTTAGACTTGTTCAGTCTCTTTCTATGGTTTAATTGTATATTATTTGGTACCTAAATACATCATATTTAAACAATCCAAACCTGCAACAAATATTAGTTTGCTGAAAAAAATCACAAGTGGCCTGTGTAAAAAAAAAAATTCTCCGGGACTGCTTCAGAGGAAATACAGAGAAGGGAGCTGCAAAGTGAAAGTAGGGACAACACACTGAGAAACAGTTATTTTGCCATCTTTTGTGTGAATCATTACTTTTCTTGAAGAAAATTATATACATTATATTTTATGTTGCCAAAATTAAAACACTTGAATACTTTTACTCTCATAATTAAAAATAAAAAGTAATTACTATGGTAGCTCCCATTTCAGAAAGCTTCTCAATGTCCTAATTCCTGGAAGAGGCTCAACAAGGCATTATCTATATGTTTACTCAACATAGTATTAACTATAACGCTTATTTTGAAGATTGGGAGTTGTTCTGAGTGGAAAGTACTCTCTGTGAAACTTTTAGTTTCTATTTTATAGCTTGGCAAGGTGGTATCTATCTAATTGGTGTATCTCACTTTTCAGGCAATTTTCTGACCCTTTGGAGCAACTATGGAAGAACTTTTGGCTGCTTTGCTGAATGTTCTTAGTGCCATCTGCTGCATGCTTCCGGCTACTGTAGGGGACTACTCCAGTTAATAGGAGTTCATGGAACTAGAAAGAACTGATGTCATATTTATTAATTTTTAGTCCATGTGTGGAAAGAAGGAACAGTAATGCTAGCATAGCTTTCTGACACAGAAAACTTTTTGATCTATTTTGAAACAGTTAACAATAATGATTCACTATGTGATTCTTACACTAAAAATAAACCTTTAATGCACTCTATTTTCCCTATGAAAAATGTCTATATGTATTAATTTCATCTAATAAGTGATTTAGCATTAACTTCAGCTCTTTTAAAGTGAAGCTATTATCTTTTATATTCCTCAGATAAGTAATAAATCTATTGTATTTGGAAGCAGCAAAAATAATTTAGTGACACTAATAATAAAGTTTATTAAGGGATATTCACATTTTTAACTGAAGGGCTTCTTTTTACTTAAAAAAGAAATAGGACAGATATAGAAAGACATTAAAAAGCAGATGAAACATTTCTATTCTAAAGAGCATTTCCAAAGGTACCTGTTGATAGCTAACTATGATCCAAATGAGGCAAAAAAAACTGCTTGTGTTTAGATTATTTTGAAGAATAGTGAAACTTATACCCAAGTGGGCAGCCCTGACTCTTTAGGCAACCACACCACTTGCAGACATGTTCTTCAACTCTGCTGAAGATGGGTACCGATTGTATAACTGTATTACTTTATTTCCTCACTTAGGCTTTTTTTTTTTTTTTTCTGAGATCACATCCATTACTGTAAGATCTGGTGTGTATTAGAATGGCTGCCAGTTACTGCCATGCTTCTGTATCTGTCCTGGTTCTAACCTGTCTCCTTGTTCTAATTTTGGTGTTCTAAGTTTCCTTAAGATAAAAGAAACTGCGAGGACTCCAGTAACTTCATTGTTCCACGAAAGCTGCTGCAGTATTGCCTCACCTTCTGTGTGGTTCTTTAGATTACCTGAAAGGGGCTTGGCAATCACAGCTACATTTTTCTCCTTGCTGTAATAAACATGATGAAGTGTGTTCTGTTAAGATAATTTCATTATTTAATCCTAATAGACTGGTTTATTACTTCAAATATCTAGGTATAAAATGCCTGAAGAGGATTGCCCCTTTATCTATTCTCCCAACTGTTATTCTATAACAACCCCCTGAGCTAGTTATTCTTTTTGTCCCTGAGAATTATACCATTGTTTTCCCCTGTCTACATACTGATCTTATCTGTCAGACAATTAAAATGTTCAGGAATTCTACTCCTTGTAGAATTATAAGATCAGAGCTTACTAAAAAGTACACAAGCCATTTCCTCAATATTGAAATGAAGCAGGCTCTGTGATAATGTAAGAGGTATTTAATTATGTATAAAACAAATAATAGTTGCAAAATCATGAAGAAATTAGAAGCATTGGAGTAAAAGACAGCAAAGACAACCGTGAACAAAAGCACAGCAACCTAATAACAAATATATTGCAAAACTGCTCAGATTGTTAGAACTCTTGAAAGTATCAGTCTTTGTTCATAAAGTCAATTGATTGGGCTTGATCAAAATCACTATGAAAATAAAACAGTAGATTTTTCTTTTTTACTCACTAAGAATAAATGTTATTTTGTGTACGAAGATGTTCACAGTGTTTAATGCCAGTATGAAGTCTGTTCCTTCCTAGAAATTCTTTATCCCATGATTAGGAAAGGAGTACTTCTCTTCCTAGAACATCTACAATATGTACTTTACTTCTTTCCAAGATCACCCTTTAATTTGGGACTACCAGATAAAACCAGTAGATAACTATTGCTTTCTGTCCTCAATTTCTCCTTCTCATATCCCATCCAAAGTCCCAGGTTTTATGCTCTACAAGTGCCTCTTCTTCTAGATCAGTAATCAGATGAACTTGTTTCTCTTGAGTCTTTCTCTTCATGGGAAACTACACTGTAAGGAGTAACATTCAGACAGAGCAATACCTGCAAAACAACTGCACCTGCAGACTGGCCAGTCTACTTAAGTTATGTGTGATGTACATACAATAATCAGATCTTTTCACTAGATATTATTTACCCATAATTGCTCATGAGAAATTAATAGTTAAACTATTAATTAAACTATCCATTTGGCTTCAAAACATATTCCTGTTTGGGAGAACTGTACCTACAAATATAAAGAGAGTTTTATAAAAACCAGGAACAGATCCAGGATATCTCATGAGTTTGTCAGTGAACTAGCCTCTTCTGTTTAGATACCTGGTCAAGACTTAAGTCTTTTTAAAAAACCCACCATCAGTTTTAGTTTTCCACCTGCATGTTCACTTAACTCCTTAAAGCTGTCCTTTGACTAAGTCACCTGCCTTCTTTACTGACATAATTCACAGTTAGCCTAAATTGCTGTATGTGTTATCCACAAACATTACTGTTATAACATTTCTAGGCCCTATCTTAACCCTGAATTCAGTCTTTCTTTCCTGTTCCCCCTTCAAAGCCCTCCCTTTGAAAAACTCTTCATCACTACATCCTTTATCATGCCAACTCCTCTCTTACACTTCTTTTCCAAATATCAAAAAGAGGAAAGTCTTAAAATGTTCCCAACACAAAAGACTTTTGCATTTTCCACATTTTTGTCAAGTTCATGCTGCATTCTGAAAATTTTGTTCTAACCTATCTTATAGTTCATTAGTTTTCTTTTTAGCTATTTCTAGTCAATTGTCAATTTTTTCCACTGACTTCTTAATTTTAGTTATAGCTTAGGATGAGAAGATTGATTTTCTTTTTCTAATCAGTATCTTTTTTTTACAATTTTTTGTTTCTTAAACTTGTTTTTTTACATATATTTATGACTTGTTTCATAAGTTGTTTCATAATAAGTCTATTAATTCAAATATTTGAATTTATTATGAATGTTTTTTCAAGTAATGGCTTATTTTCAAGCAATGGCTTCTTTACTTCTGATTCACCCTTAACGTGAGAGTTCTGCTCTTTTCAGACTGCAGATGGGTAGAAAATGATTTTTTGAAGTCTTTTCCCTAGACCCAAGAGGCTGCCTGAACCATAGTTCAATTCCATACCTGTTTCTTTCAATAGACAAATACCCTCTGGGAAAAAGCTGCTTTAGTTTTGGACTTAACCCTTTGAATACTCAGTTTTTATTGTTGGTTTTGTCTAGGTAAGAACTGACTTTCGGTTTAGCTTACTTATGGTTTGAAAAATGTTTTAAATAGTTTATTTGGCTTTGTTAACTGTCATTTTAGAATGCTGAGGGCTCATTAAATATTTTACATTCTTTGAAAGTCCAAATCATGTAAAATAGTATCTATTTAGAAATATCTCACTCACTCACACACACACACACACACACACACACACACACACACACACACACCCATACTTAGTGGAAGGATTCCAGAGATGCATTTGTAGGACAGAAGGAAAATTTTGAAGGAGAATGTTTTTCAGAGTTATCCATGCATGGAGTCTGTGTTTTGTTATTTACTTTTGAGGTTTTTTTAAAAAGATGTACAGATTGCCAAAATGTCTTGGCACAAATACAAGTAAAACAGAATGGAGCATGGGGTGAACTAGAACAGATTTATTTTCCATATTAATCACATAAGTTCATTTACTACTGAAAGTTTCTAAAGCAATTGAATTTTAAAATAGATTAACAGTTATTTTTTGTTTTAGGTTTTAAAATTGGGCCTTCAAATTAGCTAAAAGGAAAGGGATAATGGCTACTGTTATGTTCGATGTGTCTTCAGTAGCATGCTGATTTCCAGAAAATTACCAAATGGTATCTGTGGAGAGGAGAGAGAAAGAGGATTGTCCTACCCCAGAAACTTCATGCCTTGATCTACAATTAATTGAAGACAGATCTTTACAAGGCACCACTAACTTCGAACTGCAGTAGTTTAGTGGATACTAATGGAGCCTCCTTGGTCAGCAATTATGCCTTCAGCAAGGAGTAAAAGCTCATAACAATACTAAGACAACACTAAGAAGAAAAGATATGAGGATCACATGAGATGGAAGGGAAAAAACCCCAAGGCTACATACTTGACAAAGATGTTCCACTTTAAACCCTGTCAAGTAAGATAGCAACCTTAGATAGTTAACAATACTGACTTCAAAACACTAAGGCATTTTCACACAAAACAATTGTGATTGAAATTAAGACAAATGATAATATAAAAAGCCTATCAGTAAATCCCATTTAAAGTAGCCCAAGACAACAACTCATATTAAACTATGCTTTATCTTCAAAACGTTTTAACCTTGCACTTACAGAATCGTTTAGGTTAAGAAGGTCAAGAATATTAGAATAATTATCCTGTTGTTTGCCTCTTCTCTCCTCTCAAAAATGGTATAATAATATCTCCTTTTTGAGATGAAAAAGTTTTGTTGATTTGTGTCTTCTCTTTCTTTCTTTTGGTTAGTTTGGCAAAGGGTTTATCAATCTTGTATATCTTTCCAAAGAATAAGTCTTTGTCGCATTGATCCTTTGTATTGCTTTTTAATATTAATTTCAGCTCTGATCTTAATTATTTCCTGTCTTCTACTGATTTTGGAATTAGTTTGTTCTTTTTTTTCTGGGGTCTCTAGCTTTAACATTAAATTATTTATTGGCGATCTTTTTATTGTTTTAATGTGGTGATTCAATGCTATAAACTTTTTTCTTAGAATTACTTTCATACTATTTCAGAGATTTTGATACATTTTATCTCCATTCTCATTTGTTTCTAAGGTTTTTACTTCTCTCAAGATTTCTTCTCCAATCCATTCCTCATTCAAAATGGTACTGTTTAATCAATCAACAAACATATGAAAAAATGTTCAAGATCTCTACTAATTAGAGAAATGCAAATCAAAACTATTCTAAGATTTCATCTCACTCTAGTCAGAATGATAATTGTTAATAATACAAGCAACAGTAAGTGCTGATGAGGATGTGGGGGAAAAGGTACACTCGTACATTGCTGGTGGGACTGCAAATTGGTGCAACCGTTTTGGAAAGCAGTATGGATATACCTTAGAAAACTTGGATGGAACTACTATTTAACCCCATCATCCCAACTCCTCAGTCTATTCCCAAAATCAGTATACTAGTGATGTAGCCACATCAATGTTTATAGCAGTTCATTTCACAATAGCTAAACTATGGAACCAACTCAGCATTCCTTCAACAGATGAATGGATAAAGAAACTGTGGTATATATACACATGGATTATTACTCAGCATTAAAGAAGAATAAAATTATGGCATTTGCAGGTAAATGAATGGAACTGAAGAATATCATACTAAGTGAAATAAGCTAATCCCCAAAAACCAATGGCCAAATGTTTTCTCTGATATGTGGATGCTGCTCCATAAAGCTGGGGGAGGGGAGCTAAGGAAGAATAGAGCAGAAGGAAGGAAGGGAGGAGAAGGAGCATGGAGTTGGGAAAGATGGTAGAATGAGATGGACATTATTACCCTAAGTACATGTATGATTGCCTGAATGGTATGACTCTACATCAGAGAAATGAAGAGTTGTGCTCCATTCATGTACAATGAATCAAAATGCATTCTGCTGCTATGTATAGCTAATTAGAACAAAAAAATTTTTTTGGCATTCAAAGTGTGAACTTTAATAACAAAAACATGTTAAAGTAGGGGTTCCCCAGGAACGAGAATGACGGAGCTGGTGGAGAGGCCTCAGAGGTCCCCGCTTCCTCCCCTTTAATGCAAGGAAGAAGTGAGCCCTCTTGAGAAGGAGTAGCACCCAGTTCCATGTAAGTCCATCTGTCTTGCATGGGGCCCTAAGACCCAAAATGCTGCAGTGTGTGGAGCCGAGTGCCATCCTGCCTCACTCAAAAGGTCCTGGCAAGGAGTGTGGCCCAGCCTGGGCAGGAAAGCAGGCCAAAGTCTGTGGGGTCAGATTCGTAAGCTTTCCTCCCAGCCATTGATGTGGCGGAGCCTCAGGTAGACATCTGTGCCAATGCCCTGCAGGGACTGCAGCTGCAGGGAACCACCGAGGTATTCAGCATAGGCCCGTGATGTGGGCAACCCGAAGCCAAAGCTGTGCATGGGTCCCGACTGGCTACCACTGTGCATGTCCAGGTGGCTAAAGAGTGGGCTGATGCGGGGGTCCTGAGTGCTGGTCTCAGCTGTAGTGAAGTGGTAGTCCATGACCCGATCCAGGTCTTCATGAGCAATGCCTCCACTTCGGTCTGAAATTCTGATGATGAGATCGATATCATTGTTGGCAATGGTGATGACCACATCTGGAACATTGTAGGGAGTGTCTAGGTGGCTCTCCATTGTGGCTGTCATGGCATTCTTGAGCAGCTAAGGCAGGATATAGTCCAACGGCATAGGAATGAAGGGGAAATGGGCAGTCACATGTCCGTTGATGCGAACTCAGGGTGCATTGCCATACTTGTGCTCACAGAGGCGTCTGGCAAAATCCACCCACTTTTCAATAATCTTCTTTGGTGAGAGACGAGTACAGATGATGCCAACAAAGTCGGGCTTGTCCTCATGTAACGCCAGATGATGAGTGGCCAACATGCGGATCCCGAGCCTTGACGTCAGTGTCTTGTCCAAGAAGTAGTGGACAAGCTTTTCATCCTCTATGTGCTTTCGGCTCTCACGCAGGCCTTCAGCTAATAGGGTCACCATACCCTTGTGGTCATCTAGCAGCTGTCACACAAGCTGGCAGTATTGGGCCTCATCTGCCTGGTCTTTGACCAAAGGGAAGTCTGTCAGCTTCTGGAAGGCACGGATATACAGCTCATGCACATGCAGTATGGTAGGGTTGCATCCAATGATGAAAGGAAGGCTGCGGAAGCCCTTGATACGGTGAGCGATCCTCACTGGTCGCTCCTGCTGCAGGTACCGGCCACTTTTCAGAAGGTGACTGCCATCCTGAGAGAGGCCAGAATAGAGCATCATGGTTGGAGTGAGGCAGACTGAGGGCTTCTCTGCTGCCACGTGGATGGTTGACTGATTGTAGAAGGAAGTGACCGTCTTGGAGCGCTCCCGTGCCATCTCCACATGGTGTGTATCCGTGGCAGATGTCGA
Organism: Sciurus vulgaris; assembly: GCF_902686455.1. Lineage (NCBI taxonomy): Eukaryota > Metazoa > Chordata > Mammalia > Rodentia > Sciuridae > Sciurus > Sciurus vulgaris. The sequence continues at coordinate 89,508,142 of NC_136467.1, read as the reverse complement.
ATGGGCCCATAGCAAAAGTGGGGGCCCCAAGAGGGGCCAAAGTGAAGGCCCAGCCTGAGGGCTGCTCCCTAGCATTGATGCTAGTTTCATCCTCCTACTCTTTTGTCCGAGGCCTGAGCACCCAACAGATGGAGGCTACTCCAAAAAGGGGCAAATAGTGTGGGTGGACAGGGGTTCTTCTCTGACTTCAGGGGCGAGAATCTGTCAAGGATGATGACAAGCTCAGCCCTGGGAGAGTAGCTCCCATTGCAGGGCCAGAGCCAGGACCAGGTCCGAGCGGAACCCTAGAACAAATTTTTAAAAATGAAAAAGAAGTGCATTGTTTAATCTACACAAGGTAAAATGGTTTGTTTTATTTTTCTTCTTGTTAATTTCTAATTTAATTCGATTATGATCCAATAGGATGCAAGAATTGTCTATTTTTCTGAGTTTGTTAACACTTGCTTTGTGCCCTAAAATATGATCTATCTGGGAGAAAGATTCATATGCCACTGAGAAGAAAGTGAATTCTGTTGCTGATGAATAAAATAGTCTATAGATGTCCATTAAGTCCATTGGATTAATAGTACCTTTGAAATTCAGAGGAGCATTAGAAATTTATTTTGAAAATTTAAACTCCAAGAAACTGAAAAATCTAGAAGACATGACAAATTTCTAGACCATATGTTCTACCCAAAGAGAACCATGAGGATATAGAAAACGGAAACAGATGAATATCAACCAATGAAATTGAAGCAGCAATTGAAATCTTCCTACAAAGAAAAGGCTAGGACCATATTCCCAGTTGAATAGTACCAGACCTTTAAAGAAGAACTAACACCATATTCCTCAAATTATTCTATGAAATTAAAAGGGAGGAAACATTCCCAAGTATATTCTATGAAGTCAGTATAATTCTAATATCAGAATCAAACAAAAACACATCAAGGAAAGAAAACTACAGACCACTATCCCTGATGAACACAAATGCAAAAATTAACATTTTAGCAAACCACATTCAAGAACACATCAAGAAGATAATACAATATGATGAAGTGGGTTTCATTCCCAGGGAAACAAGATTGGTTCAACATAGGCAAATCAATAAATGTAATTCACCATGTAAACAGAATTAAGGACAAGAATCACATATTTTCAATTCCTGCACAAAAGTGCTTTGATAAAATCCAGCACTTATTTATGTTAAAAATGCTGGAGAAACTAAGGTTAGAAGGAGACTATCTCAACATTGTAAAGGCTAGATATGACAAACTCAAGGTCAACCTCATACTGAATGAAGGAAAGTGAAATTGTTTCCTCTAAAATCAGGAACAAGACAAGGATGTCCTATTCAGCATCATTCTTGAAACTCTAGAAAGAGCCATCAGGCAAGAGAAAGAAATTAAAGGGAAACAATTAGGAAAAAAGTCAAATTATCTTTGTTTACTGATTACATGATCCTATACTTAGAAGACCCTAAAACCTTCACCATAAGATTTCTAGAGCTGATAAATAAATTCAGCAAAGTAGCAGGACAAAAGATTAACATTCATAACTCAATCACTTTCCTGTACTCCAAGAATGAATCTGCTGAGAAAGAAGAGGAGAACTATCCCATTCACAACCTCAATAAAATAAAATACTAGGGAATAAATCTAAACAAAGAGATAAAAGACCTCAAAAATAAAAACTATAGAATACCAAAGGAAAAAAAATTGAAGAAGTCCTTATAAGATGGAAAGACCTCCCATGTTCTTGTCATGGAATTAATACTGTCAAAAAGACCATATAACCAAAAGCATTATACAGATTCAATGCAATCCCCATCAAAATACAAACAGCATTCTTCAGACAATTAGAAAAAATTGTAATTAATTGGAATAATGAGATGCTAAACAGCCAAATCAATCCTGAGCTAGAAGAGTGATACTACATGCATCATAATACCTGATCTTAAATTATACCATGAGTAATATTAAAAACAGTGTGGTATTGGCACATAAATGCAGTCATCCGATACTTGACAAAGTTGTCAAAAACATACTTTGGAGAAAAGATGGTCTTTTAAACAAATGAGGCTTTTTAACAAATTTATTAAAATGCTCCAACTAGCAGGATGAAACTAGTTTCCTTTTACCTTGCACGAAAGTCAGCTTAAAGTAAAACAAAGTCTTAGGAATTAGACCAGGAACTTTGCAACTGCTAGAAGAAAACATAAGCTCAATACTCCAATATTGACACAAGCATTGACTTCCTTAACAAGACTCCTGAAGCATAAGAAATAAAACCAACAATCAATAAGTGGGACAGCATCAAATTAAAAAGCTTCTGTAAAGCCAAGCAAACAAAAGCATAAAGAGAGAGCCTTCAGAATAGAAAAAGATCCTTCTCAACTACTCCTCTGACGGGGGATTAATATTCAGAATACATAAAGAACTCAAAAAACTTAATACAAATATAAACAAATATTCCAATTATTTGGGCAAAATAACTAAACAGACACTTCTCAAAGGAATGAATACAATGAACAATAAATATATGAAAAAATGTTCTACATTTCTAGCAATCAGGGAGATGCAAATCAAAACTACATTGAGATTCCATCTCACTCCAGTCCAAACAGCAATTATTAACAATACTACTACTAATAAAGCTGGTGGGATGTAAGGAAAAAGTTACACTTATACTTTGTTTTGAGGACTGCAAATTAGTACAAGCACTCTAGAAAGCAGTATGGAGATTTCTTAAAAGACTAGTAATAGACCACTATATGATCCAGCTATCCCATTCCTTGATATTTATCCAAGAAAACTGATATAATATTCTATAGTGCTATAGGCCCATCACTGTATATAGTAGTGCAATTCACAATAGCCAAATTCTTGAACCAGACCAGGTGCCTGTCAACAGATGACTGGATAAAAGAAAATGTGGTATACATGGACAATGCAATGAAGAAAAATGAAATTAGGGCATTTGCTGGTAAATGGATGGAACTGGAGAATATCATGGTAAGTGAAATAAGCCAGACTCAGAAAGTCAGTGGTTACATATTTTTTCGTATATGTGGAAACCAGACCAAATAAGGGCACAAGAAGCACAGGTGTAATCCTATGAAAATAGACCTGAATTCAGTGGAGCAGAGAAAGATTGAAGGAGAGGAAGAAAGGATGGGAAAAAAGAGAAATGGTAGAACTAAATTGTCCAAATTATGCTTTGTACATATATGAATATACCACAGTGAATTTCATCTTCATTTATATCTATAAACAACTAATAAAAAACTATAAATAAATAGAAGGAAGACCAGTAGAATAGAGGAAGGGGAACAGGAGGAGGGAGGAGGGAAGGGAAAGGAAAGTACTGTTGTCTAAAGTAGAGCACACTATATCCCATGCATGTGTGATTATGTTTAAGTGATTCCTAATATTACATATTACTGTAATGCACTAATAAAAGCATTTATTTTTTATGGCTTTGTGAGATCTAAGGGTTTCTACATTGAAAAAAAGTATTTAAGAAATTACACCATGGTTGACATACAAAATCAGGCCTGCTCTGATAGCCCCTAGTGTGTCTCATAGGATATAAATTATTGGGTTTCTCCATTTATCATATTATAAATGTGAGTTTTCCCTATAGCACTTATTGAAGATGATTTTTCAATTATTTTCATTAAATATTGAGTAGATATAAAAAAAATCATGTAAAATATGGCTAAAATACCAAAAATGATAAAAACAACACTTCAAAAATCAAACATTTATCTGCAATCCAGTTTAAGAAATACAGTATTCCTATCACTTTGACTTGTAAACACCATTCTCCCATCTCATCCTATTTCCTCGCCCTCATCACCATCCCAAGAAAACATAATCATATTTTCTGTATCATTTCTTTGTTACTAAATTTTTTTTAAATAGTCACCAAATATGTTTGTATATGCAAGCAGCACAGTGTTTACTTTTGGATGGTCTAGTACTGTATATAAATGGAATTATCAAGTACAACAAAATCTTGAATTTGGTTTTCGTTTTTTGCTCCTGAGTTTTGTCGATGTTGTATATGGTTTTGATTTATTCATTTTACTGCCATTTACCATTCCACTGGAGGAATATTTAATCAGTCTACTATTGGGTTGTTTCTAGTTTGGGGCTGTTAACAAATGGTACTTTGAAAAACATTCTTGCACATATTTACTGGTATCCATGAGCAAATAGTTCGGGAATATAGGCAAGGGTGGAATTGCTAAGTCAAATTGTGCATATTCTGCTCAATTGGAAAACTTCAGCTATTTTTTAAGTGATGGTTCCAATTTACATTTCCACCAAGAACACACAGTGGTAGCTTCATGCTGGAAGCAAAATATAACATTCTCAGATTTTGAAATTGCTGCCATTTAGCAGGTATGAATCAACTTCTCACCATGTCTCAATTTCCATTCTCCTAATCCTTGATGAGATTGAACATCTTATATTTTCTGGCTTTTTGTTTCTCCCAGTGAAATGAATATTCGAGTGGATCCCCTCCCTCTTTGTTCTTTTAGTCACATTTTATTGGATTGTTTATCTTTTTTCTTATAGATTTTTGTGATATTGTATATTCTAGACTTAATTCTTTATCAGTTATATATACTGCAAATGACTTCTTCCAAATTAGTGTGTTTTTATTTATTTTACAGATATTTTGAGCAGAAGTTCTCTATTTTAATGTACCCATTAATACATTTTGGGAGGTCTTGTTTTAGAAAACGTTCTCTATATTATGGGCATAAAGATATTTTCTGTCATTACTTTATTCAGAATTGTTTTTTGTTTGTTTTAAGCCATTAAGTTTTAATGGAAACAAAGAGAACCAAAGCAAATTCCACTGAGGTCTCCATGACTTCATCTCCATCATGTTTGAGCAGTTGTAGAGATTTTTATTTTCTTGACAATCATGAAGTCATTATATTCTGTATACTTTCTGCTTCTCTCACCACTTGACTCTTTTGCTTTATTTTCTAGCTATTTGAATTTGCATTTTCTCTTTCCTTGATCTTAGCAGTATGCACCGAGGAACTATTGCTTTATTTGAGGATATGCTGGGTAGTGACATTGGGGAAGAACTGGAAAAGGGAATAGATTCATCACCTCAGTCAACTGTGATGTCCTCTGACTTCCAGCAGGTTACAAAGAACCTTGTATTTTGTGTTACCTCTTCTATTGTTTCAAATTGTTTGAGTTTTCATGTGTTTGTTTCCTCAGGAAGATTTCACATGCCCCAAGAGCATAGATTAAGACACTTTGGGGTTCTGCCTCATATGTGTCACAGGGAAGGGCTCGTGAAATCTACAGTTTGATAAACAGAGATGCTTCAGCACTGTGATAAGAATGACAGGCTGGAGCAAGTCTTAGAAGAGGGATGATTCTGAAGGGAAAGAGGCAAAAAGCAAACATGAAAAAAAATTCTGGATTTAAAATGAGGACAGCGAAATAATGCTTCTGCAGCAGGCATTATATGCAACTAAGAGTATCGAAGTTAACAAGGAAGGGAGCAACCTTGTGCAGAGTTCACAAGGAGGTAGACATGCCTTGGGGAATAAGCAGAATGATGTGTTGGGTGGAATAACTTGAATACGATCCAATGCCTAGATGTTACATTGGGAAGCTCCCTTGAGAAACTTGTTCAGTATTCTGGAGCTAGCTTGTTATTTAGGATTCCTCTTTATCAGAGCTACAAAATCTGTGTACCACTGCCATTTGCACAAGGTGGATTTGCTGCTGTGAGTCTAAGTAAGACTTCTTGTCAGTGCCTTCAGATTCAGATCTGCTGGTGGATGATGATAAAGGTAATAGATGATAGGAGCAAGATACAGGGTCACTTAAAATTCCATAAAGCAAATTATTTAGCAAAAGTGGTTCCTGAATGATAAGGAAATAAAAGACTTTGTAGAGGTGTTAACTTAAAGCTTGCCATATACTTGCTGGAAGGACCAAACATGGAACCTGTCCAGATTTCCAAATTCTGGATTGGCAAAAAGATTGTTCCTCTGGTATTGCCATGGGTAAAGAAAAATCCATACTAATTCTTATCAACAGGAACCAAAATGAGCAGATCTTGTTCAGTGTTGTTTGAGATTTAGCTACCCTAGTATTCCCATCTTTGTTCTCTGTTCTCTTTTTGTGTATGTGTGTGATAAATGGCAAACCATTATTATCTCAAGTAACTAAGTCTTGGAATCATTTGTTTCACAACAATGGAGAATAAAACAAAGAAGATCTTTCCTTTTTTCTCTGGTTGCTTTTATGATGCAGAAATTATTTTTGTGGTTAGATTTAAGTCCAACATAATTTCCCACATAGTTGTTCCAGTGCTTTTTCTTAAAATATCTCCTTGTCAGAATTATTATGAAATGGCAACTCATCATTTGAGTTTGTTTAATTCTGTTTCATGGTACTCTTTGGGTTTGTTGACTAAATTATTATAGCTTATAGCTTTACAATTATTCCTCATGATTTACAAAGGCACTTTTTTTTCAGGAGTATTTCAGTTATTTGGGGTCTTTTTTGCTCTTCAGTACAGTGCTATATACATTTTGGAATCAGTGAGTGTGTCATGTTCCTTAACAGAATAAAAAACAAGCAACAAAATTTGTTAGCATTTCCACTAGAATTGTATTGAATATAACTAAAGGAATCAAATTATCTTTATAATATTTTATCTTCTAATCCATAAACATGGTGTGTCTCTACATTTAGTTAGGTATTGGTCTTACTTGGTGATGTTCAGTTAGTTTTATAACTTTTTCCATTAAGGTCTTAGCTACTTTTGTGCAATTCATAATTGGTAATTTTTAAAGTACCATGCTAAAGGTTTTATTTGAGTCCATTTCTAACTCTTTGTTGCTAATGTGTAAAACATGCAGTTTTTTTTATTGATTCAGGTGTCTAGCAGTCTTGATAAATTGTGCAATAATTCTTTAGAGGTTTCTGTCTTTTAAAATATTATGCCATGTTGTACAAAATATTAGTTTTATTTTTCACTTACAAATATACTTTTTTCTTCCCTCATTGCTCTGATGGAATGTCCAATAGAAATGATAAGAACAGAAACTCTTTTGTATTATCTTAAAAGAAATACTGTCAGTTATATCATTAGGTATGTTCTGGGGCTTTAGATAATATCTCCAATTAGAGAAGTCTTTTACTTTTAATTTTTAACTTGATAAGAATTTTAACACAAATGAACGTTTAATTTTATCAAATTCTTTATGTGCATTCACTTAGATAATTATCTATGTCTCTTTAATTTGTTAATATGGTGTATACGTGAAACTAATCTTATCTTAAACCACCTTAAATTCCCAAATGATTGCACATTTGTCAGAATATTAATCACTTTTAAACAATGCTTATATTTTCTTTAAGAGGTCAATGGTTATGTTACAAGATAGTTTGGGCAGTAATTGTCTTATATTGTCCTTTCGGATTCTGGAACATGATAAAATGTAGGAATATTCCCTCTAATTCTACATTTAAGAATAGTTTATTGGATCAAATTAATTTACCTATTAAATGTTTGATAGAATTTACAAGTAGTTGAGCCATTTTAGGAGGGTATACAAGAGGAAAGAATTAACTACTGATTTAGTTTCCTTAATAGTGAAATCAATATCCAGATTTTTTTGTATTTCTTCGTAAGTTCATTTTCATTATACTTCAATTAAATGTTTTCATTTTGGATAACAGTATTAATTCATTGGCATGAAGTGATAACAATAATATAATATTTAAAACTATGCAAAATATCTAGTTATGTATTTTTTTCACCTTTTTCCCATTGCTCAGTCTTACGAGAGTTTGTTCATTTTATAATTAATTTCAAATAATTTTTCACTTTGTTGATTTCTCTATTGTATTTGTTTTCCTTTTATTTTGTTGTTTTTTATTCTGCCTTCAATTTTTAAGGACAGTGAATTCAGTTGTAGTTTTGTATTGTATTAGCTCAATTTCTCAAGCCCATCCTTTTGAGTTGTTAAAAATGTTTCCAATACAATGATTTAAAGCTAATTCCTTCTAAGAATCACTTTAACTTCAGCACATGTTTGATATGCACCAATTTCATTATCTTTCTCTTCTCAGCACTTTCTAATTTTCACTTATTTCTTCTTTTATTTATTTATTTATTTATTTTTATTATTTAAACAAATGGGATACATGTTGTGTCTCTGTTTGTACATGGAGTCAAGGCATACCATTTGTGTAATCATAAATTTACATAGGGTAATGTTGTTTGATTCATTCCATTATTTTTTTCCCTTCTCCCCCCACCCCTCCCACCCCTCTTTTCCCTCTATACAGTCCATCCTTCCTCCACTCTTACTACCCTCCTTATCCCTACCCCTAACACTAACCCTAACCCTAATGCTAACCCCTCCCACCCCCCATAATATGTCCTCATCCACTTATCAGTGAGATCATTCATCCTTTAGTCTTTTGAGATTGGCTTATCTCACTTAGCATGATATTCTCCAATTTCATCCATTTGCCTGCAAACGCCATAATTTTATCATTCTTCATGGTGGAGTAATATTCCATTGTATATATATGCCACAGTTTCTTTATCCATTCATCAATTGAAGGGCATCTAGGTTGGTTCCACAATCTGGCTATGGTGAATTGAGCAGTGATGAACACTGATGTGGCTGTATCTCTGTAGTATGCTGATTTTAAGTCCTTTGGGTATAGGCCAAGGAGTGGGATAGCTGGGTCAAATGGTGGTTCCATTCTAAGCTTTCTGAGGAATCTCCATACTGCTTTCCAGAGTGGCTGCACTAATTTGCAACCCCACCAGCAAGGTATAAGTGTACCCTTTTCCCCACATCCTCGCCAATACCAATTGTTGCTTGTGTTTTGGATAATCGCCATTCTAATTGGGGTGAGATGAAATCTTAGGGTAGTTTTGATTTGCATTTGTCTTATTACTAGAGATGTTGAACATTTTTTCATATATCTGTTGATTGCTTGTGCAGCTTCTACTGTGAAGTGTCTGTTCATTTCCTTAGCCCAGTTGTTGATTGGGTTATTTGTATTCTTGGTGTAGAGTTTTTTGAGTTCTTTATAGGTTCTGGAAATTAGCGCTCTATCTGGAGTATGAGTGGCAAAGATTTTCTCCCACTCTGTAGGCTCTCTCTTCACATTACTGATAGTTTCCTTTGCTGAGAGAAAGCTTTTTAGTGTGAATCTATCCCAGTGGTTGCTTCTAGCTTTTATTTCTTGTGCTATGGGAGTCCTGTTAAGGAAGTCTGATCCTAAGCCAACAAGTTGAAGGTTCAGACCTCCTTTTTCTTCTATAAGATGCAGGGTCTCTGGTCTGATCAAGGTCCTTGATCCATTTTGAGTTGAGTTTTGTGCAGGGTGAGAGATAGGGGTTTAATTTCATTCTGTTGCATATGGTTTTTCAGTTTTCCCAGCACCATTTGTTGAAGAGGCTATCTTTTCTCCATTGCATATTTTTGGCCCCTTTGTCTAGTATGAGAAAATTGTATTTATTTGGGTTTGTGTCCGTGTCCTCTATTCTGTACCATTGATCTACCTGTCTATTTTGGTACCAATACCATGCCATTTTTGTTACTATTGCTTTGTAATAGAGTTGAAGATCTGGTATTGCGATACCCCCTGCTGCGCTCTTTCTACTAAGGATTGCTTTAGCTATTCTGGGTTTCTTATTCTTCCAGATGAATTTCATAATTGCTTGCTCTATTTCTGTAAGGTACGTCATTGGGATTTTAATTGGAATTGCATTGAATCTGTATAGCACTTTTGGTAGTATGGCCATTTTGACAATATTAATTCTGCCTATCCAAGAACATGGGAGATCTTTCCATCTTCTAAGGTTTTCTTTAATTTCTTTCTTTAGTGTTCTGTAGTTCTCATTGCAGAGGTCTTTCACCTCTTTTGTGAGATTGATTCCCAAGTATTTTATTTTTTTGATGCTATTGTGAATGGGGTAGTTTTCCTAATTTCTCTTTCTTAAGATTCATCACTTTTGTATAAAAATGCATTGGATTTATGAGCATTCATCTTGTAACCTGCTACTTTACTGAATTCCCTTATGAGTTATAAGAGTTTTCTGGTGGAATTTCCAGGTTCCTCTAAATATATAATCATGTCATCAGTGAACAGGGGTAGTTTGAGTTCTTCTTTTCCAATTCGTATCCGTTTAATTTCTTTGGTTTGTCTAATTGCTCTGGCTAGAGTCTCAAGGACGGTGTTGAATAGAAGTGGTGAAAGAGGGCATCCCTGTCTTGTTCCAGTTATTAGGGGGATTGCTTTCAGTTTTTCACCATTTAGAATGATATTGGCCATGGGCTTAGCGTAGATGGCCTTTACAATGTTAAGGAATGTTCCCACTATCCCAATTTTTTCTAGTGTTTTGAGCATGAAGGGGTGCTGTATTTTATCGAATGCTTTTTCTGCATCTACTGAAATAATCATGTGATTCTTAACTTTTAGTCTGTTGATATGGTGAATGACATTTATTGATTTCTGATTTCCGGATGTTGAACCAACCTTGCATCCCTGGGATAAAACCCACTTGATCGTGGTGCACTATCTTTTTAATATATTTTTGTATGCGATTTGCTAAAATTTAGTTGAGAATTTTTGCATCGATGTTCATGAAGGATATTGGTCTGAAATTTTCTTTCCTTGATGTGTCTTTGTCTGGTTTAGGTATCAGGGTGACATTGGCTTCATAGAATGAGTTTGGGAGGTTTCCCTCCTCTTCTATTTCATGGAATACTTTGAGGAGTATTGGAATGAGCTCTTCTTTAAAGGTTTTGTAGAACTCGGCTGAAAACCCTTCTGTTCCCGGACTTTTCTCTGTTGGTAGGCTTTTGATGACCTCTTCTATTTCATTGCTTGAAATTGATTTATTTAAGTTGTGTACGTCCTCCTGGTTCAGTTCAGGTAATTCATATGTCTCTAGAAACTTGTTGATGTCTTCGAGGTTTTCTGTTTTGTTGGAGTATAGATTTTCAAAATAGCTTCTAATTATGTTTTGTATTTCACTCGTGTGTGCTGTGATATTTCCTTGTTCATTCCGAATTTTAGTAATTTCAGTTTTCTCCCTCTTTGTTAGTGTGGCTAAGGGTTTATCAATTTTGTTTATTTTTTCAAAGAACCAACTATTTATTTTGTTAATTTTTCCTATTGTTTCTTTTGTTTCAATTTCGTTGATTTCGGCTCTGATTTTAACATTTCCTGTCTTCTACTAGTTTTGGTGTTGGTCTCCTCTTCTTTTTCTAGGGCTTTGAGCTGTAGTGATTTCTCCTTCTTTTGTTGAATGTACCCCATGAAATAAATCTTCCTCTAAGTACTGCTTTCTTAGTGTTCCAGAGATTTTGATATGATGTGTCTTTGTTCTCATTTACCTCTAAGAATTTTTTAATTTCCCTCCTGATGTCTTCTGTTATCCATTCATTATATAATAGTGTATTATTTAATCTCCAGGTATTGGAGAAGTTTCTGTTTTTTATTCTGTCATTTATTTCTAATTTCAATCCATTATGATCTGATAGAGTACATGGTAGTATCTCTATCTTCTCGTATTTGTTAACAGTAGCTTTGTGGCATAAAACATGGTCTATTTTAGAGAAGGATCCATGTGCTGCTGAGAAGAAAGTGTATTCGTTCTTTGTTGGACGGTATATTCTATATAAGTCGGTTAAGTCTAAATTGTTGATTGTGTTATTGAGATCTATGGTGTCTTTATTCAATTTTTGTTTGGAAGATCTATCCAGTGGTGAGAGAGGTGTGTTAAAATTGCCTAATATTATTGTGTTGTGGTCTATTTGATTTCTGGACTTGAGAAGGATTTGTTTGACGTACATGGATGAGCCAGTATTCAGGGCATAGATATTTATGATTGTTATGTTTTGCTGATTTATGCTTCCCTTAAGCAGTATATAATGTCCTTCTTTATCCCTTCTGATTAGTTTTGGCTTGAAGTCCACATTATCTGAAATGAGGATGGATACTCCAGTTTTTTTGCTGTGTCCGTGTGCATGGTATGTTTTTCCCCATCCTTTCACCTTTAGTTTATGGATATCTCTTTCTATGAGAAGAGTCTCTTGCAGGCAGAATATTGTTGGATTTTTCTTTTTAATCCAATCTGCCAGTCTATGTCTTTTGATTGATGAGTTCAGGCCATTAACATTCACAGTTATTATTGTGATATGATTTGTATTCTCAGTTATTTGACTCATTTTTGTTTTTTGACATGATTTGCTTTCCCCCTTATTTGGCTATTCCTTTAGGCTAGTTCCTCCCGTTGCTGATTTGCATCATTGTTTTTCATCTCTTCCTCATGGAATATTTTGCTGAGAATGTTCTGTAATGCTTGCTTTCTTTTAGTAAATTCCTTTAGCTTTTGTTTATCATGGGAAGATCTTATTTCATCGTCAAATCTGAAAGTAAGTTTTGCTGGGTATAAGATTCTTGGTTGGCATCGTTTTCTTTCAGGGCTTGGTAAATGTTGTTCCAGGCCCTTGTAGCTCTTAGGGTCTGAACTGAAAAATCTGCTGACATTCTTATTGGTTTCCCCCTGAATGTAATTTGATTCTTTTCTCTCAGCCTTTAAAATTCTGTCTTTATTTTGCATGTTAGTTATTTTCATAATAATGTTTCTTGGTGTGGGTCTGTTGTAATTTTGTATATTTGGAGTCCTATAAGCCTCTTGTACTTGGTTTTCCATTTCATTCTTCAGATTTGGGAAATTTTCTGATATTATTTCATTGAATAGATTGTTCATTCCTTTGGTTTGTTTCTCTAAGCCTTCCTCAATCCCAATAATTCTTAAATTGGCCTTTTCATGATATCCCATAATTCTTGTAGATTCTGTTCATGATTTCTTACCATCTTCTCTGTTTGGTCAACTTTGTTTTCCAGATTAAATATTTTGTCTTCAATGTCTGAGGTTCTGTCTTCCAGGTGTTCCATCCTATTGGTATGCTTTTTATGGAGTTTTTAACTTGGTTTATTGTTTCCTTCATTTCAAGGATTTCTGTTTGGTTCTCTTTCAGTATCTCTACGTCTTTATTGAAATGATCTTTTGCTTCCCGTATTTGCTCTTTTAACTGTTGATTGGTGCAATCATTTAATGCCTGCATTTGCTCTTTCATCTCCTCCTTCAATGCCTGCATTTGCTCTTTCATCTCCTCGTTTGCTTCCCTGATTGTTTTAATTATGTTCATTCTGAACTCCCTTTCTGACATTTCTTCTGCTATGCTGTCATTGGGTTTTATTGATATAGTATCTAGGTTTGTTTGGGGCATTTTCTTCCCTTGTTTTCTCATATTGGTCAGATGTCAGTGGGACTCTGAGATATTGCAGATTTCCTCTATTGGCTTATAGTGTCCCTGTAGATTTCCAGTGTATCACCTCTCAGCCTTCAGTAGCCTGAAGTCTTGGAGGAACTTGATAATGCAGTGCTTCTGAACAAAGCTGCCCCTAGCCCGCTACTGGTTCCAGGGCTTGGAGCTGGCTCTGTGTGGAATGGCTCTCACTGGGGGGCCTGCTCCAAGATGCTGGCCCTGTGGGAGGAGCCCACCACCAGAGTGCGCTGGGCTGCCTGGGGGAGACTCTATCTGCCCTGCCCTATTCTGATAAGCTTCCCGAATCAGGGCCTGCCGCCCAGCCTAGCTTCACCTGGTGGGGGAGACTCACCCTGTGGCTCTATTTTAGTCTGAGTCTCTCAATGCCTCCCCTTCTTGAATCCTGGATTCTGGAGTGACTAGAGATGCAGTCCGCCATACTCTAGTCCTCTAGTCCACTATCTTGGATCGCCCCGTGGAAAGAGCCTGTGGCCAGAGGGGGCAGGGCCACCTGGAGAGGTCTCTGGGTGCCCTGCCCTGGTCCCAGAGGCTGATTGAGGGTCGGAGCTCTCCGCTGGGTCGGGGACTTGTGGCTGGCTCTGTGTAGAAAGGCTCTCACTGGGCGGTGTGCTCCGAGAAGCTAACCTGAAAGGTGCCTCCTGCTGGAGGTAGCCGGGCTGCTTGGGGAAGTCACTGGCTGCCCTGTCCTGGTCCCTGAAGCTGCCTGCGGGCTGGACCTCACTGCGCTGGCTCAGGGACTTGGAGCTGGTTCTGTGCAGAAAGGCTCTCACTGGGGGGCCTGCTCCGAGAAGCTGGAGAAGCTGGCCGTGTCCACTGGTTTCTTCTTTGACCTATGAGTTTTAAGAAATTTTTAATTTCCAAAAAGTGAGTTTTGCTGAGTATTTTTAATTGCTTCTAACCATTTCACTGTGGCTAGAAAATGTGTTCTGTATAATGCCAGTAATTTTAAGCTTAGTTAATGTTTCTTTATGGTACAATGTTCAGTTAATTTGGTAGAGGCTGTAAATGTTCTTTGAATAGAATGAGCATTTTGCCATTGAACCGTTAGGTTAAATTTGTTAATTGTGTTTTTCCAATCTACTATACCCTTACTGACTTGATGTGTCTGGTCCCTCAGCTACTAGACAAATGTGCTAAAATCTCCCACTCTGATGTTGTATTCATCTTTTCATTCTTTTGGTTTCATGCATATATATACAAAGACTATACTTAATTACATGTCAAAATGAGTTAAAATTATTAGATATTGCTAATAAATTGGAACTTTTTTTTCACTTTGTGCTTCCCTTTTATCTCCACTGATTTTTGTACTCAGATAAAATTGGTTGATATTTATATAATTTTGCTGTTCATTTTTTACTCTTATTTATCCAATGTACCTTTTTATTTTACTGGTTCATATTAATTATACAGAATGGTTGGATTCATGGTGATATATTTGTATATAAATAAATATGTATTTTCATCAATACCAGCCTCATCCTCTTCTATTTCCTCACCCTGAACCATCCTCTGCCCTAACAGTCTGCCATCTATTTTCATGGCATCCTTTTTCTTCTGTTTTTTTTTTTGTCTCCCCCCCCCTTTAGATTCCATATATGAGAAAAAATACATAATATATATCTATGTGAGTCTGGCATTTCATTTAGAATTATGGTCTTCAGTTCCATTCATTTTCTAATTTCATTCTTCTTTGTGGCTGAATAAAACTTCATAGTGTATATATATTCCACATTTTCTTTATCTGTTCATCTGTTAATGGACACCTGAGCTGTCTCCATAACTTGGCTCTTGTGATTGTGTTGTGATAAACACAGGCATACATGTATTTCTAAAGTATGCTGACTTTAATTCTTTTGAATAAATACCAAGGAGTGGTATAGTTGTGACACATGGCAGTTCTAATTTTAGCTTTTGAAGTAAACTCCATAGTAATTTCCATAGTGGCTGTACTAATTTACATTCCCACCAACAGTGTTTAAGAGCTCATTCCCCCCCCCACATCCTCACTAGCTTTGTTGTTTGTATTCTTGATGACTGACATTCTAATTGGAGTGAGGTGGAATCTTAACATAGTTTTGATTTGTTATTTTCCCAGTGGCTAAAGATGCTAAACATATTTTTATATAACTGTTGGTCATTTGTATTTCTTCTTTTGAGAAATGTCTGTTTAGTTCATGTGCCCACTTACTGACTGGATTATTTGTTTTTTTTAATGTTGAGGTTTTTGAGTTTTTTATGTACTCTCTACATTAGTCCTCTGTTGAAAGAGTAACTGGCAAATATTTTCTCCCATTTGGTAGGTTACTTCCTCACTCTTGTTTCCTTTGCTGTGCAGAAGCTTTTTAATGTGTTGCTGTCCCATTTATTGAGTCTTACTTCCTCTTATTTCCTGAGCAATAGAGATTCTATTCAGGAAGTATTTGCCTGTGGTATATGTTCAAGTGTTTCCACTACTTTTTCTTCTTATAGCTGCAGTTTCTGGACTTGTACTTAGGTGTTTGATTTATTTTGAGTTGACATTATGCACAGCAAGAGATGGGGATCTAGTTTCATTCTTTTACATAGGGATATCCAATTTCCCCATCACCATTTGTTAAAGAGGCTGTCATTTCTCCCGTGTGTTTTTTGGCAGCTTCATCAAGAAACAGATGACTGTACAATCCATCCTTCCTCCATTCTAGCCTCCCTCCCACCCCCTGTTATGTATCAGATTGTATAGAGGAGAAAGAGGGTGGGGAAGGGGTGGGGGGAAGGAAAAATAACAGAATGAGACATATATCATTACCCTATATACATGTATGGTTACACAAATAGTGTGATTCTACTTCATGTACAACCAGAGAAACAACAGTTGTACCCCATTTGTGTACAATGAATCAAAATAAATGAATTTTTAAAAAGGTTTAAAAAAAGAGAAAGAAACAGATGACTGTATTTGTGTTGTTTGTCCCTGTGTCTTCTATTCTGTTCCAGGCCCAAAGTATCTGTGTTTCATCTTTCCATTTTCAGGCAGTAAACAGAATTTTCAGATAGGGTTTTCATTTTTCAATCAAGAGAGAAACTCTTTGTCTTTTAACTGGATCATTAATTATGTTTTTTAGTTTTATAAATCAAATTAGGGAATGCAATAGTAATCATATAAAAATTCAGATAAATTTCCCCAAATATCACTAAAACACTCTAAAACCCATATAACAAGTCCCCAACACTTCTGCATTATACTGAACATTGAAAACCCAACTTGTCAAAAGTTTTAATGCTTTTCTTAATGGTGTCTTTATTGACAATACCGTGTCTAGTATCTACTCCATGAGTATTGGATGCAAGTTAATTTGACATTCTATACATAATAGCAAATATGTACTATTCTACAGGCAAATAAATTGTATGCTAAATATGGTAAGGGGTGTTATCTAAATTTGATCTAGGTGTTAATGTCCCAAGGTAACTGGCAGAAGCAAATATAGAAATTTAACCTTTAAGAAAATAACATTAGCAAAAGACAAAACATTATCAAGAAAACAGCTGATATCCTTCTGTAAGAATTTGAAAACCTCCTTATGAACATACATAAAATTTAACATTTTTGCTGATGCGTAAAGATAGTAAATCTTCAATAAAACATTTGTAAATCATCATTTCAAATATCTAAAATATTAAGAGCTCAGAAGAGAGGGACATACCTATTTGGATTTTATTTCTTCTTTTTTATTTGTATACTTTCTATTTGTATCACCATTTCTTTCATTTTTTTTGGTTTATTATTTGTTTTGCTTTTTAAAAATTTATTGGAGTTCTCTCTAATATAATAAATTAAAAGTTAAAGTATTCTATTTATATTCTTTAATTGGTTGCCTTAATATTGTCAGAATGCTAGGTAATTTATTAAAATGTGAAAATACAAGTTTTGCTTCATTACACACGGATTATATTAAACCAGTGCTTCCTAACTTATACGTAGTTATTGGATATCATACATCTATCCTGTTTTAAACCAAAAAAGATGTATTTTTGTGCATTCAATGTTGTTAACATTTACCCACACATTTAGTACTTTCCCTATTCCTCAATCCTTTTTGCATTTTCCATGTGGTATTGGTTTCATGTTGCCTGCAGTACAGTTTTTGAAATTTTTAAAGGGAATATCTTTCTATTAAAAACTCTTTTTCTTGATCTGTCTTTTTTCTTTTAAATTCTAGAAAGTTATTCTTGCTAAGTATATAATTCAAGATTAACAGGTGTTTCTGTCATCACAATACTCCACTGTCTTCTGGTTTTTATTGCTATTGTTGAAAAGGCAATTGTCAATCTAAACAGAGTTTCTTTCTAGTGTTTGTGTTTGCAAATTTTTTTTGGTTAATCTAATAGCATTCCTTTGTTCAAACTAGAAAAGCTTTATGTTCACTTGTTTTCATTTATCCTGCTATGATTCATGACTCTATTGGATGTTTTTATCAGATAAGCAAATTTCTTACTCAATTTCAATAATGCCTTTCTCTGGTTCTCTACTTCTAAAACACGGATTATTTAGATTCTGTTCTACTTATTGCTTTTCTGCCATATTTTCTCTTTTTTCTCACTGTGCAACATTTCAGATCAATTTTTCAATCCTTCACCTACTTCTTTAAACTTCTCATGAGCCCTTAAATCTAACCATTATTTTTATTTCAATGTTTATTCACTATGAAACTTCCATTTCTTTTTCTTTCAAGTTGTCTTGTATAATTTTATACCACCAATAATTATATTTTAGTCCAGTATTTTTAAAGCAAATATTTTAAAAATTCTAAGTGTAGCCATTTTATAGTCTGATAAATCTCGTATCTAAAAGTCTTAAGCATTCAATTCAGTTGTTTCTTTACCCTGCTGGTGTTCATTCATGTTGCCCTGTTTCTTTTTTTTTTTTTTTTTTATTGTAAACAAATGGGATACATGTTGTTTCTCTGTTTGTACATGGCGTAAAGGCATACCATTTGTGTAATCATAAATTTACATAGAGTAATGTTGTTTGATTCATTCTGTTATTTTTTCCCTTCCCCCCACCCCTCCCACCCCTCTTTACCCTCTATACAGTACCTCCTTCCTCCATACTTGCCCCCCTCCCTAACCCTAACTCTAACCCTAACACTAACCCTTCCCTCCCCCCCATTATGTGTCATCCTCCACTTATTAGTGATATCATTCGTCCTTTGGCTTTTTGAGATTGGCTTATCTCACTTAGCATGATATTCTCCAATTTCATCCATTTGCCTGCAAATGCCATAATTTTATCATTCTTTATGGCTGAGTAATATTCCATTGTATATATATACCACAGTTTCTTTATCCACTCATCAATTGAAGGGCATCTAGGTTGGTTCCACAGTCTGGCTATTGTGAATTGAGCAGCTATGAACATTGATGTGGCTGTATCTCTGTAGTATGCAGATTTTAAGTCCTTTGGGTATAGACCAAGGAGTGGGATAGCTGGGTCAAATGGAGGGTCCATTCCAAGTTTTCTAAGGAATCTCCACACTGCTTTCCAGAGTGGCTGCACTAATTTGCAGCCCCACCAGCAGTGTATGAGTGTACCTTTCTCCCCACATCCTCGCCAACACCTGTTGTTGCTCGTATTCTTGATAATCGCCATTCTAATTGGGGTGAGATGGAATCTTAGGGTGGTTTTGATTTGCATTTCTCTTATTACTAGAGATGTTGAACATTTTTCCATATGTTTGTTGATTGCTTGTAGATCTTCTTCTGTGACGTGTCTATTCATTTCCTTAGCCCATTTGTTGACTGGATTATTTGAATTCTTGGAGTAGAGTTTTTTGAGTTCTTTATAGATTCTGGAGATTAGTGCTCTATCTGAAGTATGATTGGCAAAGATATTCTCCCATTTTGTAGGCTCTTTCTTCGCATTGCTGATAGTTTCCTTTGCTGAGAGAAAGCTTTTTAGTTTGAATCTATCAAAGTGGTTGATTCTAGCTTTTATTTCTTGTGCTATGGGAGTCCTGTTAAGGAAGTCTGGTCCTAGACCAACAAGGTGAAGATTTGGACCTACTTTTTCTTCTATAATCTGCAGGGTCTCTGGTCTGATTCCGAGGTCCTTAATCCATTTTGAGTTTAGTTTCGTGCATGGTGAGAGATAGGGGTTTAGTTTCATTCTGTTGCATATGGATTTCCAATTCTCCCAGCACCATTTGTTGAAGAGGCTATCTTTTCTCCATTTCATATTTTTGGCCCCTTTGTCTAGTATGAGAAAATTGTATTTATTTGGGTTTGTGTCCGTGTCCTCTATTCTGTACCATTGATCTACCTTTCTATTTTGGTACCAATACCATGCTGTTTTTGTTACTATTGCTTTGTAATAGAGTTGAAATCTGGTATTGCAATACCCCCTGTTTCACTCTTCCTGCTAAGGATTGCTTTAGCTATTCTGGGTTTCTTATTCTTCCAGATGAATTTCATAATTGCTTGCTCTATTTCTGTAAGGTACGTCATTGGGATTTTAATTGGAATTGCATTGACTTTGTATAGCACTTTAGGTAGTATGGCCATTTTGACAATATTAATTCTTCCTATCCAAGAACATGGAAGATCTTTCCATCTTCTAAGGTGTTCTTTAATTTCTTTCTTTAGTGTTGTATAGTTCTCATTGTAGAGGTCTTTCACCTCTTTTGTGAGATTGATTCCCAAGTATTTTATTTTTTTCGAGGCTATTGTGAATGGGGTAGTTTTCCTAATTTCTCTTTCTGAAGATTCATCACTTAGTATAAAAATGCGTTGGATTTATGGGCATTGATCTTGTAACCTGCTACTTTACTGAAATCACTTATGAGTTCTAAGAGTTTTCTGGTGGAATTTCCAGGTTCCTCTAAATATATAATCATGTCATCAGCGAACAGGGATAGTTTGAGTTCTTCTTTTCCAATTCGTATCCCTTTAATTTCTTTGGTTTGTCTAATTGCTCTGGCCAGAGTCTCAAGAACGATGTTGAATAGAAGTGGTGAAAGAGGGCATCCCTGCCTTGTTCCAGTTTTTAGGGGGAATGCTTTCAGTTTTTCACCATTTAGAATGATATTAGCCATGGGCTTAGCATAAATGGCCTTTACAATGTTAAGGAATGTTCCCACTATCCCTATTTTTTCTAGTGTTTTGAGCATGAAGGGGTGCTGAATTTTATCAAATGCTTTTTCTGCATCTATTGAAATAATCATGTGATTCTTGACTTTAAGTCTATTAATATGGTGAATTACGTTTATTGATTTCCTGATGTTGAACCAACCTTGCATCCCTGGGATGAAACCCACTTGATTATGGTGCACTATCTTTTTAATATGTTTTTGTATGCGATTTGCTAAAATTTTGTTGAGAATTTTTGCGTCGATGTTCATTAAGGATATTGGTCTGAAATTTTCTTTCCTTGATGAGTCTCTGTCTGGTTTAGGTATCAGTGTGATATTGGCTTCATAGAATGAGTTTGGGAGGGTTCCCTCCTCTTCTATTTTATGGAGTACTTTGAGAAGTATTGGAATGAGCTCTTCTTTAAAGGTTTTGTAGAACTCGGCTGAGAACCCATCTGGTCCCGGACTTTTCTTTGTTGGTAGGCTTTTGATGACTTCTTCTATTTCAGTACTTGAAATTGGTCTATTTAAATTGTTTATGTCCTCCTCGTTCAGTTTAGGCAATTCATATGTCTCTAGAAACCTGTTGATGTCTTCGAAATTTTCTATTTTGTTGGAGTATAGATTTTCAAAATAGCTTCTAATTATGTTTTGTATTTCAATCCTGTCTGTTGTGATATTTCCTTGTTCATTCCGAATTTTAGTGATTTGGGTTTTCTCTCGTCTTCTCTTTGTTAGTGTGGCTAAAGGTCTATCAATTTTGTTTATTTTTTCAAAGAACCAACTATTTATTTTGTCAATTTTTTGTATTGTTTCTTTTGTTTCAATTTCATTGATTTCAGCTCTGAGTTTAACTATTTCCTGTCTTCTACTACTTTTGGTGCTGTTCTGTTCTTCTTTTTCTAGGGCTTTGAGCTGTAGTGTTAGGTTGTTTATTTGTTGAGTTTTGCTTCTTTTATTAAATGCGCTCCATGAAATAAATTTCCCTCTAAGTACTGCTTTCATAGTGTCCCAGAGATTTTGATATCATGTTTCTTTGTTCTCATTTACCTCTAAGAATTTTTTAATTTCCTTCCTAATATCTTCTGTTATCCATTCATCATATAATAGCATATTGTTTAATCTCCAGATGTTGGAATAGTTTCTGTGTTTTACTCTTTCATTTATTTCTAACTTCAATCCATTATGATCTGATAGAATACATGCTAGTGTCTCTATCTTCTTGTATTTGCTAACATTAGCTTTGTGGCATAATATATGGTCTATTTTAGAGAAGGATCCATGTGCTGCTGAGAAGAAAGTGTATTCACTCTTGGTTGGATGGAATATTCTATAAATGTCCGTTAAGTCTAAATTATTGATTGTGTTATTGAGATCTATGGTTTCTTTGTTCAATTTTTGTCTGGAAGATCTGTCCAGTGGTGAGAGAGGCGTGTTACAATCACCTAGTATTATTGTGTTATGGTCTATTTGGTTTCTGAAATTGAGAAGGATTTGTTTGACATACATAGATGAGCCACTGTTTGGGGCATAGATGTTTATGATTGTTATATCTTGCTGATTTATGCTTCCCTTAAGCAGTATGAAATGACCTTCTTTATCCCTTCTGACTAACTTTGGCTTGAAGTCCACATTATCGGAAATGAGGATGGATACTCCAGCCTTTTTGCTGAGTCCATGTGCATGGTATGTTTTTCCCCATCCTTTCACCTTTAGTCTATGGGTATCTTTTTCTATGAGGTGAGTCTCTTGCAGGCAACATATTGTTGGATCTTTCTTTTTAATCCAGTCTGCCAGTCTATGTCTGTTGATTGATGAATTCAGGCCATTAACATTCAGGGTTATTATAGAGAAATGATTTGGTTTCCCGGTCATTTGGTTCATTTTTAAAATTTTGTTTATTTATTTGTTTGACACAACTTGTTTCCTCCTTTATTTGACAATTCCTTTAGGATAATTCCTCCCTTTGCTGATTTGCTTCTTTGTTTTTCATCTCTTCCTCATGGAATATTTTGTTGAGAATGTTCTGTAATGCTGGCTTTCTTTTTGTAAATTCTTTTAGCTTTTGTTTATCATGGAAGGATTTTATTTCATCGTCAAATTTGAAGGTAAGTTTTGCTGGGTATAAGATTCTTGGTTGGCATCCATTTTCTTTCAGGGCTTGAAAAATGTTGTTCCAGGACCTTCTAGCTTTTAGGGTCTGGATTGAAAAATCTGCTGATATGCGTATTGGTTTCCCCCTGAATGTAATTTGGTTCTTTTCTCTCACAGTCTTTAAAATTCTGTCTTTATTTTGTATGTTAGGTATTTTCATTATAATGTGCCTTGGTGTGGGTCTGTTGTAATTTTGTGTAGTTGGAGTCCTATAAGCCTCTTGAACTTGATTTTCCATTTCATTCTTCAGATTTGGGAAATTTTCTGATATTATTTCATTGAATAAATTGTTCATTCCTCTGGCTTGTTTCTCTAGGCCTTCCTCAATCCCAATAATTCTTAAATTTGGCCTTTTTATGATATCCCATAGTTCTTGTATATTCTGTTCATGATTTCTTACCATCTTCTCTGTTTGTTCAACTTTGTTTTCAAGGTTAAATATTTTGTCTTCAATGTCTGAGGTTCTGTCTTCCAGGTGTTCTATCCTATTGGATATGCTTTCTATGGAGTTCTTAATTTGGTTTATTGTTTCCTTCATGTCAAGGATTTCTGTTTGGTTTTTTTTCAATATCTCTAACTCTTTATTGAAATGATCTTTTGCTTCCTGTATTTGCTCTTTTAACTGTCAATTGGTGCGATCATTCAATGCTTGCATTTGCTCTTTCATCTCATCGTTTGCTTCTCTGATCATTTTAATTATGTACATTCTGAACTCCTTTTCTGTCATTTCTTCTGCCATGCTGTCATTGGGTTTTATTGATGTAACATCTAGATTTGTTTGCAGCATTTTCTTTCCTTGTTTTCTCATATTGTTCAGGTATCAGTGGACCGCTGAGATATTGCAGATTTCCTCTATTGACTTACAATGTCCCTGAAGATTTCTATATGTATCCCCCCTTAGCCTTCAGTAGGCTGAAGTCATGGAGGAAGTTGATAATGCGGAGCTCCACAAGGAAGCTGCCTCTCTAGGAGTGGTGGCCTTCAGGTGGGGTATAATCCCTGCTAGTGGGCAGAGGTGCCTCCACTTGTTAACCAATGGTCATCCAAAGGGGACCTAGGCTGCGGGCTGAGGCAAGGCCTGTTTGGGCCTGAGTCTCTGGTTTTACCGTCCTTCTGGGGAAACCTCACCCAGCAGGGAAGACTCACCCGGTGGGGAGGTCTTGCTGGTCAGTTCCCTCCTAGAGGTTCCCCTCAATTTACAGCTACCGCCTGGGCTGGGCTGCCTTCCTCTGCAAAGTTCCCAGGGGCCCGGCCCTACCTCTTGGGCCTGGGAGCCTCACCCTTCACAGATGAATCTCCTTAGGCTGCCCCTCCTCAGAGAATTTGCCCACAGGCCTGGAACCTTCGCTCCGCCCTAAGCCTGTCTCTGTGCGGCTCTTCCACCCAGAAGCCTCCTAGATCCTGGGACCCTGCTCTGCACCTAATCGCTGGCTGTGTGGCCCCTCCTCTGAGCAGCCACCTGTGGCCCCGAACAATCGCTCTGAGTCCCAGAGACCCGCCACAGGCCTCTTCCTCCAGACAGCCGCCCAGTATTCCGGTGCGGTCACTAGGAGTCCAAGAAACTCACTTCGTGCCTCCTCCTCCCACCAACCTCCCATAGCCTGGGGCAATCAATCACTCCAAGTCAAAGTGACCCTCCCCGTTCCTCCTCCTTCTCCAGATAACCCCCCAGGTGTTCAGGAGCAGTCCCTCTGAGTGGCTCTGAATCCACGTGACCCGCTGCACGGGTCCTCTGAGCAACCGCCCGGAGCTCTGGTGTGGCCACTCAAGACCAAGCGACCCACCACGCTTCTCTCCAGGCAGCCCCCCTGTGTTCAGGAGCTGTCACTTTAAGACCAAACAACTCACCACTCGCCTTCTCCTCTGAGCAGCCGCCTGGAGCGCTAATGCAGTCACTGCGAGTCCAAAGGACCTGCCGGGCTCCTCCTCCTTCTCCTCCTTCTCCTCCGGGCAGGCCCTGCTGTTCAGAAGTGGTCAGAGTCCAAACAGCTCGCCACGCAGCCCCTTCTCTGGCAACCGCCTGTAGCTCTGGTGTAGTCACCCGAATCCAAGCGGCCGCGCTCCTCTTCCTCCTCCTCGTCCTCAGGGCAGGCCCTGGGGTTCAGAAGCGTCGTTCTGAGTCTAAACAGCTCGCCGCGCGGCTTCTCCTCTGGCAACCGCCTGTAGCTCTGGTGCAGTCACTCCGAATCCAAGTGGCCACGCTCCTCCTCCTCTTCCTCCGGGCAGGCCCCGGTGTCCTGAGTCCACACAGCTCTCCTCGCCACTCCTCCCCTGGGCAGCCGCCTGAGCCCCAGTGGTTGCTCCGAGTCCCAGCGCTGTGCCTAGCGGCCTCCTTTACGGCGCTCCCAGCTGTCCGAGTTCCTTGCCCTGTTTCTTTGGGTGGCTGATTCTGGCAATAAGATCCCATTCACTAGAACTTTATCCCCAAGTATTCCTTGAAGCCTGACTTGATATTGGATAGAGTGTTTGCATTTGCCTCTTCTCAGTTTCTGAGGTTACTATCAATCTGGGACAACATCAAACTAAAATACTACTAAAATAGCTTTAAAATATTATTTGTTGTATAAGAACAAATATATAAAAGATATTCTTAATGAAAAAGCATGGGGTAAAGAATAGGTGATAGTCTTCCTCAAACTTCAAGTTAACTGATTCTAACCAAATAAGCTTTTCCATAAGGACAGTAGTAGAGTTCATTTAAATTCAGAGAAAATCATATATCACTCACATTCAAGATGGGAAAAAACTCTGAACTCAATCACATAGTTCATTTATTAGTTATTGCAAAGTAGTGCTTCAATTTATTTTTTAAATGTCAGGTAATATGAACCAATATGAATAAAATGATCATTGTAAAGTATAATGAGAAGATTTGCTTCTGGAAGAATCTTTATTTATTGGTTCTCTTTAGTTATACATAACATTAGGATTAATTTTGACATAATTATAGAAGCACAGAATATAATTTGCTCTAATTCAGTCCTCAGTATTTTTTCTTTCCCTCTCCTCTCCCTCCCCTTGTTCTCCCTGATCTTTCTGCTATTTATTTCCAGGGTTTTTTTTTTTTTTAATTAGTATATTGTGGCTGTACATAATAGTGAGATTTACTGTGGTATATTCACATATGAACACAGGAAAGTTAGGTTAGATTAATTTCACTGTTCTTCCATTATTCCATCTCTTCTCTCTCCCCCTCAATTTCCTTTCTCTACTCCTCTGATCTTTCTTCTATTTTTATGAAATCCCCCTTTTTATTTTCTTTGATTTCCTTTATTTTGACTGGCTTTTCATATAGGAGAAAACAATCAACCTTTGACTTTCTGGATCTGGATTATTTCACTTAGCATGATAGTGACCAGTTCCATCTATTTACAGGCAAAAGCCATAATTTCATTCTTCTTTATTCATTGATTGGTTGAAGAGCACCTTAGGTTGGTTTCATAGCTTGACTATTGTGAGTTGTGCTGCTATAAACATTGACATGGATGCATTCCTATAGCATGCAGATTTTAGAATTTTTGGACATATACTGAGAGTAGGATAGCTGGGTCATATGGTGATTTCATTCCTAGTTTCTTGTGGAACCTCCATATAGCTTTCCAGAGTGGTTGCATCAATCTACAGTTCCACCAACAATGTATGTGTGTACCTTTTCCACCACTTCCTTGCCAACATTTATTATTATTTGTATTCTTGCCATTCAGATTAAAGTGAGATGAAATTTCAATGTAGTTTTGATTTGCATTTCCCTAAATACTAGGCCCAGATGATATGAATTCAATCTACAAATGTTTATTTTCTTACCTATTAAGAAAAATTAGCATACATCCCTTCTCCATAAATCTAGTGCAGTTTAATAACAGGAAATTATTCCAACATTCTTTTTTCCTTTAATTGAAAATTCAGCCTCTTGGGATTCTGAGCAGGGAGAATCATTCCTTAGATCCCAACTTGAATAGCTTTGTCTCCCACCACTATCTACCCCCAGTCTCAACATCCTTTGAAAATTAAATTTTTCATTTTTCCAATGGTTAATAAATATCTTCAGGTGCTTCACTTACCTGTCAAAATTATCTTTTTTATTATTATTTTTTACTTCTGAGTGAGGTTAGATTATTATATTTTATTCTACAAGGCCAGGAACAGAATGCCAATACTATGTTTCTTTATTATGTTAGTTAGTATGTGTTTCTATAATCAGATATATATGTATATGTATATAAAAATATCTGCTCTCTACTATTCATTTAGAAAGCAAATTGTTCAGTTAACAAGCATTTTGGATTACTTACAATGTATGTAACACCAACAAATCCTCTTCTGACATTATCCACAAATAATTTTATAAATAAAATAGATCTTTTCTCCTTTTTTCATTGATGTCTTTGGCAAATTATGATCTTCTGGTCCCGATTCCAAGAGACTGATGACATTGAATATCATTCTGTCCTTAGGTCTTAGAGTTCACAATCTGAGACTTGAACTTTAGGACTAGATAAACCAAGCTCACAGTTCTTTTAGAATTAATTCTGGTAGGAATTCTCAGTCAAATAATACAGGTTGGCCACTGACAAAGATCAGAGGAAGAATTTTTAGTATTTTAAACTGCCTCAATGTATTGATCTAAGTATAGCCAAAGGGCTAGAAGGATGATGGAAAAGTCTCATGGTTTTTGGCCTCAGAACTAACAGTGTAGACACAATTTCTCCCTGTTATTCCTATCACACAGAAGTCATTGGAAGCTAATATACTGGCCACAGTAATTATGCTTGACAATAGCCTGTGGTTGTTCAGTCCTTAATGCAATCCCAGCACCCAAGTTTACATCAATAGGAATTGGGTTATTGGAGTGGAGTAGCCTTCCATGAGTATATCCTCCTCGGAGTGTGACATCCCTAGTGTGGGCATGTTAATTAATTAGAGAAATGACTTGTTCCTCCAGAGGCCAGAGGCCAGGGTAATAAGAGTTAATGTACTTACAAAACAAGAAATTTTTCTCTTCTTGTCCAATTCTACTTTCTTCTGCTTCTGCCACTCTGTGTTTTCCTTCTTCCTCTTTCTTTAATGGGAGGTGGTATTATTATTATTATTATTATTATTATTATGTCTTAACACTTCCATATGATGTATGGCATTATATGGAAGGGCACTTATTTGGGAGTGTCTAAGTCCAGAATTCAAATTTAGACCTGATAAAGCACAGTGCACCTCATCCAGAGACCTCCACTTTAAGGTAGACTCAGTACTTTGATGAGCTTTGGTAAAGGGTATGCTCTGTGGTCATGAAGTGTTATACAGATGATGTTGAATAGTCAAAGGGGTGAGCTATGGGTAAAGGAGTGGACTATTGTAGACAGTACCGGTTGTGTATTCATTCCTCATTTCTTTTAATTAAATGAATTTCAATTTTTATTTTTCAATGAATTCAAATAAAATAATTTACTATGCAGTTATGGATGTCCATGTGGTAATTCTAGACTATGAGAAATCCTACAGGAGGACATTATTTCTGAATAAAAGGTAAAATGCATTTTGCCTTTGATCCTTCCCCATTATTTCCGTCTGGAAATCAGACATAATGTCTGGAGATAGAAAGGTCATCATTATGACCACAAGACATCAAAGACAAATGCTAAGAAGACAGAAGTGGCAGATAGAAAAGGTGAGGCCTTGATGGCTTAGCAGAGTGCCCTACTCAAGACTTCTCTGCTTGAACCAAGTGAAATGTACTTAAATTATTGTTTCAGAAATGTTTTCTATTTTCAGCTAAATATATTCTTAATAGATATACTCATCATCCTAGGTACAGAATCCCCCAGGAGCAAGACATCTGAACTGGGAAGTGACTAATTCTCTCCTGGTTTTTAAAGCCCTTCATCAATGTTTTTGGGTCTTTGTAGTTATGTTCTTTGTTCTTTCTAATGTGGCTGAGAATAAAATTCCCAAACAGACAATATCCTATTCCTAAGAGCATTTTCAAATTTGGTTTAATTGTTAAGATGCAATCTCTGGAGTCAGTCATTGTTTAAGTTCCTACTTTCCCATTACTGTTTGCTAAGCCTGAATAATTACTCAACATTTCTGAGCTTATTTCTATATCTCAAAAATAGGAAGAGTACTAATACGTCACATAGATTTTGTAGAACAAAATGAAAGACAACATTTAGAAGAGTGTATATTGACTTGTTCCACAAAGAGTTAAAATTTCAAATGTAGAATATATTTTAGAATGTCTGCATTGATTGAAAGGATCCTAAAGTCCATCTCAACCCTAAAATTCAATGGCTGTTAAATATGTGATGATTGTGTTATAGGAGTAGGAGACTCAGAACAAAAAGTTTAACAAAAAAAAAAAATAATAATAATAAAAATTTGAGATTATTTAGATTCACATATATAAGTATTTTTGTATATTTATGTTAATGTTTACTTTAGCTTTGGAACTACTAAAAACTTGATAATTTGAATGCCTAAGTAATGTTGAATTCACCAATTAATCATGTTCCTTTACAAGAAAACATTTTAAATACACAACGATACCAACATGTTGTGACTCCTAATTTTTTTTGACAGTACTCCTTCTGCCACCAATAACAAAACTGGAAAGGCATCTTTAAGTGTCATTTAGCATTTACAGAATACCTACTGGGGTGAGGCACTTTGCGTGTGCTATGTGAGAACTTAGTTCTTTTTCCAGGAACCCTTTATTGTCTTCTATTTTGAAAATAAGAAAATTGTGGAGCATACAGACTGAACAATGTATCCAAGTTTGCTCATAAGTTAAATAGAGTCATTAGATTATAAGAAAACTAAGGAAAAATCTCTGATTTTCTCAGTAGAATTCATAACAGAAAACAATCTAATGCAGGTTTAATAATTTTGTTGAAGCAAAAATTGGAACATCATTGAAGGAATATTAAGGAAATAGGAAAGCCTTTGTAATTCAAATTTGAGAAGTAGTTTTATTTTCCTTAAAGTAATGACTTTCTTTTCTAGAACAAAGAGGCTTAAGGAGTATGGTAGGTAAGTGAAGGTAAAAATAAATCCAATATTTTGGAGGTTCTATGTGCTCATATATCTATAACCAAATTGTGTATACATAAAAAATAAAAGAGTATAGTAAATAATCTTAAATTTAGCAAGAGAGGTTAAAAACAAGCTTTATTATACAACTGTAGGTAAATTTATTCATAAGAAAATGTATTAACCCACTTTTTTCTTTTGATATTTTCCAGTTCTAACACATTTCCTTCTAACCCAGAGACCATTGTTATGCATGAAAATTGTTACCTAGTATAATACATTCATATATCATTAACTGAAGTAAAAAAAAAAAACAAATATTGTGGGTTTGATGTAACTCTTCTAAGATTATGATTACCACAAGAAATTGTTTTCATTAAAATTCTCAAAAAAAAAAATACAGTAATCAAAATGGAAATATTTGCACTAAAATTACACTCAAACCAAATGTCCATGATTGAATCTCTCGTAAAATATCTCTAGGGAATTGGTGAATAGACAGCTATAAATCATAGTTATTCTAATTTGGTGATTGGCATTTTATTACCATTCTTATCTCAAGAGCTACTGTACAAATTTATATGGAATTAGATAAGTTCGAATAAAGCTATAGGGTTATTTGAAGGATCTACATTCTAATGCAATCAAGAAATAATGTCTCAAGGAGCCCTCAAAACCCTCACAAACTGTCTATTCATCTGTTCCCCAGATGATCTGCTTCTTTCATTTCTATCATATGGTGAAGGCAGGAAGATATGTTAATTTTTAGGTAGAAAGAATGCTGATACTGTTTAAACATTCTAGAATATTAGAGACTGATCTGGTACTTGTCAGCCTTCCATGGTATCATATATTGAAGGATTTTTCTCTGAGTAAGAAAAATGTTTTTCATATGTATATCTATCACATTTTCCTGGGCAAATACTAATATTGAAAATTCTAAATGCAGAAACTAATAGTATACTGACCAACATATTTTGCCAAATGATGGCAAGCAAAACTCCCCATCTCAATTCCTTTAAAAGTTAACAAGGTTTCTCAACCTTGGCACTATTAACATTTTAGGCAGGATAACTCTTCTTTGGAAGATAAAGTATACATTGTAGAATGTTTAGCAGCATTCTTGGTCTCTACTCACTGGACACTGGTAGTATTGCTTTCCCCACACCCTCCCACCTACCCTGCACAGTGCTAAGCAAATTCATCTCTAGACAGTGCA
This sequence comes from Sciurus vulgaris, assembly GCF_902686455.1. Classification (NCBI taxonomy): domain Eukaryota; kingdom Metazoa; phylum Chordata; class Mammalia; order Rodentia; family Sciuridae; genus Sciurus; species Sciurus vulgaris. The sequence continues at coordinate 89,477,280 of NC_136467.1, read as the reverse complement.
GATATCCCCAAATCAACACTAGCATGAAGAATTAACTGTGGATGAGTGGAAGTTTATAAAACATACAGGTTGATTTTGGATTATCAAGCTTGAGGCAATCTTTTTATCATTCTGTTATGTATTTAAGTTTGCTTTGAAAGGGGTTTCAAGCTTAAAATTACAGTAAACAAAAGACCACATTAGGAATAACGTTTGTTCTATACTTTTGAAACATGACAGGAACTCAATAATTTTTGACTGAATTAATGAATGGATAAATGAATAAATTTTCACTGGAAAAATGAAATATGAGTCTGGTCTAAACTCAGGCATAATTTTTCATGACCCAGCTAACCACTTTAGAATTGAACACTGAAAGGTCCATCGTTAGGAACCCAAGTAAGGGCTGGGGAGAACAGCCTCATTGGCAGATGTTGGGGAGGAAATAGTCTGTTAGACAGAAGGGTGTGTTTTATTTTTGACATAGAGTTATGCAGTAGGTTACCCAACACTCACACACAACTTATAAAACATGGTGCTAGAGTCAAGATGACATCCAGAGGTTCAAGTGGGTGGGCAGGCAGACAGCTTGCATTGTTAAAGTCAATAACTCTAGTTATTGACTCTAGTAGTAGGACTATAGTCATCAATGTGGGATCAAGGGCCAACTCTTGAGGATGACTGACAAGAACAAAGATGAATTTTCCTTGACAGTGAAATAGTCAGACAATAGTGCAAAAGTTTAAATGTAGAAATGACTATAATCCATTTAACAGAGATGAGACCCTGGCTGGCTCTTTTCCCTCATATTACATGAATAGATTCCTGATGGTTATATATATATAAAACTTATATATAAGTTTTGATGGACAATATTTTAAAGTATTGAACAGCACTTATGTCAATAAATATGTATATATGTTTATACACTAAACTACACACACACAAACACAAACCACACTTACTTAAATTTAAAATATACAAAATCTGGAAGATTAATTCAGAATAGGAATATCATTGCTCTCATTGAATGTACTCCTATAATATAACCATATGCAGTGAGTAATAAAAACTAAAGGACTCACTTTAGATAGTAGGAATAGGAAGAGTCATAATAGAGATCCAGAATCTCAGTTCTATCAATTCAAGGACTTTATGGTAACCACCAACCTTGCAGAACCCCCTTGATAGAAGTGTCAGGAAAGTATTTCTGATTAAAGTCTGAGGAAGAGCATTGGCTATTCCATGGAGATTGAGGAAGTTTGAAGAGTTATTCATGTACCATACTACCTTCACAAGAGCTAAGGAAGCTGGATGTAACCCCTATGTCTGGTACTAGCATAACAGAAAGAAAAGATGCATTGAAGAAGACAGAAAGTACAGAGTTTCTGATATTACTCCTCTTTCAATTCCAAAGAGTTTGAAGAAAGATGCCTCTCACTTGGGGAGGAGAAGAAAATGAAGTCCAGGTCTTAGACATGAAATTAGGCATTAAGCCACAATGATGAAATACAGTGCTGGGCAGAGCCCAACTTTCCCTCAGGCCAATATCCACATACTAAGTCACCACAACTGACTGGTGAGGCAGTTGACTGTCTCTTCCAACCTCAGGCAGCAGACAGGGAACAAGACTCCACCTGATGAGGAACAGGCCTTGAATGAAAGCAGAGGACTTTGTCTTGGAGCTCAGACACCCACCGGATGTGGTGCCACACAGGACCAGGCAGAAATCAAAGTCTTCTATATTTAGGTCAAACTACTCCAAAAAAGCCTTTAGATCTGCTCCAGCATCAGGCAGAGACCTGTACCCTAGTGGGACAGATTTGAGTTATGTTCTATATCATTGCTAACCTTGTAGTTGGCCTGGGACAAGTTCTCTTCCCCAAACAGTACCAACTCCTGGGGCTATGAGACTCAGCTGTGACCAAACTTAGCATCAGCCTTGGTGACCAAGCAACTATTTCTACCACTAGTCCCCCAAACTTGGGTAGCAAAGCTATCTCCAGGCCAATGCTTACAAATGAAGCCTCTAGACCATCCCATAATTGGTGGAATGGACTTATGTTTTAGCCTGCATTACTATCAGTTGTGGTGTGGGTCTAGTGTCACTGAGACTAAAGGTCCTTGAATTTGTGATACTTGGGTATAACCTGGTTCAGCATACAGGTTATACCCATATGTACACCAGCATTAGCTTTAGTGTCCAGGAGAATACCTTTACCATCACTACCCCAACCTTAGGCAGTAGGGCCTAGATCAAGATTCTGTTTCCTGGGAGTAGATTGGGATAGTCAGCCCAAGACTTTGCCTTGTAAAGCATTGCCAGGACAATAAAACTCAACACTGGGCAGATCTGAATGAACCCTGTGCCCAGGGTAGTGCCTCTGAAACATCCCTGAGCCAGGCAGAGACAAGCAGTCCCAGTCCACTGGACTTCTGTTCAGGCCCACACAATTGGATTTATATGTTTCAGGGATCATTGGCCATTAGTCCACCTCAACAGTGGGCACTCCTTAGCAGTGTGGTCCTTGGTTCTGCCCCAGAGCAATTTATGTCTTGGTAGGTTGTGAACTCAGGATGTAATACAACTTTACAGCATTGCTGGCCATAAGAATGGTATAGGAACTTGTGGCTGGCCCATCTATGGTGATTCTGCCTAGAGTCAAGTAGAATCCCACAGTGTCTAACCGAACACCATGAATGCGGATGAGGCACATGGGCCTACCTCAACCCCAGGGAGAAGCTTGGGGGGATCGACCATCCTTTTTAAGTACTCTCCCAGGTCTTGTGGCAAAACACACCAACTGTGGATTTGAGATAAACGTGGGCTTGAGTCATTCTTTGGTGGTGAAATAGTGACAACATTCCAACCATGTACTGATGGCAAACCGGGACTTAGGGTGTAATCTTGTGCTAAAATAGCAGAAATACCTACATATTCAGATAAAATAAACAGCTTGATTAAAATTTCTGAAAGACAGCATGAAGAGAAATGACAAAAACTGGAATAAATACACAATCCTTAAATGTTCAAAGGACATTGCATACCAAGCAAGAACTTTCAGGAGACCATGATCTCACCTAATGGTAAAAATACAGTGCCAGAAATCAGATAGTAACCAGTAGATCTGAATCCTCAGATGGATAATTTAAAATGGCTCTTTTATGGAAACTTAATGAGCTTAAAAGCACAAAATAATTCATTACTCTAACAGAGAAACTTTTAGAAATGGAGAAAATTTTATGAAATGAAACTGGAATCCTCAAACTAAATACCTGCTAGGTAAAACAGAAGACATCAATGGAAGGTCTAAAGTTAGTCAAATGTAGTTCAACGAAGACAGGTGCCTATAATTCTAGCAACTCCGGAGACTGAGGTAAGAAGATTGCAAGTTCAAAGCCAGCCTCAACAACTTGTGACATCCTGTCTCAAAATAAAAAGGGCAGGGGATGTGGCTCAGTTGTTAAGCATCCCTGGGTTCAATCCCTGATAGAAAAAAAAAAAAAATTAAGCTCAACTAAGTCTACTTTATATATTATAATAAAATTCTCAAAGATGAAAAATAGGGAAGATGCTGAAGGCAGCTAGAGGGAAAAAACAAAACAGAACAAAACAAAACATAGGGGTGTACCCATTTGCCGCACAGCAGACTTTCAGAAGAAACTTACAGGCCAGGAGAGTGGCATGAGATATTTTGCAGAACTTAAGGGGAAAAAAACCCTGCCAACCAAGAATACTATACCTTGTAAAGCTATTTAAAAATGAAGGACAGATAAAGACATTCTCTGACAAACAAAAATTAAGAGAATATATCTCCACCAGATCTGTCTTAAAATAAATGCTGAAGGGAGTTCTTCAAACTGAAATGAAAAAGCAATCAGTAAGAAGAAAATGCTGGAAGGTGTAAAGCTCACTGGTAAGGGTAACTATGCAGACAGATTCAGAAGGCTTTCATCTTGTAAACATGGTACATAAACCATTGATATCTTAAGTATGAAGACTAAAAAACAAAACTATTCAAAGTAATAATAATGACTACACTGGCAATATGGAAAGATATTAAGTAGGATATTGAAAATTTAACATGTGAGAAGGAATGGAATACAAGCCTAGAATTTTTATTAGAATACTTTCTTTTTCTTTTTTCTTATTTTTACAATTATATTAAGTTGTTATAATTCAAAATAGTTTGTTATAATCCAAAGATGTTTGGATTCAGTCATACAAAAGAATGAAATCCTGTCATTGCAATAACATGAATGAAACTGGAGATCATTATGTTAAGTGAAATTAGGCACAAAAAGAAAAGTACTGCATGATCTCCCTCATTTGTAGGATATAAAAAAGTTGGTCTTGTGGAAATTGATAGTAGAAAGCCTGTTACCAGAGGCTGGGGTGAATAGGGAGCAGAGAGGGATGGGGAAAGTTTGAGAAAGGGATACTAAATTGCAATTAAGAATAAGAAGGTCTAGTGCCCAGCTGGGTGACTATAGACAGCAAATGTGTCACATATTTAGCAAATGCTTTTGGATGTTTTCATCATAAAGACCCAATAAATGTTCAAGGAGATAAATATGTTCAACCTGATTATGCAGTATGTACATATCAAAACATCACATTGTACCTCATTAATATGTATAATCTTTGGGTTTTTATGTGTCAGTTAAAATTTTAATTTAATTAAAAAGTAAAATATATATATTTTTAGAGAGGTGTCTATGATGACACATGCCTGTAGTTCTAGCTAGTTGGGTGGATGAGTGAGAAGGACTGCTTCAGCCAAGGAGTTTGAGGACAGCCTGGGCAACATCATGGGGTCCTGTCTCACATTTCTGCTACAGCCCTTACATAAAATATTACATGTAATTCTCACAAAATGCCTGGTATAAAATTAGGTATTGTTGCTTTCATTTGTTTTTAAACTTCACCATAGTCCCCTGGAAGCAATCTTCTGCAAAAATTTAAGTTTCACTTCTAGATTATCTTCAGTTTACTCATTTTTTTTACATGTTCATATTTCTAATCTTTTGTGACTATTAGGTTTTAGCCAAATGTTAACAATTACAAAATCTAACATTTAAAAAATTAATCAGCTGTTATTTCATATTGAAGGCTAGTCAATAATTGAACCTAAAATAAATCTTGATAAGCATGAATATTAGTAGTAGTCATCAACATTTACTGAGCACTTATCATGTGTCCACATTTTTGCTAAGGCCCTTCCATAAACTATTCTACTTAATCCTCACAAAAATCCCTGTGATCTACATATTATTATTATCCTCACTGTAAACGTGGAAGAAATGCAACTTGATGAGATTCAGGAACCAGGTCCCATAGTTTATGCTGAGCATATTTTAAAACATCTTTAATGCATTTATTAAAATAATAAGATTAATATGACTACTGATAATAATGGTGATCAGCAGAATACATCAGTCAGATTGGGGAAAGGAGGAAAAGAAGGAAAAAGAAGGTACTGAGAATGAGATCGACCAAAATTATGTTTTGTATATGTACAAATGTGGCATAACAAATCCCAATATTATGTAAAAAGTAATGCACTAGTACAAATTCATTTAAAAGCATACTTAGACACTTATTGTTACTTATTGCTCCACTTTCATTTCTCAGTACCCCAAACAAGAGTCTTGTGGTCTCAAGCTTCTTCCTCATTTTTGATCTTCCCATTCACATCAGGAAACATCATCTTCCTTAAAACAATGATCAACTTTGTCACTCTTTCTCAATATGCTTCAGCCTCACATGCAAAATACTATTCAAAAGCAAAACCAATTACCTTGAAAACACATTGAAGTAATACTCCTTCTACTTCATTGTCCTTATTCCGTATCTTCTCAAAATTTTACACCAAATAGGCAAACTGCAAGTTGGTAGCAGCCCCACTTCTCCTCTGTTCTTCAGGACAGTTTGCCTCTTGCTCTAATTAACTCTTTCAACTAACAAGATTCTTACAAGACGTTTGATATGTTATTGTAGCATTTTGATTCTAACCCTTCCTATAATCTACAGCCTAGCCAGAATACTGTGGACCCAGGATGGCCAGAATCACAAGCCTGTTAGTGGGCTATTCATCTTGTCATTTTGTTTACGAGTCATGACTCAAAAGGGCAGGAAGTGTGACTCTAAGTATCCCAACATACAGGCACATGGTTTTGTTGAGTAGTTTTCAAACATAATTTTAACAATCTTTCTATTAACATAATTTTATAAAGAAACGTAATATATAAAAGGAAAAAATAAACTTTAATTGAAACTTCAGGAACTTGAAACTCCCTGCTTCTGCCAACTCCTGACCTACCTGAGGATATCTCTGCTAGCTCTCAGCAACACATTTTGAAAACTATGATGAGCAAGTTTTTCCCCTGAATGATCCAGTTAGTTTCTCTGCCTTTCATTATGTTAAAATTAAGCAAAAATATATAGTTTATTCATCACACATCTTTCTTCATGATAATTTAAACATAATAATGTGTTTTTATCAAATTGAACTTTTTTGAAAATGTTAGAAATAAAATATGGTGGTTTTTATTAAAAATATCATACCATGTAAAATTAGAAGGAGATATTCAAGTTGTCTCAGACCTCACAATTAAAAGTGAAATAGTGTCAGTCAAAATTTTAGCTCAGTTATTCAAATGCCTGTGCTGACTCAGCCTCAGGACTTGTAAGAGGACTGCAGCAGTCATTCAGGTCTTGGGTGGATGAATATTGCATTTTTGTCTAGAGCCTTCCTCAAACTCAAGCCCTCTGCTTGCTACTTCCTCTCCCTTACCTTCAAAATAACTATCCTCACTCCCTCATCTTTAAATTCTTTCTCTCTCTACTCTAAACTAATGTATTTATATAATTCTGCAATAAAACAAAAGCAACTTCTTCAAATGACATTTTTCTTAATAAGTCCAAAATGCCAAATTCTTTCCAGAATTTTTCTTTTGAAATTTTTATAGTAGAGCTCAGTGGTGGATTTCCTTTTCCTTCCCTCCTTCTTTCTCTTCCCATACCCTAAGTGCTCGTGCTCATCAGGGATGAGACTTCAGTTTTCTTTCTTTTAAAACATGCTTCCCCAGAAAATCTGATACCAACCTTTTGATTTCACCCTATAAATATAGGTTAATGATCTCAAATTTAAACTCCTCACTCCTCTGCAAGCTGCAGATCTGTTTAGCCAACCACCAATCACACATCTTTACCAATTGGCATCAAACTCAAAGCCAATTCAATTCAGTATCTTTTCCTTCCCCAGATGACCTCCCCTTCAGTCTTTCCTAATTATGTTTGTGATACCACTACCCATTCAGATACTTAGGCCTGAAGATTGGAAGTTAGGTTTAGGATCTAGGCTGGATTGGTAGGGAGCTCTCACTAACCTCCAACATAAACACTGTATCATTTTTATCTTTGATTCCTCTGTCTTAGAGGAGTGTGCACCACTCATGGGTGCTCAATCCTCATCAACTCCTTCTCTGAAAGTAGAAATAGGAATGTGTCATTTCTATTGCTTAAGATTCTCCAATGGCTCTCAGTTTTTCAGGAGAAAATTCAAAGTTTTTCCCAGACTCTTAGCCATAGAGCTCCTGCCCTACTACTCCTGCCTCTTGCTTACAGTTACATTTTAACAAGCAACCTGCACTCCAGTAGAATCCAACTACTCATTATTCTCAAAGCATGATCAGCAATCCAGATTGTACTTTTCTTCAAATGTTTTCTCTCTGTGTGTGATCTGTCTTCAGTATTCTCCGGTCTAGTTATTCCTTAAGACTTAGCTCATCTATTATATCCTTCAGGCAACCCTCTACAGGTTCCTATGAGATTTTGCATAAACCTCTCTGAACTCATCACCAAATTATAATTACTTTCTCATTTATCCACCTCTCACACTAGTTCATGAACATGATAAGGATCAGGAATATTTTCCACCTCTACAACACTCCAGCTAGTATTGCCCCTGGTGATTGGTGATTGCCCATTAAAGGAATGAATGTTTTGGGAACCTCATAAAGGATGCTTTCCTTAATTCTACTTGGAAAAATAATGGTAAAATGTAAGTACCACTAGAGGGCACAGAATTATAACAGAATTTTCCAGGACACTAGCTCAGAGGAGATGTTTTCCTTCTGTATCAACTTACTCAGTTTCTAAATATATGGATCTTAAAAAGATCAAATAACTATATTCAAATTACTTTCTGAATGATGTGTTTAGTTGCTAAAAGATGGTCATACTGTCATACTAACATGCCAGAAAAAAATGAAATCAGGTATAGATGAACACAATAAACAGGGTTTTATTAATAAAACAGAAGATAGCATTAGGAAAAATAAAATGTGAATATAATTTCAAGAAATTCACACTATGAGACCCAGGATTGTTTGAAAAATACCAATAAAGAAAATTATCAATACACTGAAACCCCTACATCCACAGGAAAAGCGACAAGGAAATTGAAGATATTTCTGTACTTGAAATGGAACCCTAAATTTTGCTTTAAAATAACCCAAAGAAATTTTCCAATACTTTTTAAAATTTCATTTATAAAGAGGAACTACAAAGGTACAGTTATTTATTTTTTAATTTCAAAAGTTAAAATAGGATCAGTAGTTAAAATCTGGGCTTTGTTTTAGTACTAAAACTTTGTTTTATTTTTGTCCTAAATATAGGTTAATAGTTTCAAAAATTATTAAACTATTTTTCCAGTGAGTTTCTCCCCCTATAAATTGGGTATGATTGTAGTATACACTTATGAAGTTATTGTCAGAATCGAGTAAAATAATTATTTAAGCCAAAGAGCCCACCACATTCTGACCATATACTAAGTGTATGCTATTATTTTGCTTTGACAAAAGTGATCAGGATAATATTTTTGTAATTCTTAGACAAGTAAATTTTGGTAGTCACTGAAATAAAACAGTGAGAACTTTTGAAGCCCTTTCTTTCTTTCTTTCTAAAAGTTCTTGTTACTGACTATTTAATTCAGGGGTGCTTTACCACTGAGCTACATACCCACATGGTTTTGATTTTTATTTTAAGACAGGGCCTCACTAAGTTGTTGGAAGTACTTTCTTTTTTTAAAATTTTCTTTTAGTTATAGGTGAACATAATACCTTTGATTTTATTTTTATGTGGTGCTGAGGATCAAACCCAGGGCCTCATGCATGCTAGGTGAGTGCTCTACCACTAAGCCACAACTCCAGCCCAAAGCACTTCCTTTTTAAAGCACTATTTCTCTCCTCTCCTACCAGCGTTTTCTTTACAGCTATACACATTCACACCTACATCCTTTCTGTATTCTTATGGTAAATGCTGTTCTTAAAGGGTCATACCTCATTCACTGTGTAATGTAGGCCTAAGAGTCTGATTGTGTTACCACCTTCGTTCAATCTGGCCAGCCTCAGATGATTCCTGAAATTGTCCTGGATTCTCTGTTTGTTGGAGAAACACATTGTGAAGCTAGTATCATATATTTTAAAGATAACAATTCTTTTTTTTTTTGGGGGGGGTCCTGGGGATACGACACTCTATCGACTGAGCTATCTCCCCAGCCCCAAGATAACAACTCTTAATTGACCAAAGGGGGGAAAAAAAAAAAAGTGGTACTCTGGTATACTGTACTGATACATTTAAAATATTAGGAGGTGAATATGATTTCTAAACAAATGGTTACAATAAAATACCTACAAAGCATAGTATAAGAATCAACAAGTGGGACAGCATCAAATTTAAAAGTTTCTGCATAACAAAGGAAATGATTACGAGCATGAACAGAGAATCTATGGAATGGGAGAAAATTTTTGATGACTAATCTTCTGATGGGGGATTAATATCCAGAATATAATAAGAACTCAAAAAACTTAAAAGCAAAATAAATAAATAAATGACCCAATCAATAAATGGCCTAAAGAATTAAACACACTTCACAAAAGAATAAACATAGATGACTAACAAATGTAAAAAAATGTTCAATTTTCTCAGCAATCTGGGAAATGCAAATCAAAATTGCATTGAGATTTCTTCTCACTCCAGTCAGAATGGCAATCATTAACAATACAAATAATAATAAATTCTGGTGAAAAATGTGAGGAGAAAAGTAAACTCATACATTGTTGGTGGAACTGCAATATAGTATAACTACTTTGGAAAACAGAATGGAGATTTCTTAAAAAACTAAGAATGGAACTGCCATATGACCCAACTATCCCACTCCTTGGTATTTACCCCAAAGAACTAAAATGCACATATACAGTGATACAGCTACATCAGTGTCTGTAACAGTGCAATTCCAATAGCCAAGCTATGAAACCAGCCCAGATGCCCTCAATAGATGAATGAATTAAGAAAATATATGTACACAATGTAGATTTACTCAGCCATAAAGAAGAATGAAATTATGGCATTTGCTAGTAAATGGATGAAACTGGAGAACGTCATGCTGAGTGAAATAAGCCAGACTCAGAAAATCACACGTTTTATATTTAGAAACTACAGCAAACTAAGGAAAGCAAACGGGGGTGGGGGGGGGGGGGGGGGGGTGAATAAGGGTAAATGAAAGACCGGTGGAGTAGAAGACTGAGGGGGAGGGAGGAGAGACAGGAAAGAAGAGGAAATGTGGAATGAATTTGACAAAATTACACTATGTGCATGTGTAAGTATACCACAGGGAATCCCACCTTTATGTATGTCTATAAATCACCAATTAAAAATAAATAACTAAATGGAAGGAATACCAGCAGGGTAGAGCAAGAAAAACAGAGGAAGGAGGAGGGAAATACTGGGGACTGAAAAGGAGCAATTTAAATTTCATGTGCGTATGATTAAGTCAAAATGAACCGAACTATTATGTATAACTATAATGCACTAATAAAAACATAAAGAAGACAGTATATCTGTTTTGCTTATTGGTTTATGATGTGATAGAAGGGTAAGAAAGACTAACAAGGATGATATAGCTTCAAGGACACTCTATTTAAAAGTTTAGAATCTTTAGTTCTATTCCAAGACTACATGGTAAATTACTGAATGGTAGCCAACCCTGAATTTCCATTTTTGCATCAGTAAATTTCCTTTCTGCTCTAAATTTTAACAATTTTGTTTATTCTTACTGCTCTGATTAGTCCAGGAATCTCACACTGTATGTACCAAAGTGCATCCATATTACTTAACAGTGGTGCTTACATAATTCACCTATTCATCAGAACCATGAACATGACTTGATGGGAGTGTACACTGTGTTGAAAGGACTGGGGAAAATTGGTGGGCACAGAAAAGAAAGAAAGCGAGAAAGGGGGTCACTGACATTTTGTGAACCCAATCCAGATCTAGTTATTCTGTCTTCTTTGCAGGCACTGAAAGTCTTTTGGTGCATCTCTAGCTTAAGTATTGAATTTTCAATATTACTATTCTACAGTACCTTTCAGAAAAAAATACAATGGGGTAGGAAACATATTGAAATAAAATATTTCTAATCGTGATGCTCAATTGAAATCAACTTCATGCAGACTTCAGAGAAAAGTTTCCAATGTCATTAATTTCAGGCAGGCATCGGGCATTTGTAGAAAAGGAATGGTTAAAAGCAGATCCATCTCAAAGGATGGGAAAGGCCCATGGACCCACATGCTCTACACTAGCAATTAACATTTGCCTTTGAAAAATCTGGCTTTCACTACCTTTACCTTCACTTCTTTGTAATGCTCTAGTATCAGTATTATGCATAGAATATAAATATATTATTTTACTTATGGATCACTATGCCTACCCTCTTTACTGATTTCAGCAAAAAGAAGAAAAGTCAGTTTCCTAGCAACATCTGTGTTCAAAGGAACAACAACAACAACAAAAGCTTAATCACCAACACTTTATTTTCTCCAAAGTTAATTCCTGTCTATCCAGGAAAGTTAGTGGGTGGCAAAGAAAACATGGCACAAAGAATCTCTAGAAGCAACCTCACTTGGCCTTTCTTTCCTGGGACCTGGTAGGATGATTATGGTTTGTAGCTAGACCAGTCTTCCCCAGTGAAAGCAGGCAGGGACGTCTGATACCAAACTGTGCGCTGTGTCTGTCCATCCTCTTGTGGAGATGCAGACCTAATGGAAGGGACACTGAAGGAGGAAGTGAGTTTGCTGGGTTCCTAGTAACCTTCACACTAAGTACTGGTGAATACGGTGAATACGTGGGCGGATTCCCATCTCAGCGCTGTGTGTCTAAGCTCTGAATCCCTACCAATCAGTGGGATCTAATTTTTTAACGGTTTATGGGCAGTTACTCAACCAACATCACAGTTTCACTAGTATTGTTGCGCCCTAGGAAAGCATTATTTGGAAATTAAGCAGCTGGCTTTCCTCGGCAGAAATATGTCCTTGTGCCTAACGTTCCTGAGACTTCCTGCCTGCACTTGGGGGCCCAACCGCGAGGTGAGATGGAAGTAACCTGACCGCGGTAGAAGAGTCTAGCAAGGAAAATAGTTTGGTAAAGAGGAAGTGGTTTTCATTTTACTGCCTGCAGAAAAGCCAAAATTTTCAAGTTTAAAGCGTGTGCACGAGTCATTTTAAGTCTCTAGATCTTTCACCCTGAAAGCCCCTGCACAGAAACTCCGTGGGGAAACTAAATATAGGAACAGCGAACTCCCCCCGCCTTCAGCTGGGGTCCCCGCGCAGTTCTAGGATTGGAAAGCTCGTTCCAGGACGCGCTCTGCATCTGCCTACAATGGCAGGGCACGGAGCAATCTCTCTCGCACCTCCACAGAGCGTGGGTGTGAAGTGTATTAGGGGAAAGCAAGAGTGGCTCTGGGTGTTGGTGCTTGGCTTAAAGTCACGTGTCACCGCTGCCAGCTGCACCGAGCTGGGAGCTAGAGCCTGCTGCTCAGAAGCTGGAGGTGGGGGGCGAGTGGTGGGAAACGAGGTCTTGCAGTGACCAGGAGCCAGGGAGGTTTCACACAAATAATAGCAATAAGAATAAAAAACAAAAGCAACGCGTTTAAATGAAGCTATTACCAGAGGCAGAAAATAGTTGCCGCAGGCGTGGGTGTCTGTACAGGAGGGAATTGGTAGAGTATTTATCTTGAGGAGGGGCGGAGATCGCTGAAGTAAGACTTTTGCCTTATTATTGGTTTAGATTTAAAGAAGGAAGAAGTCACACGGAACAACACACCTGGCAACTATCTGCCAAGGCTTTGTGGTGGAAGCTTAGTTGGGTTTAACTTGGTGAATGTTTTCTTTCATATTTGAGAGGAAAGCTACTCTCTTGGAAGAAGTCCCCAAGCTTGGCGTTCTTACCGTTTCCCCACGCTGAAAGTGATGTTTTATTACTGACACTGTTTTTGAAAGCCAGAGGAACCGTGGCCTCCCACTCCATCAAGGTCGTGGGTGCTGGGCCGCCCAGGTGCCAGAGGTGGTGGGAGACCTAACCCGTGGCTCCTCGCTACATGTCTCTAATCATGTCGATCACAGCATATGGGAGTGAGGTGACGTGCCCTGGGCTCCCACTCTCTGGATCTCCTTTCCCAGACACTGGGGCCACCGTCGCCACTGCCGAGACTTAGCAGTTTTGACTTTCTCGGATTAAAATGGAAATTTCTTGACGGAGGGAACTGAGTTCATTCTCTCAGTCTTCCCTGTCAGGCAGAGCCCCGGGCAACTCGCTCACGGCCGGCCGAGAAGCCACTTTGGAGTTTCACGCCCTCCCCACACCCAACCCCCAGGATGGGAAGGATGTTCAGTTACTCGCGGGCATGCTGTCGGATGCTAGGATGGGAAGTAACAGCCTGCAGGCTGGAGTGAGCCGAGGGAAGTCGGGTCCCCGCCTGGCGGACTCGGCAACGGCGTCTTTCGGTTGTGCCCATTGAGATACCGAAGACTCGCTCCCTGCGCGGGAACCCAGGCGCCACTGCCCGGAGCAGGGTTGCCCGCTCTCCTTCTACGGGTTAGCTAGTACCTGGAGGCAGGACAGGGCTATTCCTGCTCACACCTCTTGAAGAAGGATGGCAGGACCAGGCGCGGCGGCGTAGCGGCGGGTGAGCGCAGGACCTGCGTCTCCAGTTTCTCTACTGGGCACACGGCGGACTTAACCTTCCCGACAGCTCCAAATCCCTGGGGAGAACCAAATCAAACTCCTGCCCCGGAGACTGGCTTAGGAGGCCCGTTCTCCGCGGGGGGAGGGGGAAGACAATCTGGGCGTGGGGAGTGGAAGGAGAAAAGAAAGGGGGAGCCTGCGGCTGGGTGTGCGCGCGTGGGAGCGCGCCTAGGAGCGCCCCTCACACCCCCGCTTCAGGCCTGGGGCCGCTTCGGGAAGGAGGGAGTGGTAGTCGCGGGAATAAGAGGGAGCAAGATAAGCCCTCTCAAAGTGACGCCCAAACACTCCGGATTTCGAATTCGAAGCTAAAGGCTGCTAGAAATTGAGATTCCTCGGCCTCCTCCGCACACCCCCCTCTGCCCCCGCCCCAAAGACCCGCTGGTTTGCTGGCTGCCTGCTTCCCGCCCCCGGCTCGGAGGTCGCTGGCGGGCGGGCGCCCCGTCGGCCGCCGGCTTCTTCCTTCAAACCCGGCGGCGCACATGAGGCCACTGCCTCCGCCACAGGCGCTGGCACCCCCCTCCCGGTGCCCGTGGTGATGCCATGCCCCGCCACCACGCGGGAGGAGAGGAGGGCGGCGCCGCCGGGCTCTGGGTGAAGAGCAGTGCGGCGGCGGCGGCGGGCGGGGGGCGCCTGGGCAGCGGCATGAAGGATGTGGAGTCGGGCCGGAGCAGAGTGCTGCTGAACTCCGCGGCCGCCAGGGGCGACGGCCTGCTGCTTCTGGGCACCCGCGCGGCCGCGCTCGGCGGCGGCGGCGGCGGCCTGAGGGAGAGCCGCCGGGGCAAGCAGGGGGCCCGGATGAGCCTGCTGGGGAAGCCGCTCTCGTACACTAGTAGCCAGAGCTGCCGGCGAAACGTCAAGTACCGGCGAGTGCAGAACTATCTTTACAACGTATTGGAGAGACCCCGCGGCTGGGCGTTCATCTACCACGCTTTCGTGTAAGTACCCGCGCCCCCCGCGCGCTCCCGCCACGCCTGCTCCAGGGAGCCCCTGCGCCTGGCCCCCTGCAGAGGGTTTGGCGCCCGCGCCTTGACCTGACGTGCGCGCGCGCGCGCACACACACACACACCCACACACACACACACACACACACACACACACACTCGCGCGCGCACACGTGGTGGTTTTTATTTCTTTGCACGTGTTTGTGGTCTTCCTGGAGCCTTCCACCTCCTGCAGCTCCACCTCTCCCATCTCCCAGTTTGAACCTTCAACCCGAGGGCACCCAAAGAAGTGCCCCGCAGCTTCGGGCCGGCATGGGGCGGGAGCTAGGCAGATGCGGGACTTAAGCCTCAAGAGTAATTGGGAGCAATTTGGTCCTGAGATACAAAAACTTCAACTGAGTCAGGCGCCGGGAGCTGGGATATGCACCGGGAGGACCTGAGCTTCAGAGTATATGGGAGAGTTTGGGAGGTGATGGCAGGGCAGGACCGGGTTGAGAGAGGAGGCAGCGAGGGCTGGGTCTTAAGTCCTCGGGGCGGAGCAGGGGAAACTGCTACTTGGAGAGAGCTGCTAGGTTTTAAGTGCGCCCGGAAACACGCCTCACCACCACCACAGCTACCACTAACGGAAAATCTGTCAGTGTATGTAGCCCTTCTTGCCACAGAGAAGGTGGTCAAAGGCCTAGAAGAGGCTAGCGGACCGGCAAAGCAGCACTCCCGCGTTGCGGCGGGGGCTGGTGGCGCGGGCGGTGGGACATCAGCGGTGCGGTGGCGCGGGCGGAGGTGCTATTACCAGAATCGCAAATGAGCGGTCTTTGACCGGGATCAGGCAGCGTGTTAGGTTGGGGTTTAAGGCACCGAGTCAAAGTCTGTGTTTTAAGTAAGCCTTTGCCATCTAGCAGAGAATGCTTAATGAGAAAATGATTGGAAGCAAATGTTTATTTTTCCCTTAGGCATTTAAAACCTTTCAGTGGCTTTAAAGTTTACTACTGTTTTTCCCACAATGTCCATTCATTCCATCTCCTGTTAAGAGTTAGATTTATCTGCACATTTTATGGTTGTTTTTATGCCTTTACACTCTAATTCATTCCTGTTTTTTCTTCTCTTTTCTTCTTTTTTAGTGTCCCGCCCCCCAATTCTTTATGTTAAAATGATATATAAATGTCAGCCTTAGGAGACTCGTAGAGAAAATTGCAGGCACTCACTGATTCATTCATTGTTTCCTAATAAAATATGTTTGGAATACACAAACTACGTTTCTTTTAGAATGAGATGTGTTATCCATATATATCCCTCATCTGGGATGAAGCATTGGCACTAATATTGGAAATATTTTTTAATAACATGGAAGAAGGGACTGGTTTTGTAAATAGGTGAACCTGGAATATGACCACGTAGGAATCAGGAAATTGGTGGAGTCTACAATCTGTGGGGCCTGGGTGTCTGGAAAATTTTACAGTCCCAGACTGATACGAATGGTTAGGATTAGGTAGAATATTCCAGCCAACTTTCCATTTTACAAGGTACACAAGGAGAATGTTGTGTTGCATCATTATTACATCAAAAGGTATAACTTGCATTATTCACTAATTCATGTTGATTTATATGTGGATACTGTTATTTAATGAAGAAATACTACTGACACTTTACATGTTCATCACCTCCAGTTTGATATATAATTAATCCTATTTCTTAATGAGACTAGTAAATTATCCTGACCTGTCAAGATACACTAAAAATTTTAGCAATGATGATGCTCAGTTTGGCAGCAAATATACACTTTGGAAATGATATTTTACAAGACTAGGTTCGAAGTGTTCATTGCTTTGAATTCTCAGTATGATACCATTTATAGCCTTTCATTTTTGGTAAATTATGCACATTATAATTCAGAGAAGGTTAGAGACCACTTTAGTTGGAGCGCCTACTTTGTATCTCCTAAGCATTTTTTCCCAACATACATGAGTACACCTCACAGTGCAACATTTTCTGTTTAATGTCCTGTGCTTAACAGGTTTTTATGGACTTACAGATTTTTACATTTTGCTGAATTATTTTTAAAAGGTTAAAATTTGGACACTACTCATCAGACTTTATCACTCTAGCTGTGTCTTTAGTGGTAGATAGGGAATAAATTGTTAATATGATGTTGCTGATGTAAACTTCAGTGTTACCTCTAGAGACTGAAACTGTAATGTCAGAGCAGTTAGATAGGGGTGCTAGATCCACATTAGCGTACAGAGAGAATAGATGGTGTCATATTCTAGGAGATTGTATGCAACTATAGCAGACCCTGAGGAAAAGTGGGCATCTTTGGCAATTGCTGCTTATGATCTTAAATGAGTTTTGAATAACAGGACTTTACATATTAAATTAATAAAGCAAAGTTGCTTTGAGCTGTAAGTCTAATAAGATCATTAATAATACTGGAAATTATAAGAAAATAATTTCTAGAGAGGTGTAGCTAACTTATTCTTGCCAGGCTGGGAATCCCCAAATCTTACTTTAATAATAGTGTTTGGAGCATATTAAGGTTCCTGCCAAGAACAAGTGCATTGTGATTAATGAGATACTTCAGGGATGAATTTACTTGGTAGACCAGTGTTCTCATTGCCAAGAAACAAGAGGAGTATGTTTAAAGTTATACTTCAGGTAAGGAAAAACTTCTCATGATGTGCAAAAATCATTATTATTATATTTTAATAGTATAGAATGTAGTTCCAAGAGTCCACTTCTAGCCTACTGATAGCATGACTATAAGAGATGACCTAATTTAAATATTGTCTTCCAATCTATAAAGTAGCAGAGGTTAGAAGATCTATACCCTTATTGTTCTTTACTGGTCAGCCATGTTTCCTATCTGTTCCTCAGAGATGAACTATTGAACTATGAGGTTATTTCTTTGAATGTTGTTTGTCCCTTTGTAATTTTTTACTTTTAAAAGAAGATTTTAGAAGAATTCCTGTGGAAGCAGAGAAATACGTGATGGGGTTCCATATATACATTTACATTGAGAAAGCAAATGTGGGTCTGAGAAATTACACAGGAAACAATGTTGTACAGATATCTAACTTATCACTCTGTCAAATATCTTTGCCTGGTTTTATACCACGAGATAATTTATGAGTAAACTAGAAGAAATAGTTGAGCCACCCAGGCTAGGCACCCCAGAGCAATAATTTTTCTCGTATTTGTTCCTGCTGGCCATCCAAATAACCATTAAATTGTTTGTTCACTTCAGTAATATTTTTCAAATATATTTGCATCTTTCTCTTGCTACTTCTACTATTTCTCTTCCTGTTTCTCTATACCTCTCCACTGGATGATTTGTAATATTCTCCTTTCTAA
This sequence comes from Sciurus vulgaris, assembly GCF_902686455.1. Taxonomy (NCBI): domain Eukaryota; kingdom Metazoa; phylum Chordata; class Mammalia; order Rodentia; family Sciuridae; genus Sciurus; species Sciurus vulgaris. Next base: position 89,458,929 of record NC_136467.1, on the reverse strand, counting down.
TCTTTTGGCATCTGTTCATAGCTTGCTTTCCCCTCTGACACCATAGTCTTAATTTTAAAATGCAAATCATATCATATCATTGCTTTTCCTAAAATCTTTCTGTGACCCTGTATTATTTGTTTATTCATTTGTTTATTTATCCATCTATAAATATTTGAGTGCCTAATGGTGCTAATTCACAAATTAATGAGACAAAGGCCTCCACTGTCAAGGGAAAAATTTCAGCATGGGGTGATTACAAACATGTGAACAAATTTGAAACAAATATTATTGGTGTCATTATAGAGGAGGCAGGCTAGAAAGCTTCATGGGAAAGAAGTGTAGGAGATCGGAAGAAGAAAGGCCCACATAGACACCGAAGGAAACAAGGCATGAGCCAAGTTTGACCAAATGAATAGTTAATTTTCAGGTGGGTAAAGCAGGGGGGAAATGAGCAACCTTGATGGAACAGAGATATGGAATTGTGAATCAACCCAGTTTCTGTTAAGTATGTGCAAGCTGAGGACAGCTGCAAGAAAAGAAGGTATAGGGAAAGGCACATATATGACATTTGATAATCTCAGATGCTGGGCACGGAGTCTGGCTTTTATCCTATAGTCAGTAGTGGTCAATGAATGGTAAAAATCATGGGACCAACATAATTAAATATGAATTTTGGAAACATTTCATTTTATCAGTTTGGAAACTGAATTGGAGGATTCAAAATGGAGTTGATACTGCGTATAATTAGATAGTAGCAGCCTTGAAATTTCCATTCATTCTTGCATTCCTTTTTCATAAATTCATTCTTCAAATGTGTCTTGGCTCTCTAGTATATGCCATGGACTATCCTAGAAATATGAGAGATAATTGCATAAGAACCAAGGCAGTAACTATGGAGATAGAAAAGAGGGATTTAGTAAGAGAAATGTTAAAGATACAGAATTGGCAGATTGTTTTCACCAGTTTGATCTGTGATTTGAGCAGGATGATTATTATTCTGATCTGGGTGATTTGGGGAGTGGAAGTGCCGTTCACTAATATATGGGAACAAGGATGAAGGGTACATACTCATGAAAATAAAAGAGTTCACATTTGGTCATGAATTATAGATGTTTCTGAGTTATTCAGGTGGAGATTGTTAGTTGAGGGAACATAGCAGTGAACCAGTCTCTTTCCAATGGGTCTTGGATCAGCAACCAAAACTATTCCTGGCACGTAGAGGATATGCAATAAAGATAATTTTGAATGAATTAATGCATTTAAAATTGGAGGTTAACCTACATATCTGATCAGATATTTAGATTTGAAAGCCTGTAGCAGTTTCATGGTAATGAGCAGAAAATATGAAATAGTCCAGGAATGCCCTGGTGACAGTGTCTTGGGGACACCAAAATCAAGTAGTGAATGAAAGAGTAAGCTCCACAGAAAAACCTGGAAAACCCATAATAAAGCAACCCAAATGCTAAGGAAAAAGCCAGGAGACCTTATTTTTATGAAAACAATGGAAATGTTGGTTCACCTTTTATTGTGGTGGCCAAAATACCTGACATAGACAACTTAAATGACAAAGACTTATTTGGCTCATGGTTTCAGAGGTTTCAGTCCATGGTTGGCTAGCTCTATTGCTTTGGGCCTAAAGTGAGATAGAACATCATGGCAGAAGGGCATGGCAGAAGGGAGTGGTAAAGGAAAGTCTCTTACCTCATGGCAGCTGAGAAGCACAGAAAGAAGAAGGGGCCAGGGACAAGATATAGCTTCCAGAGGTATGCCCCCAAGGACCCACTCCCTCCAACTAAGTCCCACCTCCTACAGTTTCTACCATGTTTCAGTAAAACTGTCAATGATGTTGCCTCAGTGGATTAATTCATTGATGAGGTCAGAGCACAGCAGATGATACAATCACTCTCCAAAATACCCACCTCTAAACATTGTTGTGTTGGGGACTAAATCTTGAACATGTGAGTCTTTGGGTGACACTCATATTCAGATTACAACAGAAGATATATACAAGAATGAAGTTATGATCAGCAGTTTCTGCTGCTGCAGAAAGGACTAGAAATTTGGGTAAGATTTCAATAGACTGTTTTCAAAGAAGGCCACTGATGGCGTTTGAGACAGCAAGTGGAGTGGTGAGGGAATATGATGATTTCAATGGACTGAGGGGTAGTTAGAGTTGGAAAAATAGACAAAGTAGTATCAGTTGCACTCCAGGTTTCTTGGAACAGCTCACAAGAACCTCATGCTATGGCCTCTGCCCATCTCCCTGGCCTCATTCCAACCATTCCCCTCTAACATGCACCTTGGTCCCAAGACTTACTGAACTGCTCCCTCCCATGTTTCACTTCTGTCCCTTTATTCATCTATGCTCTTGGACCTTTCTCACTTTTTGCACTCTGGCTTTCCAACTCCTACTGGTTTTGTTTGTTTATTTGTTTTGGTTCTTGTTGTTCGATTGTTTTAAACAAAATGAGAGAATGGCTTTCTCTTAGGCACACTTCCAGACAGTCTGCCAGGATGGGTTAGGTGCCTCTTGACTCAGATTCCATGGCACTCTGGGAGTGTCACTATAATGATGTTTCTCATCTCTTGTGTTGTTATCATGGGCTACTTTCTCTGTCGCTCTAGCAGGAGGCTGAACTACAATTTCCTACTTATCTCTGAATCTGAAGTACCTAGGTAGTCCTCCTGTATCTAGTAGACACTCAACAAATACTTGTTTAATGAGTAAGTAAATAATTTTCCTTGGAAGCCTTCCACAAAAGAGATTCACGATGATGCAAAGCTAAAGAAACTATCCAGTCTTTTCAGTTTACTTAGAGGTAAGCTGCTGCTGATTCATTTAAAGGAAAAAGATATGGGACTGGAAATAGGAGACCAGTATCCTGCTTCCGGCTTTTCAACTAAATAGCTTTGTAACTTGGAATAAGATATTTTAGCCTTTTGGGCCTCCTTATCTTCACCTGTGCATGGGCACAACAGTGTCTATGGTCCAACTGAGATGGTGGAAGATATTGTTGAGTCTAACAATAAATGAACAATAAATGAAATGAGCATTTGGAATTAAAAGTTTCCTGATGCTTTTTGTATTTCCCCTCCTTATCTCTGAGCTGGGGGTTTCCTTCTAACCAGTGACTCTAACTTCACTTCTTATTCCCCAAGATCTATGCCACGTAGTAGACAAATGATCTTTCCAAACACTTAAGAAGAACACATTGCTCCTCTTCTTGGGGAAGAAAGCTGTTTATTGCTTCTCCTCATCAACACACACATTCATTAAAGGCAGGGTCTCTCTGTTCATTTCTGTACCACTGTCACTCAGAGCAGTGCCTGCCACATAGAAGATGCTTCATGCATGCCTGTTGATCCACTGATGGACACCCCAGATCTCTAAAATACGCTATTGAGTCCCTTGTGGAAGATGGAATTTTACTCTATTGGCTACTCTATCAGATTGCATTAGACCCAATGAATAGCTTTATTATTTACATATATATTCTGTTCTGAATTATGAATCTATAGAAATTGATATTTGCATTTTATTTTTGCTCCCACATTCCTTACCAATCACTGATTTTCCTTGAGTGCAGAGAGGTCTTATACAATTTATACAGCTTTCTATTAAACTCATATAGGAACATAAGAAGCTCCACATCCTTCAAACCAATCAATATTGGGGAACACACTGAATTTATAAATGTTGAAAAGTGTTAAGATATTAGTATTGGGAATATTATGGCCTAGAAGAAAAAAAATGTGAAAAAGATTTCAAACTGAAAAAGAGTCCTGATACAAGAAACACTATAAACAAAGAAGACAGCCAGTAGCTTTTGATAATTACTTGCAAAGAAGTAATGCTGGTTTTAATTTTTAATTGCAAATGGCTATTTTGGCAGATGAAAAATGCCAGAAGAGCATGTTTTATCCTGGCCCAGTGATGTGAAACTACTAGAAGCCCAGTTGTTGAATAACCACAGCTCATAGTTTTGTTTAATGATTTGTTGATGTTTCCATTTTAATTCCCTTTTTCTTCAACCATTTATGAGTATGTTGTTTGAAGTGTTATGTGGTTGCAACCTGGGATACATGTTAGCCACACAACTACATTTATCGTAATTACTGAAATTCTTTGATGGGTCTCAGAGTTTTCAGGTGATCCTTTTAATCCTTTGCAATGACTCTGTCTGAAGAATGAGTTTCTTAAATATCAGTGAAGTCATCAATTCCTAAATTTGAAAATGCTTTGAGCATTTTCCATTACACATATATTTATGATATTAGTGCATATATTTTCCATAATCACACACAAATACACAATGTAAACACTATATACTTTAACAGAGAAATTATGTCAATGTAAATATTTATATTTCCCTTTGTTTTGCTCCTCTTAAAATAAGGAAAACAGTGGAATAAGATATTCAAGTAAGTTAGTTAAAAATAAAAGGAGTCTTAAATGTACTTTTGATAATATGAAGATTATCTCATATTAAATATATTTAAATTTAAGTGGATAAGAAGAGACACATTTTCAACTTCATTTCTATTGATTTGATTTCTATGAGCAAGTTGACTGCAACACTAGTTTCTTAATTTTCAAGGTAGGAATAAAATATTACATCAAGATATTATAGTATATGGTATACAGTATTACAGGATATATGAAATATATGCATATATCTTTTATCTATACATATTCATACTTACCATAGTGGATGTTGATTGAAAATGGAGAGAAAAATAGAGATGATATGGTAGAGGGATAGATTTCCATGTTAAAATTCTAGAATTTATTCTGTAGGTGATGGACAATCTTGGAGAAAGGTAGGACTTAGGTAGTAATGTCGTTGGAGGTTCATTTCTGGTTTATTACTCTATCAGCTCTATTAATGATGGCTTAATGGGACCAAACTGGAGGTTGTGGATCAGTTTTGAAATTGTTGTTCCAACTTAAGCAGAAGATAATTAGGACATAGACTAGGATGATAGTAGGAAGGAAGGAGAATAAACACAGCAATACAGTTGAAATGTATTAATGAATGATTGAATGGAGAAGAGGAAGAAGAGGGACAGATTTCTTCCAGTTTTTTTACTTGAATGACTTAATGGAGAGTGGAGCCATAACTTAGATCAGTACAGGTAGAACAATAGATTGAGGGGAACAGTAGATTGAGTTGAACTTTGGAGATAGTGAACTATCAGTACCTGTGGAACTTCCAGTTGTATGTGTTCAGCATCTTGTGGACAGTGATTTGAAATATAAGAGTTAAACCATGAGGAGAGCACGAAAGAGAAAGGGCCATGGATCAATAATGGATACCTGGAGAATACCAGAATTTAAGGGGTGAGCATAGAAAACAGGGAATGAAATGATATAGACAGCAGTATACAAAGAAACACTAGACAAAAAGATGTTCAGGTGGTTGTGGAAACCAAATGTGCTGAAAAAGTTTCACAAATAGTCAATTATGAAATATAGGGAGTAGGTAAGTATGATAAATGCCAGGGGTCTACCATTGGAACTGACAAGGTGAAATTTTTCAGTGATGGTCTGACCTCACCAATGTTAGTCTTTAGTGAAGTGATAAAGTCAGAAGCCAGACTTCTGTTAGTTGTGAAATGAATCAGAAAAGAAGAGGGGAAACAGTGAATTCAGGCCATATATTTAGATAATTTGAGAAAGATAAAAGGGTGATTGGACACCAGCTAGAAGATAAGACTAAGGGGGAAGATCAAGAAAGGATAACGTTATAGGAAAGAAATTATTATCAGTAGTAATAGTCATTTTGATTATGGATTATATAATCAATATTATTCTAAATGCTTTATACACATTTACTTTATTGATCTTCAGAATAACTGAAAGATGTACTATTACTATTGTCTTCTCCATTTAAGAAGGAATATTGAGGGGCTGGCATTGTGGCTCAGTGGTAGAGTGCTCACCTAGCATGTGTGAGGCACTGGGTTCGATTCTCAACACCACATATAAATAAATAAAAATAAAGGTCCATCAACAACTAAAAAAATATTTTAAAAAAATGAATATTTAGGTAGGAAGAGATTCAGTGTCATATCCACTGTTAGTCACTGAGTGAATGGCAGTATAAAGCTCTGAAAAAAGGCAGGTTGACTGGGAGCCTATATTTTTAGCCAACATAGTTTTTTTTCCCCTGGTACTGTGGATTGAACCACTGAGCTACTTTAGCACCCACATCCCCAGTCATTTGATTTTTTTTTTTTTTTTTTTGAGACACTGTCTTGCAAAACTGCTGTCCTTGAACTTGCCTCAGCCTCCCCATGTTGTTAAGATTACTGGTGTGCGACACCACACCTGGCTCTTTGCTTCTTATATCTTGATTGAAGCTGGTACTTGTTGGCCCAGGACATCCTTATGTCAGATGGATAGAGTAATTAGAGACTACTTTTGTTCCAGTGTAACTCTTAGCAGTGTAATGTATAATCAATAAATATTCATTGAATAAATGAATGCTAGTTAAAAATCCCTTATTATTCATTAATGAATAGTTTTAGGAATGTTTGTTCCTCTTCCCTCAATTTCTCACTGCCTAAGATCCAATTTTTCCTTAAGGTTTTCCCTGATTTATTGCCTTCCTTTTTTATTTTTTTAACCTCCTGTAGCTTTTATTAATTGGATCAGGAATTTTAGTCCTTATTTACATTATTGCATTGTCCTTTAATTGGATACCTAATTCTTCACAGATTGTATATAAATAAACCAAAATACTCTTTTTGTGTCTTCTACAGTATCTAGCTAGATTTTTATTCTATATTTGTAATCAAAATTCAATCTTACCACCACTTGGACCATCATAATGTTTTAACATTTTCTTTTCCCAACAGGAATTTCCTTACATTTTCCAGGTTTAAATTGTAAGACAACTTGTATTGATGATCCTAGCAGTAATTTCTTAATGCCATTTCCATGAACATTAAATTCAAATTTTTACTTTTGTTGAAAAATATCTAGGATTCATTTAAAAATAGTAGCAGTTGCTCTAAATATGTCTCAAAATGACTGAATGTAGGACATATTTGCTTCAAACCAGTTTCACAGGGTTTTCTGTCTTTTTGTAAAATAATAACTAGCTCATGTTTTGTTCACACTAGTAGAAATATTCACTTTTTATGCTGTTTCTTTTCCCTTCACTAAATACAGTTTCCCTGAACATTTCTTTCTTTTTCTCATTTGTCGCACTGTTACCCCCCACCACCACCTTAAGAGTAGTAGATTTTTTTCTCTTCCTCTCTGTGCATATGCCTTTCTGGAATGGTGTTTCTCCTTATTTATTTTTGTTATGTTGTGTAGTTTGATTTCTCTTCCTCTGGAAGCTGTCTGCTCTTAATCAAGAGATGCATTGACCCTCTAATTACTCACATCTTCCAAGTGTACTGCCTAAGTAAACTGAGCTACCTAATTACACATCACTGTGCAATAATTAACAGAGGTTTCTAGAAAGTTGTGGGGGTTAGAAGTAAAAGAGGAGGCCACTACTTTTTGTTGTTGTTGTCACTTTTGGAATTTCATTTAGGCTCAAATTTTCCTAGTATTGATCCATTATTTCTTTTTTTCTTAAATACTCATTATGCTTTATTTTTCAGAGAATAATGACAGGTAAAATACATACATATTCAGTACAGACATAATTTTTTTCCAAATATTTTTTTTCAGTTTTTTAAATTGTAAACAAATGGGATACATGTTGTTTCTCTGTTAGTACATGGATTAAAGGCATACCATTTGTGTAATCATAAATTTACATAGGGTAATGTTGTTTGATTCATTCAGAGAGGAAGAGAAAAAAATCTACTACTCTTAAAAAAATCTACTCCTACCCCCCACCACTCCCACCCCTCTTTTCCCTCTATACAGTCCTTCCTTCCTCCATTCTTACCACCCTCTTTATCCCTAACCCTAAACCTAACCCTAACCCTAACGCTAACCCCTCCCACCCCCCATTATATGTCCTCATCCGCTTATCAGCGAGATCATTCGTCCTTTAGTTTTTTGAGATTGGCTTATCTCACTTAGCATGATATTCTCCAATTTCATCCATTTGCCTGTAAATGCCATAATTTTATCATTCTTTATGGTGGAGTAATATTCCATTGTATATATATGCCACAGTTTCTTTATCCATTCATCAAGGAAGGACATCTAGGTTGGTTCCACAATCTGGCTATTGTGAATTGAGCAGCAATGAACATTGATGTGGCTGTATCTCTGTAGTATGCTGATTTTAAGACCTTTGGGTATAGGCCAAGGAGTGGAATAGCTGGGTCAAATGGTGGTTCCATTCCAAACTTTCTGAGGAATCGCCATACTGCTTGATCCATTATTTCTGAAATATATGAATACTTAGATATTTAGCAAGTAATTTTTTTTAAAGATCATGCTTTGCATTTTGAAGGTTGACTACTTTATATGGTAGAGAAATTAAAAATCAAACTTTATTTCAGATGGAATTATTTTAGAAAAAGGAATGTTAAAAAGTTCAAATATATCTGTAACATACAGATGAATAGCACTTAACTTAAAAAAAATATTTACCACATGGAGTTTTCTAGTAGTTAGGAGTTTCCTGTTCACTGACTCAAGAAGTAGATCTGTGATCTGGCATCAGTGAGCTGCACTTTTTCCTGTGTAATTGGGAAGTTAGAGAATGACCCCAAAATGCAAGTGTAACACAGGAGAACCTATGAGATAGAAAGCCACCTGTTCCCTTTTCTAGTTGAAAATTTTTCGAAACATAGACCCTGTGAAAACTCTTCCCATTAGCTTTTGTAGATAGGAAAGAAGTTTCAGGGCTCCCATTTCTCTTATCTGGTTCTCTTTCACACTTGAATGCATCAGGAGGATTGGATAGGATTGAGATTTTAGATTTTCTTCTCCAGGTTTTGGATATGTTTTGCAGCTTTCTGATTTGTAAAACCAGGATGTAATTCTTCAGTGTTTGTTCAATAACCTCAACTCAGGCTATGCTTAAGGCCCTGGTGTAGGAACTATAGGGACTTAACATCCATAAGACCTGGTGTATTCCCTCATGGATATTAGTTTACTATTGACTGAGCCACAAAAACCATCTCTATGAATTGACTTAGGATAAAAGAAAAGATTGGCTTTTCTCCAGTGACATTTAGCTACTGCTCCTATTGAAAGGATTTATAAGGTAAACTCCAGGAATGCCACACTCAAAACCACTGGTTGACAGTTCTCTTGACCCTTGGGAAACTTTGAAGCCGGGTGTTGCGCTGCCTCTGCAGGTGGGCGTTCCGCTCAGGGCATTCCCACACACACACACCAGGCACAGGAGTTCCCGCTGATCATAGTAATTTCTAAAGAGTAGTAATTAAACCAGTTAAACTAAATGTTCTAGTTAATAAAACATTCTGAATATGTTCAATTTGCTCCAAAGTATTTTAAAAATAGAAAAGAAGCTGAGGCCACATCATAATACTATGTTGGAGATGTTATATATATTTTTTTCCCTCAAATGGCTTAAGAACAATAATAAACACCAAAAGTTTTTTTTAAGAAAAAATTGAGTCAAATGCCTGTTTGTTTTCACTGTACACTTTTTAAACTTCTGATATGGTTAACATTTTTATTCTTGCACACAAAAAGGAAAATATATTACTTTCCAGAGGAGCTAGAATTCACTCATTCATTTACTTAATAGTTGAGTACCCAACACATACTTTGTCCTTGGAACACATTGGAAATACTTCTCCCCATTTGTTCAGCTACCTACAGGGATGTGGAAATTGGCTTTATTTTTTCCCTTCCAGCTAGATGGTGGCACTTCCTAGCTAGACGGTGGCACTTTCTAGTGCAGCAAAGGTAAGTATCAGGAATGTGTATTCATTGCAAACCCTAATGTTCACTTTCTCCATCTCTTTAAAACTACCTCGTTAAGCTTCAAAGGAGTTTTTGAACTAGATCATCAGTCAACTTAAAGAACTGCAAAGTAAGATTAGTTTTAAATTTGTCATGCCAGATGATGAAATTCTGTTTGTCTATTATGCTACATTAAATGGATAAGGCAAAGAAGTTAAACAACACAAATAAGTTTTGGAGAATACATTAGCACCTTTAGGATAGGATTTTGAACCCAGGAATAGTTTGTTATTACTCATGCTATCCTTGATAAGAAGAAGTGACACATTATTTAGGGACAACAATTTTATCATGTTTGAACATTCAGATGGTCATCAAATATTTTTCTATAGAAAAAAAGCCAGGTAAATTCCTTTAGATTCAGACCCACCAAGGAATAAACAGAAGAAGAGGGGTTAGAATCTTCTCAAAGGAGCCAACTACTCTAGTTTAACATAGTCCTACTTTAGTCTTGCACTGAGGTAGATGGTCTTGAAGTTCTACATCAAGGGAGTAGGAAAGGAAAGTATCCAGTCATCATATTTGTGTCAATCATATTGACTTCTAGAAACTCACTAAAGTCACCAGTTTGGTTTGGCCATCCTCAGTAGTCCCTATTGTCTTCTCTGTAGAATGGTCCCAGTCTTTCCACTGAAAACGGAAGTGAGAGTTTCGCAGTATGTCTAGCAAGAAAGATTCCCTTACATGGTTCCAACTGTTGCCTCTAGTGTCGGCCTTGATGAGTTACTTTACAAATTACTGTTCTTAAACTAGTTGGGTCATGCTGCAGAGAGCTGTTTTCCAGAGCTTGTGGGTATGGAGTTTTATTCCAGGCTTCAGGGCAGGAAGTGAATAATAAAAATAAGTTTATAGATGGCAGTAGGCAAGGTAGCCTAGACAACCATAAACAAGAATAGTCAAACTATCACATCATGCAGGAGAAAACAGAATATTCCTCTAAATCAAAGATAGATAGCTTAATTCACAGTTATCATCAATGAGAGACCATAGATTTTCCCCCTCCAAAAAAGGTCAAAGACCTGTTTTTTTTGTTGTTGTTGTTGTTGTTGTTTGTTGGTTTTAAGTCCCTTTCCACATTGCAATCTTAATGTATATGTTCAAAGCACATGGTATTATACTTAAGAGCCCAACTCACAATAAATCTATTATGTGTTTTTATACTTGCTGCCAAGGGCCACATGTAAAGTCAGTGAATGGTCACTTTGGAATACCATCTGGCAGTGGGGCAGTGACATGGCGTAAGAGCCTGGCCTGGAGCATTCACTCTGGGAATATGAAGGAAGGGATGATGGGAAAGAGTTCAATTGGAGAGCTGGAGTTATTTGTCCTTGAATATCTTCTCATAGGCAGAAGAAAGGAAAGAATAAAAATTTTAAAGATTTCAACAAGCGTACCTGTGACCATGAAGAGTTGTTAATCCTGTTTTTTGTACAGACAGGATACACAGGTAAACATGTGGCCTATTTGGGCTTTGAGAAAGGACAGAAGGTCATCAGTTACCAAGGTAGAGTTGATGAATGAAGAGATAATAAAAGTGTTGGGCAAAGAATGTAGGGATAGAAGTTTAGGGAATGAACGCATTTGGAGATGAGAAGAAAAGAGAGAAGAGAAAAACTAGTGCAATACAGCATCTGTAGAAGGACCTACTCTTGACGGGGTGAAAGCATTACAAAGAAGGGAAATGAAGATGTGTGTATTGAAAGAACTAATAATGCAGAAATGCAGGATTAAAGAGGAGAGGCCAGAACCTAGAGGAAAACTTGGCCATCTAGGAATGGAGAGCATCTACAGTCCCATGTATTAGGGCATCCACCTTCACAGGAAAAACAAACAAACAAACAAACAAACCTGATGTCCATGGTCGGGGTATGGAACAAAACAATTTTGCAAGTAGGTAGAGTACAGATGAGCAATCAGAGTCTCAAAAGTCTCCACAGGCTGAAGGGTGTCCCCTAAGGTATACTTGTGTAACTAAAATGGGGACTTTAGGAGAGAGGGTGATACAGACACTCTCCTGCAAGCAGGGAAATCTGGTGAGAAAGCAGTTCTGCAATCTGCAAGAGAGATGATGATAAGTGCAAAACAGTTCTAAAGAGTTTAAGATAAGGCACCAAACAGTGTTGGAGGGAAGGAGGAGAGAGATTAGGCCGCATAATTCACAATTAAATGGGTGAAGAGAGAAGGAGAATGGTAGATTAAGAAGCTGCACGGTAAAATTAAACCTTTTTTTTTTCTCCAAGCAGCTGGAGGTCTTTGCAAACATAAAAGCCTTTAAAAGGGCTGCCCTATAAGGGGAAAGATTAAAGTAATTGAGAGGAACAAGATAGTGGAAGAAGAGAGATTGGGGTTTAAGATGCCTAAAGGTTTGGAGTGGGAAAAAAGAAAATAAAAGTTTGGGATGGCAGCATTGGGGCTTGTCTAAAAGTCATGCTGGGTGATATATGACATCATAGTTGGTAACAGCAAAGACCCTGGTGGAGCTCTGGCACTACCACATAGAAGACTAGTGTATGAAGTTTTGAGAATTTCTCTAACAGTGGTATGAGGGAGAAATTTGTAAAAGCAGATGGAGCCACAAGCCAGGAATCACAGCAGTGCAGCCACTAAGGGATGGACAATGCCATATAAGTCACACACACATTCAACATGTATGACCTTGAACAAATTGTGAACTTCTCTAAGTTATGACCATCTGATAAATGTGGAAATAATGAGACAAGGTGTTAAAGCTCATTAATACAATTGCTGATGCAAAAAGTTTTAGTTTTCATACTCCCTAACCAAATAGTCTTAATAACCAAAGGAGAAAATACTGTAATAATAGGCACATGTAAAGAATGTGTCAATGAATAAATAAGTGAATAAATGAATTGACTTCACATATATTTTACAACTCTATATTTGGTGCCAAGTTTAGATAGCCACATATTTACTGTTGTGTGTACAAGCTCCCTGAGCTTGAGATTTTTTTTCCCCCAGAAATCAGGAAATATAATCTCTATTTTTGAATGCATGGATAAGAGCTCATTCTTTACTAAGTGAAGAGATCAAAGAAGCAGCAAGTCAGTATTCAACCCATTCAGTTACAGCACTATGATTTGTTTCTAGGTATGAAAATTTTGTGAGAATTATCTCCAGAATTTAAACAAGTTGGAGTGGGAAAGAGTATTATAAACACACACACACACACACACACACACACACATTTCATTTCAGTTCATAAATACATTAGGGCAAGGCGAGTGAATTTATCCAGAATTCAAGTGAGTGTAGACATCTGTACTTAAATGTGCCTTGATAAGTAACCCTAATATCCTATTTACATGCTCTCAGAGCCTAGGTCAGAACAGTTAGACATGGCAGGAGCAGCCAGCAGAGCTAGCTAGCTTTCTTCTCTCCCTTCCCTCCCCTCCCTCCCTCCCTCCCTCCCTCCCTCCCTCCCTCCCTCCCTCCCTCCCTCCCTCCCTCCCTCCCTCCCTCCCTCCCTTCCTTCCTTCCTTCCTTCCTTCCTTCCTTCCTTCCTTCCTTCCTTCCTTCCTTCCTTCCTTTTTCTTTCTTTCTTTCTTTCTTCCTTTCTCTCTTGTTTGTGATGGTTAAAATTAATTTGAATTTGGTTTCTATGCTCCTGGTTTTTCATTGTACATATTTAATATGCTTTTATTGTTAATATTGTCATTTAAAGGTAATGGTTTTATTAATGAATTATGGGGAAGAAAAGAGTTTGGTGGTGGTTTAAAATCATTAGTCTCTAAATGCCATTTTCTGGATGGGTTCTCTTGGATGCATAGACAAGTTGAAGTATACTATACATTTAATACTTGTTCAGGCATTATCTTTTTATCTAGGAAAAAAAATTTTATTGTAAACAAATGGGATACATGTTGTTTCTCTATTTGTACATGGAGTCAGGGCATACCATTTGTGTAATCATAAATTTACATAGGGTAATGTTGTTTGATTCATTCTGTTATTTTTTTTCCCTTCCCCCCCACCCCTCCCACCCCTCTTTTCACTCTATACAGTCCTTCCTTCCTCCATTCTTACCACCCTCCTTATCCCTAACCCTAAACCTAACCCTAACCCTCATGCTAACACCTCCCACCCCCCATTATATGTCCTCATCTGCTTATCAGCGAGATCATTTGTCCTTTAGTTTTTTGAGATTGGCTTATCTCACTTAGCATGATATTCTCCAATCTAGGAAAATTTTGAAGCATGGAAATGATTGGAGAAACTGAAGTGCTCCAAGTTGTTTATATGAATAATTCAGTATGCCCTATTTGTCCCTTGATTTTTGAATACCTGTGAGATTTTCTTTCAGTCAACATAGGCTCCACACCTGATGGTCCTGAGCTATTTCATTACTCAAACAGCTTTGGCTGGTGGCAGATGAAATGTAAGGAAGAAGAGGCATAATTCTCTTTGGCACATGGCTATTACTTTTTACTTTAAGGGAGAGACTTAGTTTGACACTACTAGATACAGAGCACTTTAAAAGGACTTCCCTTCTTCAAGGACAGATTTGTACACAAACACAGAACACTGACCACTGGCCATCTGAGACAAAGAGGAACCCTGCTGTTATTAAACCTGACTTTATCCACCAAAGAAAGTCTATTTGACCTCTGTTAGACATCCTCAGCATGGTGCTGCTGTTGAACAACATTAAACCTATCAGCCAAATCTAAACCCTGTGTACTAATATTAGTCTAATGAAATTCTTCAATAGTTCTTTACGACAACCATAGCAGTTGGATATTTGCTAAGGTTAGAATTTTCTTTAATTCAGAGATGTGTCGTTTGCAATAATATAAGCACAAGAATGTTCCTTGAAGGTTTGTTTTGTCATTTAAAATGTCCAGAAACTATGCAAAACAAAAATCATTGGCAAGTAGTTAAATTGACAGTAGCAAAATTATCCAAGGAAAACGTCATCCTTTGAAAAGAATGAGGTAGATATGCATGACATGGTGTGGCCTGGTTTCTAAAATGAATCAAGGTGTAACATAGTGCATATAGTATACATACACAAGTTCCCACTTTTGTAGATAAAACACACACAAACACAAAGTAGATTCTTGTTATTCAGGGTAGTTATATTCTGTAAAATCCCTGCAAACAATGAATTAATGGATGCTGAATCTTTGCTCATAGTGGAAAGACAGGGTTAGGTCTTGAAAGCCTTTGATCATAACACTTTCAACAATCAGTCAATACATAGCTTGTTTTATTTATGTTTCTGTTTAAAGACAATTATGTAATACGTACTGTGAACTTATTAATGTAATTCATACCTGGTGAGAAGGTTAAATTACATGTATTTTCTCCAGAAGACACATCCCAGCCTTCTTATGGTTTGGAACTTTCCAAAGTCTTTCAGCCTTGTTTATTGTTATTTGGGAACATGTGCAACAGCAGCTCAAATTTTTGACTGCTCTGTACATGATACAAATGACCTCAAAAGTACAGTATTGAATCTTAGGGCTACAAATCAGTTTTGAGTAGACAAAGTAGCAAATAAGAATCTGAATAGTGAGAGTGTGCGCAAACAGGTGCACACACACACACACATACACATACACATATACCATATATACATGTACCTAAGTGGAATATTTTTGGAATGAATAAAAGAAATTACTCCATGAAAGTAACCTTTGAGGAGTAGGACTTCAGGCGAGAGTGAGATAAGATGTACCTGTTACTGTCCTGTCTGTTCTCCGTGACTCCTTTATCATGTGAATCACATATACCTTCTTATTTTCTGTCCTCTCCACCACCACAATTGTAACCATTCTTACAGCCAGACTTGCACATTTTCTGGGGTGCTACAGGGACAAGGTTTTATTTGAGCCAAATTGATCATAGTGACTACACACTGAATCAAACTCTTAAAAAATCAGGCTATAAGATTTTGCAAATGAAGACTAAGAATGATATTTAGAACATGAGCCCTTATGGTCTCACACAATATTTCCCTATATCCCAGGACCCTGGAAAGATCTGAACTTTGGTGTACTTCAGGTCTTTCAAATACACTTGCTTAAATTCTTACCACTGGTTGTCAGAATGGAAGCTTAATAAATAGGAAATGAGTGCTATTAATGGTACAGTAATAATGGTGAAGTAATATATAAAGTATGGTATAGAAATTCTCCCAGGTAAATTCCAGTGTCTGCGTTCCCTGTGCCTCTCTCATAGTGGCAGTAGAGGTGGTGATTCTCTTGGTCGGATCCCTTTACTCTGGCTTCATAAGTTATTCAATCAAGGGTTTTTGAGTCCCATCTTTCCCAGGATAACCAGATTCAAGAACATCCATTTCTAGCCTCAGCATGTGTAGTGTCTTGAATTATTTTTGAAATGTTGCCATTCATAACTCATAACTTTAGAAAAGATTTAATTTTTGTATAATGTTTCCTTCCTTGCATATGTCACGGTGTTCTTTTCTTTTGTTGAAAGACAAGCTTGAATAGAAAGCAAATTCTGGCTTCCCTGAAAGACTTTTTTCCCCAATGTATAAATTTCCATATCCCATCAGGTGCTTTCTGTGATGTACTGTACCCCTGATTAAAAGCAAGTCAAAGCTAAGCTGATAGTGAATAAAGAAAAAATATATAAGACATGCCCATATATAATCATAGCTAGTATATGCATTAATATTAATGGTTTTCTCTGAATTGTTAGTTATTAGTCTGTAATCTAAAATAATTCAATTTTTTTTGTAATTGGGTTTTTGACAGCAGTATTCATCTATCATTCTCTTCTCAAATATTGAGAGTACTGTCTTTTAAATATTTGTGTGCATATACACATACATAATCAAAATGTATGAAAACACCCCTTTGGAAAAAAATCAACAAGACTTGTAAAGAATAACTTCAGCAACAAATGGTGAGTTTATTTTAAGAATAACTTTGTAAATGTATGTTCTTCTAAAAATAAAAATAGTAAAATTTCCAAAGCATTTATTTTCCTAACTGAATACAACAGTTACCCACAAGTAACCCAGATTGTAGTTATTGTTGATCTTATGTCTGAAAAACCACAAGTGTTCTTGGGGGAAGCGTATGGGTATCTATGTGTCCACATAGTTTACTGTTGCACCTGTACAGAGAGTCTTTAGTAAAACTAAAAGGACCTTCTCAGATCAAAACCTGTGTTGGATGCTGTGCGCCCCTTTAGTCCAGGCTTGCTTTAGATTGATGGTGCCTTCCAACTGAGACCAAGTTCTCTGTGACTGATTTTGTGTCAGTTTTTCTATGAGTATACACTGTGAGGTGTACTTCTGCCCAAAGACAAGTGCTCATCTTCAGAGCATTGTCTCCTTTATAAACCACCAACGAGCCATGTCTGTGAACACTGAGATATTATTGTGTATGGTTTACTCACATTTGAAAGTGTTCTTCTTGTTTAGTAACCCTATAAAATTCTTAAATGAGTTACAATCCTCAAATCCATCTGACTATTCTATTCTTTTCTAGTAGGAAGAGCTATCTACAAAACTGAACCATCACCACATAGTGACTGGGTAAACATAAGCACAGATCAATCAGGTTCTTATCAAGTCTAATAGGTTTGGGGTTCATTATAAATAGTCGTATTGGAATACCATCATCCACATTCATTTATGTGTTTTCTGTGACTGTTCTCATGCCACAACAGCAGGGACTCCTCCTCATTAAAATAATGACCTATTACCCCCAAAGCTGAAAATGTTTATTGTCTGACCAAGGCCAGAAAACTACATTTTCTATGATATGTTCTTATGCTGTAGACAGGTGACTTATGGAAAGCTGAGATAAATAAATGAGCATGGTGAGTCGATCATCAGTAGAGTTGAAATAGGAAGGATGCCACTAGTTGGAATTAGAATCCTGGTTAAGTGAGGGAGAGTGCAAGGTGAAGTTATGAAGTTAAGAGTTAAGCAGAAGAAACTAGTCTGGAGACAGAGGGGGGTAGAAAAGATCAGGAAACATACATTGGTGCCTTAGGGAAAGATCAGATGGCCTGAGACAAAGATTAGCTTGTTCCTTAAGCTCCCTGGGTTTCTGACAGCTGTCCAGCCCACAGGTGTACTTACACAACTCTGTCTATACAAAGCAAGGAACTCTTTTTTGAAATCAAAAGAGAGCAACTAAAATAGACTTATGTTTTTACTATCATGGGGCAAATTTGTTTCTCTTATTTCTAGGTTGCTATGGGAATGACTATCCCCATTAGATCTCAGCATTGATAATAAGCATGAATAAATCATATGTGTAGAAAAGCTACTTGGTGTAGTAGACCAAGGACCATGGTGATAGAAAACTTAAATTAAATGCATTGTTGATCATGGTTAAGATACTTCACACACACACACACACACACACACACACACACACACACACACATCATGTAATTAAATTATATTTCCCTTTGATTTGTTCATTCACTCCATAGGTATTGAGACCCCACTAAGTGTACAGAACTTACGTAACAGCTCACTGGATGAGAACATGTATATAACAAGTTCCATTCCCAGGAAACAAACAATTTCATAAGAAGGTTAAGACAGGTATACCAACAACTCTTAATAAATATTTATAGCAGACTCGTTATGCACTAAAGCATAATACAAGTCACTATGGATACCAAGCTGTATGTTTGACATTGGAGATACTGTAATACCGTGTTTGAGGAGAACGGAAGATCACTTTTTGCCGCTGAGATCAAGCAAGCCATCTTGGGGCATTGGGCAGATAGGCATGAGATATATTTAGAAAGCCCATTGCAACACTTTAGATAATAGAAAAAAAATTCATAAAAATAACAGGTAAAGAACTTGCAGTGTCATATAGTAAAACATCACACAGTAGTTGAAAGGAATGAAAGTTGATGTTGATACATATCAAACCTAATGTTGAGTCAAAAATAAAGGTGCAAAAGCATTTTTATAGTGTGAGAAAACTATATGATGTTCAAAAACATGGGAACCAATACTATATATTGCTTAGATTAGCATGCATATGGTATATAAACGTTTTTCTTAATGTTAAGAATTGATAAATACAAACGTAACTTAAATCAGGGGTGGGAAGAGGAAAATGTGATTGAGGAGAAGTTATGCAGTGGTTCAAACTACATCTGAACAATTTCTTTTTTTCAAAAGTGATCTAAGTCTGAGGAAATACTGCAAAATAGGTGGTGGACACATGGAGATTCATTTTTATCATTCTCAGACATTCTCTGTTTGAAATATCTCGGAAGAGAAAGAAAAGAAAAGCCTGTGTGTGTTCATATGGAGGAAATCCCAAAGAAGGGAAGCATGGGTGATTTTACTCGATCACCTGAACTAGATGATACTATTCTACATTTGAGTGCTCAATTTTATTGTGTCCTGATCAGTCAAGATTAACTTTATAATGGAGACAAGGCAGCGTTTCCTGTGGTCACACTAATAATCAGATCCTGGAGATGACCTTATTTGAGCATTGACCTTGCCCTCTTGACTGGGTTACTATGCGTGTGTGGGCAGCAACAGATGGATGCTGAGAACTCGGAGTGGCACATAATTTGGGAATCCCTGGCCAGTAATTATTGGTGCAAAGGCTAAGTTTATAATTTTTGGGGGGTCATAGCCCTTTCAGAAAAGTAAAACACACTTATGAACCTTAAACAGTCATTCACACTTGTGTGTACATGGATGCTTAGTGGTACATTTCTGTAAGTCCATAAACCATCTGATCTAAGAACCAAGAACCTCATGTATAGACACATTGCCTTAATTTGGTCAAGTATTCTAGTGGAGAAAACTAAAGATGAAGTTTCTGTGAATATACTCAGGACTCTGGAGAGGGACCTGCAGACTCAGTGAAGTCTGTTCAACCCAAGGAGACTTCATGAACCAATTAATTTAGATACCCCATTAACCACTATCCATCTTAGAGCACAAATGACCAAAATATACAGAAACTGCCCTTACTATAGTAGTTTTGTAATACTTGAATGCTTCCTTAAGGGATGGAGATGTTGGGCATAGAAAATCCTTCAACCATTTCTGTCACCTCATGTGTCGCCATTTAGGATAGTGTAATTTAGCTGAAGCATTTCATGTTAAAAAGAAACTCAGTCGGATGACAAGTGAATTCTTGGCTTCAAACCCGACCACCAATACAGAATATGACTAAGGAATGAAACTTTTAGTGAAAGGTCACAGACAACATGGACTTCACACATTTTTATTCACCAGGTGGCAAATAGAAATGAAATCCCAGAAGCTTGGTTCATTAAATAAATACTGCACTGACTGACACATCCAAGTATATTTAATACAGACTGCCTTTCTCTGCAAGTGCTGTGCCTTTTTCCTGACTTACATATTTTTGTCTTGATTCAGATATTTGATGACTGGTCTATAATAGATTTAAATTTCCACTCTTCTGAAATGATATTTGTGTTGTATTGTTTTGATCAAATGAATAAAATGTGCTTATATGAGATAGAAACTAAGTTTTCTTTTCTGACCTTCTTTCTTATGATTGAATCTGTATTAGATCATTCAACTGGTAACTTGTTATTCTAATAATTTACCCTAACCATATTTTGTTCTCTGAATTGGCTGACTAACTAGCTAAAGTATATAAAAATAGTGATTCATGGATATTTTGAAATAACCAATATAAATAGGCGCAGTCTGGTTATGCCACCTTTTAAACAACTTCCTAGTCAAGTGAAATATAAAAAAAAAAAATACTGCAAATACCTTGAAGTGTGTGTCTCAAGCTGACTTTCAGATTAGGTCCACATTTATATAGCTGTGTAAAAAACAAGGAAAAGAAACCAGAAATTCCAGAATATTTTCAAACTGGCTAAGACATCTTGACACTTTATTGTTTTTCTCTGCCAGGAGAGTAAATGAGTGGTTTGCCCTCTGGGGAAAAATCCATTTAAAAGAGAAAATATTTTAAATTCTTACCTTTGTAGAAGAAAAGAAAAAAGAGTAGTTCTTAGTAGTTGGGGGAGAGATTATATGTGCTCATGGGAGGACACAGTACAAGATGCTAGTCTAGGGTTTTCTATACTGGTACTAGTTGTCTTTTAGTAACTACTGGAGATTCATTCCAGGAACCCCATGAATGCCAAAATCCACTAATGCTTAAGTCTCTTAGTGATTGCATATAACCTGTACATATCTTCCTGTGTACTATAAATAATCTTTAAATTACTCACAATAGCTACTACAATGTATATGTCATATAAATTGTTGTTGCACTGTATTGCGAATAATGACAAGAAAAAAAAGTTGTCCATATTCAGTATGGATGTGATTTTTGACTAATTTTTCAATTGGGGTTAATTGAACACAATATGCAGAATGACAAATGGAGGACCCACTGTATTTTTGTTCCTTTTTTCCATTTATCATTCATTTAGACAATCAGTATTGGTGACATGAAGATGAAAGAACCAGTGCTTGCCTTCAAGTATTTCAGTCCTAAGGGAGAAACTTTAGGACACAAAACAGTGTAGTATCACTACACAGGTGCCAGAGAATGCAGTGTGCAGTCACTAATTCCTTGGAGCATGAGGGAGAGAATAGTCAGCCTGGTTGAGAGACAGGTGGGAAGGAACAGAAACAGGCCAAATGCAAGAGAGAATATTTTGTCAACTGCATTTGTGAAATGTAAATTTCACCTTCTGTGTAGAGGTGAGGTAAGAGGCACAATTTCTGCCCTTACAGGCTCTTTTTCTCTTACGTTTGCTCATCTGTTTAATGTGGCTGTCCTTTCATTGTACTGGAATCATCTGATTACCTTTTAATCTGCTCAAGAGTAGGTACATTCTGTCTGTCTGTATTCTCTAGTGTCTTATATTAGACTAGGCATCCGTGGTTGAAAAACGACTGTTCTTTTGGTCGAACTGAATAAATGATTGAAAGAATGAATGGATGGACAGATGGATGGATGGATAGATATTCTGTATTTAGAAAGAAATGTACTGGGGCTATGACTGCTTCAGTGGAAAAAACAACATAGGTTATAGGAAAAAACTGCAACACATGGGGTGTGGTAGAATGTAAAAGAATTTTTACTAGAAGCACTCTGGGACTTTATTATAAATTAGAAATTTTTTCTTCCTATGACTGGACTTTCCAAAATTTCACATTTATGCATATACTAATACACTTGTTAAATTATTGGACTAACATCTTGATTGATTTTGAAGCCTATTCTTTCATTGAGTTGACTCTTTTTAACCAGTAATGAAAGTCTTCCAATTAAAACACTAATTTTGTGATGTGCACCTCAGTTATGTGAAAATACATTGCTTAGTCCATTGGAAAAATCTTAATTCTGTTAAGTCCCTTAAAATGCTATTACATATCAAAGAGTACACCTTTAAACTACCAATGAAGGAAAAATAAAATAGCTCTGGAGACACAGGGAGAGCAAGCAGACAGCTGGAATTTTTGGGAAATGTCTGTGGCATTTGGGTTTACTTTTAAGGGAAAGAAAAATTTTCCATTAAATTTTATAACACAATAACATTTTAAAAACTTACACTCAATAAGAACCTTTATAGTGCTGATGTAAAATTCAGATTATATTTTACTCATGAATTACAGATTTGTTTTTTGATGAGGGTGGATAGTGTAAGAAACAGGCTTTTATAAGCTGCTTCTACCTCCTTTAATTACCTCCTCCTCCTGTCTCAATGCACACACTCACACATGAACACTCACACCTTTTTATTTTACTTTTTCATGGGATCTATGTGTAAACAGCACCACACCACATGTAAATTAGGAAACACTCTGAATATTCACTGGAACATTAAAAGGAAATCAAACAAAACATTCTGTAATGTGTAGGCAATTCTAAGTGCAGAGACAGAAGCAAAAAAGAAAAGGAAAAAAAAAGTGAGAGAGGCTGTCTACGCTTGTGACTTTTTTAGTTAGATGTTTCAGAAGATGAAGAAGTTTTAATTATGTGCTTCCTTAGAAGAGTGGGATATTAATTCCTCTGAATCACTCTCTCCAACTTTGAGTCCCACTCTCATTTTTCTTTCCCTTCTTTCACCCCAGTTCCTCCTTTCCTCTCTTCCTTTTCTCTTCCCTCCCCTTCCTTTCTTTCTGTCTTTTCACACAAAGCCTAGATTTCTTGATGGTTATGCCCTAGAACAGAGCAGGATTGAGCTAGGTAGGAGCCATTCTCTCTTTCTTCTGTTCCCTGTTTTATCCACCCTGGGTATTATTGGAGCCTTCCTGATCTGTGTCACAGCCCACCTCTCCCCTCACCTGGTCAGGGTCAGGGGTTTTGGAAAGGCAGAAGACACATTTGTTAATATCAAATATGCTGTATTTCTGTATTCTGGTTCAACCCTGGACTAGAGAAGAAGGATCATTCAATCCTAGTCAGAAAAGAGTTCAATTCAGCCTCACAAGTTACTTTCAGATTTTAAACAAGGAAATCTTCAGGTCCCAGTTTCCTCATCTATAACATGAGAATGATTAAGAGCCACATCCCTGAAGTGTGGTGAGGATCACATGAAATGACTAATGTAAAAGCCAGGCTCCCCAGTGGAGCGTCGTGCATGTTTCCTGCCCTCGGCGCTGTTCACAGTAGCATTCTGGGTGCGCGCCCTCTTTCAGTGGGTACTAGTCATTCAATCATAGGTACCCCTAGATAAGCAGAATCGCACTACCAGTTGCTTACCATAGTTGGTTTATTCCTCAGGAGTGGCTTTGATTTATTTTGAAGAGAGATGTGTCCCTTGGGTTTTCATTACAATGTGTTTCATCTGCCACATTTTCTGAAACTTCCATGTCTTGAAGGCTTCGTGTTGGTGTTTCATAACCAACCTGCAGGTTGTCAGAATCAGTGGAGCAAACCATTTACTGCTTGTCTTAGATACAAGAAGGATCTCTCTTTCCCTAGTGCTTCAGTTTTCTGCTGTAAGGATCCTCCTTCATTTGAATAGATTCTTCATCCCTGCCTGAATTATCTCCACTTCTAGTTATGAAATTTATTTTATAGATGTGAATTTTCTTTCAGTACTATTCAGAGAGGAAAGGATAATGGATGGCACCCCCAAAACAAGAAACTAAAGTAACGCCTTTTTTCATTTTTAAAATATTTTGGTGATTTTTAGCAACCACATTAGTTTCTAGTTGTGGTCATTCATATTGCCTATTAAAAAAGAGTTATTCAAAATAACTGCACTGATCTCAATCTCTGAATAATATACACTTGCCAACATAACATTTTCTTTTAAGAGAAAAAACATGTTCTAAATAACAGTTTGTGTTGCTAAATGTAGTTATATAGTTAATTCTCTTGCTAATGATACTCATTTATCAAATTAAAGTAATATTATTTCAATATTTTTCTGATAAAATTATTTATAAGTATTTATTAGAGAAAAATTAAATTATAGATATGTACTTAATTCTGAGATTAAACTTATAGAAACTTGGACATAAGGTAGTTTCATATATAATTATATATCCTCACACTCAATAAATATATAAAAGACTTCTCATTTGTAAAATATAAATAACTGTAGCACCTTCTAATTGAGTTACTTTGAAAATCAATAAAAATAAAGCCCATGAAACTTAGCCCAGTGTCTGGCATGTGGTGAGCATTTAGTGAATAATAAATATTATGTCATAAACATAGCCCAGAATAAGACCCTAGGGACATAATAATAGGAATAATTAACATTTAAATAAAAGAAAACAGAAATGAAATAAATGATTTCATTGTGTTTCAGATCATGCAATACAGAACAGGAGTAGAAGGGAATTGGAATCCAGGGGAAGGAAACTTGAAGAGTTTGGGGGTTAGGAGGACAAGCAGCAGCACTAAGTTGTGTTTGGTATATACTGAATTTAAGGTAATGGAGGTCACTGTGGTGAAGATATATTGTAACCATCTCATGAATTGAAATAGATCTTCTGTGCTGCTGTTGTTGTTCTTCTGATTTTTCAAAAGATTTTTATTGTGGGCCAACTATTTAGCAGATATTGTGCATAGGTGAGAAACCTAGAATGGAAATAAATCAGTTCGCTAGTCAATTTTCTGAAAGAAAGTTAGACATGGGGAAGAATGTAATAGGCATGGCTAACGATTGCCAATACAAGAGAAGAAGGAAGAAGTTCCCTAGGTGGCAAAATATGAGACTGTGAACATACCAAGAAAGTTCTGTGTCAGGGTAGAAGATAACTTCAAATAATTGTAGCTGCTCAGAAGAATCACTGTTATATGAATTGAATGCTTTTTAGAGTTTAGTATCATTCTTCATATAGAAAATGAAGATAAATAGATTATTGTTGGCATTTATATACCTTAGTTACAAAATGACTACATGTATTTATTCCAATATGAAATAATTAATTTCATAAAATTAAAGGTATTGAAGCAGTTACTCAAGGAATAATGAAAAATGTATCATTGTCTAAATACTAATTAAGACAATGCTTGATATTGGAAGATGCTTAGTTCTGCAAATTTTCTGCCCAATTTGTAGCAACCAGTCATATTTCTGAGAAATAATGCTTCTAATTTATTTGTTGTTATGATTAATATCCAGGATGCCCTTTTTTTTTTTTTTAAAGAAAAAGAAAACTGGGTGTTTTAGTTTTTTGGTGCATGTATGCAAACAAAAGGGGAAAATTGGGGGAAAGTCTTCAGAATAAACTGTGATGAACCTCAAGCTTTAGAACCCCATACCCAGTCACTAAAGGAAACCTCAAATACTACTAGATTCAGTTCAAAGAGACAAATGAGTACTGATCACCCATTTTTGAGCAATATGTTAGGTTCTGCTAACCACAAGCTCACAATCTTCAAGTTTAAGGAGATAATAATGTAAAGAGTCATGACACAAAGGAGAGTTTGTTGATCACCATAAGACATTTCTGGACTGTGAAGATCCACAGAGAGCATGTATAAAATATGTTGATGGAGCAAGAAAAAGTTCATGGTGAAAGTAGAGTTGGAGAGGAAAGAGGAATAGGGATACAGAGTGATGCACATTCCCCACTGCAGGAATGATGGGCCTCAGTGAAGACCTGGAGACTACTGTGGTGTTGGGAGGCATTATCAACCTGTTGGCTGGAGAAAAACAGACATAAAGTGGGGAAGTAGTAGGAGATTCGGATACAGCATGAGGTGTGAATACATACTGGTAGTGTTGTTGTGAGGAAATTCTGATTGATTTGGTAGAACATGAGAGGCCATTAATGGGTTCTAAGTGGGGGATAATATTACTGGAGCAGCAATTCACAAGACTAATATGACAGCAGTGCATAATGTATTCTGGAATGAAGACAAATGGGAATTTGGGAAACTGTCTGGAAACCTTTTGTTATGGCCTCACATTTAATGAAATGGAGTGGAATGGAAAGAAAAGGAAAGAATCTATATACAGGTCTTCCGAAATGCTAATATTTGGAATCATTCCATATATTCAGAGCACATGTCTGTGTTTTAAATTTTCACATTGCCCTCAGATGTTTGGCAGATTGAACTGTGGTGTGATTTGGCACAGATGACCTCAGCTGCAGAACACCACTTTTGTCCTGTGTTAATGGTGTCTTCTCAACTTTATAAGGCCACCAGAATGGATGCATAAGTGAAATTAGTCACCGCTTCTACACTGCTTGTCTTGGACATGCACACAGTCAAGTTTCATCAGGGATTCAGGACCATACAAAATATTATGGTGTTATGAACTGGCTTTCCCAGGGAATTTTAAAGGTTTCTTAATTACTTCAGAAAGGCGGCTGCTCTCCTCACCCACTGTGACTTGGACATTCTGTGTTTGCCCTCTGTGCTCAGTCCTCAAGTGCATCTCTACTTGGTATTCCATTGGGAGCAACTGGTATGTTTGAAAGTGTATTGCTTTATTTATTTTTCATAAGGATCAGTTTCCTACTCAGTTAACAGAATAAGCTCTGAATAAAGAACATTTCAGTTACTGTTATCATGTTATCTATTCATCTGTTACATATTTTCAATATTGAAATACATTCAGTTGTTAATAAAATTTTAACACAAATAACTATGAAATAAGAATCAATGTCAACCACTTTTGCCTTGCTTTTTTCCATCTTTTCATGTAATAAAAATCAATTTAGTATTCTTCATCTATTAGTGCAATAAATATCATAGACTCAACTTCCTGCAATTTATACTCCCATGAAGTTACCTCCACCATACAAGTGTATGTGTGCTGTAGGTTTTTATCTCTTGCTTTTACACATTTTGGCCTGGACCTAATCATTTTCATTGACTAATTGCATCTAGAATTTATTTGATTCTGTCACTAAATGCTTCAAGACATTACATAATATCATAAAAATATTATTTTGTTTTTAACCAAAATCCTGTGAATGAAAGTACATTTTTTAGCCTAAAAGAATAATGGGGTGGGGGAAGACCCTGCTTTCCAAAATTCATCCCACAAATTTGTTTTAGTTTCTACTCAAATACAATAAGAAATCGTCATATTTTTTAATTGAGAGAAGTCTTAGAAATGTAGTTATAATTGTCAGTATTCAAGAGAGTAACTTACCATTTTTGCTTATCCTCTTTCAAAATCAATCCCTTGATTAACTCACCCATTTAATAAATAGGACTTTTTCAGATTTAAATATTATAATGTATTTTCTCAGACTGAAAGAGGTTATTTTACTTCTGAAGGTGTTGGAGTTTGCTTATGGACTGTTCATGCCTAAGGAAAGAAACAAGGTCTTATTCACCTACAGGAATTCCTGGGAGATGCTAGAGACATTTACTCAGTTTCAGAATGTGCCAGGACTATTAAAATTCTTTCCTCACATTAAAGCCCACATTAAAGCCTTTCTAGATAGAAATTCATAACTTATTTCCAAATGGTGTTATTATTATATGGTTATAGTTAACTTTTATATTTGTCTAACTTGTGTAAGAATTTAATGCAGCCTCTAAAATTACATTGGTTTATCTTTGATAGTCTTAAATCTGCTTGTTATCAGTTATTATTTTTACTTTACCACTTGTTCAAATTCACTTTTTGGGGGAAGAGCCTCAGAATTTGATACTCTTCAGCCACATTAAGATATAATGACCATCAAACTGCTCACATGCTTATATTTTAATCCACAACTTTGGATTCCATAGTCATGGCTATTTTGGGAATCCTAGGTATCTGAAGACCAGGAAGTATGATGGGCATCAAGAAGCTTTCCTGAAATGCCTGAAATCTTTTTCTTTTTCCTTAGAAATGAATGAAGATTCAGTTTACATTCCAAAATGTGTTGTGAAAAGTAGGAACCTTTGGAAATAAAGCATGTTTGTTTTATAAATCAGATACATTTATTTTTGTCAGTTTAAATGGTCAATTACATTATGTTAATGTTGCAAAGACAGCTCAATTTAAAAAATAAGAATATATGGAACAGATTTGGGGGCTGAGAAGGAAGTCGTGAGTCCCAGGAGGAAGTGTCTTTCATCGCACACTTCCTCTTCCAGCATGCTTCCCCATTCCATATTCTCAGTCTTCTAAGTACCTAGATTCCTGTAGGTCCATTTGTAAAGTCACCTTCTTTCCAAAGTTCATTCAGAAAATTTATCTAGTCAGTGACTGATTCTACTGATGTGCTTCTTCAGCACCCTGCTGGGAAGGTGTTTGGTAGAGCACATGGGAATTTCTCCCTTAACAATGTCTCCCATAGTAAGCTCCTCAGGACTCAGGCTTTGTGTTTTCCTCTTTATTCCCAGTGTCAAATGACTGAATCTCCAATTGAATAAATGCTCAGTTGTTAGAGAATATAATTGTATGCTAACTTAAAATGCAAGGAAATTATTTCCATGTTTGAATCTTGCTATTAAGTGGTGATGGGTGTGCCTTGGACATAAAAGTGAGATGTGTGCACTAAACTCTCTTCCCCAGTATTGACCACTTCCTGTGTTCTCACCCAAATATATTCCATGATAAACAGTTCTTGGAATACTGAATTTTTTTATAGTCTGTGTATTCAAGGAGTGTGATTTTTCTCAACATTTAACAACATCTAGACAAGGTTGAATTGTGATACACTTACAACTTAGCAATTATTTCAGATATTTAAGAGGTTAAAAAATCTCCACTGGGGAAAAATAACTTATGTTATGATTAACTGTTCATTTTTAAGTATCTTCTTTCAACTTACCATATCACATTTGAACCCCATTCTGCACAATATAATTTAATCAATAGCAACTCTGCTTTTAAACCTCCAGTCAGACCTCTCCTTTTGTTTCTGCAACTACTTCCTTGACATCTCCAGGAGGTCTCATAGGAATCTGTACTGGAATGTGTATGAACCCAAATTCCCATTGTCGTACACATTGGAATTTCCTCATTCCAAATCTACAACTGTATTACCAGCTCTTTTTAAGTGTCCTGTCACTCCAAAATCTGTCCCCCAGTCACTTAGACAAGACAAAAAAAATCTTTCATTAAAAATTTACCAAATATATTCCCCCATCTTATTTCATTTCTGCTGCTATATCAAAATAACATAGACTAGGTAATTTGTAAATAATTGAAATGTATTCCTCACAGATCTGAAGGCTGGGGAGTCCAAGATAAAGGTGCCAACAGATTTGGTGTCTGCTGAGGGCTGCTTTCTGCTTCTAAGATGATGCTTTGCTCCTGTGTCCTCTGGAGGGGATTAAACTCTGTCTTCATGTGACAGAAGGAACATAAGGGCAAAAAGGGAACTAGAATGCTCTTTTCCAACTCTTTTGTAAGAATAACACCATGATTTGTTTCTTTATTTGCTGTTCTGGGGGATCAAACCCAGGCCCTTGTGCATGCTGGACAGGTGCTCTACCACTGACCTGCATCACCAGCACTAATCTTGATTTAAGGGCTCTGTCCTTATGACTTAATCACCTCCTGAAGAACTCACCGCTTAATATTTTCCTGTTGGTGACTATCAACACAGGAATTTTGGAGGATCACATTTGGACCATAATATGCCCCACAAGAAAATTAGATTTTGAATTATCTTGACCTTTCTTACAAATGCCAGGTCCAGTCAATAAAGCATCTTTGATGCTGTCTTTCTAGCCTTTCCACATCTTACCACTCCCACCACTCTTACCTTGGTAGTTACTGTAAGGATTGCCTACCCAGCTTTTCTGCTTCCATTCTAGTTCCCTACAATCTATTCTTAATACTGAAGCTAGGGTGTGCCTTTTAAAACCCAATGTAGATCATATATTTCCTCTGTTAGAAACCTTGCAGTATCACTGAAATGTTATGAGCACTGGTAATAATAACTTAGCTAATGTGTGTTGATCACTCACTACATAGCAGCGCCTATGTTAAAAGCATACAGACCTATTCTTATTTTATCCTTACCACAACCTTTTGTTATTCCTGGCTTATTCATGAGAAAACTGAGCTACAGCAAGATTAAATCACTTTCTCAAGATCACTTGGATAGTACAGGAGTAGAGTGTGCTTTTTCTCTTTTCTTTGTAACTCTTTAACCTCTTAATGGGACATACTATAAATGAAGTCTATCTTATAATCCATTTTTACAGATGAAGGATTGAAAATAATATGCAGTATATATGTCTTAAAATTTTCAGAATTCACACGTAATAAGTGTACATATTTATGGGCTACAGTGTGATAATTTGGTACATGTATACAATGTGTAATGATCAACTCAGTAATTAGTACTTCCATCTCAAATATTTTATTATTTCTTTCATTTTCATTACATTGCGTTTGTAAACTCTGTTCTTCATGAGAATCAGCAGGAATTAAAATGAATGTAATTGTAGGCAAAGAAAGAATTTACCAAATTGGGAAGTATTATTATATACTATCAGGGTAATATGGCGATTGTAACCAAAGTCATAATAACCTAAATATAAACATATAACATAACACTATTAAATATGTAAAAGGCTAATTTTTGTGGTTGACAAAATTTTTTAAATCACATTTATTTTTTCATGAATTTAAGCAAGTATAAATTTCATTTCCTATCCAGTCTTAATATATTTCTTCACTTCTGATATTTTTAAAGTACCTGGTCTGAAAAACTGTCCAAAGGAAAAATAGTGAGCAAACATTATGTATAGGAAGATTTAACACTCTTACCAAAACCTAAGTCACTAATGTGTTACTGAATCCTTATTTTCATAGGAATGTAAAATTTTACATAATTTATTATTATTTATATTGAATTATAATAATCACACATCCTGAGGTTACTGATTGCAGTCCAAAATAAAATTGGCACTACATATAAAGGTATTTCTAATACTTGGCTAATGTTTTTTAGTCTTTCTATGCAGGCTTATCAACTCTTTTAGCATAATCCTCATTTCAGATTTATATAATCAAAATAATAAAAAGAATACCTGCCTGGAGGTGCTATCTGTAAATCAAGAGTTGCTCTTAAAACAATACAAGTTTACTTACCATCCATATTATCATCAAATTACTCTTAGTTAAAAGCACATAAAGGATTTTTTTTTCATAGGAGTTGGTTTCTTTACATGTTTCTCACTGAGCTTCATTTTTTATATTGACTTATACTTGGAAATTTTTAAAGTATTGCTCGTATTTTGAATGATTCACACACCAGTGTGGGTCGGTCACTTGAGTAGTGATGAGATGAGCTTTAGAGACATGAAGATTTGAAGGCAGGTCTGTGACATAGCAAGTTTTGTTGGCTTTGCTATTTGGTCAGATTCTTTAATCTCTGTATGTTTGTTCCTCATGGGTTCATGTATGTAGAGTATTTGACATACTACTTGGCTAATAATGAACTATTTTTTCTGGATTTGTAGAATCATATCATGCTCCAGAATGAGCTTCTTAAGATGAAGGACTGGAGTGCTCCCAAAGTATTTATTTATTCTCACCACTAGAACCTGATGTACTACAGAGTGCCTTGTTCAAAATGGACACAGAACAGAAGTGCCGCCATGCACGTGCATTCAATCTTTGTTCATTCAGTGCTTGCTTCATGTTTCCTTCCCTCATATAAACCTCTCCTTTCATGTGATCCTTCTTCTTATATCTCTCCTCATCTCATGCCTAATTCCTTTTTAGAAAGCAATCTTTATTATCACATTCTTTCCTCTTCATACAGTTTATGTACTAAGGCTTATTTATTTTATTTATTTATTTTTGGTGCAGCTGAGAATAATGTTATTTTACTATGTAAGCACATTTTCTTTAGTCACAGTCACTCTTTAATATTTTTAATGATTTAAAGTACTAAGCATGAATATAGATATTAACATTTGAGGAGTAAGAGAAAAAATAAGTAAAATTTTGTAACTTCTTTGCATAGTAAGACATCTATAGTTTGTTTCTCTTTTATTCTTTCAGTCTTAGTAGTGTGGCAGTGATGTGATGACATAAATAACTTGTCTGAAATGTTTTTATTTATTGAAAAGCAGGTGTGGAACATTTACTAGATAGATAACCTTACACTATGCCCATGAGAACAAAAAAGAAATTAAAAATTAAATAATGCTTACGAATAATCAAACTGCAATATCAAAGTGATCAAAAATGTAAGTTACCTCCTGGGAAATAACTGAAGGGGATATTTTTCTTTTACAACTCTCAATGCCATTTAGCAAAGGTAAGAATTTGAACAATTTAAAAACTGAATTGCTCTTCATCTTTCTAGGGGATTACTTTGTTGTTGTTGCTGTCATTGTTCTGGTTTGTTTAAACCACTCTACTTATTGGTAAAAGAAAAATAGGGAAAGCAATTTTGACAGCTTAAACCTAAAAGTAAGATGATCTGCAATAATTACCAAACAATCTCTGAACTAATAAGGGCATCTAGAATAACATCAGTGAATTTTGTGTTGCTCTTTAAAAAACCTTCCAAGATGAAATATTTTAAAGGTCTTCAGGAAATGGCACACATGGTACAGTAGTAGTTGCCTGATCATTAAAATAGTCCTATTTCCAAGGAGGCTTAAAGTTTCATTTCATTAAGATTTGTCAAGAATTGAAGCATCACATACTGTAATTATAATCATAGTTGGTATTTAGCATAATTTACTTCTTAAGGGATATCCTTTTGGGTCAGTAGTTTAAAAATATTTTATCTTCTGCATATAAATGAGGACATTGAACTGTGCCAAACCGTATTTCTCTGAGTCCTCTCCCTTTTATACTATTCACTACCCATGGCTTCCACTTTACTTTTCTGTTGTCCTATCAGCAGTGGCTGTTCCAAGCATGAAGGTGACATGGTTCCCATGCAGAAGATACAGAACAGCGGAGTGAGGACATTTTCAGGACAGCAAGTCCTTGGCACCTTCAGAATCAGGCAACATTTTTTATTAAATTTAAGCCCCCCCTTTTTCCGACCCATTTCCTGTTATGATGCTCTGGACTCTCCTAGAAGTATTCTATAACCAGATGACCCATTAATACTGATCCAAAATGTCATGGTTCTCCAAAGAATCTTACAACTTATCTGAGATCTACTCTTAGAAACCTGTTCCCTTCTGAAGAACAAGGGGCTCTCATTGGAGGGCTGCCTTGCATTATTTCATCACAGTCCAAAGGTGGAACCAAAAGAAAGCCTCATGAACCATTACCACCCCTGAATAGTGTAAGAAGGCAAATGCAGGACCCTAATGATGGGTCCTGTGGAGAACACTGCTTCGGGTTGCATGGAACAGTCATATCACTCTTCAGGTAGTGTATTGTGTGAATGCTTCAGGTGAGGCCTGGAAGAGGAAGCCTTAAAGTACATGGCAATAACTTTTGAATGTGGCTTCATATTACCCCGTAGGGAGTTGGCATAAGACAGCCCAGCATATTTTGATTTCATACTTGACACTTAAGAATTTATAGAAGACCATTTTTGTGGGGAGAAAAATAACAGAAGGTGTACATTTTCCAAGCATTTATGTAAAGGCAAATTTACCACAAAATGAATGAAACTTAGTTTTATCGTTCCTCACATGCACAGCCCCTACTATTTAAAACTCTTACTTCCGTTATTATTATAACTTGTATTTGTTATTAATTTCATAAATCTCCCGTACTGAATTGCACACAGCACGAGGTAGTTAGATATATACTTTTATCAGGAAGATAACCAGATTGTCCTTTACTATGTGTAAATATATTTTTAGAGTAATTTTTTTTTTTTTTCGATGCTGGGGGTTGTACCCAGGGCCACGAGGCAAGCACTCTACCCAACCCTAAAGTAATTTTTGAGAATAAAATACAGTCACTTAAAATATCTGACCATGTCTTGTCTATAAATAAAACTATGATAGTATTCATATATTACCTGCAATAACAATTAATATTTCAATTTTATGGCTGTGATTTGAGGATAGAATCCAAAGGCCAAATGTTCTGTCTGATATGTGGATGCTAACTCACAATAAGACACTTGGGTAGTGAAGAATGGAAGTACTTTGGATTAGACAAAGAGGTAGTGAAGGAAGGGAGGGAAATGAGAGTAAGAAAGATAGTAGAATGAATTGGACATTCCTATGTTCATATATGAATACATGACCAATGTAATTCTACATCATGTACAACCAGAAGAATGGAGAGTTGTACTTAATATATGTATAATGTCTCAAAATATATTCTACTGTCATGTATAACTAAAAAGAAAAAAAATTAAAAATCCATATGTATAATAGGTTGTTTTAAAATTACCAGGGTCTAAATCTCTGTTGTCACCATTTAGAGCCACACAATAAATGTCAAGAATTTCAGGAAAGAGAATCAGTACCATTTTTTTCAAACCTCTAGCTAGCTTTGTGTGAATTATTCACATTATATATTGCCGGTGAGAAATCACTTTCCACATCAGGATTCAGATGAGGTCATCTGAAGCATGTTAACTTCACCCAAAACAATCAAGCTGCTTCCTTTCCATGTAATCAGATTTTTCATGGGTAGTTCACCTTTTCACATTTCTATTTGTTGGAAGAACTGCCTATGTGAGGGTGGTTATGGCATGCTAGAAGTTATGTAACCTACACAGTACTGTTGTTGAGGTACTATCCAGGCAGCCACACAGGTATATAATGTTACTGGGAGGCTACTTCTTAACCACATTGGAATTGCCTTCAGAGTCACTGCATGAGCTGCATAAGAATTTCAGTCATTGGGCTTCTGGTCATGAATGAAATTACCCCAAACCTGTGTCCCACTGTACTCAGCACTCTTGGCTTTTAATGATTTTGTATTTCTTCCCATAATAAAAAAAATTGAGCTCTAAGTTCCATAAGTGGGAGTACAACAGGAGTAATTTCACAGCTTCTCCATGTGATAGCACTGTTCCTATGAGGGAGGGTAGAAGACTTAAGTCTTCAAATATTGATGAAGTTATTGCTACTCTTCAAAACATAAAATTACATATTTATTTTTCAGAAGCAACAATAAATAAAAAGTAGAGGCATAATTATGATATTAAAAAGGACTTTAATGTTGTTAATGAAAAGGTTCTATCTCTAAACTTGTATTTGTCTTATCAGTGTATAAAAAGAAAATTACAAATGGATAAATTCATATATTTATTTTGTGGGGAAGTCATGCCTTAGTTCAATGTCACTATATTATGAACTCAATGCCATGAAACTTAAAAATTAAGTATTTAATAACTTTTCAACAAATTTAATAGACTGATAGATGATTCTCTTCTTTTTAATCAACTTAAATCTGTAACTTTGGATCTCATTTGTGCTTTTTAAAAAAATCTTTAATTTCCTTTTGAATAACTTAAAGTATTAAAATTGTACATAATGATTAATGTATAGTTACATGATTCAAAACACAAATATGCCAGAGGTGATCTGAAATACAGATTTGTTCAACATTAATATCAAGTCATGAAAAATATGTTAACAAGTAAAATATAAAATATAATTTCTATTATGAATATTTACACTTAATTTTTAAAGTGTATTATTGTAAAATTAAAAATATAGTGAAAAGTCCAATAAAAACTTTTTAGGTATATTCATGATATGGAGGTGAATTAGCGCCTAGAGTTCCAAATACATATACAATGAGTAAGTTCTTATTTTTGTCTTCTACATTTGTATGTTCCATTGTTTATAGATATTGCAATAAACATTTTCAAAGTATTGGTCATGATTAATCACCAAATATATTAATTAGACAAGCTTTAGAAGATAAATGATATTAGCAAAGAAATTAATAAAATAGTTTTTAAAAAAGATGTCAGAATAGCTTCTCAGAAATGTTTGCTGCTTGCAACTACTTTCCTATCTTCTGCTCCGCATCTGTTTTCAGTTGTCTGTAAAGCAAACCTTTAAGCAAGCTTAGCTCAAAAATTGATCTCATCAAGTAAGAAAAGTGGGATGGGCTAGACCTGTCAAGTCAAGTCAGACATCAAAGCAGACTGAAGTCTGACATCTGCCTCCATGCTGGATTTGGGCACCATTAAGTCTCCTTTTGTAGAGTTGTGTTGTTGATTCCTCAGATTCTTGTCCCAAATTCACCCTTCATCTCATTATCCAGGGAAGTCTAGCCTTTGCCTTTGGTTTCTCTACAGGAGACTGCAGTTGGTCAGTTTGTTTTGAAAGTTGACAGTACAAGGAATAAGGAAAATTGAAAATCACAATTAGGTAAATACCACCAAAATAATATTGATAGTAAAACCTGCCAATATATGCTAAAATAAGTGGATAGAAGGTGGAGGAGAAACAGAATATTTTCATAGTCTCCAAATATCTCTGCCAAGATTTTTATTAATTACAAAGGAAAAAAAAAAAAAAAAACAGTGACTTTACAGCAGAGAAATTCAACAGGAACCATGTGGTTATCTAGATAATGTCACCAGTAACGAGATGTACCTGTGTGAGATGATCAACATTAATTCATAAGATAGCACTATCAGGCCTCTGATTTGATGTAATAAGACAGTGAAATCATGTAGACTTACACATG
Organism: Sciurus vulgaris; assembly: GCF_902686455.1. Classification (NCBI taxonomy): domain Eukaryota; kingdom Metazoa; phylum Chordata; class Mammalia; order Rodentia; family Sciuridae; genus Sciurus; species Sciurus vulgaris. The sequence goes on along the minus strand of NC_136467.1, from coordinate 89,422,079 downwards.
ATGGCATTCATGTTAGTCACATATAATTCAATGAGAAAATATCAGAAAATAAACTAAAATGAGCAATATTCTACAAAGTAATCAACCAATAATCTTCACAACTTTCAGGGTCATGAAAGGCAATGAAAGACTGAGGAACTATCACAGGTTGGAGGAGTAAATGAAATGAGGGATTTTATTCTGGAACAGAAGATCATTAGCAGAAAAACTGAAATTCAAATAAATCTCTAATTTAGGGACTACTAGCATAGTAATTTCTGGGTCTGATAAATGTAGTGTAATTATATAAAATATATTAGAAAGGTTGGGTGAGGATCCCATAGGATCACTCTTATATGTCCTGTGGTATAGGGCATATTATTTTTGACTCTGTAAGTTTTATTTATGTATGTATGTATGTAAGTATGTGTATGTATGGTAATGAGGATTAAACCCAGGGTCTTATGTGTGCTAGGCAAACACTTTACCATTGAGCTATAACCCTGGACCTTTTCCAAAAAAAATTTTATGTTTGACACAGGGTCTCTCACAATGTTGCTTGTGTATGTCTTGAACTTGCAACCTTCCTGCCTCAACCTCCTTAGTAGCTGGGGATGCACCACACCTGAATTTTTTCCCCTGTAATTCTTGAATGAATGATTTCAAAATTTTAAGTGTTCTGTTTTTTTATTTTTTTAAAGGGAAGTTGACATAGAGGAGTTCGGTGGGAAGAGAATTGGTCCTAAAGCCATCCCCCAATCTGTCTGTTAGCTCAGGCTGCCTTAACAGAATACCTTAGTGGTAATAAACAGTAGAATGAGTAGCTTAAACAACATAAATTTATTTTCTCACAGTTCTGTAGGCTTGAAGACCCAGATTGAGGTGCCAGCCAATTCAACCCCTGCTTTCTTTTTAGCTTGTAGACAACTTCCCATGGTATATTCATATGGCAGGGAAAGAGAGAGTATGATATCTTTCATATCTCCTTTTATAAGGACTTGATTGGATTCCCCAACTTGTGACTTACTTGAACTATAATTACCTCCATAAATGCCCTTTCTCCAAACAGTCACATTGGGGTTAGTGATTCAAGATATGAAATTTGGAAGGACGCACATATTAAGTTCATAACAGCAGAAAGCCTTTACTTTGGGGAAGTAGAATGAATCATTTGCTGAGGGAGCAAGGGATAGGGATACTGCTGAGTCTCACAGGGAGTCTGGGTGAGGGCTTGTAGGATTGCATGAGGGCTTGGATGTGTTTCTTGTCAGAATAGTCAGAAGGGGTTCCCACAGTTGTGTCTTCATTATTTAGATAGTCTCAGTAATTAGAAATACTTGAGTTTTTACAAGCTTTATCCCAAACCAAATGCCTTTGTGTTTTTTCTTTTGGGTTTTGTTTTCTAGAGAGAGAAGATAACGGTAGTGAATACATTTTTATTCATCACTTTAAAATTGTGCTGCCTCTTGAGCTTAAATTTTCTAATATCATTTATTCAAGAAATGGCATCAATTTTGTACAATATGTAGTAATTTCACCTTTATACATAACAAAGTATAGGAGAATTATCAAAAAAGTAACCATGACAACAGCCTTTCTTGCATGCAGATCTTTGGCAGGAAATATTTGTCTGTGATGTCTGTCTCTCTCTCTCTCTTTCTCTCTCTCTCTCTCTCTCTCTCTCTCTCTCACACACACACACACACACACACACACATACACGCACACACACACACATGCAAGCACATTACCAGAAAATTTTATATGTATATGTACATATGTTAATAAGTTTTTTTAACATAAGAAAGATCAGAAGATCCACCAAGGTTCACTAAGATTGCATCATAGACATGAATATGCCAACTAGTAGTTTTAGTAATAAATGAGAAAAGTTGGGTGTTTGAGTTCTAGCTCCTAGTTTGGCATTATTTGTGTTTCAGAAAACTAGGACCTCCTGAGGTTTCCATTTTCTAATCTGAAGAAAACATACATTCCATCCCCTGCCATACCTACCCTACAAACTCATCAGAATCAAAAGACAACTTGCCCAAGAGAGGATTTTATTTTTTTTTGATTCATTATACACAAATGGGGTACAACATTTCATTTCTCTTGTTGTACACAATGTAGATTCACACCATTCATGTAATCATATATGTACATAGGGTAATGATGTTTGTCTCATTCCACCATCTTTCCTTCCCCTGCCCCCTCCCCACCCTTCATTTCCCTCCACACAATCCAGCGTGCCTCCATTCTTCCTTGACCTTCCACCCCATTACATATCATCATCCACTTATTAGAGAAAACATTTGACCTTTGGTTTCTTGGGATTGGCTTATTTCACTTAGCATGATATTCTCCAACTCCATCCATTTACCTGCAATAATTTTATTCTTTTTTTTTGCGGTATAATATTCCATTGTGTATATATACCACAGTTTGTTTATCCATTCATCTATCGAAGGGCATCTAGGTTGGTTCCACAATTTAGCTATTGTGAATTGAGCTGCTGTGAACATTGATGTGGCTTTGTCACTGTAGTATGCTGATTTTAATTCCTTTGGGTATAAACAGAGGAATGGGATAACTGGGTCAAAATGGTAGGTCCATCCCAAGTTTTCTGAGGAACCTCCATACTGCTTTCCAGAGTGGCTGCACCAGCAATGTATGAGTGCCTTTTTCCCCAGATTCTTAACAACATTTATTGTTGCTTGTATTCTTGATGATTGTCATTCTAATTGGGGTCAGATGAAATCTTAAGGTAGTTTTGATTTGAATTTCTCTTATTACTAGAGATGTTGAACATTTTTTCATATATCTGTTGATCACGTGTATGTCTTCTGTGAAGTGCCTGCTCAGTTCCTCAGCCCGTTTATTGATTGGGTTATTTGTATTTTTGTTATAAAGTTTTGAGTTCTTTATAGGTACTGGAGATTAGTGCTCTATCTGAAGTTCCTGTGGTAAAGATTTTCTCACACTCTGTAGGCTCTCTCTTCATGTTGTTGATTGTTTTCTTTGCTGAGAAAAATCTTTTTAGTTTGACTCCATCCCATTTATTGATTCTTTGATTTTATTTCTTGCATTAGAATTCTTGTTAAGGAAGACATGATGAAAATTTGGGCCTACTTTTTCTTCTATTAGGCACAGCATCTCCAGGCTAATTTCTAGGTCCTTGATCACTTTGAATTGAGTTTTGTGCAGGGGGTGAGAGATAGGGATTTAACTTCATTTTGCTGCATATGGATTTCTAATTTTCCCAGCACCATTTGTTGAAGAGGCTATCTTTTCTCCAATGAATGTTTTTGGCCCTTTTGCCTAGTATGTCATAACTGTATTTATGTGAGTTTGTCTCTGTGTCTTCTATTCTGTAATTGGTGTACATGTCTGTTTTGGTGCCAGTACCATGCTGTTTTTGTTACTATTGCTCTGTAGTATAGTTTAAGGTCTGGTATTGTGATACTCTCTGCTTCACTCTTCCTGCTAAGGATTGCTTTGACTATTCTGGGTCTCTTGTTCTTCCAAATGAATTTCATGATTGCTTTCTCCAAGAGGTATGATATTGGGATTTTTTATTGGAATTGCATTGAGTCTATATAGCACTTTTGGTAGTATGGCATTTTGACAACATGGGAGATCTTTCCATCTTCTAAGGTTTTCTTTAATTTCTTAGTGTTCTGTAGTTTTCACTGTAGAGGTCTTTCACCTCTTTGTTAGATTGATTCCCAGGTATTTTAGTTTTTTTGAGACTATTGTGAATGGGGTAGTTTTCCTAATTTCTCATTCACCAAGGAAAGATTTTGTGATGTTATATTTATTTCATGTATAAATTCATTACCATACTAATTATTACTTTATAATATTTGTTACTTTTAAGTTCCATAATTAAAGGTGATAGGAAAAAGTCTGGAGATATTAGTGTTATAATAAGAAAAAGTGACAAAAAGCACCTGTGAAAGGTTAAATGAGCTGTAGCAATTATGCATGAGGAAGAGATGCCAACAGGTGATCCAATAATTGTCTTCAAGCACTCCTGAGAGAGAATAATGATGAGCAGAATGGAAAAGGTCGGCATGAGCTATTTAGACTAATTAAACAAGATAACTTTCCAATAGTGAAAGAACCCACAAAGTATAATGGGCTTCTGGGGCGGCTATAACATCCCATTTTGTGATGGTTTCCCCATTGTATGGGAGCAACTCAACACCAGCCTGAGCTGGTGTCAGGGACTTGACTGTGACGGCCCAGAGCTCCCTTTCAGTGTTGTGCCCTACACTAACATATGGATCTTGGGTGCCGTGATAGTGGAAAAGGGAACTTCTTATTTCCTGGGCATGATGGTTTAAAGAAAAATAAGCAAATTATGGAAACCCACAAACTAAATACATGGCATCAGCTGCCTTTGAGAAAGTGTCTAATTTTTTATTTAAAATATTGAAAGCAATTTTATTTATTAAATAGTTTAAAGAGTAGAACATACTTCTTTCCAAGATTATGTTCATTTAAGGTGATTGACATGGGAAGGAAGACAAGAACAAAGGAGTGGAGTAGGAAGAGAGAGGAGGAAGGAAAGGGGCTTGGGGCAGGAATGTGGATTCAGGTGGGCTAGCAGGATGGTCTAGAGGAGGAGAGCAGAAGGAGGACATGGCGTGGGAGCACTTGAGGTTTAGTGCAGGACTCACCCCATTGTTCATGCATACTGTGGGGACGGGAAGTGTATCATCCATGTTCTGCCTTTGCAAGCAGGAGTTAGCTGGTTAACAAAACCAGGAGTTTGCTGGTTAACCACTAGGTTCAGGTCTTCGACCCTCTGACACCTTTACTTTGGTTTAATAAAACTTGAGAGGGTCACTAGAGTGGACACTGGAAATTGTTTTCTAGACCATGGCAGCAGTGTCAAGGCAGATTTATCCAGAGTACATCAAACTAAATTTTCTCCAACCAGAAGGAAGTTCTCCACTTCAGCCCCAAGGAGAGGTGCGCATGAGTCACTTTATATTTCTAGAATTTCAACCAGTCATAATACAATGTGTTATACTAAAAGCACTGTCACATTATTTACTTTATTCTAATGAAGCATCATCTTATTAATTATACTTCTAACCCTAAAGACTTAAAAATTGAAGCTGTAGAGTGAATAAAGTATCATCGCTGATTCTTATTTGAAACGAGGGAAGAAAAATCTGCATATATCTATTCAACTATCTATCATCTATCTACCTATTCATTTGTCATCTATCAGCCATTCATCTTTTTATCTACCTTGTCTTCTCTCCTGCCATCTATCATCCAGTGTTCTATTTTTTCAGAAGAAATTATTTTTCACTTTCCAAAAGTCTTGATAATAATTACATTTCTTAGGTAGATGGATTAGAGAATGGACTCAAGAGATAATGCTTGATGGAAATTCTTAACAAGTTGGAAGTAGGAGTGGCACATTGTCTTTTGATAATCTAAGAAATATTTTGCTGTCCACTAGTTTTGACTCCATGAAGTTATTCCACTTCATGGAATAACTCTGTCTTGTTTTTCAGTGAGGAAATAATGTGTGTGAGCATAACTGTGTGTATCCCACTAATCTCTTATTTTATGTAATATAATTATTGCATAAGGACTATTTTGTAGAAAGTTCTTTGCTAAGTTGTGCTGTAGATTTTTCATTACCACTGTAGGTCAGTCTTTAAAAGGCCCAGTAGTTATTTTTGCTTTGCTCAGGTCTTTCAGAGACAAAACCAAACAATTTTTTAAAACCGTCTCTGTTTATATTTCCCAGAAGACGTTATATATTGATACCTGGGGACCACTTGATTTTCAAAATTGAGTATCCAAAACAATCTTAGGGATATGTAAGGCTTAGTCATGAACTTGCTTGTTAAATTATCAAGTTAATTATACTTTCTATGCAAGAGCTTTCCAAGAAATTATAAAATTGTTGTCTGTGTAAATGAAAGTTTAATTCCCAGGGAAAGTTAGAGAAAATTAGAGAAAGCAGTCTCAATTATTTTATTTTAGAATAGAAGTAATGTTTAAATTAAAACATTGTGGCTTGGATTTCTATTGTGGAAAACCAGTGTTTGTCTATGGCCCCTGATTTCAATTTTCGATGTTGGTCCTGACGTCTTCAGTCTTGCTTCTTACACAGATGAACAACAGCCATCTGCAATTAACCACCAGTGATTAAGACCAAGTGACTGGACAATAGTGAGAACTGCCAGGGAGATAATAATCATGAACTTCCTTGGCATGCTTCTCATACCAGATTTGTGAAAGAATATGTCACAGTTTTCCAGAATGACCCCTAGTGAAACACTGCCTTCATAGAATTTGTCTCCTTTATTTCACTAAAGGTTGCATTAACTGAGCGTTCAGGTTTTATGTTCCTGAAGCTTTGTACTATTACTTTTCAGGATTTTCCAGTGATTTTATGAGATGAGAACAATGATTTAGAAAAATTGATCCATTCTAGAATTAAGGGAGTAAATAAGTAGACATTTTCACCTAGTTTACTGTAATAGTCTTGTCTTTGTTTATAACATGTACAAACTCTGAACCTCTTACTGATTTTGAAATAGTGTACTGCTCCTATTTAACTGTTTCAGTAAATTCTGAAATTGTATTTTTGGAGCTGTCATCATAAGATCTAATTTATTAATTCTTACAAAGACCTTCTGACTTTTGGGGTTGCCTCTGTGAGACAGCTAAACTGCCCTCATCTGCTCAATATCCTATTTACCAATCCATGAAAAGGACTGGTTACTTTCTACTCTTATCTTGAATATAAAGATACCTCTGGGCATGTGAGCTGAGAGTGAGACTTGTGTAGGAATGCAGTCCTTCCAGAAAAACTGAAAAATTTGTCTTTTTTTCCCCTGGATTGTTTAAATATGGTTTGTTTGCCCTCATAAAATAATAGAATAAAAGTTCCATCATAAAGTATTTCACCCTCATATAAACTCAATTTCAACAAGTCAGAATGTGTCTAGGGCTAATATAGAGGGACAGTGTCTTCCTCTTGTGAGTCTTTAATGAATCAGGTTGGTAACCACATCCCTAGATTTGGAGTGAATTTTTGGAAGAAGCATCTCAAACTTTTCTAAATGAAGGGAGAATATAAAGATTCCTGTATGGAAATGATAGAAAAAAGACTCTGATAATTAGAAAAAAAATTGTTTTTTTTTATTATAGTTGTAAAATTAATTGACCAACATCATTATTATTGTTGTTGTTGTTATTATTATTATTATTTGTGTGTGGCACTGGGGATGAAACCCATGGCCTCCTATGTGTTAAGCAAGTGCTCTAACACTGTGCTGTATCCTTACCCTGATCAATATTACTTTTTTAAAAATGATTTCACTTATTTTTGTTTTTATCCTAGTTTTTTTCCCATAATTTTGATATTATCTTTACAATCTGGGTATAATCTTTATTATTACTAATTTTGTCCTGATTCTTTATAAAATGATAATTTTTAAAAATCTCTTTAATGGAGATGAAATCAAATTATCTAGACTTTCTTTAGATTTTTTTTTTCTTCAAAAACCTACTGTAAAATAATATAGGGCCATATGTTAAGGATCCTGAATGGTCTAAATCCAAAGCTTTGTTTTTGGATAACAGGGAGTGTGTAGGACTGTAGGGTGTTTTTTTGGTTAGTACTTTTCTTTTCAGCTAATATTTGGGTAGTGGTGTGTGTGTCTGTGCTTCCATACCATGCTTTGGATTTTAAGGATTATTGTCTTGGACTTCCAAATCAAATTAGTTCAGTAGTTGTGGTCACAGTTCATTTCGTCTTCCAAAAAATGGGTCAGTCAAAACTCAATTCACAGAAACAATGCATACCCTGTCACAGGAGTCTCTGAAGCTGCCATCACCCTGCTCCTTGTGTGTAAGCCAGGGCTCACTCACACCATTCACTCACGTCAAACACATCGGTAACCAAGGTGAAGCTCTGGGCCTTGCACGCGCCATCTCTCACAAACACCAGCACCAGTGTTCAGCCTTGAGATCACTTGTGGGGTTTTCTCCAGGAATGGAGCAGGTGGGATAGTGCCCAGACAATTTGGGAACCTCAGGAATGGAAGGTGTATAATAGGATGACATAAAATAACATTTCCCCTTGGGGGTGGGGGATCTTGTGTTTAAGATTACTATCACTGCTTGCCATACCATGAACTTTTCTAAACTACTTAACTCATCTTGAATGTGATCTGTATGTAATGTCACAGAGAATAAGTGTATTTGGCATTAACATTTTCTTGATGATAAACCTTACCTTCACTAAACTTTATCTTATAATTGAAGACTTGTCTATTTCTAATTCTAAATACAGTATGTCTCAGAATAAGGTTTTCAGGTTTAGGTAACAGAGCATTTAACCTTCGTTTGTGGTCTCTAACACCTCACGCAATGCTAGGGAATTCAACTGAATGGAAAATACATTCTGTGTAACTATGTTCAAAACACAGTGAGTACCCAGAATTACTTACAGAATAGATGTAATGTCACTTAACAGTAAATCAAGCAAAGTTGAATGAGCAGACTTGTTTGCCTCTTTTCATTTTTCATTACACTGATGGATGCCACATGTCTTTTGTAGGAGATTTTTTTTTCCGGGTGGCTGACAATTATTGCCATTATTGTCTGTGATTCAGCAGTACTCAGGTAGCAGCTATTCTGCTTATAAGCAGCTGAATAAGATATTGTGTTTGGCTTTGTTTATGGAAAAAAAAGATATTTTATGAACTTGTGGTTAGAGGCCTGTTAGCAAAAAGGATGAATGGTTTCTTGGAATTGTAATTTGAATATTTTGAGAGAAACTGACAAAAAATATCTTACTATAGGCGGAAATGGTTTGTGACCTTGCTTCTCTGAGATCCATTTGTTTACAATAAAAATAAATTTAAAAACAAAGCGTCACTAGAATAAGAAATGATCCTACAAAACTGCATCAAACAGAACTAAAAAAACAATGATGATATGATGATAACAATATCAGTTTATCATGTGCCCAACATCATATTAAATACTTTAAATACATTATAATATTGAATTCTTAGATCCTTATATTATTATTCTTATTTTAAGGATGGAGAATTTGAGACCCAGGGAGATCAAGAAACTTTCTGAAGAGCATCACTAGGAAAATCAGAATTCAAATCAGATAGTCCAACTCCAGGACTTGTCTTAACTACCATATTGCTACACATTATTGCCCACTTGTTAAATAAAACCTAGTATTAATACCACTTCCAAATGCATGATTTTAAAAAAATAAAGAAAAAAGAACATTTGTGTATACATTTTTTTATAATGTGTGTATACATTTTTTATAAAAATTACATTATTCTTTTTTTTTTCTAGAAATTTCCATTGCATTAGGTTATTAGAAGACCAAAATATAAAGCTTGGCATTTTCTCAACAAATGTGTATGATGCTCTAATAAGTGTTTACAATGTCTTTGAAACAACATTTAATTTGCAAGATTTTTTTTTTATTAATGTGCTCAATTAAGTAATTATTTCTTCACCACTTTGGGTATATTTCATGTTTGATATTCTGCTGGCTTCAAGGAGCCACACAGTGTAATTCTTATTTAATCCCATTTTGCCTCCACTTTGTTCCCAAAGACAAAAATGAAAGATGTGATGCACTTCTTTTATCCTATCACAAAAGCTGATAAAATAAAAGAATCACCTAACGCAGTTTTTTCCCCACAATTTAAAATTGACAGGAAATTTTGTTTATAAGACTGTGGAAACCAAACTGAAATTAACTTACAGGGATTTTGAAACTTGTTTTGCTAATGTGGTGTCAACTCAGGAATTCACCGAACCTCACAAGGTAAACTCATGGGAATGTTTGGGGAAATGATGAGGATGACAGGCAAGAATTTTCTAGATAGAAAATTGAGATATAATTCACACAAATACAGTTTTTCCTTTTAAAGCATAAATCTCAGTGTGTTTTCCTACAAAGAATCGTACAACCAACACTACTGTGTAATTCCAAAACATTTCTATCACCCCAGAAAAGAAGCCCTGGCCCATAAGCAGTCACTGTGCATCCCAGACCACCAACTCCCCAGTCCTAGGCAATCCAGTCCATTTTTCATTACTGTGTTTTAACCTATTCTGGATATTTAATAAAAATGGAGTTATATAATATGTGATCTTTTGTACCTTTCCTTTTACATGATGTTTTTAAGGCATATCTATGACATAGCATGTATCAATACTTTATTCCTTTTTACTACTAAATTATATTCCTCTGTGTAGACATATCACATTTTTATTCATTAGTTAGGTGATGAATGTTTGGATCAATATATTTCATTCATATTAAAATTATGAAGAGCAGAAGAATAGAATTCATCCTAGTTTCCTACTGAAAAGGCAAAAATTAAAATTCGTGACTTCTCTCTCATATTAAACAGCATCATAGCCTATGAAAAGAAGATACTTTTTGAAAGAAAAACCCTGACTTCTGTGGGCATTTAGCAAGTGGCAACAAAAGAGAGATCTCTAGACTGCACGTACGTACTGCCAATCACAAGCTGCTAGAAATACTGCTTGCTTACTGATTGTACACTAAAGAGCTTGATTGGAAAAGTGTGAACTGGATGTGAATAATTTGCTCACCCAGTTACTTGCTTCTATAAACCATGATACATGTTGAGTGACCCATGAGTTTATCATAGGTATTCTGGAAACACACAGGTCCTGCATGTTTAGGAAATTACAACATTGAAGTTGTGAGAAATAAACACGGGGCTTGTTGTGTGACGATGCTTGTCATGACTCTTAGGATAACAATAACAAGAAAGATAAGAGATAACAGGGGCTGTCATTCCTTGAATAATTACTGTCTGCCAGGTGCTTTGGGTCTATACTTTACCTCTTAATTCTACAACCCTCCAAGATACGTTTTATTATCAACATTTTATAGACAAGGAAAATAACTGAAGAGTGAAGTGCTTTTCCTCTGTCTCAGAAAGGTAATAAGTAGCAGAGTAGGAATTCGAATATTAATCCAAAGGCTCTCTCTTTGAACTAGTAAAGATGGGTGATGAGTGTTTGACATCAGAACTATATAGACACCACATACCTGCAACACTGATGATAGTATGGCTTGCGTGGCCCCAAAGACAGGCATTGCACATCTGCCTTAAGTAAACACTTGGGCACACTTTGTCATGGATCTTGCCCTTTTAAGCTTATCCCCATAGCTTATCATCATCATGCATGACCTTAGGACAGTCAGAAGATGTGATTAAGTGTTAATGGAATTAATTCATGAACCATCCTCTTTCAATACCCTTGTCTGACTTACAGAATCTTGAATCACTCTACAATATTTTAAAAATATTTCTTGAGAAGTCAGTTTTCACATGTACCCTGGACCTGCTCCTTGCTTCATTGGAGGATAAAGGAATAACTCCTTTATCCTCCAGTGAAGCTAAGGGGAAAACTGGAAAATTCCTGGAGTTCCCCAGGATTTCAGGATTTCCTTGAGTGTCAGGAACTAACCACCTTCAGATTCAGTGACCCAGATTTCAATCTTTGAAGAAAAGAACCTCAGTTGACACATAGACACATTATAAAATACCACCTTTTATTTTAATGCTTAAGCAATCCTATCTGTAACATAAAGGAATTGGACAAATTGCTCCCATAGTTATGTTCTTTAGCTCAGCATAGCATTTATTTAAAAAAAAAAAAAAAGACATTGAACCTGGTGGAGTGGTGTACACCTTTGATCTCAGCAACTCAGGAGGCCGAAACAGGAGGATCACAAGTTATACGCCAGTCTTGGCAACTTAGCGTGACCCTGTTTCAAAATAAAACATAGAAAGAACTGGAGATGGCCTTCCTACTCCTTGGTATTTTCCTAAAAGATCTAAAATTGGTGTATTGTAGTGATATAGTCACCTCATTATTCATGCCAGCACAATTCACAGTAAGCTATAGAATAAACCCAGGAGGCCATCAATAGATGAATAGATTAAGAAATTGTGGCATATGTAGACAATGGAGTTCTACTCAGTCATAAAAGAAGAATGAAATTATGGCATTTGCTGGTAACTGGATGGAAATGGCCAATATTATACTAAGTGAAATTAGCCAAACTCAGGTACTTAAAGGTTGAATGTTTTCTCTTATGCGTGGAAACGAGAGTAAAATAAAGGAAAGGGGGAGGGAAGAATAGGATAACATAAAAAAGAAAGGGAAGGTCAGTGATGTGAAAGGAGATCTGGAGGCAGAGTGGAGGGATGGGTAAGGGGAGGCAATGCCGAATGAATTCTTAGAAAATCATGTTATGTGCATATATAAATATACTACCTTTATGCATATACCTTTATGCATAAGTAAAACAAACCAACTAAATACAAATAAATAGTTGAGTGAAAGGAAGTCTAGTAGAGGAAAGAGAATGGGAGAGAGGAGAGGACAGAAGGGGAAAGGAGGAGGGAACAAATCAAGTCTCCAGGCCTGTATGAGTTTGTCGGTGTGAACCCGACTTCTATGTATAACTATAAAGCTCTAATTTTTTTAAAAAAGGGGGGCTGGAGAAGTAGCTCAGTGGTGGAGTCCCCTGGGCTTTCATCTCAGTACTTTAAAACAACAAACATTGTTTTTAGGAATAATGTACATCTATTTTTATCACATCTGGCCAACTTCCCTGACTAACATTGGTTAACATTGGTGTCTGATCCCCGAAAGCATTTGCTTCTAGATCCTCCCAAACCTGATAATCTAAATTTCTTCCAGTTCTGCCATTTCCCTGCTTGTCTAATTATTTCAAGTTTACCTAACAGTAGAGCCAGGTTTTCCCCTCTGGCCCCACACTTGCACTCCCCTGCTTCCCCCTGCATCCCATTCGTCCTGCCTTTCCTTCGGTGTTCAGACACCCAGTGGCTGTGGGCTCTCCGAGGTCCATCCGCAGTCCCTCACACGCACCTTGCCCTCTCTCAGTGCTTCAGCTCCCTAGGTACTCTTCATGCACCTACATTTTACTTTTCATTAAATTGTTTTTGAAACTGATTCTTAGAGTAGACAACTCCTGGTAACTCTTGTTACCAGTAGGAAGAGAGTTGGATATGGAAGAGGAGATGCATCGGAAGTCCAGTGAATCTTGAATTCGTGGAAGGCCAAGGTGGTACTTTTTTAACATTTTCAAAAAAGAAAGGAGAGAAAAGAGAGGTTGTGGTGCCCCACCCACCTCCAGGAGTCTCTTGGCCATTCTGGGTTGGAAGGAGGAGCTGATTAGTGCCTCACTTACAGAGGTCTTACTCCCTTCCTCTCTGGACCATGCATGCCTACTCCTGTAAGGATTGCTCTGCATGACTTGGTACCTCAGTGCCTGCCTTGCCCTAGATGCAGCAGATGGAAAATACTGTTGTTGACATATTTATGGTTAGAAGAGGGAGAAATCTACACACTCCCAAGCACTCCTGGACCCTGGACTTTGTGGGAGCTTAAAGAAAGCTCATTATGCACATGCATCACATGCCCAGTAATCGAGCCGGTACATGCTTTAGCTGTCTCTTAAGAATGCTGTTAGTGTAACTGCTTACCAGCTTACCCAGTTAGGATGAGAGAATATGTCAGAGTGTTCAGATTAGCACTGTTGGGAGCTTAATTATATAATCCTTAATAGGCTTTTCTTTAATGTTTCTATATAAATCATTATTTTCTGTCCTTACCTCAGAAAATTTTACCTGTAAGAGAAACTTTAGTATCTTTATTTTTCTGGTAATGAGACTGAGTCATAGAGTTTACTCATCTACATGATCAACATCAATACATAGGCCTTCCAAACACTGTAAGTAAATTTTGTTTGTATATGTCTAGTGTTATCACCTATTATACACGTAGCATGATCACCTGGTCTCTTTAAGGCAAAGAAAATAAGCCCACTGTGGCTCTCTCAGCCCCTTGTTCTGAGTGACCATGATCCCTCCAGCCATATGCACCAAAGTTGTTATTTATTCAGCATCCTTCCTAGGTCATATCTTTGATCTTTTGTTTGCAGGAAGAAAGACCACACCCCATATTCCCTGCCACTGGAGATTACTACTGACAGGCTCCTAACCACTCATCAATTTCAAGGCACAACCAAGTGAGAGCCTGTACTTACAAAGTATTTTGGTTTCTTCTCAGAGTGTTACTTGCCATTTGTCTGCAAAATTTTTATTCAGTGTGACAGTAAAAGTAGAAGTACAAAAACTTCTAATAATGTCTTTTGGACAGATCTGCCTTTCCTACACATGTTAATATCAGGCTTATAAGTATTGTTCTGTTCCTCCTTTACATAATTTTTTAAAAGCATTTGCAATGGGCTGCATTTCTTGACATGATCCTTCCCTCTGAAGATTGTTTATACACTGAGCCCCAAACAAACAAGCACAATAAACACAGAACAAAAAAGATAAGAGGTGATAAATATGAGGTGAGGTGGGGAAGTATGGGGTATACATTGTACAGAATAACTGAATTCAGACAAATTCTGATTTGATTTACAAAAATCTATTATCTGCCTTAGTAATCTGTGTTTAAAAACTTGACCCAAAGAGTTGAAATTAATCTAGTAATCTCTGTCTGAGATACACAAAGTTAGTTTTCTTAGAATAAATTCCTCAATGAAGTGAAATACACTGTTTTAGATGAAGCTCAGTTTTTGGTTAGCAAAATGATATGTATCCCATTATATACTGCTCTTTTGCTTTTGACTGTGCATGTGTGTATACACACACACACACACATACACATATGCACATGACACAATATTAAAAGGAACACATTGGTTAATATTGGGAAGTCTCTTTCTTGTTCCTACCCCTCCTGACAACTGGATTCCTTTCCAGTAATACCACTGTCTTGGCATTTTTGATGTCCCTCAGACATGCTGTATAAAAGCCACATGTGGTGGTGCACACCTGTAATCCCAGAGATTCAGGAGACTGACAGGAGGATTGCAAGTTCCAGGACAGCCTCAGCAACTTAGCAAGAAGTCCCTAAGCAAATTAGTGAGACCCTGTCTCAAAATAAAAAATAAAAAAAGGAAGGCAGATGTAGCTCAGTGGTAAAATCCCTAGCATCAAAAAAAAAAAGATACTCTCTGCATTATCATTAGAGATGTTTACTTTTTTTCATAAATGTCAGCATATAATACATATTGTACTTTTATAATACATATTGTACCTTAGCAGTACATATAATACTGCTTTATTCATTTTTATACTACAAAAAATGGATATATACTAAAAATGGATATATACTAATTCATTTAACTAGGTTTCAGTATTTCCAAGATTACATATATTATTTTGATAAAAACACTTAGATGAATGTTATATCACTTTTGTGTTAATATATCCAGAGGATAACTGCATATAAGTGTTTTAGAACAAAACAAAAATGTCTTAGAACACTCTAACAAAACATTATAGGCTGGGAGGTTTAAATAATGGACATTTATAGCTCATAGTTCTACAGACAGAAAAGTCCAGGATTGAGATGCTATTCTGTATCAGCTCTCTCCCTAGCTTGCAGATGGCCATATAATGACTCGTATGCTCACAAATCCTTTCTTTTGTGTGTGTTCAGAGCCCTGGTATCTCTTCCAAATCCTACTACAATGACTCCACCTTCATGACCTCATCTAAACCTAATTACCTCCCAAAGGCCCCATTTCTTAATACTGTCTCATTGAGGGGATCGACATATGGATTTTGAGGGATGACAACATTGAATCCATGACACAACTGGATCAAACAATGTAAAATGTTGTTAGAGTTTTTCCATTGCTCCATATCAGGTCCTCCCAATGTGAGAGTAACCTTTTGGACTTTTCCAGTAAAAGTGTGTTATCAGATTTGTGGGTGCTCCTTGAGCTGATAGGTCAAAATGGTAGCTCAGTATAGTTTTAATGTACGTTTTTCTTGTTAATATGTGAGGTTGAAAAACATTTAATATGTTTAGTAACTATCAGTACTTTCTTTTCTGAGAATCAGCCAGTTACGGTCTTTGCTCATGTTTCAGTTGTGTTACTTTTTCTTGTTTTCTAGGAAATGCATGTTTACTAAAAATGTGTCCTTTGTCACTGACATAAACTATAAATACCTTTTCAAGTTTTTTGATATATTTTGATTTTTGTTAATGGTGGGATTTTTTTATGGTGAATTATTTTCTCGTAATGCCTATTCAGCATGAGATTACAAATTATTGCTCCCATCTTTATTTTTAGAATATTTATGACTTTATTTTCACTTTTAAGTTGTGGGTACATGTGGGATTCTTATTTTGTACATTCTGAGATAATAATGGATATTTTTGTTTTACTTGATTGATCATTTTGTTCTTTTAATGTTTGTTACTCAGTTGTTCACAAGTTTATTTCTTCAGAAAAATTAGGTTAGTCTATCGAATATCTTCTAAAGACCTATCAGTGCTAAAATGATGTGATTCTTTATGATTATCTGTTGATTTTTTTTTTTTTTTTACTGTAAGGACAATATAGATAATTCAGGCTTAGAATGTGTATGCATGGATGTGTGTGTGCACTCACGTACCTTTTAATTACCGTAATTAAATATATTTTAAGCCTCTCTTTATCAGTTAATTGCATAACTCTTCTACTTGATTTACATAATCTAAAACTGCTTTTAAATAGTGAAGATGAATTACCTCAAGCAGCTAAGATTGTCACCAACAGTGAGATTCTGTTGTACCTTCAAGGCTGTATATGAAGCCTTACTGAATACTTAACCAGTACTCCTCCCTGCACTGTTTACAGGACATTTATTGCCTGTACCAAACACTTGAGTGGAAGATCAACTTCCTCCTTGTATAATTTTGTATTCTGTAAATCTTTATCTACCTTCCTCAGGAAAGCTATGAAGTCTTTAGCAGAAACTTCCATTTAATACTGTTTTTTAATACTTCCATTTAATCTGTTCGGCAAACATTTATTGAGTGTCTGCCATATTCCAGGCACTGTCCTGAGGTTGAGGGAAGGAAAGAAATGTAAGCCCTGCCGTCAAGGAGCACACAAAGTGATGGAGACACGGACAGCAACATCTACAATGTCAATACATGTGACAGCCATATTTACATCATCCTGAAAAGTTCAGAGGAAGTCCATCCAAATTGGACTGGAAAGGATGAGAAGTTACTGGAGGAGATAAAAAGTGAAGCATCTTTTTCAAATATTTTGACTCTGAGTGCTAGGCAAATGATGGATCTAAAGTAAGTTTAGGAAAATCCTTAACAACATTTTACTTCTGTTTATATTATAAGCATTATATTTTAAACCTATAGACTGTTGCTTCATTTATCTGGCTTTGTTTTCTGGGACTAAGAAATGGAACTATTTCCCCTGAGAATTGAAAAGAATGCACATGTAAGTTCTGATTTATAAAACTTAAGCCTTTTATTGATCACTTTAAAAATGTTCTAAAAGTGTGTTACCTTGATTTCTTTATCTACACTCAGCAGAGTTCATACTTCATTTAAGTTTTCATAAATACCATTAATATTTTTTTTGTACAATATGACCCTGTCAGGGACTCTTCAAGACCCCCTGAGTGATGGGGTTGTCAAAGTTCACTCTTTTTTTTTTTTAGAGAGTTTTTCTTTATCCCCATTGTCCTAAGGTTAAACTAGCTCCACGTTCACTTGAAGCATTTCTTCACATCTCTCCTTTCTCATTTGCTGCCTCCTATTGTGTATTGTTGGGGAAATCAGATAAAGCAACGGGTCAGAATTATATCTGAAAAAAAGAATTTATAGAATCTCTATGCTAGCATGGAATTTTTTCTTACAAATAACAAAACGAGCTTTCATGACAGAACATGTGCAGCCAGTTTTAACTTTCATCCAATCTGTTTAAGTTGTTGTTTATTTCTTAGCAATGCTTAAACAGTTGAATTATCTGGATAAATTTTCTGGGTATAGATGGAGTATGGTCATATATAAAAAATAAAATTTAAAAGATTTTCAGAGGACATTTAGTGTCATTCTTTATACCCTGATTAAGATTGCACATTTATTGATAGACAATATTTATCATAGTTATCCAACTTATTTTAATGTTATCTAATGCTATAAAATGCCTATAATTGTAAAAAACAAAACTAGTTTTTCAAAGGGTCAGTTTGTGGTGCATTATTTTTTATTGTATCCAAGTTACAAGAATTACAAAAATTATCCAAGTTATAAAAAATATAAGATTAGGAAAATCTTACTACCTCCCAAAATACTTCATGTCAAAATGGTGCACATATAAAAGTAAAAATTTTAGTTGGATGAGGTGGCATATGCCTGTAATCTCAGCTACTTTGTAAGGCTGAGGTAGGAGGACCACAAATTTGAGGGCAGGCTGGGCAATTTAGCAAGGCCTGTCTCAAAATAAAACTTAAAGGGTAGGAAGGTCTGAAGATGTAGCTCAGTGATAGAGTGCTCGCCTAGCATACACAAAGTCCTGGTTTGATCCCAAGAATGCCCCCCATACCCCCAAATTTAGAGGGAGAAACACTTTGTAAAAATAAAGAGTTTTGACCAATAGAAATGTCACATTGTCATTAAGCATTCTTTTCTCATTTAAAGTTCTTGCAGTTGAGAACTGAATTTACTTATGATCTGTCTACAACTAATTTTGAAATTTAGAAGGAGCTTCATAGAGACAGCCCTCTGGTTAGAATACAAACCATGCAGCTACTCCATCTCTCTGCAAACGTGTGGAACTCTAACGTAAGCAATAGGAACAGAGTGAGTGAGGGCAGTGACAGGGGAAGTGAGTAATGGAATGGACCTTCAGTCACGAGTCTGCTTCCCCATGGACAGAGCTGGCTTTCACACAGGAAAAACAAAACAGAAAAATCTCCAACAAGAGACATTCTGCAATCTCAGGCAACATCCCCAACTCATCCAGCCCTCTCACAAACATGAACATTCGTCCAGAGAGAACTGGGTGAGAGAGCATCGACCCAGAAGGTCAAGGAGCATCCGGCCAATGTGGGTCCAGAGCAGCATTCTTGCTAAGAGTAAAATGCATTTGTGGTAGACCCACATCAGTTTTCAGATCCTCAGAAAACACGTTTCAGAGGTGACAGACTTTATCAGAACTGACAATTTGTGTTTAAATAAAGTTGAACATTAAATATACTCATGCTTGCATGTTAAGTATTAAGCAAATGTTAGTCCGTGGTCATTACATTAAGTATTTTTGTGAAGCAGTAAAATTTACATTCATGAAATACACTGCAACTCAATGACATTGCATGCAGTTTTAAATTAGTTTAATTATGTTTAGTTTTTCTAGTTGAATACAATAGGTTCTGATAGAACCTCAGTGTGCAGGAAAAAGATAAAACAAAATAAAGCAAAACCACATGGTAAGTTGTCAGTACTCTGATTCAGTAACAGATTTTCTTTTTGAGCAGTTTATTAAGAGTTAAAGGTTACAAGATTAAATTCATAATGTGAATTTCAAAACAATTGAAATAGCTATAGAACAGGCTATTTCCACAGAATCCTTTTCTCATACAATCATATATAGTTGCTGTCCCGGGTTTATTAATATAATTTTATGATCATCCTCATATTTACAAGTTATTTCCCATACATTTTTTAACCTATTTTTGATTCTCTGTACTTTGGTTCCACTCCTCCATTAAAATAAATAACATTGAATATAGATAGTTAATCTCCCTGACTAAATTGTGTGTTCTATGAAAGGAAGGCTTATATCCTATTTAGAGTTGTGGACAGAGCTCTAATAAAATTTCATTGTTGAACTGAATGGACTTAAACAATGTAAAACATTGGTATTACCAATTACTTGGCATCTTCCTACAAAAGATTTATAATGAAAGAGGCAAATCTTGTGAAATATCAACATAAGGGGTGCTGTTAATGATCCTGATATCAGCATTCATTCCTCATGCACACACAGGGCTCTGACATTGGTCAGCCTGTGACACCTGCGATCTGTTGTCAAAAAAGCCTAATGGTCCAATATCTTAGATTTCTTAAGATACAATATTAGTGTATTACTGTAGGTGTTTTCATCTAGTATTTTTCATTCTTCATAGGAAGGATATTAATGTTTATGGTACATATTAAATGTTGCTTACTGTACATAAATTATATAAAAATGGGTTTTAAAGAATGTAAAAGAATAAAGTTTTATTTATCCCTTTTTTCTTAATCATTTTCCTTAACAAATGTTATTTTCAGGTAATAATTCAAAAATATTCATAGTCTTTAGTTTTTTAAATTATTTCATTTACTATCTTAATTTAAGAATAGATAGCAAATTTGCTCTACCTCTTAGGATCAGTTCTTAGAAACTTGAACTCAAATTAAAACCCAGTGAATTCAAAAGGAGCTACAGTTTTGAGGTTATGTGGCATAACATTTGAAAGGATGACTATTTCCTTCACCTACTTCTCTGTTTATAGTCTATTTGTGTCAGTTAGGTAGTTCATCACCATAGCCTCAATAATGAGGAGTTCATCACTATAGCCTCAATAATAATAATAATAAGTAATTACAGATAAATGCGTAAGTTCTATTTTTTCATGTGTTACTTAGACACTCAATTTATAAACCCCATGATTTATGAAATATTTTTGAACAAAAGCCCTAATGTGATTCAGATGATCCAAATGAAAGAGGGTCTTATATTGATCAATTTGCCATTTTAAGACCTACCTTTTACAATTGCTCTGCAGTTGACCCTTCAGTCCTATTTTGAGTAACCAGATGAAAATAAAGTTTCCCTTCAAGTGGTAGTTGCTAAGGGCAACTAGTACTGACACCAAAAGATGAATACTCTACCTTCTTAGTATAATGCCTACTTTGTAAGCTAAATAAAGAGCTAAATTGTAGAGAAGAAAGTTGTATTAATGTGAAATTTCATGGAAGGAATAGAAACAGGAATATTAGAGATGTGGAAATAAGAAAAATAATTATTATCGGCACATTTTTGGTAACTGCTTGGTATTTTGGACAGATGTCCTAATCTCTAGGGCACTCTGTATTTCCACTTGTCACAGCTATCAAATTAACATTGTTCACTAGGGCAAGTCTGTTTTTTTGTAATGTGAATTTATGTCCTTAGTTTTTAGTGGATGTGGAAGAATGGAAACAATATTGTTATGAGATTACATAGGGACAAGATTTTTAGGTTGGATTTTCAAGAATTTTTTTTGTGTGTGTCATTACAACTACTTTATGGTATCTGAAAACTTGGAGTGGACAGGGTCGGTCATCTCTAATTGTATTTTAGATTATTTTATGAACATGTTGCTTTAATGAGAGAGACTTCATATTGAATGTTATATTAGCAGAAATTATGTTATATCATAGTTTCTTTGACCAAATTGTGCTATTTTTAATAGAGCCATTTTTATAATTACAAGAATTATTAAAAAACTTTTCTTCATTGTATCCTAGGCATTGCTGTTCTTGAAAGATGAGTTCATTACTTCTTTATTGGCATCTGCTCTATGCCAGGTGTTCTGCTTGTCTACAAGGAGCTCATAGACTGATTGGGAAGATGGACATAAAATGAAGTAATTACAGATAAATATGCTATGAGTTACAGTCAAACCATAAACTAGATTTTATAGACATATAGAAAAAGAAAACAATCATAGAATAAGTCAAATTTAGCTTGCAAATTTAGCTG
The DNA here is from genome assembly GCF_902686455.1 of Sciurus vulgaris. Taxonomy (NCBI): domain Eukaryota; kingdom Metazoa; phylum Chordata; class Mammalia; order Rodentia; family Sciuridae; genus Sciurus; species Sciurus vulgaris. The sequence goes on along the minus strand of NC_136467.1, from coordinate 89,400,403 downwards.
GGATTTGCAGGACATATGAGAGCCATCTGCCTGCAGCAGGGTTGCTTCCTCAGTGACCAGGCTTCATGCCACTGGTCTGTTCTATTTCATGTCTCTTTCCTCCCTTTCCATTCTGAAAATTACTTGTGGGTTAAGAAAAGTAATTCAACTCGGAGAAGAGTCTTCCTCCTGAAGTGGGAATTCTAGAACATAGGTTCTTCTACACAAGATTTTGTAAATGCATTCTACATGATGAATGTTTTTTGACATTTTCTAAGATGACAAAGAGAATAGACCCTGTGGGCAGTTAGGAATAGCGTCTGCAGGAAGCAAAGACCCTATATTCCAGACTTGTCAAAGACAGTATTGACTGAATGAGACCTTTTACCCTGCTATTAAAAAAATCTGCTTATCAGACTGATGAGGTCCTGATGCACTTGATCCTGCAAAAATGAGCACTATAATAAAGATACAGATGAATGAAGAAGGGTTGGAGAGGTTCTACTGTGATATGCTTCAGGGTTTATGAGATTAAAAAACTATGTAAGGACATACAATGGATGAATTTATATGTAACACTAAGAAATTTGGACTTTAAAATCTAGATCAGAGGAGCCATTGTATTTTCAGCAAGAGACAGAGTCATTTCTTTTTTAAAAGGGAATAATTCTAGGAGCAATGCGAAGAATTAGTTTGGGTTTTGAGACAAAGACTGAATTTAGAGATATAAATTTATGGCCTCGTAGCTTATAGATTATAATTAAAATTATGGGAAATGACAAGAGAACCCAGGAAGAACAAGAAAAATAAAGAAAATCAGGAAGAAGGAAGGAATTCTCAGAAGTATGTGTGATTGATGAAAAAAGGGGGAGGAACAAGCAAAGGAGACTGAAGTTCTGTTTAGAGAATTGGAAGATGTTTTAGGAGAGAAATGAGGAGAGCATGTTAAGATTAAGGAATTGGTAAGGAACACTAGCTGCTGCCAAGGGTTAAGTAGGATGAGAATTAAGAAGGCATAGTGGATTTGACAAGTAGGTTGTTTGAACCCTTGTGCTGTTTGGGTTCACTTCATAATGTCTTGGGAGACATTTGTTAGGAAATAAAACACTGTTAGTATCCGGATAAAGAATTCTTTGAGAGTTGGGAGGGGAGGAAAATTAACTGAGTAAAAGTTTGGAGGTAAAAAAGGAAAAGATTATAGAAAAATGAAACTAATATGTCAGTAAAAAGAAGCCCTAATCATAAAATTGTAGAACTGGTTATGACTGGTTGCTTACATTGTGCCACCACAGGTGGAGACCCTGCCTAAACTGCTCCAGAGAGGTGAATATTTTAATTGCTTATATTGAATTGTAATTATAAACTAATAAGAAGAGGTATTACAACTAGCACCCCACTGATTTAATTCTGAGAGCAACGTGTATATTAGGTGTTTTTAAGACTTCTTTCTGCCCTTCTCAAAACCGTAGATATTTACAGATTTGAAATATTCTCAGATTTGAAAGTAGAATTGATGAAATAAAGAAAGAAATATAACTTCAGATGTTTTAGCTTCTGAAGATACCAGAAGTCCATGTTTTCTTTTATTTATCCTTTTCACTGATTTTTGTAGAACATTGATTAACTTAAATTTTTAGATTTAATTTCTTCCTTTGGGCCATTACACATAAATGCAGCTGCCTTCTGCCAAGCAAAAACTAGGACAGTCCCATTCCAGGCTACCTTGTTTAAGCTGCAGGGTTACCGAGGAAGTAGTGAGAAATTATACATTTTGATTGTGTAAAATGTGGATAATTTTTCTGGTGATTACCCTTTTCCGTATTTTGCAGCATATTATTTCCATGAAAAATAGAATTCAAAAAGTTTGCAGCATCTGTGCACCTTAGGAGTATCCACACTGTGACCTTTAGAAAGGCCTGCACCAGTTATTCCCCTTACATAGGCAGGAGAATTCAGTCTGCAGATACACTAGCTGTATGCCTTAAAATTTCTATTATTTTGTTCTGAAGGCTTGACATGGTAACAACACATACATCCTCCTTTTGTGTCTGTCTTTTCATCTCATGGATTGAGAGATATGGAGTTTGTGTGGCAGAGTTAGGAGAAAGTGCCTTCACCTAGGAAGTATTCCTGGGTTCCGGTGCTGACTTGGGCCCAGATTAACTCTATAATTGCTCATGGGCATGTCTGTGAATCTTGTTGAGTCTAATTTCTTCACTTATATGATGGGTTCATGCCACTCTTATCTCAGACTGACTATGAGAATCTGAGGAGGGAGCACCTGGAAATTGAATGTTCGCTGTTCTCTGTTCTGGGACAAGTGTTATTGAGATAATTGTACACATCAGTGATCATTATTGTGAAACTTGAATTTGTATTTCATGACTTTGGTGCCATTTCAAAAGGACATCAATTTCTACATGAACTCAATATTTATTTCTTATTTTTCATTAATTTTTTTCAATCTCAGTTACAGAAAATAGATATTTTCTATCTTCCTCTTGTATAAAATGGTATAAACATTTGCCACATTTTCTCTTCTCCAGGTTTTCTTACAAAGAACTGGACTTTACAGATGTTGCTGAGGTCCCATCTCCCCATTCCATTCCCATTTCCCTCTCTGAATGCCATCATTATCTTTATATGGATATCTGTACTACACATGCATGTTTATGTATTTTCACTACATGTGAATTTTATATAAACTATTTAATAAATATAATGTGCATATACACATACATACACATACACTACTTCTTTGGGGGGATGTAAAATCATTTAAATTTTTGTTGCATTCAAAAATAATGTTTTTGGAGATTTATGTAAGTTGATACATACCTTTTTAGTTTATTTTAACTGGCAAAGAGAATGTGAGATTTAAAATTGCTGCTAGAAGGAGATTATGATTTGGATCTGGACTGTCCCCCCAGAGCTCATGTGTTGAAGGTTGGATTCCCAAAGCAACAGTATCCAGAGGTGTGGCTTTTGGAAATTTATTGGCACATGAGGACTCTGATCTCTTTAGTGGATTAATCCATTGATAGTTGAATTGACTGCTGGGAGGTGGTGGGATCTGAAGGCAGGTGGGACATGGTTGGAGGAAATAGGTCACTGGGAATATGCCCTTGGGACTATATTTTTTCCTTGGCCCCTTCCTCCTTGTCTGTCCCACCCCCTCTCTCTTCATCCTGGCTGCCATAAGCTGAGAAGCTTTTCCACTATGATGTTCTGCTTCACTTCAGGCCCAGAGTAACAAAGCTAGCCAACCATAGACTAAAACTTCTGAAACTTTGAACCAAAATAAACCTCTTCTCCTTGAAGTTGTTTGTGTCAAGTGTTTTTGGTCACAGTGATGAAAAGCTGACTAACACAGAGCATATTTTATAAAGTTATTTGCAAATATAGGACAAATTTGAAGGAATGTATATCCTGTGACCCAGCAATTCCTCTTTGTGTAATCATGAAAAATTCTCATATGTGTACAAAGATGCTACAAGGTTGTTCATAGCAACGACTTTAAGAGTAAAATGCGGAAGTAATCTATGGGTCTCTCATTATTGAAATGGACAAATAGCAGAATCCTGTGCAACAGCTAAGATAATTTTATTATAAAGCATATTGTGGAAATCTTAGAAAAATTGGTAAGACTATTAACTCCATATAGATCTATTAAGAATACTTGATAAAATCTAGGTGTGAAAAATTTAAATATTAAATACTTTATAAATCAAGTTATTGTATACCTGATTCATCATAATTTTTACATAATCTATTTGTTTTAAACAAACGTATTGCACTTACATGGGATAATTTCAGTATAAAAGAAGATATCTTCAAAAGTGACTCAAGTTAATAAATAGGCGAGATCTATTTTGTAGTTTAATTCTATTTTTATACAATGCTAGGTGGTAACTCTGTACTATCTCTTTGTGGACCACAATCAATGTCTTTTAAAATTAGTATTATCCAAGCACCATTGTGGAAGAAGCTAAGTGTATGGTGACTTTGTCTAGTATGAGATTACTGTTTATATGTGGATTTATCTCTGTGTCTTCTATTCTGTTCCACTGGTCTTCATATCTGTTTTGATTTCTAAACCATGCTGTTTTTGTTACTGTAGGTCTGTAGCATTATTTAAGGTTTGGTGTTGTGATGTTTCCTGCTTCACTTTTCTAAGAATTGCTTTGACTATTCTGGGCCTCTTATTCTTCCAAATGAATTTCTTGATTGTTTCATCTATTTTTATGAAAAACGTCATTGGAATTTTAATAATAATTGCATTAAATCTGTAAAAAAATAAAAATAAAAAGAACTCTTACAGTTTCCACCTAAAATCTGTTTCAATAACTTTATCTACATGCCAGTTTTCATTTATTCATTTATTCATTTGTTCAGTGAATAACTGTGGAGAGATCTTATCAGGGCCAGAAACCCTGAAGAGTGCTGGTTCTATAGTGGAAAATGAGGAGGCATGGTTCCTGCTCTTGCTGAGCTCCCAGACAGGGTGTTTGGGACTGCTCGACTTCCGAAAGACTAGTGACAGTGGAGCAGCAATAGTGCTAATAATTTCTTAATTCTTACTGAAAAAATAAAATTGATGCTCTAAGATGTAAAATAGTCACATAATATAGCATGTTGAAAACCATTCTCCATTAATATATTAAATACAATTTATGCTAGGCAAGGTAGTGCATGCCTGTAATCCCAACAACTTGGGAGGCTGAGGCAGGAGGATCTTGAGTTCAAAGCCAGCTTCAGCAAAAAGGAGGTGCTAAGGAACTCAGTGAGACCCTGTCTCTAAATAAAATACAAAACAGAACTGGGGATGTGGCTCAGTGGTTGAGTGCCCCTGAATTAAATTCCCAGTATCCTCCACAAAATATAATTTCATGATAAAAAAAAAATATGTGTTATCCAGGGGATTCTCTGCTTTAGAAAAATCTGGCATATTAAAATATGGACTTAAAAATAGATTTTTAAAAATAGGAGTATATTTGGATTTACAATGGGAAAATCCTTTGCTTAGAAACACACACAGTACCTTAAATACAGTAGAGTCTGCTAAATTTATTTTTTCTCATGCTCTAAAAGTACATCTGCTGCATAAAGAAGAAAGGTATGTCTGCAGGTCAAAAGGTAATAAAATTAGTGCTGAATACTTATTGACACTCTGATACCAGATATTAATAACTTCATAAGATCTACTGAAGCTGAGGATAAGCAGGCTACCATTCTGCTTCCAAAGCTTGATACTTATTTGTAGTCAAGCTTGTGTCATGATTTACTTCCATATTTTGTCAAGATCATCACTGTGAAGCTCAGGTTAATATTGTTTTAATTCATTTTGTGAAACTGTTAAATCAGGTAGTCATACAAGTCAAACATGATTTAGGTTTTTTTCTTGTCACTTGTTTGTTTGAGACAGGGTCTTACTATGTTGTCCAGACTGTTCTCAAACTCATGAGCTCAAGTGTATCTCTTGCCTCAGCCTCTACAGGTGTGTACTACCCTAGCTGACTGGTGTTTAGTTTTTTGATTCTATTCCACTCAGAATCACTGAGCTACTTTTCCCCTGTAAAATAGTATTTCAGAGAACATTGATTCCATATCTCTAATAGGATGGTTGTTCTAACAGATCTTACACTTTCACACTAGATCTTACCAGTTCTGCATTTTTAGTCACTATTTGAATTGTGGAGGGGGAAAATGGGATACAGGGATTGGGGGAGAGCCATGTAAGATAGTTATAGAATCTAGTAACTCATGGTGGATCACAACTTGATTTATATTTCAGTGGTTTCTTCTGCTGAAATTTGGAATAGAAATTCTAGATATTTTTAAAGCACTTTTCTCTAAACTATAGGCAAAGAAAACAAACTGAAGGTGGTAAAATAAACTAATCCAAGTTGAATTTAAGAATTAAAAAACTTATAACAAAATAAGATAGGATTCCTTAGACTTGTGTGAAAAATAAAGCAGGAAGTAATGAAATATTTGATGCTGACCTCTTAAAGTATCAACACAAAATAAAGTTTTAAGATGTGGATACAGTTATTGCAGTTTTATATTGATGTTTGCATTTTAAACCATTTTATTAGTCACAGTTGTTACCTTTTTTTGTTTTATTAAAGGGGTCCCTTTCAGCTTTATTGAGATGTAGTTGACAAGTGCATATACTAATTGGTTTTCTTATGGTAATTATTTTACAATGTGTACATATATCAAAATATGAAGATATACTTGCTAAATACGTATAAATTTTATCAAAGGGTTTCTTGATAAAGCAAAATCCTTTGAAAACTGTGCACATAGATACCTGTAAATCAGTTTCCACTCAATAAGTAATCAAGTCAGTATTTTCAGGAAAAAGTTAGTCTTTGTTTTATAACCCTAATATGTAAGGTATTGCTAAAAATGAACACATTTACATTTTTTTGTTTTTGCTTATGTTGCAATTAGGGGATTCTCAAGGCACTATCTGAACATGTTGACAGATGTTTATATGAATGAAAAAATAAATATTCCATGACAATCAGGGAATAGACTTCTGGTTTTTTTAGTGTTTTTTGTAATTTAAAAGCCAAATAAAATTAATAATAACACAATGTCATAATTAAAGAGCATATTGATTTCTAATTGGAAGTGCCAGAAGGTACCCATTTTAACATGTTTCGACTAAAACTTGTAGATAAGGATGGCTCTTTGGAAAAAACCACAGATAAGAGGGTGAATGAATGGTCAAAAATCTAGATCAGGTATTGAAAAAGAAATCAGGTAGAATCTCTGAAATTTTAGATTCAGATTCACTTTTAAGGAATAACTTTTACAGAAGGGAAACAAGGAGAAGCTGCTCAAGACTTCTTTCCAGTATGAAGTAGTATTTTTCAGATAATATGAACCTGCATTTAAATTAACACGTGATCAGTGATTAAATGCTGACAAACTGTCATTTAGAAATTTATAAACTGTTCCAGTGACCAAAATGGATTTTATGATTCTTTTTTCCTTGCTGAGTAAGAACTTTTTTTTTCTTGATCTCAAAAAATTAATGATTTAGGCGAAAAATTTTGTTTTTGTTATGAGAATTATATTATCCTTCTTAGCTGTTTATATCAAGTTAGTTAGAAGATTGCCAGATCTCCCACTTCATTGTGAATTATATAAACATCACAACTGAAGAACAAATGACAACTCTGTTAATCTCAAGAATTTATAATTTGATGGGTTGAAGTTTTATTTAATGTAATAATTTTCATTCTTACCACTTACTTTGGTTTATGTTGGGATGAAATGACTAATTTGAACTTTCATTAATTTGAAAATTTAGCTTAATTTTGATCAGGCTTAAGTACTCTTATTCTGGAGTTCTACTCATTACTTACACTATTGGTTTAAATTTCTGTGAACAAAATAGTTAACATTTATTAAATCTGTGTTTTAGGCATCATGCTTTCCATGCATCACACTTTTTCATGTGCAATTAGTTGTTCCTTATTTCTGCTTCTTCATCTGTAAAAAGGGCATAAGAACTAGATCCACATCAAAGGCTTGTTTAAATGAAATCATTTATATACAACACTTGAAACAGCTTAAACACTCAGTAAATGTAAGATATTAATACCAGCTATTTTTATAATCAGCACAGTTATATTTTGTTATATTGTTATTATGTTTAGATATTATTATTCTTATCCTAATTCTTTAAAGTACAGTTAGCTCAGGCAGCTAATAACTGGCAGATCTGAGATGCAAATCAATTTCTATTTGGTTTCAGGGTCGAGTTCCTTACCTGTACTCCAAGAGCTAAATAACTGTTAACAATTTTGCTACAGTTTAACATACTCCAAATTTTTCAAACAATTTCTGCCATGATTAACCCCATTCCTACCATCACAGTTCTTGCTCAGGCCCTGTCAACTCTCTCCCACTGAGTGCTTTTTTTTTTTTTTTTTTTTTTTTTTTTTTTTTTTTTTTTTTTTTTGTTCTTTTAAGATTTATCAGGTTGAGGCAGTGTCTACTTTCATTACAATATCTGATTATATGGTTTTCAACCAGTGCCAATTGCTAAGTGCCTCCCAATTATTTTTACTCATAACAGCAAAATAGTACCATAAAGAGCTAACTTTTACAAATGGCTTTTAAAATATAAATTCTAGCAGATCCAAGATTATTCCTAAACAAACTTCTATTCACTCTCTTTCAATCTTATGTACTTCCTTGAGAAGGAAAGCAAGAGTAGAGTTGCAACCAGTTCTCTGGAAACCTTACACAAGGCATAGACCAATAATCTGTACATGCCCCAGAGAGGGTCTTGCATGTTATCCATCATGATTGTCAGGTTGAAAGACTGACCCATCAACCCTCAGTTAAACCTCTGTGGAGTTTTTCAGATAAGAACAAAGTACTATCTAGAATTATACCCTATAAATTCAGGAACAAAGAATATTGTTTTCCCTCTTCTATCATATGACTACCTTACTGTTTACTAAATTCATTCATAGTTTCACTCATTTCAGACATAATAACAGCAAGGACATCAGCAACAAAATTTCCAGGTTATACTCTGATGCCAAAAATATGAAGGGAAATTGTAGTAACCTCAGTTACTAAAATGACTCTCTGAGAGATTAATAAATTACTTTTGGTACACTTTGTAGAGAAGGCTATTTGTTAAATATCAGATAAAGGTAAAAAGATCTTCAATTAAAGCTTTCACATCATGAAAATTTAACAAAGCAATCAGTCATTTCTTTTTTTTAACATAGTTGAGCAAAGGCTAAATGAAAAGCACATAAGAGTTTAGGCTTTATACCCTAGCTTCAGACACTATGGAACAATTCCCTTATTTTAATTTCTAAAATACTGCTTTAGGCCATTTTTTTTAACTTCTGAAAAGTAAGTTTCAAATTCAATAATATCACATTTACAAAAAAAAAAAATACCATCATAGAATTAGTTAAAAATTTGGCAATTTTATAAATAGTATTATAAATTTCATAGCTAGAAATTATTTTCTGCTTCCTGCATATAAAGAAAAAAAAGTAGTCTTGCAGTCAGGTTTTTTATGAAGCCAATGAACTCTGTCTTACATTATACTATTTCAGATAATGTTCAACAAATTGTTAAAAATTTTCCCACAGCACATTTATATTATAGAATACGGTAATTCAAAGGAAATACAAATTATTTTCTTGGTCAGTCTTCTTAGTTTGTATATGTCCTAGAATACCCTTTCAGAAGAACGTTAACATGCACAAACAAATGACTTTTCAAAAAAATACATTATGAGGGTGAAGTTGAACAAAGATAAAATTCGAAAATCTATTTAGCAGTGTGAAGGGCTGCTGAGATAAAAGGTAGAAGCCAAATACAATCACCAAGTCATGGGCTCAAGGGAAATAACATGGGCATTTTTGAGTTATTGGCTAAGGTTAAGGAAATACAGGTTCCTTTTTCTTTTTCTTTTTTTTTTTTTCAGGAGTGCATGAAAAGGTTTAGGAAACAGGTACTTTTTTGCAATTGATAAAAAAGTATTAAATTCTTGGAATGTTGCAATAAATAGCTATGGTTCAAGTAGAGAAAGATGTGTTTTCAAATTTCAAATAACAAAACTCCCTTTGTTTTGTTCCACTCTCTGTGGAAATACTTTAAAATCCAGCCTGAGGACTTCACAGCATCAGATAAGTGGTGATGTTGTTCTCCCCAGTCCTCTACATGTGACCTGTTCATACCGAACATTCAAACACAAACATAGGTTCTAATTATCAGGTAGTGTACAATTTCCTAGAATTCACTGCAACTGAAAAAAAAAATGTGACTTTACAGAATGATTTCACTCCATGAAGTGACATTTTTGGCAGATCCAGGTAAAATCATTCATGTTTATTATCAAGTGTTCAGTCTTTTCCCTTCCTTGGATTCAGTATTAATTTCTTTTTAAAAATATTTTACTAATCTTTCTCCTCTTCTCCATTGCTGCCATCACTGACCTGCTTTAGGCCCTATTCAACTCTCTCCCAAATATTCTCCTACTGGATTGTTCCATTCCATTCTGTCCTCTGTGCAACCACAGGGTGGTCTTACTTAGGATGCAGATCTATGGATGTCACCCGCTGCTAGAGACATGCATTGGCCCCCTGCAACCAGCAGGCAGAGGACAAGCTCTAATCTGCTCAGACTATACCCCTTGTGGACAGGAACAGCCCTCATTTCTCCATTCACTGCTCTTCCCAGCATCTGCCTTTCCCCATGCTGCCCCTTAAATCTCTCTTTCTGTTTATCCTAACTTCTCCTTTAAACTCAGCTCCCATATCACCTCCTGCAGTCATTACTTGGATAGCCCTTGCCTATGCCCTGGACATCTCTTGATTATTGCACTTCTACATTGTTTTGTAATTATTTGTTAAATGTCTGTTTTCTCCAGGAGATTGTTAATTTTTTAGGGATAAGAATTATGTCGTACCAATCCAAGAAAACTAAAATACTGAAAATAGCTAGTTAAAGCATTACTTTAAAAATATTTTATTTGGCCAGAGCTAAGGTACACAGACTTAAAATTCTTACAAGGAAGCATTTGCAAAGAATTTAGCTCAGTCTATAAAGCAGCAAATTCAGGTGGTTTAGATATACTGTATGTCAGCATTTTGAGGTATTTGTTCATTTTGGTCTGTTTTTTTAAAAACATGTTTTCCATTTATCCAATTCTATTTGTAATATGTGCTTTAATTTTCAGCTAAATTTCAAGAATGTACAAGGCCCTGAAAAGGAAGTCATTACCTAGGATGAGGACATTTGATATATTTACTGTTCCTATGAAACTTGTAAAACTGCTTATTCTAAGAGACTTCCTCTTAAAATAAGGTTTAAAAAGGGAAAATCCAATAAATGATTTTTGTGTCTGCTTTTAAATGCTAATATTTTATGCTCCATTTTTGCATGTTTAAAAATATGTCCAAAATATTCTTTTCTATGAAAATAAAAATGAATCCTAACTTACTTCTCTGAATTCTGATAATTACACATGAGGTGTTTTAAATTTTTAAATTTCTAGTAAATAGTTTCAGATATGTAATTCAGTTTGTAAGACGATAACTTCCTATTTTCTTATTTTTACATACATAATCACAAATCTTTAGATAACTATTTCTTTGTATGTTTATGGAGTGATAGTGGAATCATGTGAAATTTAATTTTTAAGAATGGTTTCTAAAACTCATAAAGACTAAACCCTGCAGGTATGCATACAAGAGATGCTTAATAAATTCTTTTAGGCAAGTGTCATAATGACTTTCTTCACTTAGTGTAATATATTAAGAATTTTTCAAAAAACAAAATCACATGTAAAATGAAATCTAATGATAGCAATTTTATAATTTTAGAGGTTCCTTCTTAATTAAAAGAAAATATAATATGAGCTTACATTGTCCATACACCTTGTTCTTGGCTTTTTAAAATATCTTTTAGCATTTTAAAAATATCATTTAAGTATCATTTATCATTGAGAACCTATTTTGATATATTTATACATGCATTTTTATATCTTATTCTAATTAAGATCCCAGTCTTGTGGATGTACAGAATGGTGAGATTCACTGTGTTGTATTCATATATATACACAGAAAAGTATGTCATATTCATTTACTGTCTTTCCTATTCTTACCCCCCTCCTTTCTCTTCATTTGCCTTTGTCTAATCCACTGAAATCCTACCCCCATCACTTGTTGTGGGTTAGCATCCACATAGCAGAGAGAACATTCGACTTTGGTTTTGTGGGATTAGCTTATTTCACTTAGCATAATAGTCTTCAGATCCGTCTACTTACTGGCAAATGTCACAAAGCCATTCTTCCTTATGGCTGAATAATATTCCATTGTGTATGTATACCACACTTTCTTTATCCATTCATCTGTTGATGGACATCTAGGTTGATTTTCATAGCTTAGTTATTGTGAATTGTGGTGCTATAAACATTGATGTGGTGTGTAGTATGCTGATTTTAAGTCCTTTGGGTATATACTGAGGAGTGGGATAACTGGGTAAAAAGGTGGTTTTTTTCCTAGTTTTTTTGAGGAAACTCCACACTGTTTCTCATGTTGCACTAATTTGCAGTCCCACCAACAATGTATGAGTATATCCTTTTCCCATATCCTGCCAGCATTTATTGTTACTTGTATTCTTGATAATTGCCATACTTCTTGGGGTGGTGAAATTTCAATATAGTTTTAATTTGCATTTCTCTAATTGCTAGATATGTTGAATACTTTTTCATATATTTGTTGACTCTGCATAAGTTATGTTTGGATATGAGGTGTCCCCCAAAAGCTCGAGTGTGAGACAATGTAAGAAGGTTCAGAGGAGAAATGATTGGGTTGTAAAAGTCTTAACCCAATCAGTGATTTAATCCTTTGATATGGATTAACTAGTGGTAACTGAAGTGGTAGGGTGTGGCTGGAGGAGATTGGAATTGAGTTGTGGCTTTGGGTTATATATTTTGTATCTGGCGAGTGGACTCTCTCTCTACTTCCTGACCACGGTGATGTAAGCTGCTTCCCTACACCACCCTCTTCTGCCATGATGTTCAGCCTCACCTTGAGCCCTGAGGAACGAAGCTGGCGGTCTATGGACTAAGACCTCTGAAACTGAGCCCTCAAGTAAACCTCTCCTCCTCTATAATTATGCTGGTCAGATCATTTAGTCACAGTAATGAAAAAGCTGACTAAAACAGCATATTTCTTCTTTTGAGAAGTGTCTGTTAGTTTCTTTGCCCATTTATTGATTGGGTTGTCCATTCTGTAACTAGAAGTCTTAAAAAATGAAATGCTATTATTCAGTCTTTATGTATCTTTATCCCATTGTAAGCCTCTGGATTCAGTGATGATACTTAGAACATGCTATGCTCTCTGTTTCCCTTTTTCTTTCTCTACCCCACTAATCTTATTGAATTTTAAAAATAGTTATAATGCTATTGCATTCAGTCTACAAATGATTTACAGAGAATGTATTACAGGAGTTTTATCGTGCATCTCTCGGTTCAGAAACTCAGATGCAACCCACTGCCTTCATAATAGCTTAGCCTGCCTTTCATGTTGTTTCTGGATTGACTTTTTCATGGTGCCTTTGTTCCAAACAAACTCAACTAGTCAGTATTTCTTCAGCGATTTCTGTTCCTTACTGCCTTTGCTTGATTTATTTCTTCCACCTGATAGGTTTCCGTTGGTTTCTGAGTCCAATCCCATCCACATCAGTCCTTTCAGCCTCATTGAGCTGTGGTTATATTCTTGTTACATCCTTTTGGAGGTGTATTACTTAGTTATTCACTTTGCTCTAGAGGTCAAATTGTGAATATAGATATTCTGCTTCATCAGAATTCCATGCGGGTCTGTCATCAATTAGGCTAAGCAGCAGATGCTAAAGCTAGAATATAAATAGGCTTGTATACAGTCAGTTTACTACTTTTCTCAATGTTTAACAAGTATGAATAGGACAGACTTCATTTGTCAAGGTATGATTGTAGAATTGCCTCTATAGAGTAAAAGAAACACTACCTGCTTCTTTGTGGAGACTACCTTCTTAAAAGTAGGAAAGTTTAAGTAGGTGCAAACTGAAGTATTGCTGCATTTTTATGTAACAATTCTTAAAAACATGCCTAGAAGCTTTACTGGTGAAAGATTTTTTAATAAAATGTAGCCAATAAGATAAATGAAAATTTGTAAAATGCCCTTTTTTCTCCCATAAGACTTTGTGTTCCCTTAAAAAAAATAAGGTAGGGGAGAATTTTCAAAGCAATTATCAAACCTAATTTTTAACATAAAAGACTTGTCAGGTTTTATACCTAAATTGCTCCAATCTGGGAGGTAATTTTTTATATTGTTATAGTGTTGACAGTCTCAAATTCTCTGAGATATATTATCAAAATACAAAGTCTAGTTCAAGATAAAATTTTTTATTCTTTTAGATATTGTTGTCTTACCAAAAAAAAGGTTGGTGTGAAAAGTTGAACAAAAGAATAGAAAACTATTAAAATGAAGTATTATGTTTGCATAAATTGATTTGAAATACATATTTGACAAATGTTTACTGTATGAGGAACTTGTTTAATTTACTTTGAAACTAGGTTAAGGTAGCAGCAGAAATCAGAAATATTAAACATTATAAAAATGTTATTTAGTTAAAATGCCACTCATGGTGTAGTTGCATTTTCTTTTTATATGAATTATTAAATGGTTCAAAACAGAAACACCTTATTGTTCATTGTAAATGTAGCTGTTATGCTCTTCTTTAAGCAGAAGCATAAATACAGTGAGTTCAAACTGTGAAATGGAAAAGATATTTCCTGTGTAAGTTTCAAGAGTCTGGTAAATTTTATATCTTCTCAAATATCTTGTTGCAATTGAAATTTAAAATATACCTTTTTTAAGGTTAGATCAAATAAATGTAATCATTCATCTGTTAGAGATTTCTTTATGCTTTCTCTTTCCCAAAAACTGTGGTAGACAGAATGAAGAGATGAATCTTAACTCTCAATCCTCAGAGATTCATGGTACAGGGAGAGTAGAGAGAGCTATAAGGGAATAAGTGCAATAGAAGTAATTAACGTGTAGATGTGCATAAGGAGTATAGCAAAAGCACAAAGAGAGTAGCTTTACTTTGCTCATGAACTTCTAGTGGGTTCTAAAATATTTATATATATGTTATAATATAGTCATATGAATGTGTATCTTTGTAATTGAAAAATCTAAGTATATAAACATATTTTAATCAGTTTATGAATATCAGTATATAACCATTTGGTTCTTATTCTTTCTATGCCTAAATTACTTTTTGATATTAGATTAAGTAAATGAGAAAGCATATTAACTCCTTTAAGCAATAGATGCTCTATTTTAGTTAATTCCTCATGTGGCAACCTAAATTGGTGTCATGTTAGCCTTGAAAGCATCAAGGTGCCTTCTTTGATGCATTAAGCCAAAGCATAATTAACCAGAAGGGAAATCTGACCACTGCAAATGCTTGTAAAAAGAAAATTACAGAATAGGTTTCTGCAGTAATCCACACCACCAGTGATTATAAAGTGTATATATATCTGTTCCCTTCTTGTCAAAAGAAAACACAACTCCTCTTAGAGCCACATGCAATAATTTTATATGCTTGTTCATATTCATAATATGAAGACACCCACACCAACATAATCCTTCTACGTATGTTATACTTAAGATACCTTTTTTGGGGGTTCAGGTACCAGAGATTGAACTCAGGAGCACTCATCCACTGAGCCACATCCCAGTCCTATTGCATATTTCATTTAGAGATAGAGTCTCACTGATGTTGCTTAGTGCCTCACTTTTGCTGAGGCTGACTTTGAACTTGCCATCCTCCTGTGCTGCTGGGATTACAAGTGTGCACCCCTGTGCCTGGCATACTTAAGATACTTTTAGGTAAAAATTGTTAATTGTTTCTTGGCTTTCATGTGAAGGGCAGAGATGCCTAACTAACATAGTCATACAAACTATGAGTATGTATGCATGTGTGAAGATTCTGTTAGATATGTATATCCATCAGTGTCTCCAGTTGGGAATGACAATTATCTGCTTCATAAAAGCTTTTAAGATTTGCATGCATATTCACAAAGCCAATGAATTTTTAAATGTATTAACCACTTGCATTACTGAATGCAAATTTTTGAATCTCACAAATGTGTCCTATTCCACTAGAGGACTGTGTTGATAAATATTCCTTTAACTATAAAGGCAGGAAGTCTTAAATTAATAAAGATCAATATCAATTTACTTGGTAATAGAAGTGTTCTGTATGTGAACATTGATATCTTATCTTTATGCTTTTCCAGTTCTGGGGTACATATATCTCTGAAAACTAAGGTAAAGAAATTCCATGAAAATATCAGAGAGATCAGTGAATTAGAGACAGAGGACTGGTGTGTGTGTGTGTGTGTGTGTGTGTGTGTATATATATATATATGTATTTGGGAATTATTTTTAAAGTGACATACTTTATACTTTGATTCAGTAAGAAAGGATATAAAGTTTGTTAAGTGAAATTAAAAATATTGAAAATCATCCAAAAATAGTTCTTGAGAAATATTATAGCTAAGATAAAATGCTTAAGTGTTCAATTTATTCCATGATTGTTGAATCTCCTAAAATTTAAATTATACATTGGCTTGATTATAGTTAATTTAGGATAGAACATTAGCTGGACATCAGTTATAATTTTATATGTGCATGTTTAATCATTAAGCAGACATAGAACATCTTAATAAATCTGAATGAAAAAGATTTCATTTCTATTAGCTATCCAGAGCAAGTGGATGTGTCTTGAAGATCCACAGTTGGCATTCAGGCATTTTTTAATCAGCCAACATATTCAAGAATCTGGCCCTGACCTGGCCTTTTACCCAAACTCAGCTCCCAAATTGTATTTCTTCTCTATTTAAGATTCAGAGATTCCACATTCAGATTCAGCCATGACATTTTCTGGTAAATCCAAGGAATTGGAGAACATCATGCTAAGTGAAATAAACTAGACCCATAAAATCAAGGGTTGAATGTTTTCTTTCATATGTGGAAGTTGGACCAAAATAAGGGTGGCGGGAGAAAAAATAAAAGTAAGGTAAAGAAATTCCATGAAAATATCAGAGAGATTAGTGAATTAGAGACAAGGGATTGAATGGGAGGGAGGAGGGACAGGAAAAGTGAAGAACAGTAGCATGAGTCTGACCAAACTTTTCTGTGAATTTCACTTTTATGTATATTCACAAGGCACTAATTAAATAACGATAAATAAATAGAAGGAAGACTAGCAGAGTAGGGGAAGGAGAACAGGGAAGGAGAAGGGAAGTATTGGGGACTGAACTGGAGCAAATTCTATTCCATGCTTATATAATTACATCAAAATGAACCCCAATATTATGTACATCTATAATGAAGTAATAAAAATTTAAAAAAGAAAAAAAATTTTGAAAAGATTCATAAATTTCTCTTCCATTTCTCTTTCAGAAGTCCTAAAGATATAACCCCATCCTTAATTATTCCCATCATCTGCTGTCCAACTGCTAATCCAGGACCTTAGAAAGTTCCCTTTGAGAAAAGTACTCCCATCTTTTCAAGTTCCAGCTCTAATTTTCAAGAAACCTACCTCCTAGATGAACAAATGTTTTATTTCCCCACAACTGATATAGGTTACAATTCCAAAGTAGCTACTTAAATTTTTAGCAGTTTTAGCTAAAACTGCTCCTAAAACTTTCATCATTCTTTATTTTATTGGTTCTTCTCATATTTGCTTCACTCAGTTCTACTTTAGGCCTTTAAAAGTATGTTTTCTACGTTGCATGAAATGTTCTTGAAATACCTGTCTCACTTCAGTCCCCTTTCAAGGTATGTCCTCCCTTATGTTCCCCAGGGCTCTTCACTACTCTGGACAGTCTATGAAACCCTGAAATATCTATTATCAATATAGGACATCTGGTTTCATTGAGAAGGCCTTCCACTGTACTCTGATAATATTGTTACTTACCATGGACTCCTTTTTTCTTTTTAAATTTGTAGACTCCTCTTTTTTAAGAGAAGAATCCATGACTTAGTCTTCTGTTGCTGCCCACATTAAACACAAAGAGACATAGGTGCTCAGTAATGCTTATTAAATGAGTAGATTACGAAGATCATTATGAAGATTATATGTCAGTAGTTCTCAGGAATGATTTTGATTTCCTAGGGGACATTTGGTATGTCCGAAGACATTTTTGGTCATCAGAATGGCAATTGAGGTCCTGTTGGCATCTAGTGAAAGAAACCAGGGATGCTACTGAGGGTGACCATCTGCAATGCACAGGACAGCCTCACAACAAACAATTATCCCCAACCCCAAAATGTCAAGAGTGCCAGGGTGAAGAAATCCTGTTTTAATAATTTGAGTGTAAGCAATCAAAGATCTTATATATTTTCTTCCTCCTCCTCCTCCTTCTCCCCTCCTTCCCTTTCTCCTCCTCTTGTTACTCCTCCTTTCTCCTCCTTCTTCTCTCTTAAGGAAGATCAGAGAAATGTTGCAGAGATTTGAAATGTTCCAGGTGATTTGACTACTTAGTTCTTTAAATCTTCATTTGATTTCCAACACAAAACATTCAAACTGACTCTATAGTATATTTATCAAAGCATCAAGGGACCACCTTAATCCTGTCATAAGCAGCTATCCTGTTATTGCTAAATTTACTCTTTAATCTGTGCTGTTCATCAGTCTTTACTCTTTCTTATTCATACAATCTCCTACTATAAGATTGTGGTTTTATTTTTTTGCCAATGTATTTGTTGATCCTTAAATTCTAATTACAACTAAATGACAAAATATTTATGAGTTTGATTTCTTCCCAAATAAGTTGTTCATATTAAGACATATTTTGCATGTATTAAGATGTGAAGTGGAAAGAAATAGAGAAAAAAATTGGAAAAAATCTGAAACTTCTTTTATATGTTCTTAAAAACAAGAACTAATTTGGAATTTTACCCTTTGGCAAAAAGAAAAAAAGTTATATTTGAGCTAATTTGTTTAACAAAGCAAATTCTTTTTCTCACTATCTTTCCTCTAGGTGGAGAAATAAATCAAAAGGCAATACATGTTGTTACCCTTTTGGCTCATGCTCTTTTCAACAAGTAATCAGATTCCTACGAGGATCTTTTGGAAGAGAACAAACACAATTCTGTAAGAATTTGCAAATGTAACATACATAGTTTTTATTGAGTTGCATCTATTTTTGACCAGTACCAAAATAATAAATTAGTTATAATATTGATCAGCTTTCCTTATTTTAATATTCTCCAAAAATAAAACATAGAAAACATCCACTTTCTTAGTAATACTTGGTTTAGTGTAGGAAACTTTCCAAATTTGTACTTTTATTGCTTTGTTTTTAACACATTTATTTCAATCTACACAAAACATTCAAATAATTTGGTCTGGTATCCCATTGATTGGTGAACTTTAGTATCATCCATATAAATAACAATCTGGGATTACACTTGGTTCTTGGAGGGGAAATATTTCTAGAAATAAAAATACTGTTATTCTGTCTTTCCTATAATTTTCATAGCACTCTGATGGCAGTTTTATGGTCTCTAACAGAGATTTGGCCCAGAAAAGACATGCTTAAACTGAGGGCGTACCCCTGCAAAACCAAAATGAATTGTGAAATAGCTAGAAATGCTACAACTTCTCTTCATGTTCTACAAATTATTTCAAGATGTTTTCTATAAACTTTCACTATTTTTGCTTTTTAAAAAAAATTCATTCAGCAAATATTCAGTGAAAACCAACTATGTACCTCCCACTAGGTCTTAAGTGCCTGACATTGGTGAGCAAAATAGATATTCTTCCTGTGCTATGAAGATTACAGTCTGGCGGTGCAAACAAATAGGAACCAACTAACCATACAAATAAACACATTCATTGATTCCTTCAAAAGATATATATTGAGTGCTCCTTGAGTTCTGTATCTGGACTAGACTTGTGAGATACACTGCCTGAACCCATTAAAGCTTTTATTCTGATAGCAAATAAGATAATATGCAAATAGACAAACAGTAGATATTATCATGCCATGGGATATTATGAAGAAAAATAAAACCATGCAAGGGCATATAGAAAGTTTTAGTATTTAGGATAATGTTTGGAGACAAGTGGTCAGGGAAGGTCTTTCCAGGGGGATGATATTTGAACAGAGACCTGGTTGAAGAGAGCTCTTGTCCTGCTAATGAGAAGAGGTAGGACATACCTGACATATTGGCATATTTGCAAGAAGAATGAAGTGAGTGAGGGAAGAATGGAAGGAGATGAGATCATAGAGATAGGAAGGGTCCAGGTCTGGTCCACGGTAAATACTGTTGATTATTTAAAACTGAGGAGAGTGTATTGCAACAAACACTGAACATTAAGAGAAAAGATAACTGGGGTTATAACCTGACCTGGGGAGCCAGGGAAAGGGTCTTTTAAGAAATGAATTGTGTTTCCCCAAATTAAAAATTCATCTAATTCCCAGTGTGAGTATATTGAATGCAGTAATGAGATTGTAATGGTAGAGCCCTAATCCAATAAGACTGGTCCGCATATCTAGAGAGAAGAGATGTGAAGGATGTGCTTATATAGAGAAGAGGCCATGTGAGGACACAGTGACAGGACAGTCATCTGCAAATCAAAGAAAGAGGCCTCAAGATAAACTAATTCTGCCTGCACCTTGATCTTGGACTTCTCACCTCCAGAACTGTGAGAAAAATCAATGTGTGCTGTTTGGGGCACCCAGACTTTTTTTTTTTTTTAATGTATTTATTAATTTTTTTGTAGTTGTGATACCAGTAGCAGAGAAGTATAACTTCTTTGATGAGGTGACCTTTGGGCTGGAAACTGAAGGTTGAATAGGAGCTAATCCCATGTAAAGAAGTGTAAGGGAAGACCGTGTGTAAAGGATCTACATTTGGAAAGTGTTCAGCATGTTTGAGAATTTGAATGGAAAACTTGTCAAAAAATTGAAGAGTAATCATGAGAGCAGCATGTGGAAAGATGAAAGAGGCGAAGGAAGCCAAGTCATGTCAAGCTGCATGGGCTCTGTGAAGGCTTGCGTTCATGAGCCCAAAGGGGTTGACATGATCAGATTTGCATTTTAAAACATCTCTGACTGTGAAGAATTTGAGTAGGAAAAGAGTGGGTGCAGAGACTTGAAGCAGTCTATGTAGAGATGGTGGCAGTGGAGTTGGAGAGGAATGGGTTGGTAACTATGAAGGAAGCTGGCAGAACAAGGATTGCTCCCACATTTCTGTTTTTTTCAGATAGAAGGAAGGTGATGACATTCTTGAGGTGAAGAGTAATTATAATTTTACTTGCAACCTGACCAGTTCCATATGGAATGTAGTGAATTTGAGATGCAACTGAAATATCCAAGTGGAGAATCTGGAACTCAGAGTAACAGGTTGAGACTAATGATACAAACTTGGGAGTTAAAAGTGTATTTTGGTCATCAAAATCTGCTACAGTATAACTTCTTCATAGACAGGAAATTTTATGTTTTGTTCACGGATATATCCCAAATGCATGGAACAGTGCTGACATACAGAAGGCACTCAATACCTATTTATTGAATGAATGAATGAATGAACAAATGAATGAACCCACTACCTAAAGAGAGCTTAACATGAAAAAAGAAGCAGATTTAGAATGAACCTGGGGGAATGTCAACATTTATAGGATGGGTAGAAGAGAATAACTTTACAGAGAAACAGCAAAGGAACGGTTAGAGGAAGAAATCAGTACAATCTGACATTTAGGAAGCCAGGGAAATAGTGTTTTGAGGAAGGAGAATTTGTCCTTTGGAGTGAGTGACATACAGCAGCAAGCCTAGGACATGAATGAACACTTCTGAATCCAAACAGCTAGATCGACTTTAAAATACTTGAACCTGTTTATCACAGTTGTCAGTCTTTGAGTCTAGGAAGATTTGATTTCTTGTATGCAAGATTTATTCAGATAATAGCCCTTTGGAACTACCTTTGAAAACACATCTCTGACACATTCCCAGCATGGGTGCATACATAATTACATCATCATTCTTTGTATTAAATTATGGTTTCAGTGACAGTTGGAAAAAATGTGTTCAACTAATAGAATACCGATCATTTTTCTTGGCAAGTTCACTTGGAGTATTCTCTCTGGACAAAACGGCAACATTTTACTTTCCTTTCCTGTCCTTTCACTTCACTCTATGCTTCCCTGTGTTTCTGCACCTGAATTAACCTCATGTATAACTATGTGATAAATCATAATTAAGATATGGCTGAGAAGTAAAAAATAATCTTATTTTGCCACCCATGTACTTTTTTTTTAAAAACAGATGAATGATTAAAAGAAAAAATGATATTCCGGTAAGGACTGTAATTAATTCTCAAGGTTGTGAATGTAAATCGCCTAACCCTGGTTGTTCTCATACAGTTCTCTGCCTTGCAGCATAGTTGTGGGTCCTTCTGGGGACTGTTCTGCACATTCATGAGCATACTTATCTTATAAATAAATTGGGGCCACAGCTCTCAACCTAGAGATTAAGGATGTTTACTAAAAAGTCCTGCCAGCCCCTCTCATCTGAATGGCCTCTTCCTTGAGATAGAGAATCCACTTGGCTTTTAAATACTATTATCTGCAGTGGAGCAACTCGGAGAAAAGTCATTAATTAGTCTTTGGTTTAAATCTCAACTGTACCATAAATATTTAGTTTAAAGAATACTTCTTCATCTCCCTCCCTGCTTTATTTTTCTTCAACAGTGCTATCCTATTTAATATTTTATTACATGTTTATTACTTACTTGGCTTTGGTCAGTCGTCCCTTGCAAAATAATTTGCATGAGAACTGGAATACTGTCTTCTCATTTGTTACTTCCCCAGACCCAAAACTATGCCTGACATTGTAGGTGTTCAGTAATATTTATAGAACAAATAAATGAATAGATGCTTAAAGTCTAATGGCAAGAGGTAAATATAAAAATGTTGATTGGGTTTGCAATTTATTTGGAGATGCAGCTCCTGATAACAAGTCACACATTTGAAAGCCAAACAAACATCTTTGCTTGCTAACCTCTAGCTGACTTGTTCCAGCCTCACACTGGATGTTTCCACATGAAAGTCGAACAGGCACTCCAAACTCAAAGTATTCCAAATGCAGTTCTTTAATTTTTCCTGTATTTCACCTCAAACTCTGACATCATTTCCTCCTCAAGGTTTATCTTACCTTTGAGGAAAGTGTCACTTTAAACCTGCTCATTTGAGTTACAAAATTCTTTTCTCTCCTCTTCTTCACATGCCCAGTCACCAAATTCTATTAATTCTGCTTGTGCAATGTCTTTATATCTACCTTCCAAACCACTTGTCTTGGTTCACAAGGTGACATCTCTTTCTGATGCCTTCAATCTGTCTTTTGTCCAGTCAATATTCCATATTGTCAGCCAAGATTTGTTAAAATGATATGATAATTAGTTGATGTGATGTTCCTTGATCAATAAGCAAGTCCCTTTTATGTGTCTATTCTAGGCCTAAGCAATAAATACTCCAAGCTCACACAGGGCTTCTTGTCTTACAGAGGAGTGCAGAGATTCGATAGGCTTATGTCAATGCCCTTCTCAAACTTGTTCAAAGACTTCTTGTCTCCAGTGGAAGAAAACTTAACTTGATATTTCCAGACCATTATGTATGAATCCTCTTACTTTTCCAGCTTCAAATCAGATCATTCTCAAAATCCTAAAAACAAATGTTCTACACAACTACTGTGTCCTTTCCAGAGAGGTATGAACTTCATCCTGGGTTGTGCCTGTTTTCTTCTCATTCCCCTAACTGGAATGAAGTTCCTTTTCTCTTTACACACATAAAAAAATCACATTTATTCTTGGAAGCTCAGATCAAGTGTCAGCTTATCTGTGAGCCCTCACCTGCTACCCTAGGCAAAAGTAAGCCTTTTCTGTTTTCTCATCGACTTCATTTATTCCTCTGTGACAGCATTTAGATCTGTGGAATAGATTTTAAGTGCCTTAGAGAGACATGCTCTAAGTCCATTTTTGTTGTTGTTGTTTAAGGCCTCTTATTACTAAGTCTTAATCTCTACCTAATTACCTGTTTGAGGTATCCAACTCATACCCATGACTGCATTTCTAAGGAGTTTCTAGATTCCCTTCAGTATGCTCTATGAAGTGCTAGCCATGGTTATGCAATGCTATAGTTATTTTGCTCTTTTTCTCTGAAGTTCTCTGCCTCTGATCTATAACGCGGAAGGAGTTTTCTGCAATGCACTTGGTAAAAAGGTTCACACCCTTCTTGGAGTTCAAAATAGAAATGAATCCTCCACTAAACTGAAAAAAAAAAATCTTCATAGCACAGTCTATGTAATATCATTACATGCTTTGCTTTCCCTTTCCTCTCTGATACAGCTCAGGAGCAGTTGCCTGTATATTCTGTGCTTAATATAGTGTGGGTTACAAAAGGACATGAAAATATCTTTTTATGGATATTTATGGATAGTGTTGCCTTGGGTGTTGTTTGATAGTTACGGTGCTTTCACTAATGACCATCAGATTCAGAGTTTAATTGTCAACTGCTACATTTCAGAACTCCTTCTTATACTGGCTAATTTCCGACAGTTTCTAAATGAAAACTGCTAATGTCAAGTCAGTTCAAAAATAGCAAAAACTCGATTTCTCCTTAATATCCTGAGAATCATATTCACGGGCACCAGGGAGTCTGGGCAATAATTCTGATAGATTTTGCCATCAGATTTAGAATAAACAAATTAATGCTAGAAAATAGTTTTCTAACAGGAGATAATAAGGAAATGGGCAAACAAAAATCAACGTTTCAATGAGGAGAAACGCAATCTCTGTGAGCTGATTAGTGATTTTATTTCTTCTTTTGTAAACTGGATGGAACTTTTTAAATGTAGGCAAGAATTTAAAAATTATGCAATCTGGCTAAATATTTATTCCTATCTTTAAATAGTTGTCTTTCTATTAAGGCTAAATTTGATATTTAAATGTGTTTTATTACAAAGAAGCACTCACAAGATTATTTGCTAGTGACTATTTCTTTAACTGGATTGAAGTAAGTATGATTCATCCCTAGAGGAGCCAGTTTCAGGCAGGTCATTACAGGGTGAGTGTGGAGGATTAACTCCAATCCCTGTACCTGTAATGAGATCACTGAAGAGCTTGCTTGGTGATTGTAGTGTGCAGTATGGCCGTGTGCCGGGGAGTGTTTATGGTGTAACACATATCCCAAATCCAGGCCTGACAAACTTTGGCTCTTAAGCACAGTTACAGAGCCTTGTACACTGCGTGTATATTCTTAATAAAAATGTTTGCTTTTTGATTATTACAAAGCCTGTCTTGGTACAGAGATTCAGACAAGATCATGAAGTATATGTTGAAAACCAAGGCCTGAGCAGAAGCAGCCAATTCTAAACTTGGTTGAAGTCAGCTCCTGCCTTCACATAACGTTGAGCATCCTTGGTCCCTCATTAAAACGTAAAAAGGACAGATATGTAATTTACTTCGAAATATAGTGAAAGCATTTAAATTTTTAAAAATACTTTTTATAAAGTATCTTTAAATAATATTTGGTTTACAAAATGCTATTGTATTTTAATGATGATTGGCTAATAATCCGCACTATAAATTTTTAGTGATATTCTAAATGCTGACTAGGGTCTTGCAAAGAATAATTATTTCACATCTGAATATTCTAACATCATCTTACTTTTATCTGTGTTAAGAAATCTTATATCTAAATAAAATGATTTTTCTCCAGCATATATATCAAAATTCAAAAAGTTTGTGGTTAATATTTAGGATGTAATTACTTTATGGTTTTATGTAAAATTTTGAAAATATATTTGAGATCATAACTGAACAATTATTTCAAGGCACCAAGAAATTGTGATTTTTATATAAATAAATTGTATGAGAGAATATTTTTCTCATAAAACTAGAATCCATATTCAGAAGCATGTTTATGTGTAGCCTAGACACAGTAATGCAGTAGAACACATGGATTTTTTTTAAAACTTTGAAAAAATAGATATTTCACAAAGAACATTTTTAGTTTTATGTGAAGTGATTTGCAACATGGATAGGTGGTAAGCTCATTTTAATGTTTGAACACATTTTCTCTCAAAACTTTTGTGTTCTTGAACTTTCCATATCCTTCCCAACCTTCTATTTAATATAAACACTCTATAACAGATAAGCACCTATTCGAATATAATGTTATTATGTTTCTAATAATTGATTACAATAATTCTATGAATGTCACCTAAAATTTTTTTCTTTTCTAAGGAACATCCAAATGATATTAAAACATCAAGATGTACTACCTGAGATTTAATAGAAACAAATTAGGTAACAAACTGTGTATGCCTATTTGGAAGAAAGACCTACAGCTTAAAGAAAATGATATAAAGAATTAGCTGTGGGTAAAACTTTACTACATTAAATTTAAAGACACAGATGAGATCAAATGGGTCAAATCTTCCTTCTCATTAGACCATCTAGGGGTTATAATGTCCATTGTAATTTTATATTTTAAAGCATGGTATCTGCCATGTTTATTTTAGAACTACACTAAAATTATGTTTCTCTTTGGGATATATAGTTTTTCAAGCTTTTTGGCAATGTCTTAATGTGTGATTTCTTTAGGAGATAATAATAATATAATAAGTTGATGAAATAAGATTATTCTTTAGAAATTCATCTTTAAAGACTAAGTACAAAATACTGAGATACTAGAGCAAATATATTTAAATTAGAAAATGGGGATTTATCTTGACAGTGATCAACCTAATAAAATTTCCAGTTATTCAAATGGTATTGATATTATTCAAAGATATTCTAAGCTGAAGGTGTAGTTCAGCGATATAGTACTTGCCTAGCATGCACAAGACCCTACATTCCATCTCTAGCACAGCTAACTCTTTTTTTGGATTTGTCCTTACGATCAAATTATGAACCACATAAGAATTCCTAACATCTTAGGAATTTATTTAAAAGACAAAACACAGTTCTGAAGGAAATTAAAATGTGATTTTGAAATATTTAAATGACTTTATGAGAATAAATGTATCATCTCACAGAGTAACTGTTTCATGAAGGAAAGCAATTGTTTGCATGTGTAGGCTATGGTATGTGCAGTTATAACATTTGTACCCATCAATTTTGAATGACCTGCTATGATAACGTGAAAAACTATTCTTAACATAAAGGAGACATTTGAAAATGTTCTAGTTTGTTTTAAGGTAACTTGGTGGAATTATTTGTTTGGCTTTTGCAGTCACAAAAGCAGTGGATCAACCTCTGTTTTAGGGGCTTCGCCCTGATCTTTAATTGCTTTTTCATCCAGAAGCTTTCTTTCTTTTTAACCAATTGATCTAGGTTATCACATTGTAAAAGCTGCATCTATAGTTACAGGATTAACTTTATGTCATAAGTCCACATCTGTCGGCTTCACTAGCTGTATCTAGTAGGTGTTTAATTACTGCCTCTCAAGAGATATTAGATGTCAGACACTCATTCTGTCATTTTTAGATTTTCTGAAATTTGAGAGAAGTGTTCAACTTTGGTGAGAGGAGAGAAAATTGCATTCTAACAAAAGCCATCTTCAGAGAACAGATTGCAGGGTTACTCATTCATAAGTGACACATAGACCTCTTGTCGACTTTAGCCACTGTTATCCCAGTGCCATCTCAAAGAAGAAACTTAAATCCCTTTGTGCATTTGATTATCGCAATGTTTAGTAAACACATACTACATGCCAAAGAGTGTTCTAGGGACTGGGAAAACAGAGGTCCTATGGGCTTTGCATTCTGTAAGGAAGAATGACAGTGATTCTCAAAGATACTATGAGCAGCTGTGAGCACCGTTTCTGGTTATAGACAAATTGTGAGTAATGGTCTCTGTGTAGTGGAGTCTCACTGGCATAATTTGATGAGCTTCAGTATCTGTGTCACAGCAGGAAGTATTGGTTATCCAATTTTGAGCAAATCTAGATAACTTGGATGCCTAATACCTAATATTCTTTCACTGATGTTGTAAATTGACTGTTAAGAAGAATAGTTGACCACCCTAGATTTCTCAGGAGTTATCAAATAATATAGGGGAATTCTTTTTTAGATATGTGCTTTTAGAAAATAAAGTATGCAAAGTATCAACCCTTATTTGGGTGTTCATCTTTAATAAAGGCAATGGGTCTTGGGTTGGTGGTTTTAGCATTAACCGCATATTTAAAGGGTAATAGGCACAACATCAATCAAGTCATTACTTTAAAATTCTTCTCCATGAGGCTGCCTCTAGATTTTTTACCATTCATCTAAACCACAGAAATAAAAATTTAGTGAATATTTTTGTACTCTTGAATGAGTTTCCACAAAAGCATGAAAAAGATCCATAGCACTAAGGAGATATTTAAGACTTATTCATTTTTAAAAAGCCATTTGTTTAGTAGAGTATTCACTCAGGTTTTAGATCACAGTAGTATCAACAGTAGTTGGAATCCTGCCTTGGAGTCTTCCCCAGCATGACCTGACATGACTCCTCCCAGTCAAAACTGACGCTGCTCATCACTAGCTGCACATCTTTACGAGGGCAAGGATTGTACTTTATGTGTGTCCCCCCCTCCTGCTCTCTGTGGCCACCTCAAAGCGTATACAATGCCTCATACCTAGAGCACTCTTGCCTCTTTATGAATTGACTTTTGGAGAGAAGCCATGAAGAGCCCTCTCCTCTTTGCCCTATGTTATTAAAAATTTGCCATGAGTGGTTCTTCTGCGTAACACAGTTTGCCCTGACTGCCCGCACTTACTTTTTCTGAATTCCTTTAGAGATCCATGATCTTGCAAGAAAATTCTTCCAAATTGATCTCTACGAGGGTATGAATAGTTCATCATGTTTTGAATGTATGCCTTGTCCTTTCCTGGCCGAGGAGTCTGCCTGCCAGTTTTCCATCAGCAGTTGGTGGCATTAAGCTGCAGCTGCCTTCTCTTTATCTCACTTTCTACTTGCAGATTTGGGAGGTAAGCCAGGTCTTGAGACTCTTCCCTCCTGCTTCTTCTTATGGTCTTATCTGAAATCCTTTTACATATTTGGGATGCTGAGGAAAAGGACCAAAAAGAATGACAGTCTCTCCTCATTCCCCAATAAAAGTCCCATTTTAGACCTGGTTTTGTATGTGCTCATATTTCATCAGTTGCTCTTTTTGAATTGAAATCTGAAAAATTCTAGCTTTGTTTTCTAAAAATAACTCCTAAGAAATTGTTCAAACATGGATGAATTAAAGCGCTCTCAATGCATGCTATGAGGATCAGAGAAGAGGGGTGTCTTTTTTTTCTCTTTCAGTTGTAGGTGAACACAATACCTTTATTTTATTTGTTTATATGTGGAGCTGAGGATCGAACCCAGCACCTAACACATGCCAGGTGAACACTGCACCACTGAGCCACAACCCCAGAAGAGTGTCTTTTGAGTGTTTATTTATTCTCTGTTTGAATAACTGTTGATTGAGCAACTCCTATTTGTTAGGATAGGTGGAACACAAATTATGAATAAGACATAACTCTGTTTCCTTAGAGCATGCAATCTAGATGTAAAAAATTATACTTTTGCCCTGAACCAGCAGGAATCTGAACTCCCACTCAGATGTTTAGACCCCTACTATGCCAAGTGTTACTCTGTTTTCATTGTAAGGAGTATTTGGAAAGAGTAGCATGGTGTGCATTGAGGGGGGCAACAGAGGCAGAGATCTGTCAAGACATTTGGCACCCCTGTGGTTCCATTTTACCTGCTGCTTCCAAAGTTAAGAGGGGCTGCTTTCACTCAGAAGACCCTCTCATGGGTTCCTCTGATTACATCTCAGATTTCATAACTAATAATAAAACAACATAAAAGATTTTCAGTTAGTCACTGTCCAGCAATATACTAGCAACATCTTATTCAATTATAAATGCAATGAGATGATAAAGAGATTTTCCTGGTGAAAACCCTGTATACTGAATGTTCAAGCTAAGCTAGGATTCAAAACCATGTCTGTGTGATTCCAGGCCCATCCACTTTTAAAGCCATAACTTTGGTGCCTCCTACTTAGAGGTCCTTCTCTGTGAAGGTGCCATCTCTCTTTGGCAGTGGGGGCCCAACAGGCCCTTTGTGGGTGGCTATCAGGTTACTCTCTTGTCTCCCTCAAACAGCTCCTCAGGGATTGGACATCACTTTGTTACCCTCTTGGCAACACCTACAGAATGCCCTAGTACCAGCAGCAGTTCTCTGGACTTCTCTCAAGGCACTTACCCAAGTACTGACACCCCAGACTCAGAGATTCCTGTCTTGATACCATACATCCAGAGTCTATCTCCTAAAGAATTTGGTGAGAATTTCCTATTTTTCGTCCCGATGCTTCCTATACCTGATGTGTAACTATACCCTGGTGGTGCCTCAGTAAATGTTGAGTCAGTATTCGAGACATTGTCTTTGCCTGTCCACACAGAAGGTAGCACTCCTTATCATCCTACCCTTTGTCCCTAGTGAGGAACTTCACACATTTTGCTGTTGGGGCATTGTGTTAAAGTTTTAATAGTTTTGCTGCCTTCTGCATTGCTTTTTCCTTTATAAGTGCACAACTGTCTTAACCTTCTAGTAGATTTGCTGCTTCTAATCTGCTGTGGAATGGATGATCATATTTTACATGGATTTTGCAGATTGTACATAAAATAAGAGATGAAAGGCTCCCAGGGAAGGACTCTTCTATGAACTAGTGCATCCACTTAAGTTTCTGAATCTACTTAGTGAATTGTTGCCTATTGCCAAAAACTTTTTGCTAACTCCATGTCTCTCATCTGTATCATGTTATTGTGTCTTGAATTCTTGGGTATAATTGGTAGGGATATTACATGTGCTATAGAGTATGAATCCCTCAGGCTTTTAGGGCTTGCTGTTGGAGTAGTTTTCCAATACAAAACTGTATAGGAAACACAAAGTCTGTCTGAATGTCTCTTTTCCCTCTTTTCCTCCTCCCTCCCTCCCTTTCTTCTTCTCTTTCATCTCAGGTGGTTGTATGAATAGTTGGGTATTTAAAGTACTTTTGAAATACTGGATTTTGGTAGAATTTTTGCAAAAAAAAAAAAAAAACTGTGATTCACTACATTGCCATTAATCATACCTTCTCTTACAACTCTTCAAGCTATTTTAGTGCAGATGAGAGCTCTCCTATCATGGCTAATTTGACTTCATTTTTCAAATGAGATTTTATGAGTTCCTATGCTAAAATTAAAGTCTGTTATATCTTCTGCACTTCCTTTGTCTGCTAATGTTGTAATATGATTTTTAAATAATTGAGTTACTTTTTTGACATGCTTTTATTTAGAAACTTGGGCTTATTTGTAAGTCTTTTATCTCTAAAGATGTTTCTATATTTTACATAGCTGTTTTCCCTGTGGTTGACTCTCTAATTATTTTAGAGACTTAGAATTATTCATTTTTAAGCCATATAAAATAGCTACATGCAATCATGGTCACATGATGCAAGAATGCTAGGAAAAAATGGTGGTAATGACTACTTTTGTCATTAGAAAAAAGGAAGACAAAAATCAAGCTAATACCTATGAGAATAAGAAAACATATACTTGCATATAATAAATTAATGCCTTGGAGTTTACCCTTTCTTTATTATTACATTTAAAGCAAAGAAAGATTTCTTTCTCTTCTTTTTCCATCCACCTCTTTTATCAAAGTAATAATTTAATCAATAATGTAGAGGACTAAGTTTGCCTGAAAGGCAACTGAGGATTTCCCCTGTGATCTGTTGAGATAGACTATTCTCTGGGTATTCTTCCTAGAATACAAAAACAGCAATCACAGTGGTTGTAGGCTTTCCCTGGAAACTTTGCCTAGGAGCTCAATGCATTCGAAAATTGTCCATTTTTTTTCTGAGGACACATTCTGACTCTGGACTCAGATGTACACCACAAATGTCTTTAGTAGAGGAATGGAGGACTCATTTGTTCTGTTGAAAGATTTATGCCTCTTGTGTTCCTCTGTGGCCATCGTGCATGAATGCCATGGCAGAGAAGTAAGAGTGCCCATTGAAGCTTGTGCTACTTTATAGACTTGGTGACATATGATTTTACTCATGAATAAGCAATAGCTCATGCTTGTGCAAAATGTGCTTTCTCACTGTGTCTCTCTGCCTAAAATAAGGCATTTGAAACCAATAGAAAATATATTGTTTAGCTTATTCATAAACATCAGTGCGGAAATACAAGTTATATTTTACCTTATAACGTGATCGTACTGGAGATGGAAAACAATGTAAACAACTCAATATGATCCTAATGCATTGACTAACCTACAATGAAATTAACAACCTATGTTAAAGAATATACCAAAAATTGATTTGTTATTTGCTAGAGTAAAGATATATTTTTATTTAATTCTTTTTAGTTATAAATGACAGTAGACTCAATTTTGACATATTTATGCAAACATGGAATATAGTTATTTTAATTAGGATCCCAGTCTTGTGGATGTACATGATGTGGAGATTCATTGTGGCAAAGAGATATGTACATAGGAAACATGTTAGATTCATTCCATTGTCTTTCCTATTTCTATTCCTCCCTTACCTTAATTCCCCTTTATCTAATCCTTTGAACATGTATTCTTCCCCTCCCACTAGGGATTTTTAAATCATAGTGTTCCTTACTTTTCATGTAAACATAATTTTTAGAAATCCTGTAATGGAGAATCATGGTGCTTTTTCAAATAGACATTTTAATGCATTAACAAATTAAAGTCTGGTGATAAAATGACATTGAGTTATACTGTGTGTGTGTGTATACACACACACACAGTATATATATAGAGAGATAATTTTAGAATATTTATGTGTATTAAATCTATAAATTCTTAATATATTTAAAGACACTGAAATAGCCATCATTTTCTCAAAAACTAATCATATTAGTTGATATTTTGAGGAAAAATTGATATAGAAGTAGCTTATATGGTGTGGCAAAACTTTTCTCTAATAAGTATGGAAAGAAAAAATGTCCTTTAGGAATTATTTTAAAAATCAGTTCATAGACGTAGAGAGTAAACTGAATGGTGGGTTGGGAGGTAAAAGGGGGAAAGGGTAGATGTTGATCTGGTGAGTACAAAATTTTGTTTAGACAAGGAGGGAATAAGCTTTAGTGATTTATTGTAGTTATAATTCATTGTATATTCTAAAAAGTAGAATATACGCTAAAATAGTAGATTTAAATGTTTTCACCACAAAAAAATTGTTACATATGTGAAGTGATGGGTTTGTTAACTAGTTGATTTTTGCATCTCCACAATGTAAACATGTCTCAGAACATGACATTATACCCCATAAATATATAAAATTCTTTGTCAATTAAAAGTAAAAAAAGAATTATTTTAATCACCAAAGATAATACAATCTAGTTATTTTTTTTTTCTTATTACAAATCTCCATTTTGGAAGAGGATGTTTGAATTTTACAGTGAAAATAATCTATGAAATCAGTCATACATTTATCACATAGTTTACTGTATTACACAAACAGATGCATCATAGTCATAGCTTTCTTAGCATCATTTCCCAAAGTTCCTAACTCTCAAAATAGTTTATATGCAAGAATGAATCTATTCTATATAAAAATTCTCATCTCACATAATGTAAGAAAAAGAATTGATCTTTGATAAAAAATAAACTGACAGGAATAAAGGATACTATAAGTGTGTCAGAAAAAGCAGGCTATTACTAACTATAGACAGAATTTTATTTTTAATGTTGCAACATTCTCACAGTAAATGAATTCTTTTCATAAAGTTTAATGTTTGAAAATAAACAGAACATCTTTTGAATTATTTTTTAAAAATATGCTACCAAGTATTTTTTTAATTTGTCCTAATTAGTTATCCATGGCATCAGAATGCATCTCAATCTGTTGTACACAAATGGAGCACAACTTTTCATTTCTTTGGTTGTATATGATGTAGAGTCATACTATTCCTGTAATCATACAACCATGTAGGGTAATGATGTCAATCACATTCCACCATTGTTTCCACTTCCCTGCCTTTCCTCTCACTTCCCTCTGTCCAATTCAAAGTTCCTCCATTCTTCCCTTGCCCCTCCACCATTATGGATTAGCATCCACCTATCAGAGAAAACATTTGGCCTTTGATTTGGAGGGATTGGCTTATTTTTCTTAGAATTATATTCTCCAATTCCATCCATTTACCTGCAAATACCATAATTTTATTGTCCTTTAAAGCTGAGTAATATTCCATTGTGTGTATATACCACAGTTTCTTTATCCATTCATTTATGGAAGGGTATTTTGGTTGGTTCCATAGCTTGGCTATTGTGAATTGAGCTCCTATAAACATTGATGTGGCTGCATCACTGTGGTATGCTGATTTTAAGTCTTTGGGTTATAGACCAAAGAGTGGAATAGCTGGGTCATATGGTGGCTCCATTTCAAGTTTTCTAAGGAATCTTCATATTGCTTTCCAGAGTGGTTGCACTAGTTTGCAGTCCCAAAAGCAGTGTATGAGTGTACCTTTCCCCCCACATTGTCACCAACACCTATTATTGCTTGTATTCTTGATTATTGCCATTTTGACTGGAGTGAGATGATCTCTTAGAGTAGTTTTTATTTGCATTTCTCTAATTACTGCAGATGTTGAATATTTTTTCATATATTTGTTGATTGATTGTATATCTTCTTCTGTGAAGTATCTGCTCAGTTCCTTAGCCCATTTATTGATTGGGTTATTTGTGTTTTTGGTGTTAAGTTCTTTGAGTTCTTTTTATATCTTGAAGATTAGTATTCTATCTGATGTGTGTGTGTGGTAAAGATTTTCTCCCATTTTGTAGGCTCTCTCTTCACATTACTAATTGTTTCCTTTACTGAGAAAAAGCTTTTTAGTTGAAGCCATTCCATTTATTGATTCTTTGGTTATATTTCTTGCACTTTAGGAGTCTTGTTCTTTCTTGTTAAGGAAGACATGATGAATATCTGGACCTTTTTCTTCTATTAGGCTCAGGGATTCTGGTCTAATTCCTAGGTCCTTGGTCACTTTGAATTGAGTTTTGTGCAGGATGAGAGATAGGGATTTAACTTCATTTTGCTCATATGGATTTTCTAATTTCTCCAGCACCATTTGTTGAAGAGGCAATCTTTTCTCCAATGAATGTTTTTGGCCATTTTGTCTAGTGTGAAATAGCTTTATTTATGTGGGTTTGTCTCTGTGTTCTCTATTCCATACCATTAGTGTACATGTCTGTTTTGGTGTCAATACCATGCTGGTTTTGTTACTATTGCTCTGTAGTATAGTTTGAGGTCTGATATTGTGAGGCCTTCTATTTCATTTTTCTTGCTAAGGATTGCTTTGGTTATTCTGAGTCTCTTATTTTCCAAATGAGTGTCATGCTGTTTTCTATGAGGAATGTCATTGGGATTTTAATAGGAATTTCATTAAATCTGGATAACATTTGTGGTAGTATGGACATTTTCACAACATTAATTCTGTCTATCCAACATCATGGGAGAACTTTCTGTCTTCTAAGGTATTCTTCAATTTCTTTCTTTAGTGTTTAGTGTTCTGTAGTTTTCATTGTAGAAGTCTTTCACCTCTTTTGTTAGATTGATTCCCAAGTTGGTTTTTTTTTTTTTTTTTTGAGGCTATTGTGAATGGGGTAGCTTTCCTAATTTCTCTTTCAGAGGATTCATCACTGATATAGAGAAGTGTTGATTTATGGGTGTAGTTTTGTGAGTGTTGACTTTATATCCTGCTACTTTGGTGAATTCATTTATTAGTTCTAGAACTTTTCTGGTGGAGTTATTTGGATCCTCTAAA
This sequence comes from Sciurus vulgaris, assembly GCF_902686455.1. Taxonomy (NCBI): domain Eukaryota; kingdom Metazoa; phylum Chordata; class Mammalia; order Rodentia; family Sciuridae; genus Sciurus; species Sciurus vulgaris. The sequence continues at coordinate 89,364,993 of NC_136467.1, read as the reverse complement.
TATAGAATCCTGTTGTCAGCAAATACTGATAGTTTGAGTTTCTCTTTTCCTATTCATATCCTTTTAATTTCTTTCATCTGTCTGATTACTTTGGCTAGAATTTCAAGGACTATGTTGAATAGAAGTGGTGAGAGAGGGCATATCTTTCTTGTTCCAGTTTTACAGGGAATGCTTTCAATTTTTCTCCATTTAGAATGATGTTGGCTTTGGACTTAACATAGATAGCTTTTACAATGTTGAGGTGTGGGTGTGTTCCTACCATCCCCATTTTTTCTAGTGGTTTGAACATGAAGGGGTGCTGTTTTTTTTCAAATGTCTTTTCTGCATCTATTGAGATGATCATATGATTCTTATATTTAAGTGTATTGATGTGATGAATTACGTTTATTGATTTCTGTATGTGGAACCAACCTTGCATCCCTGGGATGAACCAATTTGGAGTACAAATTTTCAAAATAGTTTCTTATTTTCTTCTATATTTCAATAATGTCCACTGTGATACTTCCTTTTTCATCATGTATTTTAGTAATTTGAGTTTTCTGTCTCCTTCTCTTTGTTAGTGTGGCTAGGGTTTTATTAATTTCATTTATTTTTTCAAAGAACCAACTTTTTGTTTGGTCAATTTTTTCGATTGTTTCTTTTGCTTCAATTTCATTGATTTCAGCTGTGATTTTAATTATTTCCTGTTGTCTACTAGTTGTTGGTGTTGATTTGTTCTTCTTTTTCTAGGGCTTTGAAATGTAATGTTAGGTCATTTATTTGTTGACATTTAGTTCTTTTAATGAATGCGCTCAATGCAGTGAACTTTCCTCTTAGTAATGCTTTCATAGGGTCCCAGAGATTTTGATATGTTGTATTGGTGTTCTCATTTACCTCTAAGAATTTTTAATCTCCTCCCTGATGTCTTCTGTTATCCATGCATCATTTAATAGTATGTTATTTAGTTTCCAGGTGTTGGAGTAGCTTCTACATTTTTATCATTGATTTCTAATTTCATTCCATTATGATCTGACAGAATGCAGGGTAGGATCTCTCCTTTTTTGTATTTGCTAAGAGTTGCTTTGTGACATAACATATGGTCTATTTTAGAGAAGGAGTCCTGTGCTGTTGAGGATAAAAGTGTATTCACTGTTGAGGGAATATTCTATATATGTGTTAAGTCTAAATTATTGATTATATTATTGAGTTCTGTAGTTTCTTTGTTAGTTTTTGTTGGGAAGATCTATCCAGTGGTGAGAGAGGTGTGTTAAAGTCACCTTGTATTGGTTTGTTTGACCCAGTTGTGGTCTATTTGATTCCTAAAATTGAGGAGGGTTTGTTTGATGTATGTTGATGCTCCATTGTTTGGGGCATAAATATTTATGATTGTTATATATTATTGATGTACGATTCCCTTAAGCAGTATGAAATGTCCGTTTTTATCCCTTCTAACTAACTTTAGCTCGAAGTCCACTTTATCTGAAGACGGAAACCACTGCTTTTTTATACAAACCGTGAGAGTGATATATTTTTTCCCATCCTTTCACTTTTGTTCTGTGGAAGTCTTTTTCTATGAGATGGGTCTCTTGAAGGCAGCATATTTTTGGGTCTTTTTAAAAAATCCCATTGGCCAGTCTGTCTTTTGATTAATGAATTTAGACCATTAACATTCAGGATTATTATTGAGATGTGATTTATATTCCCATTTTGGTTTATTTTTGGTTTTTAACTTGACTTGGTATCTCCTTTGATTGGTTTTTCTTTTAGTGTAGTTCCTCCCTTTGCTATTTTTCATTGTTGTTTTTCATTTCCTTCTCATGGAATATTTTGCTGAAATTATTCTGTAATGCAGGTTTTCTAGTTGTAAATTCTTTTAACTTTTGTTTATCATGGAAGACTTTTATTTCATCTGCAAATTGGAAGCTTACTTTTTCTGGACATAAGATTCTTTGTTGGCATTTATTATCTTTCAGAGCTTGGTATATGTTGTTCCAGAACCTCCTAGTTTTGAGGGACTGGGTTGAAAAATCTGCTGAGATCCGAATTGGTTTCCCCCATATGTAACCTGATACTTTTCTCTGCGGCTTTTAAAATTCTATCTTTATTTTGTATATTAGGCATTTTCATTATAATGTATCTTGGTGTGGATCTGTTGTAATTTTGTACATTTGGTATCCTATAAGCCTCTTGTATTTGGTTTTCCATTTTATCCTTCAGGTTTGGGAAATTTTCTCATATTATTTTGTCGAAAAGATTGTGCTTTCCTTTGTTTTGTGTGTCTGGGCCTTCCTCTGTCCCGATAATTCTCAAATTTGGTCTTTTCATGTTATCCATAATTCTTGAAAGTTCTGTTCATGGTTCTTTAACACCTTCATTGTGTGGTCCACTTTATTTTCAAGATTATATATTTTGTCTTCATTGTCTGAAGTTCTGTCTTCCAAGTGATCTAGTCTGTTGGTGATGTTTTCTATTGAGTTTCTAATTTGGTTTATTGTTTCCTTCATTTCAAGGATTTCTGTTTCTTTTTTTTTTCTTTCAGAATCTCTCTTTCTTGAATATTTTACTTCTTGCCTTTGTTCTCTTAGCTCTTCATTGAAGTTACCTTTTGTTTCCTGCATTTTCTCTCTTATATCATCCTTTTCTTCCCAGATAATTTTAATTATGTACATTCTGAACTCCTTCTCTGACGTTTCTTCTACTATGCTGTCAGTGAATTATTTTATTGTAGTGTCTTGGTTTGTTTGGGGTACTTTCATCCCTTGTGTTTTCATGTTGTTCAAGATTCTTCCCCTCTAGCAATATGGATCCAAAGTATTCTAGTTTCTGCACTGTATATTTATAGTGTCCCTGAAGGTTTCAGTACCTCACCTTTAAGTGGGAGATCAATATTAACAAGCACCCAGTGCAAATAATATGCAGTTTTAAGTCAATTAGCCCCTATTAATACATTTACAGTTTTGTTGCAATAAACAGAAATGATGTGTTTGATTATTATCTACAAGATAAACAGTAGGTTTGCAATAGTGTTTGCAGTTTCTATTGGTGGACAAAGAAAGAACAGGGGATTGTAGGCTGTGATGTTTATGAAGTAGGAGGTTGACTACAGAGGTAGATCATAGGAAGAGTGAAAGAGGAATCAATAGAAGTTGAATGTTAGCAGGAGAGAAGAGAGAGAGGAACTCTCAGGTGTAACCAAACCTTTAGGGACCTTGGAATTGATCTTCCAGTACCTGGCTGTTGTCCCTAGATGGAATTAGCCATGTTCCTAGTTGGCAGCAGCAGCAACATAAAACTTGTAGTTATCTTGGTGTTGGGCTTCCCAGACCCAGCTTCCAGTGTCCCACAGTGGAGGCTGTCCCTACTAAAGATGGCAGTGATTGCAGCAGATGTAACTCAAGATGGCCGCAGAAGTGACCTAAGATGGATGTGAATGCTTTAAGAGGTGAGGCTGTGAGGGCGGATGAGCAGTGGCCTTGGGTGGCCTGTTTGGCTATGCAGCACTGTAGTGGGTGTTGTTAGGGTGGACAGTTGCCTCCAGGCCCTGTCTGTTGTCCTGAGGTGGAGGCTACTACATGGGTGGGGGCCATGGTAGTGGCTGGAGCTTCCCAAGATGGAGGCCTGCCGGGGGAGCCAAAGGGACCACAGAGTGGTCACTCTTCTCTGCACAGGCAGCCACCTTTTAAATTCTTGTCAAAGTGATTACTAATGCAGTGTGACAAACATGGGCAGATAATTGAGTGATTAGAAAAATATATTAATGTACAACAGATTATGAAATGTTATTGAACAGATACAAAGAAAATTTAGTGCTCACTTGTTAACATTTTTATTAGTGCATTGTCATTTTACATAATTGTGATGTTATTTAGACATACTAATGAATGCATATAACATAATTTCTCCATTTTAATCTGTCGTATTATTTTGTAGTTAAAAGAATGAAGAAACAGAGAGAGAATGCCAAAAGAGGAGCAGACACAGAGGAAGACCTTAGGTTTTGAGGCATGTTTATAAAACATAAACTTTTCAGATCACACTTAGTTTTGACCTTCAAGAAAGTGATTTAAAAAAAATATATATATATATATATAAGTAAGTTGGTTATCTACTATAGTGTTAACTGAGTACTTAAACTGAAATATTTTCTTGAGATGGAGCCAATGTAACCGTTAATACTTAACTGTGAGGAACCATGTTTCCTAGGTAGCACAGCAGGGTCCTGGTGTGACCTGCCATGGATGCCGGAGAGATGAGCAGTGTGCTTTGTTCTGAGCAGTGACATCTCATATAGAGTTACTTTTATCTCATAGAATAGAGATTTCTACTTTTCATCTTGATCAAAATTTGTGGGAAAATAAACAGAAAATGTTAAACCCGTCTCTGAGGTATTGGCTTCCAGTTCGTGTAAGATTTTCATTTCATAATATCTAAACATTATACTTAATACTAAATAAAATAAAATTCAATTATGGTATTTATGTATTCAACATACCTCCCTCTCAGACTCTCAGAGAAATGATTTTCTGAAGGTAGTCCCTTTATTTCATAATTTTTCTAGATCTTTTTGAACTTTTTTAGACACATATTAATTGAATAGAAATGATTTTCAACAAATACCTCTGAAATAAGTTGGAGTCAATATCTAGCAACTTCTATTCCTCAGTAATTTTTCAGATTCCTGGATTTTTATGTTAGTTAGCTATTGCCCCAATAATAATGCTTAATAGCTTACATAAATCTGAGGCCATTTAGGCATTTGTTTCTTCCTCACAGGTTGTTCGGGGTTGGCTGGTGTTTGGCTGATCAAGGTTACATTTAGTGGGAATTGGCTTTAAGTTGCAGATTGCTTCTAGACCCTCTCCACCTTTCTGTATTCATCTTTGGATCAGGAGTTACATGAGACATAATTTCACAGCAAAAGACAGAGTAAATGCATAAAGCCAAACATGCCAAAAACATTTTAAAAAATTAACTTATTTGTTTCTTTTTTGGGGAGTACCAGGGATTGAACTCAGGGCCACTTGACCACTGAGCCATATCCCCAGCCCTATTTTGTATGTTATTTAGAGACAGGGTCTCATTCAGTTGCTTAGTGCCTCGATATTGCTGGGTCTGGCTTTGAACTTGCGATCCTCCTGCCTCAGCCTCCTGAGCCGCTGGGATTACAGGAATGTGCCATCACACCCAGCAACTTATTTGTTTCTCATTGACAGTACTTAAGCACATATATGCGACATAATGTAATGTTTTGATCTATATATTGTGGTCACCATGCAGTGCAATACGTCACTAAAACATTTTCCTCCTATCTAACTGAAACTTGTACTCCTATTCCCTGCCCTCTTTTTGTCCCCTCCCCTCCCCCAACTTCTGGTAGCCACATCTCTGCTTCTATGAGATTAACTTTTTAACATTGCACAGATAAGTGAGACAACACAGTGTTTGTCTTTCTGTGACTGTGACTGGTTTTTTTTTTTTTTTTTTTTAACTTAGAGTAGTGTCTTCCAGTTCCATCCATGTTGCCACTGATGAGAGAATTTCTTCCTTTTATTCACAATTGTTTAGTATTCCATTGTCATTTAGGTTGCTCCTATATCTTGATTTTGTGAATAGTATTGAAAAGAACAGGGAGGGAATATATTTCTTCAATAATTCTTGTGGATATATCCTCAGTATTGACATTGTGAGATCATATGGGAATTCTATTTTTAGTGTTTGAGGAAACTCCCACATTATTTTACAAAATTGTTAAAACAGTTTACATTCCCACCAATGTATATGAGGGTTCCCTTTTTTCTATGCCTTTATCAACACTTTTCATTTGTAGTTTTGATAATAACTATTGGAATAGGTAGTATCTCATTATGGTTTTAATTGTATTTCCCTGATGATTCTGCACAGCAAAGGAAACAATTAATAGAATGAAGAGACAACCCACAGATTATGAGAAAATATTTGCAAATCATACAACTGATCAGGGGTTAATATCCAAAATACATAAGGAGATCAAACAAATTAATAGCATGAACAAATAAGTTAAGCCAACCTTCTTCTAATGGCTTTTCAGAGGTCTCCCTCCCTCTTTTTCACTCCTCTATCTTAAAATACTCTAGATGCTGCTCACAGTGGTATAGAGATTCTGATAGTAAGAAGAAGGGGAGAATGAACTTCAGGAAGGCAACTTTCAGTTCTTGACATAAGGAGTAAACTTTTTTTTTCATTTTCTTCTGAAGTGTGTTGAAAAGGAATAAGGAAAATACCAAGAGGAAAATGGGAAAATAAATAAAGTGAGTACAGTTCAATTATTTTTCATGTCTTTGGGTCCTTTATGACATTCTATGGCTTAGAAAAACTTGAGCTATAAATCACTGCTTTGGTATGGAGGTTTCTCAAAAGACTAGGGATGGAACCAACATATGACCCAGCTATGCCACTCTTTGCTATCTATCCTGAAGAATTAGAGGCATCCTACTATGTGATATATGCATACCTATGTTTACAGAAGCACAATTCACAATATTCAAACTATGGAACCAGCGTAGGTGTTCATCAACAGATGAAAGGATAAAGAAAATGTAGTACATATACACAATGGAGTTTTATTCAGCCATAAAGAAAAATGAAATTATGTTCTTTGCAGGAAAATGGATGGAATTAGAGACCATGATAGTAAGTGAAATAAGTCAAGCTCAGAAGGTTAAGAGTCCTGTTTTTCCTCACATATGCAGAAGCTAAAGAAGAAAAAGGAAAAGAAAGATGGGGACAGATCTCATGAAAATAAAAGGGAAATCAGTAGATGAAAGCAACTGAGAGGAGATGGGCAAGGCGGGGGGAAGTGCTGGGGAGTGATATTGGCCAAATAATATGGTTATATTGTGTATTGTGTGCATATAGAAATATGTGACAACAGATTTCATCAGTGTGTCCAGCTATAATGCACTGATAAAAAATATGGGGGAAAAAAGAAATCACTACTTTGATTTTGTAGTTTCTCAGTGTAAATAATATTTTCAAGAGTAATAAATAGCATGTTCTCTTCTTCTTTATAACTGTGGAACCTCAGTAAAAATTCAGTCCCCAAAGACAGTTTTACAGAGTCAACAAAGATGATTAAGACATAGTTATTTCCTTGAGTAATGTACAATCTAGGATGGGAGGTAGATAGATAAAGAAGTACTTCTAGTGCAAGGTGATGAATGATTTGACAGGGGCTTTGAAATACTTTTATCTCTTTCTCAAGTTCAAAACTGAAAAGTGATATATTTAAGTGAATGTTAAATTGTCATAGCTTGCTCCACAAGTTAGTTCACTTCAAATATAGTCAAATACTATCATAAGAAATTTAGGTATCAGGGTGATATTGGCTTCATAGAATGAGTTTGGGAGGGTTCCCTCCTCTTCTATTTTATGGAATACTTTGAGAAGTATTGGAATGAGCTCTTCTTTAAAGGTTTTGTAGAACTCGGCTGAGAACCCATCTGGTCCCGGACTTTTCTTTGTTGGTAGGCTTTTGATGACTTCTTCTATTTCAGTACTTGAAATTGGTCTATTTAAATTGTTTATGTCCTCCTCGTTCAGTTTAGGCAATTCATATGTCTCTAGAAACCTGTTGATGCCTTCAAAATTTTCTATTTTGTTGGAGTATAGATTTTCAAAATAGCTTCTAATTATGTTTTGTAGTTCAATCCTGTCTGTTGTGATATTTCCTTGTTCATTCTGAATTTTAGTGATTTGGGTTTTCTCTCGTCTTCTCTTTGTTAGTGTGGCTAAAGGTTTATCAATTTTGTTTATTTTTTCGAAGAACCAACTCTTTATTTTGTCAATTTTTTGTATTGTTTCTTTTGTTTCAATTTCATTGATTTCAGCTCTGAGTTTAACTATTTCCTGTCTTCTACTACTTTTGGTGCTGTTCTGTTCTTCTTTTTCTAGGGCTTTGAGCTGTAGTGTTAGGTCGTTTATTTGTTGAGTTTTACTTCTTTTATTAAATGCGCTCCATGAAATAAATTTCCCTCTAAGTACTGCTTTCATAGTGTCCCAGAGATTTTGATATGATGTTTCTTTGTTCTCATTTACCTCTAAGAATTTTTTAATTTCCTTCCTAATATCTTCTGTTATCCATTCATCATATAATAGCATATTGTTTAATCTCCAGATGTTGGAATAGTTTCTGTGTTTTACTCTTTCATTTATTTCTAACTTCAATCCATTATGATCTGATAGAATACATGCTAGTGTCTCTATCTTCTTGTATTTGCTAACATTAGCTTTGTGGCATAATATATGGTCTATTTTAGAGAAGGATCCATGTGCTGCTGAGAAGAAAGTGTATTCACTCTTGGTTGGATGGTATATTCTATAAATGTCCGTTAAGTCTAAATTATTGATTGTGTTATTGAGATCTATGGTTTCTTTGTTCAATTTTTGTCTGGAAGATCTGTCCAGTGGTGAGAGAGGCGTGTTAAAATCACCTAGTATTATTGTGTTATGGTCTATTTGGTTTCTGAAATTGAGAAGGATTTGTTTGACATACATGGATGAGCCACTGTTTGGGGCATAGATGCTTATGATTGTTATATCTTGCTGATTTATGCTTCCCTTAAGCAGTATGAAATGACCTTCTTTATCCCTTCTGACTAACTTTGGCTTGAAGTCCACATTATCGGAAATGAGGATGGATACTCCAGCTTTTTTGCTGAGTCCATGTGCATGGTATGTTTTTCCCCATCCTTTCCCCTTTAGTCTATGGGTATCTTTTTCTATGAGGTGAGTCTCTTGCAGGCAACATATTGTTGGATCTTTCTTGATACCTAAACCAGACAGAGACTCATCAAGGAAAGAAAATTTCAGACCAATATCCTTAATGAACATCGATGCAAAAATTCTCAACAAAATTTTAGCAAATCGCATACAAAAACATATTAAAAAGATAGTGCACCATGATCAAGTTGGTTTCATCCCAGGGATGCAAGGTTGGTTCAACATCAGGAAATCAATAAACGTAATTCACCATATTAATAGACTTAAAGTCAAGAATCACATGATTATTTCAATAGATGCAGAAAAAGCATTTGATAAAATACAGCACCCCTTCATGCTCAAAACACTAGAAAAAATAGGGATAGTGGGAACATTCCTTAACATTGTAAAGGCCATCTATGCTAAGCCCATGGGTAGTATCATTCTAAATGGTGAAAAACTGAAAGCATTCCCCCTAAAAACTGGAACAAGGCAGGGATGCCCTCTTTCACCACTTCTATTCAACATCGTTCTTGAGACTCTGGCTAGAGCAATTAGACAAACCAAAGAGATTAAAGGGATACGAATTGGGAAAGAAGAACTCAAACTATCCCTGTTCGCTGATGACATGATTATATATTTAGAGGAACCTGGAAATTCCACCAGAAAACTCTTAGAACTCATAAGTGAATTCAGTAAAGTAGCAGGTTACAAGATCAATGCCCATAAATCCAACGCATTTTTATACATAAGTGATGAATCTTCAGAAAGAGAAATTAGGAAAACTACCCCATTCACAATAGCCTCGAAAAAAATAAAATACTTGGGAATCAATCTCACAAAAGAGGTGAAAGACCTCTACAATGAGAACTATACAACACTAAAGAAAGAAATTAAAGAACACCTTAGAAGATGGAAAGATCTTCCATGTTCTTGGATAGGAAGAATTAATATTGTCAAAATGGCCATACTACCTAAAGTGCTATACAAAGTCAATGCAATTCCAATTAAAATCCCAATGACATACTTTACAGAAATAGAGCAAGCAATTATGAAATTCATCTGGAAGAATAAGAAACCCAGAATAGCTAAAGCAATCCTTAGCAGGAAGAGTGAAACAGGGGGTATTGCAATACCAGATCTTCAACTCTACTACAAAGCAATAGTAACAAAAACGGCATGGTATTGGTACCAAAATAGAAAGGTAGATCAATGGTATAGAATAGAGGACCCGGACACAAACCCAAATAAATACAATTTTCTCATACTAGACAAAGGGGCCAAAAATATGCAATGGAGAAAAGATAGCCTCTTCAACAAATGGTGCTGGGAGAATTGGAAATCCATATGCAACAGAATGAAACTAAACACATATCTCTCACCATGCACGAAACTAAACTCAAAATGGATTAAGGACCTCGGAATCAGACCAGAGACCCTGCAGATTGTAGAAGAAAAAGTAGGTCCAAATCTTCACCTTGTTGGTCTAGGACCAGACTTCCTTAACAGGACTCCCATAGCACAAGAAATAAAAGCTAGAATCAACCACTGGGATAGATTCAAACTAAAAAGCTTTCTCTCAGCAAAGGAAACTATCAGCAATGCGAAGAAAGAGCCTACAGAATGGGAGAATATCTTTGCCAATCATACTTCAGATAGAGCACTAATCTCCAGAATCTATAAAGAACTCAAAAACCTTTACTCCAAGAATTCAAATAATCCAGTCGACAAATGGGCTAAGGAAATGAATAGACACTTCACAGAAGAAGATCTACAAGCAATCAACAAACATATGGAAAAATGTTCAACATCTCTAGTAATAAGAGAAATGCAAATCAAAACCACCCTAAGATTCCATCTCACCCCAATTAGAATGGCGATTATCAAGAAAACGAGCAACAACAGGTGTTGGCGAGGATGTGGGGAGAAAGGTACACTCATACATTGCTGGTGGGGCTGCAAATTAGTGCAGCCACTCTGGAAAGCAGTGTGGAAATTCCTTAGAAAACTTGGAATGGACCTGCCATTTGACCCAGCTATCCCACTCCTTGGCCTATACCCAAAGGATCTAAAATCAGCATACTACAGAGACACAGCCACATCAATGTTCATAGCTGCTCAATTCACCATATCCAGATTGTGGAACCAACCTAGATGCCCTTCAATTGATGAGTGGATAAAGAAACTGTGGTATATATATACAATGGAATATTACTCAGCCATAAAGAATGATAAAATTATGGCATTTGCAGGCAAATGGATGAAATTGGAGAATATCATGCTAAGTGAGATAAGCCAATCTCAAAAAGCCAAAGGACGAATGATATCACTAATAAGTGGAGGATGACACATAATGGGGGGGAGGGAAGGGTTAGTGTTAGGGTTAGAGTTAGGGTTAGGGAGGGGGGCAAGTATGGAGGAAGGAAGTACTGTATAGAGGGTAAAGAGGGGTGGGAGGGGTGGGGGGAAGGGAAAAAATAACAGAATGAATCAAACAACATTACTCTATGTAAATTTATGATTACACAAATGGTATGCCTTTACGCCATGTACAAACAGAGAAACAACATGTATCCCATTTGTTTACAATAAGAAAAAAAAAAGAAATTTATATTTAGAGTATTTTGTAAATGACAAAACAAAATTTTAATCAATTCTAACAATTATAGCTGATTCCATTTGATGTTTGAAACCTTTAGCTGTGTGCTCTTGTGTAGAATCTCCCTTTTTGATATGCAATATCAATCATTTCATTCATAGGCATATAAGCTTTGGTTGCAATAGAGCCCAGCAAAATTGGTGGTTGGAATTACAATTGACACATTATGTACTATAATGACTTTAGATACTGTTAGATCATTTCAATAGTTTTATTCAAAATTGAAGATTTCCATATATATATATATTTTCAAGACTAGGTTAAAAGCTTTGTTATAATAAATGACTTACAATGCTTCTCTTAAAATAGTTATTCCTCTTATTGTAGAATGGTTACTGCTCTTATATTTAATGTATTAGTAAACACCAAGTGCCTTTAAACTTGTCTTTTTATAAAAAAAGTGACTGCACATAAGTAACTTTTTCATTTCTTTTTTAAACTCGAAGTTTTGAACTTGTGAATTTCAAGCACAGTACAACTTGTCAATCCTTTAGATTTAGAATTCAGTTTATTGTTGATAACTTAGAGTCCTCTTATTTCAATTAAACTAAACTATTTTTAGTTTTAGGGAATTTATGAAAAGAGTTTCTTTGGATGCTTTAAAAACTAAAGAAGTTTCTATATATGTTTTAATTTATACAAAGTGTTTATATAATGCAGCTAGTAGAAATTTAACTAATTTTGCCACATTTTATATAAATTTATAATAGTACTTAATTGAAGATTATTTTTTGTATCTATTTAAGCTAAGAAACTATAAGAAACAAAAAATTTATATGGTAGTATATATATACTCAATGTAGGAAATAAAAATATATTTCTGACATTTTTCCCTTCTATTGTTAATAATTTAAATACATGAAATTCATAATTTAAGATTTACTTCACATGGACACACACACAGTTGAAATTTTTAGCATACGGTTTGTGACACTGGAGAATATACCAAAAATCCATAAAATACCTAATATCTTTGACCCTTAAATTACATTTCCAGGAAGGTTCTCCAAGGAAATAATGCAAAAGGAGAAAAAATTGTGTACAAAGAATTTTAGCAATGTTATTGATAATGTTAAAAATAAGAACAATCTGAATATCCAACAATAGGAACATAACTAAGTAAATTATAGTATAGTGTACTACTGGTTAATATATTGGCAAAAAAGATGATAATACAATTAAGAGGGAATATGCAAATCTGCTTACAAAATTATATTAAATGAGAAAATATAGAAAAAACATAGGTTAGAATTTTTTTTTCAATACTAGGGTCTGAATTCAGTAACACTCTACACAGGACCTTGCTAAGTGACCCAGGCTGAACTTGAACTTGTGATCCTCCTGCCTTGGCCTCTGGAGTTCCTGGGATTACAGTTGTGCACATTTGTGTGTAGATAAAAATTTTAGGGAAAAAATTAAGTAAGCAATATGTAAAGGGGAAATTGTTATTTTATTTTAAACTTTTGCAGTGATAAGTATATGTATATTATAGAGCTTTTAAAGAATGTTAAACTGAGTGGTAAATAAAAGGAGTTTTATTTTAGATTACTAATTTCATTTTAGGAGATTATAAGCACTCAAGTGGTGGTCAGCTTTCATCACGTTATTTATTATTAATGGAATATTTATAATAAATAAAGGAGAAAATTGAATGGCTACATTAGACTAACAAGGTTTACACTGCCTCTAACAGCCCGATCATGTACAAAGTAAGAAGTGTGTATTTTCACTTCCAGAAAATACAGCTGATATTTTTCTCTTTGAGAGTCACTGCCAGCATCTTGACAATGCCTAAGAGAAGGCATGAGAGAGCATTGGGGGTGATTTTCATCCTATTCATCCTGAACCATTAGTAGGACTTGATATTAATTTTGTACATAGTGGACTATATATTTGCTTTTTAAAATTTGCAGTAGTGTCATTTATTTTAGGAGTTTTTCTCATAAAAGTTCATTTAAATGTTAATGATATCACCTTCCCTATTGACTCTGTTATGGTTTTATAATTCTTTTAAGTAAGTAGTGTTTCATGAAACTTGTCTTCATTTTATTTGTGAAGGAAAGTAGAGGAGACAGAAAGGGAGAGAAGGTGGAGGGACAGAAGGAGAGAGAATATGAAATGTATTACTCATTGTCTGCTGAAAAAGTTGGAAAAATATTACCTTAGAGGGGAAAGAAATCATCTGTTGGCAGGAGAGGGCTGAAAAAGCTGACTTTGCAAGTCCCTAGGATTCAAACAGCCTCAGGCCCTGATGGCCTCACTCACCTGGAGGGGCTGTGGGGCAACTTTCAATTCTTAGACACTTCCTTATAGATTTCAGATACTTAGTTTGTAAAATAATTTTATTCTTTTAATGACTATAAATATAGCAAAATATCTTGTTAGGCTTTAGATTATTTTAAAAAATATCCAATATAATATGCAAATAAAGTGGTAAGACTTTCAGTTCACATATTCCTTCAAATATATTAGTTTCTTTTCTTTTTTGTTATTGCCTTTTCTATTGTTATATTGACTTATTACATTATTTCCATGGTCAATTATAAGAACTTGCATGGTAGTATAGAAAAAAAATATTTTTAAAAGGAATTAGAATAACCATTTCCAGTAAAATAATGGTTCAGTAAACTGTGGTTTATTCGTCACAGAAAATGGAATATTAGTCAGCAACAAATAAGCTATCAGGTCATGAAAAGACACAGAGGAGCCTTAGTGCGTAGAAGCTAATCCAAAATGGCTACAGACTGCATGAGTCCAACTACATGATATTTTAGAAAAGACAGAACTATAGAGACAGAAAGACTAGCAGTTCTTAGGGGCGAGGAAGGAGGAAGGATTGACTAAACAGAGCACAGAGGATTCTCAGAGCAGTGCAACTTTTCTGATACTGTAATGATGGATAGATGTCATTATGTATTTGTCCACACCCATAAAATGGGCCATACCAAGAGTGAACCCTAATGTAAACTACAGCCTTTGGGTGATAATGATGTGTCAGTGTAGGTTCACTGATTACAGTAAACATCACCCTTGGATGGGGAAATCATCACAGTCGGGACACTGTGAACAGGGGGTAGGTGGGCCCTCTACATATTCTGATCCCTTCTGCTATAAACCTAAAATTGGTCTGGAAAATAGAATTTATTTTTTAAACTTTTTAAAAGAAGTTAAAGATTAATGTAAGAATCATGAAAAGGATAAAATTGTGGGCGTTCTAGAAATCAGTTCTTTGCCAGGCAATTCTACAGAGCACCTCTGTTGAAAGTCTGACAGCAGTGCTGCAGCGTAAGGACTGAAGCTGCCATTCGTGATGGGTTGTGTGGGGCCAACGAATATGACACAGGGAAAAAGAATCTTAACATTTACTACAGTCTATCAATTGCCTTCACACCAACTACTCGTTTTGGTTTTACTCTGCTTCATCTCTATTGCTTATGAACTTCTTTCATTTCATAAATGAAATGCTGAGCTTTTGCCACTTCACTAAATTTCATTTTAAAACCTTTTCTTTTTTAGAAATGATAGTACATACACCACTTTTACAAACACATTTAAAGAAAGTCATGGTTGCCTAAATAATTTGTTTCTCTATCAGAGAAGGCAACAGAGCTACAGATGGCATGTTCAGTGAGCTGAGAATCTAGGACTGAGAAGCTATTAATTTTCACAGCAGTTCTTCCACTATTTCATGGTCCCAGGAACTAATGTCATTCAAACTATGCTTCATACAGCATAAATCTATAACATGAAAAAGTAAAGTTGATTCTTATATTTTAGGAATGTTATAGCACAAAATGTTTAGACTATTATGTCAGTTACCTATTACTGGGTAAACAGTGGCTCTCAACAACCTAAATGTATTATCTCACAGTTTCTGTGTGTCAGGTATCTAGGCAAGACTTGGATTCTCTGTTCTGTGACCTTCAGTTGAAATCAAGCTCCTTATAAAAGCAATTGTTTTTCCAAAATTTTTATTACAGTAATCCCATAGCTTTTTCAGTAAATTTTAGTGTCTTCCCTGGTTAGTGCTGTCTGAAGAAAGCCACTGTAGATTTTCCAACTACCTTCAGTTGCAGAATATTTATTAAGTACCTCTTATTTTCCAGTTCAAGGCTTTGGAAATAAGAGTACAAGGTCCTATGATCTATTAGTGAAGCAGATTGGGGAAAGATGTTAAGGGAGACCAAGCTGGAATCATTTTGAGAGGAAGAAGGGAACTCAGAGTGGCTGCCAGGATTAATTTGTCTTGAGAGAGAAACTTCCCTACTAGTGAGTAACTGGAAATTCTCTTCAGATGATAGATTTGCTATGAAAAGCTATTATATTGGGACTAATGAAGCAGTTTGCAGAGGTCATCTGAGTTGACAAAGGTCACTACAAAACAGCAAAGCTAAAACAAGATTCTCAGTGAAAGATCAAGTGTAAGCAGCAATTTTATGATTCTACTGAAGATGCTAGGGGGAGAACTGAGGCAAATCAGGGAAATGCTAAGGAGATACAACCTCACTTTTAGGGAGATGTCTACACAACCCATGAGGGAGATGAAATTCTGATCAAAGTGTTGATGACTTTTCCAAGCATAGTTATGCAGATTGAAAGAGTCCAGAAAATTGGATTGTATGTATGTGAAACTTTTGTGCCATTTTATGCTTTGAGTCCTAGATAGAACCCTAAGGATTTCACCTGAGTCCTGTCAGCTCTTGTTTACTTGTCCAGTCCTTTTACTGTGCCTCTAATTATGACTTTATGGATGCTGCGGTTCAGTATAGTTGGGGAGGGAAACCTAGAGATTATTTTGATTTGGATGATTATGGAGGTCACATTTCAGTGCTTGCAGTATAATGAACTTTGGTACTAAGGGGCTCTAATGGGCTCTCTTTTGTGGGAGGGCTTAAAGGGGTGAGGATGACCCTGACCACTCATAAATGAAGGAGGAGAGTGCCCAGTGGAAGTTCGTGTCAAGGCTTTGATGTCTTGTCCTTTCCCTGAGTGTGGGAGAGGGAGCTGAACAGGCAATGAGTTGAACCTCAGTTGGCTTGAGCTCTGATGTCAGATTGCCCAGAAGATAGATTATTATGGGGAGTTCCTAATTAAAGTCTCAAGTGTCACATCAGATTGCACAATGTTTGCTTTTCTGTGACCCGTCTAAATATCATGAGTAACCAAGAAGACTTTGCAGTTCAGTTAAAGGAATGATGCCCCTTGACTTTCTACCACTTTTAGATGTTAGCCTATAAGAGAGCCCCTAAAGTAAATGAGACTGTCACTGAAAGGAGTAAGGATACGAATGCCTCCTAGGGCCATGTTTCTCAAATGTCTACGAGCATATATATCACCTGGAGGTTTATTAAAATGCAGGTTCTGATGCAATAGGTTAGAGAGGGAGAGGGGGCCAAGAATGTGGAGAATGTGTACTTCTTAAGTTACCAAATATTGCAGATACTAAGCATTAGAATAGGGAAGACATACTTTAGATGATGTGATTTTTGGTTTTCACATCACAGAGCTACAGGAGTAGAAGAAACAACTTATGCAGCTGAAGTAGGAATTATAGAACTCTTCAGGAGTACCTGAAGACCTACAAGAAAAGAAAGCTCAAAACACAAATACATTTGTGAAGCCAGTTTTTGTCTTCACTAAAGGATGTGTCTTGAAAGAAGAAGAAATGAGGTAGTTGCTAGAGAAGTAGACAGACCTACAGCTATTATTCCCTAACTCTGAAGGATATGGTCTTCTGTTCTAAGTTGTAGGGTCACTTAATGCTAGCTGGTTAAAGAACTCTGCCTTCCACATCCCCACACCCCAACTTACTCCCACCCTGCCCTCTTCTTGTCCTGCCATTGAACTATACCTACCACTGACTCTTGATCACTTTCGTACAGTAAGTTAGCAACTGCAGGTTGGCTTGGGATGAATTCAAGACTTAGCTTACTTAGAATACTTAGAATACTTGAGAACTCTCAAGTATTCTAGAATGATTGATTTTTGCAGGGAGAAGGTATAATCTCTCTAGGGATGGAGTGATGGTGGAGGGCTGGTTAGAAGGTAGCTCAGTATTCTTTACTAAAATAGTCATTTGAATATTTAATGTAATGCAATTCAAGGCTCACCAAAAATTTGTATTTCTGTTAAAACTTGATGCAATGAAACTTCCCTTGAATTAATAGAAGGTCTTGTGATGCAAGCTTGGAAATAGTTTTCAAAATTTATAGTGGTTGCAAAAGTTCTACTGGATCTGCTCACACATACAAATGTTTCTTCCCTACTCTTCTTTCTACTGCTATTTATATCAGCTGTTCTACAGGAGATCAGCTTTCTTTTCAGTATCTGATATAAATAACCACAATTCTCTAGGTATGATCTACGCAAGACTTCCATCTGGACTAATATCTGGTTATTTATATTCATAATTTGGTACTGATGTGTTTCTGTTATTAACATAAATTAATACTTTTCGTATAAAATGCAATAAAAGTTGCACCTGACCTCAGTGATGTTTTTATAAAAAATGTCACTATAGTGGAGTTTTTACAGTGCAGGTACATTCAGCAACAAGAAATAGTGGTGGTCTTTGAGGCCTTTGGACTTTTCCCTAAGAATGACATCCAAATTCTGAAATGAACATGATGGACTCAATAGGGTGCAGCTGTCTGATTTGCTCCATTTGTTATGTTATCTTTCATACCTAGAAAGTGTGAGCACCTGTTTATTTTCATGCCCCTTACACTGTAACTAAAAGAAACACAAAATATTCTTGCTTCTTTGAGAAAAAGAATCAGATAAAAAGGTATAATATAGAACTCCCTTTTTAGGAGTGAAATATCCAATATAATTTTTAGTTTAAAATTGCCCATGTTAAAGGCATTTCAGTCTAGCTTTTACATAGACTTTTTAAAAAATCTTTGATCATTTTAAACATTTTAGATGTATCTTGATTTAAAAATGCACCCTTGACTTTAGGTAATGTGACAGCAGTCATCAAATACTTTCAAGATATGAAGATCAAAGTGTGGAATGGTAGTAGAAACTTAACTATATAAATAAAAGCACTGATAAATAAGCAAGCTATAATTTTTGTCTATTAGTAATGTCTGAATATTATTAAACCTAACTAATAAAATATTTTATAATATAACTAATACATTTTATTAAATATTTTTATGACTTTAGTCATTGAACTGTAATTTAATTATGCTAATAGAATTTTAATGGATTAAAGACATTACCATGCAGCTTCATAATTTGAATTTTAAACTTAATTCGTAGTAAATAAAAATCCACTTTATTTTCATTTTTCACTTCACAATTATAGTGGATGAAAATAGAGTATAAGAGTAATTTGTCAGATTCAGTTTATTAATGTCTCCAGTAGTGACCGTACCAAGCTTATCCTGCAATAAACATAAGCTCTTAAATTCATCTCCCTCCTTATGTGAGGACTATGCTTATATAACTTTATATCTATTATAGGCAACCTAATTAAGGCAAAAATGTGGCCCCAGATTCAACTTCTGATTTGTCTTCTTACCAGATCTGTTCCCACTGAGCCTTAACTTTCTCTTTGGTGAACTGGAGTTGCTAATCTGTGCCTTGTTTATGCAAAGCCGTATTAACTGAGGTGAAAATAAAGTATTGGATGTGATATAAGTTTTTTGTTACTGTACGTTTCATGATAGACTCGGTCTTTCTACTTTAACAAACGGAAAAACAAGCCCCAAATCTCAGTGCACATAAGCCTAGTCCTTAGGTAGTTTATTTCTCATGCTTCATATCTGCAGGTGCTTGGTTCATTGTGATCCTGGTGAGATGCAGGCCAGTGGAAGCTCCATATTAGCGTGTGCTTCCACAATCACCAGGTCAGGGGAAAGATGCTGACGAATCACACCCTGG
This sequence comes from Sciurus vulgaris, assembly GCF_902686455.1. Taxonomy (NCBI): domain Eukaryota; kingdom Metazoa; phylum Chordata; class Mammalia; order Rodentia; family Sciuridae; genus Sciurus; species Sciurus vulgaris. The sequence goes on along the minus strand of NC_136467.1, from coordinate 89,345,729 downwards.
CAATTAAAATGTTCTTGCAGAAATGACACCCCTAATTGAGCTCACATGTCATTCACCAAAGCAAATAACACAGCCACACCTAACTTCAGAGCAAGTGGGGAAGTGCTGTTCTACCCTGTGCCTTATGAGAGAGTTGGGCACATTTCTGATGAACCCTAATCATTATCATGGTGTATCAATGTGGAACTGTAATCTGTTTTTTTTGAGATGACTTTAGTGAAGAAATTATTTTTGCCTTGCAAATGATAGGACTTTCTGCTATCAATTATGGATATGTGAGCCAATATCTGAGAAGGGGAGATGTTCTGGTATGAAAGATCTGAATACTATTTTCATGGCATATGCACTATTATATTCCTATTATGAGAAGCATAAGGTGAGAGAGATACAGAAATGAAGTAGAAAAGTGGTAAGAAAGACAGAGGGACACCTGACTTCCAGAGGAATCCTATAGTTACACTGGATAAGGGTTACTGGGAAACATGAGTTAAAGATGATATTGAAGAACAGGAGGGACATGGATTTTCAGAGAGGATATGAAAAATGATAATACAGAGAAGTACAATTCACACATAAATTCTGGGTTCCGGGCCATTCTTAATGAGCACATTTATGTTGATTTTTTGCTAAAATATCAGGACCTTTTAATTGAATGAGTCAGCTTTTCTGCGTTTCTGTTTCTGTTGCACTTTGTCTCATTGCTTTGCCATTTAAAAACCATGAAAGAAATTTTGGAAACTATGTCCCTTTCTATGTGCATGAATACTCCTTAAAAGTAGAAAGATCAATTAGGATATTATTGGCTCCTTTGTGCTTCTTTTGTTGCCTCTACTTGAATTGGGCTTTATAGATTCAGCTATTCTTATAATATCAAATCAGTAACGATTAAATGCCTAAATCAAGTGAGTGTGCATAGCATTCACACATCTTGCAATTTCTAGGAGCCACCCCAAATGGTTCAAGATTGTCATTTGACAACAGCATCAATCAAGGCTATGAAGGGTTAGTGAATTTGTAGCTTTTACTTTTTTTTTTCCCCCCCCAAAGTTTAACCTGTATTTATGGGAACAGTAATGTAGTGGGGTGCTCTTTAAATTCAGTGTATATTTTGTTTTAAGATTAAAGCAGCTTTTTGAGACAAAAATTAAGGCTGCTGTCCTGATGGTAGTTGTGAATTTCTAAACCTTCTTAAGGAAATTGGTTGTACCAGTTGCTCTGGGATGTCACACCACATTACCACGAGCTGAGTGGCTTCAAACAACAGAAAAGTATGTGCTCACAGTCCCGGAGGCTGGAAGTCTGAAGTAGAGGTGTGTCAGAGGTCCTGTTCCTTCTGAAGACAAGAGGAAGGACTCTGTCCTTGCCTCTTCCAAGTGCCTGGCAGTTCCCAGTAATCCTTGACATTTTTTGGCTTACGGTGCGTCACTCCAGTCTCTGTCTCTGTCATCACGTGGCTGTTTTTCCTCTCTGCCTGTCTCTGATTCCAGACATCTCATTCTCCTTATAAGGCCATTGCACAAGGGTAAGAAAGGACAGCGTCCACTGAAATCTAACATGACCTTATCTTAATTATATCTCCAACGACTCTATTTCCCAAAATGGTCACATTGACAGGTATCAGAGGTTAAAACTTCCAACATATCTTTTTAGGGAATACAATTCAACCTGCAACGACAGTGTTATTGATACTTCTGTAATTCTCTGGCAATCATTTGTAGAATTCTGTGGAATATTTACCCTCTCGGTCCCCAAATACTAATGTCATCAATATTATTTTGTTTGCTTCTGATCATCACTTTATTTATAAATTTGCATCTTTGTTTATTTGCCCTAGGACCTGGTTCCTTGATAGCAACTCTTCTTTTTCTATGATTTTCTTAGTACTTGTCAAATTTGGCCTTCCTTAAAAAAGTCTTGAGAGGCAGTTCAGATGCAGTGGAGTAGACATGCTAGTGATCAAGGGTGAGTCACTCTTTCCCTCCTCCATCAAGGATTTGCTGACAGATACTAATGGTTGCTGTCATTGAACTAAATCTGAAGCAACGGAGAAAGAAATCAAGGGTTGTAACACTTTTAACAAAGATAACTTAGAATTTTTCCCTCTTACTCTTCTCCAACTACATTGGATATATTTATCTAAAGGCTTTAAAAAAAATCTAAGCCAAATCTCACATCACCATCTTTTCTTTCAAAGTAACATTAATATAATTTTGAATAAAGAAAGCAATTTTGAGCAAAGGAAGAAGGAAAAAATTAGAAAATGCCGTGAAGGATAAAATATTAAGATCCAAACACCAGATAATAAATCAAGAATCAACAGCATCCTTTTATATTATACTGCATTCCTTTGTTAAATTAAGACATACCATACATTATATATACTAATGTAGTAGTTACCAAACATAATAAAAATAAAACATGATTCTATCTGGCAGAACTTCAAAACTTTTAATGATGGTAACAAAAGATAATATGTTGTACTGTAAACCTTGCTTAGAAGGAAATAAGGGTATGGATTTTGAGGTTTCTTATAGATTGTATTATTTCATACTTCTAATACTTATCTGTCTTTAGGGGTTCATTACCCAAGGTCCAGAACTTAGACAAAAACAATTACATCTTTAGTTTTACTAACTCTGATATTTGATATCCCAATTATAAATACAAGCTACAAACCAAAGTTGCATTATCAACAATAAAAGTCTTAGTTAAATTACATCACAAGTATTAAACATCTCAAATGTAATATATACTCAGCACTGCTTCAAAATTATGTTAACTACTACATAGATCTGAGGCTAGACCTTGTTATTTAACTCATTAGCAAAGAATTATTTTAATATTTTGTTCATTGTTTTCATATAATTATTTCATTGTAATGTTTTATGCATCACAAAGGGTTATATAAAGAATAATTCCTTAGGCTTCATAGGATTGCCAAAATGGCCCATGACATAAAACTAAATAAGAATCTTTTGCTTGTTTTAGTACCTTGTATTTCATAGTGACAGGTTAAAAGGTTTAAATGTTGACATTAAGTATTACAACTTTATTTCTTTTTCACTTAGCCAATTCATTAATCAACTGAACTTTTTTTTATAATCCTATGATCACTAACAGTGGACTAAATAACTAACGACACAGGATTATAAAAACAAAGTATAACATAACTCCTGTCTTCAGTGACATTATAGTCTAGTTAGTTGCACGGCTTGTGAATTTTCTTTTTCTACATCATATATTAAAATAATTTCTTATATTTGTTTAATGTTTTTAGAAATATTCTCAGAATGCTGCCCTACTTAATAACTCAGTGGATATCATCAACAGTTTTTTAAATTGGTAAGGAAAGTTCATACCAGTTTAATAAATAAAGTGACTTCCTTTCAACATGGGAGAGATGAAGCAAGAAAACCATCAGTTACTTCAAATTGTAGTTTGGTGGAACTTTTCATTTCACATGACTGTTTCCATAGAAAAGATTCTTTGCCAGAAAACACTCCATATCTTCCAGTGTGAGTATGTAATCGTCACATTTACTAAACATAGTAAGATAATTTGTTAGGAATAAAGTGCTTGGTTATATAAGGCATGGATATCTCAGAGGGGAATAGAGAAGAATTGGAAACCATACTGGAACTGGAAAAGTAATACGGACCATAAACTTTAATACAGTCGATGTGCAAAAGTTTGTTATTATCATTGTTTGTTAAATCTTGACCTATTCCTAAATGCAAATACTGCTGTCACAAAAACTAGGAAAAGATATGGAACGAAATTGAGGTAAACAGGAACTGGCTTCAGTATCAGCTGCTTGGTTGTATCTTCCTGTCCAGAACCCAAGCTCTATGTCTGTCCTTTTTGAAATCCGGAAATGTTTCATAGACTAACAGCTTGTTAGAGACTTACTTGGAAGCCTGTTATTAATGAGAATCCTGAGCTCACCTCAGACTTAGTGAATCAGAATCTGTATTTTAACATCCTCAAGTAGTCCAATTGCACTATCAAGTTTGAGAAACACTGATGACTTTAATTGAGAAATGACTAAATTTCTCACAACTTGATCTTCTATCATGTAAGGAATTTCCAGCTACTGTTTCTACCCTCATGGAGGGATCTGAGAGTCATACTAATGAAAGTGCATTTAATAATTTCTTTGAATGAAGATCTCATGAAATCAGGCCATTTGTTCCTAAAGATTTTATGAAGAGATTTTTACCATAGCACCATGTATGAGAAAAATCAATCTGTTTGTACCATAGACGCCCCAGGAAAGTTCACTTTCCGAGGGAGCAAGAAGGCCCAAATATATTGCACTTGGGCAAATCATAAGTGCATAGTGTGCCAGGGAAAACTAATGTTTTTCCTGCACTGGCTCTGACATGTTCACACATGAATGTATTTCATTCAGAAAAAGTAAAGGCTGTAGAATGGCACAGTCGGGTTTTATGAGAAACAGATGTGTCATGGTTCACCCACTCCCTGACCACCTGTGGTTTGCCCATGACTCAACTTTCTTGAATAAAGGGAGTTAACTCTTGGATCCTGAACAAACTCTAAATTACATATTTATTTTCTTCCTCCTCATATTTCTCTTCACTGCTCATTGCTATGATAGAACCTTACAATTCAGAGAAGTTTGAATAAACTACAAGAAGAATTCTTAACACTCCAAAGCATTTTCATTTAAAGGCAAATCCTTGCTCTGGTATTTAGATTGAAATACTGTTGAAAGTGCAGACAGAGAATTAATTTAGCCAGTCAACTAGAAAAGGTGATTTTTATTTACATTATAAAGCCCCCTGGTTATGGGGCATCTTGACTTAGTGTTTATTTTTTAGTTGAGGGTAGGAATTATTCTCATTCATAAGTGTGCTTTTAGATACCATTGATTAATCACTTAATCCTTAGATACATTTAGCCATGGAATAGTGTGGACAAATTAAAACCATTAATATTCCTCCAACTTCAGTTCAGGCAATACCTGCTGTTAAATCTCACATTGAACCACTGCCTCCAATTGCTCACAAGTAGCCAAAAGGAAGGATTTGAACTTCATTACATTTTATTTCTCTTGCCTTGCTCTGCTTTCCGTTCCACAGAAAATGGGCAGGGAAAAGGTCCAACCACAGGTAGGTGGATGGAAAAATACAAGGCACAAATAGCCCACATAGGGAATAATCCTGCCTTGAACAGCCACTGACAATATTTTTTAAAAATATTTTTATTTCCATTTATGCAATCAACTTAGGGTTGTTTTTGACATGCCATTGGGGTGTTTGGTTTTCCTTTTCATAGAATCTTCTTTATTTATTTCTTCAGAAGCATTATCTAATTAAAAATAAACATATAAATTAAAGTAGCCTGTCAAAGAAGTAGTCACCATTCATGGGCCAAATTATAGTGACAATGCTGTCAAAAAAAGAAAGAAAAGGTAAAATCTTTTTAAAACCATAATTATTTCATTGATTATAATTTTTAATTGAAATGTAAATAGCATGAAATTTGAATTTTATGAAACCTTGTTCTTTAAATCCCGGTGGCAAAATGCTATCCAAATTAGTACATGGCAAATTTTATATTCTTTTTAATATATGGAGAAACTTAAGAGACAAAGAAGCACATAAGCTGGCCTTCATGAGTCATTGGCAAACCCTGGAAGGGAACTCCCAAGTGCATCACCTAAAAGAGTATTATGTAAGTTCAAATGCACTACTCCTATCCAGAGTGAAAAAATGCTCTGGACTGGATAACCTGTGAAATCTGATAAATAATAATTACTTAGAAATAAAAATTTTTTAGAAACAACTACAATGTCATTTTGAGATTTCATTTTCAAATAAGAAAATATCCTATTTTAAAACAAATTATTTGGAAATTCAGGCTACTTAAAGATTACTCAGGTAAGAGAACTCTCAATGAATTATCAGTGTCTTTAGTGATTTGTTAATTTTATCAATGATAAAACCAAATGACAGTATATTTTGGTTATAGACTGAGTTACAGAACCATGAGTTTTTTTTAAAAGATATTTAAGTTTTCAAATGGTTATAACATAATGCTTATAAGCTCATTTGGTTAAAAAGTCACAATACTGATGTTTCATAATATGTTACTATATATGGTCAAATATGATTATATTTCATGCATTAAAATGAATTTGATGTTAAAATTAAATAGATATATAATAAAAAAACACCCAGTTAACTGGTCATACATACTGATTTTGTATCTTACAAGCAAACTATAATGATGCTATGTGTAATTTGCCCAGAATAAGGCCTTATACTTGGTGATGTTATCCTCAAAAAGAACTTTAATTGTTCAATCCTTCCACCTCCATCCCTTCAATGATACATTGAGTGAATTTCATCACTTTATGACATTTTAAATTTATGAAACATTTTCTAATTATGCCAGTTAACCAAAGATTTTATTTTAGATTTACCTTAGATTAAGTTGGTAATAGAATGCAAAAAAAAAATTAAAAAGGAGACTAAGATATTGCTCCTATCATTAAGAAGCCTATAACTTAGCTGAAGAGAAAAATCTGTCCAAAATTAGCTTTGATACAAGAAAAGTTATTCAAAGTGGGTTGTGGGGAGAGACAGACAGAGAGAGAAATTAAGAAATAGTGTTTGAACTGAGTCTTAGGAGGATAGGCAATACTTTTTGATAGAAATGTTGAAAGATAATTTCAGGGAGAAGGTACAGTGTACCTGGTCTCAGAAACTGCTGGGTGAATTTAGTGAACCAACTGATGAGATTTGGGCTCAGTATAGAAAATAATCATTCAACATAGCTTAAAGCCAGATTTGAGAAACTTTGAATGATACACTATGAAGTTAATGCTATTCTTTAGATAATGGAGCAACAAGAAAAAAAAAATTTTTGTGAGTTTTTCTGCTACCAATTCACGCTCATACTAGTAGTAAAAAGGAGATGTGTAAAACACATATACATATTTAGAATATAAAATTATTAAATAGTTTACACTACTTGAAATTGCCATTTTTGAAAGTTAACAACAATGAAATATCATCAGTTTTATATGGTCAACTTTCATAATCGATCTTGAAATCAGAATGTGTATTTTGCTATTGACTTGTTTTATGAGTAGATATTCTTAAACTGTTACATAATCATCACTGTGGTTTAGTACAAAAAACAATGGATCAGTTCTCCAATTTTTTGACTACCTACCATTTCCTAAGCAAATCATTGTAAAGCACATTAAATATTTTGATTCTTTCCTTTTTATTAGACACATTTTAAGAATTAGTGAAGGTCAGAAAGCTTTTGTTTTCCCAAATCACCACCAGTAAATGATTTTTAAAAGAATGAAGCTCAGAATATCTGTACAAATTTCACTAAGTCATTAGCTAGTCATTAGCTAGTTTCAAGTATCTTTGTTTTGGTTTTGTTTTAGGTTTTGGTTTTGGTTTGTGTTACACTCCACTGCTTCACATTGGAGTTAAGCTGTCTCTATAGTGTAACCAGAAATCTTCCAGTGAAATATCAAATTTTTGTTGAGCAAGTGACTGTAGTGGCCACCAAAACAGACATTATCCTTTTTCTTATAAACTCATATTTGAGTTCAGAGACAGATAGGAAACACTAATTACAAGCTAAGTTTTCACTAAAATTGTGCTATATGCAATGAAATAATATATAATTGTGTATAAGGGTATATAAGAGGAGGAACTTGACTCCCAGGGCAGGACGCTTAGATATTTAAATTAACACCTAAAGAGAGTAGGAGTTAACTGATAGTAGAGAGGAAAGGATTTTAGGCAAAGAAAATGGCCTAGTAAAGATTTTGGTCTCCTTGAGTAATTGAAATATCTCAATTCAAGTTAGCTTAAAGTAAAAACCAGGATCTTAAAAAACATACTTTCACTCAGGCTGTGCCCCACATAGTGATGTGGGAATTCATCTCCAAAGTCTTTGTGTTTCAGTCCATTGCACAAATAGGATCCTTATACCCTGCTGACCTACTAAGTCCTAAACTGTGCAAAGTTCATACTGACAAACTATAACATCCAGTTCATGTAAGATAAAGAGACTGGACTAGGTTATTGCAAAGCTCTGTTTCTTTCCTAACAACCTATAATATTGTGTTTCTGTTTTTTATGGGAATTGATACTGCAGAATTTAATACCTGATAAATAATAACTACTTTTTTATTAGAAACAGGGCATAGGGAACAAGTATATTAACAAAGGATGGAAGTGAAGGAAAAGTCATTCTAGATTCTGCTAGATTCTAGAATGCTTCTGGAGGAAGTAGAGAAAAGTCATGTGGCCCTGTCAGTGTTTAAATGTTATTAATAACTTTAATAATTAAATTTAGTGCAGTTTCTTACTTACTGAGATTTGTTAAAATAAAAAATAAAAGCCTAACCAGCACCACCGTTGAGCCATTGAATATTTCCATCATCCTCCAAATTCCTCTATTCCTCTTCTCCCAGTCTTCATTTCTGGCAATCACTGATCTGATTTCTGGTCCCGTCGTTTTGCCTTTTCCAGAAGGTGAAATAGACGGAATCATATATAATATATGGACTTTTGTGACTGATTTTTTTCACTTACATAATATTTTTATTTTATTGAGATTTATGCATTATGTTGTATCATTTCTTCATTCCTTTGTATTTTCAAATTGAATCCTATTTTATACAATAATTCACTTTTTAACCAATTGACAGATACTTAGTTTGGGTCATTATAAATAAAATTGCTATGAACATCCCCAAATAGGTCCTTGTGTGGATATTTGATTCGGATCAATATATAGAAGAGGGAATCCTTGGTATGGTAAATATCTGTTTAACTTTATAAATTAAAATTTTAGCCACTCCTGTTGAGATATAATGGTATCTAAGAATAATTTGAATTTCCAATTCTCTAATACCTAATGATAACATCTTTTCATGTTATTATCTACTCATATCTCTTTTTAAGTATACATATTTAGAATACTCTTCTCATTTGAACTTTTTTTGAGTTGTTTTTTATTGTTGAATTGTAATAGTTCTTTATAAATTCTGGATCGAAGGGTGTTTATGAGATATGTGTTTTGAAAATACATTATCAAAGTATATGACTTGCCTTTTAATTTTCTTAGTATCATTCAAAATTGTGTAGACTTAGATATTTCCTGCATATGCATTCATACTAGTCTACAATTAGAAGATAGATGGCTTACTTGTTTGCCCTTTGTCTTCCTTCCTTTCTTCCTTCCTTCCTTCCTTTCTACTGTGTATAATTTGATTTTTGTTCATTTTCCATTGTCTAGGACCTCCATCATGATGCTGAATAGTAGTGAGAACAGTCTTACCATGTTCCTGGTCTTGGGTAAAAGCATTCATTGTTTCACCAGTAAGTGTGAAGTTAGTAGTGGGTTTGTTTTAGATACCCTTTCTCAAGTGGAGGAAGTTCCTTTTATTCCAAGTCTGCCAAAGTTTTGTTATCAAAAAGGATGTTGAGTTTTGTCAAATGTGCTGAATATTGAAACAACCTTGAATTTCTGGGATAAACTCACTTGGTCATGATGTGTTCTTTTTGTTCTGATATTACTTAATTTTCATTCCTAAAATTTTGTTGTGGTTTGTGAACATATTTTATCTTAGTGGTTCTTGACTGTGGACAACTTTGCTCCCCAGAAGATTTCTGGCAACATCTGGAGAGATATCTGGTTGTCATATCTGAGAAAGGGGGAGAATTTTCTACTGGTATCTAGAAGTAGAGACCAGGTCATGTTAAATATCCTAAATTGCATAAGAATGCTCCACACAGCAAAGTATTATCAATACTGCCAAGTTTCAGGAACTCTTTCTTTACAGGATTTTAAATCTTTTAAATTTATTTTGATTTACTATTTTGTGACCCAGAAACTATCTTGGTAAATGTTCAACACATATTGAAAAGAATGTTCATTGTCTTAATGTAGGGAGGAATATTATATAAATGTCCATAGGTCAAGTTAACTGGTAGAGTTCAAATCTTCTGTATCTTTATTGAATTTTGTGCTTTCTTTACAGATTACTGAGAGAAGAGCATTGAAACTATAATGGAGCATTTTCACTCTTGCTTTCATTTTGATTAGTATTTTCTTCATGTGTTATGAAGCAGCATTGCTAGATACATTCAACTTTATGTGTATTCATAAAGAATTATTATTATGTAATGTCCTCTTATTTCTAGTAAAATTTCTTCTGAAACCTGCTTTCTTTGTTAATGGTATAGGCACTCAAACTTTATTTTGGTTAGAGCTTATGTGGCTTATTTTTTTAATCCTTTAATTTTTAAACTATGTCTCTCTATAGTATGCTGATTGTGTAGATCACTGAGTTGGAAATTTTTAAACTTTTGTTGAAACTTTTCATCTTTTAATTGATGTGTATAGAGCATTAACATTTAATGTGATTATTTATATGGCAGGTTTCAATGTAGATTATAACCTACCACATTGCTAATTGTTTATTGACTCGTGTTCTCTGTTCCTTTCTTCTTTCTTGTCCTGGGTTAAATATTTTTGTGACTATATTTTATCTCTAGTATTGGCCTATTATTTTATTATCCCTTTAAAACTTTTAGTAGTTATTATGAGGCTTATAGTATACATCTTTAACTTATCATAATCTACCTTCAAGTAATTTTATGCTATTTCATCTGCAGTATAAGAATCTTACATCACATTCCATTTACTCCTTCCCATCCTTTGTGCTACTGTTATAATCTACCTTGCTTCTGCATGTTATAAATCTCACAATACATTGTTACTATGTTTGTTTTAGACAGCCAGTTATCTTTAAAAATGATTAAAAGTAAGGAAAAATATCTTTTATATGGACCTGTATTTTTACCATTTTCAGTACTAATTATTTCTTTGTATAGTTTAAAATTTCCATCTGGTGTCATATAGATGAACTTTTCTTATAGGATAGGTCTGTTGGCTTTGTACCTGTCATAGAGCAGCATTCAGTCATCTCCTACATGCCTCTACCACAGCAAGGACCTCTCTCTAATTTCCTGCTTTGCATTTTTCTCATGATCATTTGATCCTTCTCTCCTGTTCTTATGCATTTTACTTCTTTTTCTTACCTAATTTCTCTGACTGAAAGTTCAAATATTTTATTGACTAAGAGCAACAAAAATGACATCCTTGTCTTATTCCTGATCTTGGAGGAAATGCTTTCATTTTTTTTCATTCAGTATGATGTTGACTATGGGTTTGTCATATACAGCCTTTGTTAGGTTGAGATATGATCCTTCTATGCCTAATTTGCCCTGAAGGAATGTTGAAATATATCAGGAACTTATTACTCATCTATTAAATGATCATGTGATATTTTATCCTTGATTCAATTTATGTGTGTACTACATTTATTGATTTGTATATGTTTAATCATTCTTGCATCCCTGAAATGAAACCAACTTGATCAAATTATATAATCTTTTTTATGTGTCATTGAGTTTGATTTGCTAGTATTTTGCTGTGGATTTTTACATCTGTATTCATCAGGGATGTGGGCCCATATTTATTCAATGCTTTTAATCACCTTTGAATGTGCTCATTTAAAGTGTACCTTTTCTGTTGCTTATTTATTCATATTTATTTTGTTATTTATTCATATTTATTTTGTTATTTCATATTTATTTTGTTGTTATAGAGAAAATGCCAAACTATGTGTCTGTAAGAAGTAGCCATGTCAAGCTAGTTCTTGCCCACAGTTCTTTCTAACTTGATTAACCTAAAGGATAGAATCTAAGGAATCAAAGTCTATTAGAAAGAAGTGATTATTAATATCACCCAAGGTGTTCAGAAATTTCACATGAATAATTATGAGAGAATTCACAGAATCTAGAGATTTAGGAAGTGAGAAAAGGAGATCATTGGCCTTCGAGAACTCTGTATTTGATAAAATACCTTAAAGCCAATAAAAAACCAGAGGTGCCACGTGATGCTTCTTATTTCAGATAAACCTGTTCTTATTTTTTTTAAGTTGTTCTAATTACTTATACATGACAGTAGAATGCATTTCAACACATCATACATAAATGGAGTATAACTTCTCATTCTGGTTGTACATGATGTAGAATCACACCAGTCACGTAGTTATATATGCACATAGGGTAATAATTTACTGTTCATTGTACTATCATTCCTATCCCCATACCCCCTCACTTCCCCTCCTTTCACTACCTTTTGTTTATTCCAAACAGCCTCTATTCTTCCCTATACACACACACACACACACACACACACACTTATTGTGAATTAGCATCCACATACTGAAGAAGATATTTAAGCTTTGTATACCTGGTTCTTGAGTCAGAAACAACACTGAACAGCAGAGTTGGATAGAACTCCAAACCTTAGGAGATAAATGACCTCTTGAAGATGCTAACCCATAAATATTTTGATCTTTGAGTCTAAAGTAAGAAGACATAACTCTTAGCAAAAAATTTCCTTGTCTCCAAGCCTTTCGGTCTTTTTCCCACTCCTGTTAGAAGCAAAAAACTATTATGGTAGAAGAGTGATCAGTTCATGTTGATTTTGGCTCAGGTTAAAAGAGGACAGTATGTAAGTTTGGCTTCATACTATAAGAGCCTGTCTCCTGTTTTTATTTAGCCTCTTTAGAATACTGACTATGCAGCAGAACATTTTGGAGTAAGTATGTCTAGTAGAGGCATTGCCCTAACCTTACCTGTACACAGTGTCCTTATGGGTATATAACTATGCCTCGCAATTTACATAATAGAGCACTAGTTTATGCCCCATTTGTTTCAAAATATCATGGTTTGGATGAAAATGTAATTGTTCACTCTGTTAAACGAGTCACTCATCTAGTGATGGGTTATCCCCAGAAGGGAAACAAAGTATCTGAACTTAACTACAGATTGTATTAAATATTACTAAAAAGAGAGCTTTTTTACAGTCACATTAAAAGAACTAAAGAGGTACAATATAAGGAAAAGGATAAAGCTTTACATACGTGCACATACACTCCATTCAGCAATCTTTTTTCCAAATTGAAGTACCCATGAATCTTAACAGTAAAGTAAGAAAAAAGAAAAGATGTGCAAATAAGACAATCCTTTCTAAAAGGGCAGAAGGACAAGAAGTGCAGCTCTTACTAAACAGAACACACTGAAACACTCAGCACTTCTGCCCCAGGATAAACAGGACTCCTGAGAAACTGATTTCATATGATGGAGAAAGGAGCCCCTTTCCAGATGACAGGCTTTCTTTTCATAGTGAGGGTGTATGACTGTTGGACTTCATCTATACCTGGTAACTCTTATTAATAAACTAAGTCCAGCAATTCATGTGATACTAGGAAAGGATCTAGTTGGAAGAGCAGCATTAGTATTCCAGATTCAGGTCTCTTGGGTAAAGTTTTAAGAGCAATTAAAGCTAATTAAAAAGACAGGCTTGTCAGCACCTGAACAATGTGGGGAAAAAAAGCCAGTGACTTGGCTTTTGATTTTGAGCTGCACCCAAGTTAAAGCTGCCTACAATTGATTTTTCAGGAGTGTGTGTATGTGTATGTGGAGCATGTGTGTGGGGTGAGAGGGTTGATAAACATAGATACAGTTCAGCTTTGGAATAAAAGTGAAAGGCATTCTTGGTTGCTTTCAAATCCTCTAAAAATAGCCACAAGTCTCTCTGCCAAAGCTAATATAGACAGGATTCCCATGGAAACCCTCTGGGCGAGAAGGGAAGGGCATTAGTTTTTCACCAGTTATTGGTTAAATGACTCTTACCCATTTTCTATAACGTAGAAACTGGTGAAGCAAACACTAAATGTAACTGCCTATCTGGTCTACTTATCTAAAGGAGAGGGTACAGCAGTGGCTGTACTTAATTCAAAATTGTCACAGGAAAGCTTTATAGAAAAAAAGCTTTCTATTTATTACATGTGCTTTATATTGCTTTATATTTAGTGCATGTGCTTCACATTGATTTAGTTTGTAACTATATTTTTATATTATTGGACCCATATTTTTGATCTCATAGCAGTGCCCCTAATCCAGCTCTCATGGTGAGAAGGGGGGTATATGGGGACCCCTTGCAAAGTAAGCCCTTGGACAGTCTTTATTATTTTCCTTATTTTCAGATGATGGTTAAGAATTTCAAAACATTAAATGCCAAGAATGATCAATTTATTTTTTTCCTCTAGGAATTTTAACACCTTCGGAAAATGTATTTAAACAAAAATAATTATCTGTTAAAACTATCATTGTAAAAATGCAGGAATATGAAGAATTTAAATATTTCAAAACTTCCAAAGCAAAAATATAAATAAAATTACAACAGCATTTTCCATGTAAGTTTCAATATAAAAATCACGACTAAATTAATGACTAATTTCAGTCATTTTTAAAAATTGGTATCTGTATTATTTCATTTTTTTCTTTTCCTCTTTTACTTTCTAATAATATGTTTTATAAGCCACATTGATAATTACTATATATACATGGTCCTTAATAACCTACAAAACACTTCCATGTAAGCCAGATTTAATCATTATAAATGTAAAACTTAAAAGGTTATAAAGTTATAACTTTTATAATTATTCCATATTTATAAAATAACTATTCTATTAAAATAAGATGTCATTTTATTTCCTCATTTGGTTAACATCATTTAATCCATAAATCTACAAGATATTTTTGCAGTAACTACAATATGAATGTTTTCTTAGTATTTACATCTTCAAATAAACATTGGGATGCAATACCCTGAAATATCACAGCTCATGCAATATATCATAGAGCCCTATTTTAGCTATTCTTACCCCCAAATATCAGCAGTAGTAGTAAGAAACAAGCCTTTTAGAGGTGGAAGTCACCAAGATTCCCAGACTGCATCTGCCAGTTTCCAGGGCCAGGTGCTAAAAAGGTCTGGTTTTTCTCTCCTGTCACAGTGGCCAAGAGGCTTATGCAGAGAAGCTTGTGAGTCCCACACACAGCCCTCCTTTATCACTGGAGCTGGGTGAGGGACACATCCAGGAATCAGTTTCCTTCTTCTCACGACCATCTTCAGGAGCTATTCACTGTTTCCCAAGGGATTACAAATAGAATTTCCAACCTGTTTGAAATGCCTATAAGTGTTCCATATATGAGAATTTAAAAAATCATATTAAATGTTTGTGGGAAAATAAAGGGTAGGCTATTACTATTAAGAAATAATGCTTCAGTGTCAACTTTCAGATTTCGAATTATGGTCACATTGTTATACTTTGGAGTGAGGTGTCCCACAAAAGCTTGTGTGTGACACAATGCAAGGTTTAGAGGAGAAATGGTCGGGTCATGAGAGCCTTAACCCAATGAGGGAAGTAATCTGGGGAACTGAGTGGTAACTGAAAATGGGTAGAATGTGGCTGGAGGAGGTGAGCTTTGGGGCGGGGGCATGGCTTTGGGTATAAATTTTGTATCTGGTGAATAGAGTTAGTTCCTCTGCTTTCTGGTCATCATATGAGCTACTTCCCTCTGCCACACTCTTCCACCATGATGTTCAGCCTCACCTCGAGCCCTGAGGAATGAAGCCAGCCTTCTATGAACTGAGACCTCTAAAACTGTGATCTCCAGATTAAACTTTTCCTCCTCTAATTGTTCTTATCAGGTCTTTTAGTCACAGCAGCGAAAAACACACACTTTTAGTTTTGCCAGAAAGCACTAGGAGTGAGAAAGGAGTGCACGGTACAAAAAGTGCAGCTCTTGGAATTATTCAAAGCTATGTTTGAGACACAGCTTTGCTACCAACTAGCTATGTGACCCTAGGATACTCTTTAAGGAATTCAGATCCTACATACATTTTGATTGATGGCAACACAGTTAAGAATATGAGATTTGACCATTTATCATTTTATTCAGGCCTCAGTATTCACAATGGTCAAACATGGCTTGAGCACTGAAGGATTTTGAAAACATCAAGACCAAAAGATGGCATCGGTGGCCCAAACTTATGATATTGTAGTCATCTACTATAAAGTTAATTTGGAATAACAACTAAAGTTAGGCAGTGTTTCCTAGGTAATAAAATAAACACAAACTGTTATCAAATAAGAGGATGACACTGTGTCATGGTTAAGTGAGAAAATAATACTACGCATTGTTTCCAACTCTTTAAATAACCCAAATTTACTGCTTTGAATTACAGATTATTTAAGTACATTACATTCATCCATTTTAGTCAAATTTCCTTTTTGTGCTTTCTGCTAAATTGGCCTATCATTGTCATTTGAATCTAATTTAAATGTTTAGTCTCATCTCAAGATATAAAAGCAATTGAGTAGCACTGAGCCATTTTAATGATGCTTGTAATAAAAACACATGCACACAAACACACACAATCCTATGCAATTATATTGTTAAGCTATTACCCAGAATCAGATGTTTTCATACAATAATAAAAATCTTTCCATAAATGGTAGATTTTAGTTTACCTATAAACTATGAACAATGTAATGTATTACCTATTTATTATGATAAAAATTTACTTTCTTATAAATATATCTCTTCTTACTATTATTCTTAAAAAGTACTATTGCCCTAGGCCCTAGGTAGGTCACTTCCATAACACATAGAATAGTATTAACAAACCTTACCTTGATTATTTTTTTAAACAGGCTTAATAGCCCCACAGGCAGGATGTGTTGGCCTTAAAGGGATGAGTTATTATAAACACTATCTGTGTAGACATTTGAAAGAAACAGTGTGGGAGTTAAAATTACAGGTTCAAGAACCTATTTTTCGTCTTTCTCCCACACATATACTCATCTCCTGTCATATTTTTTCCCAAAAGTTTGCACATTTCCAGTCTTTCTCAATAAATTCTTCCTTTTAAGAAATGCATGAAGTATCAGTTACAGGTCATTCTTGATGCCCTTTAATGTCTTGTATCAAGATCCTTCATATCTGAATGCTTAAAATACAAATTCTTATGATTCTAGTATGTTAGTACCAGAACAAATTGTGCTATCAATAGAAAGGTGTTCACTACAAGTCTGAGGCTTTATTGTAGAAAACATAGGTTTTATTTTAAAAAATAGGTTTTATTGTAAAAAAAATAGTATATATAAAGCATGATTTTTAATCTAAAGGAGGACATCAGCTAGTTCTTTCTCTTAATTCTACAGTATTCTGGATCTGGTGTGCTCAGTAAGGAGACAGGAATCCTAAGAGTGGGAATATACATGGAAGAACATTTTTAATGTTTCATATTTCCAAGTAGTTTCTTGAGAGGTCATGTGGAAGAGTAAGCCATTTGGAAGAGAGAAAAAAAATGAACTAAATACTGGATCTACTCTTTCCTTATCTAATATCCTTAGGAAATTTATTCAATCTTTTTTCACTTTTGTCTCCATTTCAGTATACAACACTAATGAAAACAAGTTTTTTTTTTTTAGCAGATCCAGATTTTTTTTGTTTTATAAAGTGATTATAAACTCTTAAGTTATTGTGTAAGCATAAGGTCTTATGTTCATTATTTAAAAACATTTGTATTAGTGTGTTATAGTTATACATGATATTGGGGTTCATATTAACATAATTATATATGCACAAAATATAATTTGCTCCATTTCAGTTTCCAGTACTTCCTTCTCCTCTCCCCTTCTCCCTCCCACAGTTCCCCTTCCTCTTGTGTTATTGGTCTTTCTTCTGTTTATTTGCAGTTTTTTTCATTAGTGCTTTATAGATATACATAAAGGTGGAATTTACTGTGGTATGTTCATATAAGTACATAGCATAATTTAGTCAATTTTATTCTGCATTTTATCCTTTTTCCTGTCCCTTCTCCCTCCCCTCTCTCTCCTTCCTCTACTCCACTGATCTCCCTTCTGTTTTCATGGAATTCCCCCATCTTTTTTTCCCCCCTCATTTTGCTTTAACTTTTGCACTTGGAGAAAACATTCCACTGTTGACTTTCTGAGTCCGGCTTATTTCACTTAGCATGATGTTCTATAGTTCTATCCATTTACCAGCAAACACCATAATTTTTATTCTTCTTTATGGCATGGAAAGACTCCATGGTGTATATATTCCACATTTTCTTTGTCTATTCATCTGTTGATGGGCACCTGGGCTGGTTCTATAGCTTGGCCATTGTGAGTTGCACTGCTGTAAATATTAATGTGGCTATATCACTGTGGTATGCTGATTCTAGTTATTTTGTTTAACTAAAAAGGTAGATAATCTCAGTAAACCTTCCACTGTGAAAGTTGTATTTTCCAAGATAATACTCAGAAAATGTCACTAGTGACTTCTGATCATTAGGAAACACTATGCTAGTTATCTGAAAAATTAGGCCCAATTGAAAACTGCTCTTGTTTGGAATGACAAAAGCAAGAAAACCAAAAAGCTTTGTAAGACTTTATCAGAATATATTCCCCTGATGTTATAGTTTTAGCTGGAAATTGGTGTTTGATATCAGGTAAGATGAAAGAACATAAACCATTTGATGCAACAAATAAATATTAATCATCCACTATGTGCCTACTATGGAGAATTCTAGGGGTGCTGCTTTAGTAAGGAAAACACAAGGCCTGATCCTTTGGGGCTTATATTCTAGTGTATTTGAGTCAGAGGTAGGGACAAAAAAGGTAGACAAGCAATCATCTATAAGTAAGCAAACTATCAGATAAAGACAAGGGCTATTCAGAAAACCAAAACAGAATGATGAGTCAAAATGACTAGTGTCTTCTTTACACTGTGGTCAGGAAAGTCCCTTCTGATAAGGTGAAATTTAAGTTTAAGTCTCAGTCACCAGAAATAAGCTAGCCCTGTAGAGACTGCAATAAGAATATTTCTTGAAGAAAGATCAGCTCTGGAAAGAAAGAAAAGAAGGAAGGATTAAAAAAAAAAAAAAAAAAAAACCTGAGCCACAGAGAACTAAGATACCGGTAAATACCTAGGAGACAGCTCATATCGACCTTCCTAAGACATGCAGAGATTGGGTTGCACTATAGGCATGAAGAGTTACCACTGGGGAGTTTTAAACAGAATAATGCCTTGATCTGAGTAGTATATATAAAACATAAGGCTATCTGCTTAGACTGTAGGAGACAAGTGTGGACAGGAGAAGACTTATTTGGAGACTCTTAAGTTGTTAGGCAAGAGACCACAGTGACTTCAGCTAGGATGGTGGTAATAAATACATTCATTCCTTCAATCTTTCATTTGACACATATTTACTAGTGGTCTGCCAAATGTCACATTCTATTCTTGGCATCATGCTTGCAGTAAAAATCTAAAGTAAAGAACCTGCCCTCCTGTGGCTTAAATACAGTGGAATATATAGACATTAAGGGAATGAAGAGCACTGGAGCTACTTTTGAACAGGATGTTGGGGAAGACCTCTGGACAGACCTAAGCAAGGGAGCAAGCTTGACAAGGGCCTGGAGAAAAGACTCAGGCAGGGGGTTATCAAGATTCTAGGATGGGACTATGTTTGGAGCATAATTGAATAGGAGGCACGTGACCAAGTCAAGGTCTGGAGGGCAAATAAGGACCAGGTCATGCAGGGTTACATAGGCCACATTAAGGACACTTTACATTTTGTTTTTAATTCTATGAAAAGTTCTTGGAGGGTTTTGGATGGGGGGATGACTTGATCTGATCTGTATTTTAAAATAATTACTCTGGCTGCTCTATGAAGAGAAGACAGTAGATGTGTGGGTAACAAATGAAGCAGTGGGACCCATTTGAAGACTGATTAAATGTTTGCTTTTGGATGTGCTAAGTTTGAGATACCTATTAAATAGTCAAGAAGAAATATCTAGCAGGGAGTTGTATAAATAAACTAGAGTTTAGAGTAGAAGATGGAACTAGAAAAATTAATTGGGTTATCAAGACATGCAGATAAAATTTAAGCCATCGAACTGGGTGAATTCACCTAAAAAAGTAAAGTTAGAAAAGAGGAAATGAGACATTCATGTTTTCTTTCTCCTATTCACTTTCTTTCTCTCTCCTCCTCACTTTTCACACTCTCTCATGCACGCTGTCTCTCTTTTCCTCTCATTTTCTCACTCACCCTGCAGGGAGACACTCTGTTTGCTTAATAAACCCTCTTATGGAAAAAAAAAAAAGAAAAGAAAAGAAAAGAAAAGAGGAGATGGGAGATGAAGGGAATGAATTTAGGATGTGTTTTGAAGGTAGAGACAAAATAATTTGCTGATGAATACCAGAAAGAAAACAATCAAAGTTAAACTGTTTGCTTAAACAATTGATTGGATAATTGTATCAATCACTGAGTTGGAAAAGACTGGAGAAGGAGCAGCCATCGCTTTATAGTTTCCTATAATCAGAAGTTCTCTTTTTAAATTTGAGATGTCTGTTAGACATGCAGAGTAACCTGTTAATATGCATTAGGTATTCAAAACCAAGAAGGGGTGATCAGGCATTGATGTTAGGACAGCTGGATAACCATATGCAAAAGAATGAAGTTGAACCCTTACCTCATACCATATGCAGAAATTAAGTGAAAATGCACAAAGACCTAAATATAAGATCTGAAAGTATAAAGCTCTTGGAAGAAAACATAAGGGTTAATAAGCATGACTATAGATTTGGCAAAAGAAAAAATTCTTAGATATGATACCGCATGCATGAGTAACAGGAGAAAAGACAGATCAATGAGATTTATCAAAATTTAAAACTTTTTTTTACTTCAAAATATATGATGAAAAAAAGTTAAAAGACAACCTGCAAAATGGGGAAAAAAATTGCAAATCATTTACCTGATAAAGGCTTAATATATAGACTGTATAAAGGACTCTCACAACTCAATAATGTAAGATAACCCAACTTAAAAAGTGAATAAATGGTAAGTAGACATTTCCTCAAAAAAGATATATATATTTTCAGGTGCTTACTTGCCACACATAAAAACATCTTGAGCAATAAGTACATGAAAATATGTTTGATACAATTAGGCTTTAGGGAAATGCAAAGCCAAACTACAGTAAGATACCACTTCATTCCAACTAGAATGGCTACAATTAAAAAAAAATCTGATAAAGACAAGTGTTGGGAAGATATGGAGAAATGGGAACACTCAGGCACACTGATGAGAAAATAAAATTGTGTAATGATGTTGAAAATTAGTATCATGGCTCTTTAAAGTTTTATATACAGTCTTCCATTTATAATCCTAGGTATATACCTAAAGCAAATGAAAACATATGTCCACACAAAAACTTGAACTTCAACACATTCACGACAGCATTATTCATAATAACCAAAAGTATAAACAACACAAATGTCTATCAGTTGTTGAGTGGATAACTAAAATGTGGTGTGGCCATACAATAGCATATTATTCTGCAAGAAATAGTAATCAAGTAATAATATATGTTGTAACATGGATGAGCCTTGAACTAATATAAATCACAAAAGACCTCATGTGCATAATTAAATTTATATGAAATATCCAAAATAAGCATACCTGTAGAGACAGAAAATAGATAAGTGGTTGCCTAGATCTGTGGCAGAAGGCAAGGTATAGTTAAAAGAAAAAGGGGAGTCACTGCTAAAAGATAGAGGGGCAATGAATTTTTTTAAAGATTTCATTTTTTATAATTTGTTCTTTTTATTTATACATGACAGTAGAATGTATTTTGACATATCATAGATACATGGACTGTAACTTCCCATTCTTGTGATTATACATGATGTGGAGTTACAATGATAATATGTTCATATATGAACATAGGAAAATTATGTCTGATTCATTCTACTGTCTTTTCCATTACCATCACCCTCCCTTTCCTCATTCTCCCTGTCCAATTTGTTGAACTTCCACCACCCCCTGGATATGTTGAATATCCACATATCAGATAGAACATTTGACCTTTGGTTTTGGGGGCTTGACTTATTTCACTTAGCATGATAGTCTCTAGTTCCATCCATTTACCTACAAATGCCACAATTTCATTCTTCTTTATAACTGAGTAACATTCCATTGTGTAGATGTATCACATTTTCTTTATACATTCATCTATTGAAGGGTACCTAGATTGGTTCCATAGCTTAGATATTGTGAATTGAGTTGCTATGAATATTCATGTGGCTGTATCACTATAGTATGCTGATTTTAAGTCCTTTGTTTATATACTGTGGAGTGGGATAACTAAGTCAATTGGTGATTCTATT
Organism: Sciurus vulgaris; assembly: GCF_902686455.1. Lineage (NCBI taxonomy): Eukaryota > Metazoa > Chordata > Mammalia > Rodentia > Sciuridae > Sciurus > Sciurus vulgaris. The sequence goes on along the minus strand of NC_136467.1, from coordinate 89,323,566 downwards.
CCACGTTTTCTGAGGAATCTCTATACTGTTTTCCAGAGTGGTTGCACCAATTTGCTTTCCCAGCAGCAATGTATGAGTGTACCATTTTCCCCACATCTTCACCAACATTTGTTGTTACTTGTATTTTTGATAATTGCCATTCTGACTGGAGTGAGATGAAATCTCAGTGTAGTTTTAATTTGCATTTCTCTAATTACTGGAGATGTTGAACATTTTTTATATATTTGTTGGCCAATTGTATTTCTTCTTCTGTGAAGTGCCTATTCAGTTCCTTAGCCCATTTGTTGATTGGGTTATTTATTTTTATCGGTGTTAAGTTTTTTGAGTTCTTCATATATCCTGGAGCTTAAGCTTTATCTGAGATGCATGTGGTAAAGACTTTCTCCCATTCTATAGGTGGTGTCTTCAATTTCATTGCTTGAAATTGATCTCTTTAAATTTTCTCTCTTCCTGGTTCAATTTGGGTAGGTCATATGTCTCTAGAAATCTGTCAGTGTTGTCAAGATATTCTATTTTATTAGAGTATAAATTTTCAAAATAGTTTCTGATTATCATGTATTTCAGTAGTGGCCATTGTGATATTTCCTTTTCAATCATGAATTTTAGTAATTTGAGTTTTCTGTCTCTTTCTCCTCATTAACTTGGTTAAGGGTTTATCAATTTTATTGAGTTTTTCCAAGGAACCAACTTTTTGTTTTGTCAATTTTTTGGATTCTTTCATTTGTTTCAATTTCATTGATTTCAGCTGGTTTTAATTTTTTCCTGTCTTCTTCTGTTTTTTGGTGTTGATTTGTTCCTTTTCTAGGGCTTTCAGGGGTAATGTTAGGTTATTTATTTTTTGCGTTTCTGTTCTTTTAATGAATGAGCTCAATGCAATGAACTTTCCTCTTACCACTGCCTTCATCGTGTTCCAGAGATTTTGATATGTCATATGATTATCCCCATTTATCTCAAAGTATTTTTTTATTTCATCCCTGACTTCTTTCACTATCCATTCATCATTCAATAGTATATTGTTTAATCTCCAGGTGTTAGAGTAGCTTCTATTTTTTATTTTATTGTTGATTTTTAATTTTATTCCATTATGATCTGATAGGATGCAAAGTATTATTTCTCTTTTTTTTACTTGCTCCTTTGTTGCCTAAGATATGGTCTATTTTAGAGAAAGATCCATGTGTCCATGTGCTACTGAGAAGAAAGAGTATTCATTCACTGATGGATGAAATATTCTACATATGTCTGTTAAGTCTAAATTATTAATTGTAGTTTTTAGTTCTATAACTTCTTTATTTAGTTTTTGTTTGGAAGATCCCTCCAATGGTGAGAGAGTGGTGTTAAAGTCACCCAGTATTATTATATTGTGATCTATTCGCTTCTTGAAATTGATAAGGGTTTGTTTGATGTTTGTAGATGCTCCATTTCTTGGGGCATAAATATTTACAATTGTTATATCTTATTGATGGATAGTTCCCTTAAGCAGTATGAAATGTCCTTCTTTGTCCCTTCTGATTAACTTCCACTTTATCTGATATGAGGATAGAAACCCCTGCTTGTTTATGAGATCCATGTGAATGATATGTTTTCCCATCCTTCTACCTTCAATCTCTGGATATCTTTGCCTTTGAGGTGAGTCTCTTGGAGACAGCATATTTGGGTCTTGCTTTTTAATCCAATCTGCCAGTCTATGTCTTTTGATTGGTGATGTTAGGCCATTCACATGCAATGTTATTATTGAGATGTGGATTTTTTATTCCCTGTCATTTCAATTCATTTCTGTTTTTTAACTTGAATTTGTTTCTCCAGTGATTCACTGTTCTTTTCATGTAGTTCTTCCCTTTGCTAGTTTTCACTTTTACTTTTCATTTATTCTTCATGAAATATCTTATTGAGTATGTTTTATAGTACAGGCTTTTTAGTTATGAATTGTTTTAACCTTTTGTTTATCATGGGAAAATTTTATCTCATCGTTAATTCTGAAGCTTAATTTTTGTGGGTGTAGTATTCTTTGCTGGCGTCCATTTTCTTTCAGAGCTTGGCATATATTATTCCAAGACCTCCTATCTTTGAGGGTTTGGGTTGAGAGATCAGCTGTGATCCAGATTGGTTTCTCTCTAAATGTTATCTGACATTTTTCTCTAGCATCATTTAAAGTTGTATCCTTATACTTCTGCATTTTCATAATAATGTGCCTTGGTGTGGGTCTGTTGCAGTTTTGTACACTGCGAACAGTGCAGTTTTGTGTTCCTGTAAGTCTCCTGTATTTGATTTTCCATTTCAAATACATTTGGAACATTTTATGATATTATTTCATTGAAAACATTGCACATTCCTTTTATTTGTATTTCTGAGCCTTCATCTAGCCCAATAAATCTTAAATTTGGTCTTTTCAGATTACCACATATTTTTTATAAGTTCTGTTCATGATCTCTTAACATCTTTTCTCCACTCTCAATTTTATTTTCAAAATTACATATTTTGTCTTCATTTCCTAAAACTGTCTTCCAAGTCATCTAGACTGTTAGTGATGCTTTCAATTGAATTTTTAATTTGGTTTATTGAGTCCTTCATTTTGAAAATCCACTTTGTTTTTCTTCTGCAGAATCTCCATCTCTTTGTTGGATTCATCTTTCACTTCCTGTATTTGCTCTCTAATTTCACTGTGTACGTTCTAAACTCCTTCTCTGACATTTCTTCCACTGAGGTGTTCGTGAATTCTGTTATTGGAGTGTCTTGATTTGTCTGGGGGGATTTGTTCCCTTTTTTTTTCATGATGTTTATGTGTCTACACATCTAACAGTATGGATCTGAGGCAGTAGAGTTTCTACCCTGTAGACTTATAGTGTCTGTTAGTGGAAAAAAGAGAGAAAGAATCAAAGGAAATAGGTGAGAGAAAAATATATGTAAAGTAAAATTTTTAAAAAATAAAAGAATACAAAAGTGAAATATACTAATCAAACATCGTACTCCTCCATAAACTGATCCATAAAAAATAACTGGCTAATAAATGCTAGAAATGAGAAAAATAACCAAATATGAGTATGTATAAATGTCCATGAATCATTAAGGTCACAATTAAACAGAGGACAAAAGAAAGAAAGGAAAAAAAGCTTGATGAAAAGTTATAGAATTCTTTCAGTTGAAGTTCCAAAGACTTTCAGTTTCTCTTCTCAGCAGTTTTAGGTGGGGTCATCTGGAGTGTGATGCTCCACCCTCTGGATTGCTGGAGTGAGAGAGGTAACCCCATAGGCAAAATTACTGGAGGCAGGGTTTGGGCTTAGGTGGGCTCCAAGCTCTTTACTGAATGCCAATTTGTCTGGAGATTTTAAATCAGCCCACCTCTGGGGCTTAGCAATTGCTGGTCTGCAATGGAAGACTGTGTACCCCAGGGATCTATCCTGAGTTCCACTTGCATGGTGGAGCAGCCAATTCTTAGTCCACTACATCACCTGTATATCCTACATTTTCTGATCTTAGGTTCAGTCTCCAAACTCAATCATTTCTGCCCCTGCCCTTCCAAATTTCTGGCCAGAATCTTTCCCAACAGGTCCTATAAGCAACTGGACTAGAAGGGGAGGGGTAGAGCCAGGTGAGTTTCCATGACCAGTTGTCCCCTGTATAAATCTCTCTCCACGTTTGATTTTCTCCTGGTCACTATGTCCTGTAATGTGTATTTATTGGGCCTGTATTTCAGGCCAAAGTCGGATTTGCCAGGAATTGACTCTCCCAGCTGCTGGCCCCCATGCTATGGCTGCAAAATGGTTCCTTTCTTTTTCCTCTGCACACCTCCTGGAGGGATGCCAGCTTCTTTCCTGAAGAAGGATTTTGTGCAGCAACATTTCAGTTTAATCAGGCAGTGTACTTGATCTCTAAATGCTCCATACCCAGACATACCTCAGACCTCCTGAAAATGCAGATTCCTTTAAAATCCCTTCCTTATCCCTCCACTTTGCTCTCAGAGGGACCACTCCAGTTTATGCTTCTGACCCAGCCATGGCAGTGACTGTACCACTGGAGATTTCTTTCTTATTTTATTCCATCAACCTCCTGAGTCCCTGATCTGTTTTGAAAGTCCAGTTTTAGATTCCAGTAAAGTCTCCCCCACTTTTTTTTCTTTTCTCCACCCACCTTTCTGAGAAGCTGCCTGTCTGCTTTCTTGGTTTCATGCAACAGAGCAGTCAGGATTGTAACCTCCTCTATTCCTGATGAAATGTTTGAAAATGGAGTGTGGTGATGCTTACACAACTCTGAATATATGGAAAAAGAAACATTTAATCATACACTTGAGATGGGTGGACTAATGGATATATTAATTATATCTCAATTAAAAAATTACTCCCCAAAAGAGAGGAAAAGCAGAGCAACAAAGTGGGGAACAATTAGATGGGAGGGGAACTAATGAAATGCATCATCAAAGCTGTTGACAACAAGCTTCTAGAAAGGGGTAATGGTAAATGGGGTGAAACATGGCAAAGGAAGTTGAATATAAGGAGACCAGAGGATTGACTACTAACTTTTGCAATATGGCAGCAATTTGTGGAGATCTTTTCTGCTGCAGTAGAGGAAGAAAATCCAACTGGAGTGGATGAAGGAGAGAAAAAGAGGTAAGGAAGGGGAGATAATTGATGAGAGCTTCTTCAAGAAATTTTGCTTTTAAAGTGAGGAAAGACATAGGACAGGGGCTATAATTCTTTTGTTTTAGAGAAGATTTGTTCTCTTATATGATTGTTCTAATGAAGAAAAAGAAACCGATGCTGCAAAAGGGAGGTAGAGAATAATTGCCAAAGCAAAGTCTCAGAGAGAATGAGATCCATAATTCTGGTGGAAAATAGATGAACCTTGGATAGTAATGAGCCCACTGAGCCAACATAATTGAAGGAAAGCAGGTTGTGAGTACAAATGAGTGACACAGTCACCACATCACAATTTGATACATGAAAATTAGTGGATTTTTTCACGGCTGTCATGTTTTTTAAAACATTTATTCTGTGTGTGTGTGCGCGCACGCGCACATGCAAGTGTGCGTCAATGCACATGTGTGTCCTTTTAGTATTTTTCAGTTGTAAAACCCAATTTGTGGTTCCCTTTCATCATGTCCCAATCTGGGACTGTCCTGCTTGGCTTATATTTATAAATATTTCACTGTCCACTTCACTGTTGGAGCTTTGTGTTGGACTTCAGTCAACAATTCTTACAGTGCAGAAGGGAGAAGCATTTTATCATGTGGAAAAAAATTGCTCTCTAAATAACCAGTTACCCTATCCCAGAACACCCCAAATACTCTCCTTTCCCCAAATATTTTTCTTTTCCTAGTTCTACTCATGCAGTACTCAGAAGATAAGTACCAGTAGAAATATAGAACAGAGTTAAAGAATTTTAAGGCAAAACAGATACACTGTGCCATGCTAACACATGACAGGGAAGCAAATGCACACAGTCACAGGTTTGTTCATCTTTTCAAAAGCAATTTTGGGTTTTTGAAAGCAACGTGGCAACAAAATCAGTGATATAATATTTAATGCTATGTACTTAATGAAAATACCTTTAATAAAGATAAATGTTTTGTTTTGGATTGTTTGATAAAATTATACCATATTCAAGTAAATCTAAGTATGATCAAATGCAAAATCATAGATACCATATTCAAATAAATCTAAGTATGATCAAATGCAAAATCATAGATACATCCAAAAATATGAAGAGCTTTCTATATATTTGCCAACTCTTAATATCATCCTGGGAGCTATTTAAATAAAATGCCAATGTCTAAGGTTCACCCAAGATCAATTAAATCAGAATTTTGGAGGGGCACCTGAGCATAATTAAAAAAATATATATATATATTCCTCTCCAGATTCCACGTGCAGCCCAGAGTGATCACTGAGAGTTTTTTGAAGAATGCTCAACAACATTGTCTGACCTTGTTTTCTGGACACTGTGAACTGTCTACTGTTGACATGTGGAAGGAAAACAACATTACAATCAATCCTACACTTTTGGAAACTTTTTGTGTCATAGCTTTGTTTGGAATTAATTTGTATAAAAGACAAGTTAAAACAATAGTTTTTTATTGGTTTGTTTCAAGATGGGGAAGTAGAATAAAAAATTCAGCAGACTTCAGATGCAAAGGACTCCACAGCTGTTAATTTGAATGAAGTGGGAAGTCAGCCAGATTATTTATGATCTGTTTTTAGGCACTGTGCTGACAAGTGTTATACCTTCTATCACACTGTCCTGGAAAGGGCTTGCCTAGAGTAAATCCAAAATTTAAAACTACATTCAACAAAAGGAACAGAAACCTATGAATCTATAAAGGGAGGCAACAGCATGGACACCCTCTCAATATTATATCAAGCTACATTTGAAAAAAACTCAATGGGAGTTATGACTTAAAATGGATTTTAATTGTTCATCTGACTCAAGGTTATTTTAGGGAGAAATAAATTCTAGAATATGTACATGTGTGTGTGTATATATATATATAGAGAGAGAGAGTTCATGTGTGCATATGCACATATACATTATATATATATTAGGTAAATATTTTTTTATTAATAATTTAAAAATGGAGGAAATGAGAAGAGAGGAAAGAGGCAGAGGATAAGAGGATCTAACTGTAAACATGACTGGCAAGGTTCCATTCTGCCTTTGCCTTAAGTATATTAAAGCTTCAGTAGATGATTGTGAGACTTTCAGTGATGTCACAACAGGTAGATATACTTCAGGAATCTAAAAGGAATAATAAAAACATTCTAAATATAATATTTGAAAGCACTAAAATGCAATATACTAAATATACTAAATATTATGATATGGGGAAAATTTTGTTTTTAAAAAGAGTATACGTATAATGTCCTGACTTATTTACAAATAAACAATGTACCTTATGAACTCAATAATTGTTTCAAGTAGTAAAGAACCACATATGTGGGTCATCTCATTTTCCTTATCTTTAGGGTGCTCATATGGGCATTACAATTCATTATATTACAATTCCTTGAATATAATTATGATTCATTTAGTACTTCTATCTGAGTATCATAGAATAAGCTGATAAACTCAAAATATGTACTGAAGGACTACATTTTGTATATGATTATAAAATTAGTAATATTAGCCCCTAAATGAGCTTTATCAAAATAAATATGCCACAGAAAAGATCCCTTCATTCAATTATTGATCCACTAACTTTCATTGCTCACTAATATACCAAATGCTGTATCAGGTATTCAGATACATGGATGAATGTGAAATCCTCTCAGCCCTCAACTGACCCTCAGACTAGAAGTGGACGTGTGGATAAGGACTTAAAATCAAAGCATGGCAATAAATCCAATGTGCTAAAAGAAGTTCGTACAGATCTCAAGAAGGAGCAGATAAAGGAGTAGAAAACTCCTGGGAGGGCAGGTGGGAATGGAAGAGTGAGGAAAAGCTTCGCTGCATGTGTGTGGGTTTAAGTGTGGCCAGGAGGAGGGGGATGGTGTGTGTGGTGGCAGGTCTTAAAAGGTCAGTAGATTTTTCAAGCCTCAGATCAGATGAAAAATATTAAATTATTCTAACTCAGGAAAATAGCAACATATTTTGACTTGCATTAAATTTAGACTTACTTTTTGGAATAAAGAACTTGAAGAATGAGAGGATATTTAACCTGTTAGAAAACCAAAATATTTTACAGTAATTTCAAAATGGTTTCTATGATCCCACCAATACAATTACCTTTTCTCCACACTTTGCCAACACTTGTTATTTCTTGTCTTTTAGCTAATAACCATCCTATCAGACGTGAGGTGCTATCTCATTGTGGTTTTGATTTGCGTTTCCCTGAGATTAGTGGTAATGAGCACATTTTTATACATATGGCTCTTCCTTGACACATGCACAAAAGGTAACTATGTGAGATGATGGCTTGATTAAATGACTTGACTACAGTAACCATTTAGCAGTGTATACATATATTAAAACATCATGTTGTACACCTTAAATGCATATAGCAAAAATTGCTTTTGATGATAAAGCAATTTATAAATGAGAACTTGTTTTTCAGTTGTACAACTTTGATAACTGATTTAGTAGTCCCTGCAAGTTAAGAAGCAGCAGAGGTGCATATAAAGGAGTAGAGAATAGAATCTATGCATGGAATATGTATGGGTAGGAAACATTGTATGCAAAAAGTTTTATTTATCTGTGTAGATAGCCTATAGTTTCCAACAAATAGTAAAATGATTCATATCTTCAAAATGGTTAATATTTTTGCCTTAAAATAAGACTGATATATATTTTATGATGTGGAGTTTTTGCTCATTCAGTATCTTTTATTCTGAGTCTACGAAATGTATTGCACTATATAATTTGGCCCTAAGTTAGTAAATTATATATCTTGAGATTTATTTTCTTTGATACATTTATATTTTTACATACTTATATTTTTTAAATGACATACATCTTTTAGAGTATTCACTGTAGAGAATACATTGATGCAAAAGATCATACACAAAATTCCAATGTAAGCTTTAACTTATAATCAGCTATTTTAGAAGCCTTTAATAGCCTATCTAATGGTAAAGTGCAATGAGAAAAGCCTTAAAGTTAATTGTTGAAAGGAAAAATTAACAGAATTTAGAAAGTGGATACCAGTTCATAACATGTGCATAGTTCATTGTAAATTGTTACATGGTTTTAGACACTAAGCAGCAAAATTCTTTCTTATTCTGATAAAGTAAATGGCTTTATAGAAGTGAAAATGGCTTCCGTAAAGACATTGGTATTCTGACAAAATGACTGCTTAGGAAACTGGCCACTCCCCACCTGCCTCCCTCCAGAGTTGTTAATTATCTAATGAGATAAGGTAGGGAAAGTACTGTGCAGGTTGTGTGTTATCCAACAATTTAAAACTCCACTAAATCTCACTAGATTTATGGAAGAGGTATACAGCATCCCTACTGTGCTTAACCTATCAGTTGCCTGTTGGGGAAGAAGACAATATTTCTTTTAAAATCAACCTAACTGAACAACAGATTTCAGAAAAATAAATAGATAAATAAATGACAGTGAGGCCCCCTCTAACCTGAAACCACCGAGGAAGATACAGAGAGAGCTTTTTCATGAGAACTCAACAGCTACCAAAAAATTTGTCTCTGTTGAAAGGATAATGTGTACACACCAGCTACACTTGAATTGTGATGGTGACCTTAGGAATTTCCAACAGGTATTTTAAAACTGAACTCAATTACCAAGAATATCTTTTACGTCAATACCATGTATCCTCTACATTTTACCTTATCTGTTGCACTTTATGTAACACAATATTGAATTTAATAATAAACAAAGATGTTACTTTATGGAAACTACTTGCTATTCTACATGTTTAAATTTCAGACATATTTAGTTTTAAGTATTCTTTTCATATGTGAAAAAGTGTATTTTAAAAAGGGAAACCTGTTTTCCTACTTCCCTAACGGTCAAGATATTTTGCAAAAGTAACTTTAAACTCTCCAGAATGCATAAGAAAATGTAAAGGACCAAGAATAGCTAAGGTCTTTGGGTAGATTTACACTACCCAATGTAATGCCTATTACAGAAGTATAGCGTTTGAGACAGTGCAGTATGTTTTTCTTGTTTGTTTTTGTTTTTTTACATCAGGAAGCAGGGCTTTATTCTGCAACACAGAGGAAACATGCTTGGCCCACCTGCCCCAGACATAAATTGTTACGAAAAGGGAATGGCCAGCAATGCCCCTTGTGGACCCCGTGCAGAGTTCTAAAGACAAACCAGAGCCAGAAAATTCTGAGCTTTCTTCCCATAAATATACCCATATCGTTATTTACAGAATTCACTTTTACACTGGTATCAAAAATTATACTAAAAATTTATCACTAAACTAACTTTATTATATTTTTCCCTCTTAAATTTCTTTGCTAAATATCATCAATATCCTGACAATTTCTGCTTCTTATTTTCTTGATGCATACCAGCATTGTCACAAGAATAGACTGCAATAAATCAGTGTAACAGAATAGAGACATAGATCCATACATGCAGGTCACCTTATTTATGAGAAAGGTGACACTGTGGTACAGTTAGAAAAGGATTTTTTTCCCAATAAGAGCTGAAAGTTCAATTGGATAGCCTAAGGAGGGAATCATGAATCTTTTAATCTTTCATCAAAACTTACAAAAAAGTCTATTCTAGGGGAATGGCAAATTCAAGTACAAACTTATAAAAAATCCTTCTAAAATAGGGGTAGGCAAACTTTTCTTAAGGGGTAGACAGTAAAAATTTTACTTTGGCGACCATGCAATCTCTGTTGCAATTACTCAACTTTCTTGCAATAGTAGCATAAAAGCAAGTCATAAACAATACGTGAGTCAGTAAGCCTGTTACCCAATAAAACTTTATTTACAAAAACAGATGGCAACTGAATTTGGCTTAAAGGCTATCATTTTCCAACCCCTTTCCTAGAACATCTGTCTGATCTTGGAGTAAGCAAAAATTTCTTAAACAGAAAACAAAATAATCAAAATTAAAATTTGATAAAATAGATTACATTAAAATTGTAAAAACTGTTCATAAAGATACTATTAATATTGTGAAAAGGCAAAACCCACAGAGTGGAAGGAGATTTTTGAAACAAGGTATTCAACCAAGAATTCATATCCATAATGTATAAGTGCACATACACATATAACATACACAGTACAGATTGACAAGACAGTCCTCCAATAGAGAAAAAAGAATAAAAATTCAAAAGAAACTCCACAAAAGATAATATCCAAGTAGCCCTTAACATATGAAAAGGTTCATAGTTTTAAGGTCAGGAAAATTAAAAAAGTGAAATTTCAATGACATACTGTAATGTACACACATGAAAATCCTTATTCCAAGGATTGTGAAGAATGTAGAACAAATAAAACTCTCATGCCATGCTGGTCAGAGTGCAAATGGGCACAGCTCCATTGCAAAGCTTCAATACTTACTTGGATCACAGGATACACCTATGATAATAATTCCATTCTTTCATATAAAATCAACATAATATTTATTTCACTAAAAGCCACATGCATGAATGTCCACAGTGGCAATATCCATATTATCTCAATGCTCATCAACAAAGAAAACATGCATACATGTGGTATATTCACACTGTGAATTATTTAGATCTACATTTATGTGTGGAATATTCACACTAAAAGACCTTCAGTTATACAGCAGTGAGAATGATCTACAATACACACACACACACAGCGAAACATGCTGTGGTATATTTCCACATAGCAGTAAGAGTAATCTACAATGACATGCAGCAACACGGATGAATCTCTCTCCAACTCTAATCCCCGTAACACATAGGGTGAAAGATACCAGACACAATTGAATACATGTAATAAAATTATGTTTGTATGAAGTTCAAAACAAGGCAAAAATTATCTTTGTGTCTAGAATAGAAACTCATGAAGCACTGAGGGGGAGAGGACACAATAACTGGGAGGGCAGCAGCACAAGGAGCGTTCTCAGGTGGCCTGTAATGTTTCATTTCCTGAACTAGTTACTGTTTCCACAAAATTGTCATTTCTGAAAATGAGTTGAAATGCATATTTTAGTGCACTTTTCTGTGTATTTTGTACTCTGCTATTGTTTTCTGTACAGGGACTTAAACCAGTTGAAGAGAACTAGATTACCAACAGGATAATGAAAGTAATGGTTCTTGGCTCCCTGTCCCCATTCCTGTTTTGTGTTAATTTTGTCTCCTTTTACTTCCGTTTAAAGTAAAAGTGTTATTTAAAAAGTAATTCACAATCTGTAGATCCATGATTGGATGCAGCCATACAGGGGAGAGAAGAGACAAAACTCCCATGCAAAAGAATTTCAAATAATTCTTTTAGATACTTTGCCCTCAAGGAGGGCGCATATACCTACCCTTTAAGGGCCAACTGCATGTGGTGACTTCCTTACAAAGAGTACAGTATGGAAAAGATGGAAAAGAGTGATGTTACAATGGTGAAACCTGACAAACACTACCTCAGCCAGGTGATCAAGGTCAGCATCATCACTAATAGGTCATACTGACAACATGCAACCTCTATGAAATGGCTCTTTGTGTCTTCCTCCCCAAACTCACAAACCCAGTCTAACCATATGAATACCAGACAAGTCTCTCTTGTCTGAGAGATTCCACAAAAATAGTTGACATAGCACTCCTCAAAATCATGAAGGCCATCAAAAATGAGGAAAACCTGAGAATCTGTCAGAAACAAGAGCAGTCTAAGGAGATGTGACCTCTAAATGTAATGTGGTACCCCGATGGAGATCTGGAAGAGAAAAAGGACATTAGATAAATATGAAGAAAACCTAAATTATGTTTGGATGTTAATGATCATCTGTCAATATTGTTTCAATAATTACAATAATGGCCCCTACTAAAATAAGATGCTAAGAATAGAGGGAACTTGGGACAAGGTTTACTAAACTCTCTGTAATATCTTTTCAACTTTTCTGTAAATATAAAATTATTCCAAAATTATAAGTTTATTTAAAATAAAAATAACCCACATATAAGTACTGATTACCCTTAAACTGGAAAACATGACCTACAACATCAAATTACTAATGATAATAAAATGTAAGGGTAGGACTAGTTTTATTACCCCATAGCCAGTTATAATGCAGTAATTATTCTTTGCCTTCTCTGAAAGTTTAAATGGATTTCTAGTGATTAAACTGTATGAATATGAATTACTTCTGTTTACTCCAACACATTAAGGTGGAAACTTTATGAACTATTACTTACAGATATTTTAAGTTAAACTCTTTATATATCAAACTTCATGCAGAAGAGCTGAGTGATGAAATAGGGAATGTTTTGTTAGTAATTACTGACTATTAAAAATTAATTTTCACTCCATTACACTCTTTCAACAAATATAATAGAAGCATCATGAATGTTGGAACTGAAAGGGACATTTAAGAGATTAGTTCAGCTCCTTAACTTTATATGAAGTTACTGAGTGCCAGAGAATTTGGGACTTGCCCAGGGTCATAATAAATTGGTGGGAAAGCTGGAATTCACTTATTCTTTTGAACAAGCATTTACTGAGTTTTATTATGTTTCAAGAACTGTGATAGATGTTAGAAATTTTCTTTTAATCAGTAAAACTTCATCCTTCAGCAGGAGGAGCTGGGGCAGGGAAGGGCAGGGAATTGGATGGATGAATACAGTGGAAACAAGCCAAGGGGTATGAGTACAGAGTGCCTGGGAAATGAGGGAGCAGATCACTTGATATAGCTTAGGCATTAGCTGATCCTTTGGAAGATGGACAGGATTTGCCCAGGTGAAAGGCCAGGAATAGATACTCTAACAACAGTTCATCACATGAGTCAAAGGTAGAAGAGATAAAATAATGCATAGAAAATATGATTCTCTTCCCATATTCCCTCTTTGGTAGGCAGCACAATCATCCACAGTCACCAAAGACTAAAACAGGCTGGAATCAGGTAGGAATCTAAGATGGCACACCTTATGGGGTATACTTGAAATTTAGGGTGGACTTAGGAGAAAAGAAACATTATTGAGAGCAATTTCTCTTGGCTCTTCAAAAAATCACCTCAATGATCTCTATTGATTATCCATGCATAGTGCAGGAAGATTGCACGCTAAACTGTACATAAAAATTGCCCCCAAAAGTAGATCTTAAATCTCACCACGTGCGCGCACACACACACACACACACACACACAACACACTCAAGCTATTGCATATATTAATTACTTGATAGTAGTAAACATTTCACAATGTGTACATGTATCAAGATATCACATTGCACATTGAAGGTACATATCTTCTTATTTGTCAATTATACCTCAATAAAAATGTAAAATATTTTTGAAAAAAAATTCAACAAGAGTCAGAAATCTAGAAGAAAAACTAGGAGAGTCTTATTCCAAAACACAAGTTTATATAATTTTTGAATGCTCACTTACATTGAATATTGAAGAGGAGCCTCTAAAAACAGTTCCTATAAAAATGTCTGTTAAACTTGGCAATGAACAGAATGTAGGTAACTTTAGTGAGAATGATTTCAATGCAATAACTGACCTTATTTGAACTGAGGTGGTTTGATGTATATGCAGGTGGTGAAGTGAGGGTTTGGATAAAATCAGGAAAAAGGCAAGAAAGTATCCACGGGGCGAGGCAAGGGAGACTCTCGTCTGTTTAATTTGTAATGAGATGCTTAGTACATCTGTAGGCTACAAGGAGAGCTGTCCACTGGAAAGCAGGTGTTGATGAGAGACGGTGGGAACAGAGGAGTCCTGCAGCACCAGGGGCAGGGCATGAAGAAGAGGAGCCGGCATCCAGCAGTTGAAGGGGCATTTCCTTTTCAAACCCAGAAAGGAAGGACGTAGCCAGCATAAATGGGTATGTGGACAAGTTTTGGTGGGGGCAGGGAGGAAGAGGGGAAAGGAGAGAGAGTGAGTCCACCAAATAGGGCACTGGGGCACTAGGAAGTTGGAGATCATGCTTGAAGACTTCGTTTGTTATTCACTTAGTTACTCATACTTTTCTAGCAGGGAGCAAGGTAATCTGCTGAGAATATTGTTGAATAGAGTCCTAGGAGAGCAGTGAGTATTTGGGTGAAGCTGAGAAGAGTAGGCAAGGGAATGACCAAGTTAAAAAAATAAGAAGATTAAACTGAGTCTTTTAAGAGTGGGAGACTTGCAATTTGAAGCGGCAGTCTGAGGGCTTGTGTGATTTTCTTTTGGTTGTGATTAGCTACCGGAATTTTAAGAAGGCATTTGTTAAGAATTCTTTACTGTATTTTTGGCATTATGCATTACAAACATTACTTCAATCCCAGTAGACAGGCACGTTTATTACTCCAGTTTACAGGTTAAGTAACATCTCCAAGGTTGCACAGTTGGTTAAAAGGCAGAGCACAGGTCTGTCCAACTCCAAAACATATGCTGTTAACCATATGTTACATTTCCTTCCAAGGAATTAGAGCTTGAAGAATTGATAGACATTTTGCCTAACCTCAGGGAACTCCTAATGCACAAAAGAAAATATGCTGATAAATAATCATAAGCATATGTGATGAGTATTGATGCTCAAAAAGCAAAGGATAAAAGTTCATCGCTCTTACTAAGTGTTCAGGGAAGCCTTTTCAGGGAGCCAACACCCCAGTCCTGACCAGGTATGAGTCCGTACTTGCCAGTGCACAGGGAGTCTGGGCATTCCAGACCTGGAGACTGTGTGACAGCAAAGAGACATCATGAGAAGGCACACATTTTTGCTTATTGCAGCTGGAGCATAGAGTGAACTTTGGGTGATGAGTGGGGGACTTGGGAAAGATGAGATCAGATAATAAGAGGTGTTGTGTCTACTGAGAACTTACTTTAATAATAATCAATTGAATGGTGTGTAAGATTTTATAGAATAGAATTACATCAGATTTGACTATTAGAGATAGGACCCTAGCAGTCATCGGCAGGTTGGGTTCCAGAACAAGGGGATTAATAATTACAATAATTATTAGCTGCCACTCTGAATCTGGCACTGATGAGTGAATTTCATAGATTCAGTGATTTAGTCAAAGAAACTTTATGAACAAAGTATGATTATTTCCATTTTGCAGGTGTAGAAACCAAAGCCCTGACAGATTAAGTAACTTGCCCAAGGACTTACAGCTAAAAGTGGATGAGGCAAAACTTGAACCCAAGCAGACTGACTAAGGCACAGTCTTGGTTAGGAGGATGTTAGGATGGCCTTAAAAGATGCCAAGGATCGAATGAAGGCAATAGCAGTGGAGCCAATAAAGAAAGAACCAGCCTCAGCTTTCTAGCCTTGAGGCTAGTGTTCTTTCCACTGTTTTCTTATTTTTCATAGTTTTATTTAGATATTAAAATAGATCTTATGACATCTGTAGTGGGGTGAATAGTGTTCCACCCAAATTCATGTCTGTGCAGAACACCAGAATATGTTCTAATTTGGGAATAGGGTCTTTGTGGATGTAATTGGTTGTTCATATTGCGTGAAGAGAATGGGCTCTAAATCCAGTGATTGATGTCCTTATAAGAAGAGAAGAATACACACAGAAAAGAATGTCTGGAATGAGACAGAGACTAGAAAGATGCAGCTATAAGCCAGGGAGATTCAAGGATGCCAGGACTCACCAGAAGTTAGGAAGAGCCTGGAAGAATCTGCCCCTGTGGTCTTCAGAGGGAACCTTAATTTCAGACCTATAGCCCCTAGGCCATGAGAGAATAAATTCCTGTTGTTTAAACACACCAACTTGGTGATCATTTATTATGACAGCCCTAAGAAACTCATTCAACCTCCCTTTATTCAAGTTAAACTTCAAGTTAGAGCTACATTCTCTTGTACTGATGATCACATACAAATAAGTATATGGTTTTGAGGGAGAGCTCACTCACCATTGATGGTCTGATGGTCCCACCACCCTTATCTTTATTGCTGTTCACTGCCCTTTGCCTGATAGATAAATCTCACTTGGATTCCTGGGGGCAAATCTGGGTTTCACTGGTATATTGATACTGCTACCCACACTTCAGGCATTTTGGATTACAAGAACAGAATTCTCTTTTCACCCTACCCTGACAGAAACACGAAGTTAAGACTTACTTGATATCCAGAACAACCTCCTTTGAGCTTGAAAAAAAGACACAAAAGTGCTCAAGCCTGCCTTAGAGTTGGCTTTCACACTGACCCAGGAGCTGATGGTCTACCCTTTTTCATGACTGGAAATATCAGGAGCAGTTTCCAAAATGTATGATAAGCCAGACAAGCAATGCAACAGGAAGGGAGTCTTTTCACATCTTATTAGAGACCTGAGTTTTCACAGTATAGAACTATAGAATTTTAGAGCTAGCCAAATCAAATTGACATGTAATGAATAGGAGTTAAAAATCACTTTAAATTTCTACCAAAATAGTGGCATTGATGACTTCAGTCCACCGTCATCTGTCCTTTTCTCTGCCAACCACTTTGTTGATATGGCACTTACATTTGTTACCTACTTAGCAGATGCTTCCAGGTTTGCTTCTCTTTGCCATTCATTTTTCACAAAGAAAAGCTGGACAAAAATGTGCCTGAGATTTTCTAAGGTGCCCACTCAGACTCATCAGTCACAAAGACAACTGTATGCACTCACAAAGCCCCACCAGGGCTATGGGATACACCCTGAGGGTAAAAGGGGAGACTGTGACCTGAGAAGCTCTGCTCAGAACATCTCCACACCTGCCATCCTGACCCCATACAATGCTGTTCACTCTATGCTTCACCATGAATAGGAGTATTTTAAGTTACATGTGCACAAGGAAGTGATTATCCTATTTTCCAGGAACACAAATACACTAACACAAAGCATGATCCACTTTCCTCCTGAAATTGACTCCTGAAAGGTTTTTGTGGTTGTTTTGATGAATTAACAAGGACATAGGATGCAAATCTTAGGGTCAGTGAGAAGTTTCTTGACATTCAGGTTTCATTTGAAATGTCCCCTCTTCACAGTGATCCCTTGTCCCTCTGCCAACCATTTTAATTTATTACATCACTTACCTGTCTTTGTTATTTTTAAATTTATTCTGTCTTTTCAAACTCACTGACTCTTATCTGCTTTATTTACCTTCTACAAAGCCTAAAACTGTGCCTGCTGTTAATCAAAAGTTTGTTTAATGAATTCAGCCCAGGTATCCCAGGAACCTTGAGGAGTAAAGATTCAAAGAAAGGAGCAGTAATAGACACTAAGCAGGATCTGCAGCAAAGTAGTAGAAGAGACTGTTGAGATCCAAGGGAAGAAACCTTGGGTCCTGAACAGAAGGGTTTGACTTTGTAGTCTGCAGAGAAAAAGAAGGGAGGCATTCAGAGTACAAAATGGCAGCCAGTGGGGGGTGAAAGGTCAAATCAAAATGGTGTGTCCTTCACATGGTTATACAGGGAGGTGGGAGAAAGGGGCATGTAAGCTGAGCAATTCTAGAGCTTGTTTAACATGTGACAAGTAAATAACACCCTCAGAAGAGGAAATTAATGAATTCCTAAGCACCATTTTCAGGGGTTTTACAGTAAGAACATAGATTTAAAAATTCTGTATTCCTGCTTACATATAAATACTCATTGGAACATGACATTATAATATAGCATTGGTGTGCAGTGCAATAGTATGCTGGAAAAAAAGAACTTAATTTGTACTTTGAGGTGAATTTAACCAAACTAAAATAAATGACACACTCAAGCAACTACTCAGGTATTTACCTGGCAATGAGATGTGCCTTTGCCTGTCCTCTCTACCTCTGATGGCAGGCTGCTTTACGCAGGAAATAGGAGAGGCTTATTTCACCAAAGTAATCTATGTATTTATTGCCAAATGAAGAAATTTGTGGAAGAAAGTCGAGGATATGATTGTATTGAAAGAAAAGTAGAAAACTGTAGCTGTATCAACATTACCCAGTATCACCTAGTTACATCAAAAAGTTCTGAATAAACAGCTCCGGGGGAAAAAGACATTTTCCTTTTCTGAGTTCATATGTCCTCGTGCTGTTGTCTGGGCGTCTTTTCAATTTTCCTTTGTTGACTTGGCTGTTTTTGGAGGGAGGCTTCTTTTTCTTATCTGTGGGGAGGAATGCTTTGCTAATGAGAGCCTGATGACTTTGCTGGGATGACAAGGCTTGTGTGGATTTAACCACAGAACACAAAAGGCTGTGCAGCTCATAGAGAAATAGGTCCCAGAGTGCCCAAGGGCCTACCAAATGGGGAGATGAGATCTGCATTCTAACACAGGGAGCTCTGCACCCCCACCCTGCCTCACAGTGTAGGTGGCCATTTCACCCTGCTTCCAGTCTTCTACCTGCTGGCCAAGGGTCTGCGCACCCATTTGGCAAATTCGGCAGCATTGCCCAAGAGAAATGTAATTTAAGTTCCATTGGTTATTTTAAGTTGCCTATTAGCCACGTTTTAAAAAATGACAAATAGAAACAGGGAGAATTAAATTTAATAATATCATTTACTTAAACTGGTATATCCAAAATGCCATCACTTGATGATTATTATATATAACAATTATTAGTGATTTATCTTACATTCTTGTTTTCATGGCACATCTTAGCGATCCAGTATGCATTTTAATATTGTCAATTTGGACCAGTCTCTTCTCCAGCGGTCAAGAGCTGCATGTGGCCGGTGGCTACCATAGTAGAAGGTACTACCCTAGAGCCCACAGACCACAGTGACTCATTATAAAACTAGTTAGTTATGCCTAAGTATGCCTAACAGAGTTCATGGCATGAGGTCAAGCACGAAGCTGTCTCATGTGAAGAAATCCAGCTGCTTCCCTGTCAGTTCCCCATGGAAGGCATTTGTCTTAGTGATTACACCATTGCCCAGAGTCTAGGTCTCAGCCACATGGGTTTAGAAAAACTTGATTTATTCGAAGTTGTCCAGTTGATTTATTTCAGAATCCTGGCTCCTGGTGACCAAATTCTGAGAGACTGGTGTGTAAAAAAAAGAATCCCAATCCATTTGCAATGAAATATGTCAGGAGGTCTGTGCATTTGTGTCCTTTCTGTAGACCCTGGTTTGACTGCCCTGACTTGTGAGATAAATCCAACTCCTTTCCCATCTGTTTCTGTGTAGCTGCAAACTGAGAATGATTCATTTACATTTTTTAATTCTTGAAAGAAAAGCAAAGGAAGAACAAAATTTTGTGATAGATAAGAAATGTACAAAATTCAAATTCATCTATAAAAACATTTTATTGGAACACGGCCACACTCATTCAGTTAAGTATTATCTATAGCTATTCTTGTACGACAATAGCAAAGTTGAATATTGCAATGGAGACCATATGGCCCACAAAGCTTGAAATATTTGCTTATTTGGCCCATTTCAGAAAATGTTTGCCAACCCCATGTTGTGTATGTAAATCACTTGAGGAGTTTTTAAAAAGTACAAACATCGAGTACCACCCCCAAGTAATTCTGATTTAGTAAGTCTCTGGTGCCGCCTACCTATCAGTCTTTAACAGAAAAGAAAAATCCCAATATTTTAACCAATCTATTTCAAAGACAGATTATATGGAAAGCATGGCCTCAGAACAAGGAGTCAGAAAGGTAGCTTGAGTATTCATTCTCACCATCAGTCTGTACCTGTCAGCAGTGGGGCCACCTGAGCCAGCATGCCAAGGCATGTTCTTCTGAGTCAGTGCTCAGCCTGTTGGTACTCACCTCCATGACCTCGATGTGCCTACACTTCTGGCTTAACCAACTCCTCTGCTGATTGACACATTCTTCCTGTGCATTCACCGTTTAATCCAGTCTTACCAGCCTGGGGCCATTGTTTCTCTCCAACATGATTTTGTTTGTCTGTTCTGAGTAGCTATTAGATACCTTTGTAACTTGCTCAAGACCAACCCGATTTTCCTTTTATTTTATTTTTTCCCAAATGTTTCCTGGTTGCCTCAGTGCCTGTGCCTTAGACAACTTCCACTTCAGTTGTTGCTTTACTTGGGTATTTTTGAGTCTTCAGTCTGACATGCACTAAGCCACTTAAGTGTTTGGTGATGCGTTCATTGGTGGTTCAATGAAGGAATGAATGAACGGGGAGATAAGTTAGGAAAATATATGGAGGGATTTTGCACACACAGAATGTCCAGACTTGAATGTCATCTCTGCTACTTTCCCCCAGATGTCCTGTGGGAAGATCCTTTGCCTTCGTGAGAACAAAGCTTTGGTTGCTTTGAGAGAGCAACACCTACTTGACAAGACAGTATAAAGAGTCTTTACCAAATACTGTAGCACCCCATGTGCTGACCTATTTTTAATGGAAAGCATCCTGCTCCTTCTTGCTTTTGCTGAGTTGAGGGATCCTTTTGCACTTAAAATATCCTAATTGTTATAGTTATAAACAGTTTGCAGCCTTATCTTTTAAATTATGCAGCTGATAGCAATATTATTAAATATAACTTGGTAAAAAGATTTTAAAATTTGTACATAAGTTTTATAGTGCAACTTAAAAAGTAATTCCAGATGATAAAATTCTATAATTAACCATGACTCTAATAATTGATTTTTTCCATAATAAAAATACCACACAAATCTATTCACTTTGTAGGCCCTGTTCCTTTTTGTGAAATATTACATTTTATTTTTTCTTAAAAGGTTTTTAAAAATTTGAGATGGGAATTTACTATCATTTGCACCCATGTCATGTATTTTATATACTTAGACAAAGTATATTTCAACCTAAAAAACATCTTCTCCTATCTGTTGGTTCTAAAATAGTCATACATACTGAAGTATCAAAATCTTCTGACCTTAGCTTCATATTGGAACCACCTGAGAAGATGCTTTTATGCTGAGGCCCAGCCCCTGCAGGGTCACAGACTTTGAGAGTTGAGCCAGAGCATCACCTGTTCTTAGTCTTGCAGATGATGCCAGTGGTCAGCCAAGGCTGGAGGTCACTACTTTATCCCAACCCCTGTGTTTAACATATGAGGGTTGTGATGTGCCCACTGCCCCTCAGATGATCTGGAACTAAAACCCAGCTCTTCCACCCCAGGCTTAAAATTCTAAGCCAAGAATTTTAGACTGAATAGTTTTCTTGATGCATATAAAAGCATCACTATATGGAATATTGCTTAAATTAATTTAAATGTGTGAATACACAGAAAATATCAGTGATAGAAGAACTAAATTATATGTGTTTAATTCATTTCTAAAGTTCAATTCAGCACATTTTATGTGTTAGGTGGGGTGACTTTCATTTTAGGTCACTTTCATGAAGTAAATATAATTCCCATTTTTTCCAGTTAAAACTGGATCCATTTAATATATTTTCATATTTTATCCCACACCATTGAATGCTATTCCATTATTAAAAACTGTCCTAGTGGCTGTCTCTCTTGTTGTAATGGCCCAGCATTTATTCCTCGTTTTTTGAATAGCTTCATTCTAATTTTTCTCTGGGACATATGAGGAAATGGATACACAAAAAGGTCAATAGACTTTGGTTAGTTAGTAAACAACTCATGACTTCATGGTCAAGAAATGAACCTAAATCATAGAATAGTTAGTCCCATCTTCCTTTCCCCTTCCTAAAAATAGAAAATATAATTTGTACAATCCTTTGCCTTTTCTGATTTTTTCCCTGAAGACATTAATATTTTAATTTATTTGAGTCAATAACTTATTTTAATGGCAAACTGAAAGATACATGAAGATACATGAAGAGGTGAACTTGTAAATGTTGTAGTCTGCACCACATGGTTAAGATTCATCTAAGACAGCTCAGTAGGCTTTGTAGGCCATTTCCCTGATACGTGTAGTGAGTGGCAGGGATAGGGAGGTATCATTTTGTTTTGCTTTGCTTTTTGGAAGTTCAGTGGAAAGGACCTGTTGTTGGATAGGAATGATGAGCACAATGTACTTACATTTCACAAAGGGCCATTTCATAATGAATTTGGATGGGTCCCAACACAAGAGAATAGAAAAAGAGTAGTATTGAGATGAGGGGATCCTGAAGTGGCCAAATAGAATCAGAGCTAGACTCGACTTGTCAAATAAATACTTGATATAACTTGCATGTTTGTCCAGAACTCCTTAAAATGTTGATTTAAACATCAACACTTTCTTAAAGCAATAGGTTGGTGCTTAAAATGTTGCACTAATAAATTTTTCTTTAGGTTTTCTTGAAATCTAGTTCTTTTGTGTTCTATACAATGTTAGTAATCACAAGATAAGCTCCCACAGTAGCAAAAATTTCTCCATATAAATAAAGAGACCAGGGAAGCTCAGGGATGCTGCAGAGAGAATCACATGAACTAGAAGGCCATGGAGGTGAATTTAGTGGCTAAAACATCAAGTTGAGCTACAGATTAAAAATAGAAAAATAATTTGTGTACTTTTTTTTTTTTCTGTTTGGAAAACTAATCGTATAGAAAGCTAAGGAATTAAGTGAATAAATTACAAAGAATTAAACATAAAGAACAAAATGTTTAGATCCAAAGAATTATATCCAGTGTTTGTTTATTCAGCAAAAAAATTTTTGAGCATCTTCTATATGGCAGAAATTATTCTACGTCTGGTGTAAGAATGATAAACAAGACAGACAAGGACCTTGCCCTGAAGTAGCTTGCTTTCCAGTGGAGGGAGGACATCAAAAACAACCATTGAGTCAATAAACAAGAAGATTGTAGTTTTTTAAGTGCTCTCAAGAAAATGTAACAGGCTATGATCTTGGAGAGTGTTTTAGTCAGTTTTTTCCCTGCTGTAATTAAAGAACCCCTCCAGAACAATCGCAAAGGAGGAAAGTTTATTTGAGGGCTCACGGTTTCAGAGGTCTTAGTCCATAGAAGGCCAGTTTCATTCATTGGGGCTCAAGGTGAGGCAGAAAATCTTGGCAGAATGTGGCAGAGGGAAACAGCTGAGGAAGCAGGAACGGAGAGAGAGAGGGAGGGAGAGAGAGGGAGAGAGAGAGAGAGAGAGAGAGAGAGGGAGAGAGAGAGAGAGAGAGAGAGAGAGAGAGAGAGAGAGAGAGAGAGAGAGAGAGAGACCTCATAGCCACGCCCCCAATGAACCACTTCCTCCAGGCACACCCTGCCTGCCTCCAGTTACCACTCAGTTAATCCTAGCAAGGATCAATTCACTGATTAGGTTAAGGCTATAACCCAATCATTTCTCCTCCAAACCTTGCATTGTCTCACATGTGAGGTTTTGGGGAACACCACCTCTAAACCATAACAGAGAGTGACTGAGAAGGACCACACACAGCCAATGGTGGGTGAGAATGAATCCTTCCATAGAGTCAGGGAGGGATTCCCAGAAGAGGTGGCATTGGAGATGAAATCTAAGACTGTGGAAGCCACGGGACAAGCTAGGGGAGGGCCATCTTAGGCAGAGGGAGTGGTAGCAGCTTTGTGTGTTTTAAGAGTACTTGGGCACATGTACACATTGCACACACACACACATACACACACACACAAATACACATGTATACACACAATGATGTGAATGATGACAAAAAGCAACAACTAGATCAATATCCAGAAATCATGATGGATATATTTCCTTAATGTGATATTTTAAGGTATTCTCACTCTTTTCTCTTTCATCCCACTCCCTTTCTCCATCCAAAATATACCCATCTAACTTGGGAAGAATTAAAAACATTGCCCTCCAGAGAGACACATCTTTATCTCTAGTTCAGAATATCATAGAAAATGCCCCCTGCCTGTGCTTGGTCGAAGGGTGGTTTTTGTAAATTCATCTATTTGGAAGTCACTCAAAATGTTTCAGGATATATTTTCAAAAGGGTTAAAAAAATGAATATAATACACTGTCTAAATCAAGACTCCCAATGAATGACTTTTAGATGCCATGAGTACTAAAGCCTGTTTTGAGCTTCACTTCTAACTCATGGCAGCAATACATATGCAACTATTTAATTATTGAGAAAGATCTATTTATTTATTTATTTATGCAGTGCTGGGATGGAACCCAGGGCATCACAATGCTAGGCAAGTGCTATACTACTGAGCTCATCCCCAACCTTTCAATTTGTTTATTGTTTTTTCTTTTTTCAACATCTCATCTTCTGGTCTGTTTGTTTTATCACATTCATTTATTTCCATAGATCACTGTTCATAACATTTCCAAGATATCCTTTTAAATTCAAGCTTTTTATTATTGATGTTGTTTCTAGTTTGGTAGGGGAGATCTTGCCAGGTAATAAAATCAAACAGAGATTGTCTTGTATGAGTATTTTGGAATTAGTGTTTTTCTAAGTGTTCTACAAGTAAATCAACTATTTTCGTGTGTTTGTTTTTGGTGCTGGAGAGTGAACCCAGGACCCTCTACTACAGAGCTACATCCCAACCTTTTTTATTTTTTATTTTGACACAGGGTCTCCCTAAGTTGCTAAGGCTGGCCACAGACTTGTGAACCTCTTGCCTCAGCCTCCAGAGTAGCTTGAGTTACAGACATATGCCATCACACCTAGCTGGTAAATCAACTCTTGAATGAAAAAGATCTTTAAATGAATGCGGCCCTTAAAATTGCTATAGACTGGTAATCACAAAGTCATGAATTAGAGCATTTCAGTAATGGGTCATAAGTTTTTTATGTTAATTTGCATTTTTTTTAATTGACTTTGAGATTTTGTTACAATTCAACTTGCCTCTGGTATTTTATGTGCCTTAAAACTTGTTGCTACTGTATAATAACTAGGAGAGAGTAGCTGCAGGGTTCCAATTACTCTGGCAAAGAAACCTTATTACATTGTCTCCGACTAAGCATGTAATTAATGTCTCTATTTCAAGGCCATTTCAGCACATTCAAAAGCCCAAAGACTATCCATACATATTTGGGAATGCATAGGAACACTTGTGATGTCTTCATTGAACAGACAGTAATGTCAGAGGAATTTTGGAAGTATATGGTATATGTTAGCATGGATTGCAAATATTTTATTATAACTAAAGATGTGGTTTGACATTAAATGTATACTTCTAAGAAGTCTCCATAAGAATAGGATCAACATCATCAGGGAGAGTTTTTTAAATGGGTGAGATGTTTGTTCTCAGGTAGTCTATTAGAGGCCACTGTCTGCAATACAGTTTGAACACTCAATTGGACATATATGTAGTTAGAAAGTCTGCTTACAGTCATCTGAATTCAAACCTAACTCCGTTTTGCAAATAAACACAAAATATTTTTGCATAATTTCTATACCCACTGAGTTTTGTAGGAATACAACTAATATACAAACCAAGAGTCTAAATATGTCAAAATATACTCTACTGTCATGTATAACTGAAAAGAAACAATAACTGAAAAGAACAAATAAAAAAATTTAAACAGACAATTGTAGTTAATTTTTTTAAGAACTTTACAAAGAGTTGTTCACCATTTCAAAAAAAAAAAAAAAATCATACCATGGATGGCAGCACAGCTTGTGGTATTTTGAGCTGCCAATAAAATATGCCTGTATTATTATACATTTGCAGTAGTTGCAGTTGAGAGGATTCTGTTTTTAGGGGCCATCATCCAACAATTTAATCATCTTCTGATGAAGAAAGAGTATCATGCCCAAACATTTACCTACCGAAATATGTTTTATTATGAATGAGTTTCCTTATATTTTTCCTTGATATTACATGTAGGTTTGTGGGGGAGGAGGTTGTGTGCCTAGGCAAATTATTGTTGAATTTCTTTCCAGGATATCAGAGGGGCATTATTAGAAAAAATAAGTATGTTTTAAAGGAGCATTTGGTGTACACACATGCATTTCAGAAGGAAAAAAAAAAAAAAAAAAAACAAAACGGGGGGAAGAAAAGGGGGACAAGAGAATTTTCATTCACTGGTTTCAGCCCCTATTGTGTGTCAGGCCCTGTGCCCAGCCCTTCCAATCCATGATCTCATTTCTTGTGCACAGTGCTGAGAAATGCCATGTGTGCTTTGAATCTCATGGCCCTGTAGTGCCACATTCAGAGCTGAGTGCTTGACATTTGGAGAGCAGAGAATAAAAGATGAGTAGATGAATATTCTTGACATTGCTGGAATGTTAGAATTATTTAAAAGTTCTATTAAATCAGTGGCAGTCTCAGAGCCTGATTTATGGTAGTTAATGAAATTTTCACAAAGAAGTATTATCATGAAATTTGAAAAAAATCATAGTAGATGCACACAGGAATTCATATGCATATGAATGTCAGTGCACGTTGGTGCGCTTGTGCTTCCTATTTATAGCTTTCGGGACACATCCGCAAGTGATAAATGAACATTGAAACACTACACATATGTTTATATCCACTTTTAGCCATGGAGTTGTTTCAAAAAGTGTTATCTCCACTGAGCCAAATCCCAGGCATTTGGAAAGAACAAAAAATTTAAAATTTCTAAGATGAACCATAGAGAAAGAAAAGGAGAAAAAATAAAAACTGATATATACAGCAATAGTAAATCTGACAGAAAATTTTTAAGAGAACTGTATTAGAAATAAAATGTATCAGAATTCATTAGTTATCCTTTGTTGGTTGATTGTAGTTCTTAAAGACTGACACGAGGTCCTTTCTGCTATATAGATACTGCTTCTGCATTTTTTATCCTTGAAGATACTTTTTTTTTAAAATAACATTTCAGAGTTGTTAATTTAAATATATTATAATTTTGGATAAGTGACAGATTTCTTTCTCTTTTAAAAACTAGAGATTAGTATTTAATGAGGAGTGTGTGTCTGTGCATCTCATTTTTAACTGACCAGAGTATTGCTGCAAGAAGGAATTAAATAAAGTAGGAGAGGCTGAGTTTGAAGAAAAGTACCTGTGTTGAATAGGTGTCATTTTGCAGCCACTGCAACAAAATTGAAACTCTCTTTCTTAGGTTTCTTTTGGTTGCAAGTTGCAGATACCCAAATAAACTGGTTTGAGCAAGAAAAGAGAGAGGAGTGTGGGGGGGGAGAGCTCACCTAACCAAAAAGGCTGAGAACATTGCTTGCTTCAGGCATAGCTAGATGACTCAAATTTCGTTATCAGTTCTCTCTCTCTCTCTCCCTCTCTCCTTTCTCTCACCCTTCATCTCTTGATCTTCTCTGCTGTCTCTGAATTCACTTTTCACCCTAAATAGATTCAACATGTTGGTCACCAGAAGCACTGTACCTAAATTATCCTTATCCAAGCAGAATGAAACTAAACAAATAAAAAGTAGGACGTGTTTTATCCAGCCAATTTGGGTAACATGCCCATTGTTAATGATTTGGAAGTGAGGTGTCCCCCCAAAAGCTCACGTGTTAATGCAGGAATGTTTAGAAGTAAAGTGATTGGACTGTGAGAGTCATAAATTAATCAGTCCATCCTACTTTGAATGACTGAGTGGTAATTCTAGGCAGGCAGGGCATGGCTGCCCTGGAAGAGTACACCTTCCCTGTGGCCCCTGCCTTGCTTCCTGACCCTGTCTTGAACTGAGTAGCTTTCCTCAGTGGGGGCTCTTGCCTGGTAAGGCGCTGCCTCACTTGGGCCTAGAGCCATGGAGTCTGCCATCAATGGACTGAAACTACTGAAATCATGAGCCCCAGATGAATTTTCCCTCCTCTAAGTTGTTCTTATCAGGTACTTTGGTCACAGCACTGTAAAAATGGGTGGATAAAACACCCATGAAGTAAGTGCTGAGGGGTGGGGGATGCTGACTGGTCAGGTCAAGGTCCTTTGCCTTTTAGGTAGGAATGGGTGGTGTCAGCTCCACCAGAACCTGAACCAAATCCACTGAGACTGGAGGAGATGAGTTTTCAGTACCTTTCAACTGATGGCTGCAGGCCGTCTAACCTTGGAGGAAGCAGCCAGTATCGAGAAAATTTGTTTTACATATATTACAGTCACATAGATTCTAATTTTGTTCTTCTTTTTCTTCAGGTGTAAGAAGGCATAGTTAGGGAATGACAGAATTTTAGAACTAAAAAAGATCTTGTAGTTGAACATCATCAATTTAAATATTTTAGGGGAGTATGTTCATCTTTAAATTGAGTCTTGCTGATTGCAAGAACTGGTTATCTTATATCTATGCAAAATACTTGAGGAGAGTAGTATAAAATGTGAATCAAAATTTTATTAAAAGTATTTAGCATATATCCTAAAGACATTTTAGGAATTGCAATTTGATGAAGACCTTAGAAATTATTAACAAAATATTAAACCATATCTATAAAAAGCCATCTTTTCCCCTTCTCAGTTATGTTATTTCTGAAGTTTCTATTATTATTAGAACTTGTTACTTAGTTTAAAATGTTTATTGAAAAGTTGTTCTGTTTTTTCCCCTTATATTTTTGGTTGCTTTGGCTAATATCTATCCTACTTATTGCAGACAAGCACAGTGGGTATGATCTCTCTGCTACAGAAAATAATCATTGGATCAGTGTACCTGAGTATATAAATAATTAAGTCTACTCTTATAAGCAAGCCATTATTAAATTTAGTTATGGAAGCAGTTTTTAAATATTATATATTTGTTTGTTTTAAATGTATTTTGAAGTAATTGCTGAGTACTTTGTACAAAGGAAAAGATAACTGACCCCAAACTCATAATCTCCCATTTTCAAGGTTTTATCATTGTCAGTTTTAACCCCACATTTGAAAAATCTGTGGACAGTCCATAATCCTTCTGCCCAGCCCTGACAATGATGTGAAGCAGGTGCCATGTTTCACAGCCAGCCAGGACCACAGGGAGCCAGAAGAACCATTTTTATGTCTGCATCTGGTCACTTCAGTTCAATAGAGCTGGTGATAATGAGGCCAAGGTCGGGAATTTGACCTCTCTCAGAATGCCCTAAGCACTCTGGATCTGAGGCCACAGACAATAGCAACATCTCTGTCATTAGGGGAAAAGACTTGAAGAATGTGGGTGAAGCAATGCAGAACATTCCTCAACCCTAGGAACACACTACACAGCTTGCTCTCTTGTGCTGGTGGCCACACTCTTCATCCCAAAAACATTTACATCAAAAAGGAAACATACAGGATAACAAGGATTGTTGTTGACCCATGGAAGCTTATTTAAGTTTTTAATATAATTACATGTTTTTGTCATACTTAAGACAGTAATGTTAAAGTCTGCAAGAAACACTGATTTTAAGAATTCCAAAGGTTGAAACTGAAACATGAATAGATATGATAATAGGATTAAAGGGTGGAAAGAGCTGATGGTGAATCTGTTCATTAATATGATGAAATTATTCTCAGGCAGATGAGTCCTTAGTTTAAATAAGAAAATGAGCTCTACAGAGTAGAGATGAGATATTGCCATTTCCATCAACACACTGCCTCTGTTTTGCTAATATATATTAATACTGATTATTTTTTGGAAAGCAGAAATACTTATTATAGTCTCAAGAAAACTTCATGAAAGTAACTAAATTTTTGTTTAAATCTAAACATATCTATAATAACTTACTATTTCATAGTCAGAATAACATATAAAATAAAAATTCATAATGGCCTTGAACTATACCATTTTTTGACTTATCAGAAGTTTAAATATAAGTTCTCTTTGTAATAGTTACATTGAAAAGTACTCCTAATATGCCATCAGAGCTCAGCCAATTAAGTTAATGTAGTCTTTAATAGGTTATTATAGTGCTATTGAGTGCAAATGAAGTTTTAACTGTATGAATAAGATACCTTTGAAATTAGGATTTAATTAGATTTTTATAGTATAGTGACTTACCACATTAGCTATCAGATAGACTTACAGTATGAATAAGGAATACTAAAATAAAGATCAAATTTTGACAAGTGCTACAGTTTGGATATTGAGTGTTTCCTAAGACCCATGTGTTAAAGGATTGGTCTCGGGATGGCAGTTGGGATGGGTGGATCTGGTGGAACTTTTAGGAAGGTGCTGCCTTGCAGGAGGTCATTAGGTCATTGGAGGTGTGTCCTCCAAAAGGATTGTGGATCCTGGTCTCTTCTTGCTTTTGTGCTTCCTCACCTTGAGGTAAGCAGTTTGCTATGTCACATACTCCCTGCCATTGTCATCCTGTACTCTACTGGAGTCCTAAAAGCAATGGATTTGCCCATTCATGAACTGGAACCAAACAACTGTGAACCAAAATAAAACTTTTCTCTTAATGTATTAATTACCTCAGGTATTTGTTATAGTGACAGAAAGCTGACTAACAGATAATATTTCTATCAGGAAAAAAAATCTACATATTAAATACTATATAGAACTGGAACCTTAACAACTGTGAACCAAAATAAAACTTTTCTCTTAATGTATTAATTACCTCAGGTATTTATTATAGTGACAGAAAGCTGACTAACAGATAATATTTCTATCAGGAAAAAAAATCTACATATTAAATACTATATAGATAATATTAAATCATTAAAATCCCATTTAAATTTTTTAATTCTCAATTCTTTTTAGAATTATACCTTTTATATTCAGTATTAGTCATCACTAATCAATTTTCAAGTATCAGAAGTATGAGTGTGACCATATATAAGATTCTAAGCCAGTCACTATGGGGAAACAAATATAAAAATCATTGATCTTGGTCTTATGTTCTCACTTCCAAGATGACAAAAAAGATGATTGTGCCAAAAAGTGTTGTGACCATGTGCAGCCTATTTTTTGCACCAACTGCCCCACGTGCACACCCAAGACAAGGCTGTAAACAAGTTCATTGTTGGAAATTTAGTAGCGACCAAAACTGTCAGAGTCATTTCTGAAGCACGTGTCTTCCCAAGTTCTGTATAAAACTGCATCACTGTATGACAGGTGCTGTTCACAGCAAGGTGGCCAGGAACCAATCTCATAAAGCCAGGAAGGACGAACACCTTACCACATGGTATGCTACCCCTTGACATCCACCAAAGCCCATGTAAGAAGCTGGGTCCTTAAGGACAGAAGAAAAACTATCCTCTGAAGAATAAAAATTAAATGGAAATTGCGTTTTTAAAAAACCATTGATCTTGAACAATTTATAGTCTAAAAGAGATGGATACAAGATACACAGTCCTTAAAATAACAAGGAACAGCATAAAGCATTCTGTGATACTTATTGTGTGGTTTAGAGAGTGAATACTACAATAATTCAAAACCAGAGCAAGATCATTATGAGAACTGAGCTAGATCTTGAGAAATGAATATGCTTCAGATCAGTAGAAGGTGTCTCAAAGTTCACATATATGTCCAGATACTTCTTTTTTATTTTTTATTTGTTCTTTTTAGATATACATGACAGTAGATTGTACTTTGATATATTATACATACATGGAGTATAGCTTCCAAAGAATGTAACAAAGAGTTAGATTTCTGGTCTCCAGAAGATTCTTACTGTATCAAAATGTTCTAATTACTGCATGTTTGGAGCCATTCAGAATAATCCCAATTAAAGCAGGAGGTAAAAATCCAATTTACTTTGACTACCATCACCTTATCATTGTGCACTTTAGATCACACACTCTTAATAACCAGACTAATAAATAATTATATGAGAAAACCTACCTTTATTCCCGCCATACCATGCTCTCCGATTTATGTCTGAGTTTTAAGGAGTGCAGACACAGTTTTTAGTGAAATCTTATTCCACCCCTCTCATTCTTTACTGAAGCAAAACAACAGTAGCAATTTTTTATCACCTAAACATTTTTATACAACAAAATAAATAATTCTGTATTTACTTAATCTGTTGAAGAATTCAGCAATTGACTCGGTTCTCTCCTGCTTATAGTCAAAGCAAAACCCAACCTCATGTGATTATTTTAACTTTTAAAGAATTTTCTGTGTGTTAGTTCTAGTTTCATTTGAGTAAGAAAGATCAATATAAGACATCTCTGAAGATGAGATTTTTGTGTTCTCCCGAGTGAAAGGTACTTGGCATAGAAAGCCTCAGCATTCGTACAATAATCCTCATGTCTACCAGTGCATGTCCTGTCACTAGTTGAAAGCAAAGCTGAAACCAGAACTCAGACTCCCCACCCTCTACACCAGCTGCAGCCCAGTCAATATGCCACATTCTGGTCTTGTTGGAGCCCAGTCTTATAAAATCCATTTCTCCTTGTGAGCTCTTTACTCATATGAATGTGCATCACTGCATTGAACTTCAGGAACTACAGCATGACCTCTATATGACAGTGAAGGACCCTATTTCCCTAGGTTGCACCAGTGCCATTGTTTCTGTAGATAATTAGGGACCCTTGCTGAGGAATTGCACCTGGATATTTGTTCTGGGCTCTAACTGCAGTACCTGACTTTATTCTTGAGACAAACATGCAGTCCATTCTCAGGCCAACCACAGTCAATATTTGTCTTAGGCACAATCTTTGTTCCTATTGTCATTACTCCCACAGACTCTCTCTATTTTAAAAGCAACTTCATTTCAGCAATGAAAGGGGGTATGGATTGTTGTTGCAATAAGGTTTATTCTCAACACTTTAATCTTTGCACGTGAAAATCTGAATATTAGACTCAAGAAAAGTCTGGGCCTGAAACAGATACTTTGTGGAGAAAAAGTCACCACAGGATCTCCTTGCTAAGTCCTTAGATATGTGCCTCCCAAAGTCTGGTATGGGGATTGCCAAGTATGTATATTTTTCCAAGGACCTTAACCATCTTAGGCTTTTCCAAGACTATGTGTTTAATGGCTTCAGTTTCCAAAAGAGGAGGTTATACCAGAGAGCTCTGCCTAGTGTCTCCACACCTACAGACTCTGGATGTATCTTATAAAATTAGTCATATACCAGATTTCCCCTGAAAATTTTGGTTACATTGTGTAAAAGCTTTAACTGTTTTACATATTTTCAAGAAAAATAGGAGTTATTACTAATATTAGGAATCATAGATCACCACCACTGGAAAGACTTGTTCCTATGCATTGTCACTAGAAACCTTTTACTTAATTGATTTTTTGACTAAATGCATAATGCCATGGTTTTTCTTACCTTTTAAAAATTTTTTTTCCTGAAGTGGCTTTTCAGAGATCTTCTGTGAAAGATTATTCTTTATTCTTAGAAATACCACTTTTTTGTTTCTGAGTAATATAAGCCCAATAATCTTCCGTTGAATAAATAACATGAGTAGATATAAATAGGTACCTTTTAGGAAAGGAATAAAACACAAACAAAAGCATTTCTAGGTCAAATTTATATGACCTTTGTCTTCTGTGTTTTCAAGAACATTACTAGTTACTTCTTCCTGGTTTCTGAAATCTGCAACTGGTAACAGAGACCAAAAAAAAGAGACACAGAGGAAGCCCAGAAATACCTTGGATTTTGACTTTATCTCTTTCTTTGATGGTCTGTTGCAGTTTTAATTTATTAATTTTCATGATGCTGAATAAGTTTTAGTGTGTCTATATAGAAACTGAAGTTTTACAAGTGTTTTCTTTGACTCCTATTGATTGGGGTCCTCATCATAGAATATTAATTTCTTAATGACATTTAAAACACTAAAAGAATATAGAAGCATCAATCCAGATAGTGTTGGTATAGACTTGTCACAAGAAATAAGGCAGGAAAAAAGGCAAAAAATTCAAAAACTAGGTAAAGTAGAAAGAAAAAGGTTTGCCAGTGATCCCCACTGAGTACCACCACTCTTACTATGTTAGTATTTCCTTATAATCTTTCTAGAATGTATGTGTTTTGTCATTTTTGGTCACACATGTTCTGTCTACATTTACTTCATCTAGTTGCAATGCTGAAAATTATTCACAAAACTTATTGTTAATGTCTTGGTAATAAGTCATCAAGTGGAAGTTCCCTAATGATCTGGTGATTTCCAAATTTTTATAATTATAAACTGCATAGTAGTGAAGAACTTTACATTAAAACTATTTTTAGTGTGTGTGTGTATGTGTGTGTGTGTGTGTGTGTGTGTGTGTGTGTGTGAGAGAGAGAGAGAGAGAGAGAGAGAGAGAGAGAGAACCTAAGGTTATTTCCTAAGAATAGATTTCCAGAAAAGAAATTATTGATAGATAATGCTTTTTCTCTCACATATTATAAAATTGACCAAACATTTGTAGAAACTATCTCCATTACACTATCTCTGTTCTTTCCACTGGTGGCTTAATTACAAAATCTATCTGTGCAGGAGACTGGGGATAGATATTCAAGTACAACGTAAATGTAGTTTCTAAAAGGGAAGAATTTGCCTAAGAACTCTTTGGTAGTATGAAACTTATGTGCTGTACCCTTCCAGGGTGACAAAATGTTAAGTTTGGAAATGTTAATATTAAAAGAAGCACTAATTAATGACTAAATACCACTGATTATCATTAGTGAATTGCATCATTATATTCATGGATAGAACTCTGAAGCTAGAAGAATTTAGTACCAATTAATGAAAAATAGCTCTCTCATCCACTTTTTGTCACTCATTTCCATTTCATATTAATGGTAGTACAGCTTTTCTAAGCTTCTTAGAGAAAAGGATAAAGTATGTGCCTTTTTTCTTCTGTAATGTTCATCCATAGCCATTAATCATTTTTCACATGCTGCTCTAGACTTTGAGGAAGACTGTGAGCTCCAGTGCAGGTTTTACCGTGCAAGAAGCAGAAAAGGAACTGACTTGGGGAAATAGAAGTGGAAGCCCAGTACTAAAGTCAGAGGCCAAATCAAAATTATGGAAAATGTAGGACCTCCATTTTACTACCTAGTTACAGGTGTATTGGCCAAACATCTCAGAGTCTTGAAATGTTTGGACAAAGCTTTACCTCTCATGTAGGCCACTCAAGAGAACCTCTAACGATTGCTTGAGCATCATTATTCTCTGCATATTGCCTTATTTTGTTTGTTGCTAATTTTTTCCCTCCAATTTTGGGTTCTTAAGACTTTGACTGAACTGACCCTAACTCCATATATAATATTTTTAAGGATTCAGTTTCTTCTTTTGAATTTCATATGTTAACTTTCAGTCTTATTTTTCGTTTATGGGGAATAAGATCTACAAATAGCTTTATCATTTGAAAATGATCAACATTATTTTATAATAATTTGTTTTTCTATGAATAATGTTATTCAGGAATATAAACAGCCTTTGTCTGTCTTATTATTATGTTTCACTTCCCAGATATTTGTCAATGAGAATTCTCTCAATCTGTGTGGTAAGGATCTCTATTCCAATTATTTATTTATCCATTTTTATACCAGGGAATCCTACAGTTCTGGTTTTATGTGTTGAATTATTTAAACAGTAGACAGAATAGTATTGAAATAGTGTAAGCTTTGATATCAGCATGTCTGTGTTCAACCCTAGCTATGCCTTCCTATTACATATAATCTTCACATCATAAGAGTCATAGTAAGTACTCCATAAGTTCATTTTTACCTCCTCATGATGACTTCACATTTACTATGTGTTTATCAATACAATAGATGTTTCAAAGATGTAATTGACTTATGCAAAAGTTATCTTTACTCTCAAGGGAATTAAAGATGATTAGACTCTAAGTGATAAATTATCATCTACAACCAGCATATTATAATAGAAATTATTTTATAGAAATTATTTCTATATTTATTAACTTCTACCTTGATTTGTTTTGGGGTAAAACTCTGGTTCTCAAAGTGTGGGTACATCACAGCCACCTGAAGGAGCTTGCCAAATAAATGCCCAGGCTGTGCCCCAAATCATTGAATAATGAGGCTTAGCAATGGTGAGGCTTGCCAGAATGCATAGACCACTGAGGCACATCATTATTGCCAAGCATTTTTGTATGGGCTAGTGGTGTTAAGTTTCTCACATGCCATTTGCTGTTCTTGGGCCCTTGCCAACATCAACTTCACAGAAGTAGCATCTAAGATAAGACCTGATAAATAGTAAAATATTGCTCCATTCTAGAGGCTGGAATAGGATGTGGAAAACTGCTCCAAAGAGAGAAAATCCTAAGTGCAAAGGCCTGTAGAACAGGAGACATGGTCTTTGTGGTTAACTGAAAGAAGTACAGTGTGGCTGTTGTCTAGGAAGGAAGGTAGGCAGGCAGGTTAAATGACTCATACTTCACCCTTAGGGCATTAAGTTGCTGCAGAAGCGTTAGCAAGTTCTTAACATGATCAAATGTATGTTTAAGTGACAGAAGAATGACTGGGGTACCAAAATCAAAGGACAGAGCAAATGGTTGTCATATCTGGGCTAGTGGGAGAGAAAATGGAGAGAAGAAGACTGATCTGAGAGATGCTTAGGTATATCTAAGGACAAAGAAGTAATTGAGGAGAATTTTGAATATTTTACCTCAGACAACTAAATATATGGTCCAGACAGGAAATATAAAAAGAATAACCACTTTGGGAGTGGGAAAAGTAGAGACATACAACATAAAGAAGCAGAAACTGGGTTGATTTCTTTTTGTTTGTCTGGAATATTCACTTAATACGTCTATAAGTACATTAGTCAAATCAAAAACATCTTTTAGCCTCCATGTCACTGTGTGAGGTGTAACTATCATCAAAGCTTGTTATCTTTTAATTGGCCATAATTATCCTATTTATTATGTTACTCATTCTGATGATCCACTGTATTTATTTAAAATAAATTGATTTAAAGCTAGAAAAAATAAAAGGCCCTTTTTATATGTTATTTTGATGTCTTGTGCCCTGGCACTTATAAGGAGCTATTCCCAAGCCAGGTGGTGAGTGAGGAATGACTATAAAAGTGGCAACACATTTTTTGAGTCATATCCATGTTAACTAGTGAAACCTAGAACACAGAACACATATAAATATACTAATCCAAGCAGGCTGGATGCTGACCATGTTTGATGGAAACTCGACACTGAACACTTCTCTACAATTTGATTCTAATGATGTCAAGGCAAAGCAGCATGTAGTGACAGTCTGCCTAGATATCAGAGACATACTGCTTTCTAATGCTTCCTCTCACTTTCACTTTTTTCTGAAGTTCAAAGATGTGCCCTTGATGTGGTCTGGGTATTTTTGTGAACTGCTGGAAAATTTCGCTCACACACTAGTGGTTCCAATGAACACAAAATACCTCTTCCAGAGAACAGTTGCCAATAAGCAGTATTTTTAGAGGCACATGTCACAGTTTCTGTTTGCCTCTGTTGTGACTATTAATGGGTTCTGAATGATTAAGAAACAGCCTCTGATAAAAGGCATTACTCTACTGCTTCATTACATACTATGGGCTGTAAATGTTTACTATGCATTGGGCTCAAGCTAACATGTCATTAAACCGTGTTCCAGTTAAATCAGTTCCCTGCACATAGCTGTTACTCCCTTGAACATGTTTATCATTTCCCTGTGTCTGAAAGAGCAGATTATTCCTTTTAGGTTCCTACAGCTAAATGTTCCTTAACAGTGATGTCATATCACTTATGCATGCTTCCTCAGGGAAGTATTTGAGTGAGCATTCTGAACTGTTTGATGGACTTTGCCCCTCACTCTAGTAGCTGTTTCCAATAATTTTCTCTGACTTGTTGAGAAAATCTTTTCCAGAGAATAAAAGGAAAGTGAATAATGCAGGTATATGATTCTTTATTCTGATATGTCTCCAGGACTAGTTTTCCTCCAGAGATTGAAGAACCAGAATTTCTGGTGTCTGATCAGAGAAGAATCCTATTTTCCATTTCCAATGTAAAAATAGTGAGAGTATCAAAATTTCTCATCACCACCACCTCTCCTGCAGTCAGCTCTGCAAGGAACCTTCCTGTTTGTTCTACTGTGTTTGGAAATGAAAAAGGAAGTGCTCACTTTTGACAGCACTCCCAGCTACTATAATGTTAGTACTAGAAATTATGACTGTGAGCTATTAGAGGGGAAAAGTTATTCAGGTGCCATTTTGGCTTCCTAGAGCAAGGCTATAAAAATAAAGTGCCTCTTTGGACATGCTTAGTCACTACTTTGGGGTTAAAAAAGAAAACAGAAAAAAAAAATACCTGAAACATAAACATGTGTTTTTTTATAGTCTGACATATAGCATTAACATTGTTTTCCTCAGCTACAACTCTGTCTCTTTTCTAAAACAGTAGGGTAACATTTTATGCTGCTAACCTAGAGGTGCTAAGAATACGCTGTGTCTGGTTCTCCTTGGTACTGAATATTCACTTGTGTAAATTGATGTTTTTCATGGAAGGCAGGAAAACGCCTTCCTGTCTTAAACTCGTGCAGAGCATCATTGCACGTGGCGTCACTCAAGCACCAATCTCTCCTGGTGGCTCCAAAATGCAGGGGGAGTTAGGACTTGCCAGGGTCAGAGCCTGTGTGCAAAATAAGTTGCCACGGTTGGCACTGAATGTTGATTATTTCCTGTGCCGAGTTTGCAGCAAAGGAAAATTCTGTTGATGGTCAGTTCTGAGGAGCATATTTCTGGTAGAAAGGAAGAAATGTGGAGGAAGATTTTATTCTTTCCTCCTCTCCCAGAATGCTTTGCTTATGCTTTTTGAATCAGAAGAAGTTTAATAAATTCAGAATTCCAGAGGATAAATCATGAAGATTCATTTGATGTCATCTGTTGCTCAAGTTCTTTGCATCCCCTTGTAGGAAAGGATCATGATTTATTTTCCATATGTTTATAGATAAATATACTATAAATGATATTTGCAAGCATCTCTTTTCTAAAACAAAAGAATGCTATATTCCAAGAGCAATTTTCTTTAAAGAGATTCTTCTGAAAATTAATCTTCCTTACTCCCACAGCTCTATGGCAGTAATAGCATTTCTCACGGTCAGCATGTGTTAGAGTTATTTAAGGATGATTCTTTCTGCCCCACTAGATTGGGAGCCTGTGGGTGCTAAGATCCAGTGTTGCTCATCCTTGGACTCCTACAGTGCATAGGACAGCATTTTACCAACAGTAGGTACCAATATTATGTTTATTAAATAAAATCATACTGAACAGGGAATATCATGTATACACTTACTGAAAAGTATGTCAGAACCAATTTCATGGCAAAACCACTGTATTCTCTCATGAATCTCTTGATAAAATTGTGTACACATAGTACATTGGAACTGTGTTGATAAAAATCATTGCAAAGGAGCTAAAAAGCTATGTTGTGTGAGGAATATCACTCCTGGGCCAGAGATGGAGGCAGAGAGGCTTATTGACTTTGTGTGGAATGGAGCTAGGTGAACTGCACTGGCTTCAAAACTAGATCTACTCAGAAACCAAAGTAAGTGGCACACTAAGTACACTCAAGCTTTATTTCTAGCTGTAAGGAAATATTGCAAAGGTTTTAGGAACAAGTGAGAGCAAATTACAAAATAAGTGGCAAACTGAGGCTTACCCTGGTATATTTCTTCATGACAACTACCAAATCAAAAGGAGGGGCATTTTAAATTAGAAGCATTAATTTTTTTAATTTAAGTAGGATAAAATTCTCATTTCCCTGAGTGATTTATAATCTAATAAATTTTATTTGAAAGATGGTATTATAATGTAGCATATACTGTTTGGGGGAAATTATACAGGAGATTGATTTCCTGGTGAAATCAAACACTAATTCTTATTTCTCCTTTTTGTTCCTCAACTTGAGATGCTGTTTTTTCACCTGTATTGAACTGCATGTTTCATCCCCTTTATTTTTGCAATTTATTGTATTTGTTTCCATCAGTTACCTATGACTAAAGTGAACATGGTGAGAGAGATTTAAACAAAAGACTTGTTTCCAGAATTCTCCCAGCCTGATGGTCTTACCCAGAATATATGTTAAGCCTACTAGGGAAACATGTATTTTCAAAGCCTACTCAGATATAGTTTATTGCTTGGTAACAGTGATATGAATTTATAAGGTTTTTCATCAGTTTATTAGCATGCTGCACATATCTGGGAATAGAGGAATAACTATTTGTATTCAAATGAGCCTCTTCCTTTACGTCCCACAATTAATAGACATTATCTCACGTATCACTTTTTAAAGTGAACGTCTTAATTGAATTACCTTGTACTCCTTGGATCACGAATTTAGAAAAATCACTGGACTTGCTGATAAGTTGTTCTGGCTTCTGACTCTATGGAGCCCTTATTGGTACCACTGTTAACCAGAGTCTATGGGGTCAGGAAGAGCCAAAGCTGGAAAAAGGGCAAAGCAGGAAAAAGGGCAGGCAGGGTTGCTGCCAGAATAAGAGCAAGCTCAGCACAAAGCCAGGCCCAAGGCACTGATACACTTTAGGGTGAGGAACAGAATGGAAGCAAAATACAGAAGGTAGAAGACAAGATAAAACATGACTTGGTGTTACACAACAGCTGAAAGGGCAAAAACGTGGTGGGTTCCCAGGTGAGAAAGGCAGAGTCGCCATCCCTAAAGGTGGTGGTTCTGTTCACCACAGAAAGAGGATGCCTGGGCCTGGTCAGGATGAATGAGCTATATTCCACTGCACCTGTCTACTGCAGTGTTAATGTCATATTTCACTCTCTACAATTTGACTTCCTGGCTTAAATTTTTACTACTTACTAATTATGCCACCTTAGGGAGATTACTCAAGCTCTCCAGGCCCTTGTTTTTGTCTGTAGAATAAGGGTTACATAACCATTACCAATATCATAGATGCCTGTGGAGATTACTTGATAATATAAAATACTGTAACTCAGTTCTGAAAGAGCCATACTTGACACAGGACGTTAAGTATTTTTGCATTATACTTTCTGATGCAACTGCAAGTGCATGCCATTAAATTCTGAAAAGTTCTATGTGACTCTTCCTTCCATTTACTACCATCTCATGTGGCACACCTCAATGTAGAGTTATAATCCTGGTTTTTCCTTTTTTTTCACCTTGTTAGTTGACAAAGTGGATGCAAACACTACCAATCCAGAGCACAGTAACAACAGCAACTTTTTCTTGAGTATTTTTGTGTGCCTTTCCTTTAAAACAGAATATCCTTACTTAGAGGTTGTTAGAAGACAATTTGACAGAATAGAGCCCTGAATTAGAATTTTAAGTAGGAAACAATTTAGTGTACTATTCATAATTTTACATCAGTTTTCACATAGAATCTTGTCAACTGAATTCAGAAAACAAAGAGTAAATAACAGACAGGGGAGTGCATGGATAAAAGGTGGAAAAATGGATCATGGTCAGGAAATAGGGTATTCAATTTGGGATTGTGCATTTTAAAATAGAAGCAAACGCATGAAGTGCCAGTGCTTGGTGTTCTAGAAGATAAAAAGGAGAATCAGACAGTTTTGCTCTCAAGAGACTTACAGAGTCAGATTTGTGGTGTATGACATGTACATGGGGTTTTTACAACCCCAGCACCTTATACACACTTTGTACTTGGGAATGACAAGTTGTTTGCTTTTTTTCCGCAGTACACAACAAAATAAGAAAATGTAATAAAAGGTTAGAAACACATTTTATAAGCATCCTACGATAGCTTTAAAGTTCAAGCAGTGAAAAGAATGGAGAGATAGGGGAAAGACACGGAAGGGCAAACACTTGAGCTGGGTGTTCCTTAATGTTCAGGGTCTGTGGCTTTGTGGGAGAGAAGCTGTGAGCAAGGTGGGAAGATGCAGGAAGTGTCAAGTCACAGTGCATAGCTCAGTTTGACTAAAAGGAAAAGGGGAGAACGAAAAGTAAGTTGACTGAAAACCCTGGAGTTAGGCTTAGAAATTTAGACTTGATTCTGTAGGAAATGAGGACTCAAGGAAGACTTTAGATCAGGGTAATAGCCTGATAAGAGTGATGTTTCGGGGGACAAAACATTAAAATGAATCAGCAAATTTCAGTGATGAATCCAGTGATAGTGAGAGTTGAACCATTTGGCAATGGACTTAGAAATTAGAAGGCCAGTGCAAGAGACACTTAGGAGATAAAATTAATATGACTCATTTCGAGCATCCAAGCAACAGATGATGGTGCCATTAGCAGAGCCAGGCAACCAAAAAAAGAGAGCTGGATTTACAGGGGAGATGATGAGTTGAACTTGGGGCATATTAAGTTGAAAGTGCTGGCAGGATATTCAACACTGGAACTCATGACAGATTTCCAGTGGAGAGAGCAGTCACATACAGGCGATAATTGAAGCCTTGGAATTACCGAAAGAGAAAGTGCCTGGGAGCAGAGGATTAAGGACACTTCCCTAAGGAACATCCCATTTACAGAGCAAAAACACACAAACAGGAATGGCAAGAAATGAGGTGAACACCTTGGAGTGCTAGAGAAGTCATGGGGAGAGAAAGTTTTGGAAAGGAAAG
Source organism: Sciurus vulgaris (assembly GCF_902686455.1). Taxonomy (NCBI): domain Eukaryota; kingdom Metazoa; phylum Chordata; class Mammalia; order Rodentia; family Sciuridae; genus Sciurus; species Sciurus vulgaris. The sequence goes on along the minus strand of NC_136467.1, from coordinate 89,280,924 downwards.
ACCAGACAAGAATTTTATTGTTGCAAATAAATGTGGAATCTGAGAAGAGATGCCAAATTTGGTGACTAAAAGGAAACTGGTGACCTTTCATGAGCACAGAAGAGTAGTGAGGGCCAAAGCTGTGCTATCGTTGATTAGGGAGAGAATATGTGGTGCAGAGGTAGAAGAAATGAGCATAGAGGACTTTGGGGAATTTGGTAATAAAAGAAAAAAGATCTTAGAATTATCTTCATTCTACAATTTCCTTAAAAGTCAACAGCTTCACTTGGAAAATTAATGGGCTAGTAAAATTGAAGTCACTTCCTAAGAACAGAGAGATTTCAACAAGCCTATAAACTGGAAGGACTTCAGTGCACTGGAGAGAGTAAGAGTGGGGTGGGGGATAACAAAGAAAATGGGAACTCACATGTTCCCATTTTATAAAATCCATGTTACTTATCCAGATTCTTGTCATAATTAATGTGGTATCCAAAACAGCTCAGAACTGGCCCAAAGAAGAATCCTAGGGGTGGATGAGCCGTTTTATGATCCAGCCATGTGGTCACCCAAAGATGCAGCCTGTCTTCCCAAGGATGAATTACCTGATCTCTCTGTTACCATTATCTTAGTAATATCAGAGAACAGACTAATTTATCCACAAGAGAGTTCCTCCAAATTGAAAAGGAAATAAGACTCTCAGTAGTGCATTTAGCATGGAGTAGGAAGAAACAGTCCTAAAACCTGCCTGGCATGTGAAGGATAGGAGTCAGGACAGGTATTTCACTGACCTGAGAAATGCAGAAGGATATTTTGGGTATTGTCCAGGTTCTGCTTGGATGCATTTATCATCAATATTATTAGGCAATATAAAGATTTGCATCTTGTACAAGAAAAAAGAATATATACAGACTCCATCTCCATTTCTACTTTTGTTTTTGTTACTGAGGATTGACCCCAGGGGTGCTTTATCTCTGAGCCATATCCCCAGCCCTTTGAATTTTATTTTGAGACAGGGTCTCACTAAGTTGCTTAGGACCTGGCCAAGTTGCTGAGGCTGGCCTTGAACTTGCAATCCTCCTGCCTCAGCCTCCAGAGCCACTGGGATTTCAGGCTTGCACCACTGTGGGCAGCTGCATACCATCTCAAAAATAAAATCACATTCAAATGCTACAAATTAATATGGTTATATGGTTACTATTAATAATATAATCATCAACACTAACAGAAATGGTGAAAACAAGTTTTATTTTTTATTTTGAGATAGGGCCTCACTAAGTTGCTGAGCTGGTTTCAGAATTGGGATCTTCTTGCCTCAGCTGCCCAAGCCCCTGGAATTACAGGTGTGCACATGGAACCACCATGTGACCCAGTTATCCACTCCTCGATTTATGTACAAAGGACTTAAACTCAGCATTCTAGAGTGATGCAGTCATTACAACATTTATAGCAGCTCAGTTCACAATAGCCAAGCTATGGAACCAAACTAGGTGCCCTACAGCAGATGAATGGATAAAGAAAAGGTGGCATATACCCACAATGAAATGTTACTCAGCCATAAAGAATGAAATTATGATATTTGCCAATAAATGGATGGAACTGGAGACTATCATGCTGAGTGAAATAAGTCAGTCCCAAAAAACCAAAGGCAGAATGTTCTTTGTGATATGTGGATGCTTACCCACAACAAGGGAAGGGAAGATTAGAAGTTCACTGGAGTAGACAAAGGGGAATGAAGGGAAAGAAGCAGGGGGCATTGGGAATGAAAAAGATGGTAGAATGAATCAGACATCTTTTCTATCCTTATGTATGAATATATGACCAATATAATTCCCATCATATACAACCACAATAATGAGATCCTAATTGGAACAAGTTATTCTATATGTGTATAATGAATGTATAATATGTCCAAATATACTGTCATGTATATCTAGAAAGAACAAATAAAAATAAGAAAAAGAAAAAAAAAAAAAAAAGAAATGGTGAAAACATATCTTTCTACTTGCTACTATGTCAAACTGAGAAACCATAGAGGTAAGTCTCAGTCCTGGTTCAACATGAGAAAACTGAACATGGTATGTTTGTTAAGTGCCTTAAACACAACATTCATTTTACTGCTTATTATTCAAAATTAGATTCTAAAAATATTAAACAGACGTGATGTATTGGAACAAATACAAAGGCAACTGAAAATTCAGTTTTGAAGTTGGACTAATTCTTCAGAAAAACGCATTAATATTGAGAAGATTAGGATTACTCAGTGCAATCATGAAACTAAAACTGAAGCTGGGCACCTCAAAGATTCCTCTGACAAGTTCATTGTTTTACAATTAAGGAAATTGAGGCCCATGGTGTTCCAGGACCTTTAAATGAATTCTTACAGATCAATCAAACAAAATTTCTTCAACAAACAGTGACACATTAAATTGTGACAGATACTATTTATTTATGTTTGATTAAATTTTTAAACATGTCTAGACTCAGTTTGAAACTTGATTTATAAGCAACATAATTAATTGTTTTACAATATCAAAGAAATATTTGTGAATAAGCATTAGCACATGCTTAGACTTGTACTAGGTGTGAAGAAATAGTGATTAATATAAAGAAAGTTCATTGAGGAGTTATATGTCAATTTCAGTATTGCTAATAAACTTGCTTTCTCTGTTTATTAGAACATAAATCCAATTCAATAAATTTTATGAACATTTATTAATAAGGCCTGCATTATTGTGGGCACTTTAAAGAAATTTTTATAATTTTAAGAAACTGCTCTTTTTTTTATTACACAAAGTAGGCACACTCAAGAAGAAAACTGCTAGGAAAGGTTTTTTTTTTTTTTCCAGTGTTATACATGTTAGTTGTGTTTATGACTATGTAACTATTATAATTATTGGTTTTGTGAAAGTTAAGGTCAGCTAACTTGAAATTTACATACAATTTGCTATTAATACTTAACTAAAATCTATGCATTACTTTAAATATTTGTCATACTTTACTGACATTTTTATAGAAGTATAAATATCATGCATATGGGAGACTCTTAATCCTTACAAAGCAACAATTATTTTAGAATTGTAATTTGGAATATAGAGACATATTCTGGAATTTTTGCTGACAGAAGCAGTAAGTCTTAATACATAATTATTAAGGTATTTTAAATATATTTTATATTTAAATAATATTTATTATAATTATTTAATAAAGAATTATTTTAAATAACAGATTTAGACTAGTATAATTTCCTGATTTTCAGTGATTCTTCATTTGATTCATGTGTACACTTGTTAGGAATGGCATGTTCTCTGAATAGAGCTTGTGGGTTCTGAATAGAGCTTGAAGTAGAAAGTTCTTACTACTGTCAATACCCTGATGCACATTATTTTATAATTTGAAAAGCTAAGAAGTTAGTAAAATATGGAATACATATAGGTAATTAATATTTGTCCAGAAGTAAAGCTACTTAAAGATCAGTGAATCTAGGAATAAAAATAATAAGAATTTAAAATGAAATCACAATATTTTATATCTTGATTCATTTTTCATAATCTAAAGCTTTTTTAAATAAAGTTGCTACAAAAATCCAAAACTGTTTAGCATTTCTTCCAAGAATATCCAAAATTAAGAATTATCTATTATTCCCTAAAGAACCCAAGGAATGAGTATTTAAAGTGAATACATTTTAATACTGAGTCCTGAGAGTAAATTCCCTTGCTTCAGGTAGGATTGCTGCCCCTCTCCTCCCAGCTCCTAGCCCAATACCCCAGAGACTCCCTGACTAACTAATTGCAATAAGCTATCACTCCTCTTTGGCACATCTCACTCCCTGGAGTAACTTCTTACCTATCATGTTTTGTCATCTCAGCTTTTGGCCCAGTGACTCTAGAGCTCCTCTCAAGGTGACCTAAGCTTCCTGTTTGTCTGACTGTTGTAGCAGCACCTGATTTCCATTTCCTGGGCAGCCTGTTGTCTTAAGAGTAGAGTCCCACACTTGCTTTCTGCATGTAAATCCTTTCTGTGCTTCCTCTCTGATCTCCTCTGCTCCCATTCATTCCTCTGCCTATCACTTTACAGCCCCCCCCCCCCTTTATGAAACCTCTTCCAGTGGAGCATTGCACTCCTCCATTTTTCTCACTTTACACATCTTGGCCTTGAGCCTAATGTACCAATGCAGGCCTGTTAGAGGCTGGTGCTTCCACTGTAAGCCATGAAAAACATGTCTCAGATCACTTTTCTCTAGGAATACCTGTTAACTTCTCTTGTCATAGTGTGTGGAAGTTTAGGTAGACCAGGGGAGGACCTCAAGGTTCTCATGTGAGGGTCCAGATATTATTATCATGAACTAGGTATTTGGAGAAACTGAGGCACAAAGAAGTTAAAACACTTGGACAAACCACCCAGCTGTAAGAAATAGAGCTAAAATGCAAACCCAGAGAGTCACAATGCACAAGTCTGGGCTCTTAAAAACACTTACTTTGACTTTGAGTAGGCTCTGGTGTAGAATCTGAAGAAGTCTACTAACAAATCTAGTCAATCTTTCCATGTTACCAACAGGCCTTTCTTTCTCTTTCTTTCTTTCTTTCTTTCTTTCTTTCTTTCTTTCTTTCTTTCTTTCTTTCTTTCTTTCTTTCTTTTTCTTTTTTTTTGTAAGTAGATTTAATAGGTTGTGAGTTTATATATAAATTCCAAAATGTCAGCATAGTCTTTAATAAGTAATGTATTTGCATTTTCCTTTAGTAGGAAGAATAAAATAAATTTAAAACAGAGAGACAGAGTAGGCCTAGGGGGACAGTCCAGAGAAGATGGCAGATTTTGGCTCTCTCTGACATCAAATCAGAGACTCACAAAGAAAAGACAGGCAACCCTGGAGATAATCAGTGAGATGTATCATTTCTCTCTATAGTGAGGAACTGCTTCTGCTCACCAGTAGAGCCTTAGGGCCATAACACATGTAGTGTTTATGATGTAGTGTTTTATAGATACATTATAAGAATTGTCATTTTCCAAATAGCATTTTGTGTACGTTCATCTTGTGCTTAGTAGAACATTTTACGAGAACATTTATAAATTGTCTCACTGGACATTCGCTGGGATTCTGGAGAGAAGTCGATGTTCAGATAATGACTATCCATGTTGTGACATAAGCAGAAGAGCAGAGAAAGGAAAGTGGCAGTCACCACCAGTGCCGCTCTGACCTCAGATGGGCTGCCAGAAGAGTGAAGACATGAGATGCTGAGATAAAAAGACTGATAAAACCACCAACTGTGAGGGACAGATGCCAGCGATGGATCAGGGATTGGAGCAAATGTAAATGGTAGTGGATATTCAGCATAGCTACATAAGATTAGTGTTCTCCTAAGCAATTTGAAATTTGTGCACAAAAGGTACTTTCCATGAAAACTCTCATTCCACAAACTCCTCCCTCTCCGCCTGAAGAGCCATTTAAGGAAGGGATACCAGCTATCCATCGTGTGTTCTAATTCTCTTCTCTCTAACATTTCAACACTTACAGACAATGATCTTTTTCCTTGAGCTCAACTGCAGCATGCATATAAATGAGAGACAAATTTACTTGTCTGCCTCCCAAATTGCCTTTCATTGAGTTTCACATATTATGTTCTGTCACTGTGGAAGGCATTTTGAGCTAAATATTCAATCTCGACTGAAATGCCAAAGCCATTTGTCTTTCCTTCTAAACAGTGTTTATTGCAAGGTGGTCACTCGTGATGTTTCAAAAGATTTTTTAAAAAATATATTAGCGGTTTCTCCACATCTGGTAATTTTCTGACTTCACTGTCCTCTCCAATCTTCCATCCATCTCCATTTCTTCTGCCTTTTAAGAAAAGACAATAATTTCTGACCTAAGCTATTTTACTCCTGTTCTGTTTCATTTGTTGAACCAGGGTCCCAAGTATCTTCTCACTGTGTTGCCCCCATATCACTACCAAAATGAACTGTTTGGTGATTTCTAGTGTTTCTTTCCAGACCCCTTTGCCCTGCTTCTCAATGCCTCACAAACCAGGAACAAGGAGTTCAGTCTGTGATCATCCTCTAATCGCAGCCCTGGAATGGCCCTGTCTCCTTGCTGTTGCTCTCAGTCAGTCTTTTTCCCAAGGATCTTGATGCATAGTGTGTTCCATATCACCCTCCTTTTTCCCTTAAGGGCAAATCTATCTGTTGCATATATCCTTCCCTGACCAACAGGACATTATCAAATCCCCAAAATGACTAAGAATGCAACTCTCAGGCCTTCCCATGTCATCATACCAATTTAGTGTTTCCTCCTGTGAAACATTGTGTTTTCCTCCTGTGAAACCTTGTTATTTCCCAGTCAGTTTCTTTTTATGTACAGTCATCTGACTGCATTTCTAAAAACCTTCCACTAGATACAAAAGATGTTTGTAATAAACACTGGAGGATTTACTGATTGATAAAATTGAACAGTGTGCATGTTTTCCTTAGAACTTTTTTCCAAAATTTTTCCTTGTATGTTGTCTTCTGAGCTTGTTCATAAGGATGGTCTGCACCATGGTGACAAGGGGTTAAAATCACCAGGCAGCAAGAGGAAAGATGTCCATAGGATGATTCTACATATAAGAAAGCATGCTTTCTTAATCTGTACACATGGAAATTTGCAGGTATTTCAATTTATTTGATTTTTTTCTTAAATAAATTTTATATTGTTATTGAACCTCTTTCATTTATGAATAGGACAACAAATCAAGATATAAACTCTTATGTGTTAGTTTCCTATTGTTGCTATAACAAAATTAGTTGGTTAAAACAATACATATTATTTTATAGCTTTGGAGATCATTAGTCTAAAATATGTCATATGAAGCTTAATTCCCTATTTATGCAGAGCTTCATTCCATCTCAGTGCTCTAGGAGATAATTTAGACCCTTTTCTTTACCAGATTCTAGAGACCACCTGTACTCCTTGGCTCATGACCCCACATCACTCAGACTTCTAACTCCATTGTTATATCTGTCCTGACTCTGACTTATAGTTCTAAGAACTATTGTGATCACATTGGGTCTACCCTGGTTATTCAAGATAATCTCTCCATCTCAAGATCTTAACCACATCTTACGTCCCTTTGCCATATAAGATAGCACATTCACAGGTTCCAGAAGTTAGAACTTGGATGCGTTGGGGTGGAACACAAGTAGATAAGTAGAGTGCTTATCCCACTCTACATGATTATAAATTTCAGCCTGTGTATAATACTTTTCATATATTTAATTGAAAATAGACTTACTAATATTCAAACGAGTAGAGGAAAATTTTTTAAGATCACAGCAAGCAGGTACATAATGCTTGATGGTGCCTTTCTTAATGTACCATGCTGGTTATATATCAAATTATTTTTTGCTAATTATTTTATGTTGATAATCTGTGGCATTAAAATGAACAAGACCTAAATTTGCCAGAGTTCATTCAGTACAAGTACTTACAGGAAACTCTAGAATTTTCACATGTAGGAATATGTCTGTCACATTTCTGAAAAATTCTCTCCAGTTACATTTTTCTTACTCCCTATCCTTTTTTGTAGCACTACTCTTTGGACATAAATACTGCCCTTTAAGAACCTCTGAGCCAATCACAGCTCAGCAGGGAGCCCTGCAGGTTGTTGGCAGGTGCTGGGCTTGCTGGAGCCCCTGACCCAGGTCTTTTCAGAGTCTACCAGATGCTTCACACTTCCCTGCACCTTGCACCATGTCACACCCCTGAGGTTGCACTTTATATTCCAAACTGTGTGCTAGATAAGGGCTCAGAAATAAAGAACATTGGAATAAAAACTTTCTACTAACCTTATGAACAGAAATACTCATGGATAGATAATGTGGATTGATGAAGACACCACATTTAAAAACAGTTCATGTCATGAATTCTGACCAGTTTCAAATCAAATAGTGTGATCTGCTTCATCCACTATATTCTTCATAGTGTTCATAGATACAAAATATTTTAATTCATTTTTATTAAATTTACTTTAATATTTACAAATTACTTTTATTAATAAGTACCATTTTAAATTTCTCCTCTGAAAGTTTTGCTTTTATCCAGGATCACGGTATTCTAGCAAGAAGAAATTAAACATTAGAAGTTTGGCTTGCATGTTGTTTTAAGAAAATTAGTCTCCCCTTTTATATAATTACTAACATTTGAAGATTATGAATCAAAAACTAATTGCTTCTGTTATTTTTTCCCATTTGTTTACAATAAAAAAAATAAATAAAAAAATAAAACAAACCGAGAAATTTTCTGCACTAAAAAAAAAAAAAAAAAAAAAAAAAAAAAGAGGATTGACTAATGTTAGAGATGAAAATAAACCAATAAATGATAAAAAAAAAAAAAAAAAACTAATTGCTAGTTCCTTAACTACTACCCTTTTGGAAACAATTGAGCAACAGCAACAAATGGTCTTCAAGTTGATCAGTTTTTGACCTACACGAAATCAAGAAAGGCAATTTGTGAAACGATGAAGAAAAAATCTTGTTTTAAAAAAAAAAGAAAAAAAGTTGAAACTAAATTGGAAAATTGTTAGTTTTACTTCTCATATCAAAATATTTAATTCAGTGGTGCATGCCAGTAGTCCCAGCACTTGTGAGGCTTAGGCAAGAGAATCACTTGAGCCCAAGAGTATGAGATCAGTCTGGACAACACAGTGAGAACCCCATCTTTAAAAAAAAAAAAAAAATCACACACACACACACACACACACACAAATACATATATTCAATTAAGTTTTACTTTTATTACGTGTTCTTAATTTTTTCAAGTTTTATCTTTTTTACTAGGCAATTACTGATATTTTCTTTTGCCTAAGTAACTAAAGAGTCTGAAAAATTAATCTGCCTTTCAATTTACACATGTGCATATGAGGGTAAAATCAATATTTTTGCCCTAGAATTGATCATGTGATTTGCAGTCTAATGGTGAGGAGCCAACAGAGCTCAGAAAATCAAAGCCATTTCAACCAGCAGCAGGGCTCTGCAGGCAGGGAAGGAAGGATGTCACTTCACCTAAATATAGTCTGCAAATAGTTTGATAAATGTGATTACAGCCCAAACCTGTGTTCAGCACCTCCCCCCATCTTTATACTATGGTTAATGTTGTTGGGGTAGAGGATAATCACCCCACTTGTTTCCAAGATGATCGATCCTGCAATAATAATCATTTGCCAGCATCTAGAACTTTCATTATTTTTAAAGCACCTTTGTAGCCATTCTCTCCTTTGATCCTTACAGCAACTCTAAGAGGTGGGCAGGAGATGGGCAGGAGATAGAGTAATATTCCCCTTTTGACACGAGGAGACCTCTTCAAGTTATAGGATCTTCGAGGACCTTGGGTAATGTCATCAGATCACACCAAACCTGTGTGAACTTTGCTCTAGGAGTAGACTAGGAGAGAACACAAAGCAGCAAAATGCACTTACCTGGTGCACATTTGTCATATCCTGCCTGCTTTTCCCTTTTCCCTCTGGTATAATGTTCACCCTCCCCTTCATGTGTCCTATGCCTTCCAACTGTCTTTTTCCTCATCACCCTTCAAAACACTATTTTGCAAAATGAATGACACCTACCCTCCATCCACAACACTGTCCCCCTTGACTGCTGTCTTCTTTCCTTTTCTGCAGCACTTACTTCTGGTTGTGGTTTTGTTTTGTTTTGTTTTGTTTTTTGTTTTTGTTTTTTTGCACAGGGTGTTGAACCCAAGGGTACTTTACCACTAAGCTACACTCCCAGCCCTTTTTATTTTGAGACAGGGTCTCCCTAAGTTGCTGAGGGTCTCACCAAATTGTTGAGGCTTGCCTGGAGCTTGTGATCTTCCTGCCTCAGCTTTCCAAATAGCTAGGATTATAGGCACCACACTCAACCACTTATTACTTTTGAATGTGCTATGTATTTCATCTGTCATTTGGATCCCAACTAGAATGTATGTTCCTTGAGAGTTAGAATTTTCATTTGCTTTATACATATCTCCCCAGCACCAACATAGAGCAATGGCAAAGGGCATGAAGAAATGCCCGTTCGAGTCTTGAGTCACAGGATGCAGACTAGAACTAGGTGCAAGATCCATCAGCTGATGTTGCACTGGCAAAGTTATCTCCTGTTCATAGGTGAAGATGTGAAGAGTCTTAAAAGCATGATAAAGACATCTCATCCTAGCGTAACAGTCTGGCCTTAGGTATCAGCCCTCTCAGAAGCTTAGGGGACCCCACTGTGCAACATGGAAACCTCAAGGGCCCTTAGTAAGCTGAGTTTGGGAGCAAGCCACTTGCTCAGGAAAAGGGTGTTCTTCAGTCCATTCCTGGGCACCCTACAAGCAAGTGTTAGGGTCATTCCTACTTGTCTACTTACACCGGCACACAAGAAAGCGTTGTATTTTTGAATGAGCGAATAATGAAGGCATGAAACCAGTCGTTTGTATATTAAAGTAAGTCAGTGTCATTGAATGCTTTAATTATAACTATGCAGTGAAAGCCTCAGACAAGTCAGCAAATAAAGCAAGGGATTTGGGGATCTAGTAGGCTAACCAGTTGTCCAATCATAGCTGCCTTCCTGGGGTCAGTCTTACGTGTTACACCAGTAAGTGATCCTACTTCCCTGGCTGTAAAGCTACTCTTATCCCACACTTGCCTTCATTGATTCATAGCAAAGAACTTTAGCCCCAGAGAGTGCATGCTGAACATATCAATTGAGGAATTGAGCAAAACTATGAGCTCACAAGAAAAAGATACAAATTCAATCTTCTCTGTCCATCAAAAGATACCTATACACATAGATGACATGAAGAATACTTCAGTCACTAGTCATTCTTCCTGTAAGATTAGTCATCAGATCCCCTGATTAGCCTTGTTAATGCCTTGTGGAAAATCAGATAATTATAATGAGCTAAACTTAGAAACAGCAGTCATTTTTGTGGATTAGAAATAGTGAAAGTCAGTCTGTCAGTCTTTTCACCTCAGAATCTACAAGAAAATTATAAGAAACAATGAATAGAAATATTATAAGCTTCTAATTGAAAAAAATGGATTTTATTTTAGCTTCCTGTATGCTGTTTAAATATAATCTTGTTTATGTTCAATATTATCTCCTAAGTGTACCTACCATGATCATAAAAAATTTTGAAAGTGCTCCTGCTAGTAATAAAATCAACAAAATTAACTGATGTAAGTATATATGTGTGTATTTGTACACATATATACACATATATATGTATAAACATGTGCACACATTTACATAGATATATATCTATACAGTCATGAGTTGCTCAACAGCAGAGATGCATTCTGAGAACTATGTCATTAGGCAGTTTTTCTTTCTGCGAACATCATCAAAGAGTGTACTTATACAAACTATGATGGCTATAACATCACTAGGCAATGTACCTTATAGACCACTGTTACATATGCAGTCCATCATTGACCATCATTATGCTGCAGATAATTTGTGTGTGTGTGTGTGTGTGTGTGTGTGTGTGTGTGTGTGTGTGTGTGTGAACGTAAATCAACTATGGTGTGGCCCACATCTGCTTGTTGCTGGCCCATGTCTTTCCCCATAGTCCTAGGACTGACTATCCAGAAATGCTCTCACATACTCACCTCCCAGAGATCCCATGTGTGTCCCTTTCTTCCATAGGACCTCATATTGAGAGACTCTTACCAAGTAACTATCGCTTCTTGCAGTAGGTGCATGAGATCTTAAAAAAGCAAGACAGCAAATGTATTTGTTTTTAAAGTGGAATTTCATGCTGTCATTAGGCAAATGAGAAATCATTTTGCCCCAAGGCATTTTTGTAGCTCATGCCATGGAAAGGAGCCTGTTTGGTTCCATTTATAAATGACTTCAAATAATGTTAAAATCCTCTCTCTCTCTCTCTCTCTCTCTCTCTTTCCCTCCCCATCCTCTTTCATTCATTCATATAACACATTTTTATTGAGTATATTCTATGTACAAGGCACAGTACTAGGAACTTTAGAAGAGGTTTTACATCCATAAGACACATATCTAATGCATGGCAGTATGCATGGGCCATGTAAATAATTTGATAATTCTACAGGTATTGTAGAGTTCATGAAAAGAGTAAATGTCAGTCCCAAAGCATCGAGGAGCATGCAGGGAGGAGGTAGCATCTGAACTGACCATAAGGTCAATAAATATGTTAAAGTTTAGTAAGCAGAGGAGAAGGTGAAGGGAAAACATCATTAAAAGCACATTTGTAACCAAACATGGTGGTGCACACCTGTAATCTCAGTTACTCGGGAGGCTGAGGCAGGAAGATTGCAAGTTTAAGGCCAGACTGGGCAACTTAGATCCTCAGCAACTTAATGAGACCCCATCTCAAAACAATAAAAATAAAAATAAAAAGTACTTGGGATATAGCTCATCTCAGAGTTAAAAAAAAAAAAAAAAAAGTCTATTTGTAGGAGAATGAGTAGATGATTGAGACCAGGCAAAGTTTGAATGAACATTTTCTGTTCTTAGAGAAACAGAAGCTTTCCCTAAGAAAGTGATGGGAAAGTGGGAATAGGAAGATTTGTGATGGCCAGATCATGGGCAATCCCAAACATGGGCAGAGGGCCTTTAGTTCCATGTATTGAGAGGTAGGAAGAGCCATTCAGGATGTCTCTATAGAAGTAACCTGACATCAAAGTTCCTTTGGTAGGGTTAAGCTGATATACAGAGAAGATTGTTGCATTAGTGAGGTAATGTGGAACTACTTCAAGAAGTGAAGGGCAGGAAAATCCTAAGGAACTGGTGAGGAGTGAAGGTGAGGCCAACAAAGAAGTAAGAAACAAGGGTAACCAAAGGTGTTAACTCATTGCAATGTCCAATAAGACTTATTACGGGGCTGAATAGAATCAGAAAATCCGAAGGAGGACCATCTCAGCTTTCTATAGATGACAAGTTGTCCATAGGAAAATGTCTAGCAGGAAGCACAAAAGACAGAATTGGGGCCCAGGAGAGAATCCGGGCTGAAGGGCATATTGGGGAGTCCCTCAGAGGATGGAAATTGATGAGATATGGCGGGGGATGAGATGCTGGAAAGGATGAGAGGAAGGTGGGTAAAAGAGCAGAATCTTACTCGTTTTTACCTAAATTCTAATGACCATACCTAGCTTTTCTATTCTTCCTGTTTGGGATGACTCTATCAGTAGCTGTCAACTGAGATTGATGTTGTTACCAGTGTGGGGAAAGGAAAGTGCAATGCCACTGACATCCAACGGGTAGAGAGGCCAGGGATGCCACTCGATACCCTGTCATGCACAGGACAACCCTCCCCAGCAAAGAATTATCCACTCCCAACTGTCAGTAGTTCCAAGGTTGAGAACCTCTGCTCTGTGTTTGCAAAAATAAATCCCTTCAACATGTTGTTTAGTCAAACAAACATTGTCTCCCAAATGCACTTGTCTCCTATAAGAATTGAAAATAGAAATCCTTTTAGAGTGAAATAAACTGTCCTATAAAGGTCTCCAACTCTTCCATCACTTTTTTCTGTAAATGAAAAACTCTTCTCTCCCACTCCCCATAAATAAAAACCTATATATTCAACATAAGGATGATAGTTAGGGAAAAAATAATTTTCACAAAAGCAAGCAAGAACTCATTCATTTTTGCAAACAAATTCAACTGGACACATCCGTATATGGTAAAACCACTGGGAAACAAGATAGGAATAAGCTCACATTTGTTATTCATTCAGGGTATTCAGAAACACGCATGATCAATGAACAGCACGCCTGTATGCGTGAGCAGCCCCACGCAGCCTGCCTGTGAGCTCCCTGCCTCTTGCCAGTGGTGGCATCACTTCACACAGGCTGTGTTGGGGCTGTGCTTCATCACGCAGGTTCCTAGGGCTTTTCACTTGAGAGAAAGATTTTATTTTTGTGACTTTCCTTAAGAGATACTTGATTCATTGGATAAAATTGGAACAATAGGTAAATGGGAAGGAGTCAAAATATCCCTGAGCCACTTAACTTCTCTGCATGAGAGCACTTGAGTGCCATGCTGCTGGGAGGAACTTGTGTCCCATTCTGTCCAGATCCACATCTCAGTCACACTTGTTATTACAGTGAATCACCTAACATCTCCTCCTCAGGCTCCTCATGAAATGTGAGGATGGGAACATGCCCATCTCTCAGAGCTATTGTGAGGCCCGAATGGAACAAGTACCTGGGATATGAGAGATCATATAGTTGTTGGCATTCACAGTTAATCAGGATGACTATGATTAATAGGCTAGTTGTAAGAATTAAAAGAGAAAGCATCTGAAACATAGCAAGCCCACAACAAGAAGTATTATCTCAGTTTTCTTCCGTCCTTAGAATTCTAGAAGTTATATGATTTTAATATGTGGTTGTAAGTTATCAAAGCTAAAAAACTACAAGAATTTAAATAGTCCTCAGACCCTAGTTTATAAGTTGTTAATCACAATTCGAAAGAGGAGGAACCATCAGAATGACATTATTCAGCATTGCTTAGCCTGTCACCAAGCCAAAATTTTCAACTTTTGTCATAGTTTATGCTTTAAACAAACACATACTCCCCTGCATATAGAGAGATCTCTGTGAAACACACACACACATACACAAATCATTAAATATTGCTTAGCATGAAAAAGAGGCTTGCTCACTGGGATATCATTTTGCAAGTGTGTGTGTGTGTGTGTGTGTGTGCACACGCGCATCTGTGTGGAGGGAGCCCCATTTTGAAAGTATTGATAGAATTTTAATTTTCACTTAAGTTTCTAGATAATGAGATTGAAGATTTGGGGTTTTTTGTGTTGTCTGTTTCTAAATTGCATGGGAATTAAATTTTAAATTAGAAATTGAAAAGCAATAAAATTTTAAAGATGACATACTGCACCTTTTTGTTTTAGAAAAAAAATCTTAAAATTCATCCATAGGAAAAATGGTGGAACAAGACAGACATCGTTGCCCCATGTACATGTATGATTACATGAATGGTATGAATCTACATCGGTGTACAACCATAGGAACAAAAAGTTGTACCCCGTTTGTGTACAATGAATCAAAATGCAGTCTGTAAAAATAAAAAATTAAAATAAAAAAAAAAACAGAAAATACATTGTGACATCATCATCTGATGGATTAACTATATGGTAATTTAAAAGAATGGCATGTCTGTATTTTTCCACATTACTAGATCTCAAGCAAAGTTGAGTGAAAGAATCAAGTTACAAAATAATGAGTTAATGATACAAGCAAGTTACAAAATTATCATACATTTGTAAATGTAATAAGAAACATTATACAATACTATAAATGGATTACAGATAGCAAATGTATCTGGCAAGAAAGTATGGGAATGGGTTGGGGAAGAAGAGAGAAACAGACTTTATCAAAAGTTTTGTAGTTCTTTTATAAAACCAAATGAATATATAGGAAACAAAATGACAAAATAGGAACATTTGTGAACGGGTAGATTGGATACATAAGTGTTTGTTAAATTATTCTTTGTACTTTTCTGTACTTTTTAAGCTTTAAAAAAGAAAAATGTATTTCATTAAATGGGGCTTGTATAAAAAGTAACCCTAAAATTCGGTTAATTTGCCAAGACCTATATTTCTCAAAAGTAATTCTTATTCTCAGTCCTGTAAGAACTTCAGTATTGAATATTATAATGTTCATTTGACATGGAAGTATACACCTAAATAGGATAAGTGATTTGGGCTTTTTGAGGACAGACTCTAAAAAGAATACCCCAGAAAATGCTAGCAGAATCTAGGAGATGATTTTTATAATTTGAGCAAACCTGATTGTACGTAGACTGACACATGTCAAGGGTGTGTCACAATCAGTTTAGCAGAGCATAAGATGCCTCTTGGTAAGGTCAAGGAACAAACAAATCCTACTCTCTTTACTTAAGAAACTTTAGAATTGGCCCTCTGTTGCAAGATCTGTCTGAACTTGTTTCTCATGTGGAGATTAAGTTGTTATACTGCTTGGAAAACCAAGACAAGACCTATAATCTTTTCTTAACTTGCATATATAAACTTCATTAATGCATATCCCAAACAATATTCTAGCATTGCTATTTGTGTTATATGATCTCAGATGGATATGGAAAAATAGCCAAAGATGATTTCTTTTTTATCACAAGTATCATTTACTTTATAACCTTTTCCATCTTCCCCCACCAACCCTTGCCACCAAACAAACAAAAACCGAAATGAATAAGTCGGTTTTGTTTTCTGGTTCTGTGACTGTATATTACATAAATTTTTTTACAGAGTTGCCATTCATATCTTACTCAAACTTCATTTCAAAAGTGTGATATCCCCAAACCCAGGACTTTGTTCAGAAGATGTTTTTCTTTTTCTTTACAGCTGAGGTACAATATGAATTTTCTTCAAATGCTGTAAGCATAGACCCAGATGAAGGATAGTCAATAGACACAATGATTTCTTTCTCCCCATCACTAACCATAGTCTTGATACCTTACATATTAAAGTATTCTTCCCTGCCAAACCTAGAAACAGCCTCAGAACCTTTCTCAACATGACAATATGTTAATCAGACTTAATACATGAGAAGAAACCTAATTAATCCTCCTGCATATGTATTCCAGAATGTATAGAATCCCTTTCTGCTCCCATAGTCCAGCAATTAAATATTGCATCAATCATATTGGTTGAGACCACTTTTCCCCTTGCAATTTCTAGCAGTAGATTACCTTCAGCTGTCTAAGGAAGTAAAATTGACTAAACTTATGTGATTCTTATATCACACAATAATTATATTTTTCCATCAGTAAAATTTCACTTTTTTCAGGAGGATCAATTTTTTTCAACAACATATTGTGGTAGTAGCAATTTATAATCACACAAGGAAGGAAATATTATTATGAATCAGGATGGAATAAATTATTATGTGAATTATGTTATTATAATCTTTTGGACACTGTGGTGTCAGGCATGTAATTCTTCTTTTTATCTTTGTAATGACTGTACTCTGTAGGTATACACATGAGATCACTGAGACTGAGAAAGATTAGGTAGTTTGACCAGTAATACCTGAAAGTGGCAGAGTCCAGCTTCAAATCCATGTACCAGGCCCTTTATCTTTAACCCTGTGATCAGTGTTAGGCTGGAGTCAGCTCCTGCTGGCTCATAAGAGCCACCTTGCAGAATTTTGAGGAATTTTGCATGCCAGTTGTTAAGCTTGACCATTGTTAAAAATTAAGTCATATGAAATTTAAATTAAATACATTTTAAAAGTTCATAAACACTCAAAATCCATCAGTCCCTAATTATTGGCCCCATTTTCCTATTATAATTCTTCAAGTTATTTACATTTCTTGTATCCTCATGGTGGAATGAATATATAATGTATTACTATGCTTCTCTTCCCATATTCAGGGATATCACTTTTATACCTTGAAATCAGCCCATGGATGGAGAATTTATGCTACAAAAATTGGCAAATGCTAAAAATCAGGGTTTGATTTTGTTTTCTTGGGAGCCAGTCTTTAAACATTTACCAGCACACCAGTGAGTACTTTAGTGGTGGTATTCTCATTGTTCTTGTTTATTTTTTTTTATTTTTGTAGTAGTTTCATTGACTTCCTCACTATCTCACTAATAACATAATTTTGGGTGTGAGTCGAGCATTTGGTGGATGCATTTAATCAGAAAGGGAGAATGATTAGCTTCATTAGATTCTGTAGTCAAGATGTATGTTACTAATGAAACAAGCCTGAAATTTAAAAACAAAAAATATTTAATAGATGAAATAAAAATAAAAATACAATAAAAATACAGAAAACAGGGCTTCTGGGCATAGACTCATGATTTTGTGACCCTCATGTAAGTATCTGAAATTTGGATTGTATTTATTAGAGCAAAACTGAAGGATATTTGCAAATTTGGAATTATAAATCCATTTTTATACAAGCGTGATGATTTATTCATAGTCTCTAGCTATCTACAATGAATGGGACTATGATTTGTATGGGAAAACTTATTGTTTTATTTTCTAAGGGAAAGTTGTGAGGGATTGTGCCTTTTTAATCCTTTTATTTCCATTTTCCAATTCTTCTGTCTTTTATATTCCTTTGGATAATGCATTATAAATTTTGGATACTAATAAATAATTGGAATTTATGTGGTCATAAGATTCAGAACTGGTACTCCCTTTATAAATATTGTGTATTGTATTCCCTGCAATTCTTTTAGAATGTGGAACTGAATGGAATTATCTATTCTCACCTAGTATTGCTTGATTTGCCTTTAAATCCTCAAATGAACCACTTAGCACCACCTGGAGATTAGTATGAGATAAGATTTTCAAGTTGATAAAATTATGTCATTCATTCATTAGTTCATTCATTCAACAAATCTTTGGAGTGCAATAGTTAAGCCTATTAACTACTATTTATTAAGCACCAAGTTCTAAAATACACACTTTAGATAGTCTGTCCTATACAAAACACAAAACTGTAAAAACTGTATAAGGTAGTTCTTATTATTATTCCTATTTAAAAGATAAAGAATCTGTCTTTTGGAAAGTTCAAGTTATTTGTCTAGATCTGGATAATTGTTTCTTCATTATGAGCAACAAGTTGCCTAGTACCCTTCTTCTATTTTAACAGCTGTCCTGTGGAAGGTCAGAAAAACATGTCTTGTAGGTATGAATATTGAAGAACATTCAGCCCTATTGGAAAAAAGGCACATGGGAACTATTACATTAAAAAGTTGTGTATATATTCATACACACACACAGAGACAAACGACAAATATAAAAGGCCTACTTCTCAGTAATGTTGAGTTTCCTATGCAGTATAGTTTCCTTTCACAAGTAAAAAGCATCCATATTATCATTCCTGACAAAATGGATTAGAGAATATACTACAGATTGAATTAATGTGGCTAAACAGAAACCTGAATGTACTTATTATGGGCAGCAATTCTTTGATTAGCCCTTTCACTGTTTCTTCACACATGGGTCTCTATCACCAACTCTCTAAATAGAGTGTCACCATCCAATATCTCACTAGCTCTTTTCCTACCCACGCCATTAGTGATTGAATAATTCCTTTGCTTCTGTTGAAGTATGCTAGAAACTTCTCATCTAAGTAGTTTACAGAATAGATCTCTGTACTCCCCGGGAGAGTGGGGAGTATTTTGTAAAAGGAAGTAGATAAATGAGGTTCAGTAATTATCCACAAATATTCCCTATCATCTTTACTATGACTAACACATGTGGAACATAACTTAATGATAGTAGCTTAACAACACCACTTACAAATTGTATAACTTTCATTTTCATCCATGAAAGGTATATTTTGTATTATATATCCTATTTTCATACCCCCCCTCTCATTTTCCTCTACATAATCTAAAGTTCCTCCATTCTTCTCTCACCCCCCATGTCCCCACCCCCATTATATATCATCATCCACTTATCAGGGAAAATATATGGCCTTTGGTTTTTTGGGATTGACTTATTTCACTTAGCATAATATTTTCCAGTTCCATCCATTTCTTTGCAAATGCAATGATTTTATTATTCTTTATGGCTGAATAATATTCCATTATATATATATATATATATATATATATATATATCTCACAGTTTCTTTATTCATTCTTCTGATGAAGGGCATCTAGGCTAGTTCAACAATCTAGTTATTGTGAATTGAGCTGCTGTAAACATTGATGTTACTGTAGTATTCTGATTTTCAGTCCTTTGGATATAAACCACAGAGTGGGATAACTAAAAAGAAAAAGAAAAAAAAAAAAAAAAAAAAGAAACACCAACATAATTACACCAAATAGTTACACCGGAAATCCGTAAGAAAATTCTACCTTCACACAACTTTATATAGCTGCTATTCCCTTAGTAAAGGGTATTGTATATTGTGTCATCCTGGAAGCCTGATAGAAAGTGGAGCTGAATGGGAAATTTGCATATTTCTGTTCTCACCCAGAGTTTAAAATATGCCTTAGTTCATTTTTTTATATAGGATTGAGTCCAAGAACTTAAAAGGAATTTTTCTTGGGTTAATTTAAACTATGGTATGACCTTCAAAAGCAAATGGTTCTAGGTATTTTTCAAGAAAGTATATTTGACCAATAACTCAACATAGTGTTTTGTGCAAATTAAATGATACCCTTTCCTTCAGATATTTTTCCCATTTGAGTTTGAAGATTGTCTTAATATACTCTTTTCTCTGCTGACAATTTATATCTTTTATTCATCATATGCATATTTTATCTGGTCATATTGAGCATATGATAATAGGTGCTTTAAAATATTTGTACTTCCATGTTTGTGTTATCTTGGAGTTGGCATTTGTTTTTTGTTTTTTCCTTGAAAATAGATCATGTCTTCCTGGATTTGTGCTAAATAATTTTGAATTTACCTTGGACACTGTGAGGATTTTGTTGTGAAGACTCTAGATTCTCTTACATTACTTTAAAGGGTGTTTCGTTTTTACTTTTGTGGGTAATTGTCCATGTTGGAATCAAACTGCAAATTGTCCCCCCTCCCATTTTTGGAAACTCAAGTCACCATTCAGACTGCTTTTATTTTATTGTTTATTTTTTTTATTTCTAATTGACAAGTTATGAATGTATTTATTTATGGAATACAGTGTGGCATTTTGATTTGTCTATAATATGGAATGATTAAGTCAAGGTTAATTAGCATATCCATCAATTTACGTACTTACCATTTTTATGTTGACAGCATTTGAAATTTACTCTCTCTATACGTATACATATACATATATAGAGAGAATATATATATATATATAGAAAGAGAGAGAATGTAATATATATAATACATTATCAGGCTGGGATTGTGGCTCAGTGGTAGAGTGCTTGCCTATCAAGTGTGAGGAACTGGATTCAATTCTCAGCACCACATAAAAACAGAACAAATTAAATAAAAATATTGTGTCCATCTACAACTAAAAATATTTTTACAAAAATATATAACACATTATCAACTATAGTCACCATGCTATGCAGTAGATCTCAAAAACTCATTTTCCTGAGATTGTGTTCTCTGACCAACATCTTCCATGTTCCTGCCCTCACAACCTCTGTTATTCACCATTCACTGTCTACTTTCATGAGTTCTCGATTCCATATGTATGTTGGATCATATGGCATTTGTCTTTCTGAGCCTGGCTTAATTCACTTAGCATAATGTCCACCAGATTCATCCATATTATTGCAAATAATAGTGTTTTCTTTTTCAAGGTTGAATACTATTCCATTGTTGATTCCATACTTGGCCATTGTGCATAGTGCTATACTGGATGTGGGTGTGCAGCTACTCTTTAACATGCTGATTTCAAGTTCTTTGAATATGTATCCAGAACTGGGATTTCTTGGTTATACAGTACTTCAATGTTTATTGTTTTTTGAAGAACCTCCATATTTTCCATAAAACTTTTAGTGTGTCCTTGAGGGTTAGCAAGAGACTTCGGCAGAGTATATATACAAAAACCTTGGAATTCTATTTATCAGGCTTTTTCCTTTCTCTATCTCACCCCCCAGTCTCTCTTGGTTATTCCAGCTACCCTTAGGGGAAAACTGAAAATCTGACACGTAACCCATGCTGGTCATTTACACCACATAGTTACTCCTCTTCAAAACTGTCTTACTTTTGTTTACCCTGCAATGTCCTCAGATAGATAGGGGCTTCTTTCTTTTGTTTTGTTTGGTTTTGTTTTGTTTAACCAGGATTTATAGTTGACATTTTCATGAATTTGGTTAGGAACTTACTCTTCTATACCAAAGGTAGAAACATATTGATTTTACAGATCAAAACATTTTACCATTATTTGCCAGAAACACCTTGCAATAACATATATACTAACATGGTCTAGTGGCTCAAGTGGCTCACTCTAGGATTAGACAGGGCATGGTCTTCCATGTGCAGCTGCCTTTATCATGTGGGTGTGTGATGTCACACGCACACATAGCTACGTGATACAGTCATACCATGAAGCCTATGGGCAACTGATTCATCCCAAATGTAGGCCTGTGTTTTACATTCATCCCTCATCTTTGCCTCCACTGAGACACAGACCTAAAGTACCCAGACTGCTGCAAATCAGTCCTGCTCAAAGTAACTGCAGAGAGTGCTCTTCTGTAGCATTGTAAGCCATTGCAATACGTAACAGAATTGCCAAGAGAGTCTAACTTAAATCTAGCCTACCGCCCCAGTCACCACCACAACTTACAAACTAAATCCTAAACCTCTTCACATTCCCCTTTTCAGTATCACTGCATATTGCTCAGCAATAATTTTTCGTAAAACTGTCATGATTCTATTAGTTTTACAAAAGCACTATTTGGATCACGAAGTTTTGATGGTGAAGATCAGCATAGTGACTCTTGTTACTTAACATGTTGAGTCAAAACTTGTTTCTAACTTCAGAGGACCTTGTTGACCTGAATCTTACCTCATCCTCCCAACTTCCTTATGGGCATACTCAAATTCATACCTATACCCTGTTGATCCTGTCATGGATATAACCACATTACTCTGCATCCAGACTTTTGCTATACTTAGGATATTGAAGGAAATACCTCTAGATTTCTGCATTCTTTCTAATATTTATTCCTAGCAAAAGTATAATTATCAAAGATTACAGCACTGCTATTCACATTATCACATAAGTGATAAATGAATAAAGAAAATGGGGTACATAAACACAATGGAACACTATTCTGCCATAAAAAAAAAAGAAAACCTGTCATTTGCAGCAACATGGGTGGGTCTGGAGATTATTCTTTTAAGTGACATAAGCCAGGCACTGAAAGACAAGTATAGCATGATCTCACTCCAATGTAGAATCTAAAAACATTGATCTCTAGAGACTGGGGGAAAGCAGAGGGAGTGGTGGGGAAAGTATGATAAATGGGTATCAAGTTACAATTAGATAAAAATAAGAAGTTCTGGCAAGTTATCGCACAGTATAGCAACTACAGATAACAGTAACGTAGTATATGCATTTTAAAAAATCCAAGAAAATGTTATTTTGAAAGCTTTCATCTTAAAGATATGATAGATGTTTGAGAAACTATATATGTTTATCTTGATTTAAACATTACACAACATATACATGTACTGAAACATCATGTTACCAAATTAACATGCACAATTTTTATTTTTACATATTAGTTAAAATAAATGTAAATTTTAATTAATATAGCACTATATTTCTTCAATGCTTTTGCTAGGAATAAATATTAGAAAGAATGCAGAAATCTAGAGATATTTCCTTCAATATCCTTCATAAATTCACAGCTTCTTTTTCTATACCAATATTATACCTAGTTAATCCTTAAAAATCATAAATGTGTGAAAATGTCCTTTCTCTTGTTTAGATGTGTAGTGATAAGTATTATTTATTAATAAAGATTTGAAATGCATACATCTATTTGTATCAATAACATTAGTTCTATACATTTACTACAATTATTATAAAACACTTAAGGGATGTTGATATTAAAATCAAATACAGCATAAAACATAAACACTAAAATTATGACGATGTTACATGACTTTTAAAAGATTTTTTGTGAACCTTGGTTGTCAAGGGGTCCCTAATTGCTAGCATATTGCTTCTAGATTAATGCACATAAAGTATAAAAAATAATTTAAATCAAAAATAATTTAGGAATAGAACAAATAAGAAATATCATTGGGTTAGCAAATTATATTAACTGGAGATTTTCACACATCATGAAGCAAGGATTCCCGAGAAAACTTCTGTGGTGTAGGAGGGCCAACTCTAAGAAAAAAAATGTTTCAAAGTTGATGTGATGTGGAAAAAAGTGCCAGTATCTTGACATCATCTATGGAAACGACTTCCAGAAAGAGAGAGAAACACTTTTCTCTGTTAATAAGTCCATTGTCAAGTCTCTGCTGTCCATTCTGCTTTGGCCCCTGTCTTTCTACAATAGCTGGAAAGCATTCGCTCTGCCCACAGGGCTGCATCTCAATCACCATGACAAGAACTGACAACTAGGATTCATTAAAGGCACACTGTGTACGTACAGTGTGCTCACTCGTGAGGCCAGACAACCTGCAACACGGTTATCATAACTCCTTTTTCGAGGAGGTGTCTGGTGCTCAGAAACACTATGTAGTTTACCTGAGGTCACACTGATGGACCCGGCAGGACTGGATTATGACACACATCAATCTAATTCTCAGTCTTGAGCCAGTAACCTCTGTGTGACAATGCCTTTCAGAGGGGATGAGTTCATCTAAAAAGAACACACCCTGTGAGCGCTGTCTGCAAAGGTCCAAGTTATAGATGTGGAAAAGCTTTGAAAGCAAGAGAATGTTGCTGCAGAGATGCAAGGCATTGTTCCTTCCTGTTGGCTCCTTTTCCTTTGTTTTCCCTTTTTTCTCTCTCATCACACTTGGTAAATACATGAGTCATCCTGAAAATGTGCACTTTGCTTTAGTTTATTCATTTCAAGATCTATTCTATACTGAAACGCATTCTTCGGTAACTGAAGACAGAATAACTAGTAGAATTATGATAGAATAAACCCCTGTAATTCCAACTCTACATGGTAATCTATCTTTTCTATCAATCTCACTTTCTGTAAGGACTAACCACAATAGGAAAACGTAAGACTCAACTAATAAACCTGATTCAAGTCTTTACTTTCAAGTACAGCATAAAAACAAAATTATACTGATTGAAATAAAAATCTCATTAAGTATAGAATTTTTAAAATATAACAAATTGTAAAGTAATCTCTTCTATAGAAATGACATGCTTAACCTTCTCCTAAATTACATGAAGGTTGTGACATTTTGTGGCCACTGGCACAGCTAAATATAAACAGATTATTCTGTGCCTGCTCCCTGTGCTTTTGCTGACTGACACAACAATTAAGGAAACAAGTTTCCTTTGTAAATTACAGCTCCATGCAGCTTTGAGTAAGCAAAAGTGTACATTAGAAATATTTTTAGCTTGACATGAAACTTTCCAAAGGCTCTTAATTAAGGATTTAAGTCCAAGAAACTATAATTGCAACTGCCAAAATAACTGGGAAATCATACCTTTGGTGGGATCAATCTTAAACTAAAACTATTGTTTGGAAAACCTTATGGAAAGGCCTTATTATTCTTCAACACCCTCTTAAATAGAAGGCTATTTCTAATATTACCCACCTTATGACAAATTCAGGCACATTGTTTATATGCAGGAGTAAATACAGAGAGTGTGTAAACACATACAAGTGAAGAATGACTGTACGCCCTGGCCACTTGTGATTAGAGAACAAACCTCCAGAGTCTTGTCCCAGTGAACTCTAAAGCAGAATTTTAGACGTATTCGTACCTGTAGGTGAGATGTGGGTCTTTGCCATAGAATTCAGCTATTAGAAACAACCTAAAGAGGTCTCACTTATAACTTGATCCCAAAACTATTAAATCTCCATGGGTGTGTCACATTTTCAAAAGAATAATAATAATACTGGGCAGAATATTTCTATTCAGCTCACACTTCCAATATTATTATATGAAGGTAATATACTTTATTATAGTTTAAATGCTAAGAGCTTTTGCATGAAAACATTAGTTGCTTTAATGAGGATGTTCAGGGCCACTAGCATGTATCATCTTAAAATAAGTGTCATCTAGCTACTGTTACCATAGCAAGTCATGTTCTGGTCATGCAAATATGTTTAGAAGATTTTATACCGATGCAATTTTTATTTTTTTAGTTTTATGGAGTAGGGATTGAAATTGTACCCAGGGGCATTTAACCACCATGCCACATCCTCAGCCCCTTTTATGTTTTTTATTTTGAGACAGGGTTAAGTTGCTAAGGCTAGCTTTGGACTTGTGATCCTCCTGCATCAGTCTCCCAAACCCCTAGGATTATAGGCATTTGCCACTGCATATGGCTCCATGCAATTTTATTTTATTATTTTTTAAAATGTTTTTTAGTTGTAGGTGGACATAATACTTTTATTTTATTATTATGTGGTGCTGAGGATCGAACCCAGGGCCTCATGCATGCTAGGCAGGCGCGCTACCACTGAGCCACAACCCCAGCCCTCCATGCAATTTTAAATAATCAAATCAAGGCAGTATTATTTATTTCATTTTTATATGAATTTATTAAAATTATTTTAATGATTCAGTTAAATCCCAAACTAGAAATTTGGGCAGCACAATGAGTGGCATAATGTGGGCTGTCAGTAAAGCTTTGCAGATAAGGATATTCGTGGAGTACTTACTGTGGGCACTAGGTAATGCATGCATTTACTTACTGAATCTCACAACACTAATATTACACCAGTTCTAGTAAGATGAGGAGACCGAAGGACAGAGAAGTTAGGGAACCCCCGTCTAGTCTGACACAGTGTGAAGTATCATAAATTGGATTTGTACCCAGCCAGTACATTTCCAGAGACTTTCTATTAACAATAGGAAAATCCTTAGCTTAGAGGAGAGTATAAAATTACAACAGAATATGATAGAAAAGCAACAGACACTGTTAAGCAAACATCCGTATTTGTTTCGTATGTATGTAACTGCACTCTCATCATATACTAGTGACACCACCATTTCTCAACAAAGTTCTGTTACTACTCTTGGGAACTGAATTTAGAAGCAGTTTATAAGCCAGTCTTCATGTTAGTCAGTTTTCTGACAATGCAACAAATTACCTGACATACACTACTTAAAAGAGAGAAGAACTTTTTGGAGCTCATAGTTTCAGAGCTTTCAGTCCATGATCACTGGCCCTTGTTGCTTTGGGCCTGTGGTGCACAGTACATCCCAGCAGAGCACACGTGGCAGAGGTATGTTTACCACATGGCAGCTGGGAAGTGAAAAGAGGAGTGGGTTGGGGTCCAGATATCCCAAGGGGTTCAAGGTCAATAACCTAATTTCCAATAATCTAATTTCCTTCCACGATGACCCACCTATTAAAGGTCCCACCATTCCCCATAGTACCACAGCCTGGTAACCAAGTCTTCAACACATGGCCTTTGGGCCATGTTGGTGACACCTATAATCCCAGTAATCCAGGAGGCAAAGGCAAAAGGAGAGAAAATTTGAAGCTGGCTTGGATGACTTAGCAAGACTCTATCTTAAAATAAAAAGTAAAAAGGACTGTGGATGATGCTCAGTGGTAAAGCACTCATGGGTTCAATCCTGGTACTGCATGTAAGTAGATAAATACATAAATTAAGTTAAAAATACAAACCATAACGTGGAAAAAATACAAGCCACGGTCTTTACAACTTAGCTTGTTAGCTTTATAGCCCTACTACCTTTTTATAAGGGGACTTTCCCTGCCTGAGTAGGTACCTTCTTCACCAGACTTGTCTCCGAATGACATTTGGTCATTAAAAGAGTTAGATCCACTCTGAAAAGGCAAAAATGTGTCAACTACCAAAGTATTCAAAAGGTTCTTTTGCAATTTATTTTAATCAATTCCAAAAAATATGTTGAGTAATGAAGGTATTATTGTAAATGTGCAGTCTTCTGAGTTGGAAGCCCTAAATGAGAATCCTATTCATTTAGATAAAAGGGTTCCTTAGAAGACCCTAAAATGGAACTTGTGCCTTTAAATCTATATGTGAAAACCTCTGCCTTGTTCTTTGTCCTGTGGTAGAGAATAAGGGTGGAACAGAGCATACGGAGGACAGCTACTGACCTTCCCTAGAACAATATGAGATTGATGTCTTTGAAAAAATTCTTTGTTCTCCAATAGAGTCTTTTAATGATGACAGAAGGCTGGTTAATAGCAATTTACCCAAAGAGTTAGAGTAAAGGATCTTGATTGACAGTTGGCCTCAGGCAAAGCTTAAAATTAAAAACTTTGACTTTTTAACCTTTACTAGGTCCTTCCTACATCTCTATTTCCTCTTCTAATGAGCTTGTCCCCCACCTCAGCTTGACATTATATTTATGACCAACCGTTTATATTTGCATTTTACAAAGAAACTTTCAGAAAAGGAAAAGCAGCCCAACTCTGTCTGGGAGAAAAGTCTCCATCCTCTGCACCCACTTCTCTTTACCAGAAAGAAATTGATGGAGACTTCCAAACCAAACCTCTCTGAAACTTAGAAAGGTTGTCATCAACAACCTTCGTTAGAGGAGGAAAGTCAAGTAGCTTCAAGATTTATATTAAACTTGATGATATAATCAGAATAACACATCCCGAGCTGTAAATATATAAAGAGAACCTTGCTAGGAAAGAAAACACCAGCAGAAATCATCCAGTTTCCAAGGAAATATCTTAAACCAGCCCAGTCCATGTCCCAAAAGAGGCAAGTGTTCTACAGTTATGATATTTGCTAGGCCCTTGAAAGGCCATCAGTAGCCTCCTTGTGTATTAGCTTCATAATAAACTCTCAGGACAGCTTTCTAATATTGATAAAATTTATCATCAGTAAAATGTTACATTGATAGACATTAACATTGATGAATGCTGATTAATAACAAGTGTACTCACACTTAACAAGATTAAAGTTTTCCTGTGCAATTTGTAATGAAGACAGGGAGATTCTGATATGGCTCTGTCACTCAAATAGCTCTTCACTCACCCCCAAAAACTATCTAACTTAAAAGAGATATGGCCAGTCTTAAGATACCTGATAGACACGTTAAACATATCTTCTGTATTTGTCAGCTTTTTGTCACTGTGACCAAAATACCTGACAAGAATGCCTTAGAGGAGGAAAAGTTTATTTTGGCTCATGGTTTCAGAGATCTCAGTCCATAGATAACTGTCTCCATTTCTCTGGGCCCCAGGTGAAACAGAGCATCATAGTGGAAGGGTCCAATGGAAGAACATTTCTTAGCTCATGGTAGCCAGAATGCAGGGGGTGGCGGGGCAAAGGGTCATAAAGAATATGCACCCTTTCAGGGCATGCCCACAGTGGTCCTCCTCCTCCACTCAAGCTCCACCTGCCTACAGTTACCTCCCAGTCAGTCCATTCAAACCAGGATGGACTAATTAAGTTACAGCTCTTGAAATCTAATCGTTTCATCTCTGAGCATTCCTGCGTCTACACAGGAGCTTTTGGAGATATCTCATGTCTAAACCAAAACACTGTCCAGCTCTGTTCCACTGTAAAACAGCCAATAAAGACAACAAAGGAGTGGCATACCGACTTAACTAACCAGCTATGCATCAGAATTTGAAATTGAAATTGTTAAATTTAAGTGACCCCAAAGTGATCATTAAATAGTCAAGTAAATAGAGGAGGACCAAAGCAATGATCAGTGCTATTAAGGTGTGGAGGAAGATGAAGGCAGATATTTCTGATTCCTCAAAAGGAGCTATTCTAAAGCAGATATGAGAAATACAGATGAGTCATGATCTAGACCTATGGGGCTTCATGCTGGCACGTGAAGAACCATGGTGTGGCAAGACACTGAAAGCCTACCAAGCATCTTCAGAGGAAGGGGCAGGGAGAGAGGCCTGAACAATTTCAGCAACTTCTTTTTACATAGCCTTCCATGTTTGAAAAGGGAGAGGCACTCTTTGAGTGTCTCATGGCGATGGGAGTCTTGGAACCATTGGTTCTGTTGTGCATTCTGCTCAGGAACCTTCCCTTCCCCACTCTGTGGGAGATTTATTTCTAGTAATTCACAAATAGCCCAGAGTCTCCAACTCCTTGGAATTTATCATAAACACTCAGAAATAAATCTTAAACACTCTGATGTTTAAAAACATATTTCTGTATCAAACATATTCTTTATCCAAATGTGTTGGTGTATAGGGTATATTTTTTGACAATGTCAACCTTTGCTGGTTTTCTTCTTGTAAGCTTAATCAATTTATGATTCTTTATGGCAAGAAATTGTATAACATCAGGTTTAGTTACCCAAGTAAGAAAATATTTATTTAGAAGTACTTGTGATTTCTAAGGAGGTTTATGGTCAGGTGACAGATGTAAGGCTGGCTCGGTCTAAAACAGCCAGTTGTAGAGAGAAGAGAAGAGAATTGCCATTCAGATGAAATATGAGTCAATGTCTGAACTTTTGTTCTGATCTAAAGCAGTTTACTTATCTGAGGTGGCTTGTACAGTCGGCAGGACCTATAATGACATTTATTTCAGAGTTGCTTGAGGTCTGCTTTCTGTGTAAAGGGGTGGCAGAGCCATGGCCTCTATACTCAGGCTCTGATTCAGATCCATGAAATGGTATTTGTTGCAAGCCTACTAAAGGCACAGCAGAAGCACTCCATGAGCTTCATTGTGACTCCTGCAAATACATCTGCTGTATGACTCTTGCCCCCAACTCTCCTGTGGGAATAATAATTTTTCACACTTATCTTGTTCCTGGAGATGCTGTGAAAATTGACAAGTGAATGCTTAGGAAGTGTGTGAAATCCTCAGATGAACGTGTCATATAAGCATAGTAGAATGTTGCCTTTCCAGGCCAGCGCCTGGAGCCTTTCTTCAGCCAGGTTTTCCTGGATGGGTGCTACTCACTGGAGCTCACCTGTTCTGAGGTAGCTCATGTGCCTTATATTACAATGTATCCCTGACACATGGCCCCATGGGAGACAAGGATATAGAGAACAAATTATATTTTCCTCAAATATGGACTAAATGTCTCCTAATCTCTTCCCTTACTTTTAAATGAAAAATTTTTGTGACTTATTATATGTTAAAAAGAGAGAGCTTTGGTTTTTGACTAACACATATCCCTTGTGTCCAGGAAAATTTTTGCAAAGATGTTCAAAACCCAAAACTATGTGATTGCTTAGAAGTTGGCTCATAAATAATTGAAAAGAATAATTTCTAAAGTTCTGAATTCAAAAATAATTTAAGAAGACGTTTCATTAAGACAATGTATTATCTGATAAAGGAAAATATTGTTACCACCTTTTCAAATAGTTCATTGGAAAACAAGTCATATGAAGACTTTAGTGGACACACTGACCATCTTAACTAAAAGTCTTTGCTATTTAATCTTGCCAACATATATTGGAAATTATTAGTTTGATGACACTTTCTGAAAAATACAATTTTGTCCCCCTTGTAATGTGTGTCAACAGTTAGCAGTATTCATTAGCACTTAGCAGTCAGGAACTGAGCTCATTTCCAGCTGTTAATCTGGGACCAACTCAACAAAGATGCCTATGATCTAAACAAGTCTGGCTACTGGTTCTTCAATTTACAATATGTCATAGTTTTCTGGGTAAGCTTTATTTACATTTTTTTTAATACCAAAACTATCATCATTGTTTGCAATTTACTGACAAGATCACTTTCTGAAGAAATTAATATGTTGAAAACAAAATACAAAATCTTACCTTACGATTTCAGGATATATGTGTGTGTGCGTGTGTGTGTGTATACATATATATATATATTACATACCATATATATTTAACTTTTTTAAGTTCCACCCACCTCGTTACAGTCATTTATATAAAATATAAGTTATTCTTTAAAGACTATGGGAGTAAAGTAATACATCAATAATTATCTATGCTTATTAATGAATTTAAGAATATGTATGATTAGTTTTATAGTATATTTTGCAGAGTTATTTCTCCTGAAAATAATTGAGGTACTTCTTCTAGAATGCAGTCATACTCATATGTAAATAAATACAGATAAATTTAACCATTTTAAAATAGAAAAAGATAGGTAATATAAATACAGATAGAGATGAAGATATTCCATTACATATATATAAATACACATACACGTAGTATTAGTTGATAATGAACTACTCCTTCCAATTCTCAGTTTTCTTCCAGTAAAACCAGTTATTAAGTAACAAGCTTCTCTGCAGCCTTCCTAATAATATTTAAATGGACTCTTTAACAATATTAAATAGAACACAAACAATAATTTAAGCATGAGTAAGTAGGACATATTCATGATATTTATAGAAACATAGAAGTCTGCATATCTTAGGAATGTGCTGGAAGTGGCTCACCAGCTTATGAGAGCTGGATGTAAAATTTTCAGGAATTTTGTGAGACAGGTGTAAGTTCCACGCATTATTGAATTATTAATTGTATAAGTTTATAATTAAATAAATTACATTAAGAACAGAACAGTCAAACTTCAGCACTCTAATTTCATTTACATTCTTGGAATTATGTATTGTATCTGCATAATAAAGATATTGATTAAATAGTGAGTTACTGAGCATTTGCTCCAAGGTCAAGTGACACCTCATTGGAAGCTTGAAATCAGCCATGATGGAAATATTTATACCACAGAAATCAACAAGTGCTACACATGAGGAATCCCCACCCTGACATACCGCCACCCCTGCCCACCCAAACTTGGTGAGTTAGCAAACATTCACTGGCACACCATCTACTTATCCTAATGAAATTATTGGATAAATATTTAATTCTGTTGATTTTTTGTATTGATTTATCCTACTCCTTCTGGCACATTTTAGTCAAAGTGGGGAAAGGACAATATTTTATATTCTAATGAACTATGCATTTGCATTACATTCTATTAAAAGTACTTTGGAGATTTTGTGATTTCAAGCCCTCTTACTAAACTTGAACTTCAGATGGAATCTTAGATAACATTGAAAATTTCACCTCAAGTGTAGATTGGCAGATATTTTTGTTCCCTTCTATTCCAACAGCCCTGTCTGATGTGCAGCAGGGTTTAACAGCCTGTCCTGTCTTTAAGAGCAGGAAAGAAGTTCAGTTGACATCCACTGAAATGAGGAAGCAGAGCAAGCTTGGGAAAGACTCTTGGTCTAAATGTAACTCACCAAAGTAATTCGTCAGTAGTGTCCTTTCCAGCAATGCCCCCAAGTCTTGCCAATTCAGTTTCCACCCATTTTTATTTTGTAGCATATTATCATGTTTCTTGTATTTAGAGAAATGTGCAATAAGAACGTATACACTGAACCCTTAAAGTAAAGCCATATTTATGACTGACTTCCACACCTTCTGGATGTAAACAACTTCTCTTTTCATGTAAACCACTTCCAAGAAGGCCACAATAGTCCAGACCATGCCAGTACATACTTTTAGTGAAGTGTCAGCAATGAGGTTACCAAGACATAATTAAGGGAAATACCACAAGAAGGCTTTTTAAAACTCTGCATGCAGCATTACATGACATCTACCAAGTTATGCTATGTACATATATGAACATACCACAGTGAATTTCACCTTTATATCTATAAAGTACCAATTTAAAAAACTACAAATATATAGAAGACCTGTAGAGTAAAGGAAGGGGAACAGGGTGAGAGAGAATGGGAGGGAAAAAGGAAGTTCTGGGGACTGAAGTGGGGCAAATTATATTCCATGCATGTATGCTTATGTCAAAATGAGCCCCAAGATTATGTACAAATAAAATGCACCAATAAAACCATTAAAAACTCCTAAAATAAAAAAGCTATACCCAAGCCAAACGTGGTGGCACACACCTGTAATCCCAGCTGCTCAGAAGGCTAAGGCAGGGGGACTGCAAGTTCAAGGCCAGCCTCAGCAACTTAGCAATGCCCTAAGCAACTTAGTGAGAGCCTGTCTCAAAATTTTAAAATAAAAAATAAAAAGAACTGGGGATGTAGCTCAGTGGTAAAGTGCCCCTGGGTTCAATCCCTAATACTAAAAAAAAAAAAAAAAAAAGAGCAAAACCCAGGCAAAATGCCCTGCTCCAAAAAAGATTTAAATTGGTTTTTGTTGTTATGGTACTCCCTTGTATTTGTGGTTTTGTTTTTATTAACATGTGTTAATTGCATATATTAATAAGTTCCTGTGTACACATGTTTATAACTTGTGATGATCAAATCAGGGTCACTAGAATTTCTCTGTCCTCATCATTTCTTTTTTTCTTTTTGAATTTTTAAAAATTTGTTCTAATTAGTTATATAGGACAGTAGCATTTATTTTGACACATCATACATAAGTGGAGTATAACTTTTCATTCTTCTGGTTATACATGATGTAGAGTTACACAGGAGATGTACTTCCATATTCACATAGGGTAATAATGCTCATCATTTCTTTATGTTTTATGTTTATGTTTTCTTTATGTTTATGTTCAGCTCTTTTAGATTATTTAGTGACATAAAATACAGCACAGATGTTTATAACAGTAGAAAACCATGCTTATCACAGCTAATGAGGTTAGAAAAAGGTGGGGCATGAAGTGAATAAATCATTTCTTTATAATCTGGTTATATTGAAATTTCAACTTAATGTTACATATAAAATACTTACAATCACTTCACTTAGGCAACACTAAATATGGAATGATCATACTATTATTATTTGATGTGGCAAAACTGTTAGGAAATTAGGTAGCTCTACTTCATGAAAAAAATTTACTTTTGCTATTAATTATATGTTCACTTGTATAAAAAACATTCAATATTACTCTAAAATTCTGTCATAGCTTTTTTAGTAATACAAAGGAAGTTT
The DNA here is from genome assembly GCF_902686455.1 of Sciurus vulgaris. NCBI lineage: Eukaryota > Metazoa > Chordata > Mammalia > Rodentia > Sciuridae > Sciurus > Sciurus vulgaris. The sequence continues at coordinate 89,246,538 of NC_136467.1, read as the reverse complement.
ACAATATCTACTATTAATTCTTGAAAAAGAATAGAGGTGAGTATAAGTTAAAGGATCCTTTTATTATTATATTTAATTCTTTAGTCCTTTGAGATGTTGTATTTTCTATTCACCTCTTTTATAATGACAAAATATTAACAAACTACTAAATGACTTGCTGAGAAGTTGATAACAGTCTCTCTCTGTTTCTCTGTGTATGTATATACTCTTACACACACATACATACTCACAAACACACACACCATGTCACATGGGTCATTAGAGCAAATGGATTAATTTATCATGCCAGTTGAGAAGTGTCCTTTATGGGTTCCCAGTTTTCCTATTGTGATTGTATGGCCTCAATGAGCAACCGGCTCTCAACTGACATTTCGTACCATAGATAATAACACTTTTCCTTCTTTCAGAGGAACAAGCAGTGCTGTGCAAGCATCACTCATCAATGGCCATTGTTTTATCAATTATCACATATGAGAGAAGAAGCAGCACCAAGCTTTACCCAGTGCAAATTATTATGTTCTCACCAAGCCTCACCATTATCAAGCTTTCGAATTAAGTTCACACTTTTGATAGGAAGATAAGAACCTATGCCATTATAGGCTGAAATCTTTTTTTAAAATCAATTCTAGCATTTTTAACAGGATAAATCAAAACTATTTTAAATTTGGATGTTTATTTTAAGGAACATGAAACCCCTGATTAAAATCAACTAGCTACTAAAGAAAATGACCATCAAGTCTTAGTTACAATAAATGCATTATTTTATCAAAATGCTGGGTTAAAGCAAGCAATTTTTAAAATAAATTGCAATGCTATCTAGAAAGATAATCAATGCTTCTATGCCAGTATGCATATGCATGTCTTACATGACCTTGAAATGATTTAAATAAAAGTTATTAGGTCTTAATTTTATACACCACAGTCCATTATATCTGTAGACAAATCTAGCATACAAACATTTCATTCAGTTTGGTAAATGACTTTCAGTAATTCTAATAAGACACCAAGGAAATGATGTTCACATGGCTTAATATAGTTTGGAAAGGCACTCTGATGAAATTTTGGCTAATGTTAGACTAGGGGTATAAAGAACTATTATGGAAATCAAGGGCTTGGAAGTAAGTGACTTATGAGTCAGGAGCATATTAAGTGGTAGAAATAATGAGTGCTACCAGCTGAGATATAAAATCCACCATGCAGATTTCACCCTCTGGTATAGATGAGATTTTAAATTAGACTTTAGCTAAAGGTCCATTTTCTGAAAATCTCAACAAAAAAAAGTTGGATCAGATTTGTCAGTATAGGCAGACTCTCCAAATTCATAGGTTCTGTTTCTTTGGATTCAACCAACTACAGATGGAAAATATTTTTTTAATACCTATACTGGACATGTATAGACTTTTTTGTCATTATTCCCTAAACAATGCATTATAAAAATTCTTTACATTGCGTTTACATTGTATTATGTAATTTTTGTATTGAATATTACACATAACCTAGAGATGATTTAAAGTATATAGTATTTAGGTTATATGCAAATGTCATTCCATTTTATATGAAGGACTTAAGCATCTGCAGATTTTGGTATCCACAGGAAAGAGGAGTCCTGGAACCAGTCCCCCAAAGATACTAAGGGATGACTAAATAGTATTAAGTATGGTCAATAAATCAGTCTTTTAAAGCTATTCTAATGATGGATGATACTTGAAATATGTAAATTAATAAGGTAAAGTTGAGAGATGAATAGACTTTTCATTCTAGTTCATCCCTTCTCTGAAATAAACTGATTTTCCAAAGGTTTTTCATGGAAATTCTTAAAATTAAGAAGCCAAGGGCTGGGGATATAGCTCAGGTGGTAGAGTGCTTGCCTTGCAAGCACAAGGCCCTGGGTTCAGTCCCCGAGCACCACAAAAAAAAAAAAAAAAGAAGAAGAAGAAGAAGCCAAACTACAGGCAAGTCTCACTTTACATAGTTCTAATACTCACAAACTTCAATTACTAAAGTTCAGTTAAATGATAGCAGACCCCATAATATAGGATCAGATTTCTGTTACCATAGTATATGAGCTATGAGTAATTGAATCAAACAAAAACTTCACTGGTAGTTCTTCTGTCCACTGAAAACTGCATAAAGAACAAATTTGCACCATCAGTAACCAATTTCAGTTTGGTCATTCAGTTCATACACATACAGTGAAGTATAGCTTTGTTGTCTGCTTGTCTCCCCATGTTTAAACCATGCTACTTCTTATGCTAATGGAACATCCAAAGAGAACCATTTTCAATAAAAAAGAAAATGCTGCAAAGAAACAAAAAGTCATAATGCCAAAAATGAAATTTAAATCAAACATATATGGAGTTATGGAAGAAACAGACATGTAGCCAGAAGAATTTGGTGATGGCTATTCTATTAACACACATAGGAACTTGATCATGATGAAAAGGATAACAATGTTCCAGAGAAAGTAACATCAGAAGAAAAAATTTCACATTAAAAGAACTCTCAGAGGCATTGCATGCCATGGAAGTGCAAAGGACAAAATGTTTGAAGCCAATCCAAACTTAGAAAGGAAAATGACAATTTTCCAAGACATAAAAGTTTCTTGCTCCATATAACTCATCATTCACAGTGACCAAACTGTGTGACCAAGTTTAGAGGACAGTCACATACCTCCCAGGAAAGAGACCAGTGTGTCATTCAAGGTCACTGAGAATGAGTAACACCAGGCTCAACTGGTACCACATTTACACACAAGAGGGAAAAGAGAATGTACAAGATCTAGCCCACACCATTGTGATGGTGGTCCCATTGGCCAGTGGATCCACTTGTCAGCCAATTTGGGTGATGTAGTAGTACACTTCCCTCTTTGAGCATCAATAAAAGGACCCCAGACTCTGACCTCTTCCCTGTGGGATCTGAAAGGCAGGAAGTTCATGGCATGCCTAAGGGCCATAGACACAAATGCCTAAGCAGAACAAAGGAGTATACATCAAGCCCAGAATAGGGAATGATACTCCCTCACAAGGCAGCAAATCCAGCACAGGCTTTGAAGGTTCTTAATCTCTCAGTTAGGAAATGTTCTGGGCCTGAAGCCAATCTTATGTGGCCGTGCAAATAGCAACAAGCTGTGCATGACTGTCTTTCCTAATAGTAAACTATATGACCAGAGGAAAACAAACATTATTCAAAATATTTTCTTTGTTTTTTCATTTTTATTTTTGATTGACACATAATTACACTTATTTATGAGATAATGTGATGCTCATGTGTACATTGTACAATGATCAAGTCAGGATATTTTATTAAACGAAATAAGCCAGGCATAAAAAGACAAATACTGCATAATCTCACTTATATGTGGAATCAAAATATTCTATTAAGATTTTTTTCAAAGAAATAAAACATTCTTATTCTCAGTGTTTTTAATATTTTAAGTTGCAGTGTAATTAACAAATACTAGTTTTACTCTTTTCATTTATTGTACATTTATAACTGATTATAGTAGCCTTTTAATGTTTTTATAAAAAAACTTAAAATTCATGGATCAATCATAATTATGCCCATTGATTACTAAGATCATGTTGCATGATTTCTGTTTGCAGTCATTTTCACAGTTCCTCACTACTATGCAAAGCAAAGACTGCCTGCCTACTTCTAACACTGCCATCTTCTACAAAGACATCTTTACATACAGAACAAGTTCACAAAATGAAGCCTTTTTAATTGCCTCAACACTGGCCTTCATATTCTGTCTTTGGGATTAAACACAAAACTAAAAGACCTCAGAATATACATGAGCCTCTGTACATTAAATAATTTGTATGTATTACATATTTACAAGTCAAGGGGGAGAAAACAGCAGTGGCTTTTTTTTTGACCCAAGACAGTGACTCATGACCTGAAACAATGGTACTTCTTATTATGTGCTGTATCATTCAACTTGGTTATTAAGTTATTTGCTAATAGACCCGTATGTATGCAAGAGAGGATACACAAGTATATGGCATGGACCTCACTCTCAAAGCGTTTACAATTTAACTGGAGAATAAAAATATGCTCATTAATTTACACAGTAAACATTTCTTGATGCCTATTATTTACCAGGAATTAAGCAAACTCCTGGGATACATAAGAAAACAAAATGCATAAAGAATTCAGCCTTCTAGAACTTGCATTCCTTAGTGGTAAAAAAGATAGAGGAAGGAAGACATGATATGAATCAAAACAGGAAACAAATAGTAAAGGCTTCAGAGGTTGAGAAAAGTCTTTGGAGAAAGTAGAATTTAAGCTGAATCATGGCTCATAGAACTACATATGGAGTATACATTTGAATAAAATTATTCTAAATTTTTCCCATGGCATTTAACTTTAAAATAGTCTTTTGCTTTGAAAAATTCATATATATATATATATAGAGAGAGAGAGAGAGAGAGGAAAAAATTTGCATGCTTTAAAATTATGCTTTAATGTTGTTTCTATATTTAGATTAAAATATATAGCTCTAAAATATGTATATATGGCAACATTTCTAGTAAGGTAGATATTATGTTTTCTTTGTGATTAAATTCCTGACAACCATTAAACAAAATCATTTCTCTTGGCCAAGTTCTTCCCCTTCAAAAGGCATAGTTCAAGGCTGATGCCCTTAAATCATCCTTTCTCAACATGGACAAACAACTTCATTCTCTAGATGAATGTGTAATTTTGGTAAAACTGAGAATGGAATTCCTAGAGAAAACTCTTAATTCCTACATTTCCAAATTTTTCTCCTTTCAAGAAAGAGAAAATACCACAGACTGTGTATATATATATATATATAATATATACATATATATTATATATACACACATATATATATTATATATATACATATTATATATATTATATATATACACACACATATATATTATATATACATATTATATATATTATATATATACACATATATCATACAGATAGAATTATTCATAATCATAAATCTTCAAAATAGCCTTTATCTTACCAAATTAGACCTAATCTCTTAAGATTTCCAAGTTCTGAAGTTGAGAAATATATTTAGTCATCAAATATGTTACAAAGGAACACTCTTATAATGTACATATACATTTTTCTTTTTTATTACTCTAGTTCCCTTTTCATACCTACCTTCAACACCAACAACCCCTTTGTGTAAAATAAAATTCCTTTCAGATTTTTTTTCCATCTTCAAGAAAACATTGACCTCCATTGGTCATTCTTGGCTTCTGGTCAGTTCTTTTTTTTTTTTTTTTTTTTTTTTTTTTTTTTTTTTTTTTTTTTTTTTTATTTTTTATTGTAAACAAATGGGGTGCATGTTGTTTCTCTGTTTGTACATGGCGTAAAGGCATACCATTTGTGTAATCATAAATTTACATAGAGTAATGTTGTTTATTCATTCTGTTATTTTTTCCCTTCCCCCACCCCTCCCACCCCTCTTTACCCTCTATACAGTAGTTCCTTCCTCCATACTTGCCCCCCTCCCTAACCCTAACTCTAACCCTAACACTAACCCTTCCCTCCCCCCCATTATGTGTCATCCTCCACTTATTAGCGATATCATTCGTCCTTTGGCTTTTTGAGATTGGCTTATCTCACTTAGCATGATATTCTCCAATTTCATCCATTTGCCTGCAAATGCCATAATTTTATCATTCTTTATGGCTGAGTAATATTCCATTGTAGATATATACTACAGTTTCTTTATCCACTCATCAATTGAAGGGCATCTAGGTTGGTTCCACAGTCTGGCTATTGTGAATTGAGCAGCTATAAACATTGATGTGGCTGTATCTCTGTAGTATGCTGATTTTAAGTCCTTTGGGTATAGGCCAAGGAGTGGGATAGCTGGGTCAAATGGAGGGTCCATTCCAAGTTTTCTAAGGAATCTCCACACTGCTTTCCAGAGTGGCTGCACTAATTTGCAGCCCCACCAGCAATGTATGAGTGTACCTTTCTCCCCACATCCTCGCCAACACCTGTTGTTGCTCGTATTCTTGATAATCGCCATTCTAATTGGGGTGAGATGGAATCTTAGGGTGGTTTTGATTTGCATTTCTCTTATTACTAGAGATGTTGAACATTTTTCCATATGTTTGTTGATTGCTTGTAGATCTTCTTCTGTGAAGTGTCTATTCATTTCCTTAGCCCATTTGTCGACTGGATTATTTGGATTCTTGGAGTAGAGTTTTTTGAGTTCATTATAGATTCTGGAGATTAGTGCTCTATCTGAAGTATGATTGGCAAAGATATTCCCCCACTCTGTAGGCTCTTTCTTCGCATTGCTGATAGTTTCCTTTGCTGAGAGAAAGCTTTTTAGTTTGAATCTATCCCAGTGGTTGATTCTAGCTTTTATTTCTTGTGCTATGGCAGTCCTGTTAAGGAAGTCTGATCCTAGACCAACAAGGTGAAGATTTGGACCTACTTTTTCTTGTATAATCTGCAGGGTCTCTGGTCTGATTCCGAGGTCCTTAATCCATTTTGAGTTTAGTTTCATGCATGGTGAGAGATATGGGTTTAGTTTCATTCTGTTGCATATGGATTTCCAATTCTCCCAGCACCATTTGTTGAAGAGGCGATCTTTTCTCCATTGCATATTTTTGGCCCCTTTGTCTAGTATGAGAAAATTGTATTTATTTGGGTTTGTGTCCGTGTCCTCTATTCTGTACCATTGATCTACCTTTCTATTTTGGTACCAATACCATGCCGTTTTTGTTACTATTGCTTTGTAGTAGAGTTGAAGATCTGGTATTGCAATACCCCCTGTTTCACTCTTCCTGCTAAGGATTGCTTTAGCTATTCTGGGTTTCTTATTCTTCCAGATGAATTTCATAATTGCTTGCTCTATTTCTGTAAGGTACGTCATTGGGATTTTAATTGGAATTGCATTGACTTTGTATAGCACTTTAGGTAGTATGGCCATTTTGACAATATTAATTCTTCCTATCCAAGAACATGGAAGATCTTTCCATCTTCTAAGGTGTTCTTTAATTTCTTTCTTTAGTGTTGTATAGTTCTCATTGTAGAGTTCTTTCACCTCTTTTGTGAGATTGATTCCCAAGTATTTTATTTTTTTCGAGGCTATTGTGAATGGGGTAGTTTTCCTAATTTCTCTTTCTGAAGATTCATCACTTATGTATAAAAATGCGTTGGATTTATGGGCATTGATCTTGTAATCTGCTAATTTACTAAATTCACTTATGAGTTCTAAGAGTTTTCTGGTGGAATTTCCAGGTTCCTCTAAATATATAATCATGTCATCAGCGAACAGGGATAGTTTGAGTTCTTCTTTTCCAATTCGTATCCCTTTAATTTCTTTGGTTTGTCTAATTGCTCTGGCCAGAGTCTCAAGAACGATGTTGAATAGAAGTGGTGAAAGAGGGCATCCCTGCCTTGTTCCGGTTTTTAGGGGGAATGCTTTCAGTTTTTCACCATTTAGAATGATATTAGCCATGGGCTTAGCATAAATGGTCTTTACAATGTTAAGGAATGTTCCCACTATCCCTATTTTTTCTAGTGTTTTGAGCATGAAGGGGTGCTGAATTTTATCAAATGCTTTTTCTGCATCTATTGAAATAATCATGTGATTCTTGACTTTAAGTCTATTAATATGGTGAATTACGTTTATTGATTTCCTGATGTTGAACCAACCTTGCATCCCTGGGATGAAACCCACTTGATTATGGTGCACTATCTTTTTAATATGTTTTTGTATGCGATTTGCTAAAATTTTGTTGAGAATTTTTGCGTCGATGTTCATTAAGGATATTGGTCTGAAATTTTCTTTCCTTGATGAGTCTCTGTCTGGTTTAGGTATCAGTGTGATATTGGCTTCATAGAATGAGTTTGGGAGGGTTCCCTCCTCTTCTATTTTATGGAGTACTTTGAGAAGTATTGGAATGAGCTCTTCTTTAAAGGTTTTGTAGAACTCGGCTGAGAACCCATCTGGTCCCGGACTTTTCTTTGTTGGTAGGCTTTTGATGACTTCTTCTATTTCAGTACTTGAAATTGGTCTATTTAAATTGTTTATGTCCTCCTCGTTCAGTTTAGGCAATTCATATGTCTCTAGAAACCTGTTGATGTCTTCGAAATTTTCTATTTTGTTGGAGTATAGATTTTCAAAATAGCTTCTAATTATGTTTTGTATTTCAATCCTGTCTGTTGTGATATTTCCTTGTTCATTCTGAATTTTAGTGATTTGGGTTTTCTCTCATCTTCTCTTTGTTAGTGTGGCTAAAGGTTTATCAATTTTGTTTATTTTTTCGAAGAACCAACTATTTATTTTGTCAATTTTTTGTATTGTTTCTTTTGTTTCAATTTCATTGATTTCAGCTCTGAGTTTAACTATTTCCTGTCTTCTACTACTTTTGGTGCTGTTCTGTTCTTCTTTTTCTAGGGCTTTGAGCTGTAGTGTTAGGTCGTTTATTTGTTGAGTTTTACTTCTTTTATTAAATGCGCTCCATGAAATAAATTTCCCTCTAAGTACTGCTTTCATAGCGTCCCAGAGATTTTGATATGATGTTTCTTTGTTCTCATTTACCTCTAAGAATTTTTTAATTTCCTTCCTAATATCTTCTGTTATCCATTCATCATATAATAGCATATTGTTTAATCTCCAGATGTTGGAATAGTTTCTGTGTTTTACTCTTTCATTTATTTCTAACTTCAATCCATTATGATCTGATAGAATACATGCTAGTGTCTCTATCTTCTTGTATTTGCTAACATTAGCTTTGTGGCATAATATATGGTCTGTTTTAGAGAAGGATCCATGTGCTGCTGAGAAGAAAGTGTATTCGCTCTTCGTTGGATGGTATATTCTATAAATGTCCGTTAAGTCTAAATTATTGATTGTGTTATTGAGATCTATGGTTTCTTTGTTCAATTTTTGTCTGGAAGATCTGTCTAGTGGTGAGAGAGGCGTGTTAAAATCACCTAGTATTATTGTGTTATGGTCTATTTGGTTTCTGAAATTGAGAAGGATTTGTTTGACATACATGGATGAGCCACTGTTTGGGGCATAGATGCTTATGATTGTTATATCTTGCTGATTTATGCTTCCCTTAAGCAGTATGAAATGACCTTCTTTATCCCTTCTGACTAACTTTGGCTTGAAGTCCACATTATCGGAAATGAGGATGGATACTCCAGCTTTTTTGCTGATTCCATGTGCATGGTATGTTTTTCCCCATCCTTTCACCTTTAGTCTATGGGTATCTTTTTCTATGAGGTGAGTCTCTTGCAGGCAACATATTGTTGGATCTTTCTTTTTAATCCAGTCTGCCAGTCTATGTCTTTTGATTGATGAATTCAGGCCATTAACATTCAGGGTTATTATAGAGATATGATTTGGTTTCCCGGTCATTTGGTTCATTTTTTAAGTTTTATTTATTTGTTTGACACAACTTGTTTCCTCCTTTATTTGACAATTCCTTTAGGATAATTCCTCCCTTTGCTGATTTGCTTCTTTGTTTTTCATCTCTTCCTCATGGAATATTTTGCTGAGAATGTTCTGTAATGCTGGCTTTCTTTTTGTAAATTCTTTTAGCTTCTGGTCAGTTCTGTTCCATGTTTTCATAGATAATTCTTTAGAAAAAGGTGTTAAAGGCTGTAGTGTAGAGCTGGACACATAGTAGGCAGTTAGTAGTGACTACTGCACTCTTTCATGATCCTTAGGATGCTTTTGTACTCTGGCTGAAGTAATAGGCTTTTATTTTATCACATAACTGGAAAGCCCAGAGACAGGGAATATCTAGCATTAATTCAATGGCAAGAACTGTTGTTCACCTTCTCTGTAATCCTCTTGTCCTTGCCTTATGTTTGTAAAATGACTACAGCAGATCCAAGAACCTTCTTTTTACAGAATATCAATAACAGGAAGTGGGAGAGGGATTTCAGCTCTTCTTTTTCAATCCAGCAAGAATTTCCTGGAAGACTTGCTAGCATCCTTTCCCTCAAGTTCCATCTGCCAGAATGGATTTTATATCAATGTCTTGCTGCGAGAGACTGACAGAGCAAGCTCAATTTCTGTCACAGGAGATGGGTTCTGTTTGGGAAAAAAAGAAGCCTGGAAAAAGGATATGTTCTTCAGCACTGGCATAGACTATAGTCCATATTACCTGTTGTTTCCATTCAAATGACTTTATTCTTTATACATACATTTTCCCTGAATATTTATGTCTCTACACCCACATAAATTTATTAGAGAATACAAGCTTGTTAGAGAAATACTAGTTCTTTTGTATAATTTTCACAGCGAGATCAGATGTTCCCCTGTTTCATACATCACACACACTTCTTGTTGTTTCAACAAGGACCCAAAAAAGTCATTTCTCTAACACATGTAAATTTGGGCCTTGAGCATGGACCATTCTTTCATTGTGTTACATATCATTCTAATATATTTATATATTCTCAAGTCACTGAAAATTATAGCCTTCAAAGTGTGATTTGTTTTTTTTTTTGCTTATCAACATTTATTTTTATATTTTCAGTATGTCATATTTCTTTCCTTAATAGTTAATGTTTCCATTTTTCTTTTAAATCATCTCATCTTATATCCCATATTCTTACCTTTTTTAGAATAACTTTCTTATATAAAGTATATCTCTATTAGCTAAAAGATAATATCAGTTTTACCAACTATGAAAATACACGACTTTTTAAAAATTCTGGTCACGACCATTCTTCACATCACCCTCATGTCTCCATTTGACTTCATCCTTTACATTGACATTTTTCCCAGGGTGCTCCCTTTCAGAGCACCCTCCAGTTCTGTATCATGTGTCCCTTTCCTTTCTAAGGTTCTCGATTGTGGTGGTAGTTACACAAATCTACGCAAGTAACAAAATTTCATAAAACTCTACACACACATTCAAAGAACTGCAAAAAGTGAAATCTGAGTAAGTTCTCTAGTTTAGTTAATTATATTGTTCTGATGGCAATTTTCTGGTTGTGATAAAAATACTCTAACTATGTAAATGTTACCACTGAGAGAAACTGGATAAAGGGCACAGAGGACCCCATACTAGTTCTGCAACTTGTAAAGTTTATACATAGCTCAAAATGAAAAGGCTTTCTTAGAAGGTATTCTCTAGTTTCTATCTCTCTGCAGATTAGGCTTGTTTATGCAATGTAAACACAAGAGATTTATATAATGACCGTATAAACTTCCTCATTAAAAATTTCCAAGTTTTTCCCTATGATAATAATGTTTTATTATAAAAGCCCTTTGATAATAATAATAAAACTTTTCCTTTTAACTATATACATGCCCTCCTATTTCATAATGCTTTGAGAAAAAATTCCCATTGAGGCATTTAAAATATCTATTGATAGAATAATACTGCTTTTTTAACAACAAAGATTAATTAAACTTCTTTCAATATGTAGAAATGGTTAACAACAATTTATAATTGTTTTTCCCACATTTTTTGTTTTTCTTTCCATTTGTCTATGTTATACATCACTTTTTCCAGTTGTCATATTCTTCTGTTTTCCTCAATTTAAAGTCTGTACTCATTTTTTAATCTTTGTGCCTGCCTCTCTCACTTCTGATTTTTATTTTGTTTTTATTGAATTTATTTTAACTAATACATAAAAATATAAAAATATAACAGGTACCATGTGATTTGTTTTTTAAATCATTTTCTTGACTGTTTTAAAATATTTTTTTAGTTGCAGATGGACATAATACTTTTATTTATTTTTATGGGTGTTGAGGATCGAACCCAGTGCCTCACACGTGCCAGGCAAGCGCTCTACCACTGAGCCACATCCTCGGCCCCCATGTGATGTTTTGATACCTGGGTATATTATATATTGTATATCGTATAATATTTAAATCAGGATAAACATATTTGTCTCCTCAACAAGTTATCATTTCTTTATGGTAAAAAGTTTCAGAACATTTTCTTCCAGCTTTTTAAAATGTACAGTACTCTTATCTGTAGTCATCCCACTACACCATAGCACACCAGAACTTCCTCCTCCATCTAACTGTAGGTTGATCAACTTTTCCCCATCCCTCCCTTCCTTCTACTCTCTCAAGCCTCTGAAAAACACGATTCTACTCTCAGCTTCCATGAGATCAACATTTTTAGGTTCCACATATGAATGAGATGCAGAACTTGTCTTTCTGTCTGACTTATTTCACTTAACATAAAGATCTCTAACTCCCTCCATGATGACACAAATGACAGGATTTTTTTTTTTCTTTTCAGCCATTGAATAGGACTTCATTGTGTACATGTGACACGTTTTCTGTATCCATTCATCAATTAACACCCACCTAGGTTGTTTCCATTTCTTTTGTCAAAACTGCTACAGCAAACATGGGAGTACAGGTGTCTCTTTGGTGAACTGATTTCACTTCCTGTGGATATATACAAGATAGTGGAATTGCTGAATCATACTATAGCTCTAGTTTCAGTCTTTTGAGGAACCTCCATACTATTTTCCATAATGGCTATCCTAATTTACATCTCCACCAACAGTGGCAAGAGCTCCCTTTTCTCTACATCTTCGCTAGCACTGGTTATGTTTTATTTTTAATAATACTCATTCTTACTGAATAAGGTGCTATTTCACCATAGTTTTGATTTGCAGTTCTGATCATCAGTGGTGTTGAGCATTTTTTACATGCCTGGTGGCCATTTGCATGTCTTCTTTTGAGAAATAACTATTTAGGTCGATTGTTTATTTTTTAATCAGGTTATTTGCTTTTCTGTGAGTTTTTGGAACTCCTTATGTATTCTGGATATCAATTCCTTGTCAGATGTATGCTTTGCAAATATCTTCTGTGTATGTGTGTGTGTGTGTGTGTGTGTGTGTGTTGTCTCTTCACTCTGTTGTTTCCTTTGCTATGTAGAAAAGTTTTTGTTGGATGTAGTCTATTTTTTTCTTTTGTTTCCTGAGCTTACCTAGTCTTTAAAAAAAAATCCTTATCTATTCAATGTCCCATTTGTGTTCCTCTTCTTCTGTTTCCTTAAAACTATGCAATCTTATATTAAAAAAAAAATTCCTCCTTTTGTTGTCTCTATCCTCAATAAGCAATTGTTCACTTTCTTTTCTAAGATACTGGACAGGACACTAAAGGAAATACAATGCCCTTTCCTTAGAAAAACAAAATAAACAAACCAAAAAAAAGCAAGGTTAAATGGAGAGATAAAAGACTCAGGTGCAGTGATTCAAATATTCAAATACAAAGGACATGAGGGTCCTACTCCTAAAGTCACAAGCATGGTGACATTTTCCCAGCTCTGTTCCCAGTTTTATTCTAATTCTGTCTTCCTCTGAAGTCTTTTCTCTAAGGTGACCCCTCAATCCTGTTTAAGCTTTATCCAGATCTGATCATTTCAACAGAACCTTTGCAAAGTACTAAATGTTTATTTGGGGGTCGGCAGGGGGTAGTTTTAAAGGCCATGGTACTCAGGAATCAGAGTCCTGACTTCACCTGGCTCCAACAAAAGAGGTGTGTGAGTTTGGCTTCCTTAGCCTTTGGAAGCTTCAGATTACTCATCTGTAAAATGATGGAAGTAATAATAATGGAAAAAGATAACTAAATGGGATATAAGACCAGAAGAGCTCTTCTGAGGCATATGGGAGATAATTCATGGAGAGCACTTGGTATAATACTAATAAATTAATCAACACAATGTGTGGTTATTTTTTCCTTTGTAGATTATCAGAATCAATGTCTTATAAAGAATCAGTTCATTTTCTACCATCATAAATTTAATCACACAATATCCATTTTCTTTGTAAAACTCTATTTGACCCAGAAATATTTCCTTCTTCAGAAACGTTATTATACTTTATACATTTGGGGTATGGATTTAATTCTTGTGATCCTTATTTTTTGTTTTGTCTTGCTGTTAAGGTATTTATGGCTCAACACAGTTCTGCTATGGTGTGTGTGTGTGTGTGTGTGTGTGTGTGTGTGTGTGTGTATATGTTGGGGAGATAAATTGTGAAAATACTTGAACTGTACTTTTTGCCCTTTTTGTGGAAGTTGGTATTGATGTACACAATATTAGAAGCTCTATCTGAAGTGCCCTGTGCAGATTGAGGTTGAGAGCTCACATTTTTAGATAGCAACATAAGTTGCTAGACTCCCAAGCTGCTAGGATTGGAGAACTGGCCATCAGGCAACTTGAAACCCTTCAAGAACAGGGCCGGAACGCAGAAGTCCAGCCAAAGAGGGAAGCAACATGTGCCTTGTGAATTTTCTTCTTTATTGATAATGACTCGAGAAGAAAATAGGATGATTATAATGATGGAGACCAACCAGCACAATTCCAAATATAGAAAAAAAAAATCAAAGATTTCTTTAAAGGAGAATTTAAAACACAAATAAATTCCCCAAAAGGCCAGTACCAAAACTGAAATAATAGGAGGATGAGTGAAGTGTGTAGAGAATCAGAGAATGAGTTGTGAGTACAGCCTACAGGATTTCAGGAGAACATTGAGGCCTCCAGAGATGGACTGGCCAAAAGAAAGAATTTACCAGAATGTTTCTAATTCAAGTTTTCTAGAAAACCTTTTCTTTAAAAAATCAATCCAGATTCCTTCCGACCTACTACAAAAGTTCCTCTTGGTGTATTTTTGAATATCTTCATCAGAAACCACACGATTGTATGCAGAGGTGAAAATAAAGCAATAGAACCCAAGCTAAAAGTCCCCTCACTGAAGCTTCGTGGTTCCCTGTACAGAATTCTCTGTTGTAATTGCAAATTCTTCTCCTGAATGAAGGCTCTCAAATTATATATGGTCCAGGCCCGTAAAATTTGCATCCAGGCCCTGTTGTCAAGAATAAAAACAAATGTCTTTAAATGAACTCTAGTAACTCTTTTCTCTCAGGTTCTCTCCCCATGAGAAAATGGTGTGGACCATTTTCCTGCCCTCTGCAAAACATTTTCTCAGCCTACCAGTAGCCTCCTGGCTCTACTAAATCTTTGGCTGGCAGTGGATGCAAAGTCTGGCTCAGAATCTATATGAACTTGCAAACCAACCAAAGTAACTGACTCCTGTTCTTCTTCCCCATTCTAAATTTTCTGCAGTGGGGCCTGATGGTCCAGCTCAGGTCAGTCAGCCCAGGCTGTGCTAATTCAGGGGAGTCCTATCAGGGGCTAAGAGAACTGTTCCTAAGGGAGTGGCAGGGAAATTCTCCAAGGAGGCCTGAGAGAAGAGGCAGTGAATGTGGTGTCTCCTGTACTTAAGAAGGAAGTTGACTCAGCATTCTCAGTTCACTCAAGATATACTAATAACTGAACAGGGAGGGCCAATGGCAAGTGACTTGCTTTCTCATCAATATTCACAGAGTGCTCAGAAGCCATGGTTCTCCTGCTGTCTCTTTCTTTATATTTTTTAAGTAATTTCCAGATCCCTTTTAAATTTGGAGAATACTCATAAGCTCATTCTGATGTCTTACCATCCTTATAATCAAGACATCCTACCAGTGACTATTGTGCTAGGGGAAGAAAGCCTAGACAATATCTTTTAAATATCTAAAGGTAGCACATTTCTTTGTTTTTCTCTAAGCTGAATACCTTTGCACTGTTATTTATAGGAATACAGACAAGAAAAATGATATTATTTTTTTTTCTGGAGAACATGGACTGAAAACTGGAAGCAGTTTATGACAGACTAATTGACTGGGTTGATACTATGTGTATAAACAACTCTATAAGGTATAAAAGATGCATTTCTTAGCAAGCAGTATTGTGTGTAATGTATATAGGAAAAGCATGACGCAGATTTTTAAGAAAAAGGGCCTTTTTCTCATCTTGTTTGTATGTCCAAACAGCCACATAGAAACTATTGTCTTTTCAGACTCTTAAACGTTAATCTTTATGAGCAAGTTACCAGGTTACTACTCACGAGGTCAAAAAGTCTCAGAAGGCAAGATGTGCCATCCTAACACCACAAATCACACTTTACAAATAAGAATTTCTTTGACCAATTGCCTTTGTTTCAATAATGTTATTTTAGTCAGCTTTTTCATCCCTATGACCAAACACCTGACAAGAACAACATAGAGGAGGGAAAGTTTATTTGGGGCTCATGGTTTCAGAAGTCTCAGTCAATAGATGACAGGCTCCATTACTCTGGGCCCAAGGTGAGGCTGCACTTCATATAGAAGTGTGTGGTAAAGGGTAGCAGCTCAGAACATGGCAACCAGGAATCAGAGAGAGAGAGTTTCACTCACCTGGGACAAAATATAAACCCAAAGGCATACTCTCAGTAATCAACCTCCTCCAACCACACCCTACCTGCCTACAATTACCACCCAGTTAATCCCCTGTCAGTCCAATGATCATAGTTCTCATAATCTAATCATTTCACCTCTGAACTTTTTTGTGTTATCTCAACACATGAGCTTTTGGGGGACACTTCATACCTAAACCATAACAAACACATTCCTAAAATTCACATTTTTAGATTCCTATTTTTACATGTGATTATGTAGTACTTTTTGTTTAATTAAATGAAAATTTATTGAAAAGACCCCAGAGCGCCTTCTTAACTGCTAAGAAAGCCAGCTAGACTACTGATCTAAAAAATAAACAAAAACTGTTTTTTAAAAGAGTTTATGGTAGGTAAGGGGGAGTAGGTAGACCCAAACAAAGTTAGTTTCTACCTGGACAACAAAATAGGGCATTGATAGCCTTCAGATATAGTTATTTGGAGAACAAGTATTTCTTCAGAATTTTTTTGTTAGAGTGTTTTATTTGTTCAGAAAATAAACTCTTTAAAACTATGATTGAAATGGGTAACAAAAATTATAACTGAAATTATTAAATATTTAATTTCTTATACAAATAATTATAAGTATCACATATTATATGTAAATAGTACAAGTATGAATGGGGGGGGGAGAGCTACCACTTTCTCCTACTTGATGTATAATGACTCCCTATATCCTTATCTTTCACCTTTTGACTGGCATTGCAGATGCCCTCTGCAAAGTAACTCAATGCCCAAATATCAAAACTATATCTAGATTCTGCTGTATCATAAATATCTCAATCTATCTATATTATATTTACTATTTGCTTTAATTTTATATACATTATTTTTATTCCTCTGTCCTTTTTTTGGTACTCTACTCCTGATTTCACTCACGCTGCCCTTATCCATGTCGGGCTTGCTACTTCCAATGCTGCCTGCCCCCACCCCTGTCCAGTTGCATTTCTTTTTGTAATCAGTAAAGTAATAATGGACCATAAGTATTAATCAGGACACAAAGTTCCCTAGGGAACTTATATAATCAACTATTAAATACTATTCTAGCAGCCTAACTTCATGCCAACCCCCAAATGCCAGACTCTTTTCCCAGAATCAGCATTTTTCACTAAGAAAATTTGGATGAACACATGATTTTAGTTTGCTGCTTATCTTTTTTTTTTTTTTTTTTTTTGGTGTGGAGTCGGGGGGAGTACTGGGGATTGAACTCAGTAGCACTCAACCACTGAGCCATATTGCAGCCCTAGTTTGTATTTTATTTAGAAACAGAGTCTCACTGAGTTGCTTAGCACCTTGCTTTTGCTGAGGCTGGCTTTGAACTTGAGATCCTCCTGCCTCAGCCTCCCAAGCCACTGGAATTACATATCTTTTCTTATCTCATTTTTCTCCTTGTTATTTGCCAAATAACCTAATATTCTTATAAAGGTGACTTTTATTAAATCTTAAAATGTTAACAGTTGTCAAAAGTTTGAGTGGATTTGATTTTTTGAAGCCATGCAGAATTATTTGCAAGTGTTCATTTCTATCAATAATAACATGAATGCATAATTTAATTTCACACACATACACACACACACATACTCACCAAGAGTGTTAATGCAATGCAGTTTTTTATTACTTGGACTTCTTTCTTATGTACTTAACTTTAGTGAGTCTTGATAATAAAATTGTTAGTTTGATTTTGTTGTAGTTTCAGGCTTTTGCTACCTTCAGTAAAAGGATATGATATGTATTTCAAGGAAATGGGAAAACTAGCATCCCAAGAATTACATAGAGCTTTTCACAACTGAGTCAACATTTGAACTTTTTAAAATTTTTCCTGGTACTAGAGATTGAACCCAGGGGTGCTTAACCACTGAGTCACATCCTCAGCCCTTTTTTGTATTTTATGTTGAGACAGGGTCTCGCTGAGTTGCTTAGGGCCTCACTAAGTGGCTGAGGCTGGTGATGAACTCAAAATCCTCCTGCCTCAGCCTCCCAGCAGCTGGGATTATAAGTGTGTGCCACCATGCCTGACCAAACATTGTTTTAATTAGCATCTAATAATATGTTCTGCTATTTGGAGAATTATCCCCATGAGAAATAATTTGTGTCCTTCATCCATTAAGCACTTATTGAGAACCTTATTTCTTGAGGACCTACAGTTCATGAGTTGCATTTCTTCATTAGATCCTTGCAGCATATTTGAAGGTGGATATGATAAACCTCACTTGGCAGATGAGCTACTGAAGTCTAAAGTAGTGAAATAACTTTACCATACTTGAAAGTTGTCTATAGAAATCTGGGTCTGAATTCCAAATCTTCCAGATCTTAATCTCAACTCCTTTCCATATTATTGTATCCTCACACTCCTTTTTAATGTTCTCCATAAGACTCCATTGTAATCCAAGCATGGATATATCCAGAAGTCATCATGAAAATGTACATTGAAAAAAAAGTCTTGACCAGAAAATTAATATGTAAAGTACTTTATAGACATAATCTCCTTTATTCACCATCATGAAAGATTCTAAGTGGAATTAGTGGATTCAGTACACAATACTGAACCTGTCTCAGGGTCATATAAATGGTCCTGTCACCACCCTACTCTCAGTGCATTATCCCTTTGATAAGATAATCCCTCTACTGAGCTCTTTTGATCATAAGGGATCCTGGACAGGATGTTTTGCCATTCAGAAAACCCACACCACTGGGATGCCAGCAGGAGATACGTCATGAAAGCTTGGCCCCAGTTCCAAAACCAACTGTGTTGAAATTAGAGCATATTATTTACATAGTCCTGGCTACAAACTTTTCAACTGACAACTAGAAGTTACTAATAATGTCCTGTACACATATGTACTAATAATGTCCTCTACACACTTGGCAGATTCCAAGTGTGCAGCAATCATTTTGCTCTTTATTGGATGCTTTTAAGTTCTTACAATCTTTAACGTAGAGTGATGAGAAGAGGAATTTTGTTTTACTGCGCAGAAAAGCCACTTCTCTATGAGGACCCTCCTCTATGAGGGTTTTAGTCTCATCTACAAAACAAAGCCAAGATAGATGATCCAGATGTGTGTTAGTAGTTTATAATGTGTGTCTCCAAACCACACAGTAGTAAAACCCTTTAGTCCCAATTAGTTCTTACCATGCAACCACAATGTCAGTCCATCAACTTAAATGCATGGAAAAAGTTTCAGACTTCAGACCGTGCTATGATCTAACTGTACTGCTAAAGACCTTGAACTTTATAACCTTTATCATTGACATCCTCAGTACCTCTCAAGATATATTTAGAACATCCTTCCTTAATATGAAAATACATAAGCTTCTCCATTTTTACCACCTCCCCTTTTTTTGCATGAATTCAAATTATTTGTTCCCAAAATATATTTTTTCTATCTAACCTTTAAGAAATTATTCTAATCCATTAAGCTCTGATACTGCTATAGCTGATGCAGGTATTGATTGTTTATTAATTAATAATTGAATGATAAATACATGTGTATACATAGACTTGAAGAAAGATAGTTTGAAATTATGTCTGTGAATCAGAATTAGCTTTACAGAAAGAAATAAGCTACTAAACCCCAATGGAATTCAGTATATCTCACAAAATCATTGTAGCTTTTGCTTTATCAGAGTTCCTCATAGTTTTCCTTATAATCCTTTCTTAAAAAGTGATCTTTAAGAAAACACAAATTTGGTTTTGTTCTGATAGTTATTTAACCTAGAATACTTGATAAAGTTCAGAGGATGTCTTACTAGGTTATTAAAATTCTCCTCAGTCTTAGAGTGCTTTAAAAGAAACAGAATGGTAGAGAACAAAGGAAATTATAATTTCACATTGGTGAAACCAGCCTGGACTAATGACATGTTTCATTTAGATATTTGAAGAAAAATATAGATAAATGGAAGTATGTTCTGAATGGTCAATAGGAGATTTAAAAATAATTCATGAAGAAGAATAAATGAAGAAACTCAATGTGTAACCCAAAGAAAGGAAATTGCAGAATGAATATAATAACTGTTATCAAATAATTGGAGAAATTTCATGTAGAATATCTGTTTAGACCTGTTATCTGAGAATCTGAGTGCTAAACCAGGACCAATCCATGGACCCCCACAGGAGTTACATAGACTGTGTCCTGCACAAGAATGCTCAGCCATGGAGAAAAATGGGCAGAAATTATATCAGCACCCTGTGACCTGGATTGGGCTGTGGAATATAGAGGCCCTTTTTAAAATTGGTCTATCTAGAGGGTTGCCTTTTTATAACTTGTACAAAAGGACTGCGTTATATTGGCCCTATATATATATATATTTTTTTAGTTCACAGAATAAAAACCTTTCTGTTGGCCATTAATTTTATTTTTAATATATTTATTTATTTTTATTTTGTGGGAGGCTGGGTTCCAGGGATTAAACCCAGGGGTACTTAACCACTGAACCACACATCCCCAGTCCTTTTTATATCTTATTTTGAGACAGGTGTCCCTCAGTTGCTTAGGCCCTTTCTAAGTTGCTGGGGCTGGCTTTGAACTAGGAATCATCCTGCCTCAGCCTCCTGAGCCACTGGGATTACAGGCATGCACAACACTGTGCCCAGCAGGTCATTAATTTTGTAAGATAAAATCAACTTCCTTAAAAAACTGTGGGTTCTTGAATTTCTGTGACCCCAAGAAATTGGATAACCACTTGAGAGAAATATCTTTCTTGTCATGAGACAGAGATGAGCTTCAATCTAACACTAGCAGCAGTTGTTGAGAAAGTGAGTCTTACTGGAATGGGTGCCAAAATGCCTTCGATGAGTACCGTGACAAGTGACTGGTGACAATGCAGGTGGCATCAAAGAGGACCAGGCCAGGGTAACAGGAAGGTGGAGCACAGTCGGGGGACAGACAGGAACCTGCAAGCTCTGGCAGCCCACATCAGAAAAACAATGTCTGGAGGCAGCAGAGCCCCCATAAAAAGGTGGTGTCCTGAGAGAAAGAGGCCACCCCCACTTTCTAAATAGGGAATGAAAATAGAGATTCAAGTATAAGATGCAATGTCAAGAGCTAAATTCTAATCAGGACTTAGTCTGACACACAAGAAATACCATGTTAGGATTAGTAGTTACCTGTAGAGCAGGATTTCAGTCTTCCCAAACCAGAATTCCTTCTATCCTCTTCATCTGGGCATCGAAGCATGAGTAGACAGACATTGCAGGTAAGGGTCAGGTGGCTTTTACCTGAAGAGAGCAGCCTTGAGAGAGCAGGGGACTGGGAAACGTGGAGTTTCTAATATGTAGGTCAGCATTTTGATCAAATGGTCTTTCAGATGTTTTCCAACTCTTAAATATTCTGATTATGTAATGATACACAGATTTGTCTGCACTTGAGGGTGGGTTTTTTTTCTTCCATTTTTACATACTTCAGGCAAACCCATGAGTTCCTTTCCTTCTGTAGGCTTCCTTGCTCACCTTTTACAAGCATAACCCTTACAAAGACAGAACATTTTGACACAGTCTTTTTGACATTCACTTCAAGATGTAAAACTCTTTTTAAAAAATTCAAGGGGGTGGTGTTTTCAAGTAATAAGCACAGAGGAATTGTGTCACCCCTGTGCCATCCTTCAGGATATGCTCCAGGATGTAAGTGAGGCCCAACATCAGGTCAAGGCTGGACATGGGTTGCAGAGCAACTTCTGGACACCCACAAGCCAGGGCTATCATGAGGGTCAGAGGGACAATGTGATGACTTTTGTAAAAAAAAAAAAAAAAAAAAAAAACCCTCAGTATTTTAAGAAGTTGAGAATTCAGTGACTTGCTTTCTGGGGCATATCAAAATGTTCTCTTGACAAAATTGCTGCATTGAAAAGACCACACCATCAAAATGGTCCTAACAGAATTTCACCTGCACATTTTTAAAGTACCACTATTTCTGAAGTACTGGCATTTTTACTGTAATTCTACTTGACTACATTTTATTAAAATGTTAAAATTTGGAATCATGGTAAAATTATTACCTCATGTAACCAGATACCTAGATTTTTGTTATGATTAAAATGACATCAGGATGAATAGCCCTGCTATTTGGGTGATTTTTTTTTTTTCTTAATATCTCCATGTTGATATTCAAGCTTGGCAAAAAAAAAAAAAGAAAAAAAGAAAAAAAAACATAAATTCCTTATGTCAGTTAAACTTCATACCAATATTTGAAGCCATCACTCAATTTTAAAACCAATTTATCATAATTCTGTTGATCTGAAAAAAATATATTACTCCTTTGCCCTTTTATCTAACATGTAATCAGAAATTTTATGCCCAGGGAAAAAAGTATATGAACTACAAATAATCCAACAGTGAAGATTTTTTTGCTTATATCATCATAATGACTATAATTTATGTTTAACGCATAGGACTTTTAAAAGTTAAATACTCAATGGAAAATTATGATGGTTATTCTCTGCTGCTTAATTTTTCCTTTTACATTTTAATGATTTGGGGATGATATCTTGAAAAGCTGGTGCTTTCAGGTAGGTAAGCCTGAGCATCCATAGACGGGCCCAGGAGTGGACTGACTTTGTGCACTTGAGCAGCCTTTATGCCCTAGCCTAAGTACTCTGTCTGCCATGTTCCTGTCATCACCACACACTTGAGAGACAAGAACTATCATCCACATTTTATAGACTGTAAGCTGCAGCTTACTGGGGAACTTCTTCATTAATTTGTTTTTAATTTAGAGGAAGAGATCATTTAACGATTTATCACATATTTAGTTTGACTTTAATTTTTTTCATTTGACCACATAAAATATTTTGATTCTGAATCTGCAAGCCGACTAGGAAATTCTAGGAAACAAATAGAAGTAGATTGCTAGCTGCTATTTTTTCCTGCTGTTTTCCTCTCTTTATAATGTATTTACATATTTATGTTGTAAATACTGTTATGATATGGCTGCCAACTCCCTCATCATTGAATCTGTTAAATAAACAAGAGTGTTAGAATAAATTGATAAAGAAATAGCTACTCACTCAATTTGAAGGTTGGTTTTACTTGGGTATAACTTCCCTGTGGTAATAACTAGCAAAATGAAACAAAAATGTCCACAATTTTGCTTGCCATATAAATCCAAACAGAACAATATTTAACATAAATGTAAACTAAAAGTCACCTTGTTAATTCATTAAATACAGAATAATAAAAGCCAGAGTGAAATCAAAGAAACCGCCCTAGGTTCCATGGAGTACACTCTGATTCTGTAAATGAAGTTGCCTCTTCCCTTTGTTCCACTCCACTAGGTATGAGACCAGGGATTCTCTCCACCTAGCAGAATCTGGGAACTAACCCAGCACTCATCCAAACCTTTGTTTCACCCTCAAACAGGGTCATTGAAGAGAGTATTGTTCATTCTGAGAAAAAATTTAAACTTTTCTATCTCTGCCTCGAGTGGGAAGCTCCCCTAAAGAAAAAAAAATTAAAAAAAAAGAACAACAACAGCCAAACAAACAAACAAACCTAGGTTTCCAGGAAATGGCACAAGCTTTTTGTTGAAGTTTCCCCAAGTCTATCTACCTGACCCAGTATCTATTTCCAATTCCAAATAAATCTTCGATAAATATTTAAAGGCTAGAAGGATGGACAAATAGATGGATGGATGAATGAATAAATGAACAGGTGGATGGATGATGGATAGAAAAGGAACTAATTTTAATATAACTAGTGGTATCTAAATGTACAGTTTCTGTTTCTCTGTATACCTCTCTCTCCATTTCTCTTTACTTACAGAAAGAAGTACTTTTGGCACATGTCTGAGTCATGATCTAATGTGTTGTTAACCTGCTTCTAAAATTAAGTCCTGAAATTTTAAAATCATTTCTTATTTAAAGTTGAAACATTCAGAGCTATCTCTGTAATAATGTCACTCTTGCTTATTTGGATTCCAGAATATTTGTCATGAGAGAGTAGAAGGGCATCTCATAGAAAATGGACCAAAAGTGTAGGTATGCTCTAACATATGGACATTATCTGTCTTGAGAGTCTCAGAAGAAAAAAAAAAGTGTTGGGAACTACTCTAGAGTAATAATAATAATAGCTGGTACTTGCATAATATGAATAATTTCTACATGCCAGATGCTTTTCCAAGAACTTCACCTGTACTATCTCACTTGATGTTCTCAAAAACTGTGACAGGTAGTACTGCTTTCTCTCCTGTGTAGCTTCACATGGTTAAGTAACTAGAGCAAAACCATTCAATGAGCTATTAACAGAGCTGGCATTTGAACTCAGGCCTTGTGTGCTGCGACATTTGCTTTGCTACTTTTCACTGAGGAAATGTTTTCATTTCCAATTTGTGTAAAACTGTGGAGGTATACAGTATGAAATACTCTCCATTACTACTACGTCTGAGGACTATTCAAAATATGTATTCTATGATAAAAATTGGGGAAGTTAACCTTGCAATTGGTATTCATATATTACATTTAATTATTGTTATGTAGAATTATTCATTAATGCAGCTATTGAAGAGTGTATTCCTTATAGACTTAACCAGATAGCTCTTCTAATAAAACAGGATCTGAAAGAAATGTATGACTTTTCTGCTCTGAAAGTCTTCAGAAATAAGAAATGCTCAAATTTTTCTTAGAGATCCCTCACATGTCATATACACTTAGGGAAATAATCTTTTTAATCTAAAACTTAATTATATCTTTCAGTATATTTTTAATCAATGACTTCTGGTTTTTATTCTCAATAGTTTATATTCAGATAATTTTTCTACTTATCTTTTCTGTCTGGCACTAACATTACAAAAACAAGTAAAATGCACTGATTAAAGATGATATTCAAGTATAATGTTTTGGTTATGTTAACTTTTTGGAATTTGTAAGTAAGCACTTCACGTAGGGTAATTTAAGAATAATTATTGAAGTTTATGGTTATTACACCTGTCACAAACATGGTATGTCTCTTCTTAAAAATATACCACTGATTTTACAAAACCTCAAACCCCAGTAAATAAAGCAGTTCTGCAGGTACCTGTACAGACTGGGGGAGTATTCATTTGACCTCATCAAAAAGCTTACTCTAATACAATCCTCCAACCTTTTATGGACAGGGAAAGAACAGAATTGCTTACATGGTATTTCTGCTTCCAGATATCAGATGTGATTTATTACTGAGTAAAGCAGCCGGCACAATGGTTTTAACTGGCTTATAAAAGCCTAGCTGTACTTTCTTCTTAATCATGTTAGTAGCCGTTTTAGTATTTAATTACATTTTCAGAGCATCTCAACAGAACAGTGTTTTAGTACATTAAAAATAATCTAGAAAAACACTTTTTCTTCTTGGTATGAGCCAAGTATGATAGCAGTTTAATAGGAACATGTTTATATTTTTAAATTCTTACCCTATGTAAGTGCAAAACTTTGATGACAACAAGGATGTTGATATAAAAGTTGAGAAACGTCTGTATAAACCATTAAACCCAGTAATGCATGGACTTTAAAATGTATCTTTGGATTAAAACTCCGTATTACACAAGAGTAAACCTAAATCTAACTGACACTATATTTAATGTATTAATTATTATATCCCTTCAGGATTAAACACCATAGTTTATTTCACAAATTAGAATGCCTCTCCAAATATGAAAAGGAAAATATTTTGCTATGATAATTTGTCTTTGCTGTATTCAGAGTGGGAAGATAAAGTAATATTATAGTTTTAATTTTCTGGAAAGCTTATTATGAATAATTTTACCAAACTGGTTAGATAAGGTAGTTCCTGTATATTTCTTTAGAAAAAATTTTATAAAGTCAATTTGTTTATCTACCTAGAGGAAAGAAGTGTGCATTGAATTGCTTAGAATAAATAAAGCAGTGAAGTTGTAGAAATGGGGAGAAATAAAGTTCTGGGCCCTAGATGGTCTATCAATATGAATATTATTGCAAATGACTTAATAATCACATAATGAGATTTCCAGGGAAATTTATTTTCACTTCTATGGTTTAGATATTAGGTGACCCCCAAAAGCTCACGTGTGGGACAATGCACAAAGGTTTAGAGGAGAAATGATTAGGTTATGAGAGCCTTAACACAATCCATGAATTAATCCCCTGACAGGATAAACTGAGTGGAAACTGAAGGTGGCTAGTGTATGGCTGGAGGAGGCGGCTCATTGAGGGCGTGTCTCTGGGGTATATGTCTCTTATACCATGAGTGGCGTCTCTCTCTGCTTCTCATCCTGTTCAGCTCACCTCCAGTTGTGAGGAATGGACCTGCTGCCTATGGACTGAGACCTTTGAAACTGTGAACGCCCAAATAAAGTCTTTCTCCTCTAAAATTATTCTTGTTGGGTCTTTTAGTCACAGCAGTAAAAGAAAGCTGACTAAATCAACTTCTGTTACCAAAATTACTAAAAACACCTGGGTGAAGCAGGAGGATCGAAAGTTTTGAAGCCCACCTGGGCAACTAAATAAGACCCTGTCTCAAAAATTTAAAAATAAAAAGGTCTGAGGATGTACCTCAGGGGTAGAGTGCACCTGACTTCAGTACCCAGTACAAAAAAAAAGAGAGAAAAAAAACAGTGTATATACACTAAAGCCAAAACCAAACCAGAAAAAAAGATTCTTTCTCAAATCTAATGGGAGTGGCTTAATAAAAATAAAAAAAACCAATAGGCCTTTTGCCAAATGAATAATAATAGTATTCCTAATAACACTTGTAACAGCTCCCAAAAGCGGCTGCCACAAACCAGACACTGGAAGGTACTCCACATCATCCTCATTCTTCATGGCTGAAATGTGAGCCCCTTGTCCTCATTTTACAGAAAAATCAAGTCGTCTACACTAAACAGCAGAATAAGAATTCAATCCCTAGTTCATGTGCTTCACTAAGATATAACTGCTCTGAAGTATCTGTACTTAAAATTTCACTTAAAAAAAAGGTAGATGGAAAAACAAATTTCTCAGAAAAGCATAGCAGTGTTTAAATAGTCAAATGTTATTTTCTTTTGAGGGGGGTGGGTACTGGAGACTGAACCCACAGGTGCCTAACCACTGAATCACATCCCCAGCCCCTTTTATTTTTTATTTTGAGACAGGTTCTCATTAAGTTGCTTAGGGCCTCGTTAAGTTGCTAAGACTGGCCCCAAATCTGTGATCCTCCTGCCTCAGCCTCCAGAGCAACTGGGATTACAGTTGTGCACACCCACGTCAGGCAAATATTATTTTCTTTAAATGATGCTGTACATATTCCTGCCAATAAAATTACCATTAATGAAAACGTTTTGTGAATTGGGTCTGGAATGGCCCTTTGATTATCTTTGCTGTGGAAAAATTTTTGTCCAGTAGGGATAAATTTCATTTTTAGAAGCAGCCTGAAAGCATTTGGATCTTGTTCTATGCATAAGGTGATGATTAAAGCAGTGAATGTAGTATCACTCATAACCCCTTGGAAAAAACCACCACAGCAGCATCACGGTGAAGTCAGCCACAGCCAGCCATCCCTTGGCTTTGTATTACACAGTCTCAAGGTGCATCACGAGCTCCCCTTCACAATAAATCTGATTAAGTGACTCAATAATATGAATTCTCCATGAATAATATCATTGATTTTACAGGAATAAATCAATATTCGTTTAACTTAGATTTTGGCAAGTAAATTTTTCTCCATGTTGGAGTTCTCACTGCAGACTTTTCGGTTTATTTCCAAGTTTTGTTGGAAACAACATATTTCCAGGCGCTGTTTTCTCAAATTCACATTATTTCGTCCATTTCACTTGAGAGAATACAGTAATTGTCAAGTTGTCACTCTGCTCATCATTCATAATGAGTGAGACATCTTGGAAGAAACTTGTTTAATTCTTAGATTATTTTGTTTTGAGTGAAAATTATTCATTCAAAACAAAATTTATTATATAAATTATAATTACTCAGCTACCATCTTCACAGTTAACTTAAAGCACTCAAATCTATGTCCAATTTACTGTATCTTTTGGTCCCAAAAGTTCTTCATTTATTTTTACTTAATTCTTTACACTAGAAATATATTAATTTTTAAAAATTTAAAATATAATAAATAATATAATAACAACCAATGTGCATAATACTAACTAACAAATACTTTTAGTTATGATAATTTGAGTTTTTTGACAAAATTTCAGATAAAATTTTATTTCCCACTTCAGTTCACATTTTTATATTTCTATTCCTGTTTTTATGGCAATCCATATATATATACATTATATATGCATATATATAATGTGTAGAATTATTCATGTTATGTTTCTTCACTTGTAAGAATTATATCATATAGTATATTATTTTCTGTAGCTTGCTTTTTTTCATTTAACCCAATCGATTGCCCCTTTATGTCATGGGAGAGATGGCATTATTTTTAATACAGAAAATAATATGATGCTTAATAATTATTCTTTAAATTACTATCTTGTTTAATAGAGTTTTAATTTTAAAACTTAACTTTTCAAAAGATTTCAAAGTTAACTTGCAAGTCCTTTTTTTTTTTTGTCTGCCAAATACCACTTTATTGAACTCTTGAAGGAAAAATAAAATTCTTTGGTAAGCCACTGAAATTGGCTGTTTACTGTAACAGTAAATTTGTGTAACAGTAAAATTGTGGTTGTTTACTGTAACATTCACTATACCTTGTTTGTATCTGTCAGAGCTAGGCTATGTTACAATAATGAACCACATCAAAATATTTGATATCCATTGTTTTAGTCTATTAATGCTACTATAACAGAATCACATAGACTGGGTAATTTATAAAGAAGAGAGATCTCTTCCTTACAGTTTTGGAAGTCAGGAGGTTTAAAATCGAGAGTCTCAACATGGCAGGTTCTATTTTTCAAAACTAGCAATTTAATGAGCAAAATAGTTTTTTATTGTTCCTGAATTAATGCTCAATTTGTTTATGTATTTAATAGGTTAGAATCTCCAAATATTTGAAAATATTTAAAGAAAATTTAGTCAATCTCTCTTAAACATATAATTAAAAACACAAATTTGATATATCTAATTTTGGCACTTCAAATACCCAGGAGACAGAGTCAAATACACACAAGAACAACAAAATCTTCCTAAACACTGAAACACTGCTTATAAATACAGTACACCTAAATAAAAATTCTGATGGATCACATTGCCTTGGAAATTTAAACACTGCTTTAAAATTAAGTTAGATCTTTCTATTTGTTTCAGTAAAAATCCCTTTTAAGTGAGAATCCTTTAAATGCCTCTCTTTAAAAAGCAGCACAAATACAAACTAACAAAATAATTCCAGGTCATTACTATACTTGCACTTCATACAGAAGTATTAGCCCTAAGCATTTATTTTATTTCCTCATTATCTATATACATACACTCATGGTATACATTAAGTGCCAAAGTCATTTGCCATGGAAGCAAAATGACCTTCTCACAGTCACTTTGAGATTGAGTTTGGTTTACAGAATTAAGACCCTAGTAAAGGCATAAATTGATTTCATTAGCTAGAGATTTGACTGGAACACAGGA
The DNA here is from genome assembly GCF_902686455.1 of Sciurus vulgaris. Lineage (NCBI taxonomy): Eukaryota > Metazoa > Chordata > Mammalia > Rodentia > Sciuridae > Sciurus > Sciurus vulgaris. The sequence goes on along the minus strand of NC_136467.1, from coordinate 89,216,775 downwards.
ACCTGGGTCTATTAGTTATATGGCAGATCTCTGAGATGTGATTATTTTTTTCCACAATACCATCTGCTGCTCTGTTAACTGTTTTTTCAGGAAGAAAGAACTGCCTATCCCATGGACATCTCTTAATTGTCATCCTCTCCCTTTTCCTTTTCAATATCTCATACACATCTTTTCCCATAACCTCCTCCTTAAATTTTTACCATCTGATTTTTCCTAATGGGGCAAATGCAAATAAAATGCAATATACTTAGTTTTAGTTGATAAATGTGTGTTCTGTAGACAACACTGGAAATCGATAGATGACTTTATTTCTACATACTTCATGTGATTGTCCATTTTGAGAAATATTTTAAATATGTGGTCTTGGAGAGAATCATTATGCACTTTTTTTGGTTCTCTGATTGTCACATCCCCAGGAGACATTTTCCTCTCTGCTCCCAGACATCTTTGGAGGCAAAGTCTACTTTCTGGTAACAACTATTTCTTTTCAATATGATTTTCTTTTTCTACTTCATGACAGGGAATTAATTATACTTCAAGTAGTTCTGGGTCCCTGGAATACACAGACCAAACTCTGGACAGCAGAGGTGCACATCCCATTGTGATGCATGATAGACATCGTGATATTTTCCCAGAGTATTTAACAACAGAGCCAACTTTTTTGAAGTTCATGTCCATTTCATGTAGTTCATTTTACTTTTAGATTCAATTTTATTAAAGTCTGTTAAAATTTTTTGCTCTAATATAAAATTTCTTATTTCATTTGTTTCTTTTTCTATCATTCTTTTACCACTCTGAATATAGTATTTTATAAGTTGTCATATTAAATTACATGATTAGATTATGAGAATGTTTTAACTTTTGTATGAGTAGACGTGTTTTGCTTAGATTTTATAACTCTTTCAGCTACAATTTGGGTCTTCTCTGTCTTTGTATAAGTCATAATTTAACAGTCATTTTTAGATGAGCATTAGATTTTTAAGACCTTTTCCTGTTGTACCATATAGTTAGACTTTTAGAGACAAAGCTATAAACACATAGCTTGTATAAATCTGTGTCATCATTTGCTAGAATTTCTCTGGGATAGAAGTCTGATAGAAAGTATAATTATTAGGTTTTAGATTCTGTTTACTTTTGACTTCATTGAATTTTGATGAAGCACCCTTTAAAATGGATTGACAACTTGCACTCTCACCAGAAGCATATGAAATTTCCAATTTCCCCTCATTCTCACCAGTACTTGGTATCATCAGTGGTTTTAAATTTTAGCTACTTCTGATAATGAAAATGGCTCAACTTCATTGTTTTTAATTTCAGTACCTTAATTACAAGTGAGATTGAATATCTCTTCATATGTTTGCAATTTAGAGTTCTGTTTAGTGAATTTCTTGTTCACATTCTTGCCAATTTCTTTCTTTTATATCTTTTTCTAAATGATGCTATATATTCTAGATATTTGCCATTTGTTATATGTGTTAATATATATCTCCCAGGCACTTTAAAATGCAGTATTTTTATTGTAGAGAAGTTATATGTTTCTATACAGCCAATTCATCAGGTTTTTATTATCTTGTGTTTCGTGTCTTACATAAATCCTTTCTTGCTCTAAGGTAAGGATATTCCCTAAGAATTTTGAGATTTATCAAGTTTTTTTATTCACACTTGGATCTTCAAATCATTTTGGAGTTTATTTTTATATATGGTATAAAAAGCAACTCTAGGGGCTGGGGTTATGGCTCAGTGGTAGAACACTTGCCTAGTATGTGTAAGGCACTAGGTTCGATCCTCAGCAGCACATATAAATAAATGAATAAAATAAAGGTCTGTCAACATCTAAAAACATGTTTTTTAAAAAAGCAAATCTAATTGATTTTGTATTCATTTTTAGAAGCAAATGGTCCCAAATTATTTCTAGTCCATTTTCCTGTTTTCTTTGCAAAATTTTAATGCCTCTTTATCATATACCAAGATCCTTATAAGCTCTAGTGGATTTCTGGGACATATAGTCTTTTGCAGAGATGATATTTTCATCTATCCCTGTGTCCAGTATTCTTGTCCAGTATTCTTTTCTTTTATTTTTTCTTCTTTTTTATTTTTTATTTTTTAATTTTTTTCTTCTTTTCTTTTTTTTTTTTAATCAGGTCTAATCGTGGGCCCTTACTCTTCCATATGAAAATCAAATCATTTTGTTACTCTTCCTCCTATCCCCCCCCCAAAAAAGATAATTTTTTATAGTTTACTTAAATTGTCATAATTTATAGAAGAATTTTAAAGAACTGATATCCAAATAATAGTGTCTTTTCTTAGTCCATTTAAGCTGCTATAAAGCATACCACAAACTGTGGCTTATAAACAACAGAAATTTTTTTCTTATCGCTTTGAGATGAGGAAGTCCAAGAGCAAAGCGCTCACAGACTCAATCTAAGTGCTTGTTTCTGGTTCATGGATGGCAGTTTTTCACTGTATCCTCACATCACAGAAAGAGTCTCCCTCAGGTCTCTTTTATAAGGACACTAATTTCCTTCATGAGGCTCCACCCCCTTTACCTAGTCACTTTCCAAAGATCCCACATCCTAATAGATTCATCTAGAGGGTTAGGATACCAACACATGAATTTTGGGAGACACAAACATTCCAACCATTACACTTTCTATTCATTCGTCCATCCTATTTTGCTATTAAGTTTGATCTTCTGTGAGTGAAGAATGATAGTCGTAGACACATGCGTTCTGTGTTATACCTGGGTACCCTAAAGGTTTTGTTGCCATTTTGTGCAGTACTTTTTTTCTACATTCTTTTCTATTTGACTATTGCTATCATATAGAAATACTACTGGCTTTTTATATTTTGATCTTATGTGCCACAGCTTTGCCAAATTGCCTTATTAGTCTTAATAGTTTACATTATATTGGAATTTGAATATAGATGATCAAGTCCTTTATGTCAACTTTTTCTCTACTTTACCAAAACTCATTTGCTTGTTTTTTTTCCTTTAACTAGAACCTTCAGTACAATGCTAAACGGTGGAGCTAATCATTCTCAAAGGGCAAATGGCAATAGTTGGATTGATCCAAGTTTGTTGGAACAGAGGGAGTTAAAGATGTTGATAAGATTATATTTGAAACTGCTGGCTGTGATAATCTAACTGGATGGTACTGCCCCTGCTGCTTCTTATTATGGTAATGACCAGAATAACTAACATTTAGTGCATGAATGTTACTACATTTTAGAGACTCTGCTAAATATTTATATCAAACTTAATCCTTAGGAAAATCATATGAGGATGGTAACTACTATTATCACCATATTAAGGATGAGAAAATGAGACCTAAGTTTAAAGACTTGCTCATGGTGTTACAGTTAGCACTTAACAGATACAGGATGTCAGTGCTGAAACGCCTCCATAACTCTCAGCATCAGACCATCCGCTGGTTCCTTAGTTCTACCAAGGACAGAAATACATGCAATGTGTCAGGTACAGTGGCACTCACTTGCAGTCCCAACTACTTGGGAGGCTGGGGTAGGAGGATCACTTGATCCTAGGAGTCTGAAACCAGCCTGGGCAACATAACAAAGCCCCACTAAGGAAGGAAAACCGGGAGGGGAGATAAAGAAAAGAAGTTAGGGATTGGAGTGTGAGGGAATAGAGGTAATGGATTTCAATTTCAACGTAAATGATTTTAAGCCTCCTTTCACTTCTTTCTCAAGTATTCCTTTATTTTCTCTGGAAATTTTAAAATACAGGATAGAAAAACCATGTTTCTTATGTTAGTCTTAATTATTGAGCACCAGTTATGTGCTAACCATAGACGGGCAAGGATAACTGAAAATTTCCTCAAAGAGATTCAGTATATTATAGCAGACAAAGGAGGATATGATCAAGTATAATATCAGGCACAATAAAAGAAATGTTATGAGGAAAAGTATAAGCAAAATGTTGCTTGGCATAAAGGCCTGGGAATAGATTAGATTACCTTTTGAGATCCTTCCCAGTTGGTGATTCTGAAGTTCGATCTTTATTTTTACACTTTTTATAGTGTAATAACTGATAAAAGGAAGTAAAGGATAAAGATGGATGAATTTATCTGAAGGCTTCCCAAGCACTTGATTTTTTTAATGAACAAAACAGAGAAAAAGAGTATACTTTCCCACTAGTAATAATTTTATAAAATGTGTAATTGCCACTTAGAAAGGCAAAATGTCCCAAATTCAATTTTAAAAGACCAGTGCTCATACAGATATGTTTAATCTCTGAATTTTGGTCTGCTATACAAAGAGAGCATCATGTTAAAAGTGGATGTGGGTGGTTCTGGGAGTCATTTGCATAATTGTTAGTAGTGCAGATCAGGGTACAGGCATCAACTAGGAAACACTCCTTTTAAAAGGTGTGAAGGGCAGGAGGTGTAGTAGCTCAGTGGTAGAGCACGTGCTTACCATGCTCAAGGCCCTGATTTCCATCCCCAGAGCCACAATCATAATCATAATCATAATCAAATTATAAAAGGCATGAATTTGGACGAGCATATCTTGAGTGAACTTCCTCTAAATACATCAGATGTCCTAAAAACAAACAAAAATGTCCCTAACTTCAGTGGAACAAAATATGAAAATTCATCAGTTGGTCTTGTGTTCAGGGAAAGCTCAAGACTCCAACAAGGCATAAAGTTAAAAGAATTAAATTTAAAAGTTCAGAAATGTTGATACTCTTGTTTGGCTTATCTTCCACTTTCAAGCATTCATTTTTTTCCTAAAAACTCAATGTTTTAAAATTTTCTTTTGAGAGATCTGAAGTAATTACATACATATCAAGGCATATTGATTTATTCTTTTCTTTTTATTAGCTCCCAACACACACTTTTAGGGATGTTTTACTTCATTTCTCTGCATTCTGCTGGGTTGATGTTGAGTGTGAGATGTCTTTCCAAGCAATCAAAGGAAGTTTGACAACACTGTATGTGTCATTGCAGGAACTTTATGGTCTTTAATGTTGAAAGCAACTTTTTCTCCATGTGGGAAAAATAAATCTATATCCCATTTTATTTTCGACTTGATTTAGATAGAGTTTTAATGTGACTAACAAGTTATGACTCATGTGGTGTTGGTCTGTAATTAATCATAGACCTAAAATCCATCAAAAACCCACTCTTCTATGAGATTTCCAGCAGTTTTAAACCTTAGACTCACCAATCTTCCTTCTCTACCCTCAAGGTGTGTCAGGTAATCATTGTCTGACCAGAGCTGCTGAAAATAAGAACACCACCTGTGCTCTGCGCTTCTCAAAACATTTAACAAGATGATTTTTCTTCTTACACTGTTTTTGTCTATTTTCTTATAACACCATTTCCTTTTAGAACAGTTGCTGCCTCCCGTTCCCAAATGAACACTGTGTTTTCTTGGGTGTACTGTCTTTGTAAAGCTAAGTAAGAAATTATAATGTGAAAAGCCCCGTAAGACTACCTTACCTGCTGAGCTCATGCTCCATTAAAAATCCCTGAAGCAGCCACTGTTGGGTTTTATAGATTCCTCTTGAAAATTCAGAACCAAAACTTTTTAAAGCATTTAGGAAAAGAAAGAAAAAGAAGGAAGAGTCCAACATGAAATAAATGCACTTAGGATGGATCTAACATGGAAATAAAGAAGTGATCAGAATAGACCATTTGCAAGCAACAGCGAGAGCAAATGTCAAAAAGAGTGTTGTGTGTGCACAGAGGCTTGGGGTGCAGGAGAACCGAACAGGAAGGTTCCCATTGCTATCTACAGGAAACCTCACACTGCAGCTCATCACACAGCTGGCAGCAAGTGAGAATAAGAGGAGACCAGGCAGCCGCCTGGGCTGCCCAGAAAGATAAGGAAATGGAAAGAACAAAGAAGACAAAAGGCTAGAACCTAAAATTAGGCCGATTAAGAGGAGTGGAGGGGGTTCTTAAAATGTCACAGAAGCACAATAAGGTGAAAAGTACAAGTTGCTGCTGAAAAGATGTCACTGGTAAAATTAAATGCAACTATATATTGCATAGTGATTACTATTGCTTGCTTCATATTAAGAATCAATACCCAAGGGCACAGTATGTTGTCTTTATTTTCTCAGAATTTATGTGATGAGATGAATCACTGCCACACCAAGTAGCTATCTGAAGATGTGACTCCATTAAAAAGTCTGACACATAAAACCCACTGAGATTTGAATTCTTTTGCCAAAAGGTTTCACACAATGGTGTTCTTACCTCAACATACTTCCTTCTCAATCCAGGATGTAGTCTAGAGCCTATGATTGGCTCCATCCTCAGGGATGCCTTCCTCACTTGCCTTTAGGTATGTTAAAGTGAATCTCTGAAGTCACGTGTAATATTAAGTCTATAGCAAAAAGTAACCATTACTGGAATTCAATAGAAAGATTATTTAAATGTTTAAAGATTATGTCATGGGTAGCTTATCATAATTTTTACACCACTCTCTTACCATATATAAGATAATTCTCTCAACCTCAGTTTCTTCATCCTTTAAAATGAAATAAGAATAGTGGCAAACTCATAGGGTAATTCTGAAGATTAATGTCAGACAATAAACATAAAGCATTTATGAGAAGAACTAGGCAATTTGTTGGACTAGGAATGATTCAAGAAATGACTGCATTTATCACGTTTAATTTATCAGCCTCGTAGTGTATAATTTCAGTTTAGATCACCTCTATTTGTACAACTAACTCATCAGTGCATCATAAATAATAGAAGCTGAAAATACTTTTGTCTGAATAAATTAGTACATGGTAAAACAACAGCTCCTGCCCTCAGGACGAATGCAGTCAACACGGAGAGATAGCAAATTTAACTGACATGTATTAAAGAATGTACTAAATGTTATAAAATGGGAAATTTGGAACGCTGTAAGAGGAACATATCTTTCTAATAATATAATGAAACAGGTACCCTAAAAATCCCTCTTATAACATCACCTAAAAAATGCATAACCAAGGTGACAAGAAAATAATGGAGCTCCTCAAAGGCCAAAAGAGGAGGAAAAATCCAGACTCCATACAGAAGACAGCTTTTGCTGATGCCTTACAGCCCAGAACTTAGAACACCTGTGCACCAGGAAAAAGAGCATCAGGGGGCTAGTGAGTGTCCCAGTAGAGCAAAAGCTATCTAAGGGCAAGTGCGATGGTTGAACAGGAAAATGAGGTGGGGGAACCACTTCGCAAAGGGAGAGACCAAAGAAAGAACTATGCCTGTACCTTCACTGGAGAGAGGACAGAAGTCTCCACTGAGAACTGCAAGCCAGTTCACGCATGAGTGCCTTGGGTTCTCACTACTGTGTGCTCCCAAAACCTAAGTTCCACACCTGATATAAGTAAAAGAATTTTCTCTGGGGGCATATACTTTACCCCAGGACCCAAGAAGTCTCACAAATAAGTGCCAGTGAACATGACCTGATATGAATGAGGGTCAGTGACAAATGAAAATCAGACATTTAAAGATTGTTCATTTCCTTAGCCCATTTGTCGATTGGGTTACTTGTATTCTTGGTGTAGAGTTTTTTGAGTTCTTTATAGATTCTGGAGATTAGTGCTCTATCTGAAGTATGAGTGGCAAAGATTTTCTCCCACTCTGTAGGCTCTCTCTTCACATTGCTGATAGTTTCCTTTGCTGAGAGAAAGCTTTTTAGTTTGAATCTATCCCAGTTATTGATTCTTGCTTTTATTTCTTGTGCTATGGGAATCCTGTTGAGGAAGTCTGGTCCTAAGCCACCATGTTGAAGATCTGGACCTACTTTTTCTTCTATAATCTGCAGGGTCTCTGGTCTGATTCCGAGGTCCTTAATCCATTTTGAGTTGAGTTTCGTGCACTGTGAGAGATATGGGTTTAGTTTCATTCTGTTGCATATGGATTTCCAATTTTCCCAGCACCATTTGTTGAAGAGGCTATCTTTTCTCCATTGCATATTTTTGGCCCCTTTGTCTAGTATGAGAAAATTGTATTTATTTGGGTTTGTGTCCATGTCCTCTATTCTGTACCATTGATCTACTTGTCTATTTTGGTACCAGTACCATGCCATTTTTGTTACTATTGATTTGTAGTATAGTTGAACAGACACTTCACAGAATAAGATTTACAAGCAATCAACAGATATATGAAAAAATGTTCCACATCTCTAGTAATAAGAGAAATGCAAATCAAAACCACCCTAAGATTCCATCTCACCCCAATTAGAATGGCGATTATCAAGAATACAAGCAACAACAGGTGTTGGTGAGGATGTGGGGAAAAAGGTACACTCATACATTGCTGGTGGGGCTTCAAATTAGTGCAGCCACTCTGGAAAGCAGTGTGGAGATTCCTTAGAAAACTTGGAATGGAACCACCATTTGACCCAGCTATCCCACTCCTTGGCCTATACCCAAAGGTCTTAAAATCAGCATACTACAGAGTTGCAGCCACATCAATGTTCAGAGCTGCTCAATTCACCATAGCCATATTGTGGAACCAACCTAGATGCCCTTCAATTGATGAATGGATAAAGAAGCTGTGGTATATATACACAATGGAATATTACTCAGCTATAAAGAATGATAAAATTATGGCATTTGCAGGCAAATGGATGAAATTGGAGAATATCATGCTAAGTGAGATAAGCCAATCACAAAAAACCAAGGGACAAATGATCTCTCTGGTAAGCAGATGATGACACATAATGGGGGATGGGGGGGTTAGTGTTAGGGTTAGGGTTAGGTTAGGGTTAGGGTTAGGGAGGGGGACAAGAATGGAGGAAGGAAGGACTGTATAAAGGGAAAAGAGGGGTGGGACGGGTGCGGGGGGAGGGAAAATGGCAGAATGAATCAAACAACATTACCCTATGTAAATTTATGATTACACAAATGGTATGCCTTTACTCCATGTACAGAGAAACAACATGTATCCCATTTGTTTACAATAAAAAAAATATTGTGTCATAGTGTCAAGCAATTTCAGAGCATTCAATAGGCAAATAAAATCTGTTAAAGAAATAAAAGATAATTCCACATATGTCTGAGGGGAAAGAGAAAATTTTCTAGGCATCATATTTGAAAGATAATGATATAACTTCTAAAACTAGTGAGTGTGAATATGTGTATGTGTGTATAGTAAACTTCAGAGCATGTTACACACAATTGAGGTATCAAGGGGAAAGAATAAAAAAATATGAAAGAGGCTAAGAGCACATTTAATCACAATTCTAGAAAGAATAAAGCGCATGGAGAAGAGGAAATATTCCAGAATAGGATTGTTGAGAAATTTGCGAAATTGAAAGACATCAATTAGCCATTTCAAGCAGCCAGATTTATTCCAAAATATCTCATGATAATAAGTCCATGCAAACTATAAACATACTATAGAAATAGAAATTTTTATGAGAAACCAGAGAGGAAAGCAGATAACCTAAAAAAGAAAGACTATTAAACTAAAAATTCACTTCTCAATTTTCAGCAACAATGGACTACAGAAGACAGTGAAATAATTATTTTAAAGTTCTGAGAGTTAAATTACTGACAAGTGTAATTATATATCTTTCAAGAACAAAGGCAAAACAATTTCATTTTCAGTCATTCCAAAAAGTAAATATAAAAAACTAAAACTAAAGAATTTATTACCAAGAAACCCTCAAACAAGTAATTTTCATAAAAGATGTACCTAAAAAAAAAAAAAAAAGCAAATTATCCTGTCTCATCTGAAAGGCAAGAAAGAACAGTGAACATAATTTGTAAATATAAGCAAATAAATGGAAAAGAAGTGTATTATCATGGTGTTAAAAAAACTACTGAAAAATAATAGCTAATAATTTTGTGGACATTATCAGAATAAAAATGGTCCAAGGAAGAAGGAAAATTTCCTCAAAGGAAGATCTGAAATGCAAGAAAGTATGATGAGCAAAGAAACGAGTTAACATATAGATAAATCTAAACATTGATTACAAATGATTAGAAATAATATTTAATTTGCAGGCTAAATAAAACAAGTGAAAAGTGGGGCAACAGCATTTCAGTTATTAGTGGTGATCCTCAGGATAACATGTTCAAAGGTCATAATTCCAAGAAATGGAAAATATATTGGTTAAACCTTGTTAAGTTAAATTATGCATATTAGAAATGAGAGTAAACTTTAAAATAATAGAATTCAAGAATACAATTCCAAGCCGAACACAGTGGTGTACACCTGTAATCCCAGCAGCTCAGGGGGCTGAGGCAGAAGGATCATGAGTTCAAAGCCAGCCTCAACAAAACTAAGGGTCTAAGCAACTTATTGAGACCCTGTCTCAAGATAAAATACAAAACAGGGCAGGGGATGTGGTTCAGTGGTTGAGTGCCCCTAAGTTCAATCCCTGGTACCAAATAAATAAATAAATAAATAAATAAATAAATAAATACAATTACAAAACTTGTAGATTGGAAAATTCAGAAGACAAATAAATTCAATTAGCTGAAAAAGAATGACAATGAAAATTTGTGCTAGAAATAGCAGACATGTACTGATTACCTAATAAGTAAAAATAGGTTAAATAGTCAAATTAAAAAATAAAGATCAACAGATAATAGATTTTTAACTAACTATATTATGTTTAAAAGAGCCACAATAAAAAATGCAGTTGAACCTTGAACAACATAGGCTTGAACTGTGCAGTTCTTTTGATGTGATGATTTAAAAAAAAAAAAAAAAACTTGCAGATGAACTATGTAACCCAGAAATACTGGGAAAGCTAAGAAAGCAAAAGTTAGATATGTCTTGAGTGCATAAAACATAGGTAGTAGTTTATCTGAGCACTTACCAACATTAAATATACATTAATACATCAAAATTTTGCACAACCAGACCTACTTGGCACCATTTGCAGTTGAGAGAAATGTAAACAAAGGTGAAGATCCTGTATTAAATCATAACTGCATAAAATTAGCTAGCACATACTACTTCTACTGTAATAATTTAGTAGCCACATCCTGCTGCTATTGCAGTGAGCTCAAGTGTTGGGAGTACCCTCTTAAGACAGCCTGTGACTCCAGGTAGATTGCAGTGAAAAGCCATCTCTCGTGGTTCTCATGTAATTTTCACCATATGCAATCCATAGAACATGCACCAAGAAAACTAAACAAATGGAAGTTGGTACAACTTCATTAAAAACAGACAAAATAGAATTTAAGACAAAAGGAAGAGATGGTTAATACAGAAAATGAAGCATTAAAAATGGGCAGAACTACAAGAGGAATTTTCAAATCCAGGATGCTAAGAAGTAGAGAGTAAGTTTATGCATCCCAGGCTGTTCAAAGAATTTTTCTCAGAAAATTCCTTGTTCTAGTGAAAATTCTTTTGGGGAGGAGAGGTTGGGAAAGGGGAGGGGCGGGGTTAGGTGACATTAGAAACAGCCACTGCCAAGCACAGCAGGGTGTGAATTTGTGGCCTTGGCTGCCCCCTGGTAGGCTGAGGCTGCCCCCTGATCATTAACTGCCATCACTGCTGCTGTCTGATGGGTGGAATGCTAGGATGTCCCAGCATCAAAACCCTTTTGCCTCAGTTCCCACTCTTGATGCAAACAGCTTTGTATTTCAGAAATTGTCAGATAGAGACCTTCATGTCTTAGGCAAAAGTGAATTAGGTGTCCCAGGGACCAGCTTTGGAAAACACATCACATAAGCACATCACATCAGAAGACTCTGGAAAGACTGCTGAGCATCAAGATTGACACCAAACATCTGGCCCTTGTAAGAGAACATGTAGTTCTCCTAAGGGAATTCTGTAGTTGTAATAGAATGAACTCTAACCTAGTATCTATAAAACTTCTGGGTGAGATTGATAAATGATTTTTCACAGTTGGAAGAATTTTGGGAAATGGGAGAAGTAGAGACAGACTAATGCTACTTCTTTTACTTTTGGGAATTTCAAGAACAAGTAAGCTTCATTGGATCAAAGGCAGTATTCTAAAATGTATTATTTAATAGATGAGCATAAGTATTTTGAGAATCAAGTGTCCTCGGGATATGGTATGAGCTCACCAAGAATAAATCACCCCAAGCTTGCTTATTTCCCAGTTTGATAGATTTACTAGAACTATAACTATGGTATTATTAGTTAAATATATTTCAGCAAGCAGTTGGCAAAATTGGTCATATAAGTCTTCAGAAAATGGTCAGTTATTTAATTCTATAATTAACAATATGTATAAATGGTTGGATTAACATATTCAAAAAGTATCGATTCAGATACTGTAGAGAATTATCAAAATTGAATGAGGATATTTGGATAAAGCATACTCCATACTCAGATAACCCATGATTCCAAAACCCTTTCTTACCGAATGATTATGTTATTACTCTTAATCATGGCAAAAATCTCTAAAAGGGTGACAAATTAAAGTGATTTTAACAAGACACCTGTAACTGAAATTGTCTGCTCTACATGACCTTCAATATGGTTATGTAATCCACAGTTATGTAATAAATGCCTTAAAAATAAGTAATTTGTAAAATGTAGCCACTTATGTTAGACTGCAGCACTGATCGAACATGTAATCCCATTGTCCAGTCCTTGCCACAATGATGAACTACATTAACCTGCCCAAAGTCTCTAGAGGCTTAATTTTAAAGCAGAATAATGTAATTCCTATAATAAAGCAAGAGCATTCTAGAATTTTCTGCCTATCTCCCATTCACCTCAGAATCTGGTAGTAATCTAAAAGGCAAACAGGTCTGGATATCCACACATTAGCAAATAAACTTCAAGGAGTTCTCAGGCCTGGGGGCAGTAGTAATTATTACTATGTTAACATCATGAATACTCTATGGTCAAGTTAAAAGAAATTAAACATCTTTTTCTACTGTGTTTAATAGTTTATCTTTCTCATTAGATTTACAGCCTAATCTCCATATTAGGTTCTACTCTACCATATGTATACATATATACACTGTCAAGGAACAACAGAAAATAATCTTCACCTTCTCTGACAAAGAGAACATTAACATTTCCTAGGTGCTTGCTCTATGGAGGGCACTATGTTTAGGGTCCCTGTGTTCTTTAATTTAAAAACACAGAGGCTTTCTTCAAGAAGGACAGAACTCATCTCCATTGGCAGCATCCCCTTTTGCACACCTGGAAATCCCCCTTTTAAACTCATGCTGCTTTATCTTAGAGAGTCAGGAACATGGATCCTCTATGCATGACAGGTCTAGTAGATTTAGTGTAGACTAACTTTAATCAGGTAAGTTGTAGCCAGACCTCTGGCTTTAAACGAAAGCCCTGTGGCAAACATAGGGTTTCCCTCTAGCTGTAAAGAGGAATGTTGCTAATTCACACCTGTGATGAAAGTTCACACCAAGCACTGTAGCCAACAGCTAGGCCATTGGCTTAACTGCAGTGGAGAACTCTATGGCAGAATTGAAGAATTTGAGCAAATGTATCAAACTCTAGGGATAGGGGGATTTCCTCTACCAATCCTAAGATCTGAAATATCTGGAACTATTACTCAAAGACAAGCAGAGCTTCTTTAGCTAAAAACATAATTTGCAGACTGACATGCGTGCCACAGCAACTTTGTACTTTGTGTGGAACCTGCCTTTAAAATAAAAAGGCAACGTATTTATATTATGGCTTGTCTATATTTTGAAACCAGAATATCAATAGCAGAAAATATTTGCTCTCTGAACTTCATTTGCTCTGAATTAAAATATCAGGATTGGGGTTTTTTCTATTTATGCAAGAAAAAGTACAGTGCCTTTGACAAATTCTATTGGTTATCAATCATAACCGCTGATGGAATGTATGATTCAAATGGAACCATATGAATAACATACTTGTAAAGTTATGGTGGGAAAGAGAGATTGGTTTGTTTTTGTTTTTTGTTTTGTTGTTGCTGTTTTGGGGTTTTTTGCCTACACCATAACTTTCCATATTGAGCACAATTTTCCATCCTGTGTATCTCTAAAAAGTGAAAATAAGAATTGTAAAGCAACTGTCTGAGCATAGTGCAAACAGAAGAGGAAAGTAGGGTTGAGCGCTGTGTAACTTGCTTTTGCATGTGAGGGAAGCTGGGAAGCAGTGTAGGGTCAGAGCACATGGGAATTTGAATATGGGTCATGAAAATACTGGAGACTTCTGTTCTCAGTGGCATTGAAGTGAATATATCAGGATTTTTCTTTACTTTTGTACTTTTCTTTCTTTCTTGAAAACTAATTCTATACATGTTTTTCCTTTGTAAAAGTAAGACTTAAAAAACAGAAAAAGAGTGGCAGACTGTTTCCTCTAGTAAGTGGGCATCTATGTCTATGGACAGGGAGTCTGGAGAGTAGGAATCAAAGGGAGACTTGAGGAAATGCATTTGCAAGAAGTCTGAGAGAAAATTTTGCCACATACTCTCCCCAATCTAATCTGAAATGTAATGCTTTAGGAGAAACTAGGTACCATGTTAGCATCCTTTAAAACAAATACCGTACTTTTTTTTCTTTTTTTTCTCTAAGTAAACATTGACTTGGTGTCTTATGAGAAAAATGCTATCCTCTGCATGTGAATTTGTTCTACTGACCCATCTTCAGTAACAGTGTTCTTTGGAGGACTTTTTTTTTTTCCGATAATGTTAGATTTGTAGGAGTTTTGCTACCAAGGTACACACAATTTTGCTACCCAGGTAGACATTTTCGAGGTAGCCTATTAAGGCTAAGTGGGCAACCCAGGATCATTCATTTAATGAATTTTAATTAAGCATCTACTATATGCCAGTCATAGTGCTTAGCACAGTCAAATAAAAATATCACATATCCTCCAAGCTCCTACTTACTGAAACTGCAGCAAGGATGCTTAGTTTTTCCAGGTCATCACAGAACCCTAACCCAAAGTTCCTGTAACTGCACATTTTCTGCCCTTCGGAGATTTTCCTCCTCATCATCTGTTCCTCCTGCTTTGGTTAATAAAGCAGTGATTCCCATCCTTCCTGAGTTCCAATCTTAGGTAAGTATCAAGATTGGGAAACACTTTCACCAAAGTATTTTTTAAGTGTTTGTCCTATAAATTGAACTGGAAAGAGTTTGTTTCAGAACTCTGCAGTAGCCTATAGGATAACTAAAATTATTCTCAAATACTGAAATTTAAATAATCTTGTGGAAATAAGAAGTGTCTTTTCTGGGTCCCTTTAAATTTATCATCTCTATTGACTCAAATGAGTCAAAGTAGTTATTCTGACACTTGAAATTTTACTTTTAACGTTTCCCGGGAAACATCGTTTGTACTTACCCGTACCCCACATGGAACCAGCTGAAGAGGAAGTATAAGAAAACAGCCATAAATGTGCACAATTCCCTACTGCCTTGATGTTTTCCCGTTTCTACAGCCATTCAACCCAACAGCTGTCACTGCTACCTTTTTAGGAATTTGGGTCTTGTATGGCAACTTGAGTGGCATTGAGCTTTGTTAGAAATGATATGCAAATTTTTCCAAGAGGTTTTGTTTCAGCATTTTATTCTGAAAGCAAGAAAAGCTGCAAAACAAATTTCTTTGTAAATCAAATATTAAAAGGTGATAAAAATGAATTGCCCTCTAGCTTTTGTCTTGGTTGACAATTCTTCTGGGATAATGTGGATTATTTTTATAATTCCTCCTGGAGACTTGTCAGATCTGTCTGATTAAATGAAAACTAGCATAAGGAGATTGTATAATGGATGTTATTCATATAAAATCATTCCTTTTAGGGACTAACGAAAATTTGTGTTACATAAAGGGAAATTTGAGCATTTTACCTTGGTTGTCTTATTTTGATTACTGAAAATCATATTTTGAATTCTGCGAGATAATTCTCTTATTTTAGAGGAGCAATTACTGTCAGAGAGAATAAGTAACATGGTCACACATTTATTATATGGTCAGACAGAAAGTTGAATTAGATCGTCTCCAGAAACTAAAGCCTAAACTCTAAAACAATAGGATGTAGACTTGTAGTTGTCAGTGGTTTTCTTTGTAATGGGGAAGGACAGACACACAGTGACTGTTACTTGAGGATCCCTAGGAGAAAACACACACATACACACACACATTTCACACATTTCGATTCAGTAGGTTTAAGGTGGAGCCCTAGAGGTTGCATTTTTAAAAAGCTCCACAGGTGATTCAGATGCTTATCCCGAGTTGAGAATCCCCATGTACATAATAGGTTTCTTTAACTTAAGCTGGACAGTGAAATGACAAAATGCCCATCATAAATTCAGGCTAACAATTCAGAACATTGATACATATATATGTATATGTATACACACACACACACACACACATATATATAAATATATATATATAAATGTATATATATACATTTTTTTTAATGGGCCCATTCAAAGAGGAAAAAGACAGCATGCAGTTTTATGGATTCCTTAAGAGAATACAAAACTGAGGAGAAGCAGGGTTAGGAGGAACATTCACTGAGACTTTGAATTATTCATTACCATATACTGTGCAATGAACTCAATTTACATGTTATTCAACCACTGAGGATATTTTTATAACCTATCCATAATAGGCCTAATGCATATATTTAATGTTTAACTATGTGCAGTGACACACTGATAGTCTTTTTAAAGAATGGAAGAAGAACTTCAGAGGCTTTTCTTTTACATCCAGGTCAGAAAGTTTTTATATCTACTTCCAAAAATTTAGTTACTTAAAAGTCAATGAGATCTTTAGTAGGTCTAACAACTAAACTCTAGAGATTTGACATTATTGGAAAAGTTTTTGTTTTAAAACAGTTTAAAATTTTTGTTTAAAACTTAAGTTATAAAACTTTATAGTTTCAATATAGACAATGGGTTGAGTTACAAAAGTTCATTTCTTAGCATGTGTACATAACTATAACAAAAATATTTATACATTAGAATGCCATACCAATGAGAGTTTGTAAAGAGGTTATAAGGTAATTACAATGTCATGTATTTGCCCTGAAAAACACTTAAGAACAATACTTCTATAATTATTTAACAGTATTTAAACCAAGTCTTTGAACTGGGTACCTACAGTTCGTATAAATGCATTACAAGAAACATCAGTTGGAAAGCGAGTTTTAACTTTGTATGTATTGTTACCATAAGGGCACCTGATACTGATTATTTACTCATAAACTATATCAAAGATGATTTTCATTAAATGTTTAGAGGAAGATTATTGAAGTAAATCACAAAGAAATACTTAGGTATTTTTTAAAAATCCTTTAAATGTTGTGATTCTCAAACCTTAATTAATAAGCAACTGAGGAACCTGTTTAACATGCAGATCCCAGGCTGTAATTGCAGATTCAAATTCAGAAGGTCAGAAACCCAGGAGTCTATATTCTTTACAAATAAATATACAATAAGAAGCAGGAAAAATTCATCCAACTGTTCTATATTTTACTTGTAAAAGTTGTCCTACAATTTTTAATAACATTCATTTCCAGTCTCAGTATACTAGCTTGGATGATATAATTATGGTCAACTCAAGTTTAGAGTACTGAGAATTTCCTGAAGTCTCCCAGGTTGTAAAAAGTGATGCTCTTGGAATTCTTAAGACCCTCCTTCCACAGGCACTGGAACCTTCCCCATGTAGTGGTCACAAAGCATTCTACTGAATTGAAAACTCAGAGTGAGACTCATATCCATTTGTCAGAAATGTAAGCATTGCAGAAACTACAATGTAGAAACTACTGTAAAGGAAGTCTCTTGCTGGAGAATTCTCAGATACCTGTTGCTTTTCAGGAAGTTCTCCTTAATCTATCATATTCCAGTATTAAAGTCATTTTAGGAGGGCACTCAGAGCAAAGTGGAATGTAAGAGAGTCACAAAGACAGCAGAACACACTGGAATAATGATGAGGTGGGCAGAGTCCTCTAGGAGTAGAAGGAGAAGAGGTGAAAGTGTAGACTGGCACACTTTGAAGCTCAGGATGACAAAAAACAAAACAAAACAAAACAAAAACACTGGAATCACACTGCTTCTGTCATAGGAATCTAGGAATCCCTGGAAAATAAATTTATTTGGAAAATGAGACACCCAATCAGGCCTGAAACTATTGACTTCCTTTTTCTTGATTAACTAAAGAGAACTCATATGAAAATACCTAATTAACAGTAAGGCTTATGAACCATTATCAGAGTCACTGGAAACTCAAGAAAAATAGAACCAAAAGAAGAGATAGCAAAATAAAAAACAAAAAGGAGAAGAGAAAGTAGGAGAGATGTCAGCACAGGCCTGACAGTGGAAGAAAGTAGAGGTCATAAGCCTAAAACTCATGGCTTTGCTGGGGAATAAAGGGAAGACACTCCTAAGGCTAAGACTAAGATTAAATGAACTTCCCGAGAAATATGATTATCTTATAATTGATAATGCCTTAGCTGGGTAAGGTGGCACATGCCTGTAATCCCAGTGACCAGGGAGGCTAGGGCAGGAAGATCACAAGTTCTAGGCCAAACTTAACAACTTAGTAAGGCCTTGTCTCAAAATAAAAAATAAAAAAGGCCTGGGGTTGCAGCTCAGTAGTAAAGGGCCCCTGGGCTCAATTCTTAGTACAAAAAAAAAAAAAAAAAAGCTTAAGTTTCTAAATGAGGCTTTGTTATTACCCTGTATACACTATAAATTTCTGTCAATCCTATCCGTACTACAAAAACTGAGCAAGGTTGGAATATTCTTCTCCAATACTGTGTTCATTTTCAACAATAAATTATAAAGTTCAAGTAGTAACAGTTTGCCATTTAAATTAATATGTGTACACAGTTTATTTCCTGTTTGTTAATGGGTAATGACACAAAATGGAAAATGTCTATATACTTACATACCCAGATATTATTGGGTAGATTACTTCGTGTCCTGATTTTTCATTTACCTTTTAACAAAAGCATTTTCTCTTGACACTTGGTGTTCTCAAAAGTCATCTTTAATAACCATATGCTCTTTTACCTTATGCAAGCACCACAATTTCCCAGCAACCATCACCCTTCCTTGATAGATTTCAGATTCTTTTCTTTTGAGTGTCACTGTTTATTCCCTCATCTCAGATCATTTACTAAGGATAGACTCAGAAGAGTATGAATACTGAGCCAAACAACATTAGCATTTTTGAGGCACATGATACATATTTTCAAAGTATTTTGGAAATAGATATTTACTCTCTACAAGTATTCAGCAGTGTAGAAAATTGTTTATCACAAGTTTATTTTGACAGTAAAATATATCTTTTTCTTAACTTGCTTTGATTACTAATCAGGTGAAATATATTTACCCATAATTTTTCCTTTGTAAATTTGCTAGTGTGTTACTATGAATTTGCTAATTGGGATCATAATGTTTTTCTTAAAAATTTGGAGTTTTATAGTCTATGACTGTTATCATGTTATTGACTATGTTATATTTATTCCAACTAGATTGTGGTGAACCTTTTATATTTTTGTGTATTCCTTTGGAGTACACAGATGTTTTAAAATTTTATTATTTTTATTCTGTTGGTCTGCACGTTCTTTTTAAAGTTCACCTTTAAATTGATTTGTATAACTAATATATTATGTTTCTTTAGAATTTGGGAAGGACTTAATCTTTATAGCTAACTACAATATATAGAGAATTACCTGGTGAATGTAGTGAGACAAAGATTTCACATTTTTTTCTTCATGAATAGATAACCATTTGTCCTGTAATAATTTATGACTCCTTCCTTTCTCCACTAACTATGATATTTCTTTCTTTCATTATAGGTAAAATGAGTTTTGTGTTTCTTTTTAGGTTATCTACTCCCTTCACATATCTACCTATTCTTATGACATTATGTACTATCTACACTACTAAATTTTATATTTTGATAAAAAATAAACTTTCAAAACAGTTTATTACAAATCAGGATAAGTGATTTTGCTTCACTGGGTGAAGAAATTCTAACCAAACTTCATCTGCAAAATACATTACTTTATGTTTCTTAGCAATTCAGTAAAGACTTTTCCTAAAAGTGAATTGTAGGTACTTTTGTTTTTAAAGAGAAGGAGGTCACTTCAAAGATGTAGTGTTCCAAACCTACATCATTAAGAGAATAAAAGGCTTAGTAGTACCTTCCTTTGTTAATTATTTCTAACCACTTCTCATGCTGTGAACCAGTAGAGATATAGGCTTTTTCTTTTGCTGAGTGATTAGTACACACAATGAACCATGACAAGTAATTATCATGACCCTTGAAATTTTAATATATACGAACATTGCCACAGTGTTATTTTTAGAACAATCTCCTAAATTGTTTTCTCCTTAATCTTTTCAATGATATATATCTTTACTTAGCCTTCAAGTTAGTTCTAAATGTAGCTGAGAGGAGGTTGTATCTGTCTGTGGAGAGGAGGCCTCTGTGTGCAGGGTGCAGGGTTCTACACAGAGCTAGATTTGGGTTACAAATCCAAGAAGAGTCCATGTATCCTGAATCCCATCTCAATCCTCTTTCAAATCTGTTCTCACAACATTCCTCTATTTCTGAACTATCATTTCATTACCTCATTAAGGCAAAGTCACACTACATCATCATTATTCATGTTTTTTCTTGTAATGGAAAGTAAAAGTATTTCACCACCCAGTCTGAACCAGTAATACAAATAGAAATGTGTTAATAAGCAAAGACTATTTCTTCCACAACTATCTTCACCAAGTATGTGCATTAATTCAACATTTCTAGCACCAAGAATTTGCATTTTTGATCTTTATTTTCCCCTAAGCATCTAAAAACATATGAAATAATATACTTTTTGTCCACATGCACATTTTCCATACCCATTTAAACTAGGTCTGCAGAAAGCATTTATCAAACTAAACATATGGACTTTCTAAAATTAAGACAAGTTTTTGGGCACTTGAAGAGACTTTTCGAATAGGGCTGGATACAACAAGCTATAGTGAATTATTTAAAAACAAGAGATCAACTGAATAGAGGAAACAATTTTGTGCTATGGAAGCAAAGCTCTGTAGACTGATATATGATGATGTGCAGAATTATTTAATTCTGTGATCTGGAAGAGAATGAAATGAATTTGAGAAATTCTTAAAAATATTTCTATCTTCTTTTATAAAATTAAAGATATCTGCTGATTCAAATATGCTACCTGTTCTTTACTCCAAAATTCAATAATTTCTTTTTATAAATTGAGAAAAATGCATCTAGTTTCACAAATAGTCCCCATTCTCTGCAGTTAGAAATGTATGCATATAATCCTACAAAGTTAAATATTTAAAATAGGAAAATCTTGACATTGACCTTATTCAGTGACCAATCTTGTGATATTTTAAATCTCCAGTTTTTTTAATTGAAACAATAATATTTTAATGGAGAAGTTTTCAAAGGGTAAAGCTATAGAGGCACAGGCAGATCTTAAATCACTTGAAAGAAAAATGTATGTGTAAGGGAAAAAGTTACAGGTAATAAGATTTAATGGTTGTGGGAAATAGACAAAAACTAATAGTGTTCTCCAGAGAAAATAGCTTTAGGGCAGACAAGAGAAATGAAGTGTGATAGTGAGTGAGGTTTTAACAATAACAGAAACAGAAACAGTAATAGCAGAGAAAAAGAAAGAATTGAAGAGAAGATTAAATCAGAGGGTAGTATATAAGTAATTCCAAAACTTTTCCTTGATAAATCTGATGGGAAATTAAAGCACCAAGAGAGCAATGATCTTTGGCCAGCATCGGTTGTGTTGCTTCCATGGTTCGAGCTCAGGAAGGGTGGATGTTGTAGCAGCTTAGGTTGAGAGCCACCGTGATGCTTTCCGGTCAACTCAGAACTCTTTGTTCCTAATGGAAACCCGAAGACTGGGGAGAATCAATATCTAAAATAAGCAGATAGGGCCTTTATGCCCCTATGAGGAGGTTTCTCAGCCTTCTCAACGGAGAAGACAGAATTTTAAGCAAAGATACTTAAAGGAATATATGGGAGATTTCTTTTTTTTAAATTTATTTTTATTGTACACAAATGGGATACATCTTATTTCTCTGTACATGAAGTAAAGGCATACCATTTGTGTAGTCATACTTTTACATAGGATAATAGTGTTCGATTCATTCCGTTATTTTTTCCTCCCCCCACCCCTCCCTCCTTTCTTTTCCCTCTACACAGTTCCTCTTTCCTCCATTCTTACCTCTTTCCCACCCCGCACTATGTGTCATCACCCACTGATCAGGGAGATTTCTAAATGAATAGACTGACTACAACTAATGCAGAAAAGAAAACATTGCAAACGGATAACCACATGCAATTTTACCTTAATCAGGATTAAATATTTAGGACATCCCTTCAAAAGAAGCTTAGACATTTAGTTCATGTTTACTAGATAAAAGGTAATTATCAGTGAGAATAGACCCAGGTTATTCCTTTCTGCTGAATGTTACTGAATTTCTTTGCAGAGTTATTACATCTTGAATAATAAAATGTAAGAAAACATATGAATCCTTTTATCAAATACAACTTTGTGGTTTTTTTGTTTTGTTTTTATTTGAATTGCATGGTACAGCACATTCCTGCCACCTGTTTGTGATATATCTAACTGCAGGAAAATGATTTGCTAGTCTGATTCTTATTTATAACATTAAGCTCTAAAATTCATTGTGATTTTATCCACATTTCTGAGAAAATGCCAATCAAATTATTGAATTTGGCATGGACAGAAAGTGGTTAAGGACAAATGTGAGGATTTGGTAGACAGTGAAATGATTCTAGAATCAATGAATTGTAGGTCCTAGAGAGGAAGAAGTATTAATGTCTGATGGAGACTAAGAGGGCCTGGGGTGCAGCTCAGTGATAGCATGTTTGCCTGGCATGCATGAGACCTGAGTTCAATTCCCACACCAAAACCAAGCAAAACAAAATGTTGAGAATAAGATTTTGAATGCAATTCCCCTCCCCACAAATTCTTGAATTTCGAGATAGAACATTAAATTTGGTTGATTTAAACCTCCTCATATTACAATTGAAGAAATAAAACCATGAAAGCTAAATATATTGTTAGTGACATAAAAATGAACTGTCTGCCAGTGCCTATGACACTTACATGGAATATTTTAAGAATTAAATTTTTTTTACTGTCACTTGTAAACCATTCCCTCATCTATTCTTCTTCACCTGATTAGCTATTAATATATAAACACACATAAATTTAAACCCTTGTCTTTATAATCCTTTAGAAAGGAATTTGTATGTGAGAAGTTGATTAACTATTGTCCCCTGTGTACAAATATGTTTTCGTCTCTTGTCTAGACCTCCTACTCATCTGACTCAAATACCCTTTGAACTCTAAATTTTATTGTTCTGAGTCTCTGGACAACTTGCTAAATGAGAAGCTTAAGGAGGATGACATTAATATGAGTAGTAATTTGTATGTGAGTGGTAAGCATGAGTGACTTAGTACTCACTCAGAGCAGCACTGAAGCAGGTACAAAGATTGCTCAGCTTCATATCAGGCTACCACCTGAAGAAGCCACAGATGGAAGAGTCATTTTCTTAGACATTTGCAAGTGGGGAAGGGTAAGAGAGGAATAAGGAAGGAAGATCACATCAGGGTCTGTGCCCATGATTCCAGACGGGCCAAGGTCAGGGTTGCTCACAACTTTGTTAGCTGTACTAAGGAGTTTTAAATTTTATCCCCAAAACAATAGAAAGCCTATGCAAGGTTTAAAGCAGGGAAATGATAAGGCCAGATTTATGTTTTGGAAAAAAATCCTCCTAGCTTCAAAGTGAGAAACAGAGAATTCACTGTGCAATAGATGGAATGGTTGTGACCAAACAAAATTAATTTTAGATCCCTACCCTCAACGTGATAGTACTAGGAGCTGGACCTTTAGGAGGTAATTAGGACCTCTGAGGGGAGGCATCTTGAATGGGACCAGCACCCTTAGAAGATACCAGGAAGTGAGCTGCTCTTTCACCATGTAATGATTAAATGAGAAGTCACTGTCTGCAACCCAGAGGAGGGCCTTCACCAGAATCCCCCCCACATACACACACACATCCTGGCCCCCTGATCTTAGACTTCCAGCCTCCAGAACTATGAGAAATAAGTTTCTATTGTTTCTAAGCCACTCAGTCTATGGTACTTTGTTATAATAGCCTGAATGAAAAGACCAGTAGTGAGCCGCTGAGTGATGAAAAGACCAACACCTAGCATGGTGCTTGGCAAATAGGAGGTGATAGGTAAAATACTGCTGAGTCCGTACAGCAACAGAAGACCCATTATGATGCTGTTCCAGGAAGCCAGGTAGGAGAGGAGTTTCTGGGCCAGCCTGATAGCTGTCACCAAGAGTTCACCAAGTGTCCAATGTGATGCTACAAAACTAAGAACATCATGTTGTATGCTGAATCCAGAGTAAAGAAAAAGTTCTTGGTTTTGTTTATCAAAGTAGCATTTCACTTTTAGCAGTTTGCCTTCCTCAAAGATCCTATGCTCTTTCACTGCTGAAGCTGCATTACTTCTGAGCTGGCAGTTTTGCTGATGGCTTCTGTGCTCTGGAAGCCTTGCCCATTCATTTTCCACTTCTCTGTTTGGCAGTGCACATTTCTGCCCTCATTCTTTACTGTAAGGTTCAAATACACAAGCTTTCTAATTACTAACAACCAAGAGAGCAAGAAACTGGAAAACAAACAAGCAAGGATAGACAGATGCACACCAGGTGAGTTTACACAAGAGCAGCTTTTCTCTTCATCAATGGTGCTATCATCCATCCCAAGTGTTGACAGATTGAGCTTGGACAGGATCCAAAATACTCACTCTTACTGAAAATACCTAATTACTTGGGGAGAAATCATGTGGACTGGCAACCAGGGCTGTGCACACAGAGGCAAGTAGAAAAGACTTAGTGGGTTTATTATTCCATAACTTTTTCATAGTGAGTATTAATGGATTAGATGTATTTAGTAAATTTACAGAAAACTTCCACTGGCCAACAAAGCTTTCTACTACCTTTTAATCCAGAATTTTTTTTATTAGTTTTAGAGATGTTTGTGATTTTCCAATACTGGCACCTACTGTTTCCCGTTCTACTGAGTTTACCAGAGAGTTTTGTAGCCTCAGAAAATGTAACACAAAATGCTCAGGCCTTATCATCTTACCAATAAGGATTTAAAAGTCATAGGATGCTTCAGTTTGGTAATGGTAGTCAAATGTTAACCTCTTCTGAGCCTGATGTTCTCCTCTTATAATAATCACAATCTAAAGAGGTACTTGAGAGGTTTAATTAAATTGTTTAGGTTTTTTTTAAAGTCTAGCCCAATGCCAGACACATAAAAGGAATGAACTTTCATGACCTTTCTTTCAAACAAAAAAGTTCGCAAAAGGTATCTTTGTTGTGTTTAAAAACATCAAATGAACTAAAAATAATAGAATCTCATAAAGACCCACACTGGTATTATTTGAAGTCTATAGTACTACATGGAATATTTCATTAAATTCTTTTTAAAGTATATAATATAATATATACTATATGTAATTTATTCATGATATATGTGTACATATATATATACCATAAATAAAGAATGCAAAAGTGTGTGTGTGTGTGTGTGTGTATGAAGTCTAATTTGTTTTAGGTAAAAATACTAATGATGTTTGGAGTATTGGCTGCCATCTAAAATTCCTGGTATATTTTTCCCCTTTCTGTTTTCTCACCACCAAAAGATTTCAGCTTGATTTTACTCAGTGGCATTGATGATGTTAAACAAGCCTAGGAAACTCAAGGTTGCCTTAAAGTAAAATTTTGGAAATTCAGGCCTAATGTGAACCTTCAAGGCCACTGGATCATTATGAGGGTTTAGAGTAACAACAGCATCATGTCAAGCTAGGTAGTCTTTTGGGCAGTGTTTCCCACTATAACCTAGAGATCACTGAGAGACTAAGTCATGACGAGGAGTGGTTGTGTCCATGGAAAGTCATATTATGTGTGATTAGAAAAGATAATCAGTGTTAAGTGCCCTATATAGGGGTACAGCTGTTTTACAAAAATACACAGATGCAGTTGTGATTAGAAGAACAGAAATTCATCAGAAGGCATTATTGAATTTGAGTAGGGTTCTATTTTAAACTTTTTCCACTAACAGTTGTGTAAAATCTGTCTGCTCCCATGTGAAAACTTTGGGCATTTTAAATGGTGTAAGGGAAAAGAAATACCTTTTCTTCTCATCTTAGGCTCATGACTGAGGCTCCCATAACAAATAACAGAGAAATACATATAAATTTATTTAAAATAAGTTCTCCTGGCACGGATGCCTTCGCATGAAAATGAAGAACCAAAGAAATAGATAAAGTTGTGTATTTTTAAGCTTAGGTTTGACGAAGAGTGAAGGTCATGGGGAAATCACTGGAAGGTAAGGAGTGGGCAATATAAGGGTATGAACTAAGGGAGCAAGTCAGGCTTGTCTAGATGTTTCTTCTTGTCTCTATGTCCTCAAAAATGACCCTGCCTTTCCCCTGGTTACAGGGAGAGCAGCTCCAGAATGAGGGGTTTACAATCTGCTTCAGGAGAGAAAGCAGAAGGTCAGAGAGTGACCTTCCTATATTTGATAGTCTGCTTTGGCATAAAAAGGCAAGGGAGAGGGGAGAGCAACCTTATGCTTCTGCTGTTTTGTCCGATGCCAGTATGCCATATTCTGGAGTGGACTTGAACTTCAAGTTCTGTACTTGAAGGTCAGGGGCTGGGAGTTATTCACATGGATCTATCAACTTGGAAGGGAGAAACCAACTGGTACATCCAGATGGCATTTGGCAAGGTTTCTGACTCAGTCCAAGCTGGAGAAGAATGTAACCAAAAATTTAATAAAAGAGAATAATGAAGATCCTGGACACAAACGAGGAAGGTTGCATAGGGTTGTTTTATTGGCAAGGGAAAGGAAATATATTTTCAGCCTGCAAATGTGTTGACTTATTAAATTACTAGAATGGGGCACTGCAGGAGTGGGGTTTCCAGGACCAGGACCTGGTTTTTCAGGACCAGGCCACCCTTGTGAACTCAACCTCCCCAGCACTAATAAGGAAGGGTAGGGTGGGGGAGAGAGAGCTGGTCTCCTGCTTTGAGGGAGCACTGACACATCTCCCATGCCACAGGGGCTCCCTCTTACCCATTTTAAATGTGAAAATAAAACTAAATTGTAAAACACAATAAAAGCAGATTGTACAAAGTAAAATACAACAGGAGAATTTTTTATTGCTATGATAAAAGAAGCATCAAAGCCCTAAAGAGATGAAGAATAAATCTTGGTTTCTGTACCAAGGGTCTTGTGAGGCGATTGTGTTTGTAGGGGGGTGGGGGGTTTGCCAGCCATTAGTGGTACTAGAAGAGTCATTGGCTGAGTCTTTACACATAGGTCTCAAGCCAGAGAGTTGGACAGCAGTGTATTTATTGACCTGGGGGTTGGGGGGTGGGGGGGTGGAAGAATGCAAGCTCAGCAGATCTCCTAGTCAAGGAAATATGCAAAAGCCAGACCAAATAAACACTGCTGCCTGACTCTGACTCTACAGACCTCTCATAGAGAAGGCTGCCTTTTCTCTTGCTCTGTATCTTCAAAAAAGTGTGGGTAGAAAGTTATAAGAATGTCCAAGAATCAGAAAAGAGAACCCATAAATTGAAAAAGTGAAAGGATTCAGATTATTTGGTCAAGAAGAAGAGATACCAAAAGGACTAACTTAATTATGGTTTTTTAACAAAAAAATGTGTTGCATTGAAGCTGCAGATCTATTTTTTCCTACGAAGACAAAGTAAGGAGAAGTAGCAAGAGTTGAAACAGGATATATTTAGATTAGATACGAAGAAGGACTTCTCAGTCATAAGGGGTGTCTACTCTAATTATAAGGAGTGTGTAGCTTGACTGCTTAGGATGTGGCCTGACTTCACAGATGTTTTGCTTCTTATTTTTAAAAGTTTAAACAACTATTGAATCTTTACTCCAAAATATAAAAGTCTGTATTTTTTACTCCTTTAGAAAAGCCACCAGAAGGGTTCAGAAAATTTAGTCAAATGACTTCCACGTTGAGTAATTTTCCTTTACTGCCCTCAAATAAATATTCCATCAATCTCCTTGAAAATGGCAGATTTTGTCTTAAGGGCTTAAATTTTGTAAAATGTAATTTTAAAAGAAATATATGTGTCTATGCCAAGAACCTGAATCTTTAAAGGATAGCAGACCTTCTCTACTGTGTGTGCCTCGCCTATACACCAACACACACATACACACAATCACAATCAGGCACAATGACTGAGGTTTAAGTACTGTCAAAAGTCTCCAGCCATTAGAAAAATAACAGGTTCATTCATTGTACAACTTTTTTCACATCTAACCTTTAGTATAATTATTTATGTATAATCCTATATTTGAATACTAATACATTAAAGAGCTGGTTTGAAAGGTGAGAGCTATGAAATACATGGACACTACTAAAAATTGTAATACCTACCAGTATATTGTTCCTGCCTTAAAATGCAACTGATATTAGCTCATATACCTTAGACTTTTCAGGGAAGTACAGCAGAAAAAAAATCTGTCTCAGGGAGAATGAGAAATTGGGATTGTGTTGATAATAAAGAGGAGGTGGTGGACTAGGCCTGGTGTTGCTCACCTCTAATCTCAGTAATTGGAGAAGCTGAGGCAAGAGGATAGCAAGTTTTAGTCATCCGCAGTAACTTAGAAAGATCCCATCTCAAAATTAAATTTGAAAAAGACTGGGGTGTAGCTCAGTGGTAGAGCACTTGCCTACCAAGTCTCCACTTTCACTCTCTAGTACCACAGGAGGAAATAAAAGAAGGAGGAGGATTCCTTTGAGATGCCAACAATGCCAACTCATTCCTACTTACAATTGGGAGTTTCCTAAACACTGTCAGAGAAAAAGAGCATGTTGGCATTCAGCTTGACTATTCCATCCATGTTTCCCCTTTCAATCCTGAAAAAATGGATGGAATAATCCATGATCTCAAATATTAAATGGAAAGCATTTTTCCTATTCTCACTTTCACTGAGGAGGAAATGAATTCTTCCCTTTCATATCTCACTCTCAAGTAAATCCAAGAGTTTTCTTACATCAGTACAGTCTTCTGCATTTATTTGATTTAATGATTTTTCTTTTATTTACAAAAAATAGGTTGATTTATTTACAAAAAAGGTTGCTCTAAGCCAGGCATAGTGGTGCAGGCTTGTAATTCCAGAATCTGAGGAGGCTGAGACAGGAGGATCTCAAGTTAAAAGCCAGTCTCAGCAATTTAGCGAGACCCTAAGCAACTTAGTGAGAACTTGTCTCAAAAGGAAAAACGGTTGGGGATGTGGCTCAGTGGTTAAGCACCTCTGGATTGAATCCCTGGTACTAAATAAATACATAAATAAATATTGAGGTTAGTGATTGTATTAATGATGACATATGAGAAGATTGAAGAAATGTTCTAGTTCACTTAAACTTGAAAAAAACATGACATAAATATGAAACCTGTCAGTACCCTCATTGTCTGGTACTGCTTTTCAATAGTGGGCCAGTTCCAGTGGTCAAGCAAAGAACCAGGAGAAATGTGCAGTAGGTCATATTGGGCAGGGGGCCTCTCACTGCAGCAAAGTGCTCCCCCTAGGCGCCTGAGAGTGAGTTACCACTCCAAGACAAACTGGGAGAAACATGGGTTGGGGAGACTAGGGATGTAGAGGAGGAGGCAGGAGGGCGTGTCCCAACATTGCTCGGTGAGAACAGGAAAGGAATCCACATCTCTATGCTTGCTGGACTGCTTCCGCTTCTGGCAGTATTTCTCAGTGGTAAATAATGCCTCCAAAGTCATTCTCAACTTCTATAGTCACTTCTATAGAGTGGATTTGTGAAGCAGGCGCTGTGTTGAAGCACCTCCTGCAGATACCTGACGCTTCCATGCGAACGTTCTCTCCTGCACCCTGAACCCCTTCCCTGACCATAGAGGAATGAGATTTTAGTGTTCTTATGCATTCACAGAAATGAATTCTTCCTCGGGGAAGACAGGCTGGGCAAAAAGAGCCCAGGATCAAATGGATGAAATTGGAGAATATCATGTTAAGTGAGATAAGCCAATCTCAAAAATCCAAAAGACAAATGATCTCACTGATGAGTGGATGATGACACGTACTAGGGGGTGGGAGGGGGGCAAGAATGGAGGAAGGAGGGACTTTATAGAGGGAAAAGAGAGGTGGGAGGGGTTGGGGGGGAAATAACCAAATGAATCAAACATCATTATTCTATGTAAATGTATGAATATGCAAATGGTATGCCTTTACTCCATGTACAAACAGAAACAACATGTATCCCATTTGTTTACAATAAAAATAAATTTAAAAAAAAAAAGAGCCCAGGATGCTGAAGAAAGAATTGATGCAGAAAGAAGGTAGGGAGGGGACAGTCGTTAAAATTGCTTCACAGTCTAACCAGGGACACCTCTGCTGCTGCTTATCTTCCACGACATGTGGTACAAATAAATTAGACCGAGAAAATCGTGAGAAAGCATGAGGCTAGAAAAAATTACCAATACTTATTTCACTCTTACTTTCCCTTTTATGTTGTAAATTTGAAGTATTTTTAAAAAAAGAATGGATATAATAAGACTGAAAAACATAAAAAAGCTTTTTGTTAAACTGGGAACATCAAGGACCTGCAGAGAACTTAATCTAGTACAGATTCTGGGAGATTTAAGAGCTCCATTTTCATGAAGTGTTCTGCCTGGGAGGGAAGGATGTGATCAGGGAAGCCTGCGGCCCATACATTGACCCACCCCTCAAGTTCCCACTAATATTACCAATCGACTTACTACAAGCTGAATCAGGATTTAATTCTTTGTTATGGTGGTTCTTTATTGTAAGATGTTATTCTTAAAACAGGATGTTCAGCAGCATACCAGCCTTGGCCCACTAGATGTAATAGCACCCCCACTTCTGAGTTGTGACAACCAAAAATCTGTCCAGATATTGTCACATTGGGTGGGGGGGGGGTAGATGAAGGGGACTGATAAGGAAAATCTTGTGTCCAGTTTAGAACCACTGATACAGATTAAACTTCCCAAACTGGGTTCCCTACGTCTGTGTGCTACGTGAAAAATTAACACCGTGGAAACTGTCAAATGCTCTCTCCTGTTCTTAAAGATCTCTTCAGCACATCAGCATATTAAAGTATCTCAGAAGTCCTGCTTGACTTTTTTTTATTAAAATATTTTTTATTTTTATAGACTGCATTTTGATTCATTCTACACAAATGGGGTATGACTTTTTCATTTCTCTGGTTGTACTCAATGTAGATTCACACCATTCATGTAATCATACGTGTACATAGGGTAATGATGCCTGTTTCATTCTACTGTGTTTCTGTCCTCCACCCCCTGCTTGACTTTGTTTAAATCCATGCCAAATTAATTTAAGCATAGGAATCTTATTTTCTACTAACATCTATCAATATTTTATGGAACTTTTGTTTTGAAATACTCTTTGAATGGGCTTTGATTAGTATAGAAATTAGTGGAAGAATTATTTGATTCTTTTAACAGTTCATGTACTCAATCTCTTAACCTGAAGGTAACTATTTTTGTGAATGTGTCTGAAGGTCATGACAGGGGTCTTTATGAAGAGAGACAAATTTTATTCCTCCCAGAACTTTAAGAATTTGTAGGAGACTCTCAGAGGAATCGAGAAGAAAAAAAGATGGAGCCAATCATAAAGCCCCTGATCATGATATCCAGAGAAATTGAGTGCTGGCTGCCCTACATTCCTTTTACATACAGAAAATCACACTATACCAAACAAATAGTACAATGAGAGGGAGATAAGTGACAATACCTGGCCTAGATGACTACCAAATAAAACTTTGGGGTCCTGGAGCTGGAGGTGTAACTCACTGGTAGAACACTTCCCTAGCATATTCAGTCCCCAACACTGGGGATGGAGAGAAAGGAAAAGAAAACTTTGGGATCCTATCTATGAATTGGGAATCCCTACACATTTTTTTTTTTTTTATATTTTACAGATTTTATTTTTTATTTTTTTTATTGTAAACAAATGGGATACATGTTGTTTCTCTGTTTGTACATGGCGTAAAGGCATACCATTTGTGTAATCATAAATTTACATAGAGTAATGTTGTTTGATTCATTCTGTTATTTTTTCCCTTCCCCCCACCCCTCCCACCCCTCTTTACCCTCTATACAGTACTTCCTTCCTCCATACTTGCCCCCCTCCCTAACCCTAACTCTAACCCTAACACTAACCCTTCCCTCCCCCCCATTATGTGTCATCCTCCACTTATTAGTGATATCATTCGTCCTTTGGCTTTTTGAGATTGGCTTATCTCACTTAGCATGATATTCTCCAATTTCATCCATTTGCCTGCAAATGCCATAATTTTATCATTCTTTATGGCTGAGTAATATTCCATTGTATATATATATCACACATTTTTATCATACTATAATATGGTATAGCAAAAGAAAATAAAATAAACTCTGTCATGCCAATAAACTCAAGCAAACAAGTAACAAGTATGACCTCAGAAATGACTTAATAAGAGATTAGAGCTGGAAACAAGACGATCTGGAGGCTGAAGTGCTCTCTTTTCTCTTTCTCACTCTTCCTCACTCTCCTGCCTGCCCCCCATCCCCATCTCTCTCTATACATGCATTCCCGCCCCCCATTTCTTTTTTTTTTTTCCTCTCCATAGACAGACTTTAACTTCCTGATGGTTTTGGTTCTCGTAACTTAAGTGAGCAACTGACTTGTTCTTCCCTGGGGTTAACTTTGGTCCAAAATCTAGATGACATTTTTGAAGTGGCCTGAATATCCATGGCCAACCAATGGACTAGCTGGTCCTAGATCAAATGTTTACCTGTGGTTCAGTGATCTAAAGCCAGGGAAGAGGAGACAGTCACAAAATGTTTATAGGGTCACAGAACCTACCCATTCGACAGTCTGTAAGGGCCAATGCAGCTTGTAAAGAAAAAGTCCTGGATAAACAGAAACCCTGAAACACATCTATCACAACTCATTGCTCTTTAGTTTACAATGGTAGTTCAGACACGCACCATAGTAATAATGATAACGAGCATTCATTCATTGGTTAATTGCTAACTGTATACATACATGTATGTGAGGCATTTTCACAAGTGCTCTTTGGTCATTTAATCAATTTATTCTTATAACAACACATGTGGTAATAGAATTATTTTTCCTATTTTGCAGATGAGGAAATAGAGGATCAGAAAGGTTTAGTTCCCAAACAGCTGATAAATGACAGAGCCAGGATTCAAACCTAGGTGTCTTGCTCAGAATCTATGCTCATAATTACACCACTTAACTTCCTCTCTGGAAAAAATGTAAATATAAAATACAACTTCAGGCAATCTGATGCCTTGACTTTGGCAAAACTATCTTGTGTAGGCTGATGTTTCAGAAAAAGTATCAGCCAATATTAAACATGCTTATAGTTATAGATCAATCTTGTAATTTGAGTCTAAATTTCCATGCCCCAGATGGATGTGTGCTATGGGAGCTCCCCAGTCATTTACCTCAGAGTTTGTCTGTTGCTTGAAACCAAGAGCCTAAAGTCCAGCCACCGTCTAGCACAAACTGGAACTGAGTGCCAGCTGTTCACTGCAGCTTGTTCATGGCAGTGCTCTCTTCATCTCCACCTATGTAAGAGAGAGGGGACCAGGCACGGTGGCACTCACTGTAGCCCGGGCTACTCAGGAGGCTGAGGCAGGAGGATCACAGGTTCAAGACCAGAAGACAGACTTTGAGCTAATCTCTCTCCTTTATGATTAATTAGAAAAAAAAAAAAAGATTTGATCCTTTTAAATAGATCATTCTGAACTAGGATGTTGGAATATACACCTAGAAAGATCAGTGATCTCATGCAGATTACTTGTATTCCCCAAGGCTTGCTCTGTTATCAATAGGGTGGCCATTAATGCTACTTCCTGAAAGACTTCCGCCACTCGGGTGTTATTTCAGATTCAAGTAGCTCTAACCTTTAACATTTTCTTGAAATTTATTCCAGAAAATAAAAAGGTCAATGCACTTTTCTTTTTCTGTGCTCTACATTTT
This sequence comes from Sciurus vulgaris, assembly GCF_902686455.1. NCBI lineage: Eukaryota > Metazoa > Chordata > Mammalia > Rodentia > Sciuridae > Sciurus > Sciurus vulgaris. The sequence continues at coordinate 89,182,735 of NC_136467.1, read as the reverse complement.
TTCTTAGAATAATTTTAATAGTCTCAATCCCTCATCCTATTTCAGTTTGTCTTTCAAAAGTATTTTTCTTATAAAGTCTTAACAAATCCTTTTTCTTGTTGGTATTTAGTCTGATTCTTTAAGTATAGTGATACTGCTACACACTAAAATTTAGGTAAATCCACCACCTTCTTTAACTTAGAGTCAAATACTTATACTTTTACTCAACTATTTATCTGGCTTCAAAAGAAGTTACCTGAAACTCTGTGTTTCATTTGCATTCAAGTGAGACACAATTTTCCTTTAAATGTTATTCAGAATGTCTTTGATTAAACTCATTTTAACGTATGTTTATTGAAATACCTGAAACATGAAAAATCACAGTGTTGTTGCCTTAGTGGACTCAAGGAATAGTGGAAAAGCCTGCCATGAAGGGCTTGAGCCAAATTAGAATGAGGGGGGATAGAAAAGGAAATCCAAATTAAGGATGACTTTATAACTTAAGGAAGGCTATACATGTTATAAGATCACTATACCAATGCTTGAGATGAAAGGAAACAACAGTAACATCATATTAGAAATGCACCAGAAAACTTTCACTGGAGGACAAGGTGCAGGAAGGGAGGACCAAATGGTCAAATATATGAACAGAGACATGGAAACAGAAACACACACGGTGAGTTTAGAGTGCTATGAAGGTTGATTGGGCTCAACAGCACGTTGACTGAGGGGCAGGGCTGGGAGAGTAAGAGATCAAACTGGAGATAATTGGTCAGGGGCATTGCTGGAAAGCCCACTGTACAGTAAGCAAGAAAGCAGAGCCAGCAATGATGGTGTCAGAGTCCTTGCTGTGCTACTTACCAACTGTATAACCTTGAATCTTGGAGCTTCAATTGTTTTTTTCTCTATAAAATTAGGAAAATAAGAGAATCTGCTTCACTAGGTTATGGTAAAAGTTACATGAGTTAAACCAAGTGAAGTTCTCAAAAATACTATTTTTAAAAATTGTTTTATTTGTTCTAATAGTTATACATGACTGTAGAATATATTTTGTGATCCTGCAATACTCACTAGTTTTTATCTGCTCTTTTGTCCTCTAAAATCTTGAACATTTTGACAGAAAATTTCTCAATGATTCAAATGAAAACTGGGTATCAATTATACACGAGTCATTGAATCCCTAAACCCAAACCTACCTTGGCTTTGTGACTCTAATGTAGTAACTTTGTCAGTTAAAGATGTAAGGAAATATTTTAAGATACACAATTCCCTCAGCTTGAAACCCTTGATGCTATTAAAGAATGTTCTAACCAGTGCAGTGGTGCACACCTGTAATCCCAGCTTCCTAAGGGGCTGAGGCAGAAGGATGACAAACTCTATTCCAGCCTGGGCAGCTTAGCAAGATCCTGTCTCAAAATAAAAGACAAAAAAGGGTTGTGTGTAGCTCAGCAGTAGAGCACAAGGGCTTCAGTTCCCTGTATCCTCCATACACATATACATACATTAAAGAATGTTCCTCTGAAGGGGCAGTGGGGGACTATACCAGGAATGTCTGTGTACTGACATCTTACTAAACAGTGGCAGAGGTGTGTAACTACCAATTTACTCCAAAGTAATCAGAGGTACCAGTCCCAGTTCTGCCTTAAGACTGACTTATACCTGTGGCCATATTTTATGCATAAATGTGCTAAATAATCCAAGCAAAGAGCAAACAATCATCCAATTATAGTGAATTATTTAATAGAAGAGCATTTCATTATATAAACAGTCTACATTTTATGTGATCTTTATTTTTAATTTAATTTTTAATAGACATAAAATTGTACATATTTATGGTATAAGACATGTTTTTTATATATGTACATTGTGGAGTGACTAATCAAAATAATTAACATATCCATTACCTCACATAATTATCATTTTTCATGGAAACTATTTAAAATGTGCCCCTAGTAATTTCTGATCATATTAAAAGTATACTGTTACTAACCATAGTAATCATGTTGAACAATGGATCTCCTGAAACATATTCCTTCTCACTGAAATTTTATTTCTTTGACCAATGTTTCCCCAACTCCCTACTACCAGCTATTTCTGCTTCTAATAGTTCAACATTCTTAGATTCCACTTTTAAGTGAGATCATGCTATCTCTGTCTTTCTGTGCCTGACTTATTTCACTTAGCATCATATCCTCTAGGTTCATCTGTGTTGTTGAAAATAATAGATTTTCCTTCTTTTATATACAGAGCACATTTTCTGTATCCATTCATCCACTGATGAATAATACTTAGTTTAACTCCATATCTTGCTATTGTGGATAAGTTGAAACAAACATGGAACTGCAGATATCTCTTTGACACACTGATTTCAAAACTTTTGGATACATACCAGGAAGTACAATTGCTGGATGGTGTGATAGTTATATTTTTAATTCTTTTATGAATCCTCATTCTGTTTTCCATAATGACTATGCTAATTTACATCCCCACCAACAGCATGCAAGGGCTCCCTTTCATTTACATTCTTGCCAACGCTTATTATCTCTTGACTTTTTGGTAATAGGTATTCTAATAGATGTGAGGTGACATATCATTGTGATCTTAATTTGCATTTCCCTGAGGATTAGTGATAGGAAGCATTTTTCTTTTTCATATCCTTCCTGACCAGTTGTATGTCTTCTTTTGAGAAATGTCTATTCAGATCCTTTGTCCATTTTTATTGGGTTATTTATTTTATTTGATGTTGAGTTGTTTGAGTTATATAATATGTAAAGGAAAGAGAAATATAAATGTAGCCCTTATATTTGAGAATAATTTTGCAGACAGTGGTTTCCTTTTCAAATTGAGTCTGGAAAAAGGTATTGAAATAATTCAATAGGAGTTTACTAAATAAAAAAGAGAACATTTTGCTAGTATTTCATGAGTCACATAAATAACATTCAACTTGGTAGATTTTTATACTATTTTCCATTTTAATTCCTTTTTAAAAATAATTTTTAATATAAAAACAAGTTTTATTATAGCTCATGTTCTTCTAATAATTATACATCATAGCATACTCATCTGAGATCTACCAGTCATTTTCATGACATCTTCCAGTGTAGCTGAGAGAGAAACTCATGCAGATTCTTTTAGTTTTTGAGCTTGAAGAACAGATTTCAAAATAACACACTGAACTAATCAGAGGAAACTACAAAGCCAAAATAGCAATTTTTCTAAACAGAAATTAATATTAGAACTATCAAGTCAATAATTTTATATAAAAGTCAAAACCGGAGTCTCAAAATTTTGATGTTGAGGTCTTTGCTTCTCTGAAGAATTAGTATAGGTGGCTTCTTAAGTTGATTCCCTTGATTATGGGCATTACCCTGTCCTCCAAACCCTACGTCCAAATGGTCATCAACCGCACATCTCCTGTTCTGTGATCAAGTCAGTGTGTGATTTTTTCTTCATGCTCAGAACCTTGATGGCAGAGCCTTGTCTTCCCTTCCCAGGCCATGCAGGATCCTTCTCTTCTCTCCCCTTCCCTCCTCCCATATGACCACACACACACATCTTCATCCCACTAGCCTCCCTTGAAGGGTGAGCAACCTTTCTGCTAAAATATTTCCTTGGATATGAAAATTTCAGTACTAAAACCAGGATGGTTGGTTTCATGGCAGGAGGTGGTGAGGGGAGAGGTAGTGAGGGACCCCAGCAGTTCCCTCATCTTTCTTTCTTTCTCCCAATATTGTACAAACCTATGCTCATGTCTGAACCGAATTTCAATTTCTTTTGTTCCTTAAAAGAATATTCATTGAAAGCCAGTTACAGTTGTGCACATCTACAGTCCCACCACCCCAGAGGCTGAGGCAGGAGGGTCAGTTGAACCCAGGACTTTGAGACTAGTCTGGGCAACATAGAGGCTCTGTCTCCAAAAACATATTCATATGAAAATAGAAGAAAGAGTTCTTAATATTCAAATAGTTCTACTCATAATTTATTATTTTGGAGCATAAGTCTGAATCTATCAATTAGCCATTTTATGATAAACTTTCTTTTTTCTTTTTTTTAATTTTATTGATTCATTATAATTGTAATAGTGGGATTCATTATGCCATATTCATACATGAACATACATAATTTGATCCATCTCATTCCCCAATATCTTTCCTTTTTCCCTTCTCTCCTCCCTCCTCATCAATGAATTTTTTATCTGATAATGTACAGCAGAAACAGAGGGAACTACTGTTGAAAATTATCTTTCACTAAAACATTAGCACCTCTTAATAAAGGGAATGATTAAACAATTTTTCAAAACTGTATGTGAATAAGTATGTCCAGAATTCTGGATAAGGATGTTCTCCCATAGCATGCTGTGAATGGGTGGTGAGATATCAGTGCATGCAGAACTTTGGAAATCTAGAGGAGTTTCCAAACAGAGCTCTTCAATCCAAATATGTCGACTTAGTAAAGATGTTTATAAAAATCAGTCAAAACAGCTATCTTGCATCTGAACCACTTAATTAAAAGCTTTATACCTCAACTAGCTGCTTTTGAATCTTGTAATTATATCCCAAAGAGGCCTGCATAATTGGAATAAATCTACAAATAGTCATTCATTTATGTATTTAACCATTTCACAACTAAGCATCCACTATATACCAATCCCTCCTAAGACATACTCTAATCAAAACAGATTCAGTGTCTGGCCTCATGAAATTTATAATACAATGGTAGCATAAAACAAACATAATTACATGAATACATACTAAGAACTCATGATAAGGGTTTTGGAGAGAAAAGGTACAAATAATGGGTTGTGGGGAGGGGAAAAAGGTGACCCTTTTGAAATATGAAGCCTGGCTTCATGGAGGCAGAGGATGATTCTGGGTACAGAGAACAATGTGTCTGAGACAGAAGCTGAGTAATTCAAGGAACCTTAGGGAGACAATACAACTAGAGCATTGCAAGCAAAGGGAAGCTACTGCTGAAGATGACAGAGGACTCTGAAAGCTGGAAGCAAAGGCTTTGCCTCTTACATGAATTGTAATGAGAAACCATCTAAGAGTTTTACACTTAGATGCCTAGGTATGTGGTCCAGTTGATGTTGTATAAAGAATACTCTGCCTCAGTGAAAATAGACATGAGAATGCCAGAAAAATAGCAGGGAGCCAGAAAAGTCTGCATCTCAGCAATGTGATGAGTCCAGGAATTATTCTCCTCTGTGGTTGGGCAGTGGGGATTGAAAGTGGAGATGGTCTGCTTGCTGGGTCTCTTGCCTTCAGGGATCCACCCTCACTCATCCTCTTGCCTGCCAGGGAAAATGATAAAGTGCTCTGCCCCACAGAATTTTATTGGTTTGGGACACAGAACTGGCTAGAAAAGATTAATTAATATTACAGCTGCTAGAAATTATCAGCTCATGAAAAGCTACACAATATTAAAAACCAACATGCTTACGTTGTTTATGGGAAACATCTGTCCACAGCCTTTGCTGAGGCATCACTTCTCCTCACTTCCCTCCTCGCTGGCATTCCATTCTGATTTCTAGAAGGCAGTGTTTTGTTTAACTTAATCATTACTTCTGATCATGTAGCTGGTTATGTAAGCAGTATACCTAAGGACTCCCCAAGCCTCGAATTTTATCAACAAAGAACAATATCTAAAGGGAGCCAACAAGCCTAATGTTCCTTATAATTCTCAATTTAATTCTTTGCAGGAAAAAAAAAAAAGGCTGTAATTGTGAAAGTTCAAAATCTTCATATAATATTTTAAGGAAGTGCTAAAAAGACGTGTTTTTATTAAAAACAAGTAGGTACAAATGACAGGCTTTGATAAGTTTCTCACTGCCATGGTGACTTCTTGCATTTTAAGTGCAGCAAATCATTTCTAATACTCAATTCATGTTGAGATAGAGTTGAGATCCAAAGGCTTTGCTTAAAAAAATAAAAATCGAAGCCTCACAAAACATTGACACAAGGAATTAAATTTTACAAAGTTGGCTAACTTTGTTCCCACCGGGGAAAAATTTATGGTTGTTTCAGTAGTACTTAGTGGTTCTTTATTAGCCATGTGGAAATGCTAAAACTTTTACAACCAGAATTCTGTAGTTTTAATATGTGGCAAATACCCCTGGACTAAGTCCCACTGAGCTTCTCAAATACTTCAACTATGACAAGCTTAAAATTTTTTTTCAGAAAATATGACTTGCTCATATCTCACTTGGGAAAATGTTTGACTTGATTGTACTGCAAATCCAAGAGACAAGTCATCTCATTTACCATGAATTGTTTACGTCATGTGATCTCCTGTGACTTTGCAGATCCTAGAGATTCCCACGACAAAGGCTTTTAACGGAATATGGTTGACAATGAGACTAACATGAGAATTTTAGATAAATTTGGTGTCTCAAAACAAAGGCATTTCAGTCCAGAGAAATGAGAAAACAGAATAGGAAAGGTATGAAAATCTGGCTAACATCCTCCTATCAGAACAGAAAATTTTTAAAGATCATCATGTAAACAGTATGGAACCCAACTCAACCACACTGTATTTTTCTTAAATACTGCATACTTTTCATTGAATTTTCTAAGATTGTTTCGAATTTGTCAATTTTTATTGTCTTAATTAAGTATGTATTTATATCTTTCTAGGGTCATTTCTAAGCTTCCGATTTAAGTGTTTTCCCACTTGCTTTTACAAATGATAATTCTGAACTCCCAGATCTCTAGGCACTATTCCTGGTCACAAAAGGTATTCAAAAAACATTAGTTCCCATACTTTCTTCTGACAACGTCTAAGCATTGGAGGAAGAAAATGTGACCTTTGAAAAATTTAGGACAGGAAGCAAACTTGTGAAAAAGAAGAAAAATAGAAAATGTACATGTTAAAAATGTGTACTGTTTGAGAACTCTTTTAGCAATAAAGGTATTTATTAAAAGCAGACAGGTAAGCTTACTTGAGAAAAAACTGATGCCTTTATGTTCATTTCTTTAATATGTAGTAGGTCCTTGGATACACAACAGATTGTGAAGTTTTCAGTTTGTATCACTTTAACTGGCTCAATTAGAAGTATAATTGGATAAAAGCTAATTATGTATATTATTAAAATTAAATTTTAATATGAAAGAATATAAACAGAAGGTCTCATATTGGTAGCCTGAGAAAACTTCGTTTTATTTCCAAATAAGCCTCCATTTAGAAAAATGAAGTCCTTGGATATGAAGTAGATACAGCTTGAGGTAAACAGGTATAGAATCTAATATGTCTATATGTGTTTCTATGAAGATAGATTATTGTTGATTGAATTGCCATGAAAATCGACATTAGAATAAATTGCTTATACACCCAGCACAATTCCCTATCCTGCAGGTACCAGTAAACTATTAATTTTCCATTCATTGATTTTTCACCCAGTCAACAACATCTATTAAACATTCTGTGCCAAGCATTTTGTCAAGTGTTGGAGAAAGATAAGTAGGCCTTGTTCCTGTGTTTAAAGACTCACAGGCATCCCAAGGTTTGTTCTCAATCCTGAGTCATGTGTCCAGAAATACAACAGGATCATTATGATTATGTAATTAATCAGTTCTACAAATTAGTTTCAAAACCCTAACCTCATCAATGCTTACTCACAATGGAGGCTCTTTAACCAGTTGTAAAGCCATAAATGAGTCCTTTAACCTCTCAATGCATTGAGGAGTTTGATTTGTAAAAATACGGTACTGAAATTAAGATACCTTTTGGATTTGTAGCATTGAACTGAGAGTGACCACTGATTAAATGCCCTATTGATGCAGATAAGGAAAGGAGTTAAAAGATTGTATGGGTTAGCCAAAGAAAAAGGAAGTGAAGTTCAGTGGAACAAGACCAAATGGACAATGTGAACTGTTCACTCCTCCTAAGCCTCCCAAAGACCCATAAAATGGTTGCCAGAAAATGCACTCTTAGTTGCTGTCTGGGAACAAGGAAATATCTGGCATAGTCTCTTATTCATTAAAATCCTAAATATACTAATTAAGAACCTTGTAGTTTGGAATTATAAAACCAATTCCATGTGTTTCATGTGGTTTTAAACTGCAAAGTTGTCAATTTATAAGCTTGCAGTTGTGCCAAATAGAATGCATAGAATATATTAGGTTGGAGCAGAAATTTAATAGTATAGGGAAAAAATACTCTAAGAATGTACAAAATCCAGAGCATTAAAAATGCTCATTTTTTTTTCCAGGATGATTTTAAATGCGTACAATTTGCTAAATATAATTATTGATAAAACTAATAGAGTATTGAGAAAATACTGATAGTTAATATTAGACGCAATCTCATGATATGAAATACAAAAGGCAAGAGCTGCATGTTATTTTTTATTTATACAAAACTCATGTGATTAAACTTGCTTTCTTTTGGCCGTAGCTATCAGGAAGTTTTGTATCAAATATGACTGATGCTCAGTCATGATAACTGGTAACTATTTGTGCTCTCATTTTCTTATATTTGTTTTATTGTTCTATGTTGATATTTTATAAGTGATCTTTTTTTATTTTTACAGACTGTATTTTGATTCATTGTACACAAATGGGTACAACTTTTTGTTCCTATGGTTTTACACCTATGGTGTACACCTAGGTTGTTCCTATGGTTGTAGATTCACATCATTCATGTAATCAGACATGTACGTAGGGTAATGACGTCTGTCTCATTCCATCTTTCATTTCCCATCCCTCCACCTTCTCATTTCCCTCTACATAATCCAAAGTTCCTTCATTCTTCTTTTACCCCCCACCTTTCCACCTCCATTATGTATCATCATCCACTTATCAAGGAAAACATTTGGCCTTTGATTTTTTGGGATTGGCTTATTTCACTTAGCATGATATTCTCCAAGTCCATCTATTTATTTGCAAATGCCATAATATTATTCTTCTTTATGACTGAATAATACTCCATTGTTTATATATACCACAGTTTCTTTATCCATTCATCTGTTGAAGGGCATCTAGGTTGGTTCCACAATCTAACTATTGTGAATTGAGCTGCTGTAAACATTGATGTGGCTGTGTAACTGTAGTATACTGATTTTAAGTCCTTTGGATATAACTGAGGAGTGGGTATAAGTGATCATTTAAAAAGATTTCTTAAATCATCTTTGCAAAATGTAGCATGCGTAAGTTTGTATCATTATAAGTTGAACAGAGTTCATTTCTTATGTAGGAGTTTGACACGCCTTCACCACAGTATTAATTAATTAGTCAGATCTTTCATAATAAAGTAAATAAAGACAAAGAGACATCAACCAATTAGTTAAAATATTTCAACAAAGCAAGTTCATCTGAGAGGAGCAGCTATGTTTTATTACCTTAAAACTTACAAAGGGAAGTTTTTCTTCAAATATAAAGTGTATCCCTTTATTCCAAAAAGTCAGATTCATTTGACTTTTGTGAATGTTAGCCAATCTTGACTTTTAAAATCATCTTGAAAATAAACAGAACATTTGAGCCATGTTTTATGTTAACTAAGCAATAAACTTCGAGGGTTTAGGCTAATTTTTTGAGGTCATTAATGTAATCCAGTTAATCACCTTAGTTAAGACATATGGGCATTTTACAAAGAACCTGTGCCACTGGTCCTTGAAATAAGGTTAAATAGATCTAATTTATGTTAAACTTTAATTAACCATATGCACTACTACGTGATAATGTTCCTGCATATGTTGCTTACGTTAATTGCTTTCATAAGTTAATTACTTCAACACACTTTGGCTTCTGTTCACTTGAAATGTAGCAAATGTTCACGCCAGCTGTGGAAGTGATTGAAGGCAATAAATGAATGAGTAAGCCATTGGTTTACTTGTTTAAATTAAACCTGCTATCTCAAGCTGTCTTATGTCTTAATACATAAAAAAGACACCTGAGAGTCAGTGATCATGTAATTTCTAATTTAATCATTGTTTAGTCATACTTATTTAAGTAACAGAGGCATCGAACCTTTAGTTTGTTAGCTAGCCTCTGCTCACTGTAGGTAACTGGGTCATCATTGACTACAGCTTACATTTATTGTAATGGAATTGATTTGTACTTTCATATAAGCGGACATGCATCTGTTCCTTGTGCAGAAATATACAAACTGCCATTCCTAATATCTTTTTATGGCCCACTTTAATTAGATACTAAAGTTTGCATTTAGAGAGACCATTCACATAGACAAATGACATTTTTAAATAATAGAACTTATCTTTTATTAAAACCAAAGTTTACTTTTTGATTACATCAGTTTGGGTCCCTGAATCTGTACCATGTTGGCCAGTGTTGCATGATGATGAGTTACTTCCAGAACATCTCATACAAAAAACTGTATTTTCCTTAAATACCCTTTGAATAGCTTTTGCTAAAAATCGGGTTTCAGGATGTCTAGTTAAAAGTGGTGGCTTGAACACTTGTATTTCCCTCTGATCCTCTTCTGAAACTCAAATAAAATGAGTTTTTTCAAAGACCCTAAATCACTGGGACATAGGAAATAAGAAGAACACAAAACAAGCCTGGACAGCATGTAGACAAGGGATAACTGACTTAGCAAAACCTAGAAAGTTAATTCCTAAGTCAGCAGCTGGGAAAGCCAAAAAGCAACCTGATTTATACTGCAGACCAAAAGACTTCGAACTGGTGACTGTGGAAGGGCAAGAATGGGGACGCTAACAAGAAGTTTCTTGAAAGTTTAAGAGGCAGTTAGACCCCACTGTCCCTCCCCAACTTCACAAGACCAGGTAGCTGACTCTCCCTAACTTTGACAAAAATTGGAAGTGCATTCTCTGGACGGACTACAAGAGAGGGCTTCCAAACTGTGGTCCCCAGGCTAGGTGACTGGGGAATACTGGACCAATGCAGGCAGATAAAATGAAGGTCACTACAATACAAGTGAGCTCATCCCCATATGGCTCCAAAAGCACAAAGAAGATCCCACCTTTTGGGCACTCAGAACCTTCTCTGGGGAATCTTTGCAATTCAAGAACAAAGACCTGCCTCCACAGATATAAGGCTGGGGACAGAACAGGGGGAAACCCATAAAAATCTTAAAAAGACCCTGCCAGATCTCCTGACACCAAACAAATTCCATCTAACTCACTAAGCTCTCAGTAGGCTTCTACACTCCTCACTACTTAGCTCAGCGGAGGATAGAAATTATATGGTTCCTAATAATAGAAACATTGAACATGGATCCTACCCAAAATATGTCATAACTCCAATTGAGAGAGTAAGAGCTGGGGCATGGAAAATGTGTGTGTGTGTGTGTGTGTGTGTGTGTGTGTGTGTGTAGAGAGAGAAAGAAAGGGAGAGGAAGGTGGCAGGGAGAAAGAAAGCTATGACCCCATCTTCCTAACAGGAAGTTGATAGATGATACCTACACAAATAACCAAGAAACAGAAAATAGGCATGTAATTTAAATTTTCTCTATTAAATGAGACTTGAAAGCAGTTGGCTCAAGAGTAGGGAACTATGTGACTCTGTTATATACATGCTACACTGACAAAAGATAAAGACTAAATTAAGATTACATAAAATAGATATTTATATAGTTCTCATTTGACAAACAAACTTCAAATAAAAGTAAGAAAAATCTGGTTTTCTTTCTTTACCAATTTCCTAGACTTGATATTTTATAGCTTAATTTCATGTGGATCCTCTTGACTCTGCTATTTTAAAACCTGTGCAGCCCTAGGAATTATGATTTTTGGATGCCCTATCCTACATCGTATCACATAGCTTAAAATGCATCTATATCTTATATTAAAGATAAATTAGATGTAGTGTAAAATTTGAGGTTTTTATAATTTTGCTTTTTAAGATATTATTGATTTAAGGAACTCATCTATTATATGAATTGTTAGCATTATTGGCTTTTCTATATTTTATTTTACACTAAAACTGATTTTAAAACTTTATGAAAGTTCACATAAACTAGTGCATAACAGTGCCTTAACAAAGAATGTAAGTCTGTCAATTGAATATGATTTATATGAAACATAAGTTTACTCTGTTGCTTTCAAATAAGTTTGAACATGAAAAATTTAGTGTCGTTCTTAGCTGTCCTCAATAAAGCAGCAGAAAGGAAAAAATCTGAATTTTTAATAAGCCACTGTATTTTTGTATATTAAATAGAAATCACCATCTTATGCTCAGATTGGAAACAATTCTAAACAGAATTATTTTAAAGTTTAAATCACATTAAGATTTTACCTTAAGGAACACCTAAACTATAGATGAGAGTCCTTTGATTTTGGTGGAATCACATCTATAATTCTTACATGATGAACATCCCAGTCTGCAGGTATTCAGGAAGAGGTGGGTGGGTTGGAAAATGGCACTCATCTCCTTCTGGACACTTGTACCTTACCACTGGCCATGTTGTGTGGGCTTAGTCCTTTTAGTCTTTGCTGTGAGTACTAATTAGTGATCTTCTGTCATCTGTCACAGGTAATTAATTCTACTTGATTGTTTCAAGTTAGCTCTAATGAGCTGACCATTACTTGTCATCTTCTCTATAAGCCTAAATCTTGAGATTAAAAAAAATTGTCATGCTTCAAAAATACAATGTGTAAAATTTACTTCATCTTTGAGTTACAAACTGTTTCTTTAGAGCGATTGCGTTGAGGTCATGCATCTTCTGATAAAAACAGTAACCGTTCATACAGAATTTCACAGTTTACCTTTTCATTCACAAATATTGATTCATCGTTATTATACGCCATACAGTGTTCTTGTTTTTGAAGCAAGGTTTTTGATCTCATAGAATTTTTTTCTTGAAAGAGGCAATACAAACAATAAACAATTAGGTGGGTGAGGTGGCATGCACCTGGAGTCCCAGTTTCTTGGCAGGCTGAGGCTAGAGGTTCACTTAATCTCAGGAGTTCCAGACTAGCCTGGGCAACATAGTGAGATTTGATCTTGAAAAAATTTAAAATAATAGTAATCAATTTAAAAATAGCTAAGCAAGCAAATAAATTAATGTATAACATCTCCCATTACAAAGATAAGCCCAGGTAGTCTGAGTGCATTAAGGAATAAAACTGCTTTTTTCAGACTAGAAAATGTTCAGAGTCCAGGGGATCCTTCTTTTGAGTTTGAGTGGTTGGGCTTCTTGGAAAAGGTGACATTTGAAAGGGAGACCAAATAACCCAGTCAGCAAATGCCTGGGGACAGAACCAGTACAAAGGCCCTAATTAATTATGGCAAACTACATATTTAGCAATGATGATGCTGATAATGGTGAGGAGGAGGAAGATAGTAGTGGCCTTGGTTGTGGCAATGATGACAACAGTGAAGATGCTGATAATGATGGTGGTAGTGGGAATACCTTTCTATTACAAATGAAGTTCAACAAAACTCAATAAAATGCCCATGATCACACAATGAGTAAATTATATAGCCCTCCAAACCAAAGTATTTAGTGACAATGAAATTGCAAAACTGACCTGATCTTTCATCTTTTGGCTGTGTTATTAGAAGTGCTCTTGCAGAATTGGCAAATCTCTACAGGAAACACTTAATTTCAAAACTCTTTATTAAGCCTTCCCAAACTATGGAAGCTAATGCCTTCAACTTGATTGCAAGTTGCTCTTCTTTTCGGAGGGTCTTCATGACCTGTATAGCTCAGCCATATTGTCTCACCTAACTGATCAACAATGTCACTAACTCCAGAAACTTGATTTTAAGCAAATCACTTACTACCCTTGCATCTTTACTTTGATATTCCCAATCACACTAAATCTTCAATTCATTGAAACCTCTACTCCAGGAACCCTAAGAATGTATTCATCAGTGCCCTCCTGTGCTCATGCTCTTCATCTAACTTGTATAAATTCATGTACCTTCACTATGACCCTCACTTGCAATCCCCGCTCTCAGCAAGTCTCCAATTTTGACTAAACCCATAAACTGACTTTCTTCTGTTTTGTCCCTGAGCAGTTAGACTGCATATGAAAAATCTCATGCTGATCTCTCTTTAATGACTATATGTCATAGATGAGTCCGCACTCCTCTTCAAAGTGTTTCTCCCAGCACTCAGAGATAGCTCCTTCAGGTTTATCCTTTGCATGATTAGCTGTGTCCTTTTATTACATAGTTCTTATCAGTATTTAAACATTATCTAATATTTCCCACTGAAAACAAACACTTTGATCTTCTATCCCCATCTGGTTTATGCCTATTTCTCTGTTCTTCTTCATAGCCATTTTCTCAAAGGGCTGTCTCCCCTTCTTATCCCCTTCCATTATAATTCATTTCCATTAAACTTAAGTCCTGAAAAAATAAAAATAAAAATAAATAAACTTAAGTCCTCACCTCTTCACTGAAACTGCTTTGTCCAAATTCAAAATCTTCACAATGCCAAATTCAATTGTACCTCTTCTTTCCTCTTGTCCTTTTGTCTTGAAGCACTACTCCATACAAACAATCAGCCTCCTTCTTGAAGTTTTCCTTTGTTGCATTCTAAAGCTCCATGTTCTTCTGGTTTTCTCCTCACTCCTGGAAGAACCTTTCTCAGACCCCTTAATGGTTTCTGTTCTCTAACTTACTTTATACTTGGAATAGTACAGGGGCTTAGCATGTCCCCTAAATAGTCTCCCCTAAATGCTGTGCCTTCAAATCCCATCCGTATGCAGGTACTGACTCTTCATTTGCTACCCTGAACTCTGCCCCAAATCCAGGCTCACACAACTAGAAGCCTCTTTGACATTTCCACTTACTTTTCTGAGAGTCACCAAAATGTAGCATGGCCAAAACAGAATTCATGCTGTCATCACCCCCAAAAAACTCCTTTTCCAGCAATGCCCTTCTCAGAAACTGTGCCTTCCACGCAGTGGCTTACACTGAGAACCATCGTTGATGATTCTTGTTTCTTTTCTTTTCCTTGCTCCACACCCAGTCCATCAGCAAATTCTGTCATGGTACTTGAGTCAGTCCACTTCTCTAAGTCTGCGACTGCCTCCTCCCCGCTGCTGTCATCCCAAGCTTCCATCTTTCTTGACCTGGATTATTGAGACAGCATACTAACTATTCCCCACTTCTACAGATACTCTGGATCATCCATTCTCCAAACAGCAGCCAAGATAACTCTTTAGAAATATAAATCCGACTATGACTGTTTTGCTCAAATTCCTCTTTTGACCTTAAAATAAAATCTCAACTCCTTATCATAACATGTAAATAAAAGCACCTGGTGGCTCCTGGCTATTTCTTTATTGTCTTCCACCACCTCCCTGTTCTCTTACTAATTTCTAGCCATCTAGTCCTCAAACACATTGTTTAAAACACATTAAGTCTTCGCTGAGCATTTCATACAGAAGGCCCTTCACACTTGGTTTTCTTCAATTCATCTTCTCCATTCAGGTCTCAACTCAAATGTCCTCTCCATAGAAAGATTTGCAAGACCATCTTATCTAAAATCATCCCCTTGACTATTTTCCATCCCATTACCCATTTTTATTTTCTTCACTATGTGCTACTCTCAGAAATTCTTACTCATTTATTGATTTTCTTGTGCATAATCTGCTTTCCCACAGGAATGTAAGCTCCAGAGGCAAGGTGTTGATCTGACTTATTCTGGATTCAGTGTCAGAACACGACACAATGCTGATTCAGAGCAGAAACTCAACAAATAATTACTGCAAACTCTTTGAGAAAAGGAATGATATAAAGACTGGAAACTTCAACTTTAACATGAAACTTAATTCAAAGATCTGTGTGAGGGGTTTTCCTCAAATAAGGAAAGGTAACATAGAATTAGATGTTGTGTTAAAATGAGTCACATGCAAAATTTGGAACTGAGAAATTTATCATTTTTACTTCCTCTTACAAGTGAAATATGGAATACCACATTTGGTATTCTATAGCTCAGTTCAAAATTAGTGTATTTTAACTTATCTGATTTTGTTAGGGATTTCAAATTGCACCCAGGGACTATAAGCACCTGCTTTTATCACTGAGTTACACCACCCAGCCACTTATCTAATTTTTTAGTTAATAAATATACTTAATTCATTAAAATATAAATTCTATAGACAATTCTCAGCTTTTTTTCGACACTCCTTCTTACTCCAATTACATTTCCACATTATTCAGTCTGTCTAGAACTTGGCTTCCTAGTTCCTGAGCATGGAGACTTCCTTCTTTTGAACTCTGGCTCCATTTTAACTCTGCCATCATCAGATGTATTCTCATTCATGTGTTGCTCATTTCTGCAACTCCCCCACAGTTCCACTTGTACATTTTGAGGTAAAACTGTGACTGGAACTAGAACTGTGAGAGTCCCCAGAGAGCTAAGAGTACACACAAGATAGCTAACCCATAAAACAACTATTCACATTGATAAATTCTACATATGAGTTAAGGTTTTAAAGGAATAAAGGAATATTTTATTGTAGTAATTTGTAACTAATGCTCCATAAAAAGGAAGTATCACTTTGAATATCCAGAGAAACTTCAAAATTCTTTAACAGTCCCCTTCTCCTCAATTTTTTAGGTATTCAAGGGTAACAGGACTTGAAGGTCTTGTATGATATTCAGTAAGTCCAGGACAAATTCAGCTGCCAACTGAAGCCCATTTCACTAAGGAACTATGTCATCCTTTGCTTGAACCAACAAGAATTTGCCCTCAGGGACAGGGTAACCAGCATTCAGAGGCATGTGCCAACCAGAACCACTTTTAAAGGAAAGCTATGTTCACTTTCACCAGAGTCATATGTCTGTGGAATATAGCACACATTGCCAAAATAAAGATAATGTAGATCAAGTTGAAGTATGTTTTAATAAAAAGTAATTTCTTTTTCTTTTGTACCCCTGTTAGTAATTCTTTCCCATGTCACTTTGGTTATATAAAAGCAAGTGAGTCACTCATTGTTGCCCACAATGAAGGGCAAGATTAAACAACCAGCCACAAAAAGGGGTCCTCAGAAAGCTATGTGCTCTCAGATTTTCAAAATAGAAGGAGAAAACATGTGTTTTTGGAAACTCCAAAGAATTTCTTCAGTTCTCCATCTTACTATGTTTGTATACATATCATTGTAAAGTAAAAATTTTTTATTGTTCTATATCAAATAAATTCATGGTTTAAAGGTAATGAAAGTTCTAAGTTCTATGTAAAAAGTCCAAATATATTTATGTAAACCTCAGTAATCTCAATATTTTATCATCATATTTTGACCATATGAAATGAAACCAGCTATGTAGTCAAAAAGCATAATTGTATCACTTACAGTTAGATTTGATCATGTCACTCACCCTCTCTAGGTCTGTTTTATCATTTTCAGAAAGCATCATCCTGACCTGAACATCTCACAGGTTTTTTGATGAAATGGGATGATGCCAGATTAAAGTGCTTGATATACAAATGGAAAGTTGGATTTCATGAGCAGAAAGTGCTGCATCCCTAGTATCCAATTAATTTAGACATTGATTTAATAAACCTTTATTGAGTTCCTACTAGGTGCCAAGAATTTCCTAAGGCAACTGGGGCTTCAAAAATGAACTGGACTGAAAATAAATTAGTAGCTGCATGAAATCAAGTGACTATGAGATTTCTATTGGATTGATGGAAATGATTTAAGATAAAATTGTAGTAACTTTCACAATTCCATAAATCAACTAAAAAATCATAGAGTTGTATATTTAAGATAGGTGAATTTTATGATATGTATACTATACCTCAATAAAGCTTTTTTAAAATGTAATGCACCCCTACCCTTAAGAAGCTTATAGTCTAATGAGGAAAAACAATATGTAAACAAAGGAGAGCTGTGAGGGAGGAGAGATAGGATGTTGTTGACTGACGTGACCAAAATTTTAAATGATCTACGATTAAAAAGCAAACATTTAAATACTACTCACATTAGTAATATTGTTTCAAACCCAGGACAGATTTTATGCTCTATAGAGACAAACGATATCTGAAATTTGCAGAAACTCATTAATCCTTGTACCAAATTTGGCATGTATGAGACTTTATTTTAAGAAACAAGGCCTTGACATGTCTAGAAATGTTGCCAGTATTGTTGATGTGATGTTCGCTGATCATCACAGAATCCTCAGTGCTGTTTGGAGAGCGGGTGGAAGCCAGGCTGAAGAGGAACAGCTGAGCCCTGGCACTCTCATGTTCTTGAGCAGGGCCCCTCAGGGACATTGACTGGCCCAGCTCCCAGATTATCACAGCAAGCAGGATGGAAGGAGTAGGGAGAACAGAGACTGCAGACCCACCACAGCCAGGGCTTCTGCCTCTGCTCGCAAGGAATGAGTGCAAATCCAACCCAGGTTTTCTATCCCAGCACACGATATTTTGCACTAAGGAAGTGTAAAGGACACCTTTGCTCTGGGTTTGAAGTTTGGATCCCAACTCATCCAAACTTTCCTGTTTTTCCAGTAGTTGCCTTGCTTTAAATCCTAAGCCCTCAAACTGCTTTTTCAACTTTCAGACAGGTCCTCCTTGGAGAGGCATCTCTACTAAGCGTCTGTCTCTCTGAACAGGTAATGGATATTATCTTCTTCCAACCTGATCTGTACACCTCAGATGAGAGTAGATACATACATGTTTCCTGTTGACACAGTTGTGCATTCTTTCATTCACTCAGCAAATATTTATTAAGCCTTCTTATCTAATTCAAGTTACTCCAAGTCTGAAAATCAGACTGCATATCGTACCAACGCATAAATCTACGTGTTCATCTCCGGACGGAGCCCCTGATGTTCTACCCCTGGAAACCCCTCAAGCGTGTGTTTCCTTGGCAGAGAGAGGTCCCATTTCTTTACATTCATTCCAGTGGAAGATGAGTAAAAGTTGAAAATGAGAAGGAAAATCAAAAACAACCATCATTTACTGACTGGTTTTCTCAGTTTGGTAACTAATGGGGATGGCAGCACAGGAAAAATGCTATTCTCCATGGTGTCTTTCTCTCTGAGTCATCTTACCGTTACAAAGAATATTCATCCTTCTTAAACTGCTTCTCTGGGCCTCAGTTTTGTCTCTTATAAAATGAGGGCATTGCATTCATGACCCCCAAGGCCTCTTTAAGCTTGAGCGTTTTTGAAACTCTGAATCATACCCAAAATTCAGCCCTTAGTTTCACAGTGAGAAGTGGAAATTTGAAGTAGAGCCAAATGGGACTGACTATTCCCAACAACAAAAGTTAATACTTTGACCACTTCAACCAGAGGAAATATTTTATCAAACTGCATTACTTATGCATTATGGTTGAAATGGTGAATATTTCAGTCAAATTATTAAAGTTTCAGCAGGAAACTTTTTACCTAGCTCTGATAGTCGTTTTTATGCATAGAATGACTGTCACCCAGTTCAGCCTCAATCTTGTCTGACTGGAGAGTCTCTGCAGCTCATACCCAAGCTGGGGCTACTACAGTCACTTCCAGCAACTGGTGGTTAACACTGGGCCTGTAGGAAAGCAGACCAGGATTCTGGGATGTCAGTTGACATTCCATATGGGGATAGAGATGGTGTGAGTGTGTATGCTCAGGTAAACTTTTAGATAGAATAATGAACTTTTAGATGGAATCACTTATTTGTTTGCTCTATGAAGAGACAGTGTAAGGGAGAGGTTAGTGCTGACCTCCATTTGATTCACAGCTTCTGCATGGCTCTTGGCTTCGGTGTTGCCTGATGGCAGAATGAAAGAACAATAGGGTTGTTTTAAGGATTAAATAAGGTAAGGTAAGTATTTAGAAAAGTACCTGGCACATAATCAACACTCAATTTAATTATCTGGGAGTTCTCTGTTATACCCCCAGGTGGGAAAAGAGTTGAAATTAAACCACAAAGGACATTTACATGAGTGAAGAAAATGTAATATAGTATGAAGGGCCTGGAATAAGATTGTCAAGAGACTCACGTGTTTATGAAGTATCCAGGCTAAGGTATTCTCCCCGCACCCCACCCAAACCCACCCCCACCACCTTAACTAATGGTTACTGATTTCCTTCTCCATATCAGGTAGTCTGTGGATTCTGATGATAAAACTGGAGAATAAACCCACATAATTCTGACCGTCTCTTGTAGTCTAATGAAGGAGAAAAGTGTATCAGATCATCCCACTGATGATGCATAAACACAAACTTCAGATGAGTATCCTGAGCAAGTAGAACAATGCTTCGTAAGTGCATGTGTCTGAAGCACCTGCCCTGTGAGAGGGTGAGGACCGTGAGTGAGCTGACCAGGCTCCAGGCTCAAAGGAGGGGAGGACATTCTCTGCAAAGCAGTAGTTCCCACAGAGGACTGGTCAGAGCAGACGTTATGAGAATGTGACTGGCGCTCAGGGAGGGACACAGCAGTGCTGCAGCTTACACTGGAAAGATCAAGGGGAAATACAGTAATATCTAGTGAAAAGTTGCTCTGTCTTACCGATAACCAAACAGTATCATATGATTTATTTCTAAATAAAAGTTCCCATTTACAGAAAATCTACTTCAGTAAATATCAAATTAAACCTATTTCTATTATTCTTCATAAATTTGTATTAACATAATGATTAATAATTATCCCCATGCCCAGCCAAATATTCATTGAAGATTTTATGATTGTCTTAAAAAGCAGAATTAGAATCTCTCTTGACACGCCTGCTCTGTAGTTGTCAGGAATATACCAGAGAAAAGCTCAAAAATATATTCCACAGATAAAAAATTAAAGAAATTGACAGATAAAAGAGTTAAAAGAAAATCATAACCTCAGTTGCAGAGAAATTCTTTCAGTATGCTAATTGCCTTCTAACTTTTCAGATTCTTTAGGGGAATTTGAATATAGGATTCATGCTTCAGAAGTGTAAGTAGAAATACAGTCTCTTCAAAGTGGTTTTTCTCAGGTGTTCACTATAGTGCTGAGGGGCTTCTCAGGTGACATGGAATGTGCACTAGGCAGGAAGCATTGAGACCTAAAATGACCAGTTTAATTCACCAAAAAGCTTCATGTCAGCCTTGGCCTGTATTTATGTGTATCAAACTATTTGATTTCAAAAGGGAAAATAATTATAAGTGTAATGGAAAATAACCCTTTTATAGTTTCAGTCTTCTACTTTATAGTGTAGTTGGCATATCTGATTAGGTTTCACAGGCTGTTTAATCTCACAAAGTTAAGTTGCTCAGAGGGGACATTTGGAAATTACATAATAATAATTTTTATGATCATTTGTCTATGAAAAGGATAAAAATTATTATGTAATTTCCAAATGTTCCCCTCTGAGCAACTTAACTTTGTGAGATTAAACAGCCTGTGAAACATAATCAGGTGGAGGGGTGGGGGGGTAGGAAAAAATAACAGAATGAATCAAACGCCATTACCCTATGTAAATGTATGATTACACAAATGGTATGCCTCTATTTCATGTACAAACTGAGAAACAAAATGTATCTCATTTGTTTACAATAAAAATAAAATATTTTGTTGGATACTGTAATTAATTCCATCATTTCTCTATGGTTAAACAATTAATGAATAAATATTTAATTATTTTTTTAAAAAAAAATAAATAAATTTTAAAAAAAGCAAAGAGTTTCTTCTCATTTACTATTTAAATATAGTCTGCACTATTAGTAATGCATGTTATTTTCCCACACTATTTTTTTAATTGTGTTCAAGCATTTTTCAAAAGCACTAAGCTCTTATATATCTAGAGAACAGTGATGTTGACCTCACTTATGCCATATAAAATCTGCATGAATACATCCTAAACTACAGCTCTTGTTGAGGCTCCACCACCTCCGATGGAGAATTCAAAGAACGGGTTAGTGTCAAATAAATGCAAAGCTGGTCTCATTGAGACAAGATTTATTTTTAGTTACTAACACTTTTTCAAGACTAAATTACAGAAAATAGCAATCATTATCTAATGCATTGGCTCTTAAAATTAATCAGGAGCCTGGATTAATAATAGCATATTTTTATTATTAACCTACAAAAACACCTGTGCTTATTCATCAGAAAGCTTCAAAATGATATTCTAGCCAAAGAAGGCCAAATTATCATTAGAAAATTCTTGAATAAATTCTAGGAGCAGTTTATTACTAAGAGTGATTTAAATACCTTTTCAGTATATTCATGCTGGGGAGATACAGTAGCCTAAAGGTTAGCAGCATAAGCTCTAGAACTAGACAACCTAGATCCCAACCTTAGTTTCAGTACCTACTAGCTGTGCAAACTTGAGCAAGTTACTTCTCTGTGCATTAGTTTCCTCATCTGTAAAACAGGGACAATAGTAACGCATAATGATTGTTAACATTTACATAGCTCCTACTTTACACCAGGCACCGTTCCAAGTATGCTTGCCAGAGAGAGAGAGAGAGAGAGAGAGAGAGAGAGAGAGAGAGAGAGAGAGAGAGATTGCAAGCCTCCAATATTCTAAGATCAGTTATGCATTTAATTTTCTCAAGAACTGTATGAGGCAAGAAGGATTATTTTCCCCTTTGTACAGAGAAGGAAACCAGGAAACATGAGCTTATTTCCCAGAGGCAACTCAGTTTCAGAACCTGAATTTAGACCAACATTTGTCTACCCCTGAAGCGTCCTCAATCACTACCCTACAATGCCTAATACACACAACACTATGGGGCTGTTATTTAATGAGATTATACCCACAAGCCTCTTAAACCATTATGTGGTTCTATTAAATATTCAATGAACATTCGTGTCTATCAGTAGTTCATGAAAATTTATATAGATACTTTACTATATGTTCTTTTGTTGCATTGAATGTTCAATTTTCCACTAAAGTTTTCTTTTTGTTATGCCATCTTTTGATATGTTTTGTGGGATTTCATAAGATTATCTTTGAGCCAACACATATTAAAAGACATCACTCATTTTTGGTTTCTGGTAGCTTCATACATCATTCCATATGAAATGATAAAGGTGAATTTTCAAAAAGTATTCATTTTTCTCTGTAACTACTTACTGAGCACCTACTATATCCCTGGTATTATTTAAAGACCTGTTCTAGGACAGTAGAGACTAAGACAGACAAGATCCTATTTTCACAGCTTCACTTCCTACTCAATAATTTTGTCAACAACTCAATTCAAACTTGAGCCTTTAATCTTGGAAAATTGTGGCACAATTCAGTGGAACTGAAATATTCCACTGTTAAACCCTTGGGACACTGGCAGGAAAAAGTATTACACAGCCACAGTCCTCTCTATCACTGACTCTTCCTCATACACTTAAGAAAGCTGCTTCAGAGCCAGCCTCTGGAGAACCTTCCTCCCACCTGTGCCAGACTCCCTCAAATCAGCAACTCGGGGTCAGAGCGAAGGCACTCTAGGACCTTGAGAACTGTATCTGTAAATAAAGTCCATTCAGAAAAGATGCACCAGTATGTTTGTTTGCTCCAGTGGAGACCAGTGGAGTCTTCATAAGCCACGTCATTACTGCATGAAGAACGGCCATCAGAGTTGCAAATGGAAGCTTAAGCTTTCACTCTCCCGAGAACAGAATTTGACTCCATCTTATTTCTTCATTGTCTTTTTTTTTTTTTTTTTTTTCCGGTAGTGGGTATTGGCCCCAGGGGTACTTAACCCCTGAGGCACATCCTCAACCCTTTTTTAAAAAAAATATATTTTAATTACTGAAGCTGGCTTGAACTGCAGAGTCATCTTTTTAAACAAATTTTTCATGTCCTGCTACTATTGATTTTATGTAAAATAGTTATATTAGTGAAAGATTTTCATATGTGTTTTTGTCCCTTTACCATACATTGAATAACAATATAATTATCCAATGTACCTGTTTCAATCATTTTATTATTTGAGGGCAATTGAGTTTATTAAAAAGATGTAGCTCATCCATATGCAGCAGAATGAAACTAAACCCCTATCTCTCACCCTGCACAAAACTCAACTCAAAATGGATCAAGAACCTTGGAATCAGACCAGAGACCCTTCATCTTATAGAAGAAAAAGTAGGTCCAAACCTTCAACTTGTTGGCTTAGGATCAGACTTCCTTAACAGGACTCCCATAGCACAAGAAATAAAAGCAAGAATCAACAACTGGGATAGATTCAAACTAAATATCTTTCTCTCAGCAAAGGAAACTATCAGCAATGCGAAGAAAGAGCCTACAGAAAATCTTTGCCACTCATACTTCAGATAGAGCACTAATTTCCAGAATATATAAAGAACTCAAAAAACTCTACACCAAGATGACAAATAACCCAATCAACAAATGGGCTAAGGAAATGAACAGACACTTCACATAAGATCTACAAGCAAGCAACAGATATATGAAAAAATGTTCAACATCTCTAGTAATAAGAGAAATGCAAATCAAAACTATCCTAAGATTCCATCTCACCCCAATTAGAATGGCGATTATCAAGAATACGAGCAACAATAGGTGTTGGCAAGGATGTGGGGAAAAAGGTACACTCATACATTGCTGGTGGGGTTGCCAATTAGTGCAGCCACTATGGAAAGCAGTGTGGAGATTCCTTAGAAAACTTGGAATGGAACCACCATTTGACCCAGCTATCCCACTCCTTGGCCTATACCCAAAGGACTTAAAATCAGCATACTACAGAGATACAGCCACATCAATGTTCAGAGCTGCTCAATTCACCATAGCCATATTGTGGAATCAACCTAGATGTCCTTCAATTGATGAATGGATAAAGAAACTGTGATATATATATATATATATATATATATATATATATATATACAATGGAATATTACTCAGCCATAAAGAATGATAAAATTATGGCATTTGCAGGCAAATGGATGAAATTGGAGAATATCATGCTAAGTGAGATGAGTCAATCTCAAAAAACCAAAGGATGAATGATCTCATTGATAAGCGGATGATGACACATAATGGAGGGTGGGAGGGGGGCAGGAATGGAGGAAGGAGGGACTATATAGAGGGAAAAGAGGGGTGGGAGGGGTGGGGGGGAAGGAAAAATAATAGCATGAATCAGAAACTATTACCCTATGTAAATGTATGATTACACAAATGGTATGCCTCTACTCCATGTACAAACGGAGAAACGAGATGTATCCCATTTGTTTACAATAAAAATAAATTTTAAAAAAAGGATGGGATATAATAAAATAGATAAACAAATATAATATGAGGAGAATAAAGAAAGCCAAATGTTCCTTGAAAATTCATAGCACAAAAAAAAAGACATAGCTCCCTAAAATTTTAAAGGAAGAGCATATGTTTCTCTTTTTAATTTTTATTTTTAATTGACAACTAATAATTGTGCAAATTTATGAGGAGCAACGTGATTTTTGGTATATGTATACATTGTGGATAAATTATATTGAGCAATTAACATATCCATGTTTCTTTATTCTATAATTCTGGTAATCTATTCTCAAGAGATTAAGGAGAAGAAAGGAAAGTTACATATACTGACCACTCACAAATTTAATATATTTAATCTCATATAATTCTCACAACTCTATAAGTAATAATGTTTAACCCCCACTTAACTCAGTGCAAATAGAGATTCAGGAAAGGCTGTAACTGACCCAAGTTCACTGACACAGCAGAGCCAGGACTAGACCAGCTGTGTTCAAAAGTCATGTCCCTCCCATGAAATCAGTGTTCTAATTAGCAGAGGCCATGCAGATGACTATAAGACCATCACTGTTCTGGAGAAAGTGATTCTGAATAGTCTTTTATACATTCTATTGTACATATATTATGGTAATATTAGCATGAAGAATCCTTTAAATATGTTCATGTGATCCATCTAAACATATTGACTCAACAGGCACGTGAAGCAATTTTAAATCAATTGCACCTCTCAGATGAAGTGCAACACTTCAAATATTACTTGATGATTTCATTAAAAGGAATAAAAATAATTGGGGTAGATGATATTAGCACCTTTCCTCATTCATTTTATTATATACTTTTTAAAGTCGTCATCATCATCAATGCACAATGTAATTCCTAGAAGAGCAGGATATAGACTGGAAGCCATAATTGAGATACAAGCAAGATTTACTGCTTATTTAATAGGTCATGAGCCATTAACTGCATTTGAAATGCCTAGATTTTATGTACTCATTAGAAAAATCTTTGCATTCATTTATAAAAAGAATGGAGAAAAATCAAAAGTCTATGAGTATTTTTGAACAATTTTGAATTTTCTTCTCCTGAGAAGCCAAATATAGATTTGTTTCTTACCTAAACATCTATTAAATCTAATTGGAATAGCAAGAAGAAAAGGAAATAAATATGGACTTGCTTATTGGCAAAGTGGTTTATCTTGTGATTATATCTTGTCTATAAAGGAATTTGCATACAGAAGTCATAAAATATTCCAAGTATGTTTATCTCATAAGGTATGGGAGAGGGGATTTCCTTGTTGTCATTTCCCCCCAGGAAAACAAAGCACCACCAGGTAATGTGCAAAGAGTTCCACAGTGAGTGGCAGAAGTGCCCAAATTTCAGTCTGATGGTCTTGCAGTTGAATCTTTCAGCTGCTCGTATTCCTAGGCTTTGCACTTTTAGTTTTTCACCAGTGAATATTTAAATTATATCCTTATATAACTAACACCACAATAGCCTTTGAACTTCAACACTAATTTTATCTGTATTCGTAGTCTATGGGACCTTGTATGTCTCTTATGGATAACATTTTTAAATGATAATATTCAGAGGGGGGGAAAATGCAGTGTTGAAACTGATCTATATTCTTCACTTGACATTCTGGTCCTCCTGTGCTTTGAACATGAAATAGGTGTCATCCACACTCTGAACCTGCAGTCAGGCAGTCTTTAATTTATGTTTTTGATTCCAAGTCAAGAGAGGAAGTTTAGACTATCTGAAGTTATCATCATCATCATCATCAAAAATATTTACTAAAAACTATGCTTCATAGAAGAAGGGCAAAATTTTGACTGGTATATACATCTTAGATATAAGCAAGATTCTGTGTTAATTTACTAGATCATGAGCCATTTAATGTAGAGGGGTTAAGTATGTTCTTGTCTACTGATTTGAAAAATCTGAAACTCACTGGCATACTGCTAATGAAACACTGTTGGAAGTGTTAAAAGGTTCATGACTCTCAAAATAAAATCCTAATGGAATATTGACCACTCCATATCCAGAAACACTACCTGTTTATCTTTCTGTATTTTTTAAAACTAAAAATGCAATTTGTCTTTTCAACAGTTCTCATGGCCTATATCTCACAGTCTATCCACCTATACATAATGATCACATTTTTTCTGACAAATATTAAATAATGAGATTTATTATTACCACAAATAATATATATCCTATTATATTATATATATCCTATATATATATATATCCATATCCAATAATATATTCAATAATAAGGATAAAGCTACTTGCAAAGTTATGCAGATATGTGACATGGAGATAGTTGGTAATTTATTTTATCTTATAGTTAGCTTCTGTATAATTTAGATACAGTAAAAATATAAACCAGTTAAAAAATAACAACTTCATGACTCTTAGGAATCCAATTATACAATGTTATAAAGAGGTACCAGCATACAAGTGTTTTTAAAGATCACCCAATATTTAAAAAAAAAAAAAAGTTAACATAACATAGCATCACTAGTTTAAAAAGCAATTATCAACTTTCCCTACCAACCCAGAGTCAGATTTCATGGTAGTCAAATACTTAATTTTAAAATAATTCCTAGACTGATCTTTGTTTAACAATACCATGAATTTACTTGTAGAAATTTTGTTAAGGTTCCTTAAAGTCATTCCTTTTAAATTTTATTTTTATTTTTACAGACTGTATTTTGATTCATTGAACACAATTGGGGTACAACTTTTCATTTCTATGGTTGTACATCCTTAAGGTCATTCTTATGATATATATATATAGAGATATATATCTATATATATATGCGCTTCACAAAAGGCAAGATGTTTTTACACCAGCTGGCTTACAAACGCAACTGACCTGTGGTTACCATATAGTTATGAGTTATGAGAACAACTTGTTCTGCATCTTCCAGCCAACCCCCAGCATGGAGTGAGCATTGGTATCTCTTCTGATTCATGTACACACCATTTCATTAGGGTTTGAGTTCTTTTCTCTAGTGAAATGAACAGTTCTTTTTCTTTTCTTTTTTACTACATTTATTAATTTTTCTTCTCCATATATGTATTATGAGAAAAGAGAACTGGAAACTCATTTTATGCTATCTTTATATACTTGAATCTATCCCCCATGTAATCTACTTTTACATTTTTGAAAAATATTTCCTTAAGGGTTTTTTTGTGTGTTTCAGTTGTTATTTGTTATGCTAATAGATTAACACATGCCGATAGTTCATTTTACTTTGCTTTACATAAATTTGAAGGAAAGCCTGAAAGAGCAGGAGTTTTATGAAGAAATGAAGATTTTATGTATGTTGACCTTAATAATCAATGTTAACAACATTGTCTTCTTGACAATGTCCTCCTTAAGGGAGGATAGTAATAGATCTGTGGACCAAAGTAGGTTTTGACAACCAACAAATGCACATATTCTTGTTGTTAGGGCCTCTATCCAACTCCACCAAAAAAAAAAAAAAAAAAACTTTTTACATTTTTTTGCCCTTCTCTTTTCTGGTTAGTATTGTTATTGGGTCAAAAATCAAAGAAATGTTCTTTGACTATCAATGTTCATATTTACGTTCATATTTACATATTCAGGATAAGGCAGAAAAAAACACTTATTTTGGTCACATTAAAGTAGAATTCAGACACAGATCTTTGACCCCCTGGGTGCCCAAGGCTGAAAAGTTGAACCCTGGCTTACAACTAGCATTCTCTATGACACCATGCAAATTGTCTGCCTGTGTTGTCTCATTGGAAATATGAATAATGGAAGTATTATTTCCTCTCTTGGAGATATTGTGACACTTGATTTTCATGGTCTGGAGCCAAAGGGTACAAAATAGAATTACATGTGGCAAATAGCATTTCCAAACATGTCAAGTGGAACAGGACACTTGGATCCACCACGTTGGCATAGGGCCTCTTGGGTACAGTGATGGGCAAGAACAGCTGTAAATATCTTTGTATTTTGTATCTTTTCATTTCTTTAAAATAGATATGAAACATCAGCATCAATTAGTGTGAGTTTTCTAAGTTCAGATTTCATATGGAAACTCTGTTAATATTGCCATCTGTATAGAAAAATTTAACTACTTCAACATAGTTTTAAAAGTATTCATATGGCATTCATTTTCATATGTAGCACAAATCAAAATAAGAACATTCAGTTTCAGCATTTTTTCTCAATTAACTATGGACATTTTTTCAATAATAGTCTTTCTATTCCTTTTCATAAATTGTGATAGGAATAAGTCAAATTGTTACTTTCAACGAAGTTGCACTAGAGAACAAAAATATCTGCTTTACCCTTCCAACTCCTCCAAAAACTTAAATTTGTTTTTGAAAATGATTTTCAATTTAATGCTATATTTAATTATTAGGGAAAACAAAAGTTCTTCTTTTTTAAACAGTCTACCCTCTCAAATGTTTTTTATTCAAAACTCTTGTGCACAATCATTTTATTCAAAATTTCCTACTCTTGTCAATTCCCAAAAGAGATGCAAGAAATTTGCATTTGTTCTTTTAGGAGCAGAATTGGTATAAAAATACCATAGAAATTTCTCTTGAATATTTTTTCAGCAAAGATTGTAGTTATCCACATCACTAAAACTCAAGAATAGTTAAGGAAAACTAAGAATTGTGTTTGCAAGGTCCTCTAGAAATTTGATCTCTTATTGCCTTTATTGCTTTTTAAAAATCTCTCTTGATCGTAGTTTGTTATAATAACTGGTAGAATATTCAGTATTATTTTTTCATGACATACTAGTAGCAGCCAATCTTGGTAAACAAATCAATTAAAAGATGATCTGTCATCTAAGTTTCATCATTCCCAATACTGATTCACTTGTCTAGAGTCAGGATGCAGTCTGAAGTCACTGAATGGAGTTGATGAGACTAATGTTTCACCACAGAGAAAATTAAAATTGTTGTCTGAAAATCAGGCAGAAAATCCTCACTAATTATTGCCAACTTGTGTGATGTATGAAAAAAAAGCTCAACTGGTTGGTAACAATCCAACTGTATGGTGTCCATTCATGAGTCACAGGAACCACACGTTGCAGTAGACCCTCTCAGCTGTCACTGCCTCAGGTGGCATAGGCCAGCTGCTCTGCCCTGTACTCACCTGGTGACAGTGATGATTGAGATAGTCTCATGCTGCAGCAAAAACCACACTGACTTTGGCAGTAAATCCACAACTCTGTGTGTGTTGGAGGCGTTTGAAGGAGGGGTGAATTCCAAGCACTAGAACAGTTCCAATCCAGTGTGGTCGGTCTTGCATTCTAAAGATATGTATCTGTGATTTGGAGAAGGGCCATATAGTGGAAGGGGGAAACCCAAATATTGACTCTTTTGCCTACTGTAATGTCATAAGGATTAATCATCCAAATGTAACTTTCTGAGCTCTGTGAAAGGTCATGTGAAATCAGGTTGCTTACTGATGATTAGATTACATATCTGATCCCAAGACCTCAAAACAATCTTGTCTAGCCTTTTCTATTGCTGCTGCTTAGATCTGAGAAGGCTAATTGTTTTCTGAAAACAGCCTGATTTCCAGTTCCTTGACTTCTCCTCAAATCCTGAAAAATCTATGTTGGGAACTTGAATATTTTTACATGCAAAGGAAGCATTTGAATATAAGCAAAAATGTGCATATTCTCTCAATGATCAGAATTTTCATTTTTCTTATTTTCCTCGTATCCTCTTTCCCCCAAATATTTCTCTCCTTCCCTCCCTCCTTCCCTCCTTTCCTCCTTTTGTCTCTCTCTCTCTCTCTCCTCCCCACCCCTCAATTTAACACCTTAGCCTTCTACTATAGAAATGTCCCCTGAGATAGATAAATCTACAGTAATCCTGAAAGTTTATATCTATGTTTGGTTTTTATTGTCATTCTTTCTAACCCTCAGACTATTTCTCAATATCCCAGATAACAAAATATTTTTAGGGATGAATATTATGCCCCTATAACAAAGGGCAAAGTTTAGTTCATGCTAAAGTTGATCTCCTTCCTGAAGAGTGAGAAATAATGTACTTTTACAACTTCATAGTCTATGCAATTCCATCAAATTAAAAGAGAGATTGAAGGAACTGTGAAGGAACTGGGTAGAAAAGTAATTAACATTTTACCAAATACTATTAGGATAATTTTTCTGAAATTAGTTTGGTTTGTTATAAATCTAGTTAGATGTGAAAAGATAGTGGTTGTGCCTGGCACACCAAAGTCATTACTTAAGAATAATCTGTGCATGTAAGGGCCATTGCTATTTTGCCAAGTTGGAGGTGAAAAGGGTGGGTGGTTAAATGGAAGCAAAGGGAAAGAACCATTCAAGGAAATCAGCTAAGTACTCTTGATATATCAAAGAGCCAACTGCAAAGTTCAACAACACATCTGTGCACATACATGTACTCAGTGTTTTCTCACTTTCCCTTGTGCCAACTTTTCCATTTCACTTAGCCTCAGATATTTTTTTCTTTTCAGTATGTATCATCATTTGCATCATTGAAAATAAATTTATTAACCAGGATGCTAGATCCAGGACAGGATCTTGCACTGTACATTTCTTTGACACATAGCTCATAACTTCTTATTCTAGACCACAATATTCTAGAAGACATAGACCTTGCATAGACCGTGCAACTGTTTTATAAAGCAAGAAAAATATTATAGTAGTATGAAATCATCTTAACAAAATGGGAAATGTAACAAAATACTGTAGCTCCTTATAATGCTTACTGCTAAACCTCAGTCCATTTCATAAACTATTTTACAACTTCAACTGAATTCAAACATTGAGAGATGCAAAGCCAAATTATCTTATTCCACCTTATTTGAAATTCCCTATCTCCCACAGTAACTGCTTAACTTCTTGGTAATTCTCTAATTAGCAAAGGTTTGGAAGACCTGTCTCAAGAGTCTTCCCTTCCATTCATTCCCTGTTTTACCCCTGCCAAAATCATTCCTTAACTAGGACTTTTTTTCTTTAAATAGCTCAATTTTGTTGTTTTAAGTCAAAAGTCATAAATCTATCTGCTACATCGAGATTGTAAATTCCAGAGACAGGAATCTGCTTTCTTTCTTGATTTTTATGTTTCTTCTAAGGACCCAACAATGTATCTTGAATGCAACATAAGCCTCTTGAAAACTTTCCAGGAGACTGTTTTCATCTGATCCTTTCATCTAGCCAGTATTTGTTATGTACCTGGTGTGCTCTGTGCCTAGTTCTGGACTGTAGAAAAACCAGGTGAGTAAAACAACCTAGTGCCCACCCTCATGGATCTTGTCCTGTGATGAAGTTTACAAAATGAGAATTTCTCCTGACCCACATTTTATCCAGTGGTGACACATGTATTTATATAAACATTTTGATTAACTGACATTTTCCCAAGTGGACTTTAGCCTGACTTGTAGCAACTAACTATACACCAAGATTTTCTTCTTATGAATAACAATTTCAGTTGGAAATTGTGAATAAGATTTTTCCAGCCCCCAGAATAAGAGCTAGTAATTCATCCTTTGTTTCTCAAAGTAGAGGTTATTAACTGAATTTTGACCAAGCCCATTTATATTGGGCCCACATGTATTGTAGTTGCTTTCTAATATTGTAGGAAATAACATAAACAAATTGTAAAATGTTTAAATATAACTGAAATGCTATTACACTTAAATCCACTTCAAATGAATCATACCAATCTGTCACTTCTTTTCCTCTCTACAGAGTAAGAGCTTTTCCCTTAGGGTGGCCTCCTCCTCTAGCCCCTCTGGACCTGTAGGACCCTTCCATGCCCATCTGTTCTTGTAACTAAGACATCTTGGACAGGTTGTACCTGCTTCAAGAAAAACAAAGGGGACTCTCAATTTTCCAGTGACCTGTGGAGAAAGGAGCAGAGCAGAGAGTCAGGAGTGGCATGTTACAGAGTTGCTACTTCTAAAGTCTGAAAATATATTATCCATTCAAAACAAAAGCAAACCAGAATTACAATTTTAAAATAAAGAAGATAAAGAGAAGTAGAATGGTGAGAAAATTAAAATATCTGGCACCACAGTCAATATTTCACCCATAGTCATTATTTTTTTATATCATCTTTCTGGACCCCAGATGATTCTCTGGGTTGATTTGAGATTCCAATCAGTCATACACCAACAAACATCAGTAGCAAAACTGAACTAACCAAAGCTTTTACCACCTATGTTCAAATCCTTGAGCAATCTTTCAGAATTTTACTTTGGCAGATCTCAGTACAACCAAGTAAGAATATGCTATCTTCGAGTTCATATCCAGGTACCTTATCCATCTTCCTCATCTGTGACACTAGACCATGTGAGCTTCTGGTTCCAACTATTGATCTGTGTAGAGAGTCTCACCTAAAGAATTGAGTGTGTCACATACAGATCTGTATTACTCTAGTTCTGTTAGAGAAGAAACTGTATGTATTAAAGGTGAGGGTTTGAGAGGAAAAGGAGAGAAAGATCCAGGTGCTTGGTGGATTTGGAGGTTGATGCAGAAGAATGAGTAAAAATGAGTATGAAATAATGCAGCAGGAAAACAATTTGAGATAACTAAAGTAGCATTCCTGCGTACCCACTAAAGAAAGTGTCGTTGGTGCCGTTACACTTCTGTGAATAAGAAATTAACTTGGTGTGTAAGTCTCAGAGTTTCTTGAGACTTGTATGGATGGGTGTATTGATAAAAACTCTCACTTACTGATCCCTTTCATTGGTTATAAAATGTCGCCCTATAGTCAAGGGTAGCAGGAATTTAAATTGAAAAGCATGATACTGCTACAAAATGCTTTTCTAGATATACAGCTCTTTCCCAGACTTGGCACAGTCCGTGGATTTAAATGGTTGGTTCCATCTGTGTGATAAAATTGTATTTGACATCTGTTTAAAATAAGCACATGATGCTTGAAAAAGAAGGACAACCCTCAGTATTGAATGTGACAGAATCAGGGGGTCATAGCTCTTTGTGTGTGTGTGTGCAAGCCCACGAGTTCACACAGTTTACCAACCTTGTCAGCTGTTACTACCTTTTTATCTGGATCCTATTAACTTGAGATTTGTTCTTAGCTCATGGAAAAGGTCTCCCTTTGTTTTCTTCCTCCAGATAGGAGAAGTCTCTTGGCAGAGTTCTTCAAAGGCGGTTAAGTCAGTAGCATCATGGAAATTTGGCAGTGAGCTAAGGACTAGGGCAGATCTAAACATTAATTTAGGTTATTTTCACAGGCAATTGTTCCATGATTTTTTATCCTTTTATTTTAGCAGTTAGCATAATCATTCACAAGCATCCTCCCAAAGTGAACCCGCTAGTCCATTCTTATCATTGTGTAGTCTGAGTAATTTTGAAATTTAAATTTAAATTGGATACATAAACATGGCAAAGCATGAATAAATCATCTAAGGGCCTTCTGAATTGTTCAGTTTACACCTTTTTAAAACTAATACAAAGAGTCAAATTCAGGTCTTTGATTAAATAAAAAATTGAACAACTAGATTACTTTTATGTATTTCATCTCTAGTAATTTTATTCTTTTGCCTTTTAAATCATTTTTAATTGCTTTGAGT
Organism: Sciurus vulgaris; assembly: GCF_902686455.1. Classification (NCBI taxonomy): domain Eukaryota; kingdom Metazoa; phylum Chordata; class Mammalia; order Rodentia; family Sciuridae; genus Sciurus; species Sciurus vulgaris. Next base: position 89,148,131 of record NC_136467.1, on the reverse strand, counting down.
ACTGCCAAACTGCATGCTAACTCTAATCCATTATAGCTACAAGTAGGAGCTTTAATGCCTCTAATGTAAAGAAGAAAACACATATTCCAGATGATTTAGTCCACCTCATATGGGTTGGATTACATAGAAAGTAGAACAGAAGGAATTAGGTCTCAGTTCTTGGTCAATGTCTTATATACTGACAAATACGAAATAGGATTATTTCACTTTTTGAGTTTTGGAAGCACTGTGATCCACCAAAGTCATATGAAAAATGGATCTTCTGTGGTTATGTCTTCTAAAGTGTGATGCCAAAACAATAGTTCTCAAAATAAAGCACACCTTAAAAAATTTTTAGTAGCTAAATTCTTTATCCTGTAATCTCACATCATCATTGAATTTGAAACTTTTCCATTGCTCTCAACTAAAAGGGAAAAAAGAAAGGAGTGAAACTAATGCTTCACGTTGGATACATTTTGTGCTTTGCTTTTGTATTTTGTGCTAAATCTTTTACTACACTCATTATTTTGCATAATAATTGTAATAACTGTATCTTCATTTTACATATTTAACAAAACCTAAGGATCCAAAAAGTTGCTAAAATCCATACAGCAAGTCAATTGCCAGAAGATGATCCAATATAGAACCCTAATCTGTAGCAACCTCAGAGTTAAATTGTCTTCAGTGTCTAGCCCTTCTTTGTGTGTAGATACCCCTCAAAGATAGGACGGATACTTCAAATAATATCTAAACAAAAACTCAAGTCACTATATTTGAGTGTTGGGGGAAGATTTTAAATTGGTGTATTTCGAAGCCCCTTTCTACATTTTTCTTGCCTGAAATCTTACACATAAAGCTAATATATTCAACAGATTAAAACTGAATACTGTGGATAAAAGAGGGAAGGAGCAGGTCAGGCTGAACCCCTGAAACTCTGGCTTCTCCCTACCACCATGATGGGCTTTTGAGATCTTAGACAATTCATGTCACATGTTCTTGAAGGAATAAAATAGTTACTCTTAGTAGACTATACAAAGTTTCCTCAAAAGTCAGCATGCCTAGAAGAAGGTGTCTGGAGTACTAGGTGCTCAGGCCCATGACAGTGTCCGGATTCCCCAAGTCCAGGCTCAGCTCCGCATCTAGAGCATGACCTTGAGTGCCCAACTTAACCCTGTGGATCTGGGTTTTCTAAGCTTTGAGATGAGTGAAGGTTGACCTGGGCACTCAGGTCAATTTTGGCTCTCTCTCTGTATAAGGAGCTTTTAAAAAAACACCTACTTCCAGGGATTCCAATTTACTTTTACCTTTGGATGCACCCTGGACATGATTGTTTTGTAAATGCTCCCCAGATGATTTTAATGTATAACCAGCATGGAGAAACACTGGTCAGAATGATCTATCTCTTTCTTTCAATTTCTAAACTAATCTTTTTCATTGGAATGCTAATGAGTCAATTCTCAAATATCTCATCCATCCTATTTCATAGCATTAGGAGCTTAAGGAAGATCATTCTTATGAATTTCAGTCTCCTTAGTGTCCATGTTATTCGTGGACTAGATTTAATCAAGTGGCTGTCCTTTTCCAAAGAAAACTTGAGAGGAAGGCTAATATCTCAAGGGGTTCCCCAGGAAAATGCTTCTTTTGTGTTGTCATCTTCCTTTCCCAAGTCATTTCAATGTTTTCTAACAATCACTCTTAAAAGTTATGTCTCACATGCTGTGATAAAGAAAAATTCCAAGCCCTCTCTCAGAATGACTACAGTGTTTTACTAGATTCCTTAGGGCAAGTTCTGTATCTTATGAACTCATGTATCCCCAGTACTTAACACAGTGAGTGCCTGGCACATAATAAGTTGTCCATTTTTGTTGTGTTTATGTTCATTTTTATTTTCTTTCTTTTCTTTTTGTAATTAATGAAAGGACCAATTCTAACCAATGGAATTTTGAAAGCCAAATAATATTATGATTAGGTTACCCTATGAAGCCTCAGAGTGACCATTACGAGAGAACAGTTTGACCATAATATAAAACAAATGGGCAACTGAGGTTGTCATGCTGGAGTCTCCCTATCCCCTTCCCAATTTTGCTGGTTGGTCAGATAACTGTTTGATTTGATAGAATAACAGTACCAAGGATATGGTTATCTCAAAAAGTCTATTTATAATACATCATCAGTAGAGGCACAAAACTATTGTTCAATTTATAAACACTATTTCACAATTGTTTTTTATGTGAGGTTTAATATCCTGCCAGACTAGCCCCAGAAGCCCATTCTGTATTCCCTCCCAACATATCCCCTAGCACAAACAATGCATTTTCCTCTTTCAAAAGCATGCTCACTTTTGAAGTTCTCACTCTAAGTTTTCTATAAGCTATTAAAGTCAAACATTACCTCTATACTGAATAATATGGTAAGGGAATTTAGATTATTTTACACAGATATATTAAGGGACAACAAAATATCAAAACCATATGAGGCCTCACACATGAGTACCCAATAAATATGTGTTCAATTGATGTTAAACAGGCCTTACACTAATGCCAGGAATCAGGTAATAATTCTAATGACATTAATAGGAGAATTGCCCTAATTGGTACCATTGGAACATGCTTTTTTACGTTTTTAAAGTGCAGTACATTATCTGAAAACAGGAAAACATGTGGCAACCATCCATTAGTACCACATTAGGTAGAGGTATTGTTATTCCTATAAGACGCTAGGACCCATTTCCTAACATCGCCAACAAATGTAAATCTTCATAAAATCCTGTGTACATGCTACTATTTACTACAAAGTGAAGAGGGTTTGGAAAGTGTTTATCCTTCTCTTTTCTTCTATATGCTTCTGAGTTGTATTTTAATACTTGTGATGTTACTAGTCAGCCAGTACTCTTCTCTTTCCCTTTTGAAAATGTGAACTTTAAATCAGATTTTCTGTTGCAAAAAAGAGTTTAGTAATCTCTTGTCTCGTTATGAACCAGAACATGCATCCATCAGCAGAATAAACTACATTTAGCTTTCAGTGTAGGCCTGGACAATAATGATCCTCCAAATGAGGGCTAGAATTCTAGATGTTCTGCCTGGGAATCTTGCCCAGGGCCTTTTTGGCTCTCATTTTTGCTGTTTCATATTTGCTATTTCATTTTAATACATCAAATTAACACTAACTTTCATAATTGGGAAAGAAAAGGAAGATTATTATAAGTTACCAGAGTTAAAGAATTCCAAGGAACTCTTCAAGGAGCACAATTCCTATTTGAGGTCTCAGGTTTCTGTATTTTTAGGAAACATGCATATACAATATATGAGTTACCTGCAAACATTTAACATATACCCTTGATTCTAGAAATTGTGCTACCAACTAAGGAGGTAATTAAAATATTTTAGGATATGTAGTTTAGTACAATATAGGTGAATCTAAAGAATAACAAGCAATATTCCTTTGGTTATATAATGTGCTGGATAGCTCTGAGATTCAGACTTGTTATAGAAAACAAGAATTCTTCCCCATAAATGGGAGGCATGAATAAATCACACTTGCTCATTTCAGAGTTCAAAATACAAAATGATAGCTTTTTTTTTTCCATTTTCTTTCTTTTTCTTTTTTTAACCAAGTTGCTTTGGAGGAAACTCAGACTGAAATTGTTGGTGAATAAACATTTATTTATACACTTGAAGATCTAGGAGATGCACAATACAATTCAAATCTAATTACAGAAATGACATCCCAGAGCACAAAGGTATAGGAAGTATGTTGAATATGTTAAATTTTTACCTATACTTTTAGCAATAACTTTTTTCATCTAACACACTATTGTGGTTTAGATTTGGACAGTCCCCCAAAGGCTCGTGTATTTAAAGGCTTAGTCCTCAATGAATAAGGTCCACAGATGGAGCTTTAAAAAAGAATTGGATCATGAAGTTTCTAACCTCATCAGTGAATTAATCCATTTGATGAATTAATAATTCAAATAGATTGACCACTGGGAGGTGGGAAGTAGGTCACTAGGGGTATGCCCTGGAAAGGTTTATCCTGTCCCCAGCACTTCTCTCCCCCAACCCTTCTACCTCCCGCCCACCTCCTCTCCTCCTCTCTCCTTCTGTGCTGCCAGGAACTGAGCAGCTTTCCTCTACTACACTCTCTGCCATGATGTTCTACTTCATCTCTGGCCCAAAGCAGCAGTGCCAGGGACCATGGACTGAAACCTCTGAATCTGTGAGCCAAAGTAATTATTTTTTTCCGTCAAGTCATTGTTGTCAGTTATTTTGCTCATAGCAACAAAAGCTAACATACACTCTAAAATGAATAAATATAATACAGAGTGATCTTGTGCTGCTAAGGATTTTTGAAAGCATGCCATCTGTGGCTCAGAGTGAAAAGGAATGGTCTGATACACACTATTGTGTGTGTTGAGTCTTCCTCTGTGATAGACTGGGATTACAATGAAAGAAGCTTGACAGCACAACCCTTCTGTTGGCATTTTCATAACATCTGACATATACTGTCAGGTAAGGAGAATTACAAGCACATGACTAAATGGGAAGAGAGTGCCCAAAAGATCCCATGGCATTAAACCACATTATCACTAGCACAAATGATCAAGATCTAACAGTAGGCAACTTTAAACATTTCGTGATGTCAAATTATAATAATATGTATTTATCAAATTTACTTCTTTATTCATTTCTCTGACCTTTTGATAGATACTTAAATATTTCCCTCAATAGTCTATTTTAGTGCTCCTATATAAATTATTTTTATACAAAAATATCATCATAATGAAACAAAAAAGTGACTATTCTAAATCATCAATAATTTAATTCATTTCTAAAGCTGATGTGATTTTGCAAACTGAAAATATACCATTCTGACTCACATCATCTACTTGTGGACAAGAATATTACAAATGAAAAGTTAAATAGCAATACAAAATACATGTATGTAATTGCAAGTGGAACCATAAGACCACAGGCATGTTTTAGGAGAAGTGAAATAGACTGGAGGAGGCAAGGCTAATTGGATTTTGCACAGGCTATAATGGAAGGATAAAGTATTTTAGGCATGAACTTGAGGAATACCAAAATGAACCTGAAAATGGTAAGACCCACCCAGAGCATTTTGCATTTGGTCAGAGGAAAAGAGAAGGACCATATCTGGGTCATGCACGATGACCTTGAAAGGCAACTGCAACAATGTTCAGTTCTGGAAGCCATAGGAACCATCGATGACTGTCAGAGGAAGAAAGTGAACTGAAATAAGGAGAAATATGGAGCAGTTTGTAAGCTATATGGCAGCAGAGAAGAGTGGAACCAGGGAGAATAATAAAGAGAATAGTAAAGAGCCAATCACAACATCAAATTGTGAGACTGTTAAGAGCCTGCACTGGATGGATTCAATTTAATTGTTTCTCAGGGTCACACATTGTCCATCTGCAAAGGTCTTTAAACTTTTTATTATGTAATACCCAACTATAGCCAATAACTGTCTTGCATTGAAAAATCTTGTTATCTGAGAATTTAGATGTATTTTAAAGGCATTATTGATTCTTTTGTTCCTTTTAAAGCAAATTTATGTATCACACTTTTCTGAGTAAAAATTGTTTCATTCAAGTTTTAATTTTTGTGAGCAAAAACAATATGCATATTATAAAACAAAACAAAACAAAAAACAGGTATCTGAGTTAATTTAGATATTTACAAAAGCAAAAAACATTCCAGAGTTGGTTGAGTTTATATGACTGAAATATTTTCAGACATTTTGTAGTTAACGTCATTTGGAGACAGGATATTGTTTTAAAATCCAAAGTGGAAAGATTTAAAAGGTTCTTTACCTCTGGTAACTAAAAAGCAGAAAGTTAATCAATGGAGATGGGAAAGAAAATTTGGTTGACCAATGCGATGCTTGGGTTGCATATAGGGATTTCACACTTGTGAATGATCTATTTAAAACTTGAATAAAAACAGGATTTAGCTACTATATTTTCACTTCTGTTTTTCACAGAACAAACCTTAGGCTTATTGGAATTAAATTTATTATTTATTTTAATTTATGACTATTCTTTCTTATTGAATGCTACAAAAAAGTTGACACCTTTCACATTATTAGAAATGTGAAAATGCCTAAAATCTATTAGGAGTACTGTTTTAGCAAATAATACCTTACTTAAATGATAATAGAAAGCATTTATTTTAAAGCCTGAGTTGAAACCTTCATTTAGATTGCTATAGCTATTAATCATGGCTTTTATTTTTAAGATGGAGAGCTTAGTATATTTCTTGTCAAGTCAGTCATGATGAGTTTCAGTGCCTCATTTGAGCTCCCACAATTTTTCATTGTTCAGGAAAATTAGAAAGAATAGATATTAATTTAAATGAATTACAATGATGTTGTCTTTGGTGCTTTTATGTTAGTTCTCAAGTGCATGAATGCCTTGGCAGCTTTGTATTTATTCAGTCAATAAATAAGTACTCGTAATTGTGTCCTGATAGATTTTTGAACATAAGCTGTGAAGTGTTAAAAATGACAGCATCACCTAAACTGTTCATTTTACTCTTTTTGGTAGCCCTTACAATTATACGTGGATTATTCTAAGGATGTGGTCAAAGGATTTGTGTTAATCAATATTAGGAGCAGGCCTCATTACTATCAGATTCCTATTTTTGTATGTTGTAATTCATCTTTATTTTTTGATTCTAAAACAAATCCCCTTTATCAAGTGAAAATGTACAGCAAGATACAGAAAAATTATTTTTGTGAACTCTATTTTGTTTATTAATTTTTCTTATTGTGTGTTTATAAGAAAGTATTAGAAGTTCATATTTTCTATGCATTTAAAACAGCAATACCATTACTTACTTTTAGAATAACCCATTATTCATGGATTCCATATTTACAAATTTGTTAACTCACTAATTTATTTGTGAAAACTCACTAATTAATTTCTGAAACAAAATAATTAATATTCATGGAATCTTCATGATCATTCAGAGTGGTGAAAAAAATTTTAGTCTCCCAATGCACAGGTTCCCAACTGAGTTGAAAGAAGGTGATACCTTATCTTCTTGTCTCAGCTCTCAGACTGTAAACATGCTTCCCTTTTTAGGTCTAGTTACTGCCATAATTTTTGCATTTTTGTGCTTTTTGTTGATAATTTCACTATGTAAAATGATCCCTAAGGGCAATGCTGAAATGCTATATAATGTTCCGAAGCACCAGAGGCTGTGGTGTGCTTCATGGAGAAAATACATGGGTTAAGTAAACTTTTTTCACCATGAGTAGAGTGCTCACTTTTAGCTGGGAGTTCAATGTTACTGTGTCAACAAAGATATTAACAAAAGGTATTTTAATGAACATAAACACACATTAAACAAGTTTATGAATTAATCAGTTAATGAAACTATTGTGGCCAGAAGATCACAAGGGCCTACCTCTATTTTCCCTAGGAATAGTGGTTTGGTATTTGCTAATTCAGTGTTTGTGACAGCATTATAAAACATAACTACTGCAAATAATGAGAATGAACTATGTTCTTTTCTAGAAGTCATTTTCCCAATATGTCATCATGAATTATTGTGGCCTGGTTGGGAACATGAAAAATGTGTGACCTGAGTAGATGTTCTTATTGCTGAATCCACTGATGCTAAGGATCAAACAATTTATAGACAGAGTGTCCCCAAAGTCTCCAGAGTTATTAACCATTGGAGGCTCATCTATTTTATTTTTAAACCCAAATCTCAATAGTTAGCCTGCTATTAAGGTTGAATTTACAAGATATAGACAGTATCATTTAAAATTAGAAAGGACTCATAACTGGGTTAACTACAATGCAATCATATTGCTTGGGAACTAGCAGCACCTAACAATATGCCTTAAAAAAAATAGAGAGTAACTTGCTTTGCCTATGTGTGAAACAATCTACAGCACACTTTTATGTGGAATAATACATGGATTTGGATTTATATGGAAGTGCTGTTTGAGCTTATGCAGATCAAACTCTTGGTTTTACAGAAGAGAAATGCCAGTCCCAGGGAGGTTAAGTGCCTGCCCTAGGCCACCTTCTAGGGCAGCAGTGGGGAGATATGACCATCCAGTGTGAGTACTTCCCTCCATCAGATCACCTTTCCTGTGAAGTACTGACAACTATTATAGAAAACAGCATACTTTTGGACTACTTTGAAATATTAGCTCAATCCTACTAGAATTTCTTCTTGTCATCTCATAAATATACGTTTCCTTCTTCATTAGTTCAGGCATATTTGTAAAGAGAAGTCAAATATTACCAGTAAACATAGAATCAGAAATGTTATTTCATCTTTTTACTATAAAAAGGAAAGCAATATTTTGAAAGGAAACCTCTTAAATTTATGGTGACACTCAAATATTTATACTAAACTGAGCTTGCATTAGGAAAACATACATTCAAGTTGTTCAATCTGAAACTCATGACTGGGTCTTGAGCAGGAGGATGAGAGGTAGTGTGAGATAGGGACACATGCTTTGAGAATTTCCTCCATATACACATGCCTGGGAGCTGCGCACATCCTCTGTAACTCAACAATAGCACAAATGATTAGCAAGGACTACCAGTCACTGATTTCAATAAAACCCTCTCTACTGTGCCTTGAAGACTTACTTTATGGAGGGAGATGGAGACATTAAGGAATTAGATAAGATTAATTTTATGTCTTGTAGAAATCAGAGGAAGATATACAAAGATACAAATTGCTGAGGCTGCCTGGAACTTGTGATCCTCCTTTCTCAGCCTGCAGAGTCACTGGGATTACCGTCATGTGTCACCATGCCCAGCCACAAAGTTGTATTAAGATACAACATTTTCTTTTATTGTACATTTCATTATATGGAACAAAATTTCAGTTTGACTTCCCTCAGCTATGACAAAGGAGAAGGCCCACAGTTATGAAGTTTTCCATCACACTCTATTCATACATAGGAAATGAACTTCCATAAATGTAATGCTATTTCTCTGAGAGTTTTATGTCCACCTTTTTTATAACCCTCTTTAGGATAAAAACATTTCTTACCCTATAAAAAATTAATCAGTAAAATTTTCAAGTTCTTGTAGTGATTTGATCTCCAGTGCCCAGACTCTTCCTCTGTAATGATTTATCAGGATAGTGAAAGATAATGGCTTTATGTAATTTTAAGACGAACATCTAAACAAAAGGTGTCAAGTTATTTAATTAAAGATAAAGAATCAGTGACAAAAATGGTGAATGACTTGTGTATATTTATCTTTCCATATATGTCTCATTCCTTTCTTATTTACCCTCAATTATATGAAGTAATCAGTGAATATTTATTGAGTACTTTGACATTTTCAGAACTATCCTATGCACTACCAGGGTCTCCAAAGGAATGAAGAACATAGTCTCTGTTCTCAAGAATGTAGTGTTTCTTAATGTCTGAGAAACATTAAGTGTCATTTAAGATATCATAAGAGGATGAATAGGGTGGTATTCTTTAATCCAAGTTTTAGAAACATGGAACACTAAAGTCTTCCCCTAAACCTTCACCATTCACATTAGGTATTAGAGGTGCCTCAGAAAAGCTGTGATAAAGAGACCCAGTGGCTGGCATTAAATCTAGTACTCCTTACATGTATTTGATGAGGCAATTTTTTCTTTGATCCTATAAAATTCTCTTGGGATATCAGCATCCTATGGGAAATGGTTGGGGGAAATGCTAATTAGAGACAAGAGTGAAATTTTATTATTGCCATTTTGAGTCCAAATTCAAAGTATTGAAAGTGCAGAGAAGAGAAAGATCACTATGATCTGGACTGGTGAAGAAAAGAATCTCAAACGTTAGACTTTAGAAGAAATAAAAGTGTAGTTGAGAAAAAGCAGAATATTAGTCCAACAAGGGGGAAACAGAGGTTATATTTCCCAAATTGTTAACACTGATTATTTGGATTAGTCCGGGCAAAAGTGCAGACAATGATTACTGGGGACTTTGACTAAGTTATATGTTTCTATCTTGTTTACATGTTAGTTTTTCCAGAAAGTGAGCTTATTATAATCAGGAGATATTTTTCTAAAACTCACTGTTTGTCTATCAGATTAGTTAATAATATTCATAGTTCTTTATTTTCATAATTATACACATCTGTGTAATAATTACAAACAATAATGTGCAACTACAATATCTTGGCCAAAAATAAATTGAAACATCAAGGTCAACCTGTGTTGTGAGCTTGAGCCACACCTGCTGTTTGCTCATCTCTCAAGTGTGACTGACTTCAGGAATGAGAATAAACAGTGTACTAAGTTTCCTTTTGGCTCCTTACCTCATGGGTATGTGCTGACTTTATGCCTGAAACTAAGGAGTTGAGGAGTAAGCTGAAAATAGCCAACTTGAATGTCTTAACTATAGTTCAGCTTGTGTAAGAACTTTTTAAATACTCCTTAATTTCCGAGTATTGAGTTTTTAAATTACGTTTGTTTCTTAAAATGGAGAATTTAGATATTCTTTAATAGTTAATAAATTATATATGCCCCAAATACATGATGTTTTTAATGTGAAAATATAACCAGGTTTAGAAATAACTGATAACCCTCTAGATAAAAGAGATGTTTTATAAATATAACCTTGGAAAACCATTTCCCCCCTCAACTCTTTAAGAAATTATTCTTTTTGAATCTGGGAAGAAGATACACATGACCTTTGTGTTGGACATAAATATATACACAGGAAAGTAGCATGATGCCAGTGCCCACACAGTTAAATCATGAAAAATTGCTCAAAAGTGACTGTTTCTGACCTCCAGTAATGATGATTTCATACAGCTGAACCAGGTGGTTTAGCTCACTCATTAGTTAGTGCTCCCTCCTCCCTTGTATGGAGAATTTGCCAGTTGTATTAGGGTAGTATTTTGATTCTCATCACATTCCCCATTTGATTCAGAATTCTCTCTTTGCCTTTTCTGCTTGTACATCATTCTGTTCTATCATTCTCCTACATATTACCAGACAGACTGATTATTTTGTTAATTCATCTCTTGTTTGGAAAATTCACAGACATCAGACTGTAAAGATCAAAAAAAGACCCTGCTTGAGTTCAGTATCACATGTGTAGAATAAGTCAATTATTGCTGCCCTTCCTCTATTGTCAATCCCTATTTTTTTTACTCTTGATACTGTCCAAGAGTTTCTCATTGACCCCAGAAGTTCAGGTGCCTAACAGGATTCTATCTAGATGACAACCTCTGATTTGTCTGATGCCCTGCCTGGCAGGGTTCTAACGCCTGCATAGAAAATGGTTTTTCCTGACAAATGCTAACAGTACTCCCCCCATAAATCAAGCATGCTTATTACTCTCTTGCTCCCTGTATTTCATTATTTGATGCCCCCACCACTATGATTACAGATCAAAACAAACACCAGCTTCATGGATTAGGTATCTGAGCCTTGACACGACTGCTCAGTAGTTTGTCAGCATGTACATGTATACAGTACTCTCACAATAATCTGGAAGTATTTTAAAAATCACAAAATGTGTTTTCCATGCATATTTTCAGTGAAACCAAATCTAATTGTCAATTTGAGGAGAATTAAATGTTATAGGAGATGTTAAATATGATCTAATGTGTTTGGTAGCTGATATTTTTGAGTAAAAAAAGAAATATTTTAGTCTGCTTTTGTGTCACTGTGACCAATATGCCTGGGAAAGAATAACATAAAGAAGCAAGAGTTTATTTTGGCTGTTGCTTTCAGAGGTTCAGTCCATAGACAGACTCCATATCTCTGAGTTCACAGTGAGTCAAAACATCATGGTGGAAGTGCATGGCAGAGGAAGTCAGCTCAGGATACAGCAACAAGGAAGCAGAGAACTCCACTACCAGGGACAAAAAATAAATCCCAAAGTCACACCCCCAGTGATCTACTTCCTCCAGCCACACCTACTCCCTATATTAACCACCCAGTTAATCCCTATCAATGGATTAATCCACTGATTAGGTTGTAACTCACATAATCTAATCATTTCACCTCTGAAAATTCTTGCAATTGTCTCACACACGAGCTTTTGGGAGACACCTCAAATAGAAACACAACATTCCATTCCTGGCCCCCAAAAGCTGGTGTCAGTCTCATAATAAAAAATACATTTAGTTCATTTCCAAGACCCCCAGAGTCTTAACAGTTCCAATATTGCCCAAAAGTCCAGTCAAGCCCAAAGTCTCCTCTGAGACTCAAAGCAAACTCTTAGATGTTTTTCCCTGTAAAGATCAAAAACAAGTTACATATATCCAATGTTATATAAAAGCCCACAGTAAAATTTCCATTCCAAAGAGGAGAAATAGGGGCATAGAAAGAAGGGATGGGACCAAAGCAAAACTGAAATTCAGCTGAACAAACAAGTCCTGTAACTCCTCATCCAGCATCTGGGACACATGGTATCATGATGTTCTCTCAAAGGGCTTTTTTAAACTCTGTCCCTATGACTTTTCTGCTTAATACACACATGACCTCTTGGATTGTCTCTGCTCAATTCCTGCAGCTTCATTAGCAGATGTCCCATGTTACCCAGATCTCTTAATCTCAAGATTAAGCTTCAGCTTCCTTCTCATATCTTCAGACATTGTCCTTTCTGGGGATGCCCACAGAGACTCCAAATCTGCTACCCTTCACCTGGCCTCCTAGGCCTTCCTTTGAAATCTCTATGGAAAATTTTATGCCTCCCTACTCCAGCATCCTGCATTTCTGCAGAACCAGCACCTCATGTTTACTTCAAGGTCTGCTTGCATCTTGAGCAGTAGCCAAGCTTCCTGAGACCATGGCTGCTGCAGCGACCTGTAAGTTACTGTGTGGTTGAACTTGGTGAAACAACTTCCTAGTCTCCCAGTGCAAGGAAGGTGACCCAGTGGTCTCTTCTCAAAGGAATTTTTACTTTTACACCCTTGAGCCTGAGACAAATGTTGTATTGCCAATCCCTGGGATGTCCTCAAGCCATCTTTCTTATTATTTATGGGTAAAGAACTTACCATCTCTTTAGTGGTTATAATGTCTTTAACAATCACAACTTTTTTAGCCCCAGTTTTATACACAGTTTTCTAGCCAAATTGCAAGTTTTTCAAATCCTTTTGCTGTGCTTTCTGCTCCTGATTATCACAGTAAACTTGATAAAAGCTGCCGGTAATATCCATTCCACCACCCAAATATTATGCTGCCTTGAAATTTCCTCCTCCAGAAAAATTACTCCATCACTTTTAAATTCAGAATCACAGAAAGTCTCAGGACATGGGCAAGATTTAGACAACGTTATTGCCAGAACACCACATGAATGGCCTCTAGTCCAGTTTCTAATGGAGTCCTCCTCCCCTGAAACTTTGAGTCCAGTCTTTACTGCTCACAGTCTTTTCAGCATTCTGGTCTTTGGACCTTCACCAGAATTGGTCATTAAGCTCCACATACACTTTCCAGCCTGCATATCTAAACTTTTCAAAATTCCTACCCATAGAAACCAGCTCCAAAAGGTTCTGAACCACATGGTCTAGTTAGTCACAGCAATGACCCCACTTCTTGGTACCCATTTCTATTTTAGTCAGTTTTTTTGTTGATGTGACCTAAAGACCTGACAAGAAAACAAAAAGGGGGAAAAGTGTGTTTGGGTTTCAGAAGTCTCAGATCCATAGATGGTTGACTTTATAGCTCTGGGCCCAAGCAGAGCAAGAGCATCATGGTAGAGGGCATGGTGGAGGAAAGCACCACAGGACTTAGCAAAAAGGAAGCAGACTACTATGCTTTTATCATGTTTACCCTCCCTTTTACTTTCTGTTCTCCTCCCCTCTTAGACTCCCCCCTCTTAGACTCCCCCCTCCCCAGCCTCCTTCCCCTTCCTTAAATGTCCCACTTTTACTTCCAGGTCATTTGTTTGTTTGGTTGGTTGGTTGGTTTCCACATCAGAGAGAAAACTTAAGATACCTGTCTTTCTGTGTCTGACTTTTTTCTGATTAACATGACATTCTCCAGTTTGATTTATTTTACTTACAAATAATTTCATTCTTCTTTATGGTTGAGTAATACTTCATTGCATATGTACTATACTTCCTTTATCCACTCATTTGTTGATGGACACCTAGGTTGAGTCCATATCTTGCCTATTGTGAATAGTGACACAATAAACATGAGCATGCAGACATCTGTTTCATATGTTGACTTCATTTCCTTGTGATAAATACCCAGGAATAGTATGACTGGATCATATAACAGTTCTATTTTTAGTTTTTTGAAGAACCTCTATACTGTTTTCCATAGTGGCTGTACTAATGTACATTTCCACCAACAGTGTATAAGGGTTTCTTTTTCTCCACATCTGTGCCAGCATTAAATTTATTAATGTTTTTATCATAATCATTCTGACTAGGGTGAGATGGAATTTTGACGTAGTTTTGATTTGCATTTCCATGATGGCTAAAAATATTGAGCATTTTTCATGTTTATTGGCCATTTATATTTATTTGGATAAGTGCCTATTTAGATAATTTGCCAATTTATTAATTGGACTACTTATTCTTTGGTTAAGTTTTTTAAGTTCTTTTTGTATTCTGGATATTAATCCTCTGTCAGATTAATAGCTGGAAAAGATTTTCTCCCATTCTGCAGGTTGTCTCTTTAGTTTGTTGATTGTTTCCTTTGCTGTGCAGAAGCTTTTTAATTCAATATAAACCAGTTTGTCAATTCTTGCTTTGTTTCCTGAGATGTTGGATGTCCTATTCAGGATATTGTTGACTGTACCAATATCTTCAGTTATTTCTGCTGTTTCTTCTAGTAGTTTCAAAATTTCAGATATTACATTAAGGTCTTTGATCCATTTTGAGTTGAGTTTTGTACAAGGTGGAAGATAGGGTTCTAGTTTCAAACTTCTGCAGTAAATGTCAGTTTTCCCAGCACTGTTTGTTGAAGAAGTCATCTTTTCTCAAATGTGTTTTTGGCACCCATATTGAGAATCAGTTGATGGTAGATGTTTGAGTTTATTTCTATTCTATTATATGGTATACATTCCTGTTTTACACCAAAATCATGTTTTTTTGTTATTATGTCTCTGTGGTATATTATATTTTGAAATCAAGTATTGTGATGCTCCAGTATTTCTTCTTTCTTCTTCTTTATCCCTCCCTTGGGATTACTTTGACTCTTCAAGGTTTTTTGTGGTCTCATATGAATTTAGGATTGTTTTTCTAGTTCTGTGAATATCATCATTGGTATTGTGATGGGAACTGTATTGAATCTTATCATTGTTTTTGGTGGTATGACTATTTTAACAATATTAATTCTTCCAATCCATGAACATGGGAGGTCTTTCCATCTTCTAGAATTTGGTCTTTCTAATGTTTGGTCTTTCTTCAATGTTTTGTAATTTTCATTTTGAAAATTCTTTGCCACTTTGGATAGATTTATTCTAGGTTTTGTTGTTGTTGATGATGATGTTGTTATTGTTTTTGTGGGGGGGATTCTTTCTGAGACTATAATGAATGACAGAGATTGCTTTCCTGATTTCTTTCTCAATGAGTTCATTATTGGTTTATAGAAAAGTTATTGATCTTTTTTTGTTAGTTTATTTTTAATTTTTTAATTTTTTTTATTTTTACAAACCGCATTTTGATTCATCATGCACAAATGGGGTACATCTTTTCATTTCTATGGTTGTGCATGATGTAGATTCATACCACTCATGTTATCATACATGTACATAGGGTAATGATGTCTGTCTCATTCCACCATCTTTCATATTCCCGCCCCCCTCCTCCTTCTCATTTCCCTCTACATAATCTAAAGTTCTTCCATTCTTCTCTCACAACCCACCCCCACCCCCATTATGTATCATCATTTACTTATCAGGAAAAACATTTGGCCTTTGGTTTTTTGGAATTGGCTTATTTCACTTAGCATGATATTCTCCAATTCCATCCATTTCTTTGCAAATGCCATAATATTATTCTTCTTTATGAATGAATAATATTCCACTGTGTATATATACCACAGTTTCTTTATCCATTCATCTGTTGAAGGATATCTAGGTTGGTTCCACAATCTAGCTATTGTGAATTGAGCTATTGTGAATTGATGTGACTGTGTTACTGTAGTATGCAAAATGCGGATTTTTCTATCCCTCCACCTGACTGAATTTCTTAATTGGTTCCCAGAGTTTTTTTGGTGTAGTCTTTAGGGTTTTGTAGGTGTAGGGTTGTATCATGTGCAGAGATACTTTAAATTTCTCTTTACCAATTTGTATCTTTCATATCTTTGTCATATATAATTGCTGTAGCTAAAATTTCAAGCATTGTATAAAATAGTGTAAGTAGTGAGTGGACACCCTTGTTTTGTTCCTGATCTTTGAAGAAATGCTTTTAGTTTTTCCACATTTAGTATGATGTATGGATTTGTCATATGTAGGCTTTATTATGTTGAAATATGATGCATCTGTAACTAATTTACTCAGGGCTTTTATCATGAAGGGATGTTGAATTTTATGAAAGGTTTTTTCCTGGACCATGTTGAGATGAATACATAACATTTATCCTGCTTCTATTTATGTACCATATTACATTTCATGATTTGCATACGTTGAACCATCCTTGCATCCCTCCCTGGAACAAAACCAACTTCATCATGCTTTATGACCTTTTTAATGTGCTACTAAATTCTACTTGCAAGTATTATATTGAGGATTTTTGTATCTATGTTCATCAAGAACATTGGTCTATCGTTTTCTTCTTTTGTTGTTGTTGTGTCCTTATCAAATTTTGGTGTCAGGTAATATTGCCTTCATAGAATGAATTTAGAAGGGTTTCTTTTGTTCTATTTGATGAGACAGTATTATTTCTTTAAAAGCAGATAAAATTCTATGGTGAATCCATCTGGTTCTCAGCTTTTTTTGTTAGGAAATTGTTATGGTTTGGATATGAGGTGTCTCCCCAAAGGGGCCTGTGTTAATGCAGGAATGTTCAGAGAAGACGTGACTGAATTGGAAGAGCTG
Organism: Sciurus vulgaris; assembly: GCF_902686455.1. Lineage (NCBI taxonomy): Eukaryota > Metazoa > Chordata > Mammalia > Rodentia > Sciuridae > Sciurus > Sciurus vulgaris. The sequence continues at coordinate 89,131,157 of NC_136467.1, read as the reverse complement.
TTACCTAATCAATCCATCCTACTTTGAAGAGAATAACTGGATGGTAACTGTAGACAGGTGGAGTGTGGCTGGAAGAAGTGGCTCACTGGGACATGACCTAGAAGGGCTCATTTTTCCTGGGTCCCGTCCTCCACCCACCTTTCTGTTTCCTGGCCACCATGAGGTGAGCTGTTTCCTTCACCCTAACCTTCAGCCATGATGTTCTGTTGATCGGGGACTCAACCTCTAAACCATGAACCAAAAGAAACCTTTCCTCCTCTAAGTTTTTCTTGTCAGGTATTTTGGTCACGTGCTTCAATCTCATTTCTTGTATTGATCTATTAGATTTTTTTACATCCTCTTGATTTAATTGTTTTAAGTCATACATATCCAGAAATTTGTCCATTTCTGCTAGATTTGTCAAGCTTATTGGCATATCATTTTGCAAAATATTCCTTAATGAGCCTATTAATTTCAGCAGTATCTGTTGTAATATTCACTTTTTCATCTATTTATTTATTTGGGTCTTCTCTCTCTTTTGGTTAGCATATCTAAGGTTTTGTCAAATTTTTTTACCTTTTCAAAGAACCAACTTTTTGTTTCATTGATCCTTTGTATTGTTCTTTGAGTCTCTATTACATTTATTTCTGCCCTGATCTTTCCTTCTCCTAATTGTGGGTTTAGTTTGTTCTTGTTTTTCTAAGACTTTGAGATACATCTCTATGTTATTTGAGATCTGTTTTTCAAATGCAGGTAATTGTAGTTCCCTCATAGGACTTCTTTCAATGAATCCCACAGTTTTTGTCTGTTTTCATTGTAATTTGATTTTGATTTTTAATTCCCCCTTGATTTTTTTCAGTGACCCACTATTCATTTAAAGATGTATAGTTCAATTTCCATGTGTTTGTATAATTTCTGTAGTTTTTCTTGCTGCCATTTCCTAGTTTCACTACATTATAATCTGACAAGTACAGAGAAATTATTTCAATTGTTTTGAATTTGTTTAGACTTGATTTATCACCAAATATATATTCTGTTTTGGGAAAAGTTCTTCGCTGATAAAAATTCTGTAGATGTCCATTAAGTTCATTGGATATATAGTGTAACTTAATTCTGATGTTTCTTTGTCATTATTTTTTTCTGAATGATCTAGTTATCGGCAAAAGTAGAGTACTGAAGTCACCCACTATCATTGTTTGGGAGCCTGTCTCTTCCTTTATGTCCAATAGTGTGTGCTTTCTAAAATTGGGTGTGCTAATATTCAACACATGTACACTTATAATTGTAATATCTCATTCATGAATCATTCCCAGTATATAGTGATTTTTTTTTGTCTCTTCTGATTTTTCCTAGAGTTCATTTTGTCAGATATAACCAGTTATTCCTGCTTGCTTTCAGATTCTATTTGCTTGGAATATTATTTTCCATCCTTAAACTTTTAGTCTGCGTATGTCTTTTCAGAATATTGTTGGGTCTTGTTTTCCAATCCAGACTACCAGTCTGTATTTTTTAATTTGTGAATTAAGACCATTTGTACTCAGGGCTACTGTTGAAAGGTATAAGTTCCTATCATTTTGTTGTTTTTCTCCAGTTGCTTTGAATATTGTTTCTTCCTCTCTTACTTGTTCTAGAAGTTTGATGGTTTTCTGTATTAATAATGTTTGATTCTTTTCTAATTCTTGTTTGCTTATCTGTTCTTCAAGTGAAATTTATTCTTTCTTGTGTTCTCATTATTTATTTAGATTTCTTCCTCTTCCAAATTTTGAATTCTCTTAAGTATCTTCCATAATTCTGATTTGGTGGTCATGAATTTTAGAAGTTTATGCTTATCATGGAAGGTCTATTTCTTCTTTGATTCTGAAGGATAACTTTACTGGGTATAGTAAAAAGTTGGCAATATTTTCTTTCAGGATTCGAAATACATCATTACATGCTCTCTTAGCCTTTCAAGCTTTTCTTAAGAAATCTGTTGTTATTCTATGCCTTTAAATGTGACCTTGAATTTCTCTCACAGATTTTTTTATTAGATTATTACAGTTATACAAAGTAGTTAGGTTTGTCCCAACAAAATCATATATGCATGGAATTTTATTTCAGTTCACATTCTCCACCCTTTTTTCTCTCCCCTCTTTCCTCCTCCATTCTCCTTCCTCTACCCTATTGTTCTTCCTTTTGATCATCAATTTACTTATTTTTGATTGATTCTTTATATTTATACATAAAGGTAAGATTTCCTGGTGATTTATATTGCACATAGCAATAAAATTCATTCTCCATTTCTTCCCTTTTACCATCCCTCCTCTCTCCCTCTGGATATCCTTTGGCTCTACTGATCTTCCCTATATCTTTATGATGCCTGATCCTCCCCTCCTTCTTTCCTTTATTTTACTCTAGCTTCTACATATCCAAGAAAACATTTGATCCTTCATCTTATGACTGACTTATTTCACTTAGCATCATTTTCTCCATTTCCACCCATTTACCAACAAATGCCATAACTTCATTTTTCTTTATGACTTAGTAAACCTCCATTGTGTATATATATACACCACAGCTTCTTAATGCATTCATCTTTTGATAGGCATCTAAGTTGATTCTGCAATTTGGCTATTGTGAATTGTGCTATTTTTGCAGCTTTTAATATTTTTTCTTTGTTCTGTACTTTCGGCAATTTAACATAATGCGCTATGGAAAAGTTCTTTTCTGGTCTTGTGTGTTTGGGTTCTGAATATCTCCTGTACCTAGATGTTCATGTCTTTCCTAAGATTTGGGAATTTTTATGCTATTATTTTACTGAATAGGTTTTCTATGCCTTTAGCCTGTAGCTTTTCTCTCTTTTCTACACTGATTAGCAGCATGTGTGGTCTTTTAATGGTGCCTCATAGATCTTGTATGTTTTGCTCATTCCTTCTTACTTTTTTCTCTATTGTTGTCTGAACGTGATAATTCCTGAAACTTGTCTTCAAGCCCTGATATTCTTTATTCTGTTTATTCTAGTCTGTTGGTGAGCCCTTCAACTGATTTTTTTAATCTGACTTACTGAACTTTTCATTTCAAAGATTTCTGTTTGGTTATTTTTCAAAATGTCTAATGCCTTATTGAATTGCTCATTCATATCCTGCATTGTCTTCCTAAATTAATTCAGCTGTTTATTTGTATCCTCTTAGAATTCACTGAACTTTAGAATAATCATTCTTTTGGACTCTTTGCCCAGAATTTCATGCACTTCAATCCTTGGGATGTTACTAGAGAATTATGAACATTAGCAGATGTCATATTTTCCATATTTCTTGTGTTTCTATATTGCTATTTGTGCATCTATTATGATGCCTATCTCATCCATTTTTATATGAGGGCCTTCTTAGTCTTTTTATATGAGGGTCTTCTCTTGATGATATGTCCTTGAATATCAGGTTATTGTGTAGTGTTGAGTTTAATTCCAGTTGGACTTCATAATGAAGTTTCCCTGAAGCTCCTTTAGCCATAATTAGTAGGTTTTGACACAGTGCATAATGTGTCAGAGCCTGAAAGACCCACTTTTTCTGTAAGTGTCACCAGAGTGAGGTCCCTCTGGTAGTTCAGATAGATGTGGTATAGGCAGCATAATATACGGGGTGCACCCTCTGTGACTACTCCTGCAGTCTTTCCAGCAATATGAGGTCTGATGGGGTTTGAAAGAAACCTATGCTGAGGTCCCTCATAAATATTGTGTCCATAACTCCTGTTATGTCTCTCTGTTATTGCTATGGGATGAATGTTCAGAAACAGGACCTCAGCACCTACCCCCCGCCCCCCGCTCCCATCTACCTGCTTGGGAATAGTTCAATGATTAGAAACTTTTATCTCTCCTATTTTTAAAGTTGAAGTATCTTAAAATGCTCAAGCAAGGTTAGGTCATGACTGGAATAAGGTACAGTTTCTCTGAAGTGAACTGGGAGTATAGCTTAGGGGCCTAGCAACCACTCCATACTCAAAGGGCCAGGTTCAGTCTGTAGCACTGCATATAAAGAAGACAAGTGACAGCAATAACAACAACAACAATAAAAAAAGATGAAGAAATAAATCCAAATAAAACAACCACCACTACAACAACAGAAAAGAAAGGGGCAAAAATAATTTAGAATAAACTGAAAAGCTTATAAAGTAAATTAATTTATAAAAATTAAAAGGAAGAAAAATGGGAAAGAGGGAAATCTTGAAAGTAAAAAGAGAAAGATAAAGTTAAAATTAAAAAAAATTAAAACAGAAGTAAAGAAAAAATTTAAATATTTAAAGTAGAAATGAGAAAGGAAAGACACACACAGACGCGTGCGCACACACACACACACACACACACACACACATAAAAAAAGCAATAGCAAGAAAGCTGTTAATAAAAGATAAAAATTTTCTCTTTACTGAGTTGCTCAAATGTGTGGGCAAGAATGGATAATGGCAGCATAGGCTGATCAGACCTTCTTTCCTTGTCTTCTTAGGCTGTGTGCCCTTGAAAACAGTTACTCATTCCTTTCTTCTTTAGTTTGTTGTGCTCACCAGGTGACCAATGGGAGGGATTTGTGGCCAGAGCCACTTGGAATGCCTGCCAGTGCCTTCAATGCACACAAAAACAAGCTTGGGAAAAAACCAGAGCTCCCCAGGCAGATTGACTCTAGAGCCACTTGGGCTGCACAGTCACATAGTGGAGTAGATACTGTGTTGCAGTGTGTCAAGGACCCTGGCGCCTTTTGTGCTACACACTCTTCTCCAAGTTTGGGAGATGATAAAGAATTGCAACTACCTATGCTGAGAGGGATGGAAGCAAACCCCACACACATTCCCCGATTCCTGCAGCTGGCTTCTTGAACCACCAGTTTTAAAGGGGAAGGATCCTCCATTCCTTTATGCATTGCAGTCCAGCTTCCCACACCATAAAATTCTTAGTGGGTTTGTGAGAGGCTGTCCCCTGGGACCAAACTGATTCTCAAGACAGCTGATCCCTGAGCCAATGTAGTAATATTGCCTTGGGGACCTAGAGACAGAAAAATGCAGAGGCCTTGACTCCCAGAGCCATAAGCTCATACAGGATCTTTTCAAAATGACGCCCTATTACAGCACCATGAGAATATGCTGAGAAGTGCAGAAAACTTGTCCAGAGTCAGTTACTATGCTGTCTGTTTAGGTCTACTGTCTATTTAGACCTTATTTCAGCAAGACGCGGATCCCTACGCCAGTGGTGCTCACAGGGACTCTCCCTTTTTCCCCTCCCTCCTCTGCCACCCCTCCATGTGACTAGTGCTGAGGTACTTATTTCACCTCTGTTCGGTCCACTATCCCAAGTCTTTGTCCACTATGCGTGCCGCATTCTCTCTCAGGCACCTGTCTCGACTTGCGGCTGCTCGCCTATTGTTGTGATTCTATCTCATGGAGAAGGAAGCAAGTGCTCGGTGCCTCTAATCCACCATCTTCTCGCTCCAGGACACAGTTGTTCTTATGGCTTTTTGATAGTGTCAAAAATTGCACTTCCTTTCTAGCTACTGGTAAAGACGTTCTCTAACAACGTTTGTCACAACCCTTTCCTTTGTCAGTCTGAAAACCATCTGCCATGCCAGAAAGCCAGTTTTCATATTCTTTCTTTCAAAAATCTAATGGATAGACATTGTTTTATAAGGATTTGCATTTTCTGTTTATTAATGAATAGATGAATATCTGTTTTTCATTAAAAATAGCATTTAACCAATACAAGTCAACAAGTAATCATTGAACTACTTTGTATAAGGCCCTGGTGGCTAATACTGGTGCTTAATAGGTGTTCAATGAATTTTTCTTAAATTCAAAGGAATAAGACAAAGACCTGTTCTCGGGGACATTATAATTTTCTCACAAGAATGCCAGGTGTTTGTGCAAAGCTTTCATTTCATCACAGACATAATCAAATCCTATCAAAACATAGCAGGCATTAGATTTCATTTTGCAAATGAAGAAATTGAAACTGAGAGAAGATAAGAGATTTTCCCAAAGGTTCCATGTAGGAAGTGCTGAGACTCAATTGAACTCCAGGACTTCTCATGCCTCATATAATGCTAGTTCCACCAAATTGCTCTTGCTTATTAAATCAAACAGAAAGAAGGGCTCTAGCCAGGCATGGTGGCACACACAGAATGACATGGGAGGTTAAAGCAGGAGGATCCGAGGCCAGCCTCAGCCACTTAGTGAGACCCTCAGCAACTTGAGATCCTATCTGAAACTTGGCTCAGTGGTAGAGTGCTTGCCTATCATGTGTGAGGCACTGGGTTCAATTCCTCAGCACCACGTATAAATAAATGAGTAAAACAAAGGTCTGTCAACATCTAAAAAAGAACTTTTTTTTAAAGTGGTAAATCACCCCCAGGTTATGTCCCCAATACCAAAAATAAAAATAAAAAAGAAGTACTCTAACGGAAGACAGTAAGAACACTTATTTGTTCTCTCACAAATGCCCCCAATGGGTTGAAAAATTTTTCCTACTTTTTGCAATATGTGTCCCTCAGTTAATAGCTTCTTAGTGATAGGGTACTGGTTACCAAAGTCATATCGTATTGATAGGGTTATAAGTTTTTTAACAAGTAAAATAGTTCTTTATCTTTAAAATTTTTTATGTTACTCAGTTAAAAGAAAATTCTAAAACTTTGAGGTCATGGGAAATCTTTATACCTCCCTCTCAATTTTGGTGTGAACCTAAGATGGCTATAAAAAAAGAAAGTCATGGGGGAAAAAAAAAAAAAAACTTGAGGTCAATAGTACTTTTTCAGAGATGCCATGAATTTTTTTTTCAAGCATTGAATGTTGGAAAGTTATTCTCAGAAGCATTTTAAAAGTATGAATGTGTGTCTGTGTGTGTCTGTGTGTGTGTGTGTGTGTGTGTGTGTTAAAGCCTTGCATTTTCAACTGGAGACAACACATTTTGTAGAAATCCTTAAAAAAGACTAAACTGTTATGAAAAATTGTTTTGAAACTGGAGAATATTGAATTGTTTTCTTACCAAACTTCATGGAAAAAGATGCTCTGGAAAATTTTTCAAGCACTTAGAATTTTACAGTGATACAGAAGTTACCTACTCATTACAGATAGTAGTACCTTCTTAATTTACTATTGCTTTTCTTTCTTCCTTCTTTCCCTTTTTGTTCTTTCTTTTAAAAAAATTATTGGTGCATTTTAGTTTTACATAATAATATGATTCATTGTGATATATTTGTACTTGCATAAATTGTTCTGTTTCAGTTCCCCATATAGCCCATTCCCCTCCTCTCCTCGCTTCCAAATCCCCTTTCTCTACTCTGTGGGTTTTACTTGTCTTTAATTTTTTTTTTTCTTTTCTTTCTTTCTTTCTTTCTTTGTTTTCTTTCTTTCTTTTTCTTTCTTCTCCTTTCTTCTCCTCTCTCTCTCTCTCTCTCTCTCTCTCTCTCTCTCTCTCTCTCTCTCTCTCTCCCCCCCCCCACCCCTTTCTTTCCTTTTCCTATCTACTGCATATGAGAGAAAACATACAGCCCTTGACATTGAGTCTGGCTTATCTCACTGATCAGGATGTTCTCCAGTTCCATCCATTTTCCTGTGAACCCAATAATTTCATTCTTCTTTATGGTTGAGTAAAACTCCACTGTGTATATACACCACACTTTCTTTATCCATTCAACTACTGATGAAAACCTAGTTTGGTGCCGTAAGCTGGCTATTGTGAATTGTGCTGCTATAAACATAGGTATGTATGTTTCACTATAGTATGCTAATTCTCTAAGATAAATACAAAGTAGTGTTATAACTGGGTCATTCAGTGGTTCCATTTCTAGTTTTTCAAGGAACCTACATATTGTTTGTACTAATTTACAGTTCCACCAATAGTATGTGTTCCTTTTTTCCCACATCCTCACCGGTCTTTATTATTTTTTGCGTTTTTAATGGATGCCATTCTAACTGAAGTGAGATAAAATCTCAGTGTAGTTTTGATTTGCATTTTCCTGATGGCTAAAAGTGTTGAACATTTTTTCATATATTTGTTATCCATTTGTATTTCTTCTCTTGTGAAATGTCTGCATTCTCTAGTTTCCCATTTATTGATTGGGTTGTTTGTTAGGGTTTTTTGTTGTTGTTGTTTAATTTTGGTGTTAAGTTTTTTGAGTTCTTTATATTTTCTGGATATTAATCCTCTGTCAAAGGACAAGGTGGTAAAGATTTTCTTTCATTCCATAGGCTCTCTATCTTCATGCTCTTAATTGTTCCCTTTGCTATGCAGGTTTTTAATTTGATGCCATCTCATGTATTAACCCTTGTTTTTGCATCCTAGGCTTTAGGAGTTTTATTGAGGAAGTTGAAATGTATGTCTATATGTTGGAGTATTGACTCTGTGTTTTATTCTAGCAGTTTCAGCTAATTCCTAGGTCTTTGACCCATTTTGAGTTGATGTTTTTGCAGAGTGAGAGGGGTTTGGTTTCATTCTTCTACATATGGATATCCTGTTTTCCCACTACCATTTGTTTAAAAGACTGTCTTTTCTCCAACAAATGTTTCTGGCATCTTTGTCAAAGATCAGAACTTTGTATGTTTTGTGGGGTTTTCTCTGAGTCTTCTATTCCATTGGTCTTATGTCCACTGATTTTATGCCAGTACCATGCAGTTTTTGCTACTATAGCTTTGTAGTATAATGTGAGACTATGTATTGTAATACCTCTATCCGGGCTCCTAAAAGAATTCCTTTGGCTATCCTGAGTCTTTTATTTTCCCAGGAATTTTAAGACTTCATTTCTAGTTCTGTGAATAATGACCTTAGTATTTTGTGGGGGGCGCAGGTGGTTGCAGTGAATCTGTATATTACTTTTGGAAATATGATCATTTAAATTATTTAATTAGTTAATTCTGCCTATTCAAGAACATGTGAGGTCTTTCCATCTTACCGTGTCTTATTCAGTGCCCTATAATTTTTGTTGTAGAGTTCTTTCACTAGGTTAGCTTTATTCCTAAGTATTTTGTTTGTTTGTTTGATGCTGTTATAAATGAAATTGTTTTCCTGTATGCTTTTTGAGTGGATTCGTTATTTCCGTATAGAAAAGCTATTGGTTGTAGTATGTTGATCTTGTATCCTGCTACTTTGCTGAATTTGTTATCAGCTCTAGAAGAATTTTGGTGGAGCTGGTTTTTTTTTTTTGGGGGGGGGCGTCTTTTAAGTACAGGATCATATGATCTGCAAATAATGATCATTTGCCTTCTTCCTTTCCTACTTATATCCCCTTTTATTTCCTCTCTTTCTTAATTGCTCTGGCTTAACTTTCAAGTACTATACTGAATAGGAATGGTGAGAGTGGACATCTTTGTCTCGTTCCTGATTTTAGAGGAAATGTTTTCAGCATTTCCCCATTCACTATGATGTGGCTATGGATTTGTCATAGATTCCTATTGCTTTTCAAAGATGTTTTTCTACCAAGCAGCACTAAACAAAGAAGACAAAGACCAACTACTCCTCGGATCAACTCAAAATCATTTTGTCTAATAAAAATGACAAAACGGAAAAGAATGGGAACTTTAGTCCTACCAGAGATATTTCCAAATACATGACATCTCTCAACCTGCTGTTATTTGTCCTTTGGTTATTTTTTTTTAATTTAAAGACAAAATATAACATACATTTCCCCTATATTTTATTTTTGAATGATTATCTTTAAATCCACAATAAATGGCAAGATAAAAGAATATATTCTTGCTGGATTCTTTTTCACAGGACTTAAGTAGGAAGAAATACACACTCAAATGTCTTTCAGGGAAATAAATGAACTATAAAGCAGAATAACCAATGTCTTACCAGATGAAAGTGGAAATCGTGTTTTTGCCCTTTATAATACTCTAAAACCAAGAACTGGCAAATTACAGCATTGAACCAAATCTGGTCCTCCACCTGTTTTCATAAATAAAGTCTTAATAGAACACAGTCACACCTATTCATTTACAAGCTATGGGGCTGGTTTTGCACTATAACTACAGGGATGAGTTACTGTAAGAGAGACTATACAGCTCACAAAGCCTGAAATATTTACTGTCTAGTCCTTTACAGAAAAAAAATTGCCCTCACCTGCTGTGAATCTTTCTCCTTCCCTTTCTCCTCTTACAGATGTTAGTAACTAGTGAGAAAAGACATAACCCAGACTCTTACAGCAAGAAGTGGAAAATAACACATTTTCCCCCCTGGGTTATACAGGCTATATTTCTGGGTCTTTGCCATTCGCGTGCATTTTGGAAGGACCCAGGAATCAGAAACTATTTATGGTTCTTCAACAGCAGGGTCTTTCTGCCACAACTTTCTGATTAAAAGCAAAGATAGCAGAGAACCACCCCCCCCCCAAAAAAAACTGAATTTTTAACTAATGGAGACATTAAGGTATACTTAGTGCATCCCTGGAAGCTATTGATAAGAAAACCGACTTATGTTTCCATTTAAAGATAGAAAAATTAATGAAAATAGAAAAATAAGCACTCATGAAAACTGAAAATTTGGAGCAAAATATCCAGACAATTAGCACTTTCTACTTTTACATCTTCTATCATACTTAATATGTTCTAGTTTCAACAATGCATGTGAAACAATAATTAAAAAAAAAAAACATTTAAGCACATCTAGAATTTTCAGTGAATGGTAAAGTGTAAGATAGCGCTACACTTTGCTTCTCTTTTTTAACATGGAATCACCAACTTCAATATTTTGGTGAACAAAAAGGGAACAGGGATTTCTTGGTGTCTATCACTGTAACAGCAGCAGGAGAAAACTCACCCTTTTTCCTACCTACCAGACCTCCAAGGAGTATCTAGTTTTTAAGCTGACCGTGAATATATTTTTGGACAGAGGAAGTATGTGTTGTCTAGTGCCTGTCATTGCTTGCTGGTTTCTCTGGTCTACAAAATACTTCAGTGACTCTACACACGAAAGCTGACTTTCAGCTTCCTTTCAGCTCTGGTCACTGAGATCAACAGGTGCCATGGTAGGTCAGTCCCAAGAAAACCATCTACCATCTCTATTCCATGGGCAGGTTCTGACATGTGTAGTAGTTACAGAGTTTATGGTTATTACTCTCTGGAGACATCTGTCTGCTGGATTTATTTTTTCCTGATGTACCACATCATAAAGTCTTCTGCCAACAGCACTTTAACTCCTCAAGATTTTGTTTTCTGCTGTTTTAGTCACTTTACTACTTTATTTCTGTAGACCAAAGAAAGTGAAGAAAATCAGTAGCAATTCCACACTCCATAGGCCATATACATAGCTTAACCTGGCTTGCTCCTGTTACAAGTTCTTGCTTTTCATCAGCTTTAAAATACTCCCATTTCATGAGAGGATTTTTTTATATATATGCATAACAGAGCTGCACTGAGATTTTCCATGAGTTTTGAATACTCCCAGAAAACCTTTTGAGGAAAATGTGGATTAAAGCATGTGGATTATAAGGATCTAATCAGTTGGCAGTAACCAAATTCATAATTGATTTTTATTACCAAATATAGCACCCTAAAATAGCTTTTTCCCAGGTAAAAATAACATTAAGCCTACTTTAACACCTTTTACTTTTGTTTCCAATTCTATTTAAATAAATGTACTTTAGAATTTTAATTTCCAGATAATATATGGTTATCATATAGTCATTAAAAAATTACAACGATGAAGACGTTATTTTTCTAACAAATTTCCAACCCTTTTTAAGGAAAAATGATTCAGGCTAGACAACTATGGGCAAACATCTTTTAACATGTTTTCAACACTTACTATGGCTTACTTTCAGGCATACACAGACCCTTAAAAACAAAGTATGGAAAATTTAATCCGCAGAGATTCATATTATCAAAACTATCAGACTGGATTATTTTCTATGGTGTTGGCATTGACATTAATCTCTTCAGAAGGTGACTTTAATGGAAACACAAAGATTCTACAAATGTCTCTTCCTCACCCTCACTTTTATTTCGTTCATGGCATAATTAGCCTAGTTGCTCTGAGGCAGCCCCTTTCTCACCTCGATGGGCAGATTATCAGTTCATTAGCATAGCAGCCTAAGTCAGCAGAATTACTAGGGGTCATTTTAATGATGAATTGGAATCTCTGCCTGGTCAGTTTAACCAAGGCTCATTCCCACCTAATGGCTGCCACCAAGCAGCTTCAGTTAGGGCAGCTCAAATAGTTTCTCAGGACCTATAGTCAGGAGAGGCTAAATGCAGGTCTAGCTCACCCAAGCTGTTACATATAGAGAAGATAGGACAAGCCAGCCTTCAGCACTTCAGCACACACAAATACAGCTGTCATGACGTCATTCTTCATGCAGCTTTGCTTAGACCAAGTCATTATCTGAGCATCTCTGATCTTGCTAGGCTTGTTTCATATTTCACATTTTTAAATGTCTTGCTTTACAGAGATTCTAAATGATATCTCCATTTAATTCATTGTCATAATTATGACCTGTGTTAATGAAAACTTGTAAGGATTATGTATCAATTAGCATTTTTCACTCCATTTGGTATCTACTATGTTAAGACAGGGTTATCAATTTGATGCCCTCTCATTTTTTCCTTGAAATACGTCAGGAGAGGCAAGGAGCACAGTGAGGAGGCTGTGTGCACGTGCAACAGACAGAGCTGCCGTGTGGGGATCAGCTGACATCTGACTTGCTGATGTGACTGCAGGCAGGGGATGCAGCACACAGAATCATGAACTTCCATAATTACATTGCATTATATGTACCAGCATGATATAGCACAGAAAATAGAAAAGAAACAGGCCTGCCCAGAGGGTCTACTCAGAAGAAATGGAAGAATTAATGTTCTTGAGCAGATCTTAAACTCCAAAGAAAAAAGTTTGGGTAAGAAAGCAACAGAGGTGGGCCACAAGTTTTCAAACAAAGAATTCACATGATAAAGGCAGTCCCTTGAGGAGCAGGATATGCAAGACCTATGCAGGTTGAGCTCCAAATGCACCAGTGCTTTGACTTCATAGATTAATTGGACCTCAGTTTTGAAATTCAATAAATGTCACCTTTTTGGTGAGATAACCACTCTATCCAAATTTTCAACTCTGTCCACTTCTGCATCTTATCCTTCCCTGCTGCACTTCCCCCTCCTTCACAGTTATCACTCTCTAACACAGCATACATATTATTTATTTACATTATTTATGTCCTACCTCTCCTGCTAGAATGCAGGTTCTGTAAGGGCAGGGATTTTGTTAACTTTATTCACTACTAGAACTTTAGCATCTAGAACATTGCCTGGTACATAATAGCTACTGAATAATACATGTTACATGAATAAGTGAATTAACTAGTACCTGTACCAGGTCTTGTTCTTGATACTGGAAGTAAGGTGATTAAAAAAGAGAGACAAAGTCCCTGCTCTCCTAGAGCTTACCTGCGCAATTACATGTGTAATTCCAAATGGTACTATGTGCTCAGAGAAATACAAAACGGGGTAAGAAGAATATGTAACAGCAAGCAGACTGTTTTACTGTTGCTTGCATTTAATACATGACAATAGGAAAGACTTTTCATTTTAAGTTAATTATCTCTGAACAATATGCATTGGTTTTCAACATCAGTTACATTTCTGGGAAAGGGCACCAAAACAGAGCGCTTGCAAAGGCAAGAGATCGATTTCTAAACTGCAGACCTCAGGCCCTTTAAGAAATAGTTCTGTTGTATTGTTCTAGTCAACAAGACCATTCCTAATCGTTGCATTCAGCCATCTTGCAGAATGAGAATGTGCTTTTAAAAAAAAACAAAACTGGGGGCTGGAATGTAGTTCAGTGAGTGGTGAAGCACTTGCCTCACAAGGAAAAAAATATCCTTATCATAAAACGGGATTTTCAGTTTAATTTTTAAATTAGACATTTTTAATTGATTCATAAAACCACAAAATATATACTTTTAATGGTGCAACTTGTGATGTTTCATTACATGCATAAACTGTGTGATCAATTTAATTTTGAATGGTCACTTCCCATTCAATTCATTCAGACTGAGTGTCTTCAAGAAGCTCAGACTAGTGACAGACACCCACACACCCATCCCAAGAACTCTTCTCAAGAACATAGACTGATATGGACAGAATAAGCACAGAGATAAAGAAATAAAGAGGTTAGGAAAACATTTAAAAAAAAAAAAAAAAAAGCAAAAACAAGAGATTTGAAACCCTGGACAGAAACTAACAAGAGGAACTGGAAAGAAGGAACATAGAAATAAACCAGTCTTACCCAGAAATTCTCCAAAGAACTCAGATACTCAGATTTTTTTCTCTGTATTTTTAAATAGAAATTGGAAGCTCTTTTAACCAAGAACATATTTGTTATAAAAAAAAAAAAAAAAAAAAAAAAACCACAATTGTCAAGAACAATTTCAGATGGGCTATGAGCCAGGTAAACCACAAAACACTTACCTCAAAAATCTCTTTTTCTTAAAAACAGAAAACAGGATTAGAGAAGAAATGATAAGTGATTCTACTTCAAGAGTAAATATTGTTACAATTACACAGAGCAATCAGAGCTGTTTAAACCCATTCCTTCTTTTCCATCAAAAAGCATGATTTTCAAACTGAAAGGGGTTTATATTTTTAAATGTGATTAAGAGAAAATGAAAATATAATATATGCAAACTCTTGACCTAACAAGTTTATATCTCTGAACCTACATTTATTACATTATAAGGCACTGAAGTATTTATAGATAAAATTGAAGAACTGTTATTAACAGACATTAATTAATCTTGAAAAATGTAATGGCTGCCAAATGATCAAAGAGAAGAAAATATACTGATTGTCAAAAAACAGTACAATAGGGAGTTCTGGACTTTGTATACTGGTAAGCTCAATAACAATTCCTAGAAATATTTCAGACAGAATATTAAGCCAATGGTTTATAATAAATGTAAGCAAACAATGTAGTTACTAAAAAGCTATACAAGTTTGCCAAAAGCAAGAAACATTAAGTGATGTTTGTTTCTTATTTGAATAGGTTTATCAGATTTGCTATATTAGGGCTACAGAGTAAGTGAAACATCTTCATTTCAGAAAAGTACTGGAAATGTTTGATAGCATCCTTGAGGGGTAAAAAGAAAAAATTAGGCAGGAATGACGGTAGTCCTGAGAATACATACCTAGTACAACTTCTCCAGAGACATACCACAAGAAAAATCCTGAAGACAAGTACAGGACATTTGGAGGTTCTTAGAGTAGGAAGTTGGTAATTCATGCTAGGAATAAAATAATAAGCATAATAATACATAAAAGTAATAAATATAAGATTTTTCAGAAATCTAAGTAAGCAAAATCAGTTCATTTTAGTTTACTTTAAAATTGACCCAAAGGGGGTAGGGTTGTGGCTCAGTGGTAGAGCACTTACCTAGCATGTGTGAGGCACTGGGTTCAATTCTCAGACCACATATAAATAAATGAATAAAATAAAGGTCTATCAACAACTAAAAAACAATTTTTTTAAATCAACCCAAAGGTGTCATTTGATTCTTTTAAAAGAATGCAACTTTAAGCTGCATTAATACTCTCAAGGAAGAGTAGTGATAAACAAAAGCATATCTTTATTGCTTTTGTGCTTGGTCATTCAGTCAAGCATATCCTGTATACTCTGTATCATAGAAAAAAATTTGAGGATATTAACTATATATATATATATATATATATATATATAACAAATGGATAAAATAATCAAAGGTACTGAAAACCCTATCAGAATACAGACAATGTCTGAGTTCCCAGTGCCCTCCACGGTGTCTCTAAATATTTATGACTAATACAATACAGGGAAGATAAGGTAATGATAGACTAATAAAAAGAAGTCAAGAATGAAGTTCACCATGAACTCATACAACTGTGTTAGTAATGGATTCGAGTCATCATTAACATGGATCAGAGTCACCTCTGAGCTTCCTAACAACCCAGGCAAGGAAACAAAATGTTAAAGATTACTGTTTCACACTAAAACTTCATTTTCTTCCTGAAGCGACATGACACAAATTTTTCTTTCGATAAAATACTGACGAATTCCCCATGGAGGCCTCAGTCAGTAAATACATAGTGAAATACTGAGAAGCTCTTAAAGTCGAATGAGTTGGCTGAATACTCCCTCCTTCTCAAGGTAGTAGCAGAGAGCTGGGGTGTAACTCAATAGCAGAACACTGTCATAGCACTGAAAAAATAGCAGGAATCAAAGACAGTTTGTGGAGATAATTACTTTAGAGACCAAGGTAGGGAGGCCCAGTGCTCAGGTTTGCTCCAGGTCTTGTGGTGCAGTAGGAAAAGTAAAGAAAATAAGTGACTGCATATGCTGGAGATAGTCCTTTTTTGAAACCAAACTTTTGCTATTAGTTGGGCAGTGGAAAGTTTGAACTTGTGTTTCCTGGCAAGAATCAACAGTGCAGCTATTTTATGTTGGTGATTAAATGCCAAATCTTTTGCTTACACTGGAGGATGATGATGGGTCTGAGTCTCACTTGGAAGGATACAATAACAAACTGGGCAGACTTGAAGAGCAGTGACAAGGAGAGTGACAGACCTGGACATTGTTTCAGAGGCAAAGCAGACAACAAACTAGGCTTGGTATATTTTATCTGAAGACTGATGGGAAAGCCATGATAAAAACGAACGTCATTTATCTGAAGAACTATCTTAGGGAGGTGGGAGAATATGTCCTCTGTGGTTCAAAGCCTGACGGAGGGCCAGTGAGTAAGGTCCCAGATAAGGACAGTTGACTCAGAGGAGAAAATAGCCTTCCAACAGTACAGCTGTCTGTAGCAGCCCTGTGCTGCCTTAAAGTGGTAGGAGGGTTCTAGACACTGGAAAGATTCAAAGAGAAACTGTTCAACTGACTATCTGTGATGTTTTTAAAATAATTCCTGTCTTGAAAAGGGAGACTCAGTCAGAAATAAATCTATCCTGTAGCTTCCCTGATCCTGGAATAGGAACCTGGCAGACCATGTCCTAAGCTGGTGTCAGCAGAGTCCAATTGCAATCAGAGGGAAGCCTCTCCTACTGCTTAAGGATTTTCTTGCCATGTTTTAGCTCAGTTACTTTAGCCTTGTCTTCCACAGAAACACACTGAGTAAGTGAAAACTGCCAATTCCCACACCTTCTAATTTCCCCTTAACACCACATCTAAAATGCAACATTTCATTTTTTTAAAACTGTCAGCTGGTGACCCTATTTTTAAAACTTCACAAAGACTTCACTGATAATTTTTATTGAGTAGGGTCTTTATTAATATTTAGGGTTCATTGTACTTAAGCAGAATTGTACAGCATTTCCAGTCAAATATTCTAAATCACTGTTGAAGATGCCAAAAAAATGTCGTGCTAAATTTTTATTGCTTTGCGATGGAAGCTGGGGTGTGCTGTGAATAGATTTCAGGTGTAAAATGCACTTATCTTATAGAAAAGTTACTCAGTAAGGACATTTACAAACTACCAAGTTTAGAAAGATAGATAAATTTAGGACACAGGAAGCCCTTTCCTCTGATGATGAACTTTTTATTTCATCAGATAGGGTGTCTTCCAGGCCAGTGCATGTCTGTCAGCAGATCACTTTGGTCACCAACACCAGCATGCATAACACCAACTCCAGCTGGCAAAATTTGTGGTACACTAGCAAGGTCTCCCATCAAATGTTCTAAAGTGCATACTTGATCAAAGCAATACTTGGAAATTTATGAAAAGTCAGAGGCCAGGCTGAATTTCTTTTGGAAGTTATTTCTAAAGAATCATTTTCTGCATGGGGTGGAAATGTAGCTCACTGGTAGAGTATGTGCTAACATGTGCCAGGCCCTAGGTTCAATGCCCAGCACTGAAAAAAAAAAAAAAAAAAAGACTTGTTTTCTTCAAAGATTCTATATCTACTTCTTATTAGTATCCTTTATTTTAATACCATGATTTCATTCCTTTGAAGACACTCAAGATCTCCCCTCCTCTCAATATGTATAACTGACTTACAGTTGTGTCATGCAAAACTTACAGTTCGCCAAAATACTGCAGAGAGCATCTTCTGGGTAGAAATGTATGGGTACTTCTAGTTAAGCTCAGTGGGATGATCACTTAATTTTTTTTATTTGTTCACTTTGGTTATTCAGACAGAATGTATTTTGACATATCATACCTACATGAAGTGTAACTTTCCAGTCTTGTGATTGTACCTGAGGATGGTCACTTTAAATATCAGCTCTATCTCTTCTTTCTTCATTGCATCATTCACAATTATTTGAAGATGGCTGAGTTGTGAGTTTATGTGAATGACAACAATGAAACTTGCCACAATTCATTTAATGAAGCATCACCAGAGCTTTTCCTAATGCTCTATTTTCAAGACATTTTAATTCTAGCTAAGTGAATCTGTGCTTGAGGCACAAGCTTTGGAAGATAGACATCTTCTGATCCACAAGAACCAGTGATCTTTCCAAGTCAAACTTCTTACAAAATTGAACCTGACTGATTCTTAATTAACCCACAAGAAAGTTGATGATGGTTTTCTTGACTAAATATCACCTCTGAACTGGTAATTTTTTTATTTTTTTTTTTTGGATATGGGCTTCTCTTCTTCTTGCAACAGACAGTACCTTCCAAAGAAGGTTTGGATCAAAGTGAATGTCTTCAGAAACAAAATATGAATGAATACTTTAGGTAAAATAAAGGCCAATAACTGTTACAGAATGACTTTGAAAGAATATACATCATCTAATACCTTAGGATTTATGTATAAAAGATAAAATAGCTACATTTAAAACACTGATCATAAAACTTTCCTGGGTAAATTATTGATGGCTATCAAAATTGCCCATCTTCTAACTTCCAACACTGACTTCCTAATACTCCACCAAAGCATCTTACCTTTGCTGTGTGTGCCACAGACCTTCAGCCGTCTGGTAAAGCCTATGAACCATCTCTCAGAATAATGCTGTATTTATTTATTTGTTTGTTTGTTTGTTTGTTTCTGGTGGTATTAGGGATTGAACCCAAGGGTGTATAACCATTGAACCACATCTTCAATCCTTCTTCATTTTTATTTTGAGGAAGAGTTTGACTAAATTGTGACCCCCCTGCCTCAGCTCCTGAGTAACTGAGATTACAGGTATGCACCACCACGCCAGGTAGAATAATGTTTTTAAATGCATAAAATACATGTGATCACATAAGAAATTTTTATTTTGAAATTTATCATTGAAATATTAAATTTGTTACATGGTAGAGCATATCCTTCTTTCTAACTGCATTAAAAATAGCCCCTAGCAGGAAGTCTAATGACTACAGTAATCTCAAAATAATGATGAGCCAAATCACTATTCAGTAGGAAAAATTATGATTTTATCCACACTGTTAAATGAGATATAAAAATATTTAATTTCTATCAGTGACAAAGTCACAAGTACTACTAATACTATTAGGATTTGTGACCATGGTTAGTACAAGAAAAAGTCATGGTTTTCCAACCCATGTTCACAACACTCTTAAGTTCTATGCACCAGTTCCTTGGAGACCTGTTAACCCAACATAAGACACCCTAAGTCCTGAGACTCTTGCCACTGTTCCCACTTGTATTCAGCCACTAGAGAGATGCAGCAGGGTGATGGCAGGTCACTAGCATGCACATACATACACATATGCATGAGACCTTCAGAATCCATGATGTTAGTAGAGGCATACTCACATCCCAGTAATACACCATGTCACTACCAATGAGCACTGCATGTCTGATTGTCACCTCAAAGGGGTCACTGTGTCAAATCAGTGCTTTCTGAAGTCAAAAAGTCTGCTTCTGACAATGCTACCAAGAGCTCATAGCAAAATGAGCTGTTTTTCTGTATGATGTCATTCACCAAGTTCAGAAAGTAGTCCTCAAATATGCTTTATGCTTATTTACCAAAACCTTATATGTTTGGTCTGTACTGTTCTCAGTACAGTATGTTTTACACATTTACTTCCTTTGGGGAAAAAATATATGTACATTCCTCCTAACTCAGTACCTAAGATTCTGATTGACATTTCCATATGGATGTCTAAACTTGGGTTTGTCATTTTGTCCCCAAAATCAGTTTCTTCTCCTGACTTTACTGATTTTTCTCCTCCTAACTTATTAGGAGCATCACCAATAACTACATACGGAAACCTGCAAGTTCTCATTCCCCTTCCCAATCTCCACTCACCAGCTCGCAGAAACCCTCCAAGCTGCCTCTGTTCTATTCTCATGTCCACTTTGCTCATGTAGGGGTAGATTTCCTCAAGAGAAGTTTCTGGAGACACACATTCCAGAAAGAAGGTACAATAGAGAAAGGCAGCAAGCCAGAAAACAAATAAGGCAAAATATTTGCTCCCTGTTTCATGGAACAAAGTAATCAAGCTTGCAGTGCAGGGTGAAATAGGCAGCTGAAATGGAGTCTGGAGCCATGTTGGGGAGAGTTTCCTCTCATTAGAAACCCTAATGATATTAATACTCTGTCAAAATTTATTCAATGGTTCCCATTGTCTACTGAACTAGATAAAGACCTTGCTCTACAAGCCTCTCATTTGTTTTCTGGCTTGCTGCCTTTTTCATATTGTACCCTACTTTGGAATGTGTTTTTCCAAAAAACCTCTCATATTGAAATCCTATACTTCAAAGACCATCTAAAACACCACCTTTTTTGGGAAACTTTCTGAGTGTGCTGCTATCTTTGCTACCTTTCCCAGTTGAGTAAAATCCCTTCCTTCTTTCAGTCTCTGAAGCATTTTTCTTAGTGCTTATCTGCCTCTGTCTCTTGTTATGATCCAATATGCTCACCTTGTCCATCTCACTAGATATACAGTTCCTAAGTGTAGTGCTGCTTAATTTATCTTTGTACCCCTGTGATGCTTGGCATAGTGTCTTTCACAATAAGGAGAGAATTCAATACATGTTTTCAGTTGAACTGAAATGAGCTCTGTGCAAAAAAAAAAAAAAAAAAAATGGATTTGCATTACTGATCTGTCTGATGCTTTTCATGTATCATAAAATAAGTTAACGGACATTCACTAACTCTAATTTATTGATTAATTAGTAAATTCTGGTGATTTTTTGCTTGCATCTGACCTTGATGCACATGGTCTCATGAACTAGAGTACTCCTTCTTCCCAACCATTCTCCTAACTAACTCCTGCTAGACCTTCAGGATTCAGTTTGTCCAGAATTTTCTCCAAGAAGTCTTCCCTAACCTCAGTTCTGGTTTCATGGGTGTGCAGTTTGTATAGTCCCATGGAGTCCCACACTTTAAAGGGTGCTAAAGTTGGATTCATGCTCTGTTGTTTATATCATAAAATTATTAATAAATTTTTACCAAAATCCACATATTTTTATTTTGCATAGGAATTCACAAATCCAGCAGCAGCCAGTCCTGCCTAATCTGTCATCTATTCTTGCTCCTGTTATCCCCTGTACTTTCCCTGACATTGCAATCATCACTCAGACTAGCATTATATGCCTAATCAGTATTTACTGAATGGATAACTGGTTGAAGGTGGTGGAAGGAAGGGAGAGAAAGGGATAAATTAATGAACATATTTGTCCATTCATAGCTTCTTGGGCAACCAGAGCAACAGCGGTCTTTGTCTTTCAGTCTTCAGATGGATCTCTGTAGCAATGACAGAATGCTAGTACAGAAACTACTCTCATTAGAAATGAAGTTAGTATTAATTGAAAAAAGAAAATGAGAAAAAAATGGTGACATAATGAAAAAAGACTAAACAGATCCAAATGTAAGTGAAGTGAAGAAGGAACTAGCAAAAAGTTCTGTTTTAGATACAGACCTAAGAGATTATGAGCCTACAACTGAGATCTCTTGGAGAAGGTTGATATTTTGTGATTAAACAATCACGAGCTCACTTTTCCTAATGTTTTTTTTTTTTTTTTTTTTTTTTTTTGTAAAACTGGATTCAAGGAGCATATCCAGATAATGTTCACTCATTTGAGAGGAAACCTCTGTCATCATCCTTATTAGATGCCACATCTTTCTCCCAACCACCTTAATGATTTATTTTCTCATTGGTAGTTTGGTAGTCATGTAGATGCACTAGATTTTGACCACTGGTTTACAATTTCTAGTTCATTTAGGATGAATTTAATATATAATCCAAAGTATCCTGATTTATTAGATGTACAAGTCAAGGATCATGTGACATTATTAACATTGTGTGCTAGATTTGTATCACTAGTAGAATCCTTCCCCTTAGAAACATCTTCTATATGGAACAACAACTACTTCTCTCTTGGTTTAAAGCAATAGAGAGGTATCCCCCAATGTCTTGTTGAGCCAAGAACATGATCATCATTCTCATCAGGCACGCTGAAGCTCATCCAGCAATTCTGCGTGGAGGCTGACTGCACACAGTGCTCAAACCCTCCTGCTGCAAAACCTTGGACTACTTACAAAAGATTCTTACCTCTCAGTTTTCACATCTGTACACTGGAGACAATTCTACTCCACAAATTTGTAAGGATAATGTGGGAGAATGCAGGTAAAGGAAGTTTAGTGCAGTGTCCAACCTATAGGAAATGTTCTGTGAATTTTGGTAATTATTATCATAATGCAGAATATGAGCAATTATGAGCTTCCCCTCCAGTTGTCTGTTGAGATAGATACAAAGAAATTAGGAATAGATGGTATTAGTCGGGATCAGCAAATTCATTCCCTGGAAAGCCAGATAGTAAATATTTGTCTTGCTGGTCATACTGTCTCTTTTGCAAATACTCAGTTTTGTAGTTGTAACATGAAAACAGTCACAGACAATACATAATGAGTAGCAATGGCTGTGTGCCAATAAAACTTCATTTATAAAAATAGGCGTTATGAGCCGAATTTGTTTCCCAGACCATATTAGCCAATCCCTGGCTGTAAGCCCTTAGGCACTCTCAGCGAAGGGTAGTAGAAAGATTTGTAAGACTTTTCAGGGCAAGCCAAGGGGAGGCAAGGATTAACTCCACTATTACACAGAAGAACACAAAAATTGATCTTTTAAAGGACCTTATTATATGAGTTTCTCAGAAATAAGTAAAAGTTGAAATTTTTCCAAAGCAGGTAGCTCAGGTGTTTTGTTTTGTCATCTTGTAAATTGACTTTGAAACAGAGTCTTCTCTTTTATTATACGTTCCGTGGGAACTTCACTCATCCCTTCATTCTGCAAGTTCCACCTTTCTTGAAATAAAGAAGTCTATAGATGGATAGGTAAGAAATTGTTGCTCCTAACTTCCACTTCTTATCATTATAATATGAGGAGACAGAGCACAGAGGTCATTTCTCTGGCAGTTTGACTGCATGGAAATTGAGATGCATGGGTAGCAGAGTAGATCACCTCTTCCCATTTCTATTCTTCTTATTCATATAAAAGAGGGACAAATGAGAATCCATGAGCAGTATCAGACTCTAACAACGGGTCAGTGTCCTAGTAACAGTAACTTAAAATACCTGACAGTTTACTAAAGTTGCCAAACATGAGGTGGATTCTGCTTCTTTGAAAGAAGAGTGACTGCAGTCTGCTCCAGTAGGAGAACAAGACCACTTTCTGGACCTTTCTCAGGATCCCTGCTTGAGGAAAGATTTAAATTGGAAACTTGTAGATTCTTAAATGTAAACACTTAAACACAGCATCACGCGCGCTCTGTCTCTCTCACACACACACACACAAACCCACACATGCAAACTTTTATTCATCAATCAAATTGTAAGGAGCCCCATTTACACCTTATATCATACTGTATTTTGATATTCAGAATGGCTAGTGTCTACTATGGCTTTTATGATTTGACCTTATGCCTATTCAAGTGGGTCTGGTGTTTTATTCTTTCTATAATGATAAGGCAAGTTTCTTATCAAATACCTCTTTTTTATTGTTGTTTTACAGTTTCCTCCTTGTCTTTGGTTGCTTGATTTTGTCCGTGTTTTCTACCATCCCTGAACACACAAAATTGGCCTCAAGTTGCCTCTTAATTCTGGTAAGTGAAATACATGAACAAAAATGTGCATAAAATTCATGTTTTGTAATAATTGTCTATAACATTTATGGCATGCATTTTATCCCACAGAAATTTTGATCTAAAAAAAAAAGAATATTACTATAAAATATAAAAGTTTCAAAGATCACTAAAGCATTTGCCCACCAGTTTAACCTATAGTCAATCCTTAGGAATGTATTTTTAAAATTCAGTCTTGATATTATAGAACAATAGCTTATGTTATAGGCACATTATAATTAGAAGGCAGTATTTGAAAGTAGTTTTAATTATGTTTACCTATGCTAATAAACAAATTATAAGAAGAGTCAGTATCCATGAAGTCTCTCATTATTGCTAAAAGCTACAAGGGAAGAGAGCATTTTCTAATAACCTCATTTCAGCAGTAGCTGAGTATAATTGGCCAGGAACTGTGAGAATATGGCACCTCATAAGAAAACAGAAGGCTCCTTCATGTTCTTTTCAACTGACAGACTATATTATGAGTTTTGCTGCTAATGCAGTTACCTGGTGAAAAATTCTACAGTTTGCTCTGTTTCCATTCTGCTGTCAATCCTCAACCACACAGAATTATTCAATTCACTTTAAAATGGAAAAAGACCTCAAGATATTTTAGTATGAATTATTCTGGGTCTTTTAAGCTCTTATACCTTCTATTACAACTGAACTGTGTAGCTCTGTGTACTCAAATCACATATGATTGAAAGTTTGATTCATTTACATCCATTTTGGCCTGCTCACTTAGTCCGAAATTATCAGAATTGACAGTCTCAGAACTGTCTGAATGAACTGAAACAACTCACTTCTGTAAAGCCTAGTGGAAAATGAAGGATGGAGGAGAGCCCAATTAAGATGGTTTATGTGCCCTAATAAACAGAGATTGGTTATACACAGCAATAAGCATTTATTTTGAAAATAAAAGTTATTGCTATGAAGGTGAGAACTGGAAGATTGCAACTCACATAACAGGAAGGCAGGAAGGCAGATGCTTTTCTTACCTTAGCTTTTAAAAAGATGACTAGTTTGTGCTTGAGGTTGCCAAGAAATCATCAAGTCTTTGGGTTCAGTATTAGGGGAGAAAATATTTTTGAGTCTGGAACAAATCTATCTCAATTTGTTTCCATAAAAATTGTGCTCAGCAGTATATTTCTAATGTTATGGTTACTGTTTCAAAACCCAAGACAGAGAACAGATAGACCACAGAGCACACTGGAGAATTGTTCCATTTACAAGGTTTACATTTGGGTAGCAAGTGGGCTTTTAGGTTTGTCCACCCCTTTGATTGCAACAAGTGATCTGAGCCCAAGGTCTCAAGCACAGTTGGTTTTATGTCTACATGCAGAATCACAAACAAGAATTTTAGACTGAAAATACAAATCAAATTTTCGGACTCGAGAACATGAAAAACTGGATCCCCTGTATGACCATTGCTATATACTAGGAATAAATCATCATTAGGAATCTCATAAAAAGGTTTCTTTCATAAATCAAGAATCCAAAATGCACGGGAAGGAAAGGGGAAATACCAAGGGGGAAGAGCTGTGGAATGCTATTGGAAAAATTACATTGTTATATTGTATACATGTACAAATGCATGACAACAAATCCCACCATTATGTAAATTATAATGTACCAATAAAAAATATGAAAAATAATTTAAAATGTTAGGTTGCATCCTCCAAATCTCTGAAATGTATATTTAATCATTGCTATTTAGTTTCTAAATACAGCAAAGAAACCCATAAAACTACAAAGACCAAAATTGACTAAAACCTTGAATTTTTAAACATGATGAGCAGTGGACAACTGATCAGAATTTAGTAACTAGAATACATTTTAGTTGATAAAATACAGACGTCAATTTGTTTTTCTAATACAGGGTTTTGCTATGTTGCTCAGGGTACTCCTAGACTTAAGTGATTCTCCCACTTCAACCTCCCAAGAGGCTGAGATTAAAGTCACTTTTGTATACTTTGGGGTATGTTGTTGTGAACAAATACACCACCAGAGGAGTGATTTAGAATGACATATAAATCACACATCATAATTGTGCATTTTTTCATAGCCTTGTCCTTTTTAGGTTTTTAAAAAACATTTTTAAATGTGCTCAGAGATTTCCTGTAATTCATTTCTGGTCAAGTAAAAGGCACCCACACTTCTGGCAGGGAGCACACTACAAGCAAACCTGGCCCCCAGACAAACCTCCCAGGGCCTCTTTGACACTTGCTCTTTTCCACTAAATTGTTTCCTTGAGGGCACCAAGGTATGGCATGCAAGCCATTTGGATATTGTCTTGCTCACCTCCTGAGGCCCCATGAAGACTTCAGCTCTTTATCCCACAGACCAGAGAGGCTCTTGTCATCCTTATCCAGAATTATATTCCAAAGCTACTTGTAAACTTGAAGCTGCATATTTACCTCAATTACAAGCCAGATTAATACCTATGCTAATTGACTCTTTCATTCTTTTCAGTTAGGTGAACTAGGATGAACTAAGATTTCATGCTATATACCCACTCCCTTTATTTCTTTCTACAGAAATAGCAATTTATAATTCAAGAATGTGATATAGTCTCTGTAGCCAGGCACCCTGTGTCCCATTCCATTTCTGCCACTTTTTACCTCTGTGACTTGGGAAATCATTTCTCTGTGTCTTAGTTTTCTCATTTGTTAAAAGTAGATAGGAGACAGATGTGGTAGCACATGCCTGTAATCCCAGAAACCTGGGCAGCTGAGGCAGGAGGATCGCAAGTTCTAGGCCAGCCTATGCAATTTAGCAAGGCCTGTTATAAACTTAAAAAATTTAAAAGAGGGTTGGCGGTGTATGTAGTTCAGTGGCAGAGAGCCACTGGGTTCAATAGATATGAGGCCTAAGGTGGTGGAACATACCAGTAATCCCAGCAATTCAGGAGGCTGAGGCAGGAGGAGTGCAAGTTCCAGACTAGCCTCAGCAATTTAGTGAGGCTGTCACCAACTTAATAATACTCTGTCTCAAAATGAATTTTTTTTAAAAAAAGAACTAGAATGTAGCTCAGTGGTAAAGTGTCCCTGGATTCAATCCCCAAAATAAAGAAAAAAAAAGTAAAAAGAAAAGTGGATAGGAGAATTTGGAGAAGATGATAGAATAAAAAGCACCAGGAATGGGCCTCCCTACCTAGACAACAATTGCACTGGCAGAATCTGATGTAACTATTTTTGGAACTCTGGGATCTATTGACTGCTTTCAATTTCTAGAGGAAGGGTTGGACAGTAAATTATAGTCAATTTCAGTCAATTTCAGCTCTAGCACAGTAACAGCTACTGGTCCCTCATGCCAGCCCATGGCAGGCATCTGTGCCTGTGTTCCTGAAACAGCCTTCACACCGCTCGCAGGAGCCAGGGTGTGCAAAAGGACCCTGTCCTTCAAATATCAGAGAACTGTGCTACGATTACTGATTACTGTGTCTGATCACAAAAATTCAGACAAACTGTGGCAGCCATTCTTGTTATACCTCCTAGTATTACAATATCCTCCTCCAGCTGAAGGGACTTTTATGGAACTTGATGGACCCGACCTCTTTATTTTTATTTTTCCCCCTTTTGAAACAAGTCTACAAAGCTAAAATTCTGAAATTAGTGGGGATGAAGATGTAAAGTAGCAGAGTTTTTGCATGTTATCAAAGTTATACTGGTATAAATTTGAATTAGAGTGACATAACTTTTAAGATGTTAATAAGCCCTATGGTAAAAATATACACAAAAGGAAATCAGAAAGAAATTTAAACATTTCACTGCCAAAAAGAAAAACCTAAACATAAAAGAATACAGTAATATAGATATGAGGGACAAAAAATGCTTTAAGATATTTAGAAAAGAAATAGCAAAATGACAAAAGTAAATTTTTTCCTTATCATTAATAACTTTAAGATAAATAGGTTAAGGTTTCCATCAAAAGACAGTGATTTGGACTGGGGAGATGGCTCAGCTGGTAGAGTGCTTACCTCGCAAGCTCAAGGCCCTGAGTTCGATCCCCAGTACCGCCAAAAAAAAACCAAAAAAAAAAAAACAAACAGTGATTTGAAAAGTGGATTAAAACGTCCTTAAATTACATGCTGATAACAAGAGATTCACTTTAGCTCCAAAGAAAACAATGGATGTAAAAGGAGAAGAGAGCAGAGGTGGCCACCATTCCAAAATCTGACAAAAAAAGCTTTAAATCAAATGTGGTTTTAAGAGATAAGAAGACCATTATATAATAATAAAAGTTTCAATATAAGAAGATATAACAATTATAAATATTTACATACATCATAACAAACCATCAAAATACATGAAACAAAAAATGATAGAATTAAAGGGAGAAATAAACAGTCCTACGATAATAGTTGGAGATTTCAACACTACACAATCAATCATGAATAGAACAATCAGTCAGAAGATCAGTGAGAAGAGACGACCTAACACAATGAACAAACTAGACCTAGCAGACATGAACAGAACACCATACCCAACAACACGCACACACATCTTCCTCAAGTACACATAGACACTTTATAAGACAGACCATATGTCAGTTCACAAATTAAGTCTTAGTATACTTTAAAAGATAGACATCACACAAAGTATCTTCTACAATGGGATGAAGGTAAAAATCAGTAACATCAGCAAAATTGGGATGTTCACAAATTTGTGAAAATTAAACAAATACCCTTAAATGACCAATGGACCAAATAAGAAATCATGAGGAAAATCAGGAAATACTGAGAGGTTAAAAAAAAACACCAAAGATCAATTCAACAGCCTAATTTACAACTTATGGAAACAGAAAAAGAAGAACAAACCAAACCCAGAGCTAGCCACAGGAAGGAAATGATAAAAGCTAGAACATAGATGAATAAAATGGACAACAGGAAAAAAATAAAACCAGTGAAACAAAACACAGGGTCTTTGCAAAGATCAACAAAATCAATAAACATTTAGCTAGATAGACTAAGAAAAAGAGAGGATTCAGCAGAAACTCAATGATTCTACAATAAGAGAAAGGATTATAAGATAATACTGTGAACAAATTTAATAAATGAAATGAACCAAGTCCTAGAAATACAAAACCTACCAAGACTAAATCAAGAAGAAATATAAAATCTGAATAGACCTATCAATAACTGGTAAGGAGATTCTGTAAATAATCAAAAATCTCCTGAAAAAGCAAAGCTTGGGACCTGATGGCTACACTAGTGAATTCTAACAAATGTTTAAAGAACTAATAGCAATCCTTCTCAAACTTTTTTAAAAATTTGAAAATGAGGTAATGTTTTCTGATTCTATGGGGCCTTTGCTACTTCGATACCAAAGCCAGAGATACTACAAGGAAAGAAAACTACAGACTAATAACCCTTGTGAACATTCATATAAAAATCATCAACATCCTAGTAAACCAAATTCAGCAGCATGTTAAAGAGATAATACACCATGACCAAATGGGGTTTAATTCTGGACTGGAAGACTGGTTCAAACTGTCAAATACACACCTTTAACAGAATGAAGCGAACCAGTCATGTGACTTTTTTCAATAGATGCAGAAAAGGCATTTGGCAAAGCATGACACCATTTCATGATAAAAAGGAAACACTCAACAAAGCAGGAATAGAAAGAAACTACCTCAATATAATAAAAGCCTTATACAAAAAACATACAATCAACATCATAATGAATGAAGGACTAAAAGTTTTTCCCATAAGATGAGGAACAAGACAAAATGCCTGCTTTCACCACTCATATTCAACATAGTACTGTAAGTTCTACCTAAAGAAATTAGACATGTGAAAGATATAAAAGGCATCTGAATTGAAAAGGAAAAAGTAAAATTATCTAAGTTCACAGATGATGCAGTCTCATATGCAGAAAAACTTCCACTAAAAAAAAATTATGAGGGCTGGGGTTGTGACTCAGTGGTAGAGCGCTTGCCTAGCATGTGTGAGGCACTAGGTTCGATTCTCAGCACCACATAAAAATAAATGAATAAAATAAAGGTCTATCAATATCTTTAAAAAATACTATGAGATAATAAGTGAATCCAGCAAAATAGCAGTATATGAAGTCAACACACAAAAACCAGTTGCATTTCTGTACACTAACAATGATCAATCTGAAAGTAAATTATGAAAATTCCATTTATAATTTATAATTCCATTAACATCAGCCTCAAAAAGAATAGAATACTTAGGAATTTACTTACCAAGAAGATGAAGTATTTATACAGTGAAAACTGCAGAACATTGCTGAAATAATTAAATAAGTCTTTAATAAATGGAGACATATCCCATGTCCATGGTTTTGAAGATTTAATATTGTTAAGAGGTCAAGGCTACTCAAAATGGTCTACAGAATTGATATAATCCTCATTAAAATCCCAAGGAAGTTTTTTTTGGCGTTTTTTATTTTTTGCAAAAATATAAAAAGCCATCCTAAAATTTGAATAGAATTTCAAGGAATCCTATGTTATCAAAACAACTTGGAAAAAGAACAAACTTGGCAGACTCCCAATTCCAAGTTTCAATATTTATTACAAAGTTACAGTAATCAAAACAGTATGGTAGTGGCATAAAGACACACATATAGACCAATATAATAGAACAGAGAGTCCAGAAATAGATCCTTGCATATATTGTCAAATTATTTTAAACAAGGGAGACAAGGCAATTCAATGGGGAAAGGACCATCTTTTCAACAAATGGTGCTGGAAAAGTCCATAAGCAAGAGAATGAAGTTGAACCCTTGCCTAACAACCACACTCAAAAATTAACACCAAACAGATGAAAGACCTAAATATAAGGCCTAAAAGTATGAAACTCTTAAGAGAAAGTATTAAAAATACCAGAAAAACTAGGGATAGTAGGAACATACCTCAACATTGTAAAAGCTATCTATGCTAAGCCCAAGGCCAGCAACATTCTAAATGGAGAAAAATTGAAAGCATTCCCTGTAAAACTGGAACAAGACAGGGATGTTCTCTTTCACCACTTCTATTCAATATAGTCCTTGAAACCCTAGCCAGAGCAATCAGACAAAAGAAAGAAATTAAGTGTTATGAATAGGAAAAGAAGAACTCAAAGTATCCCTATTTGCTGATGACATGATTCTATATTTAGAAGACCCACAAAACTCTACTAAAAAGTTCCAAGAATTCATAAATAAATTCCACAAAGTAGCAGGGTTTAAAATCAATACCAATAAATCAATTGTATTTTTATACACCAAAGACATATCAGCTGAAAGAGAAATCAGAAAAACTATCCCCTTTACAATAACCACAAAAAAATAATAAAATATTTGGTAATCAACGTAACAAAAGAAGTGAAAGACCTCTATAATGAAAGCTACAGAACACTAAAGAAAGAAATTGAAGAAGACCCCAGAAGAAAGATCTCCCTTGTTCCTGGATAGGCAGAATCAATATCATCAAAATGGCCATACTACCAAAAGCACTAAACTGATTTAATGCAATTCCTATAAAGATCCCAATGATGTTCTTTGCAGAAATAGAAAATGCAATCACGAAATTAATTTGGAAAAATAGGAGGCCCAGAATATCCAAAGCAGTCCTTAGCACGGAAAGTGATGCAGGTGGCATCACAATTCCAGACCTTAAATTGTTCTACGAAGTTGTAGTAACAAAAACAGCATGGTATTGGCACCAAAACAGACATAAAGACCAATGGAACAGAACCGAAGACATAGACCACATCCACATAAATACAGTTATCTCATCCTAGGCAAAGGCGCCATAAATGTACGTTGGAAAAAAGATAGCCTCTTCGACAAATGGTGCTGGGAAAACTGGAAATACATATGTAACAGAATGAAATTGAACCCCTATATCTCTCCCTGCACAAAACTCAACTCTACGTGGATCAAAGGCCTAGGCATTAGACCACAGACCCTGCACTTACTAGAAGAAAAACTAGGCCCAACTCTTCAACATGTTGGCTTGGGAACTGAATTCCTCAACAAGACTCCTAAAGCACAAAATAAAAGTCAAGAATCAATAAATGGGATGGTATCAAACTGAAAAGCCTCTTCTCATCAAAAGAAACAATCAAGGACATATACAGAGATCCTACAGATTGGAAGAAAATCCTTACCACCAATACCTCAGATAAGGCATTAATTTTCAAGATATATAAAGAACTCAAAAAACTTAACACCAGAATAAATAACCCAATCAATAATTGGGCAAAGAAACCAAACAAGCACTTCAAAAAGGAGAGCTATGAAAGGTCAAAAAATATATGAAAAATGTTCAACATCTCTAGCAATTATAAAAATGCAAATTAAAACTACACTGAGATTCCATCTCACTCCAGTCAGAATGGCAATTGTAAAGAATACAAGAAACAATAAATGTTGGTAAGGATGTGGGGAGAAAGGTACTCTCATACATTGTTGGTGTGACTGCAAATTGGTACAATCACTATAGAAAGCATTATGGAGATTCCTTAAAGCCTTGGAGTGGGACCACCATTTGATCCAGTTATCTCACTCCTCAGTCTATACCCAAAAGACTAAAAATCAGCATATTACAGTGATGCAGCCACATCCATGTTTATACCAGCTTAACTCACAATAAGTAAGCCATGGAAACAACCTAGGTGTCCTTCAATGGATGAATGGATAAAGAAAATGTGGTATAAACACAATGGAATATTACTCAACTATAAAGAAGAATGAAATTATGGCATTTGCCAGTAAATGGATGGAACTAGAAAATATCATGCTAATTGAAATAAGCCAATCACACCCCCCCCAAAAAAAACCAAAGGCTGAATATTCTCTCTGATTTGTGGATGTTAACCCAAAACAAGGGAGGTTGAGTAAGGGAATAATAGAAGTAGATTGGAACAAACAAAGAATAACAAAGGGAAGAGGAGGAAAGGGAAGACAGCAGAATTTATTGGTCATAACTTTCCTAGCCTTGTATTTGTGTATAACCAGGGTAACTCCACATCAAGTATGACCACAAGAGTGGGAATCTAACAGAATAAGTTATACTTTACATATGTATATTCATTCTACTATAGAATACATTCTACTGTCATTATAACTAAAAATAAAAATAAATAAAAAATAGTATCAACAGAGTAAAAAGTCAACTCACAAGAAAGAAGAAAATATCTGCATATCTTAAATCTGATACAGGAGTAATATCCAGAATATGTAGAGAATTCCTAAAACTCAATAATAGTAAAACAACCTGATTTAAAAATGTGAAAGACATCCAAACAGCACTGAACTGCTCAACTGCAGACTATTTTCCAAGGGACAAACTTCTACCACATTTTTTTTTAATAAGCAAAGAACTTCAATAGACTTTTCTCCAAAGAAGATATATAAATGGCCATAAGCACGTGAAAAGATGGTCAACATCACTAATTATTAGGGAAGTACAAATCAAAATTTGAATGAAATACCACTCATACCCATTAGGATGGCTACTATCAAAACAATCACAGTTGGGCATGGTGGTACACGCATGTAATCCCGGGCACTCAGGAGGTTGAGGCAGGAGAATTCCAAGTTCTAGGCCATCCTGTGCAACTTAGCAAGACTGTCTCAAAGTATAATAAGGAAGGGCTAAGGATGTAACTCAGAGGTAGAGTGCCCCAGGGTTCAATCTCCAGTATTACGAGAAAAGGAAGGAAGGAAGGAAGGAAGGAGGGAAGGAGGGAGGGAGGGAGGGAGGGAGGGAGGGAGGGAGGGAGGGAGGAAAAAAAAGAAAATATTGAATGTCAGCAAGGATGTGTAAAACTGGAACCCTTTTGCACTATTGGTGGAAATATGAAATGATATAGCCACTGTAGGAAAGAGTATGACAGTTCCTCCAAAAACTAAAAATAGAGTTACCTTATTATGCAGCAAATTCACTTCTGGGTGTACAGCCAAAGGAATTGAAAGCAGGATCTCGAAGAAATACTTGCATGCCCATGTTCATAGTAGCATTATTCATAAGGGCTAAAATGTGGAAGCAAAACAAGTGTCCATTGAAAGACAAAAAAATAAGCAATATTTTTATAAACATTCAACAATATACTATTCAGCCCTAAAAATGGAAGGAAATGAGGACATGCTACAATATAGATGAACCTCAAGGACATTGTTGCTAAGTGAAATAATTCAGTTACAAAAAGAATATTAATATATCATTCCACTTACATGAGATGACTTAGTCAAACATCAGAGAGGTAAAGTAGATTGATGGTTTCTAAGTGTTGGGGCAAGTGAGGAATGGGGAATTATTGTTTAATATGCATAGTTTTTCAGTTTATTAAGATGAAGAGACTTTTGGATTTGTATGATAGCAGTGATTACACAACTTTATGAAATGTATTAAATGATTACACCATTGAAATGTATTTTAATGTGGTTAAGGGGTAAATTTTATAAGTATTTTATGACAATAAAAAATTTGAAAAATTAAATGAAATTAAAAATTCAAAAAAAATGCTGATAATAATATACCTTATTTCATAAGTTGTTACTAAGATTAGATAAATTGAAGCTCTTAGAACTGGAGCCCTGCACAGAGAAAATACTTGGAAAGCTACCAATATTACAATCACTGACTTTTTCATACATGAGGACTTAACACAAGAGCAAGTGAACTGTGGAATATTTTTAAATGCTACATGGGAGAAAATATTATACTTTTATAGTGGAAACATCTTTGTAAGAGTTTTCTTGCCACAATCAAACTCTCTTAATTGTGGCAGTTTTGTCCACAAACATATTTATCTAACTAAAAGTGACTTGATGTGTTCACAATAACCACTTATTTCTAGTGACTAATGAAATGAATTTTTATTGTTGTAGTTTTGTGGTAAATGTGTCTGATGACAGTGCTCAAGGCTTTGTAAGCTCTTCTCTCAATGTCTACCTCTGTTGAGAGGAACATTAGGCAGGGATCACTCCAGGTCTGACAGAGTTGCTGCTCTACCTTCCCTCTGGAGATAAAATTTATGAACTTAAGAACATGTCTGAGGCTGTGTATCCAAATTCCAAGGACAATTTAAAGCTAATATTAATGTCTTATATTTTGCAAAGTTGTCAAAACCTAAAGGGAGCTAGCATTTGAGTATATTTTATTTATCAGACTTACTGATTTCTTGTTTAAACTAATGAACAAAAACACCTTACAATGTTAAGTATTATCCTCCCCACCCCATGCCCATTTTACTTAATGGCCTGATAAATTGTGTAAGATAATATACCAGGTATAAAACAGAGTTGTGATTTCTACACAGGCCTTGCTGACTAAAAGCCCAGACTTATCTTCAACACATTCAACTACCTCTTATTCTCTTAGTTCCTTCAAATGCATTTGCCACCACCCAGTGAAGCACTAAGGTCTAAGGTTTCTTTTTGGTCCCCTAATCCTCAAGTGATGCCTATAACACTTTTACCCAGAATAAGTTGGTTTCTTTTTTCATAAAGAGATCCACTTACAAAATTATCACAAAGGGGTATATCAGTTTAGACCACGGGATGTTCTTTGTATCAGGAATTCTAAATATTATTTTGCAAGCACTCAATAGCCTAATCCACAGTGTGAAGTTTTGTCTTCTAGTCCCAGCTCACATTGTTCAGGTGAGCATCAATCTAGTAAAGTAAACGCCTCTACTTCCAGATTAGACTGTTGTGGAAAATTTTGCTGTGGCTATTTTGATTTTGTTAGCATGAGGTTGTATATTTTAGCATTTCATTTCCTGTCTTTTTGAGAACAATACTGTTTCAAGTGCATTTCTTTTCTGTTGGTTACATCTTGACTTCCAGGTTACTTTCAGGGGCTGAGGTTTAGCTCATTGAAAGAGTTGTTGCTTCCCAGTATCAAAATAATAATAATAATATCAATAGTAACAATAATTATTATTATTGTTTATTTTATTTTAGACCTTTAAATGCAAATTGTTCATCACATAGAAAACAACCTCTTCATTTAATAAAAGTGATGGATATTATTTGCAAAATTTTTATCAAAATTTGCCTACCCATAAGTAATAGAAGGGGTGCACTATCAATTTTAGTACAATGGAGACTATGTCATGTATGTGCTCCTCCTGCTATGCTAGAAAGACTTCATACCCAAATATATCGTGCTAAGCATTTGGATTAGTATTTGAATGCATGGTCAGATACCCAGGTTTTCCCAAACATCTGGTTGTTTGACACCTTCTGGATATAACATATGCATATTTGCTGCTTATGCTTCATGTAGCAAAGCAAACATGGGTTTGCTGTTTCCTTGCATAGTGAATCAGTTCCTGAAATGTGTACAAATCTAAGTTAGGCAGATCTAATTATATCTTAAGTACACTAGTAGAGCTTAGATTTTCACTAGAAAATCTGTAGTGAATCCCTTTGTAAAATGAAGAGTTCCCTTGAATAGCTAAAACAACTACATAATTAATCTGTTACATGTTTGTTTTCTTTTTTAATTGGGTGAGTGTGGGTTTTTTTTAAATTGCTATGTAACTATACACTATATAACATGGTACTGAAGACCTAAAGACATTGTTGCCATTTCCTGTTTACCAGTGTTAGATGGAGGAAGGGAGAGAAGAATCAGCCACAAACACATTTATTTGCCAGTCCTTGCAAAGTAGGGAAGTTTGCATATGGAATTGTACCGATTTGATGTAGAATATGATTACATTAGTCTTTACATTTAAAACTCCTGATACTAAACATTGTAAGAGAGCATAACAGAGTGTAAGGATAAGAATCCATTCAAGGGTATTAAATCTTATGTTTGCAATAGAAATGATACAGTTTGAGATATTAAGCAATCACATGAGAAATGAGTGATGCTTCTTTAGGTTTCTCACATCCCTATAATTTACTGTAGAAAACTCTCAGAATATCCCAATGAGCATTGAAAACTGCAATTATTTTCCTTTGCTTTTCTTTCATCAAGGAAAATGCAAATAAGCTTAAAATGATTCATGGAGACTAACGACCCTCATCAATCTGCTGATGACTGAAAAGAAAAGGCAGGAGTAGTTAAACACCTACACTGAATCTTAACTGAAGGATAATAATATAGTAAGGAAGTTTCCCTGTGAAAAGTACTTTAGATGTTAGAGGGAAGAGCTGTTCAAGTTTAAGAAAATGAAATCGTGTCTGACAAAGGCAAGGACTGGCACCGCTGCCTGGTCCCACACCGTCAGCTCACAGTCTGCTGTGCCTCCTGCATGATGCATCACGCAGCTGCCCCCACCAAGACCTGGACGTTTCAACCAGGTGAAGTTCCAGCTCTAAGACAACAAAAAACAGAAATTCCCTGTCATTCAAGAGCCAGGTGGTGGCAGGGACAAATGTCTTCCTTGGGGTTGGTAATGCTCACGGTGTTCAAAAGTCTCCATCATGGAAGCAAGCCCTTGACCTTGTCTGCCTCCACACCAGCAAGGCCAAGCATGATGAGCTGACCTATTTCCACTTCCTCATTTTGAAAGGGGTCCTTCATCCATGTTTCAAATACTTAAACATATGCTTTGTTGTTTGCAGAATGTGTTTACCAGGAAATAAACTTCCTGTCTGTGCCGTGCCATTCCAGGTAGAAGGGGCAATATCAAGCGCTTTCCTTACATTGGGCTTCTGCCTGTCATTGTATTGAATTTTTTTCTTCCCAATTAATGATCTTGATTACTCACAAAGAGAACTTTGCATAATATACTTTAAAGTCTTTTTTTTAATGATAAGAAAAACTTCCACACTTATGATGCAAATATCTAACCGAGTGGTCTATTCTATCACAGAACTTCTCCGTAATATTTGTTTCAATGATAAACCGCCCAGCAGATGTCCTTAGCATAATCAATAAGCCACCCTCAACCAGGTCTACATTGATGCTTAGCTCCATTTGAGCTTGACAAAAGTATATTCAGCTGAGGGGGGGTGGGGAACGGTAGGTTGGTAAACTTTACAAGACTGCTTTTAAAAAAAATTAGAATCCTGGGCTAGGGATATAGCTCAGTTGGTAGAGTGCTTACCTTGCATGCACGAAGGCCCTGGGTTCAATCTCCAGCACCACACACACACACACACACACACACACAAATTAGAATGCAAGAAAGTTGGCAATAGGAAGAACACCCTTCCCTTACTACCACTCCATCATTAAATCATCCCCACCACGGGAACTCCAAATACCTCCTCCTTCCAAGAACTCTTTCCTCTAACTTTCTTTAGCACTGTCTATTTTATGTTATCTCTTTTATTCCTCATTTATTTAACAAGATTTATGCAGTTCTCTTTGGGAGTGATCAGTTCCCAATATGGACAAAGCATCTTTTAGGAGCTGAGGATACAAGCAATGAACAAAATAATCAAAATCTCTTTCCTCAGGGAATTCATGTTTTTGTGGGGAAGCTATACAGTAAACAAGCAAATCAATAAATTAGGAATTACAAGTAAAAGGAAAGCAAGAAAAAAGTAGAGATTATGAGGGCATATTTCATAATCTCTTAGAAAATTCCACTGAAAAGGAGCAGCATTATAGCAGAGTCTTGAATGAAGTGAGGCAATAAGACTTGCAGTGATTAGGAAGAACATTGTCAGCAGATGGAGCTGCAAGGAGAAAGGCCCTGGGCAACATCGGACCTGCTGCAACAAGAAGACCACAGCAACTGAAGAACAGTGAGCCAGCACAGAGAGGATAAAAAAAATGAAGCACCTATTGAACTGTAAACTTTTTGAGAATAGAATCCAAAGTTGATTTAGTGTCAGCATTTAATACAGGGACATTGGGTGGCAATTGCCAATAGATACTTGATGAAAGAAGATACCCAATTTTAAATTAGCCAGCATTAATATTGAGATCATCACAGTATCATGGTTATGGTGTTAAAGTTAAAACAAACCAGGCATGGTGGCACATGCCTGTAATGCCAGCAACTCTGGAGGCTGAGGCAGGAGGATAACAAGTTCAAAGCCAACCTCAGTAACTTAGCAAGGTCCTGTCTCAAAATAAAGTATAAAAAGAGCTGGGCGATATAATCCATGTTTGTGCAAATATGTCAAAATATACTCTACTGTCATGTATATCTAAAAAGAACAAATAAAATTTAAAAAGGTCGAGGGAGGCTGGGATGTGGCTCAGTAGTGAAGTGTCCCTAGAACTCAATCCCTGGTACCAAAAAAAAAAAAAAAAAAAAAAAAAAAAAAAAAAGTTAAAACAAGATGTAGAACCTGAACTGAGTAGGGAAGTTATAGGGTGGATGTCATTTAGGAAACAGTTGAAGTCATTCCTGTAAAACTCATTGGAGCCCTAAACCAAACAAGCATGAACCAAAATGAAGCCACACAGTAGAGCAATGTCAGCAGGTTGGAGGTTAAAACTAAAGTTAAAGCTATAAGTCTGTCTAATTGATCTGTGCTTTACAGAGAGTCAGGAGGGCTTCTCTCCTCAGAATTGAATTATTTTGCCCCTTTGCTTACTACCCAGCTACAGCTCACTGCCTCCTGCTCGAGAGGCTGCTTGTCTTCTCTGCGGCTCCATCTCCTCATTGTCCCTGTGGTTGAGACCCACCATTATGCTCTGACCTGTGTATCCAAACTGGATTTCCAAGTTAGTTTCTGCTCCTATGGAGTTCCATCAATTTGTAGTTATTTCCCTGGCTCCTGCCTACTCCTTTCCCTAATTTCTCCAGCACCAGGTCTTTAACTCACTGTGATTTTAATTCATAATACGTTAAGTGTTTCCTACATTCCAGCCCCTGTGCTGGGGACTGGTGTCACAAATAGAAGCAAGACACTGCCTTTCCCTGGGAGAATTCATTATCTAAACCACGTCACTATCTCCAACCTTATAAATCATGAGTTTATAAGAAAATATATAAATGATGAAATTAGGAAATGAGAGAGAAATTAGTTTATCATTTTAAAAAATTCCCTAAAGACATATCCACACAAGTAAATAGACCTATCTCATCATCTTTTTCTCCTGAAAATTACAAATAAGATGATTTTAAAAACTATTTTTCAATTAGGTCACTACTACTAAATTTCGGTTTGGTACTATACAAAACCAACAGCTAGGTAGGGTGGGTTCCACTGTTTCTCATGCAGACAGACACCAGAGTCACAATTAAGGTGAGAAGACACACCAGGCCTCTGCAAAGTAGATTAGAGAAGAATTTTCCAAGCTGTAAATGGCAGCTTGACAAACAACATTACAGGCTGGATTCAATGAAAATGCTGCAGACCTGGCCTCCTCCAGGACTATAAATCACTATGAATCCACAAAACATTACTGGAAAATGGAGAACAGAAAAGAGTCTGTGTAAGGGTACAGGCCTCCAGCCTTGGCTCACAGAAGACTGATTGAGGAAGATGTAGGGCTGCAAAATCTCAGCAACATGGGAAACCTGGAAAGCCCTCCTTACAAAAGAACACTAAAGAACAACTTTAACAAAGAAATGGAAACTGTAGGAAGTAACAGTCTTCAGGAGATGCATGGAAAGTGGCTGCAGGGCAGGGGAGGACTAACTCTGAATCTCATTCCCTACCCTTACTCTCCTAAACACTACTTTTCAAATCACGTGGAATCAAGAACAAATGGACATCAAATGCAACCTTAAAAGAAAGATAAATTCTGCCGGGCGCAGAGACACATGCCTGTAATACCAGTAACTCCAGAGGCTGAGGGAGTAGGATTGCAAGTTCAAAGCCACCCTCAGCCACTTGAGAGGTCCTGAACAAATTAGTAAGACCCTGTCTCAAAATAAAATATAACAAGAGCTGGGAATGTGGCTCAGTGGTTAGGCACCTCTGGGTTCAATTCCTGATAACTCCCCCACACACACAAAAAAAAAAAAGAAAAGAAAAAGATAACAGAAGGGCTGTTATACAGAAAAGGAGTTGGCGAGAATTCTCATTCTCTTTGAATTAATAATAATATTGACTAGAGCAGTTGTAAGTTGGTCACACATCTATGAATCTGGAAGATTTTCTGTCCTTACCTTCTCTCAAGCATGCTGAGTCTCTCTGGTCTTGACCTGTAGTCCACAGCAGGGGAGAATTGGGTGCCCAGGGTCACTGTTACCAGGCAAGAATTGGCATAAAACTGGCTGAGGTCAGTGGGAGGTATGATGAGGTCAGGAAGCTTGTCCATTTTCACAATCCTGGAAGGAGTTATAGAGAGCGCTAGGCCAGAGGTCAGTAATGTGAAACATCAGGCAATCCATTCAGAGGTCCAACACTGTAAGGACAAACATTTCCTTCAGTCACCTTTGCAGAGTAAAGGCCGTTTTTTATTATTATTTTGAGCTTCTCATTGATTCACTCATTCTTTTATGGACAAATGGACATCAAATGCAACTGTGCAATTGATTTATTCATTCTTCACTATGTAACTACCAAACATCCTGTGGTCAGAGGCATGACACACATTATATAGCAGCTGTGCACTGAGATACTCATATGGTCCCATCCTTGCCTGTGATGGATCTTAAAAGTATTTTCCTATTTAAATCAACTAAACAGTTCGCAATATTACGCAAACACAGGCCTCTACTACCTTTCGGTAACAGTCAATAGGATAATGATGTCAATGTAACATGGGAGTTAGGAATTATCTTTTCTCTCCTGTTACAGCAGCTGAGCAGAAAGCACATTGCCCTAGCTGAATGCAACCATACTCAAGAAGTAGAGTACTGCTTATGACCATCTTCTCTATTTTTGACACTTGCTCTGCTTTGGAGTTTACTGATAAAACCATCCTCCCCCAGTCTTTGTGCAAAAGGCTTGAACATAAGATGATAAACAGAAATGATCCATTTTTAGCGTCACTACATTTTTGGGCCAAGTTAGCATTTCCCTCTACCTGCAGTACATGACAGGGTGCCCTTGACTCCATAACCCAGCAGCCTGGGCACTTCCTGACATCCGATCCATCATGCCTTCTTCACTTTAAGTGAAGGGCAGGATTGCTGTGTGTTTTGTTTTAGAATTTGACATCTCTTTTTGACCATACTTTTATTGTTTTTCTTATAGCTCTGTTTAGAAGTTCCAAATGTTTAGAGTGATTTGCCCTATTTTTATCATAATCCCTGTGCTTCTTATATGAAATTTTGCTTATATCCAGACTTTCTGCTGGGCACAGTGATGGTCACCTGTAATCCCAGTGACTCAGGAGGCTGAGGCAAGGAGATTGCAAGTTTGAGGCCAACCTAAACAACTTAGCAAGGCCTTAAGCAATTTAGCAAGACCCTGTCTCAAAAAAAAAAAAAATTAAAAAGGACTAGAAATGTAGCTTAGTGCTAAAGTGTCCCTGGGTTCAATTCCAAGTACAAAAAAAAAAAAAAATATATATATATATATATATGCTTTTCAGTGATGCATATATTGCACAGTGTCAGTGTTTAAATAGAATTTACCCATCCTACTTATTCAAAAGCCTACAAGCCTACATTGTATTCTTCTTGACATTGGTCTTTTCAAGAGAAAGGGATTAGCAACACAAATTAAGTTTGGGGTTGTCATCCTTATGACAAATAAATCAAAAGAATAAAAGCTTATATTGAATCATGGTTTAGAGTACAATTCACCTAACCAAACTTTTCTACATTCCCCTTATCAATCTGTGTTAAAGAAATATTTAAACTTTACAAATTTATTCATCAAACATTTACATTTTTTTAAGTTAGCTTAAATTTTAATAAGGACAACTTTTAGGTAGCTTAGATTAAAAAATAATGTTATATGATACTGAAGTTAGAAACAAATTTTAAAACTCCATAGAGCAAATTGATAATATTTTAATAAAAATTATAAGATAGTTTGATTTAATAATTTGTAACTTCCCTTTTCACTTTAAGTATTTTGACATCTTCTCAGTGTGTAAAACCCATAACATTTGAATTATACTATTTTTTCTTGCTTTTAACCTTAAGTAAAATTCC
The DNA here is from genome assembly GCF_902686455.1 of Sciurus vulgaris. Lineage (NCBI taxonomy): Eukaryota > Metazoa > Chordata > Mammalia > Rodentia > Sciuridae > Sciurus > Sciurus vulgaris. The sequence goes on along the minus strand of NC_136467.1, from coordinate 89,088,262 downwards.
AAACAATTATCAGAAATAAAAGGGTCATTTGCTTACCCTGCCACATGCAGGATTCTCATATCCAGGTCTTCCTACATCTCTGGCCTAAGTTTTGTACCAGTTTCCCTTGCATGGTCACATGCACCAGTACATGCATGGGTGCACACATGTGCACACACACACACACATACACACATTCACAGCCACTTACTACACTCCAGCAGTACTAAGTCATTCATACTTTATACACACACTACCTGTGTGCCTTCAGTGATGTTCCTTCTAGTGAAGACTCAGTTCCCCCCACTTCCCCTTGTCACCTTGGTCATTCCTATTCATGTTTAAATTCTCATCTCATGCCTTCTCTTCTTGAAAATTTTCCCTGATTCTCCAGAGGTTGTTACACTTTTTGTTTCTTCTGGGGTTCGACACAGCTCAGAAGGAATGGTCTGTAGCAGCAGATGGTCTATAAGAGCATTCATTGCACTCTAGTACCACTGCTGGTTTCCATACACATTTTATTTCTGCTAGACTGAAAACTAGGTAAGACTGTATGTTAGTAGTCTTTATTTTCTAGTATACATCACAGTGCCTAGCATATTGAATATAATAAACATGTGAAAGGTATTCTTTCGCCAGATATAAGCTCCCTAACTTGACCATCTAATTTAAAGAAGCCAGCATGTACTCCTGTTTTGGTGTCATTATAGTATTTACCACTACTTGGTATTTTCTTATGTATTTATTATTGCATTCATTATTGGTTTCTGTCACCAGAATACAAGCTCCTTAAGAGTCAGCCCTTGTTGTTTTGTTCACCACTTTATCACCAATGCCTAAAATAAAATAAATGCTCACAGCCTGGAACAAAAGAAATTTGAGATAAAACTCTCAATTGGATGAAATGAATGACTAGATCCAGGTTTTGCTCTCCTATACTAAGAGCAAGCTTTTTCATAAATTACTATATAGGTTCATTGCCTCCATGGAGACATTAAAATACTCTGGTTTCAATTAATCTTGTAATTTTAGCAGTATTAAATTCCAAAAATAATTTTTCACTCATTTGGAAGACCTATAAAGGCAAGTATAATTAAGTAATGTGGAACATAAGTTTCAAAATCTAAAATGAAGTGATTATTTGCTCATTTTTACCTCTTTATTTCACTCTTTCTCATTTTCTTCTGAGTTTAATTTACCCTTCTGAATCTGGGCTAATCAAGCATTTATGTTATTATGGCAAATACTTATCTAAAATCAAAGCTGTCTGATCATTAACATTAAAGAATAACAGTAGAACATAAGTCTGCAGCCAACATTAAAAATGAACAGGATCATATAACAGTAATTACTGCAAAGACCTAGCCAGTTATTCAATACTAATATATTTTAATTAAAAAGTCATTTAGTAATGACTAAGTCATTCACTAATGATCTCTAGAGGAAAAAAAAAATAGTCTCCAAACAACTTCCTGTGATAACATTTTAGATTAGCTGTGCCTAATCAAAGTAAGATGTAGTTACCACTCCCTCCTCAGACTTCATACAGTACTTTATTAAATTCCACATTTGATGTATATTCAACTGTGCATTAAACAAACAAGTCTTAAGTACCTACTCTGTTCTAGGCTCAATTCCTTATCTCATTCCTGATCTTATTCACACTTAAATGAATCAAAAGAAGTTGAATTAGAGGCTATGTGATTCATAAATATGATGGGATGACAGAAATGTATAAAAAGACCAATTGGTTACAACAGAGGAAATGACTCATTGTTCACTGGGAGTTGGAAAAACTTCCAGAGGTGGGAACATTTAAGCAGGATCAAGCATCACAAAGATCTGGATCAGTCTGGCTAGATTTTAAGGAAGTCATGTAGTTGAACAGAAGCTTAGAGGAACTGTTTGAACCAGACTTAGAAGAACCTAGGTTTCTAAGTACAGTAATCTCCCCTATCCCCCATTATCTGTAGTTTTGATTTCTGTGGTTTCAGTAATCCACAATCAACCAGTTTAAAAGCATTTAATGGAAAATTCCAGAAATAACTCATCAGTTTTAAAATGTGTGGCATTCTGAGTAACATGATGAAATCTCTGACTGCCCAGGACATGAACATTTTGTCTAGTGTGTCTACGGTGTATATGCTACCTACCTTTCTTAGTTATTTGATCCACTCTCATGGTATTACAGTGCTTATATTTAAGAAACCCTTATTTTACTAAATTATTACCTCAAAGCACAAGAGTAGTGACACTGGTAATTCAGATATACCAAAGAAAAGTCATGAACTGCTTGTTTTAAGTGAAAAGGTTAAAGTTCTTGACTTAATCAGGAAAGAAAAAAATCATCACACCTGCATTGTATGATCTCAAATCATCACAAGAAAAAAGAAGAGTAGAGAACAATAAGATATTTTGAAAGAGCAAAGGAGACAGAGAACCACGTTCATGTAACTTTTATCACAGTGCACTGTTATAGTCGTTCCATTAGTAGTTTTATTGTTCTTTTACTGTGCCTAATTTGTAAATGAAACTTTGTCATATATATGCAACTATGAGAAAAAAACAGTATATATAAGTTTTGCTACTATCTGCAATTACAGGTACCCAGTAGGAATCTGGGAACACATTTCCAGAGGGTAAAGAGGACTACTGTCAAGTCATTTTTATTTTATGCTGTGATGGAAATTGAAAGGAGATACTCCAGTATAACCTGTCAAATTTGGTTTTGAGAGATAATTCTGGAGAATAGCTGGAATAGAGAAGGAACAGTGGAAGACAGGAAAGAAAGGAGGCTGCCACATTGCCCAGCAGCAACTTAATTAGCATCTGCTCTAAAACAGAGGCAGAGAAGTTGAGAGGAAAGGCTGAGATCAGAAGCCAAGCCAACAATGTGCAGTGAGATACTGGATGTGGGCGACTGAGGGTGAGGATACCTAGCTATTCTATTCTGTCTTTGAATTGGAATCCGAAAGTGATACCATCTACCAAGCCTGAGAACATGGAACCTTCAACAGGTTCAGAGGGATTCAGGCTGGCTGAAGATACACTAACCTGACCCACTTGGGGACCATCGGGAAGACTGGAAATATTCATCTATAACCCAGTAGCTGTGGAAATCTGTACGTATAGGTCATGGTTATGTAGGGACGATGAAGAAATTTGAGAGGGGAATGAAAAAATTGGATAAGAAAGTAGCAACCACCCATATAACAAGCAAATTACTCTGAAAACAGATCCAACATTAACACTCTTTTTCTTCATGTCATGCCCCTAGAAATCTAGTGTCAACACCTCTTCCGTTAATGTTTAGGCTTTTCACACTTCATCAGGTCCCTCCCAGAACATGGCTTACCACCTGCATCTCAGTCCTAGCCATTCAACTTGTTACAATGCCAGTTTACAGCAGTCTTCATCCAAACTCTTGGGGTCCTATATGATAGAAGCAAAATTAGTGTTTTAGTGAGCCTTTTCACTGCTGTGACTAAAAGATCCAACCAGAACAATTTTAGAGGAGGAAAAACTTAATTGAGGGCTCACAGATTCAGAGGTCTCAGTCCATAGAAAGCTGGCTCCATTCCTCAGGGCTTGAGGTGAGGTAGAACATTCTGGCATAAGAGTATGGCAGAGAGAAGCAGCTCACACAATGATCAGAAAGGAGAGAGACTCAACTCTCAAGATATACCCCATATCCATACCCCCCAGTGAACCACTTCCTGCAGCCACACCCCACCTGCCTCCAGTTGCCACTCAGTTAATACCATCAGGAATTAATTCACTGATAAGGTTAAGGCTACAACCCAATCTCTCTCCTCCAAACCTTCTTACATTGTCTCACACATGAAGTTTTGGGAGACACCACATCTAAACCATAACATTTCACCCCTGGCCTCCAAAAACTCATACACATCTGGTAATGCAAAAACATTTAGTCCATTCCCAAGAGTTCATATTCTCAACAGTTCTGAGATTGCTCAAATTTCAAATTCAAAATCTTCTCTGAAACTCAAGACAGTCTCACATTGTGAGCTCCTATAAAATTAAAAGCAATTTACAAGTACTAATATATCAATGGTACAGAGTAAACATTTCCATTCACGAAATTAGGGATATAGAAAAATGGGATAGGACCAAAGCTAGACCAAAATCCAGCTAGACAAACATGTCCTGTAGCTCCATGTCCAGTAGCTCCGTGTCCAGCATCTGGGGCACATGGCATGGTGATGTTCTTTCCAATGGGCTTGTGTAGCTCCACCCCTGTGGCCATGTTGGTTGCAGCCCAAGTGACCTTTCTGTTGGCTTGTCTCTAATCAATTCCTATAGCTTCCCCAGGACAATGTCCCACATTATTGGTATTTCTTAATCTTGGGATCTCCACTGCAGTTTTGGCTTCCTCCTCAAATCTCCACATTTAGCTTTCTCAAGATATACCCGCAGGGATTCTGATCCTGCTGCACCTTGCCTGGCCTCCAAGGCCTTCCTTTTAAATCTTGATGGAAGCCTCCATGATCCCCTACCTCCAGCATCCTGCATTCCTGCAGAACCAGCACCACATGGTTGATGCCAAGATTTGTCACCATCTCAAGCAGTAGTATAGCCTCCGGGGATCCTGGATGCAGCAGCCTCTGAGTGTCCAGCTGGCTGAGCATGTTGAAAAAACTTCCTAGGCCCCTTCTTGAAAGAAGGCTACCCCATTGGTCTTTTCACCTTTACTACCTTGAGCCTGAGATGGGTGTGTTCTTTCTAGCTCCTGAGATGCCCTCAAGCCATCTCTCTCATTGTCTCTGGACAAAATCTATAGTATTTCTTTAGTGGCAGTAACGTCTTTAAAAATCACAACTTCCTTAGCTCCAGTTTTACTCCTGCCTTTCAAGTTCAGGTTTTTCAAATATTTCCGCTTGCTTTCTGCTCCTGAATTTCACAATAAACTTGGCTAAAAGCCTCCAGCAATACCCATGCCACTTCCTGAATGCTATGCTGCCTAGATATTTCTTCCGCCAGATTAGGAAGTCCATCACTTTTAAAATTGGCCTCACAGAAAGTCCTGAGACACGGGAAGAATGCAGACAACTTCTCAGCCAGAACATAACACAAATGACCTCTACTCCAAATTCCAATAGAGTTCTCCTCTGAACCCTCTTGAGCCCTGTCTTCACTGTCCATGGTTCTATTGCCATTCTGGTCTTCTGAGCTCCAACCAGAATCAGCCATTAAGCTCTGCTTACAACAATCTAAAGCATTTCCAGCGTGTACTGCAAGAATCTCAAAATTCCTCCTACCAATGGCAAAATGCCCCAAAAACTTATGAGTCAGGTTAGTCAGAGCAACGACCCCCACTTCACCATACCAATTTCTTTTTTAGTCAGCTTTTTTGCTGCTGTAACTAAAAGGGCCTAACCAGAACAACTGTAGAGGAGGAAAAGTTTAATTGAGGGCTTACAGTTTCAGAGGTCTTAGTTCATAGAAGGCCAGCTCCATTCCTCAAGGCTCAAGGTAAAACAAAACATCATGGCAGAAAAGTGTGGCAGAGGGAAGCAGCTCATCTGATGATCAGAAAGCAGAGAGAGAAAGAGACTCCACTTTCCAGACAAAATATACACCCCATAGCCACAGGCCCCAATGAACCACCTCCTCTGGCTACACCCCACCTACTTCCAGTTGCCACTCAGTTAATGCCATCAGGGATTAGTTCACTGATTAGGTTAAGGCTATAGGTCAATCATTTCTCCTCCAAACCTTGCATTGTCTTACATGTGAGCTTTTGAGGGACACCACATCTAAACCATTAACAATTAGGAATAGTTGTCTTTCTTTGAATAAGCGATGAATTAACACTGCACTGATGACCCACTGGAATTAATTTTTTTAAAGCAAATTTTTAAAAAGGATTTACCACGAACCATTCTTTACCCTAAATCTAGGATTGAAATTGACAAAATTTTAGGTGATTGAAATCATATGCTGCTGCCCATTTTCTTGCAGGACAGAAGGATGCTTAGTTTAAACATTCAAGGTGGGATCATTGCTTTTCAGGAATCTTAACATCCTCCTTAAAAGTCAGTTTTCTTTCCCATAATCATTGGGTCAATCAAAATTAGCTCCTAACATATCATAGATAGAAGAAGGTCCCGCCCTTTAAGAACCACTCACCTAAGTTGTTATGAACTGTAAGAAGTCAGTCCTTATCCTTATGTCTCTGGGAAAAATAGGTCTAGTCCTATATCTGAGCAGCAAATGTCAGTATAGGAGTTCAGTCACCAGCATGAACATCTGCATCATAAAGACAGAGTGATGCAGAGGATAAAATGATGAAACAAACAAGAAAAAGGCCTAAGTTTATTTACATATACAAACTTATCTTGATATGCTGGAGACAAAAACATCAAAGTTTGGGATTTTCAGGAGATAGGGGCAGGAAGGCAAAGAGAATTAACTGCTCTGAAAAATCTCCAAGAAAAAACAAATCTATCTGAAATGAGGGATTTCTATTTCTCTTGATTCAGTAATATTCAGATATATAGAGGGATGAAATATAATTTCAACATAATTTAAGCTAGCCAGAGCCAGGATTCATTTTTGTTTCTGTCAACATCCAACAACTTTTCAAAAAATTATAAGATGGAAGTTTGCAACCACTACAGTGACTAGCCATTTTTCATAAGACAGACATTTCAGACAAACAAAAACAGCAGGTTCTGTTTCCAACTGACAAACTATTACCATAGAAATAAGCATGCTCAGCTTATCTGATTCAGGTCCTGGCCTATGAATGTTGAGTGCATTCCATGTGACAAGTCACCCCAGCCTCCTCCCCACAGCACAGAGCTACTCAGAAGACTGTCTCCCCTGGGCACTAGAGGGTCTCAACAATTAGGTAATAGTATCAATGCATGCCATAGGCTTTTCTTAGCACCTTGAGCACCCAGCATTCAATTGAGAGGCAGGGAAAGGTAGTAATTTTTTATCCCTGACCTCTTTAGTGTTCTCACTATGTGGGCACTCCTTTACATGCATCCCCAAAGTCAGAAAATAAGGGAATCTCAAAGTTTTTTCTCCCCAACTTTGCCTTAGCTTCCAAAAGGGAAGAGAATAATGTTCTCACAGCCTTCATGCTACTCAGACTTTTGAGCCTGCTATTATCAAATTTGGATTAAAAATCAAATCAGCATACTACAGAGATACAGCCACATCAATGTTCATAGCTGCTCAATTCACCATAGCCAGATTGTGGAACCAACCTAGATGCCCTTCAGTTGATGAATGGATAAAGAAACTGTGGCATATATATACAATGGAATATTACTCTGCCATGAAGAATGATAAAATTATGGCATTTGCAGGCAAATGGATGAAATTGGAGGATATCATGCTAAGTAAAATAAGCCAATCTCAAAAAGCTAAAGGACGAATGATCTCGCTGATAAGTGGATGAGGACATATAATGGGGGGTAGGAGGGGTTAGTGTTAAGGTTAGGGTTAGGTTTAGGGTTAGGGATAAGGAGGGTGGTAAGAATGGAGGAAGGAAGGACTGTATAGAGGGAAAAGAGGGGTGGGAGGGGTGGGGGGGGAAGGGAAAAAAATGACAGAATGAATCAAACAACACTGCCCTATGTAAATTTATGATTTTTAATTAAAAAAAAAAATTTACCCAAACTATGGTAATATAATCAATGTTCTATATTTCTAGATTTCCAGAATAATATTTTTTTTCTTTCTGCCCCTGTCCCCAGGATGGAATTCAGAATCTCATACTTTCTAGGAAGCACCCTACTAGTGAGCTACATCCCCAGCAAGAAGAATGTAAGCAGTAGTATAGGATAAGCAGGACTTGTAGGGTTTTATATCCTACAAATTTATAAATAAAAAACATCTAAAGCATTCTGAATTTCCATTTAAATTTATCTTAGAATTATGTAAAAATCAAGTATAAGAGGACTCTTCCTTGAGCTACTGTTTCCTATTCCTTTACTGCCAATAAACAATATCAAGTCTAACATTGTTTCCCATTTCCTCAGAGCCGCTCTTTGGAAGCTTGTCAGTTCAGGACCACATTAAAGACAAGGACTGAGGAACTGTGGGTTGGCACTTGGCAGTGAGCAGATTAGTGGGTACTAACAATTATGGAAACTAATGAGGGTATGATATATTTTCGAGCTTCTGCTTTTAGCATGTGTGGGGAATGCCTTGTTCTTAGCTCAGAGACTCTATTCTCCTGCCCAGAATAGACATACATATGAGTGCTCTCCCAGTTGCCCCTACTGAGGGGAAGAGCAGCTGTGAGGAAACAGAGAACCCAAACTGGTGCCTGAGACCTTTGTCCTGGGGCATTCGCCTCATTTCCCTCAGAGTTTTTAAAAGCCAAAATTCTCGCAAGAACCAAGGCAGGGGCTGGGGATATAGCTCAGATAGTAGAGTGCTTGCCTTGCAAGCGCAAGGCCCTGGGTTCAATCCCCAGCATCGCAAAAAAAAAAAAAAAAAAAAGAAACAAGGCAACCCTACAGACCATTGTCCTCCATTCCACCTATCTCCCCCCGCCCCTCTCCCTTACTCAGCCCTCCTTCAGCCACCCTGGTCTCCTATTCTTCATTCCCACCTCAGAGCTTTTACTGCAACCTTTTCCGTCAGAGAGCTGCTTGACGTACTCCCTTAACAACTTCAATTGCCTCCAGAAAGGTCTACCCTGAATCTCCTATTTAAGACTGCCAGCTCTTCCCAGCACCACTCTTTCATCATTCCCTAGAGTAGTCATCTCCCAGGGTGCTGTAAAATGTACTGGTTTATTATCTACTTTCCTCCACTAGAAGTACCAAGTGGGCGGGGATTTTTCACTCTGGTCACTACTCTATGCCCATAATCTAGAAAAGTACCCCACGCCTAGAAAGGACTCAGTAAATATTTAATGACTGCATTTATTTTATTTAACAGCTATAAAGTGATTTCTATGTATCAGACATTGGTTTAAATGCTACACAAACATTAACATTTAAAATCTGGTAACAACTTTATTAAAAAGAGGTTTTTTTTGGTACCAGCATTGAACCCAGGAGCACTTAACCACTAAGCCACATTCCCAGCCCTTTTTTGTATTTCTTATTTAGAGACAGGAGCTCACCAAATTATTTAGGGCCTCACTAAGTTGCTGAGGCTGACTTTGAACTCACAATCCTCCTGCCTCAGCCTCCTGAACTGATGGAACTATTAGCTGGGAGCACCACTGCTCCCAGCTAATAAGGGATTTTCATCCCTATTTTATAGAATAAAAAATTGAGGCACAGAGTGGTTAAGTTAAATTGTACATACCTCATAGCCTCTCTATGTTCCTTACCCCTGGGTTCTGCTAAATGAATGAAACAGTGGAATCTCCATTTTCTGAAAGTTGTCCTAAGTGTCCTACTATGATCAGATCCCACTGTTTGACACTAACCTAGACTGGTCACCATGCTAGTCTTCTGCTTCCCCGAAACTTGCAGTGAGGCATCCAGGGGCCAGTATCAGGGAGAGAGGCAAGGAAGTATATCTACTGAGGAAAGGCTATGTATCTTTTTGTAGACATATGAAAAAATATCAGAACAGAATATTCAAATTCAGTGGAAAGAACTAATGAACACAGAGCTTTAGAAATGAGTCTCAAACCCTTTGAATTAGTATAGTCTCTCCTTCTGGCCCAACTTGTCATGCTCTTTCTAGGCTGGGGGCTGCCTCCACAGATTACAGGGGCCTTGGAGCTACCTGTGGGGCAGACTAACACATCTGCATTCCAATTTATGCAGCTAGCTGTAATTTATTGAAATGATAACCTCAATGTTTGGAAAATATTTAAGATGATTGAAAGGGGGTAATTAGAATTTGGGAGGAGGAATATCTCTTACCAGTTTTCCATTGAGTTGATACTTAGGGAATCTCTGCTAATAAACTGTTGCCAAATAAAGATCCTGCTGAGTTTTCTTTAATTAATGAGATAACTTGGTAGTAATTATTCTATTAATTGTTTAAATGCAAATAACTGCTATTAGGGATCTTGAGAAATGTTTCCTCTCAAATACATTAAACTTTTCCCCTTGTCCTTTCATTTCTGCTCTTAATTTTCATAGTGAATCCTCTTTTAAGAAATGGTACAAAAATGTGTTACCAAAACTATCGTGGAATTGTTGCAAATTCTGAATTAGTGGTGTCTGAATGGAAGTGATGAATTGTGTTTGTGCTCTTGAAAAAGATAAGATTCCATTGAAACCATATTTACTATGCAAACAAGCAGAGTAAAATAGTGGAAGGATGATAGAAAGGGAACTTTCAACAGTATAGACAGTTCATACCTTCGGATGAAATACCAATCTTGGATATGTAAAGCTAGTCTTTAAACACTGTGTTCTAGTAACTCACAGACACTTTTATCATAGGGAAGGGGCTTCAATGTAATTCTGTTCCCTGCCTGTGAAGATATGGACTGAGACAGAAGCAGCAGGGAAAAGTCTCCCCCAGTCCCACACCTGTGTAGAGATTCTTGGGGTTTCTTTCACCACAAGAGACTGCAATGAATGCAGCTGCACAGGCAGGTTACCAAAAGTGGGCCTGACCCAATCTCCTCCAGAAAGGATTCAGGAACTGGTCTGTGAAAGGAAGTCATGATGGAAAAGGCAGGTACAAATGAGAGGTAAGAGCTCTTTCCTTCCCAACCAAGGAAAATCCCAAAACCTTTGTTGGTTCAAGAGGAGAACAAACCCTGTAAGTTCCTTGTTTCTTTTTCCTCCAGCCCACCACCCCCACTAACTCTAGGCAGGCTGTAAACTTACTTCCAGTGCACATTGTTCCAGGACTTCTTTTGTCTAGATTTTACAAAAGGTCAATTTGACACTGCCATATCATTTTACCTCTATTCAGGTATCCAGGCTGCTTAGGAAATGTTAAGAAGTGCACTTTCTCTCCAGTGCATTCTTTCCTGGGGCAGACTCCTACTTCTAAACAGAGTTTTGCCCAGAGCCTACCTCTTGTTAATGTCCTGTAAAGTCGGTCAGTATGTGTGTCTGTGTTTCCATGGCTTTGATCTCTAATTGTGTACAGGATGCTTTATTAGTCAAAACTGTGAATCAGTCCTCTCATATGACATTATACTACTACTTTGGTCTCCAGAGCAAGTGTCAGGTTGCCATCTCAGAATAAGCCTACAACCAAATAAAAGAGCAGAGGAGCAGAACAGAGTTTCAAGTTACTGTGACAGATCAGTTCCTTCCTACACTAAGTGATTTTCCAAATCAGTCCAAATGATGGCAATTCATCCTATTGATGGAGGCCATCTCCCATCAGAGGCTGTTTGGCAGGTGCTCATAATGGGTGCAAGTGGGTAGTGGTGTAGTAATTAAGATATGTTGGTGATGTGAGTTTGGCAGCAATAACATCCCAAATACTATTATGAGTAAATAAGAGTGATGGCTTCTGTACAAGAAGAGTCCTCTCTGCCTCAGATAAAAGTTAGACATAGCAAGATGAGGCATTTTCTCTTCAAAAAGGAAACTTTGGAAAAACAAATGGGAATCAGAAAGTGATATGTTGAATAACATAACAGAGAAATAGACTGTGATTGAAACAATGCACACCCCATGTGTTCCTTGAATTCTTCTGTCAGAATAATTCACCATTAAATTAAATTGACAAATATTTGCTAAGTGCTGTATCTTATATTTAGAGATAACCAAACCTGGCACTCCAAAACACCTGAAAATTCCCAGGTTTTTTCTTGTTTATAATATCATCTCAGTTTTTCTTAAATAGTAAATAGAGAAGACATATTTACTCTTAATCTATTATTTCATGATTCAAATGAACAATAGGCAAAAGAACTCATTTTTATTAGTTCTAGATTATCTATGAGCAGGTCTTTCATCTTATTCAATTTAAGAGTATACTTGATTTATGGCATAACCAGTCTTGAATAACTTTGATGGATGACTAGAAACAATTAGAGATATAAATAGATATCTCAGAATCATGACAGATTTCATAAGGAATATACTGTGAAGGCTCCTGTAGTTAATAAAATTGAAACTTAAATTATCTTTTATATATTTGAAATGTCTTTGTGGTCTTAATATTCAAAATGATAGAAAGCTTCAAATGTTCCTTCAATTTAGAAAATGTTATTAACCCATTTTTTCCCATCATTCCAGATGTGAAACACCTATAAAAACTTAAACCTAGCATATAGTATATAATATACTTAGATAATAATAAAATTATATTATAATATAATATATATAAGCTATAGATTATGATTTCTAATCTGTTTTAATGTATCTATGTCATTCCCAAGAATCAAAAACTTGGGACTTAATGGTTTAATGGAATATTGATACAACAACATCCATGTATGTACTTTGGGGATAATAAGCTTTTTAATGTCAATCAGAGATTTCCCTGAGAGATAAAATGCACTTTCTATTTGTGTGTACTGTTACTAGGGACACCTGTAGATTTTCATTTATGAATTTTTGACTCTTCCATTTTTCCTTTTTATTAGTTCTTTTTAGTTATACATGACAGTAGAGTCCACTTTGACATAATTATATAAGCATGGATTTTATCTTATTCCAATTCAGACCCCAGTACCTCTCCTTCCCTTCCTTCTCCCTACTCCTGCTCCCTTCTCTCTATTGACCTTTCTGCCATTTACCCATAGTTATTTCAATTAACTTCTTGTGGATGTACATGATGGTAAGATTCACTGCAGTATATTCATATATGTATGTAGAAAAATTATGTCAGATTCATTCCATTGTCTTTCCTTTTCCTATCCACCACTCCCTTCCCTTCATTCCCCTTTGTCTACCTCACTGACCTTCTATTCCCCACCCCTGCTTATTGTATGTTAGTATCCACACATCAGAGAGAACCTTCTGCCTTTGGTGTTTGGGAATTGGGTGGGAATTGGCTTATTTCACTTACCATGATAGCCTCCAGATCCTTCCATTTACTGGCAAATGTCAATTCTTTATGGCAGAATTGAAAGAAACCCACAGTCCAAAGCAAATCACTGAGAAGTCCCGTTTTATTTTAAAAATGCACACACTTATATAGGGCCCGGAAGAGACTGATTAGTTGGGGCAGGAAACGGAGTGAGAGTTGATTGGGAGAGCCTTGTTGCTGGGGGGCAGGGCGATGATTGATTGGGTGAGCCTTGTTGCTAGGGGTCTGGGCGGGGTGTCAAGCACCGATTGGGTGCGAGTTCGGGCAGGTAGGGAAGAAGTTATGAGGAGTAAAATCAGGAAGAGAAGCTCAGCCAGCACCATGTTGGCACCTAAAGGGGGGTCGGGGGTGACCTTATAAGAATAATAGTCCATTGTGTACATAAACCACATTTTCTTCATCCACTCATCTGTTGAAGGGCGTCTCAGTTGGCTCCATACCATAACTGTTGTGAATTGAGCTGCTATAAACTGATATGACTGCATCACTATAGTATGCTGATTTTAAATCTTTTGGATATTTACCAAAGAGTGGGATAACAGGATCAAATGGGACACCCCCCAAGCATTCCCTGGGTAACCCTTGGCTCCCTTTCCTATGAGGCCTGACTTACTCATGATTTATCTGTCCTCTCTATATGGGTATATGAACCCATATAGAAAAACTGAGTCCCAACATCAGGTTCTGAAAGCTTTTGTGCAAGTGTGTATATAGATAGTTATGCTGCACTTCAGCACTACATAGCCCATAGCCTCTTCTTCTCTGAAAGCCACAAACCCAGGTTTCTCTTTCTTCCAGGCTATGCCTGCCATTTTCCCACTCTACCAACACGCAAAATATAACTCCAACTGACAGCCCTACAGTTGAGGTTTTTAGGTCTTGGACCCGCCAACACAGGCTCAGTCTTCCTAGGCAGTGTGTAACAAAATACAGACTGCTCCTATTTAACCTTCAGGATCCACTTTGGCTCCACCCTGAATCTTCATTTCCTCCAAAACCAAGACATTTGGAGATTCTTCCTAAAACATGCACAAATAAAAAGAATAAATATCTCTTACTTTGTTTCCCCCTTCCCCTTGTGGTTAACACAAGCATAACCACTGGTGAAAACTCCTTTCATTCTAGTAAAAAAAAAGTAAAAGAAAAAAAAATGACCCCAAATGGAAATAAAATTGGTCAGCAGTATTAGTCATATGAGGAATATTCAGTAATTACTGTCCTATAGCTTAATTAAAATAGGCACACACTGATACCAAGACACCTTATGGTAATCAGTGTCAATAACGCGAAGTAAGCAGCAGGTTAAAAAAAATTGCAGGACAATTAACTTGTTCCAGTTTTTAATGTCTAGCTAGCTGTTTTTCAGAATTTTGATCTTAATGGATTAATAAAACAGTATGTTAATTGAGTTTCACCAAACCCAAAGCCTTGAACTGAAGGAAGGGTCAACACCCAGTGAGTGCCCGCCCTAGTTAGAGGAGCCACAACAGTGGGAAAGAGATTTCTCCAGAACCACCACCCCAGCAGCACTCGGGACACTGAACTTCGTGAGTTTTCTGGTTGTATGTATTATTTTCCCCTCCTCAAGGGTGGTAGAACACTGTGTTCATCCCGCCTGTTTATGGTAAAGGCATACATTTTCAAAGTGAACTCCTGAGAAGTAGAACACCCATAAATAAAATGAATCTTGCAGAGCAGTTAATTATACTAAACTATGTAAATACCCTAAAGGAAGGACAGATTTTCTGGAACTCGAAGTATATCTTTGGTCCAGGAAAGGGCAGCTCTAAGGACAGAGATGTAACTCCCAAGCAAGAAAAGTAGAAAGTTCTGAAAGTTCTCCAAGAGCAGGCCCAGCCCTGACCTGACTCGGCCCCTCAGGATCTCAAAGGCTATCCTACCTCTTGTCTTGTCACAGGTATCTGCCTCAGCCCATGGGATAAGTATCACCAACAGGAGAAGACAAGGTTTGCTTTATAGTCAGTCAGTTGACTGATGTGCACCAGTTTTTTTAAACCCAGAGATGTCTCTCTCAACTGAAATACATCATTTGTTGGGTTCAAGGAATTCTATTTAAATTTGTGTAAATATCTTAAATTTTAATTTTAAATCCTTATAAATAAGAAAAACCCATTAGCCTTGCATGTACCTTATTATAAAACAAAAATATTCATCTGGGGATATAGTTCAGTGGTGGAGTACCTGCCTAGCATGTGCAAAACCATGGGTTCCATCCTCATTACTGCAAAAAACAAAACAAAGAAAAAGAAAGGCCTAATTTTATTTTTGGCAGCAGTGTTAGTTTTAAATTGTCAATCATATAATATGGGGGAAATCTTATATAATTCTTAAGAGAAAGAAAAGTCTAATGAAAAATTGACAAGTTAATGAAAAGTTGACAAATCAGCAATTTAAATCAAACAAAAACTTGATTTGATTTTGTTTATTTTGGAGACATTTGGTGTTTCCATTTTGATCTGATTTGGGTTCTCAGCTATTGTTCTAAGTTGAACTGGTTAGTTTGTGATTAATTCACAAAATTATGACAGAATAGATTATCTGTGTTCAGTTCAAGATGCAGCAACCTGTTGTCAATTTCTTCCAGCTACAGAGATTTAGTTCCAATCCTTCTGTATGAACATGTGACGAATGCACACACCCATAACATCAACTGCAAACCAGTTAAGATATAATTATGTTTGTGGGGTGGGATAGACCACCAAAAAGAACACGATCAGGTAGCTTCCATTCTTGTGGAGAGAAGAAAGGAAAATGTGAGAATCTCTATTGTGTGCATTGCCAACTGAGGCTTGTTCTCAAAGGGCACCACCACAGACTGCCTCATGGATGGATCCTCCCTGTGGTGGGTGAAGGCCTGAGACACCCTCCACTGTGATGCTGATGTGACTAGCATAGAAAGGATCCCTTGTGTGGCTAACACATACTGAGAAGGCATGATGGCATCTACCAGCAACTAACCAACCTAACTGTGTAAAATAACTACAAGAGAGGATGGAAGTCCTCCTAGTAACATCCCAACTGGTAACTGGGATGCACAGGACCACACTAGGATCAACTCCTGGGGTAGGTAGTGCCATCCTTCTCCCCAAAAGGGAGGCACCTACTTCCTGCCCCTGACCCACATGTTCTTAACATGTGGCCCCAATACCTGCTAAAAATCTGCCCTGATCCTTTCTCAGTAACAAAGTGCAAATCAGTCATTCGGAATGGGGCATTTTCAAACTTCTCCCTTTCGTTTTCTTCTCTGAAGGACTTCTGGGACAAATGAACATTGCCATACAGATATGGTTAAGCAAATTGATTTTCAGAAGGAGAATTCCACTTAACAGTTGTGAAAATCTTGAAGGAATAAATCATGTTTAGGAAAATTTTAAAAATCAACTAACAAAAATACAGAAGACCTACAGAGGCAATGGATTTCCTGGTGCTACTTAAACTAATTCACCCAACAATGTCTTCCTAAGCCTTCCATCCCAGAGGGGCTAGTCCCAGTCATACTGTCCTCCAAACTCTCTGTCGTTGCTTCTGAAGGTATGAAGCATTGATGCCCCTTCGTACTGTGTTCTACTTTCCCCATCTCCACCTGGCTCCTACGTCTGTATCCTCCAACTTATACCACCTCCTGCAGTGCCTGCTGAGCACCTTGGTAAAGTTCCCTGGTATTCCCGCCACCACCATCATACAGGCATGATTCTGAAAGTTCTGGTGTGTCTGCAACAGCCATACAAATCATTCTTTCAAATTCTCTTTCGATACACTAATAATTAATGTATCTTCCAAAAAAATAAGGAAAATTTTGAAAACTAGATTGATGACAGATTGTGATGTCCTTTAAGTAATGGTTAGTGAGCATATTTTGAGATATTTTTCTGCTCTTCAGAGAGATAAAATACAAAATGATGATTTACTTTTTTATACATCTCTTTCCACTTTCTGATTTAAGTGAGGAACCATTTCTAGATCTTAATCTCATTTCTTTAATATGTATTATACTGGTAGAATTTTCTAAATTATGAAGAATTACAACTGCAACTCTTCTGACTGATGCTTTTCTTTGCAAAATTACAAAGTCTTTTGCTGCAGGTATTGTGTGCGGAGGCATGCTGACCTGCTAGCCCTGTGCTACTTTAAATATATGCACACACAAAAAAAGAGCAAAAATAGCTGGAAATTGATTACGCTGATCTTGTGGATAAAGGCAATAGTTCCAATTTTGTGTGTCTAATTAGCCACAGCTCTTCAAGAATTGGTGCAAATGTCACAGAGCTTGTAATGGTGGCATTTCATCTTCACAAAAATACCATTTGATGGCATAACGCAGGAAAAAACTAATAGTCACAGCAGACAGTTTGTAGATTAGACAAAGGTCACTGTGTTTTAATGAACAGTGCTGTTAATTAATGAGAAAACAACTAGAACATGTGGTTTTAGACATTGTGAATTTGTACCCCACAAAGGAATCAATCAATCTTTACCTGAAAACCTCTTTAAGTAACTAAAAAACAAAATAACTTCAAGAATGGAATTCAGATCTCACATGATACAACAAAGTCATATCTACCAATGAAATAGTGTCAAAGTTCTCTGATGTGATGTATGAAGAGGCTTATGTAATATCTACAAAAGATGTTTAATGCTTGATTAGTAGCCTTGATAGATGTTCCAGATAGAACTCAGGGCTAACTCTACCATGGCCTCTTAGATTTGTTAATTTCTATATGAATTTCCTTAGTCTTTAAAAATAGTAAAGTGTTCTACGTTTTCCCAGAATTATATGAGGACTAATGAGGAAGCACTACAATTTCTTCAATACTAGTAATAAAAATAACAAGCATTGCCTTTGGTTTTATACCTCTAACCAAAGCTTAACTTCTAGTGGCTTCTATGTAATAGAAGGATAGAACCAATATTAACCATTAACTTTACATTACAGCTTTCCTCCAAGTAGATCAAGTACTCTGAATATAATTTACTAATCTCTTCAGCAGTCATTTAAGTAATACTATGCAATTTCTAGTTCAATGAGAACCAAGTGAGAGAAGTGAACCAATTTATCCCAAGGAACAGCAATGAAAGCACCAGAAACTATCTCGTTTCTGGCCAAATAAGGATCAGAATAACCACCACTAATCTAAATCATTTCAACTGAACACATAGATCTTTAACTCATGTGAAAAGAAAATAAGGAGACCTATGCAAAAGGTGATTTAGAGAGCACAACTAAACCAACACATGGTGAGATCAGATTTAGCCTTTGGACTTGAAGCAGAACATATTTCCTTGGCTAGAGCACTGGTGATGGTTTTTCATTGAAAATTTTATTGATGTAATTGGTACATTCACAAGCACTTGTAAGAAATAATGAAGAGATATCGTCTGTACACTTTACCCAATTTCCTCAAGTGATAATCTTTTGCAAAACTGTAGTATAATATCACAATCAGGATAATACACAAGAGCTTATTCAGATTTCTCCAGTTTTACTTGTACACTTGTGTGTGTTTAATTCTGTGCGATTTTATCACATAACAGAGTCAAGATGCTCAACCATTCCATCACCTCAAGAATCTCTCAAGTTGACCACCTCCTCCATCCCATTGGTCCATCCCTTCTTCCCACCAGACCAGCTCCTAGCAATCACTAATCTGTTCTCTGTTTCTAAATGATTTTTTTTTTTCATTTCAAACATGTGATACAAATGGAATAATGTGGTGCATAACTTTCACGATTGACTTTCTTTCAATCAGTATAATGGGCAATTGACCCCAATTGTGAGTATCAGTATTTCATTCATTTTGTTGAATAGTATTCCATGGTATGTATGTATCACACACAGCTTGTTTAACCACTCCATGGTGAAAGACATCTGAGCTGTTTGCAGTTTGAGTTCATTATGGATATATTTCTATGAATATTTATGTACAGGTATTTGTACAAGTATAAGTTTTTATTTCTCTAGTATAAATGCCCAAGAATACAATGACTGACTTATATGGCAATCATGTTTTATTTTATAAGAAACCACTAAACTGTTTTCTAGAGGGACTCTACTGTTTTACATTCCCACCAGAATGTTTGAGTGATCCAGCTTTTCCACATCCTCCTCAGCATTTTGTGTTGTCACTATTTTCCATCACTATTTTTTGTGTTAGACATTCTGATAACTGTGTAGTGATATCTCATTATGATTTTAATCTGCATTTCCCTGATGGCTAATGGTGTCAAATATCTTTTCACGTGCTTACTCATCAGCAATATATTCTCTTTGTTTTCACATTTACTAAAAATATCCTGTTCATATCTTTTGACAATCTTGTTATTGCATTTTTGGTTTTCTGTTGAGTTTTGAGATTTCTTTATATATGCTAGATACTAGTGTCAGATATGTGGGTTGCAAATATTTTCTCCTAGTCTATAGTTCCTCTTTTTATCTTCTGTACATGGGCTTTCATGGATTTTTGCAAAACATTTTAATTTTGATGCAGTCTAATCTGTCAAATTTTCATTTTAATAATTGTGATTTGGGTGTAAAGTCTAAGAACTCTTTGCTTAGCCCAAGTCCCCAAAATCTTCTCTTATACTTTTCATTTAAAATCTTACTGTTTTCTATTTAATAATTAAACCCAAGATACTTCTTAAATGATACTTTTTTTTTTTTGGTACTGGGGATTGAACCCAGGTATGCTTAACCACTGAACCACATCCCAGCCCATTTTATAGTTTATTTTGAAAGAGGGTCTCATTAGGTTGCTGAGACTGACTTTGAGTTCACGATTCTACTGCCTTAGCCTCCCAAGCCATTGGGATTCCAAGCATGTGACACAGTACCAGACCTTAATTGATTTTTGTACATGGTGTAAGGTATAAACTGAGGGGTTTGGATGGAGGGTGGTTTGTTTGTTTGTTTGTTTGTCATCATTGTTATTTTTGCGTATGAATGTCCAGTTCTCCAGCATTTGTTTTAAAGGCTGTTCTTCCTCTATTGAATCCCTTCTGCAACTTTAACAAAAATCAGCATGTCTGCATGGTCCAATTTCTGAGTTCTCTCTTCTGGTCCACTGTTCTATATGTCCATCCCTCTGCCTGTACCACTTAATCTTGGCTACAGGAGTTATGTAGTAGACCTTAATATCAGATAAAATCATTCATTTTGCTTTATTCTTCTTTATTAGGATTGTTTTAGCTCTTCTAGGGCCTACAAATTTCCATATCATTTTAGAATAAGTTTATTTCTATCTCCAAAAAAGCTTTGTTGAGATTTTGAGAGGAATTTCATAAAATCTGTAGATCAGTGTGGGAATAATTAGCAACTTTAATTATTCAAATTTTGCAATTTGTGAATATGGTATTTGACCCACTAATTTAGGTCTTCTTTGATTTCTTTCATCAGCATTTTGTAATTTTCAGAATACATAAACCACACTTGTTTTTCTAAGCATAAATTTAATTATTATTTTTATTTGGAATAACTGTAATTAATGTCATATTTTTAATTTTCCATATACTTAGTGTTAGTACCCAGAAATGTGATTGACTTTTTCATTTTGGTCATATATCCTGCAACTTTATTAAACTCACTTATTAGTTCTCAGAGTGCCTGTATATTCGTTGAGAATTTCTGTTGACAATCACATCATCTGCAAATACAGACCATTTTATGTTTGCCTTTCCCAACTGTGTGCCTTTTATTTGCCTCTTGCAAGGGCTGTGACTTACTGAACAATGTTGAATAAAAGTGTTGAAAGTATATATCTTGCCCTAGTTCTTGATTTTAGAGGAAGCAGCCAGTCTTTTCCCATTAAATATGATGTTAGCTTAGGATTTTTGTGATGTAATTCATCAACTTGAGATAATCACTCTCTATTCCTTATTTATTGAGAGTTTTTACCATGAATATGCATTCAATTTTGTCCAAAACTTTTTTTTGTATCAATTTATAAGGTTATATTTTTTCTTTAGTTTCTTAATATAATGCATTATATTCACTGATTGCAAATATTGAATTGTCCTTGAATACCTGGAATAAATTTTACTTGTTTGTGGAATATATATTTTTATATATTGATAGGTTCAGTTTGCTGAAATTTTGTGAGGATTTTTGCATCTAATTGCATTAAAGATATTGGTTTGTCATTTTTTGTTTTGCCTTGTTTTGTATTCTTTAACCAAGTGTAGTGGCACACACCTATAGTCCCAGCTACGCAGGACACTGAGGCAGAAGGATTGCTTGAGCCCAGGAGTTCGAGGCCAGTCTGGGCAGCATAATGAGACCCTGTCTCTTTAAGAAAAGTAAATCCAGAAGTGTTTTTTCCTTTACTATTTTCTGGAAAGAATTGTGTGAAATTGGCATGATTTTACTTTAAATATTTGGTTGACTTCAGCAGTACAATCTTTTGGCCTGGACAGTTCTTTTTTGAAATCTTCTTAACTAAAAATTCAATTTCTTTAGAGATTATAGGACTGACTATTCAGATTATCTATTTCTTCTTTGCTGGGTTTTATGATTTGGTCAATGTCTTCAAGTTTGTCATATTTATATACTTAAATTTAGTCATAGTATCTCTATTATTTTTAATAGCTATAGTATTCTGGTGATTTTTGTCAGCTTGCAAGAATTTTACCAATTTTATTGATTTTTTTTCACAGAACCAATTTTTTTTCATGAATTTTCTTTTTGCTTATTTTCTTATTTCATTAATCTGTGCTTTTTTTTTTATGTCCCTCTTTCTGTTTTCTTCGGGTTTATTTACTCTATATTTCTAATTTCTTGAACTCGGGTCCTAGCTCGTTTAAGTCTATACTTTCTTTCTTTTTTTAATTTTTTTCATACAGGGTCTTGCTATGTTGCCCAGGCTGACCACAAACACAATCCTCCTGCCTCACCTCCCTAATGGACCTGGCTAGACCTCTTCTTATTTCTAATACAAACATTTAGTGCTATAAATTTCTCTTTCAGCACTGGTTTAACTGCACCCCCTATATTTCGATACGTTATATTTTCATTTTCTTCCTGTTCTATGCATTTGTGATTTCCTTCGCGACTTCCCTTTGACTAATGAATTACTAAAAAATCTGTTGTTTACTTTCCACATGTTTAGAATGTGTCCTTTCATTGTTGATTTTCGGTTTGATTTCATTGTGGTTTGACCACAGTCTATGATTTCATTTTTTCAAACTCTTTGAAGTTTGTTTATGACCTAGGATAGAATCTATCTTGGCACATATTCCTTAGAACATTGAGCAAGAATGAAAAGAATTCGATATTCTGCAGTTTTGGGGTGGAATATTCTATATCTGCCAAATTAGATCCTATAAGTTATTATTTTATTCAAATATTATATAAGCTTGCTGATTTTCTTTCCACTAGTTCTATTCCAGCAGTTCTGAGAAGGGAAGTGATGAATTCCCCAAATATAACTGTGGATTTCTATATTTCTCCTTTCAACTCTACCAGGTTTTGCTTCCTGAGGTGGAAAAAAAAAAAAAAAAAAAAAGCACTTGCCATTTTTTTCTCTGATCTCTTAAAAACAAAACCAAAAAAACAGCCTCAAAACTGAAATAACAAAAGTCAGAAATTCAAAGATTGAATGTTTTCTCTCATATGTGGAAGCTAGAGTAAAATAAAGAAAAGGGGGAGGGAAGAATAGGATATTATAAAAAGAAGATCAGTATCATGGAAGGAGACAGAGAGGCAAAGAGGAGGGATGGGAAGGGGCAACAGAGAATGAATTCTTTAAAAATCATGTCATGTGCATATATAAATATACCCCAAGGAATATCACCTTTATGTACAGGTAGAAAGGACCAATCAAATATGAACTAATAGATGAAATAGTGAAAGGAACTCTAGTAGAGCAGAGGAAGCAGAATGAGAGAGGAAAGGAAGAATAGGAGGGAAAAGTGGAGGGATCATAAACTGAAATCAATTTTCATGCATGTGTGAGTTTGCAGGGATGAACATATAAAGGTCGAATTTAAAAAAAAAAAAAAACAGGGGAAGGGGAAGCAGTAGCAAGCAGTATTTTTGTACAATGGGCCTCAGGAAAATAAGTTGCAAATAGAATTCATTCTGCCTCATTGCACCATAGAAATAACACAGAGCCCTTGGCATACTTTTCTTAAGAACAATGGTTATCCATCTATTGGTATCATCTGTTTCCATGAAAAATAAAAATCATTACATGGTAGTACCGGGGAGTCTCAGGTCGCATTTCAGGTTTTCTTGGGTATCCTTCACAACACAATGTCTCACAACAGCAGTACCAAACTTCCTCGCATAGTGGGAGTCAAGGGCAGGGTTAAGGAAAAAATGGACCTTCCACGAAACTTACATTGGACCAAGGTACAGCTACATGGGCATTCTAGGCCTTAGCTCGGTTTCTTTTTTCCTTTTGTTTTTTGTTTGTTTGTTTGTTTGCTTGCTTGCTTTTTTTCTTTAGCATGGTTTCTATGTGTGGAAAGATGTGCTGGATGAAAATAGATGATCTGACATTTTTGAAATCTTATTAAATAAATAGACTCAATTACTCAGATATGCATTCAAAAACCAAAAGAAAGCCAAAACTAATCAAAACCCTCAAATTCTCAATCACTAAATATATTGACCAGAGTTTTGGTGATCTGTACCTAAAGTTGTCTTCTGAGATTTATCCTGTGAGAAGTTCTAAGTCACTGTGAGTAAGGAATGATGATATGGAAGATTTATTTCCCATGAGAAATATTTGCAGATTACTTAGTACAAAATAACAGAAGGACAGAATGATGTGTCTCTACTGGATGTTTCAAAAGTGCAGCACATCATCACATGCTCTAACTAAAGAAACAGACATTTGCCTGAAACTTGCAACAAAAATGCCATTTTTATAAATTTGGTAACAGTTTTCATCTTGGGAGTGGGATGAGAGAGTGAGGAGTGGATTGCAGTCTTTATATAATGCTCTGTATGTCTGTGATGTTTGGAAGTTTCAGTAAAGAGCATGTACCACTTTAACAATTAGGCCATTGTAATAAAAATCAATTAACAAATGTCTGCTTTATAAATGCTGAATCAATCCTTGTTTAAAAGCTAGGAAGGGAATTATTAACAAAAACAATTTTAATAAATTCAGTACCTATCCCTATAGGGACAAGTGACTCTGCTAAGTTCGTCCCAGAGATATTTCCCTTTTTCAAATTCCATTTGGTTTTTCCTTCTATGACTGACTGTTTAATGAGCCACTTTAGCTGGCCTTTCCCCAGGGTTAACTCACAACTCTTCCTAAATAATCTCAAAGTCATTTTGCTGGCGCAGGTGTTGTTTTTCAGGCAGCTGTTGCCAAAGGGCAGCATAATAATTAACAGGCTTCAGACTCAGAGGATTCAGGGTCTTATTTCTGGCAATGGATATACGGGCCACACACATGGTGATGCTTTAGAACAATCAGTTTTATAAGAAGATTTTGACACTGTAACAAAAGAGCTCAGTTACTCCTAAATATTTACTTCTTGTTCTCTGAGAACAACTCTTAAAAACTTAAGAATTGTGTCATTCCTTGCACAAAATGAAGCTTTGTTTTGGGTAAAACTTGCAATTATATTTTAGGGTCCATTCTTCGACTCAAATATTCATGTTACTGAATAGCTAACATCAGCTACACCATATATTACAGCGAGACAGAAACATTATTCAGCCTGCATGTTTAGTGTTGAAATTGATTCTTAAATGTCGAGTGTTAATTGACTTGAAAAGGAATAGTTTCCCGTGATAGTAAATGCAGAGAATACGAGGATACAAAGCTTTTCATGTTTAGTTGGGTTTGGAGAATCTGCCCAGAAATATTTACAGAGATTCTTACTGGGGTTTTCTCCATGCTGCTTCTCTCTGATGTGTCTTATCTGATATTTTAGGAGTTCGTGATGATTGTCGTCTTTGGCTTGGAGTTCATCATTCGAATCTGGTCGGCCGGTTGCTGTTGTCGGTATAGAGGATGGCAAGGAAGACTGAGGTTTGCCCGAAAGCCCTTCTGTGTTATAGGTGAATATGAAAGTCCTAGAGCCTGGATTGATGACACTGCATACTTTCCTCCTGTGCTGTAACATTTGTTTAACATGAAATGCTCATACCTGTGGAGTACTTTTCATGAACCAGATATTTTGACTCATTTAATCCTCCTCACAACACTGTGCAGTAGATATTTTTATTATCCACATTTTACAGATGAAGAAACTGAGGCAAAGATAGGCAAAGAAAGTTACAGAAAGACTTACAGGTAGAGCTTGGATTGGAGCCAAGTGATCTTACTCTAGAACACATTCATATCAAATAAGTTATGTTAATAACTCATATTCAAGTAGGGTTTCCTTGAATAGGGGAAGAACTGACTTCAGTAAGTATAAAAAAATTTTCAGTTTTATTCAGCTATAAAGAAAAAGGGAATTATGTCATTTACAGGAAAATGGATATAACTTTAGACCATTATGTTAATCAAAATAAGCCAAACTCAGGTCAAGAGTTGAATGTTTTCTCTCATATGTGGGAGCTACAGAGAAAAAAGGAAAGCAAAGATGGGGGTGGGGATATTTCATGGAAATCAAAGGGAGATCAGTAAAGAAGAGGAAAGGGGTAGGGAGAGAGATAGGAAAGAGGGGAAGTGGTGGGGAGTGATATTGGCCAAATTATATTGTTATATTGTATGCATGTATAAATATGTAACAACGAATCCCATCATTATGTGCAACTACAATGTACCAACAAAAAATGTGGAAAGAGAAAAAAACTATTTTAGGTCTAAAATAGGACACCAGATTATGCTTTTAATAGGCTGGAATGGATACTATTGTATTAGTCCTAATAATGTGTATAAATTAGTATACTTTAAGAAAGATTACAAATATGATTTACTTTTTGCTTTGATGATTTCAGACTTAAGTGTCTGATTCCTCTCCATCCCACAATTCCCAAACCAATAGCAGATCTCTGCATGTCTCTTGCTGCTGTCATTCCAGAGGGACTCCATTCTGCTAGGTTGTGACTTGAAATCATACTTCTCTAAGAAGATGCCACAGAGCACTCTGGAGTTAATGTCTTGCATCTCTCAAGAATATAAACCAGATATTAAAACATCATGAAATTGAAAACCCTATATATTAAATCTATTATTATTATTAGACTGCTAAATTTGATTTTTTCTTGCTCTTGTCTCTCTCTTGCTTCTTAAGCAGTCATTCAAACTCAAATGCTAGAAGTTCCAGTGAGGCTTACTTACATCAACTATTTCCATGCTGAGAATGTGGAGTTTTAATTTATAATGTAGTTTAGACTATCTTACTCATCCACAATAGGTTTTCCATTTTGTTTTACAAATTGGTAGGTCATCCTCTTAGTTTTCTCCTTTATTCATGTTCCCTGTGGTGGGGACAAGATGGATTCAAGAAGGAAAGTGACTCTCCATTCATGGGCACTATTAGAAATAAACCTTTATTCCACACTTGCTTCACAGTATGCACACTTCAAGAGAATGCAACCAGAATTTATGGAAATTTGGATTTTAAATAGTGAATTTAGTGAAATTCTAAGTTAAATCAATCTTAAAAATACATTGTTTGGCCTTCATTAAAGCAGTCTATTTGCTCAGCTGTCTTTCATCTGCAAGCATAAGCTGCACTTCTTTTTGGAAGTCGTTGTGCTGAGATATGGAGGAAAGCAGGTGGTAATTCCCAGTCTTGTGGGTCCACCCTGCTCCAAGGCATATTGCTGAAGGCATTTGATTTTTCTCCCAAGAGATTTTTTCTCTTTCATATTCTCCACTCAAGCAACATTATGAAGGACTGAAACTTGATGTAAAACTACTGCACAACAAGTACTCTCTGTCCCATGAGGGACTCAAACAAAACAATTCACAAGGCAGATGGTTGGCCAAGATTCACTCAACTTCTACAGGATAAGGTCGGTTCATGGATGGCTGCAGGAATGTTCCATTCCAGATTTTAAAGCCAATTAAAAATTGATTTTGTTCCAATTCCAGAGGCAATGCCAATGTATTTCTGGCCTCCAAGCTAAAAAGAAAGCTCTCTCCCAGATGCCTGCAGCCTTTTGATAGCTGTTTTCAGAGATGGGTATATAAGAACATCTTAGTACTTTAATCTTTCTTTTCGTGCCTCAGATCCTTGCAGGTCTTGTTCTAAAATGATGTTATCTGTAATCTTACTTGCTTTTGCACCTATCAATAGTGACCTCACAAATTTAGTATGACATGGCTTGGGCATAATTGCAATTTTATTAAGTTTCCAGGCCTTTTCTTCCATTGGATATTTCATATCAAGTAAATTAATTGCTTTGAAAGAAAATTCCATAGGTAAATAAATAATGAATTTCCATTAAAACAAAGATCAGATATGTACTTACAGTTGGAATAACCATACCTTTTTCCAAACAGATGAATCAAATGTCACCTGTTTGAAGACAGGAGATTTAACTTAGATGACTGTTGAGGTCCTTTCTAGGCCTGTTTAATTGGTCCATAAAAATCCCTGATTAACTGGTAAAAATGGTAAAGTGAGCCCTTGTTTGACCAAATTTATACAGGCAAAATGAAAAAAGGAATATAGCACATCTCTCTCATCTGTCTATAATAGCTGTTCTGAGTGGGAGTTTGGAAATGTAGCTAAAACTTCTTAAGATTTCATCTATTTGTAAGATTTGATTACTTTGAACATGCAAAATACACACCCGAATATTTTTAGAATTCTTGAGGATTCAAGAAAAGAACATAGAAAAGACTGTAGTATGCTGGATGTTATGTGTTCAATGTGGGAAATGCTTTCTGTTAGCATGCCAGCATCATCCTTTCTACGATAGAGGTCCCCTTCTGGACTGCTCACCCTCCTTACCCCCTTAACTTGAGCCAAACCAAGTGCATTTCAAAAATTCATTGGTTTAAAAAAATCATAAAATCATCATATACTGGTGTTTGGAAAACATATTTTAAACCCCTATAACCTAAGGGAAAAGTCCTTTTGATTCTTTTTTAATTAGGAACTTTCTTTCATTACTATATTGAATTATTTCTACTTGGTTTTGAATATTTGCTTTGAAAATTGGTAAAACCTTATCTAGAATATAAAAATTTTCCTTATACCTGTGTGTTCGATTTACATAACCCCCCTAGTATTCTTCATAACATTTCTACATCTGCAGGCAGTGACTGCTGCATTACTAATTTGGAGAGTCCAATTTATTTTGGAATGACTGCCTGAACTGCCTTTCACTTGCCTAGGCTGGGTGATTTTTCTACACCCAAACACAAGTCATTCACCCCATAACATCAGTATCAAGAATGTATGAATAGTCTCAAGACCTGATTTTATAGTCATTGTTTTTTCCATTCCTTTTTCATTAATGACCTACCCGGAAACTGCAAATAGTACCAAGGACTGATATTTAGATCACAATTATGAGCCTGAGATGTCAGAAAGCCAACAAATTACTTCCAACAGTGGCTTTTTTTGGATTCCTTGGTGACTCCTTCTAAAGACAGATATAACAGGGCCATATTTTTTCAGTCTTGCAATGTGTCTCAGTGAAGCAGAAAATACCAGCCTGTTATTAATCTTGGATCTGTATTTGATGCAAAATGTAAGCTGATTTCTTATTGCTATTTTAAGTTTCCCTTCAGTGTAGTATTTCCACAAGAGGATGAAGTAGGCAAACCACAGCATGATATTTCCCCTGTGAACTGAGCACAGATGTCTTCGACTTGAGATAACAGTTCCTCAGGAAAGTACCAACAAGTGTATTTTTTAATAGAAAATGTAGCCAGTTTCTAACTTGGCTAAAAGAAAATCAAAGACTTTATTGAGATCAACCACATGACTGAGGCTGCACTAGTATATCTGTGATTTCATTATATATTGTTTTCTTTTTATTATTTGTTCTTTTTAGTTATACATGATAGTAGAAAGTATTTTGGCATATCACACATGGAGTATAACTTCCCATTCTTGTGGCTGTACACCATGTGGAGTTTCACTGGTTGTCTATTTATATATGAACATAGGAAAGTTATGTCTGATTCATTCTATTGTCTTTCCTATTCCCAACCCCCTCCCTTCCCTTCATTCCCCTTTGTCTAATCCAGTGAACTTCTGTTCTTCCCCCCCCCCCCACTTATTGCATAACAGCATCTGCACATCAGAGAGAACATTTGGCCTTTGTTTTTTAGGGATTGATTTATTTACTTAGTATGATAGTCTCCAGTTCTATCCATTTACCAGCAAATGCCATTATTTCATTCTTTTTTATGGCTAATTAATATTCCATCATAGTGATTTCATCTAATTAAAAGGAAACTTTAGCTGTTGATGTGTTCAAAAGTTAGATCAGAGGCTCAGAACTGCCACTGACTTGTAAAGATTTGAGACATCGTATTTCCACTTCTCTGCCTTCTCCATCTTCTGTTCTGAGAGATCTGCTCTTCAACTGGGTCATTTTCTACATCCTCTAATCTCTCTTCCCCTTTAGTAAGAACTATATTTTCACAGGTTATTTCCTGCCAGCCATACTCTCTTCTACAACTTCTCTTAACTACTAAGTGTTCAAATTCCTTCTGTGCACATAGACTCCCTCAGAGGATGGACCAGACCATATGAGGACAGTAAAACCTGGTTGATTGACCACAGAACATTAAGCCATTTCACTACCTTTCAGGAACAGTAGCTGCTATGTGCTGGGACTACTATATGCTAGTTACTGCTCTAAGTACTTTATCAATATTATCTTATCTAACACTATATAAGTATCATAATATCTTATTTTATAGATCAGGAAGTAAGGTAGGGCTTGAGAAACTTTCCCAAAGTTAGAAAGGTGAATGGTAGAAGATGGCATGATTTCATTCTATGAAATTTAACCAACTCAGCTATGGAAAAATATTGCCCTTATTGCTTGTTAGCAATTTAAAATTAAATTTAATTGAACTTTGTCCATTACCACCAACTTATAAATATAAAACATGGTACTTTTATGTACTTCAAGATCTTTGAGAAGAAATCAGATTTAACAAAATAACATTAATAGCAATACCAGCCTTATTTATAGCCACTATGTCAACCTAATTATTACTGCTCTCTAAACTGAAGGGGAAATTGGAGAATAAACAGACTTATGTGTCCTACATCAAATTGCATATGCTTTTGAGCAATGTTATCATGAAATTCCCTTGGTATTTTCAAATTGAAAACACGTACAAGGATAAGCAGTGTTACTCCCATAAATACCTTCAGATGTTTAACACTAATAGACTATTGGTAGTTCAGGTAATTGTTTTAAGACATGGTTGACCTTATACACAAACTTGAACTTATAAGGTAGTTTGATTAACTGATATATTTTGACCATACAGAGAGTACTCTTAGAGGAAAATTAATAACTAAAGATTATTTCCCACTCCCTCTATAAACTACATTTTACTAATATTTTGCACTATCACGTTATATTAGAAAATTCATTCACAGAGTACTTATGTGCCAAACACAATCATGGTGCAGAGGATACAAAGAAGAGCTGAATATGGTCCCCACCTGTAAGAGTTCAGTTTCTTGTGTCCTTAATGAAAGGCAAAACCAGAGAGGAGAATGCCAATTATGGAGATACAGAGGATAAGTGATAGATGCTGAAGTAGTGATGGGGGAAAGGCTTTAGAATTTCATGACTAATTGCATAAGACAAAGGAACAAAAGACAACTCTCAATTTTTGACCTCGATCATAAAAAAAAAAAAAATTTACACAATTTCTACTATGTGCACACATGGTTCTGGATGCTGGGGATGAAACAGTGAGTAGAGGTAACCCTACCTTAGAGTGGGTGTTCCAACAAAGTCTTTCTAAGAAGTGGATGCTTAATTAACCTCAATCTTAAAAGGGAGCCAGCTATGAAAATATTTAGGCACATATATTTCCAGGACAAGAAAGAATAATTGCCAAAATCCTTAAAACCTGATAACCTTGGTTTGTACACAGAGGAACTCAGTGAGAAGCGGGGAGAATATTATGAAGAGAGAGGAGACAGGCTGAGGTCCTGCCCTAAGGGTCATATCCACCAAGATGCAAGACAGCTTCTGGAGACCCATCACCATGCGAAGCTCCAGGAGGTTGCTGCCAAGCCTAGTATGAATATGTGGTTTAAAAACAAGAATATATATTTAGGCAACAAAAAGCATGCCTGCTTGTACTTCCTATTGGCAATATACAATGCATTACCCATTCTGAGGAATAGAAGCATAAGTTATAAGGGAATAATAATTCTGAATTTTCCATGTATCTCTATTTCTGCCCTTAGAAACACGAATTTTCAAATTTAAAAATAAAATGTGTTATTTCCTATGAGCTACTGGAATTATAATGTGATAGAAACTTTTTTACAGCCCCATTGGTTAACCATCATCAGAAAACAATTCCTGAGAGCCTTCTTACCAAAATACTGTTTCAGATTCTTATTAGTTATAATGATTGCAATACAGATTTATTTCATTAAAGATTATTTATTTCCTTTGAGAAATTGTCCCTTTTTGCCTTGAGATGTTGTCTGAAAACTTATGATCAATAAGAAGCATTAAACTGTCACTATGGGGTAAATTTTCAAAGTGGTGCTTGGAATTTGCCAGTATGAGTCCCATTAACTTCAGTGAAAGTCCCACAGTTAAACTGCGGCATGAGGCTTTGAAAATGTTCTATAATATGTCTTTGCGATGTTTTTTTTTTTCTTTAATAAACATCACAGTGCACAGCTGATTGCAGTATTTAAGAACGTGGATAATGTACTGTGCAGTAGGAGGCTTTTAAAATTAGATTTTAAAGCTTCATTTCTATTAAGAGTCACAACAACAATATAAATACATCTTTAATTCTTCAAAGAGTACCTTTCTATAAAGGAATTTGGAGCTCAATTAGAAAATGGAGCTCATAAAGCAGAACTATGCCCCTCTGAGACATTGTTTATCTCACTCTATAGATGGAAAAATTGAGGCACCATGAAGTGGGTGCTTTGTCCTCAGCTATAAGCAGCAGTGAAGCTAGGAATAGAAGGCTGGCCTCTCAGAGCTCACTGCTCTGAAGCACTGCCTCTTGTTAGAGTCAAATTTAATTACAGTGTAATCCGTTTAATCTACACATGGAAGAATAATGAGGGAGCAGGAAAAATGAATGTATTAACAGATTAGTGTTACATTGAATGCAGCTTTCTTTTTAGTATCCAGATTTTCAGCATTTTCTAGAAAATGTTCAATGCCATGAAAGAGGTTATCCTAATTCCGCTGGCCAGAATTGGTAAAGAACTTCTTGATTTTCCTCACTTTGAAGCATAAGTAAATGTTTCACTTGAAAATGCTGCAGAACCATCTTCTTTGTGAGAAATAAACCTGATTAAAAATAAAAATATCATGGGAGGAAAAGTGCATAATTCCCCTCTACCACCCCTCCTGAGTTAAAAGAAGGAACTACAAAGAGTTAAATGCTCATCTCACAGCTTTTAGGAACAAGATGAGTGTGCCTTTCTTCAATTTTTTGGCTTTTGATCACTTTTCTACTAATTTCCCCATAGCCATGTACATGCCAGTCCATTCAATGTCTATTTCACTATAGTTTAAAAGCCATATTTAAATAAGAAATTTTCCCTTGAAACTGAGCAAAACAGAAGGTCAGGAGTTGAGCTACCTGGTATTACATCAACAGCAGTAAAATTTCATGGTTTAAATTGTAAACCATATTTATAAGTTACCTCACATACTTCTCCTAGCAATTCTATTAAACATGCAAGATATTATGATCCTATTTTATGCCGTAAAATACTAAGACTAGGATTAAGAGCATTGTCAAAGACCACACACTATCTAAGCTGAAGTGCCAGGAAAGAAAAAGAGATTTACTCATGTCATATCTTGATTTCTCCTCATGACACCCATTCTCTCTCTGCACCACCCCTGTGCAGCACAGGAACAAATTAATAAACCATCTGATGAAGTCTGAGTCTTATTCACCAAATCTCACTCCTCCCTCTAGGAGACATTACCTAAATTCTAAAAGTAAATATCAGCATTAAAGTAAAAAAAAAAAAAAAGTGATTCCTTCAGTAGTCTTTTTCCCAAGATCTGGCCTATTTTTTAACGTTTTATTTTGAAATAACTTTAAACTTACTTAGAAGTTATAAAAATAATACAGAGATTACCATGTTCAAGGTAATCTTCATCCAGCTTCCCCATAGATAATATCTCAGAAGCATAGTGCAATTAGCCAAACCAGGAAACTGATGTGAATGCAGACAGTTGACTAAATTACAGACCTTACTTGGATTTCATCAGTTTTGACACACATTCAATATTTACATATGTTCCTATGAAATCTTATCACATGTACAGATTCATTTACCCATCACCACAATCAAGATACAGAACTTTTCCATTGCCCTAAAGAAACTTGGGAAGCTACTCCTAATGTTAGCCTTTTAGAGTCACTCCCTCCCTGGAGTCTTAACCCCTGAGAACCTCTAATCTGTTTCCCAGCACTATAATTTTGTTATGTTTTGAATGTCATGTAAATGTAATCATACAGAAGTAATCTTTTGAAATTGGCTTTTTCACTCAGCATGATGCTCTTGAGATCCATCCAAGTTGTCCTGTGCTTCAGATTTTATTGCTGAATATTTTTCCATGATATGGATGTACCAGAATTTGTTTATCCATTTATCCACTTACCTGCTAAAAGTCATTTGGTTTACTTCTAGATTTGGGGCTAACACAAATAAAGCTTCTCTGAGCACTCATGTACAGGTTTGTTTTGTTTGTTACAGTGCTGGGAAATGAACCCAGGCCTCGTACATGTTAGGCAAGTGCTCTACCACTGAGCTACACCCCCTGCCCTTGTGTTGAGGTTTTTGTATAAACGTTCTTATTTGTCTGGGATAAATACTGGGAAGTGAGTGACATGGTACGTGTTTGTTTAACTTTACCAAAAACTGCCAAACTGTTTTCTAGAATCTGGCCGATCCCTTTTAAACATAGGCTTAGAATATTTGATGGTAGTAAATTATGTCTATGATGATTTAAATGACATTTTTGCAGTGCTGAGGATCAAACCCAGCACCTCAGGCACGCTTGTTACCGAACTACACCTCCAGCCCTTCAATGACATTGTTTATTTTCATAGAAAATATGTTTGTGCTGCTTTTTCTGTTTTTCTATGAAAATTATTTTAATAAGCAAAAGTTGATGAAATTCATATTTCACCATTCGAGTCAAGAAACAAACAAAAATAAAGCCCATTAAAGAGCAGTTCTTCGTGCTTTGATAAATGAATGTAAATTCGATGCTTATGTAGATGAATTGTTGAGAGACCAATTAATGTAAAAAGCCAATACTGTACAAATTCCTGAAGGACCATTGCTTAAATCTGACTTTACTTTGTAGAAAGTCCTTATTCAAGCAAACCTTACTGAGACCAATACTAATTATGCTTGCCTGCTAACGGATACACATAATCACATTTGTTAGCAGGACTCCAACAGAGTAACATGTTGGAAATTGCCACCAAGGCCGGATGGTGCTTTATGGAGAGTTGGACCCAATATTCATAGTTCTCATATGATCAAAAAAGAGATCATTTGTTTTCCTCAATCCAACATATCTAAGAAATCCTCCTATTCTTTTAAAATTAAGAATCCCCTAGTCTTATATCTAAAAGTCTACTTTTCCTCCAAAATTTTCTTTAATATTTTTCAGTGGATCTTCCATCATAATCAACACAAAAGTCTTTTTTTTTTTTTCAAAATTTAATAGTAGCCCTATGCAGCCAAATTTATGAATTTCAACTTCATCCACATTCTGTTTGCAGTAATATTGGAAAAACCAGTCACTCATTTGGAAGCGATTAGATACCTTTCTATCTTATCCTATCCTAAGATAAATTCCAAAAAAAATCAAAGATGCAAATCAAATAAAGCCAAAAAATACGAGGAAGCAGAAATAAGTAAACTCTCTTGTAAACTTGGAACCAGGAACCCTTTTCTAACTACAACTAAAAATACCAAAGAAAACACTGATAAATCAGGTTATCAAATTAAAAAAAAAAAAATACTGCCTGATAAGCAAAACAAAAACAAGGAATGTCAAAAGAACAAGGTGGGAAAATATTTTCAACTCCTACCAGAGACAAAGAACTAATCACCTTAAGATAGAAGGAGTTTTAAACATCAAGGGAAATCCAAAACTCAGTACAAAATAAAAGATGAGAAGTGGAAGTGAACAGAGAATACACATACACACAAAAAGAAACAGTTGCATGGCTCCTAGACATACTCAGTCTCACTCTTAAAAAAAATGCAAATAACATTTTCTTACCTATAAGACTGACAAAACTCCGCAATTTGACCACACAATGTTTTAGTGAAAATGTGTGGAAATAGGCATCCTCTGCTCTTTCTTGTTAAAATTACACAAGTATTTACTCTTTGACCCAGAAATCCCACTTCCTAATAACTCCGTCCATTTATTGTAAATGTTCATCATAGTTGAATAAACCAAGTTTCATCTACACAATGGAACATAAGGAAGAAGATCTTCTTGTAGCTACAGAAGGATCCCAAGACATAAGTAAAGGAAAAGGAAGCCAGATGCAGTGGTGGCATATGCCTGTAACCCTAGCTACTCAGGAGACTGAAAAGGATGATGGCAAGTTTGAGGACAGCCTGGGCAACTTAGGGAGAACGTGTGTCAAAAAAAAAAAATTTAACAGGGCTGGGATGTAGCTCAGTGGTAGAGCACCCCTGGGTTCAACCCCAGTACTGCAATTACTATTATTGTTATAATAGTATTATTATTATTATTATTATTATTATTATATTATTATTTGTTTTAGTCAGTTTTTTTGTTTTTTGGGTTTTGTTGTTGTTGTTGTTCTTTGTTTTGTTTTGCTGCTGTGACTAAATGATCTGACCAGCACAATTATAGAGGAGGAAAGGTTTATTTGAGGGCTCACAGTTTCACAAGTCTTGGTCCATAGAAGGCTGGCTTCATTTTGGGACTTGAGGTAAGGCTGGATGTCATGGCAGAAGAGTGTGGCAGAGGAAAGCAGCTCACATCATCAGGAAGCAGAGAGAGAGAGTCTCCACCCTCCAGATAAAAAATATATACCCCAAAACCACCTCCCAATTCCAATCTCTGCCAGCCACACCCTACCACTTTAATTAATCCTGTCAGGGATTAATTCAATGATTGGGTTAAAACTCTTACAACCCAGTCATTTCTCCTCTGAACCTTCCTGCATTGTCTCACATGTGAGGTTTTGGGGAGACACCTTCCATCCAAACCATAACATTATATTATAGGAATGGTGTGTATTGTACCTAAAAGATGTTGGGTTACTTAGAGGATTTTTGAAGTTTTGTTTTTGACTGGTTGTTAATTAGAGCTTGACCCACATTTCTCCTAGGAGGACTTCCCTGGCCCTTGACTCTAACTGCCCTTGGAGTGTGTTCCTGGAATTTCTCCTGTCATAACACTTGTCATAAACCATGACTGTGGTTGCACATTTTGGTGTCTTCTCTGCCACCTGACCTATCACCCTGTGTAGACGGAGAGCATCTCTCTTGTGCACACCCTCCGTCCCTTCTCCAAACACTTTTCCATTGTGTATGCTCAGGTCCTAGCAGTTTCTACCACATGAACGTGTAGTGGGTGAACTGGAATATTAGAAAATTGTCAGCTACTAGGCACTCACTTGAAGAACCTCTCCCCCCACCCACCATCGCAACCCCCAGAAGCACAGTGTGGAAAGGACAGTCAGCAAGAGCCAATGAAGGAACAGCTGGTGGCAGCTTTCCAAGCAGTGCAAGGCGAAAAACAGCACCTTCACTTCGCCTCAGTCATCAGGAGTTTTCAGGCAAATAATGTTTGCCTCCTTTTTTGTAATCTAATTGCTTCAACTCTCTAATTTGGTCTTGTGAATGTGATTTTTTAAATAAAGTGTTTATTTGGCACTTTCAGACTCTTGCAATAGGCTCTCTGCTTATACAGTCTTTTTCTCATTTTATTTTTCACTTCTGTCTTTTGCAAAATGCTTTAAATATTTGATTTTAGCCCCTACTACAGACTCCAAATCTGCACTTGAAATTTGGAGATCAAAGTACTGTAGCTAATCCTTAGGACATTTGCCATCTTGTGACTTAAGAATCCACTTCTTATCAAGTTTCTGTGGTTTTCTGGAGTGTTTACCAATCATAATGTTAAAATGTGCACATCTGAAACTATTTTTGAATTACGTTTTCTTTCTACTTTTCCATATTTAGTTATTGGGAAAATGTCCAGCTCCTGAGTGGTACTGAACTCCGTTAGGCCATCTCCAGTCTTCTTATAAAGGATTCTTAGGTTTATTATCACATGTTTCCAATAAACCTTGTTTTTTGTTCTCCTTTAAACAGAGTGTGTCTTATTCTAAAAGCTCACAATGGTAGGAAAGGAATTGATAATGAAAAATGTGTCCAAAGGAGGATTTTTCCTCGTAGCTTTAGGATTTCTTAATGACAGTATATTTCAGTCTTGAGCTATTGCTTCAGGGGTTGGCTACCAGGAATTCTAACACTGTTTCTGGAAGCAACTTTCTGCATTATCTTGTAAAGCCTCTCTGAGACAGTTTCTTTCCTTTTAAGCACAGATAAGAACAGTAGTACCCTTGTAGGTTTCATAAACAGTAGTGCATGAAAGCAATTATGAAATTAGAAAGTTCTAAAAACTGTCCTTCAGTGTCAAAGATGGAAAATCTTGGCAAGGATTTTATAAATAAAGATGGAACATTAATGTATAATTAACCATGATCTATTTGGTTAATAATCACATTAAAAATAAGTAGATATAACCTATCTGTTGCCAAATGGCAGCAAGTAGGATTTTCAAAATTATAAGGAGTGCCAAGTATTTATCTGTTGCTTGTATTTACTCAAATTAACTTCTTTTAAAGCACTATCTTTTCATTCTTCACAGAAGGAAGAATCCATTTTCACACCCCAGTGTTTATCCCAAAGGATTAGCCGAGTGCCTAAACTGTATCTATTTCTTATTTCTAAAAATAAGAAATGTGCATTGGAAAAGATTAAGAGAGCCAGGTGAACCAGGTAATTCTCAATTTCCCCAGATTATGCTTAGAAATAAATTCCCATCCATACATTCCCTTCACTTAGAGGCGTTTGAGCTCAAGTGGCCCCTCCATTGCAAGACCCTAATAGCAGCTCATCAAAGAATTTCCTGAAGATATTCTTTCAAAAACTTTTAATGGTAGGTGATGATTAATCATAACCTGCATGTCACCTGAAAGTAAGTGTCAAGTTTCTCAAAGAAATATTACATATCCCAACACTACTAAACACGACTGGCCACCAAGATGCAGAGTCACTAATTATTCAACTGCTGAGTGCAAGTGCAAAACGGGAGAATTAAAAGTGAGGAATTTGTGTTTTACTGTAAATTTAAACCCTTTGTGATATTGTTTGCCTGTTGGTGTAGACACATTCAGGTTATGACCCTGAGAATGAGATAGCCAAGCATTGAATTTCATCATACACTGTTAGGGGATTTCCAGTAGAAGTTTCGACTTTGATCATTCACTGGTAGCAATCCAAATCTTTTTTTAACTCTGTAGTCAAATACTAGTTGAGGGCTCTACTTAGGAATCAAAACTGACTATAGTTTTGTCATTTGGTATGTATGAAAGTAAATACTAAGAGAAAATTTTAAACACCTGGACACTGAAGGAGGACATTGAAGTACAAAGTTGCTGCTTCTGAAAGCCTGTCTTGTACTTTCTGTATAAAAGAATGTAATGTACAGCTGCCATGTCATTGTCCTAAACCATGTTTCAAATCATTGAGAAGTGTACATGACTTCTCATCCCTTCGATTTATTGAGGACTGATGGAATTACACCCAGGTAATTTGCTCAGGATGCTATATGGTGCTTTAAAGAGAATAAGTTTGCCTCTGACTCACTCACAATGATTCTCAGGGGACAAACATTCTTTCCTGTGTTATAAATACAGAAACACAGCTTCCTTACATCCTCCAGTCTGTAACACACATCTGAAATTAAATGTTTGAATCACACTTGAAGCAATAGTTTCAGTTGATCACTGATATTAGGTGGGATTATTCTGAGCATCAAATATATATATATAGCCTGGCTACATGCAGTGACACACACCTGTAACCCCAGCTACTCAGAAGGCTGAGGCAGGAGGAGCACATGTTCAAGTCCAACCTGGACAACTTAGTTAGACCTGCATCAAAACTAAAACCCTAAAAAGGGGCCATGGGTATAGTGCTGTGGTAGAGCACCCCTGAGTTCAATCCCAGTACTGGGGGCAAAAGAGAGTGGGGTGATAAAAAACCTATTGCCTGAATCTGCTGCCCTGACCTCTCCCCTGAACTGCAACCTCAGGCACCATCTACCAGATGTCTAGTAGGCATCTCAATGCTGAAACATACTGATAATTTTGCCCCTGGAACAGCAGTCCTTTCTTACCTCTCTACCCACAGAATTTCTCCATCTCGGAAAACAGCACTTTGTTCATAGGTTGTTCAGACCCCAAACCCCAAAGTCAACCTTAGATTCCCTTCTTAGTTTCACATCTCACAATCAGTCCTTCCAAAAATCTTGACCTCTCCATCTTCATTTCATGTCCTAAATCCAACCACCCACTTTCTCCTGACTTTTGTAAAGCTGCTTTCACCCTCTGACCAGACAACAGCAAGTGGCTTCTTAACTGACTTTTTGGCTCCCTCTCTGGCATCCAGCCCCTTCCTGATCTGTTTCCATAAGGCAACCAACATGATCTTGTACAATACAAATCTGAGAGGGTCAAGATTAGGAGCAGATGAAATGCCTGACTCCTGCTATACATACCCAGACACAGCTACTCCTTCTGTATGTCCTCAGCTAACAGTGTCCTGAGTAGAAATGAATGTACTTGGGAGCCATCATGAGCTCCTAATGATGGAACCTGCTGATTGAGAATCAACATATTATCCACTTGAGATGGGTATGGTCTTGGCAAGACCCAAAATCTGTAAATGATTTGAAACATGAAGGAGTGTTTTCTACCTTTACAGTTTCACAAATTTCATCATTTTGAATGATTAACTCCTAAAGGAGAATCAGGTGACATACTCTAAAGTCAAACATACAGGATGAGAAGTTATTTTCAAGAGCCTTAGGAAATGTCAAGGTCAAGGTTTATGTATTAATGTTTCTATCTCTTACTATAAAATTAAGTGTTAAGGTCTATGTTTTAGAAGATAATATGTGTCTTAAATTTTAAGTACACACTAATGATTTAATTTGTGACTAGTAAAGCTGACTTTATTTCTAATGCTTTGTATGCTTATTTTTCAAAAGCTAAAACATCCCCATGATTCAAAATACAAATCTGATTCTGACTTTACCCGGAAACGGTCCGTGACTGCTATCACACTTACAAGGACATCTAGCTGAGTAGAATGGCACATGTATATAATCCCAGCTATTCTGGAGCCTGAGGCAGGAGGGTCATGAATTTGAAGCCAACTTGGACAAAATAGTAAAACCCTGTCTCAAAAAGAAAGCAAGAAAAGGTACATCTAAAGCTGTTACCAAAATCTCCATGATCTGACCCACTCTTCCCCTTCCTCACTCCACTCAAGCTCACTTGATCTTTCCTCTTCTTAAACACACAGATGGTGCGTCTGCCTCAAAGTCTTTGAATTTTTTGCCTGGAACCATTTTCCCTTTAGATGTGGTCACAGCCACCCCTTTACTTCATTAGATCTCAGCTCAAATGTCATCTCTTTTGAAATGTTTTCTCTGACCATTCCAACTCAGAGAGATCCACTTGCTTCCTTCATTCTTCATTGTATTTCTCCAGGGCCCTTGTTACTACTCAATATATTAGTTCAACATCATCCTTGCCCTTCAGAACATAAGTTTCAGGAAGGCAGAAAACTTTTCTCTTTATTCATTGCCCTCCTCCAGGTGCTTGGCTCTCAGCAGACATGCAACAGAAACTTTTTTTGAATGAACTAATGACTGAATGAATTAATGAATGAATGAATTGTCTTACCATTTATTTGAGAAAAATTATTTACAAAACACTCTTGCTGATGCTTTATCATTCAACTAGTGTCAAAAATAAGGAATATACACTTAGAATTCTAGAAATTCATATTTAGAAAGGATCCTTGCCACTTTCCAGTTCATTCCATCTCATTTTAAAGTATGAAAACAACCCTGAGAGATTAGCAGTGGCGAACCTAGACAATGGTGGAACTGATAGCTAAACCACACATGGGTTAATATTCTTTATGCTTCCATACTTGACATCTCTGTTTCTTTCAGGGGGTTAGAATCATTTATACATAGGCAAATATAATAGGACCACAAATTTTCAATTCCTCCTTACCCTGCTGCTCTGTTGGTAGTATAACATCTGCCACATGATACCCAGGGGACATGACAAAACTAAATTCTTGCAGAAGTGGTCCCACATAGGCGAGACAGATTAACCATTCTGATGTCCCATTGGGACAACCTAAAATATAAAAATGTGTTAATTATAAATTTTTTACTAATTTTTATTTGAGTAATAACCATTTGTAAGTAATCACATTCTCTATTAACACTTCACCTCTTGGAGGCTGGCCTACATGCTTATTAGCTGGTCATTATCTTAGGTGAAATTTACCAAAAGAGAATGAAATGCAAGTACTCTGGAATCAGACAACTATGAGTTTTGTTCTTGACTCCTTTTTCTAGCTAAATGACTTCGGATAAGATTCTTGAACTTTCTTAGTATCAATTTTCAGATGTATAAAAGTGTAGGGAGAGGTAGATACAAATATGGATAATTTTTTTTTTAATTGAGAAGTTCACATGATGCCAGGCACACTAAAGCAGACTAAGGACTTCATGTGTATTATCTCATTTAATCCTCACCATAGCCCTATAAGAAGAATGGTTCTACTCTCTATTTATAGGTGAGAACTCCAAGGCTCAGCAAGATTTATAGACCTAAGATCAAACAATTAGCAAAGGAGAGAACTAGGAAATCCTGTGCTGTCTCACATGAACTCCACAATCATAACCTCTCTGCCTCCTTGAAGGGCAATTATGGAGAAGTAATGAAATAGAGTCTGTGTACTGAGGACCCTTGAGGCCTCCCATATCAGAAGTACTCAAAAAGTGTTGCCTATTTCCCTTCTCACTCCCCACAACTGACTAACTAAATTACCTTGGCCAATGCTAACCTTCAGAACCACAGCTTCTCATTTAAAGAAATAATAGTTCTCCCTTTTCTCATTACAAAGTAGTACAAACTTGCTGTTGATAATTTTGGGCAAAAGACATACATGTAAAAAAAAAACTAAATTTTACATCATCCCACCACCCAGAGATAATCACCATTAACATGAAAAAATGTGTACTTACAGCATTCATTCTTATATGTACTATAAGAATATGTAATTCATTTTAGGGGTAAAATTGAAATCATCCTATGCATCCTGTTGTATAATCAATTCTCTTAAACAGTGACTTATTGGAAACATTTCATCTCATCAATATTCTTATAAACCATGATGTTTTGTCATAGTAATAATAAGTTAGCAAAAATTTATGTGTTAGCACGTTTAATTCTCAAAACAGCATAGTTACTTTTATTTACCCTTGTTTTACAGAAAAAGTAAGCCAGAGAGATTCAGTTAACTCAAGTGCCCAGCTAATAAGAGGGTTAGAATTCAGGCAGAACTCTACAGTCCTTGCTCTGAAAAAGAAAAACCATATTGTTTTCCATTCATACACTTTTATTGGAAATTTAAGTTGGTTCTAATTATTATATTATTAATAATAGTGTAATAAAGCATGCTGATGCATACCTTTATTTGGCATCTACAAATTTTCATTAGAATAAATTCCTAGAATTAAAATTACCAAAATAATACATATCCACATTAATACCTTTGGCAAATAATGCCAAGTTGTTCCCACACACACCAAAAGGAAAAGAAAAAAGAAAGAAGAAAAAAGACACTTTATCATTATAGAAAATCTTCATGAAAGAACTTTCTATTCTCCTCCTTTCCGATATTAACATGATTTTAAAGTTTGTTAGCTTGATAGAGTAAAATGGTAACTTATTACTACTTTAAATTTCAAAACTAGAAACTATAAACTTCTATATATTTATTGGCCACTTTTACTTCTTCCTAAGATAAATTTGTGTTTATGCCTTCTATACAATTTTCTTCTACCATGTTTTCTTATCACCTTTTTCATATATTAACACTTTATCTGTTATCATATATATTAAAAATTTTTCCAAGTTTATTTTTTGTATCTCAGTCTGTGTTGGTTTTTATAACACAGAGAATTTTTAATTTTTCCATATTTGTGGCTTAGATTCACAACCGCAAAATGCAAAAAAAAATTATATTATGGTTTTTTACTTATTACTATAACAAAACAAGTCATCAAATAATTCCATTTGAGATGTTCTGAACAACTGTAGTATAATAATTACTAAGTTAGGCAGTGATGGTACAAGAAAATTAATAAAGCACTTCTTCATGCTGTCAGTTTCTTATGGTCTACTATAAAAGACACCAGAAATGAATAGACTACTACAACAACAGTGAGCAGTGTTACAACTAAAGGGTACCTCGGAACTCTGGGCACTAGTGATGTGAAAACAGGTTTCTTCAATGAGTTGTGTTGAGTTCCAGAAGCAAATACAAGTTAACCAGACAGCAAAGGGAAGCACTTTCTAGGCAGAGCAATAGCATTTTGTAGACTTTGAATGACAGCAGAATTTGACTTGGTTCTAGGTATTGGAACTTTGGGGTTTTTTTAATGAGAGAAATCTCTCTGATAAACAATCAATTCTCCACATAGTGGTATTATAGAAACATTATATAGTGACCATTTTAACATTTTAATCTGCAGTAGAATACAAAATGGTTTTAAAAAGGGAAGACAGAAGATGAAGACCAGGTTAGAAATTGTAGAAATGGCCAGGAAAGATGTAACATAGCCTGAACTAGAGAGAAGACAGATGATTTCTAAATAACATGAAATCCAGGAATCTGTTAAAAAAAAGGGGGGGGGCATAAGGGGAATAGTTTTGCCTATCTAATTTTGCCTATCAAATTGGTAAATGCTAAAGGTTTATAATGTCCTGGGTGATACATGAAAATTCTTGGAACATGCTAAACAGCAAATTTTAGCTACTACTACTACTACCGTTTCTAGCATGAGCATTCCTTTTCATTATCAAGGAAAAAGAGAAGTATTTTCATACATGGTTTGTGAGAATTAATGCAGTTTTTTGAGGGCATTTTGATATCTGTCACAATTCTGAATGTACCAACAATTCCATCTCCAGGAATTTATCCTTCTAAAAAATGCACAGCCCTATTCATTTTAGCATCATTTTAATAGCAAAATTCATGGTAGACTAAAAGTTCATTAATAGCAAGTTGGTTGGTTAAGTACATACACTTCCCATCTTATACCTAT
Source organism: Sciurus vulgaris (assembly GCF_902686455.1). NCBI lineage: Eukaryota > Metazoa > Chordata > Mammalia > Rodentia > Sciuridae > Sciurus > Sciurus vulgaris. Next base: position 89,043,747 of record NC_136467.1, on the reverse strand, counting down.
TTGTAGTGTTTCTATATTTTGTAACAACTATTACTTTCATAGCATACATTTCATTGAAATTATTCAAAGTTTATCTAACTGAGAGGCCACTAAAAATAGCTCAATGAACTGGAACATAAAGAAAGTGTGAGAAGAGCTATAGTTTGGGGAAACATTATATTTATTGCACTTATGATTTTCCAAGGAAGAACAGAATAAAATGAATCTAAATTGCAAGAAGGACAAAGGGAAATGAAGGGAAGGGGAGAAGGAATAGGAATAGGAAAGCAGTAGAATGAATGGGACATAGCTTTCCTATGTTCATATCTGAATACATGACCAGTGAAATTCCACATCATGTACAACCACAAAAAATGGGAAGTTATACTCCATGTATGTATAATATGTCAGAATACACTATACTGCCATATATATCTAAAAAGAACAAATAAAAAATAATTGTTTTAAAAGTGCAAGAGAGAAATTCGAGAAAATTTTCTGAGACTCTAGAATAAATCACACAAAAAAAATTTGAAAACACTGACACATGATAGTTTCTAGGAATCAAGGCATATCTTCTTTGTAGTTGACCTCTAGAAAATTTATCTGCCCTTACTAACTACTAGTTTAAAAGTGGTCAATCAAGCTTTTTACAATCCTTGTGATTTAGTTCTTTCCACTGTCATTTAATTCCACTGGATGCCTTATGTAGTATAATTGTGGCAGTGAAACAGAGTCTTTCAAGTTCAGGTGTACAACCAGCCTTGCTTTAACCCAATCCTTAGGTTCACAATAGGTGGATTTTGCTATGAATTTGCCTTATAACAAGAGATTTTTGGTATTTCAGCAACTAATACTTTTAGATACGGTCCATGGTGATCAAAACCATTCAAATTGGTTTTGCTGACTAAATAATACTCAAACAAAGTTCCAGTGAAGTCTAATAATAAGCTCTTTCAAAATCCCTGTGTCTTAAATATCATTACAGTGTTTATTTCATTCAAATCTTTGCAGTCTCCTCAAATCTTAAAAATTCATCCAGAAATCATTCTAAGTGATTCAGTAAGTTTGTGAGTCTACTTCTTAATACCTTACAAGACTGTATTTCACATTTCCTCTGGGCTGCTTAAAATCAATAACTGTTTCTTCACTATTTCTCAACTTGTTCACTACTGTCTCCTTTGGAAGAGGCAGACTTTAGGGCTCAAGGTTTGCATGGATTTTTATGCAATTTAGTGCTCCTACTTATTTATTAGCAGTTCTATTTCTTTCTCTGGCCCCATTTTCTCTTGATACATCTATAAAAGTACCATCTGTTCTTAGCATCGTTTTATTTCTGCTTTATTCTCCCTGCACTCTCTCTTCCCTGAATGCTTTATGTGATAACAATTTATTCTTGATTTGTTTTCCACCTGCTTTCACAGCCTCCTCTTTTCTCTTCCCCCAATTCATCCTGCCCTGGATTCTCTTTATCCACATAGTGGAACAGTATAACTCTTAAAAGCACAGCTTTGGAGTCAGGTAAGGGCCAGCCTGATGGCTTATGGATGCTGGGCCTTGATTTTTTGACCACTGCAAGCCTCACTTTCTCCATTTGTGAGAAGGATATAGGTTTTTTGTAAGTCTATTTTGTTTATTTTTTTTTTTTTTTTATGTGGTGCTGAGGACTGAAACCAGTGCTTCACACATGCTAGGCAAGCGCTCTACCATTGAGTTACAACCCCAGCCCCAGAAGGATATAATCTTAATACTATCTGCAACATACAGTTGTCCGAAGGATTAAATGAAATACCGTATATCAGGGTTTCTCAGCCTTGATAGTAGTTACATCTGTAGCTGAGTCATTCTTTGTTCTGGGGATGGTTCTAGGCATTCTAGGTTATTCGGCAATAACACTTGCCACTGACCACTAAATACCAGTAGCAACTCCCCCTCCACTTAGAGCAACCTAATGTGTCTTCAGACTGCCACATGACCCTGGAAGGCAAAATTGTACCTCTCCAGAACCACTGAAGTACATAAACATTTAATATGTTACCTGGTACATAGCAGGGACTTGATGAATGGTCAGATAGATGAATGATCATTTTAAACATGAGTCTAATATAATGGTTGCCACTCTGTTAACTACTTACTACATAAATAGATAAACAAATGAACTGGAAGCCATTCAGAGAAGCTGAGAGCTTTCTAATAGAAGTTGTGTACTACAAAAAGCATCGACTAGTAGATGAGCTGCAAGGGCTGTCTATAGTTTATGCCATATACTAAAATGTAATAGCCTCACAAAACACAAGGCTCCTACATTTAAAAAATATTTTAGATGATTAACTATTTTCACATCGTAACCTACTCTCCCAATTCAATATATATGTACTCTATATATTAATGAATAATAACCATAACTTACATTTCAGTAAAATTTAGTACTATTTAGTACATTTATTTTAGGTTGATACCCCAGTTATTAAACCATAGATGTAGTAAGAGAACAAAGCTCAAGCTATCTAAACTCATTCTATGACTTTCACATTGCAGGGAGTATTCTAGGTCCTTGGGATCCAAGTGTTTAGTGATTCATACCTGTATTATTTAAAGTATCAGACCACAAAATCAATAAATATATAAACACAAAAGTAAAGGTTACTCATAGTTTTTAAAATATTAGCCTAGGAAATACTCTAGGTGTTACTGATAGCAAACCTTCAGTAGACGACTGGAACCAACTGGAAACATTTTTGCACCTGCATCCACTACTTGCCATTTGGGTGCTCATCTATGATTTTCATTTTACTGAACTCTGACTTTTTTCTCTGATCTGAATTACAATGAGGGTATTAAATCAAATCCGTTGTTACCTCTGCATATGCTGTGACTTCAGATATTTAGACTATGAATCACTACAGAAATAACTTCTTAAATTGTCTCTAACATTGTTCTTTTACTTTATATAGTTTTTCTCTAATGAATTAACTTCATAGCACTCTTCTCTTGCATCTATCACATAAAGTTTATTTTAAAATAATAATACAATATATGTTTTGTATGCCTCTTTTTTTTTTAATCTACACAGTGGACCTATAGAATGCTTAACTCACTAGGTTTTTATAAGGATTAAGAAAGATAATGTCTTAGAACTGTAGAAAAATGCCAGGCACAATAGTAATTTTTCAGTGCTACATTTTCTGCACCTCTATTAGCTATTTACTTATTTCTACTGTTCCAAATATTTTGATATTGTAAATGAAGTATTTTAATTCTTTCTCTCCTTTGTATGATTGGGAGGCTGAAATATTACAATAAAATTTTAGATTTTATATGTGTGTGTGTGTACACATATATACTGATACACACACACACACACACACACACACACACACACACACACACACATATATATCCAGCAGGCCATATAAAAAACCCTTTTTTGTATGCAAGTCACTAGTCTCAGGAATAAATTCCTCCAAATGATGAAAACCATGAGTTGATTTACACAGAACTCTTTAACTTTGTTTCTAATTTCCAAAGATATATTCATTGTTATGAAATTCTAACACTACAGAAATTAATAATGTGGAAAGCGAAAAGTCCTTTTTTCTACATATCACCCTAACCCTCTACCCCTACAGATAATGAATGGTAATAATCTGTATATACTCTCATTTGTTTTTCCTAGTCATATACTAATACAAATGTTTTAATAAGATCACATCATATATTCTGTTTTGCAACTGGCTTTTTCAAATGTTTTATTAATGCATCATAGTTATACATGATAGGAGAGTTCATTTTGACATATTCATGCATGCATAGAATATAATTTGCTACATCTCAGTCCCTCGTACTTCCTCTTTCCCTGCCCTCCTCCCTCTCCCTGTTCCCCTTCCTCTATATTACTGGTATCCTACTTAGTTACAGTTTTTTTTTAATTAGTGCTTTATAGATATACATAAAGATAGAATCCACTGTGGTATATTCATTTATGTACCTGTCGTAATTTGGTCAATCTCACTCCATACTTCCTCCCTTTTCCTGCCCTCCTTCCTCCCCTTCAATCCCCTTCCTCTATGTTACTGATCTTCCTTCTGTTTTCATGGGATTAACCACCCTCTTCCCCACCCCTTATTTTCCTCTAGCTCCCTTATATGAGAGAAGACATTTGACTCTTGACTTTTTGAGTCTTGTTTATTTCATTTAGCATGATATTCTCCAGTTCCATCCATTTATTAAATACCATAATTTTATTTGTCTTTTTGGCTGACTAAAACTCCATTGTGTATATATGTTTATCCACTCATCTATTGATGGGTATCAGGGCTGATTCCATAACTTGGCTATTGTGAATTGCACTGCTATAAATACTGATGTGCCTGTAACATTATAAGATGCTGCTTTTAGTTCTTTTGGATAAATAACATGGAGTAGGATAGCTAGGTCATTCCATTCCTAGTCTTTTCAGGACTCTCCCTAATGCTTTAAAGTGTTTGTACTGATTTGTCAACCCACCAATAGTGCATGAATACACCTTTTCCCTGCCTCCTCCCCAGCATTTCTTATTATTTATATTCTTGATGACTGTCATTGTAACTAGAGTTAGAGAAATCTCAGTGTAGTTTTTTATTTGCTTTCCCTGATTGCTAGAGATGTTGAACATTTTTTCCAAATATTTGTTGGTTGTTTTCCATCTTTTGAAAAATATCTGTTGACTTCTTTTGCCCATTTATTGATTGGGTTATTTAAGGCATTTTGGTGTTATGTTTCTTGAGCTTTTTATATATTCTGAATATTAATCCCTTGTCTGAGGAGTTAGCTGGCCAAGATGTTCTTCTATTCTGTAGGCTCTCTCTTAATACTCCTTTGCTGTGTAGAAGTTTTTTGATTTAATGCCATTCCACATTTTAATCCTTGGTTTATTTCTTGAACTTTAAGAAAAAAGTCGGTGACTACACCAGTATGTTGGACTGTTGAACCTGTTTCCTTCTAGCAGTTGCAGTGTTTCTGGTCTAATTCCTAGGTCTTTGATCACTTTGACTTGACCTTTTTGCAGGGTGAGAACTAGGGATCTAGTTTCATTCTTCTGCATGTGAATATCCAGTTTTCTTAGCACCATTTACTAAAAAGGCCATCTTTACTTCAACATATGGTTTTGGCACCTTGTCAAGTAAGACAAGACTTTAACTATGTGGATTTTTCTCTGTGTCTTTTATTCTATTAGCCTTCATAACTGCTTTGAGGCCAATACCATAATGTTTTTATTACTATAACTCCTTAGAATAATTTGAGATAAAGTATTGTGATGCCTCTTGCATTGCTCTTCTTGCTCAGTACCATTTAGCTATTTTGGATCTTTTATCCTTCCAAATGAATTTTAGAATTGTTTTTTTCTGGTTCTATGAAAAATGTCATTAGTATTTTGATGGGATTGAATCTGTATATTGCTTTTGGTAGTATGGCCATTTTGACAATATTAATTCTGCTTATCCATAACTATGGGAGATCTTTCCATTTTCTTAGGTCTACTTCAATTTATTTCTTCATGTTCTATGGTTTTCACTATAGTGGTCTTCCAACTCCTTGGTTAGATTCCCAAGTTTGTTTGTTTGTTTGTTGAGATTATTGTGAACAGGAATAATTTTCCTGATTTCTTTCTCAGCAGATTGATTATTGAAGTATAGGAAAGCTGTTGATTTTTTTTTTATGTTGATCTTGTTTTTTTAATCAGCTTTTGCATCACTGTGACCAAAAGAATGACAAGAATAATGTAGAGGAGGAAGGAAATTTTTGTTTTGGCCCATGGTCAGAGGTTCAATCCACAGATGTTTAACTCCATTTTTCTGGACCTAAAATGAGGCAGAACATCATAGAAGAAGGGCATGGCAGAGGAAAGCAGCTCAGAACATGGCAACCAGGAAGTGGAAAGAGGGCTCTGCTCACCAAGGGCAAAATATAAACCCCAAAGTCAAACCGCCCAGTGATCCACCTCCTCCAGCCCCACCCTATCTGCCCACAGTTACCACCCAGTCAATCCATATCATTTGATTAATCCAATTATTAGATTATGCCTCTCATAATTTAATCATTTCACCTCTGAAAATTCTTGTTTCACACGAGCTTTTGGGAGACTTTGCATATCTAACCCATATCTTGTAACTTTGCAGAATTTGCTCATCAGTTCTAGAAGTCTTCTGTTGTAGGTTTTTTGGGTCATCTACATACAAGATCATGTCATTAGCAAAGAAAAAGGACTTTTATTCTTTTAAAATGTATTCTCCATGTCTGTATCAACCCATTTAGTTCCTTCTTATTTCCAACAGTTGCCTAGAGCAGGAACTCAAGGATGCCTTTGGGACTCTCTGGTATCTACCCACAATATTATGTAGTTTAGATCTGACTGGGAAAGCCCTTTGATGCATGCACTGTCAATCACAGACCCTCTTCCTCCATGCATTGGCCCAAAAAGGGGCACCCACAGAGTGATTCAGAAGATCTTGGCAATTGGCACCAAGAGACCAGATGTTTCTGAGTGCAGGTAGAAGGATGAGCTGAATGAATTATACATGTTCAGACAAGAGCCAATCCTGAGAATCATGAAAACATGACAAATGCAACACCCTTGAAGTGGAACTCTTTCTTTGGAGAGTGGAAGTGCAGTCATGCACAACCCTCTTGAAACAGGAAAGAAATTTTATTTGAAGATGTTAAGGTCAAGCTAAGGAATTAAAATAGCTGCAGGAGGTCATTCATCCCCACTTCATTTTACCACTTCAAAACCTATTTCACATCACTCAGGTATTTACTCAGGGAGTGATTAAGTCCTCTTTTATATTTTCTATGCTTTCATTAGCTGTTCTTTGTCTCTTTTTTGCTTACAAAAGGGCCGATATCTTTAAGCCAAAAGTCAACATGTCAAATATTAAACATCCATTCTCATGCAATGCAGTGTTTATAATGATGTACTCTATTGTAACAAATGTGATATTATTCAATTTGTGCATCAGACTTTCATACACTAACAGACTAGGTATAAAGAGTACTGTATTGAGAAAGTCTGAGTATTCAGCTTAGTCTAGACCTTTGTTTAGCAGTATGCAAAACTGCAGACTTCACAACATTAGGAATTTGGGACATAAAAAAGATACAAACTATTTGGCAAAAAAATAAGAGACATTATACCAAGTAAGCAGCATTTTTACACCTGGGTGGGTTGTGATGCCTCTACCACATTAAACAGGGACCTGCATTATTGGGGGCTGATGTAGGAGCTCCTTACTGCAGACAAGAATACTAATAGGTGTGGAAGACTGCCTGGCAGACCCCCAGCTTCTGGAAACACTGAACTTCCTCAAGGTCATTGTCGAGTTCATTAAAGGTTACATAGTATGTAGTTCAAAATTCCATGGGTAAAGCACCAAGTGACCAAAAGTCAGAACATAACATTAGGTAGGTCCTGTTCTCTGCCTTTGCACCCTTCAATTATCAGGGAACCCAAGTAGCTGTAGGCAAAACTAGGGTTCAAGATTTGTTTATTTGTGCTTCAAACAGATCCAAGAGAACCTTTTGGAACTATTGTTTTGAGAAATAAAAATGTCATGCAACTGATGGCTCTCTCAACCTGTTTTTTTCAGATACCATTGTTCTTATTGCTTCAATAGCAGTTGTTTCTGCAAAAACTCAGGGTAACATTTTTGCCACGTCCGCACTCAGAAGTCTCCGTTTCCTACAGATCCTCCGTATGGTGCGCATGGACCGGAGGGGAGGCACTTGGAAATTACTAGGTTCAGTGGTTTATGCACACAGCAAGGTAAGATTTGTTTTCTGAGTTTTAGAACAAAATTTTTGAAACATTTTTATTGATAACTGTAATATTTAATCAACCTATCACAAGCAAACTTAGTCATTTCAGAAGTTAGTTAAAGCAATTTAGGGACATAGTGGGTAGTGGATTATTTAAAGAACATCCTAAATATCCAAGAAATAGTAAAGTGAGTGGAATTATGCATAGATTTTCCCCCTTTTTTCAGTTTTTTGCCTCTAAAAGTTCTTTCATTCCTTTTATATCTAGGAATTAATCACAGCTTGGTACATAGGATTTTTGGTTCTTATATTTTCATCTTTCCTTGTCTATCTGGTGGAAAAGGATGCAAATAAAGAGTTTTCTACGTATGCAGATGCTCTCTGGTGGGGCACAGTAAGTAAAAAAAAAAATCTGTTTTTATTTCTTGGATATCATGAAATGTCTCTTTTGAATATGATGTAATGGCTCCTATGAATGGTTTCAATGAAAATATAAACTTCCAAAAGGGAGGTATGTGAAAATATATATATTACTTATAATTGTCTTGAGAGCTTCCAGGCCTCTGATCCAACAAAGTTCTCTTATAAATTATCATTAATATTTTTCCAGTACTGGGATTGAACCAAAAGGCATACCCAGCCCTACTTTTATTTTTTATTTTGACACAGGGCCTCACTATGTTTCTGAGTCTGGCTTTGAGTTTGTGATCCTCCTGCCTCAGCCTCCCAACTAGCTGGAATCATTAATGCTTCTTGAGGGTTAGATTGTTGCCAAAGTAAAATATATCATTTTTTCAATGGTGATTAAAAATTGATAGTCTTATTTCTGTGTTTTAATCTTAGGGAGCACAGATTTACATTGTCAATTGTTGCATTAATCTTCTACTCATCAAAAAAGGCCCTGGGCTCAAATCTCAGCACCACATATAAATAAATGAATAACATAAAGGTCTATCAATACCAAAAAAAAAATTTTTTTAAGGTTATCAGGAGTTAAAAAAGTAAATGGTTACTGAATGAAAGTTAGAAGCGTAAAATAGAGCACCAGAAAAGAAAGAAAGAAAGAAAAAGAAAAAAAAAAAGAAGCTGAAAATCCACCTGTGAGATCAGCAGTTAACTACAATTGATTTCAAAACTTCAAACTCAAAATCCTACTTTTCCTTTATATTTTTATTGAGAATAATTTTCCAAACAAAGTAAAATCTTGATACAGATAGAAAATAAACAAATGCTAATCATTATATTCAACTCATTTAAAAAATTTTAAGTCATTACAACATTTGTTGTAAGATGTTACAATGAATTCAAATACCAAAGAACAAAGACATCTAAAGATCAGGAAAATTGAAATGATGTACAAATAGAAGCAAACCTGTTTTTTTCTATACTATTGGAAATAAGCCAGTTGAACCTCCACTAGACATAATTTATTTATATGTCTATAGACAAAAATTATTTTGCATTGCTACCTGTTATCTACAACTTACAGAGTTGTAAAATAGCTAAAACCATGAAAGGTGCAGGGCCCCATAAAATCAAATTTTAATAAACTGGATCCAATAACTAAACAACACATAGTTATCCTTTGAAGCAAAAAATTTCCCTACATTATAAAGAATTTATAAAACAATCATTGAACTTGTCCCCTAACAAGAATTTCACAGGATATAGGAGTGCTTTATGCAATATATAAATTACATTTCTTTTTATTTTATTCTTAAGACATTCCAATGGGGAGTTATGTGGAAATATACAGCATTTATAATTTTGTAAAGAATTTCCACTATCTTTGCTCTATCAAAGAAAGGTTCTTTTATAAATCATCAATAACATTTTTTTGAGTGCTAGATTGTTGCAAAATAAAAACATACCACTTTCATAAACAGTGATGGAAACATTTTTTGATTTTTGTTTTGTTTTTTGTGGAGCACAGATTGAAGTTACCAATTGTTCCTTAGGCCACTATCACAGGTTCAACAGCAAAACATAGGACTTCCTGCCTGGAACAAAGAAAATGTATCAGGGCTGAATTAAGCAGAACTTGGCATATTTGTGGGTTGCATAGAAGCAATAAATGAATAAAAATCAAAAATACATTCACCTAAAGATTAGGACTTCTTAAAATTATCTGAGTAAATGTTTACAAGATTGTACCATTGGTAACAAAGTATTCTGTTGCATTAATAATTTGGTTTCCAACTCCTCTTCCCCACCCACAAGCAGTAATAGACATTTTGAAAGGAGAAGAGTGGAAAACCAAAAGAGAGCAGTCATCTGACATTCTTAAAATACTTTTTATATGTAGAGAGCAAATGAAAATCTGTTACTCGTGGTAGGATTAACTGTGTAAACTGAGAAAACAGAGACTTTTCTTGCCTGGGAAGGGAAAGCTGTATCCTCCCAGTTTTTGAAGCAATGGCTTGAATTCAAGCTTAGTTTTTGCTTCTCTTAGATAATTCTAATGTCATTCAACTACAGAAGTATTCATGTGCACCTTTCCCACTTGGTCCAACAAAGGTTCATTTCTAAATCATAAATAATATTTTCTGAGGCCTAGGTTGTTGCATTGGTCTGCAGTTATTGGGGAGTTCAGCCTGGCAGGTCTCTGTGCTTCTTTCCATTAGTCTTCTCTTTCTCCTTATTACTAATAAGAAGTGCTGCACTGTGTATTAAACAGTGTGTGGGAAACTCTTTCTATACCTCTCACTTAGTTACCAACTAGTTTCTTCTGCCAGAGTAACACACATAACAGGTTTGCAAAGGTCATAATGTATGACTTTCAGGGGGAAGCAACATGTTTTCAATGATTTCCATTTTAGCAGTGCTGTTTTGACTGACATTTAACTTATACTTAACAGGTATCTAAATGCCTTAATTTGATTCTGTTTAAAAACTCTAGCTTTGATATGAGAGTAAAAATTTTCTTATATATCAATCTTCTAAGAAAAAAAAAAAAAAACCTTTTTGGTCCACAGCAGGTTTGTTGATACTGACTCATTAATGAAATTTTCTGAAGCCTAAAAAAACATGAGAAGTAAGAAAAAGGACTTATTATTTCTATTCATTATAAGAAGAATATATACTAGGTCATAGTGTTAATTAAAATAAATTTAGACTATTATATCTTATGTTATTTTATGTTAATAAAACATTCATAAAAGATTTGTCTAGATAATTTTTAATTAAAATTAAATTAGATTAGCCAGGTATGGTGACTCACACCTGCAATCCCAGTGACTCAGGAGGCTTAGGTAGAAGGATCACAAGTTCAAAGCCAACCTCAGCCTTGCTTAGCAAGACCTTCAGCAACTTAGTGAGACCCTGTCTCAAAATAAAAAACACAACAAAAAAAGAATTGGGCATGTAATTCAGTAGTAAAGTACTCCTGAGATCATGCTCAATACAAAAAAAAAAAGTCTAGTTTGCATATAATGAGCACCTTAATAACTATAGAAGTATCAAATTAAATAGGAAAATGAAAGAAAACATCCTGAGTTGGAGTATTTCTAAGTACATGGCTTTAGCAAAAAAAAAAAAAAAAAAAAAAAAAAAAAAAAAAAAAACTTTATTAAAAGAGTATAAAGTATCAACATAAAGTACCAAAATGTATTTCATTTTCTACAGATACAGGCTGCCAGTGAATTCCAAGTATTAAATACAAGCTCCTTCCATTAAGATTATGAGAACTGTCCCCAAGACAAATTTTGTGGAGTACTGTGGTGTGACCAGCCCTGCTCACAGCAAATAACAAGAACTTAGATCCTTGAAAACAGCTCCATACTAGAGAATGAAGGCATCTAGTTCAGAGATTAACTTAGGTAACAGGTAAAGAGGCCTGGTACCAAGAACATATAGCAAGTGCCCAAAGATGGCAGCTATTGCTGGTGTAGACATCACTGTTGCGGATGTTCAGTGGAGGGATCTTTACAACCAAAGAGACAAATTAGAACCATGGGTTTCATTGCAGATCCACCATTTAAGCACAGAGGAGGCTTGGGAATTGAAGGTTGTGATGAAAAGATGTTCTGGGATCTGAAGTGGGTAACTAAAAGGGCCTGTGACAGACAGTGGATGAGGGGTGAGCACAAGTGACTGCCAGCTGAGGCACTGGCAGCTCCTGCAAAAGAGAATCTTCTGGGTGCTAGGTGGAGCTCCGTTTAATGTTGTTTCCTGTTATTTTCCCTCTTAATTGCTTCAGATTTATTCTGAACTCATTTAAGAATGAATTTTCCTGAAGTTATTTTCTATTATTATTCCCTCCTTTCCTGTTATTATTTTTTTCTCCTTTTGATTTTCTTTAAATTTATTCTAAAATAACTTGGAATTGGATTTTCCTGAAGCAATTTTTTTCTGGTAACGACCTGCTCTAGAAAGCCAGTTTGTGTTGTTTTTTTTTTTTTTTTTTTTTTTTCTTCTTCTTTCTATTTGCTGCTATTCTTGTAATTAAATTAGTGTTGTTGGTTTAAAAGAAAGATGCATGCAGCAGCAGATAGTGTAAATCTGATCTTGAGTAAACATCTGCATACAGACTCCACTTGAGACTATGTGAGACTATGATTACCTCACTCATATAGAAAAATTTTACATCAACCAGATTTAGTTTCAGAATTCATGCCACAATTCTTATAATCTCAAAGCAAGCTGTATGTGTAAAGTAATGCACTATGCATTCAACAAGTTGACATCCCAAATATGCACTTTCATTCCCCTGCAGTAAGATTTCCAGCCATCAATTCCCTCCTAGGAAACATACCAACTGAGGCCTGTGGCACACCAAACGTTCTTTGGTATCTACAGGATTCTGTTCTCACCGTTGTCTGAATGCTTGCAAAGCATTCGATGTGTTCATTCCAAAGTATTTTATGGCTGTCGTATTTGAAATTATAATGGCATGCTTCATTTCATATTATTGCATAAGCTTATGATATATGGTACAGAAAGAAAGATGGATGGTCCTATTAAAATGGAATAGAATGCCTTAGAAAAACTTAATAAATGCAAAATTCTAAAAATTGTGTTGCTGTGAAACCAAAAGTGAGCATATAATTACACAGGGGGAAATCCTAAATATCTAGAACTCTATACTCAGATGCTTCCACTGTGTTCTTGCTTCACTAAAAATACAACTTATGAAAAAAACATTAAAATTAAGAAAAATGATTCATTATGGTGAAGTTTATGCAAGGAAAATGAAGCATAACGCCAACTGCAAACTATGCCTTTCATCAAGAATATTAGGAAATGAATGTACGTTTGTGTGTTTCAAGTTAAAATAAAATATTTAACATTTATCTCTTTGTGATTATGTACTTTAATCAAATTTCTGACTAAGTGGCCAATTAATCATCACAGAAGTTTCAATCAGAAAAGCTTCTCTTTATATTATCATGCATTAATACATAATCTCAGAAAATCATCTCACCTACAAAAAATAACAGGAGTCTCATAAGAACATTTATTTTACATTAATTCAACTGCACTGTGGTTCAGTTCATTCCCTTGAAATACATTTGCTATACAGAGTAAAAGTCTATTGTATGGTGATTCACTTTAACACTATATCTTAGAAGGGAATTAAATGCCTTGACTCAGGGATTATCAAAAATGTATTAATAAAAGGAGAACTCATTAAACAACCACAATTCAGTTCTTTCTATCTTCATGAGCCCACCCAGTCCCTGTCATTCCCACCCAGCCAGCCTGCATGCAGTCATGAAGCATCCTCAGGCTCATCCAAGATGAACAAAGGCATTGAACTTGATTCCAATACCACTACCCACTGGACTCAACCCTTGCACTCTAAGTCATGTGCACATGTAGAACTGGCAAGGAATTAACACAGGGCTGATGAAGAAATCTTCAAAGAGAAACTATATTACTTACTCTATTTCTGTGTTGGATCCCTAAAGAAACTGGTGTTTCAAGGGATTTGTTTTTTGTTACAATAGTACTCCATTACTAGATTTCTTTTTAATCAAAATCAACACTTTCTCTGTAAGTTCATGCAGTTCATCTCACTATGTTAACTATATACAGTAATTAATAATCACCATCTGTCCTTCCGACTGGGAGTTACCAATACACTTGGTGTGGGAGTTGCTACAATACAGAGATGATGAGATACAATGAAACTCATCTTACCATGCCAAACCATCAGGATGCTTCCAGGATCTTGCAGATCTGCAAAGAGTTTTTCCAGAAGAGAAATCAACTGCCCCATTATCACCCAGTTCAACTGTAAAGTCCAGGTGTGGTTTCCTCCCAACCCCAGAAGAGCTCAGAGGTGGCCTCAAGTTTCTCTGAAACAAACTGCTGTTCCAGAATCTCCTCCAATGTCCTGAAGGGTGTTTAGGTCCTACATGGGCCTACCTCTCTCTGACTCTGAATCAAAGTAGATTCATGAGATTTCTGGAAGACAGAAGTGTTTTATTGTTTAGCATAAGCATAGGAGAGGCAGCCCCAATGGGGCTTCGGCTTCTCACATTCATGTGTGAAGGATCAACTGATTGACGTTAGCAAGACATTTCCAGTGCTAGGAAAAGAAAAGAAACAGCTTTACTGTGCAGCTGTACTGTTCCAAGAAGACTTGCTGGTACTTCAAGGGAAGCTTCACCTGAAAGTCTGGAAGATCAATCATCTCTATGCAGGGCTTAATCCAAAGATGGCTTTATTGAATGCAGTTGGCCCTTGCCTTAGAAAGTTGGCAGCCAGATCAACCAGATGGGCCATCGTGAATTCCTGGAGAAGATTTGCATCTTTTTATTCTAAGTGCACCTTAGAGACTTCATAATTTTCTCTGGTGTTCTCTCAATTCAAATGGTGGAGTCCAGTTGCCCACTTTGCATCCACAGAAGTGATGCGCTCTCTGGACAAAAAACAAAGGTAACTCCCACCACCTCCCTCCTTGGCATGGAGGAAACAAACTGCCACCTGTTACCAAATCCTTCCTAGGCCTACCCTGGAGACAAAAAGGTCTCTCTACTGCCAACCAAGAAACTCCCTGTGCTACTTTGACATCAGAACAGAGGAAGTTGTAGAGATCAGGGGATCAGTGCTAGCTCTTCAGGTCCCTGCACTCTGAAATATGGTCATCCCAGAAGCCAGACCCAGAGTGCAGGGAGAAGGTAGGAAGAGTCCTCACCCAGCCAGCAGGACCCTAAACTGCTACACTGTCAGCACTTGAACCAAGAAGAATAACTCAAATGTGTTATTGGAATGTAAAGCAAACCATAAAAGGTAACACTTTTGCGGTGACCAAAACATCAAATTTTACCTTTAGTAGATGATTATTAATAAACTACTATAAAGAATATTTTGCAGAAAAGGTAAAATAACAGACAGTACATTAAAATCTTTCCCACATACTTAAAATTAGAAATCTGTAATAAAATTGTCTTTTTTTTTTTTTTTTTTTTGCATTCTTCAAGAAATCAAGTGTCCCATACTGACACTTCTGGTGACATATTAACTTGGCAAATTCCAACTCTGACCATGGATGACCTCTTCTACTCCAGAAGCCCCTTGTCGACTTGTACCTGATGCCCTCTCACCATTACAACCCTTTTCCAGGATGATCTTGGAAAGGTTGGCAGAAATCAGATCATGCAGGCCATGGTTAGAAGCTTAGAATTTCATCTTAATTCAACAGATTACCATTAAAATATTTTTTGAGGAGAGTAATGTGTGTAAAGAAGGAAATAGAGGAAGACAAGAACACAAACAGAGAGCAATTAAGAGACCACTGTAACACCCTGGTCTTCCAGGGTGGCAGTGAAGACAGAGCAAAGGAGATGAATTTGCAATAACTGAAATAAATATAATCAATAGGACTTGCAGATTGTTTCAGTGAGGAGGGGGCAAGAGAAAGGAGTAATTAGGATGCTTCTGAGCTTCTGACATGAGCCCCTGGATGGATAGTGGTACTCTTGATTAAGATGAAAGGTGGGTGCTGGGACTGTAGCTCAGTGGTAGAGCACTTGCCTGGCACATGTAAGACACTGGGTTCGATCCTCAGCACTACATAAAAATAAATAAATAAAATAAAGGTATTGTGTCCATCTACAACGAAAAAAATTATTAAGGAAAAAAGATAAAAGGGGAAACATTTGGGAATTCACAGATTGGAAAAAAAAACAGGAGTTCAGCTTAAATGGCTCTGTGATATCCAAATAAAAATATGAACTGCAGATGTGTGAATTCAAAACTCAGAAGAATAGCTTGGCTTAGAAGTACATCTGGTGTGTTCAGCATGAAAATGATATCTAAATCCACAAGAACTTTTAAGATCACCTGAGAAAAGAGAGAGAAAAGAAAAAAGGAAAAAGAAAGTCCAAGAAAAATAATTTTTAAAAGACCTAAGACAAACCTTAGGAATCCAATGTCCAAAGATTAGGAGGAGTAGGAGGACCCCATAGATAATGAGCTACCAGAAACACAGGGAAACCATGGAAGTGAAGAGAGAAAAGCGCTCCGAGGAAGGACGGCCCACTCAAATGAATGCTTCTGCAAGGTCGGATGCTAGAGTCTATCTCCTTTTATCATTTCTACCTCTCAGAATGATACCCGCCCAATGTTTTCATCAGCTTTTTCGTTGCTGTAACAAAAAGACCCGACCAGAACAACCCTAGAGGAGGAAGGCTTATTTGAGGACTCACAGTTTCAGAGGTCCATAGAAGATTGGCTCCATTCCACGGGGCTCTAAGTGAGGCAGAACATCGTGGCAGAAGAGTGTGTCAGACAGACACAGCTCACATTTCAATCAGGAAGCAGAGAGAGAGAGTCTCCACTCTCCAGATACAAAATATATACACAAAGCCAAGCCACAATCCCACCTCCTCCGGCCACACCCTACCACTTCAGTTACCCCTCTGTTCATCTCTATCGTGGGATTAATTCACTGGGTTAAGACTCTTATAACCCAATCATTTCTCCTCTGAACCTTCTTGCATCATCTCACATGTGAGCTTTTGGGGGACACCTCACATCCAAACCATAACACCCAGTTAAGATGGCATGACCTTCACTCTCAGGGCTTACCCATGACCACTTATCGTCACCACATTGGTACCTTTTCTCAATCTTCATTCTCCTGGTTCCCTATTACTCTGCAATATCAGGAATTTCCTGATCCTTTGTGACAGTCCTTCTCTTCTTTAGTAGGGTTGCATTCATATAGCAGTCTTTAAATTGTTCTTCTGTTATTGAAGAACAATATTCTTCTGACTTCCTTTTCCATCCTTTAAATATCTCTTTTCTGAGGTGTGCTTGGGCCTTTCTTTGCTTTCTTTGTAATATCATTTTTGCACAAAGCTTCAACAATCACTGTGCCTGATTTCAAAACCCAAATATCATGCCAAACCCAATCTTTCTCAAAATCAAGCTTTCGTTCTCAAATTCCTGCTAGACTTGGCTACATCAGTCACACTGACATTTAAAAAAAATTATTTGTAAAAACAAACTCTTCACCTTTACTCTAAAACCTTCTCTTTTCCATTGTTGTAATTTTATTTACGCCACAAACATCTTGCCACTTGAACTTTTAAAGTCATTTTTTACTTAGTCTTCCCCTTTACCCCAGACACACAGTAAATGTATTTCTATTGAACTTCCTAAACATGTCTCTCTACTTGTCATTTCCATACAGTCTCTTAACTGGTTTCTCCACTTCTCATTTCTCCCTGTTTCAATCCATTCTAAACATTATCTGCTAAAATTTCAATTTTTATAACCATCACTTCAATGCACACTACCTTAAAAACCTTTCGTAAGCATTTCCCTTGCTATAAAACAGGAAGCAGAATTCTTATCTCACCACTTAAGGTTTTCATTCATTTATTCAGTCCATATTTACTGAGTGACTACTGCCACCCAATTACTGTACTTTTGGATTCAGCAGTGAGTAAGACACAGCCACAGCCCATATAATGTTTACATTCTAGCAGGGAAGCCAGTGAACAAGTAAATTTAATCACTAAATACTATTTCAGATACTTATATCATCTATGAATAAATATGAACAGATTGAAGATTTAGGAAACAATTGTCAGGGAATAATAAGGTGACCAGGGATAGTCTGTTAGATTTATTTTTATTTTTAATTGACACATAGCAATCGCACATACATGGACACATACAATGTATAATAATCAGAGCAGGGTAATTGCCATTTCTATTGTCACAGACACATCATATTTTATGTTGGAAGCATACAAAATCCTTTCTAATGTCTTAAAATTTTTGATTGATTATTGAAAACTCTAGTTATTCAACTGTGCTATAACACATTAGAAGTTACTCCTCCTATTCAACTGCACCCCTATACCTATAATCATATATGGTCTTTCTATGGAGCTGACAATTGAGCAGCTAGCTACCTGAATGAAGACCTGGGAGTAAGAGAAATCCACAAATAAAACAGCAAGTGCAAAGACCCAGAGGCAAGCAAAGGATTGTCATACTGATGAGCAGCAAGGCAGGTGCCATGGGAGCAGTATGAGATGGAGAGTGATGGAAGAAGATGCCTGAAAAGTGGGCAGAGGCCCAATCTTGCAAAACCCTCAGGCCTTGGAGAGGAGCTGGGACTTTGTTCTAGGAATATAGGAAGCCTCTGGAGCTGACTGAGCATGGGAGAGAACACCCTCTGATTATCATTTTCAAACACATTCCCTGAGGGGCTAAGGATGTGGCTCAGTGGTAGACCTTGCTTAGCATGTGTAAGGTCCTGATTTGATTCCCAGGATGGCAAACCAAAATAAAAAGATACTTTTAGTAAATCTATTTAACCTCCTCTTCCATTAGTGCTCTTTGTTTTTATTATATGTTGACAATTTTTTGTTGTATATATTTATGGGGTACAAGAGATGTTATGATTTATGAATATAAAATATAATCCAGTAAAGCTAATTCATGTATCTACCACCTCAAACACTTATCATTTTGGGTGAGAATTTTGAAATTTACTCTCAGCAATTTTAAAATATCCTATACACTATAATTAGCCATATTCACAACATTGTGCAATAAATCTTAAAAAAAAAAAAAAAAGAAGAAGAAGAAGAAGAAGATGAAGTCATTCTGTTCTCCCCACCCTGCACCTCTGGTAACTACCACTCTACTCTCTGCTTCTGAGTTCAATTGTTTTAGATTCCACATATAAGTGAGACCAGGTGGTATTTGTCTTTTTGTGCCTCATTTATTTCAGAACATCTCATTTGATGCAGAAAAAGCATTTGACAAAATTCAGTATCATTTCATGATAAAAAAAAACCTCTCAATAATTTAGGTGAAGAAGAAAGTTACCTTGATACAATAAAGATCAAACGTGACAATCCCATGACAAACATTATATTCAGCAGTGAAAATTTGAAAGTCTTTCCTCTAAGATCCAGAACAAAATAAGAATGCCCTACTCTTATCACTTCTATGTATTACAGCACTGGAAGTCCTTACCAAGCAATTAGGTAAGAGAAAGAAATAAAAGCCATCCAAACAGGAAAGGAAGAAGTGAAATTATCACTTATTACTCATTACATGATCTTATACATAGAAAACTCTAAAAATTAAACACACACACACACACACAACCTGTTAGAATGAACAAATTCAGTCTGGTTGCAGAATACAAAATCAACACACACAATAGTCCCCAGAATTTCTATAAACTAACGAAAAACTTTCTGAAAAAGAAATCAGGAAAATGATCCCATTTGCAATAGCCACCAAAAAATGAAATAAAAACTTGCAAGTTTTTAAATAAGAAGGTGAAAGACCTGTTCACTGAAATCTATAAAACAATAGTGGAAGAAATTGAGGAAGCCACTAACCCTTTTCAAATCTGCCATGCCCCAGCTCAGCTGAACCACTTAAACTTTTCAGAATCTACTGTATGTTCTCACTGCTGTGCTGCTGGTCACCTGTTTCCCCTCCCCAGAGGTCACGCTTGATCATCTCTGCCTCTCAAAATATTACCCCTCCTTCAAAACCTAAATATGATGACATCTCCCCAGTAAAGCCTGCTCAACCTCCAAACTGGTAACGATCAATCTGTTCCTATATTTCTACAGCAGGTTATTTGGGCCTCCATCCCCATCCCTGCCTTGCCCTATTTTATGTTTTAATTATTTGTGTGTGACACACCTCCCCTAATATCTTAGGCCAAAAACTATGTACCTCTCATATTTGTTCCACTACAAATCATGACATGTACCTTGTGCACACCAAGACTTCAGGAAGTGCCTGCCAAGGTAATTAATGGGCAGCCTTAATTAACATTAATTATTGTTTGGGGTACTGATCTGGTCCTAAATCCATGGTACTCATTTCTGTATCACTGATGACTATCTACTTACTTAAATAACCTTTCCTTGAATACACTTAGAAAAGATGGAAAGCTGTTATACGGGAGAAACAACTATGTAGGTTATTCCTTTCCCTAAACAAAGAGAAGTTCAGTTATGCGTCATGGAAAATTAAAGCACAGTAATAAAATGTGCCAACAAGACTTGTTGAGTAATGATTTAGTGGAAATGTTGCTTTGTCTCCTGTTCATGGGTCCTAACTTCCCTCTCAAGTACTTAAGCTGAAAGTTCTGTTTATTTTGTTTTTAGATTACATTGACAACTATTGGCTATGGAGACAAAACTCCCCTAACTTGGCTGGGAAGATTGCTTTCTGCAGGCTTTGCGCTCCTTGGCATTTCTTTCTTTGCACTTCCTGCCGTGAGTATCTTTGCATCAATAAAGCAGCTTCAATCAGTTTTTAGAGGTTTAGTGGAGTCAGCTTTCACACATTGGTATGCTTGGGAACATATCTGTGTCACTGACAAATATAATTTTTCTAATATAATGTTGACTTTTCTAAATATATCTAGATGGATAATTTATAAAATATGGTCTTCCCTTGGAAGCAGTTAGACTTTAATACCAGCTAGGTCTTTATGACCAAATAATAATTCAGATGGTATCACCTTTCAGTCAGCATGTTCTTGATACATTTTAAATATTTGTGAAGATTTAAAGAAGTCTTCATTTTAAACTGATTGTTCCAATTTGGTTTATAACATGTGCTACTAAAGAGATGGATATGCACAAGTGGAGTGCGTTCCTCTTCAGATCCATTTGAGTGAAAAACATATGACCTTAAAAGGTTTTAAATGTGTCCAGTGATTTATTCTCTCTGTCACTGTCATTGATTTTTCTTAATGAGCAGTTTCTGCATCTTATCAGAATGAAGAGCATATTTATCTTCCCCCAAGTTTCTGATTATTTTCTACTTAATGGATGAAGTTTAATTTTTTGATCATTTTATCCTGTTGTTTCTTTGTTGGCAGTTGGAGAAAATATTAGTTTGTCCCTGTTTCCAAGCTCTAACTTTTGTCCCCTCTGCCTGGGGGGTGGGGAGCAGTCAGTGTAATGGAGTGTTGAGTGGTGGTCACAAGTGTACCTAAGGAACACAGTTGTGTCCTCCAGACACATGCAAATGCCATGGCAGAGCCTCTGCCAAGGAGAAACCTGAGCGCACCCTCCAAAGGAAGCCAAGGGAGTGGGAGTCAGATGGGGCTTTCCTGCTCCACAGAGTTTATTTCATGGGGATCCTTCCCTGCCTATTAATGAATTCAAATGACATTCTCATCCTTCTCACAGCCAGCCCAGCTCCATATTGACCTGCTGGTTCTTTCTCGGAACACTCAAAATCACAGAAAAGAGATTTAAAAGACTATACATATGCTTAGGCATTAGACCTGAGTTTGAATTATTGGTTACATACTATATAACTAGTTTGCTAGGGTTGCTATAACAAGTTTCCACAGGCTGGTTGTCTTAAGTAATAGAAATTTATTGTCTCATGGTTCTTGGAGGATAGAAATCTAAAATCAAGACGTTGGAGGGATTAGTCCCTTCTGAGAGCCATGAGAGAAGCATCTGTTCCATGCCTGTCTCCTTGGCTTGAGGATAGCATCTTCTTCCTGTGTGTTCATGTCTTCCATGTCCAAATTTCTTCTTCTTATAAGAACATCAGTCATATTGGATTAGAGCCCACTCTAATGACCTTATTGTAACTTTATTACCTCAGTGAGGGCCCTATTAAATAAGGTTACATTCTGAGGTTTAGAAATTAAGAATCCAACATGTGAATTTTGGGGAACATAATTCCATTCAGTGACTTTAAGTATGTTTCTTCATCAATACAATGGAGGAAGAATTGTTGAACCTAGAGAAATTTTGTAAAGAACAACCAATATGAGACAGTAGAATGAATCAGACATAACATTCCTATGTTCACTTATGAATACACAACCAGTGTAAAATCCATGTCATATACAACCATAAAAATGGGAAATCATACTTTATGTATGTATTTATGATATGTCATATTTATGATATATGACATATTTATGATATGTCAAAATACGTTCTACTGTCATGCATAACTAAAAAGAACAAATAAAAAATTTTAAAAAACAATATGATAATGTAAGTCAAGGACTTGTTATGAAGAAAACTTAATAAATGCTACTTTCCTTTATTGCATGAATATAAAAAGACATGTTTCCTGCAAAATGATGACATCAAAGAGAATAAAAAAAAATTCTCACTTATCCAAAGTCAACTCATCTGGCAGTCTGAACAATCTAGAACAGAGCAGAGACTCACTGAACAATTAGATTCCTGCAGGAAAATAGCTTAAGAACAGTGAAACACAGTTTGCAATTTTTGTTCCTAAAATAATGGCAGACCTAACTGTTAAAGGTGTGTAAAGACCTGGAGCCAATTAGTGTTAGGGTCAACCTGCCCCTAGAAACTAGCTGCCTCCAGCACAGTGAAAAGCTTTGTACCCCATAATGAAACTCTGGACTGTTGCAGGGAGTTTAAGTTGTGTTGCTGTTAGGTTAAAGGTCAGAGACTAGTCCTCTTGGGAATGTTTCCAATAAAGTGATTACATTTTATGTGCAAATCAAAGTAACACATGCTAGAAACCTGAAGAATTTGCACAGAACAGAACATTTCCTAACAAAGCCAAGAAAAGTAGCCTTTGTCGTGGATTTTTACTGTAACGTTGCAGGAGGTGCTGAGTTATCATTTTGTCCTGTGCACCCACCAGTCAACAGTGTTGTCTGATTGAAATTTAGGAGGACACACTGGCATTTTGCTGAAAAAGTGAGAGATGGATTGTAATCAGTCTGGTTTTGGGTTTCTCCCATCCAGTAAACTTGAAGACCAGGGATTCCCCATCTTACCTTCAAAGCTGAAGGATTATCTTGCACACCACGGAGTCATTCAGGCCACACTGTGTGACTTCCTCTGAGGCCCTCTCACCTAGACTAAAGAGCTCACAGAAGCAGCCCCAGTATCCCGGGATCACCCTGATGAGAAAGAAGGTCTCTCTCCTCTTTGGGGTGTTCCCTCCCTCCTGCTAATACTTCTACTACAGGTATCTTTTTACTGATGAAGAAATTTTTACAGATTGAATTACTTGAAACCTTGGGCTAATAAGTTCAATGCAAGGATTAGTTCTGTTTGATTCAGGACATTAACCACTCAAAAAATAAATATTAGCCTCTATCTATAATCATTAACAATATTAACAAATGTAATTATTATATATAGTAAAATATTAACAACTGTTAAAAAGCCTTTTGGCCAAACTTGTTTTCCAAGTGTTGTATACAAATTAGGCTCATTTAATCTGGAAGATAAGGAAAGGTAAATATTTTAAAATGTTTAGCAGAATATCTTTTTTTACTTAGTGTTTATGTAGCACGTCTCAGCCTAGTACTAAAACTTAAAACCTTAAAAATTAAGCCTTGTTTTCCTAGAAAATGAATGAAAACAAAACTCAGTTTCTAAGAATTTGCATTTATTGGTGTCAATATTTGCAGGGATAGCACGTATGTTGAAAGAGTAAGCCATGTTGTATGTGTATATATCGTAACAGACTTTACTTAACAGACTTCTATTTAGGTGCACTGAGCTGTATACTAAGAGAGAGGTGGAAGAAAGTTGGAATGGAGCCACAATGAGACAATGAGCAGACCTGGTTTAATAACTGCTGTAATGTACAATCTGACGCACAAGATATGTAGCAAATAGTTGCCATCTACTAATATAGTTTTCTAAACAAAACCAACATGACTTTCAGCAAATTGTAGTCTGTTTGGTAGATGCACAGGTTGTGCTATATAGGGCCTGTCTTCATTTTCCAAACTCCTAACCACACAAGTGTTCAAAACTGGCAGTTACAGCTGTTAATTCAATTTCTACAGAATATAATGTTCCATGAGTCAGTTATATACAAATGTACACATAATGTACATCTAATACATACTATAAATAAGTACTGTAAGTTATGAGGATTTATATTCTCTTATATGTTTATACTTCATGGACAGTAACATTAAAAGGAAAATAAATCATTTTTTCCTAAAGAACTTAATGTAACAAAAAAAATTAGGAATTAGGAATGATTAGAGTTGATCTGGATTTGGAAGTAGAAAGCCATTTTTATAACCTCCAAGTGGAGGTAAATATTGTTTAAATCTGCAAACCAGATCACAGAAACCAGGTTATTATAAAGCTTAGTTTGTATAATCACAACTTGTATGAGATGGAAATCTTAGACAGCATGAGGCATGCACTGAAAAAAAGAGATGGAAAGCAGAACCTATGATGTCATTGCTCATTACATGGGACAGTCATTTATCTAATTAGTAATGGAGTAGATCATTGCTCATTAGTAGCAAATAGTATTATTTTATAATTGTGTATTTTAAACATGATTGCATTACTGATTGTCTGGTTATTGTCACAGATGTACTCAGAATTGTGGAATCTCAAGATAAGAAGGAAGGTTAAAGGCTATCTAGAGCCCAAAAATACCTCAGCCAAACTGTCACCCAGTCAAGACTTAACTAACACCTCCCAGAGATGAAATAAACCCACCACCTCTCCAGGCAGCCTGTACCATCCTTGAACTACTTTAAAAATATAAAAAAAAAAGGAAAGCAACCATTCCTTACCTATGGCAAATAATGACTTAGTACTTCTAAGATGTCCATCTTTAACCTAAGGGTTAGATTCCTTGAAGTTTAATGAAAAGCTAATAATTTATAGCCAGCAAATAAAATCCACAAACTTGAAAAGCAGTGGCGTTCCAAGTCCCATACCAATAAAGTTGAGAATATAGACAAAACCCAGAGACTTGAATGTAGCAACCTCTAAAAGCCAACCCAAGACTGAGACAAAAAGCACCGTGATTCCACAAATGTTAGACCAAACTGAAAGGAGACAGGAACATCAAAGAACTAGGATTGGGGCTGATCAAGATGATAAGTAGAAGGAAAGAAAACTAGCCAAAAACTAATGTAAACATAAGAGGGGATACAAATCTTACTAACTGCAAAATCTGAATAGGTGAGCCAAAACCAAAAGTTAAGGATTGCTAATAGTGAGGGATGAAAACAGGAAAACAGGAATGTACTTTGCAATGACCCATACTCATGTCTCTATTGTATAGAGAGGCAAAATGGAAAACCTCTTTCATCAAAGCTGAGTGCCTGTTTGTCTCATCTGAATAACCATCCCCTCTATTTTACTTTGATAAATGTAGAATTATAGCATCATGAAAGATTATAACTGGGACAGATTTGAAACACCCCTCCCCCGCATTTCATGGATGAAGAACATACAACTTCAGAGTTTTGTCAAAGGGCTAGAAGGTCACCATGTCCATAGCAGCAAGATTTTACTTCTCTCAAATTCAAAATCCAGAATTCATGTCCTCAAAATGCTATCACTGGATAAGACTATTCACTCCAATTTAGACATAAAGAAACATCACAGAGAAGGTCACACAAGAAACAATTTAATAGCAAATTATATTTGCATTTATGATGCCTCTTACTATACCAGCAAAGACAAGAAATGACAATCCCTCGTTGATTTGCTAAAGGACAGAAATTATATCTCTTGACAATGTTGCCTAACAATTTGCCATTAGCTGATGGTATTATAATAGAGATAAATAGTGTTTGTTTTAGTAAGTAACATATTTATTCTGGACAGGTTACACACTGCTTGTCTTCTCAGACCCATTTTAGCAGTTTTTAAAATATTTGTATTATTTAACAGTACTTTTGAAAATTGTTTTTAAAAGTGCTATTTTTATATTGTGTTCCAGGGCATTCTTGGCTCAGGTTTTGCGTTAAAAGTACAGGAACAGCACCGCCAGAAACACTTCGAGAAAAGAAGGAACCCAGCTGCCAACCTCATTCAGGTGAATGTCAGTGCAATAGGTAGACCACAACATCTGTCTCCACAGTGCTTGTTGGGTCATTTTCAAATCTCTGTGCTTCTTTGCTTTGTAGAGCTACTATTTTGTCTCTTTTTAAAAATAAAGTCAGCCTTAATGAACAGTCTTGGGTTTGGGCAGGTATTTCCTCTCTCCCAACAGAAAAGTATATTTTTTCAGCAAATGATCTGAGCCTTGTTCAGACTAATTAACTCTACCAACAAAGCCATATAGAAATTAGCTGTTGTGTTTCTCCTGGAATGACCTAATGTGTCTTATGAATTTATTGGTGAAACGTAATTGATCATTAAGTGATGGAGCAGAACATGGCATTGTTCCCTGCGTGACAGTTAACTTCTCCAGTCAGATGTATGTCCATGCTGAAGAACAGATGTGTTTAGGATGTCAAAGTTTAGTGCCCGTGAAATTGCTTCTAATGTCATCTAGGGCAATCACTTGAAAGAGTTATCTTATTTTACGAGCTGGTGGGATTATGGGATGTATCAGTGATTGAGGATATGCAATAATAAGCATATTACTTGAGGCTAGCTCATAATATATTGATGTTATTAAGCATTTCATTTTCTTTTCAATAACTCAAAATTTGCCTTAGGACTAAAAGAAATGAGCTATCCTTTTGCCATCCATATCATTTGGGTGTGGAACCATCCTAGAATCAGGTTGAGAATCACAAAATATATTTTTTGCTGGATTCATAATGTGAAGTTGGCATTTAGTTATGGGTAAGATAATTCTACATTCTAGGGTAAGATAATTCTACATTCTAAAGTTTTTCCCATTCTGTCAAGCAGTTGAAGCTCCAGAACTTCTAAACTGGAGGTGTTTGGGATGGCATTCCCAGGTAGTTGGAGGCTTGTCTTCATGCTGTAGTAACAGGCACATGGCTTTAATTTACATTGTAGATTTGAATGGCTGAGCTAATAGGAAGTAACCACCAGAACCCTTAGCCTTGCAGTATCTCCAACACAAGAGGAGCTAGGGAAAGGCAAGAGGAGTACACCATGAAAGAGATCTGTTCATGCTAATGGCTAGACAAGGACATTAATCTTTAAATCTATTCTGCAACTATTGACAAAAAAAATGGATCTTTGCATATGACTTTCAATGCAAATCACCAACAAAGTCCCTTTTTTTTTTAATTTCCAGACTTTAAAAGGGCACAAAAGAAAGAAAATTTAATTTACTTAAAGGAAAAGTTCCTTAAGTAATAAGAGTATAAGGTCTGATGCCAAACAAAGATCAGCAAAAGGAAAGGAGGATGCACACACAACACCCTGAGGCCCTGTACTCCAAGCCTTTCATCCTTTAGCACTTAGCTGATTGTGTTTCCACGCTTCTAATAAAACCTTCTCTTTACTATTCTTCTCTTTAATTTTCCTTTACTCTAGAAAAATGTTTTCCAACCTGTGAGTGAAAGGTTATTTGATGGGTTCCTTGCTTCCATCTGGGCACCAAGCCCTGTCTATGCAAAGAGCCAATAATATATCTTACCTATTACATCTTAAAACTTCTTAGAACATCAGCTGTTCTGTTAGCAAGTGAGCCCATGTAGTAATTTCTTATGCATGTATCAGTTGTGATGCTATAGGGCTATTCTGCCCAATACCATAACCACAGGCTCTGTGTAGCTACTTAAATAAAAATTAATTAAAATAAAAAATCCATTCCTTTGTACTAAATACTTCTCAAGTGTTCAGTAGCTTTTAGTGGCTATTGGCTACCATATTACATAAGACATATGTGGAGAAAAGCAGCAGAAACTTTTCTGATCTGACTTACCATTATTAACTACTAAATTGTACAAAAACAATTTCCAATTGAACTTAAAATAAATTGTGATTTTCCTGCATTAAATCACTGAAGCAAGGCATTTATATATCCACAGCCTAAGACAAGGCCTGCAACACAGGTAACCTATAAAAGTGGAGAAGATGCTGATTGAACAGATTTGCCTGGAGGCTTAGAATTTTATTTTATGGAACTTGGTTATATAACATATATCACAATCAGCAATTGAACTTGTAAAAATGTAGGTAAAAATAGAGCAAAATCATGAATTTTTCTTTTACTCAAATTTCCAAAGTATATGTTGTTCTTAGCAGAAAATAATGCAAAATACAGGACTTGAAATGTTGAAGAACACCTTTAAAATCTAATCATAGTTTCATAAATCAAAATAGAATTTACTAATTTAAAAAGCAACTGCTCCCTCATTCAAATGCAATTTATTTATTATACATAGGAATACTATGACTATTAATTCATTCACTACTTCTCCATGAGGCAGTCTTTGGACAGAATTCAAGGCTTTAGACCTTGATTATACATTGTAGAAATTTATTTTTAAGGATGCACTAGATTGAAAAGCAAGCCTCATTTGCTGATCCATTCATTTTCTTACCCAATAAACCTGACTTGATTTGCTGAACATACAAAGCATCAAGACCCAAAGCAATCTCATTTGTTTTAAGCCAGAGCCACTCTCTTCCTACAAGGGCAAGTGAGATGCTCAAATTGCTTTGTCATTTGGTTGGTGAGAGAACTAAATTAACCAGCATTTCAGGTTTTAGGAAAAAGTTTAAAACCCCAGCAGCTTGCAGTAAATTTAGCTGTGTCAATATCTTTGCATGATTCATTTAAATTAACTTTTCATTTCAAGTGGAGCAGTCTGGGAAAAGAAATCAGCTCTCAGTAACGTTTTGAATACCTGCCCAAATGTCACAACTTTTATTAATAATGTCTAAGACTCATGAAGTGCTTTTTAGTTTGCAGAGTGCTTCTAATACACAATGTCACTTGATCCTCAAGACAAGCCCAGGAGGAGCTTGGACTAAAATTCTTGATGTTTAGATCCCAATCCATTACTCCTTTGGAAAAGCACCCTTGCACCTTTATACAGGCATTTCTGAACTTTGGGGTTGACATTTAAGGGTTGTCCCAATGTTCCACATCAGAAGTTTGCCTCTGTAGAGGATGGACCAGTTCAGGGTGCAGCCAAGATGCTTTCCTAGAAACAGAAACAGGGGAATTAAATGAAAGTTTGAGAAATCAATGCTGATAGAATTAATTTCCTTAAAGGAGGCAATTAAAAGCTGTTGCTTTGAGGATGCTAACTGACCCAAAAGAAACATTTTATATATATATATATATATAAACTGGATTCCTCTAATGACATAACTTGGCTTTTACCAAGTTATCCTAAAGTGAGGCTGTCAATCCATAAGTTCAAGTCACTTATACAGACTATACATCTTTTTTAGTGCTTCAGTCATAAATAAGAACAGAATCCGAAAAAAAATCCCATATATTAAAAAAATGACAGTAGAGAAAAATAATAGGAAAGATAAAGTTGTGAAAATCTCCAAAGGGAGTACAGGAAAACTGAAGAGGGGAGATTTTACTACATAAATATATATTGTGATTCTTCAGAAGTGGCCACAGTAAATGAGTGTACCAAATGCCCAACAATGTGAACCAAAAACTTCATACCAAGGTTATCATAATGAGATATCAGAATGCTTGCAACAAAGGAGATTCAAAATGATTTCTGAGCAGGACATATCCCCAGGAACAAGAATCAGCATGGCATTAGATAGCTATCTCATTAGTAACTCTAAAATTAGAAGACAGTGAAATAACGCATCCAAAATTATGGAGGAAAACTACTTCAAACCTAGAATTCTACACACAGCCAAACCAGTCATGGAGCACGAAGGCATTTTTAGACATAAAGATCTCAAAAACTTACCTACTATTTTCCTTTACTCAAGAAGCTACCTGGACAGGATCACCCTTCCAAAAGAGGATAAACCAAGAGAGGAAGAGATATGAAATTCAGGAAATAAGATCGCCATCTCTACAGTGATAAGAAAGGGAAGTCCCCAGGCAACAGGCACAGCAGGCTGGATAGCAGAGTGAGCAGGAGGCTGAGGGATCCAGGAGAAAGATCTTCAAGGACACGCAAAAACAGAATTGACAGATTCCATGATGCTTTTAATGAGAAAAATTTTATAGTTCTGTAGGCAAGAGCAGGAATGTCTTCATAATAATTACATGAAGGCAAATCAATAAACTAAAATAGGGCAGTGATAACTCTAAGCAAAAAAAAAAATTATATAGAAAAGAATGAGTAGTCATAGTATATTACATTGCTGAAGTGGGAACAGTAGTTACATGTTTATAATAATGAAAATACTAAATGATAACTAAAATTGTGATACAAAAATGTTGGAAGGATGAGAGGAGGGGAAGGGGGCATGTAAATGGGCCATGTTAGTATCTTTCATGGTAGGAAGTTAATTAATGATGCCCCAAAATGGAAAATCAAGAAATAATAATATGAGCATAAACCTTAAGAATTGGGATTCTTAAAAAGCAGAAATGACAGCCAGGCTTGGTGGTGCACACCCATAATTCTGTCCCAGCTCAAGAGGCTGGGACAGAGGATCAAGAGTTCAAAGCTAGCTGGGGAAATAGCTCAGTCGGTAGAGTGCTTGCCTTGCATGCACAAGGCCCTGGGTTTGATCCCCAGCACCGCAAAAAAAAAAAAGAAAAAAAGAGAGTTCAAAGCTAGCCTCAGCAATTTAGTGAGGCCCTAAGTAACTAAGTAACTCAGCAAGACCCTTTCTCTAAATAAAAAATATAAAAAAGGGCTGGGGATATGTCTCTGGTTAAACACCTCTGGGTTCAAACCCTGATACCAAAGAAAAACAAAAAGAAAGAAAAAGAAAAACAAAGATTAAAAGAAAAAAATAACTTCCATACTAATATATCTTTGGATGATCATCTGAAACCTTCTGGACTGTTTCCAGAAAGGGTCAAACTTGCCATCGGTAGGCTACTTCACATAGAGCAACTAAACACTTCCAAAGTTGAATTATACTACATTGTATTTATGATCATAGAAAAAGGTTCAAATTTGTTTGGCTGCCTAGAGCACAACCCCTCACCTGACAAATAGAAAATTTGGGTCTCACTTTGCTTCTTGTTAATTTGTCCTTTGGAGTAGATACACCATGTAAATTAGCCATGGGAAATCCCTCTGGGGTGTTGTTTTCCTCTTGCCAACCACTATGTGATTTGGACTTTAAATGTAGGAACATTAGGTACTGGATCATGCAAATGTGGACTTGAATTTCAACTGCTAGAAGCAATTAACTGAGATGGAAGGCAGGACATAGTTATTAAGAGGTCTTAGAGTAGTGGAGTTACACTTCCCTCTGCCTTTTCGACTGTTAACTAATATTATCCCTGGAATAGATGCCACTTGCTCTTTCTGTACCTCTAATTTACAAGGCATTTTTAGGAGAAGAGTAAGGAAGGGAACAGGAGTTTAGGTGCTGAGATCAATTTTATGAAAAAGAGCAAGAAGCCAGGTCCTATTATAAAAAGAAAGAAAGAAAGAAAATAGAAAAAAATCTTCAATTTTCTCAGCATAGTCTCTTTTGCCCCCACTTCTCTGTAACATTAACAGATAGTGCCCTGGTCCCGTTTTTTGTTGTATTGTTGTTTGGGATTTTTTTTTTTTTTTTTCCCACGAGTTTCAAATAATGCACAGGCCCTGCTGTCTTTGCTTTCAGGGTATCAAGAGCTCACATATTTATCATACCTTCTACAGAAATTATTTAAGTAAAGCAACCATCTGTTCCTTCACAGCATCAGAGGCTCTCTAGGCCTTATCACTACAGAAGCTGCAATAACAAATTCATGAATTTTCATTGATTATTCTAGGTCACTCTAAAAATCATATATGTGGTTGCAAAATTAGCATTTCAAGATGATAGGCTAGTAATTGCTTTATTGTCTATAAGATGCCAAGATGCTTACCACAAATTTCCACAGATTTATTGGTTAAATCAATATAAGCCAGTTGAGTAAGGCTTCAGGCAAGGAATCCTCATTGAAAGTATAAAAATCTTTCTCACAAACAAAAAAATCCCTCAGGTTCTACTATATATTTTTCTAATTTTTCATGTCATTTCCTGAGCATTTTACTGAAGTATAATGTGCATGCAGCAAAGAGCACATTTAGTACAAAACTCAGCACCTTGCTTAACCAGCACCCCAATAAGCAGAGTATGACCTCCCGTGTACCCTTTCTCAATCACTGTTGCACGAGGGTAACACTGGGCTGCCTTCTAAGGATAGATTAGTTTTCCCTGGGTTTTGTACATGATGGTAAGGTATTCATTTCTGTCTTATTTCTTTCACTCAACATTATTCATATGAAGTTGAGCATATTGTTATTATTATCCATATTGTTGAGCATAGTTAGAATGAACTATTACCATGTAGTGTCCCCTTACATGACCACACTACGAGTTTCCTGCTTTTGCTACTGCTGATGGATATCTGGGCATTTTTAGCTTTAGTTTATTAAGAAATTAGTGCATATCTTTTGGTGAACATATATAAACATTTCTGTCATTTACCTAGGGTTGAATAGCTATATCATAGGAACTGTGTATGTTCAACTTTAATAGATCTGCCAGACAGTTTTCCAAAGTAGTTGTGCCAATTTTTAACTTTTTATGCAGCTCAGATTTATTCAATGATATGCTCAGGAAAGGAAATATAATTAGATCACTTTTTTCCTTCATTGTAGGTTTCAAAATCATGACTGATGGTTATATAGTAGGGATATGACCCATTTAAATGAATTTGCCACATAAAATAGAATACTCTGAGTAATGAATCATAATAAAAACTTTTCTCTGAGGAAATTGGAGCAAACATTTGATCATTAGAGATGTTTGCAGTCCCATTGCAAGGGGATACATTTACCAAACCCTACATGGGAAAGTAAGCTCAGGCAATCTCTCAAATAGACAGTTCAGATGGAAGCTCTTTCAACCACAGTGATCAAGCAGTCAGTAAAATCCCCACTGGGGGGCTGTGACCAAGAACCAGGCAACTGGAGGTGTTGTCTCAACCCCTCCAAGCTTGTGTAAATCTCTTCATTTATCTCAGCACTTTGTTCTCATCTACAAAATGGGGGTCTTAATCCACACTTTGATTGTAAGGATCTCATGAAAATACCTGATATTATGAATGTCAGGTATGATTACATGAAGTAGACTGAGCTTATATTTTATATCAAAGAGATATAAATATATTCTTAGTTCATGATATTAAACCCTTAGGTGTTTTCCAATTATATTCCTACAGATACATCCCTCCTAATCTTGTTTTAGCGCTATTCTGGTTATCACTATTTTCATTTTTAGCATTAGAACTACTTTATGGTTCACCTTCAGGGACTTTGCTAATGAAATCATTAACATACCATGAAGGTCATTAGTTTACTAGTTAGTTCACTAGTTGCACAGTGGATTTTGGTAATTCTTTGCCTCTATCCTTTCAAATATTGCTTAAAGACCACTCCCTGGAATGCATGTCCATGCTCAAGAAGTTTCTCTAACTAGTATATCTAACTAGTATATTGAACCAGTTACTCATTACTGGTTTTGTTTTAGATAATATAGTATTTTTTCAAAACCAATTCAAAAATTGAGTTATGCTATACTTTTTGGTACTTTTGCTTTTTGATGTGAATTATTTTGAAAAATGATTTTGATGTAGCAGAATCTGTGTGTCAGCTGAAAATGCCAAAGTAGACTTCTTCTTCCTTTGGGCATTTATCAGGGCTAAGTATGACAAAGAAAAGATTTTTTTTTTTTTTTTTAGTTGTGGCTGGACCTTTATTTTATTTATATATATATATATATATATGAGACTCGAGCCCAGTGCCTCACACATGCTAGACACTCTACCACTGAGCTGTAACCCCAGCCCTGAAGAAAAGATTCTTAATGTGCATAACTTAATATTCCCCCTGTTATGTCATTCTATTTCCTTCTCTCTTTTGTTTTCTTTTTCATGTCCCCACGTGTGCCACATGCAGTGTGTTTGGCGTAGTTATGCAGCTGATGAGAAATCTGTTTCCATTGCAACCTGGAAGCCCCACTTGAAGGCCTTGCACACCTGCAGCCCCACCAAGTAGGTATCTATGTGACAGCTGGTGCTGTAGTGAGTCATTTCAAGTTTGTTAAACAAACTGTACACACGTGCATGTGCGCACACACATGCACACACAGTGTCAATTTTGGCTTGTGGTTCTTTTGCTCTTAAAGAGATTTATACCTGTTTAGCAACTTAAGCACAAAACTAAATGGAATCAGTGTCATTCCTCATCACCCACAAGCCAGGATTAAAGACTACGGGAATGTAAACTTTTATATAGACTTCTTTCTGCTATTCATACTTTCTCAACTCATAAAAGCCACCAGAACACTAGAGGGAAGCACCACAGTTCCTGCTTATTTTCTACTCATCACCTAACTTCAGGAGGGGAGTGCCTTGAAAGCAATACATCTCCACACATTTAAGTCAAAGTCATTGCTCATCTGTGTCTTACAGGGTGGTTATTTAGCTTTCACTTACAGATCAAACTAATATCAGCAGCAAAAAAAAAAGGAGGAGGAGAAGGAGAATTGAAGTTCAATAAAATTAGAGTTTACGATGAGGCAATGAGACAAATCAGAATAAAATTTGGAATAATCAAGATTTTAAAATCATATTATTACTTCCATTCCCATTTGGCCAAAGCCAATCATTCAACCATGCCATTCAAAGGGAATGGGAAAGTGTAATCCTACCATGTACCTAGAAGTAGGAGAGAACCTAAGTCATTTGAACACAAGTAATGATTATCGTAGTGATCTTTAATTTTAAAAAGTCTTTAGTCCAACCAGGCACAGTGACATATACTTGTAATCCCAGCAGCTTGGGAGGTAGGAAAGTGGCAAATTCAAAGCCAGCTTCAGCAACAGCAAGGCACTAAGCAACTCAGTGAGACCCTGACCCTAAATAAAATACAAACTAAGACTGGGGATGTGACTCAGTTGTTGCGCGCCCCTGAGTTCAATCCCTGGCACCAAAAAAAAAAAAAAAAAAAAAAAAAAAAAATCCTTAGTCCTAGAATCCTAGATCCAGTTCAACTCACAGAGCACACATTAAATCATAATTGCCATCTTACTAGAGAAGCCTTCACTGAAGCACCAAAGCAAGTATGTCCTGATAAAGACTCTCTGTGAGTCCCTCAGCTCAATCGAAGGAGTCAGTTCTTCAGATTGTTCCAAAGATAGTAAGTTGCTTATCTGGCTTAGAGTTTTAGTGCACTGGCCATTTCCCTTCATAGCCCGACAAAACCTTAGTCTCAGTGACTTTGTGGGATTCAAAGGTCTCACCACTGTGACTCAGAAAGGCCATCTTATTCTTATTGATCTGGGAGGGAGATGGGCTGCAGAAACCTTCATGACTTACCCCACAGCATGGCTACTGTGCTCAGTGTTGGGATGCAGCAAACCAACCATTAACTAACAGGATTTGTTAACTGACTTCCCTGTCTTTCCCTGGGCCTCAATCTTCCTATCCACAAAGAAAATGATAAGAGCTGTCAAGATGGTTCCTAAGTGCTAATGGAACACATTTCCTAGAGGTCAGTCGACAAAACTATCAGCACCTGGGACAGAGATATTCATAGAAACACCCCCTCAACAGCTCCAGGATTTTAGAGAGGGTGGAACCTTATCAAGAACAGAAGTCTGAATGCTGTTGAGTGAATGTGTGGATTAGAATCCATTCTTCATTTAGATCTTGGAATTTCGTTGAATTCCTTTTATTGAATAGTAGATCCTTTCAAGGTGTTAGTATAGAAATTCAAAAAGAACTTAACTCTTGTTGTCAGCTATTCCTTGGTATATGAATAAAAATGGGAATTCCACAGAAATTTTATTTCTTATCTTAAAGAATCTAAAGGTAAAATAATAAGGTTGGTAGGAAAACTGGGGTTCTCAAGTACCATCTGTAATTATCCCACTCACTGCAGTTTGAGATTAAAAGTCATTCTGAAGCCTGGAAAATCCATTTAATAATGAATTGAATTCTCACGGTGCAATCAGTTATTATTCGACTCATCATTTTCTTTCTTTTCCTGATATTGTCCCTGTTTTAAATGGGGGTGGAGATGGAGAAGGATTGACAGATGTGAGTGCCTGCCTTCCCCCTGTCCCGTTGTGTCCTCAGCCATGCCCTCACTCACCTTTCCCTGCAACCTCATTGGCCTCTGTGTCTCAGCCCCATTTACTGAAGAGAAGTTATGTGTCCAGAATGACAGCAGTCCCTGGTGCAGTCCATAGAAACCTGGGTATCTGAACATCTCTCCTTCCAGGGATACTTCATGACTCTCCTGGTTCTTGCTATTGGTATTATTGTTATTCTTTCTATCAGTGTTGTGATGGAACTTAAGGGCTTTTCCCTAAGAATAATATTCATTGCACAAATAAAACTCAAATCCTTGCTCACAATTTTAATGTACTCAGAACCTTTGCTTAAGAAAGAAAACCTACTTTAGTCAAGCTTCTACATTTGTGAGAAGAATAATTTATAGTGACTTAGAGGGATATTTTTGCATTTATAATTAGATGGCTTATTGAATGCAGAGTGATGTAGTAAGAAAAAGAGCAAAGCTTTTGTTATTTCTATAGTGCATTTCCTTTATCAGAGTGCAAGAACTTCTGGAGAGAAACATAATATTTCTATGTATCCATTCAACAAGCATTCCTTGATTACCTGTTGGGTGCCAGGCACTGTTTGAGTCACCAGAAATGCAGCAGTCAGAGAGAAAAACAAAAACGTTTGAACCTCAGGGCTCAGGAAGTCTATATGCAATAGATATTGGAAATAAATTAAAAAGTAAAATACAAAATATGTTAGACAGCAAAAAGTGTTAAGGATAAAGGAAAAATAAAGAATTTAGGGAGTATTGGGGCTGCAATTTTAAATAGGAGGTCAGGGGAAAGAACACATTACTAACATCATCATCACCATCAGCAGCAGCAATGGTAGTTATCCCTAAAACACCGCAACCCCATGCTCTGCTTCCCCACAGTTTTAGAAATACAGTGGGACTTTGTAATTCCACAAGCTCCTCCCACGGAGTAGGATGAAAGAGTCTAAGAAACAGAGGTGTCGTGTTGGGGAGAGAGGCAGGCAGGGGGACATGCCACATCTCCTCCATCCTGCCAGAGGTGCTAACCAGCATTTTCCTACTCTCTCTTTTCTGGCCTAGTTGTCTCTTATATACACCTCGCAAACCTGAGATGCTACTTCAAAGTTTTGTTCAGACAGAAGGATTTATAGAGGGAAAGGTTTGCCTTGAGTTTTCTTCTCTGAGTGAGCGAAAGCTATGCAAAGGGTGAAACGTGGGTAAATGTGCTATTTTAGAGGATGAGTCAGACATATTCTGTGAAGCTGCAAGGAATTATCAAACTCCCGGGATGCCACAAGGTTCCTTAAGAAGTCAGAAGTTGGAGACTATCTAACATAGGCCTTTCCATTCAGTCATGAGAAATACCAAGACCCAAAGGGAAGTGAGGGGCCTACCAGAGGTCCATGGTTCATTTGCTAAGAGTGGTGGCCCTGCACCTTGCTGCTGTGACCTGAGTTTGCTCACATGACTTGTTAAAAATGCTACTCAACTGTAGACTGGATGAGCTCTAATGCATTTTTATGTACCTTATTTATTCCAAGCAAATTCTTATTTTATCCTATTGAAAAAAAAATCTACCTCAACAAGTGGCTGAAGTAAAAAACCACAGTTAGTGATTAATGAATCCTGATTTAGAGCCCAAAAGTCTGCCTAAGACACACAGACTGGAGCTTCTTTGTAATTAGCAACTTTCTAATGCCAGTTGGATGAGAACCACTTTTTCTTACCTATGAATAACCTTGATTAATGAAGAGCTTTGGGCTATATGTGGGCAGTATAGGATTTGCCAAGTAAATGTGCTTGCTACCTCAGATCTATACCATAAAGAACATATGTTGGAAAGCTATGTATATTTATTATAAGTGATACTGCCTTTGTGGGTTGTACTTGAAAAGGGCTACTTAAGGTACTTGATTTCCCAGTCTCCAATTTGGCCATTATCAAGTGCTGTAAATGTATTCACCGGTTTATCATCGTTTCTCTTCTGTCTGCACGCACCTGAAGGAAAGAACAAGGGGAAGCATCAAGCAGGTTTGTGATTTCTCTTTTGCTACATGTTTGTTTATAAATCTGATGCCTAACAGATGTTTTAAATGTGCCTCATGAGTAAAATCGATCAACAAATTCGAGATGATTAAAAGTGACCTTTCACAAGATTGCCTGCAAAGTTTGCTGGTTTTTTTATTGATTATTCTCCCCTTGGGAGCAGAAGCATCTTTCCCTAACCCACTCACTGCTTTTAACAATCTGCAGGACATAGAACATTCTGGGGAGAAAAAAATTACAGTCTTTGATTACTCCTTGCTGCCATCTTCCCAGTCTAATTCAAGTATTCAAATACAGAAATATAGACAGTCTTAAAAAAAGAAGAAGAAGAAAATTCTGATTGTTATGGGCTCAGAAAACAGTCTAGGATACACTTTCCTTCATCAGAATACTTATTTGGAGGTGAAAATTTTTTATTTTGTTGTTTTTTGGCTAAACGAACACTGTGCACAGGAGGTGAGAACCATTTCTCTAGGATATCTCCAGTGCATTGAGCAGTGAGGTTTACTTAGGTTCTCTAATTCAAAAGAAGAACCCTTTCCATCTTTCAGGAAGAAGATAGTCCTCCAAAACTTCTCCAAATAACTCATGTTCATTTTTTTGTGCTCCAAAACGAAGTGCCTAATCAGATTAAATAGTGTAGAGTTAGACCTAGAGGGAACAGAAAGTAAAAGAGAAAATGTTTATTTGTTTTAATGAGTACCAGGATTCAGGAGTAAAACCCTAAAGGATAGAGCCAGTGGACCCCCATACTGATGGTGTAAGGAGTGGCCGAGTCTGAACAAGTACCCAAATCTGAGCAAGTGCCTGGGAGGGATTTTCTTCCTATCATTGCCACTCATTTCAAGACACAGGAAGCAAAGGCATACCCCCAACTTAGAGCTGGCTTCTAGGTGGGAGCCACTGTGTATTGTAGTATTATAATAATGACATTAATCATAAAATACTTATGCAATATTGAAATTGGTCTTGAAAGTTTACTTGGGATAAGAAGGCTGTAGGCTTTCATTTCAGCATTGACACTTAAGAAGATTCCCAAACCAAGACACCAATGCATTCATCTGTGACGGGAGACAGATGTGGTAGGACACACAACATCAAGCCCTCCTGGGTACACAGGCCTGTACAGGGATGGCGTTAAGGATCTTCTCTTACTTGATAGCCGTAGAATTAGAGAAATGGTCATTGGATATTCCTGAGTGATACTTCCAGAAAATTTTAACTGCCTGAAGGGTTGTTCTCCTCCACCTTAGAGATATTTCTGAACAAGGAGAGTTCTAGTCATTAGACTCAAAATATTTTTGCACAAACACTGGAAGTGACCAGCAGACCAATTCCAACCCCATAGCCCCTTTGCCACAGCTTTTCTATGCAGACCTTTCCATCCTTCTATTCTAACAAATTTACTTGGAAAAAAAAAAAAGTTACACAAAACAAATCATGGCCCCTATAAGCCATTTTAATCTCTCTGTGACATTTTTAAAGCTTCCCTTGTCTCAGGAGCTATCTACTTACAAATTATCTCCAAGGGTGATTTGTCTCCAAATTCTAAGGGCAGAGATCACCTTTGGCATGAATTACAACACTATTTGAGAATAAGATCACCTATCTTGCTTTCATCCTCCAAAACAGAACTGTTGACTCCCAGAGGGGACGTTTGTAAATCCTGTGGAGGTGAGTGAATGAGAATGAGCTCCATGGCAGAGCTTAGTGGCGTTCACTTCGGGCCAACAAGCTTTCCAAAACAACAAAGAAAAGAGAATTCAAGTGTCACTATTGAGCTTCTGCTCACTAATCCAAAAATGAGTCTCCTTGTCAGCAATGCAAAAGGACTACAATCAAATTTTCTAAATTTCACGTGTATCTCAAATAATTAAATCTATTCTGCATGTTTGGGACTGAGGTTGTCAAAGATGGATAACTCATCCAGGGATTTGAATATGTACCGAACCATTGAACTGAATTTATGACTTAGAAAATTTCTTACTTCCCAGTCATTGGACATCTGGCAAAACTACCCTGAAACAAATCTTATACTACTACTTAGCCTGAACACCTTAATTCATGCTTCATTCTTCATACATTTAGGTCTCCTACCCCTAACTCTGTCATATTACCTATGTAAAGTTATGCAGAGAATGTGCTCAATTAATACTTCTTGGATAGAGTAGTATTTTGTCCCTGACCTCAAGGAGTTTATGTGAGGAGAGAAAACACAAACAGACATGGAAAATGAGAAATATAAAAAAATAGAAAATGATAAATTAAAAACATTGAAATAATCTGAAGGAAAGAAGCTAAAGGCTCCCACTTTTTTAATTGACACAAAAAAATTTGTACATATTGAAATTCCCATTTGAATATTGCCTTAGCTTTCACCTTGTGCTCCATAGGCAATGGAATTTATAATGCTGCATAATGAATGCAGAATGACTATTGTAATGACAATAGCAATAGCACCATCTTAGAAAATAACACATTTGTCCTTATCCAAGCAAAATAAGCACAAAGAAAAATGCATTTATAATGAGAGTTCTCCCTTAGAGAAGAGCAGCTCTGGGTCCAGAATATCGATAATTAATGCTTGACCCATTTCAATGAACCAATTAGCATCACCCTGCTGCAGAGTCTGTTACTGTTTGGGGCCAGTGGGTTATTGATAGCAATTCAGGTAAAAGGAATAGACAAGTTTCAGCCCAAGTAGGAGCCAAATTTTTTATCTTTCAAATATCTCAGAGCCTGGAATCTCCTCAGTCTTTCCTTGTGATTTTTCTTTGTGTCAGAAACAGACTAACACAAGTGCAGATGAACTCCACCCAGCAACCAGTACCCTCTCTCCAGTACCTGGCACCCACAGACAGCCGGCACTGTAGACTGGGCCATCTACAGAGACTCCTCTCTCTGCAGAATGGATGGAGGTCAAACACATTCACATAACTCTTACTTAATTATATTCCCTGCTTTGGAGTGTTTCTGTTAAAAAAAAAAAAAAAAAAAAAAAAAAAAAAAACAGTTTTGTCTTTCTACACTGAAGTTAGGATATGTCAAACAAAATTCATCTGTGATTGTCTCAGGCTAAGAAACAGTGTTATATTATTTGTGCCAGATCCAAATTTTTTTTTAAAAAAGTACAAACCATCCATCCCAAGAAGAGCTTTTTAAATATAGCTCAACTAGCAATAGTGAAAATCGTGTTTCTTTGGCTCCCTTTGGTACAACATTGGGTACAAATTATTGTGGGTCTCAGCTGAGCCTGCTCTGTTCTTCCTCACTTAGACCATGAAAACAGTTTCTTGAGCATCATTTTAGTACTCATTTCTTTTCCTTCCTATGAAAATTGTTTATTATTATTATTTTTTGATTCATTGTACACAAATGGGGTACAACTTTCGTTTCTCTGTGGTACATAAGGTAGAGTCACACTATTTACATAATCATACATGTACATAGGGTAATGATGTTTGTCTCATTCTATTATCTTTCCTTCCCCCTGCCCCCTCCGCACTCCTCATTTCCCTCTACACAATCCATCCTTCCTCCATTCTTTCTCTTACTCCCTCATACTTATCCACTTATCAGAGAAATCATTCAGCCTTTGGTTTTTTGGGACTGACTTATTTCACTTAGCATGATATTCTCCAACTCCCTGTACCAAATAGAAGAAAACATAGGCCCAAATCTGCTTCACATCAGCTTAGAACCAGACTTCCTTAACATGACTCCCAAAGCACAAGAAATAAAGGTAAGAATCAATAAATGAGATAGATTCAAACTTTCTCAGCAAAGGAAACAATCAACAATGTGAAGAGAAAGCCTACAGAGTGGGAGAAAATCTTTGCCACATGCACTTCAGATAGAGCATTAATCTCCAGAATTTATGTAGAACTCAAAAAAACTTTACATGAAGAATACAAATAACCCAATCCATAATCAGGTTAAGGAAAATAGTTTTAATCTCAGATATGAAATGGCAAGTGTGTTTATTAATTTTATTCAAATTAATCATCTCATTAATAATTTTTCCAACCCATTTTTTTAAATGGGACAGTTTTTCTCTGTATGGTGTAAATTGACATTTTCAGAGAATGGAATTTACTTGTGAACCTCTCTGGCCACTTTAGCCCAGGATTCTTACCTGGTCCTACATTTTTTCCTCCTTCACCAAGTCATCAAATAATGGTCAGTGAGTCATCACCACATTGAAATAAGAAAGCTTGTGCCTCTTCTTACCTGGCTTTTTATTGCTACAGGAATAAATCATGCCATCTGAGATGTGGGGATTACCTGCCATCCTCTGCGTCTGTTTACCTCTCTTCTTGGCCAATAATTGTTGGGCAGGCGCCTGCTTTATAGTTACACTGTCTTCCTTAGTAGCTGTTTACAAAGCAACACTAGAACCCCCTCAGACTTCTCAGACAGTACATTACCCAAACTTGCTTTCACAGGTACTTGTGAGACTTATAAAGATGCTTGTCTTAAAAGTTAAGGCACAAATAATTTTCTTTGATTACATGATAGTCTTGTGCTGTGATCCACTGAGTGCTTTGTCTAAACAATTCCAGCATGATTGCTTTATT
The DNA here is from genome assembly GCF_902686455.1 of Sciurus vulgaris. Lineage (NCBI taxonomy): Eukaryota > Metazoa > Chordata > Mammalia > Rodentia > Sciuridae > Sciurus > Sciurus vulgaris. Next base: position 89,000,994 of record NC_136467.1, on the reverse strand, counting down.
GGGTTCTGAGAGTGTGTGGCTCCTGGGACAGAACTCTAGAACACTTGTGGAAGAAATCCTCACAAATCTGCTTTTATTTTCTGCATTTATTTTCCATTATTTACATTTTCTTTCTTCTGTGTGCAATGAATGATCTGCATGTTTTGTTAAACTAAGCTCAGTAAAACTAGACTTTATTTTTGCCAGCATTGTCAACTTGAATCATTATTGGGAAAATGTTCAATTGCTTAAAAAAAAATCTTTTTAAAACCATCTCTCCTTCTGTTCATATTTATTGATAGAGGGAAAGGATTTAATCTTTTAAAAAGCCATAGGACTTAAAATAAGAAACTTTTTAATCAGACTAGCAATCTAGACTCTTTTCTTGTTTTTGTTAATGTAGTTATTTGACAGTTACTTATATTAATTTTAACTGCAGGTGTTTTGCAGAAATCAAAAACTTCTGTTCTTACCTTTCAAAGCAATTGTTATCTACTTCATTGATTTCTATAAATACTTATTCTTAAAATTTCTGAACTATTTTATTCCTCAATCGTTTATACTGTGTTGCATTGATATTTACTACAGGGGTTGCTATATTCTAAAATATCTGTGTTCTTCTTTTCCTATGAAACAGATGCTAACACATAGACTACCATCATGTATATTGCCTATTTCAAACCTAATTATTTCAACCTAACAATTAAGAACACTGAATTTATTTCAAGCAGCACAATTAAAGTACATAGTATTTACTGTTTAAATAGTCTATGTATTTATATATCAAACATGATAAAGCCAAATGGCTTTGTTTTTAGAAAAAAGAAAAAAAGAAAAAATCCCTAAGCACTTTCCTGGTGGTAAAATGCTTAGTAATGTGCTGCTCTATTTCCCTCACTCCTAGTAAGTTCTGTAGTAATAAGCAGAAGCTCTTCAGAATGTACACTTCACGGAAGCAGAGGTACCCAGCATCCCAGCTATTGACATGAGATTTGAGAATGCCAACTAACCTCAGGTGCATGACCAGGCTACACCGCCACCCCACCTGAGCCCTGTTCACAGACTCACTACTCCTAGGGACTTCTTGAATGAGGTTTTCAGCCCGCTTGTCATTTTCCTTATTGCCTGTTGCCTGCTTTGATACTCTTCACTATTGGGACAAATAGGCAGGGTCCCGCATAGTACTGGCAGTCAGCCCCTTGGCGCCTCCTTGTGGTTGGACAACTGCTGAGCTGCTGCACGCATTGGATTGCTATGGCTTAGTTGCCATCTTGTGCCTGAGGCGAGAAATTGTAGAATGCTTATCCTATGAAGGGCTAAAACCCTAATTAAGTATAACAATAACTACAGCACTCTAAGCCTTAGAGGATTACTGTGGGATATGATGCTACACAGTTCCCTGGCAGGGAGCATCCAGTAGTTAACTGCATGCTGGGCCATTTGAATAACTTGTACATCTGGTTCTAGAGGGAAAAATTCCCTTCCAGAGCAGTTGTGCAGGCTCCTCTGAGCATGGTCCTCAGCTGGAAATGTGGGATTATATAGTAAGAAGGATGCTCCAATCAATGACCACAACAACCTTTTGGTTACTTTCTCCAAAGAGACCTACTTGTTGATCTCCTGGGGATCATTCTTGGCATTCTTCCTAAAAATAGTGTTACATAAATCTTCCTCAAAAATGATGCTTCTAAATGTCACAAGAAAGCAGGAAAAGAATGGAAACTTTAATGTACCAGTTAAGAGTCTATATTTTTAATCAATGTGTGTTTTCAATAACAGCTACTTAATCGGTTTGTCATCAAATCAAAATGCTCTGTTGTTTTCCAAAGGGGAAATGAAGTAGAACAACCAATAAAAATGGGCTTTTTGTGAGAGAACACAAGAACAGATCTTTGCCTTGGGGGGAAAAAATTGCCTTATTAAAAAGTTCTGGGTTAGGGTCTTATTCTTACCTTTCAGACAATTCTGTCAAAAGAAAAAATGAAAACATTACACTTTCTCTACTGTGCAATATGCTGAGTTTATTTTAAAATAGTTCTTGAAATTTTTTAAAATATTAAACTTAAGCAAATATCCATGTATTTTAGAAGTAAAAATGGGAAATGGCAACCAGAATTCATTTATACCAACTTTAAGTCATTTGAATAGAACTTTAAATTAAGATTTAGAGAACATTGTTCCCACTTTCCATGAATCCATAGAGATAATCCCAAAATGTTTCATAGGAACAGTTTTTTAATATATTTTGTCAGAGCTATTTTTAAATATTTTGTTATTGTAAATAGACTATGGTGGATTTGATGTTGATACTTTCATTTTAGGCTTTTTTTTTTTTTAACCTTTTTAGAAATTGAAATGTTTTAAAAGTAACAAAATGAGTTTCACATTAAATAGTTCCATGACTTTTATTAGTCTCCTGCTCATTTAGTTGGCACAGGAAAGAGATATCTTGAAAGTGTGAGAAAATAATTTAATATTTACTAAATCCAACCTTCTATAAGAATTAGCTTCTGTCGGTTCCAGAAAAGGTAATAGATAAGATCAAGAAGAGTGAGGACTCCTGTAATGATAGCTACGTCTGCTTTTCCTTCACTAATCTGAATAAAGTTGCAGACGGGAGCATATGGTGCCTGAACCAGATCATCGTAAATTTAAATTGTGGAGCAGGTCTGTTGAAATCAAGAAGAGATCTGAAATTTTACAATAAAAAAAAATTAAGAAAAATATACATTTTGGGCACTATCCCTTTGATGGATTTGTTTAAATAATTAAAGATTTTTGGATGACACGGAGAACCTAGTCTGAGAATAAAAAGATGCAGTTTTATGATGTTATTGTTGCTCTTGTTTAATGTAATCTATCATTTAATCACACATTTGTTAAGTACAGATAAACCTTCCGACTGGTGGTACTATCGTAAAGAACTCTTGAACTCACCCGACCTCATCACAAAACTGCCCAGCCTGTTCTCTGCATGTGCCTTCAGCTAGCCGTGCTGGACTTTGCTGTGTCTGCATTTCAGAGGGGAGCTGTCAGTTGCATGGTCAACTTGTTTATTGTTACCAGAACTCTCTGACCACCCCAGTTCATGATATAATTTGTTTCCATGTAAACATACATAAAATGCAGTGCATTTTTAGAATATCATTTGTTAAGCAACTAGGCATGGAAAAATAAATGTTATTGTTTCTTGTTAGCTATAAAACACATATCCACTAAACACATTTGCTGTTGGCATGCTGCAGTTGGGGACAGTGGACATTGCGGTAAGTGGAAAAGACAAGGCATCCACTTTGTCTCAGATAATCCCTATCCATGAGAACACTGCCTTCATCCCCCACAAGGGCTGCAGCATGACTCAGAAGAGCTGCTCGGGGTGACTCCCCCATAGACCCATTGCCCATTATTTCTTCAGTCCCTGCTGAGTCCTGGGCCTCTCACATTGATAACAGTGTGTTGCCTTCTTAAGACTAGCACAAGTTACTTAAAGAAGCAAGAAAACAAACAAAATGCGTATGCAAAGCTTCCTACAGTTCATTTGATTACCACAAAAATCCTTTAGCCACATTGCTGCTTTTATCTCCATATCAGAGATCAGATTCCAAAAGCCATGTCTCTTTGGTTTCAACCTTCCCTTTACCAGCACATCACACCACATCTCTTGATTAGGAATGTGTGAAGATGCATTTGGGATTTTCTTGCTGTTAATGCTTCCTTGATCCGTCCACAACAATTTAATCCTGGCCAGGACCAGAGAACTGAATGTTTGAACAAATATAATTTACCAGTAGCTGCCACAGCAAATCAATAGCCTGTTTAATAGCAGGAAATTGTGTTAGTGAACATTACATCTCATTCCGTTAATCAGTCATCTCATTCATTATATGTTGAGGCTGTTCTATCTTGGTGGGTTTTGTCTCACACGAATTAATGTAAGCATAAAAGAAATGTAATGTTAAGTGTTGTATGTTTAGTATTGTGTATGCAGTTCTACCAAATGCTATGATATTGCATGAATGTATGAATTTCATAATCTTGCCTGGAATAAAAAATGCATGCGGAATGTAGGTATACATGTAACTGTCATCCCTGTTTTCCTGTAGAAATGTTTAGAAATTACAAAGAGATATGCTCCCAAACAAAAAATAAATGAAACTTTTTAAAGTTGAGGTTAAAGCTAAAATCACCCAACAGTTTTAAAGTGAATTCCAAACTAGTTCTTGTTTATCTCCAGTGTAATTGTGTACAAAATGTACCTGGTTGCGGTCCTTTCTATGATGAATACAAGAAGTGTGTGTATGTCTATGGAATGAGACTGATCTCACATGAATGCAAACAGATTAAATGAAGCTCAAATTTTCAATAAGGATCAAATACATTTCTATGTTCCTACTTGCTGAAAACACTTTGTCTATACATGACCATATACAATTTCATCCAATTATGTACCCAATTGAGATGAAAGAAACTGCTTGAAATGGAATAATCATGCCTCTGTTCTCCACAGTCAGAAGCTAAGTTTTAAGGAGCGAGTGCGCATGGCTAGCCCGAGGGGCCAGAGTATTAAGAGCAGACAAGCCTCAGTAGGTGACAGGAGGTCCCCAAGCACCGACATCACAGCCGAGGGCAGCCCCACCAAAGTTCAGAAGAGCTGGAGCTTCAATGACCGAACCCGCTTCCGGCCCTCGCTACGCCTCAAAAGTTCTCAGCCAAAACCAGTGATAGATGGTAAGCTCTGCTTTTCCATAACCACTTTTAATTTGATAGGCTATAGTGAGTGAGATTATGAAGTAATTAATTCTCCATGGTACCACCTGAAGATAGAAGGAAACACTCCTGGGAAAGAAATTGCTTATTTGTTTTGTTGTAAATTTATTCATTGCCTTGGGCAAATGTACAGAATATAAGTTAACTTTTGGAAGCAACTTTGGCAGCTAAATTCACGTTTCAAAGAAGCCAAGGGAATGGATATGTAGTGCAGTGCACCCCCAAAGCCAACAACAAAAAATAAATAAGATTTTTATTAGTTCTTCACTCATATCTACAATATATTTATTTCCAACATATAGTAAGTCTGACCAACAAAGGCTTAAGGACAACTGGGTGCTCTGAATATCCTGAAACATAAGCAGAGGACGACAGCTCCTTCCTAGTCAATGAAGAAGATGCTCTTCCCCTTCCTCACATGCTCCGTTTACCACTAAGTCAGACCACTGCCTCTCTTCCTCAGAAAGATTCCTGCTGAAAAGTTCTGAAATCTCCCAATGATAAGTGAAATTCAAGTTCTTCTCCCAAGCACAATTAACCTATTTTACTTATCATATTATGTAGCAGAAGTTTACTTGCTAACCCACTTTACTGAGTGCCACATAATTTTCATGTTTATGAAATAAAATGTTTATTTTTCATTTAAAGATTAGCTTGTTTTCCCTTTTAAGTGTGCCCTCTGGGATCTCTTATACTGGGCAAAGAACCAAAATCAAATAGCATTTGCCATTAATGCATAAAAACTGCAAAGGCTATCAGTCCTTGTGTTCTCATTCCCTAGAATAACCTGTATTTTCCCAGGCCCTGAAAACTCAAGGGATAAAATCAACAACCAGGGGTCATAATCAACAGTGATCTCAGGCTCCCTGTAGTGAAACCCCTGGAACCTCAGCCCAGGGCCCCACCAGTTTCCTGAGATCTTGGGGCTATGGTTCCACCCTCAATTAAGCTATGCAAGTCCCCTCTTCACACTTCTCCTTTCCCCACAACCCCATAAGGGTATGCTATCCAGACTCCTAGCTGCTGACATGATGTGGTCCCTCCTGGCAGAGCTTGCGACTACCACCTCAGCTTCGGTACATGCTGTTCCTGCCACGCTTTGCTTCCACCTGTTGCTTTGCTAAGGTGGGAAATGCCTCCTCCTTCAACACTGGACACTCCTCCATCAAACCACTTGCAATGCCCTGAGTCACTGGTGGCAGAGATTTTCAGTGTCCTCTAGTTTCCACACTTTCCTTCCTCGGAATTTGGCTAACAGCCCTTAAGCAGCTGAGTGTAGAGTTACTGGTAATAGGGCTTTATGTTGCACTTGAAATAGATTCACTGAATATAAATGGCTGCATCCTTTCTGAAGGTAATTCAGCAAAGTACATCAAAAACTACATATGCCTAATCCTAGACCCATATCACCCACTAATTCCATTCCTAGAATATAATTGATAGAATGGAACAATATCAGACATGAAAAATAAATTATTCTATTTTTGCTTATATACATGTACGTATTGTGTATTTAGATTTGTGTGTTAACAGGAAAAAGTCTGGAAAGACTAACAACAATGTATGAATACTTATCTCGAAGTGATGAGATCCCAGTTATATACCATTTATGCATTTCTTCATCTGTATCTCCCAATATTTCTACAATGAACATGTAAATCTTTTGTAATAAGAAAGCAAAAGAATATTTTTTTTGTTCAAAAATAGCCCCTCCTTTCACACACTCCCCTCTCTCCCTCCCTGTGCTCTAGGGCCTTGGGACCAACCTATACTCACAAACCCTTCTCCTTAAGCTGATTTCCTCCCATGTGGGGACCAGCCTGCGCTGAGTGGAGGTGTGCACTGTCAGATGAGTTTTGACATCTTCTTCTACAAATACAGTTTGTATGAGTTTACTTGGACTGTTGTAACAAAGCTCTACAGACTTGGTGGTTTAAACAACAAAAAATTCATTTTCTCACAGCCTGGGTGCCAAAAGCCCAAGATCAAGTTCTTGCTAGGGTGGTTCCTTCTAAAGGCTCTCTTCTTGACTTTCAGATGGCCATCTTCTCTCTGCATCTTCACAGTCTTCCCCTTTTTCCTGTCCCGTGTCCATATTTCCTCTTTTTATAAGAATACTAAGTATATTGGATTCAGGTCCACCATAATAAGTGATTTTTAACTTCATTACCTCTTTAAATATCCTAACTTCAAACACAAAATCATTATGAGGTACTGGGGATTAGGATTTCAGCACATGAATTGGGGAAGGGGGTCACAATACCTCCTGTGACAGCACTCCTGCTCACCACACCACAGCATCCCTGGTAAGCTAAGGTGCATCCATATCTTCACCCCCGACCCTGGGTTCATAATGTACTAGAAACTCATTAATCACACATTACAATGGGTCTGTATTCTAATGTGAGCTTCAGAAAACATTCAACTTCTTGCTATGAGGTCCTTATGGTTGGCTGAGCATATTTAAATATAGAATTCATGGAATGTGGATTCCAAGCATGAAAAATGAATTCTAGTACTGTTTGGCCAGAGGGAAAGAGAATTTCAAAGACTTGACAGAGTCGGCACTATCTATCACAGTATTCTCAGTATCTGCAAAGATGGCTCAGAGGTCAGACTTAAAAGCAGATGTCCTGTCTCTACCATTTCACAAATTGGAAAGGTCTCCTGTCACCCACTTTCTAGATCATTTAATACAAGTGCAGTTCTGTTTGGTAAGAAAGGAATTATTCTTCCCTGGCCAATGGCCATCTCGATGGATTCTGAGCGCCCCAAGTGATGAAAGGTCTGACTGCTGTTCTGCTGAAGTAACTTTTGGCTTCGCACCTGCAGGAGATGGACCTCCTGACTCCTCATTTAATCCAATAGTCCAGAATCTTTACCTCTGATTATCATGATGTTGGGTCTTCAAACAATGGAAATTCCTTTTTACAGAAAAAAAAAATCTGAAGTAGCTATCAAGTAAACATAGATTTCAATTATACATTCTTATTTTTAGTGCCTCTCCAGGCTTTAAGTATTTCTAAAATCCACTTGCTACCCTTAGAAAATAATATAGAACACTACAGTCAACTCCCAGTTGTTCCAGGTCCATTAGTTCATTCACTTCTGGGGTTCTTTTCTTCCACTTCTCTCTTTTCTTTATATATTTTTAGGCATTTCATTGCCCATTAGCATGCTCAAGGAGATTGGATGAATAAAAGAAAGAATAATGGAAATTCAGATCAGCCTGTAAGTTAACAACCAAAGCTACATTTCTCAAAAGTAATGGGCCTGTAACTGAAAAATACTATAAAGGAAAAGCAAAACAAATTCAGAGTTAATCTATAAATTTTATTAATTCCAACTGAATCTGGTACTCTTTACCACAGATGGCAGTATTTTGTAATTTAATGGCTCTTTCAAAAGGTTATTAAATATCCATCTTGCTTTTCTTTGTTCATTGTAACTTTTAATGAGATTAATATGTCACGCTTTAAAAGGACACAATTATCTCCTAATATTCCACACTCATGTGTATCAGAGAAGTAGAAAGTAGCAGGCAGATGATGAAAAACCAGAAATGTAAAAATAGCAAAAGAAGAAAATCAGCTTTAAGGGCTGGTGTGGTAATACCATAGCACATTTATTTTGACCAATATGATATGATTGGTATTTTTAGTTTGTAAATTCTATAAGAACAATTAGAAAGTCAATATTTAAGTATTTGAGCCACTTTGTGTAATTTTAGAAATTAAGTAGCATAGAAGTGATATTTTATCATGAGTGCATAAGAATAATGATGAAATTTTATTGACTCCTCTGTGACAGCATGTTCTAAATGCTTTATCCCTGTTATCTCATTTAAATCTCCCTGTACTCCTGTGAAGTAGTGACATTATTATCCCATTTCATGTGTAAGGAAACTAAGATCTAGAGCTAAGCCAGGTGTCCATGTCAAGGAGCCACAGTGCACACTGGGCCATCTAATTTCATAGCCCTCCTTCAGACACATTGTAAGTTGTGCTCTAGGCAGTCACATCAATTTCCCTTCAGCATCTTTCATTTCTTCCCTTCCTACCTGCCCGCCTCTCACTCTTCCATCTTCAGTTGGTCCAGATCCTCCATCTCATACAAGCCATTTTACCTTGCTACTGCTCCAGGCTGTCTTCCAGTCCCAGCTGCCATACCTCTTAACTGCATCATCTTCAAAGGATGCCAGAGCTAGAAGATTAGGCAAATTGGGGAAGTGGCCTTTTGTTGACCCTTCTCTGTTTTGATCAGGTATCTAGGAAGAGACCCAGGATAATAGCTGTGCTGGTCTGTGTCCATTTACCCAGGCAGGCAGGCAAATGATGGGGTTATCTGAGGTCTGTTTCAAGATGCAAAAGGTAATAGCAGGAGATGGACAGCTGTTGTCAACAGACGAGCCAGTAGAAAGTAGCAGATTGCAAGTAAGAAAGATCAAGCTGAAATCTACATGAGTGAAACTAAGGTAGAGTTGGGGAAAGTTTTCAGATTCTGGGTGACTGGTTTGCTGTCAAGGAGAACCATGCTTTTCAGACCCTGCTGCACATGCAAATGCCTTTCAGAACAGCACTCAAAGAACACAATAACTTGGACAGAGAAGGACAAGGAGGTAAGTTGAGGTAGGTCCACTCTGTAGTGCTTAGTAATTTGATATTAACTTGAGAGTTCTAGAGTAAATAGCATTTGTTAGTTTCAGAAATATTCATAGATTTAAAAATATAACTCACACATAGATTTAAAAATAAAACCCACTCCATCCCTGGTACTGGGGATTGAACCCAGGAGCTCTCTAAAATTGAGCTACACCCCTAGCCCTTGTTATTTTTATTTTAAGACTAGGCCTTACCAAGTTACCCAGGCTGACCTCAGACTTGGTGATCCTCCTGACTCAGCCTCCCAAATCACTGAGATGACAGGCATGCACCACTGTGCTAGGCATCTCTAGGTTTTGAAACAAAAAGCCAAATTTAGAATCCTTTTTTTCCTCCTGTATTCTTTCATTACATCATTTTGACAAGACAATGAACATACTGGTCTTATTCCTTGAATTTCAAAAGAAGGACAGAGTAAGTAAAGGAAAAACTAAACAAAAATAAATATTAGTATTTTGATCATGTAATCCCTTCTCCCATGTGACCAACACATCCATTTCCTGTCTGCATCACCATCACTGAGGGAAAGCTGGCTCATATGCCTGTTCTCCACCTGCTCAGCAGCCCCTCAAAACCCCACTCCTCCAGCTATTTCCTTTTTTTTTTTTTTTTTTTTTTTTTTTGGGTACTGGAAGTGAATCCCAGGTTGCTTAACCACTGAGCCACATCCCCAGCCCTTTTTTGTGTTTTATTTAGAGACAGGGTCTCACTGAGTTGCTTAGGGCCTCACTAAGTTGCTGAAGCTGGCTTTGAACTCACAATCCCCCTGCCTCAGCCTCCTAAATTGCTGAGATTACAAGTGTGCACCAGCACACCTAGCTCCTCCAGGTGTTTCCCTAGTCACTCTCCTTTTTGACATTAGTGATAACTATCCAGATCTCACCTAAAAGTAGCAAACAGAAGTACACAATGGGTACAAGAACCCTCAAATCCTCTGGAAGATGGTCAGTTCATCCTTTTCCCTCTGGTCTCAGGTCCACTGGTCTACTAAAACCCTTGCTTGAGACTATCAGTTTAAAATAACTAAGAATACTGAACAAAAGGAGGCATTTTAGCACAATGGTTTTGACAACTCTGAACTGACAGTCTCCTACATCCATAGTAGGATATTTTCTTTCAAGCAGCATAAATTACAAAATATCAACACTTCACATGTCTGATTAATGCACATGGGCTTTGATCTTCTATAATCTTCTTTTACATTTGTTTTCCAAAGGCATCTTCTTCCCTCATGCTTTTCTTAGTCTCCCCAGGTGACATTTTTGGTGTTCCCACAAAATGCCAGTCTCTGTACTTACTGTATGTAACATTTTCCCTAACCTTCCATAATGATGGTCCAACTTCATCCAGACCCTGATTATCATTTTCTACAGTGTATGTTATTTCCTGGCACTTTCTGAAACTGCCCAATAATGACTCTACATTGTGATAATGGAAATAATCTGGTTCAAGCAGCATTCTATTAGGACTTCTACTGAACCAGTTTATACACATTCCTGGTCTGGGATTCTGACTGAGGAGTGTACTCATTCCTGTCAGCTGTTTATAACAAAACTTGAGGGTTTTTCTTTAATGATAAGGACAAAGTAGCCTATTAAGAATGACAGATCTAAATTCTGACAGCTTACACCCCACATTTCACTCTATATTCAACTTGGGACCATAATTCTGTGCAAAAGCCCACAAGGGGTACACAGTACACACTTTCCCCTCTTCACTAAGTTATTAAAGGAAACCATTGCCTGAATGAATTATCTCGATTCTGGCCTATGGGTGTTTTGGTTTGGGGGTTGGTGGTGTTGGTAGTAGTGGTTTTAATTATCCAGGTTCTTCATTTGGTTTGTTGGTTATTAGCCTTTTCTTTATTCTAAGACATCCCCTAGTCCTCTCCTGCTTTTCCTAACTGTTCTTGCCCCCTAAGCTTATCACCAGAGCTCTGAAGCTTTGATATTGTGATGGGGGAAGGGCCTCTCAATCTCTAGTTATAGATTCCAAAGACTAAGTGTTTGTTGTTATTTCTGAGAAGGGTGTGTCTATCACTTTTGGCTGCTATAGCAAACACAGTAGACTGGATGGTTTATAAGCAGCAAACATTCACTTCTCAAAATTCTGGAGGCTAAAAGTCCAACATCATGCTACTGGTTGATTCTTCTTCTGATGAGGGTCTACTTTCCCATGCTGGAAGAGGCAAGGCACCTCGTGGGTCTCTTTTATAAGGGTGCAAACCCCATTCATGAGAGCTGCACTCTCATTCCCTAGTCACCTCCCAGAGAACTCACCTTTTAATGCCATCGCCTTGGAGGTGAGGGTTCCAACCTGTGGAATGTATGTGAGGGTGTAGGGAGGGGGCACAAGCACTCACACCACAGCAAGTTGCTTGTTAAGGAAAGAAGCAACTCATGCTTTACAGTATATGCTACTTTTTGTAAAGCACCTATTCCTAGCTCTTAATTATAAGGGAAATCTTTTCTGTTTTGATTGGGCTAAATTTCCTCCTGGCTTTCTACTCTCATTCAAATGTTCTTTGTATTACTGAACAGGATTTCTGTCAGATTTCTCTAGGTTCTGCCCCAGTGTTTGTTGTCACCCTAGAGTGATAGGGGAAATTATATTCTGATCCTGTTTGAAGTGTGAATGGATTCCACCTCCTCCTTTCCAGCAGGAGCTAAGCTCCCAAATGACCTCCAAGTTTTATCTTAAGTCACACCTTTTGGCTTTTACAGAGAAACCCAGATTTGTGAACTGGAGCTCACTATCTTGTTTCCCCAGCAAAATGTATGTGTGCATGTGTATACTGTTGCTTTAAAATAAAATCTGAATGCTGTATTAGTTATCTAGTGTTACACAACAAATTTCCCCCAACTTAGTGATTTAACACACACATATGTAGTCTCACAGTTTCTGTGTGTGGAATTCAGGAGCATTTTAGGTGAGTGGCTATGGCTCAAACACTCATGAGTTTGCAGTCAAGCTCTTGGCTAGAGATGCAGTCACCTCAAGGCTGAGTTGAGACAAGGTCTGTTTCCAAGCTCACTTGAGCATTTGCTAGCAGGATTCATTTCTACACTGCATCAGCCACTCCTTAGGTTGCTTGGGTGCTCAGAGGACATGCAGCTGGCTTCTCCCAAGAGAGGGAGAAAGTATCCCAGGTAGAAGCTGCAGTCTTTTACAACCTGGCCTTGGAAGTACTCCACCAGAACTCCTTCCACATGGAGGTAGTCATGCAACCAACCCTGGTACAATGTAGGAGACTATCCAACGGGAAAATACTAGGAGGTGGGGATTGCTGGTGACCATCTTACAGACTGGCTACCTACCACAAATGCCCTGTAATCTAGTACGTCTCAAGTCACAGACTTTCACCATTCCCTGTTGTTTTCCAGGAATCATAACCATCAGTTCCTCATCCCTTTCAAATATTTGCATTACTTGCCTCCCTCTAGAAGCACTGAAGCTTGTGATCTCATGTTCAATATTCTTTCTATTCTATCTTTAAAAAAAATCAACCACACCCTGGCCCTCAACCTGGATCACATAATAGCTATGCGATTATATTTGACTCTTAGTTGCTCCTTTGAAAGTAATAGTAACAAAATATTGAGCATAGAATTAGTATGATAAAATAAATAAATAAAATTAAATGGGGGAGTGGGAAACTAGATACTCAGTTGCAAACCAAGGTATTCTAACTTCTAAGCCAGCACCTTTTCTTAAACAATGTACAGCCCCTTTTCAACTACATCAAAAGGCTAAATGTAATCCTGGGTAACTTGAAAGTGTAGAACCAGAACCAATAGCTGTATGATATTAATTGTTAGTGCATTATAATGATGGCCTAGCAATCAGAGACCCCGCACCAATAGAATGAGTTCCATGATTGAAGCAAGTCAGACTTGAATAATCAAGAACTTCTAGACCTTTTCTGAGATCAAACCAGATAACCTTCTAAGAAATTTTCTTTTAGGCCTGAGTTCTTATAAGAGGCTCTTCTGGTCTGGCAGAAAATAAGTTCCTTAGTCATTACCTCTTATCCTTCCAAATTGAGAAATAGAAGAGGGAATGAAGGATTGATTGAGGAATGTTGGAGAAAATTTTTCTGTTATTACCCTGGTTTCAGGTTACTTTGACACAGAAAAGTGCTTCCCATTCTTCCCACCTCTAACCAGTCCCACTTTTAGTTCCTTTCCTGTATTAATGCTAATCCATAATATTCTGTGAAGTGTGAAAGTGTGTCCCATCTATCATTGAGGTAAATGTGTAAGATCCATAGTGAATCATCCATAAAATTTGAATAAGCCCTCAATTTGCAAATTTCAACCCAAATCAGCAAGTACTTAAGGGTTGTTGCTCAGGGATAGCGTTTTCCTAGACACTTAGAGGGCAGGGAGTAAACAGGACAACTGCCACCTCAAGGAACGTGCTGTTTGTTACAAGTTTTACTGCCCTGACTCCACCTCAGCTACAGTATTGATTGGCACTGGGGAGAACAAAAGGCACCTTCCTCACTCCTCAAACGTCATGCTTTTCAGAAATAACCTGTGCACGACCTCTGAAATTCGCACAAAATAAGCACAAAGTTAACCATTACACAAATCACAGAATTTAGTCCATATTTAGGAAAGGCACTGGTGATTTTTCATTCATCTGTCTCAAATTATTTCCTTCAAAGGCACACTTAGTTTTCTGCTTCACAAAGAAAAACCAATATGACACAATTTTAAAATTATATTTAATCACATTTGTGGTGTGCTCTACTTGGTAAAGAGTGGGGAAAAAACAGGTAAAGGCCAGGATCCTTTTTCTGTAATGGCCAACTGACATAGGAAAAAGACAAGTTGCCTGGGCTTTGCTTTTTGCTATCTTCAGTATGAAACTTTGTCCCAAATCCCTTTTATTTTATATTCAACATTAATTTTTCCTGGTTTTTCTTCCCTTGCCATCATCTTTATCCTCTGTTGCCATGTACAACAGTTCCTGGAGTCCAAAAATATAGAACCCTCAGAAAACATTGCCTGGGGAAAATTAATCTCTGTACCTCCAATTGCAAAGAATCAATTGCACATGAAACCCTTAATCCCCACTAGTGAGTGATTTGCATCTTTCATTCAACTAGAGCGGTAGCAACTGGTGTATCACACCATTCCATTGCAATTGGTAACTAATCATTTCCAAAATTGTTTCAACCCTCTGTTCCCATGATTTTCTTTTAGCTGAAAAACTGCCATGGCCCCATATCTCCTCACATTCACATCAATTGTCTGCTCCTGCATAACCAACCCCTTCCCCCCTTCCCCAGATTTAGTAGCTTAAAACAACAACCATTCATTTAGACTTCAATTCTATTAGGCAGTTCTGCTCTTGGCTGTACTCGCTCACTCTCTATGATCAGCTGCTGAGCTGGCTGGGAAGCTGCCTGGCCTAAGGGAGCCTCATTTGGGATTACTCATCTCTACTCCACATGTTCTCTCACCTTCCATCAGGCTGGGCTGGTTCACATGGAGAGCAGTACAGATGGAGCCTGCAAAACTCCTTGATACTCAGACTAAAACCGTCACAATATATGATCTGAAGCATCCTGTTGATCAAAGCGAATGACAGACAGCCCTAATGCAAAAGGAGGAAAACAAGAAAATAAGGAGAGGAACTACAGATGCCTTGGCCAGTGTTGGAGTCCACCATCATAGTCACATGCAGCTGACTCACTTTTAGTATTTTCAAATCCTACTTGTTCTATGAAGACAGTGTTAGTACCTGATATATTTTGCAGTCCTCCTGAAAGTTTCCTTCACATTCAGAGCCTAAGAAGGAAAATAGCACTGGGGGAACCAGGAATTTACTAGATATTTTCTACTGGTTCATGTAGCAATCATATAGCCATTTAGCAGACAAGGAAATTAAGACTCAGAAAATGCAAATAACTTGCCCATTTAGCTCAGTCTTAAGGCCGAAGTTGAGTTTTTGAAATTACCTAGGTCTTGTCTCAAACACTTGTATATTCTATCATGCTGCTTGGCATCTTTTCTTTGCATAATTCACATCAATGAATGAATGAAAGTTGATGTAAACACACTATCTATGTAGTGTTAGTGGAACAATTTGTCTTCTTTTTCAGTAAATGTAGCAAATCTGCTCAATCCATGCCCCTTTATCATTGTTTACCCCTACATATGTCAATTAAGATGATACACCAGTAATTTTCTTTTTGTTGTTATTGTTTTGTTGCAGTACTGGGAATTGAACCTAGAGCCTTGCACGTGCTAGGCAAAGTGCTCTATCCTTCAGCTACATCCTCAGCCTTTCTGTTATTTTTTTAAAGCAACAGTTTTGTTACCATGCCTGGTCAAGCTGGTTCAAATGATATTAGGGTTGATACGTTGGCATTTCCCAGCAATATCATATTAGTCTAATAAGAGTTGAAATTTGAGAAGAATCATCAGATCTATTTAGAATTCCTAAAGAGAACTGATGAAAGAATATTGTTGCTTTGTGATTCCAGTGTTTTTTGTTTTTTTTTTTTTGGGGGGGGGGTGCATTATAAAGCATGACTACTTTGATTAAGGTTGGATACCTTTGAATATGATTCAAAGAAAACAGATCTCATGCTTATAAAGATAGGAGTAAATAAGACCCTGTAAGTCATTTGCCATTAACTCAGTATTTCTGCTATGGTAAAACATTCTGGAATTTTTAAGTGTAGAATAGTATAAGCAATTCATTGATGTCTTCTAGTATGACCTAGCTCCATCACCTGACTGTGAGGGGACTGTCATATGATGCTCAGACATGGAGTAACAACTCTTTCAGTGGTCCCATTGTATTTGGTCACTTTACCAGGATTTCCTCAACATTCCATCTAATAAAGACATTCCTTCTAGATTATGAATTTGCCTTGCTATTGTTACAAACACCTTGATAATTTGTGTTATGGTTTGAATGTGAGGTGTCCCCCAAAAACTCACGTGTGAGACAATGCAAGAAAGTTTAGAGGAGAAATGATTGGGTTGTGAGAGTCTTAACCTAATCAGTGAATCAATCCCCTGATAGGGATTAACTGAGTGGTAACTGAAGTGGTAGGGTGTAGCTGGAGGAGGTAGGAACTGGGGTGTGGCTTTGGTGTATATATTTGTATCTAGAGAGTAGAGTCTTTCTCTCTCTCTCTCTCTCTCTCTCTCTCTCTCAGCTTCCTGATCATCTTGTGAGCTGCTTCCCTGAGCCATACTCTTCCACCCTATTGTTCAGTCTCACCTGGAGCCCAAGGAATGGAGCCATGCTGTCCATGGACTGAGACCTCTGAAACCATGAGCCCTCAAATAAACTTTTTCTCCCCTAAAATGGTTCTAGTCAGATCTTTTAACCACAGTGGTAAAATAACTGACTAAAACAATTTGCAAATAAAACTATAAAATCTACAAAATTTATTTTTGTGGCAGGTTCCCTATAACATAACATGCCTGTGATCCCAGCAACTCGGGAGACCAAGGTAATAGGATCGCAAGTCTGAGGCCAACCTGGGCAACTCAGAGAGACCCTCGGCAACTTAGTGAAACCCTATATTAAAATAAAAAATAAAAAGATCTGGGGATATAGCTCAGTGAAAGAGCACCCTTGGGTTCAATGCCTAGTGTCAAAGAAAAAGGAAAACAAAAAGTTTTGTATATATGAGTACAAAATGTTTCCATAAAGCTGTGAGTTTCATCTTTTTTCATTTGGAAAGCCTCATGGCTATTGTGAATTCTCAAGGAATTTTTATGAAAATTGAATTAATCAGACACAGTGGCTAGGATCATGGTTTTAGAGTAAAACAGAACTTGTTTCAAATCCTAGGACCCCACTAATTTGAATGAGATAAGACAAATGACTTACCTCACTGTACTTTCTTTTTCTTTCCATCTCTCTAACAGGAATAATACCTACCTAGCAGGGTTGTGTGAGTTGTAATGCAACATAAGGTATATAAAATTCTCATAGAATGCCCAGCACAGTATAGGTGCTCAATAAATTGAATGTGGTTATTATTTATTAATTCATTAATGTTAATTTCTACACTAATATTGATGAATGAAGTCCTAAATTTAATTAATTTGCATATTTTCTCTTCTTCCTATCTATGGCAAATGGAAAGTTAAAATGTAAAAGCTTATACAACCTTTATTCTTTTATTCCTTAGAGTGAGATTTAACAGTCCTCATATTGAATAATTAATATAATCACAGAAAGGATGAAATTATCTTTATTATATCCCATTATCTTACTCTTTATCAGGAATCATTGACTTCATTAAAGTTGGCAGGAATAGTTCTGTCACTCTGGGAGGGGACATTGACTTACAAAATGATAGAATAGTGCATGACACATAATGGCTACTTAGAAAAAAATTTTTGAGCAAATAAATAATGAACAGGTTGTGAACAAATAAGTGATTCAATATTTAGTTGTTTGGGAACCAATTAATTAAACCTTATTGATAAAAATTTCTTTGGGGTTGTAAAAAGTCCACACACTACTGAGCTGCATTGCTGAGTCAGAGTAAAGTTATTGCTGAACCACAGAATGCTGAGGTATTCCATAAGAAGATATTGGAGTGATTTTAAGAAAAATAATGAAATTCCTGTATTGCTTAATTTGCAATAATTTTTAAAGAACACATAAAGACATACTCTAGTGTTCCTATTTGAATAAATATAAAAATATAGTAACATGCAATTAAAAAGAAAACAAAATTCTTATATTTTTCCCTTTCATCTTGTGGGCACTTACTAAGCCATTTTTATGGTGTGATCAGCAATTTTAACAGTAGAGACCATATTAATTGTTTTTGAAAACTCTCTAGTGCTTCGTATCATCAATCAAAGCAGAAAGACTCCTTTTAATTAAGCACCAAGAACTATTCCATGAAATTTTGCCAGCATTTCTGCTAGCCAGTGAGGTTAATTGACAATCTTTAATAGAGAAGCTTAAAGAATTTCATAGCATAATTAACATAATTTAAGATGCTGAGGATGCATGAATTATCCCTAAATGGCATCTTTGATCTTTAAGAGAAAACACTCAAGTGTCGTACTATCTTACATAATATATCCCTTCATTAGTGTGAATTAGTATCTCTGAATGTTGCTAATTGGCAAACCTGAGAACTAACACAATAAAAATCAACATCACTAATCATTGGTGAAATGTAAATCTAATTCCAGTTAGAATGGCTAATATCAAAAAAAAAAAAAAAAAAAAAAGATAAAAAGTGTTCTGTGAGAATGTGAAGAAGGTAATTCTTTTACACTGTTGGTGGAGATGTAAATTAGTACAGCCACTCTGGAAAACCGTATGGAGGTTCCTCAAAAGACTAAAAATAGACCCACATTATGATCCAGCAATCCTACTACTGGGTACAAACCCAAAAGAAATTATATCAGTATATAGAAAGATATCTCCATGCTCATGTTCATTGCAGGATTATACACAATAGCCACACTGAGGAATGAACTTAAGTGTCCAACAACAAATGAATGGATAAAGAAAATGTGCAATGGAATACTAGTTGGCCATTTGCAAAAAAAGGGATGAACCTAGAGAACTTTATCTTAAGTGAAATAAGTCAGACAGAGAGATTTTGCTCACATGTGGAATCTAAAAATGTTGAGCCCATAGAAATATAAAGTAACATGGTGGTTGCCAGAGAGAGATATGGGGAAAGGTAGGTCACAGGACACATAATTACAATTAGACAAGAAGAACAAAGTCAACAAATGAAGTTAGAGAAAGATGAATATAGTTACTAATGATTTATTGTATTCATGAAAAATGCAAAGAGAGGGGATATTAAGTATTCTCTTACCACAAAAATGACAGAGCATTTAATTAGATTTAACCATTTCTCAATATATACATGACCCAAAACATTACATTATATGCAATAAATATATACATTTTATCTGTTCAAGCTTTTAAAAGTAAATAAAAAATAAATAATAAATAAAGTCAAATAATATAAACCCTTTATAACAGAATATGATGGCTCAATTTCTCAACTCTCCCACTCTACCCACAGACTTCCTTTCCAGAAGCAACTCTTATTTTAGCTATTTCTTCTGATATTTACATATCTCTATGTTTTTCCGATAATATGTGTATACTCTTAATTCCTAATTGTTTTAGTCAGCTATTTTGCTGCTGTGACTAAAAGACCCCACCAGAACAACTGTAAAGGAGGAAAGATTTATTTAGAGGTTCACGGTTTCAGAGGTCTCAATCAATAGACAACAGGCTCGATTCCTCCAGGTTTGAGGTGAAACAGGACATCTTGGTGGAAGAGTGTGGCAGAGGGAACCAGCTCACATGATGATTAAACAGCAGAGAGAGAGATCTCCACTTGCCTGATACAAATATATACCCCGAAACCATGCCCCCAATCCCCATCTCTTCCAGCCACACCCTACCACTCCAGTTACCACTCAGTTAATCCCTATCAGGGGATTAAATCATTGATTGGGTTAATACTCTCATAACCCAATCATTTCTCCTCTGAATCTTCTTGCATTGTCTCACACACATGAGCTTTTGGGGGACACCTCACATCCAAACCATAACACTAATCAATTTTGAACATTATGTTTTCACTCCGTATTCTTATAACTTAGAATTTAGCTCTTTTTTCACTTTTCTGTTCTGAAGACCCTCCCATCCTTCCAATATAAGATATGATACTTTTTAATAAGTCAATGCAAAGTTTATCTTATGTCAATGTATTGCACTATGATTATTTACCTGTTGCTTTTCTTGTAGTGCACTAGTAATACCTCATTTATTGTTATTGCTGTTTTCATAATTCTCCCATGTTCCTGTAATCACTCAGTTAAATTTCTTCAAGGTCACTTGCATCTGGAACCGACAAGTTTCATGTGACCTTTCTTGGGAACCCATCCTGTAAACCTCTATTCTCCTATTAGCACAGTAGGCTGCTCTTAAGCCTACTGCATAGCCATTATCTTTTCAATTTCATTATCTTCTACATTGAATTTTCAACTGCTAGGTTCTTCTATTTTTGTCTGTTTAAATCTACTCCATCCACTATATTGAAACATAAACCTCTAATACTTTTCTCATGTAAAAAGATGGTGTGCTGACAGAAGGCACATGATGACAGATACCAGCAGCCAGTTCCTTCCTTTACACTCATTCCATTCCACCTGAGCTGAGTCCCACCCCACCTGTTGCCCTGTGTCATACAATGATGTCCTTCTCCATTGTCCCTGGCTCCCACTGTGTTTCAAATGCCTTCTGCACCTGTGTCTTCCTCTCTCTCAGTTTACCTTTCCATTTTTCTAAGGTTCTTTGTTGTTTTTGTTGTTTACTGAGAGTTCCTTTGCTTGGACACAGTATTTCGCCTTGTATCTGAGAAGATAATTGTGATAATGTTTGAAATATTCTTTTCCTTGGTTTCTTCTAGTTGCTCTTGCTCTCTGTTTTTGTATGGGAAGTTTTTCTCAGCTAGTATGTAAACCCTTGGGCACTTCTTCATAAATGAAGTATGAAAGACTGCAGAGGTGGCTGGAATTTTTTAGTTCATTACAGGAGCTTATTAACTTTGATCTTCACCACAGGTTGATCTGAGCCTGCCATTTCTTGGTGAGTTTCTAGTGTTAGTATCTTTAGCACTTTCTTCTGAAGCTGGTCAGGTTCCCTAGTGAGTACTTATCCAAACTCATACCTAGGGATCAAGGGCTTGTTACATTGGTGAGCAGGTAGTCGTGTGTTCCCAGAATTCAGACTACATACAGTCACCTAATTCCATAGCATTTTTTTTTAATACCGCTCCTTCAACTGTGGCTGATGACTCCTCATCCAAGATTTCTATCTTCTCTTAGAAAAGAACAGGACAATACAGCCAATAGTCCAGAAAGGATTACACAGTCTTCCTTATCATAGTATCATCCCTTTCCCCCTGGATCCAGAGGTACCTAATCCTGCCAATTTCCAAGATGTTCGAGTTCTCTAATATGTAAATCTTTTTTCCCCAGTGTTGGCATAGGGCTTTCTCTCTGGTATCAACTAGTCAGTTACCTAACTTATCCACCTGCTTCCCTTTTCCAAACGTACGTTGTTGCTGCTTCTTCTTCTATTCTGTCCTTTTATGGGTTTATATCTTTTTTATCTTGTCACTTCATTTTAGTTACTTTTTCGGAGAGAGCAAAATTAGGTGTGCATTCAACCTACCATGGGAAGGGAACTTATATCTTAATTTTTTGTGTATTTGCAGATCTTTTTGTGTGCAAGATCATGATGTAAAATGTTTTCATATTGTGTATGGAATTCAAAAAGTTCAAAAGTTATTACTAGGCCAAGCCAAGAAAGGATAGTCAAATTCAATCAAAAATTAATCATATTTTCTCTTTAGTATGAAAGTGTTCCATAGATCTAAAAGATTTTTAGAGATATATAAGTTCACTTTTTTCAGAAAGTGGCATTTACAGGAAATTCTAGGCCTAACTCTTTTAAGGGGGTAGGGGGAGGTGCTAGGCATGGTGGTGCATGCCTGTAATCCCAGTGATTTGGGAGACTAAGACAGAAGGATCATACAAACAGAGAAACAAGATGTATCCCATTTGTTTACAATAAAAATAAATTAAAAAAAAAAAAAAAGACAGGAGGATCATAAGTTCAAAGTCAGTCTCAGCCACTTAGCAAGGCCTTAAGTAATTTAGCAAGATCTTGTTTCAAAATAAAAAATTTAAAAGGCTGGGGATGTGGCTCAGTGGTAAAACACCCCTGGGTTAAATCTCTGTTACCAAGGTAAACTATACTTCCTCTCATAGTGTATTTGAATGCTCCTCTTCATTTCTGTTTCGGGTACTAGGACTGTTTATTCTGAGTTCCAAATTTTCTGTTCCTTGTCAAGAAAGTCATAACACTAAAAAATAAAATAAACAGGAAGTCCAGTTAAGTCACACAATCTCTATCAATCTGTAACCTTGACTTGTGCTAATGTTTGGTATTTAAATTGCATCTACTTTGGTAAAAAAATAACAGGAAAATGCAGTTACCTTCTTAAAATATTAAAATTAGCTCTTTAGAACATTGCTTTAAAAGACTGAAAGGTTATTTTATTTTTAAACTAATATTTGCTGCATATATGAATGCTTAGCTTTTTTAATAAAAACATTTTTTTCTCCACTTCCCAGAATGTTTTTCAAATATTGGGTTATTTTAATTCTACAGCCTAGAGAAAAGTTAATAGAAACACATTCACAGTTGTATCAAAAATTCCCTTACAGCACTATCTTTTGTATCTATCTATAGGAGCTCGGTGAGATGATTTCCTAACTCTTAATAAGAACTTACTTATAATATATTCAGTCCAAATCAGATTCAGAATTGAGAAAACAATAGCCACATGACTGAAATTTCAGTTTGTCCCCACTGTCCCATAGTCCCAACAACATAAATCCTGGAATAAATATCACATTTGGAAAAAGACACAGAGTCAATTATCCAAAAGTGATATACAAAGTAACACCTTATCTCACTAAAATATATTTACGTTTTCATTAGTGTCACCTTGTTCCTAAAGAGAAAAATCACTCTGAATGGCCTTCATTGTTATCTTAATATGAATGATAACTAGTGAGAGAGAGATTCTTCTTGCTTTTTGTACTGATGTTAAATTTTATTCCTTTTTTTTTTTTTTTTTTCTTTTTATTTTTTGGTAAAATGGATTGAACCCAGGGTGCTTTACCACTGAGCCACATTCCCAACCCTTTTAATTTTTAAATTTGAAACAGGGTCTTGCTAAATTACTTAGAGCCTCACTAACTTTCTAAGACTGGCTTTGAATTTGTGATCCTCCTGCCTCAGTCTCCTGAGCCACTGGGGTTACAGGCATGCACCACTACACCTGACCCTAATGTTAAAATTCATCTATTATTTACTAATTATAAACTTTATAGACCAAAGAATCTAAAGTATACCTACAGGTAGTATTTCAAACTAAAAATTAAGTTGTGGTAGACAATATTTATTCAATACATATTTTCTAAGTTCTGCAATAGAAGTTATTCATTCTTTTACTTTAAACTTCTTTTTCCTCTTAAGTATTTTCATGGGCCAATGTGGATAAATCCTACCAAAAAAAAATCAGCTCCCAGAGATTGCCAGTAAAACAAAAAGGAAAGAATGGATGGGGGTGGGTAAACAACAACCCATGGGACATTTTCCCATGGTATTGATGCTTAAACAGCACCCTGAAAAAACATTTGTAGCTTGGTGTGGCTGGAGCATGTGACAGAAAGGCCATAATAAGTTGTGGCTGAATGAGCTCTGAGCTATCAAAATAAATTTCTCTTATATGGCACTCAAATGTTTAACTTTCAATCTTTGTTGAGAAATTGACTTTGACATTAACCATCAGCTGATGCAGAGGAATATGCTAAAATTTAATAGGATTTGCCTCAGAGTGTTAGAACTACAGGAAAACTTTTTCTCATTCTTTATGATTTAATTTAAAATTCAGGGAGGGAGAACGGGGTGAGGTGGTAGACAGATACAATGTTACAGTTAAATAGGAGGAATAAGTTCTGGTGCTCTGTGGCACAGCAGGGTGAATATAGTTAATAATAATGCACCATATATCAAAATAGTTGAGAGGATTATTAAATGTACTTATTATAGAAATAATAAAAGTTAAAGTGACAGATAAAGTAATTACCCTGATTTGATCTTTATCCACTTTATACATGCATCAAAAATATCATATTGTATTTCACAAAAATGTACAAATATTATGTGATCAATCAAAAAATAAAATTATTTTTAAAATATTGAAATTTAAATTTTCAAAGTTTCTACAGTGAGTATATATTATTATAATGAGAGAAAAACAAAGTTAAAATAAAAAGCATTTAAAAGGAGAAAAGTCTACAACAACAGCAAAAAAAAATGTATTGTCCAAAGTTTTTTTCTAGGTTTCTTATTAAAGGTGCCTCAGGAACCCAGTATGTCTCTTGGTGATTAGCAGCATCTATCACAGAACAGGAAAAAAGACCTTAGCCAAGAACATAGTGAAATGAAACTGTGCTAGTGCATCAGGGTCCAAGCAGTTACTCTAAACTCTATTTGGATTAAAGAAATTAATCCAACTAGACTAGCCCATGTCTATAATGAAATTTCTAAATTTAGGATATTTAAGGTATTGGGAAATTATAGCAGAGGGTGGGGTGAGGTGGGGTGTAGAGTAGTTGAGTTACAACCAGCAGCAGAGGAAGGAATCCTTGGAAAATAAATTATAATTCATGAAAGAACGTAACAAATTAGTCATCACTGCCATTAATAGCAACCATTTTAATATGTGTTCCCCATAGCATAATGAAACAGAATCATTGCATGCTTCATTTAAATTCCTAAAATAAAAATATATTGTCAGCTTCTGGCCCTCACACTCTTACTATAAGAAAAATATTACAATCCTGGTTGCTTTTAAGTTCTGGAACCTCGATATATTTTTTCTTCATTCTGATTATTTTCTAGTTTTAAAATACTCTGTCAAAAAGTACATACTATTAAGGGCCAGAGGTGTGGCTTAGTAGTAGAGTGCATGCTTAGTGTCAATGAGACCCTGAATTCAATCTCTAGCAATGCCCCCAAGAAAAGCATACATATTTTCATGATGGAAAAAGGTTCTTAAATTCTTTAAGGAATTTTAAAGCAAATACATATCATTTTTAATCTCATGCCCCAGTAATAAAATTTATTTTGTTGTTTTTTAATCTTTTAAACTCATTTTTATTGATGTATTATAATCATATATTATAGTAGGGTTCATTGTGACATATTGGTATATGCACACAACATAAAATCTCATTTTTACGTATTCTAGCTATTTTTTTACATCATTGTACATAATCAACATGAGTAGTTTCATATTATAATTTAATCATACACTTTTAAATAGTTTCATGTTATTATACACTACCCATAATTATCTTTTTTAGCTGCACAGTACACCTTCATGGTCAAATACTATAATTTATGATAATTCATAGTTTTCTACTTTGGGACATTGAAATTTATATGACAATTTTCTACAGCAGGCAACAATACAATAAACATTATTGCACTAACCTTTTTGAAATTATTTTTCAAAGAAAATTTCTCTGGAATAAAATTATATAATTACTGAACACAATTTTTTCAAAGTTTCTATTGCCATAAAATTCATTTCAATTTGCATTGTCACAAGCAATGAAAAAATGTACAGAATCATCTCAATTTTGTTATTAGCCATTATTATTCTTTTATAAACTACATAGCTCTAAGTCCACACTTCTAATTTATAGATTTTTATATATACTAAAGTTGAATAGTTTTAGATCCTTTTTTTTGTTACTCCTAGTCTCTTTAGGATGATTTCCTTTTTCCTTTGCAGTCCTGGGGATTTAAGGGCCTCTTAAATTCTAGGCAAGTGCCCTACCACTGAGCTATGCCCTGAGCTTTACTCATCTCTCTCGACTAACTTATTCATACTTCTATGTTTTATATCATAATTCATTCAAATAAACTTCTAATACATGTATAGGTATTAATCCCTTTTATACTTTGTGATTTTTTTTTCCTAATCAAATTTTTTGGCAGTATGATGTTACTGTGGGTAACAACACTTTCGGTATTCTTGATCAAAACTGTCATCTCTCTCCTTTATAATTTCTTCTATTGCCCCAAACCTGAGCACACTATCATTTTTCCACAGAAAGGCAAGAAAATATTTTCTGCCATTTTTGGAAAATTGTTATTTTACTTTGGTATGTGAAAATGTAAACTTCTTGTGTATAAAAACAGTAGTGACTACTTTAAAAGAGGAAAAGTGCCAAAACCTAAAAGGAGTGAGGTTTCAGACAGTAGTGGGAAGGAAGACAATACCTGGAACTCTAAAGACTGAGGGCTTCAAGCTGAATTAAATGATTAGGATATCATGATAGAACAAACTTTTTCTTATTACCATCAATTTGTCTGGGGACATTTCTGCTGCTGCTGCTGCTTCTTCTTCTTCTTCTTTTTTTTTTAATGATGTGGTCATGTCCAGAGGTCATTGCTCCTCTCAAAATACACCAATAGCACCAAGAAAAAGATAGCAGCAGATTAAACACTCTTCAACTCTGGTTGAGAGAAACCAGGGGATGTCATTTCTTCACTTACCATCGTGGTCCTTGCTGTTGACTGTCCTGGAACTACTTTGGAGAGCTTTAAAAAGAACTCTGATGCTTGGGTCTACTCTTCAGTTTCTAGCACTGGTCCTGAGGGCATCCTGATATTGGCATTTTTTTAACACTCCCCAGGTGATTCTAATGTGCATCCAAGGTTAAAACCCACCGTAGTCATTTCAAGAAATGAAAAAAAAAAAAAAATCTTTAAGAGGAGGTGTCCAAAAGAAAGAACTACAAAGCTCTTGTCCTGCTTTCAGAAATGCATCTTGATGACAAATTTTCATAAAGGAAACAGAAAAAATGACCTTTGGACACAGCAGAAATTTTTACCATGTCTTCTTTACCACCTTCTTCCTTTATCACATAAGGACCAAGTGTTTCTTCCCAAACACTATGAAAATTAGCAATTTTAAGTAGCATTTTCCAAAATTCCTTTTAGATTTTCCAAAATGTAGCAGGGGGAGGTTTGGGAAACAATTCCAAAACACTAACTCACAGGAAACAGGGTTGGAAGTATAGCCCAGTGTTAGGGTGCTCTCCCAGCATGTACAAGGCCCTGGGTTCCATCAGGAGTGCTAATTAATTAATTAATTTTAAAAAGTAGGGAAGGAAGGGAGAAAAAGAAGGGAAGGAAGGGAGAAAAAGAGAAAGGAAGGAAAAGGAATGGAGGGAGGGAGGAAAAAGGAAGTGATGGAGGAGGCAAAGAGTTACATTTTATTCTTCTTTTACTCCTCCATGCCAAGTATGGACCATGCATAGGGTAGGCCCACCAGGAATAAAGGGAGCACCTTATTCCACTGTCATTTTGCCTTTTGTGATTAGACTTTGCACAGATCTGTGCTCACATGAACTTATGTTCCCTTAACCCACATCTCCCAAAATGCCAGGGCAGAGAGCCAAACATCTGGTTGGGGGCAGAAAGCCAGTCTCAGCTGAAAATTTATTTCTACCCAGGTGTTTTAGTATTCATAGAAGGTTTTAAGTCCCTGAGAATCATAAGGAAGACATTTAATGTGTTATTAACCTCACTGAAAAGAATATTGACATCTCAAGATACTTAAGAAACAGAAAGATAGCAACTTCTTCTCCATTTTCCTGGCTTTGAAATAAGGAGGACAAAAATCTCTAATTCAGCTTCTGCCTCAACACATTTCCTCTTCATTTGCTCTAATGAAACCTACCAAAATTAAAAAAAAAAAAAAAAGCAGGACTGAGTTTAATTTATGCATTGAATAATGAAATTATAAATTGTTAAAATAAAACTGCCCAATAAGATGCATTTAAATATAATACAGTTGGTGTCTGACTCCCATTTCTGTGCAGCCTTATTCCTAAACAAAAGGAATAGATGAATCTTCTGTTGGGAATAAGGGAGTGCAGCACTGGTCTAGCAAGCAGCTGTCCCATAACCATATGGCATGTTCCCAGTTCCATTTACCATCAGTTGTGAACATTAGTTTCAGTATGGTCACTATAGTGCTTATTGTTACAGTACACACCTGCTGAAAAGCCAGTTTTTCATTAACCTTACAATTTAAAAGCCCTGCATTTTACCCTACTTAGCCATTGAGATCTTCATCATCATGTTATGTTTGGTTATATTGTTTTCATGGAAAGAGATCATCAATATAGGTATTGTAGGATCTGCCTTCCCTGAACCCTTTCTAGTGTTCCCCAATTTCCCAAGGTATAAGATGGGACTATTAGAGGTTCCTCTTGCTAGAGTTCAGAGGAGGGAAATCAGTCACATGTGTCTATTTTGAAGGACAGCATAGAACACTCTCATGAATTCTGTATTCATATAGAGAATCCTCAAAAAGTGTTCTTTGATATTTCCTGTGAATAGCTAATATCTGGGCTTCCCACAGAGCTCCATAATGGCAGCCAGTGGCCCCAGCTCTGTCTGCTGCCTACCCAGCTTGTGAGTCCCCTCTCTACCTATTTTCCTCTTCCACCCTTCACGCACTCTCTTAGAAGTTCCAGAGTGTATTTCCAGGGATCCTTTGGGATGTGGACTGGCTCAATACATGTGCATGGTAACCATACTTCTCCAAATTGGATCCTCTGTTGATGGTGGTGGGCCACATTATGCCAGGTGCACATAGTCATGTGAAGGAAAATATAATGTAGGAGAAGAAAACCCAGATGCCAAAAATAGAGATAAGAGCAAATCTGGAAGGGGTCAGAGATGAAGTTCAGGGTCAGGTAGCTCCAGACCCCAACTGCATGGGTTTAAATTCTGGTTCTATCACTCACTCTCCATGTGTCCTTAGGGAGTCTCCTTAACTTTTGTACCTCACTTCTGCAATCTGTAAAACAGGACAATAATAGTACACACCTCATGAGGTTTTGTAGCAATCAATTAAAGTTCTTGGCTTATAATTAGATTTCTCTAAAAAAAAAAAAAACTCTTCTTACTATTATTATAATAATCATTACTGTCCTGGAGTGAAAAATTGGAAACCATGGTGAAAAGTTTCCCAAATGTATTAGTTTCCCAGGCTACCACAACAAATTACCACAAATTGGGTAGCTTGAAGCAACAGTAATATATTTTCACAATGCAGGATTCCAGAAGTCCAAAATCAAGGTATTCCTAGGGCTAGTTCCTTCCAGAGGCTCTGGGGGAGAAACAATCTTTAGTTTCTGGGGGTTTCCAGCAATCTTTGGTGTTCCCTGGTTTGTAAAGGCATCACTCCATTTTCTTGTCTTTATCTTTTCCGTATCCTTATGTCTTCTCCTTTTCCCTCTCCTATAAAGACAATTTCATTGTATTTAGAGTCCAACCAACTCAGTATGTTTTTGTCTAAACCTTACTTTTATTCTATCTGCAAAACCCTCTAAATAAGGTCATATTCTGGACATAAATTTGGGAGCAAAGCTAATCACTCCACTATAGCAACTAAGCAAGTTGAGTTTGAATTGGAGGAAGAAACCATGAATGGTTCCTAAAAGAATGTCATCCCACCATAGGCATGATATTTCAGGGCTGTAATGGCTGTGTTGCATGGGTGGTCAATCAAGCAAAATAAGCCAGCCACCCTCAAGGTCATCTCTGAGTCAGACACCAGCTGTCAAACAGAGTTAATCATGTGCTCTCATTTAAACGGTGGCAAACTTCTCTGGAGAAAAGTTAAAGGTACCCAACAGGGACAGGCGGCAACTCATCAGACAACATGTTATAAGCTCTTTACTGTTTTTCCTAACCTAAAATGTGTCACTATTTAACCCTGAATGCATTCTGACACTGGGTGATGCGATGCAAAGTGTAGGAACTCTGGAGCTTTAGAGAACTGGATTGTAATACCATGTTCTTTGATGTACTAGCTTCATTTACCCACCTTCATGGCCTCAGACAAGGCATTTACCCTCTCCAGGCCTGAATTTCTGCACAACACTACCACAACTTGTGGAGCTTTTCCAAGTAAGAAAATAATGTATGCAGGAGCTTCACCTAAGGACTGGCATAAATCTCAGTGAGTGGTTGATATTTGCCTTAGTCTTTTTGTGCTGCTGTAACAAAACACCTGAGATGGGGTACTATAAAGAGCAGGAACTTATTGCTCACAATTAGGGAGGCTAGAAGTACAAGATCAAGGCACCAACAGATTCCAAGTCTGCTGAGGACTGAGGTTCTGCTTCCAAGAGGGTGCGTTGTTGCATTCTTCAGAGAAGATGAACCTGTGTCCTCAAATAATGCAAAAGACAGAAGAGCCAAAGGGCCTCACTAGTTCTCTTCAGCCCTTTTATAAGGTTGCTAACCTTATTCATGAGGACTCTGCTCTCATGACTTAATCACCTCCCAAAGGTCCCTAGCTCTTAAAACTATCATATTGTTGAGTATATTTCAGCATAAAAATTTTAGGGGATGAATTCTGATAATATCCCAGTTACTATAACTGTTGTGAGGTGATAATTCTGTCTTTCCCCCTTAACTAGACCAGAAGGCCAAAGGGACCGTGAAGAAGAGCTGTGGAGACTCATCCACATAAATCCCATCATCTCTTCCCTTACACACCTCCACTCCAGCACAAAGTAAATGGACTAAACCCACAGTAAATATCACAGGAAATAAATGACACACCAACATCATTCCAAATACAAGCTGTCTCAAAAAATGAACATCCAGTAGCCTTGGATTTTGAAGCAACCAGGACAGTGCTTGGCAAAGTCTCTCCCTTTCTTGGCTTACCCAATGAACATGGCACAGAGCAAAGACAACACAAAGTAGTGTTAGTACTATAGTGCAGGTCAACATATAGAGGCTTAGACTGTGTAAATCTAGCATTTAGAGGCCACACAACTTGTTTCTCATGAGTGCATTTGTATTATTTCATTTACATGCTTATTACTAAGGTAATACACATTCATTATAGAAACTTTCAAAAACAGAGCAAAATCATTCTTAATCCCAGAGAGATATGTAAATTTTTTCTTTAACAATATATTGTACAATGAAATCCATTGTTTTATACAGTTAATGTGCTAATGATTATAATAAAAAACAATGTATTGTGACAGCTTCCTAATATTCCATTATATAAACCTACCAATATTCATTTAGCCCATCCCTAAATAGATAAAATTTCGAGGAATTTCAACTTGTTTTCAATACTTTGTCAGTGAAAAAAAAAAATGTGAATGTATAAGTTTATTTCTGATTCATCTTATAAACCCTTAATGGCTTGCTATTTAATATAACCCTTCCTCTTTTCTCAGTGTTGCAATGAACAACACTGAGTAAATTTGCTTGATTTATGAGGAACTGATTTTCTTATCCAATCTGAGAATCTGCTGTCAGCTTTGTCTTAAGCAGGCTCTCTCCTGGGCAGTACAAGTAGCCAGCATTCCTGGGTCTGGCTGCTTAGCTCACTTGTTCAGGGCATAGGGCTAATGGGGTCAATGTCATGGGATTTGAGCTCTACATATGCAGGCCAGTTAGTTATGTGTCCAGAGACTATTTCCCTAACTCCAAACAGCTGTTGTTTAAACTCTGGCTGTTAGTTTCCAAGGAACTGTGCAAAAGAGCATGGGTAGATCAACACAAATACTTGCCACTGTCTTCCCATGGAAAAGTATTCATGTCGACTCATTCGAAACTGGTGAGACTGTAGAAGAATGAGAAAGAATAACATTGGGTAGAGAATTGGCTACCTTATATACACTTTTGTTTATAAGCTTAATCTGTGAGTACCCACTATTCCTGTGAGATCATTCAGCCATGTGTTTTCAATTGCTGCTATTGGTGTTGACTGGCATTTTCTCTTGCAGCTGACACCGCACTTGGCACAGATGATGTATATGATGAAAAAGGATGCCAGTGTGATGTATCAGTAGAAGACCTCACCCCACCACTTAAAACTGTCATTAGAGCTATCAGGTTGGTGAAAATTTGAAACCAAATGATTCAGAGGCATACCTCTGATTATTTGAATTACTATGTTGCTAAGTTCTTTTTTTAGCAGGTAAATCTCCTGAAATAACTACCTTCCCTTTTCTGATTCATCCACATGCCTATTAAGTTGTAAAATATTTTTTCTACATGTAAGATTCTACAGTGTTCAACACAAAGTATGTTTTAAAAGGTGAAAAACCAGGCCATCCTGGAGAATTACATAGGAATCAGCATGCTGTATGAATCTGTTGCTTTAAGGATATTTCATTGATACAATTGGATTTTTAAATTACTCTTATGATGTGATGCTCCAATCTACGTTTTGTGTTTGGTATCAAAGATACAGTCCTCTAGGTTATTTTAAGATAATGAGTTGTGAAAATGGGAAACCCAAATTAAAATGCAGTGACTTGGTCCTGTCTTCTGAAATGTAATTGTTAATGATTAGTCTTTAACTTTGCTTCTTCTATTGCTGAAAGAAAGCTAGGAATGCATCAAAAGAAACTTAAATTTATATTTATATTTTAGAGGCCCCTATTCCCATCACAAAAAAAAAAAAAAAAAAAATGAAGAAGAATTTCAGGATGTGGACTAAATGAACTGCTGCATGCTCAGCCTGTCTAGTTGAATCCCTTTGGGAGAATTTATATCTGTAAGGGAATGTTGAGTGACTGTACTGCAAAAAAACACCTCTGATTTTTTTGGCACTTTCTGCCTCTTATCAAAAAGCAGAAGAAAAAACTTAAAATATTCAAAAGAGTTTAACTATTCAGATGCTTGGTCTAATCTCATATCAACATGACTGATTATATCTGTGTTTATTTGGTCAGTTAGCATCATGTTGCACATGGCTTTCTCTATGGTTGGGAGTGACTAGGAAAGCAGAAATGTGTAAAAAGATTTTGGTGAATGTTTGTGGGGACAAAGAAAATCATGGTATGGTAAAAATATGTAGTACACCTTTTTTTTTTATGCTCAAGCTATCTTTAACAGCAACCTAAAACGAAATGAAGTAAAGCCTAGTTATTTCCCAATAGAACAATTCAAGTATCAAGTCCTACAGGAGATCACACCTTATATTTGGCCTGGTCAGTCTCTGATTATGCCTCTTGCCTCATAGTACTTGTTAATAATATTCCCTTTTCTCAAAGTATCCCAGTTTGGTCAACCAACTATATCAATATCCTACCCTGGGAAAACTAAAAATCTTGGAAGATATTTAAGCCCAGAAAACTCAGAATATGTAGCAAAATTATGTCTGAAAGCCTTACTTAAGTTAAAGAGATGGAGAGGATCTAGAAATGCACTGTCCAATACAGTAGCCATTGGTCACCTGAGACTATTTAAATTTGAACTGACTGAACTGGAATACAATTTAAAATTCAGTTGCTCAGTCTCACACAATCTACATTTCAAGTGCTCAGTAGCCACAGGTGGCTGCTGGCTACGATACTGGACAAAGGAAATATGAAACATTTCTTTCATTGCAGGAGGTTCTATTGGACATTGCTGATCTAGAAGTCACCTTGAGATTCCTTACATGCACTGATTATATCCATGAAAGATCCTAAAGCGGGGGGCAATTCACTCCTCAAATTAATCTAACTTGCAACAAGAATAGAAAATCTTATCTAGTGGAAGCAGATTAGGTTTCCTAAAAGTCATATTTAACCCGGTTTCTGTCATTTTCCAAGACCTTCTGAAGCTTTCTGCTTTTGCTTCACAACCTGTAAAATGGATTGTGAGCTGCAAGAAAGAAAATGAAATAGGTTTATTCTGCTAGCTAAGCACTTTAGCAACAGTTTAAGATTCACTTTGCTCTACCTTCTTCTTGAAACCTGACTGATTTTTGTAATGTCCTTTGTAGAACTCCCTTGATTTTCAGAATTCTTTCTTGGTCCTTATTTTTAACTTAATTGGATTATTATCTGTCTTATCCTTGTTGTGGATTTCTGAAACTTTCTGTGTAGCACTTTGTGACACTTGGGGATGTTTTTCTCTGCCATATCCTGATTTTGCTTAGCAGGGTTTTTTTTAATCATTTTCAAGTTTCATCTGAAATTATTGGATTCTATAAAAATCTAATAGCTATACTAAATAGTTTAATAACTTAACTGGAAATTTTTCACTTGCAGTGGTACTTAATTTCTAAAGATATGTAATTAAAAGACCAACCCATATAATTAGCAGTTCTGAAAAGAAGTTTGCAGGTATAAGTTCCTAAATCATATGCAAAAAAAGTGTTCTTTTTCTTTTTTTTTGAGAAGTTAGATTGCATAAATAAGTTCAGCATCAGTTGGCTAAAATATTTTTTGCCAGAATATGTCCACCTCTTGCAACTCACCTGAAATAATATTTTACATATATATTACTGAATTCAAGTGTGAACCATATATTATTAATCTCTAAAATAACAACTTTGCTTTGGCATTTTTCTTGTTATTTTTGGTTGTTTGAATACTTAATATGAATGCTTGGATATGCTTTTTGTATCCCAGTAGCTCTTACAATAATAGGTTTTCCTAGTAACCAAATTAAAAATAAAAGGTATAGAAAATATGTATTCTACTGCAAGGATGACAGTATAGAAAATAATATTACTACATTTCCAAAGAGCAAAGTAAGAATTCTCATTTTCAGTTATTAATATTTATTAAGTAACTATTTTCTACTTACTTTTAAGAGTGAAAATTCTCAGGAAATGAGACAATTAAGACCACTCTGAATTTGTCTGGATTCTGAGTACCACCATACCACCCTGAATGCATTCAATCGTGTCTGAATTTGTCTGGATTCTATTATCCAAATACACTTGGCTTTTTAATGAATGATGCCCCTTTTTACAGTACATATAGAATAATTACTCTTCTTAGACTATTTCCAAAATGTCTTTTACACAGAAAAAAAAATTTAGTTTTGTATAATTCCTTTAGAATTATCTCAGATTTTTCTCAAAATAACATTTCATGGAAAAGCACAAATTTTCTGGACTATGTCTTCAAATTCACCACTGGGATTAGAAATTTACTTTTTTTTTTTTTTTGTACCAGAACTTGAATTCAAGGGTGCTAAACCACTGAACCACATCCCCAGCCCTTTTTATTTTTCATTTTGAGACAGGGCTTCACTAAGTTGCTTAGGGCCTCTCCAAGTTACTAAGATTGACTTCCAACTCCTGCCTCAGCCTCCTGAGCCAGGGGGATTACAGGCATGCACCACCGTGCCTGGCTTATACGTATTTTTAATAAATTCTCTATATCATGTTATTGACTCAATTCAAACAATGTTAAGTTTGTTTTCCTTCATTCTTAGAAATTTATCTAAATGGAAAGAGAAAATTAGCAGGGAAGTACACAAATCAATCTAGACATTCTACAAACAAATCTAGAGTATTCATCATACTCACTTTTCCCTATCTTATAATAGGACAACAGTTTTCCTATCACAGTTTGATAAAAATATAGCCCATAAATTGCTTGGGTGTGTTCTTCCTAAAGATTCTGAATTCTCTGAGTGGAGACTAACTATGACTGTTAGTGCTAGGACTTGTGGATCACCATGTAAGTATACGTCTTGGGCAAATTTTCATACAAAGAAAAATAATATATGCTTTTTTTAAATTTGAGATAACAAGTTTTGAAAGTCATGTCCAATACAATTAACTATTTTTAAGAGTCCAAGAATGACTTTTTAAAATACAAAAGAAACTGGGTAACTAGTTTTCCTATACTAAACGGATAGGTAGTTTCTCAGATATGTACACCAAGGCAAAATGTCAGTATGTTTAGGGCAATTGGGAAGAAGTGTTTTTTCTGTTAAAACAATGGAATATGCCAGGCGCAGTGGGGCAGGCCTATAATCCCAGCGGCTCTGGAGGAGGATCTCAAAGCCAGCCTCAGAAATGGTGAGGTGCTAAGCAACTCAGTGAGACCCTGTCTCTAAATAAAATACAAAATAGGGCTGGGGATGTGGCTCAGTGGTTGAGTGCCTCTGAATTCAATCCCTGGCACCAAAAAAACAAACAAACAAAAAGACAGTGGAATGTTTCCTACCACTTCTGTTTTCACAGAATTGCTACATCTAGGATCAAGGCCACTCTTAACAAGAACTTAATGACAATGGTTCTCCTATCAGCTTGCTTTATACTTACTGCCATGTTTTCCATCAGTCTTCAAGATCACAGTATTGTGCAACCTATTTTCCTTGTGAAGACAGTCCAAAAACCTCACTGCAGATACTTATTATTCTCAAGAGAAATGAAAGAGAAGTTGTTGATTTTATCAGGCTCTTAACTTCTCTTAATACCTTCATGCAATGAACATCATGCTTCCCATGTTTTTCTGCATGCAACCTTTCATTTCCCAAGTCAAACCAGCCTTTTAGAGAAGCAAATAAATAAAAGTCTGGGGTGAAAATTCAAAGAATTGTGGTTTGTGGCACATCAGAACCCAGGTGCCCCTTAACCATTGAGCCACATCCTCAGCCCTTTTTGTATTTTATTTTAAGACAAGTTCTTGTTAAGTTACTTGCAGCTACTAAGTTGCTGATGCTGGTTTGAAATCACCATCCTCCTGCCTCAGCCTCCTGAGCTGCTGGGATTATAGGTGTGCACCACCATGCCCAGCTCAAAGAAATTTTTAGTTGAGGCTGCAGCTAACTTTACCCTGACACCACAGGTTAATTCCACTCTGCCCATCCCCCTCCCCAGGGCTGCACAGAAGTGGTCCATGAACACTACCCTCCTCTGTTGGGTCCTGAGTAACTCACATAACCCCTCTGGGCCTGTGTCCTCATAGGTGAGAAGGATATGGCAATAATAGTGTCCCAGTACTGTTGTGGAGATTAAATAAATTAACATTTGCAATGCACCTCGAGCAGTTGCTGGCACGTGCTAAGTACTATGTAGTTGCTAGTTGTTACCACCCTTGAGTTGTTAGGGCTACTTGGTGTCTCCCTAGTATGCTGCCACCTCCACTGTTCATCATCTGCTAGGAAAGGGGATTTTGACCTTTGCCTCTCCACCTGCTCCAATGACAAGTAATGTAAAAGGAGCATTTCAAATTACCTCTCCACCACCTGAGCTGATAAATTACTCAAAGCCAAAAGAGCAATGTTTTCACCCAACCACGAGGTTCCAATCAGATCTCTCCTCCTTCCCACTCAGGGAGGAACTTCCTGCCTTCCCATTCGCCTTCTAAAAAAGTCGGAGGACAGTAAGTGGTAGAAGTTACCTCTTCTCTGTCTCTCCTCCAGAGACTCTCCTTTCAGAGTCCTGACTACAGACTCTTTGAAGTTCCTCCCAGGAAGTCTGCATGCACTCAAAAAATATGTATGGAGCTTCTACTCTGCACCAGTCACAGAGATAAACATTAGCAGGAGAGAGAGAGAGTCCCGCTTAGAGTCATGAGGGGTTAGCAGAAAAGTACAGAGTCAATCTTGATGCAGAGCCACACAGCACTACAATGATAGAAGTCCAGGATGTTCTGGGGCAACATAAATCAGCACTCGTGCGAGAGGTGGCACTCAGGAAGGCTTTCTGGAAGGAGGGTATGAATAGAGATCTAGTAGATTCATAGGTACTAGGAGGTTATTAAAGAGAATAATTAAGGAGAGAGGGAATTGCAATTGCAAAAAGCAGAAGTGAAAGTGGTATTAGAATGTATGTGTTAGTAGATGCTGGAAGACTAGGAGAGCAGAGGTGAAGCTGATAAGAGGACTGGCATAATGAGCAGGGATGTAAGGAAATCTTGAGTACAGAAGTATATTTATCAGACTGGTACATTGCACTGCAATCCATTTTTTACATTGCAGTAAGTCATCTTTTTATTTTTTTTATTTTTTGGTACTGGGAATTTGAACCCAGAGGCATTTAACCACTGAGACACACCCCCAACTCTTTTTATATTTTATTTAGAGACAGTATCACTGCATGCAACCTTTGACCCTCACTAAGTTGCTGTTGCTGGCTTTGAACTCGCAATCCTCCTGCCTCAGCCTCCCGAGCAACTGGGAGCATAGGCATGCATCACTATGCCCAGCTGTCTTTCCAAATTATAGAATAAAGAATAGATCAAAAGAGACATTGTTGTCCCAACGCCTGGATCTGTTGGAACCTGAGCCACATAGTCATGATGGAGAATAGTGGAGGAAGGATTTCAGAGCATTTTGGACATTAAAAATTATAGGATTTGGATATATACTGATGGGAAAGGATGGAATGGCAGCAGGACAGAAAATTATGGAATGGGGACAAACATGGTAGCCATCAACACAGAGATAAATGGCTTACAGAAGTCTCACCTCAGGAAGTGAAGAGAAGGTGGTCCACACAGAATGCTAAGGCTCACAGACATGGAAGGAGCTACAAAAGGAGGCTCTGAAGGAGACCAACTCAAAGCAGCAGATAGGTGGAAATCAGAAGATATGGTGGAAGAGCACCCAGAGGAGGAACATGTTTCAAGCAGAAGATGGAGGTCAGCTGCATTAAGCACTGCTAAGAGGTCAAAGAAGACAAAGAATAAGAATGTTCTTTGAAAGTGGCAACAAGTTGGTCATCAGGACTTTGGAGAAAAATTCAGAGGGGAAAGGGTTTGAAGCCAGACAATAAACACTTTTTAAAATTATCAGAAACGTTCACTCTAATATGAACATGGATGAAGTGTCAAGAATTTCTTTGTAACTAGGGAAGACTCATCTACTCTTCTAAAATAGCTCAGATCTGATCAGCACACTGAAGAATCACTGGTGACATTTCAGAGTTTCCAAGGTGGATATGCTAATCAGACCCTGCTGTTAATCATGTGTTAGGTGATAAGGTTTTCCAGTATTCTTACCCTGCTGTTCTTATTCTGAAAGGCAAGCTTGAGACCAGTGTCTTGACCCTTCCTTAAAATGATCTCAACTCTGACTCCTTCTTGAATCTCACTTTATACTTCAGACAAGAATATTCCACAAATAGAGAAGAGGCACATGTTTGCACATGTTTCTGTTAAATCTACAAGCTGTTTAATCATTGCCAGTTCTTAATTTTGCTGATGACATTTCTGCTATTCTAACAGAGGTGATGAGTCTTTGTTTGCAAGTCACTATTAAGACCCTCTTGACAGCCAGATCTATGGCGTCTTACAGTAAAGAATGCTGCTAGAAAAGCATTATGGATCATTTGGCACATATTGTTTAAATCAGTTAATATATTCCCTGGAAGATTCTTATTGTTTGTTTTTGTTTTGAAGATAATTACATGTAGCCACATTCTTCTCTGAGGTTACATTAAACTACTGTAGACACACTTGGTAGCATCTGAGATTTTTAACCTTTCAATTGGCTTTAATTTAAAATGAATCTCTTCTTCAATGCCATGACTAAAAATATTTAAGACTAACTAACATGTATGGGCACTTTATTTATTTACTTATTCATTTCACACTTTAAAATGTATGCAGGATTGTATACTCCTGAGAGAACAAAATTCACAAATTTAGTTACCACAAAACCCTAGGGGCAAACTAACCCTTTACAGACTTGCTTGGATCCAGAAGTTTTTGCTTAGGTCTTTCTACTCTTACCCTTTTGAAAGAAAATCTAACAAAATCTACAGGAGAACCTACTAGAGCCTGAAAATAAGGGACAATAATAACAGGCATGAAAATAACAACTCCACTTCCACTGGTGGAAACAGTGCAGCCACAGAACTTGTCCTAATGTCCTAAATCAGACAAATGGGGTATCTGCTGAACCTGCAGGGAGGACATCAGATAGACTATAGCATTGGGGCAAATGTCTCTATTAAGAGCTAAAAGCAAGAAAATGAGACTGGTCAGCAGATTCAGCAACTCCTGGGGTTCCTCAGTTACTGGCTAGCAGCCCAGTCTGAGATGAAGGAATGGTAGAGAAGTCTCAGCTATATAATTCTTCAGGTTTTGGGGTGTGTGTGTGAGAGAGAGAGCAAGAGAGAAAGAGAAATGGGGGATTGAACCCAGAGGTTCAAACATTTGAGCTACACCCCAGCCCTTTTCTTTTTTTCATTTTGAAACAGGATCTTGCTAAGCAACTTAGGGCCTCACTAAGTTGCCAAGGTTGGCCTCAAACTGGTCATCCTGCCTCAACCTTCTGAGTCACTGAGATTACCAGAATGTGCCCTCATGCCCAGTTTTTGCTGTATAATTCTGTAGCTTGTTTTTAGGGTCTAAATACTGTGTATACAAATGCAAATCTGTATTTTTAAATTATGTTTATATATTAATGGGAAAACAACATTAATACATATTCTAAACCAGTCACACACATGCCTTCAAGAGTAACACAAATCAGCCAGTTTTGTAGTCCTAGTTGTCTGAATTTGCTCTATGATCAATATCCTTGGACCAATTTCTAAAAACTGACTAAGATTATATGGGGAAGATTCAGTGATGAAAAGGCCCTAAGTCACCTCAAGAAAAAAACCTGGGACCCCTGGTTTTAAGGGAGTTAGAGTTCTTATGAAGAGTCAGAAATCAGAAGACAGAGTTTTGCAAATGAGAGAATAATAATATGGAATGCATATTGGTAAAGTAAATCAGCCCAACTAACCAACACAAAATAAGGAGAGGGTCTGGGAGAAGATTCCCATATCTGCCCAAAATATAAAATCTGGCATCATAAGACCATTTCAGTAGCCTTGAGAAACTTAGTTGTTGCCCCGCAGCAACAATCCCGTGGTAATTTATCGGAGGTGGACTGGAACTGAACTACTTCTATTTTCTTTATCTGGGCTACTTCCTTCCTTACTTGCTTGTTCGCAAGAGAGGTTTTGCTTACTTTTAGTTTTAGAGGAAGAGAGACTTTGCTTAGAGGAAGAGAGAGACTTTGCTTAATTTTAGAGGTGCTACTCTTTCAGAGAGGCTACGCTTATCAAAGGTCTACTGCTTCTTAAAGGTGGGTCACTTCTTGGAGGTGCGGGGTGCGGCATGCGGCCTACGGCCTGCAACCTGCGACCCAGAGGTGTGGCTTTAGTCCCGCATTCTATGATCTGTAACCTTCATTCTGCTATCTAGAGGTGTCTCTTTCGTTCTCCGTTCTGCGATCTTCTTCCAGGCGAAGAGAATGTCTTATATACACTAAGGCAGCCAATCAGTTTAGGATTAAGTAGGATGGTTGGAGCATGCGCCACAGTACCAATTAAGAATGAGGAACATCTGTTGACCACAAGCACAGAAGAGACATTAACTAATCAGGCAAAAGTAGATCACGCCATGTTAACACTAATTATGCGCCACCTCTTGGCTCAATGCCAGCCACCATCCTCGGGCTCTCTGCACTTAGTAATATCCACAGAGATGAAGGTGCAGAGCTGGTAAAGGACAGTCTTCTCCTCCAGAAGTGGTTGCCTACCACCTCTGCCAATATGGGCCAAATCCTCCTTTCCTGCACCCCCACATTAACCTATGCTTCCCACAGTCCTGCACCCACACAAGACTGGAAATGCTCCAAGATTTATTTCTTCATTATAGTATCCTTGCCATCTAAGTACATAGACTGGTGTAGAGTAGGCACTCAATAAATGTTTGGTGGATGAGTGAATGAATGGATGGATGGATGGGTTCCCAAGTCCTGCTCATCAGGCACATGGTTGCCGTCGCTTGGAGAAGCAGCCACAGTGAGCTCATCTGGAATTTCCAGGCTCTGGATACATGAGGTTCTCAAATCCTATCAGAACTCATAGTTGCAGCAACTGTTGTCTTGCACCATGAACATGGAAAGAAAGAGAGCAGAGACTGAGTACTCATTGACATCATGTGGGAGGCTTCCTCAACTCTGCCCACTCCCTCCTGGAAGAGCTGGTGCTCCTCCCAACATAGCCCAGCGCCCAGCACAACAGCGTAGGTGCTCATGAATATGCACTAAAAGAATGTATGAATCAGTCACCTTGGCACTCCCTTTCCTTTCCAACAATCCTTTGAAAAATTAATGGAACTTCTTCACTGCTTGCATGAAACTTCAGACCTCATCAAGTAGGTGGAAGGCAGGAAGCATTTGGGTTCTGATTAGAGACCTGACGTCAATGGATGTTAACACTTGGCCCATTGGTGTGACATGTGTGACTTAGAAGATTTATGCAAATTGGCAAAGTCATGATCAGTTCTTTAAATGGGAGCAGAGACTTTCCACCCCCAACAACCTCCACCACTACCTCAGTCCCACCTCTTCCTCAGTGGCTCTTAACCTTGACTGAAGAATTGCATATCTCGAGGGTTTTTACAAAAATCTCTGGGCTACACACTGAACTAATTCAAATAGCGTTTCTGGAGGTAAGACCTAGGGTCTGTGGGTGATCCCAATGAGCAGCCAAGCTTGGGAAGTTCTGCTGTCTTCACAGTCAATCAAACTGCCTCTTCAGTGCACAGTCAGCGCAGCCCTCTCCACCCTGCACATGGTTTGGCTGCTGGCCGGACCCATCCATCTGGTTGGTGGTGGCAACAGTCACTGCTGCTTCTGTTTTCTCATCATTCTTATCTCTGCATATTCATATGCAATGTTTTTGCCCTGATTTAGAGGACTGAAACAAGACTTCTGCAAGATTTTATAACTCATGGCAGCAAAACAAATGCACCTACATTTCCTTAGAAGTGCACATGTGTTTGTGTATATATATAGATGTATTCTCCCCAGAGTTTAACTTTAGTTATTTCTTCGTACTCAGAAAATTGTATGAGCAGTTTTTCAGTTTCAAGAAGTTGACAGTTTGGGTTTGTGATGAATCTTTTCCACCCTCTAGTGGTACTACAGGGGCATGTCAGTTTTGTTCAATAGGTTACTAGACTCCTATCCTTTTAGTTATCAACAACATCGAAGACTTGATAGTAGTGAGCTTTGGCTTTTTATTGTTCTGTTGACCAGGTGATGCTATTTACCCTTGTGAAAAAAAAAGCCAGTGAGTGTGTCAGTAACTCCTCAGCCTGTTGGTGACTCTACCACAGACCATCTAATAATTCCAGTAGAATAGGCCATTCACTTCACAAAGGTTTATTAAGCACCTGCTTGTGTCAGCCTCATGTGAGTGAAGTCCTAGCATACATATCAAAGCATCTTAATACAAAGAGTATCTTAAGACAATAGTGAGTATTATAATTAAGAGCTCAACACTGGAACCAAACTGGTTTAGTTCCTAATTCCACACTTACTAACTGCTTAACATTAGGCTGCTTTTCAGTTTGCATTAGCTTCCTCTTTGCATTTGCTACTTATCAGGTTACAGTACCATTTGTTCATTCATTTGAACTTTAACTTGTTTTGGGCTTTTCTCTTTACTTCCTTATAATGACATCTTATTTTTTGTGATTCAATTGTTTTGTGAGATCTCAATTACAGTAGTAATCTAAGAGAGAATAATATTATTGTTTTCATGATTTTTCAGAAGCAGTTCTATTTAAATTATTTTCCTGCCCCTAGCATGTTCCTGGCTATCAAACAAATAAGCTTGTTTTAAGAAGCTTCTTGCACCTGTAGAGGAGAGTCAACGGGTATGTTATCTCGGAAATGTGCCTGAAGAGCTTGAATCTATCTTAAGGCATCCTTTTTTGAAGATTTCTACAAGAGCCTGCCTTATCACAGAACACAAGGTTTAAACAACTAAGCAATAATAAATTCTCACTCGTTTCTTCAGCTAGCATACTTGCCAGGATTGTGCAGGATGCTAAGATTAAAAACATAGTCCCAAACAGGGCACAGTGACACACTGCTATAATTTCAGTGACTTAGGAGACTGAGGCAGGAGGATTCCAAGTTTGAGGCCAACCTGGGTAACTTAGCAAGGCTCTGTCTCAAAATAAAAACAAAAAGGGCTTAGGATGTTGCTCGGTGGTAAAGCACTGCTGATTTCAATCCCCAATACCTTCAAAACAAACAGTCTCTGACATTAATAAATTCCAGTGGGTGAATACACTTCCACATATTTAACTACATAATAGCCCACTTGAGGACACAGAAAAAGACTACCTAACCCCCATGGGAGAGAATGGAAAAGACTTCCTAAAGAAACTTATGACTGAGCCAAATCTGGAATAGTTAGGTGGAATACATGGAGAGAATCCTAAGGAATGAGCACTTAGATGACAAAATCAAAAAAAAAAGAAGCAGCAAATAAAGTGTATAATTGATCAAATGGTGTTTTTGTGGACCTGCAAATACTTGCTGAAACCTACATTCCAAAGAGGAAGTGAAAGGTGAAGAGGTAAAAGAGATAGATGGAGACCACCAGTCCACAGACAGCCCTCTGAAGTATGCTGAGGAGTCTAATGTTTACCCAATAGGACTTGGAATCCAACAGAGGATTCTAGGAGGGGATGACATGATCTTACTTACATTCTGAAAGTTTCATTCTAGGCTATAGCCGGTCAGATGCAAAGGAGGGGACAGTTTTGAGAACTATTAGGACATGCTTCATTGTTCCCTACTCAGCAAGTAAAATGACAGGGACATCATTTTTTATATAAATTATTGATTTTAAAAATACTTATGCCTTTAAACATTCCCTCTGCAAACAAAAAATATAAACTATAAAACATAACACCTGATTTAGAATTTTCATCTTACTTCAAACTTCTCGTATATGTGTATATATATATATATATACTTTTTTTTTTTTTTTTTTTTTTTTTTGAGACAGTGTCTCACTGTATTGCCCAGATTGGTCTCAAATTCCTGGGCTTATTCCTTCTCCCACCTCAGCCTCTCAAGGAGCTAGGACTACTGGTCCATGGCACTAAGGCTGGTTTTACCTCAAACCCTCTTTACAGCTTTTAAATACAGCCAGCTAAGAAAACCTATTTGATCGCCATTTTAGAAAGCTCAATCTTTGGTAAGATGGACTTACGCCCTCTGCAGCGCACTAGTACATGCTTAACAACCAGCTCTGCAGGAAAGCAAAGTGGTGGTTTGCATCTTTGCCAATTTCTGTACTGTAAATACTTTTACTAAAATCACTGGTTTCAAGCTTCCAATGAGACATCCCTAAGCC
This sequence comes from Sciurus vulgaris, assembly GCF_902686455.1. Classification (NCBI taxonomy): domain Eukaryota; kingdom Metazoa; phylum Chordata; class Mammalia; order Rodentia; family Sciuridae; genus Sciurus; species Sciurus vulgaris. The sequence goes on along the minus strand of NC_136467.1, from coordinate 88,956,009 downwards.
TGGAATTGAAAAGAGATATGCAGCATTACATCATTAGATAGGATTCCCCCCACAGTGACACCATAGATGGAACATGCAAGACTGTAAAAGAGCAACACAATAATAAAATAATTAAGAAATGGTGAGTTTTGAGTATGTGTTGTCTTTGTTTTTAGTATAACATATATGACTGTAAGTTTATAAGATTTAAATTTTAATATTGGATGTATTTAACAACCATAAAAATTCCTAACAATTTTAAGAGCCAGCTCTTAGGAGTCAATACCAGCCTACTACAGCCCATTACTGTATATATTCCTCTTTTCCAAAAAATTGGAATATTTATTAATCCAGTTTTCACTGTTTCATTCTGATACATGAAGTACAAAACTCCGTAAATAAAGCACATAAGAGAAAGCAGTACCTCCTGAAGAATGGTGTGATGCATTAAAAATAGTAAGCTTATTAGGAATTTTTAAATCAACTCTGTATAACTATCATCATATGCCTATACTGAAATAGCATAAAAGGTAGTCAGTTTCCTTTTTAATATTGATCAAAATGACAAACATTGATCAAAACTGTAAAATGGATTTTCATTAATTTGGCTAGCACATGAATAATAAGTTCTGTAAGTAAAAGTGAAATTATTTAAGGGCTATATAAAATATGACTGAGTGAGAGGGAAATATTGTCTGTCAAACAGCACAAAATTAAGCTTCTGAAAGAAAAAGAGTAAAACATTTTTCAAACTATTCATATCACGAGGGATTGGTATCCAGAATACATTAGGAACTTTTAAAAACTCAATAACAGCTGGGTGTGGTGGCACATGCCTATAATCCCAGCTACCCAGGAGGCTGAGGCAAAAGGTTTGCAAGTTCAAGGCCTGCCTGGGAAATTTAATGAGACCCTGTCTCAAAATAAAATTTAAAAGGGGCTGGGGAGGTAGCGCAGTGGTAGAGCACCCCTGGGTTCAACCCCCAGTACTGAAAAAAATAATAATAAAACTCAATAACAAAAAACAAATCATTCAATTTAAAAATATGAGTAGACATTTCTCAAAAAAAATGCAAAAAGCCAATAAATTTATATAAAAATACTCAACTTCATTAGCCTTCAGGGAGATGCAGGTCTAAAACCACAGTGAGATATCATCTCACTCCAGTCAGAATGACCATTATCAAAAAGTCAAAAAATAATAAACGCTGGTGAGAATGTGAAGAAAAGGGAACTCTCACATACTGTTGATGGGAATGTACAGCCACTACAGAGAACCATTACTCAAGAAACTAAAAGTAGATCTACCCTGTGATTCAACTATCCCACTTCTGGATACATATGTTCAAAGGAAATTACATCAACACAGCAAAGAGACCTGCGTGATCATGTTTGTTGCTGTACTGTTCACAATAGCTAAGATATAGAATCAACCCAGATGCTTATCAATGGATGAATGGATAAAGAAAATGTGGCATATAGACACAATGGAATATTATCTTTTTTTTTATTCCCTGTACATGAATGGGGTACAACATTTCATTTATCTGGTTGAACACAATGTAGAGTCACACCATTTGTGTAATCATACATGTACATAGGGTAATGATGTCTGTCTCATTCCATTATCTGTCCTTCCCCCACCCCTCCCCACCCCTCAATTCCCTCTACACAATCCAACATCCTCCATTCTTCCCTTATCCCCTCTCCCCCCATTATGTATCATCATCCACTTATCAGAGAAAATATTCAGCCTTTGGTTTTTGGGGATTGGCTTATTTCACTTAGCATTATACTCTCCAACTCCATCCATTTACCTGCAAATGCCATAATGTCATTCATCTTTATGGCTGAATAATATTCCATTGTGTATATATATCACAGTTTCTTTATCCATTTTTCTAGGTTGGTTCCACAATCTAGCTATTGTGAACTGAGCTACTATAAACACTGATATGGCTGTGTTACTGTAGTATGCTCATTTTAAATCCTTTGGGTATAAACTGAGGAGTGGGATAACTAGGTCAAATGGTGGGTCCACAATGGGAATATTATCTGACCATAAAAAGGAATATTTCATCATTTGCAGCAAAATTAATGGAACAGGAGGACATTATGTTAAGTGGAATACATTAGACACAGAAGGACAGACACCACACATTCTCCCTCACATGTGAATAGTTTTTTTTTTTCTTAAATAAATTAGAATGTATAATAGTGACTACTAGAGGTTAGGAAGTGTGGGAAGGAGGGTGGATAATTGGAGGTTGGCTTACAGGTACAAACACAAGTAGAGAGAAGTAATAAGTGTTCTACAGAACAGCGGGGTGATACAATGACCTATTATGTGTTTTATGGAGAACAAGAAGAGAAGAGCTAATAGTCTCCAAACACAAATTAATGATAAGGAAAAGGAAACATGAATATCCATGATTTGATCAGTATGTATACCGAAATATCACAAAGTATGCCACAAATATGTTCAATCATTACATGTTAATCAAAAAACATCTTTAAATGTTTAAGGAGACAGAAAGGTTAACTATCCTGATTTGACCATTACACACTGTATTCATGTATCAAATTATCACATCGTACTCTAGTAATCTGTACAATTAAAATAATAACTTTTAATATCACACTAAGTGAAATAAGCCAAGCTCAGAAACCCAGAGGTCAAATGTTTTCTCTCATATGTGGAAGCTCAAGGAAAATAAAGGCAAGGGGGAGGGAAGGACAGGATAGCATAAAGAATTAATCAAACAAATTAATAGACGAGCAAAAGGAAGTCAAGTAGAAGGAGAATGGGAGAGGGAAGTAGGGTGGATGGGAGGGAAAAGAGGGAGAGAAAGACAGGAGATCTTGAACTGAAGTCAGTCTCCAGGCATGTATGAGTTTGTCGGGATGAACCCAACTACTATGTATAACCATAAAGCTCTAATAAAATAATAATAATAATGATAATAATAATTTTAATAAAAGTAAATAAAAGGGAGAAAAGCAACATGCAACTTTGAAATGCATTGTCATAGAGAACTCACACAACAGCTGAACAAGAAATAAGTGTGAAATCCTTCTAGGGCAAAAAAAAAAAAAGGTAATTCAGTCTAGAGGAGTGGGGGGTTCACTATCGCCACTGGGCAGACGTGCCACAAATGCCGGAGCTACAGTAAGTGGGAACACCGACTAGTGCTGCTGCTTGCCCCTCCACTACCACAGAGGGAAAGAAGGAACTGCTGAAGGTCCCAGGCACTTTCTCCCTTCTCCAGAGTTGGTGCATGGGAAGCCAGGTCATTCTGGGAAACCAGAAAGATGTGAGTGGGATGTTGGCTTTACCTCATGCTGGTTGCTTGTTTGGGTGCAAGTCACTTCGATTCTTTGAATCTTTGAAACTTTAAATACTTAACACCAATAGGTATATATAACATTTTCCTGCAATGAGACTGCACAGGCTAAGTTGACAATGCTTCTTTGCTTTCATCAGGAATTTTATGAAGTTATTGCTATAACTGGTTATCTTAAGCAGATTAGCTATCATAAGAACCATGGAGGTTACTGATTTCAAAACCTGCAGCTCCTGTTAGGGTAGGCATTACAATAAAAGACCTCTGGTTCTTAAAAGCTTAGATATCAAGCTTAGTTACTAAGTGTGTGGTGTTTAACATAAAAGAACTTAACTAGCTAATCAAGCAATATAATGCAGAAATAATTTATGAAAAAAAGTTCACAAATTTCTATGCGCTACTGTATATTGCTTCAGGAGAATAAAAGAATTTTGAAAACACATTTGTGTCCCAGAAATGCATGTAGTTACATAAAAGTCCATTTGAACAGCCTGGGTATTACATCTTGGACTTGTGGGATGACATTTCAACTATAGTCTTAATCTGGGGTTTCAATGGACAGTAAAAAAGTGCAATACTTAATGCTTAGTCTATTTTTAGTGTATTGTCTTATAGAAGATGTTCTTAGATTGTCCTCTGTGATCTCAGACTTTTATATTACATTTCTGTAGGAGCTTAAAATAATTTGATGCATGAACTTTTCCTTCCAGTGTTTTTTAGATTTCTCAGTAAACTATTTTGGTCACTTCTTTTAGCAAAGTCATGAAGATTAATACATCATATGTTGTTCATACAGAATTATGAAATTTCATGTCGCCAAACGGAAGTTTAAGGAAACATTACGCCCATATGATGTAAAAGATGTCATTGAACAATATTCTGCTGGTCACCTGGACATGCTGTGTAGAATTAAAAGCCTTCAAACACGGTAAGCAACAAAAACATTATTCATTGTAAAGGAGCAGGCATGGAAACCATCTGGGAGCTACTTCTCTTTAACAGAAAAAACCTCTGGATTCCATATTCCTAATTCATTTTTAGTGGGCAACTGGACTTTTGTTTTAACGTACATCTTATTTTTGCTTTTAACATAGATGTAAATCAGTCACTAAAACCTCCTGCCATCTCAGTTTCCTCATCTGTAAAAATGGAGAGAATTTTAGTGCTTACCTCCTGGGGTTGTCCTGAGGATTGAATGAGTTAATACATGTAACTCATAGTATGTAATATCCCTGGCACTGAGTGCTCAATAAAAATCAATGACTATTGCTGACATATGAATTATTCCTGCTGTTGCAGTCACTTTTGTTATTATCAAAACCCATCAGGATTAAGCTAGTCTTTCTCCTACACTAAACTTTACCCAACTATCTAGCCCAGGAAGACAGACCTTTCTTTTCTCTGACCTCTTGCAGCACTAAAGTCTACTACAGAGCCAAGGCCCACTTATAATCTTGGTATGACAGGCCAGAGAGTTGAGACTCAACCCCTGTCCTGTTCTTTGGTTGCAACTGTACTCCCCCTTCCTCTCCACTGAGATAGGGCCTTCTCTTCATTGCTGCATGTACAGTGGTAGATAAATACTTTTCTTCCAGTGAGCATCTTCTTGAATGATTGAAATGAATGATGAGTTCAATATGTTAATTCCAACCACTTGGGGTTGATTGTGTCATCTTCAAGTCAAATATTTAGTCAATTCAGGTTTTTTAAAGCATATTACTTTATATTCAGATAAAACAACATTTGTGATTGAATAGCTCTTAAAATGCAAGGATTAAGGGTTAAATTGTTTTTGCATCCCTACGGCGCACTTAGCCCAGAGTGAATCATATACTAGGCCTTTCATAAAATGCCTGCTGATCTGTTATAGAAATCACAACTTGCTCATTCATTCAGCAGATAAATATTGAGCCCATTATGTGTGCCAGGCCTACTGGACATTCAGTGATTAATAAAATAATGACCCAGTCCTTGCAGAGCTTATGATTTAATACATTAGATATCATAGCAGAAAGTAGACACTGCCTGTTTCTGTTCAGGCAAAGTAAACTGGAAAGTTGAGTCAGTATCCCTGATAATTCAAGTCTAAAATACAAAAAAAAGAGGAAAGCGATCAAGTTTTCCGTTTCAGTTGATCAAGCCTCCTTGGAAATTACTTTAACTCATCCTGTGGTTGTGTTGTAATCTCTGCCTAGGCAGCCATGGTCTTCCAACTCCTTTAATAGAATGATCTGATGGTTTTTATAAAATTTCACTGCTATGGAATTTATAGAACTAACCTAGAATTTCTACCTCATGTATATTCTCTCACTCATATTCTAAAACAAAGCGACTGTAGATTTCTTATCCTCTTATCATCCAAATACAATAAATCTTTATTGGACAATCTATTCTATTAATACAAAATCATCATAAATATGATTTTTTTATATTTCAAAGTGGTTAGATTCAGGAACTGTCTGGTCCAATGTGGAAATGAACAAGTCACTTGGTTTAAAACAGTTTTGCCTTCAGAAGATTACCCATAAGTGATTTCATCATGGACCAGAATAATGAGAAAACTAATCTCATATGTAACCACATGTTAAGATAATAAGCATATCAGCCTGGCACAGCTGCACATACCTGTAAACCCAGTGATTCAGGAGGCAGAGGCTGGAGGATCACAAGTTCCAGGCCAGCCTCAGCAACTTAGCAAGATCCTAAGCAACTTAATGAGACCCTGTCTCAAATAAAAAGCAAGAAGGGCTGGGGATGTAGCTCAGTGGTAAAGACCCCTAGGTTCAATCCCCAGTACCAAAAAAAGAAAGAAAAAAAAAAAAAAAAAGCACATCATCTACAACACACTCAATTTACAAAAATTGAAGATACTTATATTTAATTCTTCTATTCAAAACACTTCCATTTGACCAGGACAATCTCCATCTTCGATGTTAATAATCAGATATTCTCTTTCTCTGGTAGTGTTGATCAAATTCTTGGAAAAGGGCAAATCACATCAGATAAGAAGAGCCGAGAGAAAATAACAGCAGAACATGAGACCACAGACGACCTCAGTATGCTTGGCCGGGTGGTCAAAGTTGAAAAACAGGTACAATTCAACACTGCTAATTAACTTCTTTCTTAGTCAGATTTTTTTTTATGAAAATTGATTACAGACATTTGGATGTTTTTTAATAATTAACATATATATAAGGAATGAAAATAGGGTAAAGGAGGTTGCTCAGTGGTAAAGCACTTTCCTAGTATGCATGAATCCCTGGGTCCTATCCCCAGCACCTAGGGATAAGGGATATATATATAATGTAATCTATATAGTACATATAGCACATATATTATATATTATTTTTTATACATTTTCCACATATGGAATATATAATTTGTATGTTTATATATATATACATATATAAAGGAAAAATTAAAGAATAAAATGTAGAGTGAATGATATTAAATTTCCTCTGACAGTATTCTCTAAAACATCTTTGGATTTCCATATAAAGAATATAGAATTTTATCTCATCAATTAATACTTAACTGGAAGCAACTATAGATTTTCAGTAGTAAAATAGCAAAGATCTACTTTCCCTTTGTGTTTTGGTTATTTTTGTTATCCTTTAGGTCACTCTTCCTAAAAATAAGACAAAACTTTACGATAATCGGGACAACATGTTGAATTTTTAGTAACCCCAGGTTAATCTTCTTATATAAAAACAATTTTCCAGAAATCAAATTGCTTTCCCAAAAGAATCATAAATAGTCCAAGTATTAATTCTGAAGCATTTGGTACCTTTGTTTTTAAACTCAGGCTCACCTGGATTGATACGTAGGTCTTAATTTCACTATAGAATAAATTCCTTATGAAAATGCAATCGAGTTCCTGAAAGACCATCAGTGGAGCTGGGAAAGGCAATCTAACTGTGATGGGGAGCTTTAAAGTTGCATTTTTATAGGCTTATGTGCCTTTTCAGAACACCAGTCATCCATTTTAAAGAAGCAGAGGGGGATGGCCAATGGGGATCATATAGAAGCCAAAGTAGCTCTCTCCCCTAATAACCTTCCCTGGCTTCATCACTGTCAGATGCTACTACATTCGCTGAGTCCAAACTGCATGTTACTTTACAGTCTATTTATTTAACTATATCGACACACTCTGACTATAATTTTAATTCCAGAAGTGAAATTCATTCTTCACAGAAGGTTGTCCTCATATGTTACCATTTCCCTCCTTTTAGGTCCAGTCCATTGAGTCTAAGCTGGACTGCCTGCTGGACATCTACCAACAGGTCCTCCGGAAAGGCTCTGCCTCAGCCCTTACTTTGGCTTCATTCCAGATCCCACCTTTTGAATGTGAACAGACATCTGACTATCAAAGCCCTGTGGATAGCAAAGACCTGTCCAGTTCCGCGCAGAACAGTGGCTGCTTAACTAGATCAGCTAGTGCCAACATCTCGCGAGGCCTGCAGTTCATTCTGACGCCAAATGAGTTCAGCGCTCAGACTTTCTATGCGCTTAGCCCTACTATGCACAGTCAAGCAACACAGGTGCCAATGAGTCAAAGTGATGGTTCCGCAGTGGCGGCCACCAGCAACATTGCAAACCAAATAAATGCGGCACCCAAGCCAGCAGCCCCAACAACTTTACAGATCCCGCCTCCTCTCCCAGCCATCAAGCATCTGACCAGGCCGGAGACCTTGCACCCAAACCCCGCAGGCTTACAGGAAAGTATTTCTGATGCCACCACCTGCCTTGTTGCCTCCAAGGAAAACGTTCAGGTTGCACAGTCAAATCTGATCAAGGACCGTTCCCTGAGGAAAAGCTTTGACATGGGAGGAGAAACTCTGTTGTCTGTTCGCCCCATGGTGCCCAAGGACTTGGGCAAATCTTTGTCTGTACAAAACCTGATCAGGTCGACAGAGGAACTGAATTTACAGCTTTCAGGGAGTGAGTCAAGTGGCTCCAGAGGCAGCCAAGATTTTTACCCCAAGTGGAGGGAATCCAAATTGTTCATAACTGATGAAGAGGTGGGTCCCGAAGAGATAGAGACAGACACTTTTGATGCCACCCCACAGCCGGCCAGGGAAGCTGCTTTTGCATCAGACTCTCTAAGGACTGGAAGATCACGATCATCTCAGAGCATTTGTAAAGCGGGAGAAAGTACAGATGCCCTCAGCTTGCCTCATGTCAAACTGAAATAAGCTCTTTGTTTTATTTCTAGGCATAGCAGTTCCTTTAGCCATACATATCATTGCATGAACTATTTTGAAAGCCCTTCTAAAAAGTTGAAATTGCAAGAATCAGAAAGAACATGAAAGGCAGTTTATAAGCCCGTTATCTTTTAATTGCATGAAAATGCATGTTTAGGGATGGCTGAAATTCCAAGGTGCATCAACATTAACCCACTCATTTAGTAATGTACCTTGAGTTTAAAATCATCAGAAACCAAACACTGCTAATGCTACAGGGTATATGAAAACATCAAGATTAGGTGATCTAGAAGATTCAACACTGTGTTTTGAAATTGTGGAAGAAAACACCTTCAAATTTCAGGCATTTCTGCTTTGTAACTAAATACAAAATACGTTTTCAAAATTAGGCCATAATGTATATTTAAACACAATGGCTCTCATAGCTGCTAACAAGGTATCAAGTAAAACAGAATTTGGGAAAACAGAAATGGTTGCTTATTTCAAGATATATTTGCCAACCCATTTCTATTCAGTCATTTTATTATTAATGTAATTTGTCAGTTTGTATGCTTTGGTGATTTAGCGCTGTGGCAAGCAATTTTGCACATCATTTTCATGTTGTCCTTTATGACAAGAATGTTTTTTCATTTAGAAAATGTGCAAATAATGAAATTCAGGGCCAGCAGGGCAAATAGACTCACTATCTGACATATTTGACTTTATGGAAACATATTCCCTGATGGCAGAATCAGCTCTATGAGTGGTCAGCTTCTATACACATGCATGAAACACTGATGGATAGAACAGCCAGTGTGATTGGGCATCTCTGCGATGGCACCAACCCCAGGTTGGCCAATCCTGGCTGTATGAAGGGCCAGTGTGAGAAGCTATTGCCATTTAGCCAACACACAGGTAGGACCCTGGGGAGCGGGACAGTTAAGTGGAACTGAGAGAAAAAAGGCTTCAAAAGAAGCCAAAAACAACACCAGGAAGTAGGCTATATCCAGAAAATGACTTCTCCCTCAAAGGGCAGTGAGAGGGAGAGAAACAAACCAAAATAAAAGAAATCAATTTTTTGGAAAATGAGTATTGCTAAGGAATTCAACTGCCTAAGCATCCCTTATTCTTATATAGAAACAGAGAATTTTGCAAGTTATTTATTTTTTAATATACCCTGAATGTCTTTTGCTATTATGTCTTACATTTTTGCATATGAAAGGCTAAAACTAAAGGTTCCTTTACTTTTTATACTATAGTAAACACTTGGTATTCTCCCCAAGAATGTTGTCCCCAATCTGAAATTACCAGTTCAATTTACTCATAGAAACATTCACAATTAGAAGCCAGATAGCACTGCAGGGTCCACAAATCACAATACTTAATAATATATCATGGCAGCAAAAAGACCAAGGGAAAGAAGTTAAAAATGTATTTATCAGAAAGCAAGAAATGGCCAAGTGCTGTGGTACACTGTACTCCCAGCAACTCAAGAGGCTAAGGCAGGAGGGTCACAAGTTCCAGGCAACCCTCAGCAACTTTGTGAGGCCCTAAGCAACTCAATGAGACCCTGTGCCACAATCAAAACAAAAATGGTTGGAGATGTGGCTCAATGGTAAAGTGCCTCAATCAATTCCCAGTTCAAAACAAAAGAAAGAAATGCAGACTGGTTTTTAGAAACCTAGCTCTCTCAGATGGTCAGAACCTGGGCCAAAGGCAAGGAAAGGAAAAAAAACATTTCAAATCAGTTAAACCTCAAGAAAGGAAGAGCTTTTCCCTTGGCAAACCTCTGAGCTGCCTCCAGCCAAACTTCTCCAGCAGCCAAGGATAATGACCAGGAATATTAACTGGCCCTTCAAAGAAAAGAGGTCCCGAAATCCAGCGACCCTTTCCAATTCACCCGTAGCAGACAGTCTCTATCACTACCTTTCTTTTCTTCTTCCTGGATTGCTTATTGATTCCCTACCACTATTTTGCTTTGAAATTTCACTAGACCTTATCCAACCTCCATCCCCAACCAATTCTTCTCTCTACCTAAAATGTTTTTCTCAACATTTAAAAAAATTTTGTCCCTTTTGATAAACTCTGAAATTTTAAAAGCTTCCTCTTCTCACCCCACTTGGATCCTAATACTATCCCCTGGAGTGTATCATTCAGAACCTTCTTGGCTGCTGGAGATACACAGTCTAGAATCTAAATTTTACACTCCAGTTAAAAAGATTTTGTCAAGCTTTTAAGGCTATTATTTTCATTTTCCAAACATAGAATGTTAGTCAATTATTAAATGCAAATTTTCATCTACCCTCGTCTCTACTCAACCCGAAGTTCTGACATTGCACCCAAACGCACACCCTTCCACGGACCTAAAGCCAGACACCTGCCCTGTACTCGGCAGGTTCTCTCCAAATATTAGCAGAGGAAGAAGAGGGAGACAGCGCCTTTCAGGTAGCACTGATTCTTGGACATACTCTGTCCCAGGTCGAACCCCACTGGCAGCAGGAATTCTGAATGTACCGGGGACCCCTTCTTAGGCCTTCTTAGGCCTCAAACACAGTACAGTTGGTCCAGCATTGCTAAAGACTGACGATTCAGGAACAATGCCTAAACCCATCACTGAGGTCTTAATCATACCTGAATGTGATAAATTGTATTGTGGAAAACTTTTATACATTTAAGCCATGACCATTTTGTCTATCTTACTCTCGCACAAAGAAAAAAATCTCTTGGATGTTAAGATAGTTGTATGGTATGAAAACTGTAGGTTTCGTCATGTCACTCTCTATGGAAATAAGAGGAGTCTCCCATTTACACTAAGCAAAGCCCCATTGGTCAATCCCAGGTGGTGTCTTGAAGCACAATTTAGCTGAGTACTGAGTAGCCACAAGCTCTCTCAGTTCAGGTTTGTTCGCCTTCTTCAATATGTAGGGTTGATCAAGCTAATAATTAATTACAAATATCCCATGTATGAGGTTAATTAAAAATTTTTGCTATGTCTTATCTAAATGTTTGCATTTGTTCAATTAAATTGATATCTGTAGATTGCAAGTTTTGTTTAAAGTAAAATACTTTCCTGAGTTTTTAAGTCCTTATCTCTTGTTCTAAGGTGCCTTTCTCACCTCCCACTGACTCAGTGATTCTGAAAGTTCTTAATTTGAAAATCAAACAAGTCTAATAATGAGGAGGAAATCAGGCACAAAGTGACTAAGTCTCCTACCCATGTGCAAAGCAAAACCATAAAGAATGAAGAAACCTGGGTGACTAAATATATGGATCTCTTCATTCAAGCAGATTGAGGAAATATCAAAAATATTAACTCCCCAGAAGCTGATATTTTTTGCCTTAAATGACATGGTTGTGTTTTTTAAGAGAAACTTAATATAATTATGTGCATTTAAGTGAGCAGTTCTGAAAGTCATGTACGACAATGCAATTGTCTATTTCCTGAAAACAAATAAATCGGGAATATGGTATCCATTTCAAGCTATCATTAAAATGTTATTTCCTTTGCTCTCTTTCACTGGGATTATTTGTTTTAAAGTAAAACATTAAAAAGCTATCTATAAACAACTAATATAAACATTTTATCTGAAACTAACTCATTGGTTCTGAATTGACTGGTCCAAGTCAACCAAACTGACTACAGTTTTGGGACTGAAATATAAAAATTAGCTTTTTGTAATGTTGCTAAAGAAATCTTTGATAATTTGAGAATGGGGAGATTTTCATGTGCTCTTTAGAGTATTATAAGAAAAATCCATTTGATATAGATCATATGGGCTTTGTGTTAAATATAAGTTGGGTATCCTTTATCTAAGAAGTTTGAGACCAGAAGTATTTTGGATTTTAAATTTTCTCAGATTTTGGAATATTTGTATATACATAATGATACATCTTCAGGATGAGATCCAAATCTGAACATGAAATTCATTTTATATATACTTTATATGGAAAGCCTGAAGATAGTTTTATACAATTTTTTTTTTTTTTTTTTTTTTTTTTTTTTTTTGTACTGAGGATCAAACTAAGGGCCTTGCAAATGCTAGGTAAGCATTCTTCCACTGAGCTACAACCCCAGCCCTTTACAAAATATTCTTAATAATTTTGAGAACTGAACAAGGTTTCATGATATAGAATTTTCCATTTGTGGTGGTCATATAATTGCTCAAAAAGTTTTAGATTTGGGGTGTTTTGGATTCAGGTTTTCACATTAGGAATTTGGGGGTGGAGGGTATGCTGAGGATTGAACTCAGGAACGCTTTACCACTGAGCCACATCCCTAGTCCTTTTTATTTTTATTTTGAGACAGGGTCCCATCAAGTTGCTTAGGACCTCCCTAAGTTGCTGAGCCTGGCCTAGAGCCTGCGATCCTCCTGCCTCAACCTCCTGAGTCACTGGGATTGCAGTTGTGTGCCACCACAGCCAGCCAGATGAGGGATATTTAACCTGTGGAATAAAAAGGTTTGCTAAACAAGTGATAAGAAATGGAAACCAGGTGTGTGCCCAAATTTTGCCACCTCTGGTTACTAAGAACTATTTTTAGTACCTAGCCCTGTCTTACTAGGAAAGGGCTCCTCCTCCAAATGTACTACATCCTTGTTTCTTAAAAAAAAATTCTATTACTTCTGTTCTGCTAGCAACTTTCTGCCAGATGGCTAGGATTAATTCCAGTGAAATCATTTTCAAGAAGGCCCAAAACGGTGGAATTCTGAATCCAAAGCAAGAAAGCCCTAACTGGTGTTTTAGACAGGGGGAAGAACAACGAGGGACTGCTACCTTGAAGGAGGAGAGAGGTTCCTATTATGGCTCTTAAAAGATCGGAGATGTGCCTGCTTTATCAACCTCTAAACGAGTAAAAATGAAAGTGTGTACAGAACAGGTTTGCTTGACCAACTTGTAAATACAAACTGCTTCCAAACATTTCTAGAACTACTCTGTAAGCAGTACTTTACTTGGTAAGTAGTAACCAGCCCCAGCTCTTAAAAGCAAAATATATTTATAATTATTTTACCCCGACCATGGATTAAAAAAATAGTTTCCTGGACCTTAAAGTGGCAAAGCTTACTAGCCTGGTTTCAAGTGTTTCAATAATCAGATACAATTATTTCTTCAAAAAAAATTAATTTTCATTAGCTATAACAATACTCCCTCTAACCAACCTAATTCCATATTATTGAAGGTTTTATTATATTACAAAGCAGATACTTTTCAAATACATTATATGCAACCTATAGATACAGGCACTGCCCCAAAACTCAAATGATAAAATTTTTCTTTTCAAATAAATAGAAAAACCCCAAAGCACATTGGTTTAATATGTTAGTCTACCACTCATGATTCGTGTCAGTTCTGCCATAATTTTGGGTGACTAGTGGAAGGACATGCTATAGGAGAGATGTCAGTGTTCTACAGTTCCCATACATGGTGAGGGCACCCACTCCTACTTTTAAATCTGTCTGCCTTATGTTTCTTCTCTTACCTTTAGTGACTTTGCATACTAACTTTTTCTTCCTTCTCTGCCTATGTTGCTATGACTGGCTTCCTAGATTTCCAATCCCTGAAGACTCTTGTGCCCTCAAGTAACTAGACACTCGCTTTCTCCTTGCTGCAGCTTACAGGGCCGTTCACCCTGACATAAGTCATTAGAAGAGCTTGCCACATAGACTCCAAAAGCAGAGATGCTTTTGAGAACCAATGGACTGCCTCACTTGAACCCTCAGGGCAGTGCTTGATGCCCAGCGATCCCACTGCTTGGTGGGAGGGGAGGCCAACACCACCACTCCAGGATGGGAGCTGCTTGTCTTTAGAAGAGACTATTTCTGCTCTTGGATTCCCAAGACCATGGTTGTTCCATTAGCCCTCCCCATCCCCACCCCTGCAGCACCTAGCTCTCACTCTTTCCCCTCATAAACACGCTTACACCTCTTTCATTACCAGCAACTTTCCAGTCTCCTCTTCCTCTTTATTGTACTCCATACCTCATCTTCACACAGCTTTGGAACTATTGACAGCATTTCAGTTCATGATAAACCACATATACCACAGTGAACCCATATGATTAAAATGCAGCTGGAAAATTTCCTATTGTAAGAAAAATGCGGCTCAGTTTGGGTCCCAAAGCAGCTCAGACCCTTGAATCCAGGGAAGTAAGCACTCTGGGGTGCCCGGTCTGAGTTGTGGTCCAACAACAGCACCCACAAAGCCACTCCGGACACGGGAACTCACACCAGAGATTTTATTAGGCGGACAATCGCGTCTGCTCTTGGGGCTGGGAGAGAAAGAGAGAGAAAATGGCGGGGGAGCTTCTCCTAAGTAGTGGAATTTCACGGGCTAACAACACTCAGGCCAATTACTGAGAAGGGGGCTCGCAGGCGGACTAGTGGACCAATAACTGGCTAGGATGTTCACAGACTGACAATCTAGGGTAAGATGGGAGAGGGAGAAATGGCTGCAGTGTAAAGGGCGGGGGAGCAGCTTTATATCATACCTATCACCTACTGACATCACAGTCATTATAATGTGGTTGTGCAATGAATCACATGTTCGTGGTGATGCTGGTATACACAAACCTACTGCACTGCCAGTGATACAAAAGTTGATGCATTCAATAAGAAATAGTAATAACATTTGAAAAACAACTACATTACTAATATATTTACTATATTATACTTTTTATTATTACTTTGGCATGTACCTCTATTTATAAAAATTTTTACTATAAAACACTGCAGTGTGATAATGCAGCAGCCTCAAATATCTTGTGTTCACCATCTTTTTTGATTGCATCAAATGGCCACATGGAATGACTGACCTAAACACATCCTGTGATGTTTGCATGATGAAACTACCTGACAACACATTTCTTAGAACTTATCCCATCAACTCAGGAGCCTGGGACAGAAGAATTGCAAGTTCAAGGCCAGACTGGGAACTTAATAAAACCCTGTCTCAGAATAGAAAATAAAAAGTGTTGGGATGTAGCTCGGTGGTAGAGTACCCCTAGGTTCAACCCCCAGTACCCAAAAAAACAAAAAAAAATCCCATCATGAAGCTATATGTGACTGTGCTTATACAATAAATTGTAGAAGGGTGTAAGGTACTTTCATTTCCACGTCATTCATATACTAACCAGCCATGGCAGTTAGACTCACCCTCGTGTGCCACCACAGAAAAACTGCTTTATGAGTTCATCCATGATCTTCCACGAGTTGATTCAATGGACACTCAGTCGGCATCCTTTGTGGTCTTTCTACAGTAGCTGACACCACAACAAGGGCAAGGGATGTAGCTCAGTGGTAGAGCACTTGCCTAGTATGTGCCAGGCCCTGGGTTCAACTCCCAGTACTGCCAAAATAAAGAAAGAAAAAAAAAGCAAGACAAGTTGACACAACTACTCTTTATCTTAAAACGCTCTCATCTTTCCAAATGAAAGTCTGTCTCTAAATATAAAGGGGAGCTGGGTGTGGTGGCGCACACCTGTAATCCCTGCAGCTCGGAAGGCTGAGGCAGGAGGATCACGAGTTCACAGCCAGACTCAGCAACAAGTCAAGGCGCTAAGCAACTCAGTGAGACCCTGTATCTAAATAAAATACAAAATAGGGCTGGGGATATGGCTCAGTGGTGAGTGCCCCTAAGTTCAATCCCCAGTACCAAAAAAATATATAAAGGGGAAAAATGCTTTTCTGTTCTCTCACACAACAATCCACACAGAAGACTCCTGTGACCTCTGATCACCAAGAAGCACGTGGAGATTTCTCCCGCCAACAGCCAATCTATTCTACATTGGACACCAGCTGTGCCTCTTCCAGTTCTTAGTTCTGACACAATCATCCTGGAGATAGTATCAGATCCCACAGGCTCACGGCTCAGTTCCACAGGACTGCCCCAACTTCAGACGTTCATTACCGGTAATAGTAGCATAGGTTGAAACGTACACTCTGCTATAGACTGGGATTCCCACTACCCTGTTTTGGGGTTCCATTAATTTGCTAGAGCAACTCAGAAAACTCAGAGAAACTTTTTATTTACATTTGCCAGCTTATTTTAGTGGATCTTAAAAAGAATTCAAAGAGATGCATAGGGCCAGATTATGTGACACGGTAGGAAAAATCCTCTAAGAACCTCCACAGGCTCAGCTCTCCGCAGTGTCCCTGAACTCAATCCTTAGGTTTCTATGGAAACTTCATTATGTAGACATGGTTGATTAAATCAATGGTCACTGGTTATCAATTTAACCATCAGTCCCTTCCCCTCCCTGGGGCTGGGAGATTGAGGTTAAAAATCCCATCTGACTAATCATTCCTTATCCTTTTGGGTGGCCAGCGCCCTTCCTGAAGCAATCTAACCCGCCCCCTCCATCTTCTCATTAGCATACAAAAAACACATACCGCTGGGCACAGCCCGTAATTCCATCAACTCAGGAGTCTGAGGCAGATTGCCTCAGCAATTTAGTGAGCCGCTCTCAAAAAAAAGGGGGCTGGGGCTTTAGCTTAGTAGTAGAATGCCCCTGGGTTCAATCCCTAGTGCTGAAAAATAAAATAAAATAAAATAAAAAGCGACACTTCTCACTGTGGAGATGCCAGTGTTTCAGGAGCTGCATGTCGCCTACCTCTCTGGCTTGCTCATCTTTGACTTCTCCAAATTCCTTGTTGATCTTTGGCACATAACTGTCTGCAGTGGATTTTGTTTCAACCTCTTCTCTTTCCTCCTCACTCATGCTCTCCCCATGAGGTCTCACCCATGACCTCAACTACAAGGCGGTCTCCCCTGTCTTGAGTCTCCAACCCAGATCCCCTCCTACCCATCACATCTACATAACTTCACTTGAGGCCAAATTCACCTTTAATGCCCTAGGGTAAGAAAATTTGAGGGCAAGAACATCATATTCACAAGGTCCCTCTTGGCTTCTCACACTGTGCCTGCAAAAGGAACTAGATATGTTAAAGAATACAAGTATCTTGTTTGCTCTGGGCATTTAATGCAGTTCCCAACCACTTCCAAACTCTAAGTTCAGGAGCCTATCAACCAAGAGGAGAGTGTGATTACCAACTTCATTCACCCTGTGTCACAAACTGAATGTGTTACTTCCCCCAGAGGTCTTATACTTTTCCAAAAGGACCCAAGAAGAACTTAATTTACACCAAATAACCAGTAATCATGTGTCCACAAGATAGGAGGAGCACCTGGCTCTGCAGCCCTGCTCTCGCTCCAGCCGGGCCTCGGTGTCTTCCACCTCCATTCCCTCTCCAGCCCCCAAAACAAATGACAGATCCCTCAGATGACACCCACACCTGGACTCTGCCCTTTTATCTAGAAGACTGGTTACCCCCAACTTTGCTATAGATTCTAAAGGAAAAGAGGGACTTTTCTCCCTTCCCCCGCCCCTGAGCCCTGATCTCCACATTCCTGCTTCCCCCTTCTCTTGGCTCTATTTCCTACAGTCTTGGCTTTAGAGTAACAACCCATGCCTAGTGACAGCCCAGTATTATGTTAATATGTGCTTCCCAGTTGTTATCTCACTTGATCCATCTTACCAAAAGTAATGCACCAGTTAGGATGGATTTGGCTATAGGTTTAAGAAAACCCTGGCTGAAAACATGTATGGTAGCACAAGCCTGTCAGCCCAGTGACTTGGAGGCTAAGGCAAGAGAACTTCAAGTTCAAGGCCAGCCTGGGCAACTTAGGACCTGTCTCAAGGAGCCAAGGCAAGCTTTAACTGAGACCTGGAGGAGGAGGAAGGCATGGCCAGGAGCACACTCGAGCAGGACACCATTGCGTGGCATGGGGAAGATGCTCAATGAATGGTCGTGGCCCCACACGACTCTGGAGGTGAAATGTGGACCTTGACATGGCAGATGGTGCCTTCTGTCCTTGGTCCTACAAGGATGACCTTTTAGTTTTTCTTATCTAACATAACTAGAAGTCCAGGCAGAGTACAATTTGCTTGATTACATCATCAAGATTCCAGGTTCTAGACAAATGGATAGAAGAAAATGTGGTATGAGTACACAATGGAATACTACTCAGCCTTAAAGAAGAATGAAATTATAGCATTTGCAGGTAAACAGATGGAACTAGAGAATATCATGCTAAGTGAAATAAGCCATTCCCCAAAACCCAAAGACTGAATATTTTTTCTGATAAGTGGACGCTGATCCGTAGAGTGTGTGGGGATGGGGGGAATGAAGGAACTTTCGATTGTGCAGAGGGAAGCGAGAGGAGTGGGGTAGTGGGGATGGGAAGGACGGTAGAATGAGACAGACATTATTACCCTACATACATGTAGGATTACTCTGCTGGTGTGACTCAGCACCATGTACAGCCAAAGGAATGAAAAGTTATGCTCCATGTGTATACAATGTGTCAAAATGCATTCTACTGTCATGTATAACCAATTAGAACATTTTTTTTTAATTAATTAAAGAAAAGATTCCAGTTCTTTGTGTCTCCGCTGATTCCTTGTCAGTAATATACTATTGGTGTAGCACAGAGTGTGGGGTTGGGTTCTTTGTCTTGCGAATTTTAAGAATGAAATCCATGGACACAAGGGTAAGAGCAAAGTAACAGGATGCATTAGAGTACAAGAAAGGAAGACAAACTCCCAAAGGGGAGGGATCTCAAGAGAGGGACACCAAAGAGTGGCTATTGTCTAGGGTTTTATATGGATCTACAGCTAGCCCCCTACCCAATCCTACCCTTGTAAGACACTCAGTGTTCACAATTCTTCACGCTCTCTTTGGTCCAATCAGGTCACTGTGCCTCCCTTTTGATGGGGGCTCCAGGTACTAGACAGATGTCTCCTATCCAGTTTTTTGTCTGCCTTCACAGGAAACAGCCCAACCTTGATGAGGCATGGCTTGTGTATGTATTTTCTCAGCCCTGCTGAATAAAAACCTGACCTTGAGGGAGCCCAAGTGTCCTGCCTAGCCATTTTAACTCTTTGTCCTGCCTCACTGGTGGTTTCTCATTGTTCTACAAGATAGCTGCCTATAGCAATTGGTACAAAAAAATCCCTTTGATCACTTCTACTATGAGAACGAAGGGAGGGGGGAACCCTCCAACCAGGGGTGGAATAAAAGTTCTTTCCTGATACCTGATTAGACTTAGAGATCAGATGCTCATTCCTGACCCAGTAGGAGTCACAGTGCATATACCCCAAAATGCTTAGGCCAACAATCACTTCCCCTTTGAAGCTAGGGAAGTAGGGTAGACCTCTACAAAACTGTAGTGGTTTTTTTTTTTTTTTTTTTTTTTTTTTGGACTGGGCAGGGAGGTACCAGGGATTGAAGTCAGGGGCATTCGATCAATAAGCCACATTCCTAGTCCTATTTTGTATTTTTATTGTGAGACAGGGTCTCACTGAGTGGCTTTTGCTGAGGCTGGCTGCGAACTTGCAATCCTGCCTCGGCCTCCAAAGCTGCTAGGATTACAGGCACGAGCCACGGTGCCTGGCAAACCTATAGTTCTTGTTAGAAGAAAGGGAGCAAAATAATCTTTTCTTTAAAAACCCACCTGATGGCACACGCCTATAATCCCAGCCTCTCAGGAGGCTAAGACAGAAGGATCACAAGTTCAAGGCCAGCCTCAGCAACTTAGTGAAGCCCTAAACAATTTATTGAGACCCTGTCTCTAAATAAAAAGCATTTTTTTTTTTTTTTTTTTTAAAGGGCTGACTCAGTAGTTAAGTGCCCTGGGTTCATTCCTTGGTACCAAAAAAAAAAAAAAAAAAAAAAAAAAAAAACCACTTGAGGTAGTTACTATTATTGACTTCATTTCATATATGAGAAAATCAATGCTCCATGAAATTAATAACTTGCCAAAGATCACAAAGTTATTTAGCAGTAGAGCTCATATTTAAACTACATGTAGTCTCACTTCAGTATTGGAAATATCAAATCCTAGGTTGACTCCTGGGCTTTGACATCACAGAAACCTTTAGAAATCAGAATTACAACCTGGAGAAAGTAAACGCTAATTTGATAATTACTGGCTTGAAACTTAACTGAAGGAAGAAATACTCTTGGCAAGCTTTTTGTTTTTTTGTAACTGGGGACCGAATACTGGGGCACTTACCAGTGAGCCATATCCCCAGCCTTTTTTGTTTTTGAAACAGGGATTAAGTTGCTTAGAGCCTCACTGAATTGCTGAGGCTGGCCTGGATCCTGTGATCCTCCTTCCTCAGCCTCCTGAGTCACTGGGATCACAGGAGTGCACCACCCCACCCAGCTTCAGGAATTTTTTTGTTTGTTTGTTTTAACAAAAGGTTTGCCCTCTATTCTGTGAACACTCAATTTTAAATTGTCAATTAAGAAATAAATATGGGCGAGGATTGTGGCTTAGTGGTGGAGTGCTTGCCTAGCCAGTGTGAGGCACTGGGTTCAATTCTCAGTACCACAGATAAATAAAGGTTCATTAACAACTAATAAAAATATTTTTTAAAAAAGGTAAATGTGACATTTCCTTTGAGAATAATGTGGTTTGGTTGTTCTCTTCCTCCAGTCAGATTCGTGAATTTTTTTTAACTGCGAATCTAATCTAACTTTTGTTTAGTAACTGGCCATGTAAAAATCATATAGTTCTCCAGGTTTAGTGACATGTACCTATAATCCCAGCTACTCAGTAGGCTAAGGCAAGAGGATCACAAATGAGGCCAGCCCGGGCAACTTAGCAAAAACATCTCAAAATAAAATTTTTAAAAGGGCTTGGGTTGTAGCAAAGGCCTCTGGGTTCAATCTCCAGTATCAAAAATAAATTATCTTTTTAAATAAATAAATCATGTAGCTAGAATTTTTAAAAATATTTTTAGTTGTAGATGGACAAAATACCTTTATTTACTTATTTTTATTAGGTGCTGAGGATCAAACCCAGTGCCTCACAGGTGCCAAGCAAGTACTCTACCACTGAGCTACAGTCCCACCCACAGTTAGCAAGCTTGTAACATCAAAATATATTCTAAATTCCTGACATTTCTAGTACTCCACTGTGGTCCAGGACAGCCATGCCTCTCCCAAGTACTGCAATGGCTTTGATATCGCCTTTTAACGGTGAGAGTTCTGCTTTCTCAGGTGCTGAAGTATAACATCAGAGAAGCACGCCAGGGAAAGCATATTAAGCAGGTTTTATTTAAAGGTAATAATATAGACTTCTCCCAGGAGGGAGAAGGGGGCCATGACTGACTAGAGAGTCCCAAGAAGTGAGCAAGCCCTACATCTTTTATTATAGTTAGGGTCTTTTTTGTTCTGTTCTCTCCCCACTTATCTCTCCTTCCTGCCTACTGACTAGGCCAGGAGTTGCTGTGACTTAGCAAAAAGGTGAGCAGCAGATGGCAGGGGGAGGGTCAAAGTATTCAGGCAGGTAAGGCAGGGGGACATTAATTAGCAGCTGCCTGCCTGTAGTCCTTGACAAGGGCAGGTAAATTTGGTAATCAATGAGCTCTGGAGATACTTGACATTCCATTCTCCCAGGGGCAGTCTCCAACTTCCAGATGCAATGGCTTCACAGCCTCCATTTCCTGGATTTGACCCAATTTCCTGTTTCTACACTAACTGCCTGTCCCCAATTCTGGCTTCAGCTTCACTACAAGACAGACTCCTGGAGATACAGGTTTGAAGAGGAAGTGTTCAAAGGTGAGGGCATGTGTAGTTTGCCATAATATTGGATGAAGAAATCCAAATGTATGTTTGGCATTCAAGAGAATGTTCTGAAGTGAAAATTCAAGAGATTTACTAATCATCTTATTCACGCTTTAAAGGATCTCAGGACACTTTGCCCCCAGAAAACCACCCCCTCAAAGCCCACCTTCAAAGCTTCTGGCAATCAGGGACAAGGCTGGCTACCTCATGTTCACTAGGCTCAGTGGGATTGCCTCCTTACCTATTTCACAGGCAGTAAAAATGAGTACCACCTTCCGTCTCCATCTGGACCTCCCAACTTCTCACTCTTCCTTTTTATTTGCATTTTAATTTCAGGAGAAGCCTCAACTTCCTAGGATGATCCCTTCTATTCAGAAGCCCCTGTTTTCATTAATCTAAGAGCTTCTGGTATGAGAAAAGCAGTTCATTAAAGAGATGTCTTGTGACTGGGCTGGGCCTCCCCAGAGGCTGTAGAGACCACCCACATCTCAGCACCAGGCTGCCCTAAAATACCTTTCTGGGCTAGATAAGCTTATCCAAAAGAAAGCGGCCGACACAGTAAAGGCATTACATATTAGGTAGCATGCTTTATTAGATATCTTTGCCAGTGAAAAATTTTTCAACATTTAGTTAACTTCCTTCAGACACATGTCCAGAAGGCTTGAGAGATTAGATGGGCCACAAATTCAAACTTCTATCAGGTTTTTCTCAACAAGGGCTAAACTAGACTTCTCACATCTAGCTGCCCAGGAGGGCATTCCCTTATTATGGATAGAGCTAACTCCAATGCAACTGAAAACAACCATGCAATTGGTAAGGGGAACCCTGAGGAGCCTCAAGAGAGATGATCCTACTCAGTCTGGCGGCCAGTGATAGACTCCAAGTATCTGGTTCCACCATGGTGTTGCCAGTCAGGTCTCCATCGGTCAGGGGCTGGCTCCGGACACGCTTCAACATCTCCAGGCCTGTGAAGGGAAAGACCAGGAATAGTGAAACAGAACTCACACAACTAGGAGGCTGCAGTGCAGGTAGGGACCCCCACAGGGACATTGTGGGGAAGACAGCCATTCCAACCCAGGCACTGTCAGATGAGCCATTCATGACTCCTGGATACCTTTCCTCTCTCAGTGACTTCAGGTTACAAAAATGGTGTGGTTTTGTCCCTCCACTTGCAATGGACTTTGCAGAACACCCAGATTCCCAGCCACCTGAGCAATCCTTCAATGCCACACAAATCTACCAGAACTCTGTCACTTTGTTCTTAACCACGATTCAGGTAAAGATACTTACCTTGGGACTTATAGTAAGAATTCTGGCTCCCCACATTCCGAATCATGGCCAGCAACCACTGCCTTGCTCTCTGTGGTCCAACGACAGTAACTCGAGTCTGACCTGTGGCTGTGAACCACGGCTCCAGTTGAATGAGGGTGTGGCTATGCAACTCAATGCAGCGAAGGTAGGTGTCTTCCTGACCTGTGAATATAAGAGGGGAAAGAAAGGAAAAGTAAACCCCAGCACTTGGTGAGACAAAGAGGTGGCCCTGAGGGTAGGGACCTGGGGCAGACTGGGGAGGGGCGAGAAAGGTTGGAAGGGAGGGATGGGGGAGGAGATATTCAGGTCACCTACCGAATATGTGCTTCTCCTGGTCTTCTTCCATGTAAAATACCAGTGGAGAATGAAAGTTTGCAGGCAAGGTCCACCACGCTTTCTTGCCAAGAGTGCTCATTTCCAAATGGTGCACTGCTCTTACTTAATTCAAAGCAGGGCAAGTCCAAGCAACTGGCTGGAAAATGTGAAAAAGAGCCTCTGCTCTGTGTTATATATGGGCACTCAAACAACCCACCCTCTGACACACCCTAGGGATTTTCTGTTCCTGTAACCCCCTCTCAAGATAATCCAATCCAGCAATATTCTACTCTGGGCTTAATCCCTTCATTCCATATTAGATGATATAATCAGTGATTGCCCTTGCAATTCCCAAGGATCCAAAATTTTCTTTACTCTAATTTCAAAGGATTTTGGAGCAGATGCATTGAGCATCAACCAGGTCAGGAGTGGCAGAAAGGAAGGTGCTAGGGCAGGAAGGCTCACAGAGGCTCCCTGGATTTTGACAGGTTCTGGCAGTTAACCAATAACTACACATGTGCAGTCAAACAAAGCTGGGTTTATATAGTGTGCTGCACTAGGGAAGCAGAAGCCAATTTTCTAAAATGGGACAATTAGATAATTATCTTAGCAATCTTCATCTAAGCGGTAGGGAGATGAATATGATCTGAATTGTAAAGTATTATCTTTATCTAGTTTCAAATAGTTTCAGAGTGGCCTCTGTCCGTTAGTTTTCATCACTGTATCTGAGTGGTCTTGACCGGTTAAAATATTTTTTAAGAGCCAAGGTGCGGTGGTGCATACCTGTGACCTCAACGGCTCATGAGGCTGAATCAGGAGGATCCCAAGTTTGAGGCCAGCCTGGGAAACTTAAACAGATCCTTAGCAACTTAGCAAGACCTGGTTTCAAAGCTTAAAATAGCTGGGTGTGGTGAATAACATGCCTGTATTCCCAGCAACTTGGGAAACTGAGACAGGAAGGTCACAAATTCAAGGCCAGCCTCAGCAATTTAGTAAGGCCTTAAGCAATTTAAGGAGACCCTGTCTGAAAATAAAAATAAAAAAGGGCTGAGGGTGTTGCTCAGTGGCAAAGAGCCCCCAGGCTAAATTCCCAGAAACAAAAATATAAAATAAACTGGGGTGTAACTCAGAGATGAAGCACCCTGGGTTTAATCCCAGTACTCAAAAAAAGAGAGATGTTTATATTTAGTAGGGAAGATTATGGTTTATCTATCAGCTTCAGATTGTAAGCTCCTAAGTGTTTTTTCACTCTTCACCTTCCCCTTTTGGCCAAAAACAAGTCAGCCCTCAGGACTTGAATTTGCCCAGTTCAGATCCACACCATTGTCAGAACTCATTAACAGGGTTACTCAGAGAATACGGCCTACAGTGGCATACAGTTAGTCTCTCATAGGCCATTTGTTGCAAAATGAGATATTGAGTGATCTGAAAAGACAATGCCTGCACGGTAGCATCCACCATACTAAACGTAACACACTGTCATATACAATGCAGGCAATCATTAGAAACTAAATGACTCTGTATCCTGTCAATAGACTGCACAGACATCAAACCCATGAAATCATATCCCTAAATCCATCCGAATCTGTTCTACAGATCCAGGGTGCCTTTTCTTTATTTAATAGAGTCTCAAAACTATCCTACCTGACCAATAATGTTCTAAGGATGTGCTGTAAGCACTGTTTTGACCAAAGTTCTCGGCCAGTCAGAGGATTTGCAATCGCTCATAGTCGCCTTGAAACTTAAATTGAAACTAGTTTGTAGAGGTCATGTCATTTGTAACTTCTGCTGAGGGCCAGAGACACATTGTGGAACACATTAGTTGCACTATTCCTGACATTGAAATTGGAGCTTCCTGAGTATAGAGGAAGAGGGAGCCATTCATCTGTCCTTGGAGCTTTCCTCCAGTCCAGGCTTGCCTCATTTTAGGTCTCTAAGTATCTTTCTCAGAAAATACAGCTTCTAATAGGAGTAGGTGATTAAAAATTGGAAAATATTTTTAAAGTTAACAGTACGATTTTAATATTTATTAATAAATATTCAAAAAGCGGCATCATACCACACAAGATAGGTTTGTATAGTGATTAGGTGAAAACCTGATGTCCGCATGAACTGTGGTAGCTTAGTGTTACACAAACTGTATGGGGGTAAATTGTCACCTATCACAATGTGACTGGGGTACTGGACGTGGTGGTGCACACTTGTAAGCCCAGTGACTCAAGCGGCTGAGGCAGGATGGCAAATTCAAAGTCAGCCTCAGCAACTTAGAGAAGCCCTATGTACCTAAGGACGACTCTGTCTCAAAATAAAAAATAAAAAGGGCTGAGGATGGGGATGTGGTTCAGTAGTTAAGCACCCCTGGCAACACACTAATACCGCAAGGATGATCTCCATCTGTTGTTGCAATAATGTCAGCAGAAGTATGTTGTTATTTGGGGTCAGTGTCCAATTTTGATAGAAGTAAAGGTTAAAATTAAACTTCAGGAAAATTCAAGTTCCAGAAGGGGCCCACAAAAGAAAATCTGCCTTTTAAAGTGTGGAAAGGAACAACTATTAGATTTTCATTAGTCGAATCAAATGCAGGATGAAAATTTTTATTAATCAGTTAGTTTTAAAACAATAGATATAGTCCAAGAAAAATACACAAGAAGGTTTTGGTTTTGCCTTTCCTTAGGTGGAGAAAAATACTAGAGTTAAGATAAAATATGGACAGGGGTTGTAGCCCAGGGGTGGAGCACTTGCCTCACACATGTGAGGCACTAGGTTCAATCCTCAGCACCACATAAAAATAAAATAAATAAGGGTATTCTGTCCATCTACAACTAAAAAATATTTAAAAAAAAATAAAATGTGAAGATTTCTGAAAGACTCTTGAAAATTTGTTGACCTCTGGAAGCCTCCAAAGAATGATAATAAGTAGAGCAAGAAGTTCATTGAACTAGACAAAGGGGGAATTAAGGGAAGAGAGGGGGTGGGAATAGAAAAGTCATTGGAATGAATTGGATGTAACTTTCCTATCCTTATATATGAATACATGACCAATGTAACTCCACATCATATACAACCACTATAATGGGATCTAACTGGAACAAGTTATTCCATGTATGTATAATATGTCAAAATACACTCTAGTGTCATGTATATCTAGAAAGAACAAATAAATAAACAAAAAAAAAAGAAAAGCAAAGGAATTTCACAGAGCTGAAGGTAATGCATCTGAGAAAGAAGTAGCTTGATTAAAAGATGCTTCAAAAGGCAAGGAGATGTTATGGGGCGCAACTTAAGAACAGACCGATCACCACTGAGAAGTACAAATTTGAGAGTCTTTATTAAGCCAGTCAGCTGACTATCTCACACAATGCCCCAAAAAATGGCTATTGGGAGAACAGCCCCGACCACAGGGTTGCAGGGGTTCTTATACCAAAAATCACATTAATCATATGTGTCTGTTGCTATGATTCGAAATTACACATTAAAATCATGAGATCATCGACAGAGGGGGAAGTGGGTCAAAATGACTCTCACCTAGGTACAAACTAAAGAATGGTTACTAACATCCACACAATCACTGTTCACATGGTACATTGTTTAGGAGCAATAGGGATCAAAAGAGAGCAATTGTTCTTTACATAGGAATTATCGTTCTGTATTGTTAAACATGTCACACTAAGTAACTGATAATGGGCACAGAGGTGGGGTGTTCCCATGGGAGAAGCTTATTTCCTACACAACATGGAGTCTCAGAGCAAAATGGAGTCTGTTTAGTCATTTCCCTTAGAGTCTGGCCTACAACACTCTCATGAAGCCATGTCTGTCAGCCCATCACAGAGGAACCTTATCTGTGAAAAAGCCAAGCATTTCCACAAGGAATACAGGCAGATCTACAGAACGGAGTTTCAAATGACTAGGATGGCAAGAAAAACTGGCAACTTCTATGTACTTGTAGAACCCAAATTGGCATTTGTCATCAATCAGAGGTATCAATGGTGTGAGCTCAAAGGTTACTAAAGTGTTACAACTTCTTCTCCTTTGCCCAGATCTTCAGTGCCCCCTTTGTTAAGCTCAACAAGGCTTCAGTTAACATGTTGAGGACTATGGAACCATATATTGTGTGTGAGTACCCAAACCTGAAGTCAGTGAATAAACTATCTACAAGTGTGGATATAGCAAAATCAGTATGAAACAAATTGCCTTGACAGATAACACTTCAATTGCTTGATCTCTTGGTAAGTATGGCATTGTCTGCATGGAGAATCTGATTCATGAGACCTACACTGTTGGAAAACATTTCAAAGAAGCAACTAACTTCCTGTGGCCCTTCAAATGATGTTCTCCAAAAGGTGAAATGAAGAAAAAGACCACCCATTTTGTAGAAGGTGTAGATGCTAGCCACAGGGTAGACCAGAACAACAGACTTATTAGAAGAATGAACTACAGTATCTACTTTGTAATCTGGACAGTTAATAGAACAGTACCTGTTCTCAATGTAAAACAAACAAACCAACAAAAATAAAAACACTTAATGAGAGCACTAACAGCTAACATCCAGGGGCTTTAATTTATACCCTAAAGTATGTATATTATGAATGTCACTAATTGACAACTGACAAAGAATTTTTCTTTTTCAAAATCAGTATGTTGACAGTTATTGTTTCAATCTATCTGCAAAAGGATTTTTTTTTTAACTTTAGAACCACACAATCATTATATTATAATTAACCTCAGAAAACCCAATTTTACTTTGTCAGGTTTTTTTTTTTTATGTTATTTTGTTTGATAACCAAAAGAACAGTCACAATATGTTTGAATTTCTCAAAATTTGGAGAATGTCAACAAACCTGAATGTTTCTATTATCCTTTCCTTTATAAGTTTTCAGAGCAAATATTTTTGTAAATGATGGTCATTCCAAGAAACCCAATAAAGAATATTTTAATGTTTTGTTGATTTTGGATTTGGTACCTGGATTTTAGAAAACAAAATAAAAACTTTTTTTTATGCTATTGGGGATTGAACTCAGGGCCTCACACTCAGTTGCTGGGCTATAACCCTCCCACCCCACCCTAAAATAAAAAGGTATGTCTCAGACTGGAGTGCTAGTGGGTTAAAATGGTAGAAAATGTATGAAATGGAGATGTATTTTGAAGTTAGAGCCAGCAGGAATTTCTGATTTCAAGATTCGAGGAAAGTGGCTCAAAAAATGTTTCTAAAACTTAGAGACTGAGTGCCATACCACCTCAGTGTCTTTCTTCTGCTTCCCTCTGCAGAACCCCGGAGAGCAGCAAGAGTGGCAATTCGAGGCCACTCCTGGGACCCTCTGGGAGCTACTCAGCTGAATGGTGGAAGTTGGGCAGCCAGCTGGAACCAGCTGATGGCCCTGGAAAATCTCCCAAACACCCACACCTCACTTTGCATTGCAGGCTGCTCGGCTAACAGTGGAGACAGCCAGAGAATCCACACTCTGGCACTACCTCCTGTCTTCCCTCCAGGTTTGATAGTGGGGCTTTCCGCCTCAGTGGTGCTGTATGCTTGAATCCATCCATAAGATGTGCTTCTCAGAATACCCAGGTTTGGGTGGTGGGCGACTGAGACCTGAGAAGGGATCCCCTGGTGACCTTTTCCTGAGGTCACACGTGCATCTCCTGGAAAAGTATTTTGAACAGTGTTGGAGAAATTTAGAGCCTGGAGTTTTTCCCTTCTTCTTGCTTCCTCTTCTATCTCTCCTCCCAATCTCATTCTGTTAATCAATCTCTCCCTCTCTCTTCTTCCCTTTCTCTCTCCCCTCCACTCCTCCACACCCCTCCCCTACCCACTACCCCCGCCACCAGACTCCCTACTCCTCCCCTCCTGCACCTTTTAAGTACAGCACAAGATGCCTTCCTCCTCCTGGAGAGGATTACGTTTGCTCAGAGGAGGGAAGTAGGGTGAAGACAAAGATTTCTTTCTGCTAAGGAGGAAAAACAAAATGAATACATCCCCTGAGAAAATTAGTGCATAAAGAATTTAAATCAAAAAAAAAAAAAAAAAAAGAATTTAAATTGAAAATGGGAAGTTGTTGAAGCAGATGAGATCCAGACCCTGCTGTCAGAGAGGAAGCATCCAGTTTGACTTGATCTTGTTGCCAAAGCCGTGTCTCCCACTCAAGTCTTTCAAATGTACAAAAACTAAATGACAATCTGACCCACTTTTAACTACTTAATAGCTATTGTTTTTATTTTATTTCATTTTATTAATTTATTTACTGATTTATTTACTTATTTATGGTACTGGGGATTTAATCCAGGGGTACTTTACCACTGAGCCACATCCCCAGCCTTTTTTATTTTTTATTTTGAGACAGGGTCTCACTAAGTTCTTGAGAGCCTCACTAAGTTGTTTAGGGCCTCACTAAGTGGTTAAGGCTGTCCTTGAACTTGTGATCCTCCTGCCTCAGCCTCCCAAGTCACAGGGAGTACAGGTGTGCCTGAATGTGTTTGACTGCTATTGCTTTTAAGTACCAACCATCTGACTTTCTGTTTCCATCTGTCCTGTGGCATATTTGGTGTTGCATGTCAGTGTTAATGACTAAATTTTGAGGTATTTTTTGGAATAAAGAAAAAATAAGAAATAAAATATTACTTTCCTAAGTTTCCTTAGTATGGTCTTTATGTTTGGAGGTGGAAAAAAAAAAAGGTAAAGTTTCAAAATATGTATAAGTGGCACCTGTGTTATCAGGAGACTTGAATTTCTATTTCAAGAAAACTAATCTTCTAGTTAGCATAGTGCACATATTGATATAGAAATTGTTTAACTTTTGTGTTGAAGATAAAAATAATCAGATCAATGTAGAAAAATTATATTTCAGGGATAGCAAATCACTTACCAATTTATTCATGCATAATTATAAAAATAGTATAATCCAGAGTACCACAATAGGACCAGAAACATAGTCAAAGATAGTGTGCAGTGGGTTACCTAATGATAATTATGCACAATCTTTGTTACCTCATATTTTAGAACATAAAAAACAAGACTTGCAAGTCTAAAATTTGAGTAAGTAAATGTTTTTATTTAATATACTCATATGAATGTGCACACACACAAAAGTACAGGATCCTTAATACTCTTGGGTTGGCCTGTCTCCTAATGGATGTGGACTCACAACAAGACAGGCACATCTGAAACCAAAACTCTCAATAATTTTCTGATAATAGGAAAATATGCTAATTAATATGCACACAAATAAAATAGAATTTCTATTGCATCCTCCAGATATTCAAAAGATTCTTTATACTTGGGAAAATAAACAGACCACCTATGAGAAACAGCTTCCAATTTACAGGTTTCATTTAGTATGATTTCTCAGATTTTCAGGTCATGCAGAAGTCCAAGTCTTCTTTTTTTAAATTTTTTTCCTTATTTGTGCATGGACACAATAATTTTATTTTATTTATTTATTTTTATGTGGTACTGAGCATTGAACCCAGTGCCTCGCATGTGCTAGGCAAGTGCTCTACCACTGAGCCACAATCCCAGGCCCAGAAGTTCGATTCTTATTCCATAGCTCTACACTCTGTCAGTCTCTAGGTAACAGTGAAAAGCTTTCAATCCTCAATGCAAGAACTCAAAAAACTTAACTTAAAAAATAAATAACCCAGTCAATAAATGGGCAAAGGAACTAAACAGACACTTCTCAAAAGAAGAAATAAAAATGATCAAAAAATAAATTTTTAAATGTTCGATGTCTCTAGAATTAGAGAAATGCAAATTAAAACTACACTGAAATTTCACCTCACTCCAGCCAGAATGGCAATTATCAAGAATACAAGTAGCAATAAATGTTGGTGAGGATGTGGGGAAAAACGTACACTCATGTTTCTGGTGGGACTGCAAATTGGTGCAACCATTCTGGAAAGTGATATGAAGAGACCTCTAAAAAGTAGAATGGAACCATCATTTGACCCAGTTATTGCACTCCTTGGTGTATATACAAAGGATTTAAAATCAGCATACTACAGTAATGCAGCCACATCAATGTTTATAGCAGCACAGTTCACAATACCTAAGCTATGGAGTCAACCTAAGTGCCCTTTGACAGACGAATGGATAAAGAAAACGTGGTATATATACACACAATGGAGTGTTACTCAGCCATAAAGAATGTCTTTATGACATTTGCCAGTAAATGGATGAAACTGGAAACTACCATGCTAAGTGAAATAAGCCAATCCCCAAAAAACAAAGGTCAAATGTTTTCTCTGATATGTGGAAGCTAATCTAAATAAGGGGGCAGAAATGGGCTAAGGAACTAAACAGACACTTCACAGAAGAAATACAATCAATCAACAAATACATGAAAAATTATTCAACATCTCTTGCAATTAGAGAAATGCAAACCAAAACTACTCTAAGTTTTCATCCCCCTCCAATAAGAATGGCAATCATCAAGAATATAAGCAACAGTAAATGTTGGCAAGGATGTGGGGGGAAAGGTACATTCATACATTGCTGGTGGGAATGCAAATTGGTGCAACCATTATGGAAAGCAGTATGGGGAATCCTCAGAAAACCTGAACTGGAACCACCACTTGACCCAGTTATCCCACTCCTCAGTCTATACCCAAATGACTTCAAATCAGCATACTACAGTGATGCAGCCACATCAATGTTTATAATAACTCAACTTACAATAGCTTAACTATGGAACCAACCTAGATGTCCTTCAACAGATGAATAGATAAAGAAAATGTGTGATTAATGTATATATATATGTGACATTTGCCAGTGAATGGATGGAACATACACGATGGAATATTACTCAGCTTTAAAGAATGAAATTACAGCATTTGCTGGTAAATGGATGGAGTTGGAGAATATCATGCTAAGTGAAATAAACCAAACCCAAAAGACCTAAGGCTGAATGTTTTCTCTAAAATAATAATTTAAAATAAAAAATTTTTCAATGCTCAGATGACTTGAAAATATAGAAAAAAAGATTCTTATAGTGGTAATGGAAAGTAACTTCCAATCTCATTTCAACTTCAGATGATTAGTTTAGACTGATTATGGTAATCCTATTACCCTTGCCAGGTGATTGGTTTAGGAAATGGTAACTATCCTGATTTTGAAATGAGGTAAAACCTGGAGGAGTCTTGTAGAGAGATTTTTTTCATTTCTGAAAGAGATTTTTTAAGAGAAAAGAAAAGAACTTGCCTCTTTTCTTCTCCTGGTAGTTGTGACTGGATGTGAATTTGTAAACAAGAAGCATCTTGCTACCACCAGTCTGAAGAGGAAGTCAACACAGGTAGAGAAACTGAATCTGAGCCCTTGACATA
The DNA here is from genome assembly GCF_902686455.1 of Sciurus vulgaris. Taxonomy (NCBI): domain Eukaryota; kingdom Metazoa; phylum Chordata; class Mammalia; order Rodentia; family Sciuridae; genus Sciurus; species Sciurus vulgaris. The sequence goes on along the minus strand of NC_136467.1, from coordinate 88,922,937 downwards.
CTATGTCTGGATTTCCCTCTATTGGCAATAATTCCTTCTCCTCCTCCTCCTCCTCCTCCTCCTCCTCCTCCTCCTCCTCCTCCTCCTCCTCCTCCTCCTCCTTCTTCATTCCTGGTAGTGGAATTGAACCAGGGGTGCTTTACCACTGAGCTACATCCCCAGCCCTCTTTATTTTTTATTTTGAAACAGGATCTCACTAAGCTGCCCAGGCTGTCTTTGAAATTACAATTCTCCAGCCTCAGCCTCTCTAATTGCTGGTATTACAGGCATATGCCACCACGCCCAACAGCAATAATACTTTCTTGACATCCAGTTTGACCAATATTTTCTGTTAGGTGCAGTTCAAACCATGTTACTTAATAGTACTTCCTTTTACATGCTTCTCATTTTGATAACTGGGCTCACCAATATTCTACTTTTTGAAGGAAGGAGAATGAACTACTGGTAACCAGTATTTTTTCCACATAATATCTTAAGATCAAGAAGTACAGTGTAGGGGCTGGGGATATAGCTCGGGTGGTAGAGTGCTTGCCTCACAAGCACAAGGCCCTGGGTTCAATTCCCAGCACTGCAAAAAAAAAAAAAAAATACAGTGTATCTTGATAGTTTTCATTTGGAAGCACTTTCCAAAATGATATAACATTAGCATCAAATAACTCACAATTGAAATGCATATGTAGTTCTGTCCCTACGGAACACCAGAAAACTAATGCTATAGAAAAATCCAACTTAAACATTAAGTGATGAAGCTGTTGAGTTGGAATTCTTTTATTGTGCATCTTGCTGGGGAGAAACTCTATTAACACAACTAGAATGAGAAACTTCAGTCCTATTTCTATCAAACCTGCGAACTTACACTGGGGTCAGGTGTGGTGGCACATGGCTGTAATTCCAGTGACTCTGGAGACCGACAGGGAAGAATTGCAAGTTCAAGGCCAGTCTCAGCAACTTAGCAAGACCCTGTCTTAAAATAAAAAATTAAAAGAACTTGGGGTGCAGCTCAGAGATTAAGTCCTCAGAAAAAAAAGAAAGAAAAAGAAAAAGAACCACTGCAGAAATTTCACTGAGGATAAGTCCAATAAATGTAATGAAAATAAGAAAAAGAACACTATATTTGTTGCTAAATCAGAGAACCTATAATAAAGAAAAATTTTATAGGTAATCTATATGGAAAATCAATTTTCTCTTCTAACCTAAATATGGGGGGTGGAACTTTTACATATAATCCATTGTAAGTTTCAGTACCATCTCAATTTATTAAGTATCACCAAATGCACACTGGAAAAAATACTCTATAAACATAATCAATGACAAATGTTTCAAAGTCATTTCATCCTATTTTGATCAAGAGAAAACTTATATTTAAATAAATTGAGTTCATTATAAATATATATATATATATTGAAGCCATGGATTCAGATATTTTGCACTCAAGAAAGCACAAACTTGAATAATAAAATTTTAATTAAGTTACATAAGCAATCATTTTGTTAAAAAAAATTTTTTACACATATCAATTTATTCAAAGAACTTAGTTCTTCTTGGTAAGTTGGAGCAATAGTCAGGCAAACTTTTCTACAAAGGACCAGAAAGAAAATATTTTGTGCTTTAGTTTTATGTAGTCTCTGTCAAATATTCAACTCAGCTATACAGTATAAAAGTAGACAAAGATAATTCATAAATTATGGGTACAATTATGGGCCACGAAAATTTTATTTATAAACACAAAGCGAATTTTATATAATTTTATGTGTAATGGAATATTATCATTCTTTGGATTTTTAAAAAACATTTAAACTGGGCATGGTGGCATATGCCTGTAATCCCAAAACTCCAGAAACAGACAGGAGGAAGATCACAAGTCCGTGGTCAGCCTGGGTAATGTAGTGAGACCCTGTTTCAAAATAAAAGTAAATAAATAAGTAAAGGATTGGGGGTGTAACTCAGTAGTAGAGTACCCTGGGTTCAATCCTCAGTACCTACCAAAAAAAATTTTTAATGTAAAAATGATTACTAACCCACAGACTGTACGTGAAAAATAATTAATCCTATCCAGGTATCCAATATTACAAAACTTCAATAAATATAAGACTGCATTTATTGATGTAGGAATAAAGAGACATCTCAATGAATTGGAGTAGAAAATCCAAAAATATTCTCAAATGTATACATAGCAACTTAATATTTTAAAAGGATACAATTCAGATTAGTGTGGGAAAGATGGCTTCATCAATGATGTTGAGATAAGGAGATAAATCATTAAAAAATGAATTTAGACCATACCTTACAGCTAAATCATATTACATCTCAAGCATATCAAGTATATAAATGTGGAAAGAGAACCTAAACTAGATCAAAAGAAACCATAAGCAAATATTTCTAGTCATGGAATGAAGAAGTCCTTCCAAGAATGAAAAAGTCCAGTGCCTATAAGTAAAAAGTAATTTTTGAGTATAAGTCAAATACCTGACAAACACCACCACAGTGAGTGAAAAACAAACAACACCCAGGCATGGTGGTGCACACCTATAACCCCAGCTACTCAGGAGGCTGAGGCAGGGGGATTGCAAGTTCAAGGACACCTGGGCAATTAGGGGAGACCTTACCTCAAAATGAAAAATACAAAAAATTGGGGAGGGAGCTCAGTGGTAGAGCATCCCTGGGTTCAATCCCCAGTACCGAAGGGGAAAAAAAGACAAACTGGAAGAAATATTTGCAACTCATATTATAAATAAAGCATGAATTTTAATAATATATCAAGAGGTACTACAAATCAATTGCAACCTAATGAACAACAGCCTACATAGTTAATTCACCTAGGAAATGGCTTCCTGAGAATTCACTTCCTATGTTCAGCTACTGAAGCTAGCAGAGGCCACTGCAGCATGGTTCCAGGGGCCCCCTACAGCTCACACAAGCAGCAGACTTGGTGTCATCCACATAATGCTGGTTTTGCAGGCACACAGAATGCGAGACTTGAGGGGTCATTGGAGGCTTCCACTGAGATTTCAAAGGAAAGCCTAGGAAGCAGTGTGTCACAGGGTAGGAGACCCAGTCTGAGCCTAAAGCAGTGGCACATGCCTTTAATCCCAGTGGTTTTGGAGGCTGAGACAGGAGGATTGCAAGTTCAAGGCCAGATACAGCAATTTAGCAAGACCCTAAGCAACTTAGTGAGATGCTGTCTAAAAAGGGGTAGGGGGGCACTGTGGGGATGTGGCTCAGTGTTAAAGTGCCCCTGGGTTCAATCCCCAGTACCAAAAAGAAAGAAACAAGAAAAAAAAAAAAAAAAAAAAAAAAAAACTAGCCCCTGGCAGGGTAATGCCAGGAAGGTGGATTCCTTGTTGAGATAAACTGCAGGTAGCAAGCAAAACTGGTACAGATAATGGCCATGTGGGCTGCAATCAGCAAGGTCACAGGGGTGGGGCTGCCCAAGCCCTTCAGAACTCACATACCACCACTTACATCCCAGATGTAGAACATGGAAACTGAGGATCTAAAGTTTGCCCTGCTGGGTTTCCACATTGCTTTGGTCTGATCCTTCCATCCCATGTCCCTGTGTCTCCCTTTTGGAATGGAAATGTTTACTCTGTGTCATTGTATCTTGGAAACAAAAAACTTATTTTTTCTTTTGTTTTGTTGTTATTATTTTACAGGTTCTCACAGTTGAGTTTGCTTTAAATCTCAGAGGAGACTTTGGACTTGGACTTTTTTTTTTTTTTTTTTAATCACATAAGGGAGTTTATTAAGCAAACAGAGTGTCTCCCTGCAGGGTAAGAGAGAAAATGAGAGGAAAAGAGAAGGGAAAGAGGCACATGCTAGAGAGAGTGTGAAAGCCAGGAGGATAGAGAAAAGTGAGGAGGACAGACAGAAGGATGGGAAAAGAAGGCGGGGAAGCTATGGTAAACAGTTGAATTCTGTCGCGCTAACAGGGGACCAATATCAGAGAAGGATACTTGCAAGCTGACTGATGAACTAATAGCTAGCTAGGATGTTCACAGATTGGCAAGTGGTTGGGAGGCAGGGAAAATGACTGCACCTGATGGGAGGGGAGCAGCTTTATACATTACATTCCTCCATTTGCTTGTTTATAAGAAAATCTTTTGCTCTCCAGTTCTTTCCAAAGCCTTCTCTCTCCTTCCTGCCTAAGTGCCTGGGACTGGTTTTGCATGTGAGATGTAAAAACTCCATTCTCCTTCCAGACTTCCAAAGAGATGGTTTTCATGGACTTCATTTCCTCAATTTGACTGATCCCCTATTTCTATACTAACTGCCTGTCCCCAATTCTGACTTCATTCACCCCTCTAATTCTAGGAACTCCTTCACTGTTGTAGGGAAAGGGGTGATGACCTATCTGGCTTCTTCGAGCTGGAAAGGGGCAGCATGGGGCAAGCAGTTTGGAGTTCCCTTTTTAGAAATTGGGTCAATTGAGGGGTCCATGTAGAAGTCCAGTTGGGAAGAGCAGATTGTAAAGGCATCTGGGGATGGGTGCTTCTATGAGAGAAGAACAAAAAGACATGAGTACTGAAATGAGATCGATACAATATAAATGTTGCAGAATCTGGAACATGCCAATGAATATCATAAAGATGACAGAAGTCAATAATTCCTTACCAGGGGGTGGAAGAACTGAGAAGTTGTTCCCATAACAAGGCCTAGCAAAGGCTGGAGAGGACAAGGCCTTTATTTGGGAACTTTAACATTGTCAGGTTATCAGGAATGTAAACACAACATTTAGTAGAGATCTCTATACTTCTGTTACTAGCAAACATAGGTTAAGCCTACCTGTGTCTGTAGGCCTTAAACTGACTTAAACTTCTGACTCTGGCAGTTTCTCTTGATAGTTATCAGGCACATTTGCCTAAGAATCTCTCTTTTGTAGCTTTTAGTCTTTATTCTAGTGGGCTAACACAAGTGTACATTTTAAGTTACATTTAAGTATTATTTCTTTTAAATGCCCAAGAATGGCTATATTTTGGGTTTAACTGTTTTTCTAGGTGTTTAAGATCAAGCTGGTCAAAGTGACCTGTTCCTGTCTGTTAAAGAGTCAGCTGAGTTCCCACAGGGGTCACTCATAGAGAACTTAAGAACAGCTTCTTAGCTCCATTAGTGCTATTGGTTAGGTAGGGTCTCCTCGATGAGGTGGCTTCCCTTGAAAGCACCAGGGATATCTCCCTTTTTCCTTGACTCTCCTCTGCAGCAGGTGCACTGAGTGGCTTTTCCTCTAGTGGCCTCATCAATCTCCTTGCTCAGGAGGTTGTGTGACCCAGAGTTGCAAACCTCCTTAGTGAAGTCCTCTTGTTCCTTGGATTCAGGCTGACTTTGAGGGCAAGACCAAAATATAGACTTTTCTTACCTCTGTATTTAATCTCAATCTCTAAGTTTGATCTTAACCATCAAGCAAGTCAGTCTCACCAGTCATAAAGCAAGAGTACTGGGCTTTAACTTCAATGTCTATGACTTCACAGTTATTTACCCTCTTTTATCTAATTGGGGTTTACATTATCTGTCCTATAGCTGATGGCTTACTATTCCAAGTTAATTTATGGTGTTCGCTCTTGAAGCAGTACTTCTGCAAAATATTGATCAGGCGACAATTAGAGTTTACAAGGAAAATACAAAATGGAATCACCAACAGTAAAACATTCAGTTTGTGCAATAGCTATCTTGAATTTTGGCTGAGTTATTCATTATATCCCCTGTTTGAGATCACAGTAATCTTTACAACAAACATCAAGCTTTTGAACACAACTTTAAATGAGTTAAAGTCTGGCTTACTTTGGAGTCATTCTAATATGCAGCAGGGTTGTGAGGCAGAGCCTTATCTCAGGTAAGGCGGGGCTTTTAGCTCTATTCTCTGATGGAAATGCAGATCTAAAGAGTTATGTCACCAATCTTTAAGAAGTTTACATATATTGACTCCTGAGTCTATATGAACATTAGTTAACACAATTTAACATTATATCTAAAACATGAATTAAAGAAAGGCTGAGAGAGCTTTTAAGTTTCCTTTTGTGTGGCAAAGTGGTAAAATGCTTTCATGCTTAACCTTTAAACAAATCAGGCTCTCAATAAGTTTTAGAAATACATTTAACAAATTTTACATACACCCTATTGATGACAGGTCCTATATAGAACATTAAATGATAGGTTTACCATTACAGACAAGTTTAATTTGGAGAATAGCAGCTTGATAAATTTTCTGCTTTAAAGGCTTGTATACCTGGAAAATATGAACACATTTAATATACAAAGAATAATGTTTTTAAGTATGTTACTCCATGGAATAACTTTGTAAATTAATTAGATGTCTCTAACAAACACATTTGAGTAATCCCATACATGTTGACTAATTCACTCATCTTATTGTAGAAAAACCAAGATATCAGACAAGTGTACCAACAGTATTTGCCGTCTCTTTCCTGTTGAAGAAAAGTCCTAGAAAAATTGATGTTAGACATTTTATAAACATCAACATTTTATTAGTGTGACCACCTAGAGATTTGTGAGTTAATTTTAAAGACATTTTACTTCTATTAGTTTACCCAATTTAAATTGAACCTTTTTAAATCACGTGAATTAAAAATATTTGGATCCATTTTTAAAATTTTAATTTTTATGCGCGCTTATATTTAACACAAAAACAAAGGCCTTGTAATGCTTATCTCCATTGCAATGTAACGGATGTTCAAAAATAACTCTAGAGTTGGATAAAAAGAACTGATCAAAAATCATTAACCTAGGTATGTAGGATCAAAATCGTGAGCTCAAAAATATAGCATTTAAGAAAAACAAAAGTCCTAGAAGAAAAATGATAATGGTCATTAATTATAGCATGAGAAAATGAGAAGGAGAGAAAAGGTGAAAGGGAGAAAAGTATTTCAAGTTGTAGCCCAGGAGAAATTTTAAATGGACACTTTTTTTCCCCTTGGGTTTGAAACTGGTCTCCCACTGCACCTTCCTCCAGTAGGTAAGGGAAGTGGACAAACCTGATCTGTAACTTCGGGATAAGGATTGGCTGTAAGGGCCAGGATGGTTGGGCTGGGGCACAAAGCGAGGCTGGGAGCATGCCGCAGCTGGACTAGGCGTTGCTGCGCCCCCCTCCCTGCCCTCTTGACCCCCCTCTCCGACCCCCCCCATTTACATTTCAATGTAAGCCTTGACTGAGATCTGAATCTGAAAGGGGCTAAAATGTTCTAGCAGAAACCTGATGCTTAGGTCCTTTTAACCCTTTTTCCTGGTTAGTAATTAATTTAGGATTGGATGAGGAAAATTGTCGAACAATTATCTTCCACTACTTGTGGGGAATGGGGCTGCTTATATTACATGGGGGAAGATGGAGAAGCAGGGTCTGGAGGCGCTTGAGCCTACAGGAAGAGCTAAGAAGCAAGAAAGAGACTTGAAGATAAGGAATCCCTTTCCATCTGCCCGCTGGCTCACGGAAGCTGTGTGCCATTCACAGATTTTGATGGCTTTAAGTACCGGGGTCGGTGGAAGGATTCCCAGGGTGGAATCTGCCAGATTGGAGGACCCAGATCCCATGGTGGGGACTGATACAGCCAAGTCTGTGGCCAGGGCGTCCCGAGGCCAGAGTACTGGGCTGGAGATGAGGGGCAGCACATTGATTGTGTCGTCACACAAGTACCAGTGTGTGCTGGGCAAAAGCCGAGAAGGGATTGAGGACCTGATATCAGGGTTTTCGAGTGTGAATGCGAGTTTGAGATGAGCCTCAACCCTAAGAGAATCTCCACCATAAAATCAGGAATCCACCCGGCAGATAAGACCGACTATAGGGGCCTGCCCTAACTATAAAAGTTGTGGCTGGGGGTACCCCCACCCCTTAGCCGCCTTGAGGGTATAAATCAGCCTAGGGGAACCAGCGTAGAGGACTCGCCAACCTGAAGTCCAGCGATGGATGCAGAGCAGAGCATCCAGGCAGAATGAAGATGGGGCTGTGGGGAGGCGGGGCGGCACTGGGGCTTAGATGGAGTTCCACTCGCGACAGTGGAAGGAACCATCCCAAGTCACAGCACCAACGTAAGGAAAATCTCACGGAACCACGCCTGACACGGGAAATCACATAAGGGAGTTTACTAAGCAAACAGTGTCTTCCTGCAGGGTAAGAGAGAAAATGAGAGGAAAAGAGAAAGGAAAGAGAAAGGGCATGTGCTAGAGAGAGTGTGAAAGCCAGCTGGACTTGAACTTTTGAGCAATGCTGAAACTGTTAAGATTTGGAGGATTCTTTTTTTTTTAATTCATTTTTATTGTAAACAAATGGGATACATGTTGTTTCTTTTTGTACATGGAGTAATAGCATACCATTTGCATAATCATACATTTACATATGGTAACGTTGTTTGATTTATTCTATTATTTTTTCCTTCCCTCCCCTCTTTTCCCTCTATACAGTCCCTCCTTCCTCCCTTCTTGCCCCCCACCCCCCATTATGTGTCACCAACCGCTTATCAGCGAGATCATTTGTCCTTTGGTTTTTTGAGATTGGCTTATCTCACTTAGCATAATATTCTCCAATTTCATCCATTTGCCTGCAAATGCCATAATTTTATTATTCTTTATAGCTGAGTAATATTCCATTGTATATATATACCACAGTTTCTTTATCCATTCATCAATTGAAGGACATCTAGGTTGGTTCCACAATCTGGCTATTGTGAATTGAGCAGCTATGAACATTGTTGTGGCTGTATCTCTGTAGTATGCTGATTTTAAGTCCTTTGAGTATAGGCCAAGGAATGGGATAGCTGGGTCAAATGGTGGTTCCATTCCAAGTTTTCTAAGGAATCTCCACACTGCTTTCCAGAGTGACTGCACTAATTTGCAAACCCACCAGCAATGTGTGAGTGTACCTTTTTTGGAGGATTCTTGATGACGGACTTAATGCAAGTTTGAGTTTTGACATGTGTTTTGGGACCCATAGGCATTTGGATAAGGGTCTATGTGTTGAAAGTTTTGTCCCCAATCCACGGAACTATTGGGAGATGGTGGAAACTAAAAGATGGGGCCTAGTGGAAGGACTTTAGGTCACTGGGAGAATGTCTACAAAGGGTATTGTGGAGCCCTGGGCCTTACCTCTCTTTCTCTCTCACATTCTGGCCATGAGGTGAACAGTTTTGCTCCCCCACGCGCTCCACCATTAGCACAAAGCAACAGGGCCAATCCACCGTGGACTTGTATTATTTAAAACTGTGAGTCAAAAGAAACCTTTCTCTTCAGAAAAGTTCATTTGCCTTAAGTATTTGTTATAGTAATAGAATGCCAACTAACACAAGGGATTATATTAATATATCCACCTCATAGTGTTGGGGTAAATAGTAAATGAGCTAGTATACTTAAAGAGCTTAAAACAGTATCTGGCACTTCGTAAATGCATTGATACTGAAAGCTCAGCTCTTGTTCCTAATGCCAATACAAGAACAAGACTAAGGTTTTAACAAAACTATAGTTTTGTTAGCAAAGGAGAATGAATACACATTGGACTCCTGTCCAGAGGCTATGATTCTAATTGCCTTGGGGAACAGAGGAATTTTGAAGAGGCTACATTCCAGCTGTGCCCTGTCAGGAGTCATAATTCATTTGCAACCTTGAGAGATAGCCATTTCCTAGATTCCCCAGGCGCCAGGCCCAAAGTCTGGATTCCTTCATTCCTGTCAGTCAAAGGTTAGATAACTCAGCCTAGGACAGGAATTAAGTTAATCTTGATTTCTCCATGGTAAGGGACAAGGAGAGAAAAAAGCATGTTAGTTTTAAATGAGCCCCAGTGGCAGAGCAGCAAGGGTTAGGTTAAGGGCATAAAGTGAACCTGTGTGTTAACCCTTCTGCCCTTTTCCTCTGCCTTTTTCCCTTTGATAGCATTCCTGTGCCCTCACCACAGCAGGCACTGAACCCAGGGTTGCTTTACCATTGGTCTACATCTCTAGTCCTTTTTATTTTTTATTTTTATTATTTTTTGTGTGTAAGGGGAGGCACTGGGGATTGAACCCAAGGGTGCTTAACCACTGTGCAATGTCACCAGGCCTTTTTAATTTTTATTTTGAGGCAGGGTCTTGCCATGTTGCTTAGGACCTCCATAAATTGCTGAGCCTGGCTTTGAACTTGTGATCCTCTTGTCTTGGTCTCCCAAGCCACTGGAATTACAGGTGTGTACCATCATTTTCCTTACTATTTCCTCACTGTGCTCCGCTTGAAGCCCTTCAAGAAGCTGCTGACCCTTCAAGAAGCTGCTGACCCAGACTAGAGGGTTTACTGCCTTTTCTCCCACTGTGCCCTTTGTCATAAAAACTGACCCCTACAACGAGTCCAGAAAAGGTCTTTACCTTCCTCAGGGCTAGCTTTGAATAACCCTGTTTTCCTCCGCCAACCTCTGTCGACTGAGCTTTGCTTGAGCTTCTAGCAGCGGAACCATGGATTCTGTAACACTAAGACCCAGGCTTCTTCATACCCTTCACTGGCCTATCCGAATTAGACACAAAGCAAGGGTCAAGTCATCAAGCTAGGCTTGAAGGAGGTATAACCAGCCCTCATAACAAAATTAACAAATGGCTTTAATCATTCCTTCTTCCTAAAGATAGAAAAGCCGGGGTGCAGTGGTGGCATGCCTGTAATTCCAGTCACTGGGGAGCCTGAGGCAGGAGGAGCACAAGTTGGAGGCTAGCCTCAGCAATTTAGTGAGGCCCTAAGCAATTTAGTGAGACCCTGCCGGGAAGAGCTGGGAATGTGGCCCAGTGATTAAGTGCCCCTGGGTTCAATCTCCAGTACTAAAAAAAGAAAGAAAAAGGAAAAGGAAAAAAGAGAAGGAAAAAAGAAAGACAGACAAGACTTCTGTTCCCCTGGTCAGACTCCCTGCCCATTCCTTTAAGCTTAGCAAGTTATCCAGGGTGTCTTGCCAGCTTGTCATTGAACCTTAGATTGCTCAGTGCTCCACCAGATGTCCACTAGTGTCAGGAATTCTGAAAACCTTGATATGTATCCAACCTTGTGAAACTAGCCCCCATGGGCTCCGCCTATGCCCTTTCCCTTTGTATAACAGATACTCGTGCCTGCTGGGGAAAGGCGGGTTTGAGTCTCGTCCCACGCCTGCCTTCCTGGTTGCTTTCTTTTCAATTAAACTTTCTGTACTCCAAGCCCCGGTGCTCCGTGGTGATTGTTGTTTGCTGCACCTCGGGCACGCGAATCTGATTTTGGTGACTGGTAACACAGGAGGAGAGTGTGGCGGCGGGCGGCGACCGACCTGGGAATGAGGGGACAGCAGAGCCTCCGAGGCGTGCCCGAACCTTCCGGCGGACCTTCCAGAGGGAGCCCAGGCAGATGTAGCTGAGATCCCGCCTAAAGTGCCCGGCTGCGGCGCAGGGCGTCACGCGGACCCTCCGGGAGCGTGTTCTGTGCGGGAGTCGGGCTGCTGGTGCGGCCAGCCGCCGGCCTGCAGAGCCACTGCCCGCGCGCCAGGAGCCCAGCCGCCCCGGAGCCGGGAAGTGGCAATGCGAGGAGAGAAGAGTCTGGGCTGGACCCAAAACCCGGACGCCCGTCGAGGCCGGGTTGGCAGAGCTGTGCATCCAGTGGCCTCCTGGCGGCGTCCTGGGCACCCAGACTGACGAACTGCCCCTCCCCGCGCTTTGTGCTCACCCCCAAAATTGGTGAAAGATCCTAGGGGCCCTCGGGAGCCTGACCAAGAAGTAGCCTAGGGAAAAATGCCTTCGGCACTCCGTAGGGGATGAGCTGGATCCATCCTCAGCCGGCATGCGCCACCCCAGTGACAGCCTCTTGTGTGTCCGCCAGTTGTCTGTGGGATGCCATCTGCCACGCAGGCTGGGGGAAATGCGTGTCCTTGGGTCATTGTCACTTCTTCCTGCGGGTTTCATTTTATCCCTTTCTGTGCAAGGCCTCAAACATGAAGCCCAAGAATTGAATGAATGGCGCAGGGGCATTTCCCCCTGCTTGGCAGTATAGAGAGGGAGATACTTTTCCTCAGTTTCATTTGGATGATGCGTCAAGAGTATTTATAGAGTGGGCCGCGGCCCACCATCCCAAACACGTCGGCTCCGCTGTACGGTATGTTCTCTGGGCAGCCTCAGGGGCCGCCGCCACCCGCACCAGGACTCCCGGGCCATGCTTCCCTTCTCCACGCAACGCCTGGCGCCTCGAGAACTTCTAGCAGCACCTTGGTGGATGAGTTGGAGTCTCTTTGGAGGCTTGCTTTGCTTCTCTCGTGAGTCAGGATTATGTCAATGGCACCAATCAGGAAGAAATTCGAACTGGTGTTGATCAGTGTATCCAGAAGTTTCTAGACATTGCAAGACAGAATGCTTCTCTCTACAGAAAAGATTGCAGTTGTCTGTCCAGAAGCTGGAGCAAGTTATCAAAGAGGACTTCTAAGAACTAAGGAATGAATTGCAGCGGAAAGATGCGCTGGTGCAGAACCATTTGACAAGGCTAAGGCTTTGGCAGCAGGTGCTGGAGGACATCAATGTGCAGCACAAAAAGCCAGCCGAAGCCCCTCAGGGCTCCTTGGCCTACCTGGAGCAGGCTTCTGCCAATATCCCTGAGCCTCTGAAGCAGACCTGAGAGGGGTCTGGCCTACAAGGTAGCCTCTTGCAGACAGTTTCACCAAATCTCTCTGTGTGGACATGACATTTTAAAAGAATTATTTGCCAGGGCATTAGATGGTGTTAATTTTGTTTCTACCTAAAAATTTTCCCTGATTTTTGTGAACTGTTAATTACTTGATTCGTTTATAAAATGCTTATGGCTTGGTGAACCAAGTAAGGTTTAGTTTTGTTTGTAGCAAAGTTTAGACTTAGTTTGATGACACAGATTCTTTGTTTTTCCGCTTGTTTTTAAAATTTTTATGACTTTTATATAGTTTTTTTCCAGTTGTTAGTTTGTTATTATTGTAGGGGGAAAATTACAATACTCCAGAATCAGGGGAGAAGGAGTTTGGTTTTAGTACTTTAACATTTACTACCCACTCATGATAGTAGAGAAAAATATGTAAATTTGCTGTCTCAAGACTTTGAACTACCTCAAGAAGAAGAATCTAATGCAATGTTTGTAATGCTTCCATAGTAGTGTAGATTTTTTGTAAATGGATCAGAAAAAAGGGTTAAAATATGCTGTTAGTGTAGTAATATCACAGTAGATCCTTATTTTGATGCTGCCTTTTGTTTAGGTGACATTGTGTTGTGTGGTGTTGCCTGTTTGATGGGGAGCTGTACTAGGAGCATGATATGCTAGATGCCTTGCAGTAATGAACCAGTGTGAGTAACAAAGCAGGCCAGTCTCTAGCACAACAGCTGGGACACAGGTGAAGTATGAGGGGTCAAAGCTTGGTCTGATTCTTTTTCTTTTGAATTTTGTGTTGTTTGCTTGTGTTTTTGTTTTACTTTTTGAAGAAAAGGCAGTTTACATGAAGGAAGATTCTTGCTCATGAATTTGATTGCCAGGGACCAGGGCCTTGGGGCGGAGGTGACCTGCAGAGTGATCCTCGGCTCCTTCACCTCCATAGAGAGCACGAGGCTCCTCTGGGGAAGGTGTTTGCCCTCTTGTTGGAGGAGGTTTTCTGTTCCTTGTTGTATGTTTTCTTAGATTACATCCCTTCAGCCAATACAGACACTCCACTATCTTCTGAGTAGTCAGTAGGTCTGTGGCTCTTTTGTTCTCTCCGACAAGGAAGATCCTTCCCCACACGCTTTGATACCCACTCTTGTTCTTGGTCTGGCCTGGATGCCACCTGGTGGCGAAGCCTCCACTCCATTCTAAGGCACAGGACTTTCATTCCTTCCACTGCCTTGTGGGTTAGTGTATGGTATTTGTTTCTGTGTTGGTCTAGTTGAAACTGAGCAAGTCCTTACTGAAGTTGGCTTGGTACCTGTTAAAGAGCCAGCTTCTAAAGGAACACAGAAGCACACCGGAACTTTTGGCACCATCACCACTGCTGCCAAAGGAAAACTTAAGAGGAGGCAAAAGATCGAACATTATTCTCTGAAGATGAAGGAAGCAAAGACCCTCTTCTAAAACTAGAAGCAGAAGAGGCAGAGAAGAGTGGAGCTGATTCCTGTTCCAAGGGGTCTACTAGTGTTTCACTTTCTAGACAAAAGTTGAATAATGCCAGAGGGCGAAACTTTATATGATAAGCATCAGCCCGACTCAGCTATGCTTTGTGCTATGAAATGAACGCTGATCAGAACACAACAGAGAATCTCCCTGGTAAAGATTCAGCAGTTGAAGAACCAGTTTCACCATTGCTTCTCCCACCACTAGAAGAAAACAAAGCAGTGTCCAAACCTGCGCTGGCTTCACCTTCTGCACTGTGGCAGTGTACGGGTCCCCGGAAATTGATGAAGATGAAGGCACCCACAGTCATGATGGGAGTGACCTAGGTGACATGTCAGAGAGTAGTGACAATTCTGGACTGCATGAGGCTAGTCTAGTTCTAAAAGAAGCTAGTACGAAAGATGCACAGGAAACTGGCAGTCCAAGTGACAGAGGGAGATTTTGTCTGTATCCTCTGTGATTGTTCTTTAAGAAAGGAAAAAGATTACAGCAAACACCTCAATCATCACTTGTTTTTGTTTGTTTGCTTGTTTTGTTATTTTGTTTGTTTGGGTACCGGGAATTGAACACAGGGGCACTTGACCACTGAGCCACATCTCCAACCCTACTTTGTGTTTTTTTTAATGTGTACTCTCTTGAAAAAGCTGCTCCAGGGCAGGAGCAATTAAACTTTGGACAAGGTTGCAGTTCTTCATTTGTAAGAACTATGACTTTTTATAGTATTTATAGTAATAGAACAACATTTTATGATTGCTTTGATTAGTGTCCAATGTAGATTTTTAAGAGGCATCCTTTTTCGTAGAACTTCATGTATACCTATTGATTATTATATAAATTTTAGCAAATCCAAGGTAACTAGTGTAGTAAAACCAGCAGATACCTAAATCTATTTAGCTTATGCATTCAATTGAAATGAGAAGGCCCTGATGGGATAAGAGCATTCTATGACTTTGTCCAGTTACAACTTCTCAGTTTTTTCTCCTTGACTGTCTTCTGTATCACTGTAGTTTAAAAATTGGCTTAATAACAAATTACTTGAACAATTTGAATCCCTTATAGAAAGTTAGCACTTTAGGATTTTTTTTTTTTTTTAGAGTTGAAAAAAGACAGCTAAATCAAAGAAAAATTTACCCAACAGTGGGCATCATTTTAGTCAAGTATTTACTTCCTGAATTTTGATTAATATTTTGTGTGTTAATCATCATGATTTTTTTTTTATGTTGGTGCTTTAATGGCTTAAGATGTTGCATATTTCTTATAACCTATGCAGTTGTACTTTTCTAGAAATAGCATTTGTGGTGAGCAGTAGCACTTTATACACATGTTAATTTTGGCCTCATGGGAGGGATGCTTTTAGTCTTGTTTGCAAAAGGGCAGGTTTTTTTTTTTTCTTTGCTGCAATTGTCTTTTTTGCAGAATAATAGTGTGTGCAGGTTTGTGAGCAAATGAAACATGCAGATTCAAATGAAACATGATATGAAATTGTAATTTTCATATCATGTCTTTGTCAGAATCTGAATCTCACATTAATTTTTTTATTTGCTTTAATAATTTTATTTAATTGGATTCCAAATGGACTTTGGATAGTACAATAAAGATCTTAATCAGATGAGATTGTTTTAAAACATAAGAATGTCATAATCTATGCAGCCAGTGATGGAACATACATTTCAAAGTTAGGTCAATAATTTATTTTTTGAATGAATAAATTCACAGAGCGCGCTCTCTCTCTCTCTCTCTCTCTCTCTCTCTCTCTCTCTCTCTCTCTCTCTCTCTCCCTCTAATTTTGTAATAAATAAACCACTAGCTTCAAACAAACAAACAAAAAGGTAGGATGACAGTTGGGCCTCACCATGTCTACAAAGGAGGTCTACACCCTGAGAGTACTTTTGGAGAATCAATATGAAATGAGAGGAAATTTGTTGGTATAAAGTGGAAGTTTTGTTATCTGGATTCTACTGTATGAATTGAGTATTTTTAGCATGGCCTCCTAGTGCTGCTCTCAGACCCAACCTCACTCGCAAACTCCAGTGGCATGACCCACTGAGCTCTCAACCAACAGAAAGGGCATGGAGAGAGGGAGATTCTGCTGCAGCAGTGCTCCCATTTTAGCCAGCTGCCCAGCACCACCCACCACCCAGCACCAGGTACATGCATGGAGCTGTCCAGCATTCAAAGCTTATAAACAGGGCCTGAAAGTAAAGGAGTCAGGGGTAAACAAAACAGTCCTAGGTTAGCAGCATCTCTATGGCCCCACATGCAGACACCAGACTGGTGAGATGTATCCAGACCTCACCCACATACTCAGAAGCTGAGACTCCAACAGGCTCTTTGCACCCAGACAGACAGCTTTGTGCGCTAAGACAAAGGCCTCCACCATGACCCTGGGAACAGCCTTCCCAATCAGATCCTAAGAATTGGAATAATCAGAAGCATGACACAGTGCTCCTTTGTCAAAGACCTAACACCCAAGTCAGTTTCAGTCTAAGAGTAGCATCAAAGGGAGAATGCTGAGGATGTGGCTTTAACAAACTTGTGACTGTCCACCTGTCCTATGCTGCCATCAGGCATTCCCACATGCAGTGTGCCAAGCACCCAGCTTGGAATTCAGGTTCCTCTATGATTTTTTTCTTTTGGTACAGGGGCTTGAACTCAGGGGTACTTAACAACTGAGCCATATCCACAGTCCTATTTTCTATTTTATTTAGAGACAGGGTCTTGTTAAGTTGCTTAGTGCCTCACTTTTGCTGAGGCTGGCTTCAAACTCACAATCCTCCCGCCTCAGCCTCCCGAGGTGCTAGGATTACAGATGTGCACCACCACGCCTAGCCCTCTATGACCTTTTAACTGGCTAACAATGTCAAATAGGTGCTCCTTTCTGAGTACCACCTCTTGAAGTCATAGAAGAGGTTTTGTTTCTCTGCAAGACCTAAAGCTATCTTGCAGGGATGAAAGAAAGACAGATGGACAAAGAGCAAGGGAGAGATCCAGGAAAGAAAGAAAGTTGAAGTGCACATGACTGACACGCTGGGCTGAGGCAGCTGTTGATGGCTCTGTGGAGGCATGCACTTGGTACGTCTCCACAGTATGTGCACTGTGGGAGCAGCCTCCGATGGCTCTGCTGGTGTATTCCAGATCCCCTTCTCCCCCAGACAGCTACCTGGTAGAATTTCTTGGGGCATTTGGGGAGCTTTGAGCTGCTGCTTGGAAGACCAAGACCCAACTCTCCAGCAAGAGTGGGACACCCAATAGGACCAAGGCCTCTCCACCTCACCTGACCTGTGAATCCTCTGATGCTGCATGAAGAAGCCAAGGTGACAAAAGCCTTCCCATAGTGCTCACACTCACAGGACCTCTTGGTCAGGTTCAGCCTCTGGTGGATCCTGAAGTTCTTTGGCCACCGGGAGGCCTTCCTGCACTCTGCACAAGTATAAGATTTCTCCCCACTGTGAATTCGCTGGTGGTGGCTGAGCTTCTCCTTGTTCCTAGGCCTCTCTCTAGTATGAGCAAGCTGGTGCAGAGAAGGAAGGACTTCTAATGGAAGCCTTTCTGCAGACAGCACACACATAAGTCTGGTGCTTCATGCAGACTTTGCGAGACTATGCCAGATGGTCCTTCAAGCTGAAGGCCTGTCCACACAACTTACAGCTGAAGGGTTTCTCACTAGTGTCATTCCTCTGGTGGCAAAGGATGTTGGAACACCACCAGAAGGTCAGGCCTCAGTGGAAGCACTCCAAGGACCTAGTCCCTGGGTGCACTGTTTGGCAGTTCAGGGGCAGCCCACGTGTGCCACAGATGAATGCATGATCTTCCCCAGGCCTCCTGAGTTGATCCCTGAAAACTGGCCACTGCCTGCAGGCCCTGGAAAGCTGTGGGTTTGTCTGCTTTCCTCCCTGCAGTGGTCCCAGGAAGCTGCACATTATCCAGAGCTAGGGGGAAGTTCTTCTTGAAGCCAACTCCCTTCTGGGTTCTTCTCCACAGGGGAACTTTCTTGTGAGCCCGGGCCAGCTGATCATAGCATCTCTTGTCGTCAACAGGCTTCCTTGACCCTGGGTGGAAACCCCTCCATGCTTCCTGAAATTCATATCTCTCCCAATCCTCAACCCAAGTTTCATCCCACTGTTCCAAGTAAGAGACAAGATCTGGTGGGGGCTGCAAAATTCCAAAGCAACTAAGCTCCTAAAGTGGTCCAGGATCACAGCCTGGTACAGGGCCCTCTGGCCTGGGCCAAGACACTCACACTCTTCCCTAGAGAAGTACACGGTCATGTCCTTGAAGGTCATTGGCACACAAAATACACACAGCTCCAGAATGATTCACTCCCAGAACACATCCATGAGAACTACAGTGGTCACTATCTGGGAAAACACAGGTGTCGAGAAGCAGAGGGTCTAGGGTCTGAGAACCTCCCAGCAAGTGGCAAACCTAGAGCTACACACCCTCTGCAGCAGGACTCATGCATCAGTCCTCTGGGGCAGCGCAGTTGGACCCAGGCTTGAGCTGGTCTGAAGGAACAAGGACTCCTGAATCTGGCTCCAGAAGATACAGCTGTGTCCCTCAGGCCTGGAGCATGGATGATGGCAGGCACCCCAAGTCAGCACAGGGATCTCCTACCCCTCTGATCATGCATTGCATGAATTTCAACTTCTATCCATTCCCCAGAAAAGAATTTTTGATCATTCAAATCTAAGTCAATTAGAATTCCTACACCATTTTGACAGAAATCTTAGTAAAGTCTTAGAAGGAAAAAGATAAGGAGCTATACATGGTCTAGAGACCTGGGCTGGATGATTTTATTTGGACTTGCATAGTGGAGAATTAGTTGAGATGGAATAGAATTTACAACATAATAGCTTTGGATTAGAAGACACCATAAGGTAAGATGCATAAAATTTATCTTAATTCACAAATCATTAGTTTTAGTAAGTAAATTATTTTAGTTGATTCACGGTCTCATTTTTTAGTAACAAATACGTCCTAGAGTCAGTATTATTTAGCATAGAAACAAGAAAACATGTTTGGTCTCTGTGTTAGTTCTGCATTACTATAACAAAATACCTGAAATAACAAACTTAAAAGATGAAAGGTTTATCGTCATTCTACAGTTTCAGAGATTTTAATCCAAGATCACTTGGCCCTATTGCTTTGAGTCTGTGGTGATATAGCACATCATGGTGGGAATGCATAGCAGAGGAGGCTTGTTTACCTCAAGGCAGCTGGGAAGCAAAGAAAGAGAAGGGGCCTAGACCTCATTATCCCCTTCGAGATCATGTCTCCAATGATGTAACTTCCTTCCACAAGGCCCCACCTGCTAAAGGTTTCATCACCTCCCAAGAGTGCCACAGGCTGGTAACCAAGACTTCAACACAAGACTCAAACCATAATAGTCCAAGAATTGTTTAGCACAGGAACAAGAAAATATGTTGGTCTCAGTTCTCAAATCCCTTTTGTCATTACTCAGCATAAAGTCGAGGGTAGAGAACTATTATTGTCTGGGAACATGCTCAGTTCAGATATACACTGTTGTTCCATGTTTTATGGTAGGGTGTAGTTTGATGGTAGTCATGTCAATGTCTATAAACAGGTTGTCCTGTTCATGTGGGATAATTATTCAGGATGGGCCTGAAGAGTTGAGTCAGCATGACCAGGGCAGTCCCAAACCACTAATTCAGACCATTAAATAATCCTGATTACTTCAGAAGCTTCAAGCCAATGGCACTTTAATGCTCTCTCTCATCCCTCAGAAATGAGCTAATTAACCTTTCCCGTTTGAGGTCCTTTTCCATTAAGAGAAAAGACTAACTCCTGAGTTCCCAGAAAGTTGTAGGGGGTCACACATAAAATTCCTAGTTTCAACCCCTGTAGCCCAAGGGAAAATGTCCTTCCCTGAAGACGGGTGCAGAGACACCTCTTTGTCCATACAAAGCAAGAACTCAAAACTGGAAACTTCTGGATGGTCTTCAAAGCCACAAAACTTGGATTTTCCCTTCCCAACCATTCCTCTCAGGGCCTACAAGGGAAAGTGAACCATACCTCCTGCTCTGTGGGCATTGCACTGTGAGGCCATCAATTTTCCAGAAGACTCCTTTGGTTTATCTAGTTAGCTCAGAGTAATTCCACAGCTCTGGGGATTCAGCTGATGTCGTAAAGGAAAGAAACCCATGGGCCTCGGGGGGAATGCCTGCAAGGTCAGCCCGTCTTCTGAGATAGATACAGACTTTACATTGAAAAAAGAGGAGACTCCTAAAAAGGGTGAGACAGCCTCTGGTCTACCTAAACTATTGTGAATTTCTTCTCTGACATTCATCCTCCCTACATCCTTCCTTTCACTAGGGTACAGGATGCTCAGACCTGAAGAAGCCATGAACAACATAGTCCTTGATTCACACCGTGAGTTTTCCAGCACTATTTGAGATACAGGGAGGATATGGGCCTGGAATCTTAGCCCAGTTTCTGGAACTCTGATGACCTAGATTAGAGCTCTGCTCCTATTTGGGAGGTAATCTGACAAAATAATGCTCAGAAATCCAAGTAAGTTAAAAAAGACTTAAAATAATTTTAAAAAGAGTTAAAATTTGTTTGGGCTACCAAGGCTACATAAGAGCAGGCAGCAGCGATCAAGACATAAAATGGTGGCATTTTCTTCCTCATGATTCTCCAACCATTTATCTTCCATTTTGACAAAGCAGAAATTTGTCAGAGACCACAAGAGTCCACCTAATCCAATAGAAAGCTTGATAGGATAAGGAGTCTCTCCAGTCGTGTTTTGTAATTTAAAAGCCATCTCCAAGGGCTGGGTTGTGGCTCAGTGGTGGATACTTGCCTAGCCTGTGTGAAGCACTAGGTTTGCTTCTCAGTAAAAGTCCATCAATGACTAAATAAGGGGGCAATCCAAGATGGCAGACTAGAGGGTGACTACATCTCCAGTGGCTCCAGAACCCAGGATTCAAGAAGGGGAGGCACTGAGAGACTCAGACTAAAATAGAGCCACGGGGGTGAGTATCCCCCACCGGGTGAAGCTCGTCGGCCTGTGCAGCAGGCCTGGATAGGGGCTGCTTATCAGAGTAGGGCAGGGCAGCTACAGTCTTCCCCAGGCAGCCCTGTGCACTCCGGCGGTGGGCTCCTCCTTCTCCAGCTTCTCGGAGCAGGCCCTTCAGTGAGAGCCTTTCCGCACAGAACCAGCTCCAAGTCCCGGAACCAGCGTGGCAAGCTCCGGCCCACAGGCAGCTTCAGGGACCAGAACAGGGCAGCCAGGGACTTCCCCAAGCAGCCTGGCTCCCTCCGGCGGGAGGCGCCTTTCAAAGCTAGCTTATCAAACCAGACCGCCAGTGAGAGCCTTTCTACACAGAGCCAGCCACAAGTTCCCAAGGCAGCTGAGAGCTCCGACCCGCAGGCAGCCTCTGGGACCAGGGCAAGGCAGCCAGAGACTTCTCCAGGTGGCCCTGCTCCCTCCAGCCGTAGGCTTTTTCCATGGGGTGATCCAAAATGGCGGACTAGAGGGTGACTACATCTCCAGCCATTCCAGAACCCAGGATTCAAGAAGGGGAGGCACTGAGAGACTCGGACTAAAATAGAGCCACGGGGTGAGTCTCCCCCACCAGGTGAAGCTCAGCCTGCGCGGCAGGCCCAGATAGGGGCGGCTTATCAGAGCAGGACAGGGCAGCTAGAATCTTCCCCAGGTAGCCCTGCTCACTCTGGCAGTGGGCTCCTCCCACACAGCCAGCTTCTCAGAGCAGGCTCCCCAGTAAGAGCCTTTCCACACAGAGCCAGCTCCAAGCCCTGGAACCAGTAGCGGGCTAGGGACAGCTTTCTTCAGAAGCACTGCATTATCAAGGTCCTCCAAGACTTCAGGGTACTGAAGGCTGGGAGGTGAAACACTGGAAATCTACAGGAACACTATAAGCCAATAGAGGAAATCTGCAATATCTCAGAGTCCCATTGACATCTGACCAATATGAGAAAACAAGGGAAGAAAATGTCCCAAACAAACCTAGATACTATATCAATAAAACCCAATGACAGCATAGCAGAAGAAATGTCAGAAAGGGAGTTCAGAATGTACATAATTAAAACAATCAGGGACGCAAACGAGGAGATGAGATGAAAGAGCAAATGCAGGCATTAAAGGAGGAGATGAAAAGCAAATGCAGGCATTAAATGATCGCACAAATCAACAGTTAAAAGAGCAAATATGGGAAGCAAGAGATCATTTCAATAAAGAGTTAGAGATGCTGAAAAAAAAAAAACAGAAATCCTTGAAATGAAGGAAACAATAAACCAAGTTAAAAACTCCATAGAAAGCATAACCAATAGGATAGAACACCTGGAAGACAGAACCTCAGATATTGAAGACAAAATATTTAATCTTGAAAACAAAGTTGAACAAACAGAGAATCTACAAGAATTATGGGATATCATGAAAAGGCCAAATTTAAGAATTATTGGGATTGAGGAAGGCTTAGAGAAACAAACCAAAGGAATGAACAATCTATTCAATGAAATAATATCAGAAAATTTCCCAAATCTGAAGAATGAAATGGAAAACCAAGTACTAGAGGCTTATAGGACTCCAAATATACAAAATTACAACAGACCCACACCAAGGCACATTATTATGAAAACACCTAACATACAAAATAAAGACAGAATTTTAAAGGCCACGAGAAAAAAGAATCAAATTACATTCAGGGGAAAACCAATAAGAATATCAGCAGATTTTTCAATCCAGACCCTAAAAGCTAGAAGGGTCTGGAACAACATTTACCAAACCCTGAAAGAAAACAGATGCCAACCAAGAATCTTATACCGAGCAAAACTTACTTTCAGATTTGACGATGAGATAAGATCCTTCCATGATAAACAAAAGCTAAAGGAATTTACAAAGAGAAAGCCGGCATTACAGAACATTTTCAGCAAAATATTCCATGAGGAAGAGATGAAAAACAATGATGCAAATCAGCAACAGGAGGAACTAGCCTAAAGGAATAGCCAAATAAAGGAGAAACCAAATCATGTCAAAAAACAAAAATGAGTCAAATGACTGGGAATACAAATCATATCACAATAATAACCCTGAATGTTAATGGCCTGAATCCATCAATCAAAAGACATAGACTGGCAGATTGGATTAAAAAGAAAAATCCAACAATATGCTGCCTGCAAGAGACCCATCTCATAGAGAGAGATACCCATAGACTAAAGGTGAAAGGATGGGAAATAACATACCATGCACACGGACACAGCAAAAAAGCTGGAGTATCCATCCTCATTTCAGATAATGTGGACTTCAAGCCAAAACTAGCCAGAAGGGATAAAGAAGGACATCACATACTGCTTAAGGGAAGCATAAATCAGCAAGACATAACAATCATAAATATCTATGCCCTGAACATTGGCTCATCCATGTACGTCAAACAAATCCGTCTCAATTCCAGAAATCAAATAGACCACAACACAGTAAAACTAGGTGATTTTAACACACCTCTCTCACCGCTGGATAGATCTTCCAAACAAAAACTGAATAAAGAAACCATAGATCTCAATAACACAATCAACAATTTAGACTTAACCAACTTATATAGAATGTACCATCCAACAAAGAACAAATACACTTTCTTCTCAGCAGCACATGGATCCTTCTCTAAAACAGACCATGTTTTATGCCACAAAGCTACTGTTAACAAATACGAGAAGACAGAGATAATACCTTGTACTCTATCAGATCATAATGGATTGAAATTAGAAATAAATGACAGAATAAAAAACAGAAACTTCTCCAATACCTGGAGATTAAATAATACACTATTATATGATGAATGGATAACAGAAGACATCAGGAGGGAAATAAAAAAATTCTTAGAAGTAAACAAGAACAAAGACACATCATATCAAAACCTCTGGGACATAACAAAAGCAGTACTTAGGGGAAGATTTATTTCATGGCATGCATTGAACAAAAGAAGTAGAAATCAACAAATAAACGACTTAACACTACAGCTCAAAGCCCTAGAAAAAGAAGAGCAGACCAACACCAAAGGTAGTAGAAGACAGGAAATAGTTAAAATCAGAGCCGAAATCAACGGAATTGAAACAAAAGAAACAATCGGAAAAATTAACAAAATAAATAGTTGATTCTTTGAAAAAATAAACAAAATTGATAAACGTTAGCCACACTAACAAAGAGAAAGAGGGAGAAAACTCAAATTACTAAAATTCAGAATGAACAAGGAAATATCACAACAGACACGAGTGAAATACAAAACATAATTAGAAGCTATTTTGAAAATCTATACTCCAACAAAACAGAAAACCTCGAAGACATCAACAAGTTTCTAGAGACATATGAATTACCTAAACTGAACCAGGAGGACATACACAACTTAAATAAATCAATTTCAATAGAAGAGGTCATCAAAAGCCTACCAACAAAGAAAAATCTGGGACCAGATGGGTTCTCAGCCGAGTTCTACAAAACCTTTAAAGAAGAGCTCATTCCAATACTCCTCAAAGTATTCCATGAAATAGAAGAGGAGGGAACCCTCCCAAACTCATTCTATGAAGCCAATATCACCCTGATACCTAAACCAGACAGAGACACATTGAGGAAAGAAAATTTCAGACCAATATCCTTAATGAACATGGACATAAAAATTCTCAACAAAATTTTAGCAAATTGCATACAAAAATATATTAAAAAGATAGTGCACCACGATCAAGTGGGTTTTATCCCAGGGATGCAAGATTGGTTCAACATCCAGAAATCAATAAATGTCATTCACCATATCAACAGACTAAAAGTTAAGAATCACATGATTATTTCAATAGATGCAGAAAAAGCATTCGATAAAATACAGCATCCCTTCATGCTCAAAACACTACAAAAAATTGGGGTAGTGGGAACATTCCTTAACATTGTAAAGGCCATCTACGCTAAGCCCATGGCCAATATCATTCTAAATGGTGAAAAACTGAAAGCATTCCCCCTAAAAACTGGAACAAGGCAGGGATGCCCTCTTTCACCACTTCTATTCAACATCATCCTTGAGACTCTGGCCAGAGCAATTAGACAAACCAAAGAAATTAAAGGGATACGAATTGGAAAAGAAGAACTCAAACTATCCCTGTTTGCTGATGACATGATTATATATTTAGAGGAACCTAGAAATTCCACCAGAAAACTTTGAGAACTCATAAGTGAATTCAGTAAATTAGCAGGTTACAAGATCAATGCTCATAAATCCAATGCATTTTTATACATCAGTGATGAATCTTCAGAAAGAGAAAGTAGGAAAACTACCCCATTCACAATAGCATTGAAAAAAATAAAATACTTGGGAATCAGTCTCACAAAAGAGGTGAAAGACCTCTACAATGAGAACTACAGAACACTAAAGAAAGAAATTAAAGAAAACCTTAGAAGATGGAAAGATCTCCCATGTTCTTGGATAGGCAGAATTAATATTGTCAAAATGGCCATACTACCTAAAGTGCTATACAGATTCAATGCAATTCCAATTAAAATCCCAATGATGTACCTTACAGAAATAGAGCAAGTAATTATGAAATTCATCTGGAAGAATAAGAAACCCAGAATAGCTAAAGCAATCCTCAGTAGAAAGAGCGAAGCAGGGGGTATCACAATACCAGATCTTCAACTCTATTACAAAGCAATAGTAACCAAAATGGCATGGTATTGGTACCAAAATAGACAGGTACATCAATGGTACAGAATAGAGCACATGGACACAAACCCAAATAAATACAATTTTCTCATACTAGACAAAGGTGCCAAAAATATGCAATGGAGAAAAGATAGCCTCTTCAACAAACGGTGCTGAGAAAATTGGAAAACCATATGCAACAGAATGAAATTTAACCCCTATCTCTCACCCTGCACAAAACTCAACTCAAAATGGATCAAGGACCTCAGAATCAGACCAGAGACCCTGCATCTTATAGAAGAATAAGTAGGTCCAAATCTTCAACTTGTTGGCTTAGCATCAGACTTCCTTAACAGGACTCCCATAGCACAAGAAATAAAAGCAAGAATCAACAACTGGGATAGATTCAAACTAAAAAGCTTTCTTTCAGCAAAGGAAACTATCAGTAATGTGAAGAGAGAGCCTATAGAGTGGGAGAATATCTTTGCTACTCATACTTCAGATAGAGCACTAACCTCCAGAATCTATAAAGAACTCAAAAAACTCTACACCAAGAATACAAATAATCCAGTCAACAAATGGGCTAAGGAAATGAACAGACACTTCACTGAAGAAGATGTACAAGCAATCAACAGATATATGAAAAAATGTTCAACATCTCTAATAATAAGAGAAATGCAAATCAAAAGTACCCTAAGATTTCATCTCACCCAATTAGAATGGCAATTATCAAGAACACAAGCAACAATAGGTGTTGACAAGGATGTGGGGAAAAAGGTACACTCATACATTGCTAGTGGGGTTGCAAATTAGTGCAGCCACTCTGGAAAGCAGTATGGAGATTCCTCAGAAAGCTTGGAATGGAACCACCATTTGACCCAGCTATCCCACTCTTTGGCCTATACCCAAAGGACTTAAAAGCAGCATAGTACAGAGATACAGCCACATCAATGTTCATAGCTGCTCAATTCACCATAGCCAGATTGTGGAACCAACCTAGATGCCCTTCAGTGGATGAATGGACCAAGAAACTGTGGCATATATATACAATGGAATATTACTCTGCCATGAAGAATGATAAAATTAAGGCATTTGCAGGCAAATGGATGAAATTGGAGAATATCATGCTAAGTGAGATAAGCCAATCTCAAAAAACTGAAGGACGAATGATCTCGCTGCTAAGCGAATGAGGACATATGATGGGGGTAGGAGGGGTTAGCGTTAGGGTTAGGGTTAGGTTTAGGGTTAGGGATAAGGAGAGTGGTAAGAATGGAGGAAGGAATGACTGTATAGCGGGAAAGGAGGGGTTGGAAGGGTGTGAGGGGTGGGGGGGAAGGGAAAAAAATAACAGAATGAATCAAACAACATTGCCCTATGTAAATTTATGATTTTTAATAAAAAAAAGAACCATCTTTTGTTTATGTTCATCCTATTTTGTGTTTCTTATCCCATTGACTTCTTCTTTGGCCATTTTATTTCCTTAGTCTATTTAGGATCATTCTGTTTTCTCTAAATTTTATAATTGAATGCTTACCTCATTTGTTTCATTCTTCCTTCTTTTTGATAACTTCAGGACAAAGAGGGGCAATGCTTTCCCATCTGCTATTCACTCAAGGCATCCCTCTCTGGTGCCTTGGAAACTGCTGGGTTAACAGCATTTCCATTTGCTGGGCCCAGACTTCACACTCCACATCAGCTCTCATAGCTGCCCTTTCTTTTGGAATACCAGGCTTCTCCACTACTCTTGATTTTCTTCTTTTCAAGAACTAAGGATTGTTTCTGTTAATTTGCATTGTAAATGTGGTTATCCTTCAGTATATGCAGGGGAATGGATCCAGAATACCAAAATCAACAGATGCTCAATTCCTTTATAAAACAGTATAGTATTTGCATATACCTAAGCACATCTTCCCATATTCTTTAAATCATCTCTAGATTTTTTTTGTAATACCCAATACAATGTAAATGCTATGTAAGAAGTTGTTGCACTGCACAGTTTAGGGAATAATGACAAGGGATAAGTCTGTACATGTTTGGTATAAAAGCAACCAATGTAGGCCCAACATTTTTGATGGGAGGTCAGTTGAATCCATGCATGTGGAACCCATGGACATAGAGGTAGGGTCAATCATAAGTCATTCTCTAATTTTCCATAGGGCTTGTTTGACCACAGAAAGACAAGGTTACTTTTTATTCATCTTCTTTTAAAGTCTTGGCAAGAATACCACAGATCCTGCCAAAGACTGGGTATTGACTCTGCAGGTTTGGCCTCTATGACTTTTCCATGCTTATTATGATTTATATGCTACTTTTTAAGAAAGTTGAAATATTTTCAAATTCGGTTAGTTCCTAGTTCTAAGAGTAGATCCCAAAGTTAACCACCAGAAGAAAAGCTCAATCTTATTGGGGCGCAGAGAAGAGGAGAGGTGCTAGAAATCAAACTGAGAGCCTAGCACAAGTGCTCTACCACTAAGTTACACCCCCAGATTCTCAGTCTTATCTGAATTCCATTCCTAGCTAGTTCTTTAAAAGATCAAATGGAGTTGGGCACATGTCTGTAATCCCAACCGCTCAGGGGACGGAGGCAGGAGGATCACAAGTTCAAAGCCATCCTCAGCAACTTAGTGAGGTTCTAAGCAACTTAGTGAGACCCTGTCTCTAAATAAAATACAAAAAAGGCCTGTGAATGTGGCTCAGTGATTAAGTGCCCCTGAGTTCAATCCCCAGTAGCAAAAATAAAAATAAAAAATAAAAATAAAAGATAAAATGTAAAGGCCTCTTGCCTTCATTTTTAGGGTGATTTCCAAAGCACTGCAAATTTTTTAAATTTCCTATAGATAATCATATTCAGGAAGAGAAGGTGCAAATGCAATAACTATTGAGCTTATTTATCCACATAATTCAGAAAAACTATATGCTCAAGAAGGCAAGACTTACAGCCATGAGTAGCCAATCAGAATCCTATACCCACTCGACAGGTAGGGTATGGCAGGAGGAGGTGGGTCATTAGGATAGTCTTTAGGGTGTATATTTTGTATCTGGTGAGTGAAGTGTCTTTCATTCTCTCTGCTTCCTGGTGTGATGTCCTGAGCTACTTCCCTTCACTCTTCTGCCCTAATGTTTAGCCTCATCGCTAGCCCAAGGAATGGAGCTGGGCCCAGTGCAAGGAGCCCAGGTTTTGGTGAGTAGTTCCAATTCTATTTTGTAATGAAGAACACTGGACTGTATAGGCTGTCTATGGCCTCTGACCTCTGAACTGTGAGCCCTGAAATAAATTTTTCTTCCTCTAAAATTGTTCTTATCAGATTTTTTGTTCATATCAGTGAAAATCTGACTAAAATATGTATCAAAGAGGATTTATTTTTAAAAAGCCCCTTGTATAGTTTCATAAGGTGAAATTATAATAATTAGATATTACCCATGCTGTTTTCTTATCTCCTGCTCTTGAGACTTCTTCCTTGAACTATATCAAATTCAGAACTATAAAGAAAAAAGAGAGGCTGATGATGAAGAGCCCTGTTTTCCTCTTTTGTACCTGAGATGACAAATGTACCATAAACTCTATTTTGGGAGGGAGAGCTACTAAGGCATTGAACTCGTGGGTGCCTAACCACTGAGCCACATGCTCAGCCCTTTTTATTTTTTATTTTGAGACAGAGCTCACTAAGTTGCTCAGGGCCTTCCTAAATTTCTGAAGCTGGCTTTGAATTTGCAATCCTCCTGCCTCAGCCTCCCAAACTTTTGGGATTACAGGCATGTGCCACAGCACCTAGTGACATACCACAAGATCAACTTTCTATTTATTAATCAAGCACTGAACACCACACCTCTTATATTCTCAAAAGTTAAAAAAAAATTACCAAGACAAGTATACAGAATTTCTCCTGACAAAGAGCAATATGTAAATATTTTGAAGAACCAGATGGTGCTATTACTTTCCCACTTTCCTCCCTTTGTCTAAACAATCTGTCATGCATGGCCCATCATAAATGTAGATTTTCTAGGCTCTGTTGGTGGCATCTAATCAAGCCTGAAAGCCTGCCTTTGTCCCAGATGAAGGAAATGTATGAACTCCTGACTGTGAGGCAAGCTTCAAACAGGGAATCCTCAGTTTCTGGCAATATGGGCCTAGCCTCCTCTAAGGACAGCTGTCTCACCAAGAACATTCCCCCTTCCCCAGGCACCCTCATCCAATGCTCAAGAAGACCATGCAGCCACTTAGGAGAAACTTGTCCACATTAGACCCCCCATCCCCGCCCTCTGCTAAAAGAGGCAGAAATTAATTGTGATGGAAAGAGACACATATTCTAGATATGAATTTGTCTTTCCTGCCACAGGACCTCATTCAGTATCACTTGTAAAATGCTAGATCCCACATAATATTCCTTCAGATCAGGGAACCTACTTTTTATCCAAATAGAAGCAGGAATGGACACATAACTGGTTCATACACTAAACAGCTGCCATCCTCATGAAGTGACAAGAATAGCCTTTGGAACACACAGCTGAACTGCCAGCTTGGAGGTGATACCATCTTCCTGGAAGTAGTCTAATACTTAAATCGATGCCATTTATATGGTTCCATATGACCAACAGGGAGAATAAAAGGTTGAAAAATGAAGAGGTGAAAGGAAGAATGGTTGTACCCTGTCCCAGTGACCCATGCGGGGAATTCCTGCTTCCTATCTCTGCAACTTTGGTTTCTGATCCTAGATTCTAAAGATAAACACTTCATTCAGAGGACACAGCAAGAGTCCCATTGATCTAAAAGTGGCCATTGCTGACTGAGCCCTTTGGCTCCTCTGTTCAGCTGTCAGCAGGCAAGAAAAAGAATCAAATGCCCCGCACCCCCCCACCCCCCACCCCCGCAAGGCTGGGGATTGAACCAGGGCCTGATGCTTGTGAGGCAAACACTCTACCAACTATATCCCCAGCCCAGAATCAAATTCTTGACGAGGATAATTGACCCTGATTACCAGGAGCAGGTAGAACTGTGTTAATGAGAATAAGGCCAGCCTAGTACAGTACAGTCCTACTTGTACACCTCTTGGTACTTCCTTGCCCTGTTTTGGTGGCAAATGAAAAGGCATGACCAGAAAAGGGTGTGGTGAGCAAGGGTAGGGACCTCTCATGATGACCTTCTGGGTCATACCACCAAGAAAGACCCTGAGACTCGCTGAGGTGCTATGAGAGAGAGTCAGGAATCTAAAATAGAAAGGAGGAAGAAGAGGAGTACCCGTTTTAGCTCATTCCACTGTCCTTTCCTTTCTAACTTTATTCCAGAAATGAGGCCCACCAGAATCCTGGAGTTGCCATTCCCAGAGCTTATATAGAAAAGTAGATGTTAATAATGACGCCTACATTTCTGCTCAGAAATGCGGAATGTATGCTCTAATCTCCTAGTGGTATAGATGCCAGAGAGCCTTCAGTGACCAGTCTCAAGAATTGCCGTGTCTGAAAAGAGAGAGCCATCTCGCCCAGATCGTGTGCACTTGCTGGAGCAACCACATCCAGTGACTGAATAACGTGGGATATAAAGGAATGGGCCCTCTTACCTCAACTCAGTTCAACTCCAAAAGTCCACCCATTCCAGTTCCTAGGATTCCCCTTCCTAGGATTCCCCATGGGGTCAGCTGACACCTTTGCACAGCCTGCATCATGTCTCAACTTCCCTCTCCCAACCCAGCTACATTGATCTCCCCTCCACGGATGTTGATCCCTAACAGGCATTCTGCATGTAGACATCCAACTCAGAGTCTGCTTCCCAGCAAACCCAAACCCTTTCATCAAAATGGAAAGTGGCCCACATGCCAGGCGTAGAGGTACACCCCTGTAATCCCAGCATCTTGGGAGGTTGAGGTAAGAGGACCAAGAGTTCAAAGCCAGACTCAGCAACAGTGAGGCACTAAGCAATCCAGTGAGACCCTGTCTCTAAATAAAATACAAAATAGGGCTGGGGATGTGACTCACTGGTCAAGTGCCCCTGAGTTCAATCCCTGGTAGCACCCACTGCCCCCAAAAAGAAAGTGACCCACAGTCTTAGTCTACTGAGGCAAGACTGCCAAAGTTTTCCTGATACCTTCAGCATCCACTCACAGCTTCAGATCAGCCAGAGAAAACTAATTATCCATGGAGGTGTCACACAATTCCAGCCAAAAATGGGGAGAAAACAACAAAACCTGACATTGTCTGCAAAGGATTTTTCTATTCCTTACATCATGACAGAATGTTACAGGACCAAAGACCTGGGAACAGACACCCTGCCTGTGTCCTGCTCTTCATAGTAAATTAGAAACCAAAATCTGGGAACTAAATAAACCTAATAATGTTGATGGGGAACTGGTTTTAGTGGATATCCATGAGCCACTTTCTTTGATAGAACTAGAAAAAATAATATGAATTCAAAATATTTCTAATAGAATAAGCTGTCATTGACCCTAAGATTTTAAAACTTCATCAACATGCAGAAAGAGGATGAGAGAAATGAAAACTAGTGACTTCTGTTTTTCAGAGAAGGATGAGGCAAGGACAGTGACCAAGCATTACAGGAGAAAAGATGAGAAGTTCTGAAGAGAGGAGGTACTAAAAAACAGTGTTAGGCAAGGCACAGTGGCACATGCCTGTAATCCCAGCAGCTCAGGAGGCTGAGGCAGGAGGATCACAAGTTCAAAGCCAGCCTCAGCAACTTAGCAAGACCTTAAGCTACTTAGTGAGACCCTGTTGCTAATAAAATATAAATGGGCTGAGGATGTGGCTCAGTGGTTGGGTACCCCTGGGTTCAACATCCCTAGTACCAAAAAAAAAAAAAAAAATAGCCAACCCCAGTCCCTGGTGCTTTGAAACCACGTCAGCATTTAGGTTGCTCCAAACTCTTCTGTTTCACCAGTTTGGGTAAGGGAATAAATAAATTGCTACCCCTATGACCATTTATGTTGTGGTTCAAGAACCTGAGCTATAAAAAGTGATAGGATACTGAACCCCCTGTCTGCAACTCTAAATTTGGTGACTTCTGCCTGACACATGTACAGAAGAGGACAGCCCCAGATGCCTCAGCGGCACTCACAGTTCATCAGAGCTGGTACCTGTAGAATTGGGAACAAAATAGGGAGGTATTATGCAGAATGGTATCAGGCTGGCTTTGGTTAGTCCTGATTTGCCATTACATGTTTGTGTGATCTTGGGCAATTTATTTATATGAGCCTAACGTTTTCCAGATACAAGAAGAAAATAGTCATCTTTTCCTTTCAAGAATTAAAGAAAATAATTCAAGTATGGAGGGTTACGAGGCATGAACTATTGCTGGTATTATTTTGTCTCTTAATGTCTCACTGGAAAATGTTCTCCCCGCCCATACTTCACCTCTGTGCTGATAAGGAAGAATGGAAGCAGTGACAAGTCACTTTCCTCTTAACATACCTGCCTTGACACATTGCATTTATAATAGCTATTTTTTAAATAAGAGTGTGCCTGAACCAAAGGCTCTGAAACATATTTTCTTTCTTTGTTTTTGGTACTGGGGATTGAACTCAGGGCCTCACATGGTGCTTTACCACTGAACTACACACAGTTTCTGAACCAAATTTTCAAAGATTGACTTTTCTGTGATTACTGTTTGACATTACATGGATTAATGAGTCTAGGACCCAAGGTTCAAGGTGATCATAGAATTTCATATACTCAGTTTTTTCAATCATTTCAAGGTCAGACACTAATGCCAAAGCAAGTTGGGTATACTAACTAAAGCAAGGGATTTACCCTGAGATCCATGCTAGCTTTATGGAGCCTGCACTTGTCAGTCAACTGTGCTTAGCATTCAACAAATTCACTAAAACAGCACTATTTATAGATTTCCTACAATGTGATGGAAATACATATTTGTGTTGTCCAATGTGATAATAGACACTAGCCATGTGGACTGCTGAGCACTTGAAATATGACTAGTGGTAAGGATTTGAATTCTTAATTTTACTTAACTTTAAATGATCTGATTTCAATACCACATGTATTGGACAGTATAACTCTAAGGAATTCATTACCAACCCCAAAATAATAAGTACAGATTAGAACACAGCAGATTCTGTCAATAACAGAATAAATCCAAAGTCAAGTATCAAGATATTAAACTGGTTCAGTGACACATACTGTAATCTCAGTGACTCAGGAGGCTGAGGCTGGAGGATTACAACTTCAAGGCAACCTAGGCAATTTAGCAAAATCCTTTCTCAAATTTTTAAAATTAGATAAATTAAACAAGCAGTAGTAGAACACTCCCAGATTCAATGCCCAAGACCAAAAAAAATTTTAAAGATATTAAATTGACCAGTTCCTTGACCCATTTATTGATTGGGTTCTTTGTATTTTTGGTGTAAATTTCTTTATAAATTTTGGAGATAAGTACTCTACCTGAAGTGCATGTGGAAAAGATTTTCTCCCACTCTGTAGACTTTCTTTTCACATTATTGATTGTATCCTTTGCTGAGGAACAGCTTTTTAGTTTGAGTTCATCCCATTTATTGATTCTTGCTTTGATTTCTTGTGCTTTGGGAGTCTTGTTAAGGAAGGCAATGAAATGATGTACCCCATTTGTGTACAATGAATCAAAATGTGGTCTGTAAAATATTTAAAAATAAATAAATTTAAAAAATAGATTCTTAGAAAAATGAAGATGTCCTTTCTCTTATATTTACAAAGAAGTTTATCTGACCAGAAATATGCAAAAAATAATAACAATGAATATTATTCTTATTCCTAAGATCCAATTTATGATATTTATAAGTATTAACTTTTTCTGGTCTCTGTTGATATAAATTGAAAGGCAAGACATATGGCAATATTGAAAATATGCAGAAAGCAATAAAATTCTTTATCCTTAGTCCCCCCTCCCAAAAAAAGAGAGATTAAACTGAAACAAATTCTTTAAATGTTACCTCATACTGAATGAATTATGACAGAGTTTTGGAAAGAATAATAATAAGAAAAGCTGATGATGGCAAGGCAGTGTGTGAGCCTGTAATCCCAGCAACTCAGGAGGCCAAAGTGGAAGAATCAAATGTTCAAAGCCAGCATAGACCCTGTCTTGAAATAAAAAACAAAAAGGGCTGGGGGCATTGCATAGTGGTTCAGCACTCCTGGATTCAATCCCTGGCTCCAAAAAAATTTAAAAATTTACTAAAGGTGGGTAGGGAGAGTTCTGACCTAAGCAACTTTGGAAATGGAGTCCAAAAGACTAAAAGAAACTACACGTAAACAAACTCTATACTCCATTTGATAAAGTTGTTTCCCATGGAGGTACAAGTTAACAATTCTGATACTGCTATATATACACACTGGAGTTGAACAATTAAGTAAATCACTGTTGGAGTTGGAATTTACAGGTAAACACACATAAGTTTATTCACTCTATCAGCTGAGGTGGCCTAACAGAAACAACATACTATTAACAATAAGCACACCTAGTTTCCACATTCTGGGTACTACTACCATTTTCCATCAAAAGGGATCCTTAGGGAAACGACTGCTTCTGGAACTGGGCAGGAAACTTACAAGATGAAACTAAGAGCACATTTTAGTGTAAGAAAATAAGAATAAAAAAAACTGATGATGGTGTGTTAAAAGAACACAGGAGCTAACTGAAAGAGCTCTCAATGGCCAGAGTTCAAATTATGTGAACAACCCAAGCAGCCCGGCTCCCTCCGGCGGGAAGCGCCTTTCTAGGCTAGCGTCTCAGAGCAGACTGCCTAGTGAGAGCCTTTCTACACCAAGCCAGCCACAAGTCCCCAAGCCAGCAGAAACCTCCGACCTGCCCTGGGACCAGGGCAGGGCAGCCAGAGACCTTCCCAGGTCTCTCTCCCTGGTACCAGTAGTGGGCTAGGGGCAACTTTCTTCAGAAGCACTGCATTATCAAGGTCCTCCAAGACTTCAGGGTACTGAAGGCTGGGAGATGATGTACTGGAAATCTACAGGGACACTATAAGCCAATAGAGGAACTCTGCAATATCTCAGAGTCCCATTGACATCTGACCAATATGAGAAAACAAGGGAAGAAAATGTCCCAAACAAACCTAGATACTATATCAATAAAACCCAATGACAGCACAGCAGAAGAAATGTCAGAAAGGGAGTTCAGAATGTACATAAATAAAACAATCAGGGAAGCAAACGAGGAGATGAAAGAGCAAATGCAAGCATTAAAGGAGGAGATGAAAGAGAAAATGCAGGCATTAAATGATCGCACAATTCAACAGTTAAAAGAGCAAATATGGGAAGCAAGAGATCATTTCAATAAAGAGTTAGAGATACTGAAAAAAAACCAAACAAAAATCCTTGAAATGAAGGAAACAATAAACCAAGTTAAAAACTCTATAGAAAGCATAACCAATAGGATAGAACACCTGGAAGACAGAACCTCAGACATTGAGGACAAAATATTTAATCTTGAAAACAAAGTTGAACAAACAGAGAATCTACAAGAATTATGGGATATCATGAAAAGGCCAAATTTAAGAATTATTGGGATTGAGGAAGGCTTAGAGAAACAAACCAAAGGAATGAACAATCTATTCAATGAAATAATATCAGAAAATTTCCCAAATCTGAAGAATGAAATGGAAAACCAAGTACTAGAGGCTTATAGGACTCCAAATATACAAAATTACAACAGACCCACACCAAGGCACATTATTATGAAAATACCTAACATACAAAATAAAGACAGAATTTTAAAGGCCGTGAGACAAAAGAATCAAATTACGTTCATGGGGAAACCAATAAGAATATCAGCAGATTTTTCAATCCAGACCCTAAAAGCTAGAAGGGTCTGGAACAACATTTACCAAGCCCTGAAAGAAAACGGATGCCAACCAAGAATCTTATACCCAGCAAAACTTACTTTCAGATTTGACGATGAGATAAGATCCTTCCATGATAAACAAAAGCAAAAGGAATTTACAAAGAGAAAGCCAGCATTGCAGAACATTCTCAGCAAAATATTCCATGAGGAAGAGATGAAAAACAACGATGTAAATCAGCAACGGGAGGAACTAGCCTAAAGGAATAGTCAAATAAAGAAGAAACCAAATCATGTCAAAAAACAAAAATGAGTCAAATGACTGGGAATACAAATCATATCACAATAATAACACTGAATGTTAATGGCCTGAACTCATCAATCAAAAGACATAGACTGGCAGATTGGATTAAAAAGAAAAATCCAACAATATGCTGCCTGCAAGAGACCCATCTCATAGAGAGAGATACCCATAGACTAAAGGTGAAAGGATGGGAAAAAACATACCATGCACACGGACACAGCAAAAAAGCTGGAGTATCCATCCCCATTTCAGATAATGTGGACTTCAAGCCAAAACTAGCCAGAAGGGATAAAGAAGGACATTACATACTGCTTAAGGGAAGCATAAATCAGCAAGACATAACAATCATAAATATCTATGTCCCAAACATTGGCTCATCCATGTACGTCAAACAAATCCTTCTCAATTCCAGAAATCAAATAGACCACAACACAATAATACTAGGTGATTTTAACACACCTCTCTCACCGCTGGATAGATCTTCCAAACAAAAACTGAATAAAGAAACCATAGATCTCAATAACACAATCAACAATTTAGACTTAACAGACATATATAGAATATACCATCCGAGAAAGAATGAATGCACTTTCTTCTCAGCAGCACATGGATCCTTCTCTAAAATAGACCATGTTTTATGCCACAAAGCTACTGTTAGCAAATACAAGAAGATAGAGATACTACCTTGTACTCTATCAGATCATAATGGATTGAAATCAGAAATAAATAACAGAATAAAAAACAGAAATTTCTCCAATACCTGGAGATTAAATAATACACTATTACATGATGAATGGATAACAGAAGACATCAGGAGGGAAATTTAAAAAATTCTTAGAAGTAAACAAGAACAAAGACACATCATTTCAAAATCTCTGGGACACTATGAAAGCAGTACTTAGAGGAAGATTTATTTCATGGCACACATTCAACAAAAGAAGTAGAAATCAACAAATAAACGACTTAACACTACAGCTCAAAGCCCTAGAAAAAGAAGAGCAGACCAACACCAAAACTAGTAGAAGACAGGAAATAGTTAAAATCAGAGCCAAAATCAACAGAATTGAAACAAAAGAAACAATCGGAAAAATTAACAAAATAAATAGTTGGTTCTTTGAAAAAATAAACAAAATTGATAAACCCTTAGCCACACTAACAAAGAGAAAGAGGGAGAAAACTCAAATTACTAAAATTCGGAATGAACAAGGAAATATCACAACAGACACGAGTGAAATACAAAACATAATTAGAAGCTATTTTGAAAATCTATACTCCAACAAAACAGAAAACCTCGAAGACATCAACAAGTTTCTAGAGACATATGAATTACCTAAACTGAACCAGGAGGACATACACAACTTAAATAAATCAATTTCAATAGAAGAGGTCATCAAAAGCCTACCAACAAAGAAAAGTCTGGGACCAGATGGGTTCTCAGCCGAGTTCTACAAAACCTTTAAAGAAGAGCTCATTCCAATACTCCTCAAAGTATTCCATGAAATAGAAGAGGAGGGAACCCTCCCAAACTCATTCTATGAAGCCAATATCACCCTGATACCTAAACCAGACAGAGACACATCGAGGAAAGAAAATTTCAGACCAATATCCTTAATGAACATGGACGTAAAAATTCTCAACAAAATTTTAGCAAATCGCATACAAAAATATATTAAAAAGATAGTGCACCACGATCAAGTGGGTTTTATCCCAGGGATGCAAGGTTGGTTCAACATCCGGAAATCAATAAATGTCATTCACCATATCAACAGACTAAAAGTTAAGAATCACATGATTATTTCAATAGATGCAGAAAAAGCATTCGATAAAATACAGCATCCCTTCATGCTCAAAACACTACAAAAAATTGGGGTAGTGGGAACATTCCTTAACATTGTAAAGGCCATCTACGCTAAGCCCATGGCCAATATCATTCTAAATGGTGAAAAACTGAAAGCATTCCCCCTAAAAACTGGAACAAGGCAGGGATGCCCTCTTTCACCACTTCTATTCAACATCGTCCTTGAGACTCTAGCCAGAGCAATTAGACAAACCAAAGAAATTAAAGGGATATGAATTGGAAAAGAAGAACTCAAATTATCCCTGTTTGCTGATGACATGATTATATATTTAGAGGAACCTGGAAATTCCACCAGAAAACTTTGAGAACTCATAAGTGAATTCAGTAAAGTAGCAGGTTACAAGATCAATGCTCATAAATCCAATGCATTTTTATACCTAAGTGATGAATCTTCAGAAAGAGAAATTAGGAAAACTACCCCTTTCACAATAGCATCAAAAAAAAATAAAATGCTTGGGAATCCATCTCACAAAAGAGGTGAAAGACCTCTACAATGAGAACTACAGAACACTAAAGAAAGAAATTAAAGAAAACCTTAGAAGATGGAAAGATCTCCCATGTTCTTGGATAGGCAGAATTAATATTGTCAAAATGGCCATACTACCTAAAGTGCTATACAGATTCAATGCAATTCCAATTAAAATCCCAATGATGTACCTTACAGAAATAGAGCAAGCAATTATGAAATTCATCTGGAAGAATAAGAAACCCAGAATAGCTAAAGCAATCCTCAGTAGAAAGAGCGAAGCAGGGGGTATCACAATACCAGATCTTCAACTCTATTACAAAGCAATAGTAACCAAAATGGCATGGTATTGGTACCAAAATAGACAGGTACATCAATGGTACAGAATAGAGCACATGGACACAAACCCAAATAAATACAATTTTCTCATACTAGACAAAGGTGCCAAAAATATGCAATGGAGAAAAGATAGCCTCTTCAACAAACGGTGCTGGGAAAACTGGAAAACCATATGCAACAGAATGAAATTAAACCCCTATCTCTCACCCTGCACAAAACTCAACTCAAAATGGATCAAGGACCTCAGAATCAGACCAGAGACCCTGCATCTTATAGAAGAATAAGTAGGTCCAAATCTTCAACTTGTTGGCTTAGGATCAGACTTCCTTAACAGGACTCCCATAGCACAAGAAATAAAAGCAAGAATCAACAACTGGGATAGATTCAAACTAAAAAGCTTTCTTTCAGCAAAGGAAACTATCAGTAATGTGAAGAGAGAGCCTATAGAGTGGGAGAATATCTTTGCTACTCATACTTCAGATAGAGCACTAACCTCCAGAATCTATAAAGAACTCAAAAAACTCTACACCAAGAATACAAATAATCCAGTCAACAAATGGGCTAAGGAAATGAACAGACACTTCACTGAAGAAGATGTACAAGCAATCAACAGATATATGAAAAAATGTTCAACATCTCTAATAATAAGAGAAATGCAAATCAAAAGTACCCTAAGATTTCATCTCACCCAATTAGAATGGCAATTATCAAGAACACAAGCAACAATAGGTGTTGACAAGGGTGTGGGGAAAAAGGTACACTCATACATTGCTAGTGGGGTTGCAAATTAGTGCAGCCACTCTGGAAAGCAGTATGGAGATTCCTCAGAAAGCTTGGAATGGAACCACCATTTGACCCAGCTATCCCACTCTTTGGCCTATACCCAAAGGACTTAAAAGCAGCATAGTACAGAGATACAGCCACATCAATGTTCATAGCTGCTCAATTCACCATAGCCAGATTGTGGAACCAACCTAGATGCCCTTCAGTGGATGAATGGATAAAGAAACTGTGGCATATATATACAATGGAATATTACTCCGCCATGAAGAATGATAAAATTATGGCATTTGCAGGCAAATGGATGAAATTGGAGAATATCATGCTAAGTGAGATAAGCCAATCTCAAAAAACTAAAGGACGAATGATCTCGCTCATAAGCGGATGAGCACATATAATGGGGGGTAGGAGGAGTTAGCATTAAGGTTAGGATTAGGTTTAGGGTTAGGGATAAGGAGGGTGGTAAGAATGGAAGAAGGAATGACTGTATAGAGGGGAAAGAAGGGTGTGAGCGGTGGGGGGGAAGGGAAAATCAATCAAACAACATTGCCCTATGTAAATATATGATTTTTAATAAAATAAATAAAATTATGTGAACAACAAAATAAAGAAGTACTGGATTATGACCACACAAGTCCGCACCTGTATCAACAATATAATAAACAGAGAAAACACAAGTCTGTGCAGAAAAATTTCAAATAAATGCTGTGGATACTACATCCTAAAGGAGGGGGAACATAACTCCTCTCTCCTTAGAAGTAGACTCTGTCCAGTGACTTCATTCCAACGAGCTCAGTATGGAAGTGGGTGGGAAGAATAACTTTATAGTGGAGAATCATGCATTTGTTGAAAGTGTATATGATACTCTTAATATTAAGGAAATGGGGCTTGAAGTTTTAGCTCAATGGTACAGCTCTTACCTAGCTTGTGTATAGCCTTCAGTTTGAACAGCACTGCAAGAAAAAAAATACATAACATATACATAATACATGTACACACATGTACATACATATAATGTACATATATTATAAATTGAATAAACAGGAAACTAGGGATGATACAGAATGGAACATGACTATCCACTCAATATTTCTATAAAAGTGAAACTTCTAAAAACTAAAATCTATTAATATAAACTAAACAGGATATATTTACATATGAAATGTCTAGAATTTTCTTCAAGAAAACCTGTATATGGAACATATGATAAAACAAGGTTATTGATTATTGTTAATGCTAGATAATAGAACAAGTTTATTATACAGTTTGTTCTACCTCTGTTTGTTTCTTTTTACATTAACTATATTTTTTATTAAAATATTTTTTACTTTTACAGACTCATTCTGATTCATTGGACACAAATGGTGTACAACTTTTCATTTCTATGGTTGTACATGATGTAGATTCACACTACTCATGTAATCATACATATACATAGGGTAATACTGTCTGTTTCATTCTCCTATCTTTCTTTCCCCCACCCCCTCACACCCCTTTTTCCTCTACACTATCCAAAGTTCCTTCATTCTTCTCTTTCCACCCCCCCCCCCCGCCATCATTATATATTGTCATGCATTTATCAGAGAGAACATTCCGCCTATGGTTTTTTTGGCTTGGCCTATTTCACGTAGCATAATATTTTCCAACTTCATCCATTTACCAGCAAATGCCATAATTTTATTCTTCTTTATGGCTGAGTACTATTCCATTGTGTATATACACCACAGTTTCTTTATCCATTCATTAATTGAAGGGCATCTAGGTTGGTTCCACAATCTAGCTATTGTGAATTGAGCTGTTATGAACATTGATGTGGCTGCATCACTGTAGTATGCTGATTTTAAGTACTTTGGGTATAAACCAAGGAGTGGGATAGCTGGGTCAAATGGTGGTTCCATTCCAAGCTTCCTGAGGAATCTCCATACTGCTTTCCAGAGTAGATGTACCAGTTTGCGACTCTAGCAGCAATGTACGAGTGTGCCTTTTTCCCCACATCCATGTCATCACTTATTATTGCTTGTGTTCTTGATAATAGTCATTCTAATTGGAGTTAGATGAAATCTTCGGGTGGTTTTAATTTGCATTTCTCTAATTACTAGGGATGATGAGCACTTTTTCATATATTTGTTGATCACCTGTATATCTTCTTCTGTGAAGTGTCTGCCCATTTCCTTAGCCCATTTATTGATTGGGTTCTTTGTATTTTGGGTGTAAACTTTTTAAGTTCTTTATAAACTTTGGAGATGAGCGCTCTCTCTGAAGTATGTGTAGACAACATTTTCTCCCATTCTATAGGCTCTCTTTTCACATTATTGTTTCCTGTGCTGAGAAAAAAATTTTTTTAGTTTGAATTTATCCCATTTATTGATTCTTGCTTTTGCTTTTATTTATTGTGCTATGGGGGGTCTTTTAAGGAAGGCTGGTCCTAAGCCAACATGATGAAGATTCAGGCCTACTTTTTCTTCTATTTGATGAAGGGTCTCAGGTCTAAGCCTAGATTCTTGATCCATTTTGAGTTCAGTTTGGTAAAGGGTGAGAGATAGGGGTTGAATTTCATTTTACTGCATATGGATTTCCAGTTTTCCCAGCACCATTTTTTGAAGAGGCTATCTTTTCTCCATTGTAAGTTTTTGGCACCCTTGTCTAGTATGAGGTTACTGTACTTATGTGGGTATGTCTCTGTATCTTCTA
The DNA here is from genome assembly GCF_902686455.1 of Sciurus vulgaris. Lineage (NCBI taxonomy): Eukaryota > Metazoa > Chordata > Mammalia > Rodentia > Sciuridae > Sciurus > Sciurus vulgaris. Next base: position 88,879,989 of record NC_136467.1, on the reverse strand, counting down.
TCCTGTACCATTGTTCTACCTGTCTATTTTGGTGCCAGTACCATGCCGTTTTTTTTTTTTTTTTTTTTTTTTAGGAAGGTTTCAAGTAGGAAATTTAATTTTTGATTTTTTAAAGAAATCTCTATACACAATAGCCTCGTGGGACTGGTTCAGCTGGAAACGGGGTTTTTCTTTCAAGGACTTCTACTCCAACTCCATGGCTGAGCAACTTCTGTTGCAGGATGTTGCAGAGACATCAGACTGACATCAAGTTAGTGGCACCCAGGGCTCCACAATTCTGGATTTCGTCCTGGTTTATTCAAAGCCTGGTTTCTAATAGCAAACCTCCAATTACTGCCACTTGGGAGGCCAAGGCATTGCAAGGACTGCTTGAGCCCAGGAGTTCCAGTATTACCCTAAGGAACATGTAGCCAGACCCCCAGAGCTCCGGAGACATAAGGCTGTATACGTCTAAGTGGGGTTCCCATGGAAGCCCAGAGGTGAGCTCCTCTTCCAACATCCATTCTGTATCCAATCGCATTAACCATTACACCAAACGTGGTTACCAGGGTAGGAAGACATCCTGATAAGCACACACCCTCCACACGCAGCAAGCACCGCAGGGGAAAAAGCACCATGCCGTTTTTGTTACTATTGCCCTACAGTAGAGTTTAAGGTCTGGTATTGTGATACCTCCTGCATCTCTCTTCCTGCCCAGGATTGCTTTTGCTATTCTGGGTCTTTTATTCTTCCAGATGAATTTAATGATTGCTTTTTCTGTTTTTATGAGAAATTTCATAGGGATTTTAATTGGAATTGCATTAAATCTGTATAGTGCCTTTTGAAGTATGGCCATTTTGATAATATTAATTCTGCCTATCCAAGAACATGGGTGATCTTTCCATCTTCTAAGGTCTTCCTCAATTTCTTTAATGTTTTCTAGTTTTTATTGTAGAGATCTTTCACCTCTTTGGTTAGATTGATTCCCAAGTATTTTATTTTTTTTGAGGCTATTGAGAAAGGAGTTGTTTTCCTCATTTTCCTTTCAAATATTTCATCATTTATGATAAAAATGCTTTAGATTTATGCGTGTTGATTTTATAACCTGCTATTTTGCTGAATTCACTGATGAGGTCTAGAAGTTTTCTGGAGGGGTTTTTTGGATCCTCTAAATAGAGAATCATGTCAGCAAATAGTGACAGCTTAAGTTCCTCTTTTCCTATTCATATTCTTTAATTTCTTTATTATGTCTAATTGCTCTGGCTAGTATTTCCAGGACAATGTTGAATAGAAGTGGTAAAAGAGGGCATCCATGTCTTGTTCCCATTTTTAAAGGGAATGCTTTCAGTTTTTCTCCATTAAGAATGATGTTGGCCATGGGCTTAGCATAAATAGTCTTTACAATGTTCAGGTATGTTCCTACTATCCCTATTTTTTCTAGTGTTTTGAGCATGAAGTGGTGTTGTATTTTGTCAAATGCTTTTTGTGCATCAATTGAAATAACCATATTATTCTTATCCTTAAGTCTATTGACATGATGGATTACATTTATTCATTGATGGATGTTAAATCATCCTTGCATTCCAGGGATGAACCCTACTTGATTGTGGTGCACAATTTTCTTAATATGTTTTTGGATACGGTTTGCCAGTATTTTTTTAAAATTTATTTTTATTATAAACAAATGGGATACATGTTGTTTCTGTTTGTACATGGAGTAACAGCATACCATTTGCATATTCATACATTTACATAGAGTAATGATGTTTGATTCATTCCGTTATTGTTTTTTCTTCCCCCCCACCCCTCCCACCTCTCTTTTCCCTCTATATAGTCCCTTCTTCCTCCATTCTTGCCCCCCTCCCACCCACATTATGTGTCATAATCCGCTTATTAGTGAGATCATTTGCCTTTTGGATTTTTGAGATTGGCTTATCTCAGCATGATATTCTCCAATTTCATCCATTTGCCTGCAAATGCCATAATTTTATTATTCTTTATAGCTGAGTAATATTCCATTGTATATATATACCACAGTTTCTTTATTCATTCTTCAATTGAAGGGCATCTAGGTTGGTTCCACAGCCGGTTTGCCAGTATTTTATTAAGGATCTTTGCATCTATATTCATCAAGGATATTGGTCTAAAATTTTCTTTCCTTGATGTGTCTTTGCCTGGTTTGGGTATGAGGGTGATACTAGCTTCACAGAATGAGTTTGGTAGGGTTCCTTCCTTTTCTATTTCCTGGAATACTTTGAGAAGTATTGGAATGAGTTCTTCTTTGAAGGTCCCGTAGAACTCAGCTGAGACTCCATCTGGTCCTGGGCTTTTCTTGGATGGTAGGTTTTTGATGGTTTCTTCTATTTCATTGCTTGATATTGATCTGTTTAAATTGTGTATGTCCTCCTGGTTCAGTTTGGGAGGAGCATATGTCTCTAGAAATCTGTCCATGTCTTCGGTATTTTCTATTTTGTAGGAATATAGATTTTCAAACTAGCTTCTCTTTATGTTATGTATTTCAGTGGTGTCTGTCATGATATTTCTGTTTTCATCATGAATTTTAGAAATTTGTTTTCTCTCTCCTTCTCTTTGTTAGTGTGGCTAAGGGTTTGTCTACTTTGTTTACTTTTTCAAAGAACCAACTTTTTGTTTTGTCAATTTTTTGAATTGTTTCTTTTGTTTCAATTTCATTGATTTCAGCTCTGATTTTAATTATTTCCTGTCTTCTACTACTTTTGCTGTTATTCTGTTCCTCTTTTTCTAGGGCTTTGAGCTGTAATGTTAGATCATTTAGTTGTTGACTTTTCATTCTTTTCTGGAATGCGCTCCATGCAATGAATTTTCCTCTTAGTTCCATTTTCATAGTGTCCCAGAGACTTTGATATGTTGTATCAGTGTTCTCATTGACCTCTAAGAATTTTTTTATCTCCTCCCTGATGTTTTCTGTTATCCACGCTTCATTCAATAGCATATTATTTAGTCTCCAGGTGTTGGAGTAATTTGTTTTTTATTTTGTCATTGATTTCTAATTTCATTCCATTATGATCTGATAGAACACAAGGCAGTATCTCTATTTTTTTGCATTTCCTAAGGGCTGCTTTGTGGCATAACGCTTGGTCTATTTTCGAGAAGATTCCATGTGCTGCTGAGAACAAAGTGTATTCACTTGTTGATGAATGGAATATTCTATATCTATCTGTTAAGTCTAGGTTATTGATTGCATTATTGAGTTCTATGGTTTCTTTGTTTAGTTTTTGTTTGGAAGATCTATCCAGTGGTGACAGCGGTGTGTTAAAGTCACCCAGAATTATTGTATTGTGGTCTATTTGATTCCTGGAATTGAGAAGGATTTGTTTGATGTACATGGATGCACCATTGTTTGGGGCATAAATATTTATGATAGTTATGTCTTCCTGATTTATGGTTTCTGTAAGCAGTATGAAATGTCCTTCTTTATCCCTTCTGACTAACTTTGGCTTGAAGTCCACTTTATCTGATATAAGGATGGAAACCACCACTTTTTTACTGAGTCCATGTGTGTGGTAGGTTTTTTCCCATCCTTTCACCTTTAGTCTGTGGATGTCTTTTTCTATGAGATGAGTCTCTTGTAGGCAGCATATTGTTGGGTCTTTCTTTTTAATCCATTCTGCCAGTCTATGTCTTTTGATTGATACATCTAGGCCATTAATGTGCAGGGTTACTATTGAGATATGATTTGTATTCCCTGTCATTTGGGCTTATTTTTGGTTTTTAACTTGGCTTGGTTTCTCCTTTGAATGGATTTTTCTTTCAAGTAGTTCCTCCATTTGCTGACCTACATTGTTGTTTTTCATTTCCTCCTCATGGAATATTTTGTTGAGAATATTCTGTAGCACAGGCTTTCTATTTGTAAATTCTTTAAACTTTTGTTTATCATGGAAGGATTTTATTTCATCTTCAAATCTGAAGGTTAGTTTTGCTGGGTATAGGATTCTTGGTTGGCAACCATGTTCTTTCAGAGCTTGAAATACATTGTTCCAGGTCCTTCTAGCTTTTAGAGTCTGGGCTGAGAAATCTGCTGATATCCATAGTGGTTTCCCGCTATGTGTAATCTGATGCTTTTCTCTCATAGCCTTCAAAACCCTATCTTTATTTGTATGTTAGGCATTTTCATTATAATGTGCCTTGGTGTGGTGGATCTGTTGTGATTTTGTGCATTTGGTGTTCTGTAAGCCTCTTGTATTTGATTTTCCATTTCATTCTTCAGTCTTGGGAAATTTTCTGATATTATTTCATTGAATAGGTTGTCCATTCCTTTGGTTTTTATCTCTGTGCCTTCCTCAATCCCAATAATTCTTAAATTTGGTCTTTTCATGATGTCCTATAGTTCTTGGAGATTCTGTTCATGATTTCTTACCACCTTCTCTGTTTGGGCAACTTTATTTTCAAGATTAAATATTTTGTCTTCATTGTCTGAGGTTCTGTCTTCCAAGTGGTCTAGTCTTTTGGTGATGCTTTCCACTGAGTTTTTTGTTTGGTTTATTGTTTCCTTCTTTTCAAGGATTTTCATTTGTTTTTTTGTTTTTGTTTTTTGAGAATCTCTATCTCTTTGTTGAAATGATCTTTTGCTTCCTGCAATTGCTCTTTCAACTGCTTATTGGTATGATCATTCATTGCCTGCATGTGCTCTCTTAACTCATCCTTTGCTTCATGAATCATCTTAAATCATGTATAATGTGAAGTCCCTTTCTGACATTTCTTCTACCATGCTGTCATTGGATTCTATTAATATAAAATCTAGGTTTATTTGGATCATTTTCTTCCCTTGTTTTTTTATGTTGTTCATGTATCTTCCCCTCTAGCAGTGCAGATCTGGGGTATTGCACTTTCCCCCCCTATAGGCTTATAATGACCCTATAGGTTTCCAAAACCTTTTCTTTAAGGGGGAAATCAATATCCACAGTGCCCAGTTCAGACAGTATGCAACCTGAAACCAAATAGCCTCAATGAGGACATTAACAATATTGTCAAAATAAACAGAATGAGTTCAATTATTATCTTCAGTGTAACAAATATGTTTTCAATAAGGTCTGCAGTTTCTAATGGAGGACAAAGAGGATGCAGAGGGGTATAGGATGTAGCTGTTAATGGGATAAGAAAAGAATATATAGAAGTTCTAGATAATAGAAAGTGTGAGAGTGTAAACAAAAGAAGTTTGTTTTTAGCATGTGAAAAGGGAGAAAGAGACTCTAAGGGAACAGGTAAACAAAAGGAAAAGATAAAAAAATAAAAAGTTAAAATTATTCAATAATGAGAAAAAAGAAAATCTACACTACAACAGTCATAGTATTCAAATCTCCCAGAGTTCAGTAGCCTGATGCATGAGAGCCTCCAGCAGGCGTCTCAGGATGGGATTTGCCCCACCTAAAGATCAGAACTACGGCTTCCAGGATTATCCAAGATGGCCACTGTGGTTTCCAAATGTGTTGGCAAATGAGGAGCTACAGTTCAGGGTGTGGGTGTGGTAGCTGGAGGTCCTCGAGGTGGGGTGTGGTTGGTCAGGCAGGGGTCCTGGAGGTGGGGTGTGGTTGGTCTGGTTGCGGGATCCTGGAGGCGGGGTGTAATCAGTCAGTCTGGGGGTCCTGGTGTTAGGGTGCAGTCAGTCAGTCTGGGGGTCCTGGTGGCAGGGAGCAGTCAGTTGATGTGAGGGCCCCGGAGGCAGGGAGTGATTGGTAGGGCTGAGGGATCGTGGAGATGGGGCTCAGTCAGTTTGTCCAAGGGTCCTACAGGGCCTGTTATCTCAAAATGGTGGCAGCCACGTGTAACCAAACCTGCAGGTACAGTGACAGTGAACTTCCAGGCAGCAGCAGGTACCTGGCGCTCTACTGGCTGTCTGTGGTCAGTTTACTGACTGCTGTCAGATGATCAGGAGGTGAACCTCAGGCGATGGGTTATGGGTAGGTGAAAGGCAGGCAATTGGCAGGCAAGAGGCAGGCAAATGGCAAATGATAGGCGCCTGACAGTGAGCAATCTGCACTCAAAAAGGTGTTGATATGCTGGCAGACTGCAGGTGATCACAGTAGACAAATGGGGTAAATAGCAGGGGATAGATAAGTAGCAAAAATTGCCTCACTAAGAAACAGATATCCTCTGCCTAAAACCCAAGTTACAGAGCGACAAGGAACACAGCCTCCCTCTAGTCCACCATCTTGGATCCTCCCCCTGTTCTACCTGTTTACATTTGAATTTTTTTTTTTTTTTTTTTTTTTTTTTTTTTGGACTGGGGATTGAACCAAGGAGTGCTCTACCTATTGGCCACGACCTCACCCCTTTCTCAAAATTTTTTGGGATAGGGTCTCCCTGAGTTACTTAGGCTGAACTCAAACTTGCCAACCTCCTGTCTCAGTCTCCTAAGTCACTGAGATTACAGACTTGTGCCTGGATTACATTTGAATCATTCATAATAGAAAGTTTAAGAAAAAAGAATGAGTTCAAACTATATACCCCAAAATGCTAGGGAAAATCAAAGTCTAACAGTAGACTAGGAAGAAGAGAGGGTAAAGAAAGGGGATTTTACTTGTCATCTTATATCCTTCTGCCCTGTATCTACGTGTGTGTGTTTGAAAATACAGCATTATTTGGAAAACCTGGCACATCTCCTAGAACAGAGGAAAAGTCAATGTTCAAATTACAATGATTACATTTTCAGTTTATTCTCCAAATCCTAAGGTGTCTTTCTAAATCCCTTAAACTGTGGGCCGGGCGGGGCTGGCTCAGTGGTAAGCACTTGCTTAGCAGAGGCAAAGTCCCAGGTTCAGTCTCCAGTACCACCGGGTGGATGTGGGCAGGAATCCTTAAATCCTGCCAACAGCATACAGGCTTCCTATGTAACCAGCAGACTACAAACCCCGTGACTTCCTGCCTTACATTTTAGCAGTGCAGCTGGCATACCTAGCACATCCCTGAAACAGTGTGGAACACTTACAGAATGAAAATAAATAAATAAGCCCTTGTTTTGTTTATTTTTTTAATGGAACACATCATGTTTAGATGCAAAGAATATATAAATCTTCCTGCCTGCCAGCTTAGCTAACTGCTTCATTAATTGGGATCCATAAAGGTCGTGGTGAAATCTTGGAAGACACTTTAATAACTGTAAAAGCCCAACAGATATATATTTAAGAGAGAAAAAAACTGCCTGGGATAATAAAAGTGCCAGGTACCTGTTCTTGGTTGTTGTTAGCTGTTTCTGGTGTTCTTCTTGCTTAACTTTTGTCGGCAGTTATGCAGGCTGCCTAGGAACTGCTTCTCTCCCACAGAGCTGAGCTTCTGAGTGGCTGTTGAGCCAGGATGTCCCTGAAGCAGCCAGACATCAGGCTGGCCTGTAGCCATTCCCATTCGACAATTCTCCATATGAGAAAAAGAATGTGGCTATTGGCAGCTCAGAGAGCATGACACTCAAAGTGTTGAGCTATTTGTTCCCTTCCAAATTTTACACAAATCACAAGCCACAATACAGAAGGCAAGCAGAGTGAGGAAATTACGTGTTCTTCAAAATCTTTACTTGCCCTATATCACCATATCACTGACCACTTTGTAACATTCTCTTAAAGCACAAAGAAAAGCAGTACATCGATGCCCTGGCAAGAGAGAAACTGTTGTTATGACAATCGTCATCTCAGATATGACATAGGGAAGCAATCTTCTCATTCCGCGGGATCTATGACCAGGCTGTGTGCTTGGAACATGACCATCTACTAACTTCCCTTCCTACAGACCTACCTTTCCAAGGAAGGGACAAGATCTTTAGCTTTCTAAATTTACAAATAGTTCAAGTCAATAAAAAACCTCTTAGGCTAAAGGCTGAGAAACCAATGTGAGTAAAACTGACTATACTTAATAACATCTTTTTAATTTTTTATTGGTGCATTATAATTTTTAATAATAGTGGGATTCATTATACCATATTCATACATGCATAACATAATTTGATCAATTTATTTGCCATTACCTTTCCATTTCCTCCCCTCCTCCCTCTCCCAATCTGCTTGCTCTGCTCACCTGATCTCCCCTCTATTATTATTATTATTTCAAGTAGTGCATTACAATTACATGTGTGTGTATACATGTAAATAAACATAATTCATCATGGTACATTCATTCATGGATATAGCATAATTTGGTAGATTTATTCCCCAGTACTTTACCATGCCCTCCCCCTTTCCTCTCCCTCTAGATCCCCTCCCTCTTCTCTGTTGGTCTCCCTTTAATAACATCTTGAATAGTCAAAAAGATCTTCACTGAAAATTGTTTTTAAATAATATCCGTTTATAGAGTTTACAATGTTATATTCACTGATATTTCCAAAGAAGCAATTACTAGGGTGTGGCATATCTATAATCTCAGCTACCCAGAAGGCTGAGGTAGGAGGACCACAAATTCTAAACTTAGCTTGACCCTTTCTCAAAAAATAACAAGGACATGGGATGTGGCTCAGTAGTAGAGCATGCCTGGGCTCTCTTCAGTACCACTAAAATTAAAAAAAAAAAAAAAAAAGCAATCACTTTATCCTCAGTAAAGAAAGAAAAAGAAGCATTCTTAACATTTGGCTATCGAGTGCCCTAAAACATCTTAAACCAAATTGAGAAGCAGACTGCACAGACTCCCAAGTTGCCCAGCTTCTCCTCATGTCAATGATAGCTATGCTGAAACACAATTGGTACATAAACTCCCCTTCCATCTTCTCCTATTATGCATATGATGATCTCTGGGGAATTTTATGATGAAGACTGCTTTGCAAACGTGTTCTAAAAATTCTAAGACAAAGTGTTCTTTACCACTTAAAGGGGACATCCATAAATAGCAAGCTTAAGAATCACCATAAATGAGAGTCTAGCGCTACCTAGTGGCCAACAATGAATTAACCTCTGAAACTAGGAATTTGACACATTCTCAAAAATGTGAGGAATCCTAACAGAAAATGGAGACAGGAAGGGTCCCAAATATTAAGTTCAAAGGGTTAAAATACTCACTGTCAAATGTTCCCTCTTCAGTGGTGCTTGTGTTTTTCAAACATCTGTGCTCTTAAAAGAGGACCAAGCAGCAGGTGCTGTGGCCTGTAATCACAGAGACTCAGGAGGCAGAGGTGAGAGGATCCCAAGTTCAAAATCAGCCTCAGCAATTTAGCGAGGCCCTCAGCAACTTAGTGAGACCCTGTCTCATAATAAAAAGTAGAAAGGGCTGGGGATATGACTTAGTGGTAAAGCTCCCCTGGGTTCAATGCTCAGTAAACCCCACCCCACCATTTCACCCCACCTCCCCTCTCCTCCATCCCATCTCACAGGTTGCAAAAAAAAAAAAAGACCAAAGAGAATTGACTGATTATCTCTTTAGTGTGGACTTGGTCCCTCACTAAGATAAACAGAAATTTGGGTATTTACAATATATAGTATTTCTGCATAGTAGCAGAAACAATCCTTCAAATCTTTCAAAGGAAATTCTTGAAAAGAAGAGGTTATAGAATGGAAAAAAAACACTTCCTAACTAAGGTTTTAGATAGAATACAAGATTCCCAATTAAATTTGAATTTTAGACAAAATTCTTTGTCTCAAATACCTAAAACTTAAGGGTTTCTTTTCAACAAATGTCATCACAAAATTTATATTGATGACAAATTTGAAGGTAATTGTAACACCAAAAGTCCCCATGAAATATTGATATGCAAACCATTTTATTGTAAGTAAAACTAAAATAGGTTAAGGATCTCAATAGGAAAATGGAAAAATAACATGATTAAGCAATCCACAAACAGGGAAAACAAATGACTTACAAGTGTAACAGATGATCTACTTACTTATTGGGAAATGCACAGTAAAACAATACAAAATGGGACAGACACTGCCTGACTTCAAAACTATTACAGTACTGCTATCATAATCAAGACTGTTGTATTGAGCTAAGAGTGTATGTAGCTCAGTAGTACAGCACATCCTTAGCAACTGCAAGGCCCTGCGTTCAGTCCCCAATACCAAAAAGAAAAGAAGAATACAGTATGAATAGACAAGTAGATGGACTGAGTGGAATAGGGAGTCTAAGAATGGATCCATAAAAATATAGTCAATTGATTTTGACAAAGGAGCAAAGGCAACATACTGGAGAAAAGATAGTCTTCTTAATGAATGGTGCAGGAACAACTCAACAGCCACATAAAGAACAATAAATTAGACACATCTTACACTCATCTCAAAAAATAACTCAAATGGGACTAGGATGTAGCTCAGTTGGTAAAGCATGTGCTTAGCACAAAGAAAGCCCTATTCATTTCCCAGGCCTGAAAAACATTAAGTCAAATGGTTTATAGACATAAATGTAAAATAAAAATCTAAAATTTCTAGAAGATAAAATAGGAAAGAATCTATTTTGTGGATAGATCCACTATTTGCAGATGACATGATTCTATATTTAGAGGATCCAAAAACCTCCTCCAGAAAACTTCTAGACCTCATCAATGAATTCAGCAAAATAGCAGGCTATAAAATCAACACGCAAAATCTACAGCATTTTTATACACAAGCGACGAAACAGCTGAAAGGGAAATGAGGAAAACAACTCCATTTGCAATAGCCTCAAAAAAAAGAAAATACTTGGGCATCAATCTAACCAAAGAGGTAAAAGATCTCTACAATGAAAACTACAAAACATTGAAGAAAGAAATTAAGGAAGACCTTAGAAGATGGAAAGATCTCCCATGTTCTTGGATAGGCAGAATTAATATTGTCAAAATGGCCATACTACCAAAAGTGCTATATAGATTCAATGCAATTCCAATTAAAATCCCAATGACGTACCTCACAGAAATAGAGCAAGCAGTCATGAAATTCATCTGGAAGAATAAGAAACCCAGAATAGCTAAAGCAATCCTTAGCAGAAAGAATGAAACGGGGTATCGCAATACCAGAACTTCAACTATACTACAAAGCAATAGTAACAAAAACAACATGGTATTGGTACCAAAATAGGTAAATCAATGGTACAGAATAGAGGACATGGACACAAACCCAAATAAATACAATTTTTAATACTAGACAAAGGTGCCAAAAATATGCAATGGAGAAAAGATAGCCTCTTCAACAAATGGTGCTGGGAAAACTGGAAAACCATATGCAACAGAATGAAACTAAACCCCTATCTCTCACCCTGCACAAAACTCAACTCAAAATGGATCAAGGACCTCAGAATCAGACCAGAGACCCTGCATCTTATAGAAGAATAAGTAGGTCCAAATCTTCAACTTGTTGGCTTAGCATCAGACTTCCTTAACAGGACTCCCATAGCACAAGAAATAAAAGCAAGAATCAATAACTGGGATAGATTCAAACTAAATAGCTTTCTCTCAGCAAAGGAAACTACCAGCAATGCGAAGAGAGAGCCTACAGAGTGGGAGAATACTTCGCCACTCATACTTCAGATAGAGCACTAACCTCCAGAATCTATAAAGAACTCAAAAAACTCTACACCAAGAATACAAATAATCCAGTCAACAAATGGGCTAAGGAAATGAACAGACACTTCACAGAAGAAGATCTACAAGCAATCAACAAACATATGAAAAAATGTTCACCATCTTTAGTAATAAGAGAAATGCAAATCAAAACTACACTAAGATTTCATCTCACCCCAATTAGAACGGCGATTATCAAGAACACAAGCAACAATAGGTGTTGGCGAGGATGTGGGGAAAAAGGTACACTCATACATTGCTGGTGGGGTTGCAAATTAGTACAGCCACTCTGGAAAGCAGTGTGGAGATTCCTTAGAAAACTTGGAATGGACCTACCATTTGACCCAGCTATCCCACTCCTTGGCCTATACCCAAAGACTTAAAATCAGCATACTACAGAGATACAGCCACATCAATGTTCATAGCTGCTCAATTCACAATAGCTAGACCGTGAAACCAACCTAGATGCCCTTCAATTGATGAATGGATAAAGAAACTGTGATATATATATATATATATATATATATATATATATATATATATACACACACACACACACATATATATATATACACACAATGGGATATTACTCAGCTATAAAGAATAATAAAATTATGGCATTTGCAGGCAAATGGATGAAATTGGAGAATATCATGTTAAGTGAGATAAGCCAATCTCAAAAATCCAAAAGACAAATGATCTCACTGATAAGCAGATGATGACACATAATGAGGGGTGGGAGGGGGGCAAGAATGGAGGAAGGAGGGACTATATAGAGGGAAAAGAGAGGTGGGGGGGGAGAAAAAAATAACGGAATGAATCAAACATCATTACTCTATGTAAATGTATGAATATGCAAATGGTATGCTGTTACTCCATGTACAAACAGAAACAACATGTACCCCATTTGTTTACAATGAAAATAAATTTTAAAAAATAGGAAAGAATCTAGATGACTTTGAGTTTGATGATGACTTATTTTTTGGTGCTAGAGTTTGAACCCAGGGGTGCTCTACCACTAAGCTACACCAGTCATTTTTATTTTGAGACAGAGTTGCACTAAAATGCTGAGTGCTGGGCTATGATCCTCCCACCTCAGCCTCCTGAGTAGCAGGGATTATAGGCTGAGGCCACCACAGCCAGATGGTGATGATCTTTTATTTATTTATCTTATTTATTATTTATTTATTTATTTGTTTGTTTGTTTGTGGATTGAACCCAGGGGCATTTAACCACTGAGCCACATCCCCGCCCTTTTCATTTTTTATTTTGCAACAGGGTCTTGCTAAATTGCTGAGATTGGTCTTGAATTTGTGATCCTCCTGCCTCAGCCTCCCAAACCACTGGGATTACAAGTGTGCACCGCCCCACCCAGTAGTGATGACTTTTTAGATACAACACCAATGGCATGATCCACAAAAGAAAGAAATAATTGATAACCTGGCATACACTAAAATTTAAACCTTCCACTCTGTGAATGACATTCTTAAGAGAGTGATAAGAAAAGTCATAGATGGGAAAGAACTATTTGCAAAAAGACATATCTAAGACCATGAAGTAATCTTAAACTCAACAACAAAAAAACAAGCATTTCAATTTAAAAATTGGCAAAGCAGCCAAAACAATTGGGCAAGAGAAAGAAATAAAAGATGCTTAAATTGGAAAAGAAGAAGTTCAATAATCCTTCTGCAAGTGACATGATATACATTGAAAACCTATAGACTCCAGCTTCCAAAAAAAATTCTTGAAATAGACAAATCAATTTAATAAAGTTGTAGGAGACAATACCAATATACATTATATATATACATTTTATATATACATAATTATGTATATTTACATATACATAATATATATATATTTTTTTAAACATCAATAATGAACTGGCGCTGGGCATGATAGCACACGCCTGTAATCCCAGCAACTTAGAAGGCTGAGGCAGAAGGATCACAAGTTCAAGGCCAGCATCAGCTGTAGTAATCAAAGCAGCCTTGTACAAGGACTTCTAAAATATAGGAATGGCTTAATAAATTGTTACTGCTACATGATGGAATGCTACACAACTTTAATAAAACAACAAAAAAAAAATGAGAATGATCACTTGTTAGAGTGATTTCCAGAATGCATTATTCATCTCTTTAAGTTAAAAAAAAAAAAAAAAAGCATACACACATACATACACCACTAAAAATCAGCATACCTAGAACACAGATCTTGGTTTCTCAATACTATTCTCCATGAAAAGGCAGCAAGAGTCCCTGGAGCACTCAGTGATTCTAGGCCAAGAGCAGTAATCAAGGATAGGGCAGGGAAGGTTTGTGATGGGCATATAGTTAAGGACATAGCATCCAGATCAGAAGACTCCTAGGGTCAAATCTGAATGTCAATACCAATACCAACAGTAATGGATTCTAAACCATGGATCAAATTAGGAAACCTGAGGACCAGGTTCTTCCTCACAGTATAATGGTACATGGGAAAAAACAACAGGAAAAAAATCACCATTTTGAAAGCACATCATCAAAAATTGGGTTGGGCAAGATCATCAATGGATTCTAAATACAAGGAGAACATTTGATGACAAGTAGGATATTTTCATGGTTATAAAGTTTCTTCCCACAAGTTACTTACTAGTTGCAAAGGGAAAAATAGTAACTAAACAATGGAAAACCCAGACAAGATGTTCACCAGATCATCAAACTTCACATCACCAATGAGGGGCAAAAGAACATCAGGACATCATGTGCCTCCAGATATGCTGACCTGAGAAGGGCACAACATTAAGAAAAATTCCCTTAAAAAAAAACAAAAAAACAAAAAAACTCATTCTTAAAAAATGTCCATATCATGAAAACAAAGAAAGCCTGAGAAACTATCTCAGATTGAATGAGACTAACTGGCCATAACAACTAAACACTAAATATATGATCCTGAACTCAAGGGACAGCACTGTAAATAACAATATTGGGATGAGTGAAAAAATTGGAATATAAACGATATATTAAATTAAAATATTCTATCAGTCCCCTCAATGTTTGCCTGCCTGGAGCTTCAGTGTTCCCTCAGCCAAAACAGAAGGGTAGCCTGAGGTGGACAGCTGTAGCTGTCCTAGGCTTGCACGAGGCATTGGCACACAGACAAAAAAAGTATGTGTGTTCATTCAGTTTCCTGAATTCAATAACTGAGCTCTGTTTACATAACAGGAGTCCTAGTTCTTAAGTAAATGAACATAATATATTCAACATACTACACTCAGCAGTTAATCTTTTTTTAATTGAGTGATTTTTTTTTTATCATTTTATTTTATTTTTGTGCAGCACTGGAGATCAAACCCAGGGCCTCATGCATGCTAGGCAAGTGCTCTACCACTGAGTCACATCCCCAGTCCTACACTCAAATGACCAGAAAAATAATGTATTACATGTACATATGTGTATGTGTGTTCGAAAGAAGACAAAGGGGAACAAATTATAGTGAGAAAACACATGTTGTAAAATCGTTAAAAGGGCACACAGGAGTCCCTTGTATTATTTTAACTGTGAGTTTGAAATTATTTCAAAATAAAAGTTAGGCCCAGTGTAGGGGCACATGTCTGTAACTCAGGATGCTGAAGCAGGAGGGTCCCAAGTTCAAGGTCAGCCTCCACAATTTAGCAACACTCTATCTCGAAATTAAAATTAAAAGGGTTGGTGATGCAGAGCATTCCTGGTTTTGATACCCAGTACTGGAAAAACATAAAAAGAGAAAGAACTAAGGAGGGGTGTGATACTTAAAAAAAAAAATATGTGGATTATGATAATATAGAATTTATGTTCTATAACAAAAGAATGTCATAAACCTAAAATGATATAACTTAGTATATCTTTCTCCTTTTTAACCTTAAAGAAATAACTTATGAACTAATATCTTTTATGATGAAAAATACTTACTTGAAATTCAAGTATTTCTTCAATTTTACCCAGTATGTTTCTCAGCTATAAAAGTCAATTAAAATTAAATTGAATCTTACCTAATGTCAGTGGTGACAATTTCTAGGGCTAATGGGACTTGGGTGCTATTTTTACTTTCATCTCATACTTTTCTACTCTGCTTGAAATCTTTAAACCAGCATAAACCAAATTTGCAAGAATAATTGAGTAATTGTTACATAAAGTGGTGGGGAGGGTGAGCAAGAATCAGTGTCACTTGGCTGCCCTTGCTGACCCCACAGATCTCTGACAGCCATGACAAGGAGGGCTTGCAGAAGCTAAAGCCACAGGTGGCCAGGGGACTCCAGGAGGCAGGGACAGCACCAGAGCCACAGCTCAGCAAGTGGTAAATCCAAGTCACAGATTCATACAGAAAGCCATTAGCCAGGTGGCCAAATCCATGCAGGAAATCAGACTGCTAACCAGGCATCTCAGATCTCAGGGGTGGGGGAATACAGCCTCCTGAAACGGACAAAAGGGAGATGTGGGTAACTCTCCTCCAGCCCTTGCCAGCAGAAACTGGCCCTGAGCTCTGGTCAGCAGTTAACTCCTTGGTCTGCTCCTTATTAAAGCTTATGTCTCCCAAAAAAGGGGGAACAAATACTTAAACATAACAAGATTTTAAAGTTGTTGATTTTTGATGTTAGAGATGATCTTTATACATAGGGGTATGTGCCTCTGTGTGTGTGTGTGTGTGTGTGTGTGTGTGTGTGTGTGTGTGTTTTCAGTGAAGTAGAGGAAGGCATCAAAAGTGCGTATATATATATATATATATATATATATATGTATATATATATATATATATAGTGCTCTAAATAAGCAATGCCTTCTTCCTCCCAGTCACTAATTCCCACACCAAAATGTGATTCTCCAGATGAATGTTCTTATCAATATGGTGACGGGGAATCCTTGGCAGGTCCCTGTAAGAATCTAATAAGGCCTCCTCTGTGCCTCTCAGAAGCTGCTGCTTTTGCTTTTAGCACAGTTACTAGACACCTCTTGTGTCTAGATTGACATTTCAGGACCATATCCATCTTTTCTCACATGGAACTACTATGAATTGAATCAAGTCAACATGGGGCTCCCCAACCCCAGTGGTGTCAAGGAACCAAAACCAGGGCCATGTATGAGCTAGGCAAGCACTCTATCACTGACCTACATCCTGGTCAACTCAGGGCATATTAGGGTTAAAGATAAGGAAAAAAAAAAAAAAAAAAAGATTCGTATGTTTGGCCTGGGATGTATCTCAGTGATAGAGTACATACTTAGTATGAGTGAGGCCCTGGGTATGATCCCCAGCACTGCAATAAATAAATAAATAAAGAGATGTCCATGAGAACTCCAATGTTAAATAAAAAATGATATTTCAGTGATGAAGCAGAGCCCAGAGCCACAGGACCTTTCCCTTTCCAGAGACTGGTCATTGCATGAGAGATCCCTGCAAAACACACGCAGCTGACTTCCTGTATGTAACCTGACTTTACAGTGTTACTCCCTGACTTCAGTGATACTGCTAGGTTCACGGATGGTTTTTATGCCACTGCTTCCCAGGGGTAATGATTAGTATGACAATCAGTAACACTAAAAAAAAAAAAAAAAAAAAAATTAAGCTAGGTGAGGTATTACCTGCCTGTAATACCAGCATCTTGGAAGGCTGAGGCAGGAAGATCGCAAGTTCAAAGCCAGCCTCAGCAACTTAGTGAGGCACTGAACAACTCAGTGAGACCCTCTCTAAATAAAATACAAAAAAGAGCTGAAGATGTGGCTCAGTGGTTGAGTGCTCCTTGGTTCAATCCTCAGTATCAAAGAAAAACAACAACAACAAAACATTAAAATAGGGTCAAGGGATCTTGGCCCAGCTGAACAAAATTGATGACAGTTCTCACAACAACATACAAGGAAAGAAGGCAGATAATGTAGAACCTTGCAGGTTAGTTGTGTAACTTTTCATTAATAAAATATTCCATAATCCCAATCTCCATTTACCTTCCATGACCTTTCTTCCCCTTTACAAAACCAAATTGTCTAAAACAGTGACAAAATACACTGAGCCACCTCCCTCCTCAAGCTGGCCCCATGGCTTCGGGCTCTGCTGGATAGCATTTTGTCCTTTGGTCCACTCTTCTCCTTCCCACCCTGATGTATGCCTTGGAAGACTGACCTGCATGGATGTATCAGTGGCCTTCCCCTCTCCCCCAATATTTTGTATTGGTGCATTATAGTTGTACGTAATGGTGGGATTCATTGTTACATATTCATATATGCACATGACATAACAATATAATTTGGCCAACATCATTTCCCAGCATTTCCTCTTTCCCTTCTCTCCTTCCTCCCCCATCCCTTTTCCCCTACTGATATCCCTTTGGTTTTATGAGCTCTGTGGCACTGCCCCCCCACACACCTTTCTTTTCCTTTTGCCTCTATGGCTTCGGTATATGAGAAAAAACAACTTTTGACCTTCTGAGTTTGGCTTATTTCACCTAACGTAATGAATGGTCTTTAGTTCCATCCATTTTCCTGCAAGTGATATAATTTCATTTTTATTTATGGTTGAATAAAACTCCGCTGTGTATACACATATCACTATAATATGATGACTTTAATTCATTAGTATAAATAATGGGGAGTGGCATAACTGGGTCATATGGTGGTTCCAGTCTTTTGAGGAACCTCCATTCTGATTTCCATAGAGGTTTTACTAATTTACAATCCCACAATGTAAAAGTGTTCCTTTTTCTCCATCCTGTCCAACACATTATTATTTGTAATCTTTATCACTACCATTCTGACTGGAATGAGGTAAAATCTTGGTGTAGTTTTGATTAGCATTTCTCTAATGATATTGAACATTTTTTTATATATTTGTTGACCATTTGTATTTCTTCTTTTGAGAGGTGTCTTTTTAGTTCATTTTTCCATTTATTAATTGGATTATTTGGCAACCCAGGATTGACCCCAGGGGTGCTTGACCACTGGGCCACATCCCCAAACCTTTTCATTTTTTATTTTGAGACAGGGTCTCACAAAGTTACTTAGGACCTTACAAGTTGCTGAGGCTGACCTCAAACTTGCAATCCTCCTGCCTCAGCCTCCTAAGTCACTGGGATTATAGGTAATACCACCGCACCCAGCTGAGGATGTCTTAGAAAGATTTGTGTCTATTCCCTCTGGGAGTGGGCATCAAACACATAGCCAACCCCCTCCCAAGCCAAGAGAAGAGTCTCCAGAAGCACCATAAATAGATTGTATTAGTCTCCTACAATTGATGGAATATAGAGACTTGTAAATGACTGACACCCGAAAGCCTCAAGGCAGCAGGCCAGTCAGCTACTCGATGGCAAAGGACAGGGGATGAATGAAATGGAGAATTGCTTCCCCTGACAGCCAGGCAAAAATAATGTTTCCTGTGGGCCTGTAGAAAAGAGCCGCCTTGAGTCATCCTGAAGAAAAGGCAGCCCAGGAGAACTCCAGGGAGAATGGAGGTCCATTCCAGCCTCCCACCATCCTCTATGGGTTCGACAGAGGCCCCTGCACTGCAGCCTTCTGACAGCAGGTCACAAATAGTGATAAAGCGTCCTCTGATTGGACACTTATGATCCTTTGACTCCCTGGCTTATTTGAGACCTAACTGGATGCTTTAGTATCTGAAAGTGACACAAAAAGGCTGTAGAATCTGCCTGAAATTTCATCCAGGATATATACCAGAGCAATTAATGGAGCGAATATATCGTCGTCCAGCGGCGATAAACACACACACACACACACACATACACACACACACACACAGTAAGGGTCTCCCTCTTTATTCTTTGTTCGCTTTCATATATATCTTTTTAGTAAAACAAACTGATAAGCAGAAGCAAAGCAGAAGCCAATCAGAGTAAGTGCACGTGAGTGTTCATGTGAAAGATGCATCGGCTCCAGGCTAAGGAGATGGGTGCATGATGGGTGCATGATGGGTGCATGCATTGTTCACGAGCTCAGCACGTACCAGGAAAGGAATCAACCACCAATCAGGAAGCGTTGTGCTGCAGACTCATTGTGGCACCGTGCCAGGCGCCATCTTGAAGAGAGTAATGTTGGGGGGGGGGGGGTGCTGGCAAATGCCCCCAACACGAATATAATGGGAAATGGTGAGAGATTTGCTTATTTATGTATTTATTTATGTATTTTGGCATGTCTCCAGATCTTTTTACTTTTTATTTTGAGGTAGGTTCTTGCTAAGTTACTGAGGGTCTTATTACTAAATTGCTGAGGCTGGCCTTGAACTTGTAATCTTCCTGCCTCAGCCTCCCGACTTGCTGGTATTACAGGCACTCACCATTGCACCCCACTGAGAGACTTTTTTGTGGTGGGGGTGCCAGGAATTGAAGTCGGGGGCACTCTACCACTGAGCCACATCCCCAGCCCTATTTGAATTTTATTTAGAGACAGGGTCTCGCTGAGTTGCTCAGCACCTCCCCATGGCTGCAGCTGGCCTTGAACTCACGATTCTCCTATCTCAGCCTCCTGAGCTGCAGGGATTACAGGGTGTGCCACCATGCCCTGCAGTAGATTTTTTAAAATTATTTTATGTTTGGTACTGGGCATTGAACACAGGGGCAATTTACCACTGAGCCACATCCCCAGACCTTTATATTTTATATTTTGAGACTAGGTCTCACTAAATTGCTTAGGGCTTCACTAAATTGCTAAGGCTGGCCTGGAACTTGCAATCCTGCTTTAGCCTCCCAAGTCACTGGGATCACAGTTGTGCACCACTGCTGCTGGCTTAAGTTGCTTTTTTGCTCACACTGAACCAAATCCAATGCAATAAAATACTGGTCATGTTAGCAATACCTATTAGATACACAGAGCCTGTTTAATAAGCAAAATAGTGAAGAGAATAGTAAGAGCAGTACTAACAAAACAGCTAATATTTGAGTGGTTAACCATCTTCTAGATACTCTTCTAAGCCCTTTACTTTAACTCATTTAATCTTCACAATTTCATGAGGTACTACAATTATTATCCCCCATTTTCAGCAGAAGTAACCACAAAGAGTGTATCTTATGTCATGCAGCTACCAAGTTTTCATAATAATCAGTCATTTCCCAGTACACAGAGCAAAGAATTCTCTCCCTCTCCACCAATGCAAACTCAGGGCACTCTTTGATTTCTCATGTTGGAATCATTTAAAGAAAACCTAGACTAATGAACTGAGAATACTTGTCTCTCAGCTTGAAGTAGTAAAGGGACTAGAATCCAATTTACTAAGTTAAGTTCAGTCAGTAGCTTTCGGACATTGATGTACATCAGAAGCTAAGAGCTTGCAGAATAGCCAAAGCAATCCTCAGTGAGAAAAGTGAAGCAGGACGCATCACAATACCAGACCTTAAATTATACTACAGAGGGCTGGGGAGATAGTTCAGCTGGTAGAGTGCTTGCCTCGCAAGCACAAGGCCCTGAGTTCAATCCCCAGAACCACAAAAAAAAAAAAAAAAAAAAAAAAAAAAAATTATACTACAGAGCTATGGTAACAAAAATGGCATGGTACTGGCACAAAACAGACATGAAGACCAATAGTACAGAATAGAAGGCACAAAGACAAACCCACATAAATACAGACAAAGGTGCCAAAAACATACATTGGAGAAAAGATAGCCTCTTCAACAAATGGGACTGGGAAAACTGGAAATCTATATGTAGCAAAATAAAATTAAATCCCTATCTCTCACTCAAAGTGGATCAAAGACTTAGGCATTAGACCAGAGACCCTGCACCTAAGAGAAGATGTAGGCCCAAATCTCCACCATGTCAGCTTAGGAACTGACTTCCTTAACCATGCTCCTAAAGTGCAAGACAGAAGATCAAGAATCAATAGATGTGATTGTATCAAACTAATAATCTTCTTCATAGCAAAGAAAACAATCAATAATGTGAAGAGAGAGCCTACAGAAGGGAAAAAAATCTTTACCACACACACCTCAGAGCATTAATCTCCAGGATATACAAAGAACTCAAAAAACTTAGCACCAAAAAAATTTAAAAAATTAAAAAATAACCCAGTCAATAAATGGGCAAAGGAACTGAACAGATACTTCACAGAAGAAGAAATAAAATTGGTCAACAAATATTTGAAAAAATGTTCAACATCTTTATCATTAGAGAAAGGCAAATTAAAACCACACTGAGATTCCATCTTACTCCAGTCAGAATGACAATCAAGAATACAAGCAACAATAAATAAATGTTGGCGAGGATGGGGAAATAAAGTTATATTGCTTGTGGGACCACAAATTACTGCAAGCACTATGGAAAGCACTGTGGAGATTCCTAAGAAAACTTGGACTGGAACCACCATTTGACCCAGTCATCCCACTTCTAGGTTTATGCACAAAGGACTTAAAATTAGCATACTATAGTAATGCAACCACATCAATTTTTATAACAGCTCAATTCACAATAGCTAAACTATGGAACCGACTTAGGTGCACTTCAACAGGTGAATGGATAAAGAAACTGTGGTGTATATATATGCAATGGAATATTACTCAGCCATGAAGAAGAATGAAATTATGGTATTTGCCAGTAAATGGAGAATATTATGCTGGTTGAAATAAGCCATTCCCAAAAAAACCAAAGACCAAATGTTTTCTCTGATATGCAGATGCTAATTCACAATATGCAGTGGGGAGAATAGAGGTATTTTAGACTACACTGAGGGGGCATGGGGATAGGAATGATAGTAGAATGAATTGGATATTATTATGCTATGTGCATATGTGATTATATGACCTGTGTAAATCTACATCATGTACGACCAGCCAAATGAGAAGTTATACTCCATTTATGTATGATATGTCAAAATGCATTCTACTGTCATGTATAACTAATTAGGAAAAATAAAAAAGAAGTAAAATCAAGAATCAATAAATGGGATATTAGCAAACTAAAAAGCTTCTTCACAGCAAAGGAAACAATCAAGAATGTGAAGAGAGCCTACAGAATAAGAGAAAATCTTTGCCACCTGCACCTCAGATAAAAGCACTGATCTCCAGGATATACAAAGAACTCAAAAACTTAACACCAAAAAAAACCAAATAACCCAATCAATAAATAGGCAAAGGAACTGAACAGACAATTCATAGAAGATGATATGAATGGTCAACAAATATATGAAAATATTCAACATCACTAGCAATTAGACAAATGCAAATTAAAACTACACTGAGATTCCATCTCACTCCAGTCAGAATGGCAATCATCAAGAATACAAGCAACAATAAACAAGAATGTTGGGAAAAGTGTACACTCATATTGCTAGTGAGACTGCAAATTGGTGCAACTACTATGGAAAGCAGTATGGAGATTGCTATGAAAACTTGGAATGGAACCACCATTAGACCCAGCTATCCCACTCCTCAGTTTATGCCCAAAGGATTTAAAATCAGCATACTACAGTGACACAATCACATCAATGTTTTCACCAGCTCAACTCACAACAGCCAAGCTATGGATCACCGAAAGTGCCCTTTAATAGATGAATGGATAAAGAAAATGTGGTACATATACACAATGGAATATTACTGAGCTATCAAGAAGAATGAAATTTTGGCATTTTCAGGTAAATGGAGGAACTGGAGACTATCATGCTAAGTGAAATAAGCCAATCCCAAAAAAACAAAAGCCGAATGTTTTCTCTGATATGCAGATGCTTACTCACAATGGGCATGGAACAGGGGAGTTCACCTGATTGTACAGGGGGAAATGGGAGGATGGGAATGGGCAAGACAGTAGAATAAATGGGACATAACTTTCTTATGTTCATATATGAATACACAATCAGTCCACATCATGTACAACCACAAAAATGGGAAGTTATACTCATGTATATATGATATGTCAAAATACTTTCTATAGTCATGTATAACCAAAAAGAACAAATTTTTTAAAAGGGTGAAACAAAAAGGAATCCAAGGGTTTGTAAACCACAGTTTTCTGGACCCCATACCGGAATGTCTAATTCAGATATCTGACATGGACCTGAAAGTTTGCATTTCTAAGAACTTCTTAGGTGACACACTAGTTCAGGGACACTTAGGATGCTTAATCACAATTTCAATTTTCCCATTGGCAAAATGGGCAAAACATACTGATATTGTCTATCAGTGGAGACAAGCTGACATTTTGTTAATTTTTACTGCACTAGGGGAACTCTGTTAGCAATCACTATTGTTACATATTTGACTTCAGGAGTGAATGCTAATGCTGAGTGGTGAGAAGTATTCATGTGCCAGGTGTGGTGGCACACACCTATAATCCCAGTGACTAGGCAGGCTGAGGCAGGAGGATCAAAAGTTCAAGACTAACCTCAGCAATTTAGAATACCCTCAGCAACTTAGCAAGACTGTCTTAAAACAGAAAATGAAAAATAAAGGCCTGGGGATTTGATTCAATGATTCAGTACTCCTGGATTCAATCCCTCATTCCAAAAAAAGAAAGAAAAGAAAAAAAAAAAGAAATGGTGATGTTTGAATCTTTCAGACTTTACAACTATAGTTCATGTTCAAACACAGGAGCATGATAAGGGAATAAATATCAAATGGAAAAAAAAACAGGATAACACCTTCCTATGCTAAACCCCATCCAATTTGTCAGGGCGATAAGGTTTCTTTCCTGTCTAGCCAAGAGTGTTTCATATGCACACACACATATACACATTGGAGTTGCACTATTTGCAAATTCAATCAAAGATTAGTGAGAATTCCCTCAGTTATACAAGTATCTCACTAGGCTCTGCACTGAAGATACATATTGCTCCAAAACCCATGCACTAAATACAAGCAAATTAATTCGTTTCATATTCAACTTTTACAGAAATTTCTAACTATGAGTAATCTTGGGTACTTTTGTACTCACTGTATTTTTGCCTCAGTGCCTTTAAACTAAACCACCTTTAAAATGCAAGTACATTGTGTCTCCCTTTACATCTCCCTTTGCACACAAGATCACATTAAACAGTTCAGTTAGAAAATTCTTCTCCACCTTAAACCAGAGTCTTCTTCCATAAACTTCAAAATACTGGAACTTGTTTCAGCTTCTGGGATATCACAAAATAAGCCAAATTCATCTCTTGTTAATAAGATTTCAAGATTTTAGACAAGCAGGTCTGAATGCACAAGCCTGTCATCTCAGCTGCTCCGAAGGCTGAGGCAGGAGAATCACCAAGTTGGAGGCCAGTTGGGCAACTCAGTGAGACTCTGACTCAATAGTATAAGGGTTGAGGATGTAGTTTAGTGGAAGAGCATTTGCCTAGCATGTGTGAGGCCCTGGGGTTCCCCAGTACTGTAGGTGGAACAGACAGCCATTTTTATGCTCTCTGGTGTAGTACTATTTTCAATTACAATTTCTGCCTTTGATGTTTGATTTATAGAAGCCTTTCTAAGGTTATGAGTGATGACTTGAATATTTTTATTTTTCTTCTAAGCTTTTATGCTTCAATTATAATGATTCTATATTCATTTTCCTCCAGATAGTAAGATAAAATGGCCATTGTTAAAAACATTTCTATAGTTCACAACAGTTGATTTGTATTCCTATTTCTTTTGAATATATGCTAAATGAAAATGCGATCATCCTCTAATGTTCTGCACCTTACTTTTCCTCCAATTTATCTTGAACTTGTCACATGAATATATATATGCAAATATATACATATATATTTTTTTTTGCACAACTGGGGACTGAATCCAGAGGGGCTCTATCGTTCAGTTGCACTTCCACCCCTTTTAGTATTGATTTTGAGACAGGCTCTCAAGTTGCTGGGAATGTCCTCAAGCCTGTAATCCTCCTGCCACAGCCTCCTGAGTTGCTGGGAATGCAGGCATGCTCTACCACTATACACATAATTATCATACTATAATCCTCCCGTTGGATGAAAGTAAAATGATTAAATCAATTTAGACAACTTTTTTCCAGTGTTATATCACCCAGTGTGGAAAAGCATCATGATTTTGTGTGGTAAAATAAAAACCTGAGGAAAAGTCAAGTGCAACCAGCCCTCCGTATCTTTAGATGAACAGTGAATTGAAAATATTGTTGCTCAGTAGGCCTATGATGGTTGGGTATGTACTGATTTTTTTCTTAATCATTCTTCCATAAATATTACAGTATAACCACTATTTACATAGCATTTACAATGTATCAATCCAGAACTGATGAACTATACAAGAAGATGTATGCAGATTATGTACAAATACTATACCTTTTCCCCCAATACTGGAGATTAAACCCAGAAGCTCTCAACTGAGCTACAGACCCAGCCCATTTTGATTTTTTGAGACAAGGTCTCACTAAGTTGCCAAGTGTGGGATCCTTGGGATCCTCCTGCCTCAGCTCTCAGATCACTGGGATCACGGTGGGCACCATGCACAGCAATATTGCCTGAATTTATATGAGTGACTTGAGCATCTATGGGTTTTGGTAACCATTGCAGGTCCTAGAAACAAGTCCCTGAGGACACTGAGGATGACTGTAATCCAAAACAGTCACTATCTTAGAAGGCCAAGTTATAGAGTGGGGGTGAAGAGTGCCAACCGGAGCAACCAACAGCTCATCACTCAAACAACCCACTCAGATGACCTGCTGGCTGGCTTGCCCACCCACAAAGCCACCATCCTGGATGCAGGAGATTGCCTCTGATCCCAGCAGTTGATTACCCCTTAAGCTTTGCAAGAAAGATGAGCTGGGCCTCTTTCCATCAAACTTTACTAAAACCTCAAAACAGGAATTGTCTATCTGTTCCTCCTTCCAATTCTTTTTCCATAGACCCCAAACCCTAACTTTTGCCTTACTAGCTCTATCCATTTCTTCTTTTCAACTGATACTTAAAAATTAAAACATTTATGCACTGTGAAAATTTAATACATGTGCCTGATGTACAGTGATGGAATCAGGGTACCCCTGTTTCTTTTGCACTACTTATTCCATTAAAGTTCCATGCCTATGGGCAAAGCCCTAGGTTCCAGTCCATGCACCATAAAAAAATGAAGAAATAAAGTCCATGACGAGGATAGAAGTTCAGGGTAGTGCACACTTTCCTCTTCCTCATCTTCTTCATTCTCTTCCTCCATCCTTCCTCCTCCTCTTCCTCCTCCCTGTCATCTTCTTCTCTTCCTCTTCTTTTTCCTCTATTTCTGCCTCCACTTTCTCCTCTTCTTGTGATACAACTGAACATTATTTAATTTGGCATTTTACTGTTTTTCTTTTGGGTTGTGGGTGGTACCAGGGATTGAACTCAGGGGCACTCAATCACTGAGCCACATCCCCAGCCCTATTTTGTATTTTATTTAGAGACAGGGGCTCACTGTGATGCTTAGCACCTGGCTTTTGCTGAGGTTGGTTTTGAACTCGCCATCCTCCTGCTTCAGCCTCCTGAGCCACTGGGATTGCAGGCATGCACCACTGTGCCTGGCTTAATTTGGCATTTTAGTAAAGGCATATATCGTATACACCCAAATAATCACGCTTTCTGTTAAAACCGGAAAGAAAAGAGAAAACCCATGAAATTAGATTCAGCTTTAGATGTCTAATAGTCAAGTTCAGATAACCTGGTGCTTCCATTTCTGCTGCAAAAATTACAAAAGTGGCTACAGAACCTAGTAAAGCAACCTCTCCTGGACAAAGGCTCATTCCCAAGTTCTCTAGCTGGTCATTTCTATCTCACCCAGAGGTAACTTTCTCAGGAACTGTAGCAGTTTTCACTTTGTGCTTTGAATATAACCCTTGCTACTTCTCTACTGCAACTTATTTTAATTTTTTTAAATTTATTTTTATTGTAAACAAAATGGGATACATGTTGTTTCTCTGTTTTTACATGGAGTAAAGGCATACCATTTGTGTAATCATACATTTACATAGAGTAATGTTGTTTGATTCATTCTGTTATTATTTTCCTCCCCCCCACCCCTCCCACCCCTCTTTTCCCTCTAGAGTCCCTCCTTCCTCCATTCTTGACCCCTCCCACCCCATTATGTGTCATCATCTGCTTATCAGCAAGATCATTCTTCCTTTGGTTTTTTGAGATTGGCTTATCTCACTTAGCATGATATTCTCCAATTTCATCCATTTGCCTGCAAATGCCTTAATTTTATCATTCTTCATGGCAGAGTAATATTCCATTGTATAAATATACCACAGTTTCTTTATCCATTCATCAATTAAAGGACATCTAGGTTGGTTCCACAATCTGGCTATGCACTGTGAATTGAGCAGCTATGAACATTGATGTGGCTGTATCTCTATAGTATGCTGATTTTAAGTCTTTGGGTATAGGCCAAGGAGTGGGATAGCTGGGTCAAATGGTGGTTCCATTCCAAGTTTTCTAAGGAATCTCCACACTGCTTTCCAGAGTGGCTGCACTAATTTGCAACCCCACCAGCAATGTATGAGTGTACCTTTTTCCCCACATCCTCGCCAACACCTATTGTTGCTTGTGTTCTTGATAATCGCCATTCTAATTAGGGTGAGATGGAATCTTAGGGTAGTTTTGATTTGCACTTCTCTTATTACTAGAGATGTTGAACATTTTTTCATATATCTGTTGATTGCTTGTACATCTTCTTCTGTGAAGTGTCTGTTCATTTCCTTAGCCCATTTGTTGATTGGATTATTTGTATTCTTGGTGTAGAGTTTTTTGAGTTCTTTATAGATTCTGGAAATTAGCGCTCTATCTGAAGTATGAGTGGCAAAGATATTCTCCCACTCTGTAGGCTCTCTCTTCCCATTGCTGATAGTTTCCTTTGCTGAGAGAAAGCTATTTAGTTTGAATCTATCCCAGTTATTGATTCTTGCTTTTATTTCTTGTGCTATGGGAGTCCTGTTAAGGAAGTCTATGGTCATACTACCAAAAATGCTATATAGATTCAATGCAATTCCAATTGAAATTCCAATGACATACCTTACAGAAATACAGCAAGCAATCATGAAATTCATCTGGAAGAATAAGAAACCCAGAATAGCTAACGCAATCCTTAGCAGGAAGAGTGAAGCAAGGGCTATCACAATACCAGATCTTCAAGTACACTACAAAGCAATAGTAACAAAAATGGCATGGTATTGGTACCAAAATAGACAGGTAGATCAATGGTACAGAATAGAGGACATTGACACAAACCCAAATAAATACAATTTTCTAATACTAGACAAAGGTGCCAAAAATATGCAATGGAGAAAAGATAGCCTCTTCAACAAATTGTGCTGGGAAAACTGGAAATCCATATGCAACAGAATGAAACTAAACCCCTATCTCTCACCCTGCACAAAACTCAACTCAAAATGGATTAAGGACCTCAGAATCAGACCAGAGACCCTGCATCTTATAGAAGAAAATGTAGGTCCAAATCTTCAACATGTTGGCCCAGCATCATACTTCCCTTTTTTATTAATGAGAAGGTTCTGTGGTTTCAAGTCTCCATGCAACACCATTCTTCTGTGGCAATAAGTTAATCCATGTAGAATTTGGTATAGAAACATCAGATACTCAAGGACCAGAGTCAAAGATTTATCTGTGTAAACGATGTCTTGTAAGGTTACTATTAGGGGCAGTTATGGTTTGTCGTTAGCTCCCAGAAAACGCTCCGCAGACACAGGTCTCACACAAGGAACTTTTATGTGGACGATTCACGTCCACTCGGGGGGAAAGGAAAGAAGAAAAGAGAGAGCATGGCGCAAGGGTTCTCTCAGACAGGAATTTCGCGGGTGATAGGAACCAATCACGGAAGAGAATTCTTACAGGCTGACTGATGGACCAATGACATATTAGAATGTAATGTGGGAGCATAAGCAGGAAATTCCTATAACATGAGAGGCAGGAAGAATGCAGACTGACAAGTGATGGGGAGGCCGGAAATTCCTGTAACAGGAGAGGCGGGCGGAACACAGATTGACAGGTGGTGGGGGAAGCCAGATTCCTTACATTCCCCCATTTCCTTTTTTATAAAAAATTTAAAAAATCTTGCTCTCCAGTTCTTTTTGAAGCCTTCTCTCTCCTTCCTGCCTAGGTGACTGGGGTTGGTTTTGCAGGTGAGATGTAAAAATTTCATTCTCCTCCCAGGCTTCCAAAGGCGGATGATTTTCATGGACTTCATTTTCTCGATTTGATTGATGCCCTATTTCTGCATTAACTGGCTGTGCCCAATTCTGACTTCATTTACCCCTCTAATACTAGGAACTCCTTCACTGCTGTAGGGAAAAGGGGTGATGACCGATCTGACTTCTTCAAGCTGGAAGTGGGCAGTGTGGGGCAAGCAGTTCGGAGGTTTCTTTTTAGAAATCAATTGAGGGGTTCATGGTAGAAGTCCGGTTGGGGGAGAGCAGGCTGTAAAGGCATCTGGGGATAGGTGCTTCTATGGGAGAAGAACAAAAAGACATGAGTATTGAAATGAGATTGATACAATATAAATGTTGCAGGATCTGGAACATGCTAATGCATATTATAAAGATGACAGAAGTCAATAATTCCTCACCAGGGGGTGGAAGAACTGAGAAGTTGTTCCCATAACAAGGCCTAGCAAAGACTGGAGAGGACAGGCCTTTATTTGGGAGCTTTAACATTGTCAGGTTATCAGGAATGTGAACACAACATTTAGTAGAGATCTCTATACTTCTGTTACTAGCGAACAGATTAAGCCTACCTGTGTCTGTAGGCCTTAAACTGACTAAAACCTTCTGACTCTGGCAGTTTCTCTTGATAGCTACTATTATTTTTAAATGCCCAAGAATGGCTATACTTTGATTTTAACTGATTTGCTAGGTGTTTAAGATCAAGCTGGTCAAAGTGACCTGTTCCTGTCTGTTAAAGAGTCAGCTGAGTTCCCACAGGGGTCACTCAGAGAACTTAAGAGCAGCTTCTTAGCTCCATTAGTGCCATTTGGTTAGGCAGGGTCTTCTTGATGATGTGGCTTTCTTTGAAAGCGTCAGGGATGTGTCCTTTTTTCCATGACCCTCCTCTGCAGCAGATGCACTGAGTGGCTCCTCCTCTAGTGGCCTCATCAATCTCCTTGGTCAGGAGGTTGTGTGACCCAGAGTAGCAAAGCTCCTTGGAGAAGTCCTCTTGTTCCCTGGGTTCAGGCTGACGTTGAGGGCAAGACCAAAATATGGACTTTTCTTGACTTCTGTATTTAATCTCAATCTCTAAGTTTGATTTTAACCATCAAGCAAGTCAGTCTCACCAGTCATAAAGTAAGAGTACTGGGCTTTAGCTTTAATGTCTATAACTTTACAGTTATTTACCCCCTTTTATCTAATTGGGGTTTACATTATCTGTTCTATAGATGATGGTTTACTATTCCAAGTTGATTTACGGTGTTCGCTCTTGAAGCAGTACTTCTGCAAAATATTGATCAGGTGACAATTAGAGTTTACAAGGAAAACACAAAATGGAGTCATCAACAGTAAAACATTCAGTTTGTGTGATAGCTATTTTGAATTTTGGCTGAGTTCCCATTTGAGATCACAGTAATCTTTATAACAAACATTAAACTTTTGAACACAACTTTAAATGAGTTAAAGTCAGGCTTACTTTGGAGCCATTGTAATGTGTAGCAGGGTGGTGAGGCAGAGCCTTATCTCAGGTAACGTGGGGCTTTTCAGTGAGGGGCAAAGGAGTATTAGAAAACAGAGGGTTATAAACACAGATTTTGAAGATTAAGCTGAGATCAGATGGAGCTCTGTTCTCTGATGGAAATGTGGATCTAAAGAGTTATGTCAGCAATCTTTATATGTGTGCAATGTTAGGTTATATATATACCCTATTGATGACAGGTCCTATAATAGAACATTAAATGATAGGTTTACCATTACAGGCAAGTTTAATTTGGAGAATAGCAGCTTGATAAATTTTCTGCTTTACAGGCTTGTATACCTGGAAAATATGAACACATTTAATATACAAAGAATGTTTTAAATATGTTACTCCATGGAATAGCTTTTTAAATTAATCAGATGTCTCTAACAAACACATTTGAGTAATCCCATACATGTCGCTTATTGTAGAAAAACCAAGATATCAGACAAGTGTGCCAACAGTATTTGCCATCTCTTTCCTGTTGAAGAAAAGTCCTAGAAAAATTGATGTTAGACTTTTTATAAACATTAATATTTTATTAGTTTGACCACTTAGAGACTTGTGAGTTAATTTTAAGGACATTTTACTTTTATTAGTTTATCCAATTTAAATTGAACCTCATTAAATCACGTGAATTAAAAATATTTGGATCCATTTTAAAATTTTAATTTTTATGCACGCTTATATTTAAAAGCAAAGGCTTTGTAATATTTATTTCCATTGCAATGTAATGGATGTTCAAAAATAACTCTAGAGTTGGATAAAAAGAACTGATCAAAAATCATTAACCTAGGTCTGTAGGATCAAAATTGTGAGCTAAAAAATACAGCATTTAAGAAAAATAAAGTCCTAGAAAAAAAATGATAATGGTTATTAATTAAAGCATGAGAAAGTGAGAAGGAGAGAAAAGTTGAAAGGGAGAAAAGTATTCTGAGTTGTATCCCAGGAGAAATTTAAAATAGACACTTTTACACTTTTTTTTTCCCTTGGGTTTGAAACTGGTTTCCTACTGCGCCTTTCTTCATTTACATTTCAATGTAACCCTTGACTGAGATCTGAATCTGAAAGGGGCTAATATGTTCTAGCAGAAACCTTTTAATTTCTTGAGCCTGCAGGGAGAGCTAAGAAGCGAGAAAAAGATTTGAAAATAAGGAATCAGCCAAGAGAACATGTTCAGGTTTTACTCCCTCCGTGCCAGCCACCTCCCGTAAAGGAGCTAGAATGTGTGTACCACGTGGTGGGGGACTTGGTGGGCTGAATGGAGGAGCAGAAGGAGAAACAGAATGAGGAAAGGAGAGGAATGGACAGGAGCTTCTGCAGTAGAGACCTGTAAGGAGATGACTCATCAGCTGGATCGAACTCGGAAGAGAAAGAGGGTTAAAAGGTGGGGGAGAAGC
Organism: Sciurus vulgaris; assembly: GCF_902686455.1. Lineage (NCBI taxonomy): Eukaryota > Metazoa > Chordata > Mammalia > Rodentia > Sciuridae > Sciurus > Sciurus vulgaris. The sequence goes on along the minus strand of NC_136467.1, from coordinate 88,847,556 downwards.
CAAGAGAATGGGTTAGGTTTTTGAGGAGAGCAGAGATTAGGTTTATCCTGAAAGAAAGGAAAAACATGAAAGGGAAAAGTTCCTTTCCATTCACCAGGTTGCCCACATATGTACTTAATTATAACTAGTACAATTAGGCATATAATTATACCTACTACAAAGCTAGAATTTAGGGTGTCATAAATAGACCATTCTGACTTACTATCTAAAGGACAATTTAGCTCTGATTCAGGGAATAGGTGAAGGGGTTTGAGATGATTTAATAAATATCTCAGGGACAAGTTTGCTGGGCTGGATGTCTTGAATCCTATGGTAAACTGAGACCTACCTGGCTAGTGATTTTTGGCGTCCCAAGAACCATGGTGCCAGGCAATGAGAGGTTAGATCAAAGGTTTGGTCGTCACCAAAAACCAGTGTTTAACCAGATATTAGCCGAGAGAGTTTGAAGACCTGGCCAGGATTTCAAGCAAGACACAGTGGGAAATAAAAGAGCTTCAAACCCTGAGAAAGAATCTCAGCACCATAAAAATCAGGAATCCACCCAGCAACTAGGACCAGCTATGAGGACCAAGGAGGTACCCCCACACCTCTGCAGTCGGGCGGCGGGAGCCACGGGGCGGGCAGTGAGAGGAAGCCGTGTGTGGGCAGCGAGAGCTGTGAGCTGCAGCGGAGGGAACCGCGGGAATGGCTGCTTCTCAGATACAGAGGGGGGATGCCGCGGCAGGAGCCACGGGCAGCCGAGATGTGTTTAAGTGGTCAGGGCCTGCCTAAGGGGAACTCACCAATTCTGGAGTCCGGTGTTGTATGCAGAAAACTGGGCATCCAGGTACATGGAAGGTGAGCCTGTATCCGCGGGCGCCGGGGCTATCGAATGGGATTCCACTTGCTTAGTCAGCAGAAAAACCCATATCCGAGTCACGGTACCAGATGTTAGGGGCAGTTATGGTTCATCGTTAGCTCCCAGAAAACGTTCTGCAGACACAGGTCTCACATAAGGAACTTCTATTTTATGCAGACAATTCACATCCGCTCGGGGGAAAAGGAAAGAAAAAAAGAGAGAGCATGGCACAAGGATTCTCTCAGACAGAGGAATTTCGCAGGCTGAGATGAACCAGTAGCAGAGGAGAATTCTTATAGACTGATTGATGGACCAATGACATATTAGAACGTAACATGGGAAGTAGGAAGATTACGGCAGCGTAAGCAGGAAATTCCTATAAGGTGAGAGGCGGGAAGAATGCAGACTGACAGGTGATGGGGAGGCCGGAAATTCCTGTAACGGGAGAGGCAGGCAGAACACAGATTGACAGGTGGTAGGGGAAGCCAGATTCCTTACAGTTACTATGTTTGTATGTTTTAAATCCTTTAAGAGTGAAACTTCTCTTTTAGCTGTACTGGGTGTGCCTTCTTCATGTTCTAAACAGAGCTCTTTCAATGCCACCAAATTCTCTTTAGTTTACTTTTTCCTTTATAAACTATTGTATATGTACCCTCCCATTGAGATCCATCTATATTTATGATTTCTGAGACAAACACCTGTAGGTGACTGGACTTCATCAGATGACTTCCCAGAAGATTGGTCACTCTCAACATCTGATCCCATTTTTAGACATTTGTGATCAATATCTCCTCTGAAATAGCCAGATCTGCAGTCGAAGAGGCCGCAGCACCAGCCTCCGACTCCATGTCCCGGACGAACAGAGCCTGGCCCTGCTCCTCAAGTCGCTGCCACTCAGAGCCGCCATCTTATAACCGAGAGCCTGGCCTGAGCGGCCACCGCTGAGGGGGAAGGAGGTGGGAGGTGGAGGGCGGGAAGAGGCGGAGGTGGAGGCGCAGGGGGAGCAGGGAGGGGTGGCCAGGTCGGCGCCTCAGGTACGGCGGAGGCCCGGGCACAGCTGAGCCTGAAGGGATTGGGGGAAGGACGCAGAGTTGGGGGGCCTGCAACTTATTTTTTAAATGGGCATGTTTCTTTCTCTTCCTCTCTCCCTAATCTCCACCCCCCCCCCCATCTCAGGGGTGTCGCTGGCTCTTTGCGGTACCAAATCCACGGATATTTGTCACCACCTGCGGCAACAATTTGCACAGGTCTTATGGGTGGTGGACTGGAAACTGAGCTACTTCTATCTCTGTGCTGCTTCCTTACTTGCTTGTTTATAGAGGATAGAGAAAATGAGGCTTACTTGCTTTGAGAGGAGAGAGAGAGAGAGGCTTTGCATAAGAGAGAGAGACTTTGCTTAAGAGAGAGAGACTATACTTTCAGAGATATCTATATCTTCTTAGTTCTGCTGCTTCTTAAAGGTGCGTCCTGCATCCTGTGAACTAAGGGTGCGTCTATCTGAGGTGTTTCTTAGTGATGCGTCCCGTGTACTGTGATCTGTGATCTGCAACCTAAAGGTGTGTTCTCAGTTCCCCGCTCTGCGATCTGCCTTCCGATGCTGCCCCTACTCACTGCTTCTATCTGCTTGCCGCTTCTTCTTCCTTTCTGCTAATGGCTTCTCTGCTTCTTTCTGCTAGCTGCTGCTCTTCCTCTTGCGCTCTCCTATGGCCTGCTTATATCACCTCCAGGAGGCGGAGAGCAGGGCCTCGCCTCTTATGCAAAGATTAAGCAAGACGCTAGATGTCCGAGCAGGAACGATTAGGAGTGCTTCAGAACACATGTGCATGCATTGTGCATGTGGATGATAAATCACCTGAGTATGCTTATGTCAATTAACCTCCTCGCTGCCGATGTGATCAGGCACCGTTCTGGCACCGTCCGCATGGCACAGCCCCCAACACAGGGGAAACAGGATTACCTTTCTTCTCCATCCTTGGCAGAGCTATCTGTCCTTGAGTACACCCTCATCATAGGAATAAAATAATCCCAGACTTTGGGGATGGTACTAGAAAGTCTCAGAAATGACTGCCTCCCAAACTAGCAAGTGAATTACACCTCCAACAGAGAACACGTAGAATGTAGCCTTTCAGTCACCTCCAAAAGCCCCCTGTTCCTGCTGATGGGCAGAATCATGGCCTTTGAGACAGGAGTCCCCTGTGTTTCTCCTTTGCTAACAAAGCAATAAACCTTTTTCCTTTTTCACAAAACTGTGTCCTCATTATTGGACTGGCATTGGGGACAAGGGACAAGCTTTTGGCAATAGAACCTTCCTGTTCAGGTCCCCCTGACTTTCCTGTCCACATTATATTCTCCCAAGTACTGTCAAGCTTCTTGTCACATTTAGTATTGTCATTATTTCATGGATTCTTAGATCCATAGAATTCCCAGCCAGGCAGGAAGCCCCTGGAGGGTAGAGCCCACCAGTCTACAGAGCCCGTTGGGGAAAGAGCTAGGCATAGGCAACCTGCCAGGCTCTGCCATGGAGCATCCACACTCACTGCGGAGCCTTCCGCTTCCCCAATCCCACTGTATCAGCCCACCCCAAGAGTAAAAGTTTCCCTATAGCCTTCAAAAAAAATTACATGGCATTCAAATAGGAATAAATAAGTCCCGGGAAGGTGATGTGACTGATGGGGCCTCAAGCTGCTGAATTGTACAAGGGAAGCGCTACCATTTGGAGAAGGTACTGAGTTAAAATGATAGGGAGTCGTTGGCTCTTGTCATTATATGAGACTCTTTGGGTGTGGAGGATTTCACTTGACTCAATTTTTTTTATTGACTATTTAAGGCTTTCTCATACTTGTTTTACCTTCTCTCCAAAACTCTTCAGTCCCATTGTCTGACCCTCCTTAGGCCGACCCCTTCATCTCCACAACAGTGAACATTTGATTTGTTTCTCATCTCTTCATTAGTGTTCCACCAAAGGTATTAAAATTCAAAAAAGGAGCCTGGTGTGGAGGTACACTCCCATAATCCCAGTTGATTGGGAGGCTAAGGCAGGAGGACCTCAAACTCCAGCAGGTCTCAAATGGAAAACAAACAAGGATGGGGAAGTAACTCAGTGGCAGAGTGCTCTCCGTTTCTATCCATAGTGTGTGTACACACTCCAAGACAAACACTGGTTTTAACTTTGTTTTGGGGGAGTTTTTTGGGTGCTTTTAGGGGGTACCAGGGATCAAACTCAGGGGCACTCGGCCACTGAGCCACATCTCCAGCCCTATTTTGTGTTTTATTTAGAGACAGGGTCTCACAGAGTTGCTTAGCACCTCGCTTTTGCAAAGGCTGGCTTTGAACTCATGATCCTCCTGTCTTGACCTCCCAAGCTGCTGGGATTACAGGCATGGGCCACCACACCCCACTAGTTTTAAGTTTCAAACTATTACTTCTGCAATTTTTCCTTTGAATATTCTTAAAAGTATTTTGTTGTTTTTGTTTTTGAAGGCTGAAAAGTCTTCAGTCTTCCATATGCATAGAATTCATAGCATATTCTTATATTTCCTATTAGGTTGGAATTTGAGTGACTATATGAGGGAGAGCGGAGCCACTGAGGCAAAGGGCAGCGCACCAATCAAACAGGGGCAGAAAAACACTGACCCTTACCTCCACCTATCACTCAGCAGGACCCCCACACCTATTCCGGCCTATAAAGACCCTGGGCAGCTGGAACCATGTGCGATTTTCTCCAGCTCCCTACACTGACCTGTATGGGTGGTGGGGGACAGGGGTTGCTTCCGTCACTTTCTGTCCGATTTTATTTGGCCACTAGCCCTGCCCCCAAGCTTACATTTCCCACTTTGGTTACCTCAACTGATAGAGTCTCCTAAAGTTGACTTAAAAGGGTAAAATCAGTTTTTGTTGTTGTTTTCTGGTACTGGGGACTAAACCCAGGCCTCAGCCCTTATCCTGCAAGGTCAGCGTTTATGTGTTTGATTCATACTGCATAATTAGAATTCAGACTTGGGCATGGTTGTACATGCCTACAATTCTAGCAATGCAGGAGGCTGAAGCAGGAGGATTGTAAATTCAAGGCTAGACCCTGTCTCAAAAGAAAAAAAACGAAGCCAGGCAAGGTGGTGTGCACCCATAATCCCAGCAGCATGGGAGGCTGAGGCATAAGAATAGCAAGTTCAAGGTCAGCACTGGCAACTTAAGAGGCCCTAAGTGAGATCCTGTCTCTAAATAAAATGTAAAAAGGGCTGAGGATGTGACGTAGTAGTAAAGCACCCCTTGGGTCCAATCCTTAGTACTAAAATTAATTAATTGATTAAAATAAAAATTAAAAGGACTAGGGATTTAGCTCAATGGTAAAGTGCCCCTGGGTTCAATTCCCAGTACCACAAATAAATATAAAAAATAATTGGGCCAGTTGTGGTGGCACGTACCTGTAATCCAGGAAACTTGGGAGACTGAGGCAAGAGGATAGCAAGTTTGAGGCCAGCCTCAGCAATTTAGTAAGGCCCTAAATAACTTAGAAAGACCATGTCTCAAAATAAAAAGGACTGGGGATGTGGTTCAGTGGCTAAGCACTCCTGGACTTAATCCACAATACCAAAAAGAAAGAAAGAAAGAAAGAATTGGAATTCTGGGGTGAGGCAGTGGGAAAACAGGCAATCTCATATCTTGCTGTTAGAGTAAAACTTTTTCAGCCCCTACTGAAGGCAAGTGAGTAATATCTTGCAAAATTATGTTTTCCCCCATTGGACCAATAATTCTCCCTCTGGTAATTCATCCTATAGACATAACTGGAATTTCACAAAACAATAGCATTTCAATGTATTCACCACATCTTTGTAAAAGCAAAAGATTGTGAATAACCCCAAAAGTCCTTTTGTTAAAAAAAAAAGATATTCAAATGTAATATGTGACTAAGAAAGAAGGACAATAATCTACATTTATAATTACTTGTATTTGCATTAAAAACTAATTCTGACCTGAGTATAGCAGCCTACACCAGTAATCTCAGCTAGTTAGAAGGCTGAAAGAGCTCAAGTTCAAGCACAGCCAGGGAAATACAGCAAAACTACAATCAGAGAGAAAGAAGAAAAGGAAAAACAAAAACTTCAGAAAGGCACATAGGAAAATAAAACTATTGTTGGGGAATAGAAAACACATGAATATGAAATGACATAGGAAGGAGACCTTTCTATCACTTTAGGATTTTGATCCGTGTGAATGTATAATTTATTTAAAATGTAAGTAAAGCCAGGCATAGTGGCACATGCCTATAATCCTAGCAGCTTGAGAGGCTGAGGCAGGAGGATGGCATTCAAGGCCAGCCTCAGCAACTTAGTGAGATCCTGTCTCAAAATAAAACAAATAAGGGCTGGGGAGAACTACAGAACACTAAAGAAAGAAATTAAAGAAAACCTTAGAAGATGGAAAGATCTCCCATGTTCTTGGATAGGCAGAATTAATATTGTCAAAATGGCCATACTACCAAAAGTGCTACACAAATTCAATGCAATTCCAATTAAAATCCCCATGATGTACATCATAGAAATAGAGAAAGCAATCATGAAATTCATTTGTAAGAATAAGAGACTCAAAATAGCTAAAACAATTCTTAGCAGGAAGACCAAAGTAGGTGGTATCATAATACCAGACCTTCAACTATACTACAGAGCAATAGTAACAAAAACAGCATGGTATTGGCACCAAAATAGACAGGTAGATCAATGGTACAGAATAGAGGACATGGACACAAACCCAAATAAATACAATTTTCTTATACTAGACAAAAGTGCCAAAAATATGCAATGGAGAAACAACAACCTGTTCAACAAATGGTGCTGGGAAAACTGGAAATCCATATGCAACAGAATGAAACTAAACCCCTATCTCTCACCCTGCACAAAAATCAACTCAGTGGATCAAGGACCTAGGAATTAGACCAGAGACCCTGCACCTAAAGGGTGCAGAAGAAAAAGTAGGTCCAAATCTTCATCACGTCAGCTTAGGACCAGACTTCCTTGACATGACTCCAAAAGCACAGGAAATAAAAGCAGGAATCAATAATTGGGATAGAGTCAAACTAAAAAGTTTTTTCTCAGCAAAGGAAACAATCAACAATGTGAAGAGAGAGCCTACAATGCAGGAGAAAATCTTTGCCACACACACTTCAGATAGAGCACTAACCTCCAGAATCTATAAAGAACTCAAAAAACTCTCTACCAAGAATACAAATAATCCAATCAACAAATGGGCTAAGGAAATGAACAGACACTTCACAGAAGAAGATGTACAAGCAATCAACAGATATATGAAAAAAATGTTCAACATCTCTAGTAATAAGATAAATGCAAATCAAAACTACCCTAAGATTCTATCTCACCCCAATTAGAATGGCGATTATCAAGAATACAAGCAACAATAGGTGTTGGCAAGGATGTGGGGAGAAAGGTACACTCATACATTGCTGGTGGGGTTGCAAATTAGTGCAGCCACTCTGGAAAGCAGTATGGAGATTCCTTAGAAAACTTGGAATGGAACCACCATTTGACCCAGTTATCCCGCTTCTTGACCTATACCCAAAGGACTTAAAATCAACATACTACAGTGATACAGTTACATCAATGTTTATAGCAGCTCAATTCACAATAGCTAGATTGTGGAACAAACCTAGATGCCCTTCAATAGATGAATGGACAAAGAAACTGTGGTATATATACACAGTAGAATTTTATTCAGTCATATAATGCATATATGGCATTTGCAGGTAAATGGATGGAGTTGGAGAATATCATGCTAAGTGAAATAAGCCAATTCCAAAAAACAAAAAGTCGAATGATTTCTCTGATAAGTGGATGATGATACATAATGGGGGGTGGGGAGGAGGCAAGAATGAAGGAAGGATGGATTGGATAGAGGAAAATGAGGGGTGGGGAGGGGCTGGGGAAAGGAAATAATAGAATGAGACAAACATCATTACCCTATGTACATTTATGATTATGCAAATGGTGCGACTCTACTACGTGTACAACCAGAGAAATTAAAGTTGTACCCCATTTGTGTACAATGAATCAAATTTAAAAAAAAAATAAAATAAAAATAAAAAAAGGACTGGGGATGTGGCTCAGTGGTTGAATGCTCCTAGATTCAATCACTGGTACTGAAAAATAGAATAAAATGTAAGTAAATTCAAATACTAAAAAGTGGAGGAAAAAACAGTTTCACTTTTCCCACATCTCCACAAAATAATTATTAAAACAAAAATGGTGGAATGAGACAGACATCATTACCTTATGTACATGTATGATTACACGAATGGTATGAATCTACATTGTGCACAACCATAGAAATGAAATTATATACCCCATTTGTGTTCAATGAATCAAAATGCAGTCTAAAAAATTAAAAGCTAAATAAAAATAATAAACAAATGCATCTTTGATTTTGAAAAACATGAAATTTTTTCCTATTCAGAGTATCAGGAGACATTTCTTGATACATAAGAATTTTTTTTTAAATTTGATTGTAGATGGTCATAATACCTTTATTCATTTTTATGTGGTACTAAGGAGTGAATCCAGTGCCTCACACAAGCAAGGCAAGCACTTCATGCTGAGCTACAACCCATCCCATAAGGGTGCTTTTTATTCAAGTGTAGCAACAACCAGTGTTCTCCCTTTTCTGCTATCCCTATTGTTGACTCATATTTGTAACTGTTGACAGGTCTCCAGAAATATCTTACCCAACACTATTTCATTCAAAATGTGTCTAAAGTCACAGGAGTCCACAGGGAGTCTCTTCCCTAGATACTTCCTCTATCTAATATTCTTCAAGGAGACCCCCATCTGACATCTCCCAGAGTACTTACTCCTGAGGCACACCAAGTTCTAAAGCTAGTACAACAAAAACTTGACCTAGCACAGGTGGACAGGATTGATCCAGAAAAGCCATTACAATTCATTGTTATTCCAGATGCAAAATTACCTACTGGAGTATTCTGACAAGAAGAGCCTTTATTTTGGGTTCATTTAGCTTGCTCACCTGCAAAAATACTGTTACCATATCCTGAAGCCGTAGCTCAACTGATATTAAAAGCACTAAAATCCTCTATTAATGTATTTGGATTTCACGCAACTACCATTATAACTCCTTATGACAAAAATCAGCTTCTGTGGCTTTATAATTCCTCAGATTCTTGGACTATTATTAAATGTTCCACCCAAGCTATATTTGATAACCATTTTCCTAAGCATCCCTATCTTCAATTTTGCATCAATAATCCTATAATTTTTCCAAAAGTTACTAGACATCAGCCTATTCTGATGGCTCAAAGACAGGGACCGGAGCTATTAACTACCAGGGTAAAGTTCAAACATTTATTTTTCCAGTCACCTCTGCTCAGCATACTGAAATTCTAGTTGTTCTCGAGGCTTTCAAATTGTTCTCTGACACCCCGATTAACATTTACTCAGACAGTCTCTATGTGGTTCAAGCTCTTTCTAATTTAGAATGTGCAGGACTTATTGCTCTCACCTCTACTATCTCTGGTCCTTTACAGACTCTACAACAATTGATATGGGATCAGAGACCCTTTTTTATTGGACATCTTAGGGCCCACACTAATCTGCCTGGACCCTTAACTAAGGGAAATAGCCTGGCAGATATGGCTACTAGAGATATACATATTTTCTGCAGTGGAAGCTGCCCAAAAGTTCCATTAACAATTTCATGTTAATTCCACCACTCTAAAACTCAAGTTTAAGATTACTAAAGATGCTGCCCATGCTATTGTTAAATCTTATGGCCAGTGTGTGGTCCTCCATCATCCGCCCTCAATAGGCGTTAATCCAAAAGGACTTTTGCCTTATCATCTGTGGCAAATGAATGTTACTCATATCTCAGAATTTGGTAATCTCAAATTCGTTCATGTATCAGTGGACACTCAATCAGGAGTTATGTTTGCATCTCTCCACAGCGGAGAAAAAACTAAAGATGTGATCACCCATTGTCTCCAAGCCTTCTCTAATTGGGGCATACCTAAACAAATCAAAACTGATAATGGCCCAGCCACAACCTCTTTTAAACAATTCCTTACAAAATTTGAGATCACCCTTACTACAGGAATACCTTATAATCCTCAAGGTCAAGGCATTGTTGAACGTGCCCATCTCACCCTCAAAAATATACTTTATAAACAAAAAGGGGGAATAGGGGACACCTTCCGGTCCCCAAAGGATAAACTTTGTTTCCCTCTTTATTATAAATTTTTTAACTTTGGATAAGGGTCGCTCTGCTGCAGAGCAGCACGCTAACCTTGTAAAAAGCAACGGGGCCACCGTAAAATGGAAAGATATTCTTGATGGACAATGGCATGGCCCCGATCCAGTACTTTATTGGAGCCGAGGCTCTGTTTGTGCGTTTCCACAGGGACGGACATCGCCTATCTGGGTTCCTGAAAGGTTGGTTCGAACGGTGACAACGTTGCCAAAAACAAGTACAGCCCAACGCCACGATGCCAAAGACGCTCCTGTTGATCCTGATGACCCTGACCATCCTACAACCGGCTCTGGCCAGAACCCTATGGGGGATAGCTAGAACATAGCCATATCCTTTACCTTTGACTAATACCTCATCTTTTCTTCCACCTATTTTTAGCACCAATGCCTCAACGGGACTGCCTACTGTGCAATATGATCCAAGTGTCGTTACATTCAATGCTACCAGTTTCTCTTTGTCAGGAACCTTGCGTTTCGAAATATGGAGTAGTAATAATACTGCCAAGGACACTGAATCCCCATGTATCAGTCTCCATTCCCAGACCTTAGGCCTATTTTACAATGCTTTTGAGTCCCCAGAATTTCGTGCTTATGCAATGTTGTCTGTATAATGAACAGACAATAACACCATAACACAGGAGACCTCTAAAAGGTTGCAAGGCGATGCTGTTCTTTTATCAGGATGGACACCACGCAAACATAATGCCAAAAGAAACAGCTTTGTGACTCCTAGAATCAATCCTCCTTGTAATCCTAAGTATGCTACTCCCCCCATATGGACTAATTGCCAGCACGCCAGACCAGCTGTTCCTGTTCAGTATGGTTTCTTCTTTTCACCTAATATCACTTCTTTAGGAGAAAAGTTTACTAATAATGATGTTTCTTTAGGCGTGAAACATGTCAACCCCTATGACAATTGGCTTCTTTTCTCCAGTACAAAGGGATATACTAACATACTGCCCCTTTTCAGTCTCTTAGGAGCCCACATCGGCTATGTACATGGAATTCCTCCGAATGGACAAACAGCAGTGCTTTCCGTGCCTATGCTCGAGGGACCTCCTGTAATAGATCTATCTTTCCCTCCCACTCCAATTTGTGTATCGCCCCCCCTTATGTTCCTGTTAACAAATGAAAACACAACTGTTCTTAATTGCTCTGATGCCAATGTGTCTTGTTACCTCTCACAATGTTGGAATGCTTCCAGGTTTTCAATTGCAGTGATTATGTGCATTCCTACTTTCCTGCCCATCCCAGTCAACATAACAGATGAAGAATTACCTGTGCTTTTGTCCAGAAACAAACGAGATTTCGGTATTACAGCGACAGTGATTGTGGTGGTAGCGGCTTCTGCAGCAGCAGCAGAGACAGCGGCAGCAACACTGGCTACCGCCGTACCTACAGCACAGTCAATACGTTGGCTGAGAACACTGCCATGGCCTTACAAACTCGAGATGTTCTTAACGCCCATCTAAAAGCTGGCATACTCATTGTAAATCAGAGAGTAAATCTGCTACAAGAACAGATAGATGTGTTACAAGAACTAATAGGACTGGGATGCATCTATCCCATGAAAGGACTATGTGTTACCTCTGTTGAATATCATAATTCTAGTTCCGCAGCTTCCCTGTCAAAATGACTCTGAGTTCCTTGTTACTAATTGGTCTTATACCTTTGATAATTTAACTCACCAACTAAGCTCAGAAATCCTCATGGTTAACAGTACTAGGGTTCATGTGGCTCCTATGTCTGAAATGTTTTCTGTATTATCCAAAGTGTTTGGAGTTACTAAGCAATGGGCGGGATTAGTAGCCTTTGTAATCCTTATCTGCTTTTGTCTAGTTTACATTATACGCAGCCAAATCAGAGCTCACCAAGATGCTCGTCGCCAACAAAGAGCTATCGTTCAAGCCTTCACGGCCATTGAGACAGGCACATCTCCCCAAGTATGGCTAAGCAGGCTGGACCAGTAGTCAACGATGGGTAAGATTCACGGGGACACATACCAACCTAAGACAGGGTTTTGACGCCCAGAGGTCAAGATTCCGATGACGGGTAAGGATGCTGTTTGCCATGGACGACCTAAGACAGGCATGGTCCCAAGCCAAATTAATATAAAGAAAAGGGGGAGATGTCTGTAATCCAAGACTCCTGAGACTGAGGCAAGAGGATTGCAAGATCAAAGCTAGCCTCAGCAATTTAATGAGGCCCTAAGCAATTCATGGAGACCCTCTAAATAAAAAATAAAAAGGGCTGGGGAGGTGGCTCTGTGGTTAAGCACCTTTGGGTTCAATTCATGGTACCAAAATATAAAGAAAATGTGGGATATAAACACAACAAAGTTTTATCAGGCCATAAAGAATGAAATTGATATTTGCAGGAACATGGATAAAACTTGAGTACATTATGTTGAATGAAATAAGCCAAATTCCAAGGGTCAAAGGTCATGTTTTCTTATGTGGAAGCTAGAGAGGAAAAAGGAAGTGGGGAATCTCATGAAAATCGAAGGGAGATCAATAAAGGAAATGGTGAGGGAGGACAGAAGGGAGAGGGGAAATACTGGGGAATGATATTGGCCAAATTATCATCATAGTGTGTGCATGTAAGAATATGTAATAACAGATCTGACCATTATGTACACTCTAATGCACAATAAAAAATATAGAGGGCTGGGGCTGTGGCCAAGTGGTAGAGTGCTTGCCTAGCATGTGTGAGGCACTGGGTTCAATTTTCAGCACCACATATAAATAAGTAAAAAATAAAGGTCCATCAACTTAAAAAAAAACAAAAAATGGCACATGCCTATAATGCCAGCTATGGGGGAGGCTGAAGAAGAATAGCAAGTCGAGACCAGCCTCAGCAATTTGGTGAGGCAGTCTCAAAATAAAAAAGGGTTAGGGATATTGCTCAGTGGCAAAGCACCTCTGGGTTTAATTCCCAGTACCAGAAAGAAAAATCTGGCTGTTTAGTTTCTTTTGTTAAGGCCAAATTGACCGGACATGTTCAACAATTTCACATCGGGGTGAGACATCAAGATGACTTTTTTTTTTTACCTTAACCACTGGATCAAAATGGTGGTGCCTTCACTTAGTGATTGCTCCCCACTTTACAATTATTTTTTGGTACCAGAGATTGAACCCAAGGGGCACTGAGTCACATCCCTAGCCCTTTACTTTGAAACAAGTTCTCACTTAGTTGCTTAAAACCTAAATTGCCAAGGCTGGCTTCAAACCTGCAATCCTCCTGCCTTAGCCTTCTGAGTTGCTGGGATTACAGGCATGGGTCACCAGGCCCAGCTTATTTGAAATATCTGATAGACATGCTAGACTTCTCTTGAAGATAATTCATGATTATAGATACTGTTATTATCCTCAGAAATTGAGGAACTTAAAGGGTTAAACAACTGGCCTAAGGTCATAGGGCCAGAGAGTCCCCACAAGTGGGATTCATTTTCGGTTAATTATCAAACTCCTCTCTACCAGGGAAAATTGTAGTACCATCAGCAACAAGCCTCACCTATGACAACAGCTTTGTCCACTCAAATTCCACTTTCCTTTTGGTGCCTAGTGAAGAATGAAAGTGTCCTTAGGAATTCCTGTTCCATCTGTGTAAGGCCTAATTTTCTTCACATGCATCAACCTAGCTAATATTTAACAGATTGGAGATGAAAACCCAGCTGTCGTCTACTAAGAAATGCACAGGGACGCAAACCTGCTACACTGAAGTTGGTCCTGGCTTTTCCATAGTTTTGTTTTGGGAGAGCACTTGCTTTTTGTCTTATGGGTTACAGTAGCCTATGTTCCAGCCATTTTAAATGGTCAGTGCTGGATGATATCATACTTCCTGTGGGTTTTTGGATCACAGCTGCATCTCAGGACTGGATTCTCAGATCCTTTTGCCTCTTGTCAAGTTGCCCATGGACCACTTTCCAGTTTGGGAGATTTCCACACTTCCACAATGCATTGGATATCTAAGGTGCTTTCAATCCATCAGCCACAATGTCCAGGAATATTATTTAAAACTTTATTCCTTTATTAGAAACCTTGGAAAGACAAATTCACATCAGGACTCAGAACAAGGCAGAGAACCCCAAATATCTGGTTTTTCCTTCACTCCTTTGGCTGTAGAAGCTACAGCAGAATTTAAACCACGCCAGACCCACTCCAGTCTGGCCATAACCTCATCTCTACATCCATGTCCCTGACACACTGGCTGGAAACTGGCTTTACTTCATCCAAGGGCTTAGTTCAAGAGCATTCATGGCTTCCTGGAGTTTGAGCATTCCTAAATCAGAAAAAGCAACAGTGAGGCGAGTATAGGAGCTGAAGGAGGGAGGGTGGAAGGATAACAGCCCTGACTGTTCTCCACCTCTTTTCAGGGTAGTTTTGTGGACTTTCTGAACCAGGCGTTCTGGGTCTGAAACTCTCAAAACCCTCAAAAAACTGGGCCTGTTTCGAACCCTCCAAGAAACCTAGGTCGGAGGTGGGGACCAAGTTGAGAGATAACAAGACCAGCCTCAGCCTCTCAGTCCATCAGGCTTGCAACTCCCAAAAAACTTCCAGGAACAGACCAGACCCTCAGGGCGCTCCTGGTAACAGAGGTGGTTTGGGGCAGCGAGGAAGAGGGAAGAGGCAAAAAGGACTGCTCGAGGAAAGGGCACCTTGTCATACAGTCTCTCACCTCGCTCCTGCCGCTGGCGGTGCCACTCAGCCATGGACTGAAGCATCCACTTGGTCCGGAGCTTAAACAAGTGGGAGCCATAAACCACGACCTCGGTGAAATCTGAAGATTCCAGAGCATTCAGCTGGAGCATGGCCTTGCTCACTTGCTCTATGTAAGGGATTCGAGATCCGCGTGGGCCTGTTGGGGAAAGGAAATGAGCGCTCCAAGTCGCGGAGACCGAGAGCCAATGACTGGGCAGCGGGGTCAAGATTGGGCACTCACCGAACAGGGCTTCCAGCAGTCGCGTCTGGACCTGTAACACCTCTGGGTTTTTCAGGTCTTCGGGAACTTTCACCCACGGTGGGATATCTCTTCGTTCCGGGAGCGCACCCATCTTGAGTCCTTGAAAACCAACCACTCTCCAGTGGAGAGACCTAGGGCAGCACAGAGTGGCGGCGCAAAGAAAGTCTCCAGCGGGGCGGCGGCTCCTGAGATCCAATCCCACCCTCCACGCTCTCTGCCTGCCCCGCCCACGTATTGGTCAGCGGGGTTCCGAACTCCTGGACTTGGCACGCGGGTACGAGACTCCTCCTCCGTTCTCGACCCAGCTGTCTCCAAGTTAACTAGGGTTTCCACCTGCATTGTCTCGAGTCTTCTGCGTGAAAACACTGAGGGCTTGAGAGTGAGTAGGAAGAAGATGCTTTCCCCCTAGAAAACCAAAGATTGGTCATATTCCAGAGAGTAGGAATCAGTTTGTGCCTCGTAGGTTCCAAAAGAGGGTCGTTTCCCCTTGTCCCAAAGGAGCTTGTCTCGCTCCTTCACTGTGCAGGTGGCGCAGGCAACTACCAGGAATGAAGCAATAATTCCTGCCATTTAACAAAGAGGAAATCGGGATTCGGAAATTCATTATCTTACTTGGGGCAAAAGGGGCTCTAAAGTGCCCCCACAGTTCCATTCCTTGAGATCTGTTCCCTGTTCTGGAGCTGACCTGTTTCAAAGCTCACTAGTGCCCAAATGGATGAGGGCTTACTAAATCAACTTGGTTTATTCGTTTTTATTTTCTATTTATTTACTTTTGGTATTTGGCACTGAGCCAAGGGGCATTCCACCACTGAGTTACGTTCCCACTCCTTTTTTTTTTTTTTTTTTTTGAGACAGAGTTTCGCCAAATTACTTAGGACCTCGTTGAGGCTGTCCTTGAACTTCCAATCCTCCTGCTCCGTTGGAATTACAGGCGTGCGCTACTGCACCAGCCTCAAACAATATATTTTAATAACGAATGAACAGCCAGGCACGGAAGCCCGCCCCTGTAATCCCAGCAACTCAGGAGGCTAAGGCAAAAGGCAAATTTGAGGTCAACCTGGGCAAATTAAGAGAGACCCTATCTCAAAATAAAACATAAAAAGGGCTGGGGATGTAGCCTAGTGGTAAACCACCACCCCCCAACCAGTAGGAAAAGGAAAAAACAACAACAATGGATTGTTTTGCAGCCACCTTGTAATCTATCTAGAAAATTATCAACAGCTAAAGCTATCAGATGATATTGAAGACTAGATATTTTAAAAATCCGAGGGAAAAAGGAAAAAAAGATCTGGGAAGTCCTAGCCCACAAATTATGTTACAAAGGAGAAAATCATTCCCTTGTAAGACCTAGAGAGCACCACCATAACCAAGGTTAACATCATCAGTAATGGGGCAAATGGATGATTGGTCAATGTCATGAAAACGAAAGTCAGAGGACTGTTATTAACAGACTAAAGACAACCAACTGTTCTGATGATTCAAGTAATCTTGAAAAGGAACATTTCAGAACAATGAAGGAAATCTGAATACGGACTAAATTGTAAAGTTGTGTCTTTTAGTGTTTAGAAATTTCTAGCGTTATACCACTTATGTAAGAGAAAGTCCGTGTTCTCAGGAGCAGCATACTGATGAAGAGTACAGTTATATCTGCAATTTCTTTTAATTTTTTTATTTTTGGTACTGGGGATTGAACCCAAGGATGCTTCACTAGGGAGTTACATTCCCAGTCTTTTATTTTTTATTTTGAGACAGAGTCTCACTAAGCTGATTGAGGCCTTGCCAAGTCACCGGGGCTAGCCTCAAACTTGAAATCCTCCTCAGCCTCACAAGTCACTAGAATTACAGGCTTGGCATATCTGCAGTTAAATAACAAATATTAAGTCCCCTGTAAAAATAACCTCCAGGGCTGTGGATATAGCTCAGTTGGTAGAGTGCTTGCCTTGCATGTACAAAGCCCTGGGTTCAGTCCTGAGCACTACCACAAATAAATAAATAAATAACCTCCAGAACTTTACATGTATATACAGGAAGAGTCAATTTGACAAATGGTAACGGTTCTAGCTGACAGCATTTTTTTCTATAGTCTTTCATCTTTTCTGTAGTTCTTATTTTATTAATGAAATACAGATTAAGTATTATAGTGTGTTAAGTAGCTAATAAAAAGAAACTTTTCCAGGGGAGAAAATGTAATACATCTCTTCAATCAAGACTTCTATTATACTTTCTAAGTTATCCTCATCCCCCATTTCTTTAATTGCAAATTCAGTGTAAGATTTTTTAAAGCACATGGAGGAAACTAGGGGTGTAGCTCAGTGGTAGAGTGCGCAGCACACGTTTAAGACTGTTATTCACCAGCACAGTGGCAGGTGGCGGGCGGGGGCGGGGTGCAGGGGGAAGCCCATAGACAAGTACTGGAAACTGAAGCACAGGGCGCTGCGCCAGACTCCTCTCCCATGTGAAGTGCTTAGAGTCGGAAGGAAAAACTGTGGGTGGTCCGCTGGGAGCACCTGGATAGCCCCCAACGCAGGCCTAAGAGGCTAAGCAGGTAAACCTTAGGTAAGCTTAACCAGAGGTGCCAGGGACATCCAAAACACGCCGGTCTGTCCCCTGGGCCCCTTCAAGGATTTTGAGACCTGCGATCCGACCTATTCAGCTACATTCAGTCTGAGATTCGAACGCTTCCAGTCATGCAAAGCTAGCGATGTCGGTGCAGGGCTCGAGGAGAGCCGGGACAGGGTGGCTTAACTCAGCCATCAGGCAGTCACGCCCTCACAGTGAGTGGTCATACAGCAGCCTTGGGTCCGGAGCACCAACCAGGTACAGCTGCAGCGTGCTTCTGCCATGTTCAGAATCGTTGGGGACGTCGCCTTAGGAAAAGCTGTCCTGGCAACAGTCATTAAGCCCCTCACCATTTCTTCAGGAAAAGGCTGCTGATACCCCACGCCCAGTTCAGTAGAGACTTCTCAGACATCGTACCCGGTTGTTCTTGTTCCCTTGCCTCTCCACCCGTTGTGCTAAAACCCAGAAGTCATCTCGGGTCTGTTCTAATTCTTGGGTCAACTGGTACCGAGAAGCGGGTGAAAATCCTAGTGAGCTGCGGCTCTTGCTGCTAGAAACAAACAAGTACCAAAGCCGAGCTTCCATCATAAAGTCTCCACACGATCTGGAGAAATTAACCGCTTTTATCAGAACCGTTAAAACTGTCAATTATAAATGCAGATAATTTCAAAATCATAGTAGGAAATTTTAATACTTTTTCTCAGTTCTTGAGGGGAAAAACACTATGAAAACAGTACAGGCACAGATTTAATCATCTGATAAGTGGACTAACAAAATATTGTGTAGCCCTACAATATATTATTTGTCCATGATAAATGAGGTAATGATGCATACTAGAACATAGATGAACCTCAGTAATGTTCTAAATGACAAGCCAGTCACAAAAGACCACCTATTAAATGATTCCATTTAAATAACTAGAATAACAAATCTATAGAAATAAATCAGATTAGCAGTTGTGTAGTGTTAAGAAAAATAGAGGCATACAGGGGTGAGGACTGAATGGTACTGGGTTTCTTTTTAAGATAATAAAAAATGTTCTAAAACTGGTAATAGTGATGGTTTCTGTTATGTCTGAAAATACTAAAAACCATTGAATTGTACACTATGCAAGTGCAATTTATCTCAATAAAGCTGTCTTTAAAATTACATAAAGAATAAAAAACAATCACAGTCAGGCTCGGCTGCGCACCCCTGTAATCCCCAGCTACATGGACAACAGAGGCAGGCGGATCACTTAAACCCTGGATTTCCAGACTAGACTGGGCAACATAGCATAACCCTGTCTCAAAAACTAAACTAGGGAGTAGTGCTGGGGAGTGATGTTGGCCAAAATGTATTGTTATAGCATATGCATTTATGAATAGGTAACATCAAATCCCATCATCATGTACAAGTATAACTCACCAATTTAAAATGGGGGGGGGGGGACAGAAACAAAAGCCTCAGGAGGTGGCCAGTGCTTGTAATCCCATCTACTGAGGAGATTGAGGCAGGAGGTGCTCAAATTCGAGACCAGCACGGGCAATTTAATGAGAACTGTCTCAAACTAAAATCGGTTTAATATGGCTGAGGATGTAACTGAGTGGTGGAGCACTCGCCTAGCCTGCCCAAGGCTCTGGATTAATGGAAGAGGAGGAGACTATCACATCACTGGGAGTGCACAAAACTCAATTACACAGTCTCTAGACTGGGGAATAGGGACCAAACTAAAGGCAGTTCTACTCCATCACTCCTGGGAGGTAGCA